>NC_083350.1:8767500-11742500 GCF_030254825.1 Meriones unguiculatus
ACCTCTTAAACCCTTAGCCCACACAAAGGCCTAGCTGCTTGTCGGAGAGGCCAGGACTTTGCAAAGGAGGTAATGAATTGGCAGACCTGAGTGCGGATGTGCACAAATCATGGCTCCCAGAGGGGCAGTCAGTGGCAGGGAGTCACCCCACCCTACCAGGAGACGAGTTTATCATACAGTAAGTGCAATGGTGTGAGCAGCCCCAGGTCTCCTGGGGGCCGCATGTTCCTTTAGGGACAAGATGTGGCCCCTTATCCCCTAGACTATGTGCAGGATCCAGAGAGGCTGCTGGCAAGCCCGGGGAAGAGCAATTTCTCAGTGGTAATCTGCTCTGAACAAGAGTGTCAATGGTGAGGTGGCTTAGTTAAAGTGAGTTGTACCTACAGAGCATGTACTTCCTTTCTATACCCTTCCTTCCATTTATTTATATTTTATTCAACCCTGGCACTCAGCTCTCACAGCAGCCTTGATTCTGCCATTATGGAAGATCCCATTTTAGAGTTGAGGAAACTACTAACAGTCAGGGGGATTGGAATAATTTGCCCTCTGTTACCCTCTGGCAGAGCCAGATCCCAGTTCAAGTCTAAGCACAAACTCTACTTCTCTTCCCAACTTCTCCTCCCAAGAGTCTCAGACTAGGTATCCTAAGGATTGGGGTGGGGGAAACCCTTGCCCCGCAGATGCTGTGAGCCTGCTGGCTGTCACTTGAGCATGCTCTGCCTTTGCTTCTTTTCCTCCTTTGAGAAAATGATTTAATCAGCTCCTAGCTCTCCTTGGGACTGACCAATTTTGGCATCAGTCAGTCTGTGCCCCGCTTTCATTGTTTAAAGACCATGACTAAACTGGACTGAGCCAAATTGTACTACAGTGTGAAAATTTACTGTTGCTCTGTCTTTGCAAAGCATCATCTCCATCAACCAGCATGAATCCCCTGTTCTCCTGGGATATTTCAAAGACAGTGTTAATTGTCCCAAGGGTATTAACTGGAACATAGCTTTGTGTCCCTGTACCCAGAAAGTTCTGCCTTTGCATGGCTTCTTGGGAGACAAACAAGTCTACTGTGAGCTGGCAGAGACAGAGCAGGCCCCAGTGGTCACACACCCCAGCCATTGCCCTCATCTAAGTAGACAGAGGTGATAAGTTGTCCTGGGAGAGACCATTTCAAAATGTCCTAGGATGCATTCTTCTCTTCCTCTCCCTTGTGGAGCGTGGCCATTTGTGTCCATTCTGGTGGAGTTTAAACAGAACCCTCGGGTCTGGACAAACATGCCTCTTCCAAGAATGAACAGGAGAGTCATGGGCTCTAGGCAGCTTTTACACAGTTACAGGGAGGTCTCCAAATGTATAGCTTGCTCAGAATAGTGCTTCAAAGATCCTAGTGGGCTTGACCTTCTCAGCAGCTCCACTGAGACTATCAAGGCCTGTAGAGACCATACATGCCCCCGACAGGGGCCAGAGAGGCTAGCCAGCATCACTTCCTCTGGCAGCTGCAATCACCTCCCTACTGCCTGGCTGCACAGGCTGAGCCCCGGCCCTCTGCTCCCAGGATCTGAGTCTGGAAGGCAACCCTGGAACTACTGTGTGTGGAGCTAGGACTGTGTAAGGGTGAGAAAAGCCACTCTTCCTGGTTTTTACTCTATGTTCTTTTCAGAACGGCAGGTATCCTTACTCAGGTCCACACTCAGAATCAGTATACATTCTTCCATGCCTAAGGGTCAAGAGCACACAGGAAAACTTCAGTGTACTGTAAAAGTCAGTGAAAACTTCCCAGAACGCCATTTCCTCACACTCACAGGAAGAAGCCCAAGGCTCAGGAGATTCTTCTCCTGGTGTAGTATCTGAGTTAACTTCCCTCAGTTCCCACATAAAAACAGGGAGTTCCTTATCAGATGAATGTCCCTTTTCTTTTTTTTAATTAATTTATTTTTATTAATTACAGTTTATTCATTTTGTATCTCAGATGTAGCCCCCTCCCTCATCCCCTCCAAATTCCACTCTCCCTTCCTCATCTCCTCCCAGGCCCCTCTTCAAGTCCACTGATAGGGAAGGAACTCCTCCCTTTCCATCTGACCCTAGCCTATCAGGTCTCATCAGGACTGGCTGCATTGTCCTCCTCTGTGGCCTGGCTGTTCCCCCATCAGGGGAAGGCAATCAAAGAGCCAGCCACTGAGTTCATGTCAGAGACAGTCCCTGTTCCCTTTACTAGGGAACCCACTTGGACATTGAGCTGCCATGAGACAGAGGAACCCCTGAGGAATGAGGCTGGGCCTGCCTCATGACATAGGTGACTGTGCCGCTCCCTCTCAGGCCAGCAGGAGCCACTGCCATCTAGGCCTGGCATTGCTGTGGTCATTGCTCTGGATGTCCATGAAGGTGACAGATCCGGGATTGCTCTCAGAAAGTGGTCCTGTGACATCAAAGGTTCCCCAGGAGGTAATAGGGGTATGATAGAGAGCCACTAACCTTCCACAGGACAGTGTTACTTCTCTGAGTGAAGGTAGCACATGAGGCTGTCAACATCCCAAACTGAATTACTGGCAGCTTCTGTCCTTGCTTGCCTATATTGTAACCATTTCAAGCCCTGGGGAATTATTTTTATTTGGGTGACACCTGTGATTAAGAGCCCATCAAGAAATATTTTCCTCCTGAGAAATGTGTTTACTGGAACCCTGCCATAGGAAACGGCACTTCCTGAAACCTGGCTGAGAGTCACAGGCAAGCGAAGCTCATGGACCACAGGAGTCAGACTGCTGACCTAGGAGTCACTGGGGTAAGTCAGCTCCTAGGCAGATCCTGGCTCACTGAGAACATAATGGAAAGGGGGGGGTGCCCCAAGGTCTTCATGTGGATGTCACAATGGCACCCTATCCCAAAGCCTGGACCTCATGTCTGTCCAGGGAACCCAGAGAAATAGGCCTGTATGTACTACAGGGTTACCTTAGTGGGTGGTGGTGTCTCACCATGCCCCTCTCCTGGGGCGGCAAGATAGACTCAAGGGCTCCCCACAGAGCCCATTCTTTCCACTTCCCAGACTACTGCTCCTCACTGCCCAGAACACTGCAGCTTCCCAGCCTTGTAGACCTTGCTCTATCATCCATGGACTCAAAGCCTAGGGTGTGACTGAACATCACTGCTCTGTGAGGGCAATTGGAACCAACCCTTCTAGAGGCTTTGAGAGGACAATCGTGACCTTTTCTATATCTGATGAGAGAGAAAAAAAAAAACAGAATAGCTAAAACAATCCTACATAATAATAGAACTTCTGGAGGTATCTCCATACCTGACCTCAAGTTATACTACAAAGCAATAGTAATAAAAACTGCAGGGTACTGGTATAGAAATAGGCTGGTTGATCAATGGAATCAAATCAATGACCCAGAAATAAACCCACATACCTATGCACACCTGATTTTTGACAAAAGGAACCAAAACCATACAATGAACAAAAGACAGCATCTTCAACAAATGGTGCTGGTCAAACTGGATGTCTACATTTAGAAAAATGCAAATAGATTCATATTTATCACCCTGAACAAAACTCAAGTCCAAGTGGATAAAAGACTTCAATATAAAACCAAATACACTAAATCTCCTAGAGAAGAAAGTGGGTAAGAACCTTGAACTCATTGGCACAGGAGACAACTTCCTGAACAGAACACCTACAGCTCAGGCTCTAAGATCTACAATTAATAAATGAGACCTCAAAACTGAAAAGCTTCTGTAGCACAAAGGACACTATCAATAGAAGGAAATGGCAGTCTACAGATTGGGAGAAGATCTTCACCAACCCTACATCTGACAGAAGGCTAATATCCAGAATATACAAAGAACTCAAGAAATTAAACATCAACAAACTAAATGATCCAACTTAAAAATGGGATACAAAGCTAAACAGATAATTCTCAACAGAGGAATTTCAAATGGTAGAGAAGCGCTTAAAGAAATGCTCAACATCTTTAGTCACCAGAGGAATGCAAATCAAAATGACTCTGAGATTCTGTCTTATACCTGTCAGAATGGCTAAAATCAAAAACTCAAGTGACAACACATGCTGGAGAGGATGTGGAGAAAGGGAAACAGTCCTCCATTGCTGGTGGGAGTGAGAACTTCTACAACCACTTTGGAAATTGATCTGGAGTTTTCTCAAAAAACTGGGAATAGCTCTACCTCAAGACCCAGCTATACCACTCCTGAACATACACTCAAAAGGTGCCCCACCATACAACAAGGACATTTGTTCAACTGTGTTCATACCTGCTTTATTCGTAATACCCAAAACCTGGAAACAACTTAGATGTCCTTCAGGTCAGGAATGGATACAGAAACTGTGGTATATTTACAATTTACATTTGTGTTGAAGTTCATACTGAGTGCCAGAGAAGGCATGTGACTGTGAGTTGCCCATTGGAAGCAATATGGTTTGAAAAGAGTTCAGCATAGTTTACCTTTTTCTAGAAGTTTCTATTCAGCAAAACAGTGGTCCCAACCTTCTTTCCTACAGTTATCTAGCACCCCAATTCAGGTTCTATTGACACAGCCATCCTGACAGGTATAAGACAGAATCTCAGTCATTTGGCAATGATCTCCAAGGTCCCCATAAGGTCCTCCCAAACATGTCAAGGCCACATCATCCACAGATGGAAAGACCCCTCGACATGCTTTGAGAATAAAATATAGCATTCCCAAGGCCTCAAACCATCAGAGTTAAGAGGTCCCCTGTATACGTAAGCAGACAAGACTTCCAGGACCAGCCTGGAAAGGCCAGTACCTGTGCTGTCCCTGCCAATAGAACCTTCTACTGCATCACAAAAAAGGTCCTATGGGAGAGGTTAAGATGTATGTACATGTACATATAGATATATAATCATCATATAGGTACATAATTAACACATTCTGTAGCATATGTAAATGAAATCTGTCTGGAGTTAGTGGACATATGGAAGTATGTATATGTCTACATGTATATATAATCTCACAGGTACACAGATTAACACGCTCTACTGTGTGTGGATAAAGTCTGTCCCCTTGTTAGACTGTGTGGGTAGGTCTCTGTATCTGTTTCAAAGATTTGACTGGATGGGGACACAGGAGGAAAGGGGTAGGAGTCACACGTACATGGGCACCTGAACATTTTTGGGAACCTGTCTCTTATTTTGTCCAATGTAGCATATATTCTGTTTGTTTCCCCTGTTTACTCTGAACCAACTTCAACAGAGACTCTGACTTTGGGGAACCATGTTCAACAAGTCTTTGCTCGCTCTTACATAGGAGGCTGCATCCTTTACCTCTAACTCTGTAATCACCCTCAGAGCCTTCCCCTGGCACGAGCATTGAATGTTCTGCCCAGAAACAGCTTTGCAGACCGTCAGGTGTGGTGCATGTGTGACATCAGAGGGGTCTGTCTCCTGAACCCTCCAAATTGCCCTATGAGCAAAGCAGCAAGGGGCTAGTGAGATGGTGAAGAATTGTTTCATGTCCCTTAGAAATGAGTAAGCAGGAAGAGAGGTCTGCTGTGCAATCACTGCCTGTGGAACTACGAAAACAGAGAGGTGACAAGGACACAGGGAAGGTTTCTGTCCGAACACAGAATGTTGCAATTCAAAGACAGTTCAGAGTAATAAAGGAAAACAAACAGAATATATGATACATTGGACAAAATAGAATAATTTCCCAAAATGTTCAAGTGCCCATGTATGTGTGACTCCTCCCCTCCTTTTTGTGCCCCCATCCAGTCACATCTTGGCAGCAGATGCAGAGGCTTGCCCATGCAGGAAGCTTGGATACAGCCCCATATACCCAGCCTACTTTAACCCAAACTCAATTTTCAACCAACAGCCAACATGAAATTAAAATTCAATTTCTGGTGGTATCTTAGCATGGCCCAGAAACAACAGCTCTTTTACCAAAAAAAAAAAAAAAAAAAAAAAAAAAAGTATGTTTCAGTTCACCTAAGCCAGCAGAGTGTCCATATTTCTCTGGTTCCTAACTCATTATCTCAGCCATTGTGCAAACATCATCTGCTGTCACTGGTCTTCATACCACCCATGGATGCTATGTGGTTTAGGCCCCCATAGGTTCATGTATTTGAATGCTTGGTCATTACGAAGTGACACTACTTAACAGAGATTAGTGGGGGGGCCCTGTTGGAGTAGATGTGGCCTTATTGGAGGAAATATGTCACTGGGGGTGGGCTTTGTGCTTTCAAATGCTCAAGCCAGGCCCAGCGTCTCTCTCTCTCTCTCTCTCTCTCTCTCTCTCTCTCTCTCTCTCTCTCTCTTCCTGCGCCTGCTGATCCACACTTTCCTTTCTAAGAGTTGCTATAGTTATGGTGTCTCTTTATGGCAATAGGACACCAACTAAGACAAATGCTCAAAAATAGGGCAGCTGCTGATTCCAGGATTAGTCATGGTGAGGCCCCTGCTGCCTTACAGGCCTTCTCAGTCGAAGCCTCCACAGGCTTCACCACCACAGAAACACTACCAGCCACTCTGATGGTCCCCATGGAACACTATCGATTCTCCCAACACTACTTCACACCCTCAGAGCATCTCAAAGGGACCCTGACTGAATGTATGTACTTGAGGATGAGTATCAAAATCTGCTTTACCTGAGATTTATGGGTTATTTGAAGGGTCATAATAAGAGAAGAAAAAACACTGAGGGTCTGAGAGGCCAGTCAACAAGCATCGCCGTATCAACCAACCAGACTGGATTCTTCAGAAAAACCTTACTGCTGGCAGCCAGTCTCTACCCATCTTCCATGATCATTTCCTCCTGTCCTGTGGAATCTAGTGTAACTCTTTATCCCAAATGGCCTCTTCGTCATACCGAAGAAGGAAAGGCCCCTTCTGTATGTCCCAGGCCACCCCTGCTGAGTCTTTTGTACCTCACAGAAGCTGCACTGGTCACTGCTGTCTAATGCTGTGATCAAATACCTGGCAAAAGAAACTTAAGGATGGATGGATTTATTTTGGCTCACAATTAAACAGTCAAGCGTGGTGAGGTCATGGTAGCGGGGGCTAGAGGCAGCCAGTCATCACACTGCAACCAAAGAGGAAGCAAAGGATGACATATGTTTCTCCTCTTTAAGCAGCCCAGATCCCCATCCCAGGAAACCGTGCCACCTACAGTTAAGGCGGCTGTTCCCACTCAAGTAATCTAATCTAACTAATCCCTCCTACACATGCCAAAACATTTGTCCCCAAGATTATTCTGGACTCTGTCAAGTTGTCAATCAATATTAAACATCACAAAATCCCATATACATAAGACAACCAACCTGGACCTAAGGAAGCCAACACTCCCCCAGATGACATCTATGGTACTAGTGCCATTTCTAAGCCCACATAAACTAAGTATAGCCAGTGGTGCCTCAGTATCACACCCGTCTCTGCCATCTCGAGTCATTCCTGAAGATACACATTTCACAGAGGGTGCAGAAAAACAGTGTGAGGATGTTTCCTTCTGTTCCCAAGATGCCTCACTAACTAGGCTCTGGCTTGTTTCAGAGGACCCAGAGAAGCCCCCCTTCATCCAGGAAGAAGCCCGTCTGTAATAGAGCCTTTGTCCTTAACAGCAAACATGACATCCACAAAGCCCAGCCAGGGCTGCAGCAGTCAGCAGGACGTGAGAATGCTCCTCTGCAGAGTCTCCTCAGCCCATCCACTGTCTTCACTAAACAGATGACATAAAATCAAAGCTAGGATCATATTCAGAGGACTCAGCTGGGGTGGGGAGCAGTGGCAGGAAGTGCCATATCCATATCCGCTTCGGTGTGCTTCATGAGGGTGAGGAAGAGGCTGGCTCAGATCTGCTATATCGATGACCCAAAAGGCAGATGGAAGGATGTCCTCCACAGCACTTCCTAAAGTCTCCCCCGCATTGCTGAGTACAGTACTCTGGGGACTGGTTGGGTACTCACTCTTGGCATAGCCCTCTCTTCCCTCAACCAAAAACCCTGCCACAATGTTTCTAGAGGACACAGCAGGGTACCAGAGAAGCATGTGCGTCCAGCCAGACCATGTATACCGGGGACTGGAAGCCATGTTTGTTCCCTTCCGCTGCACTAAGGGAAAAACAGCTCAAGACACAGGCACACCTTCACAGGGGCTTTGGCGATCAACTGTCAGAAATCTGTGTCACTGGACCAGGGCCACACCAGTGTGTTGATAGGCTTTGTTTCCTGAGGGGAAGAGTTGACACTCTGCTGCTCCTGACTTAGGACATGTAACTACAGAGCCCTAAACACACAAGAGGCCACCAGCCCAGGGAGGGAGTCACCAGGTCAGTCTTCAGCTTCGTGGCTCCCTGGATCTGAAGTGGGCAGGTGGTCCGTGAAAGATTTGTCAGCTTCTGAAACCATGTGAAGGGTCCCCAATGAGTTTCTCACCCCCACCCTGAACCACCTCAGATCTCTCTCACTACAAAGAAACTGCATTGACTGGGTGGGCCATGAACTATTTTATCTAGTTTTTTCTTTGCATTATTTTAATCTTTTTTTTTCCATTAAACAATGCCTGGATGAAGAGTCACAGATATAATTTCACACATATAGATATATGCATATGATAAATTAATGTAGGTGATATGGCTAAGCCAATGCACATGATAGCTTTTTAAAAATGATTTATTTAATTTTGTTTTATGTGCATTGGTGTGAGGGTGTCAGACCACCTGGAACTGGAGTTACAGACAGTTGTAAGCTGCCATGTGGGTGCTGGGAGTTGAACCCTGGTCCTTTGGAAGGACAGACAGTGCTCTTAACCACTGAACCACCTCTACAGCCCCATGATAGCTTTTTTCTGACAGCTTTTTATAGCTTTTTAAGGCATCAATAAATTTTTCACCACAGATTATGTGGTGAATTTTTGAATTATGTGAATTTGCACAATTGGGAGCAATAAAGGAGCCTGTTGCTATGGACCCTACTCTGTAGGCCCCGCCTCTGTAGGCCCCGCCTCTGTAGGCCCCGCCTCTGTAGGCCCCGCCTCTGTAGGCCCCGCCTCTGTAGGCCCCGCCTCTGTAGGCCCCGCCTCTGTAGGCCCCGCCTCTGTAGGCCCCGCCTCTGTAGGCTTTACCTGGAGCTAATGATCCCTTTCACAAGACTATCAAAAATCACTACTCATTCTCACTGAGCAGGTCATGTGAGCACATGGGACCAGTGACAAGGACAGACCAGGTGGACAGTAAGCCTGTCTACTCACTCGCATCACCTGTGTAGGGACCACACTTCCAGCATGCACATGGTAACTGCTGACGAGATAGTGACCATCCACAACAGTATTTTTCTTCTTACTCTTGGTACTACAACCATACAGCTGCACACTGGACTCCCTCAGACTTCTCAGAGCTGCAAACACATCCCACAGGCGGTGGTCTACTGTGGAACATTCTTCCCAGACGCCTCTCAGGGGACATGAATGTTGTTTTACTCTTAGCTATCATGCTGAACACCCATGCATATCATTTTTCACAAACGTTGATGTACATATATGACAAATTAATATAGATGGTCCGCCTAGGTCGAAATAACTTTGTTATGCTTTACCAAATTGCTCTCCATAGAGAGCACCTAGTTCACCCAAGGAAGAACAGCAGATGAGCTGGCCGGCTTCTCCCAGGCATGTCCAAGGTCAGGACCCAGTGGAGCCCCAAATAGCTTGGCCCAGCACAAAACTGTTGTGAGACTTTTGCACGATACTTCTAAATATGTGTAGTATATATTTTTATTTAAATGTATTGTAGTATAGTTATAATTGGTTTTTGGAGATAGTGTTTCATACAACATAAGTTGGCCTCAAACTTGCTGTTTTTAAAGGGTGAGTTTGAATGCGTGGTTCTCCTGCCTCCACCTCCCAAGTTCTGTGGTTAGAGGCATGCACCACCATGCCTGGTGAGAGGTCAGTTTTTAAACCTGGTGACATAGTTTGGAGAGTGAGTTTTGAAGGCAACATAATCATGTCATAGTGTCAGAAGGTTGGACTCCCTGCAACGCGTGTAAACCATTATGTCACCAAACTTGTAGCTCTTGGATCTCTCACAGATGGAAACGTTTCAGTGTGATTTTAGTGCCTTTTTAGCTACAAGTGAGACTGAGGATTTTACTGTGTTATGATCCATGTATCCTGCCTTACCTGCAAACTAGTTGCACACATTACCCTATCACTTGCCAGCTCTCTACACATGATCTGGAGCGGAGGTCTGCACATCAAGAAAGTTGTCACTGTATTTACAGCACACGTTTCAAATCTATGTGTCTGACCATGGTAGTTAGGAATTGCTGGCTCTAGTGTACTTAGATGCTTTGAGCTTTCCTTTTCTTGTCTAGGCGACAGCTGCACACACAGCTTTCCTGTCCTTGGACTCAGGAAAGCAAACATGCTTTATGCTGAGAACTTGCACAGCTTTCAACTATAATTTACTATTTGGCCCACTTGATATTTATTTTGGTGACACGTGTGATGTTCTTTAAGTACTTTGCACCTGTTCCTTCCTTCCTTTTTTCCTTCCTTCCTTTGTTTCTCTTTTCTTTCCTCCTTTCTTTTCTTCCTTCCCTCCCTCCCCCCTCCTCCCTCCCTTCGTTCCTTCCTCCCTCCTTCCTTCCTTCCCTCCCTCCCTCCCTCCTTCCTTCCTTCCTTCTTTCCTTCCTTCCTTCCTTCCTTCCTTCCTTCCTTTTTTAAGGCAGGGTCTCACTGACCTGGAGTTTGCCCAAGTAGGCTAGCTTGACTGCCTAGCAAACACCCTTGTCTCATCCTCCTAGTGCTAGAGTTACAGTTGTGTACTGCCATACCCTGCTTTGTGTGCTTTCTAGTGTGGGCTCTGGAGACTGGCATCAGGTCCTTTCATTTGTAGAGCAAGCATTTACAGACAAAGCCGTCTTCCTGGCCAGGGTTCTGGAGCCTGGCATCAGGTCCTTCTGTTTGTAGAGCAAGCATTTACAGATGAAGCTGACTTCCTGCCCAGTGTTTTGTCTTGTTGACAGAGTGTGATGCCATGTTCTGATGATTCGCTGATGATCCATCATTTGCTATCAAGAATCCCCTCCTCATGGCAATGGTTCAGTGGACACATGCCGTGGCTCTGAGGTCCATTTGCCCACATACTACATGGCTTCACAGTTTAGCGCATTCCTCTCATCTATCTGCATTTTCCCACCTGTCTTTGGACAGTTCTAATAGGTTCACCCAGAACTGTAACCGACAATATAGGTTAGCCGTGGGGAGACCGACTTTGCTCTGATAAGAGTCACCTGAAGGAGGCATACATTTCTTCTTTTCAATCTTCTCTCATACCCCACAAGACATTGCAAGATTTAAATAGGTGGGTCTTGACTGTTACGTTCTCTTGATATTTCCACCTTAACTGTTTAATGGATGAGTGGAATCTTTAATAATATAAATTGAATATTTTGCATATATATGATGGTATTGATTGTTTTTTAATACCTAGCTGTCCCACAAAATTCTCTTATTTGCAATTTATTAACTTTAACCTTTTCAATTTTATCATTTTGGACTTATTAAATATATAACTATACTTTGGCAAAAGGTAACTAGAACTCTCTCCAGTTTTCTGGACTCCTTCTATGATCTAGTTGCCAGCAGCTATAAGACTCCATGACAACTGTGGAGTTCTGATTTCTTTCAGTCCTCTGTCAGAACAGTAACAGCTTTCTCCTCACCATGACAGCATATCAAGAACTGCCTGTTCCGCCAAAGAAAAAGATCTGGTCCTATGATATGATTGGATCTGGAATCACCTAGGAGACACACTGGCATATCTGTGAGGGCATTTCCTGAGGTGGGCAGAGTCACCCCAAGTTGAGGGGCACCACTCTACTGCAGATGTGGTATAGGTCTCTGGCTTCTTGTCTTCTTAAAGGAATGAACTCAGTCGAGAGATGCACAGCATGAGAAGTTTATTTATTTATTTATTTTCCAATGCAGTTTATTCAGGAACCTTGAACAATCATCTGACCCTGGGGAAAGCCAGCCCACAGCTTAAATAGCCTCTGGGTAGCCAACCACAGCGTGCCACATGGGCAATGCAGATAGGTCCACATACACGGAAGCAAGCCAGATCCTCAGCCTTAGCTGAGTTGTTTGTGACAGAGAGCACTCACCATCAGGAAGGTGGAAGGTGGAAACCAGCTCCATCTTTAAGGTGCCGCATTCCGCAGCTCTCTACAGTTCCCCCTTTTTGTTTTAGACGCATCAGGCAAGAGTAGAGGTCTGATCTCTGGTATTAGAAATAAATTGGGACTTTGTACCGATGTTCATTTAGGTGTCATCCACCCAAAGAGCATCAGACCCGTCCGATACCTTTTTCTCAGAGGTGGGACCTGGGGCATCAACCCGCATGCAATCAGACATGCTCTTCTCTGGGTCAAAAGTGGCTGACCCTGAGTGCAGTGCTTAGCCTCGCATCCTGAGCGTAACATTTTAGCTCCCATGCTTGGGGAGACTGTCCTGCTTCAATGGCTGTAAAGGCCTGAATGGTCATGGCTGCATTACGCAGCTGGAGCAAAGCAAGCATTCCAAAGAGAGGCTAGTGTGCTGCCCAGGTAGAAGGCGACATAGTGAGCTCTGTGCTTTGGAGTTTAGGGAAGTTTTATGAATATATAAGAGATGAGTTACATATTCATGAAGTAAGGTAACTATTTTTTGTCTCAAGTAATGGTAAACCAGATATTTTTTTTCTTCTTCTTCTTTTTCTCGGGGGAGGGGAGGGGGTAGGAGTGGGCATTTTCTCCTGTGATCTCCACAAAGTGGGAGGATTGTCAAACCACAGTGTAAGAGACACTGTAATGATGTGAGGCCTTCTGAGGATGAGGACCCCTTGTTTGTGCATATATGTGGACAAGGTGTCTTAGTTTCTGATAGAGTAGGAGTGACCTCATTTCAACTGTGAGGAGCTCTAGCCTCCAAGAGGGATTTTTGTCTTATCAGTAGATCCAGGTGCCAAGGAGTAGCTTCCCTGGCTGCCCCATATCTAACTTCTCTTCTGGGGATCAATTTGGGGTGCTCGTCTTCCTGGGAGCAGTGGAGGCTCTCTTTGAAGTCATTCTTACAATTTAGTGTGCTCCAATTAGAAGTGTTCGCTGCCAGAAGGAGTGAAAGGACCACAATGCCTTGTGCTCCCCGTTTGGAAGCTTCAGGAGAGCTGGTCAAAGTCCTGCAAGAGCAACTCAGCCGCTTCCCCAGAGCACCATCCTTTCCCCTCAGCTCTGCTTGGCTAGCTCATGTGCCGCTGTGAGGACCTGTATTTCTGATCCCTGGTGTTCCCGACCTGGTCATTTTAACCCTAACCTTTTCATTTTTTAAAGATTTATTAATTTATGTGAATGTGTGTGTGTATGTATGAGAGAGAAAGAGAATTTAAGAATACCATGTTCATGGTTGGATACCATAAAAAGCTAAAATGATACGCTCAGGATGTGAGGCTAAGCACTGCACTCAGGGTCAGCCGCTTTGGACCCAGAGAAGAGCATGTCTGATTGCATGCGGGTTGATGCCCCAGGTCCCGCCTCTGAGAAAAAGGTATTGGACGGGTCTGATGCTCTTTGGGTGGATGACACCTAAATGAACATCTGTACAAAGTCCCAATTTATTTCTAATATCAGAGATCAGACCTCTACTCTTGCCTGATGCGTCTAAAACAAAAAGGGGGAACTGTAGAGAGCTGCGGAATGCTATGCCTTAAAGATGGAGCTGGTTTCCGCCTTCCACCTTCCCGATGGTGAGTGCTCTCTGTCACGAACAACTCCACATTTGGCTAAGGCCGAGGATCTGGCTTGCTTCCATGTATGTGGACCTATCTGCATTGCCCCCGTGGCACGCCTGGGTTGGCTACCCAGAGGCTATTTAAGCTGTGGGCTGGCTTTCCCCGGGGTCCGAGGATTGTTCAATGTTCCTGAATAAACTGCATTGAAAAAAAAAAAAAAAAAAGAATACCATGTTCATAAAGGAACTGGAGTTACAGGTAGCTGTGAGCTGCCTCATGTGAGTGACGGAATTGAACCTGGAAGAGCAGTAATTGCTCCTAGTCACTGAATCATCTCACCAGCTCCTTAGACCTAACACTTTCATATTCACTTTGTTTTCACTGCAAAATTCCTATAGGCTGAAGCAGCAGTCAAAATGAAAAAGAAAAAGAAAAATCATTCCCTTTTCTCTGCTTCTTGGTGGCCATCACAGGCCAAGCTGCTCTGTCCACTATGCCTTCCTCCATACAGTAGAGTGGGCTGCATTCTCTCTGAACTGTAAATCGAGATAAACTACCCTCCTGTAACCTGGTTTTTGTAAGACACTTGGTCCCAGCAACAAGACATGTTGTTAAGATTAGCCCTGTGCCATCATCAGGGGTTCCAAAGCCTTCAGCACACCCCCACGTGAGGCAGGGATGTCTGAATGCTGAAAGCAGGGACCACTGCCTCAGCAGCTACTCTCTTCCATCCTGATCTTCACCGCTCTCATCCTGATAAAAGGACTGGAGGGAAAAGAGTTGGAATTTGGAGTAGGAGGAAAACAGACATGAGGGAGAAATACAAGTTACCCTGAAAAGGCGCTGAAGGTGGACCTGTGAGCTGAATTACAAGGAGTGGGCTGGAGAACTGTGCCTGAAAATGCACCAGGGAAAAGGCATCAGGAACCAGCAAGGAGGGATTGGATGACTCTGTGATGAACTGAGTCTCACTCAGCTTCATGCCTGGCCTCCTCCACATTCTCAGTTAAGTTGAGAGACCTCAGGAGATGATGCAGGAGTACCAGAGTGGAATCCCTCACAGGCCTTTATCATGTGAGCTTCTGAGACCAGCACTGTCTGCCCTTCATTGTACCAGCCAGAGGCACAGGCCTCAAGCAGATTTCCTTCTTGAAAGTCTACCATCGTCAGCCACTCTCTGGAAGGGAAAAGGTGCATTTGATTGCAGCCACTCAGACCTGCCAGGCTGTTGTTACCAAGCAGTAAGAACACCACCACCCCCCCGAAGTGCTGCTCAGTACACCTCCACTCCCCTCATAGCAACAGCCAGGTAGGACTCTGGGCAAGAGAGCCCACCCAGCTCATGCTCCTCACTCCTGGACTGCAGGGACAAGGTCTTTGCTTTTCCCTCATAGCAACAGCCAGGTAGGACTCTGGGCAAGATAGCCACCCAGCTCATGCTCCTCACTCCTGGACTGCAGGGACAAGGTCTTTGCTTTTCCCTCATAGCAACAGCCAGGTAGGACTCTGGGCAAGAGAGCCACCCAGCTCATGCTCCTCACTCCTGGGCTACAGGGACAAGGTCTTTTCTTTTCAGTCCCTTGGCACCACAGTGTGCTACAGAAGATACCTCATGGGTTCATTTGGAACTTGGTCAGAAAGGTTCACTTTTCCCACATGACACAAGCCAGCTAACAGTTTTAGACACGTGAAACCTAGGCTCTTGAGGTCCACAATTTCATCAGGTCACACTCAGTATAGCTTGAAATCAAACTAAACAATCAGTTTTAAAAGAAGGGCAAAGGACAGCCATGTGCCGGGGCAAACGGTGGGCATCAACACTCGCTTCTCTGGTAAGCCATCTTGGGCTGGCGAGCCTCCTTTGCCTGGGGTGCCCTCTGGCAGCTGGGCTGCGATGTTTGGCAGTCACAGAATTTTCTCTCTTTTTTGCCACTACTAATCTTCCGTTGTGTAGCATTAGTGCACAATGTGCCTGCTCCCCTAACTGTGTTCTGCAATTAATCTCTGAGTGACCACGTTAATAACACAGACATTAGCCATGTTCTTCTGAGCCCTCGGCTGCAGCACCGCCTGATTCGGTGCTGTTTGGAATAAAGGGCCTGGATCCTTGTAAATGGAGCAAGCAGAGCCCAAGGTAGAAATGTGGTGATAGGTTTCTTATCCCCAACACCCCCACTGCCTTTGAAACTCAGCTAAATGGCTTTTACCATTTTGAATACTATGGATGGGAATATTATATTTGTCTCCACTGTGAGAAATTTGCAAAACCTAGTTGAGTCTTTGATATATAGGATATGAGCCTAATAAATATTACCTGAAATTGATTATCCTATGAATCGACTGGGAGGAACAAGAGAGTGATTGTTAATGCATTATTAGCTGCTGGCAAAATACTATATTTTACATTTTACTGCACAGATTATATATCCTGGCGCCCACATTTATATTGCATGATTTTTGCCAACATGGTAGCCATTTTCAAGGGCTTTCAAATGCTATTTTCCAGAATCTCAAAGCCAAATAAATTAAATGTATAAAACAGGTACAAAATGATGCTCCCTGGACCAGCAAAGATTGTCACGGGAAGACACACCATTAACGGTCACAGGCTCCTGTCCTCAACTGTTCTTCTCAGAGAGCAGAGGTTTTTAGATGTGACTTCTAACATTTCCTAATGTTTCACACGTATGCCTGGGCAATGAGTGTTGTTTGCTAAGTAAAACTCACAGAGAACAGGAGGAAGCATGTGGCTGAAGAGAGTTGCCAGGGAGCTCCAACCAAGGAGGACCCCATTTATGTATGAGGCTGGGCAGGTGAACTTATGGTACAAAAACTACATGGTGCACACATGTCAGGCCCTCAGTCCTAGCCACTCTTTGCCTTCACACATGTTAAACCTGGTCTGGCTGCAGGCCTGCCTGGCTCCTGACCTCAGGAAGAAGCGGCTTCATCCCACCACTGTTCTTGAACACACTGAGATTCCTAGGAGGCCCTAAAAATCTCCTTGCTGGCTATGTCCTTGTCTTTGGTAGGACACCTCTAACACCCCTTTAGTACTCTTTTCAAACCCAGCAATCAAAGACTTGCACTCCATAATGTCCCTTGTTCCAGCAATCTGGCAGGCCCCATTTCAGCCTACCCTGTACCACCGATGCTCATCTTGACCCTCCTTGTAAGATTTTCTCCAAACCTAAGATCCTGTCCCACAAGGCCTCCCGCTGAGCTGATGGAAAGCTTTCTCTTTATTTTAGAAATTTTTATGTGCGGATGTTTGCCTAGCGTGTAAGTATGTATGTGCCCCATCTGCATGCCTCCTGCCTGCAGAGGCCAGACGTAGATGTGTGAGCTCCTAAAATGGGGTTACACGAGGTTATGTCTATATGTGTAAGGTCCCATCCGTGTCTGTAAGCTATCCTTTGGGTGCTGGAAACTTAGCATGGACCCTCTGCAAGAGCAGCGTGGGTTCTTAACCACTGGGCCATCTCTGTAGCCCCAACGGAAAGCTGTCTTTGTTGACACGCTGGCCTGCTGGCAGAAATTCACAGTGCCTCACAGCCCAGTGTCCACGCCTGCTGTGAGTCTAAATCCACAGCTATGACACGTCATGGCATCTTCTCCTCTGTGAAGACTGTTAGCCTCCCTGCCAATGTCACCCTGACTGCCAACAGACACATATGAAGAGCACTGGGCTAGGCAGCCCACAACTGCCACTTTAGTTGGTGTAAGCAAGTCACCAGGGAAGTGATGAAGAACCAAGAGGCTTTCTGAGCATTATCCTTGGCCCCTGCAGAGCCATGGGGTAGGCTCCATGGGTGTCCTTGGTTTTTCATACACAGCACTACCAGGACCTGCCCAGGAGTACTCAGGACAAGAGGCCCAGGGGTACCTGACACCAAAGCCCAGAGCACTCAGGCTCTGATGCAGGATAGTTCCTTATACCTCAGTCCAGGCACCTTGCACACATGGTCGGCGCCTGTGTCCTTGCTTAGCACTTGCCTCTGAGGTCAGTGTTTACATCTGTGGTCAGCACCTGTGTCCATGTATTATCAGCACCCCTGTCCATGCTCAGTCCTCCCATCTGTGGTCAGCACCTGTGCCAAGCTCAGTGCCTGTGCCTAAGGTCAGCACCTACTACCTGATGGTCATCATAGGTCTCCGCTGCTCATCAATTGATGCCCAGTAGTTATCAGTGCTTCTAGAAACTGAAGGTCCCCACAAATGTGAAAACTTTTTTCCTCAATATTTTCAGCCTGGAGTACTGTTAGCATATACAAAAAAAAAATTAAAAAACAAAAAGGCCAGCTTGCTGTGAGCACCTTTTGTGAGAGTTCCGTTTGAGCAGAATCCAGATATATTTTAAACCCAAATTCCATGCATTTTACAAATTGCTTTTTGTTGTTGTTGTTGATGTGTGTGCTTTCTTAATTTCTGGTAATGCTCAAGCGTGTGGTCCCTTCTGTATGGTTTTCCTATGTCTTGATCCTTTCTGCTGCCAGAAATTAAAACAAAAAGCCCATACGACTCCTTGTTCTGACGCCCAAGGTTTCCTAAAGAAAGCCATTGTTAACTGCAAATTACACTGAATAACTCACTTGGAATGGGCTTTTCTCTAAATTCTAATTATTAATAATTACCCTAAAGTTTTGGAGCTGAGTGTAAAAGGAAATATTCTTGTTCCTACACACCAAAACCCCATGGCCCCCTTCCCATTCTGTCCCCAGTGGACCCTCCTGAGGAACAGAGGAGGAGGAGACAGTATGAGGTTGACCCTGTATGAAATAAAAATATTCATGGAATGAATATAGCACCAACTATGTGCTATTTCTAATGGCTGAGGAGAGGTAAGCACACCTCAGCAATAACTGTTTCAATATATGAAGGCTTATTGATAAACAACCATCATCTAACTTAACTGGAGTTTTTAAGCCTATTTTTTGCACGTAGGGTGTTAGGGAGGTTGAATTAATTAACTAAACAAGAGCAGTTCTATCAGGCCACCACTTCCTGCTGGAAGCAGAAGCCCTCAAGTCGAGATTGGAAATAATGACTGCTTTGGGGTTAAGTGCGCTGTGCCTGCTGGTCCTGTGATAGAGTCAGGCCACCCGACAAAAACACATGTCATAAGCTCATCTAAGAATCCCTCTGTGAACACGGGGTCCCAGCGGCCACTGCATGCTGTCCCTTCCAGAGTCCAGCAGCTCAGTCCTCTAAGTGGAATCCTCCCCCTCAGATTCTGATTCTGAACATGAAAAGCAGTATAGAGGCAATGCTGAAAGCAGGACGCTCCAAAAAATAATTTGTCAATTATGTATATGTGTGTACATGTTCGTATGTGTGCGCATGTTTGTAGATGCACGTGCATGTGTGAACATGTTTACGTGAAAGCCAGAGTTGAGGATAGGCATCTTCTTCTGTTGCTCTCTACCTTAGGTTTTGAGACAGAGTCTCTCAATGAACCAGAAGCTTCCCAAATTTGGCTGGCCAGGGAGCTACAGAGATCCTCCTGTCTCCACCCTCTCATCTGTGGGTTATATGAAGCACACCACCACACCCAACCTTTACAAAATATGAGTGTTTGGGATCTGAGCACAGATCTTCATGCTTATGAGTCAAAACCTTTATCGACTGAACCATTCAGCCCTAAATGCTGAAATGTTCAAATTATTTTAAATAAGGTTTGCCTTGGTATGGCAGAGCTGGCTTCTTGCCTCACCAGGGCTTCCCTCACCTCCTGCCCACCACCTAGGAAGCAGGGAAGACTAGGCTCCAGCCCAGCCAGTCCTGTCACTGAAAGCTAAGTGTCTGCTGACATCCTAACAGTGAACCCAGGCCAGCAGATCCTGGTTGGAACTCTAGCAAATAGGATATGGCAACCATCTCCTCCTCTGAGAATACCATCAGCCAAAGTGGCTGCCTCTGGAGCAGATTCCAGAACATACAACGAAAATCAATCTGACCAGGAATCAAGATCAACCAACATGGAGTTCATCCACAAGGTGAGTCTGCCATAAACCAACCAAAATGGAAGGGGCGGGACCCATGATTCCCTCCTTCTCCCTCATCCTCCCTCCCACTGTTACAGCACTGTATCTAATTGACTTACAATTTTTCCCTAATATAATTCTTTATGAAACCTGCCTTGAGCAAAGGATCCATGATTGCTCACCGAGGGTCGTGCCTCATTTGTTCCTGTAGATTGTGCCTAATTAACGCTAACTTGTCTGTACATAAAAAGTACAATAGACTGTCCTATCCAATTTAATTCCGACAGTTTAATCGAATCTGTGTTCTTTCAAAAATAATTAGATCATTTACACTTCATTAACATGTAATGTAATGTTGGGACATCCATCATAATGATTTCTTATTTTTCTTGTGCAATATTATCCCCTCTAATGAAACTGCTAACACCATGCATGCCTTAATTAGCTGTATCATATCACTGACGATTTCTGAATGAAGCCCTTCTTACAGATGAAATTGCATTATCTCAGTAGGTACATTTTCAGCAGAATATGCTCTTTTTCTGTGGTTAGAACACCTTCCCAGGACCCAATCCCACAGTGCCATGATTGGTACCCTCAGGAAGTTCTAATGGGAGCCCTGATAGATGGAAGGACAGTGTGAATATGATGGAGCTGACCCTCCAAGACACCCTCTGAGTATTAGCCCAGGCCATTGTGTACACGGTGTCTGGGAGAAGCAGTATAGGGACACGGTTGAGTCACTAGCCCAGGAAGAGCAGAGTAGGGCTTCTGCAGAGAGCCAGATGAGTTCTCTCTTCTGAGAACAGTGATGCTGCAGACCTACCTGACTGAAGAGGCAGGAGAAGGGTTCTCGGTCCCGAGCCACCCTCCTCTTGCAGCAGCTGGATGAGGCCCTGCGTGATGTCTGCATGCTCACCTTCTGAGACTCAGCCAACATGACAAGCTGGATGGCGAGGTGACAGGGCCACAAGGGTGGCCACTGCATCTGCAGGTCTGTGCACCAGGAAGTCAGAGCAGAGGAAGAGAAGCGATGAAGGCACTTCCTGCACAGCGATGGGCAGCCACTATGCCTTGCTTTCCAGACACACTGCCTTCCCCCAGGTTTTGTTAAGGTACAATATGTATGTATATGTGATACAGTATGGAATATAATGAGAAAAATAAAGGTTTAGCATGGTCATGTGTTGAAGTTCCTTAGACTTTGTTTTCTTGCCTCACTGTGGCATCTGTTCTTGTTCTCCAGCTTGAAGCAGGTAATGGTAGTTGGCACAACTTATATTTGTGAGCACGAAATAAATGTTGATACAAAGATTCATTTTTGGAAAGATTAAGTTGTGTTCATTAACACATCCGCCTACTAAGGCTTGGCACTTTTTCAGAATGAAGACACTGGAAATCTCTTTTCTTCCCAACTTTCAGGGTGAGACAAAGTTCTGTTGACTCGACAGTGTGCTGTTCAGATCTCCAGAACTTGTTTTTCCTGTCGGGAACTTTATGCCTTTGAATGACGTCTCCTCAGCACCACCTCTGTACCACAAACATGGCTAACACCAACTTCTGGCTCTGAGGTAAATTTGTATTGCAGAAGTCAAATAATCTGCCTATTGTCTCTTTCAGCATGATATCCTCTAGGCCATGCATTCTGTCACAAATGGCAGGTTTTCTTTCCTTACAGGGATAAATAGTATCAAGACTCAAAACAAACAAACCAAAACACCCTCTTAGGTGTAACAGTTCAGCGAAGTTTGTAGAATACAAGATCAACATTCAAAAAGCAGCAGAGTTTCTATGCACTAATAGTGAATAATCCAAAAAGAAAATTAAGAAGATAGTTTCATCTACATCAAAAGCAAAACCAAATAACTAGAAATAATGTAATAAATGAAGTAAAAAGCAAATCCATAGGATAAAAAGTGTAAAACATTGCTGAAAGAGATGGGAGATGACATAAATAAATGAAAGATACCCCATATTGATGGACTGGAAGAATTAATAGTGTTGAAATAAGTATATACCCTAAATGAGCTGAAGACTTGATAAAATAGTCAACAAAAATTCCAAATGATTTTTTCTGAACACACTAAAATTCCTATGAAACCACAAAAGATCTTGACTCGCTAAGACAATCTTTGAAAAAACAAAGGAGAAACTGATGGTGCCACCTGGGATAATTTCAAAATATACTCCAAAGTAGCAATAATTAAAACAGTATGGCACAGACATACACACATTAAAATAGACACATAGATGAATTGGACACCAAAGAAAGCCAACAAATAAGTTCATGAACTTGCAGTCAATTTACTTTTTTACTAAGATACCACAAACAGTGGAGAAAGGAAAGATTTTTTAGTAAATTATGTCAAGAAAATTTGATTTCCACTTTCAGCATAGTACACATTAACTCAGAATGAAGTAAATACTTAAGCATAAGAAAGTATTAAAGGATATTACAGGATCACATTTCCTGATGCTGATCAAGTAATGGGTATTGTTTTCATTTACAACATAAGCATGAAAAAGGAGCAGAAAGAGCATTACATCAAACTAGCAAAGGAATTAAACAACAGCATGAATAGACAACCTACAGGGTGGAAGAAAATGGCTGCAAGCCAGACATCTGATATAGGGTTAATATCTAAAGTGTTTAAGACACACAAAGCAACCAAAATCAGCACACACCTACAGTACGTGTTCATGATGGCACCACTCCCAGCAGCCAAGATAGGGGCCAATTGGTTGTAACTGGTAAATGAGACAACATTCTGAAAAGAATGATGTTCTGTCAGCTCCACAGGGCCCTAAACACACCAAGCCTTAGAGATGTCCAGGAAAGGGATAGTCACCCTGATGTCCAGGAAGAGAAAAGTATCACTAGGTTACCAAAGGACTGTGAACAGTGTGTGTGTGTGTGTGTGTGAGAGAGAGAGAGAGAGAGAGAGAGAGAGAGACCTTGAGCTGTGACTCCTACATCCATCCCACACCATTTCTGGGTGGGGTCATGGACCTGGTGTCTGTCTCTACTCCAACCAGCGGGTGCCCACAAAAGCTGAAACCAAGCATCAAAGTGGAACCGACTGGACACTACTCAGTGGGATCTGACCTTTCAGCCAATAGTACCCTTGTACAAGATGTTTTAACTCTTCTGAGAAATGGTCCAAGAAAACAGTGTTCTCATCCAACCTGAGCCAGTCTCTCCTGCCCTCTCTGTCCCAAAAATGGAACGAATCTAGCTAGCAAACTCAAATGCCTGGAAACCAAAGCAAAGACTGGATTAAATGGAAGTCCTAGAGAACACAACTACAACATTAACTACAGCCCCTCAGTAAGGAGAACTGGACTGTCCCTGCAGAGCACACACTGCTCCAATAGAGAGGTGCTGTTAGGGTCCATGACTCCAGGTGCTAGCCACGGTTAAACACCGCTGTCCATCAAAGGCTCTGAGCCACACCCACACTCAGCTCAGTGTGTTTTTGTGGCTGTGGGTGTTGCTCTTCTGTCTGCCCCTTCTTCCCATCTTTCCCCACCATGAAATAAGCAGAAACCATGCATCAGATTTGCATCTGGGCAAAGAAAATGGAGGAGCAGGAAATACAACAAGCTCAGTGCCATTAGATGGTTCGTGTTTACCTTCTCCTCTGTGGAAGCCATGAGGAGTGCGTTGGGTGACGACAGGACCACAAAGTGGAGGTAGCCAAATGCGGCTCTCAGACATTGAGTCTTTTGAAAGCAGCACAGCATAATTGTCCTGAAAAACATTTTGGGGACTCCAGGCTGCTAATTAACTGCTAGTGCATCAATTAGTTATAATAGCTGTAATAGCACACAAACAAGAGCACGGGGCTCCGCGCTGCTGCGCTGCTCTGTGAATTTGGTGAGCATTTTTTTAAACCTTTCCTTTGAAGATTTAAGTTAATAATTTATTCCTAATGAATGGAGTCTTTCTGTTTTCCTGGTACAGAGAGTATTGAAATGGCTGGAAGATGCTATTAACAGGATTTTGTTTCAAACAAAACTTTCAACACAAAGAGCAACATTTTCATATCAATGTTTCTGTTCTCGTTCCAGGGGCCACAGAGAACTGAGAGCAGCAGCCGACAGTGGTCGGTTACGGGAAGTCCGTGTTGTCTTATTCCATTTTTTATTTTTTGATGATGATGATTTTACAGCATCTCATGAAGATGTAGTCACATCTTCTACAGCATCAGGAAGCACAGGTAACAATGCATGATGCATGAATAATATTTCTTTATTTCTAATGAAACAAAATTGCTTCTGAAATGCCCACCTATTCTTGCTCCATAGACATGATTCATGGAAGAAAATCCATTTTTCTTGAAAATAAATTTCAAGCAGTGAAAACCTCTCAGCAGGTATCTATACCTGTACATACCTGGACAAATATTCTTGTAAACCCAGAGCTGGAAACCATGATTTCTTCCCTCTTTCTCTCTCCTCCAGTTAAATGAAGTGGTGTGTCTTCCCTTGTGCTCCAGGTCTCTTCTTCCTGCCTCCTTTTTACCTTTTTACCCATCCTGTCTGTGGCAAGTGACTGAGCCCAGGACAAAACAGCAATGTAAACCCTCCCCACACCACTTGAAAATAGGTATGTTGCAGATACGGAAGCCTGTGTGATTTAGCAAGCAAAGCAGTGTCCAAGATCTCTTAGAATTTGACTGGGAACTTCAAAACACATTATCAGAAATGTTTCAGTTTACAGCTTCTATATCTGAAGCTTCTGCATTTTTTGAACAATGTGACAGAGTCTCCCAGACATTGGACAAAACCATCTCTACTCCAAGTTGAGTGGGACAGGAAGAGACCCTTATAAGCTAATCCACATAGCTGGCCAGAGAGGCCACAGAGGAAGACTATCAGATCCTCATTCCCTATTTTGCTAATCCTTTTTATTTAATGTTCAATACACAATGGCTGAGCCTCTTATTTGACCTGCACTTGCTAGGAGCAGTAGGATGCAGAGGAGGAAACCTAAAGATGAGTAAGACCCAAGCCTACACCAAGATGCTTGGAACCCAGGGGTACAGGAGACAAATAAATGGGAACCAGAGATGTTGAAGGCTAGGATAGGCTGGCTGACATGACGGCTAGAAAAGACAATTCCTTAGCCACAACTATGAACGTTGGGCATGGTGACGCATGCTTATAATCCCACGCTGGGAGAGGCAAAGACAGTCAGATCCCTGGGATTTGCTAACCAGCCATCCTAACCTATTTGCTGATTCCAGGCCAGTGAGAGACATTGTCTGAAAAACAATCAGGTGAACAGCACTTGAGAAAAGATAGCCAATGTTAACTCTGACCACCATACCCAGGTGCACAGGCAAGCATGTACACCTGCATATACATGTGTGGCCACACACATGCGCATGCACACATACACACAAGGTGGGAAGAAAAAGAGAGAGAGGGGCTTGTGGCTGTAAAATAAAACCTGCTAAGTAACAGAGGAGGAAAGATCTCAAGACTGTGGAGGCATCAGGGCACGGGGACAGGCCAACCATCTCCCACAAACACAAGATCAAGGGTGACAAAGGTCGGCAACAGAAACATAGGAAGACTCTCAGATCCTTATTCCCTCTTTTGCTAACCCTTTTATTTAATAGTTAATAAACAATGGATATGCCTCTTATTTGACCTGCACAGACATCTCTGGGCCAAGACAAGCTCACATGGTACTGTCAAGTCCTTTTTGAGTTTGAATATCCCTAGGCAGCCCTGCACACTTGGGCAAGGCTGAGCTGGGTGTTGAGCTGATAAGGGCTTTTCTGCAAAACAGACTTCCTAAGACAGTTTCTGGCCACATTCCCTGTGAGTTGAGAGGTATGGTCCCAGGTACGCAATCACTGAGGAGCCAAGTTCTCCTCACTCCCCATCCTAATGAGTGGGAGAACAGACAAGTGTTCCCACACCACAGGTCAAAGGGAAGGTGATGCCAGGATTTTCTTGATTAGTCCTGGTGTTTGTGGCCCTTGCTCAGTTCACCTCTGTGAACCTCGGAGTTTTCTCAAACTTTCAGAGCAATGTAGTCTGTGTGACTATCATCACTTGGAGCAGAAGGAGCTCAGACTGCAGGCAAGAAGGGCCCATGGTATGGAGATGCAGAGCCAGTAGATCTCCATTGTACCTGTAGCCCACTCCAGAGAAAAGACATTAGCCTCTAGCTAAGGCATCCTTGGCCTGACCAATCAAAGCAGTCTAATCACAGAAAGTAAAATTAAAAACAGAGAAAAAGTAAACCAGAAGATCCTGGAAGCTGAGGCCTGCACAAGCTTGTGCTTAACAGCACTGGTATCTTCGTTTACATGAAAATGGGGTCCCTGAGCCTGTGACTTTCCATTTAGCTTCTTCCCCAAGACCCAGTGGTTAGAGAACTGGTGGGTTTTCTCTTTCATTCCCCATTTGGTTTTCCCCATATCATCCATACACACTGCATAATTCCAGTGGCCCACCCTCTTCCCTCAATGTGGGATAGACAGAGACCAGCTGCTGAGGACAGGAACCTGCAGGAAAAGGCAAGGAAGAAGCAGTGGCCTTCCCTATGCCTGGCAGGCCTCTTCACCCTAAGATCCACATAAATGTCATTGTCATAAGGACTGAAGGGAAGAAGATGAACATGTCAATGGAATGGCCTTCAGTGCTTGTGTTTTGAGCCTGGTCAGGGAGCTGGGGCCACTGGAAGTTGGAGCCCATTGCGAAGCAGGCATTTCACTGAGCACAGCTAATTCTGCCTGCGTCATCTGTCTCACCCTGCTAGATAATAACTACACTCTTACATTTTCAGAAGAACAAAAAAGAGCTTTGAAATCAACATGTGGAAATAATAAGCTGATAAGCTATGAGCCTATACAAGAGGGTCTTGGGACCTGTGATTCTGTAGTCAAGGGACTTGGGACCCTTGACCCTGCCACCTCCATACATCTTAAATGACCCTGACCCCAGGCCCTCATTTCTCTATCTAGAGAGACACAGGCCCATAAGGGTCAAAGTGTCATGTCAGGGTCTGAAATGTAGCTCAGGAGCACAGCCTGTGCCTCACAAACACAAGGTCCCGTGTGTGGGAACAGGAAGTAGGACATCTCCTGAGTGTACTGCCCCAGCACTGTGAGCCAAGATGGAGACGAAGATGCGGTGGCCCCACGTGTTACAGACAGAGGGTAGGTGTGGGCATATGTACCCAACACCACTGTCTGCTCTTCCTAAGCTGCCTAAAAAAGACAAAAATCTGCTTCACAAGAAAAAAAAATTGCAAATAGCTGGGCAAGCACTTCTCAGCAGCCGCAGATGGGGCCTCAACTGTACCAACATGAGGAAACGCAGTGGCAAGGCCTCTAGCTCTTGCACTTCCTGCTTCTCCCTGAAGAAATGGTCCTCCAAAGACACTGCCATTTGCTAACCAGGACCTCAGCAGCAACCTAAGCTTTGTAAATAAGGTTAGCCCTCAGCCCCCAACAGCTGGACCCAACAGCTGTTCGAGGGGTTAACTTTCAAAAATTATCAATGTGTTTTGATCTGGTGTGAGGAGAGACAGTGGCTTCTGCCAGCCTCCTCAACAAATAAGGCTGTAACCCTGCTGGTCCTCACCTGCCATGGAAGCTCTTGTGCTATGGATCGTTCTGCCAGTGGCCTGCATGATCAGATGGCTGGGAGAGCTACTACCTGGAACCAGAACATCCCCAGAGCCATGTCCCGCTCAGCCGCCATTGGGACATGCCTGCGTGGCCGCTTCCAGACACCATCATGTCCAGAGCATTGATCCTATGTTTGATGTGAAAAGAAATTAAAGCCGTGCTCTCATTAGATGAAGCAGTTCTGGTGAGAGATCACAGGGAGAGGTCCTTTCCTTTTGTCCATGCCGAGTGGCCGCAGCAGGCAGCTTCTTGCACACAATTGATTTCAAGCAGAGTTTTGTCTGAAGGCTGCTTCTAGATCATGGCAAGAAAGCGTTCTGTAATCCTCCTGCCAATGCGTTATGTTTAACGGACGGGCCGCTCCTATCGCTGACTGATAACACTTAACTCAAAACATATTTCAGCTTGGGGAATGTCAATATTTTGTCTCCGGCTGAAGGTGACCCCGGCCCTCCACTTGTTCGTTAGTGTGCACCGCGGTTTGCTGGTGACTGTGAGGGTGGCTGTCTGGGAGGCTCTTATGGATTTGCTATCTTAGCCTGAAGTGCTTGCTGCTGATTATGTGATTAAATCAATAATAATTTCTGCTGGGATCCTGTGCTGCCCGGCTCATCCCTGAGTCCACACCTTGGCACGGAGGAACGAGCTCCCACACTGAGCCCTCCAGGGCTATGTTGTGGGGGAAACGCCCAAGGCATGGCAGGTGGTTCTCCCAGCTCCCTAGAAGGCAAAATATCAGAAGAACTCTGCAGGTAATTAAATAAATGGCTCTGGACTGCGGAGGAGAGCCCTGGCGGGTGGAGGGTGCATGGCTGAATCAATGGGGTTGTTTTCTCTGGTACAACCTCAGCCCCTCATATCCAGACCCTCCATTCCATATTAAACAGATGTTCCTGTAAAATGAGTGGAGGGTGCTTCTAAACAGCTGTGACACTTACTCACTCCTCTAGCCATTTGATCCCTAGATGAAGAGCTTCCCAGAATCTTCCTTCTCAGAAATCACAGCCAGCTTGGCAGGGAGGACCATTGTTCCTAACATGCCTGGTCCCCAGAAAATATACTCATTCCCTGGATGTTGTGGCTTGGGATAGCCTCAGTGGCATAGTTAGTGGCTTCGCTTACAGCAAAAGGCATCATAAATGCCACTTGTCATTCATGTACCCATCTGTAACATGCTGGGAAGGACCTCTCTGTCTGGGTTGTTCCTCTTCACCCTGCCAGCACTGAGATATCAGGAGAAACACACCTTCTCCAACCATGAGGCCCTCAGCACAGTAACCTGGGCAATGCGATCTCCTGATGGAAATTGCTGGGACACCAGCAGATCTTTTAAAAATTAGAACATCTGGTCAGCCACCTCCCCCATATGGGGAAATAGCACTTTGTTAATAGGGGAGGCTGGGACAGTGATGGAGATGGAGGCCAGGCCAGGACAACGCTGGGTTAAGGCTTCTAACCAGAGAAGGCCCATACTGTGTTGGACAACTGTGCTAATCAGTTCCTTTAAACAACAAATAGCTCCTAGTGATGTTAAATATTACTTAAAAAAAAAAAAGTAAGACAGCCCCAGGGAGTGTGTTCATCAGTTTGTTGGTAAAAGGCAAGCGTCCTGAGGTTCCTACACTGAGAGCCAATTCAGTATTTATTACTTGCGTGCAATTCCAAGTGCAATTACTATTTATCTATTGGCAATTGGGATATATATATATATATATATATATATATATATATATATGGATTATTCTGTTGGGAGATGGCCAGGGAAAAAGAAAGCCTTCTCTTTCCAAAGCACAGAGAAACTGCCACTTGTGTGGAACCCAGAGGCCACTGCTGGGACTGAGGCTCCAGGATTGGAAGCCCTCCAAGAAGAGCCCTGGGGTTGGCTGTGACTCCTGCTCTGCCAAAGAACAGAAACCTTCCCTGGTCCCTTCCAAAGGTTGGGCCCTCTCATGCCACATTGCTGCACAGTTCCATAAACACAAAATGCAGTTCCAGCTTCTGCCTCGCTGTCTTGGCCAGTGACTGCTGTTGGTCCCAAAGAGAATCCACAAAATACAAGCAGCTCTCAGATGCCCTTGGTATGTGCAGGGTCACCGAGGCAGCCTGATCTCCAGGCCTACCTCAGTGAAAAACATCACCTTTGAACCAGAGGTGACCTACTATCATCTCAGCCTTCGAACCGTTCCTCTGGCTTCGTGAAGCTATCCACCTGCTGATCAGAAAGGAGAAGGCTGGTCAGAAGAGACCTTGCCCTGCCCAGTCTTAGAACCTGGAAATCCTTTGTTCTGCAAATGCCATTGGGCCATCGTGTAACATGAGAGGCCATGAGCTGTAGTTGAAGTTTTGGTTTCTTTAAAAAGCCAGTTATGGAGCCAGGCGAGGTGGAACATGCCTGTAATTCCAGCACTCAGGAGGTAGATGGATCTCTGTGAGTTCGAGGCCAGCCTGGTCTACAAAGGGAGTCCAGGATAGCCAAGGCTACATGGAGAAACCCTGTCTCGAAAAACCAAAACAAATAAACAAGCAAAAAATCCTAGTTATGGTATGTTTTCATTTTAATCCCAAGTGTGGGTTATGGGATTGCTTTAGTTTGTCCACAGCTAATAATTGCCTCTTGAGGGGCATGGTCCTTGCCAGCTGGTAACAGCCTTCTGCGGCTCAGAGTGGGGTGTGCGTTTTGCCAGCCAAAGTAAGTTTAATTTGTAGGACTTGGAGACAGTATAATTGCCAGACCTCAGAGCCAGGAAAGAACACTTCAAGCAGACAGATGGAGAAGAAAGAAGGCTGCTGGCTCTGCTGTATATCCTGATGACTGAGATTGGTATTTTCCCAAAGAAGCCAATGACCCTAACGGGCCAGAACTAAGTCTGAACAGGTCTAATCCCCTGACCCTTCTAACCTCCTTTCTCTCCCACCTAGGGTCAGGGCATTGGAAGGGAGGTAGAGGCCTAAGAAAACCAAACAAAATGAAGTTAAAAATTGGTGCCTACAATAAGCTCTGGAGATGATGAGATGGAGGGAAAGTTCAAGATTTATTGACTACTGTTTCCCAAAAGAGGCATCTGCAGGGGTGGGGAGATGGTTCAGCTATCAAAGCATTCACCCCACAAGCTGCAGACCTGAGTTCATTCCTCCAGCCCTACAGCCACTATGGAGGAGGAGGGAGGGGGAGGGGAGGACAGATGGGTCTCTTGAAGATGCCACCTGTGGTCACCAGGCATGTCCAATCCATGGTCCCAATCTATGGGACTTTGTGTACCCAAGGATAGTTTTGAATCTAGACTAACACAAAATCATAAATTTAAGAGCTTTTTAACTAGATTGTACAGTTTTGAGCAATAAATTCCCTAAACATTCAAATGATGTTGTAATATCAGAATGTTGGACGCTCCTAATTCTAAAGATTTCCACATCAGTCATGACATTTTCACCAAGCTGCCTTCAGTGGGAAAGCACAGTGCTCCAGAGGCGGCCTTAGGCCCCAGGCCCCCGATTCTCTCCTTTTCTCTCCTTTCCAATCACAGTGTTACCTTGGGGACAGGTTTTTCAAAGATGCCTCTTAGGGTAGTAGGGTCGACTTTAAGACTTGTTAGAGTTCCAGTTGGGACATCCTAGAAATTGTGTCCTGCATCAAAGTCCCCAGAGCTTCCTGGGAAGCCTTAAGTGGAATTGTGCAGACCCCAGATGGCCATCAATGTATGGAGCCACTTTATTTCCTCAAAAGGCCCCAACTAGATCCACAATCTGAAGGATAGCTGACTGTCACCAGCCTTCCTCATGCACCAGGGACTCCTTGTGATGTCTCGGAGTGCCTGCTGGAGACATAGACACACCCCATGATGTTCTGAGCTGAGAAGGGGGAAGCAAAACCATCGAGGCACTGGCAGGCACTGTTACACCAGCCTTAGCTCAGAGCAGAGGGGCTCAGGTGTCCAGGCAGCTTCCTCCATATGACATGGATGGGGATTCGTTCCTGATAGCTCCACTTGCTCTCATATTCTAAACACTGAAATTCATCTGACTCATTCAACATTCAAAAGTCTTGTGCAAAGTATCCCTTTCTCCACCAAAGAACCAAAAAACAAAAACAAAAAACTGATGTGTACCCAATTATAAAGACCACTTCCAATTGTGAGCAAAACCAAGCTGAAAACTATGTTTATATAAGAAGGAAAGCAGGACTTGGTACCTTGTTCTTTATGAATAGTAAACGTAATACTAGGACAAAGTCAGCATCCTGGATAATCATTAGCTACCAAACCACTTTAATAAACATATACAAATTAATGGAGAGGCATGTGAAGCTCAATGCATACATGCCCTGTGTAATATGAAGTCAAATTAAACATGTCCGTCTCCCCAAACAATTGTCACTCTTCATAGTGAAAAGATTCAAATCCTCCCCTCTAGGTTTTGAAATACACTCTCTTGAAAACACCTACTATTGGGCCAGGAGCTCCATTTGCTCCATGTCCAGGTGGTATATAGCTGCTGGGGTAATTTCTTTTAAAAGCCACACTGTACATCATTTGGCAATTTTGTCACTCCAGGTACAATGAAAAATATCCGTGATTAGATGTGATTTGGTTAAGTCCCCATCAAACTCTTTCCAATTCAAAGCAGCCGATTCCACAATGAGTAACGGCAGCCCAGAATTAGCGATCGCAGATTTCCCTCCGTGTTTAATTGAAACTGATGTGTTTTGAAACCATAGTGGAGGGGGGGGTCTCAAGAAAAGTGCTGTGTGTTATTCAATCAATGCAAACCAGGCTGTGGTCAGCAAGGGGCTAAGCCCGTACCCTGGGACTATACTGTTGGCAACATTGGGCCAGAGCACCACCACCCTGCCCTGGTGGACAAACATTTAAATTATGTGTGTGCAGCCTTCGGGACAATCTGAAGAAGCCTGGGCTTTCCTTTCCCTTCTCTGGCTGTGAGTTCCAAAAGAGCTGTGCTCCGAGGTGGATGGCACGCTGTGTCTACAGATAGCCAGACTAACTGGCCTGCTGGTTCTCTACTCCCAAAGAGTGCTCATGGAGGCTGGAGGGGGGAGGGGTTCAGTCAATAGCACCGTGGTCTGGAATCATGCCTTCAGAGGTAAACACTGAGAACTAGAAGGCAAGGAACGTGCCAGGGCAGGAAGGAAGTATACAGTCGTCTTGTTGGGCCACTTGGAGCCAGTTCCTTTTCATGGAATCCTAGGCCAGAGACACGCCATAAATTTTTCACAATGATCATAAAATTTCTTTATGATGTTTTCTTCATCCTGCTCCTTCCTATGCTCCTAGCGTTGATTCATGACATGTGAGACATATCTGGGCTGTGAAACTGCTAGCACCCACCTCATGACCGATCCCGGTCCCAGCACCTGAACTGGGCCAAGCAGGCCCTGTTATGTGAACTGGGTAGAGCAGTACCCCACCTGTAAGGTGAGGATGTTTGACCGTGAACTACCACAATGGCTGGATTGCAGTTGCAGTATCCCATGGGTAAACAGATTACCTGACATGCAGTGCCACCTTCATGAAGGGCCGGTGACTTCACACAGAGAATACCCTTTGTGACACCCTTGTGACAACAGGGTGAGGTTGGGCCTAGAGCAGTGAACAGTTCTCCTTGGATCCTTCTCGGGTTAAAAGTATGCGGGGATGCCAGTATTTGTAGGTGCTTCTGCAGAAAGGAGTTTTCCCACACACAGAGATTGAGGTGTCTCGCTGAAAAGCACTCACTGTTGGCCCGGATGACCAGTGACTCTGGCTTCAGCCAGGTGTGTACAGTCTGTTTAGGAGATGCTTCAGGGATGCAGGACCAAACGCCAAACCCCTGCCAACCCAAATGCCAAATGCCTTCCTCCTCATATGCCCATGAGTCTCGACACCAGGCTCTCCCCATTCACAAGCCTTTAACCTTGTCCCTGGGAGAAGGAGGGCTTATTTGTCCAGAGAACATGAACTCCCCAGTGGGAAGACACTAATGTCTGCAAAATTTCAAGCCATCATTTCTGGAAACGCTCTAGTGCTGGGTGTGCTCAGCTAATGGGAGGCACTAGGTAATAAGACACTATGTTCGCCAAGACTACCTGGAGGCATTTTGGGCCCAGATAGCCCCAGTTTTGATTTCATTTTATTAAGCTATGGCTCCAATTCAGGGCATGATAAGCAAGCATTGTACCACTGAGCCATATACCCAGCTCAACATGACTTTTTAATAAAATGTGGAGAATCTGGGCTAAGGAGATGATCAGCTGGTAAAGGATTTGTGCAAGCTGAGGAGCTGGGTTGGATCACCAGAACCCAAGTAAAAAGCCAGGTACACATGGTGGCATACATTCATAATACCAGCCTGGGGAGAGAGTGACAGGAGGCTCCTGGGAGCTTGCTGGCCACCAACCTGCCTACACCCACAACTTTCAGGCAGTGAGAAGCCTTGACTAGAAAAGAAAAAAGGTGTGCACATGGTGGCATACATTCATAATACCAGCCTGGGGAGAGAGTGACAGGAGGCTCCTGGGAGCTTGCTGGCCACCAACCTGCCTACACCCACAACTTTCAGGCAGTGAGAAGCCTTGACTAGAAAAGAAAAAAGGTGTGCATGCCTGAGGAATAATGCCTAAGCTATCCTGGCCTCCTCTGGCCTCCACACACATGTGTACAGAGGTGAACACACACACACACACAGAGAGAGAGAGAGAGAGAGAGAGAGAGAGAGAGAGAGAGAGAGAGAGAGAGAATGAGAGGCGGGATGTGTTCCTTTATTGGATCTGGAAAAAAAATACCATGAAAACTTTTTCCCTTGCTGGAATATATTTTTACTCTAAATGGAAGAGTTGAACACGTGACACATAGCCATAGCTGCCAACAAGCAGCAGGAACTACACACTCAGTTATAAGACTGAAACAAATATAAGTGAGGAAGATAGGCACAGAACGTGAAGGGGAAGCTTCTAGAAGGGACCAGGAGAGGAAAGGGGTGTAGAGATTGAAGATGTCACCTAGATGTACCTGTTGGGCCAACAGACACTGCTGATCTCACCCCAGTCTTTTCCCTGGGGCTCTCTGGGAGGAAAATGGCTGAGATGTTTTGACAGGATGCTTCTGTAGCCTGCCCCACCAACAGCAGTTTGGCCTATATTGAAAAATTAGACCTGACATCACCTCTTAAATAAGATTTCTGGTGATGGAATTGTACTTAGTTGATCCTATCTCTGTTTCCATCATCTCAGATTTGACACACAACCTGTCCCCCAGCAGTTTTTAATTTTTTTCTCATTTATTTATTTTATTCACTTTACATCCTTGTAGCCCCTTCCCTCCTCTCCTCCCAGTCCCATCTTCTCTCCTTTCCCCTCCCCTTTTCTGAGGAAAAGGGAATCTCCCTTTCCTATCCACCCCAGCTCAGTACTATCCTCTTCCACTGAGGCTTGTCAAGGCATCCTGCCAGGGGAAAGTGATCAAAAAGCTGACAAGTGAGTCCCTATCCAATGCAGTCCCCACTTCCCTTACTAAAGTACCCATTTGAAGCCTAAGCTATCCATCTGTTATATTCTTGTAGGGGGCCTAAGTCCAGTTCCTGCATGGTCCTTGATTGATAGTTCAGTCTCAGCAAACCCCCCTGGGTGCTGGTTAGTTGGCTCTGTTGTTTTTCCTGTGGTGCTCCCTTCACTTCTGGGTCCTCTTCTCTTTCCTTCCACTGTTCCTCAAGATTTCCTATGCATTGACCAATGTTTGGCTCTGAGTCTCAGCATCTGTTCTGAGGAGGCACTGCTGGGTAGAGCCTCTCAGAGGACAACTCAAACAGGCTCCTGTCTGTAATCAACCTTGTGCTTTCTTAGAAAACCGGAAACTTTACCTCAAGACCCAACTATACCTCTTCTGGGTATACACCTAAAAGATGTTCTGCCATACAACAGTTTTTAAATTTTTAATAAAATATAATTACATCATTCTCTTCTATTGCCCACAACACCTCCAGCTCAAATTCATGACCTCTTTATCTGTATTTCTGTTAGATAAATATACAAATACATCCTGCTGAGTTCATTTAGTGTTGCTTGTGTGTATATGGGTTTTGAGATGACCAATTTACATTGGATAGCTAATTCCCAAGCTTTTATAAAGTCCTGTCTCTGCCACACAAATGGAGATTCTTCAGCCCACCAGATACTCATGGAAAAGCTGGTACACACATGAATGTTCCAGCTGTTTGGAGAATTCCAGAAGCCTTCTGTGTCTTCAGGACAATATCCACCCACACATCTGTCCCACATGGAGCAAATGGGACTTATTCCCATGTTGGCCTTTCCTTTAGTGAGAACCTGTGGGAATCACCACCGGCTCATCAAGAACTAGGAGATGAACCTAGAGACAGCACAGAGGCCTGATCTGAGCTCACAGGACCTCCTTCAGGATTCTTTCCAAAATTCTCTCTTCAGATGAGCAGATTCACCCATGATAGCCGCTGGAAAATACCCACACTTCCCAAAACCTCTCATGTGTCCTCCTCATCCATGTCAGAAGATGAGGCGCTTGTCCAACTCAGCAGGTTTTCAGGCTGTACAATTGGTCTGAGTGCTCAAGGGGCTACAAGCCAGGCTGTGAGCACCCCAGAGATCAGGTGGACTGAGCCACTATACACCACGCAGCCAAGGCCAGCCAGTGTCAGGTTGCCTTGGCCAGCTTTCGTCTTCCTGGATGACAGCCAGTGGAGGACAGAGCCCGATGCCACTCCCTCTGCAGCTGCCCTGAGCCCCAACATGTTCCAATAGCCAAAAGCTCTTGCTAACTGCTTTCTTTTTTTATGTTTCTGAACCTTCAGAAATTTTGTTCTGTCTCATTAAGAAACCAAGTTCTCAAGGTGAGGTATGGGTTTGTTACAGCCATGAGAAAGATTCCACCTTCCCATTCCTGAAGGTACTTAGAGCAGAAGGTCTCAAGTTATTTTTTCATGGGACTTCAGGGCTCAGAGGTCCCTAGACTAAAAGAAATAGAAATCCTTTTGTCTGCTATGAACTCCAACTCAAAGAACTGTAAACATTTATGTTCTCAAAATCTATTAAAAAATAATAATAGATTATAATATTAAAAAATATTAATAGATTGGGTTACATAGTAATGTGAAGAGGGACTGCCTCTGACATAATCTGATTGGCCTGCTCTTTGAGCACCTCCCTCTTTGGGGGAGCAGCCTTACCAGGCCATAGTAGAGGACAATGCAGCCACTTTTGATGTGAACTGACAGACTAAGATCAGAAAGGAGAGGAGAACCTCCCCTATTAGTGGACTTGGGGAGTGGCATGCAAGCAGAGGGAGGAGGGAGGGTGGGCTTGGGAGGGGAGGAGGGAGGGCCTTATGGGGGGATGCAGAATGAATAAAGTGTAATTGATGAAAAATTTAAAAAAAAAAGAAATTAAAGGATCATAAAATCAGTAAAAAAAAAATATTTTAATTTAAAAACACAAGCTTGTAAATAAAGTTGATGTAGAGCTGGTTAGCTAGCTCAGCTGGTAAGATATTTGCCATGAAAGGCCTAAGTTTGCTCCCTAAAATCTATGTAGAAAAACAAGGCATGGGGGCATTCACATGTAATCCCAGTCCTGGGGTAGCAGGGACTGGCATATTGGTCCTCAAGGCTCAGTGCCCAGCCTGCCAAGTGTGAAGCTGCTGGGTTGGCTTTGGCAGACTCTGCTATCATACGTGGCCCCAGTGACAGAGCAGAAGCAGCTATGTAGCCAGTGGTCCAGTGAGAGGCTGAGGGCACCCAGCCTTTCAGCCTCTCTGAAAACTGAGAGAGTCTGAAAACTAGGAGTCCCACAGTCCTTACCATAGTTCTCTTCTGAACATGGCAGCTTGGGAGAAGTGTCTTTCCATGTCCTTACGCATGCATATCCATGCACATATATCCACACATTCTGCACACCCACATACATGCACACAATATATTCATACTCTCATACACTCACGCTCTGCAAAAGGACACAGGTACACATCTTTAGGATTGCACATGTCTACCCAAGTTCATATTAATACACATCCTTTCATATGTGTGTGCGCGTGCTAACACACACACACACACACACACACACACACACATACACACATACACAGTCTCAGCAGCCCTTGCTGAACTCTGAGAAAGGCTTTCTACCTGCTTGTTACCAAGCTCTCCCATCCCCCATTTTTCTGCTTCTGCTTGTGGTCTTAGTAATTCATACTTTATTTCCAGCAATGGGACACAACTCAGGGACTCTGTGTGACAGAAGAGGTTTCAGAGCACAGCTGCATGCCACCTGTGGTTACAAGGTTCTCAAAAAATGTGTGAGACAATAACTAACGGGTCCTGTCATAATTCGGGTCTTCTCATAATAATCCTTTATATGAAGAGCCTTTCATCAAGTTAGGGAAGCTTCCCACAGGCACAGAGAACAGACTAGCACAGGTCAGCTCGGATGTTTCTCCGGATGCACTTTGTAAGGGTCCCATCAAACTGCCTTCCATAGAGTTACAATCATGGCCACACACATGTCAGCACTGGTCAGAGAAGCTTTTCTCTGCAGTGAGGGTCAACTATTTCAGAGGCTCATCGCTGGTCCAAATTACAAGCATAAGCGAGTGTTGAATGCTCAGACGTAGACGGGACATCTTACATCACCCTTCAAGGCTCACGGAACACCACAGAAGAGAGAGCAGAGAGAATGGAAGAGCCTGAGGTGGCGTGATGTGAAACACTGACCTCTGGGCATGGGGCAGCCTCTTGTGAACTCACAGCAGCTGTGGTTGCCTGGGAAAGGCCTGCACGAGGCGAGGCACTATCAGCACTCCCTAATGGAGCACACAGGCTCTGACAGTTTCACCCCTCCCTAAGCATCTATAGGCAATTTAGTGTTTTCTAGGGATGGGGGGACATAGGTTTTTTTTTTCAGTAGTGCATAGAGAAGGAACTAAGCTGAAAGAAGTCTAATAAGAATAATAGAGAAGCAAGAGAGATAATGAGTAATATGATCAAAATACACAATGTATGTGGAAATGATATGATGATGCCCACTATTATATATGATTAATATCTGCTAATTAAAGCATATAAAAACAGCCCCATCACTAACATGAAGTCCACACTAGCAAATACATTTCCACACAAAACAATCAAATAACAGAACAAGAGATGCTTCTCAGGAATGTGCCTACCACAGGCCTGAGGCCACCCAAGCCCTCGTGGTATGCAGCAGAGGTCCTCACCAGAGCACGGAAAAGAAGATGAGTGTGGCTGCCTGCCTAACCATCAGAGCCCAAACAGTGTCCCCACACAGGCATTGTACAACAGGAGAACACAAAGAATTCATAGGAAAGGACTATGTTTATTTGAATTTCACGTTGGTTCACAACTCACAAAGTAAAAACAAAACAAAACTTAACAAGTGTCACTTTCCAAGACACACACACACACACAGAAAACAGCCCCTCATCTTTTTAGATTTCTTAATTTTTGCCTGTGTATATATGTTGTATGTTTTCCTCTCATGTGTTTTCACATGTGTGGTGCATATGTACATGGAGGTTTGCATTGATAAGTGTGTAAAGGCCATTGGTGTCTTCCTCAATTGCTCTCCACCTTATGTACTGAGACATGGCCCCTCACTTTAACCTACAGCTTACCTATTCATAAGTTTAGCTATTCAGATTGCTCCAAGAATCCCCTGTCTTGCTGTCTCTGGCATGAACTCAGTGGCAAGCTCTCTGATCACCTCTCCCTGGGGGGAGCAGCCTTGCCAGGCCAAAGAGGAAGACAGTGCAGCCAGTCCTGGTGAGACCTGATAGGCTAGGGTCAGATAGAAGGGGAGGAGGACCTATCAATGGACTAGGGAAGGGGCATAGGGAGAGAAGAGGGAGGGAGAGTGGGATTGTGAGGAGATGAGGGAGGAGGCCACAGCTGGATTACAAAGTGAATAAACTGTAATAAATGAGAAGAAGAAGAAGAAGAAGAAGAAGAAGAAGAAAAAGAAAAAGAAGAGGAAGAGGAAGAGGAAGAGGAAGAAGGAGAAGGAGCAGGAGCAGGAGCAGGAGCAGGAGCAGGAGCAGGAGAAGGAGAAGGAAGGAGAAGGAGGAGGAGGAGGAGGAGGAGGAGGAGGAGGAGGAGGAGGAGGAGGAGGAGGAGGAGGAGAAGGAGAAGGAGAAGGAGAAGGAGAAGGAGAAGGAGAAGGAGAAGGAGAAGGAGAAGGAGAAGGAGAAGGAGAAGGAGAAGGAGAAGGAGAAGGAGAAGGAGAAGGAGAAAATCCCCTGTCTCTGCTTCCTGAGTGCTGAGATTAAGGCATGCCACCATGCCTGGCAAGGATGTATGTGTGTGCTGGTGCTGTAAGCTCCAGCTTTCACACTTTAGAGGCAGGCCAGCTACCCAGTCCCAAGTTACACATCTTCTACCTGACTCTGCTCTGCGGCGTGGCATCGTGGCATCGGTGGTGATGCAGGTGTCCTGGCAGATGGCTCTAGCTTTAGCGGTGACTGGGTCTCGATCGTATGACACAGCTATGTTCCCCTTTACCACTTTACACATTTCCCTGAGCTACAGCTGTGCTTGCATTTCTTTTCTTCAGAAAGAATGGAACAGCGGAAGGGAGCGTGACAAGGTCTGGAGCTTTTGTGCATCTGTTTCCAGGCCCCTCACACAGCTCTCACAGACGAGAGCTCCCACTTACATCAACAGTGTGTATGGGCTTTACCCCAGGGAATCATGGCGTAGATGTGACTCTGAGTGGTGCTACATGGGCAGACAGCTGGGTGTCTGTGGCTTCTTCATGACACCTCAGATGTTTCAGCACAGGAAGATTCTACCATTGTTGGTACTGAAAAAACATTTTCACAGTGTGGTGGTGGCTCATTCCTTTAATATTAGCACTTGGGAGGCAGAGGAAGGTTGATCTCTGAGTTCAAGGCCAGCCTGGTCTAGGGAGAGTGCTCCAGGACAGCCAGAGCTACACAGTGAAACTTAGTCTCAAAACAAACAAAAAACAAATAACAACAAAACAAAAGAAGTAAACAAAGAAGTAACAAGAACTTCAGAAAGAGAGATGAGGATTCTGTCCTCTTTGGGCATTTCTTCCCTGGCAGACATGACTGTGGCCAGTACAAAGACCTCAGGAACAGCAGGTGGCCTAGACACAGGAATAGTCATTCCAGGCTCACACACACATTGTTAATAATGTGAAAGAGAAATACTTTTCATCAAACCAGAGTGAGTGAAAATGGACAAGAAACACCATACATTAGTTTTGACAGTCCCTAGACAATGCCTGATAAAGCGGACAAGGCCATATCTTGCTGAGAAATAAGTCCGCTTCTTTCAACATTCAAGAAAATACGAGACACAAGTTAGGTTGTGCTCTTCAGGAAGGAAGCCAGCAACATCCTGGGGTGGAAGGTATTGCAGAACACCACAGGATAGTCCCAACTCACTGAACCCCGACACCCAGATCACAAGCAGAACATTTGCAGTTCTGATTTCCATGCTCACCAACTCCGTCAAACACTCATTGCTTCCTGTACTTGTTTGTGTGTGGAGAACAAAAAGACAAGGCAGAAAGTCCATGATGGCATCTCATTTCCTGATTGCTCCCATTTCCTGATGGAAACAAGTCCCTTCCCTACCAACCTTTTTCTCCCTAGTTTTGTACATTTGTCTTTCTGTGTGTGTAAATGTGTTTACGCACATACAAAGACATATAGGTCACATGTGTGATGGGTGGTAAGAGAAGAGGCATAGTCGCTGTCATTCTTGAACTCTTTGTTCTCCAGGTTCTTGTCAGGATCCTCACAGGCTGAAACTGACAGCACCTTCACTTTGTAAGTGTTCCCGTCCCGGAACCTTCATCCTTTCTAAAACTTCATCCTTTCTAAAACTTCCGGTTGGAGTTGCTTCCGGGTTTGCTCAGGGGTTCCAAATCAGAATATTACGGAGCAAGGAACATCAAGTTCACGCTCTGCCCCAAATGGTACATGCCAAGCACCTTGTCAGATTCATCATCTCACTTATGACTGTACTTTAATATTTGGAAAAACAAGAGGCTCAAAATTAATGCAATTATCTTCTCAGAATGCAATTCTCCAAAAGATGAAATATGGCAATAGGACACAAATTTGATTTTTTTATTTCTAATGAGAAAAAATCAAAGCCATATAAGAAAAAAATCTGAGTAGGTCATATAACAAGGCTGTGTAGGAATCGTTTCCCAACAAAGACAATATTTAATTTGTAATTTGGTGATAAAATGCAGATGATAATGTGCAGTGAGTGTTGAGAATAGATCCATAACATCATTTAGTTTGCCCAAAGTAAAATTAATAGTAAAATGAAATACATAAGGTCTTTGAAAAGAACTTATCCTGAAAAGCATGCTTTGTTTTGAAGTTATAATTTTCCTCTTAGGAAATCAAATCGTTCATAAAAATTCCAGCTCTGTGAGAGAAAATCCTTACCCTCTGCTCTGCAAATTCTCTGTGCAATTCTTCTGTGCTGCAGTGTGCTGGAATAGACCAATGTCACTGCGAATGACACAGGCTCTGCGGTGCGCTCCGGAGCATATCTGAGTTATGGATTATCCCCAAGCAACACAACAGGAATGAACCCAGACTATTTAGCCACTCTCTTCAGCACCCCACCCATCAGCCTTGGTAATTTGGTGATAAAATCAAAACTCTAAGCTGTCTGCATACAAAGTGAAGATCAGGGCAGCGGCCTTTGCTGTTTGTCACTAAACCTTATCCAAAAGTTTCCTTCATAGAAAGACTCAATGTTCCCACTAAAGCCAAACTGAAAAAGGTGACATCTGAGGTTTAGACAAATGAAGACCTAGCCTAGTCTTTAATTCTTCATAACTTGTTTTCTAGTAAAGAAGAAAGGAGAAGTAAATTTTTACCACACTTGGGGACTGGCAGGAAAAGTCTGTGGGGGGGGGATCTGGGATGAGGGGGTATGAGCCACTGTAGCCCTGATGCAGCCTGTGTCTCCAAATCTTCTCGTGTCCATCTGTGATCTCCAGGAGCACCGCTGACTTTATGGGTGTTGACAAGTGTCATGAAGCGCCCAGCCAGGCTTTGCACTCCTTGGAGGCATGTAAATTGCTCAACTCAGTGAAGTCAAGTTAATCCCTGATGGAGTACCTTGAAGTTTTCCTTCTTATTGACAGTAAAACTTGGCTTTACCTCCATTATGAAACTTTATAGAGGCTTCCTGATTCTTTTGGGCAGTTCACACTGCCCTCCTCTTGATGCCCATCAACACTGGCCTGAGTCCAGAGACTCATCTTACCCTGTAAGAGACTGCCATCTGCCTCCCTTGGAGGGAGCCTGAGAAGTGAGTGGTCTGTGTCCTAGCCTAACCAGAATGCAAAAATACCCCATGTAGAGTTCTAGGGAGATGGAGAATTGGCACTGGGGATACAGGGTGAAATAGCCTATAGGTCACCCTCAGAGCTTAGGTTTTTGGCATCATTCTCTGCTCATTCCCCAGCTCTTTGTCCACCCAAGACTATTCTCATCTGTAAGGAGAGCAAAGGCCCAATGAAGGGGTCTGGGTTTGCCCAGCAAGGTGTGACAGCTGATTGCCAGGCACCACTCTGAAAATGACAGTCCCTTAAAACCAAGTTGATTCTTCCAAATGACCCGATCCCCTTTGAAGAATGTCCTCCATGCACATCAACCCTTCAGCTCTGAGAACCAAGCTTCTTTCTGTCCCCATCCTCCTCCCAACCCTCTTGAATTCAGCAGAAAGATCTAGACGGGCAGACCATTCCATGGAAACAGTGAGGACCTTCTCCTCATATATGGAGGGACAGAACCAAGAACATATCCCTCTCTTTAGCTCATAGAATGAGGGAAGGGGGCGCAGGCCTGACTAGGGGAGTCCTGGGGCAAGAGAGAGAAAGCCATGGCCAGGGACATCATCAGCGCTGGTGACCATAGCTGCTACATGACCGTCCTCTGAACTGGTTTTGTAGCATAACAAAGAAAACTTGCCAGTGATTGGTTTTGTCTCTTTTCATCAGCTACAAGAAGGTATCACATACCCTTGCCCCACAAAACCGGTGTGAGATGCACGTGGCTCTAGTACATGAAACCAGGACTATGGAAACATAGCAGCAGAAGCAAGCAGACTGGAGATGGAGAAATTCATGCCCACAAGCACAAAAAGAAGGGATCTGGACTGGGCCACAGGGACAGCATCTGGGACTGAAGTACAGGTGTGGCAGGGCCTGTGGGGATATGAGAAGGCCAAGCGGGTAGCACCAGTCACAGGGTCAGAGAGACAGCCTTGCAAAACCATCTGCTGGGAGCAGGACAAATTAGCAATGTGAGTGAGGAATTACCACAATATGTGGAAGAGGGGGACAGCAGAGGCCAGGAGACATGGTGTCACACTACCCCACCACAGCCTCAAGAGACAGCTGACATTGTATCCAAACTCCTGGAAATTCCTGCAGCATGGACAGTCTCAATGGGATAAAACAGGGCCAGGAAAAATAGCCCACGCCGAAGGAGCACAAGCTTTGGGATTGCTGGCGACTTCCACCACAACTCTTAACACTAAACATTTTAGTATGTTCCAGTTTCTGATTGTCCCCATCAGCCAAGGCACAGTTTACTCACCCTAGGTCCTGTCATTAACTCCAGATCTGCATGCTTAACAAGTACCTCAGGGATCCCATCCACTGAGGCCACATGGAACCCCAGAAAAAAATGTTAAGAGGATTGACAAGTGTCACTGCTACTGCACAGGACACTTTTGGCTTCTATTGCATTGATTTGTCCTGTGTTACCCTGAGAACCTGCAAAACTCTGTCCCATGCAACCTTGGGAGAGTCTCCAGCAATGACCTCATGTGCAAACCTGAGGACCCAAGGGTGACAAGCTCATTGGAGAACAAGCCTCACAAACAGCAAGCAAAGCAGTGGAAATCCTCTCAGCCTCGGGGGAACACTTTCTAAATGAACTTTCTAAATATCTTCATTAAAAAAGAAAAAAATACCCGCAGCTCGGCCCAGAACACCATGCCTGCAGACCCCACAGGATACCTAGTCTTCAAGCTAGTGCAGACAGAACCCCAGGTACCTCCCCACTAACACAAAAGCCATAAAAGAACAACAGGAAGTCCTGCCTCTGGGAACCAAGTTCGGCACGCCAGGGTCAAGCAGACCTCTGTGGGTGTGTAAAGGGACCCACAGTGAGGCATGGGTAAAATATCTGGGACTAAAGAAAGTGCTTATGAAGTGGTGTAAGCATTGTGTAGGCTCCAATTTAGCTGCATGCTCAGGTAGGTGAGCAGCTTGGCTCATCCCACAAGTTGGTACCCAAGGCTGCCCTGAAAATAAGTGGCCTAGCTGGTAATGGGAAACCTTGATTGCATAATTCTCCATTTCTAGACAATGTGGCATAAAGAAAGGTCCATGTCACCTGAAACTAAAAGCTGACCAAGGATTCCATTCTAACCTTCCCACCAGTAACTACTAGTATGTTTGTGTATGTAAAGTATGTGTGATGTGTGTTTTTTGTCATGTGTGCAGGTACATGTGGGTGTGGAAGTGGGAGTGATGGCCAAAGGAAGTCCTCAGCAGTCTTTCCTTAAACAGCATCCATCTTGCACCTTTTGAGACAGGGTCTTTCTCTTGCCTGGAAGCAACCAAGCCGATAGGCCAGGGGCCAGCAGGCCAGGAGGCTGCCTATCTGCAGCCGCAGCCCCGAGTGAAATGGAGTGTTGAAGGAGACTTAGCAGCAGACCTTCTCTGCAGCCGTGCGCCCCAAGGTTGGGTCTGTGCGCGTCTTTCCTGATTTCTGACAGCACATGGGGCACACGGCTGTTGGCCACCATGTTTAGCGCATGGTGAAAATGATCTCTCCGGCAGAGCTACCCAAATGTCCCACCATGGCTCCAGGGTCTGGTCACTGATGACTGCCTTACTGTCCTTGGTACTTGATTTCAGATCAGGCTGGCTTCGTAACAGTGAATTCTGATTGGTTAGATTTTGTTGCAAATTGTTTTCCGTCAAATTAATGGAGAATGAAAGTACAAAACTTTATCTTCTTCTTCTTCTAATGTGATATTTTATGTAGAGGATTATGTTATAATAAAAATCCTCTGTGCTCTATAAAACAAGTGATTTAAAGCTGAGAGAGAACTATCTTGGTGTCTTGGCTAACACCAGCTGCTAAAGAGCAGTAAAACATTTATATGCAGAAGAGCGCACATCCAAGTCACCAACCTTGCAGAAATGTTCTTTAATACCCGTGCAGCATGTGTCCAGAGATCTGCAGCATGGGACACGGGCCGTCAGGGAGGCTCTGCTGCAACTGTCTGCTGCTCCTGCCATCTCTCCATTGTTGCCTAGTGATAGTTTCTCCTGCATTCTCTCTCTCTCTCTCTCTCTCTCTCTCTCTCTCTCTCTCTCTGTTTCTCTCTCTCCCTCCCTCTCCACCTGGGGGCCTCAGGTGCACTAAGCAATTATTCTACCACTGACCCCTTTCCTTTGGGACAAGGTCTTGCTAACTTGTCCATTGGGGCCTTAAACTTGCTTTGCAGTACAGGCTGGTCTTGAACTTCTCAACCTTCTGCCTCAGCCCCTGAGTAGCTGCGATTACTGGCCTGCATTGAATGAGCTCTATCACTTGTGTTTTAATTTTATGTCATCTATTAGTGTTTATGTGGGAGAGAAGAGGCACATGTAACGATGTGTGTATTTGAGTGTTGTGCCCATGTTCCATGTTCCATGTCAGATTAGAACTCACAAGAGCACAAGAGTCAGCTCTCTCCTTCCACTGTGGGTTCCAGGCATCAGACTGGGGTCATCAGACTTTGGCTCCAAGCTCTTTGACTTGCTGAGCCATCCTGCTGGACTGTTATCTCCAAATGTATGCTGCAGGGCACAACTGTCTGAAGCTTACAGGACATCTGATGCCCTCTTCTGGCCTCTGTGAGCACTGCACACACGTGGTACACAGACATCATTAATACATACAGGGCAAACATCCATACTCATGAGATAAAATAAATAAGTCTTTTAAAGAGATAGTTATAAACTTATACTGACAATTTGTGTGATTTTTTTCAATTAATTTAGAATGGCATCTGATTCTGAGTACAAAGATGGTGGGTTTTTTATTTTATTTCTTATTAGTGGAGGGTAGAAAGAGGACGGCTTTATGAAGTTGTTTTTCTCCTTCCACTGTGGGTTCCAGAGACTGACCTCAAGTCATCAAGCTTGTACACAAGTTACCCCTGAGCCATCTTGCTGCACATGCTGTCAGTGAAGTTGACTACAACAGAAGGGAACAGGAGAGAAGACTGAGAGCATGACCTAAATGCTCGCTCCGGCTGCAGTGACTTTTCAACCCAGCTTCACGTGGATCCTTTACTACACATTCATCTAAAGGTCTGGAACTCCCAGAGTGGAATTAAAGAAATTAAAACAATGGGAAGAAGGAAATAAGTTCCTTTTAGAAACACTCCAGCTAGCAAAAATGGGAGGAGTGAGAGAAATGACAAATCAAAGGTCCCGTGATTATTGAGGCCACCCAGCACATGCAGTGACTGCCGAGGACTCTCAGCCTCTGTGAGATGCTCAATAATCCTGGGCATGCAACTGTGGAGTAGGAGCAGAGTGTACCCAACCTTTCATAGCCTCAAGACATGTCAATCACAAAGGAAATGACAGCCAGAGAGAGAACTGGTCTTCATATGGGGTAAAGCCAGCAGCCATGAGACACACCCAGAACCTGTGATCATATTCTTTTTGTTGCATCACAATGAAAACTCCCCTCACATTTTTAATATTCCTACCAAAACCACACAACTCACTCTAGTTAGAAAAACACCAGAAATAAGCAAATATCAGGGACCCTCTACAGAGGAAGTGTCCAGCACCCTTCAGCAGCATCAAGGTCATGAAGACTGAAATACAGAGGAGCTGCCAGAAGCCAGTAGGCTAAAGAGACATGGCACGTAGACATGACAGGACACCTGATGTTTCTGCAGGCTCCTGAGCTGGGAAAGGGCATTATTGGAAAAGCTGTGAGACAGCAATGAAGTCTCCTGCCTATCGATAGCATTATGCCAATGTTAATTTCGGCTTTGTGATTCCGTCATCATGCCAGGTGCTAACATCAGGACAAGCAGGAGAATATTTCCCTGTACCATTTTTGCAACCTTTCTAGAAATCTAAGACCAATTCAAAATTTTAAAACACTATCTGGAGTGCATGCTGAAGTCCTGTTGACTCCCTTGTGGTATCTTCCGTATAACCCCAGGAAACAGCACCACAGGGTCCCAACCTAGAGGGAAACCGGTTTTCCAGAATAACTGCAGAAGGGGAGAGAAGTACACAAGTGAATTCTGTGACTGGACAACCATGCAAGTCCCCGTTAGAGTTTCTGGTCTCCGGTGTCCGAGCCAGTAGCAGAGGGGCATCACTCAGCAATACTGGCTACATACTCTGTGGGGCATGCTCAGACACCCCAGTGAACAAATGAGTCCTGATAAAGTGGTGGAAGCATGATGTGTTTCCAGAGCTTTCTGACTTCCTCACATCAGCACCTGAGACCAGGTTCTACCCCATGGTGATAAGTCACATGAGGCTGGTTTCCAGTCGGAGGCCCTGTCATTTAGAAGACATCCCTGCGAGGTCACTGTTGCCAAGCTGCACAAGTACAGAGAAGGAGGTTCAGTCACTCAGAGTGGTTGAACACTGTCCCCTCAAAACTGTATTACAGGCTTAAAAAAATGCCCCAAATAAACCTCACAAAATTCAGAGTCATGAGGGAGAGGAAGTTAAGGCAGACACGTCACTGAACCTTTTGGGGTAGACAACCTGTCACCAAGGCCCTCGATGGGAAGTGGATGTTCACGGGAGCTCTCTCAGCTCCTGGACCTCTGCACATGGTTCTAGAAGCCCTGTTCATTCAAGCTTCCCATGATACTGATCTCAGGCCTAGGGTTGATCCATGTCATTGTCCCAGGGTGACAGTCCATGAAGCAGCCTTCCTGTGCTTAGTTCCAGCGAGGGTGAGTGGGGCCTGCCTTCTCCTAGCCCCTCATGGGGAGGGAGCCAGATCTCCATCTGCACACAAGAAACAGCTTTCCAATGATGAGAGCCCATCACAAGAGATGTTCCAAAACCATGCTTCTGATCCTCCCTCTGCTCTCAGAGTGCGTGACCCTAGCATAGCTTCTGGGCTCCAGCACAGGAGGTGGCGAGTCTCCTGAGCAAACTAAGACAAAACGAGAAACTACACTTTTCAATATTTTTTAAACATTTATTGGGGGTGGCCCCTACTGGCCTGGGACTTTTGTGGATCCTTCTACCTTCACGCTGACCAAGTTCTAGAATGACACCTATGAGCCTCTGGTGGAATCTTGGAGTACTTTTTTGTCTAATGTTTCCTTTTCCATTAAAACTTTTTTCATAAAATGTATTTGATCAGGTTTTTCCTCCTCCAACTCCTCCTAGATTCTCCCCACCCATGAAAATTCATGTTCACACTCTGCTTCCTGCCAAAAAGGAAAATAAAAATAAACAAAAAGCCAATAAGGCTTTAAAAATAAAATAAAAAGATCACAGAAACCAAAAAAATATAGAGTGCTTTTTTGTGTGGGCATGAGGCTTGTCCAAGAGGATAGCTAATAACTCGGTGTCACTCCACTAGAGAAAAGTGACTTTTTCCCTTTCCCAGCAAGCATCAAATGACAAATAGCTTCTTGGTTAAATGTGGGAATTTGTATCCACTTCCCCTTCTCAGTTTGGGGGTTTTGTCTTGTTTATCCTGTGTAGGTCTTAAGCATCTCTGAGTTTATATGTGTATCAGTCCTGGGTGTTTGGATGACACAGTTACCTTAGAGTTGTCCACCACCTCTGGCTCTTAAAATCACACTTCCTCCTCTTTCGATAGATCCCTGGGCCTTGTGGGAGGGAATTGATGAAGGCATCCCACTTAAGACTGCACATCCCAAACTTTCTCGCTCTTTGCACATTGTCCACTTGCAGGTCTGTGTTAATCCCTATCTACTGCAAGAAGCTTCCCTGATGAGGCTGCCAGGGGCTCTGATTAGAGTCCCAGCCTGGTGTGGCCACTGGGAGTCCCTGGTAAAGAGTGGCTCTGTGGGTCTGTGGGTGTCACAAAGCAGTGAAGATGGACCCAGAGGAAAGGCTGAAACAGTCAGGGGGCTCTCAAGTACTTTATATTTCTTATGTATTGAATGATTCATTTATTCATTCTCTTTACACCCCTATCATAGCCCCCTCCCTCCTCTTCTCCTGGTCCTATCCTCCATCCTTCTTCCCCTTATCCCCCCTCCCCTATTCCTCAGAAAAGGGGAGCCCCCCCCCCGCAACCATCAACCCATCCCAACATATCAAGTTACATCATGACTGATTGCATCCTCTTCCCCAGTGGCCTGGGCAAGAAGCCCCACCAGAGTGAAGTGATAGGAAAGCAGGCAACAGAGTCCATGTCAGAGACAGTCCTCACTCCCCTTACTAGGAAACCCACATGAGGACTAAGCCACCCAGCAGTTACATATATGTAGAAGTCCTAGGTCCAGTCCATACATGGTCCTTGGTTGGTGTTTCAGTCTCTGTAAGTCCCCACACCCCCAGGTCCTGGTTAGTTGGCTCTGTTAGTCTTCTTGTGAAGCATCTGTCCCCTCTAGATAAAGTAGAGCAGAGATTGAAGGAATGTCCAACCAATGCCTGAACCAAGCTGTGACACGCCCCCACCACCACCATGGGGGTGAGCCAGCCCCTGACACTATTAATGATTCTCTGCTATGCTTGTATGGGAGACTAGCTACGCTCTGAGAGGCTCTACTCAGCAGCGGTTCAAAATAGATGCTGAGACTCTCAGCCAAATGGCAGGCGGGGCCCAGGAGTATCAAATGCTTTCAATCCACATTTCCCTGATGGCCAAGGATGTTGACTATCTTCCAGGTACTTCTGGTCATTTGTTTTCTTCTTTTGAGAGGTTTCTATTCAGTTTTCAGGCCCCACACGGATGTTAGGAGGCAAAGGCAGGACTCAGATCTCCTTTTCCACCTGTAGGTCCCAAGGGTGGAATTCAGGTCACTAGGTGGGTGGCAAGTACCACAGCCTGCTGAGCTACCTCACTGGTCCGGGAAATTGGGTTTTTAAGGCGAAATGCCTACTAGTTAAGAAGATGTGGAAAAAATCACTTCCGCGGAGGCCTTCTCTCACGAAGTTTATTGAAGATCATAAAAGATGGCGTTCTTCTTCAGGCATCTAACATCACATTATGCCAAAAATACAGAGTAGAGTCTTGAAATATTTATATGAATAGGATGTGAAACTTAATTGATAATGCCCTCACACATATCTTCATATTGTAGCTACCCTAGAAGCTTCTCTCAATATTTTACAGGCTTTCATGTCCTTCCTAGAATACATGAGGCCCCTGGGTTCTTTTTATGAACACTATCTGTCATTTATTATGTGATATATGTGCAAGGGAAAATTACATGGGGTGTTTAAAAGAAATTTTCCAATTGTGCCCTGGGACTAGATTTTCATGGCAAGCTAGTCATGTGAACACAACATTTGCTGAAGATATTCAGAAAACATTTTTCATCTATTCAGACGATTTTTCATCATTATAAATAGGTGATGCATGGAAATTGAGTGGCGTTGGGGCCTCAGTTCCATGCTGAGTCGCCAGGCTCTTTTGTCATACCCTCAATGTATCTTTAACACCAACACAGAGTTTTGGCCTTTTCCAGACCAAAGACAGAGCCTCGTTGGCATACCCCAAGAACAGACAGTCTAAGTGCTATCCCAGAAAAGCAGGAAATACCACCACAATGCTGGCAGGAATCTCTGATGAGCACTGGACAGGGTTTCCCATAGTCCCACAGTGCTGAGAATGATGTGGGGTGCATTATACTGTGGGAAGCCTCGTGCTTCTAAAATTGAATCAAGCAGGCTGTGAGATTCTACTACACAGGTAAGCAGTGCAAATGCAGCTGAGGTCATTAGACCATGCCAGTTGAACACAGGTTCCCCAGGCAAGCGGGTGACCTTTACTGAGCACCTAGCAGATGGCCAGCCTCACATTCCATTTGGCACTGTCATCACCTATGGCCTGCAAGAGAGAAAATGGAGCGTGGGGGCTTCAGTCAGTGCCAGCTAAAAGCCATTGGGGGTGGTGGTGCTGGGCCAGAAGTCTGACCAAACCCATGCTGTGCCCTGCCCTGCGCCACACTGCCAGTGTCAGGTGTGCCTTCACCCTGCAGCCTAGCTCCATCCACCAGGCCTGTTTCCACCTCTTACCAGATGACATAGGTCGTTCGCAAATGTACGTCACAGCCTGGGACACCATTTTCTCCACTGACTCATGACCCAACAAGCTCTGCCTACCTGGACATCCCAAGGTCTGGTACGGTCCTGCTCTTGCTTCAGACACTGTCGTGTCCTCAGTTCCCATCTTTCCTCAAGTAGAAGGTCTCCCTCATAAGACGTGGGCTGTCACCGAAGGTGGGTGTAGAAGCATGGAGGGTGGTGAGGTGCCTGGAGGGACAGTGAGTAAATACAACATGTGAGTTGGTGACTATGCTGACTGGGGGAGGTCCAGCGGTGGTCAGAGGTGCAGACAGGCAATCTCTTAGGCTGTGACAAAAAAATCCTCTCAAATGGCAGGACAAATAATTTACTGGCTTCTCTCTGCTGAATGATGACGTCACAGTCTATCGTAAAGCACCAAATGGCAGCAAGTCTGCCATGAGGGCAACTTCAAGAGAGTCTGTCTCCATGAGAGTCATGGCTACAAGCCAGGACTACCTGGCTTCTTGGCCTCTGGTACACATGGGTTGTCTTTTCAATGGTGGTGTTGTCTGCCTCACTCAAAAAAGGAATAAAGACTTGGAATAGGTCTCCTGTGAGAGCATAAGGGGAAGTGTGGCTTCAGATTGTCCAACCTCTCCAGACATGGCCACCCTGGTGATGCATCCTGAGGACTTGCTATTCATACAGCAGGGTATAGCTGAGCTCTTCTCTCAAGATTGCTCATGCCCTAGAGATGCCACAGAATGAACTCCATGTGGTCTCACTCTGGTGGAGAAGTGGCCAGGAGGGGAGGGAGGGGGTGTGAGCGCATGCTCTCCAGCCACAGCTGCCGAGGTCTGATTTCCACAGGCTGTAGTGACAGCATCCGTCAAACGGGTCTCAAGTGTGGTTAATCCACTCACTCATTCTGAAGAAAGCCAGGGTGCAAGGGAAGAAGGCGGCACATGAAGAGGCCCCACGTCCTTGCTCATCAAGAAGCGCCAGACATTCTGTGACCACAACTTCTCTCAGACCCTCAAACTCAACTTGTAGTCATCTCTGAACCTGGGGACGCGGGGTATCCAGGACAGAGAGACTACATACGAGGTACTAGAAGTGGCTGAAGGAACCCGCTGCCTGCTGATTCTCACTTCAGCAAATGGCAGAACTGTGGGTTCCCTGAAGGGCATGGTAGGGCAGGTCCAGGCTGTGGTCAAACACCTGATGTGAGCGAGTAGGAAGACTGGGCTTCTCTGGGGCCTGGCAGTGTGATTCCAGACCCACGTGCCTCCTCTGATCTTCATGGCATCGAGACAACTGACCTGTTGCTCCTCGGCCTAGTTACATCCCACAGTGACTGGGCCTCACCATGCTCTTCACAGGAGCCTCACTGCCTGAACTTGCCCTAATCCTTGGGGGCAGTATCTCCAGCTCCTGTTGGTCTCCCTGCTTCACCCTCATATGCCACTCAACACACGAGGTTCAGGGTTGCTCTGATAACACTGCTCTGAGGAAACTCACAAGAGGGAGCCCCAGTGCCAGCTGCACTTCCTTCACAGGATCAAAAGTGAACCAAAGACCAACCACTGGATTAGAGAAGAGATCCAAAGAAAGCAGGTTGGAGAGATGGCCCAGCCGGTAAGTGCTCTTGCTGCTCTTGCATAGGACCCAAGCACCCATACTGGGAAGTTTGCAAATAGCTACAGCTCTTACACCAAGGGAGCTAACATTGTCTTCTGGCCTCCACAGGCACTGAAAGGCACCTGCATACACACACACACACACACACACACACACACACACACAAAGTAAATCTTTAAAAATAAATAAAGGAAACTTAAAGGCATGCACAGAGTAGATACATGAGAAATAAAGCCACCCAGAGTTCTCTTGAGCTGGTTTGAGCCCACTACCCCTGCTCTGTGCCTGCGCAGCATAGACACAGCAGGACTCTGAGGCAGGGAGCATCACGGAGCCTGGAGGATAGTTCAGATCTGGCAGAGACCCTTGGAGCAGACCGTGCGTGGAGCATTAGTCTATTCCATGGCACTGAGCTGGATGCTAGCCTGGAACTGTTGTCCACAGGATGCCTTTAAGACAGCATTGTAATAGCCATAGTCTTAATTTTAAACCTACTCTAAGCTCTATCTCTAACCTTAACCCTTTTCCTAACCACAGCCTCAGCCCTGACCCTAAGCCTTCTCCCAGTCTTAAGCCTCCGCCCAGCCTTCATTGTAATCTTAGCTCTAAACTGTCTTGATCTGTAACACTTGTCCTAAAACTAAATATGATCAAAAACAATAATGTATATGATTAAACAATAAACCATTCTGACATTTTTTTTCCATCTTGAAATAGAAAAGAAAAAGATAGCTCTGAGGGGAGACTGCCTGGGTTCCTCTGGTTCAGCATCGCCAAGGATGTTCTTTGTGACCATGGACAAGACGTGCACCGCCAACACCTGAAAATGTCTTCCCAGAGACTCCTTGCTCCACACAACAAACCCGCCCGAAGGTCCACGCAGGCTCTGGAAGCTTGAGCCACAAAGCAGACCTTATTTGAGGGGAAGCCACAGCAGGTGTCTCCTTCACAGAGGTGTGCCCACCTCCCTGGACGTCATGGATGCCACCTCGGGCCCCAGTGTCACAGAGGCAGAAAGACAGACCTTCCACCCCATACCAGCTTGCCCCCCACCCACCAACATCACCCCAAATGCTCAGTGTGAGGTGACCCATTGTGTCTCATCTTAAAGCAGATATAGGCATGGTAGCAGGCAAAGAAGGAGTCACTCAGAGCCCCACAGTGCATAAAGACCCCACGGGGTCCTCTAATAGGTAGAAAAGAATCTGCATGAGTACTAAGCTTTCAGTACTCAGCACTGCATCCTAGTAAAATGGGATCTTAAGTCAAGGGGAATGTCAACAGGACACAATGTAAACGAAGCCAAGCCCATGCCCTGACCCAGCTGCTGGGCGCCGGCGGCCCTGACCTACCAGCGTAGGAGGCTTGTGTGTTCCTAGGGGCGCTCTCACTCACACAGGACGCAGACATGCTTGCTGTGACTCCAGGCTTAAAGGTACTCAGCATATGGGAAAATATCTTTCGTCTTTCTATGTTTTATGGAAGGGCCACCAGGTAACGGAAACACAGTAGGACGGCCAGCCACCATCTCCCTTCCTCCTCTCCACTGTCTTCTGTTGTTCCACATTAGTGAAAATTCGTGTTCCACCGTAGACTGAAGCTTGCAGTATGGAGAAGGCATCTGAGAGGCCATCCTCCATGGCTGAAGCCCGCAGCAGAGACAAGGGCCTCAGCTCACTCTCTGAGGCTCACACTCTTAACACTGGTCCTAGGGGAATCAGATCCCAGCAGAACAGCAGGGGGACAGAGAGCTCTGAGGCAAGAAAGAAGCATGTCTTCTCTGCCTATGTAGAGGGGTAATGTGGCCAGAATCGGGGTTATAGCAGATAAGCAGACAGAACATAGACACTGAACAGACAAAGACCAGAAGGTTCCCCCCCGCAAACCATGAACTGCTGCTGGCTGGGGCAATGTTTAGTGCTATTGATTCTCTTTCGTATAGGTTGTAAATTACAGGGGGGAATTATTAAGGTGCTTGCTGGCCCATCCTTCTCCAATAATCCTATGGCCAGCCCCAGATTTGTGAGATGTCTTCCCCTGGGCTGCTGTTAGGAAGTCCTCTGTTCCTCCCAGCCAACCACACCCACCTCTGTGGGCACTGGAGGGAGGTCACAGCCTGGCTGCAGCTAGACAGAGCCCTGGGCAATGTCCTAACGGGGTCCATAAGCACACCCTGTGGTCACACTCGGGGACGGGAGCGGGGGAGCATGTCCTCTTCCGAGAACAAAGAAGTCCTCTCTACTGGGGACTGAAAAGCACACTCTCAGCACAAAGTGAGCACCACTGTCAAAGGGTTTGGGAGCCTTGTCACCTGCTATGTCATAGCAACATAAAGGAACAAAGGCCTCCACGTCCTATAAAAGTCATTTAAAGGCCACATTACAACATAGTATGGTGATGCTCACCTGTAATACCAACACTTGACAAGCAAGAGGACACAAGGCCAACCAGAGCTGTATAAAGAACTCCAGGCTATCCAGGCTATCCTGGGCTACAGGCTAAGACACTGTTTATTGGAATAGACCACTTTGGTGCAGGGTGTGAAGAAAGAATGGTGACCCTGAATCAGCCCTATCTCCCACCGTGTTTCTGTTCCCTGGTGCTATTTAAAACCAATGGGGAGCAGAGTGGATGAAGAGTGTAAGGGAAGAGGAGCAGCTTAGCTGCCTTGCACAAAGCTCCATGTCCCTCCCTGAACAGTGTCCTAATGTGGCCCATAGGCAGATGGTGAATTTGTCACCGTTATTTTAAGAGATTCATTACAGTTCTATCCGTGATCTCAGCGTTAGGTAAATGATACAGGGTAATTTATTATTTACACAGTGTCCTTCATGATGAATGTCCAGAATGTCCAGCAGCAAGAAGGAGGTAGAGGAGCAAGGACTTACTATGGCAAGGCAGTGCCACTCAGCATCAGCATCCCTATCTGGGAGTGTCCTAGCCACCAGGAACCAAGAGTGCCACAGCAGACCACACGCACTTGGGACTCAGCCACGGATGGCTACCCTATTGTGTATCCCATCACAAGGATGAGCTGGGGTAGCCCAGACACACAGACACAAGTTCAAAGCCACGAGGGCACCATCCACGCTGCGGGGTCTTTGGTTTTGTAGTTGTGTTGTTGTTCATTCTGAGAGGCAGATCAGACTAATTTTACCACAGTCGAAAATCATGCAAATATAGTTCAGGAAGAGGCACTTAGTTCTTTATTGCTCTTGCACACAACACAAATAGGACCTCCAGAGCCAGCCAGCATGAGTGTTTTTAGTGTTATTCCACTATACAGTACATCACAATGTTAATTTTCCACATTACTTTATTCCTTCTCCAGACCATATTTTACAACAGAGAAAACAAACTGCTTGTAATTACACTGCATGCCAGGACAAATTAAGTAAACACGCATTTTTAATGCTTCGGGCTGTTAGGGTACAAAACAAAGGACTTCAGTTAAGGTCAATATTAGAGTTATGCAATTGCCCATGGATACAAAAGACAAACCCTTGATTGAATGTGGGTAAAATGGAAATGGCTCCGCTTAGTGCCAGAGACAGATTCTCAAGAGTAACGCACTGGCTGCCAAGGAGGCCGGGACATGGTTCCTGTTCTATGCTCATTTTCTTGGGGATTGATATGCATGCCAATAATAAAACAATATTAACGAACTAACTGAAAATCCATCGTGTCATTAGCAGGGACTGGACCCATCCTGCATTGGCCCTGCTTTCTCCCAGACCTCCCTCTCACCTGCCATGAGTTCCACAGGACCACAGGCAACACGGCACATTCCCTTCCTCACTCAACTGAAAAATGGAAATTGACAATGTCTAAAGAGATGCAGAACAGAGAAGGAGACACACTGATTGGGATGGGGGGGAGGAGTATGTGTGCACACACAAAGGCTGGCCTAGGCTGGCCTAGGCTGGCCTTCCTCAGCCACCACCTACCTTGATTTTGGAGGGGTCTTTTGCACATTAGTGGGACTGTTTGTTTTGTTTTGTTGTTCACAGTTTTGTTTTTGTGTTTCTGCCAGGCTCTCTCTGACTAGAAAGCCTCAGGATCCTCTATCCAACCTCCTCAGTTACTACGATGCTAGTGTACTCTCCCAGTTACTCAGATACTAGAGCATACTAACAGTGCTCAGCTTTGTAACATAAAAATCCCTTATTCAACCGAATCCAGCCAGTACTGCATTTTCTACAGTTAGTACAAGATGTTCCTTTAAAAATTACAATAGAATTAACAAGGCAGAGACTAATAGAGCCACTAAGTTCAATTATATATTTTTCAGTTATTTGATATGTAATGATGAACAGTGTTTTCAGCCACTTAACTGGAGTTAGCTTCTACAACAAATAGAAGTTTACTAAACATTGGATTTTATAAAAAGGTATTACATTGGCATTTCTAGAAATAACAGAAAACCAATGTGAAAATAAGCTGGAGAACAATGTATTCATACATCTCCAAAGCCTGTAGCGGCTCTCAGCTGTCTGTTGCTCTTTTTCTTTGTTGTCGCCCTGTCTGGAAGTGCAGACTGCCACAGTTTACAAGCTCTTTGGGACCTAACGTGTCTGTGCTCCTTCCTCAGTTAATCCTAGAAACTGTGGAAGTGTTCTTGCATCTGAGATATGAAAATAACAGCAGCTGAGCCATCACTTGGTAAAGATGATACATTACAGTTATTGAAACTTGAGTTAGGATTTCAACACAGGTCCATCCTGCTTTAAGTCTGACCATGCCTTTTGCTGTTTTGTGTTGGGTGGCCACCATCCAGGGAAGACAAAGACGGGCACATGATATTTTCTGGCTCTTTTTTTTTTTAACATGCATCCTCTGGAGACAAAACTCAGGTCCCCATGCTTGCAAGGTGAGTAATTTACCCTTTGGGCCATCTCCTTAGCCCCAAGAGCCACATTTTAAATTGAGCCAATGCAATGAGGGGGCATCAGCAAGTGTCTGCGAGACTCAGTCAGAAGAGAAATAAAGGCACGGCTGCCTCCACGTGTATGTTCTATGACCTGTATTATACAGAAAGATCGTCAGAGCAAATATAAAGCCTCCTCCCTTGATACCCACTCCTACCCCTAAATGCTGTCCTAAACCAAAGAAAAAAGAGAAAAGCACTGCAGATGCCAACTGTCCTTACTATCTCTACACTGGGAGAGAAACAGAGAGAGAGAGAGAGAGCCTGTGTCTCACACCTGCTTCCTGACACTATGTAGAAAGAGGCTTTAATAACAAGGGGTTATTTCCCTTCCCCCTCTCTGAACTGTAACTCATACATTCACCAGAATCACCACCACCACCACCATGTTTCCCAGCAAACTTCTTAATGCCAAGATTTTCAGGTGTTCTGTAATCTTGTAATTGGCGGTAAAATTTGCTTTTGGAACCCAATATTCAGTTCCACAGACCCGATCCCAGCAGTCATGAGGGTGGATAGATGGCTTAAGTTGATGGCCACATGCTTCTTCCCTTCCAAAGCTGCGGCAGGATGTGTGGTGCCCTGTCTTCTGTAATGAGGACAGAGCTGGGCTGTGCTAAAACAAGGCTGCGTCAACAGTGTTTGCCTTTTTGTGGTCGAAACAAGATTCTTTATATTTTACTGGAACAAGGACCTGGATTTTAATCTCATCTTATCATGCAGAGCCATCTGATACATATATATATATATATTTGGAACAATGATGACTTGAATAAGAAAAAGATGAAGATGAAAAGATGGTGACTTCCATTGGCAGTCTCTCAAGTCTGTAACAGATGGTGGGGCTATGTAAGTGGCAGAATTTGGTAACTGCCTACCCTGAAGAGCTGATGCCACAGCAGGATGTGAGGTGGTTTGTCTTACTTAGCTGTGAATTCCCTGGCCATTCCCAGAATTTCCATCATGAGATCAGCATGAAAGAACAGTCGTTGTGTGAGAGTCAGTAACTCTCTAAAAGTAACCACAGCACACTGGGTTCTCACTGTGTGGCCAGTAGGAACAGAGCCACTCAGCGGCCACCATATTGTACTTATTAGTGTCCTGCATCCCATCCAGTGTTCCAGGCCCAAACAACCACAAAATCCACCAGGATTTGACTCTGTTCTGCAGAAGCGAGGTTGATAGTCATGACACATAAATATTCATTAGGGTGTCAGCATGATTTCCTTGAAACAATGTCTAGGGTCTTCAAAAATGAGAAGGCTCCTGAGTAAACAGGCAGTGAGGGCAGGACTGTGTGCATGAATTCACACCCAGCTCTTCTGAAGAAGGCTAAGAGACATCCTACAAGAGCCTCCATTCTGGGCTGGCCAGGAAGATGGTGCTTGGCCCTGGTGAAGTGAAAACCCCAGCACTGGTTGCAAGGCCAACAGGAAGCACAGTGTCAACAGCCCTGACCAGGTAGCAATGTACCCCACTTGCCAACCCTGCCCTTCTCTAAGGGCATTCTCTAAGGAAATTGGGTGAAAATGTGTCCATGAGTGTCTGTCCTAAGCAGCACTGTGCTCAGCATCATGAAGGACAGAAATATCTGAGGCCATCCAAAGGAAGATGACATAGTTAAGAGATTGTAAACCTGGTGAATCACTTGACTACAAGCCATCAGAAAGATATTGAGATCACAGGATGCTCCAAAAGCATGCCGAAAAGGACAGGAGAACGTGAAGAACAGCTGAGAATCTGGTGATGCTGGCTGTGAGAAGAAAAAAAGAAAGAAAGAAAGAAAGAAAGAAAGAAAGAAAGAAAGAAAGAAAGAAAGAAAGAAAGAAAGAAAGAAAAGAAAAGAAAAAAGAAAGTTGTATGTAAAGTATATCTCTTGGCCATAGACAAGATGGAGCATGGTGCTTTATTTTAGCCTGCTATGTTTGCTGCATGACAGTTCAGGTGCTGGTCATACTCCATTTCTGTATCATGAGCTTAAAGCCTAAGCACTGAAGGGACAGCAAGGTCACCCAGAGGTGAGCCACCAGAGGGCAGCAATAGAGCCCCCCTCATCCTTTGCAAAGATCCCCTCTCCCCTCATGCCAGGCCCCTGGGAGGCACATGTCCATTCTTAGAGTATCATTCTGGCATAGGTGTTTGCTGCATAGGTAGAGTGGAACCATTAGGAGCCTGGAGGACGGATGCACTTTTCCAGCTCAAAACGGACCATGAGCCAACAAGATGGCTAAGCAGGTAAAGGAGCTTCATGTCAAGCCTGATGACCTGAGCTCAGTTCCCAAAGCCAACATGATATAAGGAAAGAAACCTAGTCCTGAATGCTGTCATCTGACCTCTACACATGCATTGTGGCCTGCTCTGCACACCATGCATGCACATGCACACACACACACATACTGTACATATATGTGTGTGTATATATATATATATATATATATGTATATATATATATATACATATATAGTGTGTGTATATATATGTACACACAAGATGTTTTAATTTAATTTAGGTTAAAATAAAAGCAGTGTAGCATCCAGGCCCACAGCAGCAGGGAACTTCCCTAACAAGGAAGAGTGACCAGGCTATCTGTGAACACTGCTATGCAGCTGAAGAGGCTCAAGCCTTGAGTCTTCACCTGCTGTGCAGTGCTTGCCTCCTTATCTACTGAGGGTCAGAGCAATACTGGCATAGCGCCTGGCTGTAACCAACTCTCCACCACACAGTGGACACTGATATTGAGCCTATTGAAGCAATGCTAACACCGCTGGTACTCACAATCCCACACACAGGGTTAGCATGGGGCATGCCCAGATGTGGTACTCCACGGAGTGTGGCCTATATTAGGAAAAAAGAAAAAAAAAACTTTATTTATGTTGACTGTTTTCTCCTTATATGTGCTTGGCTCCTCAAGATCTCAGCTGCTCCTATAGTATGTCTTTACACAAATCTTGCTTCCTTTGCTCAAAAAGAGAGAAAAGTATAAAATCTAAGAAGATAATTTAGAAGTCAAAATCACATTTCATCCACCCCTTTGGAAAGCTAATAAGTTTTCAAAGTCAAGAGTGTGACATGGCTCAACTTCCAGCAACTGAACCTATCTTCAGAAAACAGTCACCACACACCCAACTAACCAAATTTCTGGAATTCTCAGATTTACTGCTGATTTTTATACCCTGCTGTTGATTTGTGTCAGGTACTATACCTCAAAGATACATCATCACTAGTGACATGACAATGATACACTTTGTTGAGATAAAAAGCAATCAATCCAGCCAGCTGTGGTGAATGCCATGTGTTCACTCCCAGCATTGTGGAAATGGAGGCAGAAAGATCCAGAGTTCAAGACCAGCTTCAACTTGGTACAAAGTTTAAGGGCCAATCTGGGCTATGTGAGAAACTGCTTTAAAAGCAAAAAACAAAGAATGTATATATATGGCTCACTGGCTGCTCTTCCAGAGGACCTGGGTTCAATTCCCAGCACCCACATGGCAGCTCACACCTGTCTGTAACTCCCATTCCAGGGGATCCTACACCCTTACAGACATAGCATGCAGAAAACATACCAATGCATGTAAAATAAAAATAAATACATTTAAAAATATATTTAAAAAATAAAATAAAGAAAAGCAGAAAAATAAAAAATCCAGTGATATCTGGTCATAAAATGACTGATGATATTAAAGCATAAAGTTTTTAGCATTGTTAATTTTCTTTTGTGTGTGCATGCATGTGTGTACGTACATTTGTATTCTGAGATGTGTGTGCATGCATTCATGTGTGCGAGTGTGGAGGTGCACATGTTTGTGGACAACCTTGGCGGTCAGTCTTTGTCTCCCTCTTTGTCTGAAAGAGGGTCTGTTGTCCACCACTGTGTATGACAGCTGGGGGGGCCCAACAGGCTTCCGGGGATTCGCCCTTCTCTACCTCCTGCTGGAATAACAGGCATGTGCTACCCTGCCTAATTTTATGTAGGTCTGGGACATTCAAACCTATGTCTTCACATTTGCTTGGCAAATGTTTTCCCTGCTGAGCCATCTCTCACTCTCACTGCTAATTTTCTGAATGGAAATGTTCCCTTTTGCTAAAGTCCCAAATTTACTGAGGGAGGCTGTTGGAGATGGTTGGGCTCTGACACCTCCTGCAGGGCAGAGTTTGATCTTGCAGGATGTCCTTGCTGTACCACTAACCTTGGCATGTCACTGGAAGCACATATGTGCCCATGTGGCCCTCACTGCCCAAGGGCCTCCCAGACAAAAAATTCCATTTATGGGAATCTAGTTACTAAGTGTGAGAGCAGTAATGTACAAATTGACAGCCTAAGTCTTTCTCTGCTGCCGCTCATTTTCGGCCTGGCTCTGCATCTCCCAGCATCCCCTTCGAGGCCCCCACCAGAAAGAGGAACTCGTTGTTTACAGTCTTCAGATGGTACCTTCAGTAAAAGACACTTCAAAGAGTGCATGGGGGAACTCTCCCCAACCCAGCAAACACTGAGGCCCATGGCTGTGATTGATGGGCCTCTCCCAGATTTAATAAATACAAGCCGCTACCCAGCTCTCCTAATGGGCTCCCAGCACGCGGGTGGCCTGACTGGGCACAGCCTGGGAAGCGGATGGGCTGCAGTGACAAGCTGGGCCTTCTTTTATTCCTTCCCGAGTCTCCCTATGCAGGCCATCAGATGGTCTGTTAATGTTTCCTCCTCAGATTCCACGATGGTGACTTCATCCTCCGGAGAAGGATGAGCCCCATAAAGATCGGCTTCGCTCTTCTCAATATCAAGTTGCCCAAATGGGTCCAACGAGCGTCTTTAATTAAGTGCAGAATGTAAGTATGTTTGAGTGCTACCTTGCCAAGCACATTAATAACAGGAAGGCTCGATGTTGTCAGTGCCCCCCTACAAGAGAACAGCCAAAGACAAGTCTCTCTCTTGTCACCATGAGCATCCAAGGCAGAGCCAGGAGCCAGCAGCTAGCCCTTCCCACCATGCTCACTGCAGAGAATTGGAAGAAGTATGTCGGGCAGCTCTTGTCTGGGTGCAAACCATGCCATTGTGTCTCTCATAAGGATAGTCTTAATGCCCCAGATTCACAAGCCCACCACTCTGTAGGACAATCATGTTGTCATAATATCTATTCCCACAGATGCATCTTCACTAAAGAAAAGATGAAAAAAAAAAAAACCATAATTCATGAGGACTGTGTCTGCCTTTGTTATACATCACTTAGAAACAGGAGGAGGAGACAACACCAGCCCTTGATGAGCAATGGTTCACATTTCCCTCAAATTTGACAAGGGCTGGCTTTGTAAGAACCCAGATTTCTCCTTACAGCCTCACGTATCTGTTCCACCTCATCATTGACACATAGACCTGGCAGTCCAAGCACTCTTGATAGATCAGCATGTGCCAGATATGAAATCTCCAAACCCTGCCCAGTCCTGCCACAGCTTAGATACCAGGGATGCTGACAGCCAGGTAGTGCTGAAGCAGGAGGATGCTCAGGGTCACTGATACCTTCTCCTGAGGGCTGTCAAGGACAGAGTGAGAAACCTCGCCAGCCTCACGACCATGTCTTCCAGAACTTCACAGGCAGGGGGCACTGCATGGGCTGTACTGGTCCCACTATGACCTTTCCTCTGGGTATGGGGTCACTCCTTTCTCTCTGTAACCCTGAGCAACCATATTCTCACACAAATCAACTTAGCTGGCTAAGTGCTATGCTGGGGATCCTTTGTCTCATGGCAAAGCCAGGATTTGAACCAAATCTGGTTCCAAAATCAACTCATCGAATCACTGTGTCCTCCTCCTGTGTCCAGACCTCCCCCTTGCAGATCCCATCAAAAAGGATTGCCTAACCTTCTGGAAGTCTGAGCTACCTAGCCACACACTGTTACTTATCTCAGGAAAGACTCCACTGGACACCGTCCCTCTATCAAGCTCCTTCCAACTTCCCACCACTTGAATGTTAGGTTTATTGTTTTGTTTTCTTTGTTTTGTTTTGTTTTGTTTTTTTCCCCTTTTGGACAACTAACTAACAGAACATTGTGTTTGACAGCTCAAGATGTAAAAGAGGTGAGCTAAAACAATGTGCAAAAACGAAAAAATTAAAATTCTACAGCAATGGTCTTAACAGTTATGGCAATTAACTACACAGTTAATCCTATTAGCACTCAACAAGGAATGGTATTTTTCCTTAGAAAAAATGCATTCAGTAGGGTCACTCTTTCTTTCTTTTCTCCACAATTCATTCACTTTGTATCCTGGCTGTAGCCCCTTCCTTCATCTCCTCCAGGTCCCACCCTCCCTTCTTCTTCCCCTCCCCATCCTCCTCCCCTAGTCCACTGATAGGGGAGGTCCTCCTCCCCTACTATCTGGCCCTAGCCTATCAGGTCTCCTCAGGACTGCCTGGATCCTCTTCCTCTGTGGCCTAGGAAGGGCACCCCACCATGGGGAGGTGATCAAAGAGCAGGCAACCAAGTTCATGTCAGAGACTGCCCCTGCTCCCCTTGCTAGGGAACCCACATGGGGACCGAGCTGCCCATAGGTTACATCTGTGCAGGAGGTCTCTCCAACCCTACATTTGACAGAGGACTAATATCCAGACTATATAAAGAACTCATGAAATTAAACAACAAATCAAATAATCCAATTAAAAATGGGGTACAGAGCTAAACAGAATTCTCAAGAGAGGAATATCAAATGGTGGAAAAATACTTTAAAGAAATGCTCGACATCCTTAGTCATAAGGGAAACACAAATCAAAACAACTCTGAGATTTCATCTGACACCCATCAGCATGGCTAAGATCAAAAACTCAAGTGACAACACATGCTGGAGAGAGAATGTGGAGAAAGGAGAACCCTCCTCCATTGCAGGTTGGAATGTAAATTTGTTCAACCATTTTGGAAATCAATCTGGAGTTTTCTCAGAAAATTAGAAATAGTGCTACCACGAGACCCAGCTATATCACTCCTGGGCATATATCCAGAAGATGTTCAAATATATAATAAGGTCAGAATAACAGAGATGAGGACCATGGGATGAATAAGGTTCTGAGGCAGCATGCTCAGGGCCTCACGGCAACCACTAAACTCAGAAAGTTAACATGAACTGAGCGTGTGTATATTTACATGTCAGAGCACACTCCTTTTGCAGACAGGTCCTACGATGTAAAGACAAAGCTAATAAGTAGACCATAATTGAGCATGGCTTGAGCTTGTTGGTGGATATGGACACCTCTCCATAGCCCACATGGTTGGTGCCTGGGAGGAGACAGGCATGTCCAGCTGTATGCAGCTGTGCTTTAGTTTCTCAGATGCACTTCAAGGAAGCACACATTATAGGGTAATTGTTGAATGACTAGATATTTGTTGAAGGGTCAGCTTTTCATTGACCCCTGAGCTCAAGTGCAAAGAGGTGCACTTAGATACTTGGTAAGAGCAAGCTGAGGAAGGAAGGGTACATTTTGGCTCATAGCTTGAGGGTACAGCCTCTCTTAGTGGAAAGCATGTGGTGTGGGAGCGTGAGGTAGCAGTCCTCCCTGCAGTCACAGTCAGAAAGCAGGCAAAGAGGCAAATCCTGGTACTCAACTGGTTTTCTGTTTTCTTTTCAACTCAATTTATGAGATTTTACTTTATTTTTTGTTGTTGTTTTGCTTTGTTTTCTGTTTTTTATGCGGTCCAGAGCATCAGCCCATGCAATGGGGCCACCTGCACTTAGGATGGTTCTCCCCACCTCAGTTACATCAGTCTGGAAACCCCCTCACAGACATACCCAGGGCCTGTCTCCTAGGTGAGTCTAGAGCCAGTCAACCGACAATCAATATTAGCCATCACAGAAAGAAATATGTATATTGTCCTAAAGGAGAAAGGATGCTCTGTGAAGATGCAGTTGAAGAGGGGATAGGAAAGCAGCCATTGGGTACTTATCTCATGCTGCCAGGGGGCTCAGATCCCATGCTGATAGAAGGAACTCTTACTGAGAGTGGCCAGGTCACACCAATGGTCTATGTGCCTCCAACTAAACACCAAAGATGGGCTGAGGCTCAAGAGGCTCTCCTAAGCATGTTAATTCAATGGCACTGTTTAAAGCAGCCACTCTGAAGCCAGTGGACGGAAGTCTTCACCTATGGCTGGGCAACAGTGACAATGACCAGCCTCCAGTTTCAAACCAGTCAGGGATTTTTAAAACAAGTATAACAGTTCTGAGTCCATCTCTGTTGCATGGTGCTCTACACAGCCATCAGCGGAAACATGCTATTTACCACAACTTAGTTTTAAAAAGTCGTAGGTATTGTGAGTTCTACATTTCCACTCTCACAGCAGCATCTACATTACCAAAGTCTGCACGGTGAAGAGAACAGATAGCCAAAAGCCTCTTAGTTAAAAGTTCTTACCACCTTCTGCCTCTAATGGCCTCAGGATTCGGTTCCTTCCCAGCTCACAAAAAAAAGCAGTGTCCAATGTCATGCTGAAAGAACCCTGGGGTCATTTCTGCGCAGGGCCTTTAGAGAGGAGACTCCCCGTAGACCACCCATGTGCATAGGGAGTAGAAGCTGAATACCACAGGATAAGGTCAACAGAAGTGGCCATCCCCGTCAGCCAGAGTCCTAGCCACTTTTTTTCAGCCTCGGCTGTACCATTCTAGAGCTTCTGGCTTTCTCTCTGGCAGCAGTTCCCACCTTCAGATCAGCTCCACCATCCATCAGCACATCTCAGCCAGGGTTGAGACATCAGATCCCATAGCCTAGGTGTGGTGGTAATTGTTCTACCACTATGGAACTATTTTCCACGCTTACATTAGCCATTGTTCAACCCAGTCCTGGCCTGAACTACAATGTTTTCCTCCCCTTCCTGCTCAGCATCTACTGTGGACAGTAAGACATCATAGACCTCTCTCTGAGGACTTGTTCCCGCTCCAGCCTGGCCTTCCTAATTTTCTTTCATTGAAACCAAATATGGGTCTACACTCATATTCCTACTCCTTCTCTTCTATGGCTTGTTCAAGAAAATAAAATAGCCATCTATGGCTGAAGAGCTAGGGACAATAAGATGCAAAGAGACCTCATGGAAGCATTATGGGCTTTTCATTCCCAGAAACAGGAAACATTTTTGCTGTAGATTGTCATGTGGTAATACCGATTTTCCTCTCCTCCAGCACCCTGCATGTGCACCTTCCAACATTCTCAGAGCCTGGGGTAGGAAAAGGCAAGTATGGTCTTGACATGACCCACTTGGTATCACAACCCAACTACTCTCACACACACTTTCTTGTGGCCTGAGAAAGAGTGTGGTGTTGACCTGGTTGGCTTGGAAACACAGCATCATGAGAACCACTACAGATACAAGCACCTTCCTATGGCCCTGGACACATGTGATCTTGACTGCACTAGCTTAGTAACACAAATCTCCAAGCACTCCCATATATGGACCTTCCAGCAACCTGGGGAACAAGAATGCTAATGCAGACCCTCTTACCAGAGCCAACATAGCTGTACCTTCCTGTGCCCTGGGGTTAGCAGGCAGCATAGGACTGATCTTAACCACAGCCAGATAGCCGTCACAGAGGCAGTGCCAGAGAGCCCTTTGCCAACTCCACATGAACCTTCTGATCTGAGACCCTCTGACCTTTGACCTCTAACTTTTCTCATGAAATTGAAAGTCCCTTAAGACTGTAAATATCCTCAGTGCAGGAGCCCTCCTGTGCTGGCTAGTGTTATGTCAGTTTGACATAATCCAGAGTCATTTGGGAAGAGGAAACCTCAACTGATAAAGTTTCCCTACTAGATTGGCCTACAGACAAGCCTATGATGCTTTTTCTTAATTAGTGATTGACATAAAAGTGTGTTGCCCATTTTGGGAATGGCTATCCCTGGGCTGTTGATCCTGGATACTATAAGAAAGCAGGAAGAACAAGTCAGTAAGTAGCACTCCTCCATGACCTCTGCATTGCTTCCTGTCTCCAGGTTCCTGCTTTGACCGCCCTGGATGATGGACTAATGCTTTAAGATGAAACAAACCCTTTCCTCCCTAGTTGATTTTAGTCATGCTGTTTACCACAGCAATACTCCCTTGTCCCTAGGCAGGAGAACCAACACAGAAGACCTCACATCCCTGAAGGACCATGTGAAGTTTGCTCAACAGAGCTCAGCGGGAATCCTGAGACACTGAAGTGTGGACTTGTAGAACTTAGAGCCAGCCTGAGAATGGGCCTAGTGAGCGGCTACAGCCTGAAAAGATCACTAATAGGACTTTGATTTGAGGGGAAAGGTGATATGTGGGGTGTCCCGTTACAAAAGCAGCAGTCCTGTCTCTGCACTCAACAGTGGCCCACATAGGTATAGAAGTGAGCCTGTGTCCTAGCCCAGCCATTCAACATGACCGTATGTCCTGTGCAGGTGACGGTAACTCTGTGAGCACATGAGCTCTGTCTTTAGAATACTTTCCATTGTACATATGAACTGAGGGGCCTTTCAATTCCATGAGAGCAGTCAGAGGTCTGATGTCCCGTCTTGGTTACAGCACTGCTCCTGTCCTGCTGATGGTGGGCTCTGCCGAAAGTCACCTTTGGTTAAGGAGAACAGCCTTGAACTCCTGGTCTGCACCGGACAACAGACAAGTGGAAACCACAGCCCGCCACTACCCCATGTGCCATCAGGAGCTGGTGCTGACATTCTTCATGCAGGAAGGGACAACTCACTTCCACTAGTGTGTCCTCAGCTGGAGGAAGAGCGGGGTGCATGCACACATGCTTCTTCCCTCGCAATGAACCCCATCTACCGCTGGAAGGCCATCTCTCATTAATAGAACTATTGTAATTAAGAACTAAAAAATGCAAGAAATATAAAATTCAAAAGCCCAGTTGTGGCTACAAGGTAATTACCAGCTTCCTGATTATAACTGTGTCTTACCTATAATCCCTCTTCCCACAGTCATTAGCATCGCTATTATCATCATTGCTGGAGTCTTGAATTAGCAGCAAGCGAATTTCCACCCTGTGAAGGAGCAATTAGCTGGGCTGCCTCCCTTCCCTGTCCACTCGGCCACCAGCGAGCGCAGAAGGAACCTGCGTGTGCTCTCATGTTGCTTGTGCAGAACAGTCTTGGGAAGAAGATGTGTGCCTGAGGAGGGCCAACAAGTTGCTTCTACTGCTTGAGTCTGTGCCTCTAAGGAGCAGGGGACTCAGGTGGGTAACTGACAGGTTACACCTGGAAACCACTATATTCCTCTCAATCCTAATTGCTGTTTGTCTGGTTCTCAGTTCTCCTGGTGTTCCTTTGTGCCAAAGGCTAGACAAAGGGTTTCCAGTGTGAAGGCTTGATCTAGTCTCCTCTGCAAAAATCTTATCAGGTTTCAGAGGCTCCTGTCTCCCCGTTGGGGAAACACGTGAATACATACATAGTTGCAGGCTGCCCAGAGCATGCTTCCTCGGGCCTGCCACCACCCCCTCCCCCTGAGGCTGCAGACCGCCCAGGGCCTGCAGTCTCAGCTTGCCCCTGATACACACTCACTTCTCTGGTCAGTACACCCTGTCCTCTGCAGCTGACGACAATTAAATCTACGGGTGGAAGGAATTCACCCCGCGCCACTCTGCTGTAATTATAACTTTGCTGCGACTTCCAGCTCTGGTGGGCTCCATCTTGTCTGCCCCTTGGTGCCGTGGCTTTTATTTACAATCTCAAAAAATGTCTCAAAGAGGACGTGGCAATAGATCTACTGTGGGATGTTAGGAGGGACAAGTATTGAAAGGCAGAGACAGGAATAATGGACAATTATGTAAATTTCTTAGAAGACTTTATGGCAACCTTTGGCACAAAAGTGACATCTGAGGCCAGCACCAAGGAGGGCACAGGCAGAAACAGGAGCATCTTTCCCATCCATCCTCCACGGCCACATGGCGCCCAAGACTCTGCGAAGCGTCACCAGGGCAGCAGGCGGCCACATCACCACTGCTGTCACCAGCACTGGTGCTTCATGCCACGGCAGTGGTACTTCTGCAGCACAGTCCCCAGAGACCAGTAATCTCAGCAACCCAGAAAACTGACCCTGGGACCAGACAGCAAACACAGAACCAGTCTTTGAGTCACTCACTGTCTCTACAGCTCTTGGCCTATGGCATTGTACACATCCGGAACTCACGACAAGGAGAATTTTTGTGAGGCCTACGTGAATGATGAAGAATGTCCCAAAGTAAAAGAGTCTGCATGGGGCCAACCAAGAAGAGAGTCCTGGGAATAGAAACAATATGAATTATTCTACTGCCCTGGAAAAGTGTAAATTGGTCACCACAATGTAGGTCATTGTTCTTCCATTAGATCAATGCTCCTCAATCTTCCTAATGTTGCAACCCCTTAATATAGTTCCTTATGTTGTGGTGACCCCAACCATAACATTATTTTTATTGTTACTTCATAACCATACTTTCTCTACTGCTATGAATCTGAATGCAAATATCTGTGTTTACCAACAAACCTCCAAGGGGTTCATGACCCACAGAACCACTGCATTAAATGCAAGGCACACAGCATTGCAGAGATGTGGTGAGCAAGATGAGATACAAGGCTGACTGCCACATACTTACAAGACAAAGGGCCCAGTCGAATGCCATTCTGTACATATATCATCCTGCTTCACATAACTCGTCATTTCAGCTTTGAAAACAGTATACTTTTCCCATATTACTTAATAGACGTTAAAAAGACTTCATATCCTTTCACACATAAATGGGTCATGTACTTACAGCAATTACTTGTATGCCTTCAGGGACTAAAACCCTTTGGGGAATTTCTTCTTATACATTCAAGCCTGTGGTTTGGTTTTTCCCTCTGTGTGACAGGCGCTGTGACCTCAGCTTTAGGCTCCTTCCTTGGCCATTCTGCTGTGAAAGGCTATCCAGGGAAGAGCCCTGCCTGCAAAGCACCTTCATTTTGGAAGTGCCACTCACTGTAGCCTGACCTGTGAGGGGAGCAGGGTCTTAGTGAAAAGTGTTCAAGAGTACCAGAATATATAAGAAGACGTTTCTATTAGCTGGGACATGATCCACAGTGAGCCGCTCAGAACCAGGTGACAGAGTTGAAATGTAGTTCGCTGGTGTAGAGAACTTTCCAGACATCCACAAAGCCATAGGCTTGATCTCTGCTACTACATAAAACCGGATTTGTGGTACACGCCTGTAATCCCTGCACTAGTGTGCTGGAGGCATGAGGATTGAAAGTTCAAGGTCATGTACCGTTACACAGAGAGCTCTTCTACAAAGCCCGGAGTGGGAGGGATGAAAAGGCCAGACAAAGGCTTGGACATGGATTAGGAAATTCAGAAGTGAAGGGACCCGGTGCCACAGGTCCAGCCCAGCCCAGAGCGTTGGTCATCAGCTAAGCCTGCAGGCTGCAGGCTTCACTTCTCGTACCCAGGAGTGGGGTTAAACAGGAATAGGGGGACCAGGAGCCCACTGCACCATTCCTAAAGCACTCAGTGCTGCCAAACACAGAGGCAGACAGGTTTGTAGGGTGAGCTAGACAAAAGATAAATGTTCTGGAAGCCCACGGTGCTGGGACATGGCGAGAGAGAGAAGGGTCAAAAGCACCCGTCCAGAGCCCCGGCTGCTCCCAAACAGCCTCAGACCCTGATCGGATCTGAGGATTGATTCATGGGGAAAGTACACCCTGTTGGTTCCTGTGTAGCAGGGAGGACTTTCCAATGACACAGTGCATTCTTTGGGGAAATGAACGTTAATTGCTGTCTAGACATTTTATTACTGCAGCGGAGCACTGGTCATCAGCCATCACGGCCAATACACGAGGAAGTCTAGTTCTGCCTGAATCCTCTGCTGCTGGGGTAGGGTACCACGAGGACGCAGAGGGAACTGGGCTGTAGCTGGTAGTTGGCAGTAGCCATACAGCTCAGCTGGGCCTGTTCATGTCTCACCTATCAAACAGGATGATGCTCTGCAGTCTTAACTCACTTTCAGCATGAGAAGACCTGGCTGCAAGCCTTTCCTGCCCTGAGCACAACTTACAGGCTGGACAAGCTTTGTGGAAGAAGCATGGGCAGCCACAGCGAATCTGGGGTCCAGCAAATGCCCACACCCCCATGTGTAGCTGCCTCTCATCTTCAACTTATATATGCCCAGAGCGTCTGGTTAGCAGACAGCTGGAGCAGATCCCCAAGCCCGTGAGAAGGGTGCACTTACCCAACCCCAAGACAAGTAGAAAGAGGAGAAAACTCTGAAGGGAGATGCTTCTGTGTGCCTCCTCTTTCCAAAGAGCGGGAGAGTGGAGTGAATGGCGAAGCAGCCACAGAAGACTTTAACAGAAAAGACAGGGTCTCTGTGCTTAAACACAGCTGTCCCCACCTCTTCCACACAGACCCACTGTCTTAAACCAACCAGCCACCAGCACAGACTTGTCAGGAGAGGCAAATGTGGAACCAAAGCACAAGCTGAGTGTCACTCAGATGATGGTGCCACTCTAGGGTAGCATCCTGTCCCAGGAGCAATAAGTGACAGCCTATGGCTGTGGCCGGGCACCCAGCTATGATCCCCAGCAGAAAGGCTAGCCCAGAGAGGGGCTTGCAGCATGAGTTGAAGCTTAGCACTACTGCTTTTGTCCTTCTATCCATACCGTCAGCCTCACTCCAACGGCAGCCTAAAGCCTGCCAACTGCTGGGGACCCTGCAAAACACTTTGACTGCAAACCCCGTGGCTACGTGCATTGCTTTTCCACCCACATCCTCAGGGACCCCAGTACTGTTACTACTGCAGGGGTCATGACAGCATCAACAGACGCCCCCTCCTTGTTGGCTTCACCAGGAACGATGTTGTCGCTCTGTGTGTTTTCAGAATGACAGCTGCTGAGTGCTGGCAGCTGTGTGTAGACCCCCTATAATCTTTCTTAGTGTCAAATATCTCAAACTGGGTGGAAGCAAAGGAAACCTCGGGCCTTCCTGGAAATGCCAACCAAGAGCCCTAGATCCCTCTCCTCTTTTGGCTACCAGCACCCATTCCATAGTTGGGGGTGAGAATCCCAGTGTAGCTTTGACCCTCACTCTGCTCTTCAAAAGAAAATTAAGGGTTTTTGTCCAAAGGGCAAAAGTCTGAGCCCAGTGTGGCATCTTGCTAATTAGTAGACAGCAATGACACATGGGGCCATGAGAGCCAGCCAGGGTCCAGCCATTACCTGGGGGTGTTGGGAGAGTGCGCGGGCTCCTGCCGATGTGAGGGAGGCCACGAGGAAAACCCCTGTGGTCATCAGCAGGTAGGCCAGCTCATCTTCAGCCGACAGGCCTACCTGGAAGACAGTGGCCCTCCAAGGGTGTCATGGCCCAAACCTGCAGAAGGAAGCACACTGGCTTTGTCTTGTTCATGAGGACTTTCCCCTTGTCTTAATGGCTCTGTCACTATGTCATAAGTCCAGCTTTTAGTATAGTCTCCAAGTCTTTTTTTTTTATTTTTATTTTTATTTTTATCGGTTACATTTTATTAACTCTGTATCCCAGCCGTGTCCCGATCCCTCATTCCCTCCCAGTCCCTCCCTCCCTCATCTCCACCATGCCCCTTCCCAAGTCCACTGATAGGGGGGGACCTCCTCCCCATTCATCTGATCCTGTTTTATCAGGTATCTTCAGGACTGGCTGCAAAGCCCTCCTTTGTGGCCTAACAGGACTGCTCCTCCCTTCGGGGGTGGGGAGACCAAAGAGCCAGTCATTGAGTTCCTGTTAGAAATAGTCCTTGTTCCCCTCACTTTGGGAAACCAATTGGTTACTGAGCTACCACAGGCTACATCTGAGTGGAGGTTCTAGGTTATATCCATACATGGTCCTTGGTTGAATGTCAGTCTCAGAAACGACCCTGTGCCCAGATATATTTGGTCCTTGTGGAGCTCCTATCCTTTCCCCATCAGACTAACTCCCCTTCTTTCTTATGATTCCCTGTAGTCTCCAAGTCTTAAGCCATTGCCAGCCACATCCTAAGTTCACAATATTTTCATCACCATGGAAAGAAACCTGTGCCTATTAGTCACCATGCCTCTCCCTTGGAACACCAGGCTGCATTTCCTCCTTGACCATGTCAAACCAAGCACCTCACACAAATGGCATCTTACAGTATATGGTGTGGTTTATTTGTTACTGGTTTGTTTCTCTCAACACACTGTGTGCCAGTGTTCCCAGTGTCACCGTGTCAGAGAACAAAACAGCTTCCGCTTACATGACTGCATATATGCTGCTCCACTGTGTGTACGCAGGCAGCACTTCATCGCCAGTCCGTCAGCCGAGGGACAGTCCGTCAGCCGAGGGACAGTCCGTCAGCCGAGGGACAGTCCGTCAGCCGAGGGACAGTCCGTCAGCCGAGGGACAGTCCGTCAGCCGAGGGACAGTCCGTCAGCCGAGGGACAGTCCGTCAGCCGAGGGACAGTCCGTCAGCCGAGGGACAGTCCGTCAGCCGAGGGACAGTCCGTCAGCCGAGGGACAGTCCGTCAGCCGAGGGACAGTCCGTCAGCCGAGGGACAGTCCGTCAGCCGAGGGACAGTCCGTCAGCCGAGGGACAGTCCGTCAGCCGAGGGACAGTCCGTCAGCCGAGGGACAGTCCGTCAGCCGAGGGACAGTCCGTCAGCCGAGGGACAGTCCGTCAGCCGAGGGACAGTCCGTCAGCCGAGGGACAGTCCGTCAGCCGAGGGACAGTCCGTCAGCCGAGGGACAGTCTGTCAGCCAAGGGACAATCCATCAGCCGAGGGACAGTCTGTCAGCCGAGGGACAGTCCGTCAGCCGAGGGACAGTCCGTCAGCCAAGGGACAATCCATCAGCCGAGGGACACGTGGGTTGTTTCCCGTGTGGGACTCCGATAGCCACATGTGTGTGTACTTCTTGCTTCTGTGTGGACAGAAGCTTTCCTTTCTCCTGAGCATGCTTTTAAGAGGACAGTAGCAAAGGTTTTGTACAATATTTTGAGAAATGCGTCACGTTCCATGCCTGTTGAAACGCAGAACTTGTAAAAACAATAGTCCTCTCTCTCTCTCGTGTGTGTATGTTTGTGTGTGTTCACGTGTGTGTGATTATCTGGGAAGGCAAAGCAAGCACCTGCGACCCTTGTGTGGTTTGCACATTACAAAGCTCTAGCCACACACATTGTGCCCCTCACAAAGTTTCCGATGGGAAGGAGCACAAGCCTCTTTTAACCCCGGTGACACGAGGGCAGCTACAACGGCCGGGGCAGCGGGGGTTGTTTCACTTCTTAATCCACGGAGGTCCCAAGAATGGGCCCCAGTTTGAAATGACCTAAGAGCCACTTGTCCCAGAGGCTAACGTGAAGCGTCTCAATGACATGAAGGGCCTTTTATCTCAGAGCTTTGTTCCTGCCTTTTGTGCATAATCTGCTCCTAACAAGGTATCCGCCCCAGCTAACTCTTTTCTTCTGAAATAAGCAATGGGAGGAATTGGAGTTTTACAATTCTTGCTTGTGGGCCAAGAATAAAAATGATTTCTCAACAAGCAAAAGAAGAAAGAAAGCATGGTCGCTCTGCCCCCTCCTTGCCTTTTGGCAGAGCTGGGAGCTTAAGTATGAGAGCACGGTGATTTTCAGCCACAACCTTCACTCAAAGCTTGCTTTTGGGCAAGGCTTTGGAGTCCTTGTCGACTGGTGGCTGGGCAATGTGAGCAGGGGCTCTGGGTGGTAGCTTAAATGTAGGTAAGGCTGAACTCGGCCACCAAGGGTCAGGCGAGTGACTTAATAAACAGGGGTCACTAGCATCTGTATTGTGTGCCCTTGCCAGTGGGTATCCACACACTGAAACTGCCCAGAAATGCGCTAGAGAAACGGCACCACTTCCTGCTTTCTGACTAAGCCAATGGATGCAGCATCCTGAAAGGCATGCTTTACAGCAGGGGTGTTTTATCCTCACTTGGTGATCTTGTTTGGGACCTTCAGTAACACGGCTTCATCATCTCTGCTGCTCCTGTGCGTTCAAACTCTCGAGGACACTGAGAATTGCGGTCCATCATGGCTATTCTCAGGAAAGAACCAGGATCCAACACAATGTGTAAGGTGGGTCTCTTTCAGCCCTCACTCACTGAGAAGTCACACACTCCTATAACCTTCCCATGATATGCTGCTCTGTGCCTGGCTCCTTAGAGTCATCAGGAATAGATCAGGTTCCCAGCTGAGCCATATGTCATAAGAAGCCACTACTCCATGACCTCACTATGTAATACCTGTGAGGATTCAACAACAAAGCCAGCTCATGGCCCGTGAGTGCTTGTCCCATGCCAGCCTTTACCCACTTCACCTCTCTTCAGTCCCATAGCAGGCCCACCCATCAGGCTGACACTCAAACTATATCTCCTGAGACCTTGAAGCATATCTAGGATGTTCTATAGGAATCAAGGAGAGAGAGCTGGACAAGAGGGACAGGCAGAAAGCCAGCCTAGATGCCAGGAAACAAAAAGGTGTCCAGAGCTGCTACACAAAGTGGCCAGAGAAAGCAAGGACATGCCACCTGGTGTGTAATGAGAGAGAGGAATGAGAGGCTTTATATGCCCAACAATGGACAGGCAGAAATGCAAGTGATTTCTCCATCTGTCCTCCCTCCACAAATGTCCCTTCTGGTTCAAGTCCTGACTTCCCTCTTCTGCCTTCAAGAAAGCCAGTCTTACTAAGAGTATGATCTTCCCAAATCTTCCCTTGGTATTGTGGGCTTCTGTGTCCCTGTTTCATTGGTATGTGTGTCTGTGTGTGCATGCACATGTGCACAAGTGTGCCTGTGTGTAGGTAGGGTGTGTAACACTTGCATCCTCAAAGTTTTTTTTAGGGGCTGGAGAGATGGCTCAGTGGTTAAGAGTACAGAGAGTTCTTCCAAAGGACCCACCCAGGTTCAATTCCCAGCACCCACATGGCAGCTCACAACTGTCCGTAAGTCCAGTTCCAGGGGATCTGACGCTGCCACACAAAAAGACACAACGCAGGTAAAAATAAATTTAAAATATTTTTAATAATAAATGTTTTTTATTAATTTCTTGAGAACAGGGTATTTTGATCATATTCACCTCCAACATCTCTTCTTAACTTCTTTCAGATCTGCCCACCTCCATATGGCCAAAACTTGATGTCTCTTCTGTCTCTCTCTCACTTTTTTCTTTCTTTCTTTCTTTCTTTCTTTCTTTCTTTCTTTCTTTCTTGTCCATCTGTGAGTATGTCAAGTCCATCTGTCGAGTGTGACTTTGTGAGTTTGAGTGTTTGAGTGTATATTCACATACTGGTTATATTCAAGTCTGCCTGTTGAATGTGAGTTCATTTCTGTTTTGAATGTGTTTGAGTGTGTGTTCCCATACTGTGCATTCACACTTAACTGTGAGTGTTAAGTTCGACCCTGTGTCTATTCAAATCTGTCTTCTATGTATGAGGTCCATCTTAAGTCTTGTGTGTCTGGATGTAGTTTATGTACAGTATGAGGTTCACACCTGTATGAGGGCAGGTGTGTGGATGTGTGTGTATTCAAGTGTGTTGACTGTAGGTTCCATCTGAGTATACTCACAAATTGTGTGCATGCTTATCTATGTGTGGGTCAAGGCTGCATGCGTGAGTAAGACCCCTCTCTGTGCGTGCATGGGGTTTTGTCCCCTGCCTCACACTTGCCTATCTGTTGTACTGACAATGCTATCTTCATGGTAGAGCCAAGGTGCCAACAAGGTTTCTAAATGAGAGGACTGCCGCAGTGGCCACAGGGCTGGAGCTGGCATGGGCTGCTGCACGCTGCAGACACTCTCTGGGAGAAGACAAAATGGAGACTGGCTCACACTGCCACTCTGGCAGAATCTGAAGCTAGCCGGAGCTCGAGTCTGGGGCAGGATGGAGCCGCTGGACCCTGATGTTCCACCCGCTCATCATCCCTGGGATCCTGGGGTTCTTTTCTCTGAGAAAAATGTAGGCAATTATCAAAAATAATTCTCACAGCCTATGTTCATCGCTGTTTTAAAGTGGCAGACATCCATAACCCAAGCTGTTTGGAAAATAAAACAACCTGTTCTGACTCCACTGCCAACTTTACTCAGCACAGCCAACCATACCATCAACACAGGAAGCAGGGTGGCCAGCAGGTCAAAAGGACCTGTCCTGCCCATCTTGGCTCTGGAGAGCTCACTACAGGAAGCTCTCTCTGCCATCTTCCCACAGCAGTAAAAAGCACTCGGCACTGAGCATGTGTTGCCTCTGGCCAAATGTCCAAGTCAGCTGAACTCTTCCCACGTGGGAGTGAACACACGCCCTCGGCCGTGTGCTCCTCAAAAGACAGGTGGACCACTGGGTTCAAGTGCTTATCTTGGTGGAATACTTCCCCATCGTAGCTGATGTCACAGATGAGAGCAGGGCCCTGGCAGCTGCCACCTCAAGCCACTAACCCTCTCCCATTCACTCTCTCCACGTACCTGTCACTTACGGCTCTATGTCCCAGGAACCCTAACTCGTTCCTGAGACACGGGCATTGACAATGGTGGCTGCAGAAAGGATAAATAGGGGCTGGGCATATGTGGGAACACAGAAGCAGGGCAGCCACCGCCAGATGGACAGACCAGGGGCCAAAGAGTCACCAGCCATCTTCTACAGTGCCCTCAGGAGGCAGGTGTGGGTATGGGCTGGAAGGGTGCTCAGCAGGTCAAGCACGGGAAGGGAAGAGTGCCCCCAAAAGCCACCTGTCCCGAAGTAGGGTGCTGCTGTGGTAATGGCTACCAGCTCTGGAGCCTCTGGCAAGGCCTGACAGCGCCTGCTGGGGATGATGTGGGCACCAGGGCAGGTATAGAGAGTGTGCAGAGAATGTGGGAGTGCGTACGGGAGAGTGTATGTGAGTGGGTGTGTGTTTATGTAAAGGTGTCTGTGTGTGTGTATCTGTATGTGTGCTTGTGTATGCGTATAACTATGTTATAGTTCCTGTGGTTGTGTTATAGTTTGTGAGTTTTATGGTATGTGTTTGTGACCGTGTGTTAGTGTATGAATGTGTTATGATATGTGTGTTATGGGGGGTGTATGTATGTGCTGTGACATGTCGGTGTATGTGAATATGTTATGGTACATGAGTGTGTTACAGTATGTGTATGCTGAGTGGGAAGATTTTTATAGTATGTGTGAATGTATGCCATATATCTTATGTAAGTACGAATTAAATGTGTACTGTATGTATGATTCTGGTGTGTGTGTTTGTGTGTGCAACTTTATGCACACATGTGTATGTGCAAAGCCTTGTAGTATATATAGTAAGTGTGTATGCATAACATCCATGTGAGTGATCAGAGTTTATATATATATGTGTGTGCGCTATGTGTGAAGCAGGCTGTGTGTAGTGTGTGAATGTGTGTGTTATGCTTATCTGTGTGTTTTCAGATTTGATGCAAAGAGACAGTGTGTCTCTACTGACCCTAGCAGGCACAGCAATTGACCCAGGGTCAGCTTTCAGCCTCAAAGATGACTCCAAAGTTAGTGCTCAAGAATCACTCCCCAAATGGGCAAAATCAGTGCCATAACTACGGAACTTCTGACACACCAGGAGTTCCTACCTACACCTCACTGTGAAAGCCCCTTATTTAGACAAAATTCACAGGTGTGGAGAATATACACACCAAGAGTCAATGTTTCCGTTTGGGAGGGAAGAGAAGGTAGGTCCCATGACTCTAGGTGTTCAGCCTCTTTTTGACTACTGAGCCATTTCCACACCTGTTTGGATGGATGTCTACCCAAGTCTTTTGCTGTTTTTTTTTAATCCAATTTCTTGGTGTTTGTTTGTTAAATATGGTTCTTTATATATTTTCTATGTATGTTTTATATCCCTTATTAAATATGTGATTTGTAGATTCTTTCTCCTAAGGGGCAAACATCAGCCCTTGGAATTCTACTGCTCTCAGCACCACTTGTGGTGAACTGTTCTCTCCATACAGAATGGCTTTGAAGCCATGTTGAAAATTATTTGACCACATATGGAAAGTGAGTGCTCCCTCATGTCCTGTTAGCTCTCTCCATGTCAGTGCCACATTATTTTAATTTCTGTGGCTTTGTAAGAAGTTCTGAAGCAAGCAACAGTGAGACTTTCATCTGTGTTCTTTTAAAAAATTGTTGCCTGCTAGAGATTCCTTGAGATTAATTTTAAGGTGATTTTTCTATTTCTACAAAAGGCACCGCTCAAAGTTAATTGGGATGTTACTGAACCTGGGATGGACTGGGGCAATATTGACATTTTTACAGCATTGTTGTCCAGTGTACTGTCATGGGATGTCTTCCATTTGTTTCTGCCTCTAGATATTTTCAGCATCATTTTGTCAAGTTCACTGTGTAAGTCATGTCCTGCCTTGGTTAAGTTCATTCCTACGTGTTTTAGATGTGCTGTCCCTCAGGGGTAGAGCACTTGGCCAGCATGTGTGAAGCCCTGGGTTCAATCCCCAGCATAATCAAAGAAAGAAACAAAAGGAACTGAGTTTTTAATGCATTGCCATTACAGCCTGCTGCCTCACTGAGTTTAGTGTTAGTTTTAACTTTTTTGAGGCATTGCAGGGGTCACATATGAGATCATAGCATTTATAAACAGAAGTTTACCTATTCTTCTCCAAGCTGGGTAGTTTTTACCTCGTCTATTGTCTAGTTGGTCTAGCTAGAACTTCCAAAAAGAACAGTGCTAAAAACAAGCATTGTCAAGTTGTAATGGGAACCTGAAAAGGCACCTTTGCCTTACTCCTTCCTTATCTTCTGTGGGAAGAACACAGCTTTTCGGCATTGAGTTTGGTCTTCACTGTGTGAAGATTTTATGTGGAGAGAGTTTGCTCCTAAAAGTGGACTTTTCGTGTTTTGTTGTAAAACCATGCTCCAATTCTTCATGCTGTTAATAGGGATATTATATAAATCAATGTTCATATATTGAACCATCCTTGCATGCCAAATTTAAATCCTTTTATTTTACTGGAACTTAGTTGCTAAGTTGCTAATACTTTATTAAAGTCTTCTCTGACCATTCTAATATGGAATGTTGATGGATGGTTTTATTTGCTGACAGCATTTGTCTCTGGCTCTGATATCAGGACAAAACTGGCTTCAAGGGGAGCAATACCTTCTCCTCAACTATTTTAACAACTTTGAGAGGGATTTCTGATAGTTCCTTCAATATCTAATAAATAAATAAAACCACCATCTGAAGGCTCCCCCCAAAGTATTTTTATTACTGACAACGTTCTTACTAGTTAGAATTATACTCGAGTTGTTGATTTGCGTTCTTGCCTATTTTTAAATGTAGGAGTTTGTAGCTGTAATGCTCCCTTAGCCCTGCCTTTGTGCATCTCAGGAGTCTTAGCACGCTGTGCTTTTCACTTACTCATCTCTAAGTGTTTTCTTGTTCATTTTGAGATTGCCTCTTTGATGCATTGATTAAGCATGTATCATCCAGTTTCCACATATATATATTTTTTTTTCAAAAAAGAGTTTCTCTGTGTAGCCTCTGCTGAACTGGACCAGGCTGGCCCCCAACTCACAGCGATCACCCTGCCTCTGCCTCCCCAAGTACTGGGATTACAGGCATGTGCCACAGTTCCTGGTTCCACAATTTCTTAATCTTCCAGCTTTACTTCTATTTCTGTCTTCATCATATTGTGGTCAGAGAAGATATTGTATATGACAGCCATCTTTCATACTCTGGCCAGTCATTGGGCCTGCTTGATGAGTTCTGGGCCAGTAAGGCAGGATCTACAGAGGGGTAGGATCTCTGGAATAAGCTAGAAACCCACAATGATGGAAAGTCCCAGGAATCTATGAGGGTAACCCTAGCTAAGACTCCCCCCAGCAATGAGGGATATAGAGCCTGAACTGGCCATCTCCTACAACCAGGCAAGATTTCCAATGGGGGGAAATCTTGAGAAGCCAACCCAGCCACAGAGCCTTAGGCCCGTAATTTATTCTGCATACAAGATGTAGAGGGGTAAAAGATGGATCAGAATTTGAGGAAAGGGTCAAGTAATGACTGGCCCAACTTGAAACCTATGCCATGGGAGGGAGCCCACTCCTAATGCTATTAATAATACTCTGCTATACTTGCTGACAGGCCCCTAGCATAACTGTCTTCCTAGAGGCTTCATCCAGCAACTGGTGGAAACTGATGCAGAGACCCACAGCCACAGGAGCTTGGAAATTGCTGTGGAAGAGGTGGAGGACTGAAGGAACCAGAGGGGTCAAGGACACCACAAGAAAACTGACAGTAACAACAAACCTAGGCCCATAGAGGCTCAGAGACACTGAACCACCACACAGAGAACACGCATGGAAGGGACCCAGGCCCTCGACACATGTATAACAGCTGTGCACCCGGGTCTTCATGTGGGACTCCTGAAGCAGGAGCACACGCTCTACCACATTGCCTGCCTCTGGGTCTCTTTCTCCCTACTGGGCTGCCTTGTCTACCCTCAATAGAAGATGAGCCTAGTCTAACCACGACTTGGTATGTGAAGGCTGGTTGATATCCATGGGAGGCCTCCTTTTTTCTGAGAAGGGTTGGATATGAGTTAGGGTAGGGATGAGCGAGGGGCTGGGAGGAGAGGAGGGAGGAAGCTACAACTGAGATGTAAAGTGAATAAATTACTTATTTTAAAAAAGTATTTCCCTCAGTTACTCACCACACTTGCGATGAACAACACTACAGACAACCCATGAATGGAGATGAGAATTCTTCATCACCAGCCCATTTGGGCCAGATGATGCTGACACTGCATTCCTTGGCATCCTGTTCATCACTATCAAATGGCACATGACAAAACAGCATTCTCTCATTTTCTAGTGTTCAGACAGTGGCTTGAGGCATAGCTACACTGCTGAGATGGATTCTCAGAACTATTTTTTTTTTCTTACAAATGCATAGAAACAGCTCCTCACCCCTCTTCCCTTGATCCCTCAGCAGCCACAGTCAGCCCTCTGCCTCTAAGAATCACTTCTCTAGAACCTCATAGAAAGGGCGGCAGGTATTGTCTGTTCCGGATCTACTTAATTCACTCAGAATGTTCTCAGGTTCCTCTATGTTCTAATGTGTATCAAAACTTCCTTGTTTTGAAGACCATATAATCCACTAGTATATATGGTCTTTTCCTGTTGTACCAGCTGTGGCTGGTGCTGTGAACAGTGTCCCTTGCTTGCTTGCCTCAGTTCTTCTGGAACTGTACCTAAAAGAGTGATGGCTAGTTACATGGAAGTTCTATGTCTGTCTGTCTGTCTGTCTGTCTGTTTGTAGCTCCACACTGTTTTCTACAGTAGCTACTTCATCTCACATCTGATCAGTTGTACTCTGCAATTCCCATTTCTCTGTAGTCTCACCAACACAACTATTTCCTATTTCATAGAAGCAGCCACCTCAACAGTCGTGAGGATCTACCAAGCTGTGGTGTTTCTTTGAATCTTTGACCATTTTTCAGAATGTTTGGAGCTCAGGTTCAGCCAGGGAGCTTTCTGGACTCCTTTTGGAGTGGGGACTGATGTGCTCTTAGGGAGCATTACTGGACGAGAGCTGAGTTTACCTGGCCTGCATGGGTGGCTCCAGGGAAGTTGAGGTAGCCTTCAAATAGTGTTGAGGAGAGGGTGGGGTATGAAGCCTTCACACAACATGAAGCTTCACATATGTTTTCACTGCCTGACAACCTCCCACATGCAACCAGCCATTCTGCTGCTTCAAATTCCTTGAGTATACCCCCCCCACACACACACACCTCAGACTTGCTGCCTGAATACATCTACTAAGATAGCTCTCTGCGCATAGAGCTTGGTCCACTCAGTATTCCCAAAAACTGTTGCTTTTCCAAAGGGGAAGGCAAAAGTCTTCTCTAAACAAGCAGTATCAGCCTAGCTGCAAATGATGCCTTCCTGTGTTCTCCTTTAGCTTTTTTAAGACAGGTCAAGATTTCTCAATAAATTAATCTTCAAAGGCAGACAGCAGGCACTCCCATTACCTCCTCACATATTCTAGCTGTGGCTGAACAATTGGAAAGTGATGATTATGCATGCCATGTGCGCAGGGGCATGGATACAAAGGGATCCAAGGAGTCAGAGAGGACAATACATGTCCCTCCCTCATTGCCGACCACTTTCCGTAGTACTTAGGAGATGGTGATTTGACACATTAAAAGTCTCTAGATATAGAAGCAGCTGGCATGCACGGAGGCCTCTGCCTCTCCCTCTACACCCAGAGAGGGAGGGTGTTCTGCTGTTCTCATCCTACCTATAGACCATGAACTTGATACCATGCTTGTTCCACCCAGGAGTAGAATGAACGCACCAGGGCACCCCCTGAGACCATTTTCATGGGTTAGGATCTCCACATGGCACCCACCGCACATGGCAGAGCCCTCTACTGACGTGACCATGAGATCAAGAAATGCCCTGCTCAAGAGAGGCATGGCTGCCATCCATGGGGCCTTCTGTCGCATATACCAACTCCACCCACGTGGCCCTAAGGAGACACTGCTGGAGGAGGCCGTCTCAAGGTTTAAAGGGTTAAAGTAACCAAAACACTATCAGCTAAAGCAAAGGCAACACAGGATATTGTGGAATGATAGCCTTAACTTCCAAATGAAAGCTTTTTCATCAGGACAAATGCCACCAAGTTAGACCCTCAGACAATTACCAGATTCTTATAGTTGCATGTTTCCATGGACAGAAATCCTAGTTTGCTTCCTGTTTCTGTGATAAATGCCATGACCAAAAGCAACTTTTGAAGGGGAGGTTTGCCTACAACCCAATCCGAGGGAGGCGTTTTCTCAGTTGGGAATCCCTTTTCCCTGATGGCTTAAGTCGAATCAAGATGACAAGGACTAACCTGAGCAGCATGAAAACCCATCATTTTGAACTTCTTCTCAGCAGCCAGATGGAAATGTCTGGGGAGAAACCTTTCCTAGTATGGATGCCAGGCAAAAGTTCTATGAGCCCAAGGGAGTCCTAGAATCAACAGGTTTAACTAACTGAGGGAGCTGGTGCTTCCTGCCTCAGCACTCATCACCACACCTGCCTGAAACACTTCTCAGGTGGAGGGAGTCATCTCAACAGCAGGAGACTGTAAAGATTATCTGACCACTAAGCGGCACAGGTGATAGGCAGGTGAAGGGGGGAGTGGTAGCTCAGTAGGAACCAAGCATAAAGGCTGGTGGAACTGGGCAACTACAGAGAACAAGGCACACTGTGGCAGCGAGGGTGGGGAGAGACCAAGGCTGGGGGAGAGCGTGAGGAGAGCTTGTTTGTCCTCCTGTGTGAAGCAAGGATTAGGCTGGCCTTCTGTGGACTTCCATTAGAATCCATGAGGTTGAGAACCCCTGTCACCTATCATGATCCTTACCTTCGTTGTCTGTGAAATGAGAGTAGCCGTCATTCCTCAGGACCGAGAACTGACCACAGAGAAGGCACACTTGGGAACACTGAGCAGGTCACAATTTACAGGAACTGTAAAGACGGGAGCACGCTGAGTCACACAGAAACACAGCTGTGAGGGCTGTTGAGAAGGATGTGCCATGATACGTAGACAGGCATCTAGAGTGTCAGATTGGGGTTGACGGTAGTGGAAGTGACAGAGAAGTAAGCTGGGTTGGGCCTGGAACTAGAGAACAGACACGGGTGCTTCTATAGCAGCAGGGACAGAGATGTGTGGCAAAGTGGAATGACTACAAAGAGCGAAAAGATGAAGCAGAGAAAAATGCCACCAGCTCCCACTCTCAAGCAACACCTGGTACAGGAAAGCAGCTCAGCCAGGAGCCAGGATTCGGATGAGAGTGCTTCAAGCTCAGATGAACAAGCCACAAAAGGCCCATTAAACGGCTGGGTGGAGGCAGCTCCGCATGGGAGCCAGTGATGTTCATTGGAGACCAGGGCTGGCAGGGACTGCTGGTCCCGCAACAGCATTAGTAACCTTGACATCTGCTTCTGGGCCCCCCTCATCTGCATGCTGACCAATTTGGAATGGCAGGTCGAGGTTTAGCTACAAACCAGATCCCTGAGCCAAAAACCAAATTCAGCAGCAAGAGTAAGCTTCCTATTGTGTGTAAACAGCTCAAAGTCTCCTGGCGTCATCCTGGGGGTGACATGATAGGACTAGGGCGGTCAGAAGACATTGGTAGGGAACAACAGATGAGTCTGTTGAGTACTGCCCCCCCACCCCCATTAAGAAACCGGAGTTAGGAAACACGTCCCTGCAGGCCAGCAGAAAGACAACGTCACCATCGAAGGCCACCGGGGGCCACTCACCTGTGCTAAGTACAGCTGTAGAAACGCAAGTGTGGGTGAGGTACACTTGACCTGCTCACAGCATCCTGTGAGACAGTGTTGGCTAGGTCATCTGAGAATTAATAAAAACATCCCCCAGAAGATTGGCCTACCTTTGGGGCATTTTCTCCATTTATGATTGCTATGGGAGAGACGAAGTCACGTGGGGTGGTGCCATCCCTGGGAAGGTGGTCTTGGGTGTTAGAAGAAAGCAGGCTGAGCAAACCATGAGGAGGAACCAAAGAGGCCACACTCCTCCATGGCCTCTGCTTCAGGCTCTGCTTCCAGGTTCCTGTGCTGAGTTTCTGCCCTGATTCCTCTCAGGGATTGATATAACCTGAGAGTTGTAAGATGAAATAAGCCCTTTCCTAATGAGTTGGTTTTGATCATGGTGTTTCATCACAGAAATGGGCACCTAACAGAACTTCTCGTTCCTGTCTCTCCAGACTCACCCTATCCTACTGCTACCTGCCTACCCTAACCCCATACCCTGGGGACACATATCTTGGTTTGGACCCTGACCTCCATAACTCTTTCCCACAGACTCTTAGCTTTCCATTTTAGCTGATCTCCTTTGTCTCAACATCCAATCCTCAAAAACACTTTCTTCCAAGGCCCCAGAGTAGACACAATGGGCTGGGATACAAGTATGTGATTTCTACCATCCTTTCTTTCTTCCCCATCTGTCTCTAGATTTACTTAATCCTACAGCAAGCCTGTAGAAACTCCTTCTCCTGCCTTACCTCCACTCTGTGGGGACTCCACCTGTTTGTGTCCCTTAACTTTTTCCTGTTGTCCTTCTCAGCGTTTCCTCCAAACTCATCTTCATTACTTTGTGACACTGTCTGCCAGGGGTCCCACAGGTCCAAATTTGCCTAGGGTCCAGAGTAAGCACCAGCAACCAAAAGACCTAACCCTCACCCCACAAAGACAAGCACATATGTCTAACAAGAAGCACATCAAATATCATAGCTATAGATGCCTAAACCCCAATGTAAAACACAAACATGAACATCCAAGCCAATATCCCCCTCCAGAGCAAATACTCTCGTTGCAACAGATCCTGAGAAATGCAGTCTTGCTGAAGCACAATACAGAGATTTCAAAGTGGAAATTATGAAGATGCTAAGGATCTTAAAATGAGAAAAAATACATTAATGAAGACTGTGAAAACACAAAGAGTGAAATGAAATTAGAGAAACAGGTCAAGACATGAAAGTAGAAATAGACTCATTAAAGAAAACCCAAACTGAAATAGAATTGGAAATGAAAAATTTAGGAAGTTAAACACAAACCTCAGAGCATCACCAACAGAATACCAGATGTAGAAAGATAATTTCAGATCTTGAAAACAAGGTAGAAGAAGTGGATAGCTCAGTCAAAAGCAAAACAAAACACAACAGAAAAATTTAAAAAAGGAATCCAGGTACAAAACGTCCAAGAAATTTGGGACACTATGAAACAACTAAACCTACAAACCTACAAATAATAGGAAAAGATATCAAGATCAAAGGCTCAGAAAATATTTTTAACAAAGTTATGAAAAAAAAAAAATTCCACAATCTAAAGAAAAAGGTGCTTACCAAGGCACAAGAAGCATACAGAACACCAAATAGACAAGACCAGAAAAAAATTTTCCCATGACACAAAATAATTAGAACACTAAATATACAAAATAAAGAAAACATATTAAAAAGATGCAAGGGGAGAAACTAGAATATAAAGTCAGGCCCTTTAGAAAAGTGAAGAGTTTTCAATGAAGATTCTGGAATCCAGAAAGGCCAGGATGAATGTTCTACAAACTCTGAAAGTCCACAGATACCAGTCCTGACTACTATTCCCAACAAGTCTATCACTCACAATTGATAAGAAAGAGAGATTTTCAAAGATAAAACCAAATGGAAGCAATTTTTATGTACTGATACAGAAGGCACAAGAGGGAATACTTCATTCTAAACATATTAGCTACTCCCAAGAAGGCACATGAGTAAATAATCCCTAAATAATGAATCAAAAAATAATGGAAACACCAACCAAATCAACAAAATAATAGGACTCAATAAACACTTGTCATTGATAACTTTCAATATTAATCATATCAATTTCCTAATTTAAAAAAAGGACTAACATTGAATTACAAAACAAGATCCATTTTTCTGCTGCATCTAAGAGACACACCTTACCATTAAGAAGACACATCTCAGGATAAGAGGATCAAATGAAGCAAAGAACAAGCAGATGTAGCTATTTTAATATCTGACAAAATAGACTTCTAACAAAACTACTCAGAAGAGAGAAAAGGACACTACATGCTTGTTAAAGAAAAATTCACCAAGACTGTATTGAAATTCTAAACACGCATGCACCAAGCACAAGGGCCCCAGGTTCATAAAAGAATCAACCCATACACAGCGATAACGGCTGACTTTAATACTTTACTTTTACCAGCAAACAACTCATCTAGACAAAAAAACTAAACTAGAACTAAAACTAAACGAAAGGAGTTAAATAATGGCAGGACCTAGCAGACAATTACAAAATATTCTATCCAAAGAGCAAAGAATATACTTTCTTCTCATCAGCTCACAGAACTTTCATTAAAATTGAGCACATACTAAGTCACAAAGCAAGCCTCAACGACTACAAGAGAATACTACAAGAAATAGCATGCTGTATTCTATCTGACCACTTTGGGTTAAAGCTGAATATCAAAAATGACAAAAAGTATACAAATTCATGAAGACTGAACAACTCATTACTGAGTGAAAAGTGAGGCAAGACAGAAATCGAGGAAGAAATAAAAAACATTTTAGAGTTGAATGAAATAGAACATATACAAACCTGGGACATAATGAAGATGATTCTAAGAGACAAGCTCATAGCACTGAGCACCTACATCAAAAATAGATAATGGCAGGCTCTCTGATCTCAGCCCCTCCCCCAGGGTTAGGGGGGTGCAGCCTTGCCAAGCCATAGAGGAAGACAATGAGACCTGATAGGCTAGGGTCAAATAGAAGGGGAGGAGGACCTCCTCTATCAGTGGACTAGGGGAGGGGCATAGAGAGAGAAGAGGGAGGAAGGGAGGGATTGGGAGGAGATGAGAGAGGAACCACAGCTGGATACAAAGTGAACAAATTGTAATAAATGATAAAATTTTTTTAAAGTAAAAAGTTAAAAATGTTAGTATTTTGGAACACAACCTGCTCCTGGGTTACCCAGCAACTTATGATGTCATCATGTGTCACTGGCCAGGTGGCCACACCTGGAAGGCGTGGTTACCTTGCCCCTTAAAGGGCCAACCCCAACACGTGGTGTCTCTCTCTCTCTCTCTCTCTCTCTCTCTCTCTCTCTCTGCACCCCCTTCCCTTTCTCTCTCCCATCATGTCCTGCTCCCCACTTCCCTCCACTACCCTCCTAATAAACCTCTTGCATAGAAGATCAGTTGACCCAGCTTCATCCTTCTTTTAATAATAGATATAACAAAAAATTAGAGAAATCTTATATTAGTAACTTACTAACACATCAGGAAGCTCTAAAACAAAAAGAAGAACCAACACCCAAAAGAACAAAGCAAAAAATAATAAAAATACAAGTCTGAAATCAATAAAATAGAAATAACAACAAAAATTACTAACTATCAATGAAATAAAGACTATGGTTCTTTGAGAAACTCAAATTAGCCAAATTAACTAAAAGACAGAGAAAGAACATCCAAATTAATAAAATTATAGGTAAAGGGGGAAACATTATACCAAACACTAGGAAATTCAGAAATTCATAAAGACATTTTTTAAAAACAAAAAATTGTACTCCATCAAACTAGAAGCCTAAAAGAAATGGATGGATTTCTTGATATATATGGCCTACCTAAGCTAAATCAAGATCAAATAAGCAATCTAAACAGATCTATAACCCCTAGAAAAATAGAAGCAGTAATTCAAAGTCTCCCAGCCAAGAAAACAAAAGCCCAGGGCCAAACAGATTCAGCACAAAATCTTATCAGATATTCAAAGAAGAATTAACACCAACATTCCTCAAATTCTTCTGCAAAATAAAAACTAAAGGAACATTTCTTAATTATCTTCATGAAGTCACTATCATCCTAATGCTAAACCATACAAAGACCCAACAAAAAAGAAAATTATAGACCAACATCTCTTATAACTATAGATGCAAAATTTTTCAATAAAAGACTTACAAACATAGCCAGAATCTGGAAACAACCTAGATGTCTTTCAGTCGAAGAATGGACAAAGAAATTGTGATACATTTACACAATGGATTTCTACTCAGCTGTTAAAAACAAAGAAATGATGAAAATTTCAGGCAAATATATGGAACTAGATAAGGTCATCCTGAGTGAGGTATCCCAGAAGCAGAAAGACATGCATAGTATATACTCACTTATAAGTGGACATTAGCCATATTATATAGGATAAACATATTAAAATCTATAGACCTAAAGAAATTAAACAAGGAGGACCCTAGGGAAGAGGCATAATTCTCACTCAGAAGGGAAAACAGGAGAAACACTGGAAGTAGAAGAGGAGGGGGAACAGGACTGGAGCCTACTACAGATGTCCTCTAAAAGACTAACCAGCAGAGGATCGAAACAGATGCAGAGACACACAGCCAAACTTTGGACAGAGCTCAGGGAACCTTATGGAAGAAGGGGGATATAAAAGAACATGGAGGGAACAGGAGCCACACAAGAAGACAACAAAGCCAAAAGAAATTAAAAAGAAAAAATAAAAGAAAAAAGCAGGGGCCCAGGGGAACTGCAGAGACTGATGCATCAATCAAAGAGGACCTATACCCCTGCTCAGATATAGCCCATAGACAGCTCAGTCTCCATGTGGATTCCCTAGCAAGGGGAGAGGAGACAGCCTCTGACATGAACTCCGTTGCCTGCTCTTTGATCACTTCTCCCTGGTGGGGGGTGATCTAACCAGCCCACAGAGGAAGAGGATCTAGGCAGTCTTGATGGGACCTGATAAGCTAGGGTCAGACAATAGGGGAAGAGGATTTCCCCATCAGTGGACTAAGGAAGAGGGATAACAGAGGAAGACAGAGGGAGGGTGGGCTAGGAGGAAATGAAGGAGAGGGATACAACTGGGATACGAAGTGAATAAATTATAAATAATAATAATAATAAAAGACTTGCAAACTGAATTCAAGAAAACATCAAAAAGATTATCCACCATGATCAAGTTGGCTTCATCTCAGAGATGCAAGGGTGACTCAACATACATAATTAATAAATTTAATCCATCTACTACATAAACAAACCACAAGGCAAAAAACATGTGATCATCTCATTGAATACACAAAAAGTCTTTGACGAAATCCAATACCTCTTCATGATAGTAGTCCTGGAGAGATTCTGGAGATAAGGAATATACTTCAACATAATAAAGGCAATATATAGCAAGCCTGTAGCCAACATTAACCTAAACTCAAAGAAACTCAAAGAACTTCCACTAAAATTAGGAACAAGACAAGGATGCCTACACTCTACATATCTACTTAATGGAGTACTTGAAGTCTTAGCTAGATCAGTAAGACAAATGAAGATCAGGAATACAAATAGAAAGAGAAGTCAAAGTATCTTTATTTGCAGAATATGATTTTACATGTAAAACACCCAGAAAACTCCACCAGGAAACATCTACAGCCAATAAATACTTTCAGCAAATTAGCACAAATTTAACACTCAAAGGTCAGCATCCCTCCTGCATACACTTGAGAAATGGACTGAGAAAGAAATCAGAAAAACACCTTTCACAATAGCCTCAAAAATAAAATATATTGGGATAACTCAAACCAAGCAAGTAAAAGACTTGTATGATAAAAACTTTAAGACATTTAGGAGAGAAATTAAAGAAGATTTCAAAATGAAAAAATCTTTCATGCTCATGGATTGGTAGAATTAATATTGGGAAAATGGTCATTCTACTGAAAGCAATCTACAGGTTTAATACAATCCCCATCAAAATTCTGACAGAATTCCTCACAGGACTTGAAAGGACAATTTTCAGCTTTATATGGAAGCACAAACTTTCTAAGATAGCTAAAAACATTCCTAAATAATAACAGAACTACTGGAGGTATCAGTGTCCCAGATTTCAAGTTTGATTTCAGAATTACAGTAATAAAAAAGATTGGAATGACATGAAAACAGACACCATGATCAGTGGAATTGAATTGAAAATCCAGGCATAAGTTTATACATCTATATCTATGAACACCTGATTTTTTTTTAAACAAAGAATCCAGAAATACACACTGGAGAAAAGACAGCATCTTCAACAATGGTGCAAGTCAAACTGGATGACTGAAGGCATAAGAATTAAAATAGATCCATAGCTTTGACTGTACACAAAATTCAGCTTCAAATGGAGTGAGGACCAGCTACACTGAATCTGATAAAGGAAGAAGTGTGGAATAACCTTAAACTCATTCCACAGGAAAAGACTTTCTGGACAGGACAGCAATAGCACAAACATATGGACAACATTTAATAAATGGGATCTCATGGAACTGAACAGTTTCTATATGGCAAAACACACCACTATTTGGTCTATAGTAACCTACAGAATGGAATCTTCATCAATTACACATATGATAAATGGTTAATATCTAAAATATATAAATAACTAAAACAACTGAATATCAAGAAAACAAATCATCCAATCATAAATCATAACTAAGAACAGAGTTCTCAAAAGATGAAACACAAAGGGCTGAGAAACAGAAATGTTCCACATCCTTAGCCATCAAGGAAATGCAAACTAAAAATACTTTGAGATTTTTATCTTATCCCTGTCAGAATGGCCAAGATCAATAAAGCAAATGACAGCTCATGCTGGCTGGGATGTGGGGAGGAGAACACTTGTCCCTCCAGACACAGTAAGATTGGTGTGTATATCTATATTCATATAGGCTGGCAACGTGCACAAGACCTAAACACGTTTAGGCCAAGTGAGGCCATGCAGTGAGACAGGAAAGTGCACAGAGGAAGAAGCTACCTGCAATTGATGCCTGCTGGCAAAGGGAAAATCAGTTTTCTCTGGTGGAGTCTCACTGGACATATCAACCATACTTCAGGGCAAGCCCCATGCCCACGAGTAGTTAGCCAGCACAAAACTAACTCCACAATATTTTACTTCATTTTGTTTGGGCTTTTTTTCTTCTTAGTCTTTCACTTGTTCGTTTGGATTTTCATTTTGTGGTTTGGAAAGGGCTTTTTTTTTTTTTTGTTTCTTGGGCTTTTGTTTTTATGATTGTTGGTTGGCTGGCTAGCTGGTTGATTGGTTGGTTGGTTGATTTTGAAAGAGGGAGAAAAAGAACACACAGTTGGGTGGGCAGGGAGGTGGAGGATATAGGAGAAATTAAAAGAGGCAAGACAATCAAAATGTATGAAAATTTTTCAATAAAATGCTTAAAACTAAAAATAAGAAGAGCTACCTAGGGTCCCTCCTCCTCCCTCTTCTGTATCCACAAAAATCCTCAGTCCTAGCACCCAGCCCAGTCATTGGTGACATGACCTAAGCTGGGGTGGAGGTCAGAAGGCCTGCAATGAGTTTGGGGTGAAATGCCCTTCACAAGCTGACCATGAAGAAATGAAGAACCAGAAACCATATCAAACAGTCAAACCATTTCATCAGCAAGGGCAAGAGGAGCATGCAGAAAAAGGGCTTGCTGGGCAGGAAAGTGAGGCCCCTCGGTACTCTTGTCCCACAGAAGATGCGCGAGACCCCCTTTTGCCACAGAACAAGGATCCTTATTTGGGAAAATGGAAGCAGAAAATAGCAAGGACAAGTAGATATGTGGGGAAAACTTACTCTTAAAAAAAAAAGAAAGAAAGAAAAAGAAAGAACCAGCTTGTCTTTTGTTCTCTGTTGATCACAGGACAAAGCTTACCCATGGCCAAGGGGTCAAGAGTGGGTTAGCTCAATATTAGTTTTGCCTGGTATGCTTTCAGGAAGACTTGGGCTTCCTGTGATATGCAGTTAGTTTCTGCATAGGTTCCAAGTACACATGAAAAGGTCTATTCTCCAAATGACATAGAATTGTTGATTTCATATGTATCATTTTTCATGCCTTCACAAAATGACAAGAATGATACATATCAAATTCTAGAAAGAAAGTCCAAAGCTAGCTAAAAGTTAGACTCATCGCTGCAAAAACAGCAGGAAGGAAGCAAAAGAAAAGGAGAGATGGTGGAAGGGAAAAGAAAGGAAAGGAAAGAAAGCAAAAGAAAGACAGGGAAGGAGAAAGGGAGGAAAGGGATGAGGGAACAAAGGAAGGGTAGTGAGAAAGAGACGAGATGGAAGAAAAGGAAGAAGAAAGAAAGGAAGAAGGGAAAGGGAGAAGGAGGGAAGAAAAGGGAAAAAGGAAAGGTGTCCTGACATTTTTTAAAATACCTTCTTTTTTTTTTTAGAAAATTGGTTAGTCTCATGGTAGATTAGCTCTTTAAGAACATTTTTTAAATAGAGAAAAAATACAGTCTTTTTAAAGAATTTTTTGGTTATTTTTCTAATTACTTATATGTATGTGTGTCTGTGTGGGTGTGTGCATGTGAGAGCAGGTATGCTTGCTGGCCATTAGATCTTCCTGAAGCTGGAGAAACCTGGCATATTCATCATGGTCACAGACAATTATGCTTAGAAGAAATAAGGAGCTGGTTAGAATAGGTACAAAAAAGAGGACACCCAGGCTTTGAGGGTGTTGTCATTGGCTGTTTCGAAACATGCAACAAACTCTCGTCAACCATAGAGTCACAAAACACAGATGGCTTTCAGTATAACTTACCTTGGTTCTTTGTGTAGTTTTTGCTGTTGTTTGGATTAGTTTGGGGGGCTTGTGTTTTTGTTTTTGTTTTGATGGGTCTCATACATTCCATATGAACTCAGTATGTAGCTGAGGTTGACTTTGAACTTCTGGCCCCCCTGCCTTTGCCTCTTGACTGCTGGATCACAGCCACACATCTCCACACCCAGTTTATGCAAGGCTGGGGCTGAGCTCTGCATGTTGGACAAGCACTCTGTCAGTTGAGCAACAAACCAGACCAGAGCTTCAGCTTCTTAGACATCTTGGAGGAAAGTACTCAGAGAACAGAAGATACGTCAGCCGAAGCCTGGGACCAGAAACCCCCTTGACTTGCCAAAGAAAGGGCTGAGATGCTGGGAGGAGGGACAGGTGGCTCTAGGAGGCCATGTGGAGGGCATGCTCTCACAACCCAGTGGGGCTCCTCGATCTTAGGGACCCTGGGTTAATAAGTGACAGCGTGGCTTTGGCTCTCTGTGAGTGCAGTGCTGTAACCCGCAGGACATGCCTCCTCCCCTGTCCCACATCTGAAAGACTTCAGGAGACAATTGAGGAAAATAAAAACAGAATGGCCAGTTACGGAAAGCAAATTGGAGGGCACAGACAAATTTAATTATTCTAATAAGATGTCTCCAAGAGTTCTGTTCGCCATCAGGCTAGAACCTGACCATTAATTAAGTTATTCCACTAAAAAGGAAAAAGAAGAAATCACCTATAACTTTTTTTTAAGTGCCACTTTGTAACCTTTAGTCCCTTCGTTCCTACTTTGGCTACAAGGGTATAAACCTGTAATTAACAACTTCGTTATTGCCTCTGCAGCAGTAATTGCCATGTATCGCCTGGAGGCAGGAGAATGAGAAGTCGTTTCTCCTGGCCCTGCTCGCTCTCCGCCCTGCTCTAACTAGGCCTCGGGTTGTTATTCGGGTCTTGCCAAGATTTCTCCTTTCACAAGAACCTCGTGCTAACAGGGCAATCCCCACACAGTGACCTCTTCCAGAGGCAATCAATACGAATGCTGTAATAATTCCCTTGCTTGCACAGCAGCCTGTGAAGAAAAGGGGGAAAAGCATACAGGCCAGGCTGAGATTAGATTATCAATTATCATGAAACTGTCTGGACTTCAAAGGGCAGCCCAGCTGGGAAAGTGCAGCTTATCTGGACCAAACGAGGCTGCAATTATCTCCTGTGTCACCCAGATGCAGAACAGCAAGGCAGCTAACTCCTGTCTGGGAAGAGAGAAACAGAAGGGCAACATTTTCCCTCGAATGGGAGTCACTGCTGTTGGATCAGTTGTTGAGGCTAAGCAGTGGGCCCCAGCCACCCCCTTCCCCTGGGAGCCAAGATCCTTGTGAGCGCTTCATCCCAGGCGACAGATGCTACGGGTCCTCAGTTCCTGGAAGTAACTTTCCCCCAGGTCAACAGATGGTTAACAGTGTCGAGAGAATGACACATCTGCAATCCTTGAAGCTGCAAAAAAGTGCGGCCTCTGCCATTCACAGAAGGGTCACCCAGTGGATGTGCTGGTGGTTACCAAGGCTGATGTCACTTCCTGGCAGGGCTGTGAGAGAAGTTTCTTTTATTTTTCCTTCTTTTATTTTCTCCCCTCCCCCTTGCTTGTGTTGGGACTTTTCCAGTGGCACTAATGGGACTTCAGTTTGACCTACAGCCTCTTGGAACTAGCCAGACCAATGGAAAATTAATGTCATGTTTATTGATAGAGAGAAAAGCCCTCTGGCTAAAAAGATCCTAAATAAAAAAACAAAAAAAAATTAATATGGTCACAAGACTGAGTTAATGAGCCAGGCATGGTAGTGTGCCCCTATAACACTAACATTTGAGAGGCAGAGGCAAGAGGATTGGACGTTCAAGGTCATCCTTGACTAATGAGTTTGAGGCCAGCCTGGGCTACCTGTCTCAAACACAACAAAAACTTTAAGATCAAGTTAATGTACAACTCCAAAGTTGTGCGCCATGCGCCTGAACAGGTTCCCTTCGGCATGCAGCCCTCTGAAGTCTCCGCTACAAGGAATTCCTCTTATATCCCCACCCTTGAGGGTGAGCTCTGTAGCCAATCACCACCCCAGCCCCCAGAGAGAGACCCATGCAGGACAACTCCTGGAAACACAGGGAACCTCTCTGGGCTCCCGGCATCTTTCTTTCCTGCTTTCTGCCTGTGAGCACGGGGCCAGCTGTCACCTGCACAGACACTACACTTTGACTGGCTCTAACTTAATCCGCCTGATACCTCTTCACAGCACAGCGGTTGCCTGCCCCCTTTTAATTCACCCCAATGTCCGGCTTTTATATTTGCAAAATTATGTCAACAAAACCTGGATAAGTGAAATGCTCGCTCATTTTCCTTCCTCGCTTTATAGTTGGAGCCCAAAGGAGCTCCAAATTATTTTCACCTTCACTTAAGGTGAAAAATAATGTTGAATTTGGGGAGAGTGCTGAGAATAATAGGTCAATCTTATTTTAAGACATCTGTGGTCCAGCATACAAAGACCACCAGGATTTGTGCCCTGTCCTGTTTCTTTTCAATCTTCTTTTGAGACATTTTTACAATTTGTTGTTGTTATAGAGCTCTTGCTATTTTAATTCTTTTTCTAAACACATAGTTTTGTAGTGCAGTTTTCCACGCCCTAGCAAACTCTCATAGGGTCTTACAAGCTGGAGACAGTGCATGTCTTTAGAAGGTGCCAACCGCACTCCTGCTTCTGTGGAGGATGGGAGCGTTAGGGCTGTATGAAGGAGGCAGGCTGGCCCAGCACCTCACATTCATCAGTGAGTCACAGGCTCTGTTTCCAAAGGCGGGGGCCGGAGTGCTTGGTGAGGCTGTGGGACTCACACTGTGGAAGGTGGCCCTGGCACCCCTCTCCAGCTGGAGGCTGTGTCCACATTGTCTCCAAAGTTTCCAAATGGGGCAACGTCTCCTTGTTCCGGGTCTCTATGTAATGTATCTGATTTCCTCCAAGGACTCAGACTGTATCCAGAGCTGCTGAGATGGAGCCAATTTGGCTTATTTTACTTCCTGTTGCCATAGTTAATGGAGGTTGGGCACTGGTGGGGGAGAACAAAAGCCAAGAACCCAGGTGTTCTATCAACAAAGAACAAACTCTAACAAGTCCTGGAACTCATGGAGGACTGGGAGAGCGGAAGCCAAAGGCACGGCACTTGGCCTTCCTCTGGTTTTAAATTAACTGCTACCCTATTGTGGACAATGGGTCATAAATTGACAAGATGGGAACCTGAACTTCCCAACAGGAAGAAAAGGGACACCCTAGGCTGGGCAGCCCTGCCTCCCACGCAGTCTGTGTTATCTTCATGGTTTGAGGGATAATGCTGGTCACTTTTAAAGTAATTCTGTTTTCCTCAAGAGGCAGCCACCCAGAGAAAGCTAAACACTAGACTCTTGCTCTGAGCCCCTAACTCTGCTAACTATGCCAGAGGGCTCTCCTCTGCTCAGAGTCCTCTGTGGGTGGTGGGTGCATCATAAAACACCACTTAATGGCCACTAACTGCCATCCTAATTAGCATTTTAAGGGAAAAATTCAGACAAGTGTAGCTGTCTTTAAAAATGAGGACACCATCACACACTTAGATATTCTAAGTCACTACAAACATCTCCATTCTTGCAAGGTCTGAACCCATGATTCAAACCACTTAAACATTCCTAAAACATTAAAGCCCAGTGTCTCTTTTGCAAGGATGTGAAATTGCTAGTCCAGACATGCAAGGGAAGGAATGAGTGCCAAACTGAAAACGCTTGGCTTTTATGTGCTTCTTTGAGATAAAATGAAATGGTACGTAATCAGGAATTGTGTCATGATGCAGCCCTGTGATTTCCTGGAAAACGTGGAGCTAATCAGTTATTCATTTAGGAATTAACTAGAGCATCAATTGTCAGATTAAACTCTTTAAAATTCTCAAAGTCCTTTTCTTGGCCTTAACCCCCTAAGTATACTGAGCCCTTTGTGTACATTTAAGCAGGAAAGGGGAGAAGGCTTTCTCATGTGCCAAACGGAAAAAGAAAACAAAAGTATCCTTTGCTTCACTTGTGGGAGCACTTGGGGGCTTGCCACAGAGGCTGGACACCCCAGCCGGAGACAAACCCCCCACATGTATGTCCAGCAGCTGGACCTGAGTGGTACACATTTCAGAAGGACCTGCTGTCAGGGGCCCACCTTGGGCTCTGGGCTGCTTTTCTAGCTCTTCCTGTGCAGTCAAACTGCAGGCCTCTGGCTCTGCTCACACCTAGACACACACACACACACACACACACACACACAAACACACACACAAACACACACACAGACACACACAAACACACACACAAACACACACACAAACACACACACACAGACACACACACAAACACACACATACAAACACACACACAAACATATACACACAAACACACATATACAAACACACACACATACACACACATACACACACAAACACACACACACACAAACACACACAAATACACACATATACACACTTTAGCCCCAAAAACAATTCTCCTCCAGCTGCAGAGCAGCTAGGCTCAGACCGACACCCACCCCAGTGAAGGAAATGAAGAGCGCTCTGCTTCGTCTCCTCAGTGCTCAGACTTTTCTCCGGTGAGCAGCCAAGTGTCAGAGCAGGTGCTTTGGGTAGTTCAGGTATGTGTGCGTGCCCTGTGAAAGCACACATTGTCCTCCCGGCCTGTGTGCGGTTTTCAGAGCGTGTTTGGTACCGCCAGGTGAGGCCGCTGGAAAGCCAGCACACCTCACCTCACAACCTGGAAGCCACCAGCAGGAAAGCAGAGAGACACAAGTTTAAACATGAGTAAAAAGTCAGCTTAAACAATGTGTAAAGGAATGTCACTGAGTAGTAAACTGACTGCAATAGGAGCAAGGCCCAGTATTACAATATTCCAATCCCTCGGCTCCCTTTTCACCAAAAGTAAGTGTTTAAGTCAGCTGAGAAGGCTTCGGTTTCAGGTCTTTCTTCCAACTCCCTGTTATTTCTCAAACACATGTATTAGGACATTAAATTTTGAACAGGTGTTTTCAAACGCAAATATTCTTCCAAAGTTTGAGATCGCCATTGGAAGCGGGGTGCAATGAAAGTCCTTTCTCATTCAGGTCTCCTCGCAAGTGTTGAGGCCACAGGCCAATGATGGGATGCTGGGTGACACAGCACAGGAGTCAATACCAGACATGGGCTTTCTCCCAGGCTGTCTCCTATGATGGCAATTCACGCTTCCCTGGTAGCCTCAGGGTTGAAATGGCAAGTGTGTGCACACTCTCATGTGTATGTACCCCACCTCTCTCTCTCTCTCTCTCTCTCTCTCCTGTGTGTGTGATGTATGTGTGTATGTGATGTGTGAGGGTGAAGGTTGAGATCTCAGTTTAGGTCACTCTAGAAACTTCACGCGTAGAAAAAGATTTACATACATGGCCCACGTGTTCAGAGTAAAACATTTGCTTCCTCCACCTGCCTAGATCAAGACCTGTGCAAGACCCACCCCTCTGAGCAAAGAAGACTCAGAAAGGCCTGTGGCAGTGTCTGCTATCACTGAGCAGATGTGGGTCTCTTTCAGCATTATCATTTCCACCAGAAAAGTTCTGCTGTGATTAAAACATGGACTTTCAGGTTTTGTGTGTTATTTTTCAATTGAAGCTGTTTACTACCGTGGTTTTGATATGCTGAGCCCTCCTAGTAATGAGCATTGACTGAAATAAAAGCAAGGGGCCGAGACAGAAACAACCGACCTTCGAGTTGTCTCAACAGATGCTATGAGGGATGGACTTCATGGCTCAAATCTCCCACAGCAAACATCCCATGGAAGACTGCATCAGGGCTCAGAAGCCCACCTGACTGAGCAACCCTGGCTTTGTCTCCCAGCTCACATCACGCTGAGCACCGGCATGGCTGCAGTAGCATCCGTCTCTCACATAATGAAAGCAGATCCCGAGACCTGTAGCTGGGGCCATCTTCAGAGTGGACAAGGACCCTCCCTGAAAGCAAGGCCCTGGCTCCTGGCCTCATCACCCTCACACCATCTTGTTTACTGCACCCGTGAGTGCTTTCTTTCCTAGCCACGTTTGCCTCTAAAACCCCAGGACATTCACAAAGTCCCATCTGCCTCCAGGGCTCACACTAGTCATCTTCAGCGATAGTCACAGGACAATGGACGGTGCACGGTACAGGCAACCCCAAAATATGAACAGTGCAGTTCAGTAATTTTGATTATTGTCTATTTCTTTTGGCCAAACAGACAAGAGGGCTCAGGCAAGAGTTTTCTGACTTTTACTCAGGTATAAGTACTTAGCATTTGGTCATATAGCAGCCTCCCTCTAATCAGAGCTCATATGCCTAGCACTGTCAGCTAAATTACCAATGGATTTGATTGCTCATAGTGAACAGATAGGTAACAGTTGATGCTAATTTCTCTATACTTATTATCTTACAGTCATCCTGTTGTTTCTTATTTGAAAGCTGAGACATTGTCTGTCTGCACGCTGGCCATGCTCTGGGGAACATGCTTCTAGGCACTAAGACGATGTCGCGAGCAAGGGTAGGTTCCTGTGCTCTGGACTTGACCTGCAGAGTGGAGGAAAGAGAGCGCATGTGCACCCTGCCCGAATGGGCTCTCCGTGTACTTAAAATGAACTCCAGACAGCAAGGCTAACAACCATCCACTGCTGACGCTCTAGCTCAGTGCGTGTGGCCTGTGCGACTTGGAGGTGGCTTAGAGCCACAAGGTTTGTCTTCAAAAGGCTTCCATTCCCCAGCTGGAGGGAGTGCAGCCATTTGACCTCAAGGGTGCACAGGGTCTCAAAGCGCCCACCTTGCACAGCAATGAAAGTAGCGCAAGTGGCACCTCCATGAAGCCCCTGACACTATCGTATGCCTCCCCCAGGACAAAACTCCCCTGGTGGAGGTCAAGCCCAGGGGGTGCTGAGTCAAAACTTTGTCATCTGGTATACAAAACTCTTACTGGTTCAACAATGAGGATGCTAGGAGAATGTGCTAGGCACAGAAACAACCTGCACCCTCCTCACAAGTCATTGCCCAACCTCAGGAGAGTCCGGAGGACTTCTTAAAATGAAGCACATGAATTTGCTGCCTAGAAATCCCTTTTTTTAACAGCCTTCTCAGTAATGGAAAGGTGATCTCCGCCCAGCAGAGGGCGCAATGATTTGCGAGCATCTTGTGCAGCCAAATTTCAGAAGTAGACTGAGTCCTCTAGACCTGGGAAGGCTTTGAGGAGACACACACACACGCACACACACACACTGTATCGGGCTTGGAAATTTAACAGCAGGACCGTGAAGGACTCTTCGATGTTCTGTTGAAGAAATTTTAGGCCTCTGATGTGACTCAGGTGGTAGAACACTTGTCTCTCACAGGCAGGCTTGGTCCCTGACAGCACATTAAACCAGGAGTAGCAGGTGTCTATAATACCCCAGCTCTCTGGAGGCAGAAGCAGGAGGGTCTCAAATTCAAGCTCTTCCACGTCTGGTAGTGAGTTCCAGGCTACCCTGGGCTACATAAGATCCTGTCTTATGTAAAGAAAGAAAACAAAAGCATTTTAAACCTGCTGCAGGGTGATAGCTGCCACCAACGCTGGCACGTGTACCTGGATCACTAATGGCTGAAGCAAAGAGGGGACCCTCAGAGGGACCGCACAGGACCACTAGGGAGAAAACCAAGCACCTACCGACTCTATTTCCACTTATTACCAACTTACAACCACAGAGGTCCCCTCTGCAGCAATGACTGAGCTGTTAGCACCTCTGGGTTCTAGACTCTTCTGCCTATCTTAGCCATACACATTACAGTTCCGCCTGACACATTAGAGACCTCTGATGGCTACTATGAGGTAAAGCCTGTAAAGTGAAAACAGCTTCATAAGGAATGAGGCCCCAGTTTAATCATCTAATCTCAGAGACAGTGACTGGCCGCCTCAGGGGGTCTGTGGCAGAGCTCCTCCCCCAGGGCCTGGCTTTCTGCTCACTGTTGATGGGTTCTCCTGTAACAGGCAGCTCCAGAGCCCCCAGGTCCCTACCAGAGGCTATTGTTCCGTGTCATTTTCTGCTTCATTTTGTCTTCAAAGTCTAAACCACTAAGAAGTACCAGAGAGAATTAATGCACAAAGGGAAAATGGACCAGGACTGAATGAGCTGAATTTGGGTGAATCTAACACAAGCATTCTATGTATCAGGACTAAGCATTCCACTACTTGAGGATGTGACAGAGACACTTTTTTTACCCTGAGTTGGTGACTTCCTGAAAGGTGCTGGGGGAGGGGCAGAGCGCACAAACAGAAGGGGCCATAAAAGAAGAGACAAGATCTTGGGGGACTTTAGAGGCTGCCGAGTCGCCTCCAGGGAAAAAGCAGGAAGTTTCAAAAGGGGCTGAAATCGGGCCTGGAAGCAGATGAGCTTCCTCAAGTGAGGGGAGAACAGAGCGGCCTGGGACAGAAACAAAGCTCCCCACACCAGGCCACTCCAACAACCAACCCCTGGAGCAGAGATAGCTTATCACCCAGGAGATGCTACAATAGCAGCTGATAGGAAAATGGAGCTGGTAGGGACAAAAGGAAAGATCTTTTGACTAAAAACTCTACATGAATTCAGAGTGCAAAAAGTTTGTGTGCTGAACCTTCCAGAAATCTCCCCTAGCCCCCCCCAACACCCCTCCCTTCACACACACAGTCTTCATACAGGAGCACACAGGCTTCCATGAGAGAGTTTCCTCAGACTTTGAAGGGAAGCCTAGTTTGGTTCTGATTTTCAGTTACTTAATGAAACAAAATAGATGCCCAGAGCTCACCAGTGGAACCAGCTTCCTGCAGGGCATGCACCAAACCTGTCTTCAACTGTGTAGGGGAGTAAGAAGCATACAACGATATTTGCTCCACACCTGTTCGTGCTAACTAGCACTCAGTTTGCACCCGTCTGGGGGTGATGTGGAATCACTCTGAAGATGCCCAGCTGCGGTTACAGCAGCACAGCCAGGCCCAGTGTGCACCAGAATCCAGGCATCAAGGGGCTCAGTCCTACATGGGATCCATTTAGAATAAAGTTGTTGGCATTTCAAAACAGGGTGTCTCTGTGTAGCCCTGTCTGCCCTAGAACTTGTTTGTAGACCAGGCTGCCCTCAAACTCACAGAGATCTGCCTGCCTCTGCTGGGATTAAAGCAGAAGCCACCCAGCCTGGCTTTAAGGAGCATTTCTAAACTCAATTTCTGAGGAATTTCAAAAAGGCATGGCTGGGTCCATCATATACTGGCTTTCCTTCCTCCTCTAACTATAGTTACACACCCTTTGCTGTGATTAACACCCAAACAGAGCAGCTTAAGGAAGGAAAGGTCCACTTGGGCCCATGGTTTAAGTGAGCATAATGTCACCTTGTGATGGGAGCCTAAGATGGCTGGTCTGCACCAGGAAGCAGAGAGAGAGGAATGCCAGTGCTCAGCCCGCTTCCTTCTTACCCAGTCTTTACATGGTAAGAAAGGCAACACTCCAAAATGGAAGTAGATGAAAAAAAAAAAAAAGCTCAAGTATGTTGTAAGGAAAGGTAAGAATTGGGAATAAGGTTTAAGAGTGGGACGGGGAGAAGAGGAGGGAGGGGGCTGCTATCAGACTGTAAAGTAAAAAAAAAATAAAAATAAAAATTAATTAATTAAAAAATAATTTTTTAAATTAAGGGAAAAAATTAAAAATAAAAAGAAAGATGAGAATTAAAGTGAGCATAGTTATAACTAAATTGTTATAATGCAAAGGTTTTATTAAATTTTTAAAATAAAAATTTTTTATTTTTAAAATAAAAATTTAATATCTTGGGAAAACAATTCTGTCTATAATTAGGTTTGTTGTTATATGTTTTATAAGTTTTCCCATTGGGTAAAGCTTACTGCCTTAAGAGCAGAAAATTTCTCTTTAAAAAAATTGCTCCTACTTGGTGCATTTCTGCTAAATTACAATAAAAACATGGATCTCATTTTAATAGGAAAATATTTAAATCTATTTGTAAAATGCTGCCAATTAGAAAAATACAAAAAAAATGTCAATAAATTATCATGATTAACTAAAATTTTGGCTTTCTTCTAGTATCTACTCTTTTTGGAAAACATCCATCATCTCCTTATAAAACAAGTACTTAGGTATCCTATTAAAAACCTTAAGTGAAAACTATACTAGCCATCTTTATGGAAGAAAAGCTATGAGGGGCTTGTAGCTATGCTAACTGAAGGCTGAGCCCTGGGCAAGAAGGCAGCCTTACAGAGAGGAATAGCTGGCAAAGCCAGGAGAGAAGAAACTCCTGGATCTTTCCATTAAAATCTGCTGTGCTTTAATATCCAGTTCTGATTATGTTCAAGATTTCATTTAATGTATTTACATTTTATTTTATATTTATATTAGTTCTTTGAGGGTTTTGCATAACATGTTTTGATGACATTTACCATCACTCTCCCAGTTCTGCCATCTCCCTTCTTCATCCACCAAATTTTATGTCTTTTTATTTTTTTTCCAAGTTTGGTATGTCCAAATATTCATGGATATGAGATCTTCCACGGAAGCGTGCTCAGCCTACTAAGGATACACATGGAGGGAAAACTCGACTCTCCCCAGCAGCTAGCAGTAGCCAATGGCTGCACAGCTGTGGATGGAATTCCATACCCTCCCTCTTCTGACTGGATGTGATCTGGCTTTAGGCTTGTACAGACCTTGTGTGTGCTGTCACAACCACTATGAAGTCATATACGCAGCTGCTGCGTCCCCTGCACTGTCTGCTTGGGGTTCTCTACCACGCCTGCCTCTTACTCTCTCCTTGCCTCCTTTTTTGCGGTGATCCCAGAACCTTTGGAGGAAGAGTGTGCTCCATTGCGGGCTGAGCATTCTTCAGTCCCTATTTTCTGGCCAGTTGTGGGTCTCTATGTTGATCACCATATCTGCCAATAGACTTCCCTGACAACAGCTGTTAGATGCGTTCATCTACGGGTATAACAATAAGTCAATGCCACGTTCATTAGCAGAATAATAGTAGCAGGACTTACGACCTTTCGAGCCACAGGTTCGAGCCACAGGTTCTCACGTAGCTGCGCACCTGTACGTCTACGTGCGGGGGTGTGCCTGAGCAGTGTTATCGGAGGCAAGAGGAAAGTGTCAGATACCCTGGCTCTGCAGCATAAGCCAATTGTGAGCTGCCTGGCGTGGGTACTGGAAGCTGAACTCCCATCTCTGAGAGCACCCATCTCTCCGGGTCCTGGTGCTCATGGTCCGTATGTTTGCTTTTAGTTTCACTACCTAAGATAACGTGTGATAAATAACAGGAGTAATGTGTCTAAATATTAAAGTGATCAAAAACGCTGTCTAGCTTAGTGAAGTGGAGGTTACAGAGGAGGGAAATGGGAAAAATCTTACATATTTAAAAGCTAGATTGTGTGTTTCCCCGTATGTGTGTGGCTAGTCACACCTATGATTTGCTTTCTTCTACATTTGGAATGTTTTTAAAATGTATTATATGTTAATTTTAATTTTTCTTTTGATCAGTTTGATCTTAAAACCACAACCTCATATGAGCAGCTAGCTCTAATTCTTAGAAAATCTTTAAAATAATATCTAAATTATTATAATTCATGCCCAATTCACCTTATAAAATCAGAAATTATAATTTTTTCTGAACACATTAGTCATAATAACCCAGATGTCTATCAACTCCAAATGGATAAATAAAATGAGGCATAGCTATAAAATGGGTGTTACTTGGCAAACAAACGAAAAAGCACTAACACTTGTTATGCTACTGATGAGACTTGAACACATTGCTGCAAGTGCAAGAAACCATCATGAGCGCCCACATGTCATACAGCTCTGTGTCCAGAGGGGAAATCTACAGACATGGAGGTGGATGGGTGGTTTCTGTGTGCTAGAAAACTCATGGGAAACTGGGAACGAATGCCCACAGGTGTGGGATCTCTCTATGGAGTAATCAGTGTGTACTAACATTGATTACAGTGGCAGGATACTCAAATCTGTGATTATGCTGAAGTTATTGAATCGTACACTTCCCTGGAGTAAACGGTGTGGTGGGTGAATTTTACCTCAATGAAGCAGCCCTCAAAATAAGTAAGACTCCCAATCCCTTTTCCCTTCCAGCCCCATCAGGGTGAATGTTATCAGTTGGTCTGGAATTTAAGTACCCTGTCTGGAATGTTTGATATACAAACTTCTCCCATGCATTATACATATGGCTTAAACAATAGAAGCCAGTGCCTGGGAAGAGGGCAGTTTACTCCATCACCCAGGGGTGAGAACTCTGCAAATTACCAATGGGACGGTTCACTGAAGCAGGTAATGGATTGCTCTGTGCCAACAAGGAATCTATGTGGAGTGAGTGTGAGTATTCATACAGTCTACTTGCTAATTATGCCTAGTTTGAACAGTATTTTAAGTGCTCTTAAGAACTTCGAAAGTCAGGGGCTTGGTCAATGGCAGGACACAGGTGGACACACAAGGTGCTTATGTAGCACTAGCAGCAACCAACATGAAATCTAATGTCTACATAACCTATGCTGTAATCCCACCAGACAACCACATTACAGCAAGCGTCACAGAGGATGTTTACACGTGGGCTCTATGTGTGTGTACCTATGTGTGTATGCTGTATGCATACATATGCACAATTGGATAGCGTGGATTGGTGTGTCAAGATTCTGTGCCCTTCTCATCTGGGTTTATCTAGCTGAAAAAAACTGAGAGGGGAAAACATGCATGATGAACTCTTGCCTGTAGGACGCAAGCTTGACAATTTGTATTCAGTGGATAGAAACAGTGTGGCGATTTGTTTCCCAGGATCCCATCTGGAACACCAAAGGCTCGTGCTGCCCTTGCAGGATCTTTCCTCTGTAGTATTTTCTTGGAAAAGCACTTTGTGGCCCTGGCAGCCGCCCCACTCTCTGTGACAGGGAGCAATGACTGTGCTAGCCGCACTTCCTCCCAGCTCCGGGATGCCTCCTCTCTCCAGGAGCCTGAGGACTGCAGAAGCTCCTGGCACGAGGCCTAGCAAGCACACTTGAAGAGGGAAGGTGCACCTGCAGGGAAGGGCGCACATGCAGGGGAGATTCATCTGCAAGAAAAGGCCACACCTGCAGAAGGACACACCTGCAGAAGGACACACCTGCAGAAGGACACACCTGCAGGGCAAGGGCACGCCAGCAGGGGAGTTGCAGACTGCCTCATAGCTTTAAGAAACTGCAGACTCCCGAGAAGTTGTCTTCTGGGACCCTGAATCTTGTTTCTTGTCACCACCTCAAGGGCACACCATGGGTCCATGAGGCAGGAAGACCTCAAATCCATGTGCCTTTCACTCCCACAGGTTCCCGAAGTCTAATCCAACTTACTTGAGCCCAGAGCACTGACAATGGAATTCTTCTCTGAGAACTAAAGGCCCAGCAAAAACTCCTCCACACTGGGCCTCTACCTCAGGGAGGAAAGCCATCATTGCTTCCAAATGTCTTCCCAGAGCTGGGATCAAAACGCTTCTGTGGCAGAAGGACAGAAGCCTCAAACCTGGTTAAGCTCTACAATCACAAATCCTTGTGTTTTGTATTGTTATGACCAAATATCTAACAAGAAGTCCAGGGTGGGAAGGTTTGTTTTGTCTCTGGCTCATAGGACAGAGCCCATGGTGGCCAAGAAGTGATGGTGCAGGATGAGCTTTACACTGTAGTGGCAGGAACTTTCTCACATCTTGGTGGATCAAGAAGTGCAGAGAAAGATGAATGGTGGAATCCACTAGCTTTCTCCTTTGTATTCATTATAGGACTGAAGCCCATGGGATAGTGTTACCCACCTTCAAGGTGAGACTCTCCTTCCTCAGTCAATCCTTCCAGAAACACTCTCATAGACACACCTTTGCATTCCTCCTAGGTGACTCCCAGTCCAGATGGCAGTGAAAGTGAACTCACATGTCACCTTCTTGTCAATCAGGACTCATCTCATTTGCAAAAGGCCCAAAAACAGGAGCAGGCAAGCTTCTCAGTTTTGTCAACTCTGAGGGAAATACAAGAGTCAGCTTGTTCTTCCGGTGTGAATCCGAATCCCTCCACAGGGCCTGATCTCCTTTGGAAGCCCTCCTTCCAGGTACCAGTTCTGGGGGTCACAAGCAAGATCGGAGGGTCCATATTGAAGGCCATTTTCCTGGGCACAGCCTGGCCTCTGTGCACTTCTATGGAGCCCATGAATTAGAAGCATGGATGTGGATAGTGTGGGTGAGGATCCCCCAGAACAGGAGCAGAAGAAGGCAGAAGAGCCTCAGAAGCCTCCCCAAAATGCTAGGCTGGCCATCAGCTAATGTACACAATGTCAACGGTCCCTAAACCCCACAAGTCCAACCACATCTGTGCCGAGACGGCAGACAGTAACATCCAACAGTAAGAACAAGCTTTGGGCTGAGTAGACACAGTGCCAGCTGGGCAAGCATGAGGGACTGAGTTCGTATCCCCTCAACACCTACATAAGAAGCTGTGTGTAACAGCATGCATCTAATCACAGAACTGGGGGTGGGGGCAGAAACAAGAGGATGCCAATAGACAGTCTAGTGAAACTGGTGCATTCTAGGTGTGTGAGGGATCATATCTCCAAAAATAAGGTGGAGAGTATTTGAAGAAGATACCTCATGTTGATCTCTGAACTCTGCACACACCCACACCTACACACAGAGAACCCACCTTCCAGGAAGCTGTACCCCAGGCATCACACCTGGCTGTGGTAGGTGGAAGTCCATTTCCACAGGCTTTGCTTCTCCAGCCTGAGGCAAGCACTCACCCTGCTCTTCAGAACACAGCAGTGTCTTGTCTGTGCTGTCCACACTGTCCTCTTCCTTGCTGACCCCAGAGGCTGGCTCGTTAGCATGCCTCAGAGACACAAAAGGGGTGACCCCACTCAAGGGCTGGCTCTTCTCTTCCTTCATCTGCTCTGATCACTTACTAGTGTGCTGCCGATAGCAGAATCAAAAAACAACAAGAGTGTCTACTACTCATTGCCACCTTCACCATCTATGAAGTGGTAGGAGATGACCCATGGGGACCATAGTCCAACGGTCTGAGAAGCAGGCTTCCTGCAACAAAAAGGATTGACACACAAATTCTTTCCAGACACCTGAGGCGCATCAGTTGCTAGAGAGATGGGCTCACCAGGAGTTTCAGAACTGCCCCAGCCAACAGCCACACTGGCTGCACTGGGGCAGCCTAGTCCAAGTCTTCCTGGCTTGCTGGTTTCCCTGCCCACTCACAGGGTCCTTGTCTCCTGAAAAGGCTCCTGTTGAAGAAATCTTTGCCAAACAAGCACCCTATACTGTTCCTGTGTACACACGGGCTTCGGGGGCTCAGGGTGCCCAACTTCTCAAGCACTTTCCTAGCTGATCATTTCCCTGGTACCCGTACGGGCCCCTACATTTTATCCGAGGACAAGCACTCACTGGTCATCCATCTACCTGGGACACTCATGTTGGCTCTCAAGCCTTCCTGCTTCCAGTTTTGAAAGCCCCATGCCAAATATATCTGTCTATTTCAAGATTTCAACTGCTCCAGTGAAATCTTTGCCCCTCACTTTTCTGTAATCCAGCAGTGAGCACAGAGCTAAAGTTACTGCTAACAGCTGGTCTGGGTTCCTCTCCAAGTGCGTCTTTGTGCGCACCCTCCATGGCTTGCAGAATATGCATATTTTCTATGCTCTGCACTTGGCTCCACAGACACTGTTATGAGTACCGTATAGTATGGTTAAAAATGTTTCGCTTTCATTTCTGAGTCTTTAATTTTATGTTTGAGCTCTGCATAAAAATAGCTTGTAATTGCTTTTTGACAGTAATAAGGCGAAGATTGTGACTCAAATATCTGAGATATTATGTTCTTTTGTAATTGTATTCAATGAAAACATAGCTCAATATGGAGCATGGAAAAAAAAATAAAAACCTAGCTTGTGTAATTTGTACATTTCTACCAATGCCATGAAAGTTACAGCGAGATTCATACACCATGGGGACAGAGGAGCAGCATGTTGGCTTTTTAACAAAGCTCTGGGTTTTGGTTTTTGGTGGAAATTTTTTTTGGGGGGTTGGTTGGGTTTGTGGGGGGATATGTGTGCAGTGTAACTGGGTGTGTTTACTAGTGGTCACATGCCTGTGGATAAACACGTGTGCGTGGGCGTATGGGTGGGCATGCAAGTGTATGCAGGCGCATATGGAGGCCCAAGGCTGATATAGGGGTCTTTTCAAATCAACCCCACTTTACTGAAGCAGGGCCTCATCTAATTAGCTAGCTTTGTCCCAGAACCTCCTGTTTATGTCTCTGTGTACTGAGACTGCAGGCAATTGTCACAGCCCTGGACTTTTACACAGGTTTGAGGTACATGAGCTATGGGTCTCACGCTTGCACCGCCAGCACTAATCCAGTCCCAGCACACGAAGCTCATGTTTGTCAGGCTTGTCCACACAAGCCACCTGAGGAAGAGAGGAGCACTTGGGACACTCAGATCTTCCACGCCATGCCAGCTCTCTCCCCACCTGTTATCCAGTTTCCCCAAGGTTATGTTCATGTGAAAGAAAATAAGTTCTTTACTAAAATGAGCAATGTTTAATTGTCTCTGGCTGTGAGCTTCTGAGATTGCCATAGAAGCATGTACCCCTTAGTCAGGTCAGCACAGCCCTCTGGCTGGGGGTGTGGCCCCCTGGTCGGGTTAGCATGCCCCCCTGGCTGGGGGTGTGGCAATAGAGAGCCAGTGCACCCAGGCTGATTGTGTACTGAGGAAATATCTTCAAACTTTATACATATTAATACAGACGTCTCACATCAATTCCTTTGGAAGTTGACTGGGAAACCAGAACGAGACTCACGTCCATTCCCAGGCCAGCTTTCTGCAGGGGCTTTGCATGGGGCTGTGCAGAGCTAACACGGCTGCTTTCTTATTCTTGTATTGAAGAATGCCCCAGGGAAGCCACAGTGAGTTCCAAACAGAAGCCTGCAGCTCTCCAGGATGCCCAGGACTGGAAGGTGAGCAGTAGGTCCCATGATTCATTTTTATCATCTGCTTCCAAAATGTTTTGGCAGGGTGGACTCTCAGTTTCCAGTGCCATGGGCCACTGCAGAGGGTGCCAGCAGCTTGCTCCATGCCATTCAAAGTACCTGTGCCGCCTCCAGCACACGCTCACCTGGCCAAGAGCATGTCCCAGCTCTCCAACTGTGTTAATACATTTGCGCTGCTATCAGAAAATTACCCATAGCTGAGTAACCTGTAAGGAATAGAACGTTTTTTCTCACAGTTCTAGAGGTTGGGAAGTCCAAGCTCACAGTGCATGGAGTTCAGTGTCTGGTGAGGGCTACCTCCCCAGAAAGGAAGAGGACAGCATCCTCGCATGGTCAGGGAGTTCAGTGGTGAGCGCTACCTCTCTAGAAAGGAAGAAGACAGCATCCTCACATTGTGTGCCCAGAAGGACAAGGGAGCCAAAGCCTTACTGCCAGCTCTGCTCACTCCCTGACACCACAGTCTGAGAACACCTGCATTCTGTAAGGGGTGCTGTAGAGTCACCAGCTCACCTGAGTCGAGCTGGCAGCCCATACACCCACCTTGCACTCAATCCTGCGGCTAGAGATAAGAAAGCCGGACCCGGCCTGGCTGCATTGAGCTTACATTCCAGTGAGGGGGAAGTGGCATGGAAGTACAGATGTGTGCCACATACCAGGATGGAGAGAAAAGTGAGGAGAAAACAGCAAGCAGCCCAGCAAAGCAGGCCACACTGGGATATGTCTTCTCTGGGGAAGCCACTGCCCTCTGAGTGACAACCAGATTCTTCAAGGCTGGCTCCTGTCTGCCCACCTGAGCAAGAACAATTCCAGAAAACACTGGGCTCTTTAGGTTTGTGTTCCTGCCACAGACTGCCATGAGACCCTCTGGGCACCAAACAACTACCTAGGAACATCCTGGGGTCAGGCTCCTTGCCCCATATCCTACTTGCACCATGCCCCATACCAGCGCACCTGCTGCCTTAGCCCTCTATCCTGCCGGAACCTGCATAGAGGATTCTGCTGCTGTCCCTTCATGCTCCTGCCCCTCCAGTTCATCTTCCAGGTTGGCGAAAATGATCAATAATACAGCGCCATGTGCTGGTCCCCCTTTAGTAGCCTTCCATGTTCCCTTTGTTTTCAAGATGAAGATCCAGTGGGTGGCAAGAGGGGACCCAGCCCATTGCAGCCATGCCGACTCAGAGCCACAAACCTGGGTTCCCCCTGAATTCCTCAGTTATACTTTGGGAACTGACTTTTCTCCAGTGTAGCTGGAAGCTCATTCAAGGATGCCAGGGCCAGTGTGGCTGTATTATGTCCCAATGGTCACTGCATCAGCTGTGGGAGAAGGGATGACTTGCCATTCCCACTGTCATTCAGGTAGAGAACAAACCTGAAGAGGGAAAAATGAAAATTCATCAGATTGAAAACACTGTCAGTTTGGAGAGACGGGGACAGGGGGTAAGCAGTAGTGTAAGTTGTGTTATGTTCACACCTGTGTCTACCTCAGAGCTCTCCCACTAGGCCAGCCTGGCTGGCATGTTCAGAGCATGAGAACTCAGACGGGGAAGGCTGACAGAGAAGAAATTCCCTTCAGAGAAACTGCTCATCTGTTTAATTGTCTTTGTATCATCTACACACTCCTGAAACTGTAATAGACTGAAAGTGTCCTCTGTTAGGCCCACACTGGGGTGGAGACCCAGTTACCTCTGGTAACTCAGCTCCATCATTTCATGATACTAACCTCATTCCCCCTGTGGCCTCAGGATGCCCTGTGCATATGTCACATGTGTGGCAAGTTGTGGCTCTAAGTCCAGGTCAGAAAAACTCAGCCAGAGCACAACAGCACGAAGGTACAGCTTGTCAAGGAGAAAGGGCCTGTAAGTGGAAGGACTGGTGACTGACAAGCACCAGCAAGGAGGAAGACTCATCCTCCCTCCTGGGTCATCAAGGACATGCAGACTCAAGGGACGCACTCCTAGAAGATCCAGGACAGCAAGAGGACAGAGGTAAACAAAGCAGCCTAGTTTTCTGTGCCAACAGACCGGTTACCACCTGCACGCACTATGATACCCTGTGGCTGGAAAGAGTGGTGCGAGCCCTGTGACACCCCCTGTCATTGGGGCGTTAAATAACGTCAAGAAGGCAGCAGTCAAGATGGGTCTGGTGACATAAGCCTGTCATTCTGGCTACTCGGGGGCCTGATACAGGAGGATCCCAAATCCAAGATATGTTTGACTACAGAATGGACTGAAGGCCAGCCTGAGTAGCTCAGGGAGAGCTGTATCTATGTATCTGAGGACATAGATACACACATATAGAGATAGATAAAGATCCTGGGGAAAAGTGACAGCTCAGAGGTAGAGCACTTGCCTAGTATGACAAGGGATTACTGCAGGAAGAAGAAGAACAAGAAGGAGGAGGAGAACAAGATACATACATATAGAAATATCAAAATGAAAAAACCATGATATATACAGCTACAATAATAAAAAATTAAAACAATAATAAAATACAAGGCAACAATAAAACTAAAGAGCGATAAAGGTAGAGAAGCAAGAGTCATGTCAGTAAAGCGTTGGCTGCACCAACAATTCCACACAGATATTACCTTTGAAATTAAAGTTTCCAGAGCTTTACAATGAAATTTATGTCAAATTAATTTCTGGGACTCAATGAAGCTGAAAATGAATTCATAATGAGGTGCATTTAGCAGGAGTGTGTAGGGGCACGAAGGGGGTGATCAAAGAGGTCCCCTTCCTGCCGTTAGCTCTAATTTCTTGATTATGACACCTTTTCTCCTCGCACAACACATAATCTAAGAAATGATATGCTTTTACAATTACTGTATATGCAGAATGTGTGACCAAATGGAAGTTGAATATTGCTATGTTATCATGATCGGTATTATTATTGGTTGAGTATCAACAATGTACATAATCTTGAGATATAATGAAGAGAGTTTGTGAGATACAGATTTATACTTTAATTTGGCATACTTACAATTCTAAGATAATACATACACCCTGAGAAAATGATTATCTCAAAGTGGAAGAATTCTTTAAAATATATGCTTCTGGTCTCTTCTAATTCCAACTGCAGACCAACAGGGGAGGGGTAGCTAATATTTCCTTTAAACCAGTTCCTGCTCTTCTTGTACAAACATTAATAACATTTAAAAACTGCCTTAAGGAAATATAGTTTATTTAGGAACACTGTCCAGCAACGAGCCAGGCACGGTGCTGCATGCTTGCAATCCCAGCACCTGAGAGGTGGAAGCAGGAGGGTCAAGGTCATCCTCAGCTATATGCAAGTTCTACGCAAGTTCCTGGCCAGTCCAGGATACCTGAGACCCTGTCTCAGAAAAACAAACACATTTTCTGTAAACATTCTTAAATTCTTTGCTCCATTTACTAAACATTCATGACTTCATTGCATGAATACTACATTTTGATCAAAAGACTAAATTTTCATTCAGATCACAAAATTCTAATGAGACAGGCACTTGCATTCTCCTTTCCTAAACAATGCAGTCAACAGGAAGCACGCAGTAACAGTAACAATATCTGCGTCCTAAGCAGGCTTGTTACAAGGCCCAGTTGCCAAGTCACCCCTGAGAGACCTGTGTGGGGAGGAAGGCACAGGCTTCAAGGAACAGCCACTAGAACTGAGTCCACCAACCCCAGGGGTGCTATGTGGAGGCTCCAGTGGAGACAGAGCACCCCAGGGGTGCTATGTGGAGGCTCCAGGGAAGACAGAGCACACAGCTCTATCAGGGCACATGTCCTCTGTGTGGAACCTCCTTCCAGAAGCCTCCAGCGAGCTGCCAGTGAGGGGGCAGCTCTCTGTGCGTCATATAGATGCCCTGGTATTATCGCAAGGATGCTGAGGGTATAGATTGAATGTAATCGCATTAATAATACAGGGCAGTAGATAATTATCAATTCATAGATAATTCACAAGGCAGCCATGGGTTTGGAGCAGTCAGGCATCATTCACGTCATCTGCTAGGAGATGGTCCAGACCTGCTCTGACTCCTCCCCAACCCTGGAGGCTTTCCTACCTTCATCCCACCTGGTTCCCACCTACTCTGCCTCAACTTCTCTTTATAACAATGTTTCCTTTTCTTTCTTTTTCAATGTTTTGTTTCTTGATCTAAGCTCCTAGCCCCTTTATAGAAGGACTCATGGTCTAATCATGAACAGAATGAGCTAAATTTATTTTAAAAGATTTTTATTCTTCCTTACCACAAACATAAAAGCTACTGAACTGCTACATTTATTACCAGACATGCCAGGTATTTCTTTCTACCTCTCAAAACATACAATGCCTAATTAATAAATATTTAGTTAGAAATCTATAAAATATGATATCACTCCCTTCATTAATTGCTCAATTAATTACTTGTAAAACTTTCATCATTTGTGAAAACAACTTGTCTATGGGTTAGGCATTCACTCTACCAAGAATTTCTGAATGCACAGGGACCTTGCCAAGAAAGCCAGCCAATTACAACAAGAGCTGTTGTTCCATTCTGTAAAGTGGTGGGTCCCCTACATATTCACAAATAAAAACATCCTCTTTTCCAGGAACAAGAACATGATGTGTAAAACAAGCCACTGCTCAGTGAAACAGAGCACCCACAAAATCAGCAAATCAGGCATCAAATATTTACAGGCTTCCAGTCACCCAGGGTGAGCTACCTGGAGAGTTCTGCCTGACTCCTGAATCCACTTCCTGCTACTGCACAGCACTCCTGGTACTACCCTAGGCCTCCTGGCACTGCTCCAAGCCTACTGGTACTGCCCCAAGGCCCCCACTATTGCCCTGCTCTAATTTCACATCCATGGCTGTAATAAAATACCTTGATGAAAATAAACTTAGGGGAAAAGGGGTTTTCTTTCAGATTATAATTCCAAGGCACAGTCCATCATGCCAGGATTTCAAGAGGCACATTGGATGCATCCACAGCTAAAAGGGAAGAGACATGCATACATTCCCACTTGTTTGCTTACTAGTTCTCAGCCTGATTTCCTCACTCTTACCTGTTAGGACCCCGGCCTAGGGAAGAATGGTGCCCATGTTGGGCTGGCTTGTCCCATATCAATTAACTTAATTATGAAAAAGCCCCAAAGACACACTCGCAGGCCAACTTTGTTGCCAAGTGATTCTAGGTTTTGTCTAGTTAACGATGAAAACCAACTACCATGTTCCCCAAGCCTCCCCTAACTGCACAGCCTTCTTGGGGCAACGCTAGGCCTCCCAGCACTGCCATGAAGCACCCTACTACCCTCAGCCCCTTGTTTGCCCTCAGCCTCCTGCCTCTACTCTGCCCTCCCAGGTCGCATGCGTGTGTGTCTATGTACACGATGTATGTGGATATGAGAACGTGGATGGGTGTGTACACGTGTGCATGTATGTTTCCTGTGACCACACATGAAGGCCAGAGGAGGTCAGGTGTCCTTCTCTATCACTTTCACCTTATCCTTTTGGGGCAGAGTCTCTCTCTGAAGTTGAAGCTTGTCATTTCAGCAAGTCTGGCTGGCTAGAAGGTCTTGGGATCCACTTGTCTCCACCCCTCAGTGCTGCACAGGTGCACACAGCCATGACAAGCCTTTACATGGGTCCTGGGCATTCAGACACAGGTCCTCATGCTTATAGCATGTGAGCTCTTACCCACTAAGCCATCTACCCAGTTTCTCAAATGCTCTTTAGTTGGAATGTTACCAACAGGGATGGTATGGATGCTGTGACATCAGAAATAGGAACTACAGGGCTGGAGAGATGGCTTAAGCAGTTAAGAGTACTGGCTGTTCTTCCTAAGGTCCTAAGTTCAATTCCCAGCAACCACATGTTGGCTCACAACCATCTATAATGAGATCTGGTGCCCTCTTATGGCCTGCTGGCATACATGCAGGCAGAATACCATATTAATAAAGAAATAATCTTAAAAAGAAAAGAAAACAGAAAGGAAGAAATAGGAACTATGACATTCACCTGACACATGTTTCCTATGGGCATGTGCTGCAGAAACACTGCCCTGCTGTGCATCCATCACCAGTGACGCCATGAAGCCCACCGCCAGACCTTGTTGCATAGCTTGTATCTTGTATGCTAATGCATGCATAGAGCATATTACCTTCTTTCTGTGCTTGGTAGTGGCACTTAAGCGTAGGCTGGGTCCTGTGTAGCAGAAATCTGAGATTTTGCCATGAGACTGCAAGGTTTTGTAGTACAGCCTCAGCTGTCATTCTCCAAGTGCTGTCTACACCATGTTTGAGACTGGGTCTTTATTTGGCTTGAAACTCATCGAATAGGCTAGGCTGGCTGGCCAGTGAGCCCCAAAGATCCACCTCCCCAGAACTGAGGTTATGTGTGTGTGTATGTGTGTGTATGTGTGTGTGTGTGTGTGAGAGAGAGAGAGAGAGAGAGAGAGAGAGAGACCACACCTGTGTGTTTTTACATGTTCTAGGGGTTTGAAGTTGAGTCCTCATATATGTAAGGCTTTACTGACTGAGCTATCTCCCCAACCCTGGGACAAATGCAGGTTCTTGACCTCCCAAGAGCAGTGGCAATTTTAATGAAGCCTGCCACATTCATCTGTACACAAGAAGCTTTCAAATGCATGAAAGGAAATGCATAAATTGTCCTCTGGCCTAAATGCACACACACACATACACACACACACACACACACACACACACAAACCTCCACTCCAACTAGCCATGTGTACCCTGAGGCTCCACAAGGGCCTCCTGGCCTCATGGTAAACCTTCTAAAATGGACTCTACAGGAGAACAGCGGCAAGAAATCAAGAAATTTTTCTCTTCTGTGCTCTTCTGCAGTTGAGCCCACACACAAGGATACAGTGTCGTTCTCCTCAGCCTTGTCCTCTGCTCTAAAAGACGTGCGAACCCCTTTTTCCTGACACCCTGACATTCCTTCAGGTGCAGCTTACCATATCCGCTGCAGAGCATCTGCTGTGACTAGTAGCAGCAGTGACCACACACAGGATTCTGCTCCTTGCAACCCTGCCATGCTCTCCCCGGGCCATCCTTCTTCAACTCATAGAAAGCTGTTGCATTTTTTCTTTCTGAAGTTTTGCCAGAATCCTGTGGCAGGAGAAAGCCACGCTCCCACCAAATTGACCTCATGAAAAGCACTGTTTGCCTCATTTCTGCCTGGCCTTTGTCCCCAGCCACAGCTCACAGGCTCCAGTGCCAACCCTCATGATAGACCAGTGATGCTTAAGGCATTTCATCCTCTTGCAGGGGCCACCTAAATCTGTTACATGTACCAACAAAGGGTACAGATTTCAAAAGCCATTCTAGTCAACTACCCAGCATTTTATAGCTTCCTGTGAATATGCCAAGCACACATTGAGCCTGCCTCCTTCTGCCTGGCATTGAAGCATACCATTTCTTGCCTAGGTTGAGTGTAGACTGCACTGGTCCTACAGCCCCTTGCTGGGCCAGCTCTATACTGCATCTCAGGCAGAATGGCTCCAAGTGACCACCTACAGCCACCATTCCTTCTACCTCAACACAATGCTTTGGAATTCCTTTCCTCATTGATTAGCATCACTGTTGTGAAGCCAGACAGCCATATAGCAGAAAACAATCCTTGGTCCTCGCTCACCAGAAACTTCCAACTAATATATGAAGAAGAAGTAAGAGCCATAGACTCCACTGTCCTGTTCATGTCTCAGCCTAAAACCATTGTGTGAAGAATGAGCACCTCCATACTGAAGGTGTATAATGATGCCTACACCTGCCTTGATTATGTATCTAATGAGAATCGAGACCTGGTAGGATGAGGCAGGTTTGTACACGAGGCTTGAGGAAGCAGCCTCCCCACACCAGATGCTGTGATCTTTGAATTTCTATGCTTGTAGAGTTTGAGGAGGAACTGCTCCAACCTCTAGGCAAAACAGAGAGAACTCACAGAAGGCTGTGATGACCTCCTCTCTCTCCATCAGCACCACACAGCCCCAAACTGTGCTGTTTGCACCCTGAAATCACAGATCAGGCACAGCTCGAGCTCTGTAGTCACACTGCTTTGGCCACTCCTCAGCAGCAAGAACCCACTACAGTGAGTTCACCTGGACCGTCATCTCCTTCCTGGAAAAGGCTGCATGCTAGGGGCCATCAGACCTGTTCCTAGGAGGAGACAGTAAGAGTGGCAGACAGTGGCATCCAACATCAGCTCTTGGAGGTGTTTGAGGAAGACTGCAAATCCTCTGAGCTCTAAGCTGAAGCTCACTTTCCCAAGAGCCAGGAGCATATCAAGATGTTTGGATCCCTGGGAAGCACAATTGTTGCTGCCAGCCTGGAGCTCTTCTTCTGCTGCCAGCCTGGAGCCACCAGCCTAGGCATTCATACTGCCCCGTCCCCAACATTCATGGTGTTTCCACCACCCTTAGCTCTCCAACCCCAAGTTCCTGGCAGGATGATGATTGTAGAAGAGGGAGACACCTTTCTTTAACTCCCAGGTGCTGCAGTGGCAGTGATGTGCTGGTGCCAAAGGACGGCAGCTCCAATGATGGTGTCTTTACCTACTTGACTGAGCATATGTGAGTCAGATGCAGCATAAAAGTTCTGGACATTGTTTAAAAGGAACTGCAGGGCAAGAGCTGCTATTTTAAGGATGAGGAAATGGGGAACTGAAGAGATGCAAGGGAAGGCCAAACCATAGATGTACAAGGTTAGCAGCAAAGCCAACATTTGAACCAGATGTGCTCAGGCTCAGCACTCTTTACCATCTACAGCTCCCTCTCAAGTTCAGCTCAGTGAAGACAAACAGAAGCTGAGTAGTTACCATGGGGCTGCTGAGCTAGCAGAACATGCAGGTCAAAATGTAGGCCTTCTAGTAGATGATAGACAGACAGACAAGAAGATAATATATAGTTACATGGGTAAATAGTGGGAAAAATAGGTGATACATTGCTTGATAGATAAGGGGATGATAGATTGACAATATAGATGGAAGATAGAAGGTGAATGAATGAGTACATAAATGGATAGATGATTAGATGGATGATAGATACAGAGATAGATAATAGACATATAGAGAGATGATAGATGATACATACATACAGAGACAGATGCACAAATGATACATACATGCATACATACATACATACATAGAGACATAGATACATAAATACATAGATAGATAGATGATAAATAGGTGGATAGTAGGATAGATAGATACATATATAGATAGGAACATTGCAAAGCTGACCTCAAAACCTCTCCCTTGTACTCTCTCCCAGGGTATTATTCCATTGTTATTACAAAATGCTAAGCCACTCCTAAGTCCCAAGGAAATCATGGATGAGTTGATAAAGATAAACTTCATGCAATAAGCAATTATTCAAAGGAGATGTTTGTCTGGATCTGGCCTAGACTGGCGTATCTCTAGTAGAATACATTTGATGCTTCCTAGAAAGCAATGAACGTGAGTGGAGAATGGCCAAACCATTTGCATCACTTAACCCTCCTGCCAAAGAGTAAAACCTCTTCCAAGCCACTCAGCTGTCCCTAAAGGAGACCCATCCAGACTCCTGAGCTCACTCAGAGAAGAAGTGAGGCCTCCTCTCGCCTGAGCAGGGAGACACTAAAGGAAAATAAGGAGGTGTGCTCAGTTTCTGCACCCACACCTCCACCCCTGCCCCCTTGAAAATCAGACAGCCCATCAATGTAGAGAGCTGCAAATGCAGCCTTCCTAGTAATGTCTAAAGTGAGAGATAATGTCCAAGAAGACAGAACCTCACCTGCCATTTCTAATGCTGCGCTGAGGATTGTACACAGCCTGGGCCACACTGCTTGGGAAAACCCCGGTGCTGAGTGGATGCGTGTTCCTGAGGCTAGACCAAAGATGTGTGTCCCTACAGTGCTACTGTGACAGAACTATCTCTGCTCTCCACAGGGTAGAGGTTCACTCTCGCCGTGCATACATGTGCACACATGTACTTCCTTGCACAAACAAAGTATTTACTTCACCATGCACTTGTGTGTGCACACATGTATGCACTTGTGTGACTTTTAAACACACACACACACAAATTGAAGACCAGATAGTTACAGAATAAGATGGGTAATTTCCATATTTAAATATTTAAATTGAACCCCCGTCTCTCTGAGTCATGTCTAAGAGAGAAGGCTGAACCTGTCACCACCATCACTTGGTAAACTGACCTACCTCCAAGGTCCATACTGACCTCCTTTCCTGGACTCTGAACTCTGTAGGGACAGTTGTACATCTTTGTAATTCTTGCCCATGGGCTCAGCACACAGGAGCTGTGGGTGGGTCATTTAGAAAAGATAAATTTGGGAAGAAGGAGGAAGGATAACTTATGGATCTGTTATGATTGTTGATAGATGATCTGGAAGAGGACTGGACGTGCTTTCCTCAGAATATTGGCCAATCTGGGCTTCATTTCTTGATCTTGCCTTAAAACAAACTTCCCCCACATGAGAGATCACACCTGTTTGTTCAAGCTCCTTGCTGCCCTCTGTGCTTGGTGTCCTGAGTCTAAAAACACAGTGGCAACAAAGCAATTTTGCCACCAGATTTGCCAACAAGAGGCTCAAGGACAGATAACAAATCTGAAGGTGGCCAATTCCCAACTCAACATTTATCATTTTGAAGGAAGACCCATTACCAATTATGATGAATCACCAGGATGTAATGGCCATAAATTCAGCAGAAGTTTAAAATACTTCCTCCCATTGGCACAACAAAGTTTCCTCCATGTCTATTCATTCATGCTAGCAAATACCTAAAAAAAACAGAAGTAGATTTGACATTGGAGGACCACCCTGCCGTAGCAATGAATAACTATTATACACAAATATACATCCAAAAAGGGTACTTATCCACCTTGACAAGCAACTTGTTTCTAGCCATTATTCTCATACAGAAATAAATAAAATGATACATTAAAAGTATGTGTGTGTTTGTGAGTGTGTTTGTGTGCACATGTGCATATATTAGGAGAAATTCTCACCAGGCGAAGAAACTGAAATTCAAGCATATGGGATAAAAGACATAATATTAAATGTTCAACTTTTTGTTTGTTTGGTTTTTCTAGACAAAGTTTTCTTCTATATAACCTGGCTGTCCTAGAACTTGCACTGTAGACAAGGCTGGGCTTGAACTCTGAGATCTTCCTGACTTTGCTCCAGAGTGCTGGGAATTAAGGAATGCACCATCACTTCCTGGCCAAATTTCCAACTCTTAACAAGCCTTTTGAATGTATTTTTGTTTTGTCTTGTCTTTCACTACTTTTTTCTAACTACAATGTCCCAGCTGGCCTAGAACTCACTGTGTGGATGAAGCTGGACTCAAACTCACTGAGACCCACCTGCCTCTGCCTCCAGCATGCTGATATTATATGTTGAGATTTGGTTTTGAGGCAGAGTCTTGCTCTGTAGTCTAGGCTGGCCTTGGACTTGTAATCCTCCTGCCTTGACATCCTGAGTACTGGGACTGCAGGCATACACCAGCATACCAGACTTAAGTATTTTTTAAATAGAAACAGCAAAAATTAAATTGCTATTGAATTTATACCCCATATAAAACACGCTAGGGGAGTTACAGTTTTAATTGTAAAAGATCGATATGTGTATCAATATAAAGAAAACTATCTTTGCAGTTATTTAAACTTACGACGAGAAAAACAGATGCCAGCTTAAAACTGTGTCAAGTTACATGGTGTTAAAACTTATGTGCACATGTTTTGTGACTTTTCCTACAGAGACAGAAAGAAATCTCTATTCACTTCAGATAGAGAGAGCATGGCGCTCTCAAAGCAAGGCTGCCATGCAAATTCAGCTTGGTGAGCTGTGAGTTTGTTGGGGTTAGTTACGGGACCAGGGGTACCCACAGGTAGTCACAGCACCAAGACATTTCACCCCAGCCAGCTGCCTACTTCTTACCTCTGGGTTTTCTGTAACCCCTGTGTAATTCCTGCGCAGGGAAAAGACGAATATTAAGGTCTAGGTATTGGTTTATCCCTCCCATTCATCAATGTGAAGCTGTTAAGAGAGAGATGCAGGGAAAGCAGAGTCCTGAGGCCTGCACCTTTATACATGGTGGGAACGTCCCTGTGAGAAGAGTCAGTGGGCTGCTCCTACTCTTCACGAAGCACAGCTGCCTGCCTCAACCTCCCCAGAAGGTTTCTACTGGATGTTTGTAAGCACTGATTTGATGCTGTCCTACTATCTTTCTGCTCTTTCTCTCTCTCTGCTACCTACTATTTATGCTTTATTTTTGCTTGCTACATACTCAGCTCACTCATTCAAAACCAAACGCACTCGAGAGCACTCTAGGCCCATTTCTCCAGTGTGGGGGAGCCACATGGCTTTCATTATGTAAGCACCCTGTGGAGCATGCGGCCTGCCCCGTACTCAGTCTCCGTGACTCTCCATGTTTGGTGGCCACCGTGAGTCCTCGGGGAACTGTCCATATAAATCTTTCCCCATTCTCCTAAAGCCTCTTTACGATCCCACTGCCTTTTCACTCGCTAAATCAGACCTCATTTCCAGAAGAAGACCCTTCTGCCTCAGCCTCCTGTGCTACATTTGCAGCATCACAAATGGCTTCGGTTTACTTAGGACCTTATTTGGTTTATTAAAACCATAACATAAAACCTAACATGTTGTTATTAATTTCTTCTCTGGCTTTCTTGTGTTCTAATTTGGTTGGACTGAGTCGGGCTTTTGAGACACATTCTCACTATGTAGCCCAGGCTGGCCTTGAACTAAATCATAACAGGTGTTTGCTACCACCTCTGGCTACATTCCTGGTTTTTATGGTCTTGGTTGGTTGGTAGGTTGGTTGGTTGGTTGGTTGACTGGGCTTTTGTTTTTTGTTTCTCTTTGTTTCATTTCTCGTCTACCACCAAAGGTCAAACTGATAGCGACCTTGCTGCTCAGACTGTGACAGACTTCCTCTGTGAGAAAGGATGACCAAGAAAGCAACAATTGGAAACCCCCAAAAGCCATAGATAAGACATTACAGAGAAAGGTAAGTGAGACACTTGGCCATGGCTCTCAGCTGAACTGGGCCTTGCGAGAGTCAGGTTCCTGAAGACGATCTCAGCATAAATCAGGTCTCCAGGCTCTACAGGTGGAGGCAGAAGCAGAGGTAGAGACAGGGATGTGGGAAGACAGACAGGCGTAGATAGAGTGGATGACATGGACTTGATTAGATCCAACGTAGGTTCTACAAACAGAGACGTTTGTGCTTCCCAGCCCTGTTGAGCTTCATGCTTGCTGAATTGTATGTTATAAAACACTTCCTCCTCTTTACTTGATTCATGTGTGAATAGCTAACACCCCCATGCTCACCAAAACTCCCAAGAATTAGCTAATGAGATTAAAAGGAAGAAGTCAAGAATGGCTGGAGCATCCCACCTGCCGCCCTGTGAGTTATTGGCCTCTTAAACGTCCATAACCCAGCCCGTCAGTGAGAGCCTTTATTTACCCTTAAGGCACTTGGCAGCTGCTAAATGGCTGTCTATGGCAGTTTGGTGGAGACAATAATAATACATTATAAATCAATGAAAATGAAGTTTTTGCTGTGATAATCTCATAGAGATTTGCCGGCGTTTGTATGAAATTCAATTCTGTTTGATTGCATCAGCATATGCTTCATAGCTCTCCCTGCACTATTGATTTTGAAGGTTCTTATCCATATGTCTAAATTATTTCTATTACATCTTTGCATTACTGTTTAGAAATAACCTAGGTAAACGGAAGCAATTTAGTCTATTTTCAGTTGCATTTTCTTCTGGTTCCCTCTAGTTCAATGCTCAGGTTGTGTTTTCACAGAAAAGAAATGTCTTTCTTAAAAGTCCTCCTTTCTACAGCCACAGCTAATATCACACTATGATTGCAACATGCCAATTTCCCTTTATAAAACATGTATTGTTGTCATTGTTGTTATTTTCACTGATGTCACTTTCTAGCCACCTGTGACTGTTAGGAAGGGTCATGTTTTCAAATGCTGCTTTAAGTGATTTCGGAATTTACAGCTACATATTCATCTTCTTTAAAAGCCATGAGTAAGTATACAAGTTGGGACAACTTATACATGAATACTCATGTCCATCATGGGTCGGGAAAGGGACCGGAGGGAGAGGGAGCCAAGGACACTTTGGCCCTACTGAATGCTTGCTGGCTCCAGGCTCCTCTAAAGACTTCTGCTCAGCGGAAGCGATGTCTTTGAGCAGACAGTGCACACTCATCAGTGCCCACTTTGAGGCACAGTGGCAGAGGCCGCCATCCTTCTGTCTCACCAGGCCAGTGTCCATCTCTCAGAACTCCGGTCCCTCTCGGTGAAGAGCTTCAAGTTCACATGATCCTGTGAGGTGGGAACATGTCAGGGACAGGAAAGTTAATAGAGTCACTTAATGAGGCTTTCCTGCTTCAGAATGAAATTGACTCCTTAAAAAAAAAAAAATGTTCCAAGAGTTAGCCTGCCATCTGGCCTTAAATACTCTGAGCCTTCTCTGCTGCAAGGGTGCTGGATGGTCACTTGTCTGAGCACGAACCCTGTTTCTAGAGGGACCCGGTGTCCTTTAGAAAGTATGTCACATGAAGCAGAAAGCACAGAAAGCAGTGGCTACCACTTTTTAAAAAGGAATAAACCACCATGTTTTTAAAATGCGCCCAGGCCTGCCTTGACTCCCAAGTTTCTGAGCATCTCTACCATACTTTATGCCTGCAGAAAGCCAGCAGCAAGTAACCTGACCTAAAGCAGGCTTTGTCATCTTCTTAGAGATAATTCTACCTAGACATGAGAATAGGTAGCCCACCATCATCTTTAACCATGTTCCATATAAAAAGGTAATTTGTTTTTATTTCCTATTTCATAGTCTGTCCTTTTTTTTTCTTCCACTGTGCCCCTTGATCTTTAAATAAGCACACTAACTGGGAAAAACAGGCACAAACACAATCAGTAAGTAGGTGTGTGTCCTCCTGCCTCTGCAGGGTGGAAAGTGGTCAGAGCTGGGTCTCTGTGAAGGGATGCCACGTAAAAGAAAGGCAAAGGGCAGCACACAATGGACAGAGCCCCAAGAGGCCTGAGTCCAGTGCGGCCTCTGAGCAACTGAGCAGAGGCAACTGCGACAGATGGTTCTCTTCTGTTCCTGCTCCTCCCTGAGGACGGACAGACAAGGTCCCTTAGGAATGTGGTGGGCATCGCAGAGCGCTGCAGCTAAGCCGGGCACATCAGAAGGCGCACAGGTATTTGAGCACACACTGCTTTGAAGTCTGTCTTTTCTCTGCAGCCAGGTTATGACTTGAGAGAGTTGGGCTGGGGTGACCCCCCCCACTGTCACTTGAGGATCAGACATCAACTTCTTAGTAAAACAAATAGATTCGGTAGCCACACTTTTAAAATGATGCATTAACTTCTCCAATTGAAACGTCACCTAAATGGAGTCCAGTGGAATACACACATGTGCACCTCAGCGTCCTCACCAGGAACTACCTGGGGTCCCTTCAGTTGACTGCTAAGAGCAGAAGGTATGGCTTTAAGACTAGGGATAGCCAGTCAGACATGGTGGCACATGCCTGTAACCCCGGCACTCAGGGAGGCAGGTACAGGCAGATTTCTGTGGGTAGGAGGCCAGCCTGGTCTGTAAAAGCTAGTCCAGGACAGCCAAGGCTACACAGAAAAAAAAAAAAAAACTGTCTCAAAAAAAACCAAAACCCCAAACAAAACAAAACCCACTAGGGATACCTTTTTATGAAATGAAAGTATCCAATTCCAGCATAAGAGATAAAGTTTTGGTGTTTGTTTATGCCATGACAAACAATAGCTGTCCTTATTCTATAGTAAAATGTATTCTATAGTAAAATCTGCAGATTTAAATATAAACCCTTGTTTTGAGTCTAACTTGTGCCACTTCTGTCTCAGCTTCAAAATTTACCAAAACCTTTTCAAAGAGCTTTACAGGGTGATTTTACAAATCATCCTCACACTCAACTGCCCTCAATGTGTTCATGCAATAAATATTTGCCAAAGAGCAGTCCTGGGGATGTCACAGATATGCTGAGGATGACAGGAGCGAGGCAAGCGAGGATCATCACCTGCTCCTTTACAAACAGTTACAGACTGTACTGCTGCAAACATGCGCATTTCCATGTATAGAAAATGAGCAAGCTGGCAAGTGCCAGGCTCCAAAACGCTGTCTGGAACATGGATCCCCTAGACGAGGTTCCTAGTTGGCAAACCCCGTATTTTTGTGCTGTAAAATTAATCTTAAGTGTGTCGTCACTCACGGACACATGTGATATCTTTGGCAGTGGCACGGGATACAAAGATAGTGCCTAGATTTTCTGAAGAAAAAACCACATCATAGATAGACCTACCTTTCCTGCACCTCTCTTGTCTCCAATGCTACCTGAGCAACCTCCCAGTGAACTAGAGCCCTGCCAAAATATTTAAAAATGAGAGGTGTGTGTGTGTGTGTTGATGTTGATCCTCTCTTTTACTATATAAACACCCCCTTGTCTCACTCTGTAGCAGCCAAAATATGGCAGAGTTGTCAAGTTTGCGTTGCTGACTTCTGTTATCAGAATCCCTCCCAAACCTGGGCTCGGCTGAGGCCCTCCAGTGTTCAAGAAGCATTTAACAGCACATGGGAGAGCTTGTTTGGGAGGCCATGTCTAACAAAGACCAGGCCTCCCCACTCTGTTCTCACCACATGCCTGCCTGCAGTCTGCCCCTTCCTGCCCATGGCCTTCTGCCCCTCTGTCTGAGGGCCAGGTTTTGCTCTTTTCATTGTCTGGTGCTCTGAGGTTGTTTACTGGGAAGTCATTGGAATGTAATCTCCTTCCCATTCATGGTTGGCCTTATGCTTTCGGGCTGAACTGCAAGGGGAAACTGAGAGCACGCACCTCGTCTTCTGTCCAGTGGCAAGCAGGTGGTGCATGGTCCTAAAATCCAGGAGCAGAATGTCATATGACAAAGCTCATGTCTGGGCCAGAACTGGAGTAGGTTTCTCTGTCTGAGCCCAGTGAACAGTCCTCAGCTGGAAGCATGTATGAGCACAGGAAGAGAGAAGGGCACACGTCTTCAGTAAGAAAGCCAACTGGGGTTGCTGCAAAAAGCAGGGCAATAAAACCCTGTTTCCACCAAAAGAGAAATCCTATGAAAATAGCATCCATGTGCTTCAGTGTTTTGTCAGATCTTGTTACACTTTGAGAGCACACAGCAATGATTGAGAGAGGCTTTCCCGTAATAGTCAACCCTTCAGCCTGCATGTACTGAGTAGGTTTCAGTCTCTGTCTTTCAGGCCTTAATGGACTCCCTAAAACTGACTCCATATGCATTGCCCCAAGTATGGGCAGGGCTGGGGCCAGCTCCTGTAGACACATTCAGAAGTAGGGGCTCTGGGGCACTGGGCAGGACATGCCTGAGGCCCGCTGCTGATTATGGTTGCTGTTGTGTAGTGGGTAAGGACTAGCTTGCCTTAAGGAAGATGATGGCAAGACAAAGGTCTGGGTTCCCACTTTGCCAAAACTGTCCCAGCCCTTGCAGCCCAGTAAAAGAAGGTGCTGGGTTTTCTAGCCTTGTGTGTGCTTTCTTCAAACTGGGCTTTTTTCCCATTTTCCACATGTGCTCTCTCACTCTCCAAGCTGCCTCTTTCTCCTTTTTCAATCTTTCTCATCTCGCCCTTCCATTGTTATTCACCCTGTTTATTGCTTCAAGCAACCCTGACATAGTGGACGTCATCTGAAACCACAAACGACAGGATGCAATAAGCTGGAGAATAGCGCAATCTGGGGAAAGTTCTTCATTCACTCTTGCTCCTAACTCTCTGTCTTCTTATCCTACATAGAAAATAAAAAAATCAATACTACCTCACAGGGCTTGATAAAAGCACCGGCAGAGTACAGCAGGCATGCTGGATATAGTAAATTAAAGTGATCAAAATTTTCCAGTCGACTCTGCCTGTAGCCTACATAAACTAACAGCCCTGTCTGCCCAGTGTCCATCAGCTGGAAGCTTTATTTTATCTGGGCCCCTGATTATCTGGGGAATGAATACATATACCTGCCTGGGCCTGGGAGTCTCAATCTCTGTGGGAGAATAAGTGTGGCCATGGATGTGTTGCAGGGAGAGGTGAAGGGGGTGAGCACCTGTCTTCAGAGACAAGCGAATGCACTTAAAGCAAAATACAGCAAAAATACCTGTGAGCTTAAACTTAGAATGTGGGGTGAACCGCTGGCCCTTGTACCAGCGGAAGGGGCACGGGCTTGTCAGACAGTCCCCAGCTCTAACCCCTCATTGGTGGCACAACCTTAAGAAAGTGCCTGACTGAATCGGCCAAGAGTCCCCACCTTCAGAACAGCGATAACCGTCACTTTTAGAGCAAAGGAAGAGGCTGAAAACCTCAGCCTAAGAATTTCCGACCTGTCTATAAAGCACCTTTGCAAACACAGCTGACACGAAGTTACTTTTCTTCAGATTTGTGAACAGTCAAACATAAAGTGCTCTCCCACATATGCGCGCCATAAGAAACTAAAATATTGCTGTTTTCACCTCAGAGGGAGATCATTTTCCATCTAATTAAACAGGCATTCGGAGCACGTATTCCTGATAGACTAAATTATGAAAAAAAAAGTTTTACTTTAATGGTAGCTTTTCGAACACAACTTACTAATATATAACAGGCATTTCATTTAGCTCGGAGCAAGATTCATGCTAGCTTGGCTAAAACCCACTAGGCTGCCTGCAGTAAGAGATGGAACAGCTCTGCTGTCTGTGATGACAGCTGAGAAATCACAGACATCTCCAGCAGAAGCCCAGGTCCTCCCGTCAGACCCGTGACCCTTGCTAGGTAACTGACATTTGCTCAGCATTGGAAATGAACCATCGACCATCAGAGAAATGAAGAAGAAATCAAATCCCGGAGCCAATCAGCATGCAGGCCAGCCATAGGAGAGCCAGGGGTGCTAGCAGACAGCCCGGGCCAGGCACCCTGGCAAAGCCCATATGTGAACACACACACACTTTCAGGTCCAGATGCATCCAAATTGCCTCTGAGATAAAGAACTAAACTTGAGGGATGGAGAGATGGCTCAGTCAGTCTCACAAGCATGAGGATCTGAGTTTCAGCTCCAGACTAGTATAAAGGGAAGCCAAGCATTGTTGCTTGTAATCCCAGATCTGGGAAATGAGAGATAGAAGGGTTCCTGATGCTTTCTGGCAGTGCAGCTCAAGTCTCAGACTAGTGAGAGACCTTGTCTCAAAAAGCAAGGCAAACCACTCTAGAGGAATGACACCTCAGGCTGTCCTCTGGCCTGCACATACTCACACCCACCCCCCCCCCACACACACACACACACATTCACACAAAAAGAACTAAATTTAATGCCCTGCCAACCTCCTCACCTAAACGGGACTGTTATGCCATTAGGAGTTCTACCTAATTAAAAAGTGTAGCTGTGGCCAGTGACCTTGAGTGTCTGCCCAAGTAACACTCAGGGTTAGAGGTTTTCTGGGGAAGCTGGGGGCTAGGGGCAATGCACTGGGATGAGGCCAGAGTAGGGGTTTTGGCTAGCTCTTCAGCTCCCTGGGAGGGCTTCCCTAAGCTTTAGTCTTCTCATAAGTAAATTCAGGGTGGTCACAGTATCCAAGTAGTCAGACTAGGCTGATGAAAGACAGAAAGTCACTGAGAACATAGCAGAGGAAAGGGATCTTCTAGACTCTTCCTGAGGAACGTGGCTGCTTCCAGGCTCTGATACATGCACAGAGAAATGGGGAAAGCACACCCTTGAGCAGGATCTCGACTGTCACTGCGGCTGTAACAGTGAGCTTTAAACACACACATCTTAGTCTGAGGGTTTCCAAACTCGAACGAAGGTAGACAGATTCAGACAAGGAAGCCCACGTACCCATCCCCTAACCTCGACAGTTCTCAGCACACAGGGCAGGCGTGTGTCAGGAGTGTTCCTGTACCATACATACTTTCTCAGAGCAAATCTCAACTGAAGACTCTTCTATAACAAAATCGTATCATCATTGCCCACTAAAAATTATTCCCATTCTGTAGCATCCTTGATTGCCTAATAAATACCTTTTTTTATTCTCAGGGCATTGATATACTTTACAAAAGACAAAGTCCAGAGAGGTGACAGAGTTGAGTCCCCTCATAGCTACAAGAGGCACCTGTTCACACTGTGACTTGCATTTTGTCACAAAGGTTTGTCCATCTCTGAACTATCTCTTCTTGAAGTCTGTGACCATGCCTGGGTCTCTATCCTCCGGGATATTCTTTTTTATTTGACATCATTATCGGGGGCTCCTGTCCTCGCCGTGGTTCTAAGCTGGATGGTTTTCAACCCTGTTTTATTTTTATTCACATCTCTTCTTTCAAAAGCCCACACTACACAGCAGAATGTTGGCTTTCAGAGATACCCAGATTATGCAGGGCCTTGTTACCCTCAAGTGGCCTTGACAGCACAAGCAACCATCTCTTCAACCTGAACAGAGACAGCAAGATCAGGGTGTACTCTGGTCCTTGCCACCTGTTGGACAAGCTTGGCGGGCACAGCTCTGTCCTGTCCCAGCTCTGACCTGCCTTGTCTACCTTCACAGCTCTTTCTAAGTAGGAAAAAAACAGATTCTCCCAACATGAATAAGAAAAGGCTGGACCACGCCCCTAGTTGTACCCAGTTGGCTGTTTGTCATCGCTCCCACACGCACACTGCTGAAGCCACCAATTTATGTGGAATCTCTGCAAACCTGGAAGAGGTAACCTATGCGAGTGTTTCTCGGCCTTTTCCTCCCAAGCTGTCTGTAGTTGTGAACTTGGTTTTGTCACAGAGAGACCATAACACAAACAGCTTGATCCACCGGCACTTGCACAATTCATATGCACAATGCTAGGAGGGTCACGGAGGGCCATGACTAGGTTCCAAGACTCCATGAGTCCAGAGCCTGTTTCCCCGGTGACTGCTTAAAATTCTTGATTGGGATTCTGATTGTGTCTGTCCCAAGTCTGTTCCACATCAATGGAGATGAGGCATGGGGACAAGACCCACGACCTAGAGCTCCAGCAGATGTCAGGGCTCACCACCTGCCAGCTGATGTCACATCCCCGTCTGTGTCACCACACATCTTCCTGTCTTAGACAATGGGACCATGGAAGAAGCAGCAGTTCCGTAGGGCTCAGCAGGAGGCTACCACTTCTTGCTCACAAGGAGTAGCTCTCCCCTGCTTTACATTGGGAGAAAAAGTCTCATTGTAGTTGCATGTGTATTATTTTAATCTGAGCATTGCAAAAAAAAAATCAAATCTCCCTTTAAATCAAACAAAAGGTCATTCCTTCGACTCTCACTCACATATATCTGAAGATCTTGGCTTCCAATCACCTTCTTATTTAGCACTGTCTGGGGCACTTAACAAAAAGAAAGCCCATTTGAGATGGAGTGGTCCAGGCTGCAGCTACTTAATGATGAGATGAACACAATTCTCATCAGGCTTAATCCTCTGAATGAAAAAAAAGAAAAAAGAAAAGAAAAAAGAAAATCTTCAGCTCAAGAAATTTCTGTCTGCTGGTTTACAGGACTAGAGGAGACTGGACCCTAAACATCTGAGGGAGAGGGCTCTTTGTGGTGACAATTTGACACCAATAAGAAAATGTTCTAAGTCAGCACAAGAGATTCAGAGTCATTTGGCAAAAAATGAGAAGATGGACCCCAAGGAGCCCCATCTCACCTGCCCAGACAGGGGCTACAACTGTGCTCCTTTAAAAAGCCAGGAATGGTAGAGTGTGCGTGTAACACATATACACATATACATATACACATATATGCAGATAGGTGATAGAGATAGATAGATAGATAGACCGACCGACGGACAGACAGATAGATAGGTAGATAGCTGATAAATAGGTGACAGATAGACAGACAGACAGACAAACAGACGGATAGATAGATAGAACATGCTAGCCCAGAGCTAGCCCAGAACACTATTGCAAGACTCAGGCTCAGAAAACCAACTCCTGCAAAGATAAGTCTACTCCTTTTTAAATAAGAGATTATAACTGTCCAGAAAAGCATATAGCTAAAAAATCTTATTATATTTCAAGTGTTTTTGTTTCTTCTTTTTGTCTCTTGGAACAGACACTAAGCTTGAACTCAGTATGTAGCCAAGAATAACCTCGATCCTCTTTCCATCTCCAGTGTCATGAGCCAGCATGCCCAGCTTATCATCTTCCTTTGAACAACAATGGCCACTTAATACTTTCTGGCAGGTTCATCTTGGCAACAAGATTTCATGGCATTCCTTCATCTGTTCAGTCCTAGTTGCAGCATGCTGAGGGCTGGTTCTATCATTACTCTACCTCAGGGACATCTTGATACAGGACCTGTGCTCACTTGATTATTTTCTTAGGATAAAATAGAGAAACATAATTATTACATCAAAATTCAGGACTATGTCACCTTGGATTCTTTGTGGGTTGGGAATTCTACCCCACGTCATCTACTGCTTCAGTCAGATTGCCCAGCCTAGAACCTGCTACTTAGAACATGACCAGGTGGGGAAGCTGGCCAAAACTACTGGATGGTAACCAAGGACCCACATTCCACCATAACCTCCATCAGGTGACAGCTTCAGTCTTACCTTCTCATCCCAGACACTTTAACTTGCTCTTCCCTCTTCAGCTACTGGCCACAGCATGGGCTCAGAACTTCCCAAGAAGACAGTGACTGTCGGGCGTAACCTGATACTCAAGCTAGCATCCTGGGTCACCAAAGTCCCTTCACACCTTTTCCATGTTTGCTTATCCAAACTATGCCCTGACATCAGTCCCAGCTTTGGACGCTGCTCTCCGCTGGAAACAAGCTACACTGCCGAATTTTGAGCTTCCACCTTACAAACGTCTTCAGCTGATATCTTCACGAACAGCATTGCACTTGGATATCCCAGAAATCAAGATTCTTCAGCACCCCACTTCAAGATAGAAGTCCCAAGATACTTTCACTTCTGTCTTTTGACATCAAAGCAGTAGGACACGATGAGGAACCTCTCTGTGTGTTTTTGATGTGTCCTTTTATTGACAGCAGCTTGCCCCAGATTCAAACCCCATGAGATGTGAAATCTGGAAAAAAGAGGCTTCCTGTTCCATATGGCTAGCAAGCTCCACCCTGATGCCTGGAGACAGACAGCTGGTTCTTCTTTCAAGACTCAACCTGGTGTAACCTGAAGACTTGATTAGCCGGCTAGGGTGACAAGCATGCTGAATTAACACTTTCAAGGAGGCCACACATAGCTTGCATGCAAGGGGAGAAGGGACCTGAGCTGGAGAGCAAACAAAGAGGAGTCAACCCAGAAAGAGACTGACTGAAACGCTCAGCCCTGCCTATTCCCATCCACCGCAGAGGCAAGGCCATTTCTCCTCCTGTTTTTCCAAAAGTCTACAGACACAAACGTTCCATCTTTCCTGCTTGTGTCTGAGTGGTTTGAGTGAAGGGAGAGAAAAAGAAAACTTTCCTATATGATAAAATGACTGGCAAATGTCGGGATGGAGACACCAAGAGAGTAGCCATTTCCTTGTTGAGCTATTTGTGAATTTGTGGTTCACAGGCAGCAGTAGGAGGCAAGACATCTAGTGGCAGTGCAGGGTGCTGGCAGTATGACACCCAGCCCTGAGGAAACAGTCAGTGAGCAGAAGATGGACAGCAGACCTTCCCCATTCAGAGATCTGGAGAGGGAAATCCTCAGGCATGTATTCATAGTTTCTGATTTAGTAGCCTACACCATCCTTATGTCAAGGGAATTGGCAGAGATCAAAATGATTACTGAAATCAATGTAGACACCCCACATAGAACGTTAAAATCATTTTTAAACATGTTCTTGTCATCAAGGGAGAATTTCATCCCAACCTACAATTCACAAGGCTGGAGAATGTGGCAGCCTTAACTAGAGATGCCCATTCACACCCTTCTGGTTGCCATTCAGCAGCCAAGAGCCCCAGTCTGTTTCCACAAGCTACCAAGTCCCCCATGAGTCTGCTGGAGCCAGCAACTGGGCTGGAAGGCTGCAGCGCTCTGTGCCCTCCCTCCCAGCGAACAACAGCCCACGACACTCTCTCTTTGGTCCAATCTGTTTCTTCCTCTTGTCTGATATTTTCAAGGGTTTTTAATCACGACTCCAGCAGATTGATCAATGACAGATATGAGCAACAACTTTTGCATGCTAACGGTGCCGGATTTTTTATCTGAGAAAATATTTCTCTCCTAAAAAGGCTCTTCAGGGCTGTGTATTAATTAAAATCTAAATACTAAATATTGATTGATGCGTTATCAGGCCATAGCAGTTGGGCCCTGCCACATTGATTTTTTGCTGTGATTTATTATCATATTTAAGAAAAATCATTTTGTGTGATTATACGAGGAAATAGACTTTAGTGAGGGTGTAATTCTTTTGTATCACTTTTGTTGTGTAGAGGACGGGCCAATTCCTCAATCGTGGCTGAGATTGCTGATATCCTTCACCGCCTCCTCACTATGGCTTGTGCGTTAAGCCTGCTTGGTCTTGTCATTAGGAATAATGGGTGCTAGTATTAGCTCCTTAATCACAGCTCAGATTAGCAGATGGATGAGCCTAAGTTCTTAAAATTATCTAGTTATTAACAAGTATTTCTTTTTATCACATTAATGACATTGTTGCAGGGGACTTTTCTTCTCTAACACAAGAATTGAAGCAAAACCTGGAACAATGTCCTGGCTGGCCCCGTGTGACAATTAGTTAATCTTCTCTCTTAGTGCAAACGTCCCCACTAGAGTGGCAAATATCTGGCTATGAGGACAGACAGTGTCTATAGACATACACCAGGGTCGTATGCTGCAGAAACACCTGACTTTCTGTAAACACCTTGTAGATGATCAAGTCAGGCCATTCCAGGAAGAAATGGGGACTGAGTACCTGAGGTGTTGGCTCTTCACTCTCTCCCCACCACCCCCAGAAGAGGGGAGAGGCTGACAAGGGTTCCTCTTCTGGATTCTCACACTCACAAGTTATTCCAAGTTTAATTGTTCCTCGCATTTTATTTTCTTCCCGTTTAGTTTATGTAATCTTGAGACATTAAATTTACTTTTGTATTATACTGAATGCCAGTGTCTTCTCAGTTACTATGTCTTTTGTACACACAAAAATAAAACAAATAGATTGTCTTTTTTACTCCCTATCTGTGGGGGATTTGGACAGTAGATGGTGTGCGTGTGTATGTGTGAGAGCAAAAATGTGTGTATGTGCGCCCCTGTGTGTGTGTGTATGCTTATGTGGGTATGGTATATGATGCTCATGTTTGTGTGCACCTGTCTTTGTACACGTGTGAGAAGGCCTGTGGAGGCCAGAGCTGCATGGCAGGTGTCCTCCTCAATGGATCTCCATCACAGTTTTGAAACAGGGTCATCCCTGAGCCCAGACCTCACATTTGGCTAGATTGACTGTTCAGGGAGCTCTGAAGATACACCTGTCTCTGCTCACTCCAGCCCCACCATTTCAAGTGTATGCTCCCCAGCAGACTATTTGTCTCGAGTGTGTGTGCTCTGGCAGGGTTCAGCCAGCTGAAGAGAGTTTAATTTGGTGACTCTAGAGAGGGTATAGAAAGACCAGATTCCCAAGAGTGAGCACAGCTGATCCTCCTGCTGGTTTGTCAAGTGGCCGTGAGAAAAGAGACTATAAGAAGTTGGAGACACCCTGACAAGATATGTAGACTGAGCTTGGCCCAAGGAACTGTCTATATGTCTAATCAGCAGGAAATAGCCTATAGAGATCTGCCCCATTTCCTCTGTAACCTTTCTCTCCTACCTAATGATGGGATGTTGGAAGGGATAAGGGTTGGAAGTGTGGTAGATATAAGAACCCAAATAAAACAGATTTTAAAAATATGCCAGTACCTCGGTTCTTTGATAACTGGGCCTTGGTCAGCCTCAGGAGGAGGAAGTGGCCAAATAAGGGCATAGACCTTGGTTACTAACTGCAGGAATATGTCTAACAGTTTTAGCAAGGCAGAGGGAATGGGGGAGAAAGGCAAGGCCTGCCACAGCCATGTTTGCCATGCTTGGCTGGCTAGGGCCCATTCAGAAACACCAATGCACATAAAATAAAAATAAACAATTAATAAGAAAAAGCAAGCATATACTTCTACACCTGGCTTTGTGCATGGGTGCCAGGGGTTGAACTCAGGTCCTTATGACGACATGATGGGCATTTTTCCAGCTGGCCATTTCCCCAGCCCTCAGTGTGTGATTCTTTAAGGAACTGTATGGCTTTTCCACAGGAAGCCTCCTTACAGGTTCACTGAACTATCGCTTCATCTCTATCATCCTCTGCACTCAGAATGCCAGCGCTCACAGCTAGCACCACCTCACCTCTCCCCTAATTGCCATCGCCTTTATTCCAACAAGCTGCTCTGTCGGCATAGAACCCTCAGACACCGGGGCTGTCCTAGATTCCAGGGGATCTTAACAATAAGGTAATGAGAGATGGCCACATTACGAAGAACGAAAATAGACCACTCCATTATCATTGAATTGAAATTTTTAAAAAACTGTACTTTGGAGAAAGACAAATTAAGAAACATATATAAATACTCTAATCTTGGACATACTGCTTATTTTGCATTACTATTAAAAAATTCTCATACTTTCAAGGAAGTAGGGGAAAGAGGGGTAAGTAAGAAAAAAAAGAAGGAAGGAGAAGAAAGGAAGGGCAGGAGGGAGTAGGCAGATGGTTCTGGAAAGACAGACAGCTCTATGACATGAACAACAAAGGCAGGGGTGCTGGCCACAGAACTGTGCATTTTATAGATGTTCCAAAAAAATGAATTCTAAGCCAGGGCTTCTATATCAAACAGAGAAGGAGAGCCTGAAGGTAAATTTGTGGAAATTATTTTATAGGAAAAACACTAAACCCAGTCCCACCTATAAAACCATTTTCATGCTAGGTTGAATCATGGAACCGAACAATCACAGATGATTCTGAGTTGCTTCTGCGGCCCTGTGTTCTCAGCACGATGGTAAGGGATAGTGGGAATGTAGGGGACTTCTTCAGTGGGCCTCCAGCCAATTCCTCTGTTTTTGTGTGTTCCTAAACACTAAAACCACCATTAAAAATCTTGATCTCACCATTGTAAAACTCTTGACCCAAAAGGGCATCTTCTTCTAAAATAAAGCACATTTAGCCATCCCTGGCAAAGAGGCTCGGCATCATTCATCTCATACCTTACATTCAGGAGAATCTCACTGATGAAATTTCTGAAATGGTATCTGGTGGTCTCCGCCCAAACTTCTCATGTGGCATGAGATGAGGACCAGAAGCACAAATTCCCTCCAGTACTTTGTCCACCATCGTCCAGAGCTGTGACAAAAAAATGTCAAGGCAGGTTAGTAGGTGGGAGCTCGGAGGCAAAGCGGGCCTAGAAGATGAACCCAGTTGGGACAGTGAGCCCAGAGCAGAGCAGCTGCTTCTCTACAGCTCTCACGCTGCATAACCTGTGAAGACAGAGCTGGGAGGAAACTAAGTCAAGGACACCTAGGCTGGTGTGGCTGGGTGTCACAAGCCACCCACATGCAGCCCCCGCCTCTTGACACCATCCCTGTATGCCTCAGCCATTGTCACAAAGAGCACCTACTCCTTAACGGCATTGCCTCACCATCTGTGCGAAAGGTCACAGATCCTGGTGTGTGCTGCCTGTGTTCTGGCCCTGTGTGCAGAAGTCCCTGAAAGCGTATCCGAGAGTCAGAAACTTTGCGAAAGCAGCGCTCCTTGGAAATGGTCTTCACTGAGAACTGTCACTCAGGTGTCTGCTCTGCAAAATGCTGGCCCACTCCAGACAAAGTTCCACTATGACAGTCATGGTGCTGCCCTAATGGGGTGTTGGCACTCAGCCCTGCTAATTCAACAGGCCACAATGCTGAGCAAAAGCTACAGGGTATTGTCTGCTATGAAAAAGCCAAGGGCAAGCTGGTGTCCTCATGCCCTGCACCTATTAAGGGAACAGCCTACAGCCCAATGTCCAGAGGAAGGACAGCGAGCACATGGACCAAAGGTCCTCAATGGCAGTGCTCTTCCAAAGGAAAAGTCAAAAGCAATGACCAAATTGGTCAACAAAAAGAGAAACCACCACCAACATAAGAAAACACCTGAGCTGCGGTGTTGCAAACACCCCCTCAGAGGGCTAGAGAGACGGCTCAGTTTGTGAAACGCCTGCCACTCCAGCATGAAGACCCGAGTTCAGACCTCCAGGGTCCACATGCAAACTGGGGTCGGGTTCAATGGAAGACCCTGCCACCAGTAATAAGGTGGGGAATAATTAAGAAGGACACCTAATATGGTCCTCTAGTCCATACACATGCATGTACAGCTGCAACTACACATAGCCATGTGAACAAGCACACACACACACACACGCACACATGCACGCATGCACACATGCATACACAAGTACATCAACCCAGGACTATGAAGCAAGGCTCCCAGGGCCCAAGAAGCAGTCCCTCCCTCAGACAGTTTGTCGCAGATGCCACCCTCTCTGCGACACCCCCTTGTGCCCAGCTGCCTCACCTGCAGAGCCTGGCTCCTGAGGAGGCGCTACCTCTCACTGCCTCTGGTAGAGCAGAGCAACAGGAGGAGCTAGGGCTTGTCTTGTCACTCTCGATCCTCATCAGACATGGTTCAGGAGGCCACACCCCTTCACCTTGATCAATGCCATCCCCACCTTCCTACACCACAGCCTCTTCATGTTTGTTCCAACTGTGTTAGGTTGTCCATGAAACAGGAATTCAGCTAAGTCAGAAAGGTGGAATCTATCCTTCAACCAGTGCTGGCAACTGCTAGCACATGGAATGTTCTTTTTTAATGTTTAAAGAACAAACATAAAAAAAAAACTGTACCATTTGAAACTAAATGTGATCAAAACTTAGGTGGGAAAGGGGCGTGTCTTTCCATGTTGTGACACCCCTGATGCCCTGCAAGCTGGTTCACGCACCCTTCACTGTTAGGGCCACACGGAGTCTGCTTTCTCAGGTTGCCCCAGTGCACCCCACTCGGGTGCAGGAACATGCTCCATCACCTCCCAAGGACCCTCCCTACTCTGTATCGGAGTTCAAGGACCCAAGGCAGGAGGACAGCTTGTTCAGGTGGAAGTGTGTTTGTGACACCGACACACAGCCATTCAGGACACAAACCCAGTTTAGGCCCAACTCAAAGCACAACGGAATTCCTGTGGCGTGCCTTATGGTTTGTAGCTCACCCTTCCCTGAATCCTCAGCATAGGTGTGGGGTCAGGTCGTTAGTCAAGGACATCTCAGCAAGAGCTGAGAGTATTACTACTCCTGTGGTCGCCAAAAGCACACCAAGGCCACAGGCCATCCAAAGGACACATACTCTGCTCAGTTTTTATGGTTATGATGTCAAGGTGGACAGTCGGCCCCATGGCACCCACGCACAGTGAGCTATGCCCTGTGCATGTGAGGGCTGTCATTAATGTGCAATGAAGACACGCCTGGAATGCCTCGAGTCCTCACTGCCCTGAATGCCCCAAAGGACAGTCTATCCAACAAGGTGCTTTTCCAAGTAACAACATGTGGCCCATCACAGACACAGCAATCAAGAACTTGAGAGGACCTAGGAAAGAAGCTGGGCTTGGTGCTTTCCTTGCCCCCTGCCTGGGTAAAGCCAAACTCACCAGAAGAACTCCAAAAGGATAACAGTGCTGTGTTCAGAGAGGATGTGAGTCAGAAAGATGGACAACCTTCCACAGCCCCACCCCAAGCCATGAGAAGTTCTTCCAAAGATCTCTGCGGAATGGATTTCTGCTCGTGATGATTGAATTCAGCCGAAATGTCACAGGGGGCCATGGTAAAAGATCATTTATGATCTTATACTGGATTTAGAAGACAAATACCGAGCATTAAAAAGGAATGGCACTTGACATCAATCTAAATCCAGATAGCTTTGTGGGGCCACACAAAATGAGAGTTTCTTCTAACTCAGTACGCCTTCCCAGCTCAAGACTGAACTACAGTTCTCCCTTGAAAAAGCTTGTAAATTCTTCCATTTACAAAAGAATAAATGGGGGTTTGTGGGCAGCTCCCCTTGAACTAGAGTGATGGGAGAGAAATGTGAGCAAATGAAGGAGCTGCACACCCTTGCTGGGTGCTCTGAGAATTCTGGACCCTACACAGGAAAAGTCAAATCCTGGCAACTGTGGTCAGCCCACCCAGGACACTCCGTCAACTCAAGAAGGCAGCCACGTTCCCCTTGGTGATGCAAGCAGCGGGGTCAATGGGGCCACACTCATCACCTGTATGTGGATACCTAAACTCAGCTAGAGCCACTGGGCAAGCTGCCCCCCTGAAAACTTCCTGCCCTGAATCTATCACTGAGTTGTGCATCTGTAACGGTAGAAACTCAAACAGATATTGGCTCTGACATCCTCACCTGGAAAGCAAAGGACACAACCCAAGGAGACGTTCGCACATGTGCTGCTATAGATGCAGAGCTGATTGACACTAGGGCTTGTGCTTCACCCGCAGATACTGAGCCTCCATGGAAGCACCTGATTGGCTGCACACAAGTGTCAGAACACCTGGCATAACTACACGCTGACCATCTTGTGAAATGGAGTTGTCATGGGGATATACCCATGGCTTTATTATTGCAGGGTTCACTCAGCCAAACCATGGCAAGAAACTAGGCTAACAGGCTCTCCACATGGTTAACAGTCATAGTTGCACAGCTCTTGCTGGGAGCACGCCCGCACCACCATGGAGGTCAGCGTGACAGAGGCTGGGTGTGCTAAATGCCTTACTGCAGCCTATGCCTGGTGGCGAGATGTCATGACCACCTCTCCCACATCAAACATATGCCCAAGTTTTACTTTCAGATTTAAAACTGTGGGTTTTTTTCCCCTTGTTGAGTCTCCTTCAGTCAGTTCGTCAAATGTAGTAATGTGCCTGTTAGCCTTCCCTGATAATCCCAAAAGAAATACATTTATTCCTTGAATCACTTCACCCGCTACCAAGAGTAAATGCACTCTAAGACTTCAAGCTACAGAATTTGAAGAGGTTTTGCCCAGTTAGCCACATATTAATCACTTATTTGTGTTCAAAACTGCTTCACTGACATTTTATCTTTTTTACATAATGGAGGACACTGTTTCTTTCACCATTGAACTGCAGTGACCCTATAAACTATGGGGGTTGTCCTCATCCTTCACAGACATCCTGAGGTGGTGGGCTGCTTCTCACAGCCAGGAAGACAGGGCCACTGCCAGGGCTGAACACCCCAGTTCACCCCAGCTGAACACCTATGTCTGAGCAGGACTGAGAAAGCCGTGTGTCGAGAGAGCAAAGCACCCCCTTGCCTAAACAGTTCCTTTCAGGATTTAAACAGTTTCTCACCCCTCCTCCAAAGAACGTATTCTGTGAGGTACACAAAGAAGGGAAGCCAACCCATGCCCCATAGCTCACTTGCTCTCTGGGCTGACTCTGGGGTACTCAATGGGAGCCCCAGGCACCCAGGCCCCAGGCCCTCTGCCAAGGCTTCACAGGGCACCCTAGACTGCAGCTCCCAGCACTCACTGACAGGCAGGAGTGGCAACAGGCCCACAGGAGCCGAACTTCAGTTGACTCAGACCTCTAAGCAAGTCTAGAGGGAGGGGAGCCAAGAGGTGCCTCTGTGCTCGCTCTCCTGTAAACACAGCGAGGTGCACGAAATACACTAACATTTAATTTAAAATTACATCCAGGGACAGCTGGCTAGCATCCTAAAATGATATGTGGAGATTGAGATGATGGGAGAAAATGAGAGAAAACTCAGGAGCAGTCTACATGGATAATACAAGTAGAGATACAAAACACAGGCTTAAGAAATTCCTAGGCTAATTCTGAGTAAAAAATACACATTAGGATTCACTGGAATTTAAAAAAACAAAAACAGCCATGTGATATTATTTTAATTCTCTTTGAAATTGGTGCATTGTGACAAAATAATAGCAACTAAATTATGTCTCTGCGTTGATATAACTAAAATGTGCATCTAACATAGAATAAGAGTAGTTAATATGTTTGTGTTTATAAAGTCCTTGCAAAATCCAAGCACCACGTGACCAGGAGGAAAACAATTCCAGCTAATTCCAATATGAATTATAATGACAGTGCTCAGCAAGCAGCATGGATTCGGATGGTGCAAGGTACAGTGGGTACAATTAACAGGTAACAATGGGGAGGGGAGCTACCTGCAAGGGCCTAGCACAGGGCCCAGTAATTAGTGGTCGTTCCAATTATTTTTAAAGTAATTACCCAAATACAAGTTTCTGTAACAGCTCGGTTCTTAACTAAACACAGAAATGCAGAGAGCATCCAAAAAAGCCGTTTTCTACATTGCAAAATGTGCGTCATATATATTCTGCGCTATGGGTTCTATACTGTACTCTAATGCATTATTACATTTTTCATCCAAAATCAGAGTATAAAAAGGGAACTCAGAAGGGCTATGATGACATCTTGTCTGGTAAAATGCTTCCCACAGGAACTTTAAAGCCTGAGTCTCGTGCCCAGAGCCGAAACAGAGAATAATGGTAACACTGGAAAGGCGAAACAGCCATATTCTAGAGAGTATGGTGGCCATCCAGGGAGAGCCCCTGTCTCAAAATCCAAAGTGAGCAGTGCCTGAGGGATGACACCCAGGTTTGATCTCTGGCTGGCCTACACACACACACACACACACACACAGAGAGAGAGAGAGAGAGAGAGAGAGAGAGAGAGAGAGAGAGAGAGAGCAATTAAAGAGTACACGTGGCAGGACAAATATAAAGAAAGAACGAATTACATCATTGGTGTAGAAACTGGAGCAGCGTGAACCCCACTTTGGTTGCTCTCTCATGAATGTGCGGCGTGCACCTCAGTCCTAAGCAGTTTCCTTACAACTCTGCTTGTCTTTGTATGCACAGGAGGTCTCCATTTTGAAAAGTAAAACCACTGCATGCCACTACACTGAGAAGCAAAAGTTGGGATTGAGGTAGGCCGGGGGTGTCCATCAGTTAGCAATCCTTCATCTACCTGTCTCACCTTGGGTAATGGCTAATTACATGCCTTTCAAAAGTTCAAAGACTGAAGAAATTGACCGAAAAGTGATTTACAAGAGCCTGTACTCTATGGAAAATACTGGTAATAAAAATTTGCTTTTCATAAAATCATGCCAAATTGGCCTCCTTTTCAAATATTATTATTCAAATATAATATATTAAAAGCAGGTGGATCAGCTTACGAAGGTGTTGGTAAACTAGGCATGAATTTTATTTTACTCAGTCACCCCTCCATTTTCATCCATTCTCATTCTGCTTCTAATATTACATCCTTTCCTGGTCTCCTGTCCCTCTTATACACAAATATTTAGAGATGTTTTCAACCATCCGTCCCAGTGAGGGGCTGTGACAGGAGTGCTGTGAAGTTTATGCCAGCCTATGCCAGTAGTGAGCTCTCAGACAGCACGAGCAACAGTGTGGGACTACGAGAGAGACACAGAGAAAGAAAGAGAGGAGAGAGAGACAAAGAGACAGAGACAGTGGTGAAGACAGAGAGACAGAGAGAGAGGAGAGAGGGGAGACTAGGGAAAGGGAGAGAGGAAAAACATTTTGGGGAGGGGGTTTTTTGACCATGAACCACCTGTTGTTTTGTAACGTCGGCAGCTGGCTCAGTCAGGCTGTGGTCTTTGCTCACAGGCTGCCTTTTCTGAGGGATGCCCAGGATCTTAGGCCCTGAGGACGGCTCTCAGTGCAGGGAGAGTTGCTCCCACAGGCTAAAACTATTGCCTGCAGCACCAAGTCCAAGTGGTGTGTGTTTAACCAAGATCAGAGCAGGTTAGAAAAAGTTAAACAGAACAAATCTTATTTTTCAATCAGGAAAAAAATGAAGCCGAGGGTTAAATATAAACAGGCAGACACAGAAGTTAGAGTGGCCGTAAAACGCGGTTTTAAACTGCTGAACCCTGACGACGACAACAGCAAAATCACATTAACGCTCCCGGTGGGGCGGGAGGGCACAAGAGCTCATCCGGAAAAGGCCTTTGCTGCCAAGACTGGCACCCTGACTTCCATCCTGGGGTGCACGTGGCAGAAGCCAACTCCTGCAAGCTGGCCTCTGACCTCAGCATGGCACAGATCGTGGCATGTATCTGCTACCCGCCTCCACCTATGCTGGATCCAAAGGTCCCCCACAGGAAAAACAGTGTTTCTTGTAGGGTAAGCCTTCAGGAAAATCCTGCAGCCAGGGCACATGCTAAATCAGCGCACTCAAGCTAAATCTCAGTTGCTGATACCGGGAGCTTGGGCTTGTCCCAAGCTTGTGGAGAAGGCGTTCTTGCTGCACTGTGATTCAGCCACGCAGGCGCTGCAAAGGAATTTCACCCTATGCTTTGCTGAAGCCATACATACCAAAAACCCTCAGAACCTCAACAGCGCTCTGTGCAGTGGCAGCGAATCACCTCACTGTTCACCCCTCCACACTGACCTGTTTTCCTTCCGCACAACCAGCCACAGACGCACAGTAAGCAAAAGATAATTAAGGGGGATGTGGGCCTCATTCATCCCAGCAGCATCAGGCTTACATAAAGAAGGATCCTACCCACGGAGCCCACGGAAAGAGGTTGCAGAACTGAAAATGTGCAGACATGCCCTCCCGTCTCGACACAGCCCCTTGGCACTGCAATAAGTGAAAGTTTCTGGTGAAAGAATCAAAACCGAAGCTCACAATTTTATACTACACCAAACGGAAAGCTTAGAGGGTGTCCTCGAAACAGCACCCCAGAGTCCTGACTCAGGCAGCAGCCCCACTCCACAAGCCCGGCTAAGGAGCGGACACAGCCTGCTCACCAGTGCCCCGCTGTTAGCAGGCTAAATGCCGAGTGAGGATGCTTGTGTTCAGAATTCTTTCTGAAGAGGGCAAAGTGCTTTCCATGCACACGCAGAGCATCACGGTGACCTAACTCCACTCTAGTGGACGCCTGACCTCGGTGGTAAGACCTCAGCTATTCCACCACCTTCACAGTACCCCATACACACACAGGTATGCTCACACCTTCCACACGTGTGGGCGCGCACACATTCTCAGTCACCTACACTCGCGTGTCTCAGCACATGTATTCCTTCACACCTTCACAGTCATACACGGTACTTGTGCTCAGTCACATATGCACATGTACTAACACAGTCTCACACCCTCACGCATTCACACATGCTCATGTGCTCACACTCACGCCTCTACTCCTACACACACTCACACGTGGCCACACTCACACACATTCCCTCACGCATGCTGAGGCTCATGCTCACACAAGCACTCACATGCTCTAACTCATACTCAGACGCATATCCACACCCTCCCGCGTGCTCACTCTCACAGGTACTTTCTACACACACTCCTTTGTCTCGGCGGGGTCATGGTGTTTGCCGTCGCTGTAGGTTAAGCAGCTAATCGAAGAGCTTGTTTGTTGACATGGGGTTATCTTTTAATAACATCACCCTGCTGCCCTCCTAACACGTCAGTCACCCCCACACCTTCTCCAGGGAGCTCCAGGAGCCAGCCGACTCACCCCAACAGACAGCCGACTAAGCCCACTACCCCTTCTCTCCTCGGCTCCTCCTCCCCTCCCCCAGCTGCTTCTCTCCGCCCTCTTCCTGATGTCCACTGACCTCTCATCTCTCCAAAAAGGCTGGGACTCAGCACCCTTTCCCCAGAAGCCTCACTCCCAGCCCCCGTCCCTGTGCTACAACCATCGCAAAGCCCAGCACTGCCCCCACAGGCAATGGCCCACCTACCTCAGCTGCCTCAGCCAGGGTGACAAGGCTGCCCGAGCCCCCATGGAGATGGTCCGGTGATGGTCTCCAGACACAGGGAACCCCAGGAGGCTGCGGTCCCCACTAAGCCCGGTTTTCTCTTTGCCACGTGCTCCTGCCAGCACGCAAGTGTGACACCATCCAGGCTGCCTGCCTACAGAGCGTCTTCACAGTCAAGCAGTCTGAGCCACTGACCTGGCTGTTTCACAGTAGAAAATGCCGGGCCCTTCCATACTAGGGCATGCATGTGGACAGCCCAGGAGGGCCAGCAGCGGGCACATCTCTAAGCTGCTCCGGCCAAAGCACTGCTTCCCACAGTGGCCAGGGTGCCCTGCATTCCCCAACTCTCAGCTCCTGGCCTGACCCACCACAGGGTTCAGTAGTGATCTTTCCGTGTCTCAAGACATTTAGATCACCCTCTAAGCTTCATCAATGTGAACAGTTTGTATTGCGCAACGTCCCGGAAATACTGCACTAAGCATCTCTCCCGCCTCCTGCCAATGTGTGTTTTCCCTCCCTCACATTTTCGATGGCATTAAATTTGTGGTTGTCTTTATTTATGTGTAAAGTAACTCCTTTTTAAAACATGGTCAATGTATACTAGCTGCCTTCACTTCTTGTAAACACCCATAATTTAATAACTATATCAGAACATAAAAAATATTTGTTTCTGGGAAAAGTATATTTCAAACATAAGCTCAAATGGTACACTGATAAAGGCACATTGAAATGGGCACAATGGCAAAGAAGACATTACAGGGAGAAGCCTCCACTTCATTTCTGCAAAGCGGCTGATATGTCTCTTTCCTCTGGTTGTAGTTTCTCTATAAACAGACACAAAATGCTTGGCTAATTCCCTGATTTTGATCAACACTGCACAAAGACACTGTTATAACAGTAAATACCACAACTCTGTGATATCTAGGCAGATGTTGACAATCAGAAAGCCAGACAGGTCCACGTGTCTAAGGAGAAGCAGCGTCTTCCCTTCCTGGCAGGAAACGGAAGGTCGATATGAGTGCTGCCATCTTGTCTCCCTGTGAGTGAAAGGCTGTCCGGAGGCATTAGAGAAAAACAAGAGTGCATGCTGAAGGCTTCCTCAAGCCCACCCCGAAGCACCACAGCATGGAGATTTCCCACAGTGCACTGCTGTTTTCCAGCCTGCCCGTGAAAAGTCTGAAAGCCCAAATGTACATGACAGCTATGGGTGGCCATTTCCATGTTTGCACAAACCTCAAAGCATATGAAGACCTATGTGGACTTCAGAGAAGGGTGTGGTAATATGGGAGGGAACTGAAGGACTGTAGTGGTCCCCCAGTACTCCTCCCCCACTTCCAGGCAGGGTTCCTGTGGGAGGTACTCAGTCATCAGGGAGACCCAGTTGAGGAAATGCTCAACAGCTCTGAGCAGTGTGCTGAGCCCTTGACCCACTAGCCAGTCTCCCGTCTTGTGAGACCTTTGGTTAACTGACCACTGTGACAACACGGTCAGCAAGGATAGGTGTGCACCAGGGTTCACTGTCCATCTGCCACACCCACTCTCATGCCATCACTTTTCCTCTTCTCTGATTTAGCACCAAGAAGTTGACCCCTGCAAGTGTGCTTTGCACAAGCCCCTGGGTTGTAACCCAGTACAAAGAAAGAAAAGAAAAAAGATACAAAGAAGGTTCTAATACTCAGGCAAGCATCCCACACCTAGCTGAAGGCACAGATATACCTTCTCCTGCAGCCAACCCACCTGCCCGTGAAATACAACTCAGTGGCTCACTTCCCCCTTCTTAAAGGTTCCTTGCAACATTCCGTGAGAATCAGAGTGGAAAAGATAACCCCTCAAAACAGCACCCTGGAGCATGAATTAAGAAAACAAAGGAGACTCATAAAAATAATATGACAGGCAGACGTGGTAGTTTGCAGCTTCGCTCACTGGGACAGCATCGGGTGCTCATGCATGAGGCAGGGACGCAGAGACCGGCAGAGCTCGGACAGGCATAAAGATGGCAGCACAGGCATGTGTTTGTATTACAGCTCATTGTAAGAACAATTTCATGACAGTTTTTGAAAGGTGAAAGACTCTCTTTTAAAATCATTTTTTACTACATTCATGATCGCCAACAATAAAAAGAAGAGGGAAGAACAGAAGAGCCGCCAGAATGAGGTAGGTACAATCTTGGAATACTGCCTCAAAGAAAACTGTTAAAAAATCCATGCCAGGATTGGTGGCACATGCCTGCAATCCCAGAATTTGGAAGGCAGAGTAAGGAAGATCTGAGTTTCTAGGGTATATAGTAAGATGCTTTTTCAAAACAAGGGAAAAAGCAAGGAGCTTAAAAAACTTAAAAACCAAGTTTAACAGGCTTAGCAGTTAAACTCATGCACCACTTCTCCAGAGGACCCAGGTTTGATTCCTAGACCCGCACAGCTGCTCACCACATCTGTAACTCCAGTTCCAGGATATCTAACACCTCCATCTGGCTTCTGTGGGCACTAGGCACACACATGATACACATACATATATGTGAGCTAAATACTCATGCATATAAAAACAATTCATTTAAAAAATAAAAAGCAACAAGAACAAAGAAAACCATGGATCAAAACTTGGTCAAGGATAAAAACAGGCCACTTCAGGTGGGTCTGATACTCGATGGAGAAGAGGTGAGTAGCCATCCAAGAGTGATGGGCTCAAGTGGTACAGCAATACCAAGGCAGCAAGGGTGAGAAATGAGCAACCCTTCTACGGAAGAAAATGTGCTCTGCCTCAGTTATCCAAAGAAGCCACACTGTCAGGGACGGGGAGGCCAGGCTCATCTTGACAGCTGCTCTGAAGAACGTAGTGACATCACTGCACAAGAAGCAAAAGGGGAAACAGTCTGTGCAGAACCACGCCCCACGGCCTCATCAAGAGTGCCTGAAGAGACAGGCCGACACACTAAGGCGGGCAACGTTCTCCTTCCCTGTCTCCACCAGTACAGACAGACTCCTTTACTAACAAGCACTAATACCTCAGACTTTACCTGAATGCGTTTGTCAAATGGTGAGCAAGAAAAGCAGTTAGAGAGACAGGAAAAGTTGCAGAGTACACGTGAAAGCCCTGGCATGGTGCCTGGGGATAACATGGACTTAGTAGACGAACTCTGAGCATCAGGAAAATTAGAGCCAGAGAGCGTGCACACACAGTAGCAAGAGTTCCCAACACTGCCTCCAGGTTAGCTGCAGGGGGCAGCGATGAGGAATTCAGCTAGGGCCTGGGTATGGATCAGATGTACACGTATGTGCATGTACTCTCACATGCCCGTCACGCTGAATTGCCAGGCATCCATTCTGGAAGCTCCTCCTGATTCTCAAGTCTCCCGCAGAAGACTGAGCATGTGGACCTGGACCACAATCCTCTGACTGTATGGGAAGGGAAGATCTCCCTCCCCCCCTCCCAGGCCTCAGGTTTGCCATTAGACATAAATGGTTTCCACAGAAGTTCAGATAAGCAAACAAAGTCAGAGAAGACTGTTCCCTAGGTGGTCTCCCCATGCTAGGGAGATGCTCCCGGCAGGCAACAAAGGCCTGCACTGCAGTCAGAGAGGTGCCCTTGTTATCTGTGGGCTGTACCGCTTTCAGATCTGAGCTTCCCTGTAGAGTCCCAAGGACTGCTGGAGAGAGCTCTGATTTAGGAAATGCAGACAGCACCCTTCCCACCCCTGCCCGGAACCGCTCTCCTTCAGGACTCTTCCCAGCTGTTCTGACCCCTGACTCTTGCCTGTCACACTCTGCTTCTCAGACTCCATTGACTCCCACCCTTCTCTCATGTGTCTCTACTTTGTCATGTGACTCTGACAGGTACATAAATGGCTGCTTCTTGCAGGAGTACTCTCAACCACCACCCTTTCCTGCTTCACATCCAGCCTGAGGCTGCCTTCTCCTAAGACAAGGCCACACGTTAATAATGCAAGGCTATGGAGCTGAAGCCTGGAAGAGTCCTTCCTTGGTAAGACATCTCGAACAACACCAAACCACAACCTTCCAGTGCTCACTGAAGGACCCCGGGGACTTCCTTGCTTCTGAAGATGCCTGGCATCTGTCCTCAGTGTTGGGAGCCCTACTTTCTAAAGTCTACAATGCTAATGGGTGTTGTAGTATGCTGCTGAAATGGCCACTTACATTGTCCTTTCTGGCGGCTGACGTTCATCCCCCCAATACAGAACAGTGTCTTACAATCCTCCCTTTTTCCATGGAGGGGGCTGAGATGGATGTCAGGGACTCACACATACTAAGCAAGTACCACCCCCGCTTTACATTTTACTTCAAACAGAAAAGTCCTGATGAGTCAAGAACCTATACTTCAGAGCACAGCTTGTCTGCAGTGGCCAGCATGCTGAAGGATGTGGAGACACAGAGGTTATGGGTGGGGAGCCTGCCACCTTGATGCTAGCACTTCTAAACAGAGCTTGGGGTTTGGGGTTTTTTTTTGGGGGGGGTAGTAGCTTTTTGTTGTTGTTTTGTTTTTTTAACTTAGTACCTCGACTTGGAGAGAAATTCCTTGGTCCACTTTAATAATCAGGTCCAACTCATTTTGCCCAGGTCTGGATGCTGCCTCTGCCTTGATGTCATGCCTTGTTCCTGGAGGCTGAGCAGATTCTAACCAACAAGACAGTTTTAACCTGTCCTGTTGGTGGCCCTGCCTGGCCCACCAACAGGGCTGTTTCCCTCAGAATTCAGCATCAGGTCACCCTGGAAGGAGAGAAGGAGGCCCCACCCAGAACCGGCTGTCTTACAGGGAGGTAGTCCAGGCCTTGTGGTAAGCACCTCCCTCTCCCTTCTACAAAATTACGTCTCTGAACTTAGAATTTGATCTAAAACAAATTAAATCTGTGACAATGAGAAGACCAAGAACCACGCAGAGAGTTACCTCACAGGAATTGTGCAGGATTTCTAAAACTTCTTTGAATCTGTTATGCAGAGTGGTGTTCTGTTTCCTGTGTGAATCCTAACATATTCCTTACAGAGAGGGAAGAGAGCCCTAAGGTCTCCAAAGGGCCTTAGATAAGCCCTGTGCAATCGCCAGGCGCTTGGCTCTGTGTCACTCCAAGCTGTGTTCCAGCAGCCACAGGCCATTGGCCCCCACGTGGTGGAGTCCTGCAGGACCCAGCGACCTCTAAAGAACTGAGAGACAGAGCAGAGGTGGTTCTTGGCTCAAAGGGTAGGGAAAGGGGCATGCGATCCCGACAAGCGGTCTGGGAACTGAAACACTTAGCTGCACCGCCCACTTGGGAGTGTCAGAAATTATAGTCGGTGCTCCCAGGGACCTGCGGGAACTCAGGACCTTCGCGAAGGCGGAGGCAGCAGAGTGAGAGACTCCCCAGCCTAGGGCAGCACAGACCGCAAAGCCGCCCCCCCAGTGCCGTCCCAGCCCCTGCCGCCGCCCCCCCAGTGCTGTCCCAGCCCCTGCCGCGCCCCCCCCCCCAGTGCCGTCCCAGCCCCTGCCGCCGCAGTGCTAATTAGGAAACTTCAGGGGGTGGTCCCTGGCCTTGGCCCTCTGCCTCAACATTTTTAAGTTCGTTTCATCTCTCCCCAGCCCCCACCAGTTTAGTGCGTGACATCTGAAGGTTGCAGAAATGTGGATGGGAAGGGATCGAATTCAGTGGTGTGTTAAAAGGAGCGGCCTCTCGAGAACCTTGCACGTGGGGTCCATGAAGAACACCAGTGGGATCCTTGCACTGGTGGAGGCCAGAAGTGAAGCCTCTAAGCTTGGGCTCTGGAACCCAGAAAGCTCCAGAAGGCAGGAGTCGGTACATTCCCTTCGCCTTCCTCACAGTCCTCCACCTAACACGCCCCCAGATGTGTCTGCACCTCAGCCTGGATAGACCTTCGATGGGCCTCATCCTGCGCCTACGCGCGTGCACGCTTCCTCACGCACTCCCCTGGGGGAACCGACTGCAAATCTCTGGTCTCCGGGCTCCCGTAGGCCAGGCTAGTGCGGGGGGGGGGGGGGGTAGGGGGGCGGGGCGGGCGGAGCAGCAGAGAGGACAGGAAATGCCCTTAATTGAGGGAAATGCACACGAATTGCAGGGGCAGCCTTTGATGTCGCCTCTAGGCTGACGGGCCCCTCGGTGCCAGCCAGCCCACCCGGCGAGCCCCCTCTCCTCTCGGGCGCCAGGGTTTCGGGCTGGCCAGAGCACCCAGTAAGAGGGCTGCTTTCCCACTGCTCAGCAAGCTCCGGGCTAGTCTTATCTCCAATGCAAGGCAGCTAGTGGGGAGCCCTTGAGCCCATTTGGTCTCCTCAGACTCAGGGCTCCAGCGGACAGCTCCGAGGCCAGGCCTCGCAGGCCTGACCATACCAGCCTGCCCTATAACACTCCCGGGAGAAACAGGCCTGCCTTGACCTAAGACTTCTAAGAGTATAAATACAGTGTTCGTCCAAATGACATCCACACCTCCCCCCCCCCTTTTTTTTTCCTTTTCATCATCAGCAAATAAAGATTAGCCAAGGAGATTACAGAAAGCGTTTTCGGGCTGAAGCTGATCTTTATTCCAAAGGCTTTGTGATGATATTGATGATGATGATGGTCAAGAGGACAGTTTGATTTTTGTGTTTGGAGCTAGTTATAAAGAATCAATATTATATCAAGGGGTAACTTTCGTGATAAAGGACTTCAGCCTCTCCAGCTATTCATCATAAGTCTGTAGCAAGCAGATAGGTCAAAAGAAATTATATTGCACTAAAGAGTGAGTCTTCTTATCTCTCCCATACCAGGGGAATAAGGGGCCAGCCGATCGATACAGTAGCTGCCTTATACTTCTTGCAATTATCAATAGCTGATTTCGCCTTTTGAGGCCTGCATCTATTAATGCAAGCTAATAATAATCACTTGAGCCTCCCCACAGGCAGGGGAGTCAAAGCTTTCAGTCCTGGAATTATTTATATAATCATATATGCTAAAGCACTCCTTCCCAACCATTTGCAGCCCAGATTCAAAGTTTGGTGGTCGGGGAAGAGGACTTCCGCGTCATTTGTAGCCCCAGGCATGCAGATGAGGACTGCATGCCCCTCCCCCATGTGAGTGTGTGTGTGTGTGTGTGTGTAAAAAGCCATGGAATGTTTCACCACGATGCCTACAGTGAACCTGCATGGTCCCCTGCAGTGAACATGCAGCAAGGCTCCGCAGCAAGAGAGCAAGGTGGATTTCTATCTGGAGCACATGGCTCCCTCCGATTAAAAATATCTGGGCAAATTTATCTCAATGACTTTGAATGCAAAAAGCGATCAGAGCAGTGGCTGGGCTGAATCTGTTGTGGGCAGGGCTACACACCGATTTAAGTAGTTAACTCCAAGTGGAAGCACAGAAGCTCAGATAAAACATTTAAAAAAAAAACCCACAAGTATAATTTTTGACTCCACGTTTCCTAGTGCCCCCACCCACACCCCGTAATAGGAAAGCGACGTCTCTATAATTGGCACTTGACATGCTGTTTGCGTTGGGCTGTGGTACACCAAGCACAGATTTCCTGTTGATGGAAGCATTTATCATTGTGATTGCCCCGGAGTGGCAGGTGGTGTTATCAATTACCTCTTCTTACCAATAATAATATTAGTATGGTAATATCTCTGCTCTAGTGAGAACCAATTAGCGGTCACTTGTCACAGCATTAAAGATGCAAGATCATGCTGAATTTAACCCAAAGGACCTAAAACAAAAGTTGGGGGGTGGGGAAGGAGCCAAAGGAAAGGGGAGAGATAGCAAGGGAGTAGGGGAAGGAACTTTGTGGGGAAAGGAATGAAAGGAAACATAAAAGTGAAGCCCTAATCTCTGAATACCTAGTTTGTGTGAAGGAGTAGGGCAAATAAATGCATTGTAAACAAAATGTCAGGTACACCTATGTAAAACTGTCTTCTATGAATCTAAAGCCAGGTATCTTCAACAAACCAGGACTGTGAACTCAGAACCAACTATTCAATTCCCCTTGTCAAGTCAATCTTGCAGACAGGCTTTCTGTTTTATCTGAAGAAATGATACAAATTAATTCAAACACCTAATTATATGTTCCATTAATGTAAAATATACAGTATTAATTTGTAAATAATATCATTAAGCAGACAAAATAATAACGTGTCACCTCTTAAGATGAAAACAACATTGCAAGAGGAGAGACAATTAACAAATTAGATTTAATTATAGGGAGGAAGAGCAACTTTTGTTTTTGCAATAGTGCTTAGGTATTGCAATATTTTAATAGACAGCGGTCATGTGATAAGTGTGCATGTTCTGTTGCCTAACTACAGGGAAGCCTGTACCTCTTCTATGTAATGAGCTGGGCAGAGCCAGAGAGCCTGCTTCTTGCCTCATCTGTGAAAATACTCCACAACACATTGTCACTTTGCAATATACTGTTTTGAGTAAAGCTTCAGATGCAAACTCTTTCACTGAAATTTGCCACACTGGATAAGAACCATTAAAGGTTTCCCATATAAGCATAAGGAAGCAAGGGAGGGAGAGAATAGGGAAGCAGGAAGGAACATGCTTAGGTTTTCCAATTTTACTTAAAAAAAATCCTCTCCTTGGTCTGAATCTTTGAAAGGGGCATTGTGGGATCCACGGAGGAGGGAATCTGCATAGGTTTCTGTTGTATGTGCCGCCTTCTTGTTCTTTCCTCTCAACGAAATTCCAGAGAAGCCAGCCCCAAGGGAGTCAGGTAGGCTGCAGCTCAGGCCGGCTTCTCAATCACCCCGCCACAGCAGACCACGGTGGCGACCTCAGCCCCAGGCCCCCATTCGGGCTAGCAGGAGAGATGGACGAGCAATGTCCACTTCTGCCTGACCTTCACCTGCTTCACCTTTCCACTCAACACCTACCGATCGCGCCACACTTCAGGAATCTGAGGGCTAGTTACTTTCACAAGGGCTAGGGCGGGATTCGCTTTCATTGGAGAGACTAGGAAGATCCTCCCCAGAATCACACCTCATAGAAAATGCACTGCAAGTCTCCCAATTAAACAGTTACACTGAGAAGGAAGACCTGGGGCGAGCATGCTGGCTTGCTACAGATCAGGAGGGGTGGGCGGGAAGAGGATGGAAGAGGGCCTCAAGCAACAAGAAAAGGGTTGAGAGCGGCTTAAAGTGACCCAATGAAGAGTCAGGGGACCAGGTGGTTTGTGGGATCCAGCGGGATCCCTGAAAGACTTCAGACATCGTGGAAACCCGTTTTTGATTCTCCCTTAAAGTGTCCCCAAAACGGAGGGAGGGAGGAAGACAGGAAGGAAAGAAGGAAGGAAAAAAAGAAAGGGAGAAAGGGAGGGAGGAAGAGAGGGAGGGCACAGCAGATCATAAAAGACAGTGCACCTTTAGCCTGTGGCTGGACACAGATGACCTGAGTTTCCTAAACGACGATCTTCTCGCCAAGTCGCTGCAACTTCTCTCAAACTTTTAATGGTCCTATAAATTTTGCAATTTTTTTTTTTTCATTTCAAGCATCACACCTTCCCTCCAAAACAACACTTTCATTTTTTCTCTCCTCACCCCTTTGGTAAAAGTCCTGCTCCAATAGCCCCAAAGTCCTAGCTGTAAACTTTTGGTTACCTCGGCACCAGGCACTTGTGTCCGTCCCGTCAAGCTCTGCAGCCCTTCAGAACTTCACGGCGGGATCACAGCGACACGCATCCAGCCCCCATAACTTAACCGTGACGCGCCGTCCGCGTGCACCAGTGTCAGCGCGTGTTAAAACAGAACTCCAAGTTTCGAACGTCTTTTATTTGCTTTTCTTTAATTTTTTTTTTTATCACTTACATAAGTACACCCTCCACCAAAAGGAAAAACAAACCAACCTTAAGGATTTTTTTTTCCTAAGTGGCTCTCGGGGCTGTTTGGAGGCGGCTCCGACCTGTGCGCGTCCTTCCTCGCACAGTTCTCTCGCGCTCTTCCCGGAGCCCAGAGCGGTTGCTTCGTGGAACTTAGACCTAGCTGCGCGCGGGAGAATGCGCTGTGGGAACCGAGAGCCAGCTTTCCGAGAGCCTGGAGAGTTACACAGGCGGGTCCTGGGGAGGGGGCAGGGGTTCCGTCAGTAGAGTCCATTCGCCCAGCCCTGCGGGAAGCTCGCAGGTCGCTGGGCATTGGGGCTGAAGGGTCACAGTCTGCTTTGCCACTCTCTACCACAAAAGAAACCAGGGCAAACTCCGGGAGGCCGTGTGAGCCAAAGCTTCGCACACTTGGCCACTTGCACGGGCAAAACCAAGAAATTTAAGAATGGGGGAAAAACCACAAAAAGTGCTCGCTAGGGAGAAGGGCCCTGGAGCGAGGCCTAGGGCACATCCTGGCAGCAGCTCCGGGATGGAGGACGCACGCGGGTGCGGGTGCTCGGTGTGGCGGGAGAGCGCGCGGGGGAGCGCGCGGGAGAGAGGCCGCGTTCGCGCGACCGCGGGCGGGGGTGCGGGGAGCGCGCCGCGACAGCTGGCCAAGGGTGCCAGCTGGCGTCGACATTCGCCACCCCCTCACCTGGCCCCCGCCTTACCCCCGAAACCCGGACACCACGAGGCCGGTTCGCCGGACTTTCGTGGACTTGGAACTTTGAGTCGCACTCGCGTTCCCACTCCGCAGGCCCGGACAGTAGGCGCTGGGGCCACAGGAGCAGCGGGAACGGGGACGGGGTCGGGGCGGGGGTGGGGGCGAAGCCGGGGCCCCTCCGTCCCCTCCCTCCCCTGGACTTAATAAGCCAGCCGCGGTGGGGAGGCCCCGGCGGGCGGGCGCGGAGCCGCGGAGGCCCTGGTGGTGGCAGCGGGCGGGGCAGGCGCTCGGGAGTCGGTGGGGACCGGGGAAGGGGGTGGGGGAGGAGGACGGGGGACAGCAGAGGGGAGGAGGACGCAGGGAGGGGAGGAGCCGCGCAGCCCGCGCCGCTTCCGAACCGGAAAGTTGGTCTTGCCGAAGTCCCGCCAGCGCAGCGTGCGCACTCCTCTCCGGCCGCGAGCCCCCGAGCCCGGCGGGCCGCCGGAGGAGCCCGCCAAGTAGACACGAGAGCCGGGGAAAAAAAGTCCGGAGACGGGGCCACCCGAGCCGGAGCGGGCCGGGCGAGCGGAGCGGCGGCGGCGACCCGCTGGCGACGAGCGACGGCGGCCGGCCGGCCGGGAGCGCGGGCGGGCGGCGCGGCGGCCGAGCGGCCCGGGCGAGACAAAGGCGGCGGGCCGGAGCCCTGCCCGCGGCCGCCCGCTCCGGGAGGGGCCGCCCCGCGGCGGCGGCGGCGGCGGGGGGGGCGCGCGGGCGACGGCGCAGACACTCTATAAAGGGGCGAGCCCGGCGCGCCGGCGGAGACGGCGCCGCGCGGACGCCGCCAAAGTTTGCCGGCTGCGCGGCGCGGAGGGGCAGCCGCACCCCGGGCCGCCGAGGCCGCGGCCGGGCGCCGGAGGAGCGCGCGGAGGGCGCCGGAGCCCGGGCGGCGGGGCCCGCGATGTGAGCTGCGCGGGGCGGCGCGCACCCGGGTCCGCAGGCGCCGCGGCCCCTCCTCGCCGGCGCGGCCGCTAATTGCCGGAGCGGCCTCATTTGCATAGGCCGCCGGAGTCCGCTGGAGGCCGGCCAATCGGCGCGGCCCTCCGCTAATGGCCATGCATTATTCACCAGCCTAATTGCTCAGCCCCATGCGCGGCCCGCGTAGCCGCCGCCGCCGCCCCGCGCCCCGCGCCCCGCGCCCCGCGCCCCGCGCCCGCCCCGCGCTGTCCCCGCCGGCCGCCCCGCTGATGCCGCTGCCCCGCGCGGGGCCGGAGCGCCGCTAGCAGCATGTCTCGGCGCAAGCAGGCCAAGCCCCAGCACCTCAAGTCGGACGAGGAGCTGCCGCCGCAGGACGGGGCTGCCGAGCACGGTGAGGGCCGGGGACCACGGGGTGGCCCGGAGTTCCCGGGCGCCCACCCAGGTTGGGATGCGCGGGCGGTGGGAGCGGCCGCTCGCGTCCCGGAGTAGGAGAAAGTTGGCCCGCTCCCGCGAGCCGGTGTGGCTGCGAGTCCAGCCCCTCGGCCGGGCTGACCAACCCGGACTGGGTCTCCGCCGAAGCGCGCGGGCGCCGAGAAGAGTTGCGGGGCCAAGTAAACTTGGCTCCGCTGCTCGGAACTGGGGTGCTGCGGTCGGGCTGGCTCCGGGACCGATCCGGGCCGACTGGGCCGGCGGCTGAGGGCCGCTCGCGGGGAGCGGGCGGGAGCGGGGGTCCGCGCTGCCGACTCCGCGCTGCTCCAGCTCTCTGCGCCCGCCCGCAAGCCGCTTGGGTGGGCCCGGAGCCTCCAGAAGGCGCCCGGACCCCGATCTCGCTCAGAGCTGACCCCCGGGAGGGGGCGGCGGCGGGGAACGGGTCCGGGGCTCCCCTACCGCCGGACGCGGGCCCTGGAAGCCGCCGCCTGGCCAGCTTTGTTCGGCGTCGCGCGCCCTGCTGCCCGGCCGGGGCTCGCCCGGAGCCCGCCGGGGCCCCAGGGCCACCCCGGTGATCCCAGTGTCTGTCGCCTGTCCCTGATACCGTCCGCAGGCCGCCTCCGCTGACCCTTGGGCCGCGAACCCCGCGGTGTCCCAGAGCGTTGACAAATCCAATCATCCCTTTCGGAAGCAGTGGGAAGTAAATGTCTCTTGGCCTTTGCTTAATGGCCGACTGGGGAATTGTGGGGCGCGAGCACAGCTGTTTCTTTCGGGGCTAGTGCGTGCGTGCGGTGAGGCCTCGGCACGTTTCTGGCGGATTGCAGGTTTTCCCTTCGGCCTTTTCGCACTCTTTTGGATGCACCGAAATCGGGCGCTCGAGGCACCTCGCAGTGACTTCGCTGGTAGGAACTTCCTCCTCCACCATCCAAAAGTGCAGGGCAGGCATTATCGACGTGAGACGCTGGGGAAGATGCCAGTGTGGTAGAGTTGAAGTTTAGCACCCTAAAGTTTCTGACACCCCGAATCCGTGAGCCCCGGGCGCCAGTTTCCAAAACTGGCGCCCCTTGCCAGGGTCACCGGGGCGCCGGCAAGGAGGCCGAGAAGGAGCGGCCGCGTATGACACGGAGCTCCCCCAACTAGTTCGAGGTGGAATCATTTACTCCTTAAAAGCCAACTTTTATGAGCAACGTGTTGTTAATTGTTTAGAGGCATATTCTAAATAATCTTTTAACTATGAAAACGATACCATCTTTAAAACACACACACACACAACCCAGTCTCAAAACCCTAAGAGACAGACGGAATTTAAGGGTTTAACGCACAGCGGTAAAGTTTGACTAAGCACGTCGCAGTAGAAAGTGAGAAAATGCCCACAGCAGCCCTGGAATGAATTAAATCAAATGGGACTCGTTGGGTCTTTTTGTTGCCATGAGGTGAGGGACCCGCAACTCTGCAGCCAAGTCAGCCAAGATTAGAACAGGCGATATGCTAAAAAGAAACGCTTGCATATGTTGGGGAGATTAGGGACAAAGAATCTTTTTGTCATGGAAATGGATTTTTTTTTGTTTTGTTTACTTCTTCACATAGAATTTCTCACACTTGGGTTGTTTTGTATTACCCTCAATGACTACATGATCAAATGAATGGATTTATTTCTGCCGAATGAGAAAGACAGTCTTTCCCTCAAAAGAACTACACTGCATCCCAGTGAGGAATTTTAAAGCTTCATTATTACGGCTCCTGAATAGCTCAAAATCCGCTTTCACAGCCGCCCTAAAATGCAACAGTGTAAATACTTCTCTGCTTTGTAGGGTCTTTATCAAAATGTGCAATGTCTCCTTTTATTAAAGCATATTTTAATTAATAGAGTAAACCCTCGTGTATTTAACAATTAACAAGCTGAGGCACTGTTGTTCATTTTTAATTTCGCTTCAGAAATGTGAGTGTGGTAAAGTTAATCGTGTAAACACGTCGGAGGATATATAACCCCGACAGTGTTGAAAACCCCAGATAGTCAATTATTTACGAGTTCTCCTTTGAATTCTGCTCGCTGCTCGAGTTTATCTCGAGACTCCCATGTCCAGGTTTTCCATCCTTTCGGGAGTGGCGTTTTCATCCAGGCTGTGTTTTCTACAGCCATTCAGACTTCTGATCCCGAGGTTGCCACAGTTCCTCATCATATTTTGCAACAGGCCAAAAATAGCCTGTCTGAGGCTGAGCCCTACTCAGGCTGTATGCGCCCCTCGGGTCTGAAGAAGACTTCGGGCAAACTTCTGGTGTAATTGTTCTGAAGCAGGTTGCTCCTGGAGCATCAAAGATTCTCTGTTCCCCAGGAAGTCAAGGAATGCTCATGCTGTCTTAACTCTAAGAGAAACGAGAAAAGTAGTTGTTGTGTGTGTGTGTTTTTTTTAAGGTGAATGCTTGTGTAAACTAAATTACTCCGTTGTCATTTTAAATCTTTATTATTATTATTATTATTATTATTATTATTACATGCAGCGGCAACAAATATGTGCTGCATGGAGTTATAAGTGGGCTAAGAGCACAGTGTTTTGGAAATGAAGTAAATGATTCCTTTGTATCACTTTGGGTGTGACATGTTAATTAAAGCACTAGGTCCATCTCTGCAGGAAAATTGAAGGCTTTTGTTAATACCACACAGAACAGATACCATATGTTTTAAAAAATGAGACTAGTAGAGGGCAAAGAGACGTAAGTCATGTTGATTTCTAGGAGAAGCCATATATTTTTATGTTTTATTTTTCAGGACTTGGTTTTTAGACAAACAATGAAGAAAAAAAAAATGCAACAATAGCTTTGGTTCTCTCCTGACCTTAGCACTGAAGGAATGAATTGACAAATCTGAATGAAAACAAGCAACTCTGCCTTATGGAAAGTTCTGGAGTTGCCCTGTGATAAAATTTTATTTTAAGTTACTGAGACCTAAATCCCAAATAGAAACTGTGGTTTTAAATTGTTTGTTCATGAATGTTTCCCATTTTAGAAAACAATGTGATTCAGCTTTGGGCTTCAGTTAGATCTGTGCCACCAATGGTGACATCCTCTGAGCCAGCTGAAGATTTTTGTTCTAAGAAAAAACTAATTAAAACTTCCAGGGACCGTGCCACACTTCAGCCCCACCAAGAACTTTAAAGACACTGCAACCGTGTGTTGGCCAAAGAAAGAGAAAAACAGTTCCTAAAGATACACGTCTCTGTCCTGGGAAAGTCTGTCTTTGAGAAAGAACAAAAGAATATTGTAATTTAAAACAGTTTTTGAGGATGTGTCTTCTTTGTGGGCAACGAATTACTTCACGGTGCTTTTCTTTCCTACCAATTTACAGTATATGGCTACCTTAAAATTTCTTTCAAATGTGTTGGGTCTTCAACCTAAGAGCTAACCAGTGGAATTCAGACTGTTTAAGTTGAGAGAGAGAAAGCCACCAGTGCTCAGTGAAGAGACCTTTCTTTCTTTTATCTGTATATGCAGGGTTTGCCTCCAGCCCCCCCCCCCAAGTACTCGCATTTACATTCAGCATACCAAAAGGGACAATACAGAAGCCACTTTCTTACATCCACTGGCAGATTGTTTTCTCTGAAACATGAAAGGTAGAAAGTAAGTGGAGGGGGGGGAGGGGGAGGAAGAATTTGCAAACATTTCTTTTTAAAATAACGCTCAAAAACTTAACCTGTTTAAAAATGCATGCTCCCAAAATGGGTGCCAATTAATTCCACCTTAAAGAGAGCTGATTGTGAGACAAGAGTTAGGGAATTTTAGAAGAGTATTCTGAACTTTTCAAAGCCTATGCCTAATCCAGGTTTTTCAGATGTGTTCAGACGGAGGGAAAGGTATGGAGGGAGAAGCAGCAGGAATTACTTAGCAAGCTGATTATTTCTTTGTATCCAGAATGGTGGTTGAAAACAAACAAAAGTGGGTCAGATTTCATTTTCTGCCTTACTGTCCATCTCCTGGTGGCCTTGAGAGCATTTTCTTTGGGGATGGGGAATACAACAAACAGAGCTAAGATTTCGGTTCTGTGAAGTAGCCAACAGTTGGAATTTAACATTCGTATGTGTAAGTATTGGCACAAGGTCTTGTGTAAGTAAATTAAAAAATCTTTTAAGCTGCTAATGCGATTTCTCACCATCTTTTAATACAGCAACCCAGTTTCGAGTGTCGTTTTTTAAAAATAATATGATAAAAAAGAGTTTCTCTTTTTTCTCTTTTTCTTTACTGTTTTATTGGCTTTTCTTTTTCTGCGTGATTTCTTGACTAGTTGCCAGTATAAGAAAGAGCAGTGAATCTTAGACAATATCAAGAGGATGTGAGCTAGTTCTCCTGTTGGCAGGGCCCTTCTGTAATTAGTGTGTGTTAGGTTGCTGCACATTTCATAGACAACCTATGTGGAAACCAAATTTTGGTAATTGTTTTAATTAAACTGTCATTAAGGTGCCTTGGGTTTTTTCTCTTGCGATTTCAATACAGTTATGATTTAAGATGTGCTCCGCTGTGTGGCTGCCAAACAAACAAGGCGAGTCAAGCTCCAGAAAGTGAAAAATGCCGTTTTTAACAAAATAATGGGATGACCTTTATGATCGTGACCAAGATTGATTTGTTTCTTAATTAAAGGAAAGGGGTTCTGGCCACCAAAGGGAGCTGATGGTCCCCACCCACGTGTGTTCCCGTCTGAGGGTGGACCTTTTCTCTCACCTCTAGCCTAGCTGGGTGTGCTCTAGGAGGCTCCGTCCCCTTCGCATTCTTTGCAAGCATAGTGACTTCATAGTAAGGCGTGGAACCGTTCCCAAGTGTGAGACCCTAGGAAAGGTGGGTAGCAGAATGCTGGCCGGCTTGCGCACTCTCCCTGAAGGTGAGTCTTTAGGAGTGCTGTGGCAAGCCTTGCTGACTTAACCTTTGCCTGCTTTGCCCTGCCAGAGGCGTCCACTAGATGTCAAGCTCATAATACAATTAGTGCATCTGTGCTGTTGACCTTGGCAACAGGGCTCACCACCAGCCCTTTAAGTGTAAACTCGGAGTCCGAGCGTTAACCAGGGATCCCATGAGTTTGTTCCGGGCAGTACACGCTTATCAAATGCCATCCAGTGCAGCACAAGTGTTTATAGCTCTTGGAAGAAGAGAAACTGGCTTGCTTTTGTGTAGCCATTACATCTTGAACGGTTTAATTAACCCTGCAGGTGCCAGGCCACTTTGTCCTCATTCCTCAGCATTGCGGGTCCTCAGAGTGGCCTCAGACGGAGCTGTTTGATAATAGTCTTGTGTAATTTGTACACATGGAGAGTCGCTGGCACCATGGGGTGGGTGGTGGCTTTTCCAGTATGACTTTCTGCTTGTATGCAAATTTCTCCCGTAGAAGTGAAACCGTACGGTGAGGTAATGACCGGCGGTGGAAATGACTTACTCGCCAGCCCAGGTGCCTGAAGCCAGGGCCTACAGGTGATCTCAGCCTCTTTCCTAGTTGCGGTGTGGCTAGAGCTATTTCAGTGTAGGCATTTCTGTACCAAACCCACTTTGCTTGCTCACTAAATCTCTCCCCTCCACCCTCCCCGGAAGAGTTCGTAGGCGCTCTGATAGTGGATTTCCCTCCAGTGGACACTTTCTAGGAGGCATGTCATAAAATGATGTGGAGTTCTTTTCTTCAAATTGTGGAGATCTCTGTATTTGAACCACCCTCATCAAATTATGATCAGAATTTCTGGCTTCTGCTGACATGTCTCAGGTCTGTGGTTTTTGTGAAGCACGAATCGTGATGTGAGCTTGAGTCTAGCGTGACAGCTGGATGAAAGGCCGATTGTGCAAGCCTTGAAGTGCAACAAACATCTTTCTATCAAAGTGACTGTGTGTGCCCTGCCACCTCAGCTTTGTGTCCCATAAAGGGACAGTGTCTCTGGCCCTGGAGCTTCACCGCACAGATCAAAACCCAACCAGTTTAAACAGAAGACGCCTGGGGCCTGTGCCACAGGTGGTCGTGACTTAACAAATTTGTGATGTAGGCCACTGACTAAGAGGGAGCCTGTGGGTCAGTGCCTCGCCGAGCATAGCAATACTGCCCTCCACCGTTCAACTCTGAGCACAGGCTGCCAGGTCTGGGGTAGAAGGGCAGAAATTTTTCTTTTGCGCCTGGAATTTCTTCTACATTGTTAAACACAGTGGGGGTCTCTATTTGTCTCCTCCTGTGACACAGCTTGGGCTCAGTGTGGCGATAATTCATCTTTCTTTATGGGATTCAAAGCTATCATAAGGAGTTAAAAAGAATTAATTTGCAAGAAAATAAGTGTCTCCAAAGAGTTTGAGAAAACTTGAGAAATGCTTGCTACATTTTTAAGAGATGGAAAGACAAAGGGAAAAGTGGGGTTTTCTCTCCGGAAGACCCACCTGGCATTTTAAAGCTACTAGTTAAAGAGGGGAAGTTTAACATGCCTCTCTCAACACTAAACAAGCCTGCCTTCTCCCTTTGTTAATTGTAATGAATTAAAACTATGTAATGAAAGTGTAGCAAAATAAAGGGAACCCGAAGTCAGCAAGTTTACTACTGCTTTTTAATGGGTAAAATTCTTTACACTTTTGAAAAGAGAAAGCAAAAATAAGCCTTGCTAAGAACTATGCATAAATATTTGTATAGAGAAACACGGAGTCTCAAATATCTTTATACATTGCAATGTTTTTCACTTGTGCCTCGAAAAAGATCATGTTCTAGGAGACAGAAAGCATGGTGTCATTTTTCAAAACTAACCAGGAGAGAAAGCTGAGAGAGTCAGAGAGGCTGTGGTAGGTGAGAATGTGCCGACAATCGGCAGACTTTTATTAAACATGCTATTTCATCAGCGAGTACAAAAACGCATGTGCTCTTAAAATGAGTGCCCTGAAGCTGGCTGCCTTGTGTTGTTTTTTTTTTTTTTTTTTTTTTCTGAGCGACTGCGGGCCTTCTCCTTCTCCTCTGCTAGCCACAAACAGGACTCTTGCTCAAGATGGAGTTAGAAACCCTAAGTGCTGGGGTGACATAAATCAATCCCAAATTTATTTTTTAGTCTTCTCAGTGCAGATAACTGGTTTCCCAGGGTAGTGAGGACTGTGTGGTCCTTTTGGTAGTTATCTTGACCTGGTAGCCGCCATCACCAGCTGGTCTGCCAGCTAGGAGGAGAAAGGCCCTTCTAGGAGAGACATCTATCACGCAGATGAATTAGTTGGTCAACTGGCATTTTCTCCCCATAATGTATGGGTGTATGCAACCTTTATAGTAACATAATATAAAATGCCTGCCTAATCCCTGCCTAGTCAGTTTCATCTCTTAGTTGTTCACCAACCAGTAGGCAAAAATAAAAATTACTTTGACAGAAATGAGAATGATTAGAATGCTAATTTAAAAAAAAAAATCTCCTCAAAAAAAAGGAAAAAAAAAGAATGAGAATTAAAAACTTGAATTGTTAATAAATTTCTTTCCGTTGTCCTTTTGAAGAGTGTACCTCCCTGATTCCCATTACCAATAAGGTAAACATTTTAAGCAAAATTGACCAGTAGGCTAATATCTATTACTTTTCAGCATGGTGGCCATTTCAGAATGTAAGCTTAAGTGAAACATGGTTAAATAATATAATCCTGGCTTTAAAAGATGGCAGAGTTAAAGGATATTAGCAGCAATGTGATAAAATTATAAAGTGCAGCCAGGGCATCCATCTGGGCTTTCTTCTGTGGAGAACAAATAATAACTTGTTTTCAACTTCACACATAGACACTGTGATACATGCCTGTAGTCAAAAGCAGGTTGTAATTTAATTTCTCTCACACTCTGCAGAATGCATCAGAGGTCAGCACGTGTGATCAGTGACTCCAAAGAGTCCTGTCCTTAGGAAAGCATGCTATGTTCAGATCCCTGGCCGTCAGTTCGGTTAAAAGGTATTTTGTTGCTTAAAAACATTTCAAATACAGACAAGTTCAGCTCCACAGAGGGAACATTAGTCTTTTATTTGTATTTGTGCTTATCTTAATAAATTTCTGCTTATCTCCAACTTCTATAAAAGAGATCTAGTTATACTCAAATTTAGAAAGCACAGCTCTTGCTTGAGCGTGAGACGGAAGGGCCTGTGTCACTGGCACTTTAAACAGACCCCAGCAGAAATGTGAAGTGGCAATTCTCATTTATTTGCCCCAGATAAAAAATGCAAATCATATTGAAGAATCCTCCCCCCCAACTGTAGTTTTTAAGATCACTCTTTTGCCAAAAGTGAAATTCATGATGAAGCCTGGCTCATGAGCAAATTGTTGCCAGGCTTGTTTCCTTAGGCTCATTAACATAAAGAACTGTTAACAGGTCCAAAGGGTCAGAGTGCCTTTTCCTTACAATTTCCTCCTTCAATTTGGAAGGAGTATAGGTGGAAGATCATTTTACTTTGAACAAAATATCTTATGTTGAGCTAATTGTCACTTAAGATTGCATTAAACAAAATGACATTATTTGGTAGAACACGTTCAAACATTCCATGCACACTTTGTACAGCTAAGAAACATTTTAATTTAGCAGCCCTCGAAATGGAGAAAAAAAAATGAAATTAACCTGAGGGATCCTTTCTCAGCTTCAATGCCTTTGGAAGTGAACCCTAAAAACACTTAACACATGAAAAAAAAAAAACTAATGGGGGTGTAAAAATGCAAATCTTTAAGGTAAATAGAGAATTGTTTGGCTTGAGACCCCTTTGAAAAGCGTGGGGTCTCTGTGTCACAGTGCTGCACTTTGTTACAGGAAAATCTGGGAAATGTTCATTTGTGAAGGCATAACTTACAGTACTGCAGTTAATTCTTACCACACTGAGTGCGCTCTAAATGATCTCAAAGTCAACCCACCTTTAAGCGCGTTCTGAATGAATTCTTCCTAGTGCACACCTAATATAAAGAAAATGTATTCTTTCAGAAAGACACTTTTGGTTTTGATACTTAAGGTGTCTACACCTTCAGTCTTGCACACACTGACATTTTTATCTCCTTCAAGGAGGTGCATGTAGATAATATTTCAAGGCACTAGCAATTTTTAATTTGTTGGCATTTTCTTTTTTAGAAAGTACTAAAATTATAGTTTTTATATCATAGCTTTACATGTTGGAAAGCAACTTCTCATAGCCAGCTTCTGCTAAGTTATTTCTGTGCGTCTATTTTACTGCTTAATGCAAATGAGCTCTTTAATGTCACTTAGGTGTGTGTAAACATAATGTGTACGATGTATATATATGGTTTTGAGGAACATGTAATTAATTAAAAAAATCATAAATTAAAAATATTGACAATTGGTTATATTTTTTTTAAATTAAGCTACTGGAATTTTGAAGAGCTCGTTGTTTGTTTCTATTGAATGATTAAAAAATTCTAACCTTCCCCGAATTCCTGTCCCATAACCTTAAGCAGGTTTGCAGTTAGTTTTGCATACATTTGGGAAAGTTGAGCATGAAGTATTTGCTTTGCTAATGTGCCTATCTGCTGTATAAATCGGTTGTGTCTTTGCTCCTAGCTACCCTCAACCTCATTACAGATACCTATTACCTTCCTTCCCCCACGCAGTAATGAGCCTGACTGCAGCAGCCTGATCTTCGCACTGAGTTTAGTTTAAAAGTCTATGGGGTTTATGGGCTGCAGCTCTAAGTTCTTTCCCCTTCAAATGGCTTAGCCAGTTAAGAAAATGCTAATTGAATGCTGCTAATAATTTTTAAAGGCATGTATAAATTACCTGGAAATAATGGCCTCATGGAAAGCAATGGACCAGCCACAGAAAAAAAATATTTATATATTTTTTTATTTTATTTTCCAGAGAAGGAGTGGGAGTTTCCTGGACAAAATTTCCTGGACCAAAAAAAGAAAAATATTCTGCTCAATATGGGGCTGAATTAACCTCCCCAACCCCCCCAAAAAAATTGTTAAAAAATTGTTAGAGACTTTTTTGGCAAGTCCACGTGCTGGTGTTGGAACACCAGTGCCCTTTCAGGATGGGGCTAGAGTTGTTTTGTTCTCAACTTTGCACACTTCACAAAGAGCTGACTTGCCGTGACCTTTGCTCTGTTCAGCCGATCTGCTGCTGTCACTCTATTTGCAAGGTGACAGAAACAACAACAGTGGCACCTAGGCTGGCATGCAAACCCAGGCGGCCGTGGGCACCACACCCCACCACTGTGACCCAAAAATCCAGAGCTGGAAGTGTCACTCGGTGTCGATTTCTCCTTCCCGTCCAGCTATTTATTTGATCAGGTGTGAATTAGAGTTGTTCATTAAACACGGTTGTTATTCGGCACAAGAGGGTTAGGGGAGACAGAGGAAGTAGCTGCCTACAACAGTAATTAAACATGTGTAACCAATTAGAGGCTTTTCCACGATGGTGCAAGCATATAATTTGCTAAGTCTTTCTATGAGAATAGATGAAAATAGGTACAAAAAGTGTGTCTGACTACAACATTCTCATGTTAAACATGTCAACATCAATGAACCTTAAATATATAATTCCTAGTTTGTTAGCAAACCACTGAACTCTATTGGCTAATCACAATAACATGTAATTTTAAGTTCATTTTGCCAAAGAATATTGCATCTGACAGAGCCGATTAATTGTACTAAACATTTTAGGCCTAGAGTATATTGATAGTCACATGGCAAATCCTAAAATGCAGAGGCCTCTGCCTTCCGAAAAAGAAGGGAAGAGGACACAATTGGGATCTTAAGGAGTGCATATAGTTTCTTTGTTATATTCACAAATCATAGTATTTAGCCTAAATTTCCTACATGAAGTGAATGCCCATTGATTCAAAAGATTCTGTGGGCTTAGAAATGATAAATCCATGCTCCCGGCCCACACCGCGCAGGCGTCCTGTCAGGTGCGGGTGTGTGGGGAAGGTTAAGGATTAGCTCGGCGATGTTAAGTGAACTCTGGCTGAGGCGTCTCTAATTTTGTTGGAAATGAGGAAGCCCGATGGTAAAGGGGAATCCTAATGAGCCCGTCGAAGGCTGGCTTTGTACCCGACAGACAGGGCGGCTGCGGATTGTATGAAGGCATTGGAAATCGATGTGTTCTATGGAATTTCATTAAGAAGCAGTATCCACAATTGATAGAGCCTCATAATTTGATGGATTGTGCTAAGAAAATGATTAGCTAGCTAGAAAGAGTCATAGAACACACACGCTGAGACGTCAGAAATGTTGAAGTGGGGTAATTTGTACAAAATAAAAAATATTGATTTTACCGATGTGCAAAATTTTGAAATGGAGGGCGGCTGTCTGGCGGAGCCCGGCTGATGTAATCTCTTGGTTTCCTAGGCGTCCCGGGGGACGGAGCGGAGGACGCGGACAGCGGCAGCGAGAGCAGGAGCGGCGGCGAGGAAACCAGCGTGTGCGAGAAGTGCTGCGCAGAGTTCTTCAAGTGGGCGGACTTCCTGCAGCACAAGAAGGCCTGCACCAAGAACCCGCCGGTGCTGATCGTGCACGAAGATGAGCCGGCGCCGCCCTCCGAGGACTTTCCAGAACCTTCTCCTGCCAGCTCGCCCAGCGACCGCGCTGAGAGTGAGGCGGCTGAGGAGGTGGCGCCCTCGGAAGGCAGCGAGGTGAAGGCCGCGACGAAGGAGGCCGAGCCCATGGACGTGGAGGCATCTGCAGACAAGGGCCCCCCGGGCCCGGGTGTGGCCCCACCGCCACCAGCACTGCCGCCGCAGCCGGAGCCTGCGGCCTTCAGCATGCCGAGTACCAACGTGACGCTGGAGACGCTGCTGAGCACCAAGGTGGCCGTGGCACAGTTCTCTCAGGGGGCGCGCGCCGGCGGCACCGCGGGCGCCGGTGGCAGCGTGGGCGCTGTGGCTATCCCCATGATCCTGGAGCAGCTGGTGGCGCTGCAGCAGCAGCAGATCCACCAGCTGCAGCTCATCGAGCAGATCCGCAGCCAGGTGGCCCTGATGAGCCGGCAGCCTGGGCCTCCGCTAAAGCCCTCGGCCAGCGCCCCGGGCACGGCCGCCGTGCAGCTCCAGGGCCTGGCTCCGCACGCGGCCCTCCAGCTCTCCGCCGGGCCCGCCGCCGCCTCTGCCGGCTCAGGCTCCACCCTGCCCGCAGCCTTCGATGGCCCCCAGCACCTGTCGCAGCCTGCATCTGGCACAAGCACTCCCGGCAGCACCGGTACTGGCCCGGCCGAATCTGGGGCACACCCAGCCTGCAGCACTGGCCCGGCTCCAGGGGCTGTGGCCGCAGCACCCAGCACAGTGGGCAACTCGGTGCAGCCCCAAAATGCATCTACACCCCCTGCCCTGGGCCCCGGACCCCTCCTCAGCTCAGCCTCCAATCTGCCAAACCCTCTGCTACCTCAGACTTCGTCCAGCAGCGTCATCTTCCCCAACCCGCTGGTTAGCATTGCTGCCACAGCCAATGCCCTGGACCCCCTGTCGGCCCTTATGAAGCACCGCAAGGGCAAACCCCCCAATGTGTCAGTGTTCGAGCCCAAGGCCAGTGCCGAGGACCCTTTCTTTAAGCACAAGTGCAGGTTCTGTGCCAAGGTCTTCGGCAGCGACAGCGCCCTGCAGATCCACCTGCGCTCCCACACAGGGGAGCGGCCCTTCAAGTGCAACATCTGCGGGAACCGCTTCTCCACCAAGGGCAACCTGAAGGTCCACTTCCAGAGGCACAAGGAGAAGTACCCCCACATCCAGATGAACCCCTACCCTGTCCCCGAGTACCTCGACAACGTGCCCACCTGCTCCGGGATTCCCTACGGCATGTCCCTGCCCCCAGAGAAGCCCGTGACCACCTGGCTGGACAGCAAGCCAGTGCTGCCCACTGTGCCCACATCAGTAGGGCTGCAGCTACCCCCTACTGTCCCTGGCAACCACAGCTACGCCGACTCCCCTAGCATTACTCCTGTCAGCCGTTCCCCTCAGAGGCCCTCTCCAGCATCCAGCGAATGCACCTCTCTCTCTCCTGGCCTCAACAATACTGAGTCCGGTATCATGGTGAGGCCCGAGTCGCCCCAGGCGCTCCTTGGTGGGCCTCCACTCACTAAAGCAGAGCCAGTCAGCCTGCCCTGTTCCAGCACTAGGACAGGGGACGCTCCTGTGGTGGGCGGGCAGGTGAGTGGATTGCCCACTTCGGCTGCCACCACCGTCACAGACAGCGCCTGCACGAGCCTTGGCAGCCCTGGCCTTCCGGCCGTCTCTGACCAGTTCAAGGCCCAGTTTCCTTTCGGCGGGCTGCTTGACTCTATGCAAACGTCAGAGACCTCAAAACTGCAGCAGCTGGTGGAGAACATTGACAAGAAGATGACCGACCCCAATCAGTGTGTCATCTGCCACCGTGTGCTGAGCTGCCAGAGCGCACTGAAGATGCACTACAGGACGCACACGGGGGAGAGGCCCTTCAAGTGCAAGATCTGTGGCCGCGCCTTCACCACCAAGGGCAACCTGAAGACGCACTTTGGGGTGCACCGCGCAAAGCCCCCGCTCCGAGTGCAGCACTCCTGCCCCATCTGCCAGAAGAAGTTCACGAACGCTGTGGTGCTGCAGCAGCACATCCGGATGCACATGGGCGGGCAGATCCCAAACACGCCGCTGCCTGAGGGCCTCCAGGCCATGGATGCCGAACTGCCCTTTGACGAGAAGACTGCAGAGACCCTCAGCAGCTTTGATGATGACATTGATGAGAACTCCATGGAGGAGGAGGAGCCGAAGGACACTGCCAGTGACTCCTCCAAACCACTCCTTTCCTACTCGGGGTCCTGTCCACCCTCGCCCCCATCGGTCATCTCCAGCATCGCCGCCCTGGAGAATCAGATGAAAATGATCGACTCAGTCATGAACTGCCAGCAGCTGGCCGGCTTGAAATCAGTGGAAAACGGGTCTGGGGAAAGCGACCACTTGAGCAATGACTCCTCCTCCGCGGTGGGTGACCTGGAGAGCCGCAGTGCCGGCAGCCCTGCCCTGTCAGAGTCCTCCTCCTCCCAGGCCCTGTCGCCTGCTCACAGCAACGGTGAGAGCTTCCGTTCCAAGTCTCCGGGTCTCGGCCATCAGGAGGACCCACAGGAGATCCCACTGAAGACTGAAAGGCTGGACAGCCCACCCCCCGGCCCAGGAAACGGAGGTGCCCTGGACCTGACAGCGGGCCATCCCGGCCGGCCACTCATCAAGGAGGAGGCCCCCTTCAGCCTGCTGTTCCTGAGCAGAGAGCGGGGTAAGTGTGCAAGCACTGTGTGTGGTGTCTGTGGCAAGCCTTTTGCTTGCAAAAGCGCGCTGGAAATCCACTACCGCAGCCATACCAAGGAGCGGCCATTTGTCTGCACGGTCTGCAGGCGAGGCTGCTCCACTATGGGTAACTTAAAGCAGCACTTACTGACACACAAGTTGAGAGAGCTGCCTTCTCAGGTGTTTGACCCCAACTTTACTCTAGGTCCCAGCCACAGCACACCCAGCCTGACCTCCAGCCCCGCGCCCACCATGATCAAAATGGAAGTGAACGGTCACAGCAAGGCCATCGCATTGGGTGAGGGCCCAGCCCTACCAGCCGGGGTCCAGGTCCCTACTGGGCCCCAGACAGTGATGAGCCCGGGCCTGGCACCCATGCTGGCACCCCCACCGCGCCGGACACCCAAGCAGCACAACTGTCAGTCCTGTGGGAAGACCTTCTCCTCAGCCAGTGCCCTGCAGATCCATGAGCGCACCCACACTGGGGAGAAGCCCTTCGGCTGCACCATCTGCGGCAGGGCCTTCACCACCAAGGGCAACCTCAAGGTAAGAGGGTCACAGGTCGGAGGCGGCGGCCAAGCCGCTGGCACCTGTGGACGGCCCCGGCACCCCTTCTCTAGGCTGCCTGCAGAGGTTCTGTCTTCACCCTCATGTGTATGTCCTATAGAGACTTGTGGAGTGAGTTGTTCGTACATACACAGTGTGAGTGTTTGTAGTATGTGCATGTGTATATACCTGTGTGTATGAATAGTGCGCATGCGTGTGCATGTACTCAGAAGATATGCAGCCCATTAAACAGCAGGAAGGGAAGCAGGGATCCATGTTCTACCGGAGCGAGCATACGTCTACATGCTCCTCTGATAGTACTGGCCTGCTCCAGGCCTAGGGTCATGATAGATGCTTGGCCCTCAGGCCGAAGACACAAACCTCTTGAATCCGTCAACAAAATCAACTTGGCCCTTAAGGGTTAGCATACAACACAAAGATTTGATTTGCCCTGTGAGGTCTAGAATGTTCTAACGTCCATGTGACTGCAGACAGGGCCCCCGGAAGGAACACAGGATGAGAAGCCCCCTCCCCACACACACACCTGAAGCCTGGAGGAAACGGAGGGTCTGTTGTGTCCCTGCTTAAGACCAAGGGCAGCTAAGTGTTCTCTGAAGACCGGCTGCCGGCAGGTGCTGCAGATGCTGCTGGCCTTAGCCAAGCAGACACTGCCTGCCCAGGCCTCGGAAGCCTCTCCAGAGAAAGCCAGCGGTCAATACCCGAGGCTCTGTGCTGAGCCAGCACAGACCGAACAGGAGTCTCCTGAGGACCCTGTTGCTCTGGGCGGCCCAGGAGGATCTTAGTGCAAGTTTTTTTCCTGTTCGAGAGGAAGCAAGAGAGAGGGAGAGTTGAAGACTTCAAGTTTGAGACCTTTTAAAATTTTGAAAGTGAGCTGGGGAGATAGCTGAGCCTAGTCTCGTTGGCGAGTTCCAGCCAGTAAGAATCTGGGGGAGGGGAGAACCACGCTTGAGGAGCAGCACCAGCGGTGTCCTCTGACCCCCACATGCGCACACTGAGGTGGGGAATGAATGAAGCGGTGAACAAGTGCCTTTATCCTTAAAGCCCTCGTAGCAGTAGTGTCTAGTCTCCAGTGGTCTTGTGGGGTTTTTCTTGATGGGTGTGTATGTTGGTGTCTAACAAGTTTGTTCACTTATGCGCTGGTTTTGCTTTTTATATTCACAGAATGAAACACTGTGCGTATAGTACAGGGTGCTGGGTTCCACCTAACTGCGTTCAGTTGACCCCGGGCTAAGGCTTAGAATGTGGATAACTTGAGACACTGAAAGCAAGACATGGCTGCCTCGCAGTGCCAGGCGCCCTCACTCTCGGCTTGTCTCTCTGTGTCTCCCGCAGGTACACATGGGCACCCACATGTGGAACAACGCGCCTGCGAGGCGTGGCCGCCGCCTGTCTGTGGAAAACCCCATGGCCCTGCTCGGCGGGGACGCTCTGAAGTTCTCTGAGATGTTCCAGAAGGACTTGGCAGCTCGGGCAATGAATGTTGACCCGAGCTTTTGGAACCAGTATGCGGCTGCCATCACCAACGGGCTGGCCATGAAGAACAATGAGATTTCTGTCATCCAGAATGGAGGCATCCCTCAGCTCCCAGTAAGTCTAGGTGGCGGTGCCATCCCGCCTTTGGGTGCCATGGCTGGTGGGGTGGACAAGACACGCACTGGCAGTAGTCCACCCACTGTCAGCTTGGACAAAGCAAGTTCAGAGACGGCAGCCAGCCGGCCATTCACGAGGTTCATTGAGGAGAACAAGGAGATTGGAATAAACTAGCCTGATACCCTTAAGACTCCATCCTCCTCTTCTGCCCCGAGTCCGCTCCTCACTGATGGAGCGTCCGGCTTTGGACCCCACATGCCCAGACTCTCATTAATCTTTTACCCATGACAGAAAATATGTGCACCACGTGGCTGCTGTTAGGTGGCCTGGGGAGGGCCGCACGGTACTTCCTTCAGCAGTGGGTTTGACTGTTCTTAAGAACTCTGCAGCCTTTTAAATAAATTACAGACAAAAGCTTATGTGCTTGGAAAACGGCCTTAGGAACCGAAAAGAGCTGAGACCATATCTACTTCATTTCTCCTAAAACCGAGTGACCCTGTCATGTGGGGGAACAAGGTCCCCTGTGGTAATCCAGTGAGCTGCATTCGATGGTTTTGTTCAAATTCTGTAGACACTTGAACTCTGTTTTAGGGACCCTTCCTCTTGAAGAAGCAGTTCAGTGCTCCAAATGCTGTGTATTACGACAGTCTCTTCGTCTATAGTATTTATGTTAAGATTATGCGGGTAACAGACAATAAAACAGCCCAACCTTAAAATGAAGATTTTGAATCACAGAATACATCTGGCTATGTGATTTTTTTTTTAAAGCAAGATTTGCTTTATTATAAATAAGTGGATTAATTCAATGCAGGCAAAATTGTGACGTTCTATTGGGAAAGATAGCATGCTTTTTGTGTGCAAGTACCTGTCAGTAACACCCCCCCCCCTTTAATTTAAATGTTTGTAGCTGCTATGTGAACAATTGTTCTCTAGTTTGGTCTGTAGCCCCACAGTCGGCTGGGAACAAGTTACAGACAACCATCACCGTAAGATGATTCACGGCATTATACACAGTTGTGAGTAAATATTTCACATTATCAAAGCTGTATAATAAAGAGGCAATGTTTGTATAATGTGGTTGCAAATCTTAATTTATACAATTGCACTTTTAGTATTTTGTATTAGGGAGGTTTGTCTATAATTTGAAAATTTAAAAAAGATGTAAAGTATTTTATAACTCGTACTTCGGTTTAAAGAAAATGGAGAAAAAAATCATGTCACAATTTATTGTTTTGTCTTAAAGTCGAACATGAGAAATCTATGCTGTTTAAGCAGAAAAGCCACCAAGACTTGTCAGCACCTCAATAAAATAAGGCCTGCCATTTCTTAAATTAACATGATTTATTTAACTTTTCTACAAAACCCGTTGAAAAACTGTGAGCACCCTAACAAAACTTTGACAAATTAATCTTAGTCCCGTGACACAGAAAAGGCAAGGAAACAACAGAGTGAGCGTTGAGCAAGGGTGATTTCACTGTAGGCTCGCCTCTGTCTCTCTCAAACACGTGATACGTGGCCGCCTCACAGCACTGGCCAGGGCGCTCATGAGACAGGAAGACTGAGTGTGAGTGTCTGGCAGTCTAATCAGTCATAACTTTGACATTTTGTAAGTTGGTGATTTATCCAAGTAAAAATACAGTGCAGTGTCCTGATTATTCAGAATCTGCTGATGACTTGTCCAGAGTGCATCCAGTGGGCAAAGGAGCCAGATGCTGGGGGGCGGGGCTGAATCGAAACTTGAACGTCAGTGTTGTGTGTACTACCTCATTTTTGTGCATCGCAAGCATGCTGGGATGTGACATGATGAACTTCCAACAAAATTGCTCAAGACACACTGTAGGTAGCTGGGTACCTCGGCAGGGAGCTGTCCGCGCCTGAAGGCCAAACCAGATAGTGTGAAACAGAATGACAGCGCAGTCACCTCATACAACTGAACCAACAGGAAAAGACACTGCAGGGGAATGACTACCACTGGCCCACGGCTGAGCAGAAAGCTTTGGGGCCCCTTAGCGGTTCCTGTCTTTGGAATCAAACACTGAAATCTCTGACTCTGTTTTCCATGTAGTGAAATGAGGTGGAGCATCTCCAGGCCATGCCGTCTCCTGCTGGGGTGTGGGGCCAGGGGCTTCAGCTTTGGGAAGAGGAAGACAAGGTGGCTTAATGTTGCTGTGCTTTGGCAGTTAAATGTCTTGTTATTTATGTGTCCTTTTGGTGTGTGTCCTCCCCTCCCCCATCTTGGTTGGTATTTGGTACCATGTTAGTGTTCTTTTTTCTCTCAAAAGGATGTGTATATAACTTAAGAAAAGAGAAATGTAAAGCGTTATAAATGAGATGGCTGATGAAGGTGCAGTGGCCACCCCCATTCTGTGTTCAGGGCTGGCTGTCCCTCGGCGTGGTGAAGAGAGACACTATTTTTATACTGCAAAACCACTCGGGGTGAGGGCCTCCCAGAACCAGCCAGGGTGTTTGGCAGACCCGATATATTTTATGATTAAATCTCGTGGCTTGACACATCTACTGGCTGAAACGGATGTCGTAGTCTAGGTTACTATTTTTGTCATATGGAACTGAATAAAATGCAGGATGTCATATTATTTCTGAATTGTGTTCCCTGATTCTTCTCGGTGGAATTTGCGGTGGATGGATGTCTGTGGTGTTTTCCAGGGGAAAGTCGGCAAGGGTTGACAGCTTATATTTAAGCAATGTCTAGGATTACTTGGATCTTGCTTCCCCCACCCCCTGCACTGGGCGTAGAACCCAGGGCCCTGTACGTACATGCATGCTACGTCAGCACCTTGCCACTGGTCCATATATCCTTCCTTTGATATTTTTTTTCTTCCCCAAATAAAATAAATCTTTCTAACCATGTATATTGCTTTACATCTGCCGTGGAAGAAGATGTGCTAGAGCTGCCTGCGAGAATCTGTGGGGCGCGGGTGACGGAGCTCAGTATTCTCTTCCCGTCTTCTGCACCAACCGAGCACACAGCAATTGGGTCACTTGAACAAGGAGGTGGACTCCAAGTAGGAAGACTAGGAACAAGAGTGCGCTCATGGGCACCACACACAGCGCGTTTCACGTGGGCTCTCTGACATCAGCCTCTGTCTACTCCCACTGGAGATGTCATTTACTTCTAAATTAGCTTTGTCTCCCGGATGACATTGCTAAGAATTGTAACTTTAATTTAAGAGCTCCCAGATACATGTTAAACAATCTAGCTCTCTCTTTTTTTTTTTTTTTGTAAACACTAAATAACAATTGATATATACAAGCAACTTGTATCAGGAATATGGTAGAAAAAGAGTTCTTTTAGAAATGAGAAAGATGCCAACTAATCCAGCTGGCCAGGGATCCCCCCCCCCATTTGTTGATGTGTTTGAACTAAGTCAGATAGTAAATTTAATTTTTTAAAAAGAGAAATAGCAAAGATTCCATAACTATTTAGAATCATCAATATAAATTAAAATTCAAGAGAAAAAAAGGACCAATCTCTTCTATTTCAAAATTACTTTTAAGCAGCGAGTCAGAGGCCTCCGGGCTTAGCAAGTGCGGGTTGCACTTCTGACACCAGCTCCAGTCGCTCAGAAGAAGCCTAAGTGGCCACGATCCCTAAAAATTATTTAACTGCATCTCTGTTCTGAATTCATTGTGTGAGCCACTAACATTTAAAACTAATTAAAAGCAGTGCCACAGGGCCAAACAGGAATGATATTGTCCCGGTGGCTTAGGGTAAGGCTGTACATCCCCTTGCTTCTACTTCCTGTCTGGCAGAAATACCTGGTCCCATGTGGTATTTTATGAACGTCAGGGGCATTTCTTTATTCCTAAGCAGTGTCTGCGCTGCCAGCTTCAAACCACTGCCGTCCCTCCATGCATGTCTACAGCTGCAGACACCGGAGCCCTTCGTTTCTTCCTCCTTGCACATGCTTGCAGCAAAGCAGTGATGTGTGTGACTGTGGCTCTTCATCCACCTGTTCCCACCACATACCCTGATGGCCTGGCTCTCCTGCTAAATACCAGGCTAAGGAAGAGTGAGCACGCTTCCTTGTTTAGCGCTGAAGTTTCAGGTGACTGAACACTTTACCTGAGGACGGGTGGGACAATTTAAGTCTCTTAGCTGATTTGGGCGGTGTTCAAATTTGAGCTCCAGAAATGTTTCTAATGATAATATGGAAAATTCTTTCCCCTCAGAGTCTGGTATTAACTGAGAGAGCATCCTTCACAAAGGGGGAGCCTGGGGAGCAAGTCACAATGCAGTCACGTCAGGCGGAGGTGTGAGTGTGGCTGGGGCTCCCTTTGTCCTCATGCTCTGTAAAAGGTCGAAGGCAGGAACTGCAGTGTGTCCGCAAGAGATGGAGCCTCTTCCCACCCCTCACTCAGTCTCCTTATCTGTAAGAGCTCAGAAGCTGGTGGTTGCTCCAATTTTTACTTCTGAAATTTCTTGGATTTTTGTTTTGTTTTGTTTTGTTTTAAGTCACTAATACATACCTTCCCTGTCATGATTCAGTGGACAGACTAATTGCTAGGGTTTATTTATAGAGAGAATGTGAACAATCACCTAAAAACATTATCTTCTAATACAGAAAAATTATTACAGAAGTCTACTGAAAGAATTCTGTGGAATCGTTTCTGGGCCATGAAGATGTGTTTCTACCTTTAAACAGGAAAGCCATAACAACAAAACATTCTGCTTATTGGTGTTTTTTTTTTTCAATTCCTCAGAACTTGTGGTAAAATAAAACGCATGTTCTGTGAACATTACACTGAAATCATTTCCTGTTAGAAAACGGAGTTTTTAAGGTGATCTGGCTTTTTGTGTGTGTGTACATTGCATGCAATACAGGCACACACACAGATTAACATGACGGTTACTTCCTGATCTTTAAAATATTAAAGAATCAGTTAGGTTGCTAGCACCCTGATTTGCAATTTGGTCTGCATCCGTTCCTTCTTTGCAGTATCTCAGCTTATGATTTAGACAAGGCAGACTTGAGTGTACCCACTTAAGATGATCGGCACAGCGTTCCCTGGGCTCCTGGGAAGTGGTGGGAAAGTCAGGAAGGGCATCAGGGCGGAAGAGAAAATGCAGCGGTGTCAGCGTGTGTAAACAAGTGACCACTAGGTCCTGCCCGTGGCCTGAGGAGGAAAACCTGACCACATCAGTGTGGCCATTCACCATCCAGGACTGAAACATGGATATAAGCATAGGATTGTAAATGTCCAAATGTGATTGTTTGTGAACAAGGAGATTCTATAGCTCACCCCAACATATTCTCTAAGCTGGTAAAACACACCTAAAGAAAAAGCCTCAAGTGACCAATAAACTAGAATTTTTACAGAGAAACACAAAGTCACTTCCTTCTCATCCATGTAGTATTTTAAGTCTTCACTGGTTTCATTTATTTGTGTTCTTCCTGGGTTAACTTAAAGGACACAGATTTTAAGGCTAGTAGAGGTAAATTTTGTTCATTTGCTTGTTTTGGTTTGGTTTTTTGTTTTGTTTTGTTTGAGACAAGTTCTTACACATCTCTGTCTGTCCCAGAACTCACTATGTAGCTCAGGCTGGCCTCAGTCTCACAGAGATTCACCTGCATTAAAGGCATGTACTGCTATACCCCTATGAAATGAAAATTTTTAAATGACAAAGGTCACCACATTTTTTTAACCATCAGGTCTGGTTCTGTTATTTTTTTTACTATACCAAAGAAACAATGTTTCTGCTTTAATTTTTTTTTTATATTTGTTACATCAAGAACAATTTAGAAACAACTGCCCTTATGATCCTAACTTACCCACAAGAAATACATGGCATCCTCCACGTCAACACTGCTGTTGAAAAATGAGAGCTGGCCTAGAAGGAAATAAGGTCCTTTCCACGGCAAGGGACCAGAGTTTTAGAAATATCTTGAGAAAGTACTTCAGGCCTTCCTTCCCACAATTTGAAATAATTGTCAAATAAGTTGGGTTTTGACAGAAGCCCATTTCAGCCTTTGCCTTCTGTGGGTTTTGCACCGACTTTTAGTAGTAGTTCCCTGTTAGTGCTGCAGACATCTTGAGAGCGGTGCCCTCACTATTCTCACCCAGGAGACCTGGGATCTCCCGTGAGACCACCATAATAACAAGATACACACACACACACACACACATATATATATATTAATCTGGTGCTCTAAAAAAATATGCTCAATTACAAAGACATAGGCATCAGGAAACAAATTTATGATTTGTCACCAATGTCTAGAGACTTCTCCAGTAGTAAGTTGAAACAGCTATAATTTCAGGCCAGACGTCCCTGGGTCTTTATTATTGAGGAAAGAGCTGTATAAGATTGATTCCAGGCAGGATTCCTGCTATCAGTGCAAATGATCCTCGTTGATAAATATGTATGAACGGTTTTCCTCGGCTGAACTCCAAGCCTGTGTTGTTGGTCTGACACCAAGCCTGCCCGGTGAGTCTCAGCTCTCCATCACCCGTTCTCTGTGTTGCGACCCTTACCCTGAATTTAGCTCATGGCTTGTGTGCTTGTTTTGCTTTCTGTTTGCCCCTTTGTTGTTGTTTTCTCCCCTATCTGCCCTGGATTCCTGAAGAATGTAGGCTATCGATTTAATTATAACAACCTGGTTATTTCAGGATGGTCCTCTAAGCTAAGCTATGACACCTGGCATCTTTTTCTTCTGGCCTGGATTAGAGTCTCAGCTTAGAAATGCAGGCTCAGGGGTCTTAGGAGAAACTAAGATCACAGACGAATCCATTTGCACTCACTAGAAGACAAGATCAAGACTGTCACAAGCCACGAAACGTTCACTGCTGAGTGTCTGGACACCCTTCCTGGACTGTGGCCTCTCAACCCAGCCCTTCCTGGGACCTGTGGCTGAGGGCGTTGTGGACAGGCACAAGGCAAGCTAAAGCTATGTCCCACGCGTGTACTGTCTGCCACCAGTGCACAGACTGCCTGCAACAGGAATGGATGGCCACTCCAGGACTGATGATGTCATAAAGACGAGAAGCACCAACTCTGACTCCTTCCCACATAGCGTGCAACGGATGAAAACAGCTTGATACACATCTAGGTATCACGTAAATAACTGTAGACTATGTGAACATAAATGCATTAAAAAAAGCATTATAATCACAGATGGAAAGAAGGAAGGAAGGAAGAAAAAGGCACCACACCCAAATATCTTTGCCATTGAAGGATAGAACCTACATGCAGGAGCTTGCAGCTTAAAAAAAAAAAAAAAAAGATGTTTTGATTTAAATTGTCCTTTTGACAATTTCACTTGTAAAATGTTGGGTCTCAGTTTTTGATTGTACAGCTTTTTGGTTAGAACAAACTCAAATTATTTGCCTCCGTGTTTTAGCATTTAGTAAAACCTGCATTTATTGGCAGGCAGTAAGTCCCTGCAAGAAGGACTCCCTCAATGTGAGAGAGGCACGCTGCCTCAAGCCAGCATGTGTGCCTCGGCTGAGTGACAAATCCAGCTTTAGCCAGGAAGCAGGGCTAAGCTTAGGTACTTCAATTCGTGCTTCCTGAGCGAAGGCAAGGGTACCCTCCTTCACTTTGTAGACACAGACAAAAGAGCCAGCATGTGTTTGCAAAGCTGGCCTAAAGTCGCTTTAGAAAAGGCTCCATGTTTCCCCAGCACAGCTCAGTATCACTGCCGGAGAGATTAACAGCCTCTCCTCCTCCAGCAATGGAATGCTCATATAACTCAGAGGAAGTACTTCATGGGCCCAGGAAGGTGACATCCTGCCCAGGAGCCTGGCTTCCCCAAAGCATGCAGCAACTCACCACCTTTTCTTCCTCTTCTTCTTCTTCTTCTTCTTCTTCTTCTTCTTCTTCTTCTTCTTCTTCTTCTTCTTCTTGTTCTTCTTCTTCTTCTTCTTGTTCTTCTTCTTCTTCTTCTTGTTCTTCTTCTTTCTTCTTCTTCTTCTTCTTCTTCTTCTCCCTTTTTCTTTTCTTTTTTTCTTCTTTCTTCTTCTTCCTCCTTGTTCTTGTCCTTCTTCTTCTCTTCTTTTTTTTTCCTAAAAGCTACCGAGGGACCTCTCTGAAGTGTGAAACCCAACATAAAAAAAAATGTTTATTAAACATTTTAAATGCCTCTCAGAATTATAAATAAAATGTGTTCAAACAAGTTGCCAGGCTATACAGACTCCTGAAAACTCACCTGATGCTCCAGTGTGCCTTTGTGGCACCTGCTTGGACTCTTCTATAGCCCATCAGATGTTGAGGCTGACTTCTGACAATAGCTTCCTGGATGGTGACCCCAGTCACATGTCATGCTTTTCCTTTAAGGGTTCATGTATGCACATGTCCACTTCCATGTACCTGATTCATTCAAACACTCCTGTGGGTGGGGCTGAAACTCTGGGTCTCAGTGGAGAGTGACCCAGTCCCCACCCCATACACAGAGCCCTGGAACCTGCACCCAGTAATGGGTGCCGTTAGACAGTAAGGGGAGCCCAGAGAACATCCTCAAGATGTGGGTATAGAGGGAAGCTGAGCATGGGGACTGTAAGTCTTTACATGATCAGCTGGAGCTGTGTGGGGCCTCTGTGGCCCTGGGTGTCCAGTGCCTCCTAACCAATCCTTATCCAGGCCCCTTGAAGTTCCTATAAACAAGGCTGGGCCAAGCACAGGGCATGACCTGGGAGCCCCAGCCATTCTGGAACTGTAACAGGGAGGGTGGCTGCTCAGGACCCCATGGCTGTCCTGGTTTCAGAAGACCATCTAGCCTTGTGAGAGGGACCCGGCTCATCCAGGCAGAGGCAGTCAGGCACGCCCTCTGCAGAGCTTGTTGTCTAGGCACTTCTGAAATGCAAGATGAACTGGAAGTGGATGGAGCCCCTGCCCTGGGAGGGAGAACAGACACTGGAGGTCCCATGCATGTACAGCACAGAGACGGTCTCTGTCACCTGCACACAGAGGTGTCCCTAGGATGGACACATTGGCTCATCCCTCACCAAAGGCAACATATTCTAAACTACCACAGTTTCTGTTGATCTCTAGAGGTACATCCTTTTATGACAGTGTGTGGAAGAAGTATCTCAGTGGGTTGGTGGACCCCAGTATTTCTCTCCTCGTGCACCCAACCACCAAATCACAAGAATGGCACATTTTCTTGCCCATCTGCCCGCCACCATAGCCACTGGCTTCCTGAGATGTCACTCTCTGAAGTGAGAGTTAATGGCATTTGTTTTTGTTTTGAGACAGGTTTTCATTTGTAGTTTAGACTGTCCTAGAACTTACCACGCAACCGAGACTCACCTTGAATTCACAGCAATCCTCCTGCCTCAGTTTCTTAAGTGCTGGGATTACAGTTCTGAGCCACCATTTTGATCTAACTCTTTTATTTTAACTATTGGTTCTCCTACACTCCTGTTTACTAGGCTTGGAAATCCCCAGCATGAGTAGGCCCCTGGGGGCCAATGCCCACTAAATCACCTTTTCTGGCATCAGAGGGTAGAACTATTCCAGTTGGAAGAGCTGATTAGCGGGGCAGGCTCCCTGCTTCCTCAGGGACAGCAGTTGGTTCTGCTACAGAACTCACTGCAGAAAATTCAGTGATTAACACCATTGTTCTTTACAGTTAGAGGAAAGGGTTCTGCTAGACAAGTGTAGCTGAGATGATTAAGGATCATACAAAAACCAGAAAGGCTCATGTAGTCTTTCTGCTCCCTCCCTCACTCTTCACTCACTCAGGTGGTGGGGTGATAACTTGCTACTCACAGGTGTTTCCCACCTGCTGGAGGTAGCATTGGAAGGAGAAGATGAAAGCTCTCAGGACACTGATGAACAGGGTAGCTGATGTCCTTGATATGTCCACCCTCTGAAGTTCACTGCAGCCACCTTTCTGGTAGCTGTCTGGCCTCTTCTGTATTGCTTCCCTACCTGACCAGCCACTGAAATGCTGGGCTGGTTAAACCTGAGATTTCTGGCCCTTACCAGGAGACCACTGCTGATGCTGCCCTGGTCCTCTATGGCCATCGATCTGAAGCACAGTCTCTTTAGACTGTGCCAGTTAAATATCTAGGGCTACATCGAGGGTGTTGGTCAACACAAGGCAGGGTTTAAGTCCACGGGTCTACCCGAGGGCTCTTTAAACCACAGTGTCTGAGTGGGTCCTGTGATGAGCCTGTCGATCCACAGCCTCATCTCTGGAATGGGAGGCCTGGGACACACACACACACACACACACACACACACACACACACACACACAAGATCTCCATGCTGCTGCTGCCGCCGCCACTGTCACTGCCCTTGCTGGCCCTGACATGTACTACATGCAGACAAACTGGCCCTTAGCTATTAGGACATTTGACCCCTGTGCCTTTCACACCTCCTGGGTCACACAATGTCCTGATACCTCTCTTCTTGAGGCCTTGGTCCTACCAGTTAAATTTGCATTTGCTGCAAAAAGCAGAAACCTCATTTCCAGTATAAATAGCTGTCTATCTATAATTTGTTCATTTTTGTTTTTGCCCCAAGATGAGTGGAGTCCATTCTTGCACTTCAGCTTGAATTTCTTGGGACAATACTGTGTCACACTGCTACCTCCCACTGCAGGGTGAACAGGTGAACAGGGTGAGAATCACATCTGCTGGCCACTGCCAAGCACCCTCGCCTCAGCCTCCAGCCGGATCTTCCTAGTACCTGGCCAGTGGCATTTTCTAGGCTCTTTCCGTTCAACCTGATATGCAATATGGTCTGAGAGCCATGCAGTGGAGAGAATGTCCTGCTGTTCCATGGCGTACCCAGGCTTTTGGCCAGAGACCTGCAGATTCTAGCCCTCATACTGTTTACTTCGTAACCGTAGAGCATCCTCTGGCTCTTAAATTCTGGATCTGTGAGATGAGACCCTATTGACAGGAGCTTGGGTTGGGCTGTAACTTACCAGGGTGAGACACCCCTTTCCCCACTGCTGGGAGTGTCCAGGATCCCTGGCTGTTCTGTGTCACTCACATCTTCAACACTTCTCCATCCTAGAGGAGCCATCACCAGTCCCAAGCAGGAGCAGCAGTGGGACCAGGAGGTCTGGGAATCTTGCTCCAGAAGCCCTAGGGCTGGTGGGGAGCCAGACAGTGGGCTGCATCAGCAGACCAAGCTTAGTCAATGATTTGTTCTCTGTTGAGGTCTATACACTAAAGGTGACTATGACAGACATGAGAGGACAAGCAAGGTCAGACCCGCGCACAGGAGAGCTCAGGATGAGGCAGCCTTTTGATTGGACAGTGAACACAGAGCGATTGTGTCTCAGGGCTTCCATTGCTGTGAAGACACACCATGACCAAGGCAAGTGTTATAAAGGAGAATATTTAATTGGCGCTGGCTTACAGTTTCAGAGATTTAGTCCATGATTGTCATGGCAGGAAGCATGGCAATGTGCAGGCAGACATGGTGCTGCTTGAGCAGAGAGTTATACAGCATTTTTTATTATTAATTTATTCATTTTACATCCTGATCATAACCCCCATTCCTCATCTCCTCCTGCTCCCACCCTCCCTCCCTCTTCCCCCTATCCCTGTCCCCTAGTCCTCAGAAAGGGGGAGCCCTACTCCCCTACCAACTGTCCTTAGACTATCAAGTCTCTCAGTACTGCCAGAATTCTCTTCTTCTGTGGCCTAGGAAGGCCACATCTCATAGAAGGGAGGGGAGGGTGATCCAAGAGCAGGCAACAGAGTTCATGTCAGAGACAGCCCCTGGTCCTCTTACTAGGTGACCTACATGGAAACTGAGCTGCCTATGGGCTGTTACATCTTTATTCTCAGGCAGCAGAAGGGGACTGGATGTTTTGCACTACTAGTTGCTTGAGCATTTAAGACCTCAAAGCCTCATCCCCATGGCAAGGTCGAACCTTCTCCAATAAGCCTGCACTTCCTAATAGTGCCACTCCCTATGGGCCAAGCATTCAAGCAACATGAATCTGTGAGGTTAAATTTAAGAATACGTACCCAAGTGCAGTGGCACATGCCTGTAATCCCAGTACTCAGGAAACAGAGGAGGGGAATCTCTGTGAGTTTGAGGCCAGCCTCATCTACATAGGGAATTGGGAATTCCAGGATAGGCAGAGCTACACAGAGAAACCCCGTCTCAAAAAATCAAAATGAATAAAATCAGGTGGGCTATTGACAATAGCAGCATGAGCAGCCAGCCACCAGGCGGAAAAGTGCCCATTCGTCAAGAGGACTCACAACACGGACGGGAAGGCGTCTGGTCCATATCTCACACCACACCACCAGAGCTAGCTTTTGATCCACTTCTCAAGTGTGTTTGCTGTCTTGGCACATCTCAGGGATGCCTTTATCAGAGAGACATTTGTCTGCCCACTGCTGATGATGCCCACTGACACCTACATTGAGAGAGACCCTGGGGCCCTGCAGGCAGTTGCCTTATTCTGGGGGTGATCAATGTGACCTCCAGTGTGAATCTTTGCTTGCCTGAAGGTGGTGCTGCTGGGTGCTACCTCTCCGAGGAGCTGTCCCCAGGGCCCCTACACTTGGGTGTGTCCTGAGTACTGCAGAGGGCTGAAATAAGTGTTACACACGCAGAAATATTCTCAGAACCCAAAAGAAGTCTTAGTGACCAGAAGGAGGGCAATTCCCCCAAGAAACCTGACAATGTCTGCCCTCCCCTTTCCTTTGTTTTAATAGCAGCTGTTGGCTGGGAACACTCGGCCGCTCTCTGCGGTCACATCCCTGTGTTCGTTTTAATGACATGGGCAACGGCAGATGGAGGTGAGGATAACTGGAGAAGAAAAGGGTATTATTGGCAAATGCGCTGGAAGCCTTGCAAATTTGAGAGGATAAATTGAAATTTTACAGGACTAATGAGTTTTTGAAAACTGTTAGCCAGGCTTGTCCAAACCGCTCTCTCCCTATTTAAGATTTTCTAAATTAGAAACTCAGAAATTTCAGGAGCTGTTTTGGCCCTGGAATGAATAAACAGGCCAAAGTAGATGGTGTGTTTCCATTTATTAAACTTACATTGTGTCTTGCTTCCATTGTAATCATAGTATAATATTCTTATTAGAATTGATGGTCTGCTCAGAGCTCTTGCTTTATTGACCTAAGATCTAGAGACTTAGGAACCATCATTGGAATTCAGCTGTCAAAAAGAATCAAATTCTGGGTGCTTGCATGTAGGTTTTGTATGTACTGAGGCATGCTGGAACAGTTTCATACAAATCAAAAGGTGAATTTAGAGGAAAATTTACTATACCTCTGTAGGCATGCATTGTTCGGAGCTTATAACCCAGTGGTTATGAGACCCTGGATTTGATTATTGGGTTTGGTTATCTTATTATCAAGTTTGAACTTACAGCCATTATGAGAAACTGTGACGTTTGGAGCCGCTCTTAAGTACTCCGGTGCCCAGGAATGCGAGCTTTCAACACTGGAAGCTGTAGAACAAATAGTATTTGTTTGATTGTTTACTTACTTATTTGTGTGTGTGTGTGTGTGTGTGTGCTTGTGTGTGTGTGTGTGTGTGTGTGTGTAGGTATTTGTGTACATGCACATGTGGAGACCAGAAGTCAATATTAGGTATCTTACTCACTGGCTTCTGTCTTAGTCAATGCTCTATGGCTGTGGAGAGACACCATAACCATACCAACTCTTATAAAAGACAAGCATTTAATTGGGGCTGGCTTACAGTTCAGAGGTTTAGTCAATTGTCATCAAGGCAAAAAGCATGGCTGCACGCAGGCAGACACAGTGCTGGAGAAGTAGCTTGAGAATGCTACATGGGGATCTGCAGGAAGCAGGCAGGGAGGGAGCCATTCTGCATGGCTTGAGTATTTGAAACCCCAAAGCTCACTCCCAGTGGGCTTCCTCCAACAAGGCCCCATCTACTCCAACAAGGCCACATTGCCTAGTTGACCAGGCATTCAAATACATGAGCCAATTGGGCCATTCAGACCACCACAACTTCTCTACCTTATTTTTGAGACATAGTCTTTCACTGAACCTAGAGGCCAAAGGGTCTTCTTGTTTCTAATCCCAGCTCTCCTGCCCAGCACTGGGGTTCAGGCACACACTGTGTGCTGGGAATCCAGACTTAGGTCTTCATGCTTGTACCCCAGACACTTGCCAACTCCGCTACCACCTCACAATTTTGTATATATTGATTGATTGTCTTTCATTTTATTTATTTATTTAATCTCTGTAGAGCCTGCTCTCACCCCCTTTCTCCTTTCTTCCCAGTCCCACCCTCACACACACCCCTCTACTTCCCCACCTCTTATTCTTGAAGAGGCCTCCTTTATAGGTACCAACGTACCCTGGCACCTCAAGTCACAGCAGCACTAAGCGCATCCTCTTCTGAGTGAGGTTCAAGCATCCTCCCTTGAGCCTTCCTTGGCTTCTTTGGGTCTATGGATTGTAGCATAGTTATGCTGTATTTTATGGCTAATACCAAGCATGTTTTTCTGGGTCTGTGTAACCTCACTCAGGATATTTTCTAGTTCCACCTACTTGCCTGTAAATTGCTTGATGTCTTTGTTTTCAATAATTGAGTATATTGCATTGTGTAAAAGTACCACAGTTTCTTTATCCAGTCTTCATTTGAGGGACAACTAGGTTGTTTCCAATTTCTGGCTATTACGAGTAAAGGTACTATGAACATAGTTGAGCAAGTGTCCTTGTGGTATGGTGGAGCATCTTTTGGGAATATGCCCAGGAGTGGTATAGCTGGGTCTTGAGGTAGAGCTATTCCCAGTTTTCTGAAAAACCTCCAGATTGATTTCAGTGGTGGTTGTACCAGTCTGCACTCCCACCAGTGGAGTGAGTTTCCCCTTGCGCCAATCCCTTGCCAGCAGGTGCTGTTACTTAAGATTTTGAGCTTAGCCATTCTGACAGGTGTAAGATGAAATCTCAGAGTCGTTTTGATTTGCATTTCCCTGGTGACTAAGGACATTGAACATTTCTTTAAGTGTTTCTCAGCCATTAGATATTCTTCTGTTGAGAATTCTGTTTAGCTCTGTACTCTATCTTTTGTTTGTTTGTTTGTTTTGTTGTTGTTGTTCTGTTTGTTTTCTTGTTGTTGTTCTGTTTGTTTGTTTCAAGACAGGGTTTCTCTGTGAAGACTTGGCTGTCCTGGACTCATTTTGGAGACCAGGCTGACCTCAAATTCATAGAGATCTCCCTGCCTCTGCCTCCCTGAATGCTGGGATTACAGGTGTATACCATTGCACCCAGCTTGAACTCCTTTTTTAAAATTAGGTTATTTGGTTTGTTGGGTGTTTAACTTCCTGACTTCTTTATCTTGTATATTAACCCTCTGTTGGATGTAGGGTTGGTGAAGATCTTTTCCCAGTCTGTAGGCTGATGTTTTGTCCTATTGACAATGTCCTTTGCCTTGCAGAAGCTTTTCAGTTTCATGAGGTCCCATTTATTAATTGTTGCACTTGAAGCCTAAGCTGTTGGTTTTCTGTTCAGGAAGTTGTTTTCTATTCCAATCAGTCCACAAAATTGGGCAAAAATTCTCTTTCTTTGTTGAATCTTTGTGTGGTTCAGGCATCAGGGTGACTGTGGCCTCACAGAATCAGTTTGCTAATATACCTTTTGTTTGTATTTTGTAGAATAGTTTGAGGAGTATTGGTATTATCTCTTCTTTGAAAGTCTGGTAGAAATATGTGCTAAAACCATCTGGCCCTGGCTTTTTTTTTTTTTTTTTGGTTGGGATATTTTAATGACTTCTTCTATTTCCTTAGGGGTTGTAGGTCTATTTAAATTGTTTATCTGATTGTGATTTAATTTTGGTAGTGGTATCTGTCAAGAAAATTGTCAGTTTCATTTAAATTTTCCAGTTTTGTGGAGTATAGGTTTTTGAAGTGGGTTTTACTTCAAAACCTACTTTTTTTAATTTCCTCAATGTCTGTTGTTATGTCTCCATTTTCATTTCTGATTTTGTTAATTTGGGTAATGTCTCTCTGCCCTTTAATTAGGTTGGCTAAGAGTTTGTATGTATTGTTAATTTTCTCAGAGAATCAGCTCTTGACTTTGTTGATTCTTTGCATTTTTTCTTTGTTTCTAACTTATTGATTTCAGCCTCAAGTTTGATTATTTTCTACCATCTGCTCCTCTTGGATGCGTTCGCTTCTTTTAGTTCTAGAGCTTTCAAGTGTGCTTTTAAATTGCCAGTATAAGGTCACTCCAATTTTTTTATGATGGCACTTAATGCTATACATTTTCTTCTTAGCCATGCTTTGATCATGTTCCATACGTTTGGGTATGTCGTACCTTCATCTTCATTGAGTAAATGCACTGTACAACACCACCAGACAAACCAACATAGTGGAAAGTAGAAAACATGCATTATGGGGAAAAAAGAATCACATTATATTGCTACCTGTATGCTCAGGAAACATCCTCAGAAGATATTTTAAAATATTGTTTTTGATTATTCTTGAATTAACCAGGTGTCTATGTTTGAGCCTACGCATGCAGTGCAGGTTCCCTCTGAGGCTAGAAGGCTTCACATCCTTAGAGCTGGAGTTACAGGCAGTTGTGAACACGTGACATGGTGCTGGGAGGCAAATTTGGGTCAACTGGAAGAGAACTATTTTCTCTTAACTGTTGAGCCATCCATCCAAAGGCCATTCTTTTTTGATGTTTTGATGTTTCTCTAAGATGTTGGCAGGGAGTAAAGGTGTCCTTTGATTCAAGGTCAGTATAGACCAACTAACACGGAAGTAGAGGTGCCAGAGGTTTAACCAGAAGGTTTGAGCAACCTATTGGGATATTTTCCATCTGAAATGACTCATTCACATAACTTATACAGACACCCTTGGTGTTCTCCAAAATGACAACACTTTAAACCCAGCCCAGATGAAGGGAAAGAGGGAATGTCCACAGGTCCATGTTCCTTGTGTCATTGTACCCATCTATAGTATCCTGGTTCCAGGAAGGACCTGTGGTTTGTGACTCAGTGTCGGTGACCTATAAATACATCCTTGTTTCCTTGTGTGTGTGATGTTAGTCTTTCCAGGGAGTTCTACCAGTGCATGTCTGCATACGAAATATCCACCAGTGTATCTCTGCATATGGTCTGGCACCAGCATATCCCTGCAGGTAGTATAAAACGCTCTGACCAGTTTGGGTTTTGTTCAGTTTAAATTTTTAAATTTATTTTTAAATAAAAAGTTATTTTAGAGAAAGTTTGGATGAAGGGCAGTTGCTGTGATGCTGTATAGGTTCCATACATCCCACAGCCATCCTTTCTCCTTGCAGCTAAAGAGACGGGCTCCATAGGAGGCCTCATCCTCACTCTGACCCTGGACACCCCAGAGGAAGTACCCACGGCTGTCCTTCTGTTTTATGAAACAGGGTCATTCACTTAGAGTTTGCTGATTAGACTAAGCAGCCTAGCCAAGAGACCCTTTGATCCACCTATTCCTATCTCTCCAGCTTTGGGACTACAAGTAGATACAGCACCACACCTGAGTTTTTATGTGTGTTCTTGGACTCCAACTCAGTTCTTCATTCTGGGAAGCCAAGCGCTTTGCCGACTGACCTATCTCTCCAGCCCTCTTGCTGGTATTTTTCAAATGTTCTTTTTTAAATGGCTTCTTTATTTCAGAAATGGCTGACACATTTATTGTGTTCATGTGTGACCCATCTAGATAATAAGACTTTTGCTAGTTTGAAAAACAAATTGAGAAATCTTTCATCTTTGTGGCCTGGCATAAGATAACAAAGCAATGGAACAGAAATTTCTTAGAATTGTGAATAAAATAGATGAACAGTAATAAAAACTGCTGAGATCAATAAGTGCAAAAATGCATAGAAAATGGCTAACCCTAGGATTGCTACCTGTGTTAGCAGTTTTTTATAAAATTCAAGATGTCCTTCATTTCCCTGGCATATTCATGAATGTATGAAAGGCTAAAAATTAACAAATGAGAGAAAAAAACAAAAACAAAAAGCAGAATGGTATAAGACCCAGGTCATTTCTTTGAGGGGAAAGCCACCAGCTTTCAATCTGAACAACTTGCCATTTAAGAACCAGGATGATCTCAAACCAATAAACTGATGAAAAGGACAATCGAGAGAGGTCATGATATTTTATCTGACAGAGATTTTAAAGCATCCATGACAAAAGGACTTCAACCAGTATTTATAAGTATGGAAGGGTAAGAGGAGGCCTGAGCAAAGAGACAGAAAGTGAAGAGGATGGAGGTAAATCCTAGAGATGAGAAAGTGTCATAAAAAGCTTGGCTGGCAGTCTCAACCCAGAACAACTGTGGCAGAGGGAAACGTGAGCTGGAAGACAGAACATCAGAAACCAGTTTAACTGAACAACAGGGACAGAACAGATCACAACACAAAACAATCCTCCTCCCTCATCCCACCCCCCAAAAATAAGCAAGCAAGCAAACACCTAGAGTACTTTGAGACTACAGCAAAAGATTTATGTCAAGAGAATTCCAGAAGAACGTAGGAGGTATCGGACTACCCTCCAAATTTGTTTCTCTATACCTATAGATACTGCAATTCCCTACCGTCACCAGAGAAGTTTCTTTGTGCAGTGGACAGAAGTTAATACAGACAATAACTGTCTGTGGTGTGGACAGCCACAAATGAGACATGTATATTTCTGCTCCCTCCAAGGCTCACTGAACATCACTGAAGAGGGACAGAAAGTCTGTGAGAGCCAGAGGTCAGGGAGGACAGGAGCAAAATAGTGTCTGTTGGACGTGACCAAGCCTCTGTATTGATAAGCTCAGCAGTTGTGGCTGCCTGCGCAAAACCTACATAAGTTCAAGGCATCCAACATTATAGCACAGACCTGGAGGGGCTCACGAGCCCCCACCCCGAGCTAAGGAGCTATTGGCAGATTATGGCTGCTAGGAGAAGGAGGGTGAGATTTCTATAAGGGTGTAGTCCCTGGTAGGTTGACCGTGTTCTAGCAAATGGCCCACACCCATGGTATATATGGGCAGCACAAATTGGACTGGATGGAATATATATATATATAACAAATATACATTATATATTAAAAAGAGGGCATAAAGTTGGGAGGAGATGTGGTAAGAATGAGTCTGGTAAGGGTTAGGGAGGAGAGTCAGGGGAGGAATATGATCAAAACACACTGTGTGAATGTATGATGTTCTCAAATAATTAAGTAACCGTTACATTTAAAAAGGAGAATTCCAGAAGAAGAAAGGACATGGTGCTGAAAGACTATCAGGTGCCAGAGGAGGTGTCTGGGATTACCTTCTACGGCTCCTACCTTATTTCCTTCAGACAGGACATCTCACACTCACGGAGATCCATTTCTCAGTAGAGGGTGAGGGCACGAAGCTTCACCCGTCCTTCGGTCTCTCTGCCCACCACCCTGTGGTGCCCATCCCCAGCTCATATGTGGATGTTGGAGATGGAACGCAGGTCCTCAGGTTCTCGCAGCATGTGCTCTTAATTCACGGCCTCCCAGCACTAACAAAGCAGCACCCTTTTAAGCGGCTGGGGAAAGTTCCACTTTCTTCACAGGGACCATCAACCTGAGTCACAGCAGATTTCTGGCCTGAACCTGAAGAAAGTGACACAGTATTTCCAAGTGCTGAGAAAAGATCGCCACTTCCACCCCCCAGCAAAAATACCATTTGGGAAACATGGAGAGATCAATATTCTCAAGGGTAGCAAGCTGGGAGAGTCCTGTAAGCAGCCTTCTGGGAAGAAAGTGGATACATGGAGTTCTGAAAATAAATAAATAAATGAAATACTAGAGTGAGCAAAGAAAGGACCAGAACGAAGATATAACAGAGCAAACAAAATGTGACTGAATGTAATGGGTTTTCCATCTCCTCTTGAATTGACTCAATTATATTTGATAATTGAAGTAAATTATAACAGTGTCTTCTGTGGCTGTAACTATGCAGAGAAGAATATTTAAGACAATTATAAGTGGCAGATGTTAAAGGGACATGGCTCTAGGAGTTAAGCTCATGCTACTTCAGCTGAACTGCTGAAACGACAAGAGACTGCCATAGTTATGCATATATAATGTATAATAACAGGAGCAATTGCTAAAAAGTTGTATAACGAGATCTGCTCAAAACATTACAAATGAATCAAAAGAGCACTATAAAGCCTTCAGCCTGAAGCAAATGCTAAGCTGCTTTCTCGGTGGCTTGTCCTGCTAAGTAACCCACACCAATAAAAGCACCCAGCATGCAAACTTTGGTAACTGGTTCTTTCACAAGGTACAGGTTTCATTTGTTTTGTATAGCCATTTCATTCCTTTTTATGGCTGAATACTATTCCTTCCTGTGGAAAAAAAAAAAACACATGAAAAGACGTACAAAATACAGCCTGTTTCCAGTTACTGTGGGGCCCCTCTCTGACTGAAGGAGAGGATCTAGAGGAGAACAGAGCAAATATTAAATTTTAGGGCTGTTGACACTGAGTATGTTTCTTCACAGGGTATCTGAACTTAAATTGTATTTCTAACAAGGAGATTAAAATGGAAAATTTTTCCCGGATAAAATTTTATTTACAGTCTCTTCTTTGCTGACTGTTGATATTATTTACATTCATTATAGAAAATGTGGCAAATAAATCAACATGAAATAGGAAAAATCAGCCCAAATCTCAGGACTTCTGACACGTCATCCCCAGTCTTTAGGGTACACATCTGTATAAGCAGACTCCTCCTCCCACCAAACCAAGAACAGTGCTCTCACATTGCTATCTTGCTTCATGATTTGTTTTTAACCTGTGGTTTCTGCTTCTGTGGCAATTTTTACTTTTTGAACTGTAGTAATTACTTTTGTTGTTGCTGTCACCAAACATTTACTGAGAAGCAACTGGGGGAAAAGGCTTGATCTGGTGGCTAGTCTGACAGGCCCTCCTGCGGGTGCAGAAGGCAGGAAGGCAGAAGTCAGCCTGGCCTGCTGCAACAGAAGTGTCAGGCTGCAAGCTCATAAGGCTTTCTCTGACTGTGTAAGAAAGCAGGCTGCATCCTCTTCCTCCCAGATGAGACCTGATAGGCTAAGGTCAGATAATAGGGGAAAAGGACCTCCCCTATCAGTGAACTAGGGGAGAAGCATACTGGGGTGGGGGGGAAGGAGGGTGGGACTGGGAGGAGATGAAGGAGCTACAGCTGAGATACAACGTGAATAAAATGTAATAAATAATAAATTCTTTTAAAAGGAGGAAGCAGACTGACTAAGAGCATGTCAGCATGCAGCGCCCTTCCATGGCCTTTGCTCAATTCCTGCCTCCATGTTTTTGCCCTGCTTGAGTTCCTGCTTTGACTTCCCTGGATGGTGGATTCAGGCTGTATGATGAAATAAACCCGTTTCTTACCAGTTGGCTTTACTCATGGTGTTTTATCAGCTCAGTAGAAACCCAAACCAACAAATAATCACTGTGCTTTGCTCTTGCGTGTTTCTGTCTGAAGTCATGTGTTCTTGCATGAGTGAATCCAGCTCTCCAGGTGTTTGGCCAGTCAATGACATCCTCTTTTTCCTTGCAGGGGAAGACTGGTCAGCATGCGAGTTTACCCTTTTGTGTAGCACTGAAAGATGGCTTTGGTGCCAGTCCTCAGCTCAGTCATCCTTCTGCAGGCTGGGGACAGAAGGCCTCACCTGAGGCTAGCCTGCAGTAAAGAACCAGAGAGAGCCCAGGCTGGGAGGCGAAGCCCTGTTCTGACCCACACCACTCTGCTTCCTGGAGCACTCATTTACACGTTTCAGTGGACAGAATCAAAGGGTGATCTGAATTTATTCCAGACAATTTCTCCTTTTGTTTTTCTTAATTCATGAGCATTAATATTCTTTAATGAGGATTTTTTTTATGTCGAGGTTTTTGTTGCTGTTGTGAAGGAGGGAGCTCTCCTTCCCCCTTCTAGAAGTGTTGAGCATTAGTGAGCAGCTTAGAGTGATGAGATATTCGGAGTGTATTAGCAACTTTTGATAAAGGAAGAGGAGGAGAGCTGAGTGCACATACTAATCACAGTGGGTATTACATAATTCTAAGGTTCTGGGGGAACATCAATGCAGTCCACCGGCTAGAATGTCAGTTTGACACCCTGTCTTGCTGGCTATTGTTTCTCGTGAGGCAGGCTTGATGTGTGACACGCTTCTGAGCGTCTCAGCTGAAGAGCTAGGAGCGGAGGCATAGCCGTGCAGATGAGTCAGGGAGCCCCGAAACCACTGGTGCTCGGCGTGCAGGCGTTAATGAGTCAGCACTGGCTAAGGGCCGGAGCGTGCCCTTACATGCCCTTATTTAACTCTCACACAAGTCTTTTGAAGGCTCTGTTATGATCAGCCCCACTTTTTGGACACGAAAATGGATATGGGGCTGGAGAGGTGGCCCAATGGTTAAGAGCACTGGCTACTCTTCGAGAGGTCCTGGGTTTGAATCCCAGCACCCACATGACAGCTCACAACCATCTGGAACTTTGGTGTTTAGGGATCTGACACCCTCTTTTGGTTCTTTGGGCCACAGGCTTGCATGGATGCAGGCAAATGCATATGCACATAAAATTAAAAGAAAAAAAAAGAGGAAAGTAGATGCACAGGCTGTCAAGACAACTCAAAGACATTTGCAAAGGCAGGCAGATCACTGTGAGGCCAGCCTGGTCTACAAGGTGAGCCTGGGGCAGCTGAGGCTACACGGAGAAACCCTTTCTCAAAAAACAAAAACAAAAGCAAAAAAGACACTTGCCACCAAGCCTGATATCTGAGTTTGATTCCTGGCTACCACATGGTGGAAGAAAGGAACCCACTCCTAAATGTTGTCCTCTGACCTCCACACACATGCCATGGGCACCTTCCCACCACACACATACATAGACCAGAGTAGGCACACACACGCATGCACACAGTAAATAAGCAAATATGATTTTAAAAAGAGAAAGCAAATGGCTGCTTCTAGTTAAAGCTGGCTTTAAATCCCACAGCAAAAAGTGGGGCCAGAAGAACAAACTCGAGTGCTCTATCCACAGCCTTTTCTTAAATGCCAACCAAGCTAGTCCTCCAAACTTGACATTGGAGCACCCCTCCTTAAAAGAGAGGGGGTGTGGAGGGTAAGGGGATGGGGATCAGGTGTGGGGAGAACAGAGGCGGGAGAGGGGAGGAGAGAGAGACGGGGTCGGAAATCAGTGTTGGGGGCATCTCTGGGACAGGGGAAGCTCCCAGGAGTCTAAGGGGGTGACCCTAACTGAGGCTCCTAGAAGTGGGAGTTAAGGATCCTGAAGTTGGCGTGTCCTGTAGCCAGGTGGGACTTCCAGTGGAGAGAGGAGGACATCAACCCATCCATAAAACCTTCGACCCAAAATTTGTCTCACCTACAAGAAGTGCAGAGATAAAGATGGCGTAGAGATTGTGGGATGGCAAACCAATGACTGTCCCAACTTGAGACCAACCCCATGGGACAGAACTAATCCCTGACACTATTAATGATCCTTGGCTGTGCTTGCAGACAGGAGCTTAGCATAGCTGTCTTCTGAGAGGGAGGCTTCATTAAGCAGCTGATGGAAACAGATGTGGAGACCCACAGCCAAACAGGCCAAGCTCAGGGAATATTATGAAAGAGTAGAAGAAAGGATAGAGGGAGCTGGGGGGAGGCATCAAGGACACCACAAAAAGACCTACAGAGTCAACTAACCTGGGCCCATGAGACTCACAGAGACTGAACCACCAACCAAAGAGCATTCGTGGGCTGGACCTAGACCCCTACACATATGCAGCAGATGTGCAGCTTGTTCTTCATGTGGGTTCCCAGACAACAGAGTTGTCTCTGACTCTGTTGCCTGCCTCTGGATCCCTTTCCTCTAGCTGGGCTGCCTTGTCAGGCCCCAGTGGGAGAGGATATGTTTAGTCCAGCTGTGGCTTGAGATACCAGAGTGGGTTGGTACCCCCTTAGGGGCCTCCCCTTCTCTGAGAAGAAGAGGGGTGGTAGTGGGAGGGGGCATGAGGGTAGGGAGGGGAGAAGGGAGGGGGCTGGGATAGGCTGTAAAGAGATTAAATTTAAAAAATTTAAATATAAATAAATAGATCTTTAAAATATATGAAAAGACATCTTAACATGTTTTCATAGTCTCTAGGCTCTTATGTTTTTATTGTTAGAAGTGTTTCTCAAAAAGGGAGATGACTGTGTGGGTACAGTGTTTGCTACACAATCATGAGGACCTGTGTTTGATCCCCATCATCCATGTAAAAAATCCAAGCATGGTAGCACACTCTTTTAACTCTAGCTCTTGGGAGACACAGACAGATAGATTTCTGATGGCATTATTTAAAAAAAAAATAAGGTGCTTGGCATCTGAGGAATGATATCTGAAATTGACCTCTGGCTTCCAAATGCACAAATATGTACAAATATGTACACACACACACACACACTCAAACAATTTCAGTACAAAGAGTGGAAGTTCTAAGGATTGTCTGGGTAGAGTGTGTGTCTGGCCATATGAGAGCCTGGCTGGCCAGGGGAGCTGCCTGTGTGTGCTCCCTAGGACTGTGGAATCCCAAACAAAGATGAAGGGGAGGAGAGGTAGGTGTGCCAAGGTTTGTGGCTGATAAATAGTTAAGATATGAATTCTGAGTAGTTTCCAGAACCCAGAGGGTCATGAGAAGAACCTAAAATTGGGAATGAAATGCTCAAACATTCCCTCTAGAAAGACCAGGTGATCTACAGATGCCACTGAAGGGCTACACAGGAAGACAAGGGATCACCCCCTCCCCACACGACTTCAGGACCCCAGCAAATCCAGAGCCCCACACAAGCTCAGCTTAGCCACAGTTTGGCTGTGCAGTGCCCTCACTGCTTTCAGCTGCCTCCAGCCTTATCTCCATTTAAAACCTAAATATAAACAAACAAACAAACAAACAAACAAAAAAAGGTTCTGAAATTACAGTTGAGAACATTTACAACTAGCCAGCTAAAGGTAGGAAGTGAAGCAATTTAATGATGCTCTGTTTGACAGTTACAACAGAATCCCAGAGAATAGCCTGGGTCTGGGCTTTTTACATTGGCATTGTAGGAGCAGAGAACACCTGGTATAAGTAAAGTTACATTTCTTGGTGTGAAATATCTGAAATCGACATACCAAATCTTTTAGTTTTTCTTTTTTTAAGTTATAAGTAAATTTATTTTAATTTTAATTTGATTTTATTTTTAATTACACTTTATTTACTTTGTATCCCCCCTCTAGTTCCTCCCTACCTCCCCTCCCAATCCTTCCCTTTCTCCCTTCTCTCCACACATGCCCCTCCCCATGTCCACTGCTAGGGGAGGGTTTCTTTTTCTTCCTTCTGATCCAGGTCTGTTGGCTCTCATCAGGAGTGGCTGCATTGTCTTCCTCTGTGGCCTGGTAAGGCTGCTCCCCCCTCAGGTGGAGGTGATCAAAGAGCAGGCCAATCAGTTCATGTCAGAAGCGGTCTCTGTTCCCATTACTATGGAACCCACTTGGACACTGAACTGCCATGGGGTTCTAGGTTATCTCCATGCATGGTATTCGGTTGGAATATGAGTCTTAGGAAAGACCCCTGTGTTCAAATTTTTTGGTTCTGTTGCTCTTCTTGTGGAGCTCCTGTCCTCTCCAGATCTTACTATTTTCCACTTCTTTCATAAGATTCCCTGCATTCTGCCCAAAGTTTGGCCTTAAGTCTCCACATCTGCTTTGATAGTCTGCAGGGCAGAGCCTTTCAGAGCCTAGTTTTTCCTAAAAAGTTGATACAAACAACATTTTGAATTCTGACATGAAGGAAACTGCTAACACCAGCATAATCCTTTTGTAAAATTAATGGGAAATTTAAATTTTGCCTTGCATAAACTTGCTCATTTGTAAGCAAACAAGGCATACTGGAGATCAGATCAAACACTGAACTAAAGATGAGTAGGATGGCTTGGTGGGTAAAGGGAGTTGTCGCCAAGCCTGACCACATTAGTTCTGTCCCCAGAACCCACACCGAAGGAGACAGCTGACATCTGAAATTGTCCTCTGACACACACATACACACACAGGCATAGTTAAATGTTCTGGTTTCCCCTCGTAGCAACTGTGTATTTAAAGGGCATGGAACTTACTGCATTGGTTTTCTTTGGAAACAGTTTGTCTCTTTGCTCACATAGACTGAAGGAAGCTTCAACACCCTTAGCATTCAGGACAACAGCTTGTCTGCTGCTGTTGTCTGAGGTGATGCTTGCCTGCTACAGTGTGTCATTTCCCCTGTTGAGTCCCTCCTGGGTATCACTAGTGGCATGTTGCCACTGATTACTTGGTGTGTGCTCTTCCTCATCATGGAAGTGAGATCAGACATGTCCTACAAAGGCACGTTTACACAAAACCAGTTCATCGCCCCTGTGAAAGGAATGTTGTTGCAGAGTTGAGCTCCTAGGAAGCAGTTCCCCTGGTGCTCATGCTGCAGCTGTCTGCAAACCAACCAACTCCACGTCGATGCTTGTTCTATAGGCTCATGATAACTTTTCATTTGTCTTATCTGGAGAAAAAAAAAAAACTAAAACAAATGTACAGCATCTTGCTGAAAAGTTTGAAGTGTGTTGAATCCAAATCCCTGTGGTGCTAAACTGGCAAATAAAATGGCTGGATGGCAGTGTTTTAGATCACAGTGGCCTGGAAATGGAGGCCACTAGATGATGCCCTCTATGTGTGTGGATGTGGATCTTCTTCCCATTCTGCTGTGCAGACATTCAATAAAACACCTGTGCCTGCCCTGCTGCCTAGGACAGGGCATGTGTCGCTAACCCTCTCGTCTTGTACAAGGCCAGATGAAGAACATTGCTTCGCCCCTGGGACCCTCTCAGAGCCACCGAGGCAGTTGTTTAAGCAAAGGCAGACAATGTCCATACTGAGCTACTGCACGCTGCTGCTCATAGTTCAATAACAGCAGCATGTTAAATCACTGCTGCTACGTTTTTCAGTGGAAATCTTGGGTTGAAGCTTTGTTACCACTACAAAAATATAGTGGAAGTCCTATCTCAAATTGCATCCTTGTAGCTAGTCCTAGGCACAAAGCTTAAACTAAATCATCGCGTTTACCTGTCCTTGTAGCCTCGTGTCTGTTGCTGCTCTCATGTCACAAATGAAGGAACTAGTTTTCTACATCTGCTGTCAAGGTCAGCAAAGAATGTGACTAAAATGGTCAAATACATTGTCTTTAGACAAATGGAATACTCTTAAACATGCCTTTACCTTTCATTAAATCAATGGCCTGAGATAAAGACCACCAGTCAGGTTCTCAAGCACATGTGGTGGCTCATGCCTGGAATCCCAGCATTCAGGAGGCTGAGGCTGAAAGAATGCCGTGAGTTAAAAGCCAGCTTGGGCTATAGAGTGAGTTCTTGGTTAGGACCCTGTCTGAAAAATAATGAAAAATGAAAACAAACATGTTTTCTATTCACCTAACCCAATTACCCATTTGCTTACAAAAAGTAAATAAAATATTGTTAAAAGATTTAGAAAAAAAAATTGAAATAATTTTACAGTGTCCAAAGGGCAGCTGAAACAAGGCTCATTAGAATATCTATGTCTGTCTCTCTCTCTCTGACTCTGTCTCTTTCTCTGACTCTGTGTGTGTGTTTCTTGTGTTACAGTGCATTAAAGTCAGAAGGCAGATGTCTTTCTTGGTAGTGCCCCATTTTGTTTTTGTTTGTTTGTTTACTTGTTTTGTTTGGGATAGGGTCTCTGTACATAGGCCCATCCATCCTAGGATTCATTGTCTAAAGAGTGATAATGTAGAGTGATTTACGCAATGATCTCTACATAATGAGTTCGCGGCTGGCCTTGAAGTCACATAAGATCCCTCTGCCTTCCCTTCCCCAGCTAGAAGTAAAGGCATGCAGCACCATGCCCAACTGATACTTTATTTTTTGAGACAGGCTCTCTCATTGTCCCTGAAGTTCACTGACTGCACTGGCCTGGTTTGGCAGCAAGCCCCAGGGAGGCCCCTGTCTTTGCTTCTCTGGTGCTGGGATTACAGCCATACCCAGATTTTTACATAGGTACGAGGATCTGAACCCAGGTCCTCTTGCCCATGTGGTTAGCACTCTACCAACTGAGCCATCTGCCCCTGCTCCAAAATGTTCTGTTTACAGAGTTCATCTTTGGCCATTGATAACAACATCATCAGTAATATTCACTCGTGTAGAATAAACATTTTGAATAAATATTTCATGGGAGACTACATTTTTTTTCCACTAGGAAATTTCAGATCCTTTAAGAGGGTCTGAACACTTCTGCAGTGCCTTTTTTGTAAATGTGCGCCTGTGCCATTTCTTCAGTGTGAGAAGGCCTCTGCCAGTTCTTCAGTGTGTTTTGCTCCTGTAAAAGGAAGCTTGAAGTTTGCATTTAAATATTCATTTTACTTTCTTAAAAACATTAAGAACTTCCACAGTGGGTTGGAGAGATGGCTCAGTGGTTAAGGCGTATATGCTGCGCTCGCAGAGGACCTGAGTTTAGTGCCCAGACATTGCCTGTGACTCCAGTTCTAGGTGTACCCTCTGGCCTCCATGGGCTTTTGTACTCACACAGACAGTCCCACACTTTAAAATAAAAACAAAACCTTGGTTTCAAAAAGGTTAAGTGTTTTTTTGTTTGTTTGTTTTGTTTTTAAAGTTCTACAGTGAGTACGCATTACTTTTGTGCAGGAAAAATTTTAAAGATTTTAAAAACACTAACATATCTCTTTCATCTTTCCTCAAATTTCATTCCCCTTTATCGGGGAATAGATCTTAAGGGTAAAATTATCATGTCAGTAACATGTTTTCCTAAGCTTTTGTGATTCATTTCTAAAAACTGCTCAGATTAATGTTTTGACATCACTTCCTGCTTTCCGGTGGGAGTAGGAGAGGGACCAGCTGTAGCTTTTCCCAGTGCTAGGAAGATGAAGAGAGGGACAGGTATGTCCCTGAGTGCACGATTACACAGGCCCATCTCCAGACAAGGACTGGTAGCTAGAGTTTGGAACAGTGCAGCAAACTGGAAGGCACAAAAGGCTGGTTTATTCTGGGACCATCTCTGGAAACAGACAACCAGGACCCACGTGTCTCTATTCACTCCTTCCACTCTTCACCTTAAACTAAGATTTTCACAATATGAAATTTTCATGGAAATTGCCTTCAGCATAATAGGTCCAGGTAATTCATCTGATAAAAGAATGTCAACATCAAGTACAGTATAATTTGTGTAGTGACAAATTGTAGCCATCCTTCCAGGCAAAAAAGGACACTGCTGTGCGTGGAATGGATCAGGGCAGGGTCAAGTATAAGCACCTGGATTTAATATGCAGCTCCCAGAAGCATCACTCAGTCCTTTCAGAAGATAAATGCAAATTATAGCTAATAAAGTTATCATGAATAATTGCTACCCCTCCTCTCCTGCACATCCAGTGAATTTGGAGTGGGGAAGAGGCAGTTATGAATGAGACACCTATAAATTATGAATTAGGAGGCATCTCATGGAGTGCACCTCATTTCAAGATTAGTGGGACCAACTGTGACAGAGGTGAGAAATGCCATATCCAGAATGTCCTTGAGACCACCATCTTTACCTGTGAAGGTGTGTGAGGTTATCAGAGTGAGGAAGATGAGGAGGTGTTTAATTTTCACAGGAGCTACAAATGTGGCAAGCACTTACCCACACAGTATTGTGGATAGATAAGGTGATTCCTTCCTAGACCACTTGCTAGAAGTCAGACCCCAACAGCTCTTGGCCACGTAGGAGGGATGTGATGGACACCAGCTACTCCAGCTCCATCACTTTCTACCTGTCATTATGGTGAAGAGGCAAGTGGAAGGAGCAAGGAATTTAAGGATCAGCCCCCTCCTCCAACTTACTTCTGAATGCTTAGGGAACCATGGAGGGGAAGAGAGGCCTGGACCCAGCCACCAGCCCCAGTAACATGGGAGTAGGACATGTGATAGTGGGAAGCCTCCTAGGTGGTACCCACCTGTCTTAAAACCAAATGGCCCAAACACTCAGCTAAGGGGTGGCTGAGAACAAGGAGGCCTCCCTGCAAGGAGTACACATCTACATCTTTACTCAGCTGTCATCATTTCTGCTGCGTCATGCAGGCAAAGGCTTGAGGAAGTTAAGTCACTGTTTCTGTCTCTGTCTACCCACTCCTGTGTCCAGTTGCTAGATGGTGAGATGCCTCATCTGCCTCATGTTCTTTCCAATATATTTTGCCTCAGTTTCCACCCAAAGTGACTGAAACCCTGAAAACCATGGACCAAAATGAGTCTTTCCCTTTCTAAGTTTTTTTTTTTGTTTTTTTTTTTTTTTTTAATATCTAACTGAACATGATGTACTATGTTGGGCACCCTAGTTTCCATACATTCATAAACTCCTTGAAAGTATAAAGAAATTGTTTGATGGGAAGAAATCTACCAGAGGGAAGAGATTGGAACCAATAACATAATTTTAGAAGACAAAGAGCAGGTGGGGAGTGAGAGGACTCAGTAGCACTAGGGAGGAGGAGCTCCAAGCCAGTGGTGAGAAACAAGCCAGTCCACACCACAGAGCTCCCACAGCCTCCCCCATCGTGCCATTAACTGGGGGCCAAATGTCCACACAGGACCCTGTAGAGACATTTAACATTAGAAACTGAATTTCTGGAAGCATTTTCTTAGTTGAGGGTTCCTCCTCTCAAATGATTTTAGCTTGTGTCATTGACATGAAACTATTCAGCACACGAACTGATGCAAATCATTGCACTAAATACCAAATCAAAATTGGGAGCTTTCACAAGGGCTGTTTTAAGAAATAGGGGCAAAGGAAGCCATGTGCTGGAATAGCTCAGCAAGAATGAATGAACTGATGAGTGATACAAAGCAGAGGAGAGTGAAAACATGACATCCAGAGATGGCCTGATAGGAGTTATGGCAGGAGTTTGGGAAGCATGGTAGACAGCCCAACAGGCATGGGGTACACTCTTTGACAGTCTTTGATTAAAGAAGACAATGAAAAGTTTGGTGACATCCTAGAAGCCCTGTTTAGAGTTAGGGACAGAAAGTTGGCTGTTTTCAGAACAAATGAGATTTTTCCATTTGTTTTGTTTTTTAACACATAATCTGAGTACTAATTTTGTGTGTACAAGGAAGCCATTAGAGGTCCAGTGTGATAGTCAATCTTGATTGTCAACTTGATTGCATTAAGAGACAGGGAGAGGCTGGAAAGAAGGCTTAGTGGTTGAGGGTATGAACCACTCTTCCAAAGGACAGGGGTTCAATTTCTTGCACTCACATGGCAGCTCACAACTGCCTGTTAACTCCAGTTCTAGGTGATCTGACACTGTCACACCAATGCACATAAAATAAATTATTAAAAAAAAGAAGAGCCTGAAAGATTAATAAATCACACCTCTGGGTGTATCCTTTGGGGAATTTCTAGAGAGAATTAATTAGATGCTTTGAATGTGGTGCCAACTTTCTCTAGGCAAGGGTTCCCGATGAAATAGAAGGGGGAGAGAGGAGAAAGCCTGCAAATACAACCATTCTCTCTCTCCCTGCTTCCTCTGCTTCCTCACTTTTATGATGAATTGAAAATCTGCCACCGTGAGCCAAAATATACTCCTCTCTTATTGTTGTTGTGATTAGAGATTTTGAGTCTTTAATACACACAGATATCTGGCAAACATTCTCTCTCCCTTTCTGAAGTTGCTTCTAAAGAAGACAAATATTTGTCTCTGTGGATTGAGTAAAGACGATGGCCTTCTCCAACGTGGGCAGGCACCATCTGATATACTAATGCATCGGTGAAACCAATAGGCCAAGGAAGGTTGAATCCATTCTGTCTATATGAGCTGGACTGATCTTCTACGTATTTGGAGTTCCTGGTTTTCCAGGCTTTAGATATAGCCTAGAACTTACTCCATAACCTCCCTGAGCCTTTGGATGATGCTACTGACCTTTCTTAGTTTCCAGCTGGCAGCTTGAGGGGTCCGGATATTTGTCAGCCTCAGTAACCATTTGAATCAGTATGCTATACCTTGTCATATGTCTCTTTTCATATGCTCTAGAGATCACCTACTGCTCCTATTTCTCTATAACAGGGTTTTCTAACCTTTTGCCAATCCTAATCACGTTGCCCTGAATCTTTCTCATGACTCCTGGGTATATAGACATGATAGTTAATGCTGACAGCTAATTTGGTTGGCTCTGAATTCAACTGAGACAGGTTTATGGCCAGGTGAGCCCAGTTTTAGGGAGGATTAACTGAGGGAGAAGATCCTCTTTCTAAGTAGGTGACACCTCCTGGCTCAGCCCAGATAGAAAAAGGTCTGAGGAGAAGGCATGCTTGTAAAATGCAAGTTTTACCAATGCCCAGCCTTGCTATGAATAATAACACGGAGACTTTCATATTTATTAAAAGTCTCAGACACTATGGCTGCGCAGATACTCAGCTATTCTAACCAGACAATTCTGGGCTTGCCTCCCTCTCAGCCATGTGGCCCTTAATTGCCATCTTAGTCTCACTCCAGCTGCTCCTTCTTTATCCATGTTCTGATGGTGACTCTCCTGTCCTCTGCTCCCCACCTGAGACCCCCTCACTGGGATCAGAATTCCCACCTTATCCTCCCTGCCCAGATATGGGCTGTTCAGCTCTTTAACAAATCAGCAGATGGTGGAGAAGAATGTTTGCAGAATATTGAGTCAGGAGATGCTTCATAAAAATGACAATGCCACCAAGTGAGGTGGCACACATCTGTGATCCAAGCACTCGGGGAGGTAGAGGCAGGCAGATCTCTAGGAGTTTGAGGCCAGCCTGGTCTAAAAGTGAGTCCAAGACAGCCAACGCTACACAGAGAAACCATGTCTCTATCTCTGGGTACAGAAATCAGCATTTTTATACACAGTACACAAAAACAGCCTCCAACACATGCTGGTTGACTGCATGTCTTCATTTCTGGAGACCTCTCTCTCTCTCTCTCTCTCTCTCTCTCTCTCTCTCTCTTTCATTAAAAACTCAGTTACATTATGTAAGCAGGTTTTTGTTTTAATCCCAAATGTGGGATATGGGACTGCCTTAGTTCGTCCATAGCTGACAATCACCTCCTGCAGCATGGAGAGGGGCGTGGTCTTTGCCAGCTGCAGTTAGTTTAAGTCTGAGGACTTGGTGGGTATAAATATGAGAGCCCAGAGAGAGAAGGCAGTGGCGGTTTGGAGACACGGACAGAGAAGGAAGATTGCTTTCTGCGTTTGCTGGTTTGCTAGTTACATGGACTGCTGAAATCTTGAGACTGAGATTGCTATTTCCTCAAAAAGGACCCAACAACCCCACTCAGCCAGAAGAAGTAAAGAGGTCTATGTCCCCTTTCCCTTTTAACGTTCTTTTTCTCCTACCTAGGGTTGAGGGTTGGAAGAGGTAGAGGCTTTAGGAATCCCAAATAAAATAGAGTTTAAATAACAGTGCCTACAGTCGATGGTGACAATACTGCTTCATATAAGTGTGTGGTACAAAACATGAAGAAGCATATCTAGAGTTATCGTGAGAATTGTTAGAAATTTTGTCTTAATCCCAGGTCAAAATTCAGTTGATTTTTAAAAAAAAATGAAACTCAAGTAACTCAAATGTCATTTTCAAATTGTTACAGGTTTGGGAATAGCCCCTCACTGGCCATTCAGACACAACTCAATAGAGGTTTATTGAACGCTAAATAAAAACTGACAGGCCAGGACCATAATCTGGACTCAGGAGCCATACTGTGACGTTGCTCTGCTCCTGAGGCAGAGTTTTTTAAACAAAAACCCATAACCAGGTAACAAATAGGTAATGAAACTGTAACCAAGTGTAGGAAACAAACTGCAACCAGGTATCCAGGGGTAGGAAGCAACAGTACATCATTTTGACTAGCTAGACCAAGCGTTTCTATCTGACCTTTAATTTGTTTGGTTCTGCAGTTGGGAGACTTCATAGAGAGTCCAGGTAACAAAGTACATTTGAGAAATGAAACCATAGAGACATAATCAAAATGGAGACTTGGAGGCAAAATGGCTTCTGATACTAAAGGCTACCGTGGGTGTTAACAGAGGAGCCAAAGTAATGCTAAGAAATAAAGTAGGTCTCAACAGAGGGGCTATAGAATATAAGCAGCTTACAACACAAATCAAGCATTCTAACACAATTCAATTCAAAGATGTACTAATTTGACACTTACTGTGAAATGATGGTAGGAAAACATTACAGATTGTTTCCTCTGATTAAAAATTATTTCGTCTCTCTACAAGAGCAGAAAACTTTGTATGTCTAAGTAAAACACTGCAATTCTGAGTGGAGGTGCTGAAGGCAGCATTCACTGGTCATGTCCACAGGTCCACATTCATACGATGTCGTGTTCAGAGACAAGGATGCAGTGAAGTCACAAGATATAGCAGAGTAGAAGACCACCCCAAACATCCTAGATTCACTATTTGATTTTGAATTAATTTTTGGTTGTCAAACACTCAGAAACCTATTAACGTCTCAAAATTTTAATGGCTCTTACAGTAAGCATAGCCATGTAGAGTCAGGGCTCATAGTTATAAAAAAATCTGTGCATGACCTGGCCCAACCTGAGACCCACCCCATGGGAGAAATCTCAACATGTTTCAGTGTAGAAAAGAAGAATGTGAAACATTAAATAGTTTAAGAGCTGTGCTATGTCAGAAACCTAAATAAACACACTTAAGTCTTTCTGAAATTTTAGAATTTAGCAAACAGTGGATTCAGAAGTTACGCCAGCTTCCCTGACTGTAGTTTACCACGTAATCCTAATTTTTCTTGCAGAATGGCCTTTGTGTGTTAGTTTTTAAACTATTTTATTTACGTTTCTTAATTCTTCTTCCTCCTTTGTCCACCCAAATCCCTTCCAACACCCTAATACCAGATAGGAGAGGAAGGAGGTTAGTGGGAAGAAGGGTCAGAATTCTTTTAGTTACTTCCTGCTGGTTAAGGTCTTCAGGTTCCTTGGGGAAGGTCCAATCTTGTTTCAGGATGTCTCCAAATTCTCATCTACCTGCATCAACAGCAATCAGGAACAGTAGGGGGAATCACAGGCAGTCTTCTTCTTCCTCTGAGCCCCTTTCTCTCTCTAGGCCCTGCCATTTATTTCCCCTCCAGAGTCTTCAGATTTAAAGTATCTGCTGCTGGCAAAGGGACTCTCTTAGTGCCCACACGAAGCAACATAGTTTGCTGCTGTGGACAGTCTGAATCTGTTCCATATCCTACACCTGGGATCAAAACACGACCATGTGTACATCCACAACACCCTTGGAAATCAGATTCTTTTATTCCCACCTGTATTAGTTACTTATTTTGTTGTTACAAAATACCTGAAAAAAAAAAAAAAAGCAACTCAAGGAAAGGTTTACTTTGTCTCATGTCAGAGTGGCTCTAGCTATGATGGCTGCCATGTGAAGGAGCAGAGAGAAAGAGATGAATGCTAAAGCTCTATGCCTGTTCTCCTTTCCTTTCAGTCTGAGACTGTAGCCCAGGGAATGGTGCCACCCACATTCTGGGTGGGTTTTTCCTGCTTAGTCAAACTTCTCTGTCCTCACAGTCATGTCCTGAGGTGTCATCCTTCCGATGGTTTTAAATCTCAATTTCACAATCAAAATGAAATGCCATATCAACTTAATTCACTGCCATTAACTCTCAGAGCACACATTACATTCGTAATTACACTCATTCGTACATGGTTTCCCTTTCTCCATGGCAAAGGAAGGGTTAAAGGCTGCAGAGTTCAGAGAAACTGTCTAAGTGAGAAGCAGAGCATCTGTAGGGGACTAAATAAGAAGGCACACACAGCACAGAGGTGTTCAGGGAGAGTTCACTGTTGTAGTTCCAGGTGGCAGGTCATTTCAGAGTCACTATGAAATAGTCTGGGTGTCATAATCAGGAGAAACTGTCTTGGAGCCTCTGGAGCTGGAGACAGAAGCAGAAGTCCTTTGCTACGGTGGTTTCCTAGAGGAGGTTCCTTAAGCTATGCCTGTCATGTTTGGTTCATGGGGTGTTCCTTTTATAGTCCCAGGTGCAGGCTTAGGTGTGACAGATAAGTGCATGTATCTGGTACTTCTGGTTTGATATTTTCAAAAGTGTCATTGGCATAAAACAAATGACCAGTTTGTGTCTTCTTGGGGTGCTGGAAGGTACTGGGTGCTTGCCTGAATCAAAAATATGTAGAATAAGTTGCTCAAGGCTAGGCAGAACTTGAAAGTGGCTGTGCTGTACAACAAAGTGACTCAGCCCAGGCCCAGTTTATTCTGGAGATGAAATTAAAGAGAATCAGCAACATAAAGAGGGCGCATGGGGAGAGGACTAAACATCGGAGAGGGAGGCAGGTTGGACACTGTAATCAGGACTCCACAGGTGTTGATTAGGGTCCAGGGTTGCTCTAGGTCAACAAGAGAAGTGGCTTTCATGATCTACCTTCAAGACGAAGGCTAGACCTTTGAGACCTGGGTGGGTTTTCCTTGTATGTGGGTCCTGCCGGAAATTGTGGGCTGCTTGCGCCTTCACTCCTCCAGCCAGGCTTCCAAGAAACTGGGCTGTGTCTCCTGGACACAGTAGAACACCTGGGCTAGAGTGCTCAGGTGAGGAGTGCCAGTGGCAAGGCCAGTTTGTGAGTTGTGAGGTGGAGGAGGAGGTGCCGGTGGTGGTGGTGGTGGTGGTGGTGGTGGTGGTGGTGTGTGTGTGTGTGTGTGTGTGTGTGTGTGAGAGAGAGAGAGAGAGAGAGAGAGAGAGAGAGAGAGAGAGAGAGAGACTAAATATTGAGATCTCTATTTTTTTCCTACGTATTAAGGGTTGTTTATTCAGTACCTCTACAACAAAATTAGAATTTGGTACCTACAAGGTTAACTCTCCGTTTAGAAGTTTCTTTTATAAAGCATAGCATTATTTTCATTGGTAAGAAATTATGTGAGGATGGGGCTTCTACTCAAAGCAAGGTCTGCACATTTTAATTGTAGTGTTAAACTATGGCTAACCTCTCTAAATCTTCTTTCTACCCTCCAAAGCATCTCCTGTCAACAGTATTGTGTTCAGTTGTGGCTAAGTACAAAGTGGGCTTAATAATCAGGCTCTCTCTCTGTCTGTTTGTCTGTCTCAGAGGCACAGAGAGCGAAGAGAAAGAAGAGCCTCTGGCACACTTTATCAAAGTTTGGATACACAAGACCAGGGTGGGGCTTAAGAACGCCTTAGCGCTTCGCTTTTCGAGATCGTCATCAGGCACCGCCGAAGGGGCGGGGCCTACGGTAGCCACGCCCCAGAGCACTCCACCACCGCTCTGTGACGCCATCAGGGGGCGACGCGCGCGGGCGGGGCGCCGCGCCGGGATGCTTCGGCCCTGGCTGAACCCGGTTGGACTCAGCTGGGAGGATTCGCGGAGTTGAGGTGTAGCGGGGAGGGCTGGCCGAAGCATGGCGGACCAGATCCCTCTGTACCCGGTGCGCAGCGCGGCGGCTGCCGCGGCCAGCCACAGACGCGCGGCCTACTACAACGCCGCTGGGCCCGGGCCGGGTGCCGACAGGCGCGGCAGGTAACGGCGGGCCCGATCCTTCCCCGCACCGTGGGTCGTCCCTGCCGCCCGTAGTCCGCGCGGCGCCGTAAACCCGGGCGCCCCCGCGCCGCGGACTCCAGATCCGGGGGCCACGGGCTGAGCCGCGCCCAGGGATTCGGGGACGCCGCCCCGCCTCCAGCGTCGCTTCGGGAGCCCCAAAACTTACTGTGTAGGCGCGCGGGCCGAGGTGACAGGTGTAACTCATCATGAGTGTGAAAAGCACGCCTTGCCGAGGGTCACTGATTTCTTTCCAGACGTGAAGCGCTGGAAAGAAATAGGCCCACTCTATACTCAAGACTGAACACAATACTTCCTGTTGACAGGAGATGTTTTGGAGGGTTGAATGAAGATTTAGACAGGTTAAACTGTTCAGTGGGGACATAGTTTAACAATGCAGTGCTGACCTTGCTTTAAGAGAAGTCCCGTTCTCTTATAATTTCTTACCCAAAGAAAATAATACTATGCTTTATAAAAGAAACTTTAAAATGAAGAGTTAATTACCTTGTAGTCACCAAATTTTATTTTTTTTATAGAGGTATTAGAGAAACAACCCTTTAACACATAGAAAAAAAATACAGATACCACTGAATATTTACTTTCTTCCAAATCAGAGCTTTTGAATACTTTTTTGGGTTGGGCATCGTTTATTTAGAGACAAGGTCTCACTGTATATTCTTGCTAGCCTGGAACTTGCTCTGCACACCAGACTGGCCTCCAAGTCCAGGAGACCCACTTGCCTTTGCCTCCCTCAGTGCTGGAATCAAAAGTGCGGGTTACCACATCCGGCCTTATTTTTTATGGAAACCAGTCAGCAGGTCTGGTAGTAAGAGGACTGTTGGAAGTCTGAGTTTGGACTGTTTTGAGAGACTAACAGGGCAAGTGTTTAAATGATATGTTAGGGAACTGAATTGGATCTTGGTCCTTATTCTTAGTACCAGTTTGACTTGAGATCGTTTCTTTGTGCTCTCATTTCCTCATCTTTAAACTGGTGATTCATATTCTTTTTCTCACGGGAACATTGGTGGAGGATTTTAGAACCTCTGTGCTTTTCCGAGTGGTTTTCTTAGGTGGATACTTTAAGCTAATCTTCTACGCTTGATGGTACCCAAGAGAGAAATTGCATTAGTCATTTGATTTTAGGAGATTATTTGGAAATATACTGCCTTTTAAAAATTTCATTTTTTTTTCGTATTTTGAGTCTTTTTGCATTATATATTCTGAAGCTCTACTGTTTGATGGGTACATATTCAGGATCTGATGTTTAAATGTTGGATTTTTTTGCTTTTATTGTTATGTGGTATTCTTTGTTTCTGATTATTTGTTCAGAAATCTATATTAGATATAAAAATAGTTACTAATGTTTTTTGTTTTGTTTTAAGTTTACATAGCTTTACCTTTCAATTTACCTGGGTCATTTCCCCTCATTCTGCCAGCCCTCCTTTTCTCCTTATCCATCGTTCCTTCTTTTTTCTGTCTTTCTCTCTCTCTCCTCTGTCGTCAGAAACCATACATGCCTGGCTCAGGTTTTTTTGTTTGTTTTTTTAATTGCTATATTAAGACCATTTATATTCAAGCTGATTTTCCATACATCAGAACCTAAATGTGGCATTTTATTTTGTTTCTTCTGATTTTCATCCTTAAAACTCTTTTCTTCCTTTCATTTCTTTCTCTCTTTCTGTTTTTTGGATATAGTTTCACATTGTAGAGCAAGCTGGGAACTCAGTACATTGCCCAGACTAGCCTTGAGCACTCATTTGGGTCTTCATGTTTGCTCTCTTCATGATTCTTATTTTTCTATTCATGCTCATGTGTGGATGATTGCCCACTGAAACTTGTATGTGTATGTAATGTCTTTGTCAGTCCTCTTCCTCCACCCTTTTTCTTTTTATCTTCTTTTGAGAAAGGCTCTCTCATGTAGCTTTGGTTGTTCTGGACGTCTCTGTAGATATAGTCGGCCTGGACCTCAGAGAGATCCACCTGGCTCTGTTTCTGCTTTCCTAGTGCTGAGATTAAAGTCTCTACCTTATTTTTTGAGGCAGGGTCTCTCACGGAATCTGGACTCACCAGTTGGCGAGGTTGGCTGGACAATGAGCTCAAATGTTCTGCCTGTCTTCATGTCCTCATCCCTGGGGTTATAGACAAGGTGCTCCTGGCTTTTATGTGGATCCTGGGGATCCAAAGTCAAGCCTTCATGTTTGTATGGGAGGCAGTTTACCAACGGAGGCATGTGCATAGCTTCCCACTTAAGCAGTTTTTTAATGATAGCTTTTTAAAATTCATTGCAAGATAGTTTGTTATCTATAATTTTGATGTTAACATCTTTTGATTCTCTTTTTCTCATTCAAGCTTAGATTTCCCTTTTTTCTGTTTTCACTGCATCCTAACATTTTGGGCATTATGTGATAAGACTCTTATTTATTTAATTCTTCAGTTTCACCAGACTTCCTGTGCTACCATTTTAGTAATAGGTAGGGAATATGGAAGACACTGCCTTTAAGGTTCAGATTCCCTGCATAGCTTTGCCATCTGAGAGGGGAAGGGCATCCTCTTTGTACCCATTTGAGATGCCCACTAATCTTTGTTTGGGCAAGGAGTGTTTGGTTACTGAAACCTGAAGGCCTCTTGAACCTGACCTTAAAGGTAAGGTCTTTACATCTAGAAAGTGGCTGGGGATTCTTCCCATACCCAGTCCTTTGTGTATGTGTGCGTGTGTGTGCGTGTGTGTGTGTGTGTGTGTGTGTGTGAGAGAGAGAGAGAGAGAGAGACAGACAGACAGACAGACAGACCCAGAGAGAGTGAGACACAGAGATGTTCTTAATACATTTGTCATCCTTTATAATCACTAATTTAAGTGTGTAATTCTTGTTTTTTAGCACATGACAGACATATGCAGCCATTAGTCAGTGCAGGAGCATTTTTCACACCCCCAACAAATAAACAAGTCTGTGCCGTGTGTGTTAATCATAAGCCTGCTTCCCCAGCCTCCATCTTCATACTTCTTCCTCCTGATCCATCAGAAGCTATAGGCTTTTGGTTTTATTTTTTTGTTCATGTGAGGTGTCGATTTTTCTTTTGAATAAAAGTAAGGCACCTGTTTTGTGGTTTTGTTTCTCTGTTTTAAGGGATAACTATCATTCAGATTAAGCTTTATAGTTGGATGATAAATAAATGACAGTGAACCTTAGGGTATTGTTTGTCTATGTTTGTTAGTACTTTTTCTTTGAGTTTTCCAAACTCAAAGTGGTGGAGTTATTGGCCTTGCAGAGAGGCCCTTGCCATATTTTAATAGCTAAACTTCATTGTTTAAAAGAGACTCAGATGGATATTGTTTGCTTTTTGCAAAATATTAGTGTTCTTGGTAGATGTAACACAGAATTTTATAGTTTTAGTTTTCTAATTTTGAAGATCTATACATTATTTTGAATACTGAAAGTTTTATAATCATGATGATCTAATATTTTAGTAATTATGAAGATGATCTTTTATTTTTATTTTTTATTTTTTGCTGTGATAATTCTAGCTAAAGGGATCTGGCCTGTTTGTGGTGTGGAGGTTGAGCCCACACTCTGTGTTACGAGCACTCAGCCTCACGATGAACCTTAAGATGGTTTTTCTACTTGCTCAGGCCTAGAATTTTCTTTGGGATTTCAGAAATTTTTGTAAAAGTTAAAGAATTTCACTGGAAAGGGATCCATAGTTCCCCTTGAAAATAAGAAATTTGACATGTTTCATTTAATTTTCACAATCTAAAAGTATTAGTATAAGGGTAGAATTGATAATAAGGTCCGTAAAGGTTATAGGGAACTAGAATTTATGTCCTTAGCTAATAGGCCATGGTACTTAAAGTTTTTGTACTTGTGTTTATTTAATATTGGATAATATATTATTATTAATTCTAGTTCAAAAGTTTCTTTCCATGAATAGTATTGGTATAATTTCTTATTCCAACAATATTTTTAGGTTTCTTCTAGAACTTCTTAGAAATGAGTAATTGATTGGGAATGACTTAGTGATGACTAAGTTGTCTTGGAGAGATGACTCAGTGTTGAGGAACACTGGCTTCTCTTCCAGAGGATTTGGGTTTGATTCCTAGCATCCCATGGCAATTCACAGTTGTCTCTTACTACAGTCCCAGGGAATCCAATGCCCTCATCTGCCCTCCTTGAGCAACAAACATGCACGTGGTGCCGAGACATACATGGTAGACAAAACACCCATATGCATAAGAAATAAAATAATAAAAAATTAAAAGACAGAGGGGGTGGGGAGGAACTACTAGTTCAGGGTTATTGTGGTTACTTCTCAGCTCAGGGACTAGCTAGTCTTCCTCCTTGTTCTTTAATTTTTTCAACTAAGACCATGATATTTTTTCAACTAAGACCATTTCCTTAGTTACTGTGATGATGATGGTGCTGGTCATTGTTGTTTTACCATTAGTTTTCATTTTAGCCTATTTTGTGCTGGGAAAAAAAAACACAGTATTTGAGTGTAGGTAATTTATAAAAGGCAGAAATTGCTTTCTTACAGTTCTGAAGGCTATGTGGTTCAATGTCAAGGTAGTTTAATGCCAGCATGTCTTCTTGCTGTTTTTACTGTGTGGTAGAAGAGCATGAGAAAGCCAGCTCCCTTTACAGTAGCATTCACCCTTTTTGAGGGTGCCCTCATTACAGGAATACTACTGGTTAGGTTGCATCTCCTCACACTGAGACTTACACATTAAGCTGCTCTCACACATTTGGAGAGTATAGAGACAAAAGGCGCCAAACAAAAGCAGAATACCCACACTGTAATAATCACGCCTGATCTCTAGCATGGTATCTTACAAAAACCTGTGGAGCCCAGTCCTAATGACCACAGTACCCTACAGAAAAGACCAGACTCAAAAACAGCTTATTAATGAGATGCTTGCCGGCTCTCCCACATGTAGATCCCATGTCAGTGGCCCACGATTATGAGACCAAACAACTTCTCTTCAACAGCAAGAAAAGAACTTCAACTCCTCGGTGGCTTAATAACCTCTGGGAACTCTCCTGCCTTGCTCTCATAGTGCTTTTATAGATTCTTCCTGTCTTTTCATGCCTTTGGTGAGGTCTTTATACTGATTGTGCCACTACCTTCCATAAGCCATTTTTTCATGGCTCAGAAAACAGAGCATTCCACCCTGGCACACTTTTTACTTTCTGCTGTTAGAGGCAGGAGAGGCCCAGTTTCTCATCAGCTTCTTAGTAGTGACTCAGAAACGACACAGTTGAACTGCACAGCTCCATTTGATGGAGGATATATGCATGTTTCCTTACATAGTACTTACTTGTTGAGTTGTTTTTCTACTTTGTTAGCATGCAGGCAACTGAGGTTATTTATTTTAAAGCTTTGAGTATTAGGCGTATTTTAGATTAATTTCTTACTTTGATATAAATTTTCAATCAAATGGAAACAGTAGAGCTGTCGATACTTAAGGTACTGTGTAGGTGTCAGTTGGCCACTCGCTGACCTCTCACTTATATTCATGGAAATTATGTGCCCTCCAGAACTTGAGCACTCTATTGGAAGCCCGTGGCGGCGGCTGAGATGGCGTGTCCCCCTCCTTGAATGAGGCAGTACACTTGGGTCTGTGTCATCTGTTCTGTTTTCTTTGTTCACATTGTTTTACTCATCCAAAAATGTTTCCAGAATTATACTTAATAGCTGGAAACGTTGATTTCTCTTGAGTGACAAACCAATTAAGTGTGTATGACACCAGGCAACAAAGACGTTTAGGATTCTATGCTTATCCTGCCTCTGGGAAAAAAATCCATTATTCATCATCTTATTGTTTTTAAATACTGAAGTAAAATTTTCAATACAATAGGAAAATTGCTTTGGAGGGGGAATAAAGTGCTTGCCAGTTCAAAGGCTGCATTTTTGAAGTCTAGGTTACTAAACTTGGCATTGCTCAAGCTTCCAGAGCTCGTCATTTTGCTTTTCTAGCTTTAAAGTTGGTAAGACTGTGACTTTTGCAACATGATCACTGACAGAACCCTAATGAAAAAAAGGAAAAAAACCTAAAAATCTTATCTTATGTATATTAACTGATACTCTGAATTTTGATTGCATTTTGGGTACTCATTTTTCTAGTTTATTTAGAAAGTTTGTTGAAAGACATAGTCTTTTGCAGAAAAGAAAAGGACTTTTTTAGGGAGAATACTTTCTTCAGACTCCTTCATGGATTTTTCCCTCTAAATCACCTACAATGTAATTGGTACACGATTATATGGAGCCACTAAAATGGGCTGTCAGTTTGTTTGTGTGAGGGCGTGCTTAAAGAGGGCGAAACTGAGTGCCATTTCTCCCAGCGTGTTCATGCTGGAGGTCTTGCACATCATTATTCCCCGTTCTCCGTGGCGATGAGAGCTGGGGAGATGTAGCCCTACCTTGTTGCCTGTGGCCCCAGGAGTCCCTTGCATAGGCCTCTCCATAGAGGTGAGGATGCGTGGCTTATGTTGCAGTAAAGACTTTCAGGCCAAGTCAGTATGGAGTAGAAAGACAGATTTAAGCTAAGTATTTGGAATGAAAGACAAGCCTAAGAAGAGCTTTCCTCAGCTCAAGGCGCTTGCTATGCAAGCCTGAGGAGATGGAAGGAGAGAACCAGTTCTGAAAGTTGCCCTCTGACCTCCACATCTATACAGATGTGCATATACATGTGTAATAAGAGGGAACTGTTACATGCCCTGAAATGGGCATGGGCTTCTCAAAACAGTCTCATTTAAGTTTCTCAATAAAAGCTAGCCACATGATTTCTGTGGCTGTTGAAATCACATTATTATGAGGCATTAAAATATTTAGTAAAAAACAAGTTTTGGTAAACCTATCTAATGAATCTTTCTTTAGGAAACAAGGTCATGGGTTGGGGATGTGGCTCAGTTGCTGGAGTGCTTGCCTAGCTCTGTCAAACTGCAGCCAGGGTTTTCTATCCCCAGCACAGCTAAGACCATGGTGTACACTGGGAACTCTAGTCCTAGAGATGTGGAGACAAAGTCAGGAGTTCAGGATCATGCTTATCTACATACTGAGTTAGAGGCCAGTTTGGACTACATGAGACCCTGTTTTAAAACCACCCTCCCCATCCAAAACCCCAACAAATAAAAGAATGAGATGATAAGGTTTCTGAGTGTACTGATAGTTTATAGGCTCATAAGATAAATATATGGGTCACAAAGTTTATAATAAGGACTATCCTTATTTTAAACAGGTCACAAGGAAACCAAGACACGTTTTTACTGAAAACAAGCATCATACTTTTGAGAGACCTTTTTTTGATTTCCATCAGCAGGGTTTAGGAGCCCCTTTCTTCTCCCATGATTCTTTAGTTTCTCCCGTTTTTCTCTCCTGTACCAGCAATATGATAGTCCATCCATTATATGTGTGTGTTATATGTATGGATGGTTTGCTTGAATATCTGTGTGTGTGTACCCATGTGTGTCCTGAGATCTATTGAATTAAGAAAAGGGTATCAGATTCCCTGGAACTATCGTTAGGGACAGTTGTGAGCCACTTTGTGAGTGTTAGAAATTGAACCTGGGTCCTCTGCAAGAGCAGTAAGTGCTATTAAACACTGAGCCGTCACTTCAGCCCTCCTTTATATAGTTAACCAGTTCTTTGGTCATGGGTATTAAAACCTTTTCCATTTTCTTGGTTCCTCTTTCAAACAGTGTAGTATGTTTGTCTTTGTAGGTAAAATTTTGTACATGTTTAATTCCATGGATAACTTGAACCTGCAGTTTAGTAGCTGTGTATTGCTGTATAGTAACATAAAGGCTTGTAATATATCTTCACAAATTGTTCATTACTCCTGCCAGCAGTGAAGAATTTTTGTCCAAGACTGTTGGCTATGCTAAACACTAAACGTCACTTTTCTAAGTGGCATATAGTGGCGAATGTCTGTAATCCCTCCACTCAGGAGGCTGAGGCAATAAGGTCTCAAGTTTTATATGTAGTGAGCCCTATCTCAGACAACAACAGAAGAATTACTTTGTCCACTTGACAAACAAGGCAAAGCACGTTTTTAACCTTTTTAGAAACAGATTATTCTCAAGCTTAGAGCTTCTAATGAATAATAATTTGAAATGAGATAAGCATTCTGGTGCTTCCCTGGCACCATGTGTCTTGTCCATGCTAACCTCGCCATTACCATCACTTGCGCATTGCTGTTCCATTGCCCTCTCCCTCATCTTGAAGGCCTTTGCTCTCTGCTCCTTCTAGAACCTTCATTGGTTGACTGCTTTCTAGTATAGAGGGAAGGACATCATTACTTTTCTTACTTACTGCTGTGATGATGCCTGATAAAAATGAAGGAAGGAAGGGTTTATTTTGGTCCTGACAGTATGGTCTGATCTCATTGGGAGAGAGAGGAATGTGAGGCTCCTGGCCACATTTTATCCACAGTCAGGAAGCAGAGACACATTGTACCCTGCTTACTCATTCTCGGACCTTAGTCTCTGGGATGGATCCACACTGAGAATTGATTTTCCTTCCAGCCAAATCTCCCTTGAAACATTCTCCTGGATTACCATGACAGGAAGGATTCCTTGTTTGTTTTCTTTCTAGATCTCTCTCTTTGTAAGTAATCTGTTAGTTTACTTGTTTCTGTCCTGTGTGTTGCAATTTTAATATGAGCAGGACATGTATGCTGGTTCAGTGCTTTGCTCTCACTGCCTAGGGCAAGTGTAGCACATGCAGACACTCATGTGTCTAGTGCTGAAGTTCTGTGTGGCTAAACATAGTTTTGTGAGTTTACCTGTATTTCTTTGTGAATTTCATTTGCTCATTTGTCATCCAGTGCGTTTGCTTTTATAAATATTTTTTTAAGACTATTCATCAAAATGCCCCCCCCTCCTTCTTTAGTGCTGCAGAATGTAGACATCTGCAGTGCCTGGCCTGGTGCCTGGTAGAAGTCAGTACTTAGTGTAGCCATTGTCATTTAGGCCCGCGTAGTCTCTATCTTAATCGAAGATGCCCCCAAGGTCTTTTGCATTCTGCTTTTTAATATGTGACATATTCTCTATGTTGGTGGGTTTTGACCTTCCTAATGCTGTGGCCCTTTAATACAGTTCTTTGTGTTATGGTAATCCCAACCATAAAATTATTTTTGTCGCTATTTCACAACAGCAATTTTGCTACTGTTATGAACTGTAATGTAAAGATCTGTGTTTTCCAGTGGTTTTAAGTGACTCTTGAGAAAAGGGTCATTGGACACCCAAGGGGTCACGACCCACATGTTGAGAACCACCCCACTATAGGTTAGTTTAATTAAGTTGCTCTTTTTTTTTTTTTTTTTTTTTGTGTAAGGAGTTAAAGTTTCCTCTTTGTCTGGTTTGTGACTGCTTTGTGTCTCTCCAAAGTATTTGTAGATTTAAAGGTTTCTATTACCATTAAAAAAAAATTGCCTTCTGACAAGAGAATATAGTTGGTATGATTTTTAGTTATTTTAGTTGATAGGTTGGTGCTATGGCCCAGGATGTGGTCTGTGAGTGACCTGAGAATGTTCTATTGTTGCAAAGTACTTTTCTTTTTTTTTTTTTCTTGGTGTTGTGTAAATAGTGTTTAGGTCAGATTTGTTGATAGTATTGTGTCTTTATCTCTTCTCTGATTCTCCTTTTTTATAAACAGGAGAATTTTGGAGTAGTGTGGTCTTGTCAGTTTTACATCTGTTTTGTATCAGTTTTGCTGCATGCGCTTTGAAGATCTGGTGCTAGGTGCATGCTTGTTTTATTAGACTTTATTGATGATTTAAGCCTTACATATTACAATGTCATTTTTAGTCCTGGCTCATAAAAAAAATATTTTTTTGGGGGGAGGGGCTGGAGAGAGATGCCTCATCTGAATTCAGTTCTCAGCACATATGTTAGGTAGCTAACAACCTTGTGTAACTCCAACTCCCAGGGATCTGATGCCCTCTTAATACTCACACACATATACACATAAATAAAAGTAAATCTTTAAAGACTGTTTTAGTTTTCTTAGTTAATACAGCTTTGTAGCTCTCTTTTGAGTAGTCTTCACATTATTTCATTTTCCATTCTTTTATTTTTAATTTTTTAACCCCACATATCCTTTTATTTAAGGTAGTTATTGAGGTAGTTATTTTTGTACTCCAGAGGCTGTTTGACACCGTATACTGACATTGTTGGAACACTAGGGGTGCTTTTGAGCCTTTTGTATGCACAGGACAACACTCGACAATAACGAATACTCAGTCAAGATGTAAACTGTGCCCACCCGAGAAGGTCCGCTTTGCAGGTCACAATTGCCAAAGCTAACTTAGCAATATTCCTTGAGCATTATCATCTTCCCAGTTATGTAAAGCCAGAAGACCCTTAGACCATTTTCTACTGTTGTCACCTCACACTTAACAACAGTGAAGACTTAACTCCACAGTGCTGTCATTTTTACTTCGCATAGTCCTGCATATTTGTGAAGAACATTTTTTTTATTGTTGTTGTTGGCTCTTAAATTCTGAATCCTTCTGTATACTGTTTTTATCTTGAAACTTTGCTTAGCATTCTTTAGGGCAGAGCTGCCTACAAAATGCTCTCTTGGTTTTTCCTCATCTGAGAATATTTAAGGTTGTTGGATGAAGCATTTTGTCTGGTAGAAACTTACGTTTTCAGAAAAAAAAGAAAGCTCTATCTGTGCTAAAAACACTACAGAACTGACAAGAATTTAATGATTATGGAGTATTAAATTACTGCAAACACAGAGGTACATTATTTTGCACCAGTTTCAGTTCCTTACTGTATCCATTTATTTTTCATTGTGTGTCTGACCTAACAGCCTTTAACCTTTAAGAAAAATTAAAATTAGCATTTTGAATTAGCATTTTCAAATAATATGGAAGATTTTTCTTATTCCCCTGTCCTCCCTTTGTACCCTTCTATATAGCACCCTCCTCTTCCCACTCTCATGACTCCTGTTGGCTTCTCTCCTTTCCACAACATCCTTTTTCCCACTCTTGTCTGCTTTCTAGTATTGTAGCTTTTATACCTGCTCCCACTTAATTTTACATGTGTGCCGGGTGCAGTGGTGCACATTTGTAATCCCAGCACTCAGGGTGGGGTGGGGAGACAGAGGCAGTCAGATCTCTGTAAGGTTGAGGCCAGCCTGGTCTACAAAAGTGAGTCCAGGACAGCCAGGGCTACATAGAGAAACAAAACCAAAAACCCAACCAACCAAACAAAAACAACAAAAAAGATTTTATATGTGAGAGAGAACATGTGATTTTTTTATGACTTACTTCATGTGATACAATAATTTCAGGCATTTCCTGCAATTTTCATTTTTCTTTTATGGCTGTAATAAATTCCATTGTGGTATTTGTCTATCGTGGTTCCTGTAATGGCTGAACTAGTTTCCACTCCTCCCAGCAATAAATACAACTTCCTCTTCACAGCATTTGTTGTATCTTTTTTGATGCCGTTCTGACTGGGGTAAGATGGAATCTTGAACTTATTTTGAATGGCTAACAATATTGAACACTCTTAAAATTACTTTTAAGCCATTGTGTTTCTTTTTTTTTTTTTTTTTGAGGACTATCTCATTTAGCTCATTTGTTGATTGACGGATCTCCCTCTGTCTCTGTCTCTCTGTCTCTGTCTGTGTGTGTGTAGTTGTGCAGTTCTTTTATATGTTTTGCATAATCCTGTCTGTAGTATAGCTGGCAAAAGTTAACTCTCATACCGTAGGCTATCTGTTAACTGTGTTGATAGTTTTCCCTTTGCTGAGCAGAAATCTTTAAAATTTCATGTTGTCTCATTTGTAGTTCTTGGGGGTATTTTCTGTGTTATTTGAGTCCTGTTCAGAGTGTAGTTGCCTATATCTATGTATTGAATTGTGTTTACTATTACCTAACCTGCTTTGCATCTGGTAAAACCTTTAAAATGTGTACTCATCAGACCACTAGTTTCTACCAGTCTAAAAGCTAAGCATCAGATAGCATCTAATCCGACAGCAGATGTTTTCTGCTTTACTGTAGCCTGCCTACCTGTGGTCTTCAGCAGTGTTTGGAAAATGACTTAGATATGTTTTATAAGAATAAAATCTTAATATATTTGCCTCTGTGGTGGAACATATCTTTATGGGCATCCAAAGTGCATGTTCTGGACTGTGGTCATCCATTTTACTAAGAACAAACTATCTTATTCCATTTGAAGTGAGAGCTGTGTTTTGGGTCAATACACAGTTCTTTTCCTTTGGCTTTTTAAAAATATAATTGCTCTGTCCCGGGGCTTTTATTTTCTTCTGGAGAAACTTGTAGATGTTTGAATGCATGTTTGCTACACCCCAATAGCCGTGTTAGTCTGGAATACTTCTTTATGTGAAGAGTAAAATTAAGGGCTCTGTCTCTTGTACTTGTGGGTTTTACTGGTTCAGTTTGCCTTCTGTATGGATCTGGGACGAAGGGGTGGGGGTTCAGCTTGAATGACTTCCATTTGGCCACAGCAACTCAGAGGTCTGCTTTGTGATTTTTCAAAATGAGGTGATGCTTTCCATAGAAGCCCATTGTAAAATTAAATAAAATAGTACTTCATGAACCATCATTATAGCTTCTGAAAAATTGATTGTTATCAAAAAGGTAAGCATTTTTAAGTTTTAGATTGTGTTTCTGATTGAATGGTGATTGAAAACAGTGTTGATGGCAGACTGCTGTTTGTTTAAAGCAAGGTGATAACACCCCTGCACACATACATGTACATGCAGGTACACATGCATATACTCACACATTCACACATGCACTGACACACATATGCACTCGCACACGTGTACACACACACACACATAGACACACACAGACAAAGAGAGACTGTTGAACTTAGAAAGTTATGCCAGTTGAGTTTTTTTTTTTCATTGAATGTAAATTTTGTGTAGGTATGGCAGAGATGCTGAATAAATGGTTCATTGAATGATTGTTAGCTCTGACCACAAACTTAGGATAGGGTTCAGATCATCATACAGACAACTATGTTTTGCCAACAGTCACCTTCTAGAACTTTGGTGACTATGCAGTTATGTAATATAACTTAGATATGTAGATTTTTGGCAAATAGTAACATTGGAGGTTATTTTCTTACCGAGCTGAATGCAGTGAGTGGGTTTTAGACAGCCCTGGTCATTTAGTCACTGAGATTTATAGCATGAGGATTATCAGCTGCTTCGCTAATACAGGTTTCTGCGCACAACCTTTTCTCTACCTGTTTACCTGTCAATTTCCCTACCCCAAAGGGAAGTAATCTCATTATGAAGCAGTTTTGTTTTGTTTTTCAAGACAGTCCTGGAACTCTGTATACCAGGCTAGCCTTGAACTTAGAGACCTGTCTGCCTCGGCCTTCCAGTTGCTGGGATCAAAGGTGTGCACCACTACTGCCCCACAGTAGTTTTTGTTTTTGTTTTTTTTTTTAAACAGTGGTTTGCCTTGGAGGAAGGTACCTTAGTGATAAAAACTAAAAGTGGTATTTTAGTTACATTTCTATAGCTGTGAAAAGACATCAGACCAAGACAACTTATAAAAAAGAGCATTTAATTGGGGGATTTACTACAGATTCAGAGGGTCAGTCCATGACCCTGTGGCCAGGGCCATGCTAACAGGCAGGCATGGGACTGGAGCAGTAGCCTTAGCTGGGGGATGTTATCTGATCTGCTGGTTGGGCCTGGTATGGGCTTCTGAAACCTCAAAGCTCACTCTCAATGACACACTTCCTCCAACCCACACCTCCTAGTCCTTCCCAAAAGGGTTTAACTAACAAGGTACCAAGCATTCAAATATGAGCCTTTGGAGGCCATAATCCTTCAAATCACTCTGGTGATTAGTGAACTTTGTCCTGATAGTACCCTGGTTGAGATACACTATAACAGCAGTCTGCTTATCTCTCTGTTCTTACCTTTACCTAGGTACCAGCTGGAGGATGAATCTGCCCATTTGGATGAAATGCCACTGATGATGTCTGAAGAAGGCTTTGAGAATGACGAAAGTGATTACCACACGTTACCTCGAGCTAGGATAACACGGAGGAAGAGAGGACTAGAGTGGTTTGTCTGTGGTGGATGGAAGTTCCTCTGTACCAGGTTTGTCCTCTGTTGCTACCTGATTATCATGTGTACAGAGATTACACATGTGAGTTTAGCTGTGAGTGTGTTTGTTAGGTCTGTCAATATTATGTTGATATGAAAATGGAGGATACTAATAACGTTAATGCACACCAGAGGATGCTGATTTCAAAGGGAAAATACAATTTATTATTTTATGAAAAATTTTAATGATTAAAACCAGGGAAACAGTAATTTTGTTGCTGATGCATAGTAGAATTAATTCTATTTGCTGTATCCATGTAAGTGGCATTTCCTTCTTTATCAAAGGAGTGGATATGAACTTTAAAAATGTGATTTAATAACAGTTTAGTTATGTGCATCATTCAGCTTTAATGTTTTGATTTGGAATAAGATTCTTCTGTTTAATCAGCAAGTTACAAGTTAAAAAATTCTTCAGATTTCAAAGTATTTTCTTGCTCCTAAGTAAATGGGTCTGAGTAGACCCTGGCAGGTGAAAGTGCAGCTGTGCCTCTCAGATGCCGTGCCACAGCCACCTGTCCATAGACTGTCTTCTGAGTGATGACTTGAGGCCATTTGCATGCAAGGTTGTCATAGAAAGGCAGTTTGCTGTTTCCTGTAAGATTTTTAGCTGAAGTTCTGTTTTTGGTTTCAGAGCTTACTACTGAGTTGGTTTTTTTTTTTTTTTTTTTTGGATATAGTTTATTTCCTAGGTCTAGTTTATTTAGGATCCTTCCTTTCCTTACTTCAGACTTTTCTACTAAGGACTGCCTGTAGTGCTGGCTAAAAGGGTATCATGGTTATTATTGTTATTATTACCTGTGATTCTCTTCAAACCCTTTATGTCTCCATCAGTGCTGAAGGCATATTTTCAGGATGTCAGTGTTTGTTTGTAGTAGTTTACTTTTAGAGCATGAAATATTTCATCCTAAACTCTTCTGGATTTTCTGGTTGCTCTAAACAGTCTGGTAATTCTGATATTTCTGCCTTTGTAAATTGTCTTTCTCATGCTGTTTTTAGGATTTTTCTTTACTTTGTATTTCTTTTTTTTTTCTTTTTTTAATTTTTATTTTTTTCTTCACAGTTTATTCATTATATATCCCAATTGAAGATCCCTTCCACAACTCCCCCAAGTCCCACCCTCCTTCCTTCATCCCCCCCATCCCCTTCCCCTACTCCACTGAAAGGGGGAGTTCTCCACTATTGCCATTTGCCCATAGCTTGTTAAGTCTCATCAGAACTGCCTGGATACTCTTCCTCCATGGGCTGGCAAGGTTGCATCATCAGGACCAGTGATAGAGGCAGCCCCTGCTCCCCTCACTCAGCTACCCACATGGAGACTGAGCTACCAATCGGCCACATCTGAGCAGGGGGTCTAGGTCCTATCCATGCATGGTCCTCTGTTGGTGCATCAGTCCATGCAGGATTCCCTGGGTTCAGATTTTTAGTTTTGTTTGTCTCCTTGTGGGTCTCCTGTCTCCTCCATCTCCCTCTATTCCCACCCTTTTCCTTCTGCAATTTAAGACTTCCTTCACTCTGCCCAAAGTTAGGCCCTGAGAGTCAGCATCTGCTTTGATCCTCTATTGGGTGAATCATTTCAGAAGACCCTCCAAAGTAGGCTCCCATCTGGTTTTCCCTCTTCTACCACTTCTGGTTTCTATCCTGTTTGCCATTTTGAATGAGATTTAAGCATCCTCCCTAAGGTGCTCCTTGTTGTTTAGCTCTTTTAGATCTGTAGATGGCTATTCTATATTATACAGCTAATATCCTTTTATAAATGAGTGTATACCATGCCTGAAAAGTGCAGTCCCCATCCTGAAAGGCAGAGGATGGACACCAGAAGAAGAAGAAAACAGGAATCAAGTTAGGAACCTGCCACAGAGGGCCTCTGAAAGGCTCTGCCCTGCAGACTATCAAAGCGGATGCTGAGACTTATGGCCAACTGTTGGGCAGAGTGCATGGAATCTTACGTAAGGAGTGGGAAATAGTAAGATCTGGAGAGGACAGGAACTCCACAAGGAGAGCAACAGAACCAGAAAATTTGAACACAGGGGTCTTCCCAGAGACTCATACTCCAACCAAGTATCATACATGGAGATAACCCAGAAGGGAGAGGGAAGGTGGGATTGGGAGGGGAGGAGGGAGGGGCTTATGGGGGGGATACAAAGTGAATAAAGTGTAATTAATAAAAGTAAAAAAAAGAAAAAAGAAAAAAAAACAAGGAAATCATGAAATTTGCAGGCAAATGGATGGAACTAGGAGAGATCATCCTGAGTGAAATAACTGAGAAACAGAAATACTTTGTATTTCTGACTTCCTGACTCTAACATGTCATGGAGAGTTTCTTCTCTGGGAATGTCTGTTTGGTGTTCTATTACCTCCTTTTTTTTGGAAGCCGACTTTCTGCTATACTTTATTAAATATGCTGTCTATTCCATTTGATTTTGCTTCAGCTCCTTCAGCTCCACGAGTTCTCAGGTTTGGCCTCTCTGTTGCATTACATGCATCACAGACTCTTGGAAATGGTGTTCCTGGTCCTTATTTTTTTTCTCACCTGTATCTCTGGATTACTTCCTTGACTTTTTCCTACCTTTCTGAAATCTGTGCTCACAGTCTTGTCTGCTGTGGTTTTCATTTGGTTGACCATCTCCTTTATTTCAGTTATTTCTGTTTGTTTTTCAATGCTTCAATCTCCTTGCTAATTTTTTCCTTTATATTTTGAACTTCAGTTTTAATTTATTGTTATGTTTACTTTGGAGATTGTCTTGTCAAGGTCTTGGTTGGAGCTCATAATACCGGCATGATTGTTTGATTTGATCACTAATTTGTTTGAACACTAAGACTGGATTCTTTCTCAGATGATTCAGCTGTCCAATTTTGGACTCCCTTTTGATCAGTTGGTGATGGGTCCAGGTGGTGGTTGTGCCATAGTTTTTGTGTTGACTTTGTATTCTTATGACACTCTGTCAGAGTGGATTTATTTGTACTTCTTCCAAGTCTTTTGGGATACTCTCCTTTTCCTGAGGCTTCCTAGAGGAATATATATGTGAAGTTCATCCAGGGGGACTGATGGAACTGTTGGTTAGCAGATGGATTGCTGAAGTGATCCTCTCTCGGCTGAGTGCCAGCAGGAACAAGGATGGGACTGGAAACCCAACACCAACGTGATTGGGTGGAATGAAAACCTATGTCACCCTTTGGATTCTGTGCATTTACTAGAGACAGAATACAAAACTTCAGGCCCACTGAAGTCGTCTGCTGTTTGGGCATGGGTAGAGCCAAAGGCTCAGAGTGACCTCTGGGACCACAGTAATGGCCATTTGAACCTCAGCCATGAAAACCTCATACCCATAGTGACCTCAGAATCCCTCTGGAACCAATGTTCCAGACTCCCATGGGACCCTGGGCACACTGGAGCTGAAGCCTAGGCTCTACACTGACCTCTGAGACCACTGTAATGGAGTCCTAGCTGCAGGTTACTCTTTGGTCCCATAGAAGCCTGAGGCCTGAACACTCAACTCTTATCAGAGTACTGAATAGATTAGTAAACACATTTTCTGATTTTTTTCCCTTTTACAATTTTTGTTTTTAAATGAAATATATAGCTGTGTTTTATATTTTTTGTAATAATGGTACTTTCTTCATGGAAAATATTAATTTATTTGAAAATGTGTATGTCAGCAGCAAAAGGACCCAGGTTTAAGGGTATTGAAGCAGCTCAGTAAAATCTGTAGCTGTGCTTGTGAAGTGCTTTATATGAATAGATTGTGACCCCGTGGAGAAAGCTAGTAGAGCGACCCGGGCTAGGTTGATTCGGTGGACACGGCATTAACGCATGTTCCATTGCCTTGTAGGATGGGTCTCCTTACATTCTGGTTGTTCGGGGGGGCTTTGCTCCAGAAAGAAATGGCTGTAGGAATTAAAACCGTACCTTAGAGAGTCAAATCATGTATTTAGCAATCAGCTTGGACCTAATTCTTTATTGCTAATACATTTTCAGTTTTGAATGTTTGCTACTTTGTTTTCTAAATACCAAACGTTCTTACATTTGGAATTGTTGGAGCTACTTACGGTGGTTCTTATAGCAGATGTATAAATTTAGTTAATTGCAGCAAGAAAATTTTAGTGACTTTCTTTTTTTTTAATTTTATTTCTAGTTTTTTTTTTTCTTCACAATTTAGTCATTATATATTTGGATTGGAGCCCTTTCCTTCAACTCCCTCCTGCCCCACACTCTCTCCCTTTTCTACTCATCCCCTTCCCCTAGTCCACTGAAAGGGGGAGTTCTCCACTATTGCCATCTGCCCATAGCTCTTTAAGTCTCATCAGGACTGCCTGGATCCTCTTCCTCTGTGGCCTGGTAAAGCCAAATCACCAGGGGCAAGTGAGCAAAGAGCAGTCAACTGAGTTCATGATAGAGGCAGCAGCTGCTCCCCTCCCTCAGAGATCCACATGAAGATGGAGCTGCCAATCAGCCACATCTGAGCAGGGGGTCTATGTTCTCTCCATGCATGGTCCTCCATTGGTGCAGGACCCACTGGGCTCACATCTTTTAGATTTGTTGGTCTCCTTGTGGGGCTCCTGTCCCCTCCGTGTCCCACTGTTCCTACCCCTCTTTTCTTCCATAAGACTTTCTGTGCTCTACCCAAAGTTTGGCCGAGTCTCAGCATCTGCTTCGGATCCCTGTAGGGTGAATACTTTCAGAGGACCCTCTATAGTAGATTCCCATCCTGTTTCCTCTCCTCCACTGCTTCTGGTGTCTATCCTGTCTACGATTCTGAATGAGATTTAAGCATCCTCCCTAGGGTCCTCCTTAGTGTTTAGCATCTTTAGGTCTGTAAATGGCTATCCTATATTATATGTCTAATATATGCTTATAAGTGAGTTTATACCATGTGTGTCTTTCTGTTTCTGGGTTACCTCATGTATGATGATCTCTTCTAGTTCCATCCTTTTGCCTGAAAATTTCATGATTTCCTTGTTTTTAATAGCTGAGTAGTATTCCATTGTGTAGATGTACCACAATTTCTATATCCATTCCTCCGTTGAGGTACATCTAGGTTGTTTCTAGATTCTGGCTATTACAAATAAAGATGTTACGAACATAGTTGAACAAATGTCCTTATTGAATGGTGGGGCATCTGTTGAGTATATGCCCAGGAGTGTGTATAGCTGGATCTTGAGGTAGTGCTATTCCCAATTTTCTGAGAAATCACCAAAGTGATTTCCAAAGTGGTTGTACAAGTTTGTACTCCCACCAGCAATGGAGGAGGGTTCCCCTTTCTCCACATCCACTCTAGCATGTGTTGTCACTTGATTTGTTCTTAGCACCATTATACCATTCTGATCAGTGTAAGATGGAATCTGAGTTGTTTTGATTTGAATTTTCCTGATGACTAAGGTTGTTGAGCATTTCTTCAAGTGTTTCTCTGCATTCCCTGTTCCTCTATTGAGAATTCCCTGCTTAGCTCTGTACCCCAATTTTTAACTGGATTATTTGATTTGTTGATGTCTAATTTCTTGAGTTCTTTATATTTTCTTGATATTAGCCTTGTATCAGATGTAGGGTTGGTGAAGATCTTTTCCCAGCCTGTAGGCTGTGGTACACACCTATGGACACCTGATTTTTGACAAAGAAGCCAAAAATAGCATCTTCAACAATCGGTGCTGGTCTGACTGGAAGTCCACATGTAGAAAAATGCAAATAGACCTATATCTATCACCCTGCATGAAATTAAAGTTCAAGTGGATCAAAGATCTCAACATAAAAACAGACACACTAAATTTTTGGAAGAAAAAGTGGGGAAGAACCTCAAACTCATTGGCATAGGAGACAATTTCCTGAACAGAACACCAACCACTCAGGCTCTAAGATCTACAGTTAATAAATGGGACCTTGTAAAACTGAAAAGCTTTTAGTGACTATTTCAATACATTTAGATAGGAAGTAAGATTATTGAGTTATAAGTGTTTTAATAATTTCTGCTTGTTCAGCCTGTGGGTAATTAGGGACCATTCTTTATTTGGCAAAATTTTCAATCTGGAGGCTTAGAAATGTCTTGCTAAGTTTTTTTTTTTTTTTTCAATTTTGAATTTCTTTGCAGCTTCCTGTAAATTGCTATGAGAGCATTGATATGCATAGTTCTCTGATCTGGTGTGATCTTTCTCATAAGAGTTACATTTTACTTGTTATTAAAAATCAGTTGTCCTAGAAAAGTAAAGTCAGAAATGTCATTTCTTATATGAAGGCAGGAGAAGAGGAGATCAGATGCTAGGATTATTCCTAGTTTTTAATGGCCCCTGCACTTTGACTTAATCTGTAAAACATTTGGGGTACAGAAGCATGGGGAAATGCCCATTTGTAAGATGACATGAATATCTTAGTCAGGGTAACCAAAGATACTTGCAATTAGATATAATACTTTAACTTGTGGGAGATAATGAGAAAGGTGGTCTATATTTTGGCAGTTATTTAATTATAAATAAAATGGTAGAAGTTATATTCTTGATATGTAAATATATTTTATTTAATGCTAGAACACTGCTCCAATTGGAGAGTCATTTATGAAAAACTGGTCCTAAATATTTTAAAGAAATACATAATTTTTGTGTTATTCGGCTTACTTACTAGACTTGATAGCATAAGACACTCTATAAGTCTGAAAGTGTTTTCTGTATAGTTATTAATAATTTAGGGTACATAGAAATGTTATTAAGGAAATACCAGCCACTTCTTCTAGAGATGTTTCTTTTGTTGTTCCTCTTATTTTTCAGTGTTTTCTGATGTTTTGCTTACATAAATTATCCCTTAAAAATCCTCATAATTTAACTTTTTCCTTTGCTCTACAAGTCAGTAATGTTCACACACATATTTTTTGGTGAGAGTCGGGGCTACACACTATAGCACATGCTGGCCTGGAATTCACTGTATTGTACAGTCTGGGCTCTGCTTTGGTGTCACTCTTCCTGTCTCATCCTCTAAAGCACTATGGGGACTTTCCACACCCAGCTATTAGAGTATCTTTTAGAAATATTTTTGAGGTTTATGCCCTTTCCCCTGGGCATTGAAATCACCTACATTCTCCTTTTGATGGCGTTTTGGTCTGTATGATTGAGTGGGATTTGAGGAGGCTTCAGTCTTTGCATGCCTCCTGCCCATCTTGAGTACATTTGTTCTGTTTTATGCAGTAGTGTTGAACTTGATAGCTACTCTCTATTTTATTCTGTCTGTGTACAATGACATAATCATTAGCAATAATACATTTCCTAAATTTGTAATACAGTTTTTAAATGCATGGTTTTGTATATTTACTGTTTTAACATAGATCTGTCTTTATATATTTATATACCAGATTATTTGTTGCAGATCAAAATTTTGTAATGGAATGCATTACTGAGGAATTACTGTTGAATTTTGAATGCTGAAAAGAAGTGTTTTCATAAGCAGCTGTGTGCACTTGAGGTACCTGACCCATAGTTAGTTTGTTCGTAAAATGTGGTGTTCTATAGGACTCATTATTATAATGGGAACTTCAAAATCTCAGAAGTTTCATGGAAGCTACTAACCAAGCTGGCTGTTGAACTCTTGAAATATAGCTGAATACCTGAGTTTTTACTTTTAATTGATTGAAATTAAAATTTTTGTCTGTAGCTACTGGATTCTCTATTGGATAGTGTCAGTGTGAGGTCTTCTTGAACCAGAGTCCACATTCAAGAATGATGACTTTGTAATAGAATAAGGTAATGACAGATTAGCATTAGATAAAATAATAGTGACCATGGAATATAGATAATCAATATTGATTTCTAGATATACAGAATTTTGATCTTTAAAAAAGGCATTATTTATCTATCTATCTATATATATATCTATATATATCTTTCGTTTTATGCAGTTGCTGTGATTGGCTGATAAATGTTTGTCAAAGAAAGAAAGAACTAAAAGCTCGAACAGTGTGGCTTGGATGTCCAGAGAAGTGTGAAGAAAAACATCCCAAGAATTCTATAAAAAATCAGAAATACAATGTATTTACCTTTATACCTGGGGTAAGATGATTGCATCTTCAAAGTCAATTGCATGTCTGATCTTGTTGCCTTCCTTTGCTTTCTGAAGACTGTGTAGAAACTGTCTGTCCAAGCTGCTATCTTTCAGTTTCACACTTTCCCATTTCAAATTATTATTCAAGACTTCCTTTGTATTTTTGGCTCTGTCTAATTAATAAAATGTACAATTGATTATTGCTGTTAGTGCTTGATAAACATTTACTTATGAGAATTTAAAAATATATAAATTGTAAAGAACAGGTAAATGATCAGGAAACATGCTATAATTTAAGGGACACTTGAAATTTGTTTGGAAGGAAAAGTAGAATTAATGTTGCAGTCAGCCTTGGAATTTCAGAAAAGAAGTATACAATGTGTTCACAGTAACAAAATATTTCTCTGTGTTTATTTATAGATGCTTTTTCTTTATCAAGCTGTTAATTTCAGGCCTTGTTACAATAACTTATTAGTTGCCTGCAATTGAGTATATTGTTAAATTTAAATACTGAAGTTTAAATACCTTATTACTTCTTTGTTACTAATACTTTTGATTAATTTATAAAACTAGGTTTATCATGAATTTAGATTAATTTTTGCTTTCTATATATCATTTCCTATTTTAAAAGGTTTGTGTTTCTTTATGAGTGTAAAGGTAGCTGATATGAATTATATGTCTTTTTTATTTTACAGGAATTTTTTTTTCTAATAAATAATTCTTAGAATTTAAATTCATATAGTTTATCTGTAGAAAAATTCAATATGTATCTTACATTTCCGTAAGAAAAGTATTGGCAAAGTTTAGCTGTTGGTTCTTACTCTATTTTGTACAAAAAGCTCTTGACCATCTTGATTATAAGTTGCATTATTTTTTATGTTTAATAAAGTAGGTATGCTAAATTTCTTTTGATCCATAATGGTCCTCTCAACTCCTGTTCCCCAACCAATCACTAATAGGCTTGATGTCTAATGTGCCTCTTTATTAAAACACGGAATCCATGACTCTATAATTGAAAGACTGACCTTCCATTAGCACAATAAAATGTCAACTGCCTTTCAGTCAGATAAATATTACCTTGTTTTTTGAACAAAGCCATTTGTTTTTTCCGTAAGTGTAAATTATTAAATACAAAGTGTCCCAGGATATTGCCCTGTCCTAAAGGTCACCAAGGTGATTGAGTCTCTTGTAAAGTGTTAGTCATAGTTAAAGCCAGTAATGTAGCTCAGCTTTGAGTGTGAACGTCCACAGCCATTGGCTTCATTCTCAGAGTACCTGTTGATGGCTCTGCACAATGCTTGGTTACTGTGTGCATGATTTTCTTCCTTATCAAGTCTCTGAAATTAGTCTTTTCATCGAAAACGTAGTATTTCAGAAACATTTAGTAATTACACAGTAGGAATTCTATGCCATTTTTAGCACAAATGGCAATTTCTGAATTGCTAATAGATATAATTTGTGCTGAGATTTTATAGAAATTGCTGAAGAAAAAGAGCTTTCTTTCCTGCTGAGATTAATTTATGAAATAATTCAAAACATTTTTAGACAGCAATTGAGCAAGATTATGGATATAAACATATTGAGTGTAACTGTTGTTACACATAGAATTGTATGATGATGCAGGTACTTCAATATGTACAAACTGGCTCTAGCTCTTTAAGCCAACAGAAACCATTTAACCCATTGATCTCTTGTTGAAATTGCTGTGTCTTCTACCTAGCTAGCATAAGGAATGGCTTCCAAGGAGATTTTGATTTACAGTTTATAACTTTGAAAGCTTAACTGAAAATAGTCTTTTTTCTTTTTCCTTTTTAGCTTTTTGATACAGGGTCTCTTTATATAGCCCTGTTTGTCCTGGAACTCACTATGTAGACCAGGCTGTCCTTGATGTCTGCCTGCCTCTGCCTCTTGAGTGTTGGGATTAAAGGTGTACATGACTATTATTTATTACTAAGTATAAATTTTTTTTTTGCAATATTGTGATTAAATCTAGGGCCTCATTATGCTAGCCCAGTGTTCTACCACTAGCTGTCATCTTTAGCTCTAGAAGACTCTATTTGAGTAAACAAACAAGTTTTAGCAATCTTAAAATTATTACATGATGAAATTTATTTAATATTTGCAAATAATGTCAGAAATCAAATACTGAAAGACACTAAAGGTTATACGTAGAGTGCTGTCTTCCTGAAAACTGGTCTGTTGCTTACATATTTTTAGGTGAATGGTTTCTATTTTGAGAGTTAGCTAGGCTTCATATCATGTAATCATGCGTGGATTCACTGGTTTGTTCAGCACATATTTGTGAAGCTCAGTATCCATGCTAAAAGCACACTGTATTATATTTTACTTGTATATATCTTTGTTTTCCTCTGGTGAATCTCGGAAGTTTTTCCTTTGTAAGAGAAGCTTCATTGGTGGACATTACCTGTGAGCTCACCAGCTAGCATGGGGTAGAAGGGGGTTACTTTTTGTGAACATTTCAAATGAGCATAGAAAGCTACAAGTTTTATGTAAAGAGAAGCGAAACTCTTAGGGAAGTGTACAGTTGAAAGTCATAATTATATTTAAAATTATATCTTAAAATTGGGGTAATCTTAGCATGCCATTTGAAAGCCAATGTCAAAATTAATTTACTCTGAACCATCTTATTTTCATTGAGAGATATGTATTTGCATGTTAGGCTGAATTTAATTGATTGAAGTATTAATACATTTTTCTTGAAGGGACTGTACTAATTTTTTTAAATTCCTTTTTAGGTTTTGTATGAACAATTCAAGTTTTTCTTGAATCTCTATTTTCTGGTAGTGTCCTGCTCACAGTTTGTACCAGCATTGAAAATTGGCTACCTCTACACCTACTGGGCTCCTCTGGTAAAATGCCTTTATAGTTATGTTACATTGTTTAATACTTAGCATATAATTTTAGCAGTTGATGTGACTGGGATGAACTGGGTGTGTCTTTACATGGTATCGCTGTTCATCATTGAACTTTTGCTAAAAGAACATGCTGAGTTTTGTGACTAACTCCCGCCCGTGAGTCCTATAAGTGTGCTCTTAGTGCACTGCTGGCAGAGCTGCAGGTGTGCAGGCCCTCCTGCTGGGCTCTTACGCGCCTGTCCTTGGGCAGAGCGGCCTGCCTGCTCCTCCCTGTTCCCTGTAGCTGCTCGGAGCCATGCTGCTTGGCTCTGTCGCTTTACTTTCGTGACACTCAGCGGATGTGAAAGCTTGAAGCTATTTCGCTGCAGGCCAGTTTCTGATTGCTCGCCCAATGTATAATGGTTTTTGAAAGGCTGGCAATGGTCTACCTCTTTTAGATATTGTCTCTCTTCATAGTTTTATACGATTTGTTGATTGTTTTGGTTACCCTTTTTTGTTAGATCAGCGGTTCTCAGTGGGTCGTGACCCTTTTGGGGGTAAAACACCCTTTTACATTGGTTGCCTGAGATCATTGGAAAACAGATATTTATAGCAGAAGCGAAATTATAGTTATAACGTAGCAACAAAAATGCTTTTACAGATGTGATCTGATAGACTAAGATCAGAAGGAAGGAGAGGAGGACCTCCCCTTATCAGTGGACTTGGGAAGGGGCATGCGTGAAGAGGGGGAAGGGAGGATGGGGCCGGGAGGGGAGGAAGGAGGACCTTATGGGGGGATACAAAGTAAATAAACTCTAATTAATAAAAATAAATAATTAAAAAATGATTTTACAGTTGGGGGTCACTGCAACATAAGGAATGGCATTTAAAGATGTTCAGCATCAGGAAGGTTGAGAACCACTGGGTTAGATAATAACAGGCAATACAACAGATAAAATTATTCCCTTTGTGCAAGAGGCTGAAGTGCTCAGTGTAGGATTTCAAATCCTGCTATTATACAGGCAGTTCTACTGGTCTGCCCTCACGGACCTAGCAACTGCTTATGTCATCAACTGCTTCCACCAGATGCACCAGGCCTGTGCTGCGAATGTAAGGCCTGCCAGCCACCCCAGATCTCTCTTTCCTCTGCATTCTTCTCTCTGCATGTGCTAGTGCACCCTCTTTCTTTTTGCATTTCTCTCTCTCTCTGCATGTGCATTCTCTCTCTCTGCTCCCACTTTCTATCTCCCTGTCTGCATGTTCCCTGGTCTCATTCTCTGAAACCAGTGAATCTGCCAGAGAGCTGCACCCAGTGAACCTGGTTTTATGCTTTGAATTTGGCTTAAATTGGCTTATTTTGACTGCAGAGAAAAATCTACTGCTCAGGTGTCCCAAACATGTGACCTTCAGAGTGGTCTGCTCTTAAGGTTATCCATGCTTACTTGTGTAGGCCCCTTTTACAACTGGAGACCTTCCAGTGAGGTCATACAGCTGAAGGAGCCCTTACTCCAGGTCAGGTCTAATGCTCATCATTAGTAAAGTCATGCTGAGGTATTGTTAATGATGGGCAGCCCACAAAGCCATAACAGTAGGGTAGACTTGCAGAATGACAGTAACATTCCTTATTTGTATGGAATATAAATACAAAAATCCTGAACAAGTGAATACATATTTCACTTGCTAAATAAATTCAGTTCAAGGCGCCTTGGCACTGACCTGGGGGAAAAAGTGACGTGGCACACTTCTACTGTACCATAAAAATCTGTCTTGGGCCAGCCCTTTGGAGGGTTGTCATTGCATATTGAAGACTTTTTAAATGAGCATATCATTTTAAAGGGATTTATTCTTAGAAAGACATAGTGATTGGTAAGACAAAAAATGCTTATTGTTATTTTTGAGTAAGTTTTAAAATAAAACTGCAAAGGTATGAAACTAGAATGAAGCCCACAATAGGGGTCAGAGAGATGTTGAGGATAATGGGGAGAGCAGAAGGGCACATAAGACATGACAGCAGAGATGAAGCTATAGAGAGAGGGTGGAGGAGTACAAGATAGGGGTGCGGTATACAGAAGGGTAAGAGCCTGGGAGAAAAATAAAGAGACAGATTTTCTTTGAAACAGTTATTCATGCTAATTAAACACTGTATATGCTAATGAAAAATGTTAAAGTGTGTGTAGAATGAATACACAGTTCTTTTGATCAGCTCTTTTGTGTCCAGCACTATTGTAGGCAATGTTGATACAACAGTGAACAAACTAGACAAGATTCTATCCTAATAGAACTTGAATTGTCAGGAAAAGACAGTCTAGAAGCAAATACATAGTGCCAGATTTTGTAATCATGGCTGAAAATAAGGAAATATAAAACAGGATAAAGAGTAGGGGAAGATAGGAGTAGTTTTAGATAAGATGGAAGGGAAGGTGTTTTGGAGGGAGTGGCAATTGAATGACAACACAATTGGCCTTGTACAGAATAGGGAAAGAAGGTTTCAGGCTGAAGGCACAGCAGTTGCATGTGTGACATACTCCAGGGCATGAGCATGCTATCCTGTAAGGAGGGTGTGGAAAAGAGGATACAGTGATAGGAAAGGCTAATAGAGGGGGAAGGGGTAAACCCCTCCCTGCTGTGAACATGTGCCTACTATAGGGGGACAGTATGGATAAGGGGACAGTACCTGCGATTTGGGAGAACATTAGTGAGTTGGACAGGGTGGTTAGGATTTTACTCTCGATGAATATGAATCAGTGTGTATGTAGACATAAAAAGGTGAAGAGTGGTTTCAGGTAAGTGGCTGTGATGGTAAATATTGATTGCTGTATGCCCTGGAGGTTAGAAAAGCAGAGGTATTTGTGAGACAATTAGAATTAGATCATAGGGGCTCTGATTGAATCTGTGGTTTAGTTCCTTGGTAGACTCAGAATTTGAATAGGCTATTGAAAAGGCAGGGCCCAGATGGAGGAAGTAGGACAATCAGGGTGTGACCTTGCCAACCATATCTTGCCCTGGCTACTTCTTGGCCATCATGACCTGAGTAGTTCTGCCCTCTTTGTTGTGATGGACTGACACCAAGAGCTAAAACACAAAGATAAACTTTTCTTTGTCTAAGTTGTCTGTGTCAGATGTATCTTCTTGGAGATGTAAATGTAACTGCTACAATAGTATGGAGAGGACTGTAGATGACTTTCTTCCTCCCACCCACTAGAGGGATCTTTTGAATTGACTTTCGTAATTTTCTTGTATTTTGTTGTAATTTTCTGCATTTCTTAGTAACTTTTAGGACTCTGGAATATATCATTAAAAATAGTATGCACTATTGTCTTGCGTTCTTTAAAAATATTTTATTTAAGTTACCTTACTTTGGATCCTATTGTAACATATTTTTCTGGCCTAATATAGATTTATGAAATTGGTCCGTGTTTGTACATGTGTATCTACTTCATCTTTCATTTCTCTATTTTTTAAAAATAAGCTGTCATTACACCTTGTCAATTCTCTTGATAGGTTTTTTCCTAAATTTTTGCCAGTAGAGATTGTTGTAATCAATAATTCATTTATTCATAACTCCTTAGTGCATTTAGAAAACATGTATGCTACATACTTCCTAGGAGTTTATCTTAAATGATTTGTTTATTTATTTATTTATTTTTGAGACTGTCCTCAGTATGTAGCCCTAGGTGGCTTGTAATTCACTACCTAGACTATTCCAAACTCACAGACTTCTGCCTGCCTCCATCTCCCAGTGCTAAGATGAAAGGTCTGCATGGCTTAATCTCTGCTTTTTGATGAAGGCAGTATAACATTAAAAACACTGCAAAACAGAAAAAGTATTTGCTAATACTAGAGCAACTGTGTATTTGATTTTAATGTGTGTATTTCTCACTTTTTCTATAGTTTTGCTTACCATTTAAATATTATTTTAATTTAGATTAAAATTTATTTTAAGTTTAAGCAGTGATAGTCTGAGAATATAAATTCTTAAAAACCTGAAGCTAGGTATATTCAGTCATGCTTTGCTCTTGCACTTTGCCTTTATTGTTAACTCTGATTTCACTGTTTTTTTGTTTTGTTTTTTTTTTTTAATTGCTTTTGGTTGATCAGCTTTCCTTGTGTATCCCTGGCTGGTTTGGAACTTGCTACATAGACTAGGCTGGCCTCAATCTTCCAACAGGTTCTTTAGGTTTTATACAAAAAAAAGAAAATGCTTATCCTTTAGATATTTTATGAGGAAATTTATTTGATCTTTTCATAAAGTTGGTTATTTTGGCCATGCTTTGAATAGTGTATATTTGTATGTATGTGTGTGTGTGAATTTTCAGATACAGTTTTGTTTTTGAAGGGCTTTATGATTTTTTGGCATTGTGAGACTAATTGTATTTATAAATATTTTTCCATTTTTTTATTAATTTTTTTTATTAATCACAGTTTATTCACTTTATATCCCAGCTGTAGTCCCTTCCCTTGTCCCCTTCCCAGTCCTACCCTCCCTCCTTCTTTTCCTCTACCCTCCCTCCCTCTTTTCCTCCTATGCCCCTCCCCAAGTCCACTACTAGGGGGGTCCTCCTCCCCTTCCATCTGACTCTAGCTTATCAGGTCTCATCAGGACTGGCTGGCTGCCTTCTCTTCCTCTGTGGCCTGGTAAGGCTTCTCCTCCCTCAGGGGAAGGTGATTAAAGAGCCAGCTACTGAGTTCATATCAAAGACAGTCTCTGTTCCAGTTTCTAGGGAACCTACTTGGACATTGAGCTTCCAAGGGCTACATCTGTGCAGGGGTTCTAGGTTATCTCCATGCATGGTCCTTGTTTGGAGTATCAGTCTCAGAAAAGACCCTGTGCCCAGATATTTTAGTTCTGTTCTTCTTTTGGAGCTCCAGTCCCCTCCAGGTCTTTCTATCTCCCCCTTCTTTCATAAGAGTCCCTGCACTCTGCCCAATGTTGGCTATGAGTCTCAGCATCTTCTGTGGTACCTTGCTGGGTAGAGTCTTTCAGAGGCCCTCTGTGGTAAGCTCCTGTCCTGCAAAAAACCTACACATACATAGATAATTATTTTAATATGGGGCCATGTCATTGTTCATGTAAGGAGTAGAAGTGAAATGCCCCTTTTTGTTTGACTTCTGACAGGTCTTAAATTCTGGTGTCAAAGATCTGAGAACTGAACTATTTTTGTGATGTTTTCTTCTGTTTTTTTATTTTGGAGAGATAAGGGTGACTACTTATGAATGTTTGTGCTATTTACATGTATCTTAACATTTGATTTAGCAGAAATCTAAAAGAGTGAACACATAGTTTCATCTTCAAATCCAAGAAACAGGCTTCTGTAATGTTATCTCTGCAATACAAACTCAGCAAATAAATTTAAAAAAATTTAACTATATAGGATTTATTTCAGAATTATATGTTAGGGACAATATTTATTATTAAAATCATGTTATTATATGAACTCACAAATAAAAGCATCACACAGCTAGATTAGCCAGTCAGCCAAACACTTGCCCAGTCCCAAACTCTACATCTCAGTGAAATATAATTACAATGGACATTCTAAAACCATGTAGTTTTGCATTTTCACTATTAATTGCAGTTTAATGCACTTATTCACTGATCTAGACCAACAGGTCTATTCAGTGACAGAGTCCTAAGAGGGGTAGTTAGGAGATAAGAGGATTAAAAAAAAAAAAAAAGCCAGGTGTCATGATGCACACCTTTGATCCTAGCACGCAGAGGAGGTCAGAGGAGGCAGAGGTCAGCTTGGTCTACAAATCCAGGACCGTCAAGGCTACACAGAGGAACCCTGTCTCGAAAAACAAAGCAACAACAACAAAAACAAAAGAAAAAGGATAAAAAAGGTAGAAAAGTGGGGGCCAGAAGGTCTTGTATAAGCTATGCTTTATGTAAAACAAGTTTATTATGACTCCCACAGCTGGGTGTAGTAGCGCATGCCTGTTATTTCAGCCCTCTCTGAGCTCTCGTATTTATGCTCTCCGAGTCTTCAGAATTAAACTAACTGCAGCCTGCGGAGACCACACCCTTCTCCATGTTGCTCAAGGCTTTTAGCAGTTGTGTCCTTGACCCCAGCCAGGTGTCACCATGTGTGTTCCTGGTTTTAGAAAACAAACTATGTACTTTCTCTATACATCTCAGGAAAGTCTATAGTCGACCTAGCTCTCAACAATCCACTGTAAAAGTAAACACCCTCTCCCCAAACTATGATAAAGTTGAAACTAGAAAAACCATAATGTTTATGACTTCTTTCATGGCTCATGTATCCTTTTGTCTCCATGCTGTCTTTCCTCATTACCTAATTTGACTCCTTTTTGGTCTTCTTTCTAAGTGTTTTGCTCTACCCACACTCACATCTGCTCATGTATATGTATGTATATATATACACACACACACATTTACATCACAGGTTTGTATCTGCATATGAGGGAGAACATAGGTTTGTTTGTTTGTTTGTTTTATGAGTTTGGGTAACCTTGCTTCTTAATATTATAAGTCTGCCCATTTTTTTGATAATTTCATGACTTTTTGTGTTTACAACTGAATAACTATTTTAAAAAATGCCATTATCCCTAATTTTTAGGGAAATGCTATTAAAACTGTTTTGAGATACTACCTCACCCCAGAAAGGATGGTTATGATCAAGAAATCTGTTGACAAATGTTGGAGAGGATGTGGAGAAAGAAGCCCTTACTCACTGTTGCTAGAAGTGCAAATTAATGCATGCAACTATTATGGAAAACATTTTGGAGGTTCCTCAAAAAATGATAAATGGGAGAATGATATGACCCAGCTATTTCACTCCTGGTCATGTTGTCAGAGAACTCCATATCCTATCATAGAGATTCTTGCACATCCATGTTTATTGCTGTTTTTTTTTTTTTTTTTTTTTATGATAGCAATGAAATGGAGGTGATCAAGGTTTCTGTCAACAAGTGAATGGATAATGAAAATTTATAAAATGGAATAACATCCAGCTGTAAAACTTTTTAATTAAAATAGATGAAATCCATAGACATTTGTAAATCTTTTTAGTAAATAAAACTTAAAAACCTTAACAGAAATCTAAAGAATAGATTTTAAAATTTGTATAGACATCTTTTTTAAATGCTTTCTGTCCAGGGCACATTCTCTTTAAACACACATTTGCATTTTGACATCTTTTCTCTGCTTGCTCTCTAATGTTTTCTCAGGTTGCTTAGATTAAGGTATTAGCATTTCTAGATTTCTCTTAGCTGAAAGCCACCAAAACTTTGTTAGAGCTGGTGGTCATAATAGTCTATTGTCCACCAGTTTATAGTAAATAAATTACTTCAAGTGTAGTTAGATAATTTTAAAATGTATTTATTTTATTCATGAATGTGGGTATTTTGTCTGCATGTGTATCCATAGGTCAGAAGAGGGCACTGGATCCTCTGCTGCCATGTGGGTGCTGGGAATCACACCCACGTCCTCTGAAAGAGCAACTAGAGCTTTTAATTGCTGAGTCATGTCTCTGGTCTCCTCAAATTGCAATACTTTAAAAACTAGTATTATCCTTATTTTTGATAATAAATTTCGTTACTCTCAAGCAATGTTATTATTTAGCTCTATCTCTGAACTACTTTCTCTTGTGCTTTTCCATTGGCCCAGAAACATAAACTGAAAATAACGTGATTTATTTTTTTACCATTCTGTGTCAGAATGAAGATTATTTGTAGTCAGTAAGGAGGACTAGATCTGTACTTGGGGAAGAATTCTGTGTGTATTTGTGCACACATATTTATGTGTATGTGTTGTATGAATTATTCATATGCATCTATGTGGGAACCAGAGGTGAAGATTGGGTGTCTTACTCCACCTTGATTCTGGTCCTCATGCTTTCTTGTCAGGTACTTTAATAGCTGAACCCTTCCCCTTCCATCCCCACCCCCACCCTGAGAAGACTCTTTGGTGAGCAAAATATGTCTCTCATACTCAACCTGGATCAAACGGAAGTAAAAGAGCCCAGGAGTAGATACCCAAGAATAGTATAGCCTGGTCTATGGTAGATCTAATTTAGACACTCTTAAGCTGTTTATTTTTATTTTTTCAACATTGGCTGATCTAGCTACATTAGCAGTGTATGAGGGTCCCTTTTGTCCACATCCTTACCAGTTTTTGTTTTTTTGTTTTCCCTTTAATTGAAAATAGATTTTCTTCCCCTCACAAAGTGTATTCTGAGTAAGGTTTTCTCTTCCTTCTACACCTCCTAGGTCTTTCCCACCTGCATTTCCATGTAGATCCACAGGCTTTCTGCCTCATAAGAAAACAAACAGGCACCAGGTGGTAGTTTTACAAGCCTTTAATCCCAGGCAGAGAGAGGAGGATCTCTGGGTTTGAGGCCAGCCTGGTCTACAGAGCAAGTTCTAAAACAGAGAAACTCTATTTCAAAAAAGAAAAAAGGAAGGAAGGAAGGAAGGAACAAGGGAGAGAAAGAGAAAAAAAGAAAGAAGAAAAGAAAAAGAGAAAACAAACAGGTTTCTATGGCATGATAATAAAATATTATAAGATAAAACAAAAACTAACATGCTGGTGTGGACCAAACAGAAGGAAAAGAGCCCAGGAGAAGGCTCATGAAACTAAGGCCCAGTTCTTTTTTTTTTCTTTATTAATTAATTACACTTTATTCACTTTGTATCCCCCCTGTGGTTCTCTCCTTCCTCCAGTCCCAATCCCTCCCCTCCCCCACCCTCTGCATGCATGCCCCTCCCCAAGTCCACTGATAGGGGAGGACTTCTTTTCCTTCCTTCTGATCCTAGTCAATTAGGTCTCATCAGGAGTGGCTGCATTGTCTTCTTTTGTGGCCTGGTAATGCTGCTTCCCCCTCAGGGGGAGGTATTTAAAGAGCAGGTCAGTCAGTTCATGTCAGAGGCAGTCCCTGTTCCTATTACAATGGAACCCACTTGGATACTGAACTGCCATGGGCTACATCTGTGCAGGGGTCTTAGGCTATGTCCATGCATAGTCCTTGGTTGGAGTGTCAGTCTCGGGAAAGACCCCTGTGCTCAGATTTTTTGGTTCTGTTGCTCTCTTTGTGGAGTTCCTGTCCTCTCCAGATCTTATTGTTTCCCACTTCTTTCATAAGATTCCCTGCAGTTTGCCCAAAGGTTGCCCATAAGTCCCAGCATCTGCACTGATAGTCTGCAGGGCAGAGCCTTTCAGAGGTCCTCTGTGTCAGGCTCCTGACTTGTTCCCTCTTTTCTCCTTCTTCTGATGTCCAGCCTCTTTGCCTTTCTGGATAGGAATTGAGCATTTTAGCAAGAGTCCTCCCTCTTGATTAGTTTCTTTAGGTGTACAGATTTTAGTAGGTTTATCCTATATTATATGTCTATATGAGTGAGTATATACCATGTGCCTCTTTCTGCTTCTGGGATAGCTCACTCAGGATGATCTTTTCCAGATTCCACCATATACCTGCAAATTTCATGCTTTCCTTGTTTTTTTTTTATTGCTGAGTAACAGCAATAAAAAACAGCCTACAGATTGGGAAAGGTTCTTTACCAACCCTGTATCTGACAGAGGGCTAATATCCAGTATATATAAAGAACTAAAGAAGTTAAACAGCAAAAAAATCAAGTAATCCAATTAAAAAATGGGGTACAGAGCTAAACAGAGAATTCTCTGCAAAGGAATATCGAATGTCAGAGAAATACTTCAAGAAATGCTCAACCTCATTAGCCATAAGGGAAATGCAATTCAAAACGACCCTAAGATTTCACCTTATACCCATCAGAATGGCTAAGATCAAAAACTCAAGAGACAACACATGCTGGAGAGATTGTGGAGAAAGGGGAACCCTCCTCCGCTGCTGGTGGGAATGTAAACTTGTACAACTACTCTGGAAAGCAATCTGGCACTTTCTCAGACAGCTAGGAATAGCACTTCCTCAAGATCCAGCTATACCACTCCTAAGCATATATCCAAAAGAGGCTCAAGTACACAATAAGGACATTTGCTCAACCATGTTTGTAGCAGCCTTATTTGTAATAGCCAGAAGCTGGAAACAGCCCAGATGTCCCTTAGTAGAGGAATGGATGCACAAATTGTGGTATATCTACACAATGGAGTATTACTCAGCAATAAAAAACAAGGAAATCATGAAATTTTCAGGTAAATGGTGGGATCTGGAAAAGATCATCCAGTTCTTCATACACTTGGGAATCACATCAAAATACTAAACTGAAAGTTACAAGCACACGTACACACATACACACCACACACACATATGCAAAGAACCTGTAAGGTAAAAAGAGAGAAGAAAAACATATAAATAAAATGAAAATAAAAAATAATGGATTAATTTAAAAAGAAGATGATCTCCTGATACAGCATTCTGAGTCAAGGAACCTCCAAAGGCACTTCTGTTGGCTGTCTACTGCTGAACATGCGGCCTCTTTGTAAAAGTAGTTTGTTTTCCCAGTGAGATATCCTTGGAGGAAACTAAATTTTCATTTACATGTGTAGACAGCTTCTGGGTTAGGCATGGAGTCATGTGTCCCCTTCTTCTTTCAACTGTAAGACTCTACTAGTGCAAACAAGTACAGGCCCAGTGCGTGCTGCCTCAGTCTGTGAGTTCATATGGACATTGGTCCTGTTGATTTTGAAGGCCTTCCTTCCTTTGCTGTCCTCATGGCCTCTGGTTCTTACGCTCTGTCTCTTCTTCCTTGGGATTCACTGAGCCCTTTTGTGTGTTTTTGTAAGGTGAGGGGTAGGGTTGGTGAAGACATCCTGTTTAGGGCTGAGTGTTCCAAGGTCTCTTACTGCATAGTGTCTGCCTTTGGGTCACCACTTATTTTCGTCTGCTGTAGGAGGAAGCTTCTTTGATGATGACTAAGGAAGGTGTTGATTTATGAGGATAGCAGAATGATATTAGGAGTCACTTTATTGCTAGTTTTTATTTGTTTGCTTCCTTTTTTTGCATGTTTGGTTTTTATTTTAGAACAGTAGAATTTGGTTTCACCCTATGTATCTGCTTATGTAGTCTTTTTTGGTTATCCAAGACTGTTGGGTTTGGATTCCATGTTGTGGAGTGGGCCTTCAGTCAAATCAGAAATTGGTTGGTTACTCTCACAAACATTATACACCATTGCACTAGTGTATTTTGCAGGCCGAACACCATTGTTGATTAAAGGATTTGTAGCTGGGTTGATGTTCATATTTCAATTTTGGTACCATTAAGAGTACCTTTTTTGTACCAAACATACCAGAACATAGAGGTGAAGGCTTTATATAGGTACCAGCTTGACTACTCCATGTTCGGTAAGCTGTGTGTAGGTGTTGTCTCCAGCAACTAGGACTTGGTATCAGGTTGTGTAAAGCAACCCATAGTTTTGCCAACAGCCTGGTTGTTTGGGGATTCCTAGGGGACCTGTTTGGCCAGCAATTCAATTACATCTAACTCAGTCCCAGTACTGGAAGCTTCATTTAGCGTCAGAGGATGTCCAGTTGGGACTCTGTCTTCCCCATTATTTGGTGATTTCATTTAGATTGCCTTTGTATATGTGTATATTTTAGGAAGTTTCTACTGTGTTAGGTTTTTTTTCATACTATTCCTCCAATGATCCTTAATTTTAGCTGTCTCCCTGTATTCCATCCCTTGTTCCCCTCTTCCTCCTTTCTACTTGATTATCCAGTTCTAGTTCCTTTATTTATCTATATTTTTTCATTTCCCTTTCCTAGAGAGAGCTATCTGTTCCTCCAGTCCCTTACTCTTTACCTAACATTTGTGGCTCTATGGATTATAGCTTGGCTGTCATTGACTTAAAAGCTAATATTCACATATAAGTGAATACATACCATATTTCTCTTCCTGGGTCTGGGTTACCACACTCATTCTGATCTTCCCCCCCCGCCCCCGTGTTTCATCCATTTACCTGCAAATTTCATTTTTTAAGAGCTGAGTAATACTCCATTTTGTAAACTCATTTTCACATTTTCTTTATCCAGTCTAATGTTGAGGGACAGCTAAGTTGTTTCCAGTTCCAAGCAATTATGAATAAAGCTGCTTTGAACATAGTTGATCAAGTGTCTTTGTGACACTTAGTCGTCACATCCTTTGTTGAAGCATCCTTTGGGTATATGCCCAAGAGTGGTATAGCTAGATCTTGAGGTAGACCCATTCCCATCTTCTGGAGGAACCACCACACAGATTTTTCATAGTGGCTGTACAAGTTTGCCCCCCACCAGCAATGGATGAGTGCTCCCTTTACTTCACACACTCACCTGCATGAGCTGTCCCTTGTTTTATTGATCTTAGCCATTCTGATGGGTTTAAGATGAAATCTCAAAGTTGTTTTAATTTGCATTTTCTGATGGCTAAGTGTGTGGAACATTTCTTTAAGTGTTTCTCAGTCATTTGTGTTTCAGCTGTTAAAAACTCTGTTTAGATCTATACCTCATTTTTGAATTGGGTTATTTGTTTTCTTGTTACTTGGTTTTTAAAATTCTTTATATATTTTGGATATTAGTCCTCTACAGGACTTGTAGTTGGTAAAATCTCTCCTCATTCTGTAAGCTACTGCTTTGTCTGCATGACAGATTTCCTTGCCATACAGAAACTTTTCAGTTCCATGAGGACCCATTTGCTAATTGTTGACCTTAGTTCCTGTGCAGTGTTCTGTTCAGAAAGGTTTTCTCTTTACCTGGTTTTATGTTGAAATCCTTGATCCATATGGAGTTGAATTTTGTTCAGATTGATAAGTACAGATCTATGTGCTTTCTTCTATATGCAGCCACTAGTTTGAGCAGCACTAAATGTTTTGAAGATACTATCTTTTGTCAGTGTGTATTTCCGGTTTCTTTATCAAAAACTGGATGTCCATAGATATGTGGATTTATGTCTGCATCTTCAATTTGATTCCAGTTTCTTTTTGTGCCAATACCATGCTGGGTTTTTTGTTGTTGTTATTGTTGTTGTTTGTTTTTTGTTGTTTTTTTTGTTTGTTTTTGTTTTTTGGTTACTATAGCCTAGTAGTACAGCTTGAAATCCCAAGATGGAGCTACCTCTGGTAGGCACACACCTATATGAAGAAAATTGCCCTCTCAAGATCTGTGAAGGATTGTCTTTTTGCTGGGCATGGTAGCTCATGCCTGTAATCCCAGCACTTGGGAGGCAGAGGCAGGTAGATCTCTGTGAGTTCCAGGCCAGCCTGCTCTACAGAGTGAGTCCAGGACAGTCAAGGCTACACAGAGAAACCCTGTCTAGAAAAACAAAAACAAAACAAAACAAAAAAAAAATTGTCTTCTGATTTTGGTAGGGATTGCATTGAATCCATAGATTTGGTAGGATGGCCATTTTTACTGATCTTACTGATCCACAAGCATGGGGGATTTTTTTTCATCTTCTGATCCCTATTTCAAGTTCTTCCGGATCCTGAAGTTTTTATTTTTTATTTTATTTATTATAATATATTCTCTTTGTATCCCAGCTGTAGCTCCCTCCCTGCCCCCTTCCTGTCCTCTCCCAATCATGCTCTCCCTCCTACATCTCCCATGACCCTCTCCAAGTCCACTGATATAGGAGTCTTCCTCCCCTTCTATCTGACCCTAGTCTATCAGGTCTCATTAGTAGTAGCTCTATTGTCTTCCTCAGTGGCCTGGTAAGGCTGATCCCTGATCAGGGTTGGTGATCAAAGAGCCAGCTACTGAGTTCATGTCGGAGACAGCCCCTGTTCCCATTACTGGTTCACTTGGACACTGAGCTGCCATGGTCTACATCTGTGCGGGGGTTCTAGGTTATGTCCATGCATGGTCCTTATTTGGAATATCTGTCTCAGAAAAGACCCCTGTGCCCAGAATTTTTGGTTCTGAGCTCCTTGTGGAGCTCCAGTCCCCTTCAGGTCTTTCTATCTCCCCCTTCTTTCATAAGATTCCCTGCACTCTGCCCAAAGTTTGTTTATGAGTCTCAGCATCTGCTTTGATACCCTGCTGGGTAGAGTCTTTCAGAGGCCCTCTGTGGTAGGCTCCTGCCCTGTTCTCTGTTTTTACCCTCTTCTGATGTCTATTCTGTTTCCCTTTCTGAATGAAGATTGAGCATCTTATCCAGGGTCCTCCTCCTAGTTTAGCTTCTTTAAGTATACAGATTTTAGTATGATTATTGTATATTATATGTCTAATATCCACTTATAAGTGAGTATATACTTCACTCAGGGTGATCTTTTCTATTTCCCACCATTTGCCTGCAGATTTCTTGATTTCTTTGTTTTTAATTGCTAAGCAGTATTCTATTGTGTAAATGTACCACAGTTTCTGTATCCATCAGAATATTTTTATCATACAAGTCTTTTACTTCCTGGATAGAATTACCTCAATATATCTTGTATTATTTGAGGCTATTGTGAAAGATGTTTTTTCCCTGATTTCTTTTTCAATCCATTTGTCATTTGTATGTAGGGAGGCTGCTGATTTTTGTGAGTTAATTTTTGTATCCTGCTAAGTTTGCTAAAAGTTTACTATGTTTTCAGCGTAGGATTTTCTAGTGGAATTTTTAGGGTCATTTAGGTATCCTGTCCTGTCATATGCAAATATAGATACTTTGACTTCTTCCTTTCTGATTTATATCACCTTAATCTCATTGAGTTGTTTTACTGCTGCTCTAGCTAAAACTTCAAATATTGAATAGATGTGGGGATGGTAAACAACTTACATTATTATTGATTTTAGTGGGATTGCTTTGAGTTTCTCTCCATTTAATGATGTTTGCTGTGGGCTTGTAGTAAACTGCCTTTATTATGTTTAGATATGCCCCTTATATCCTTAATCTTTTCTGGACCTTTATCATAAAGGGGTGTTGGATTTTATCCGAGCTTTTTTTGTTAATTAGATGATCATTTAGTTTTCATTTTTAGTTTGTTGTTTTGGTGGATTACATTTATTGATTTACATGTTGAACCATCTCTGCATCTCTGGGATGGTGGATGATCTTTTTGGTGGGTTTTTAGATTTTGTTTGCAAGTATTTTACTCAGAATTTTTGCATCTGTGTTCATAAAGGAAATTAGTCTGCAGTTCTCTTTCTTTGTTGGGTCTTTACGTAGTTTGTGTATTGAATTGGGCAATGTTCCTTCTGTTTCTATTTGTGGAATAATTTGAGGAGTATTGGAATTAGCTTTTCTTTGAAAGCCTGATAAAATTCTGTGCTAAAGCCATCTGGCCCTGGGCTTTTTTTTTGTTTGTTTGTTTTTGGTTAGAAGATCTTTATTGACTGCTACTATTCGAAGGTGTAGTCGAAGATCTGTGTGAACCCTGGAGCCTGGGACAGAGGGGAGTGAGTGTCAGCAGCAGGTGTCTACCATAGATTTGGGGATAAGGATGTGGGATTGGAGTTCTCTGATGGCTAGTGAGGTTGAATATTTCTCCATATGCTTCTTGGTCATTTGTATTTCCTTTTTTGAGAACTTTTTTTTTATTTTACTAGCCCTTTTCTCATTTGGGTTATTTTACTTCTATTTTTGTCTGTTTGCTTTTTCTTTATATATTTTGAAGTTATTGCAGTATTTCTTCTATATAAAGTATTTTTGTTTTCCTAAGAAGCTAGTCAATGTGGATGAGAAATCAGCTTAAGAAGTATCATTTTTTTTTAGTCTCTTTTTTTATTTTTTGTTTATATTTTCTGTGTTTGAGTGTTCAGAACTGGAGTGATAGGGTGCTATAAACTATTATGTGGGAATTGAGCCTTGTTCCTGTAAGATTAATCTGTGGTCTTAACTGCTGAATCTTCTCTCCAGCCTCTAATTTTTTTCATTAGATTGTGGTTTTTATGAAATTCATTCAGCCATTTTTTTCATTTGGATCTTTCCCAACTTTATGTATTAGAAAGTTTAAACTTATACAGTGAGAACTAACAAAAGATGAAAGGTATCAAGATCAAAATAACAAAGAAATTCACAGGAAATTGTTAAATATGTTGAAAATTGCAGAAACAGAATATCACAACATTTTCAGTAGAATTACTAATCAAGAGGAAATATTTCTGGAAGTGAATCTGAGTAATTCCTAAGAGAACATAATCAGGAGTTGGAAATTTTTAATAAGTGATTATCTGCTAATCGAATCAATGATGACTTTTTAGGTTTTAAATGTAGCATAGATGACATTTACTGTGATTTAATTATAGGGTAATTTTCTGTTGAGAGTAATTTTTCCCCCTGTCACAGGGCCCTTTTCTAATTTCCTGGCATTTATCCTCCCTCCCTCCCACATAAATACACTTACATAAAAACTTAAAAGCTCAGCTACACACACACGAGATAACATGTGCTCTTTGTTGTTCTGAGTCTGGGTTACCTCACTTAATGTAATGTTTTCCAATTCTATGAATCTTCCTGCATGTTGCATATTTTTATTTTTCTCTGTGACTGAACACAAGCCATCCTGTAAATGTGAACCTCATTTTTGTTGATGGACAGGTAGGCTGAATCCATTTCCTGGCTTTTGAATAGAGCAGTGATAAACATGGGTGTGGAGGTGTCCCTGTTGTAAGAGATAGGACCTTTGTTTGGGGGTTCTGTAGTTGGGCTTTATGGAAGTTCTGTTTCTAGTGAATTGAGAAACCTCTAAACTGATACCCATATGGTTTCACAGTTTACACCCCCTACAGCAGCCAGTGGGTGTTCTGTACTCCTGCCTTCTCCGTCACTTGCCGCCATATATGTTCATGAGATAGCCATTCTGACTGGGATGAGATAGAATCTCAGAGCAGTTTTAACCTGTATTTTCTGATATATAAGTTTGTTGAACATTTAAAAACTATTTATTGGCTATTTTAGTCTCTTTATTGATAGTTCTCTGTTCAGCTCTTCATGCTATGTTTTATTGTTTAGTTTTTTGAGTTTTTCATATATTGTGGTTGATAAGACCCCTCCCCCCATTCTGAAGGTGATGGTTTACTTGATTAGCAGCTTATTTTTCTTTATTGAAGCATTTTAATTTCACAAAGTCCCATTTGTTGATACTTATCCTTATTTCCTGCTACTGGAGTCCTGTGAAGTTCTTGCCTGTGCCCATATCTAAAAGTGTTTTCCCTACTTGTTCCTCTGGTATTTTCAGAGTTTTAGATTGAATGGTAAAGTTTTTAATCCATTTAAAGCTGATTTTTAGCAGGGTGAGAGATACAGGTCTAGTTTCAGTCTTCTACATGGATATGCCAAGTTTTCCCAGCGTCAGTTGTTAAAGAGGCTGTATTTTCCAATGAGAATGTTTGATATCTTGGTTGCAAATCAAGTAAATTAATGTCTGGGACGTCTATTCCTTTAATCTATATGTCAAAACAGACACAAGCCAGTACTGTAATGCTTTTGTACTATGTCTCTGCAGTTCTACAGCTCTTGAAATCAGGTATGGTGTGTGTGTGTGTGTGTGTGTGTGTGTGTGTGTGTGTGTGTTCACATGCCCATGTACATACATGGAGCCAGGCGAGAATGTCTGATGTCTGTGTTCGGTTCTGTTGCCTTGAGACAGGCTTTCTAAACTAGGAGTGTGTCTGTTTGGTGAGGTAGCTAGTGGGCATGCACCTCAGGATATTCCTATTTCTGTTTCCAAGTGCCAGGATTATAGACGTCTATAGCCATGCCTGACATTTTACATGGATGCCATTGATTCAAACCCAGGTGCTTATGCTTGGGTGCAGATACCTACTGAGCCATTGCTACCCACTGAGCCATCTGTCTCTCATCTCAGAGTGGATTTAGCTATCTGATGTACTTTTGTGCTTCCAAGTGAATTTATTATTTTCTCTCCCTGGAGAATGACTTTCATACTTTGATGGGGATTTCACTGAATTTGTAGATTGCTTTTGGTAAGACGATCATTTTTACAAAATTCTCCCAATTCAGTCATATTTTAAAACCTATTTTCTTTTCAGTTTATTCACTTTGTATCCCAGCTGTAGACCCCTCCCTTGTCTCTTCCCAATTCCACTCTCCCTTCCTCATCTCCTCCCATACCCCTCCCCCAGTCCACTGATAGGGGAGGTCCTCCTCCCCTTCCATCTGATCCTAGTCTATCAGTTTTCATCAGGACTGGCTGCACTGTCTTCTTCTGTGGCCTGGTAAGGCTGTACCTCCCTCAGGGGGAGGTGATCAAAGAGCAAGCCACTGAGTTCATGTCAGACACAGTCCCTGTTCCCATTACTAGGGAACCCGCTTGGACACTGAGCTGCCTTGGGCTACATCTGTGCAGGGGTTCTAGGATCTCTCCATGAATGGTCCTTGGTTGGAGTATCTGTCTCAGAAAAGACCCCTGTGCCCAGATATTTTTAAAACCTAATTTTTTTTTTTTTGTGAGTGTCTACATTGGAGGTGTTGGTGAAACATGAAAACATACAAGGAATCCTACCATTCAGACATACCAATACATGCATTGTTGCTGGGAGGCATGAGCTTATTCTTATTCTCTTTGATTCTGAATATCTTTATTTTTAGAGGTAAAGGAGACATAGCTCAGGTTTATCTGACATTTATCAGAGGTAACTTAAAGTACTTGGAGACTTGTATGGCACAAGATAAGCCCTCAAAGAAAAACAGATGCTGTTGTGCACATGATCCTCATGGCCTTTCCTTATAAGATAGGCAGCAGGCCTTAACACACCTGGTGTCCAGCCTAGCTGAAAAGCTCATGCTGCTGTTTCAAGGTGACATTATTTACTGGTAGCTGTTGTGTGCATGCTTTAGGCAGTCATACGAAACAGGACCAATGCCTGCCTCTTTGCCCAGTCTCAGAAGGCAGTAGGTAGACCCAGCTACTCTTGTGTTGATTTGGTTTTCTAGATCTTCCATTCATAGTCAGTCACGATCAACCAAGGACTCAGAAGAACAGACTTTTAATGTAGAGGCACATTGATTAGAGACCCTGGGAGTCAAAAAGGAAGTAGTAGCATCCACTCCCTTTCTGCAGTTTCATTTCTGCCCTTGGCAGGCTGTAGGGTATTTCTAGGGCTCCATGGCCAGCTCACTGGTGGGTATGACAGTGGTGATGCTCTTGTTTGTTGTGGATCCTACCCATGCGTTACTCAATACAACCTTTATTTGTAACTGTGTTATGAAGTACAATTCTAGCATCCCTTGTCTATGGCAGGGATCAGTTTCCTCCTGAGGGTGTTGGACTTTTGTTTTCAAGATTGGGGCTGATGCTTCCTAATTCCATTCTTTTAAGAATGCCTCATTGGAAATGGAGGCTCTTTTTCTCTGACTTCACAGTTTTTAGAAGCAGTAGGAAGTAGCAAGTTTTGCTTTTCTTCTGGTTTCTAGTTATGATTCACTTGCTAAAATTAGAGTAAATTTTGTTGTCTTTAAGACAGAAGTTTAGAAATATGAAAGTTTTACAGTCACCTAGGGAATTTAGAAAAATACACATTTGGGAACCTGCTCCATGAACACCAAAAGTAGCAGTATGCATTTTAGGTAGGACCTGAGCAAGTCTGTGTGGCAGAAATCTTTTCAGGTGATTTTGAAGTGTTCTCCTCTTTTAAAATACTAGCTCTACGGTATAGACATGTGCTTTCATCTTGCTGCCTTTCAGAGCAAGCCAGCCATGACTAGAAGTTCAAGAAATTACCAGTATGTTATGAACTTAGGTTTGTGATTGTGAATATTGCCCTGTATGGGGATAGCTGCAGAGAAGTGTGGTCTCTGAATTCAGAGATGTGTACAATTTGTTATACAATTGAACTGTGCCTGACCATATGTGTCTTCGCAGTAGTGTTGTCTCACCATCCATAGTGAGCTAAAATAATAAAGGTATTTCCTAACTACTGATGTCATTTAATTAAGGAAATTCATTTTTATATATCTTAGGGTCCTTGATTCTTTTCCCTTTAGGATACTGATCTAGATGAAGTGAGTGTGTGTGTGTGTGTGTGTGTGTGTGTGTGTGTGTGTGTATGTGTATGTGTGTGTGCGTGCGTGTGCTCTTTAGAGTGAAGAAAAACATTTTGAGAAGAATGTCATACTTTATGCTGGGATCCCATGATAAAAATTGTATAGCTCAGGCTGGCCTCAGGTTTGTGGCAGTTGTCCTGTCTCAACATCCTGAGTATTGAGATTAGAATCATGAGCTGCCAATTCCTTGCCAATTTTCTTTAAGCTTTTTTTCTCTTGTTGGGGAGGAGCAAGTATGTTCTGTTGCTTTGGTGGTTCATATTTTTTGTTGCTGTAGTTTTAATAAAGTGATAAACAGTAATTAAGCTCATGTAGAACATAATGTTCTAGTAACGTTATGAACCAAGCTTTTTGTCCAGAATAGGTTTGTTGATGCTTTCTTTAATTTCATTGATAACTTTGGGATGACGTAAGGTCAGTTTAGGTTTGAAGAACCATTTTCTGTCTGTCATGGAGCCATTTGATGGTTAGCAAGCCTTTCTTGTTCCTAAAATTTTGTACTTTACATCATTAACACAATTTGTTCCTTATCTTAAGAACACAATCTTAAGAAAAAGTCATTTGTCCCAAACACTTCTCTTTCAAGTGTGAGAGCACATACTTTAAGTTGGTACTGAGGTACTTATTTTCTTGTCCCTGAGACAATGTACCTGAGCAAAGCAGCTTAAGGAAGGCAAAGTCTGTCGTGGCTCACAGGTTGAGGGTACAGACACCATGGCAGGGAAGTCATGCAACAGGAACTGCATACATCCATCATCAGGAAACAGAGAGATGAATGCTCAGCCTCGAACACAGCCCACAGAAGGACACGGCCTCATTCAGATACATGCCCAGAGGGATTTTGATTCTAGATCCTGTCACTTTTTCTGTCCGTATTAACCATTGTAGCAATCCAATTCTATATACAAACGACATCATTTTTTATATAGGAAACATCTAGGGAATCTACACACAGGAATGTTGAATGGACAAGTTAGTTAGCAAGGTTACAGGCTACAAGATACCAAAACCATTTGTATTTTTATATACTTATTATAACCATCTGAAATGAAATTAGGATAACAGCTCCACTTGTAGCTAAAGTGTAAAAGTACATACTGAAAACTACAAAACATAAATATTTGAATAAATGAAAAGTCATTTCATGTTGTGGACTAGTATTATGGTGACAGCATCCTTTAAGTAGACTGTGTATTTAATCCAGGCTCTATCAATATTCCATATGGCTTCCTTCCTCTTGTCTCCCTCCTCTACTCTCCTCTAGAAAATTATTAGCTGATTGTAAAATTGTTTTGAAAATGCTAGGTACTCAGAGTAGCCAGTATAGTCTAAAAAGTAAATAAAAATAGGAAACTCACATGTCCCTATTGGAAACTATCATAATCTGATAGACCAATGGAACTAACATAAAGATAAGCTTATAAACAAAAGGAATATGATTGAGTGTCCAAAAGTGAGCCCCTGTATCTATGTATGGCAGGTTGATTTCGAAGAAAGGTCCCAAAGCAGTTGATAGTGAAACAACGTCTTGGACAGCCACAAGAAGGATAAAGATGCACTATCTCATGTCACATACTGACCAGGTGGTAAAGGTGTGTCCAGCACAGCCAGTGGTTGGAGAAAACTCTATTGCTACTTTTGGGGATGGCAGTGGGATTGTGGGATTTGTGGATAGTTGTGCCACTGTAGTCCAAGACATATAGAAACAGCAGCATCAGCAAAGCAGCAGAGTGGCAACCAAAGAGGTCAAAAAAGGATATTGAACAGTGGTCAATGCACAGAGGTCTGGTTAGTTCACACATTGTTTGAAGACAGTTGGAGCTGAGCTGTAGAGAGTCAAGCATTAGCAGGATGTGAGAGATTTCCATGGTATATAATAAAGAGTTACTCATTGTTCTTAGGGCTAGACAGTTGTGGAGCCTAGGTGTCATAGGGCATGTGACATGTTTATAATTAGGAGGAATACATGGACTTGTAGCTAAAGTGAGATAAAAGGTGTGAAGGACACAGGATTGTTAGATTAATCTGAAATGAGAAGAACTGTGCCCTATGACAGTATCTATGTCTGTCTATCTATCTCTCCTCTGCCCCGCAATTTGTCTTTCCTTTCCCTGTTTGTGTGTGTGTTCTAGAATATAACCTTGACTGTCACTTTACCTTCCATATGGGTCTTTCATTGGTCTGGAGCTCTCCAAATAGGTTAGGCTAGCCCACAAGTAAGCCCTAGTGATCCATCTGTTTCTGCTTCCTCAGTGCTGGGATTATAAGCACATAACTTTATTTCAAAATGTGGTTGCAGAGGTCAGATACACATTCTGAAACTTGTGTGGCAAGCACTTTACCTCCTGAGTGTATCTTTGTAGCCTGCCTCTGACATAACAGCCTGTCTGTAGGGGTATTTTACTTGCGTGTATGTTTGTTGACCACTTGCATTGCTGGTGCCCATGGAGACCAGAGAAGGACATTGGGTTCCCAGGGACTGGAGTTACAAGCAGTTGGGAGCTGCCCTCTGGATGGTGGGAGTGGGAACCTGGGTCCTCTGGAGAAGTAGTCATTGCTCTTTAACTGCTGAGTCATCTCTCCAGCCCATCCACTCTTTGCCCTGACAGTTTCAGTTGTGTTTACACATAGTACTTTTTGACAGGATATTTAGAAAAATGCTGTGTACACAGTGACCATAGGCCTGAATCTTTCTAGTGACCTATTTAATGTAGCCCTTTGCTTTTACGGCGGGGTGGTGGAATAAAAGATTACTAGCCTCTGAGTGGAATTCATTCAGTTCTCTGTTGTTTACACTAGGTTGACACTAGGACATCAGAACAAGACTATGGCTGTTGAAGAGGGTCTTTATTTTGTTGTGGGGAAAGTAATTTGAATAGTACTCTTTCTTCCATTTCTTTCTTATTTTTTTTTTTTTTTGTTGTTGTTGTTTTGTTTTTATTGAGTCAGAATCTCACTGTGTAGTTTCAGTTGGCCGTGAGCTCACTATGTAGCCTAGGTTGGCCTCACCACTCTTGATATGACGCAGGCTTTCCTAGTGCTAGAAATATAGGTGTATGCTACCATGCCCATCTTGGAAGAATATCCTTGTAGCTTGTCAGGAGAGGCATATGTAGCCATTAAAAATGATAGGCATTATCTGCATTGTGTTTCACAGTAGATTATGAGTATGTTGAGGCTTTATTTACATAGTGTTCAAGGTACTGGTTCCTACTTTACTTAAAAAGCAAGATAAAACCTTGACTCTCCAGCCCCGTTGGTGGTATGCTGCAAGGGTCTGTGTGTTACATCCAGGGATTAGCCCTGATTCTACCTGAGAGATGTAAGTAGACGTGAGACTTCTGCAGTCAGTGCTGGTGTCTGAGCGCCTCAGTGTACCCAGTGCATGCACTGCTTTGCTGGAGAGCTTTTCCTTTTTCCCCAGTCTTTGAGCAGCCTCCAGATGGATGTCCATATGACAGGGCATTAGTTGTCTCTGTATTTTAAGGTTTTAAGTATTTTACTATATGCATTTGCTATGTGTGTTTTTTGTGGGCTTTTCTTTTCATTCATTTTGTGGTTTAGGGAGTAATATAAGTTGAAGGGAAAATAATAAAGAATTTTCCTCTACTTTTTTTGTTCTGCTTTCTAAAATACTTTTTGTTTTATAGGGATTTGTCTTGGCTGTTACTATTGCACGTGAAGCGATTGATGAATTTCGACGTTTTCAGCGAGACAAGGAAATGAATTCACAATTATATAGCAAGCTTACAGTAAGAGGTTAGCAAGAGATTTCTAATTCTCCAGTCTTTGCTTAGTGTCATCACACTCCAGGTGACATGGAAGGGAAAGTATGTTCGTCTGCTCCCATCATTGCTTATGGGATCTGAGTTTCTTCTTTTTATTAATTACAGGTTCCTCACTGTGTATCCCAGCTGTAGCCCCCTCCCTTGTCCCCTCCCGATCCCACCCTCTCTCCCTCATTTTCTCCCATGCCCCTCCCCTAGTCCACTGGTAGGGAGATCCTCCTCCACTTCCTTCTGATCTTAGCCTATCAGGTCTCATCAGGACTGCCTGCATTGTCTTCCTTTGTGGCCTGGCAAGGCTGCTCCCTGATCAGGGGGAGGTGATCAAAGAGCCAGCCACTGAGTTCATGTCAGAGACAGTCCCTGTTCCCATTATTAGGGAACCTATTTGGACACTGAGCTTCCAAGGGCTACATCTGTGCAGGGGTTCTAGGTTATCGCCATGCATGGTCCTTATTTGGAGTATCTGTCTCAGAAAAGATCCCTGTGCCCAGAATTTTTGGTTCTGTTGCTCTACTTGTGGAGCTTCTGTCCCCTTCAGGTCTTTCTATCTCCCCCTTCTTTCATAAGATTCCCTGCACTCTGCCCAAAGTTTGTTTATGAGTCTAAGCATCTGCTTTGATACCCTGCATGGTAGAGTCTTTCAGAGGCCCTCTGTGGTAGGGTCCTGTCCTGTTCTCTGTTTTCTCCCTCTTCTGATGTCCATCCCATTTGCCTTTCTGAGTGAGGAACGATCATCTTTTCTTAACAGTATATAATGCTAGAGTTTCAGGTAGAGTTTTATTCATTTTCTTAATGTGTGTCTGTGTGCGCATATGTATATTTTCATAGTTATATCCAAATACACATGTGTGCATATACTCACAAACCTATATGACATGTCCTGTTAGAATGCTATAATAGATTTGAAAGAAACCCAGCTGCTATGTACATGTGTTTTGGGATGCATAGTAGCACTTTACAGTGTGTCTTATTTTTAAATAAAACCAAAAAGGTTCATACGGCATTAAGCATCTGAAGTATATGTTATCATTCAAGTGGCCACAGGTACATACACATAGTGCTCCTTTCACCCCATTTGGGCGTTTAGCTCTAGTTATAACAAACACTTAGAGCTAATTTTCCTCATTTTTCAGTCAGTAGTTGAAAAGGAAAGCAAATGGGGAACACTGTTACAGACAGGCCTGGGACAGCAGAAAAGAGCCCCGATGAGTACACAATGTGGGCACACTGAAACTAATAAGAGTTATAACCCCGGAATTCTGTTGGAAAGTAAAGTCAGAATGTATGTTCTGTCTGTATGTAGATACATATAATGAATTAGTTAGCGCAGACAATCCCCTTAAATTTTCTGTTTTTGATACCTTATTGAGTATGTGCGATAAAAGATTAATTGGTTGAGGACTTACTGATCAGTGTTTTCTCTGTATTCATCCAGTTGTGTAGTCATCCCCATCCTCTAATTTCAAGACATTTTTAACAGTTCTGAAAGACATACAAAATTCACTGGATTCCCCTTTTCATTTTCTTTTTTTTTAATTTTTATTTTTTAATATTAATTACAGTTTATTTACTTTGTATCCCAGCTGTAGCCCTTCCCTCATTCCCTTCCAATCTCATCCTCCTTCCCTCATCTCCTCCCTGCTCCTCTCTAAGTCCACTGATAGGGGAGGTCCTCCACCCCTTCTATCTGACCTTAGCTTATCAGGTCCCATCAGGACTGGCTACAATGTCTTCCTCTGGCCTAACAAGGCTGCTTCTCCTTTGAGGGGGAGGAGAGGTCAAAGAGCTAGCCCTTGAGTTCATGTCAGAGACAGTCTGTGTTCCCCTTACTAGGGAATCCACTTGGATACTGAGCTGCCATGGGACCTTTTTATTTTCTTCTCCTTTTTTTCCGCTGAAGGCCTAGGTGACTTCTGCTCTACTTTTTGTCTCTGGTTTGCCTACTGTGGACATTTGATGAGAGTGGAATCATATTCTACAAGCATCTTTTGTCATTGGCTTTCTTGGCATGTTTTCAGGGCTTACACATATTGTAGCATACGGTAGTATTTTCTTTTTGTTGACAAGTAACATTCTATTGCACGGCACTCTTCATTTTGTTTATTTCTTCAACATTGGATAGGCATTTGGGTTGTTTGTATTTTGTGACTGTTGTGAATAACAATCCTGTGAACACTTGTACACCAGATTTTGCATAAATATTGTTTTCATTTCTCCTGGATATAGTCCAGAGGGAGGTTGATAGATTAGGTGATAAGTCTGTTCGGCATTCTGACAGAAAAAACACCACCCTAGTTCTTAATCGGCTGCATCATTGGGCATCCTTGCCAACATGGGTTCTGATTTTGCTGTGTTCACTAGTACTTGTTACTGTCCTCCGTTATTATTGTAGCAGGATGTCTTGTGTTTGCATTTGGTAATTGTTGAGATTGAGTGTTTTATATGCTTATTGCATATTTATAAATATTTTTTGGATAGTTACATATTCATAACCTTCAGCCACTTCTTAACTGAGCTGTTAGTCCTCACCTTGCTGAGTTGTTATACTCTTCAGCTATCTTAGGGTAAGTCCTTTGTCAGGTTTATGATTGCAGATATTTTCTCCCAATTTGTGGGCCTGTATTTTCACTTTCTTGAAGCACAAACATTTTGTTTGGTTAAATTCTTCCACTTTTTCCTTTTGTTTGAACTTTTGATGTTGTAGCAAAGTAAAATTGGTCAACTCTAATGATTTTTTTTTTCTAGTAGCTATGGTTTTAGCTTTGCATTTAAGTCTGATCCATTTTTATACATAGTGTGTTATATGGTTCCACATTTGTTTGCATAAATATCAAGTTGTCTGGTACCATATGCTAAAAAGATAACCCTCACTCCTCTATTTTTAAACTATTAAAAGAGGTGAAGTGGGCTGGGGAGATGGCGCAGTTGGTCAAGTGCTCACTGTACAAACATGAGGATTTGAATTAGGATCCCCAGCACCTTGTGAAAACCTGCTGTCTTGGGGAACAGCTGTAAGGTCAGGATTCGGGGAGGGTGTATGTGGATTGGAACCAGATTCCTGGAGCTCACTGGCCACAGTCTAACCTTACTGTGAGCTACAAGTTTAGTGAGACCATGCCATAAGGTGGAGAGCAAATGAGAAAGGTAACTTGCTGTTGACCTTTGTTCTCATGTGTGCACACACGTGAGTACTAGTAAAGAAGGTGAGATTTACTTTTAAGAAAAAGAACCCTCAAAGGTGAGATAAATCAGGTTTGACTTTACATTGCTATTTTGAGGACAGTTTATAGATTGTAGCTTATTTTGAAATTAGTTTTACTTTGATATTTGTGGTTAAGTAGGGAAAGGTGTTTTATGTGCTAGTGATTAGACTAGTGATGTCAGTGAAAATTAGTAAGTGTAACTATGATGTCAGTGCAGCATGCAGAGCAGGTAGAGTCATGTGTCTGTCCTTCAGTAGAAATGCTGAAAAGCCAAGCAGAGACCTTCAGAACCAGCTTTGCGAGGTATCTGAAAAACGTTCACATTGCTAACTCCAGAGAAAGGCAACTGAAAAAAATGTTAGAAAATTTTTGGTGCTGTGTATGATTCTTCTGGCTCCAGATCCTGTCCAAGTCTTAAGATGGCAGTCTATAGCCATTTTGCAGAACAGAGCTTATGTAAGAGGAATAGTGCTTGTGTTTTTGTTCAGACTGTGAATGTCATTGAGGAGTGACTCAGGGCACACTGGAACACAGGGTAGAAGACCAGAAAAGCAGCAAGAATCTCTCACATATATGTCAGAATAAAGAATACTCAACGTAGCCTGGGGGCAAAGAATTATAGTTGCCATCTGAACCCTAGTGTAGTGTAGTCAAGTGAGAGGCAGCAGAGTTAAGGAGGAGAAATCTTTGTGATATTTGGATATTCAAATATCCAAACCTATATGTACTGGAAAGTTTTGAGATCTCCATACAGGCTAAGAAATAGGGAAATGCTCAGAAAAGGTTCTGGGTCCTCTTTCCTACTCTCATCTTAGTTGGCTTTTTGGTTTTAATATATGCTCTTTTGACTACTGTTACTTTATAATTCTACTTACAGAGAATGTCATTCCTTCAACTTTGATGTTCATCTTCAGAGTAATTTTGGATACTTTGGGGATTCCTGAATACTTCTAGAATCAGCTTGTCAATTTTTATACCCTCTCTTCCCCAAAACCCATTAGAGATCAGACTGTTGGGATCACGTTAAATGTATTGTTCAGCCTGGGGGAGAATTAACATGTCAAGCTTATTTAGGCCTTTAAGCTGTGAGAAAAATATCCCTTTCCCTTTACTTCTGTCTTTTAAAACCCTCTCTTTTAGCACTTGGTTTTTACAGGGTTGATATAATTTCCTTCATGTTTTCTATGGTTGCTGTCCACTGAGTGGCTTGAATTAGGATTTTCATTAGATGAACTGAACTAAGATTTTATTAAACAAAGGAAAAAAAAGCCTTTATTTCACACACACACACACACACACACACACACGCACGCACACACATGTTGTTTTTTTTTTCTCTGCCTCTCTACTTTCAAGATTCATCTACACCTGTAGTAGGTTCCCTGATATTGTCATGTGTTTTCTATGTCTCTTTTACATTTTCCACTTAAAGAACTACCTCAGCTCAGATGAAAGACTACTGGATATTATGAATTCCAGTATTTTTAGTAACATATAAATTTTCTACTCCTACAGAATTACAATGGATTAATCCTAGAAAACAGATGCCAATGTCTTTCTACTGTTATTCCTCAGCATGTATCAAGATGATAGACTTTGACTTTACATGAATTTTTTTATTTTAAAGATTGCAGTTTGAGGGCCAGTGTAGTAATTAAGATCACTTGCTACTTTTGCAAAGGTTCCATTTCAGCACTCTCAATGGACTGCTCACAACCTCCTAGGGAATCCAATCCCCTCTTGAAGGAACGCGCACACACGTTCGCTGATACGATAAATATAACTTTGCACCTCATATCATATCTGAGGAGGAATATAGCCCTTAGATTGCAGTTTTAAAAATTTGATAAGCAAATTATACTATAGGACGTAGTCAACTTTTATCTATGAACTTTGAGGATTTTTATTTTTTTCAAACAAAAATATGATGCTAGTAAATGTGAAATGACTTTAAATACACACACACACACACACACACACACACACACACATCTTATTGATTGATTGATTGATTGATTTTTGGGACAGAATTTCTCTGTGGAGCCTTGCTGTCCTGGAATTCAATCTGTACATCAGGCTGGCTTCAAATTGACAGAGATCTGCTTCTCTCTAAATATCAGATGCTGGGATTAAAGGTGTGGGTCACCACCGGCCGGCAAAAACAAAACAAAAACAAAAACAAACGAACAAACAAAAAAAGGCTATTAAAATAACAGCTTGGGACTAGATTGAGATTAGAAAATAATTATTAAAATTTTCCCAAGTGGTCCTAAGCATACTTCAGCCATTTTGCACATGTATGTGAAACAGCTCAGTGCAAAGTGTGGGTGTGGTGTGTTTCAAACCCAGGCTGCAGGGAAGTAATGGAACAGCTTGAGCAAGGGCTATCTTGAAGGCCTTTCATTTCTTTACTCTTCTGAGTTTAAACTTTGGGTATTGTTCATCCAGAACCCTTTCTTGTTGCCAATTTCCTTGTGAAGCTTCCAGTCAGAGATGATGATTGTTTGAAAAGGCTTGACTTGCTTGACTCTTGATGTTTTGTAATCTAGCAGATAGGCTTCTTTTATAGTAATCCTGTGGTGTGTACTGTGATCCTCTTTCACTGTTGTCTCCGGGCACTTGCTTCACATATGTGCAGGCATTTATTCTCATATTCTCTCATCCATCCATCCATCCATCCATCCATCCATCCATCCATCCATCCATCCATCTGTCCATTTCTCTCTCTCTCCCTTTCACTTCTTCCCTCCCTCCCTGTCTCTCTCACTCTTTTTCTTTCTGTCTCCCTTTTTCCCTTCATCCCTCCCTTCCCTGTCTGTCTCTTCTCTCCTTCTCTCTCTCTTCTTTCTCTCTCTCCTTTTCTCCTCCCCTCTTTCTCTCTCTCCTCTCCCCCTTTCCTTCTTTCTTCTACCCTCAATCTTCAGATTACAGTTCATGTATAAGGTGATCAAGCATTGAAAGGGGAAAGCCTTTCAGGATAGAATTAAAGGCTTTTCATGCAATAAAGGAGGATACTTAAAGTGCACTTTCAGATACTAGTAGTGTTAGAATCTGCGGGTGGTGTTTTGGGTCTTCTGACATTAAAAGGACATCCTTCAGCCCTCTCTTTATGGCAAAGTAAAGTGGCTTGACAAAAGTCTTGAAGTTTTAGGAAAGTAACCTGGGCAGCTACTAGTGTCCTAACCCATATGTAAAAGTGTTCCTACAGCAAAGATAGTGGGAATAATTCTTGACTTCCAGAGTTAATGATTTTGAATCCAGTTAAAATCAACTAGCCAAGGAAGAATATGGCATCTCCACTCAGTGAAATAAAAGATAAAAGGTACCAAGGTTGGTTAGGTAAATGAGCCTGACAGAAATCTTCATCTTGGGTTTTATTATGTAGCCCTTGTTGGTCTTGATCTTGCTGTGTAGATAAGAATGGCCTTAAACTCACAGAGATAAGTTGCCTCTACCTTCTAAGTGTTGGAATTATAAACATAGGCCACCACATGGGGCCTAAGTCTTTATCTTTTGATGGTAGTAATTTTGGATCTGTAAGAGATGCTTTTGAGCTATAAAAGACACATATTTACAATCAAAAAGAATTTTTTTTCCCAGACAGGGTAATACTATGTATCCCAGGCTCACTCCAAGCCCAGGCATGTAGCACTGTACCAACTATAAAACCTTTTGGTAAATCAAGCATGTTATTTTTCAGGATATATGTACCATCCTTTGCTGTGGCCCAGGTACCTGGTTTTTGTAGTGTTTTATTGCTTCTGTTCTGGTAATGTAGGTAACTGAATCTAGGATTTTGTGTAAGTGCTCTACCATTGAGCTACAACACTAGTTCATTCAAAATTTTGAGGACTCTAACTGTCCCCATGTCCCCTTTTTTACTCTCATCTCAGATCCCTGTGCTCTGCTCATGTCATTGCTTTGTGCCACAGTGACCACCTTACAGTGTGACATATAACCTTTTACATTTTTGCTGTTTGTTCTATGTATAAGAAAGGTTCCTAAGCCAGGGCTGGAGCAGTGCAAGTGCTGCATTATGTCTTTATATCCCACTTGGGGCTTGCTATCACTTGTCAGCTGTGCTCTGCCAACACAAGAGGATTCTTCTTGGCCAAAACACAACAACAATCCAGGTGTAAAGATGAATCATGGTATGATACCACCTAACAGTGCTTTCATAGATTCTAATTGGTTTTATTTTTTACTTTTTCTAGTAATTGACATAAACAGATCTGTATGGACAGATCTGTTGTGTTTGCTTTATTCAGGGTTCTTTACAGACGTAGGACTGATATTATATAGACAAACACACAGACACACACTACCCTGTAGGGTTTCATTGTACAGTTGTCATCTCTCAGAGATCAGTACCTAGCTCTTCCCAGATTTTGGCTATTCTGAGTAAAATTTATAAGGATGTTTTCATTTAAATTTTAGTTTCTGTTGGAGAAACACCTAAAGGTGAAATTCCTTGTCACCGGATGGATAAATACTTGGTTTTTTGTTTTAAGTGGAGCAGGTGTCACAGCACACCATCTCATTCTGAAGTTTAAAAGCCACTCAGATACTTAAGGTTAAGCATTACATGTGTGTAAAAAAAAAATATGAGTGCTGTTGATTGAGTTATTTATTATGAGTTTACAGAGACGATGCTTGCTTTGTGCTTAAAATTCTGGATAGAGGGCCTTTGTTGATGGGACAAGGGCCAGGGTGTATCAGGGTAAGCAAGGACCATTATGCAGTTGTAGGGTGAGGTACTAGGTGGGCGCAGAGCAAGAACACTGAAAATAGAAATACACATTAAGAAAAGATAGAGAATTGATTTGAGGTTTTTCTAAAGAACTTGCATATCATTATACAAGTTCTATTATCTTCTAAGTTATTGTCAAATATTGAAAGTTTTGGTGTAGAGATAAACCTAACCTTTAAGGCTTTTTCTTTTTAGTGAGTTCCGTTGGAGTTCAGATTGAAGTAGAGAAATTACAGTGGAATCTGGTGTTATGTTCTGCACATACAGTTAAAAATGAGGAATATCACTAACACTGAGAAGCTGGGCATGTGTGCAAGGAACTTCAGAGGAGTACAAAGCTTGGTTCCTAGGGATAAGCCCCATGGATGCTTTTTTTGGGGCAGGACCCTCATAGCCATTCTACCTTTACAGCACAGTGACAGGGATCAAATGTTAATTCCTCAGTGGAGAGAACTTGTTGAGAACGGGTGGCTAGACAAAGAGGACCGAAGGGAGGATGCGTAAATTCCACTTTGAAGAGGAAGTGGAATAGGCAGCGGAAATGGTTGAAGAGGGAACAAGGTAGGAGAGGGAGCTAGAATGACAGTGCCTGGAAGCTTAGTGTAACCGTGCTGGCAGGGAGTCAAAGACCGGTTCTGGGGTTTCCCCTGTTTTAGACTTTCACTTGCTGGCTGGGAAGCTCTGGTAGAATTGGTTTGATCTTGAAGACCACTGCTGTCTTCTGCATAAAAGGTAGTTGCAGTTGGTTCACCTCACTGAGAAACATGGAAAAAGGAATAGTAGCGCTGTACAGTGTGCAGCTTCGGAAACTGTGGTGCCAGGGAAACTGAGCTTCCTAGGAGGTTTTTAGGAAATAAGGCTTATGAGAACTTGATAGGAGTAAAGTTCAGTATGAAATCTGCTTATCTTAGTTTTTGGTAAGATCTGACTTTATTAAGTTTGAATAAAATGTATTTAAAAGTTGCAAACAAACCAGTGATAGAGCTGTAGCTCTGAAACCAGACCAACTGGCTGCCCTAAAAGCCAGAAGGAGGGCTAAGACAGGGGAGGGAATGGTTTCTTTGAGATTCCATTCAGGTTATTTGCTTACCATCACGTTGCAGGTGATATTTTGTAGACACTTAAGTATAATACATACACATCTTTATGTACGTACACAGCTATTGAGTATTGGGTATACAGACGTTAAGAATTTACTCAATATGTACATAGAAAAATTACTTGGAGTAGTAAAACTATTAGTTCTGTCCCGTATTGGCAAAGATACTAGTGGCTGATGATTTTATTTACAATTTGCTTTACTTTCTCGTGTATTTTGTGCCAGTCAGTATAATTCATGGTATTAAGAATTTGTACATTTCCATTAATACTCAATTTCAGTCACCAAATTATTTTATTTAGTAATGTTCCTAATCATTGCTAACTTCACTGGGAACTGAAACACTAAAAAAAAAAAAATGTGTGAAGAACCTTCCACATGTAATCCTTACTAATTAATTTACCATGAAGAAACCCTTGCTCTGTTGTTGTTGTTATTATTATTATAGGGTAGTTATTTATTTGTGTTTGGTAGTTTAGTAATAAGCTTAATTATGTGTGACTATGTATATCTGAAATGTAACTTGAAAGTATGAGGAGAGAAATTTCTGGTTTAAATTTTTTTATTTTTGTGTGTTTTTGCCCTAGAGTTATTTTTAAAGTATTATAAAACATTACTCTCCCCATGGCAGCTTAGTATCCAAGTGGGTACCCTAGTAAGGGGAACAGGGACTGTCTCTGACATGAACTCAGTGATTGGCTCTTTGAGCACCCCCCAGGGGGGAGGAGCCTTGCCAGGCCACAGAGGAGGACATGGCAGCCAGTTCTGATGAGACCTGATAAGGGTCAAATGGAAGGGAAGGAGGTCCTCCCCTATCAGTGGACTTGGAGAGGGACGTGGGAGGAGATGGGAGGGTAGGATTGGGAGGGAATGAGGAAGGGGGCTACAGCTGGGATACAAAGTGAATAAACTATAATTAATTAAAAAAATAAAAATTAAAAAAAATTACTTTCTGGTACACTGTTGTTTCCCTGAGTTGATTGGTGGTCTTTTTTTTTTTTAAAGGTAAAGTGCAAGTTAAGAGTTCAGACATACAAGTTGGAGACCTCATCATAGTGGAAAAGGTTGGTGCATTTTTAATATATATTCTGTCTTGCTAAAGTTCTTTTCAGTGTGTATAGGTGAAACTATACTTCAAGCAAGACATATTTTAATTGCTTAGTGTATTTCACTTGACCTCAGAATTGTGTTCAAAATGTTAAAAATTTTATATCAGTTTTCAGAATTTACTTGTCCAGGTGGCTGTATTATACGTAATTATTGGCTCTATTTTTCATGGTTTAAAATTTTAAAGAGAAAAAAAAATAAAGAGAGAAAATGAATGAAATTTAAAGAGCGCTGGAAAAATAGTTTAGCCACGAGGAGAAGAAAAAGCTCTAAAAGAGGCAAATAAGGTATGGAACCGTTTGGGATTGCTGTGGTCTGGAAAGTGAAGAGTGGCCAGGTGAAGCTTTCTCTTGGAGTACTGTCCAGCTGTGAGCGCCTGTACCCTGCAGGTGTCTCTTTGTAAGGGACATTTCCTGATGTGCTGTCTCTGCCTCATTCTGTGGTGTGAGTGCCACATGCTCTACTCAGGTGCGTGACATCAGCTCTGTGGATGTGTCTTCCTTGGGAATATCCTTGCTCTGGGATCTGTACTCTTGTGAAATTCCTAGTTGAATTTTAAGTCTCCAGAGAAGATTCCCATTTGGCTTCCTGAAAACTGTTTCTTTTTCTATTTTGTTGTTATTAACATTTTATTTAAATCAGAGAACAATTTGCTCTCAGAGGTTCTCTGCCCAGCAGTTTAGTTTCTGTACCTTGGGACTGGTGAGATGGTATGTTTTCTGCTGTGGCAGTCTTAGCGTTTTCAGTGTGCCTTTCTGATGTGTGTGCTCTAAGTGTGGTTGTAATGTGGTTTCTCTGCTGTCTAGTCAGATGGTCATTTCTGTTATGGCTTATGTGTCTCTCTGTAGTGTTTAGGTAAGAACTTGGGGAAATCATTTGTGTTTTCTTCTGAGGGACCCTTTCTTTGCCTTTGGGTCGCAGGCCTTTTGTGATCATCTTGTAATGTATGTGCTGCAGGTGTCCTTTGTCTTCCTCCCAGGTGGGCATATTTGAATAGAAATTCTTACTCCTAGGGAAGTCCAAGTAGTAATCTTTAAAGTTAGGTGTTTTCTTTTCAAAATAATTTAGTAGTAATGGAGTTGGTGAAGAAGTCCTTCCTTATAAAAGCCGTAAAGTCGTTTGCTGATGTTTGGTCCATATCAACTTTTAAAGGCTCTGTTCTTTTACTTTACCATTTAAACTGTGGTGTGATCAGTCTCTGCTACATCACTGGGAAGGCCAGGCATTGTCTTCACTTATGCCCTCTAACTATCTACCTTTCTTAGGACTATTTCTTGGTATGACTGTCTTTTTGCCCACAGTGCTAGTTTTCTTGTGAGTCTAGTATCCTTATATGAGTGGGTCTGGTTCTGCATTTTCTTGGTTTGCATTGGCATAATTGGCTGTTCTGGTATGATTTCATTCCATTTTAGTCACCGTGCTTGAATGTTCTTTTTTTAGGCTGTAGTTAGCCCTTATGCGTGTCTTGTTCAATTCTTGTCCTTCACATTTCCCATATGCTTGAGGAAAGGCTTGTTGACTTCTCAAAACCTTAAACATTGTTTATTTTAGCTTTTGTCCCTCCCTGCCCTGCTTCCTTCTCTGCTGGAGTTGAAGTGTGTTCCATGTACTCATATGTTTTTCTCCTAACCCTTTCCTGGCTTTGGTTGTACTACTCATTTTCTTCTCAGATAATTATTACTTAAAAAAATACTATTGAATTTTCACTCAGATTTCTTCTTCACCTGAGGAGCTGTAGAACTTACATAATCACCTTTATTCTTAGTGTTAGAAAGGAACAGCTGTATCATGTCTTTTTTAGCTGTACTTTTATTTGTTTTCATTATTCATGAACTGGAGAGTAAGTCATTTCTTTATGGTATATATGAAAGTTTTTACTTTGTTATTAACAGATATAATTTGTGAAATTATGTGAAGTATTATTTTAATTGTATACTTTTCCTTTAGATTGATTTTTCCCTTTAGCATTCATAGAATTATTAATAATAATTAAATGCTTGATTAGTGACTTGTAAAAGTTATTCTATGCCATTGTATCTTTAGTTACTTCCTATTCAGTTTCACAAGAGAATAAATAACTCCTCAAATTGTGGGCATTTTTCTGGATTTTCTTTTTCTCATTTGTCTGTTTACCCAGGCTTCTTGTTTTACTGATGGCATGCTCTGTGGTGTTGGCCAAGGGACAACCACTGTCTACTTTCCAAGGCATTCTGGAATGAGTAAAGGCAGTTTTTATGAGATAACACTATTGTGTAGTATGTATGGTTAAGATGCCGTGACAATAATAATAATTAACCTTTTCCAGACAAGAAAGGTCTGTATGCCATGTTTATGGCTTGCTGTTGTTTTAAAAATGCCTACTCATGAAATGTTTATTTTTTCATATGAAAATTAGAAATAATAGCTTTTCATTACAATTTTACTTTAAACATTTTAATTGTCTTTATTGGCTATTTCTACTATGTAGAGGCATGATATTAATTTAATTTGTTAATTTTATTTAATGTTAATTTAAATAGTAATTGGCATATTACTCTTTTTGCAGAACCAAAGAATTCCATCAGATATGGTATTTCTTAGAACTTCAGAGAAAGCAGGTAATTTTTAATGTTTTCTTTTACATTACTGCAGATTTTTTAGTCTTCTTTGTTGTTTGTTTGCTTTGTTTGTTTTTTTGTTTCTGACAAAATAAAAAAACCACCACTTTTTAACTGTGTCTGATGTGGAGCCTAGGCTGAACCTGAACTCAGAGAAGTCTACTTACTTCTGCCTTCCAAGTACTAGGATTAAAGGCAGACACCACCATGCTTAGCTTGATTTTTTTGTTGTTGTTGTTTTTGTTTTCGTTTAATAGGTAAAAGCAAGTTTTCTGCCTGTAGTTTTAAAAAATATTTTAAATTCATTTATAAATACATTTAACTGTTAATATTTTAAAAGATGACTTTAGTATTTAATAATTGCTTAGAAAGTTATCTGAATGGATTTTTATTCATATTAGTTTTGAGGAGTTAATTATTTAAAAAAGAGTGTTACTCAGAATTTGATTGCTGTTTTACATTTTCAGTTTTATTTACTGAGCAGCATTACTTCCCACTTTTTTTGTATAAGGAATTGTTGTGTTGTTACAGAAGAGAACAACCTCTAGCTGTAGATTTCATACACAAGGAAGAGACCAAAGTTTCTCTTTTTAACTAGTTACAGGTACTGGGGTGGGGGCGGGGGGTGACCACCAGCTCATGGTCTGTGTTTGTGGGAGCACGTAGCTGGCCCTAGTGTAATCATCTATTATGCAGGTCCTCTCCCATAGTGGAAAGAAGTACATGTGTGGGTACAGACATTTGTGGCCTAGGTGAGTTGCCATGGGCTTTATGGGAAGAATCATATTTAAATGACCTGAACTTTGAACTGAAAGCCTGCTATAACCAAGGTGAAAAGTCAGTGTCACCTGGGCCAGTTGGTGACTGACCTGGCCATGTGGGCACATTTTTCTTGCCTTTGGGCTGAGGGCAGCTTATCAAGTAATGCCCAAAGCTCATTTCTGCCCTCCACTTGTGGTTTGTACAACTAGCCCCAGCATACATGTTATTTGTATGAATGCCCGTAAAAGGACTGGCTTGGATTAGAGTTGGTTACTTATTTTTCTATGAGGAAGTAGCATACTCTCACAATAAGACCTTATGTGAATTGTGTGTATCTGTCTGTGTGCATTTGTGCATGTGATGCTGGGGTTTTGAGCTGTGTGGATGCCTGCACTGGAACTTAGATCCTCTCCAGGAGCAAGTGTATGCTCCTAGCTCTTGAGCAGTCTCTCCAGCATAAGGCAGAGCACTTTGAAAAATCATGCTAAAGAGAGATTCTCTGAAACACTGTGAGTGAGGTGGCGACTTATCTTGCTGGAAGCATTGCCATTGGGAGACAGTTTATCCATGGTAATCAAAGGACCTGTGACTCAGTGTTTATTTTGTGTTACTTAGTGTCAGGTTTTATTTTTTCAGCTGGTGAATATAGACACTGGCTAGGTGCTCCTCAGATTGTTAAGCATCAAAATAACAAGTTTTTCCTTTATTGCCACTAGAGAACCCCTAACTGATGTTGAATCCAAGCTACTTACCAGAAGTTGTAGTACTGATCTTTATCCAGAGAGCTTTTCTTCTTTGAATGTTTACACTTCTGTTTTGAAAATGCCATTTGGCAGTATTAGGATAGTGTGCTCATTTCCCAAGCAGTTTTGTCTCATAAGTGTGTCACTTGCCCTCCTATTGTTGCAGTCCAGCAGCAGGCTTCATTCCTGAAGGTACCTTTGGAGTGGCAGTGTTGTGCAGTGCAGACTGCCCAGCCCAGGAGGACTTTGTCTTCTTGACGGTCTGAGCTCTGTGGCTGTGGGCATGTATGAGTATGGCGCCCTCTCCGTTATGTGCTTGGCCCCTTCATCCTGCTAGAGTTGATGTCTAGTGTTTTTTAAGCACTTTCTTTTCAGATTTATTTAATTATTATTTATACAGTATTCTGTTGACATGTATTCCTGCAGGCCAGAAGAGGGCACCAGTACTAGATGGTTGTGAGCCACCATGCGGTTGCTGGGAATTGAAGTCAGGACCTTTTGAAGAACAGCCCATGCTCTTAACCTCTGAACTACTTCTCCAGCCCTATGTCTAGTATTTTCATAGGAGGGTTATTTATTTATTTATTTACTTCTTTAGTCATAAGGGATATTTGGAATTATGGAGTGTCTTTTTGATGTGTTTCCTTTTTTTTTTTTTTTTTTTTTTTGTGATATCATTATTTTGGTACCAGAGTAGTGCTGGCCATAGCATCCATTAGGGATTATTCTGTCCCATCCTACTTTTTGGAAAAATTTGTGAAGTGTCTTAATTCTTTAAATGTTTGGTACAATCCATGCATGAAGTGATTTGTATCTGGCCTTTGAAGGTCTTTGTTTTGGTTTTTAATTTCTTAATTACTGGCTAAAGGCTCACTAACGTTGTCTTTTCTTTTTGAATCAGTTTTTATAGTTTGTATCTCTTCTTTCAATTCATCTACTTTAAGTTTTCTTATTTATGGGCATGCTATAGTTATTCCCTCATGGTTTTTTGAAATAATTTCTGTAACAATAGTAGTTATGTCCCTTCCTTTGTTCTTGGGTTTTAATAATTTGAATCTTCTGTTTTCTTTGTTACTCTGCTTAAAAGGTTGTCAATGTTATTGATCTGTTGAAAGAACTAACTTTGGGTTTTAATGATTTTCTCAGTTGTTTGTCGGTTCTTTATTTCTTTATTTCATTTACTGGCATCTCTCTTTCTGTTTCTGGATTTTTGAGACAGGGTTTCTCAAAAACCCTGTGTAACAGAGCCTTAGCTGTCCTGGTCTCACTTTGTGGACCATGCTGGCTTCAAATTCAGAGATCCACCCTACCTCTGCTAGGAACGGTGGGATTAAGGACATGTACCACCATCTTTTCTGTTTTTGGTTAAGGTTGATCCTGGGCCTGTAGCTTCCTAAGGTAGAAAGTTATATTGTTGATTTGGGATCGTCTGTTTTAATATGGGTGTTTATAATCGTAAAATTTCCCCTGCTCTTTTATAGGTTGTCTCCATAAGTTTTACTCTGCTGAATTTTATTTTAATACCTATTAAAGTATTCTCTAATGTCTTGTCATTTCATCCATGATCCATTGTTTGATGATTAATTTGTTATTTAATTTCCACATTTGTGACTTTCGTAGATGTTCTTCTGCCCTGATTTCTAGGTGGTTCTGCTGTGTCTCATTCTCACTCATCCGAATTTGGGTCATGCTTTAGCTTTGTGTGTCTTTGAATGTGCTTCATGTGCCACCCACGCATCAGGGTCTGCTGTGCTCCTTGGTGTGTCTGTTAGCTCTAGTCAGTTCTCAGCATTGCTCTTCTGTTTATGTCTGTGACTGAAGGTGATGTGTTATAATTTGCATCTATTTTTGCAAGCTTCATAGCAAGTGTATACCCCTATGTAATGACTCTTACTCTTCCTATGGCCTGCTGTCATTCTTGCTTGACCTTCAGCTTCTTCTCCATTCATCTTTTCTGTTGCAGAGCTGCATAGAGGAAACATATATCTACTGTGACCCACTCTCTGCTTGGTGGCCTTGGTCCTATCTCTAAAGCAGTTTTGTCAGATGCTTTTCTATAGCTCTTATCTTTACCACCTGTCTATTCACTCTCAGCCAGAGACTCACCCTTAACATCATGGAGTGCACAGAAGCTCTCTTACAGGCAGTTCCATCTGTGCTTCCCTTTTGTTGAGACCCAGTCTCTTCCTTACCTTGGAACTTGCCCATGGAGAGGAGCTCCCTCACAGCTACCCAAGTGGGGTTCTTTGCATTCTCTAGATCCCTTGCTTTTGTGCTCTAGGCATTTTGATGTGGTCCCAGTGCTCCTCCCACCCTACCTCCTTCCCAGCCCTCATCTGTGAGCCCACGTAATTACTTATTCTCTCATTTTTCTTGTGGGGATGTAGTAGTTACTTTTCTATTGCTGTGATAAGCACCACAGACAAGGCAACTTTAAGAAGGAAGAGTTTTTTTGGATTCATGATTCTCTAGGGCTAATAGTCCATCATGGTGAGAGGAATGGTAGCAAACAGAGGGCATGGTGGCTGTAGTCAAAGCTAGGGGCTCACATCCTGAACAGAATCAGGAAGCTCAGGGAGAGCAGGGGTTGGGGAAGAAGTGCCTACCTCTAGTGACATATATCCACCAGGAAGGCCACACTTTCAGCTTCTCACTATCAGCTGGAAACCAGGAGTTCAAATACATGAGCCTATGGGGAATGGTCTCATTCAGGAGAGAGGGGATAATAAGAAGGCTGTCCTTAGTGCCTCCGACATGAATTATTTCTCAGGGTTCTGTTGCAGATGCACCTACTTAAATGTTCTGCATTCTTGCAGGGTTGGGATGATGTCCACATATTCCTTTAATAATCATTGTCCACTGGTTATTCATTGGTCCTGGTGGAAGAACCATGGCTGATAACTTAAAGAATTTGGCTAGTTTCTGCTGTTTGTTTGGAATCTTTAATCCATTTCTATATAGCATAATTATTGATAAGATGTTATTTACATCTGTCACTTGTAACTAATATTTTCATTGTCAATATAGAGAAACAGGTTTTCAATGTTTGTTTTGGCATTCCTATTGACATTACCTGTTATGGTCTCTGTCTAATAGCATATGCATTATAATAGGTAACTGTTGGTTTGAATGCAAATGGCTCCCATAGGCTCCTATGTTTGAATGCGTGTTCTGCAGTTATAGAACTGTTTGGGGGGGAGGGAATTAGGAGATGTTGCCTTTGTTGAAAGAGATACATCACTGCAAGTGGGCTTTTGAACTTTAAAAAGCCCATGCCACCTGGCAGTGCACTTTTAATCCCAGCACTTGGGAGGCAGAGGCAGGCAGATCTTTTTGTGTTTGAGACCAGCCTGGTCTACAGAGATAGTTACAGGACAACCAGGGCTACACAGAGAAACCCTGCCTCCAAAAAAACAAAACAACAACAACAAGCTTGTGCCACTCAGTTCGCCCCTCTCTCTGTGCCTTGTAGTTGATACCTAAACATGTAAGCTCTTAGCTGCTTTCCTAGCACTATGCTTCCCTGCAATGATGGTCACAGATTCACCATCTAAAACGTAAGCAAGCTTCTCATCAAACACTTTTATATAAGGTGCTTTGGTCGTGGTGTTTTGTCACGGTAATAGAAAAGTAACTAAGATAGTAAACAAAATATTTGCATTTGAATGGTGCTTTTACACATTACAAATGACTGTGGCAGAAATATATGTAAGAAAATCATAGCATTTGAGCTGGGTCTGGAGGCTCACATCATTACTCTCATCACTTAGGAGGCTGAAGGAGGGATGTTGCAGTGAGTTTAAGACCAGCTAAGGTTATGTTCCAGGCTCCTGCATTACAGAGTAAGATGCTGTCTTAACAAATAAGCAAGATGGGTGACAAAAATAATACCTAAAATACAAAAACTGTTTTGTGTGGCAATTAACTTTAAAAGGAAAAGATTATATAGATTTTATTAGGGGGTAAAAATTGTAATGGCATGCAGTACTGTAGAGCTGAGAGATGGTTACAAATGCTGAGTTTTTAGTGGGATCTGAGGGCTACAGTCTGAGAACACCGTCTTTATAATTATGCAGTCCCTAATAGTTTTAGAAATTTGCCAATTTCCTCATTATCTTCCACTGCATCATTGCATGGCCTCAGGAATCAGCAGAATGAGTGGAACACCAGAGTATTAGCAGGTGAGATATTTTGTGTTAACCAAAGATAGAGAGCAGCTCAGTCTATACTATTTTACAGTCTTGCCCTTTGTCCCGTGTTGCTGGGAAGGTTTCTCTCAGTGGAAAAGTGATACTCAGTGGTGATGAATCCACTTGAGAATCCTAATTGTTTTGCTGTAGAAAAATGTACACAGTATGCATAGTTACTAAATTTGCATTATTTACATATATAATTCTGTGTGAGTATTTGATTTAGACCTCTATGTCATCATAATCTGACCTAACCTATTATGGTTTTATTATTGACTTCTGTTTGTGAAATTTAAATTGTTAAAATATTACTCCGTCAGGCATGGTGTCGCCTCCTATAATCCCAACAGTCAGGGAGGCAAAGGCAGGCAGATCTCTGTGAGTTTGAGACCAACCTGGTCTACAAAGCAAATCCAGGACAGCCAAGACTACACAGAGAAACCTTGTCTCAAAAAAAAAAAAAAAATTACTTCTCACTCAGATTTCTTTTACAGAATATACCAAATAGTTTCCAAATTTGATGAAATGTCTGTCATAATATTTCCTTTCATCTGGATTCAGACTGAAGTTTCAGAAACTTCTGGGTGTTCTCTTTTTACTCTCTTTTTTTCCTCATTTAATCTTTTTTTAAATTAAATTATTATTTTTTATATTAATCACAGTTTATTCACTTTGTATCCCAGCTGTAGCCCCTCCCTCATTCCCTCCTAATCCCACCTTCCCTCCCTCCTCTCCTCCCAAGCCTCTCTCCAAGTCCACTGATGGGGAGGTCCTCCTCCACTTCCATCTGACCCTAGCTTATCAGGTCTCATCAGGACTGGCTGCATTGTCCTCCTGTGGCCTGATAAGGATGCTCCCTCCCTTGGGGTGGGGGTGGACAAAGAGCCAGTCACTGACTTCATGTCAGAGACAGTCCCTATTCCTCTTACCAGGGAACCTACTTGGATACTGAGTTGCCATGGGCTACATCTGAGCAGGTGTTTTAGGTTATCTCCATGAATGGTCCTTGGTTGGAGTAACAGTCTCAGAAAAGACCCCTGGGCCCAGACATTTTGTTTCTGTTTTTCTCCTTGTGGAGCTCCTGTCCTCTGTAGGTCTTATTATCTCCCCCTTCTTTCATAAGATTCCCTGCACTCTGCCCAAAGTTTGGTCTTTTTACTCTCTTAACTGTAAAACTTGGTTGAAGTTTTTTTATTTTGTTTTTTCAAGTCAGGGTTTCTCTGTATAGCCCTGGGTGTACTGGACTCACTTTTGTAGACCAGGCTGGCCTCGAACTCACAGAGATCTGCCTGCCACTGCCTCCCTGAGTGCTGGGATTACAGGCATGAGACTACCCAGCAGGGTATCAAAGCATATGCTGAGTCTCATAGCTAAACTTTGGGCAGAGTACAGGGAATCTTATGGAAAAAGGGGGAGATAGAAAGACCCGGAGGGGACAGAAGTTCCACAAAGAGACCAGCAGAGCCAAAAAATCTTCAGAGACTGATGCATCAACCAAGGACCATGCATGGAGAAAACCTAGAACGCCTGCTCAGATGTAGCCCATGGGCAGCTTAGTCACCATAGGGGTTTCCTAGTAAGGGGAGCAGGGGCAGTCACAGGCATCAACTTGGTTTCCTGATCTTTGATCAGCTCCCCTGGTGAGATGGCCTTACTAGGCCACAGAGAAAGAGGATCCAGATAGTCCTGATGAGACCTGATAGGCTAGAGTCAGATGGTAGGAAATGAGGACCTCTTCTATTATTGGACTGGGGGAGGGACATGGAGTGTAAGAGGGAAGGAGGGTGGGAATGGGAAGAGATAATGGAGGGAGCTACAACCGGGGATACAAAGTGAATAAATTATAATAAATAATAATAATAATAATAATAATAATAATAATGGGAAAAAGAAAAACTTAGCACAAAAAACTAATTTGAAGTAACAGTCAAAATTTACGTATAAAAGTAACATCCGTGCCTTCAGCTTCTCTTATTCTGAACTCATGGTGGCATATCATCTCCAGACCATCAGCTTCCAATTCAAGGTTTCACTGACCACACAATTCCTTCCCTTTGTTTTCCAGTATCCTGACTCTTGATTGCACCTGCTTCATGTTGAGATTGATCCTCACTGGGTTTCTGTATAATCACAGGCTTTATGCAGTTGCACAAACATTCTCTTTTTTTTTTTTTTTTTCAATGCAGTTTATTCAGGAACATTGAACAATCCTCGGACCCCGGGGAAAGCCAGCCCACAGCTTAAATAGCCTCTGGGTAGCCAACCCAGGCTTGCCACGGGGGCAATGCAGATAGGTCCACATACATGGAAGCAAGCCAGATCCTCGGCCTTAGCCAAATGTGGAGTTGTTCGTGACAGAGAGCACTCACCATCGGGAAGGTGGAAGGCGGAAACCAGCTCCATCTTTAAGGCATAGCATTCCGCAGCTCTCTACAGTTCCCCCTTTTTGTTTTAGACGCATCAGGCAAGAGTAGAGGTCTGATCTCTGATATTAGAAATAAATTGGGACTTTGTACAGATGTTCATTTAGGTGTCATCCACCCAAAGAGCATCAGACCCATCCGATACCTTTTTCTCAGAGGCGGGACCTGGGGCATCAACCCGCATGCAATCAGACATGCTCTTCTCTGGGTCCAAAGCGGCTGACCCTGAGTGCAGTGCTTAGCCTCGCATCCTGAGCGTATCATTTTAGCTTTTTATGCTATCCAACCATGCTTGGGGAGAATGTCCTGCTTCAATGGCTGTAAAGGCCTGAATGATCATGGCTGCATCACACTGTTGTGAGACTCTAATCTTGCATATATACCACAGGCAAACCAAGGAGACCAACACCAGAAGGCCTGCTAACACTGCCATGCCCGCCCATTCCTTCAGATGATTCATGGCTGCAGCAATCCATGATGATAATCCTGTGGCTAGTCCTGCGTCCACTCTGGTAGAATTTATCATGACAATGGCCACTCTCAGCTGCTCCATCGTAGTATCGAATTCTCCAGTCCAATTACCTAAAATATAGCTCAACAATTGTTTAGACAGATTTGCAGCACAGGAAAAATTCTCATGTTATATGCTAGTGACACAAAGTCCAGTATACTTTCATTGACAGCCAGGTTGAGCGATTTGCCATAGGGTATCAATTTGCTCCTGCAAGAGGTCAATCCTCTGATTGAACACCCTCAAGCTTCCTTTTAGTTGAGCATTAATTCCTTTATGTACAACTAAGGCATGAGCTACATTGGCTAAATGATTATTCAGGGTCTGAGCAGTCTGCCCAGTATGACTCATGGCTAATGCCCTGGTGGTAGCTCCAACAGCCGTCAATGGTAGTAACAATGGTGGCTGTAGTTCCAAGATCCCTTTTCTGTCTGAAGAGAGTCATAGCGTGAGGGGCATCAATGGGCACAGGCACCCAGTGAGACATGCGAGTAACCAGGGCATACCTAAATTTACTAGCATTCCAGCATTGGGCAAAAAAGCAAGTATCATTACCACAATTACTTGGCTCTATCTGGCTAATAATGAATAAAAATGGGGGATAGAGACAAACAGGTGTGGGCTTATAGGAAATATTATGAGAAGCCTTAACCCCTCATTGGAACATCCTGCGTCAGTTCTAGAACTAGCAGTGGTGGTGTCCGAGGTCTGAGTAGGTTCAGGAGACCATTGCCCCCAGGGGCGAGACGTGCTCCATGCCAATTGACTAACTCCATGTTTTCCTCCAATTTTGAAAGTCATTTAAGGTTCTTAAATTTTTTTTCCCTTTTTTCTTAAATTTTTCATCAATTACACTTTATTCATTCTGCATCCCCCCATAAGCCCCTCCCTCCTCTCCTCCCAATCCCACCCTCCCTCCTCCCTCTGCTTGCATGCCACTCCCCAAGTCCACTAATAAGGGAGGTTCTCCTCTCCTTTCTGATCTTAGTCTGTCAGTTCACATCAAAAGTGGCTGTATTGTCCTCTACTGTGGCCTGGTAAGGCTGCTCCCCCCCCCCCAGAGGGAGGTGCTCAAAGAGCAGGCCAATCAGATTATGTCAGAGGCAGTCCCTCTTCACATTACTATGTAACCCAATTGGACTCTGAACTGCCCTGGGCTACATCTGTGCAGGGGTTCTAGGGTATCTCCATGAATAGTCCTTGGTTGGAGTATGAGTCTCTGGGAAGTTCCCTATGTTCAAATTTTCTTGTTCTGTTGCTCTCCTTGTGGAGACCCTGTCCTCTCCAGCTCTTACTATTTCCCAGTTCTTACCTAAAATTCCGTTCTCCTGCCCAACAGTTGCCCATCCGGCTCAGCATCTGCTTTGATAGTCTGAAGGGTAGAGGCTTTCAGAGGCCCTCTGTGGTAGGTTCCTAGGTTGTTTCCTGTTTTCTTCTTCTTCTGATGTCCATCCTCTTTGCCTTTCTGGATGGGGATTGGACGTTTTAGTTAGGGTCCTCTCTCTTGCTTAGTTTCTTTAGATGCACAGGTTTTAGTGGGTTTGTCCTATGTTGTATGTCTATATGAGTGAGTATATACCATGTGTGTCTTTTTGCTTCTGGGACAACTCACTCAGGATGATCCTTTCCAGATCCCACCATTTACCTGCAAATTTCATGATTTCCTTATTTTTCATTGCTGAGTAATATTCCATTGTGTAGATGTACCACAATTTCTGCATCCATTCTTCAGTTGAGGGGCATCCGGGTTGTTTCCAGCTTCTGGCTATTACAAATAAAGCTGCTACAAACATGGTTGAGCAAATGTCCATATTGTGTACTTGAGCCTCTTTTGGATATATGCCCAGGAGTGGTATGGCTGGATCTTGAGGAAGCACTATTCCTAGTTGTCTGAGAAAGCGCCAGATTGATTTCCAGAGTGGTTGTACAAGTTTACATTCCCACCAGCAGTGGAGAAGGGTTCCCCTTTCTCCACAACCTCTCCAGCATGTGTTGTCACTTGAGTTTTTGATCTTGGCCATTCTGATGGGTGTAAGGTGAAATCTCAGGGTTGTTTTGATTTGCATTTCCCTAATGACTAGTGAGGTTGAGCATTTCTTTAAGTGCTTCTCTGCCATTCGGTATTCCTCTACAGAGAATTCTCTGTTTAGCTCTGTTCCCCATTTTTTAAGTGGATTACTTGGTTTGCTGCTTTTCAGCTTCTTTAGTTCTTTATATATACTGGATATGAGTCCTCTGTCAGATAAAGGGTTGGTGAAGATTCTTTCCCAATCTGTAGGTGGTCGCTTTGTTTTGATGACGGTGTCCTTTGCTTTACAGAAGCTTTTCAGTTTCATGAGGTCCCATTTATTGGTTGTTGCTCTTAGAGCCTGTGCTGTTGGTGTTCTGTTCAGGAAGTTTCCCCCTGTACCAATGAGTTCTAGGGTATTTCCCACTTTTTTTTCAAGCCGATTTAATGTGTCTGGTTTTATGTTGAGGTCTTTGATCCACTTGGACTTCAGTTTTGTGCAGGGTGACAAGTATGGATCTATTTTCATTTTTCTACATGTAGACATCCAGTTAGACCAGCACCATTTGTTGAAGATGCTATCTTTTTTCCATTGTATGGTTTTGGCGTCTTTGTCAAAGATCAGGTGTCCATAAGTGTGTGGGTTTATTTCTGGGTCCTCTGTTCGGTTCCATTGATCCACCATTCTGTTTCTATGCCAGTACCATGCAGTTTTTAAAACTGTTGCTCTATAGTACAACTTAAGATGAGGGATGGAGATACCTCCAGAAGATCTTTTATTGTAGAGGATTGTTTTAGCAATTCTGGGTTTCTTGTTATTCCAGATGAAGTTGAGAATTTTCCTTTCCAGGTCTGTAAAGAATTGTGTTGGTAATTTGATGGGAATTGCATTGAATCTATAGATTGCTTTTGGTAAGATGGCCATTTTTACTATGTTAATCCTACCAAGCCATGAGCATGGGAGATCTTTCCATCTTCTCATATCTTCTTCTAATTCTTTCTTCAGAGATTTGAAATTTTTTTCATACAAGTCTTTGACTTCCTTGGTTAGGGTTACTCCGAGGTACCTTATGTCATTTGTGGCTATTGTGAAGGGTGTTGTTTCCTTAATTTCTTTCTCAGCCCTTTTGTCTTTTGTATACAGGAGGGCTACTGATTTTTTTGAGTTAATTTTGTATCCTGCCACTTTGCTGAAGGTGTTTATCAGCTGTAGGAGTTCCCTGGTAGAGTTTTTGGGGTCACTCACGTATACTATCATATCATCTGCAAATAGTGATAATTTGACTTCTTCCTTTCCAATTTGTATCCCCTTGATCTCCTTCAACTGTCTTATTGCTCTAGCAAGGACTTCCAACACTATGTTGAAGAGATATGGAGAGAGTGGGCAGCCTTGTCTTGTCCCTGATTTTTTCAGTGGGATTGCTTTAAGTTTCTCTCCATTCAGTTTGATGTTGGCTATAGGCTTGCTGTATATCGCCTTTACTATGTTTAGATATGTGCCTTGTATCCCTGATCTCTCCAATACTTTGAACATGAATGGATGTTGGATTTTGTCAAAGGCTTTTTCAGCATCTAGGGAGATTATCATGTGGTTTTTTTCTTTCAGTTTGTTAATATGGTGGATCACATTGATGGATTTCTGTATATTGAACCACCCCTGCATACCTGGGATGAAGCCTACTTGGTCATAGTGGATAATATCTTTGATGTGTTCTTGGATTCGGTTTGCAAGTATTTTATTAAGTATTTTTGCATCAATGTTCATAAGGGAGATTGGCCGGAAATTCTCTTTCTTTGTTGAGTCTTTGTCAGGTTTAGGTACCAAGGTGACTGTGGCTTCATAGAATGAATTTGGTAATATTCCTTCTGTTTCTATTTTGTGGAATAGTTTGAAGAGAATTGGTGTTAGCTCTTCTTTGAAGGTCTGGTAGAATTCTGTGCTGAAGCCATCTGGTCCTGGGCTTTTTTTGGATGGGAGACTTTTGATGACCGCTTCTATTTCTTTGGGGGATATAGGTTTATTTAGTTGATTTACCTGGTCCTGGTTCAGCTTTGGTAAGTCAAATCGATCAAGAAAATTGTCCATTTCATTTAGATTTTCAAATTTTGTGGCATATAGACTTTTGAAGTAAGTCCTAATGATTGTTTGGATTTCCTCAGTGTCTGTAGTTATATCCCCCTTTTCATTTCTGATTTTGTTGATTTGGGTGGTGTCTCTCTGCCTTTTAGTTAGCCTGGCTAAGGGTTTGTCGGTCTTGTTGATTTTCTCAAAGAACCAGCTCTTGGTTTCATTGATTCTTTGAATTGTTTTATTTGTTTCCAATTGATTGATTTCAGCCCTGAGTTTGATTATTTCCAGCCGTCTACTCCTTCTTGGTGTGTCTGCTTCTTCTTTTTCTAGGGTTTTTAAGTGAGCCATTAGGGTGCTTGAATGAGCTGTCTCGAATTTCTTCTTGAAGGCACTTAGTGCTATGAACTTTCCTCTTAGCACTGCTTTCATTGTGTCCCACAAGTTCGGGTATGTTGTGTCTTCATTTTCATTGATTTCTAGAAAGACTTTAATTTCTTTCTTTATTTCTTCCCTGACCCAGCTGTCATTTAGTAACCAGTTGTTCAGTTTCCATGTGTGTGTAGGCTTTTTGTTATTTCTGTTATTGTTGAGGTCCAGCTTTATTCCATGGTGATCAGACAAGATACATGGGATTATTTCAATCTTCTTGTATCTGTTGAGGCTCGCTTTGTGACCCACTATGTGGTCTATTTTGGAGAAGGTTCCATGAGGTGCTGAGAAGAAGGTAAATTCTTTTGTGTTTGGGTGTAAAGTTCTGTAAATGTCTGTTAGGTCCATTTGATTCATGACCTCTGTCAGAGACATTGTTTCTTTGTTTAATTTCTGTTTGGTTGACCTGTCCTTTGTTGAGAGTGGGGTGTTGAAGTCTCCCACTATTAATGTGTGTGGATCTATATGTGCTTTAAATTTTATCAATGTTTCTTTCACAAATGTGGGTGCCCTTGTATTTGGGGCATAGATGTTCAGGATTGTGATGTCTTCCTGGTGGAATTTTCCCTTGATGAGTATGAAGTGTCCTTCCCCATCTCTTTTTATTAATTTTGGTTGAAAGTCTATTTTATCAGATATTAGAATGGCTACTCCTGCTTGCTTCTTGGGTCCGTTTGCTTGGAAAGTCGTCTTCCAACCCTTTACCCTCAGGTAATGTCTATCTTTGTGTCTTAGGTGTGTTTCTTGTATGCAACAGATTGCTGGGTTTTGTTTACGTATCCATTCTGTTAATCTGTGTCTTTTTATTGGAGAATTGAGTCCATTGATGTTGAGAGAGATTAATGACCAGTGGCTGTTAGATCTCTTGATTTTGATGTTGGCTGTGGTCATCAGGTTGTGTGCTTGGTTGCTTTTTGTTTTACTGAAGTGAGGTTATTTATTTCCTGTGTTTTCTTGAATGTAGCTAGCTTTCTTGGGTTGTATTTTCCCTTCCAGTGTCTTCTGTAATGCTGGATTTGTTTGTAGGTATTGTTGAAATTTGTTTTTGTCATTGAATATCTTGTTTTCTCCATCTATGAGGACTGAGAGTTTTGCTGGGTATAGTAGCCTGGGCTGACATCTGTGTTCTCTTAGGGTCTGCATGATATCCGTCCAGGCCCTTCTGGCTTTCATAGTCTCTGTTGAAAAGTCAGGTGTGATTCTAATGGGTTTGCCATTATATGTTACTTGGCCTTTTTCCCTTGCAGCTTTTAGTATTTTTTCTTTGTTCTGTATACTTACTGTTTTGATTATTATGTGGCTGGAGGATTTTCTTTTCTGGTCAAATTTGTTGGGTGTTCTGTAGGCCTCATGTATTCTAATTGGCCTCTCCTTTAGCTTGGGGAAATTTTCTTCAATGATTTTGTTGAAAATATTTTCTGGGCCTTGGAGAAGGGAGTCTTCTTTTTCCTCTATACCTATTATTCTTAGGTTTTGTCTTTTCATATTGTCTTGCATTTCTTGGACGGTCTGTGTCAGGAATTTTTCGGATTTAACATTTTCTTTGACAGATACATCGATTTCTTCCATTGTATCTTCTACACCTGAGATTCTTTCTTCCATCTCTTTTAGTCTGTTGGTTATGCTTACCTCTCTAGTTCCTGTTTTCTTCCCTAGATTCTTCCTTTCCATTATTTCTTCCATTTGTGTTTTCTTTAATTTTTCCAATTCTATCTTCAGGTCTTGAGTTGTTTTGTTTACTTCCTTCACCTGTCTGATTGTACTTTCCTGTTTTTCTTTTAGTTCCTTCAACTCTGTTTCTATCGTTTCATTCAGTGTTTTAAGCATTTCCTTTCTAAAGGCCATAAACTGTTTGGCTGCAGCTTCCTCTATTTCTTTACGGATGGCAATATTCTGTTTGAGTTTATCTTCCTCTATGTCTTTACGAATCTTATTTGTTTCCTCTGTTATCATCTTCATGAGCATACTTGTTAGGTCATCTTCTTGGATTTCAGTTATGGTGGGGTGTCCAGGGCTACTAGCCCCTGGGTAACTGGGTTCTGGAGATGCCATATTGCTCTGTCTTTTGTTGCTTGAGCTTTTACGCTGGCCTCTACCCATTGTGTTATCTTAGGAGTTTGGGGTTATTTTCTGGTGGTTCCTGGGGATCCTGTGGTGGAGAGAATCCCCTTTGCAGAAAGCTGGTTTTTCCTGAAGGATGTCTTCTCAGCTTTTTGGGTATAGTCCCTGGATGGCTGGTGTTTTTTTCAGGAGTTGCTCGCCTCAGGGATATAGACCTGAGTGGTAACTGTGGTCTTTGTTAGTCGAGAGGGTTCTCCTCTCACCCAGGGAAGTCCTGAGGGCAGCTTCCCTGTTTCTGGGTTTCTTGTTGCAAATTTAATGATCAGCTGCTGTGACCCAGTTGGACATCAGGCGCGCCTCAACTGTTTGTGCTTGTGTCTGGAGCACAGCTGAGTGCTGGCGCCTCGGCCCCACTAGACTGCTAGACTTTTTCTAGGGAAGGATTGGGTGATTTAGATCAGTACAGTTTCCTTCCTTCCCCGTGGATTCTCTGGAGACACGGACTCCTAGTGTCTTTTTTTGCCCTGGTGCACACTGCTCAGTGTCGGCCAGCTGGCTGGCCACAGAAATTTGCCTGTGCCTGAAGCACAGCTGTGTGATGGCGGCTCAGTCTCTGCCAGCTGTCTGGTGCGTAGAAACTGCCTGTGTCTGCCTTTGCGGCTTTTGGGAGCCCGAGTGGCTCCCTAAGCTGGGTAATTTTCCGGGGACCTTTTCAGGTTGGGGGTGAGCTGAGTGCTCTGAGATCAGACCCGCCGTTTCTATCTCCGGCGGCGAATCAGGCGCGCAGGCAGGCAGGTCTCTGTGCAGGAACCTGGGTCCCCGGCTCTGGCTCCGGGCTGGCTCCTGGGGTGCCCGTGGAACCCGCCCGAGTCTTTTCCAGGGGATGTCTGGGTGACCTAAGGCCGGTCCCAATCGTTTCCTGTACCCTGGGGTTATCTCTCGACTGAAAATTCCAGTCTCTGATAGTGTGGTGCCCAAGGTTCAGTCTGGGACCGTGACCAGAGACACTGGCTTGTGGCTCTGGGCTGGGGCTGGGGCTGGCGGCTGGCAGCCAAGCGTCTGGCGGAACCGGGATCTCTTCCGCGGTTTAGCTGGGTGAGTTAAAAGCTGATTGAATCCCCCACCGTGGGGTATCCTCTCACCTGGGAAACACAATGACTGTGTTTTATGGCCGAGAGTTCTGATTGCTGTTCACTGTGCTGATCCTGCTGTGCTGCTGCTCCTGCACAAACATTCTTGACCATATTTTCTTCCTCTGCTTTAGATCTTACTCGTGCAGCAGTGTTTCACACTGTTGTAACTCTTCTCTCTGGGATGAAGGGGGACATTTTACATGAAGGTCAGGAAAAAGCGCTTGTCTCTTGTAAGACTTTTAAGTAATTAAAGTTTCACTGATGTCTAGTTATTTTCCGAAAATAAACACTCAGATTTTTTTGTGTTATTTACTAATATTTTGTTGCTTTTCAATTTTAGTTAAAATATCTTTGTAGCTTATTATTTCTTGTAATAAAATTCTAAGCTTCTGTCAGTGTAGGAGTCCTGAGTATAGCACCATGCTTTATTACTGGACGATAACCTCAGGGCGCCTGCCAATACAGCATGGTAAGTCAATCCATGGCATTATATTGACTAAGTATTAATAAGAGTATTCTATTGACCACGCTGGATTGTTTAGAATGTAAATGGAGCTGTTGATTGATTGATCTGGTGACTGATGACTTAAATTCCAATCAATCAATTGCTCCATCAATTTCTTAATTCAGATCAAATATCTCCCGAGTGCACATAGTTCTTTTAGTGGTATTAGCAGAAATGAATGCTTTAGAACTAATTTTCATCAATCTCTTAAAAATGCCAATCTATTTTTCACTTGTATCTAAGTGCTAACATTATAGTTTAAGCGTTTGGAACATAGTACAGTTCCTCAGCTGTCACTTGTTAGTGGGGTGAGAATAGGGAAGTGACACTGTTCATACCCACATTATCTCTATAGAAAGATTTATCTTGCCATCAGTTTAAAATTTTTATGCAGTCATTAAGTCATATAAATGATTTAAAAATCAAGCTTAATGGCCAAAGATCTCGTATTAGAAATCCACAGCCAATGTCTATTTTTCTTTTCTAGGCCATGGACTGTAGCTCATCTCTCAGAGCTAGTGGGTATGTGAGCAGGTTGCCTGCTGGTGCTACAGGGCAACTTGTTACACTGTGACAGCCTCAGCTTCCTCACAGGGTCCCCTCACTCTGTCATCCCTTGATGTGGCTCTTCATGTTACATCTACATACACCAGCTGATCTTAGTTTGAGGTCACTAAATCTGTCCTTTCCTGTCAACTCTTGTCAATTATACAAAATAACATCAAGTATTTATAAGAAGTCTGTAATAGGATATAAGCAGACCAGTTTAATATTTTATTTTTACTGAGCTCTAACTAGTATCAGTTATAGCTAGTGCTTTGGGTGTAAAAATGTTACTGGATTGGTATTGATAAGACCGCCACCCTGGCTACACTTCAGATTTTGTTGTAGCCCTTTCCTCTGTCATATTAGTGACTTAAAGTTAGCAATTTTTAGGCTTCATGGTGTGTGCTTATTTAACATCACACACACCTTTTCTCTTTAAAGGACTTAACACCAACACACCAAACAATGTGTGATAAATAGAGTGCACTATTTATCACACATTGTTTGGTGTGTTGGTGTCACTTCTGTGTGAGAAATAGAAGACATTTCAGAGTATCTCACCCTTTCTTATTTGCAGAAACTAGAATCTAGTCCATTGAAGTTTTGTTTACTTTTTCATCAGAATATATACCCACATTTATGTATCTCTTAAGAGTAATGGTTTCAATATTTTTCAGGCTTTTTTTTTCCTAGTAAGAATAGAGTTGAGTCAATGGCAACGGAGTCATGACCTTCTCCTTTTTCCTTCTCCAGATCTACTGTAGGCCCCTGTAGCCAGAATGTCAAACAACTCCCAAAGTACCTGTAGCTTCCAGGTTAAGTAAAGGCCCTAACTATGAGGTACTGTTTTTCCATAGTGTGTCTGTTTTCCCCAGACCCATCTTTCAGATCCCCGTTGAAGCAGACCTAGGATAAAATACTGAAACAACTTTTGCTGCCATCTCCTAGACATATTCAGCACATACTCAGGCTCACCATTCTATCACCCCAGTGAGTTCCAGCAGGGTTAAGGAAGTCTGTGAAAGTACTACGTCCCAAGTGTCTTAGTCAGTGTCCTATTGCTCTGAAGTGACACTATGACAACTCTTATTTAATTGGGGATGGCTTACAGTTCAGAGGGTTAGTCCATTGTCATCATGGTGGGAAGCATGGAGGAATGCAAGAAGATATAGTGTTGGATGGAGAAGTGGCTTGAGAGTTCTATGTCTGGTTTCGTAGGCAGCAGGAAGAGAGAATCACTGGTCCTGGCTTTAGCATTTGAAACCTTAAAGCTCTCCACAAGTGACATGCTTCCCCCAGCATAGCCACACCTACTCTAATAAGCTCATACCTCCTAATACTTGTCATGTTGTAGTACCATTCTCTTATGACCAATCATCCAAGTTTATAAGCCTGTGGGGGCCATTCCTATCCAAACCAGCACACTAGTACACCCCAGGCTCACTTGAAGAGCAAGTAAGTGTTTTGTGGGTCCAAGGATACGGTACAGAACATCTGCTCAGAGGGAGAAACAGGTGCTGAGGACAAGATACTCTTTACCTTTACCTGAAGACTTGGAGAAGAGCCTGGCAAGGCTCATACCTAATAGGGGCATTGTTGGGAATCCTGGAGAGCTTGGTAACCAGCTTGGTAAAGGTGGCAGCGGGCAAGCCAAAAATTTCTCAGAGAGTTTCTGGAGTAGGCTCATCCTGGGGTAAGAAGCTGTGTGCTGGTGCTAGAACCTTAGGAGACACAAGAAGGGACTGGGACACACTCCAAAGTATTTTCCCAGAAACAAACGGCCCTTTAGCAGGACCACTCCTAGTGGCCCAGGGAACACTCAAGGTGAAGGATATGTTGAGATTGTATAATGACAATGATGGCATTCTGCTGAAACTACCAGTGCAGTAGTTTCATCCTCCCTCCCCCATACTCAAGCTTGAAACATTGTAAGTCAAGAACAACAAGCCACTGAATCCTGGGGAGCTACCTCAAGGCCATTTGAATCCAAAGGACAGAAGTCTCTACTTGGATTTTATTTCCACTGCAAGTGAGTAGGAAAGGTAGACCTCACTCTCTCTGTCCTCTATTGCTGTAGCGCTGGGCACTGACTAAGCGGCTTAGCCTGAGGGCAGAGCAGAAGCCATCCATGGCACTTTGGAGGCTGTTTGTTTCAGGTGTGGAAGGCTGGCATGTCTGAAGTGTAAGATGGGCTCAGAATACTGGTGAGTGGGATTAGTAGTGCTTAAGACCCCGGCCTTCCACAAGATGAGTTTGCAAGGTAGGGGATAGAAGGAGCCGGAAAATTAATAGTGATTGGAGAACGTGCTGAGAACAGGCCCCTGGGAGGTAGAGGTGTCAGCAGTATTCCTTCAGAAGCTAGGAGGGGCCGCTGATAGGGATGAGGTAGATAGAGGGCCTTCTGGGACTTTGACGTTGTTATAGCTATTTGCCATTTAATAATTCATAAAGTATAACAAAGTTTGTGGTTTTTGTAACTTTTATCATTAAAGTCTAAAAGTGACTTGAATTCTCTGTGAATAAACTATAAATTTGATGATTATTTGTTTTTGTTTTATTTTGCTTTTTGTGGTGTTGGAGATTGAATGCAAGGCCTTGCAAATATTTGGCAAGTGCAGTACCAGTAGGCTACATCTCCAGCCCTGATTTTGTTACTTTTTTATGTTTTATGTACTTTCTTCTATTGTTTAAGAGTTGCTTTATAACAAGCTTGCTGTAGTTTCTTCTTTAAATTATGTAAAGTGAATGATTTCCAAATGAACAGTGTAAGATATGATCAGGAAGGTTCTAGCTTCTATTCTATCCCTTCCTTTGTTTCCTTCTTCCCTACATTGGTGTATTTCATGCATCTGTATTTGTACATGTGTGCAACAATGTATATGCATAGATTTCCATGTAGGTATGCTTGAGAAACATCTCTATGGATACATACAGACATCTGTGGATGCACAGGATTTCATTGCATACATATAAAAGATACATGCACAAAGAAGCAGGCACAAAAGGTTGTAGATATGTATGCTTGCAGTGCTACAACTACACTATGAACTTGTATATACATTTCCTTTTTTTCCTCTCCCTTCTTTTTACCCCTTCCCATGACAAGACAGTGTTTATCACCCCCCAACCCCTTTCAAGCAAGCATTTACAGCTGCCTGAATGCCATACTTTCAAAATGCGGAGTGCAAATGTGTTGTCCTCTCTTATTCTTAAACACACACACACACACACACACACACACACACCAGGGCCTCCTGTAGCCCAGACTGTCCTTAAACTCTCTTATGTAACTGAGCATGCCCCTGAATTCCAGATTTTCCTGCTTCTGTCTTCCAAGTGCTGACATCGCAAGTGTATGCTGCCACATATCAGCCACATATCACCTCTCTTCCTCCCTTGTTTGTTTTTACTATGTCTTCTCCTTTTAACAATATGTCCTAGGGATCTTTTCCTAATGTTGAGGTCTTTGCTCTTGTCCTCTTGAATTGCTTCATCTGCTTTTTTGTTTAGCCAGTTCTCTAATCCCTGTACCAACCTCTCGTTATTATGAACACGGCTGCAATGAATAGTTGTCTGTATTATCGTTTACTGGGTTTGTGTTTGCTGTTATTTCTAGGATCAATTCTGAGAAGAGAGATGATAAGTATGGTCTGGGGGTAATTAGATTGCTGTGATTCAAATTTTTCCCTCTCTGAGATTTGATGGGTTTGTTATTATGCAATAGCACTTACCTGGGTATTAGCATTTCAGCTGTGCTTGTATTACTGAACATTTTATGGTGGTCAATTAACATTTTATTAGCAAGGTAATGTCAGACTCTGAGATATTTTCGTATGTATCTTATTATCTTGTCATCATCAAAACATAGATTAAAAGTAGAAATGAGGGCTGGAGATATGGCTAAGTGGTGAAGAGCACTGGCTGCTCTTCCAGAGGAGCTAGGTTCAATCCCCAGTACCCAAGTGGCAGCTAACAACTGTCTGTTACAGTTTCAGGGGATCTGACACCCTCACATAGACATACATGCAGGCAATGCACATACATTAAAAATAAATTATAAAAAAAAGTAGAAATGATCTAGATGGCTTTCTAAAATAAAGTAGTAGTTGATTGATATTAAACTTTAACAGGAACAGGTTGTGGTTGTAGCTCAGTGGTCAGACACTTGTCTAGCATGCTCAAGGCCCTGGGTTTGAGCCATAGCACCATGCAAAACACATACATATCACCACCACCACCACAACCACAAACAAGGACACCAACAGGACGTAAGTAATTAAAAAGTACAGATTTAGTCTCGGACTGAAATGAAAGCTTTAAAGCTGTTTGTTCTTGGGACTGTTTAGATGAATCAGTTTCTGGGTCCCACTGTGCTGAAATCTGCTTTGAAAATATTTGTAATTCAGGAGATACCTTCTTCAATGCGGTTCCAGATGGTGACATTTTCTTCTCTACCTCCAAGGTTCATGTTTTATCCGCACGGACCAGCTAGATGGTGAGACCGACTGGAAGCTGAAGGTGGCTGTGAGCTGCACACAGAGGCTGCCAGCTTTAGGGGTGAGCACCAAGGGGACACTGTACTCTTTGCTTTTTAGCAGCACTATCTTCCTTTGATATCAGCTGACTAATTTAAACACATTATGCCTTTGATTTGTCATTTTCTTATTCCTCAAGGTCATTAAAAATGAAGTGGTTTTCTAGTGCGTAGCCTATTTTAAGTACTTTTGAATGCTCCTACTGATCTGATACTTAGACTGTCTATACTTTTATCTGTTTTTAAATTTCTCAGTTAAGCAGTCTGTAAAGCTATGACAAACAGGTGATTCTGTTGCTGGAAACTGTTGCTCACTTGGTTCAGGGTAAGGAATTCTGGGAGACTAGAATTGAGCCCCTGACTTAGCATGGTCTTTAAGCTAAGTCTTTTGCCTGCAGCTTTTCCGTGTGAGGACAGGAGACCTTTATCTGGAGGAAGTGAATGCTGCTGTGTTTCTTATGCTGAGGGGAGGGGAAAGATAGTTTCAGACCACATCTTCACAGTTCCTGAGTAGGAACCTCCACTACCACCTAAGAAAAGTGCTGGGAGAGGTTAGAGAGAACAGGATCACAGGTTTGTGTAATCACGGAGATCACTGATTTCTAAAGCAGCTCTCACAGACGTCAGGAATCTCTTCTGCTAGCTAGTACACCTGCTCTTCCCTCCCTCCCTCCTTGCTTCCTCCCTACTGTTTTACTTAATTTTTTCCAAGACAGGGTTTCTCTGTGTAGCTTTGGCTGTCCTAGACTTGTGTTGTAGACTAGCCTGGCCTTGAACTCACAGAGATCCACCTTCCTCTGCCTCCCCAAGTGCTGGGATTGTAGACATGCACCACTGTGCCTGGCTAGGAGTAATATGAAAAGTTCATTGTCTTACTTTGATAGTTTCAAGACTAGACTGTGTCATCATTTGTGTAGTGGAAATGTGTATTTCTTACTTGTTCGTTGAAAAATGTGTGATGCTTGTGTGTACAGTATCCTTTCAGCTGATAGACCTGATGAATAGAAATGTGCACTCTACTGTTAATTTTCTTTTTTCTTAGATAGATGGAAATATTGCTCCTGTTTTATTTTTATATAGAATATTATATTTTATTTTATATAGCATCTTCCCTTGCCAAAAGTATATGTTGATTAAATTTTTTCCATACAGTATATTTTGATTATATTTTCCCCCTCACTCCTCCTAAGCCTTCCCTACCTCTCTAGCCTTCCAATTCATGCTCTTCCTCTTTCTCTCTTAAAACAAGAACAAACCCAAAATGAAAATTAAACAAACAAAAAACTAATAAGAGAAAAAAACAGAACTAAAAATACACAGGTAACTCCCCTCTTTCCCATAGGGAAAAACAAAACAGAAAAAGCATGTAGTATGTCTTGTGTTGTACAACTTTTTCTGGGCATTATGAGGCCTGCCCAGTGACACTGCATTGAAAAAACCTGATTTTCCCCTTTCTATCAGGTTTCAGCTACAAATAGCTTCTTGGCTAGAGGTGAGATTTTGTGTTCACTTATATTTCTCTGTGCTAAATTTTGTCTGTTGGCAAGCTGTGCAGACATTGCACATGTTGCCATGGTCTCTGGAAGCTCATATATGCATCAGTCCTTTTGTGTCTGGAACCCAGTTTTCTTGGAGTCACACACTACCTCTTGCTCTTCTTAAATCTTTACAACTCCTCTTTGCATAATTCCCTGGGCCTCCAGGGAAGGGATTTGATGAAAACATCTCATGTAAGCCTGAGTGCTCTAAAGTCTCTTTTCACATTGTCCAGTTGTGGGTTTCTGTGTTAATTACCATTTACTGCAAGAAGAAACTTTTCTGATGTGAGTATAGTGAGCTACTGAATTATGGGTGTAGCAGTATGTCATTAGGAGTCTTTATTGCTATGTTTCTTTAGCATAGGAATAGTAGCAGCTTTTTCCCATGACCTATCTAGTCTTGTAGTTCTTTTGGCCACTTTCATAGTATCAGGTATATGTTTTATTTAATGGAGTAGTCCTTAACTCCAATAGAAATGTGGTTCATTACTCCCATAACATTTATGCCACTATTGTACCAGTGTGTCTTGTTGGCAGGTTGCTGTTATAGGTCACACGGTTTGTAATATTGATGATTAATTTTTCTCCTCCAGTAGCATGCAGAGTGTCTTGGAGCACCATGAATGTCGGTAGTAGTGAAGCTTCTAGTTGGGCATCAGCTCAGTCCCTCCATGTTTGAGGATATAACCTAGTAGTATTTTCAGCCATAGGCCTTTCTGTCTGTCGGGATGTAGAGCGTAACATAGCAATAAAGACTCCTAATGACAGGATGTGGTGGTAAACCTGTGTTTGATCCCTGGTACCTGTGTTAAAAGCCCAGGCATGAACTTAAAATCCATATGCCAGGAAGGTAGAGGCAGGAAGAGCCCTTGGGCTCAAAATGAGATACCCGCTCAAAAAACAAGGTAGACAACTAATATGGAACTTTAAATCTTGACCTCTGATCTCCACAAGTGGGTTCTCCTGCCACCCCATTCAAGACAAAACACACAATGAGACACTTCATCTTCACCCTGCAGTTGGGGTCAGGGGATACATTCTACTTTCTGTCTGGGTATAGTACTGTTATTTGTGGATCAAGTTTGATCAAGTTTTTCCTGGTCTGTTTTGCACAGGGACTTTTAACTATGTGTGAGGGGGCATGGTGAAGAAACTGCTGATAGGACTGTCCTGTGATATTGTTAAGATTTTTATTGTAGTAATGAAGAGAGAATCGGGAAGAGTCAAGAGCAGAGAGAGAAAGAAGTAGATTGAACATGGCCAGCAGACTGGACATGGCTAGGGCCAGGGAAACGGAAGCAGAAGAAAATAGTGGAGATTGTCAGATAGCATGAGGTAAAGCATAGAACAAAGCAAGAGAGAATAAAAAGGAGTAGTAAGTACAAAGAAGAGAGAGAAGAGTGAGAACAGCCAGGTTCGAGGAGGATGGTAGCTGTGGGAAGTTTAAGGTAGGGGAGGAGGTGGAAAGGGCATGGACTTTGAAATGGATAACAGGTATTTATGATGCAGAGGTAGTCTCCAGGCCAGCATGAGCTTTGATATGCAAAGACAGCTAGCCATATGTCCCTTCTGCCAGAGGTAAGGAAATGAATTCTTTCTGCAGATGGGAACAAGTTTCACAAGTTCCTAAGGAATGCTGGCTTATATCTAACCCAGGAGTCTTCCTTTTGTCCAGTTTTAGGTCATTTTTGAATAGTTGGACAGCTTAAGGCCTAACAGTTACAAATGAGTTTTCCATTTTTTTCCCAGAGGCTTTTCTGTATCATTCTATGATCCTGTGGGTTTTTTTTTCCTCCTTTATTAACATATTAATGCATAATGTTGCCTGCCTTTTTACTGGCTTTGTTGTCATGCCACTCACAAAAGGGGATGAATCCTATTTTGTACCATTAGATATTTTTTTCATGTATTAGTATGTGGCTTCTGTGTATTTGCCTGGTGGCAGAGTTATGTGTATGCACACATGTATCAAAAGATATTGACTTGTTCTGGCTTTGTTTAATGTCTATTATTTGGTATCAAAGGGGGATATGCTGCCTCATAAAATGTTTCTTGGAGTCTTTTTGCCTCTTGCATTTTTTAAATAGATGGCATCAGATAAATGCTACTGCTTTTTGTAAGTTGGACAGATTCACCTTTGAAATTATCTGGTTCTAGAGTTTACCTTTCTGGAAAGTATTTATTTAGGGAATTGAATTTATTTACTAAATATGGAGCTGATTTGATCTTTCATTAATTCATGATGTTTAATTCTAAAGCTAGTAATTTTATTATCTCTCTCATTTTGGGCCATATCTCTGTTTGAAAAATTTAGTCCTTGTCATAGGACACATTTTCCTGTTTTGCATAACTAGTGGGTCTTATTTATCTATTTCTTTATTTCTTTTTTAAAGCTGGATTACAAAAGTTAGAGTCAGTGCTGAGAAATTTTTTATTTCTTTCAGGTCCTCTTATCTACATTCTTAGTTCAAAAAACTTGCAGATAAGCTTAGTCCAGGCTTATTCTTAAATGTCTTTAGAGTAGGTTCCTTGGTGCTTCTGTTCACTGTTTGAACATGCTCCTTCTGGGATCTGCTAAACTCCTCAGTTGCTCGACAGTGCCTCTCTCAAATCCTGACCGCTTCTGAGCTCCACAGCTTCTGAAGCTTGGAGGCGAACCGTGTGGCAGATATGCCTTATGTGCCTAGTGGACTGTGGGGCTGGACTCCAGTGGAGTGCGCTGGAGACCTCTGCAGTTCCTTCCAGCTCCTCCCAGGTCCTGCAGGCGCCCTCATCCCGTTTTTCTGAGTTCTGCTCTCTGGATCAAACCTCCCTTGCTTGACTTCTTCGGTTTTGTGAATGGTGCTTCATGACAAAGGAATGGGCTCACCAAGACCACACAGCTGTATGTCTGTCCTCCCAGGGTCGTTGTGTCCCTGTCTGAATATGGCAGCTTCCTATGTTTAATCCATTTTTGCAGTTGTTTTCACTGAGAAAGCAGGACTCATAATAATCAGTTTAACACCACTTAGAGAAGTTCATTTTTTATGAGAATTGGACTAAACTTTATGCATACTACTGCTAATTGTATCTAAATCGAAAATAGCTACTTTTTTTCTTAAGGCTTAGCTTGTTCAAAGGGGTACACCTGCAAAACACTAAACTTGTCAAGGCCGAGAAGCCTCTGGGTGTCAAAGGGCTTCAATCTCTTTTCTCCCCTGTCTCAGATGCTCCTCTTCCAGAAAGATAGATCATGGTAATTTTTTCCTGACTTTAATAGCAATATCTCCATTGAAAATACCCTGAGTAATAAAATGGAAGGTACTCCCTCACAGTTTGCCCTCCACACTGGCTGGCATGAAAATACCACATACATTCTCCTGGAAAGACACTCACATTTAGGAGAGTGTGCCATATATACTGCTCTCCCAGAAGGTCATTTAAGTAACAGTATGTTTTGGGTCATTTTTAATGTAAGATTTCATAAATGTTTTTGAATATTTGCTGTCTGTTTTTGAGATAGAGTTTCACTGTGTGGCCTAGGCTGGCCTTAAACTTGAATTACTCTCACCCAAGGCCCCCAAGTGCTAGGATTATAGACATGTACTGTCATGCCTGGTGTATGTTATGCTTTACATAGATTTTCCTAAATTTTTACCAGGCCTGTAATATCAGCCACTTGGAGACTGAGGAAATAAATAGAATTAGAAATTCAGGTCACATCTCAGCTACAGAGTGAGCTCAAAGCCAGCTAAGCTACTTAATATGAGACCTATTTCAAAATAAAGGTGAAGAGAGGCTCTGGGATAGAGTACATAAAGTACTTGCCTAGAGTCCTAGATGCCCTGGTCTCAGTTAACTCCCAGTACTCCCAAGTTCCAATAAAATATATGTTTTTAATTTATATGTGTTAATATTAGTATATAGGCAACCTGCTTCTAGGTTGCTTAGCAACCTGTGATATCATAATTTGTTGCCACCATTAGGGGCCCGGGGGAAAAAAGGACCACTGCCTTTTTCTTCTCTTTCTCTCTCTCTCTCTCTCTCTGTCTCTGTTTTTCTGTCTCTGTCTCTCTGTCTCTCTCTCTCCTTTCTTGCTCTCTTTGCCTTGGTTTCCCTCCTCTTCCCTGCTCTCTCTTTCTGGGGGGGGGTTCTCACCATCCCCCTCTTTCTCTGCTACTAAGCTCTCTTTCTCTCTCTCTCTCTCTCTCTCTCTCGCTCTCACTCTGTCCCTCTCTCCCTACCCCTTTACAATAAATATCTTTTTCTCAGATCTGTTGAGTCCACAGCATTTTAAAGTATATTATCACAATATGTACATATTTCTATTTATATATATATATGTATATATATATATATATATACTGGTAGATACTGGTAATATATATATATATATATATATATATATATATATATATATAGTTAAATGGCCTACCAGTATCTTAAAGTGCTTTTTTAAAACGTGGATACTGCCCTTATTTTTATGCTTGGACTGTTTCTACTGTTATAGTTTACATTATTTTCAAGTAATTTTTTTCTTCCATACTAAACTTCTAACCTGTCTAGTATCTGTACAAAAACACAGCTCTCACCTGAAAGGTAATAAGAGATAGGTTATTTTCTGGAGCTGAAATTGAGTGACCATGACCTAGGAGCATAGATTCAGACTACCTAAAGTCTATGTTCTATTGTGATAAGAGTTCCGTTAAAAAAAACTTCTACATTTATCTTGTGTGTGTCTGTGTTTGTGTGGGTATTTGTGTGCTACAGCGCACATGTGGGAAGTCAGAGGACAATTTGTGGTAGTAGTTCTCTCCTTCCACCCCGTAGGTTCCAGGAATCAAAGGGAGGTCATTGTAAAAGTGCCTTTTCCCACATCTTAGTGAGTCTCAAGAAGCTTTTTATTTTTTCTTTTGTCACAAGTCAAGGCACTTTTAATACATTGACGGGGCTATCAGGGAAGTTAGCTGGGTTGCAGAGATGAGAGGATATCTCTGACAGCACAGAGGTTATCTGATGACATTGCTAGCCTTTGAGCTGCTGGAAGTGCATCTACAAATGACTTAGGCAATGACAGGATGTTTACAGGTCATTGGTAGGTGGGCAGTGAACTCAAGATAGTGCCCTTGAACCTGCAACATTAGTTGGGGGACTCCTTAATCATAGATGTTCTAATCAGTCAGTCTGTCAGCATTAATTTTGGGTGAATTCCTGAGTTAGAAATAAAAATTAAACCACCAAACCCTGTTAGCTACCTGTACCAGTACTTTTTCCTGAACAAACTATGTTTTTAACAAACTTAAAATTGTTCTTTTTTTTTTTAATTCATTATTAATTACACTTTATTAACTTTGTATCCCCCCTGTGGTTCCCTCCTTCCTCCAGTCCCAATCCCTCCCCTCCTCCACCCTCTGCATACTTGCCCTTCCCCAAGTCCACTGATAAGGGAGGTCTTCTTTTCCTTCCTTCTGATCCTAGTCAATTAGGTCTCATCAGGAGTGGCTGCATTGTCTTCTTCTGTGGCCTGGTAATGCTGCTTCCCCCTCAGGGGGAGGTAATTAAAGAGCAGGCCAATCAGTTCATGTCAGAAACAGTTCCTGTTCCTATTACAATGGAACGCACTTGGATACTGAACTGCCATGGGCTACATCTGTGCAGGGGTCTTAGGCTATCTCCATGCATAGTCCTTGGTTGGAGTATCACTCTCGGGAAAGACCCCTGTGCTCAGATTTTTTGGTTCTGTTGCTCTCTTTGTGGAGCTCCTGTCCTCTCCAGATCTTTCTGTTTCCAACTTCTTTCATAAGATTCCCTGCAGTTTGCCCAAAGGTTGCCCATAAGTCCCAGCATCTGCACTGATAGTCTGCAGGGCAGAGCCTTTCAGAGGTCCTCTGTGTCAGGCTCCTGACTTGTTCCCTCTTTTCTCCTTCTTCTGATGTCCAGCCTCTTTGCCTTTCTGGATAGGAATTGAGCATTTTAGCAAGAGTCCTCCCTCTTGATTAGTTTCTTTAGGTGTACAGATTTTAGTAGGTTTATCCTATATTATATGTCTATATGAGTGAGTATATACCATGTGCCTCTTTCTGCTTCTGGGATAGCTCACTCAGGATGATCTTTTCCAGATTCCACCATATACCTGCAAATTTCATGCTTTCCTTGTTTTTAAAATTGTTCTTAATTGATTATATGGTTTCTAGCCCTACTCATCCAGAGGCAGGTGTGCCTGTGCCCTAGACCTTAGTCCAGTGCCTGATGCAAATAACACCCTTCAGTCTGTGTTGTCACTGCTAGCTTCATAATATCAGTTGCGGTATATAAATGTGTTAGATTGTGTTTGGGTGGACACTAGCATGGTTTCCTGTGCCTTGACTGGTTTCCTGTTGAGCCTAATGCTACTTTCCTGACAGCTCTTATTTGTCATTTTAATCACTTCAAGTACCTGGCAGTATGTGGAGTCAGGAGGATCCTTTGCATTTATAATGCTGTACTTACTGAAATATTGCAGACTGCTTCTTGAATGTACGGGGATGCACAGATGCCGATGAAGCCCATCATGCATTTGAGTCCTCAGGCACCTGTGCTTCAGAGTGAAGGCCGATCAGCTCCTTTCCCACCTCCCACGTTGACCAGGGCAGGCCTTTCTTCCCTCTCAGGCTTTTTGCGTGCTTGCCCTCCATTCCAGTATTTTCCATTTTTGTCTTATTTTATTTTATTTTTTTATGCTGGAAAATAAGATTGTGATGTTATCTTCAGTGCAAGAAGGCTATCTGCTTACCCTCTTTCATAGTTTGTTAAAATGAATAAATTTGAGCAAGTGAGAAGACTAGCGAGGGTGATTGCTACCAAGACTTCTGACCTAAGGTGAGTTTCCTGTAAGACAGAGCTGACTTCTTTCCACAGTTTTCTAGTCCCTACACTTGTGCCATGGCATGTATATACTGTACAAATGAAAAAAAGAAATAAGAGAATAAATTGCATTAGGAAGATACTGGAATGCCTGTGCTGGGGTTAGAGTTGCTCTGTCTTGGTTACTCATCCCTCTTGTGTTATTTCCTTACTAGAGCATCTGCAGGAAACTAAAAAGGATTTTAAAAACCTGTTCAAAGTGGGTCATGACTTCACTGTCTGCCCCCCAAAACATCCATCAAGAATCCTGTGGTGCACTGGCAGTAGGCAGCTTTGGAATGGTCACACTAAGTAATAACTTCATGATATATTTGGTTTTGCTAAGAGTTAACAGAAAAGAGCCGGGTGTGGTGTGTCCACCTGTAATCCCAGCACTGAGAAGGCAGAGGCAGGAGGATCTCTGCAAGTTTGAGGCCAGCCTGGTTTACAAAGAAAGTCTAGGACAGCCAAGGCTATACAGAAATCTTGTCTTGAAAAACCAAACACCAACCAAACACCCAACCAGCCAACAAAACAAACAAAAACAAAAGAGTAACGGCAAAGAAAATATAGAACTTGAAATAAAATAAAAACTTAGCTAAACAAGAATATGCTGCCTGTGATTCTACTCAAGCAATTCTGGAAGAACAAATTAGGAGGTGAAGAAGGTCAAGGTGGAGGTGGAGAATAGTAGAGGAGGCTGTATTATCAAACTTAGGGTTCATACTTGGGCCTCAAGTCAGCTCTGGCCGTCTGTGCTTTATAAACCAATTAAAAGAGCCAGGTTAAAAGTAGAAAACCAAAAAGGGAGATTTATTCAGTGCGGCCACATTGGGAAGGGCAGCATTATCCACTCTGTGTTTGGGGTTCTGCAGTAAGATGAAAAGTTTAAGTAGTGGACCAAGGACGTTCATGTCCAAGCAGGCCTAGTGAACCGGGTTCTAACCTAGTATTGTTGGCACATCATTGTCTGGGTGTTGGTTGGTCTCATCCGGCACGGTGGTCTGACAAGGTGTTAAAACTGTTTGAAATCCCCCTCTCGCTGACTGACACCCGTTCTTTCTCTCAGCATGGCATTGCTAGAGAAATTCCCCTTTCTTTGCTGTCCATTGTTTCAACACTCTTGATAGTCTGGTCTAGGTCTAGAGACATGGTGTCTCGGTGTCTCTTAAGAATAGCTTCATTTCCTTGCAGCCCTGTAGAGGTGGGGCTGGATGAAAGTAAAGGTAGAGAATACAGCTAGGAAATGGAGAGGAAGAGGAGAATGCAGGTGAAGGGGTAAAGGTGCGGTGGAGGTTGGAGGTGGGGGTGCAGGAAGGTGGAAGTAGAGGAGAATAGAAATGGGAGGTGGGGGCCGATGAGGGTAGGATGGAATGGGAGTGTTGTGTATCTTGACTATGACGGTAAACAGGTGTACATCAAGACACTTCATTTTGTATTTTATCTATATGTAGTGTATACACATGCATGATGAGCTAGTAAAACAGTAAAAATAGTTTACTCTTTTCCACCTAACTATGAGTGACTTTTTTTTTATTACCATAGGAAGTCATGCTTTAGTCTATTCAGCATTAGGAGGATGGTCTCTTCATTTTTATTAATGGAAAATATATATGCTAGTTTATATTTAAAAGTATTTAAAGATGAATATATTTCATATGCAGTATTTAAGGAGGTATATATTTCATATAATGCTGCTTTAAAATTTTATGTCTAATAGGTTTGATAGAAAGTATGAATAATTATTTGAGTGAAATAATTGTATGATTAGTGGAATCATTTTAATTTTTATTTGCTGTAAGCTAACAAGAATATTTCAGAACTGAAAGGGTCAGAAAAGAACTGACCTTTCTATGCACGGGCCATCATAAAGCTGGGCTCACTATTCTTCATAGAAAAGAAAGCTCTGATTTCATTGTGGACAGACAGTTCTTATTTTCTCTTCATTTCATAGCTTACAGAGCCATAGCTGGCACTTGTTTTAACTCCTGTGTCTGTGAGTAATGATTTGGAGATACTTTGTGTCACATCACCAATAATGTCCTCCCCAGTCCTGGCAATGTGTTGCAATATAGGTGAACCTGGTCAGAGCATGGGGCTTGGGAAGTCATCTGACCGCTTCTCTGCAGTCCTGGTTGTGCTTTCTGCTTTGCCGCTGTGTTGGCATAACAGTTTCCAGACACTGTAGACATTTGGGAAATATGCATCTGGCTTTTGTGATCAAGCAAATTTATTAACAACCATGAGGCCCCAGCAATTTTCAATAAATCATGACTTGCTGATTTATTTCAAAAGATCCATATAGCACTAAACAATACCATTTACATTTAATTAGTTTTATTGAACAAGAGGCAATTTTATTTGTAATGAAACACATGTTATGATTAAGGATGTATTTTAATGACCTTTAAGTAATGCGAACAAATGTTGCCCTTGACCTAATAGCAGAGGCTTTCCTACATTATTGAAAACTTCAGAATGATTTTTAAATTATCATGAAACGCTTCGAATGACACTCTCATTATTGTGCCATTATTCAGTCATTTGATGTGTAATATACTAAATGAAATGCACTCTTGTAAATGTTCATGTGTGTGCGGAAATGAGGGTTGTTGCTAGCTTGTTTTCTATTTCCCTGTATCAAAAGGTGGTGTGTGGTATGGGAGTTTCATGTGTTGAAAGTTGCTGCAACCATCCTTGTTCAGTTGTAAGACTGATGCTCATTTTATTTTCTATTTTCCAGGACCTTTTTTCTATCAGTGCCTATGTTTATGCTCAGAAGCCACAACTGGATATTCATAGCTTTGAAGGAACATTTACCAGGGTAAGATAAATGGAGATATAGAGATAGTCATTATTTGTAGAAGTTAAAGGTAGTGGACCTTTGTTTAGAGAGAATAATTCAGGCTAGAGTAGATTCACACAGAGGCTCTAAAACATGAAACAAAAGCTGTAGAATATGTCAAGTTCTTAAATGTTTTCAAGCAACATCTTTGTCTGTGGGGCACAATCAGTGCAGGTTCCCTTGCTTTTGTAGCACATGTACTGTTGATAGCATCCTGCTCCCATAGGATAGGACCCAGCAAAAATACAGAAAAAGTACAGTTAGCTAATTCAGTCTTGGTCACTGTGATGTGACCAGCATTTCTAGCTTCTCATTACTGAAGAAAATAACTACATATTTATATGCACATATATGCCCTTTTATGTTGCTTTACTTCTATATGCATATTTTGTTGTGTGTGCTTGTTCATATGGAGATTTGGCAAAGCCTGAAGCCCCATGACTTTTGGGAATAGAAGAACTAAATGTTCATTTTAACAGCTTATAACTTTTATTTCTTAATAAGGGACTTTAGCACATGACTATAGTTTTGTACTGGAGCATGGTTAGATATGTTACTCTGTCATATATAAGATTAGCTAATGATCGTTGTCACTTGCAAAATTGTGTGCAGATGTTGAAGTATTTGACATTAAGTATCCAGGTCGTGGGGATGCTAGTTGAGGACACCTGTGAGGCATTCAGCATCTATAGGGAAATGAATATCACTTTGTAGCTGCTTACTATTTGTGTGCTGCAGAGCTACATGCCAAGATGTATGTGGAAACACAGGAAGAAGCATACGTACATGTTGCTCTTTCTGTGCTTCTTAAAAATATGAAAAACAACATTATTTAAAAACATTTTAGCACATAAGAGAAATTTTTATATATAGCTGTCTCTTAATACAAGAAATTAATCCAATCTTTATTAGAAATCGTAAATACTATTTGCATTTTTTTCTTCACCTCTTTTGTTTTTTTCAAGACAGGTTTTCTCTGTATAGACTTGGCTGTCTTGGATTTGCTTGCTAGACCATGCTGGCTTCAAACTCACAGAGCTCTGCCTGCCTCTGCTTCCCAGAGTGCTGGGATTACAGGTGTGCGCCACCGCTCCTGGCTCCTTTTTCTCTTTCTTTTCTAGTTTGTATTATTTATGGCTTCCTAAATGTTGGAAATATTTGCTAGACAGGTATTTGCTGACCTTAAGGTCAAAGAGTAAGAGTAGTCTGTTCAGAACCCAAGAGGGGTGAGTGTGCCATTTTGGGTGGAGATGTTGGAATGGGAATGTAGTCAGTCTCGGTGGAGAAAGCTGTGTGAGAGCCTTCTGCTTAGAAATGGGGATGTTGGTGAGCTGAGGAGGTTACTTTAGATTTCCTGTTACTTACTGTGATTATGGCCACTTGACTTTCTGTTTTCACAGGCTGTCATGACCACCTACCAACGAGATGTGGATAGGGGCCACTCTTTTTCATATCACTTGGTTTGATAATTCCTCACACTTCTGTCTCTTGAAGTGGGGTAAATTTAGTCCAAAGTAGCTGAATGAGTGTCAGGCTAAGGGGGTTGTAGCGTGGATGTCACTCTGGGACACTGATGTTAGAAAGGCCATGTTCCCTAGAGAGGGCCTTTTTCAGATAAGCATCACATGTCCTCTGGATGTATTTGGTGGGTATAGCTCTCTAATCACCAAGGGACTTTTGGAAATATCAGGAATGGCTATTTGGGAAACTGTTTGACAAAAGTGGCCTACTAAGAGTTTTATCTCTAGGAAACGTAGCGAAGAAGGGGGTTAACAGTTGTGAAACTGCTGTGGCACTCAGGAGAGTCAGCCCCACACCAACCCTCAAGAGAGCAACTCATGATGTCAATCATGATGATGTGTTAAGACAGCATTTTGTGTCCTGAGAAAAGGTCCCAGTGCCCATCATGAGAATGGGCCGTGGTTCCATCCTGTATCTTGTTCAAGGAAACAGCATATTATGAACAGAAAGACCCTGTACACTGCACATAAGAACAAATGGGAAGATAGGGGAAGCAGAACTTTTTAATTTTATAGAAATACTCCAAGTACAAGCAAAGAAAACTTCAAGGCTGAGGATCACTTCAATAGCTCTTAATCCTGTCAGTGAGGGATCCAGGATGGAGCTGGATATCCACTCCAGTGGCTTGTCTCTCTCCTGTGCTGGGAAACTATTTGAGGAAAACTCAGCACGGTCACTCAGACTTCCTTGGCAGTTACAGTACAGGGTAACTGGTTAAGTCCTAAAGGGCCTCTTATATCAAGTATATACAGTAGGGTAGAATTCAGGCGATTGTATATTGTTATAAAATGGAATCCTACATATTGTTTATGACCACAGTATGGACTTAGAAATAAATAAAAATTAGACTACTAAAATAGCCTTAGGCATTTGAAACTTAAATTTAACCAAATGCAAATGATCTAAATGCTAATTACAAGGCAAGGGATTGTCAAGACTGTACTCGATTCCAGTACATGGTGTCTAGAAGAAAGCATATTAAAACCACTTACAGTTTAAAAGTAAAGTAATAGAAAAATATGCCTTAGGCAATATGTAAAACTGAAATTGCTTATAGCAATATCACACAAAGTTGGCTTCAAAGGTTACTGAGGAAAGGGTATTGTCAGTACACACAATCATAAGCATTTACATACCTAATAACAGAGCTTTGAAATGCATGAAGTCAGTTCTTGGGACTGTAGGAGAGATAGACAGATTCTTAATAGTAGTTGGAAATTTCAATGCCCTCTTCTTAATAATTAATTGAACAGGTCTAAAAAAAAATCAGTTGGAACATAATAGCCTTGAAGATTATCTTCGAATTTGATTGAACTGATAGTTATTGAAGATGTCATTCTACAGTAGGATATAAAATATATTTATGTGTACATGAGAAATTTATCAAAATAGCTGAAAGAACTCTTAGCATATTTTTTTAAAACTCCCACTCATCTGTTCTATAACCACAGTGCAGCTAAATTGGAAAGAATAAATATTTATTGGAAATTGCTAAATTTTCAGGAATAATGATACATCTTAAATATGTTATAAATTAAAGTGGTTAAAAGAGAAATTAAAAATTGTTTCAGTACTGAGTTTTTCACTGTGACCGAAAAATCTAGAATTATTTGAAAAGTTAATACATTTGGATAAATGAAAATAAGAGTTTGTGTATTGGAAATAAACTTACGGAATGTCAAAAGTCATATAAAAGTTATAAGAAAGTAAATGTAGCCTGCCCTGTGGCCACATGGCCAACCTCCATTAAGGAAGTACCCTTGGAAATTGATCCAGGTAGGAATGACGTGCTGATACACGTTACATAATGGGTGAATCTTGGGGATACTACATACATTAAGTTATCCAGAAAGAACTACTGCTTTATTCTGCTTGTAAGAGTTAAGTAGGATAATCGGATTTGTAGAAAGTGGAACATTAGGTCCTGGTACCAAAGAGAGGATGTTTAATAGGGACAATTTCGGTTTATAAGATGAGATGGTTAGTAGTGAGGAGCACATAACACAGTGAGTGTGTAATGCTGTGCAGGTAAACCTAGCTAGTCTACAGATGGATGTTGCGTGTATGAAACTTAATTTAAAAAAGTCTGAAAAACCAAAACACTACCAAAAGGATGTAGTGAAGACTAGAGTCTCATTTGAAAACACAGGCACAGAATAGACTGAAATGTAACATTCCTAGTTTTGGTTGTGAGTTTGCCTGGCCTTCAACCTCTGAGTCATCTCTCCAGCCTGAAATGTAAACATTCCTAAGCATTTGCAGTACATCTCTTTACTAGAGAAACACCACTAGTTTTGCTTTCAGTAGCATCTCTTCTGAGGAGGCTAAAGAACTGCTGGATAGTAGGCTCTGAAATTGCTATGATTGTGCATTTGAGTGTGAGCTCCATAGCGGGAGGCCTACTCCTAGGAGGAGCATGGGTGTCCTTCAGCACCCATCAAAAGCCCTCACTATTTATAACTTATCTCATTCAGAGCCCTCCTACTTTTACTGATTGTGTCCTTTCCTTTTTTTTAAAAGTCTTCTACTCTATACTCTCTCTCTCTCTCTCTCTGTATATATATATGTATATATATATGTATATATTATATATATAATGTGCAGAAGGATTGTCAGAGTGTCACTATTCCCATAAGACCATCTGGTAGCCTTCCCAAAATCTGAGGTCAGGTGTCCCTGAGTTCATAAGCTGGGAACTTGATCCTAGGCATCACAGTATTAGGACACGGGACCTGTAGAGGTGATTAGGTCACTGTGCTTTGTAACACATTGTTGATGCTGTTGTAGAATTGGTATACTCAGCATAGGAACATGTTTTTGATTAAAGGAAGAGTGCAGCTCCCTCCTCAGCACACTCTGTGATTTTGATGCTGTTGCTTCCTGTGTAGTACGTGCACCCTGAAGAATCAGGCCTCTGCTCAGAAGCATGAACACAGATACCCTGCTACTGTTTATCCACTTGTCGTCTGCGAGTCTCTCAGCAGCAGAAAAGGGACTAGGTAGGGCATGTCGATATGCACAGCAGTGTTCCCTTGGATGCGGTGGTGTGAGGGTCCTCCCTTGTCAGGCATCCAGCTGTGCTTAATACCACCTCTTCCTCAGTTGTGCTTTTCAGGGTTTTCAGAAAAACTAATCAGAAAACATGCAGGCCCTCCATCATGTTGTTCTTTCCTCTGTTGCTTCGTAAAGGCTGGTTTTGAGAAACTCGGTAAAAATACACACATGCTCACATACATGCACACTCATGCATATATACACATGTATAAACACACAACACACATGTACATGTGCACAGACGCACTTACATAGACACTCAAACACATATATACATGTACATAGTCACACACTCATACACATCCCTAAACATACACAAGTGCATTAACTCATACACACACACGCACTCATATGCCTACGCAAATGAGAAACAGCACGGGAGAGTGGGTGCAGGCCCAGTTCCAGAAGAGGTCTGCCCTTCCTCAGGCTGCTTCTTGTTCTTATTCAGTGGGAGGAAGATTTCTTTATGAGGATCATTCCTGTCTCTCTTAACACAACAAAATTTCCCATTTGTCTTACATATTTACCTTTGTATCTACATTTCTGCTCGTTTAGAGAGAGAGTTAAGACTACCAGAGCTATCTACAATGTTAATATCTTGCATATGTTTTTAGATTAAAGCAAAGAAACTACTTTGGGGGATGGGAAGACACTGAGCTGGCTTTCCTTCCAAGGGATGTTGTGGGAATACCCTGTAGGAAAACACCTGTGCGTTCTGCATGCTGTGCACCCTGGTGACGGGGTGAGCTTCAAGGGGGACCCACACATGCAGAAAAGCAGGCTCTGTGTCAGTGGCACTAGGAAGAGAAATAAAAGATGACATCTGTAGTTAGAATTGCTAAAGTAGAGTTTCCTTGTACATCTCAGTGGAATGTTTGTAGGGCTTGCTTTGCAGGCTCAGCCCAGTTACCACACAGGAAAAGCAGCCCTGTTCCTTCTCTTTGAGGCACAGCACTTTTTCTGCCTACACAGGACATTCAGTAGGCTTGCTTAGCTTAGTGGCTGGCACTGGCCTTGGGCGTGCTGTCACACTTGTAGACTCATGGTGCCTGTGCAAGTTAGAGGGTTCCTCTTTATTTTATTAATGAATTTGATAAGTTTATATTCCTATTCTCTGTGTGCAGTTATTTAGGTTATGTCCGTTGGCAACAAGTAAAGATGTAAATTGTTATGCTGCAATAGAAACAGTGCAGTTGGAGAGTGATTTCATAAAATGATAAATGTGCCGATTAGAAAGATTCTAGTTTTGTAAATTGTTGCTTAAACTCCTAGACCAACATAGAACTGGCTGGTACACCATATTGGCTGCATTTGCTAAATATGAAAGGGAGTATCGAGATACCTCTCCCCAACAGTGTTTATTAGAGTTATACTCCTTAAATGATTCAGACGTTGGTAATTTCAGTTCAGTCATAATTTCAAAGAGCAATGTGACATCAAAGTGACTTGTATTTCTAAAAGTAGATTCTTTTGTTCTATAAAATTATAAAATAGGGAAAAAAACCTAACTTTCCTTAGATAACTGTTATCTGCTTAACTTGAGCTATTTCAGTTCTGAACAGGAGAGAAAAGGAGGCAGTTTATTCTTGGCATTGTCCATGGAAGATAATGTTAGAAAATATGAAGCAGATTATTTCAGTGTGTATTTTGAAGACTAGTGATGATGTGGGAGGTCCTGTGCAGGAGTTTAATAAACAGTTTATCACCCTTGTTAGAGCAAAGTAAAGTGATTAAAGCATGTAACTATACAGCTGTATAGCTGTAGTCAATAACTCTGCCATCCTTGAAAAAACAAACCCACTACTATAACTGGTTGACTCTTAAGTTTTTCCTCCCAGCAAACATGAACATTGATAATGGGTTGAAATAAGCCTTAGCTTTTCCACACAGAGGGATTAGCTGGTCTAGGTGGCCTAGGTATGTTGCTCTGCAGCAGAATAATTGTTTTGCATGTGTGAAGCCCTGTATTTGATTTCTGTATATGAATAGTGTAACCAGGGCATATATAAATTAAACATTCTTCTGTGTTCTTGAAAGAGTTCTTTTTAAGCTTCAGCCTCCCTCCCACACACTCATGACGATACACATATTTTAAAAGCATACCTATGTTTTAAACACTTACTGATACAATAGCCTTCATAGTCACAAACCCAAGACACAGGGCAAGTCTTCAGGTTAGAGTGCTGTCTGCTTTAGGCTCTGGGGAGGAATGCTAGGGATCATACAATTCTAAGACACAAGCCTGAACTCAGTTTCAGGAAGGCAGTAGGTTTCATAATTCCTGGTCTTGCTGTCATATACATACAAGGCATCTGTGGGACAAACAAAACCTTTTTCTTTGTAAATGTTGATAGTATTGGAAATATTTTGAAGTAGTAATACAAAGTTAGGTTCTATGTCTTACATGTAAATCAGAGAGTTGTGTGCTGAGGATATAGCCAAGTAGCTAGCATTTGGCTAAAAGAGGTATCATTTGAAGATAGCTTGATAAATAAATGGAGTAGACATACCCATAGCTCAAAAGCCTAGTTTATTCCCACATTTGATTTCTTTGTTATTTTGGAATGTACATTGGTAGCAAACTATTAAGTTATGATAAAGATCCCATGGCAGTTGCTGTTTTAAGGACTAATTCTAACATTCAAGACAGTGTGTGGTGGTGTTGCCCTAGGCAGACACTGAGGTCATCTGCTGCCATGTGTATTTTCTTTCCTGAGTCACTGCTGGTTACAGGGCTTTGGGCTTTATGATCCTGTACTCCAGCAAGGCCCCCATAACCACTATATAGGCAGTAAGACAAAATCCTGAGCTTGTATGTTTTGTCTTTGAATATCAACAGGAAACATGTGAATAAAAAATTATACTGTATGTGCTTCTATTGTGGTATTGCTGTTTGAGTATATTTGTTGTTTACAAATATAATTAGCAACAAACAGCATGTTTTTTAATTCTACTTAATGAAAACATATCTAACATCATATTTGAAAGGAGGATTTAAGAGAAGTAATCTCTTTCTTCAGTGTGTAGTACTAATAGTCCCAGAAGCATTTACTTCTTTTCATGAGCATATTTGTGTTTTAAAGAATAGCCCTTGTCCTTGACAAAAATTAGGGAGAAGAAATTCTATCATGTTTGTGAAACATAGCTTAGTTTATTCATGGTTAAGTCAGTGCTAAATATTGTTTTTTTAAAGATTGGTTTTCATTATTTTAATTAAGTGTAAGGGGGCATATGCACATAAGTGCAAGTGTCCACATGGGTCAGAAGCATTAGGCACTTGTGAGCCACCTGATGTGCATGCTGGGAATTGAAGAGCAATATGTGCTCTTAACGATATGCCTTCTCTCCAGCTTTAACATTAGTTTTTTTTTTCTTCAGCTTTTCTAGAAAGTGAATCTTAGATTAGGTTAAGATTATTGTTTAAACCATGCATTGATTTAAACCATTGTTTTGTCTTGTTTTTATAAGATATTTTAATCTAGTCTCTAAAAATAATCAGCATGCCATGAGTGCACTTGTGAAAATTCAAGATTATTTATTGTAAATATAAGTATTAAAAGTAAGTGGTTATATCTGAATCAAATTGTAATTTTAGGTCTTTATATTCACCCTGGAAATTTGTAATTATAATCAGTTGGGCACAGAAGAGCGACATGTTTCTTTTCTTATGCTGTAGATACATGAAATGTGGATAGAACATTGCTAACTTTCAAGTTTTGTTTTGTTTTTTTTTCTTTCTCCCTAAACAGGAAGACAGTGATCCTCCAATTCACGAAAGTCTCAGTATAGAAAACACATTGTGGGCAAGCACCATTGTTGCATCAGGTAAGGGAGAAGTTTCCCTTAAATCTTACAAAGGATGTTAGTGTTGTTCAGGTACTCAAAAACAGCCTTCCTAAACTTCCCTTGGGTGTTTAGGGGTGGTCGATTGAGAAGCCAGAGATAGTCGTGGGAGTTTGTGGGGAGACGTGGGTACTACTCACCCCTGGCAGAGCAAGGCCAGAAGCATGAGGGTGCGGTGCAGCCATTGTGGAGCATGGGACGTGTTTCTGTGTTTGACATGTGATGCTTGGTATACAGCAGTGTGATTTGAGGGGTGTCACAGGTGTGCTAGGGAGGCTAGTAGCAATTTTTGATGGTTTTTATCGAGTTTTTGACAAAACCTAAAAGAGACTGGATAGGTTAACTATAGAGGAGTAAAGGGTTAAGTGGGGCCAGACAGGCCAGTTGAGATGGACCTGGTCAGGGCTTTGGAAGCACCGAAGATTCTGCATGTTTTTTGGGCAAATTAGAAGATTGTGGAGATTCCTGGAAGTTAAAGGGGAAGTTACTAAGTTCACACTTCTGTAAATATATTTTTATGAGTTGTATTGGAAATTCATAGTTTTACCACCTGGTCAGAAGTAGGTGGGCATCAATGATGATGTTAGGAGGGAAACTCAGAAGAAGCTAATTGATCTTAAGGAAGGTATGAGGCATATGAAGCTCAGTGTCAGGGAGCACAGAGCAAAGGATGCTGGAGAAGATAGGAACCGAGGGCTACTAAGGAGCACTTGAGATTGTCTGTCTCCTTCGTTATGGCACAGTGGCACTAGCCCTTCTTTTCTAGTACCTGTCCAATCACTCTGCAGTTTTGAATAGGACATCAGGTCTCCTTCCATACTGCTGATACAGTCTGGAATGAGATGGTAATGGAACCTATCAGTAGCAGTCTATGGTGGGTATGAAAGATGTTAAGAAAATGGTCCATATTAATTTTAGCTATCCAGAATACCACAAAGAGTACCACATGCCATGAAAGTATGTGAGCCAAGAACCTTGGTCTAGACATGGTCTAGGAAAGGTTTTTCTGCAGAAGAGATGTTTTAAAATGGATTTAAAAATACATACATGTCCAGGCAGTTGTGGTGCACACTTTTAATCCCAGCTCTTGGGAGGTAGAGGTAGGCGGTTCACTGTGAGTTCAAGGCCAGTCTCTTCTACAGAGTGAGTTCCAGGACAGCCAGGGTTGTACACAGAGAAACCCTGTGTTGAGAAAAAACAAAACAGAACAAAAATATCCCAAACAAACAAACAAACAAAAAAAAAAAAAAAAGGAAAGGAAGGACAGATGGAAGGAAGGACCAGTTGTGGGAATATTCCCACTAAAACAGAACTGGGAGAAGACCTAATACTAAGAGGACACAGTGCCTTGAAGAAGGCTGAGGAATCAGTGTGCCTGTATGTACGTACCTACGTGTTTATGTGTGTGTGTTTTGGGGTAGGGGATGTTAAACAGGAAGGTATTTCTGCGATCCTTTGTTTAAATGGGTCCTGTTTAGACCACAGTCCTAGAGAACTACAGATATTTATGCCCTTTAGGGGTAAGATATGGAAATTTTATTATAATGTTTCACATTTGAAAAATAAACATGGATTAGAGAATCTTCAAAGTGTTCACTTCCATGAGGTGTTTTATGATTTGTTATGCACATATATTTGTAAAATTTTAGGTAGAGAAGCAAAGATATTTCTCTTCTGCTTTGGGGACCACAGGCTCAGGATCTTTAAAGTCATCTTAGGAAGGGGCTCACAGCATCTTTGGAAGCCTTTACCTGCCCTCAGACTTTCCTGACCCCTACAGATGGTTGAGCTCCATCCCTGTTTAGTGACATGATGTCACTATTGCTTGTGCTCCATGAATGAACGATTCACCTGAATACTGCCCTGAGTGCTCAGGCACAGAGCTGTACAGCATTCACACCAGAGTCTGATACAGATGTGGTCTATCAGCTTACCATCAGTTTATAAGACAGCATCTGCAATATGGGACATGTAAGCACCTTTTTAGCCAGAATTTTAAATTTTCTGTCATTAATCATATTATTTACACTGTTATATTAAGAATACTAAAGGATTAAATATTATCTTTTAAAAATAATTTTTTTTTCATGTTTTGGTCTTTGTTTCTGTTTTAAGTATGTATTAGACTATTGACACCAACCCCAGTACTACTGACTTGTGGCCTTTCTCCTTGGAGACAGAGTTAACTTGAGGTTAAGGCTTCTAAGACATCTGTAAAATTTCCTGGACATAGTTTTTCTGTCACACTTTAGATTTTAGAATGACCTTGGCATGCAGTAGCTGCTGCCTGACCTAACATGGGCATCATGTCAGGCCTGTCTGTCCCTGGCAGTGCTGCGTTCGATGGGTGCCTGATCCTCTCAGAAGACGTTCTAGGGCCGTGGATCTCAGCCTTCCTAACACCAAGACCCTGCGATGGTACAGTCTTCAGCTGTGGTGATCCCCAGCCATACAATTAAGATCCTTGCTGCTTCACAACCCTAATTTTGCTACTGTTATGAATCGTAATATAACTACTTTTTGATATAGAGATTTGCCAAAGGGTTTGCAAACCACAGGCTGAGAACCACTATTTTAGACCATCCACTCAGAAAAGAATATCAGTATGCCTTCCATGTTCACTTTTGTCTGGACAGTTAAAGGTACAAGCATTTTCTTTTATTTAAAATATTTTAAAGGATGTTTATTTTTATTTGAAAACTTAGGGCCTCAAGAGTGTTGCAAGTCTAAGACTTTAATGAATAAGCAGAAGGTTCTTATCTTTCTGTAACCAGCGACAGCTTAGAATTCTTTGTAGCTGAATACCTTTAAAAATATATATATATTGTAGTTACATCACCTCCCTCTTTTCTTTCTTTCCTCTAAACCCTTCCATGTATGCATCTCCTTTCCCCTTTCAGATTCATGTCCTCTTTTTCTTTGTTTGTTGTTGCACATACATATATAAGTATATGTATGTTCCTAAATATTAATGCAGCCTGCTCATATATTGTCCATTTAATATTACTGTATATGGTTTCCGTGCTGACCATCTGGTGTTTGGTAACTTCCTGGTGTGCTCTTTTCTGGGGAGGACTCTCAGCACTCCTCAGTCACCTGTAGTTTTTGTCTAGCATTTCTGCCTTGTGACCCTTCCTACCAGCAAGACTATTGTTTGTGTCATCTTTGTTTAGCTCATGTTTAGGCAGCTATGTTGGAGAGACCTCATGGCAGGTTTTTTTGTTTTTGTTTTTGTTTTTTAAGCTGTGCTATCTTTCCCACATACATGGCCTAGCACATAATAGGTATTGTGCCAATGAACTCCCTTTCTAGGCCCAGAGTAGCTCTTGGAATGAAGTTATTTCTGACCTCTTTTCCCATTGCCAAGGGTAGTCCCACAGACAGATAAAGTGTCAGGTGACCAAAGAAGACTACACTGCCTTGTGCTGTTTTATGTAGACTTGAAAAGCACTGTTCCTGTAAAAAGCAGGTTAGGTCCTCACATGGAGTTGCTGTAAACCTAAAAGCAAGCCTTCTGAAGCAGTGTGTGAGAATGTATGTGCACAGATTGGATTGTCCATGATCTCTGCCCTCTAGCGCATGGTGTAACATGTATGCAGATGGGGGCTTCCAGGACTGGTTGAAGCACTATGAAAAATGCATAAACTGACAATAAACATTTGGAAATATTGTTCAGCATTTCAGGTACAGTTTACTAATACTCTTTTTTTTTTTTAATGAGGACATACTTTCTTTTGCTGGGCTTTTAATTTGTTTTCCTGTTAACACATTTTTATTGTATAACTAGCAGTTATGGCAGCAAATTTTCAAAACGAAGTCTGGCTGTTTTCTAGGTATGGTTTGATATATTCCTACCCTAGTCATGCATAGGTTGTTAGTATTTGAGAGGCTCCTGTGTATGCTTAAGCCATTGCCTTAGGCCATTCTCTCAGCTGAGAGTCCCTTCAGTAATGAGGTGAGTCAGTTGCAGAGCATCCAGCAGCTGCTAAAAGCCCAGAAGCAGGTGGCTGAGAAGGTGTCTGAGGCTCGCAAGTAAAAACTGAAGACTGAAGCAGGCCGAAGAAGCAGCCCAGGCTGAGATTCATTAGTACTGCCTACAGAGGCTGAAGGAGTTTAAGGTCAAGGAAGCTGCCACAGTGGTGTTCCATGACAGTTGTAGCAGGGAGGTGAAGGAGGAGGCCCAGGAGAAGATGACTGTCCTCCAGAACAACTTCAAGTAGAACAGAGAGGAAGTCCTGGATAACTCTTGGCCTTTGTGTGTGACATTGGCCGGAAATCCATGAAAACTACCGCATAAACGGATAGGAGGTGGAAGCAGCTGCTCTGTGGGTTGGCATGGGAGATGCCCTCATAGAACAGGAAACCTCCTCAGATCTTAAGTTCTGTTCTGAAGGCATTGAATTATTCTCTGTGCTGTTGTAGGTCCCTTCACTTCTTCAGAATATCAAATTTAGCTTTTTGAACAGACTTAATATATACTTGAAGTTTCTTTTTTCTTACTTTATGTGTCTTTAAGGAGTATATGTTACCTGTTTTCCTGTGTGTTCATGCAAGTAACAGGTATTAATTGTGACTTTTCTGTTATTAGTCTAGTAAGAAAAAAAATAATTTGAAGAAAGAAAGGGAGTAAGTTGTTCCCTCCCGCTTTCTTAAAGGTCAGCGGTGTTGTGTACTTTTTAAACTATTTTATTTATGTTTCTTATGCCTCTTTCTCCCTTCTCCATCCAATCCCTTCCAACACCCCAGTACTAGGTAGGAAAGAAGCAGGAGAGAAGTTAGTGGGGAGAAGGAGAATAGTTTTCTTTAGCTACTTCCTGCTGGTTAGGGTCATCAGGTTACTTGGGGCAAGTCCAATCCTTCTGTCAGGATGTCTCCAACTTCTCATCCAGTTGAATCAACAGCAACCAGGAGCAGCAATGGGGAACACCAACAGTCTTCTTTCTTGGAGCTTTCCCACACTCTCTGAGCTCTGGCCTTTATTCCCTCTCCAGAGTCCTCCGAATTAAACTGTCTGCAGCTGGCAAAGAGCCCCTCTCAGAGCCACATGAGGCAAATAGTTTGCTGCTGTGGACAGTCTGAATCAGTTTCATATCCCACACCTGGGATGGAAACAAAACCACACTTACATATCATAAACCAAAACTTCCACGGAACACAGGAGTTATCTATGAAAAAGTAGTAAGTAGCTGTTTGTAACTCGATAAACCAGCAGCCAGCCTTAGAGTAATCCTTCCTGGCTAATTTAGGACGGTGAATGTGCTTGTTCAGGCTGCTGTTAGTGTATCCTAACCTAAATCACTACAAGCTAGAACTCAATTGTTACATTCTATTTGGTGTCATTTAAAAGTAAAACTTTGTCTTGCTTTTTCAAAAAAAAAAAAAAATGTGTATCATTGGAAAGAGACCATAGTCCAGTAGGAAGTCACTGAAATATCAACCACAAAAGGCCATGGTTGCAGGTGTTAGCCACTCAGTAATGCTTGCCAGCATGAAAAATAGCCAGGAAGAGGCTGTAACCCAAGATCCAGTACATGAGTGGATAAGTACCCCTGCAAGATGCCTGCCTCCTGCAGTTTCTTGTGTAAGCAACAGAGGTGAACATCAGAATGTTGTATGGAGTTTTCTCTGTGCCTGATCATTTGTAGGTCTCCTGTGTCCCTCCCTATAGCCTTAGCAATGGAGACTATTCCTGGTGCAGATCTTATGTCTCTCTCCCTCGGTCTCCACACATAGATGGGGTTCTTTCTTGTATGTTCTTTGTTGAGTTCCTGACCTTGGTCTAGTGGTGACTCCTCTAAGTCTGCTTTCACCTGGTGCTTGGATAACACATGAGTTTATCCTTTGTGTTACCTATTTTTCTACCTGTTGAACCTGGTTGCCCAGTTCCTTATCAGGGAGCATCTGTAAAGATTGGTATAAGAGAGCCTCTGTCGACTGTAGTCTGGTTCTGGGTGGTGACTGTGGTTCTCATGGTATTTCCCAGGTTCTGGAAGCCTTACCAATATTTGATAGTCACTTTGCTTAACAGATCTTTTATACACACAGAGAATACACACTAAATTTTATTTTCTTTCTGGGCTTTTGTTTTGTTTTATTTGAGTAAGCATCCTACTCTGTCTTAGTTTAAAGCCATTAACCAGTTTGTTTAAAGATCTAGGTGTGTTATTTTGCATCTATATGTAATTTTCTTTAGAACATCTAAAATGTATGTTCAGTAAATTCCACATACTGTCACCTCTGGTTAAAAGGGGGCAGCTAAAATTTTTGAAAGCATCTGATCATTTAAAATTAAAGAGAGTATATTTTATTGGATTATCATTGGATTTGCTAGATTATGTTTTGTGGTCATGCATGTTAAATATTTATATGAAGAATCCCTTTCTCCCTAAGGTTGATGCTATTAGTACTTTCTCGTTTTCATAGAAAATTTATTTGCTTTAAAATACTACTCAATTATTAATTTGAATTGGTAGGGTATTTTATGAAATTTATATGTATGGATGGATAGCAGGGAGGCTGCAGTTTAGCCAAAGTATTAATAACTGATGACCTCAAAGCAGGTATAAGGGATCTAAAATTTGAAGTCATACAGGTGGACCAAATAGTGACCTTTAGACTCACCCCAAGAGGCCAGCCAGGATAGGGCCTAGGTGTCTAGTCAGTAGTCAGTGTATCTTGCTTATACTAACCCTGCTTGGGACAGTTGGCATCTGAATCTTTTTACAATGAATTTTTTTAAAAATTTATTTACCTTTATTTTATATGCATTGGTGTTTTGTCTGCATGCATGTCTATGTGATTGTGTCAGATCTTGGAGTTACGGGCAGTTGTTAGCGGCCATGTGCGTGCTGGGATTTGAACTGGGTCCTCTGGAAGAGCAGTCCATGTCCCAAACCACTGAACCATCTCTCTGCCCCTACAGTGATTTTTAAGTGGCTTTAGTCAAATCAGAGATAGATGGGTATACCAGATGGGTATAATAATTTGCAGTACTTTCAGGACTAAGTGCTCATAAGTCTTTTAAAATATTTTCTTGCTGGAAACTCAACTAAAATTTTGACTCACTTCTGCACATTATGTCTCATTGCTCTTGGGAATTTTATGATGTGGTACCTACCTAACGGATGGGAATTTCTTTGTAGCTGTGGGTTTAACATGCAAACACATTCAAGAATTCACAGAAATTTCTCATTTTGGAGCCAGAATGAGAGCTTAATTTTACACCAAAAATTTGGATTAAAGGGATTGAAATTCTTGCATATAAATGCCCACCTACCCCTACTCTTGGGGAATCTGAGTTCATTCTGCATCTGTTCTGTTTTATATCTTATATCTATCTGCTCAGTACAAGAGTATGTCTTGTCCTCTCATGAGTAAGAGTAAGGCTTGTACTCTCAAGGCTCACTCTCAAGCTGTCATCTTTTCCCTTTGCTGTGCTTCTTTCTACAGTAACCTACATCATTCTATAAATACAAGCCCTTTGTCCAAGAGACCAAAGAATCCTGGATAGTACTGGACTAAATAAAGCAATTTAAAGTAATTAAAAAAGCATGCAACTCAGAACGACAATGCATTTAAGCTAATTGCACTGAGTAGTCATTTTTAGCAACCATCAAATGAGAGAAAACAATGAGAGCCTTTAGGAAATGTTAATAGATGACACAACTTTAACATCAGGAATTGTGTTATATATGCCATGTTTCTTGTTAGTCTTTGCATTTCTCTGTTTGAGTACTCTACGTTTTACCAGCCCAGAGTCCACTTTATTCAGAATCTGCCTTGCCTTTTAGGACAGAAGTTTTAAGCTTGATGAATCATTCTGAAGGCTTCTCTGACATTTGTTTGTTCTGCTAATCTTAAAATAATAATAATGGGGCTGGAGAGATGGCTCAGAGGTTAAGAGCATTGGCTGTTCTACCAAAGTTCCTGAGTTCAATTCCCAGCAACCACATGGTGGCTTACTACCATCTATAATGAGATCTGGTGCCCTCTTCTGACCTGCAGGCACACATGCAGGCAGAACACTGTATGAATAATAAATAAATAAATAAATAATGAATCACCTTTTCAACTTGCACTTATTATGGGACTGTCATTATTCAATATGAAAAGCAATTTTATAGTTTGAATAAATTAAGTTGGCAAAATAGGAAAAAAGTCTTGATCAGGTTATATTTAACATTTAACCTTATTCTTTTAATATTGAAACAATTCTGTGATGTGTGCTTTTGTGTGTGTGTGAAAGTTTCTGATAGTATTACCTCATCAAGTATTAATATCCCATATACTAACTGCAGTCATCTTGTGTAGGAATTTAAATGGATCATAGTACAGAGACAGTACTCATGCAGCTGGGTGAGCTTCATGACCCTTGTTGGCTAACGGCACCTTCTTAGAACTTGATTTTGCAGTTTTGCTCAGATAGAATTATGAGGCCTGCAGTCTCTGGGTGCTGGGTGCCATTGTTGAAAACCCTGGTGGGTCCGCCCCTGCAGGGTTGTTGAAGCAGAGACTTGAGTTACGTGATACTCAGTGTGTGGCTGCCCGAGCTCATACAGAGCTAATAATAGTTCATGTTTACATCGTTGGTCCTAACTTACAGTTTGCTAAATTTTGCATTGTAATGCCTCATCTAAGGTTATGTGATTTCGAGGGTTTTGCTGTTGTTAAGGTTCTTACTGTGTATACCAGGCTGGCCTTGAATTTACTAGCTTTCTTTCTCAGCCTCTGAAGCAAAACGGTTTGTTTCTTTTTTTTGTAATTTTTAGTTAATTTTGTTAGGATTGTTATTTACACTGCTTTATATTCATATGTATATAATGTCTTTCTACTTTGTAAATTTTAATATCAAGAGTTTTCAATTTTAAAGACAAAATTAGGACTAAAAATGATATAGGTGTTATATTTGTGGTTTTTAGGTTTGGCAGTCTATAGATGAATGCTTGAGCCTTTATACCATACACATTATCATTTTCTTAAATTTAAAAAGCACTAAATCTTTTTGACCTATAAACTTAGAAAACCGAACTTTTAGAAACTTCTATTAAGGAAATGAGCGGCTTCTAAATGTGTAATCAATTTTATTTAAGTTATGTTTCTGGTGGGTTTTTGTTTGACTCCCTACTCAGTTTTGTGGTGCTAAAGGTGGTCCCCAGGACCTAGTACATGCTTCGCACGTGCTCCACTGAGCAGTGTCCCTTTGCTCTGCTGCTGCTTTCAGAATGAGCATCTGAAGGAGCCACAGATGCGCTCCCAGTCTTCCTTGCACGGGAACACACTCAAGCAGAATAGCTGGCTCTGTGAGCCCTGCCCTGTCTGCAGGCCCTGCAGGGTATTTTCAGGGGTACAGCCTTTGATGCCATTTTAACAGCGACCTACTTACTCTTTCAGTAGATGGTCAAGAAAAGCCCCTGTCACTCCTGATATCAGGAAAAAGCACATTAATACATTTTTTACTGTTACGTAATAGGCAAATTTGTATTGTTTAACAAATTGTTTTACTACAAAGTCCTTTTAAAAGTGAAGGTTAACTTTTTTTCTCAGCTAACCAAATTAAGTAGACTGTTGGATAAATGTGTATAAGCTCAAATAGTATAATGTATTTTTCATCGAGATAATTGATTAGAAAGTGTTATCTCTGCTTTCAAATATTGCTATAAGGACCACTTTCATGTTTTTGCAGGTACTGTAATAGGTGTTGTCATTTATACTGGAAAAGAGACCCGAAGTGTAATGAACACATCCAATCCAAAAAATAAGGTAGGCTAGAGTTAAGGAGTGACTGCTTTAATGAACTTGCTCTTTCCTTTCAGTAAGTCTATGTAGTGCTGACTAGTCCATTTATGTAGCATAATACATAATATGAAAAACACACTCTCCACTGCTGATGAATTCTGCCGAGTCCCTCTGTTTGTATACCTTCCCTTAGGCAAGGATCCTCCTCTCTGCCTCGTCTGAGTTTGATATGTGCCTTATATTTGGCAGTTAGTTTTCGGGCTCTCGTCTAAGTTTATATTGTAGTTTGTGTTCTTTATGTTGATGGTTTCTTTTTAAAATAATCTTTTAGTCCTTTATATTACTTATCTTGATAATTGTTATATCTGGGTTGTTTCTTTCATTTCAAAAACATACTAAAAGTCCAAAGACTCCTGGTAATACTCCTAAAATCATCACTTGTACAATCAAAATATGTTTATAAGTTAAATCACAATGAAAAGTTAGTGTGCATTCTCAGTATTTGCGTGTGGCTGATTCATTTTTGATAATGAAGTCAATATATTTGAAAGTACAGTTAAATGAGAAACTTACTGTTCATCTTATGCTTACTTATTTGAAATATAATATATGTATTTAAATAGAAGAAACAGTTCTCACAGATCCATGCCTTACTCTGTAGGTCACTAATAGTGAAGGATTTTTTTTTTTTTTTTTTTTTTTTTTTTTTGCTGGAAAGCTTTCTTCTAAGCAGAAGAAATAAAATATGCCCTTAAAATATATGTATATATCTGGTATGATGTAGTCCTTTTCTTCAGCTAAGAACTAGTTGTTTTTTTTTTTGTTTTTTGTTTTTTAAAATAGTCCTTCAAAAAGTAGGAAAGCAAGCCAAACGTCTTGGCTTATGTGTTTAAGTTCAGCATTAGGGAGGTTGAGGCAGGTGAGAGACTGTAAGTACAAGGCCAGCCTGGGCTCCAATCGTGAGTTTCATAGCAAAGAGCTTATCTCAAAAAACAAAACAAAACAGAACAAACAAAACAGAAAACATCATCTTCCCCAGTACATAACCAAACACCACCAAAGTGGGTTAACCCCTATGTTTGCTGATGTAAGTGGGGCCTGCTAGAGTCTCTGCCAACACAGCTGGTCAGTTCTACGTCTCCAAGTGCTTGTGTGTGACTCTACTTAAGATAGACAGACAGACAGCATTCAAAAGTAGTCCAATCGTAATGAATAATGAAAGTTTCCACATGTGGTAAAATCTTGCCAGTGTTCAGTATTAGTTTCACCAAATTAAAATTCAGACAGTGGTACCAAGTATGTGTATGTATATTTCACTGTAACTTGAGTATGAATTCTAACTGTGTTGAGGAGAAACTTCTCTCTAGATTTACTTAGCAAATTCTATTCTGGGCATCAAATATATCTTAGCGACTACTTCAACAACAAAACTAAAGCAATTTGCTTAAAACAATTTGGTAAGCTAATTTTAGAATGATGTTCATATTTATACATGTTTTCAAAGAACTGTGATGATTGTTTCCTCAAATGAACAGGTAGAATATTCTAATGCATGTGCTACTTTAAGAGGTTTTTCTTCCTGCTGTCACTTTTGTGTTTATGGGAATATTGGGGATAAATGTAATTTTAAGCAGTAAATTTACCATTTTAAGAGCTACCTTTTAAGCAGACTTTTACATTTCTCCTTATTCTTCAGTTGCACTTACATCATGTTTTTTCATAGTCTCCAATTTCTCAGCTGCATTTTCTGCATATATTTCATAGTGGCTCATTGTGGTTCAGATAAGTTTATGGTCATAGCTAAGGATTCTCACACTTGCTTTGTTAGTTGGGGAGGAATCTAGGTTTTGCCATTGACCATGTTCTAGGCTTTGAACAAATGGGTTAATTCTGCATTTTAATTTTCACATCTGTAAAATAGATATGGATCCCACCTATGATTGAGAATCAGCTCATATTATTTGTCACCTTTAAAAAGGAATGTGCCTCAGTATTAGATGCTGTATTGCAATTATTATTATATGGTTGACAGAGTTATACTGTGTTACTGTATAGCTTTGGCTGGCCTGGAACTTGTGATGTAGACCAGACCAGGCTCGAACTTATAGGGACCCTCCTACCTTTCTAGAGTTTTGGAGTTAAGGGTGTGTGCATCACCGCACTCAGCTGCCTTGCAGATCCTAATGTGGTTTTGTGACATAAAATATTCTGCATATCAATCCTCATTTCTAGTTGAAAAATACCTGCTGATTCATATGTAGAAATCCTAAGCAGCTGGGGCTGGAGAGAGGGCTCAGTGGCTGGTTGTCTAGATGTCCCTGGTTTAATTTCTAGCACCCACAACTGTCTGTAAGTGCACTCCCAAAGGATCTGACCCCCTTTTCTGGCTCTGTGGGCACATCAGTTCCCCTAGAACTAAAGTTACAGTTGGTTTTCAGCTGCCATATGGGTGCTGGGAAACAAACCCTAGTCTTCTGCAAGAACATCAAGTGCTTACCATCAGTAGTGTGAGCCTCCTCTCTGGCGTGCCTTCTCTTATGCGTATTTGAAATTTGCTTGTTTCCTTGGTGTTAGTGAGTTTTATTATTGGAGTTTTATAGGCTCACATTAGAACTTGTGCTCTACCATTAAGTAGCCATCACAGACTGATATTAAAGTGCTTTTCAGTTGGCCCCACCTTGGTCCTTATTTGGTGTTCGTTCTTCTCCCTTTTTAGCCACACTCACAGAAGTGACAGTTGAGGTCTGTAGAACACCCAGTACACGATGGGTAGTTCTTAAAGTTCTTTCTAAAAGTATCAGTCTGAAACCATCCATTCTTTCCCCAAGTTTGTCACTTCTGTGTGTTCACTTCCATCTTTTTCTCCCCTGGGAGACACATGCATCTTCACAACTGAGGTTGTTCATCCACACAGTGGGCATATGCCAGTATGACTGACCCCTCAGGACCCTGAGTGCTCAGGAGGGCGTTCTCTCTCTACAGCTGAGCCTGCTGACAGTGGGGCTCCTTAGGAGGCATTTCTCAGGCTTGATTTTGAAACACTTTTTGTAAGTTAAGGCTTAATCCAAGAGAGAAATAAGTTATATATGTTTACATATGTATGCAGTGAAATCTTTCCAAGTGTTCAGTGCTAGTTTATATGAGTAAAATTCAGGAAAAGGCTTCAGCCAGGCTGCAGTGGACAAAACAGCCAGGATTTTTCCAGGGTGAATTGCTGGTTTTGATAAATGTTAAATGAAAAAGAACATGTGATGTTGACTGTAATTACAGAACAGAAATGGTTGTTTGCTGTTTGTGTGGTGTTTTCTGAAAACTATATTTCACTTGTTCTATAAGCCTTTAGACTTTAGAGAAGACTAGTACAAATAAAACTAAATACTTCTGAGGGAAATAAAATTATTTTCCTGAGCTTTACTGGGTTTCATCTACTTTCACTTCTGACGGTGATCCTAAGCAAGGGACCTTGACTGACAGGATGATTAGTTGAGATTTAGCTATGGAGCTTATTGCTAGCAAAGTAGATATTGCTTGAAATGTCCATAATTCAGAATGAGGAGTAGTAGTTAGCAGTCAGGATGAGCTAATCCATGCTAGATAATATGCTGCACAAACTAGGGTGGACTCTGTAGCAGTCTTACACACATTTTGTGCCAGACACCAACAGATTTGCTCGTCATGAACCCTCCCAGACTTTCCTTGGCAGCCCAGTACCATGTCACTAGGATAAGGACTGGCATTTCACTACTGATCCTTAATGGCTTTTAGCAATGAACAGCATAAAATTAATTTCATTGGCCAAAGCAATTAAATGGCCTCATCTAAGTTAAGGGTATCGGGAAATTACAAACCTCTCCTGTGATCCAATTGGGAGAGTTGGAAATACCTATTGAGCAGTATTAGCACTTACAGTGTGCTTATGGATTACAATTTCCTGGAATCTTGTAGTTGGTGAGAAATAAAAAAGTGGAATTCCAAAAATGTTTGTTTCAAAAGTTGAACAAAGGAAACAGAGGAAGAATAACTGAGAAAAAAAAAAAAAAAAAACACAGTTGCATGAAGAGGACATTTTATTCAGCAGGAGGGAGCAATTGCAGGATTCACTGAGGTAAAGGAAGGGGTTACTGGGTTTAGAAGTCTGAAAAATATTGCTACAATTCAGTACTTGCAGTAGATATTCAAGAAAGAAATTCAGGCAAGGGTTCTCAGTGTCAGAGAAGCATAAGGGTAAAGCAGGATGGGGGTGTCTTGCTGCAGAAACTGAGCTCAGGGTTAAGGCAAGGGTAGACTAACTTGTTGTATGACAAAGATCCCAGACCAGGGAGAAGAAATGTCAATTAAAGAAGCTGAAGGAAGAGAAGGAAAAATGAAGGGGAGAGAGAAAGAGAGAAGGGAAGAGAGAAATGAGTAGAGGGAAGGAGCAAGAAAGAAAAAACTAAGAAAGAAAAAAAGACTATAAGAAAGGATTTTGCCTTTCTGGATAGGGACTGAGCATTTTAGCAAGAGTCCTCCCTCTTGATTAGTTCTTTAGGTGTACAGATTTTAGTAGGTTTATCCTATATTATATGTCTATATGAGTGAGTATATACCATGTGCTTCTTTCTGCTTCTGGGATAGCTCACTCAGGATGATCTTTTCCAGTTCCCACCATTTACCTGCAGATTTCATGCTTTCCTTGTTTTTTTATTGCTGACTAATATTCCTTTGTGTAGATGTACCACAATTTCTGTTTCCATTCCTCCGTTGTGAGACATCTGGGTTGTTTCCAGGTTCTGGCTATTACAAATAAAGCTGCTACAAACATGGTTGAGCTAATGTCCTTATTGTGTACTTGAGCCTCTTTTGGGTATATGCCTAGGAGTGGTATAGCTGGATCTTGAGGAAGCGCCAGATTGATTTCCAGAGTGGTTGTACAAGTTTACATTCCCACCAGCAGTGGAATAGGGTTCCCCTTTCTCCACAACCTCTCCAGCATGTGTTGTCACTTGAGTTTTTTATTTTAGCCATTCTGATGGGTGTAAGGTAAAATCTTAGGGTCATTTTGATTTGCATTTCCCTGATGACTAAGGACGTTGAACATTTCTTTAAGTGTTTCTCTGCCATTTGATATTCCTCTATTGAGAGTTCTCTGTTTAGCTCTGTACCCCATTTTTTAATTGGATTACTTGATTTGTTGCATGAATTTGTGTTTATCCAGTTTTGTTATTCATTCTTTCCCTCCTCCATGGCTTAGAGACTTCCACAGCCTAAGCTTAACAAATATGTGGTCTGTTGACTAATAGAGAAATGAGGTTCCCTTTTAGAAAAGATTTAATACCCTTTCTTCACATTTGTCACTTCTGTGCTTCCTTTGGTGTGTCATCAACACCTGCAGCATCATTTGACTTTGTCTTGTGCTGTGGGTGTGGCTCTCCCTCAGGTTTCTGTCTGTGTCATAGTTAATTTTCAATTGCTGTGATAAAACATTCTAACAAGAGCAACCTCAGCTAGAACAGTTTATTTTGGCTCCCTGTTCATCATGGAAGAGAAATGCTGATGTCAGGAGCTTGAGGCCCCTAGTCACCTTAAGTCCACAGACAAAAAGCAGAGAGGGCTGCTGCTCAGCTTTCTTCTCCAGTTACACATACTGGGATCCCCTCCACTGCATCCCCTCCACTGAGGGATCACCATAGTGCTGAGGGCTTCCCTCTGCAGTTATGTCAAGATAATCCCCTTAGGCTTACTCAAAGGCCCACCTCTTAAGGGGTTCTAGATTCTGTGAAACTGACAACTAACTCATCAGTGTTGCCACAGAAGATGCTTTGCAGCATGTTCTGTGGCTCCAGCAGAGACACAGCACATACCCGCCAGGACCCAGCCAGGACCCAGTGGAGGTCATCCCCACTGTCCTTCCTTGGAGATTTCTCTACTCACACCTTTCTCCATCAATTCCCAAAGGCTCTGGATTTGATGAGGCTGTTTCAGTAAATCTCTCTTCCATGCCTGGGAGTGCACCAACTCCCATGAGCCCTCTTTCTCTCTAGATTCCAGTCACAGTGCCAACTTTCCCTAGTCTAGATGATCTGTTAGGACATGTTTATGCCTCTTTGTTTGTTTTTGTTTTTTTGAGACAGGGTTTCTTTGTGTAGCTCTAGCTATCCTGGAACTGTCTCTGTAGACCAGGCTGGCCTAGAACTCAAAGACCCACTTGCCTCTGCCTCCTGAGTGCTGGATTAAAGCTGTGCGCCACCACCACCTGGCAACTGTGCCTTTTAAAACATCTGCTGAACTGAGCAGGTGGACAGATGGACATTGAATATTCATCCAGTTTTATTGGTAGCTTCACAAATCTGTTTTTAAGCTTGCTGTTTGCCTTAGCTTATCTCACGTTTTTGGCCAACAATTTCTCCTTTTTTTTTTTTTTTTGCTTTGTCGCCTTGTTTATTTATTTATTTATTTTTTTAGTAGCTTAAAACTAAAAAGCTGATCCTACAACCTGGTATGGCTTGTGAGAACTAGGGAGAATAATCTGTCCACTCTGAGACTCAGGCTTGAGCCTAGACATTCCCCAGCTCTTTTCTCTTTTCCATGATTGTAGATACCATGCTTTTAGGCCCTAGATGTGCACTTTGGAGTTAGAATGTAGATAAGACATGTCTAGCTGCCAGCCTTGCTTCCTCCTTCTGTGGCATGGGCTGTACTGTTTCTGAGTGCCAACAGCACAGCTGCCTGTAACAGCTCTGTCCCCATGTAGGACCTGGAAACTACAGGTTTGTGGGACCTGGCAAACTCCTGGGCTTCTAGTGTCCCAGAGCCAGAAGCATAGGGGCTCAGCATCCAGCAGGCTCTGGTGCACCCCAGAGATAGTCTCTGCTCTGACATCTGCCCTTGAAAGGCCCCTGTGCCAGGTGGGGCATGGGCTAGTAGAGCGACTCCGACTGACGCGGTCCCTGACTGACTCATTTACGTTTCTTCTTCACTTCCGCTCGCGCCCTCTAGTGACGATGCAATTGAAAGTGTAGTTTATGCTTATTTCAGAGGGAGCTAAAAAGTACAGCGTTATCACCCAGATAGAGAGTTCTCTGATTTTTCTAGATGAAGGAAAATTGTCCATTATCATAGGATTTCCTCAAGAGATGGACTCTACTCATATTTGGAAGTTTTTAAACTTTGAACAAATAAAAAGTTTTTATTACTAAGCAACTTTACAATGAAATTTGGTGAAAGTTTATAAATTACAAGGACTGCAACTTGAGTAATGGACTGCTTTATAAAACCTTGCCTTAGATGTATTTAATAAGATGATACTTGATTACATTTAAGAGGGAAAAAATTCTTAGAGAAGGTTAAGGAAATCAATCGTGACAGGTTGCCATTTTCATGCCGCTCATAATAATAAGTTGCTCAGAGCAAGAACATCAAGGATGAAATGATAATACAAATTGCTTCAAGCATTTATTGTAATCCCTTGGGCATATTGATTTGTGTTTCTAATAAAAAGATGCTTTCAGATGTCTCATTGACAGAGAGACAGGTGACATGTGCCATTATGGGAATTAGAGCTGCCTCTCGTTATCTGGATTGTTGCAAGGCATTTTCAGACAATAGAACAAAATAGAGTCAACTGTGCTGTACATTCCCAGTTGAAATATCAAGGCAGTTTTGGAAAATGGCTTTTTTTATTTTAAAAGGACCATTTATTAATATTTTAAGAGTCCTCTTGAACTATAGTAAAATATTACAATAGAATAGCTTGCTTTTGTCTTTTTTTGTGGTTACATATCATCATGGAACTTTGTTTTTCTAACAGCTTCCTTCTCAAGTAATGTGGTTTCCAGTTTAACGAGGGGTGCTTTACTTCACCAAAGGCTTCATGGGGAGAATGTAAAGTTGCACTCGACCTCATGAATAGCCTAGGATGCCTTTTTCACCACTGTTACTGACAAATCATAGTCTTTTCAAGCCTCATCAGGAAAATATTAGCTACCATCAAGCTGACCACGAAGCCCTCTAGTAGCTCACAGACATGATGCAGCACACCTGCTTGGGCCATACTGGTACCCAGGCCACCATCACTGTGTCTGGCACACTGGCATCACAGCCACACACAGCTTTGTTGTGAGTACACACAGACTTAGAACTCTAGGAAAACAGGAAAGACGCTATCTTGATGAGACCTGCTCTACAAGCACAGAGAAACATCTAAAGTACAAATGTTGGTTTTGGTCCCTGAATTCCTTTAAATATGAATTTTGACTATAAAGCAAATGCCCTTCATAACAAATGTGTTATTTAAATGCTTAGTTCTGCATAATGCTCTGAATAAGAAGTGTTTGCTGTGTTTATCTATGTTAAGTAAGAATATATTTGCTAGTTTCCTTATGCCTTAGGACAATAACAAATTATCTGCAATTTAAATTTATAACATAGAATTCTACTTTAGGCAGGTAGGCAATTTCATTTGGTAGGGCAATTTCCCAGACCTGTTTGTAGAGCACAGATAGGATGGAGGAGATAAGATTAAAAGAGAGTGGAGGTATGAGTGTCTTCTGTCACTCAAGTTTTCAGGGTGCCACTCTGTGCCACCTTTCTCAGGCCAGAGGATTCCTGTAACCAGCTGCTGCTGACCAGAGTGCTAGAGATGCCCCGCTGTTCATTCTTATGCATATGGAAGTCCTCTGTTGACAGCCTCTGTAAGCAACAGGTCTCACAGAATCTGAATCAGACATCATTGGAGACAATTTTGAGCCAGGAATCAGTGTAAAAGGAGGGCCCTTGGGTTGTCATGGTCCCCTTGCCAAAGTCCACTGGAAGGGGATGTGGTTCTGTTGAACATCTGTATCTCTCTGCCTTCCTTCCTTCCTTCTGTTGCCTCCCTCATTAATTCCCTCATTCAGAGCCAGGCTCTGGGCAGGCTGTGGGGTGTCTGTCCACGCCTCGCCACTGAAGTAAACCTCCTTTCCTTTCCACTGGGCCCAGGGGTCTGTAGCTCACTGTGCAGAGGATCCTTGGATGTTTTCACAGCAGCACATAGCAAGAAGTGCAGATGTGATAAGGCTTGTTTGCATGCTTATTGTTGCTCTGATGACACACAGTAGCCTCTTCACAGTACGCATGAGTCCTTCTTCCCTCCTTCCACCTCTCCACTCCTCACTCTCACTGCCTCTGTAAGAGGGCTGTCTTAAGCTTGTAGGGCCATTTAGCCACACACTTGTGTAGACCAGTGATTATTCTGCTCCTTCTATCACAGTTCCTTGCCTTGGACTATCCATTCATCCTGGTGTTTCCGACACTGCACAAGCTAGCTCCTCATTAAATGCTGGTTGAAGATATGTGTCAGCCTAAGACAACTACATAGTTAACTTATCCCTGTCCTCCATAAGGTTTTAAATGTCATGGAGACAGAAGCTGTGCTTTGTACATTCTTATATATCATGCTTTTTACACAGCCAGTAATTCTGGACAGACAACAATGAATTAAATAAAAATGACTCTTGTGAACATGGTTTATAATAGTTGTGGAGATGGTGACCATATCATTCATAAAAGTAGAAATGCCGTGCAGGCTGGTATAAGTACTCTGATAGTATACAAAGTGGCTTAGGGCACAGAGACAGCACTGACTGATGGCTATCAGGCTTTGCCTGCGTTTTCCTATCTGGTTTTTTGTTTGCTCTTATTTGGGGAATTACATAGTATATTACTTTATTGGATTGTTGCTCATTTTCTTTTTGGCCTGTGGGAACCTTTTAAGCAGGTTATGTATTAGTATGAACCATCATCCTCAGCATTTTTTGTTCTTCTACTAAAAAATGTACCTGGCTCTTTTTATATTTTCTTTGTCTTAGCTCTGGGATCATCCTAAATTCCCTTCATCAAAGAATGGTATTTTGAAGTTAGGTGTTGGGAGTAGGGCATGTTTATTGCTATTGAGATGTGCTGTTTTAGGCCCTTGTACTGGTAGAATGGGGGGATAGATGAATATATAGGAGAATGGTGGATGGTTAAGTGGATGGATGGGCATAAAAAGAACTTTATTCACCTGTTCCGGTTGTTGTCTTGAATGGCTTACTTCCTCTGTCTACTAACCTAGGCCTCATCCTAGAAGCTTCTAGCCTCCTTACAATCTAACCTAGGCCTAGAATGTTTTCAGCCTCTGAGACTCACTACTGAAAGCTCATCCTTTCTTGTTCTTTCTGAGCTCTTAGCTGACTGGTTCAACTCAGCTGTTCTGTCTCAAAGTCCTTTCCCAGATGACTTACTCAATCTTGCTTTTCTCTCAGCCTCTGAATTGGTCTGCTTGGCCCCCAACTAACTGTCTGCTTTAATCTCCTCAATCCTTCTCGTTCTGTCAAGTCTTCTCTGATTCATCACTTTTCCCACCACTCAATTAAACATCACTTTCAAACATGGGTGCTTCCTTCTACAAACTGTCTTTACCTTCATTTTTTGGGATTAAAGGTGTCTACCACCATGCTTGGACCCAAGTTTTTCTTTACCTAAGATTTGTTCTATACCAGGCTAGCCTTGAGCTCAGATCAGCTTGCCTCTGTCTCCTGGATTAAAGGGGTGTTTGTATTCCAGCTGGATCACACAGACCTGGAAGGCCTTTGGATGTGATCTCTTGCCAGAATAGCAGCTATCCTCTGAATCAACACCCTCTACAGATGGATGTACATACCCGCATTTATGTCTATTTTTTTATTGATATACACTGGATCTCATGAATTCAGGCAGAAGTCTAGTTGTATCTCAGGTCTACAGGGTTTCTTGTACTTGGCTCTATCTGTACAATAATTCTCTTCTCTCATACTGGGAAACTGTCTGCTAATATCTGTAGTGTGCTTATGTTTGCATTCCCTTAACTGTAACCAGCTACATCTCAATGCATTTGGGTTCCGATGTCTTGTACCACTTCACCTTGCTTATTGTCTTTTCTTTATTGACCATAGCATAAATCAAGGAAAGCTACATTAGAAAAAGCCTATTGGGGAGTATATACTGGGGTTTGTCTTTGATGGAAAAGGCACGTAGGCAATATGATCATGCATTCTCTCAGTGTTGAGCATGCCATGTGGCCTGGTGAATGAGCAATGATCTCTGCACAGATGTGCAGGCAGCTATACTGATAGATGAGTTGAACACAGCATAGGAGAGCATTCATCTTCCCTGACACTCATGCATAGGTCTCAGTACTCACAGCCCTCAGTGTGGGTGTTCCATCAGCACCACACTAATGTCATTGTAAACCCAGGGGAAGGGACCACTCAAGAGTTAAGTGTGCCACCCTACCTCTAAGCAGATGAGGGCCTGTTTTGTTTTTCTTGTTGGGGACTAAAAGCAGCATTCCTTAGTGAGAGGCTAATCTCACCAAGTGAAATGAGTGACTCTGACTTCTACTTTTTCCTATGCTTCCTACATAGTAAATAAACTATACCAGTCTGAGGTATGACTTAAATCACATTCACATTCTTTTAGACTAATGTTCTAAATTAGGATACCTTAGTGATAATGGGCAGACTTAGCAAGCTAGGCCTAGAACCCAAACTTAGATTTAAGCCACATTACCAGATTTCTTTTAACTTCACCATTGGTGCTGACATGAAGTATATTTTTTGCATTGCAGTAATATTGATGGCACACTCTTGAGTCACACAGTCACGTAGTTGCTAAATTGTATTATGGGCACTTTTCTTTAACCTCCAAATAGAGACTTAAAAAGTAGAAATGAAAGACAAGCACAAACAGCATAGCTGCAGAGAGTTCATTAACCTGTGGAAATGAGCAAATTGTATATGACACAATTTAGAAAGAGATTTGTTTTGTTTTGGTTGAATATTTAGTCATTCAAGCAACAATTTTCTTAACTTAAAGTCAATAATTTGTTTTGTTATTACAATTACAAAAATTGTTTCATAGCCTTAAGATATAGACATGGTCTGAATCACACAATGTAGAGAATAGAATTTTCATAATGGATCAATTTAATACGTTTTTAATTCCAAACAATATAAAGAAAAATGACTACTATGAGTTTAATCTTGGTCTCAGATGATGCATTTGCCTCTTGTTTGGGTGAAGGCAGATCATTGGGTGTTCTGCCTCTTCCCAGCAGGCTGAGCACACAGACTCATGAGCAGGGAAATCATTATCAGGGAATGATGCTGAATAGGCGAAGGCTAGACTCAGGTCTCTGCACTCTTGGATCATTAGTCAAACCTCTTCTAAGGTATAGTCCTGAGTGGCCTTCTGGATAGCAAATCATAACAATTCACTAAAACAAACAAAACACCCAAGAAGGCCAGGCAAGATGGTAGACACCTTTAATCCCAGCATTCTGGAGGCTGAGGCAGGCTGATCTCTGTATTTGAAGCCATTTAGGGCTGCTGACATGTATATATCTGCATGCACATGTATTTTGAGACAGGGTCACATGTGACCCACACTGACTTCCAGCTTACCGAAGCCAACCATGAACTCTTGATCCTTATTCCTTCACCTTCCTAGTGCTGGTATTGTAAGCACAGAGGTATTTGATTTTGAGAGACCCGATACTGTTGAGATCTAAGAGACAGTACTTAACGGGAATTACTGCAGTGTTTAGGGATTAAGTGCTCAGATATAGAAGCAAGGCCCTCAAATGTCCTTGTGTGGCCTGGCATAAATGGGGAAGCTCATAGAGAAACTAGTCCTAAGAATGGGTATAGGCACCTTTCCTCTTGCAGGGCTTCTGGGGTTGAGGGGTAGAAACTGTATAGAAATAATTTTTGCCTGTGTCTCTACATGATGGGCACCCCTGTGGGAGAGTCCCAATCTCTGTAAGCCAATCTCAGTTGGCTGCCTACGTATGCCTAGGGAAAATCTCCCAGGCTCTAAGACTCACATAGGCAAGAGCACTGCAAGCTTCTGTACCCTAGGAGGGAACAGACCAGAGAGGAAAGCCAGGAACATTTATGGCACTGTGGCTGTAAGGAAGGGATAGGACCACATTACATGCCTGTGGCCAGTCAGTAGCCTCGAGAGTGTGGGAACATCAAAGATGGCCTTCTCCTTGGATGCCACAGGAGTCTGTGCACAACCTCCTAAAACTTAGATGTGGGGTAAAGAAGCAGTCAGAAGGCCTAAATGTGACTTTATGTAAATTGTAAAGTGTAAATTGCTAATTTTAATGACTTTTCTTAGAATTTTGGGAAATACCTAGCAAATAAGCCTATTCTGTAAAATACTGTGTACTGCCCTAAAACTCCCCAAGCTTTGACTCAAGATCAAGAATTCCAAGTGCCATTAGAGATGATCTTGGATCTCCTAACTGAGATGAGGGGCTAAAGATGTTGAAATCTTGGGATAAGGTGCTTTCTGCAGAGGTCATGCTGGGTCAAGGTCAGTGATGTCAGGAAACCCTCAGAAGCATCACACTGCAACAGAAGGTAGACTGATTTGTTGGACACAGGCACATTTCAGAGCATAGATTCCCAAGTGTCATATCCTGCAGTCTGATTGGAGTTTGGCTTTCATGGGCTAAATAAATAATGGATCTGGCTCTTTGGAGAGCTCCACTGACCTTAGATCAGTAGCATTTTGAGGCTACAAAGACAGAAGTTACATGTTGGAAGATGAAGGAGCAAGAGGTGAGTGTTCTCTGGGGCCTGTGGTCAAGAGATCACTGTTTGGACTTACCCCAGAGATTAAGGTAGCCATGTTGATAGGGAATGCTAATAAGAGAGAGAGGATGTAGAAGAATCCAGAAAAAAAAAAAAAAGATTGCTGATAGACTAGACCCAAAGGAGTCAAGTTCATAGTCTTCAGAGCATATGAGAACTGACTGCAGGGAAGATGCAGCAGAGTATATTTGCATGAATACACTTCTGGGAAGTGGGAAGTATGCTCATCTCAGTGAATTGGTGAGACCTCCTGAGGCATTAGAGAAATCTCAGGAACTCAAAGGGAGAGGAAGCTGGCAGAGGACATCTGAGAAGACTGGACGTAGTGCTGCGAGCTGGTGAAGGCTTTTCTTACATTGTCATGAGACTTTCTCTGGTCGTGCCTTATTGTTCAGATGTAGAGACAGTGATATGGAGTTGAGACTTTGCTGTAAGGGCTGGCTGGGATGCAAGTTAGAGTAAGCTGATGTCTAGAAACAGATTCTGGCATATTCTGCAGCTCAGACTAGGCACAGCACCTGCAAAACTCTTCTGAGGAATTGGCCCTTTAGTGATCCTGAGACTAGAAGCACTGTTCTATGGCATACATCCTGGAGCCTAGGACTGCTTAATACTGAGGTAACAGGGTTTTGCAAAAGGTAGGATAAAGTAGGCTGAAAATTAAGGCAAGCATCAGAACCACAATGAGGTATGGCAGAGTTTGTATTGTGAGCAGAGGTTGAAAAGCCTTTTGGCTAGCAAGTAAAGGGCTCTAATAGAAAAATCACCAACATGCTTACATAGATGAGTTGTCTATTTCAGGAGGTGGAAACTCATAAAAGGCCGGGGAGGCTGAAGCTAAAATCATTGTCATCAACAGAATGCTCTTGATGGGCTTCTTAGTAGGTTATATACAGTTGACAAAAGAAATCACTTTTAGAGATCCCACACCCCACTTGAAAAGCAAAAAGGAAAGAGAACAGGGGCAGAGGAAAGAGGGATAACAGAATGTCCAAGAAGTATGGAACAATTTTTTTAATGCAATGTGAATAATGGAAATAGGAGAAGAAAAAGCAGTGAAAAATTTTCTTGAAACAGTAACTCTGAGAACTTACTGAAATTAATGACAGATACCAAAAAAGAGGCTCAAAAAATGACATCCAGGGGTACCATGTTCACATAGCAGAAAACCAGAAAGAATCTTGAAAAAAGACAAAGTAAAAAGCTCTTGTCTAAAAGGGCAGTAATGCTTTCTATCACAGCCGCCTGAAGAAGGGAAACTCAAGCTTGCTGCCATAGCCTAGGCAAGCAGAGCAGGGTAGAGTCTTATGACCCAGCTGCTGCACAGGAAATAGAAATGATGAACAGAGAGAGCAGATCATAAAGAACGCTTATCACTGAGGGAAAAGGAGAAAGTGTTGGAATGGAATGAGTTCAAGGGAGGATGAGAGGGATAACATAGAGTAGGTTTTAGTTAGGGAATACAGGGAAGTCTTGGAAGACTGGGTACAGGTCTCCCAATGGATGGTGGTAGTATGCAGGGCTGGGGATGGACCTCAGGGCCTTGTGCGTGCTATAAGTGTGCTTAGTCACTGATATAAGTCCTCAATCCAGAACCCAAAACTTAAAGAATATGTGCTTGGGAATGGTGGGGGACAGGAAGTGTTTATCCCACAACACTGGGGACCTGAATTCTATCTCTACAACCCATGTGAAAATGTGTGTGTTGGCAAATGCTGTATTACCAGCACTGTGGAAGTGGGGAACGCAAGGTCTCCCCCCCCCCCCCCCGCCAGGAGCTCTCAGGCAACCAGCCTCACCTAGTAGATGAGCCCAGGACCATCTCAGAAGACAGCTCTTGAGGAAGGACATCTCAGGCTGACCTCTGGCATCCAAAAGCATATGTATATAAAACACCAATGGATATATATTTTTTAATGTTCTATCTGTTTTCCCTGCATGTATGTGCACCATCTGGGTGCCTGGTGCCCACAGAGGTCAGAAAGAAAGGTCATAATTCCTAGAACTAGGTTACAGATGGTCATGAGCTGTCTGCTGAGAATCATACCCAGGTCCTCTACAAGAGCAGCCATGCTCTTTACCACAGAGTGAGCCATCTCTCTAGCCCCCAGGATCTATATTTTTAAAGCACGATAAAAGCAAAACATTCATAATTTGTAAATTTATTAATATCTTATTAACAGGAATTCAGGTTCCTTTAACTTGTTTTCTTCAGTGCTTCTCTCCGTGTGCTTAGTTGTGATTTCCCCGCCATATTGAAGCCCTGCTGCCATCATTGAAATTCTGATTAAGATCTTCCAGACCTGGCAGAGCTGTGCCTGGTCTGGCCTTGTCCTTTACCCTGGTCAGCATTAGTGTTTGTTGCTATTCTGTCCTTTGCCCTCAAAAAATGGCCAAGGGCTCAAGAGAGTCTACTTAGAACTGGGCTGTTCTGGGTTCAGCCATGAGCAGCATTTGTTCAGAATTAGAACCTGTTGACTCTATTTTGCCATAAGACAATTCACTAATTATTAGAATTTTAGTTCTTTTAGTTTAGGGCAACCTTTTCGTCATTATGTGGCATGCTTGTTTTTAACAGCTAATATGTGTAATTACATTTCAAATAAGTGCGCTCCAAGTGTTTTCACAGCATTTTGATATTGGTTCTGTGACCTAGCAGTTGTCTTCTGGTGGTTGAATAATTAATTTGTTTCTAAGAGCTTTTGAGTTTGATGGTTGCCTAACACAAGGGTTTCCTTGTGGAAGGTTTGCTGGCTTCCAGTGACCCTTTGCTGCCATCTGGTACAAATTCAAAGTGCTTCTGTCATCTGCTGCTAATTGCTGTCACCTGCACGTTGCAGTCCCTCATAGCTGAGACTCTGGAAGTGAGACACACTGCCTTTTAGAGGGAGGTTTCTTGTGCACTTGCAGATGTACCCCTGAAAGGGAAGATGGAGCAAACATGCAGAAGCATTTTAGGTCAGTTTCTCTATTTTAATACCTAAGGTGTGAGGAATGGTGACAATTTTATGAAAGTGATTAATTCAGTACATCCCAAGTGATTTTGTTTGTTTTATGATTTGTTTTGAGTGGTTTTGGTGATTAGGGCCTTTTTAGGCTTAGAGATTGTTTCTATGCATTTGACAGAAGACTTCTTCAGCCCTCTTCCCATAGATGATAAGCTTGCACCCGGGCACTAGCCTGTAGCACCGTATTATATTAATGTATTTTACGTGTAATTTAGAGAACAAGAAGAATACCCTGATTTGAAGTCTAAACTGTCCCCTGTGGCACTGGCACAGCTGATAATCGTGAACGAGAAAGATGTGTATATCAAATAGTTTACAAAATGAAGCCAGCTGTGTTTCCCTACATACTGTGGCTTCCTGACATGCATCATTAAACCTTATTAGCTACTTCCTTTTACAAAGATTCTTGTAGTCTTGAACATTGCATATTAACATTTTCTGCCCCTCCAACTGGAAATTATTTGCTTTATTGTAGAGTGTCAACTTGCTCTAGTTTCTGATGCGTTCTAATTGGTACTTTAGAGTATAATCATCGTGAGATACCACGCCATGCATTTCTTTATTTGGAAATTAATACAGACCTTTTCACTTTATCTGTCAATCTGAGCAACTTTTCACACAATTCCCAACTCTTGAGATTGCTTACAAGCCATTAAGTATGAAATGGTTCATAAAATGTCTGTAAAGACATAAAGTAACACAAAAATTTTAGATGGTTTGAAATAGTGTTACATTTGCCAAGATACCAGCAATAAAGCTTTAGACCGTTTTAATAATAAAAGGGTGATTAAGGAAGATGAAAAGTTTATTTAACCATATTACCCTTATCATTTAAATGTTTCAGCAAATCTTCTGAATTTTATTTTCCTCTCAAAACAAACAAAAAAAAAATGCAAAACATGAGCTCTGTGGATTTTGGAAGCCAAGGAGCTGATTTAGAGGTAAATGTTAGATAGGATAGCATCACTTCAATTTTTTTCTCTGTCTTTGCCATTCTGTGACTGCCATTCTGCTCTGCTGTCCTAAAAATTAAAATGTTTACCTCTTATTAACTTCTAGTTAATAGCTACTTAAGCTGATGTGTGGGTGGGACAGAAAATGGCAGAAACTAGTTGTTCAAGATGATAGTAATTCTGAGGTGCTTCGAACACTGGCCAACATTTTATATCTTCACATGTTTTTTTCAGTGTTATTATAAATAGGTAGTATGCATCTTATTATCAGAACACTTAATGAATTAACTGAAAGAATACTCCTAGGTTTGGTCTCAGTACTATTTCAGCCATAGTCCTTTTGAATCAGTGAGCAGCTCTTGATTTAAAAGCACTCTTGCCGGTTTTTGTAGCGATAGATATCCTGGAGAATGCGGAGGGACCTTCTTCAGTAGTCCATATATCACATAGATTCAGTCATCCATGAAGCATCGGGGGAGAGTCAGACCTGATATTTGCCATAGTGTCGGTGTTAAAGCTCTTTTCCTGCATCCCTTGCCTTGCCTTTTTTCTGAGCTTCCTGGCACAGAAGGGCTCTAACAGAGCTGTGTAAAGATTCTTAAGCTGTGACTCTTGTGTAGCTAAACTATACCACCATGATATTGCCCAGTTAAACACTCAGGAGTTTTCTGTTGTCCTCTTGCTATTCCTAAGATGCTGTGAGTCAGAATTAGTAACCTCAGATGACTTAGCAAACTTCCACTAGAGAAAGCAGACAATCTACAAAAACTAAGAGTGCATACATTGGAAGCCCTGAGTATATGTTCAGTGATTTCCTTAAGTCTTGATAGAGTCCAGAATTTCAGTAGTATTATCAAATTATTTAAAAGCACAAGATTTGATTCTATTGAGTAATATATTTTATAAGCTAGCATCTTCAAATGAATATTTAAGAGCAACTCTGAAGAATGATTTAACAGACTCTCTCTCCCAGGATATCTAAAAGAAGGTACTTGCTACATGAAGAAATAGACCAACACTTACACATATACCCTCCAGAATAAAATGTATCAAATAGTATCTTCAGATTGAACTGTTAGAAACAGTGGAACAAAATGAGAAGGGATAAGTACCCTATGTCTTAAGGAAAGCAGTGGTTTGACTAGTGAGCCCAGAACCTGCTAGGTGTATTCACATTCCGTGAGAGCACTGGTGACTCAAGCTCAGTCTGCTGTCTCCAGATAGTAAAGACCAGGCTAGTGTTCTACTTCTGAAATACATTCAGAAGGTAAATAGTATTTACTAAAACACATACAAAGTTGCCAAAATAAGTTGCATGTGGCCCACTGCATGAGTGTAGACAGGTAAGACTTAGTAGTTCATATTCCAAAAGGAAAAATAAACACACTTAAGACAGGAAAAAAATCCACCACAGATTACCACACACATGTATCAAAACAAACAGAGATGAGCAATGAAAACAAACAGAAAAAAAAAAAAGTAACCCATCAACCAACCTGCTCAATAGTGAAGAGGGTTTTCCCAAAGCAGATATCATGGTTGTCAAGCAAACCAAAGATGGCATTGACTTCCAGGGATGACCTGATAAGGCCATGGAACCCTGAGGAAATGAACTGGGCACCTGTGGAGAATGTCCCAGGACAGAGCCATCTCAGTCAGATAAATCTGTGTCTTCTCAAGGATGTGCACACACTCATCTGTATGTTATAGATAACACATTTTTTGAGTTAAAAATAATAATAACCCATGATGCTGTTCAACACAGTTGTTCAGTCCATTCTGCCTTTAAAAAGAGGGCTGCACGTTATCCTTGACTCCTGGAATCCATGGAGAGCATTTGTGGCTCTGCCTCATTGACTTAGCCAATGAATTACTAGCATCCAGAGGCAGGTTTTTTTGGGTGTGTGTGTGTGTATGTATGTATTTTGCTTTTTTTTGCACATATTCTTAAATGTCTGCCAAAGCATTGCTTCCAGAGTGACAAGTAATTTTTACCAAGTAGGTGAATTTGTAACTACAAAGTCTTTGATAATTCAGAAAGACTATAAAACTCCAGATTATTGAGTCTTTCATATGTCATTAATAACCATAAATGTCAATTAATGGGGGGAGGAACCTGCTTTTAATTTAAGTTTCATGACAAGAACATTATCTACATAAAATGTAAGAATTGGGTGTAGTTTATGAGTTTTACATAGTTAAACTAAGTTGCCAACCAAATACCTGACCTCAGACACCAGTCATGTGACTGGTGCTGCATACTGAGATGTGTGCTGTCAGTGGCTAGTGTAAGGTTTTGACGTAATTCCTTTAAGTTGGTGGATGATTTGATCAAACCACTTAAAACTGAAGGCTCTCTGTATTGTTACCACAGAATCAGGTAAATACACTCAGGCTGTTCCGACCACTCTGCAAACTCTAGCTGCCATTTCACACACTTGGCTTATACACTGTATAGCATTTTGAGTGTGTTGGGGTGGGAGCTTCAAATCTTTAATAGGATTTCTTCCTTATACTGGTAGATTTTTATTCAGAGAGCTCTCCCAGCCCTATAGTCCAGAGTGTTTAAAGCCTAACAATTCTGCCCTGAACTCTTCATGATAAGAAGATATTTAGGTCAACTCTGCTGTCAAGAAAAAAAAAAAGAAAGAAAGAAAGTAAATCCATGAGGTTAATGTACTGAGCAGGTGATCTAAGAAGCCATGCTTTACAGAGAGCAGACTCCAGGAAGACTCTGTGTCAACCTGGAGTGCCCTCTGCTGGCAAAGCCTTGCCATGCCACACACTCAACTTTGGACATAAAAGAGGAAATGAATGAAATGCCAACCTAACCATGGTACTGAGTATTTTGAGAATGTGGACCATGGATGAGAGTGAGAACTAACTGGAGGATTTGGTCTCCTTTTATAGCCACCCATGAAAGGTGCTACAGATATGGTATAATGGTCAGAAGTCAGGTGCTTTAGAAAATACAGGCTTATCTTTACACCTATGCTAGATTTCAGTATCCTTTGTGTATCTAAAGTAAAGACGAAACTTCGAGATCTTTTACAGATTTCCCTTATTTATACTTGTTTTAAACACAATTTTGATGTTTCACAGTAGAAATTTTTGAAATAATTTGTAATTAAAATAAAAATTGTAGCAAAACAACATGTTAAATTGTATTGTCCTAAATTTGCTGGCTTTTTAGCATTTTGATTGTTTTTCAATAAAAGTTTTAATGTCAGTAAGGGTTGCTAGCCAGCAATCAGCAGGACCAGTCTATCCCACTTGAACCTGCAGAATCAGCACAAGCTTTTCAGAAGAGACCCAAGACTTGATGCATGCACAGATGCATGTGCTTGGCTGCTGTGCTCTTTTCTGGTATCACTTCAAGTTGTGAAGGATGACCTGGTATGAGTGGACTATGTCATAGGAAAGGCCAGAGTCAGTGTGTAAGCTGCAGTGTTTTTAGAAGGCGAGTACCACAGTGCTCTTAAGTTGAGTGTACCGCAGGTGCCAGGAGTCAGTCATTCACTGTGATGAAGCCAGGTCACAATGTGCATTTTTCTACACATAGGAGGGAAATGGGGCCTACCTGTGTGAGATCTACTTGAAAGCCTTTGTCTCCTGATTATGTTTCTCCTTGAGTGTTGAAAGGAGCTTCCCTTCTCTTTGTTTGGTACTTGACACTTGTAAGATTTTTTTGTTTTTATTTTTAAAAAAAATGATGATCCTGTGTGTGTTTGTGAGTGAGTGTGTGCACCAGTGGGTACACATGTTGAGGCCAAAGTTGGCATCAAGTGTTGTCCCTCAATCACTTCTCCACCTTTGTGTTTTGAGGCAAGTTCTTTTCAACCTGGAGCACACTGATTCCACTTAGCTCCTGTCCAACAAGCCCAAAGGTCCTCCTGCCCCTCCCCGTCAGCAGGGAGGCTAGAGACCTGTGCTGAGCCTGCCTTTACATGGGGCCAGAGACTGAGTTCAGGTCCTCAGGCTTGCACTGTAAGTGAGCACTTGACCAACCACGCAGTCTCCTCAAGGCGTCTACATTCTCTTTTTAAATGTAAATAACCAAAGAAAAAATGTTTTGTATAATACATTTAGGAAGCCAAGATAAAACCCTAAATTGTGAGTGAAAAGTAGTCAAAGTTCTTTTGCAGATAAGTACGTGGGTTATGAACTATTGTTTCACAGTAGACCTGAATGTCTTACGTAAATACAGAGTTTGATAAATTTTAAGGTAAATATTCTGTAATTGTGAGCATTATCACACTGGTACTTACTTAGAGAGCTCTTAAAGCACAGATTATTGAGCCAATAGACAATAATGGCCAAAAGAAGCTCTTCTTATTTCGCAGATCACTGGGGCGGCAACAGTAATAGTCAGATACATCGTCAGCGCATGGCCAGCTGCATGGGTGCAGACAGTTAAGACTTAGTAGTTCATATCCCAAAATGAATAAGTAAACAAGCTGGACGTGCCAAAAGCTATCTCATTTTACCATGGTTTGAAGTGATAACTTCAAAAAAGATCTACTAATAATTTAAGCTCCATTATAGGAAGTTATTGACATAAGATTTGGGGATTAGATGAAATATGCAGCCTTTATTTAAATACGAATACAGATCTTAAAATTACTTTCTTCTTCCATCTTCATATTGGGCTAAACGTGATAGTACAAACTGATTTTTTTCAGACATTGAAATGAAATATTCCTTTTATAGGAATCCAGTTAGGTTCATAGAAGTTCTGCATCAGTGTTGTATTAAATCTGAATAAAAAGACATAGTTGTCTAGAAATAGCTGGTAAGAAGATATTAATGGTTACCATTTTCCTCCTTATGCATCTTTTTGTTTTGTTGTTGTTGTTGAATTATTTTTATTAATTACAGTTTATTCACTTTGTATTCCCCCTGTACTTCCCTCCCTCCTCCCCTTTCAATCCCACCCTCCCTCTGAGCCACCCCTGTCCCTCTCCCAGTCCACTGATAAGGGAGGTCCTCCTCCCTTTCCCTCTGATCCTAGTCTATCAGGTCTCATCAGGACTGGCTGCATTGTCTTCCTCTGTGGCCTGGTAAGGCTGCTCCCCCCTCAGGGGGAGGTGATCAAAGAGCAAACCAATTAGTTCATGTCAGACACAGTCTGTGTCCCCATACCTTCATGCAGGGGTTCCAGGCCATCTCCATGAGTAGTCCTTGGCTGGAGTATCAGTTTCAGAGAAGACCCCTGTGCCTAGACTTTTTGAATCTGTTGCTCTCCTTGTGGAGCTCCTGTCTTCTACAGGTCTTACTCTCTCCCACTTCTTTCATAAGATTTCGTGCACTCTGCAGATATGCTCATGATCATGGAGTCTCAAATGAATTAGACATTTTATCAGACGCTTCTTTCTTTTTCAAATTGTACAATATTTACAGGAAAGACATAGGGCAAATTAAAATATATAGTTTTCTTCAACAGTGAAAATTGGCTCTTTGAAATTTTGTGATTCTAAAATACTCCCACATAAGGAATGAATACGTGTGAATTCTAGTGGACTGGTAAGAATGCTGTGATATTTTTGTTCTTTGAATCTAGTTGTGATGGTACCAATAGTTACTGGTATTTCAGAGCTGTGTTTCTAAGATTTTATACCTTAATACATTTGCTCTAGTTTGGTGTGCACATTCATTTCGTAGGAACTTAGTCTGTGTGGGTACTTTTAACTTTGAGATGGATGGGAATGGTGCTGTTCTACAGAGATAAGGTCCGTTTCTCATTCGTCCTGGTTTCATTAAAAAAAAAACAAAAAAAAAAAACAAAAAACTGACTGATCTTTTCTTGATTAAGCAGGAGAACACCGTATTTACCCTTTATTGTTGATATAAACCATTATTTTACTGAGAACCATTAGCTATTTAAAACTTGGTACATAAATTAAAGAGGAGCTAAATGGATTTGTGATCGTTGCCATTAGTAGCATTTTAGATTATACAGGCAATTATTGTGTTCATTATCCTAGAACAGCCCCTTTACAGAGCCATTGTGGTTGTCTTAGGCATTATGCACAAATTTTCCCTTGGAGATTAAAATTTCCAGTAGCGTATTTAATTTTGTTATCACAGTTGTTTCAAATAAAACAAATATTATGACAAGCAGAAGAAAATTTGCTTTACTAATATAAGAACTTAGTAGTAAATGTTGGAAAACACTTCCTAGAATATTTAATTTACCTTTTCTCATACAGTCATAATTACTTCAAATGGTTAATAATATATCTTCAGGTTAAAAAGGTTTTACAGTCCTTTCAGAAGGTTCTGGCTTGTTTGGGTGTTTAAGAAATTTCTTCATAATGCAAAGATACACATCAAAGCTGAAAGTGACACTATCTGTGACTTTGTAGTTACCTAATTTTTCTTTGAAGTACTTTTTGAGTCTCTCAGGTTTTAGATAGAGAAACTTTTAAAAATGTTGCAGAGAAATTGAATATTAAAAGGTTATTAATTGAAAGTATTTTGTTTTTTCAAACAAACTAGTGTTGAAAACATCTTTTCTTACTGTTGCCCTTTCTGGGAATTAACCAAAGTCAGGTTAAGGAAGGGCAGAAAGGCCCTGAAAGAACATGAGGGTACCTTCCTGCCCACTGGGGGAGTGGCCTCTGACCCTTTTGTGTCTGTCATCATCGCCCCCTCTCTCCCTGGAAGGGGGTGGGAAAAGGGAGCATTTGGTTGCCTTCAAAATTGCTATCAACTGGTTGACAGTCAGCTACATCTGTCTTGCTCAATTAGAAAGGTAGTAATGTCTTGAGTTATCTGCACTTCCTGTGCACGGGCTGCTTTAGTGTGTCCATCCTCTCTGTGGCATTCATTTCTCAGAGGATTTGTGCAAGCTTTTGCTCTCTCACTACTCTGATGCAGGGGGAAGTGTGAGGCAGTGGTTATGCATTTCGCAAGACAGTAATTCTTTATTTTATTACAAAAAAAGGCCAACTCTGGAAGGCCAGATTAAATCATTCCTTTCACTTTTTAATGGGATTTGGATGAATAGAGTAAAATATGCACTTTGCATTCATTGATAGCATCTTTAGGTTGAGGTAATTGAGTCTTTTTTCCCTGACTGAATGAATAATGACTTCATCTGATCCTCAGTGAGGCCTGAAACTTAGACTGCCTTTGTCACAGCAGAAAGATCTGGGCTTTGAAACATGCTCTACTTCCCTGGCTTAATTTTTCTTCATTTTAATCCAAAACCCTATTTTTCTCAATAATTCAAGCATAAACTATGTAGTAGTGAACTAGCGGAAATCGCATGGTATTTGTCCTCCTTGTGCTGCTTTTTAAATGGAGCTGATAAATCAGCCACTGAGGTCTGAGCTGCCTCATTCTCAAGAGAAGGAAAGCAACGCTGGGGAATTGTCAAATCTCTTGAATACTGGTGCTTTCAAAGTGCTCCCTCTCTCGGGAAGTAGTCACTTTACTGTTCTACTGTGAGACCTGAAGGTGGGAAGGCCATGCTGGGCCTGAGGGTAGTCCCACATGATTTCCGGGCTGAGGCAATCATTTGCTGCTGAGGACTACAGCACTTGTTCTTAGGCAAACAAAAAGCTGGGAGTCTTTGGTCTCCACAGCTTCTGTCGAAATGAGCTGCTTTGTGCAGAGGAGCTTCTGTGTCAAACCATGACCCATTTGTCATCATGGGAGTGATATTCTGTGTAAATCTGACATGTAGTTATTGTTTGGAATAGTTATGGCAGGCCAGGGAGCCCCTGAGTGAGGGCATGCTGCAGATGCACTGGGCTCTGTTCCACACAGCAGGCCTGTGCCGCAGGGGAGGAGAGGTGCCCTGGGCACTGGTGTGGGTCCAGGCGCCAGGTGTTCTCCTGGGTCCTGGTCAGTGGCTCTGGTTTCTATAGAGCTTTGAAAGATCATGGTGTGTTTACCAACATATTTCAGACATAACCCTGGATAGAGAAGAACATTGTTTTGGGGTATTTCTCTTTCATAAGACATACAGTACTAGCATCTATCCGTTTTTCTGAGTAGACTCTTTCTGGTAGGTAAAAAGGAGTTCTCATAATTAACTCATTTTCATAACCTTAGAGTCTAATACAAGGTGTAGGAAGCATGTAATTACTCGTTTAATTAGTTTTCTTTACAAAGTACTTAATGGGCTTTCTGAGAAACTTGTTTTGTTTTCTTTCTCACAATGGCTTTTCATGGTCTCATAAGAAAATATTTTTGTGGCAAATATTAATCAAAACTAGATTTGAAGTAAATTATGAGCTGTGGGAAAAGCTAACTTTCTTAGGCTATGAAGTAAAATGTATTAGTTCAGCTAATACTCAGATTTTTACATTTAAAAGAGTTTTGCTTGCTTTATTTTTTTTTTTAAGATTTTTGTGGTCATATTCTCTTCTTCCCTCTCCCCTTTTTCTCACTCTGTTTCTTTTCTTTTCTTCTTCTCTCTCTCACAACCCTGCTTCACTTTTCTTTTTCCCAAAAGCTTTGCCAAATTCAAGGAAAGTTAAGGTGGCAGAGAGATGTTTAGCCTGATAGCACTCCGTCTGCTATTCAAACCATCTGAGTCAGGTATCCCAGTTCAGTCCTCCACATTGTTACCAGACTGCACCAGGCCGGCAGCTATGGCCTTATCTAGTATCGTGTGTGTGACCGGTGACCTATCTTCTCCAACTACCGGTATTCCAATGGGTAGTCCTATTTCATATAAGAGTTTGGTGCTGGGCAGGAAGCAAAGGCTCATACCTGTTTTTTAATATTTTGGAGGTAGAGGCAGGAGGATCAGTGTAAGTTAGAGGCCAGCCTGGTCTTTGTAGGGAGTTCCAGCTCAACCAGGTCTAAATAGCAAGATCCTGATTAAAAAAATAATAATAATAAATAAATAAATTTTAAAAAAAAATTGAGGCTACTCCCCAAAGTCACGTAGTTTATCTGAAGAGTACAGTGAACTAGCACACCTGCTAGACTTCCCGAGTTGTACTCCATGATACTGTACAGTGTAACTTCTCAGAGTCCTGTCAAGATGCTGCTGATGGGTCCTCTTTTGTACAGTAAGAAAACTGAAGGCCCAGGGTTATACCCTCAGGAATGAGGGCTGAGTTCAAGTGAGCAGCTCAGTGTCCTTAGCTGCTGTGTGTGCTGTATGCCTTCATTTCTCCCTCGCTCTCCTATTGCGGCTTCTCTGTGTTAACTAGAACCTCAAGCACCATTCCCCCTCCTGCCCACACACTTTGGTCTTTATGAATTACATAGGGAGAAGCCATTTACAGAAATTGCCAGAGTTCAGAATCGGAGCTGCACATTTCAGTTGAGCTGGCTGTGTTCTCTTTACTTGTAGGGCAAGAGCTACTTGGGCAGCATGCTCCTTGTTTCCAAAGTCAAGGAGAAATGACTGCCTTTGCTGTAATCTTCCTTACATTTATGTGCTCACCTAGAAATCAATCCACAGGATGAGTATCAGTGTAGTTTCCCATACTGGCGGGATCAGAAGCATGGTACTTGCACAAATGAGGCAGGTTCTAATTCTAAACTAACCTCCACGCTTGGCCTTTGTCTGTGTAAGTTCTTGTGGAGACTTGAAGCACATCATCCTGCACTAGGGGACTCTGGATCTGAGTGGAGGGTGTTCAGGGAAGCCTGAGAGTGAGATCAGGGATGCTTGTGTGACCTGACATGCCACAGAAGATGCGCTTTTGTCCTCACAAAGGAGTTCTGATGTAGGGCTGGGCATGGAGATGGCTGCCTACAACCTGCTCTTATAATTCTTGGTCTTGTCATGTTGTCAGCATCGTTTCATCTATCACACTGCGGATGTAGCTGTAGTGGAGGTCACTCTGGTCTGCTGATTGACCATAAGATATTCCCTGAGAATTCTCCACAGGTTGCAGCACATTTTCAAACATTCTGCCTCAACCTATGAGAGGCTTGCAAAGAGAAAATTAAATGTTCTCTGTTGCATTATTATAAAGACTATTAAAATCTTTCCTTTTCTCAAGCCATTGTTTCAGTGTGCTCTTATCAGGGTGACAGGGATGGGGCCAGCTTGAGCATGTACTAATGCTGCACTTTCTTTTTTTTAGGTTGGTTTATTGGACCTTGAACTCAATCAGCTGACGAAGGCGCTATTTCTGGCTTTAGTTGTTCTTTCTGTTGTTATGGTAACCTTGCAGGGTTTCGCAGGCCCATGGTACCGTAATCTTTTTCGGTTCCTCCTCCTCTTTTCCTACATCATTCCAATAAGGTAGGTTTAAAACTGGAAGAAGACAAATGTCTCATTTCATAATGTGTGATTTTGCTGAAATTGTTTTATCAGAATGTAAAAGAAGTTACCCAAGCAAAGCTATAGAAGAAGGGGCCAGGAACTCACATTATCTGTACAAGTGGAGTTTGGGAGGGGACATGACTAATTTTGCTAGAGTAATTTAGAGAGTGCCAGTTTTCCTGCTTTTAACAGTGCTGTCTCAACAGTTGGTAGACACCTCTTGTTCAAACATAAATATGAGTCTAAGAGGAAAATTTTTACAAATTGCTGTTGCTGTTTTACTTCCAGTTCTCTAGGGTCTATGTACATTGTCAACATGTAAAGTTACCTATTTTTAAAAGCCAGACCTATTAGTGTAGGCCTGTAATCCGTAGCAGCCATAGTCATGATGCTAAGGCCTGGCTACATAGCAAGACCCTGTCTCAAGAAACAAACCAAAATGAAGGTGCCCAATGTTCAAGTTAGATTAGATACTGACCAGACCGAGGCACTCTTTAAAGGAACTGTTTTTTCAAAATGATAAGGACTCTAACTAGAGATTGGTGTATAAACACCAATATTAATATTCAGTATTTAAAGACTCATAAAGTCACAAAAATGATATCTTTAAAAAGATATACTTAGTGTGTTTGTATGTGTGATATGAGTATACCTTGTGAATCAGAAATGAAGTCTGAATCTAGACCATCTGATTCAAATGAAGTCTGAATCATTTGTAATGTCAGTTAAGGTGCGAGTATTACAGGCAATAGGGTTCTTTGTGCCGCTACTATTGCTATAACTGAGTCACTGCTCATGTGTACATTCCTCACTTTCTGACACAGCCTCGAAGCCAGCCAGCTCCAAAACTTTGGCTTTGGGAAGCATAAGCATGTACCAGATTATCATTGTTGTCAAGCAAATTCTGTCTTAAGGCCTTACCTCATACATAGGCTAGGCTTGCCTTCTCTTACCTCTCCAAGAATAACATAAGACTGTTTGTGTAGTAAGCTTTTCACACCTGGCTGTGCTGTCTACGGGGGTACCCACGTTTAGTCCTTTGTCATTCAGACATGACCTAAGTATGCCCCTCAGGCTTAGGAAGATCCCACAAAGCTGTCCCGGGACCTTGCTGTCCCAAGACCTTGCTGTCCTGTCAGTGACTGCGGTTCTGTGTGGGTCTGTGCTGATGCCTGTCTTCTTTGTTGAGCACCTCTCTCTACCACTAAGCTCTGTAAAGAATATGGACTGCTTGAACAATCAGTTTTGTATCCAGCCAGAGCCAAGGACACAGTGTGCAGGAAGAGCTCCTCAACATACCTGCTTTGGAAAGTTAAATGGGTACAAACCATCATAGACACCATGTATGCTTGTACTGAATACTAGACATGAGTTCAAGGACAGGTCTTTGTCCCCAGAGCCCTGCTAGGTACTGGGAGTGGCTAGAGTGTACTGTGGAGTCACATGCCTGTTTTATTCAACAGTTTTGTCACAATTTACTCAGCTATCCTCCAGGAAGCTCGTCAGCGGTGCCCTTTGAACCTCAGCTGTGCTACAGACGCACAGTTTGCAGTGATCCAGACTCTGTTATCACCATCCACTGCCACCTTCTACTCAATGTCCTCCTTCCCACAGTCTGGTTCCTGCCATTCCTATGTACCCCGATCTTCCCTTGCACAATACCCACTGTCACTGGACATTCACCAAGGAGGAAACTCACTTGTTCAGGGTAAAAAGATGAATGTATTCCCTGTCTAGGAACTCCAGCCTAGGACAGTCACAGAGGACCGCCCAGTTCTGAAAGGACGAGCTTCTCCTGGACCAGGCTGGACCAGTCCCAGGCAGAGGCCAGAACTTCTTAGTGCCTGGGACTAGAGTGGCAGCCTCTCTCCTGTGGGAAAATGATACCAACTTCCGGACTTGTTGGTGGACGTTGTGAAATGTAACCCCAAAGTGACATTAGGCTACATATTCATTTTACCTGGAGGCAGTGACAGAGGACTTCAGGGCTTCCTCTGGGACTTAGCTGCACATCCTCATGGTGCTTTATTTCTGCTGTTTGCATGATGTGGTCAGTCATAAATGTTCCATGTGTCCTTACAAATACCGTGTTCTCTGGAGGGAACTCTTGTACAGATGTCACTGGATTAATCTTGTGGGCTCTTAAAATCATCCCTATGGGTCTTGATAAAGGAGATCCCCTAACTTTAAGTACAGTATCTCACCATGATTATGGTTTTCCTCATTCCCATGGTCCATTTGTGTATTTTAAGGCTCTATTATTAGATGTGTACAGCCTTAGAATTGCTTTTTTGTGTGTGAATGAAAAGGTTTTAGCAATAGTGTGTAGCTAGGGATTTTTGTTTTTCAACCCTTCATGATCTTTACATTTATTATACTTAAGTGACTTGCCTGCATGTGTTTTTACTTTATTTGTTCTACCTCTACATTTTTTGTGCCTTTTGACGTCTTTAAAAGTTTTTCTTACCCTTGTAATTCATTGTGTTCTGTCTTGTAGCTTTCCTAGAAGTATTACCCCACACATATAAAAAAGCCCATATCTTTGCTTTTCTTTAAACTGATTCCAGTACCTTAAAATATTTGAACTCTAGCACCCCCTGTCTCATTGTTAAATATCTCTCTCTCTCTCTCTCTCTCTCTCTCTCTCTCTCTCTCTCTCTCTCACTATATTCCACTTGTATTTAGCTCTTCTGTTCTACACATCTGTCTTTTTACTCATACTTAAGCCTTGCAGGCAACCTCTAGGGCTTGAGCTTCTCCACACCATCCTGGGTTAGTGCAAGGTTTTGGTAGTGTGTCATGCTGCATATCCAGGACAGATGAAAGGATGGGCTTTGAACAATGCCAGTGTCATTTACAGACACCATTAGAAGATTATGTTTGAAATAACATTTGGAATATTTTATTACTTATGTCCTTTCTTTTTTTTTATTTATAATTAAAACAATTAGACGCTACTATAGGTGGTAACGTAGGCCACAATCAGTGCTCCAGGCTCATTTGGATAGTCAAAATGCACAAATAAATCGGTGTCCTGACACCTTCCTGTCCTGTCCCCCTTTCCTTAGCCCACTGTGCTGGTCAGTTTGCTGTCAGCTTCACACAGACTAGGCTCACCTGGGAAAAGAAACTTCAGCTGAGAAAGTGTCCTTATCAGATTGCCCCATAGGCAAGTAAGTCTGTGGGACATTTTCTTGATTAATGATTAATGTGTGAGGGCTCAACCCATTGTGTGTGGTGCCACCCTGAGCAGGTGGCCCTGGGTTAACTGAGTAAGTAAGCTAAGTGAACCAGTTAGCATTGTTTCTTCTGGACTATGCTACAGTGTCTACCTCCAGATTCCTGCTTGACTTCCTGCCCAGACTTCTCTCATTGATGGCTTGTGATCTGGACGTATAAACCAAGTGAACATTTTCTTTACCATGTCGCTTTGGTCCATGGTGTTTACCACAGCAGTAGAAAGCAAGCCAGGACACTTGCTGGCTATCCAGATGCCCTGGGTGATGATAGGCAATAGAGAAGACAAAAGGGAAGAAAGTGTGCTGTCAGAGGAAGGGAAAGCCTAGGATAGTACTGCCTGCCAGCTTGCACTCTCACTGCCTATATTTTCTCCAGGCTCACTTGTGCAAGATATCTGCTCTCACCTATTAAAGGAGTGAGTGACATTTCCCCATCTTCTCTGATGATGGGGAAATATTGATTCTCAAGATTTTCATTCTTGTGTTCTTCCTTTGGGTTGATTTTTTTTTTTAAAGTCTATTTGATAGTGAGAGGAATGCTCAGGGACCCTTCTTAGTTCCGGAGCACTTCTGTCGGGATCTGGACTGGCATTTATAGACTCTTTCCTTTTGTTTCTGTCTTCAGGAAAACAACACTGTAAGGTACTTGCCCCATTTATCTTTTATTCATTTAATAAAGCTAGGAATTTTAACAAAATTATGCCTTAGGAACATTGTTGGAACTAAAAGTGATTTCTGTTGTTTTTATGTTTGAATAGTTACTTGGATTTGTAGTGAAAATGGAAAATATCTAATAAGAAAATAAATGTGTTTTCACTATATGTGACTATGTAAACCTTTCATGTGTTTAGAACTGGGGAAAGTGGCCACTGGGTTAAGTGCCTGCTGCTTCACCACAAGGAAGTGAGGCAAGCACAGCACTCACACCTGTAATCCCTGTGGTGGGGGTTGGAGAAAGGAAGACTCCTCAGGCTCACTGTCCAATCAGGCTCCAGGTTCAGGTTCAGTGAGAAACTAGTCTCAGAAAATATGGTGGAAAGTAATAAAGGAAGACACTCAGTGTTCACCTTTGCCCCCTTTAAGTGCGTGTGTGTGCACACATGCATGCGCACACATGCACACACACACTTGTCTGTATGTTTAGATAGATTTATAAATATGAATATGCACATATACTTACCTGTGTATTTATCTTTGCACATGCGTGTACTGCCATACACGCCTATTTTAGTCTCTGTGGTTTTTAAAAATACTTGCTTACAAAATGATGATAATAAATACCAGGCTGTCTGCAATCTTCCGTTCTCTAGGTTTTGTGTGTGTGTGTGGTTTTTTATTTTTTTTTATTTTTAGTGAGTGTACTCAGCACGTTTATCTAGATGCGTTGAGTCTATGTAGACCATTTTGTAGCCTTTTCTCACTCTAGCATATCATGATCATGCCCACTTCAACACAACATACTACCTTGTTCCACACAGCTGGACCTACAGTTGTATCAACTTAACAGAAGGAATGAGAGCTGTAGAGTGTGAAGAACACAAGATGCTTATTTAGAGAACTGTGGTTTATCTTTAATGAAAACAAGTTTGATTTCCTGTTGCTAAGTTTCTATAAAATAAGGATAACAATTCATTTTAGTGTTTAAATGTGACTTTGGGCTTTTAAAGATATATTCCTTTGCAAAATATACAAATCTAGAAAGTAAAGTGCGTTTTCCTCCAGTGGCCGAAGAATCAGAAAACTTCAATTTACAAAAGTTAAGCATTTTATTAAAAGTATTCTGTGCAATGAAATAATTTTAAGCTATTTGATAACATTTACTGTAACCCTGAACTGAATGTATGCGCGTGTCTCCTAACAGGAGGCACCAGCAGAATTCTTAGTGCATCAGCACATTGGGGAACCCCAGAGAGGTCAGGGGTTTGCTGTTTCTTGTCCGCTTTCCTGAGATGCTTTAAAGTACCCCCTGTGATAATTGATCATCCAAAAACTGACTTCTCAGTGCTGAGTCAAAGAGATTTTGCTTCTGCATAAGGCGTACTTGAACAAGAAAGACAAAAATACTGTTAGACAAAGGAGATAATTATATCCCTTCTGAGGCATACTTAAGAACCTCTTGTACAGGCAGGGTCTTTCCTAACACATGGAACTGCAAGAGCTGTTTGTGGATTGGAGGAGACAGAGTTTCTCTTTCATTTTGCTGATGTCACCAAGTCAGAGCATGTGGGAGGCTCATCAGTGAAATGCTTAGAACTGGCCAGCTGGAGACTAATGGCACACTGGTCCTATCCGAGCCCTTTGCCTTGGAAGCTGGACACTCAAAGGTGCCAGGTGGTATTGGGCAACACTTGTACCAGGGTTAGCATGGAACTCTCTTTCTTTTCTTTTTCTTTCTTTTTTTTTTTAATTCTGTGAGGCATTTTTAATTAAAATAGTATATTATAGCACTCTGTTACCCTATGCAAAGAACTAGACACAGTATTTATAGATACTTTAGAACTTGAAAAATAGATGCCAGTAGTTATTAAGTTTTACACTCAGACAAAACTCCTGGCATACAACAGATTAAAGGGAGTTACTGGAAGAAGGGACTTCTGACATGGTAGTCATATTTTTAGTGATTACACTGAGCAACCCTTCTGGGATCATGAGAAGAAAAAAAGATTTCTTTTGCCAGAATTGTGTCTCTGTTGTTTGTCACAAATCATTTATTTAAAAGCAAAACTTCAGAGGGGTTACAATAGTAATCAGAGGCTTTAACTCTGTTTATACTGTTACACAAAGCAAATTGCATTGTGCTGTGAAAAATTACCAAATTGGGAAGCAATAGATACATTATTATCTTGAAGCTTTGGAAAGACAGGTATTTCATAGTCACAGAAAATGCCTAGCTCAAGAGGAAGGGAAGGAGGGAGGGAGGGAGGGAGGGAGGGAGGGAGGGAGGGAGGGAGGGAGGGAGGGAGGGAGGGAGGGAGGGAGGATCAGAAATTAACACTCTACAAATAAGAAGATTCTACTTTAAAATATATATCAATTATTTCTCTCATCCTCAAGATTTATAAACATCATGAGCACATTGCTATTTTCCAGGGTTTCTTTTTTTTTTTTTTTAATTTATTTACTTTGTATCCCAGCTGTAGCCCCCTCTCTCTTATCCCCTCCCAATCCTGTCCTTTCCCTCTTAACCTCCCATGCCCTTCCCCCAGTCTACTGATAGGGGAAGTCCTCCTCCCCTACCTCTGACCCTACCCTATCAGGTCTCATCAGGACTGGCTGCATTGTCTTCCTCTGTGGCCTGGTAAGGCTCCTCCCCCTTCAAGGGGAGTTGATCAAAGAGCTAGCCACTGAGTTCATGTCAGAGACAGTCCCTGTCTAGGGCACCCATTACTAGGGCACCCACTTGTAGACTGAGCTGCCATGGGCTACATCTGTGCAGGGGTTCTAGGTTATCTCCATGAATGACCCTTGGTTGGAGTATCAGTCTCAGAAAAGACCCCTATGCCCAGATTTTTTGGTTCTGTTGTGGAGCTCCAGTCCCCTTCACAACTTTCTATCTCTGCATTTTTTTCATAAGATTCCCTTCACTCTGCCCAAAGTTTGACTATGCGTCTCAGTATCTGCTTTAATACCCTGCTTGGGTAGAGTCTTTCAGGGGCCTTCTGTGATAGGCTCCTGTCTTGTTCCCTGTTTTCACCCTCTTCGGATGTCCATTCAGTTTGCCTTTCTAAATGAGGATTGAGCATCTTACCCAGGGTCCTCCTTCTTGCTTAGCTTCTTTAGGTGTACAGACATCAGTATGTTTATCCTATATTATATGTCTGATGTCCACTTAAAAGTGAGTATATACCATGTGTGTCTTTCTGATTCTGGGATACCTCACTCAGGATGATCTTTTCTAGTTCCCACCGTTTGCCTGCAAATTTCAAGATTTCCTTGTTTTTAACTGCTGTGTGGTATTCCATTGTGTAAATGTACCACAATTTCTCTATCCATTCCTCAATTGAGGGACATCTGGGTTGTTTCCAGATTCTGGCTATTACCAATAAAGTTGCTACAAACATGGTTGAGCAGATTTCCTTGTTGTATAGTTGAGCATCTTTTCAGTATATGCCTAGGAGTGGTATAGCTGGATCTTGAGGTAACACTAGTCCTAATTGTCTGAAAAAGCACCAAATTGATTTCTGAAGTGGTTGTACAAGTTTACATTCCCACCAGCAATGGAGGTTTCCCCTCTCTCCACATCCTCTCCAGCATGTGTTGTCACTTGAGTTTTTGATCCTAGCCATTTTTATGGGTGTAAGGTGAAATCTCAGAGTTGTTTTGATTTGCATTTCCCTGATAGCTAAGGATGTTGAGCATTTCTTTAAGTGTCTCTCTGCCATTCGATACTCTTCCATTGAGAATTCTCTGTTTATCTCAGTACCCAAGTTAGCATTCCATTATCAATATAGACCAGTGGTTCTCAACCTTTCTAATGCTGTGACCCTTTAATCCTCATGTTGTGGTGACCCCCGACTATAAAATTATTTTATTGCTACTTCATAACTATAATTTTGCTCTTGTTATGAATTGCCATTTTCTTTGGTCTTAGGTGAGCCCTTTGAAAAGGTCATTTGGACCCACCCCAAGGGGCCACAACCCACAGGTTGAGAACCACTAATTTAGAATTTCTCTTTTGTCAACTTTCTAAGTCCTTTGTGTAGTTTTTTGTACAATTTATGATATGTTTTCTGTTTCTATTTTGCTGACATCTGTCTCTCTGGCTTGACACTTTTTTACTCAGAAAAATAGTTTCATATATAACCTTGTTAAGTAGGAGTCCTTTTAGAATATTGTCACACTGTGTGCCTAGATATCTTCCTCTCCTCTAAGGATGTTCTCCTGTCCGCTGAATGAAGGTTCTGTCATTGACCCGTGAAAATGAGTTGGTTCTCTTATGATGCTAGGACTTGAACTTAGGCTGTTAAACATGCAGTGTGTATTCTTACACAAAAATATACTCCTGCCTAGGGAAGTGGGACTGAGGGGGCCCAGGAAGACAGAGGACTGAACCCAAGGTTTTACCCATGTTAGGCAACAGGGGTTTTTTGTTGTTGTTGTTGTTGTTCTTGTTTGTTTGTTTGTTTGTTTTGTTTATTTGTTTGTTCTTTGGGACAGGATTTCTCTGTATAGCCTTCCTGGGCTGTCCTAGATTCGATTTATAGACCAGGTGGGCCTCAGACTCACGGTGATCTGCCTACCTCTGCCTCCCTGAGTGCTGGGATTAAAGGCGTACACCATCACACCCGGCTAACAACTGATTTTTTTGAGTGTATATGACAGTTTTCAGAGCCAGTTTTTTTTTTAATTAAATAGCAAGCTAGATTTTCTCTAAACTTTCTCCATAGAAAGATTATACAGCTTTTGTTAGAGCAATTTATAAATATTTTTATATTTTTATATCCTTATATAATTTTTTTTCAAGTTCCATTTCATAAATCTTTGTTTCTGCTATAAAGAAATAATGTTCATTTCTATTAAATGATTGAATCTGACTTTGGTAAAAACATTGTTGGCTTTAACTATTCTAGAATCTTTCAAACTTTTATGTATTCATCACAGCATCAAGATTTTCCTTGTTTTAATCCTTTCCACCATTTATTTCTATTTTTGTTAGTAGGCAAAAATCTTGTGCATTATTCAATAAAGGTAATAATGTACATTCTTCCTGTGTTACCATTATCAAAGTCAAAACAACATCTAAACATGTTATCTTTTTATAATGATTCTTTAAGATATTCATTGTTTTTTTATTCCTATTTGCTAAAGCTTGTTTCCAGGTCATAAAACATTAAAAAATAATTTCTAGATCGCTTCATAATATTTTTGTTTAAAATATTTTTAAAAGACTACCATGCTAAATTATAATGTTTGACTTTCTAATGTCATAACAGCTTTTTAATTCTAGGAAAGACCTAACATGGTCATGGTTTGTACTCTTGTGTTTCACTAGATTCCATTCACACATATTTTCTGTCAGCCCACAGAAGTGATAATACTTGTAAATTTGTCTTTTGTCTTTTCTTCTTTCTTTTCTTTCTTTCTTTCTTTCTTTCTTTCTTTCTTTCTTTCTTCCTTCCTTCCTTCCTTCCTTCCTTCCTTCCTTCCTTCCTTCCTTCCTTCCTTCCTTCCTTCCTTCCTTCCTTCCTTCCTTCCTTCCTTCCTTCCTTCCTTCCTTCCTTCCTTCCTTTCTTTCTTTCTTTCTTCTTTTTTTGTGTGTGTATGTGTTAGGTACATTGCTGCAAAAGGTGAAGCGGCCTGGACTAGACATTTTCTAGGGCTTGGCAACATGGGGCTGTAATTCTAACATTTTAGCTACAAGAGTTCAAGTCCTACCCAAGCTTCAAAGTAAATTCAAAGCTAAGCAGGGCATTTAGGCAGACCCTGACTAAAACCAGATATAGCCATGAAATAGATAGAGCACTTTGAACAGGAAGGTGGGGAAGTGGCCATGTTGAGCTGTTGTCCTCCTATTCACTCACAGGTATTTTGGTTCATCTGCAGTTAGAGGTTCCTCAGGCAGCAGTACTGATCCACAGCCAGGAGGGGCTCAACCAGTCCTGGAGATGAAAGCCTTAAGTGCGTTAAGTTCCCCAGGTGAAAGCTTTTGGTGCAGTCTGCTGCTGCCCACACTATATCATCAGAATGAGAGATGTGGGACGATTTGAGATACAACACCTGTGTCCTTCAGCCTTAGAGTTTATAGGAAAGGGTTTTGATTACATTTGGTAAAAGTGCTGATGAAAACTAATGCAAACTTCTTTGTTTAGAACATTTACTAGGTTTTTTGTCTGTTTGTTTTGTTTTGTTTTGTTTTGTTTTGTTTTAGTCTGTGTACCACTGGAGTAGTTGGTGCCTAAAGAGACCAAAAGAGGGAGTCAGGTGCCCTGGAACTGGAGTTGCTAATGTTTGTGGGTGGCAGGATGGGAACCTGGGGTTCTCTGGAGCAGCAGTCAGTACTGTTAACCAATGAACCATCTCTCTAGCCCTAAGAAGAGTACGATTTGAAGTATTAGAATGTAGGTTCATGTGTATCAGTAATGCTCTGTGCCACATGATGTCATCATTTGTGTGGTTCACTGAGTACTATTTTACTGAGATTACAGTGATCAGAACTAAATTTTCCAATATTATTCTGTTCTGTAAAAAAAGATGTTTTTGTAATATTTTAATTTTCTATATGTGCAAGTTGTTGGGTAAGCCTATATCTAATCTATTCTGAACAGTGTAGCAAGCAAATATCTAAAACAACTTATTTTTTTAAATAAAATTTTAGCTGGAACTTAGAAAATTAAAATGGCTTCTCCTTTCTTTTGCTCAGATTAGAAGTATCACGTGAATTATTTCAGGTAGATTCATTTCCCCAAGGAGAAGTGTATGTGTTTCTCAGGCGGTCTAGGGACTGTGTTCACCTGGCAGTGATAAGTGCTAAGGTTTAATTGTAACAAATTAGAGCTCAAATATAGCAAGCATCCTGGGGCCTAAATGGATTGTATTGTGTATTTTGGGGAAAGTGCATTTGAAATTTATTCAGACTTGAGTTTCGTCTTCAGGTATTTGTAGCTGCTGGATTAGGCTGTTTGGACAAAAATAAGTTATCGTGAAAGCAGTCTTACATCTTGAAATCCACCTCAAATTTCCTCATATAGCAAAAATAAACATTGTCATATATGTTCCTTTTGGCAGCATTTCTGAAAGACTACTTAGCTGAGACAATTCATCTTTTATACTATGTGGTACAAAAAGTCATAACTGTTCTGGCTCAGAACAACCACTTTCTGCCTGGAATAGGTCATTGGGTAAAGATGCAACAGGTGCTAATGGACTTGCAGTGCATCTGGACTCTGCTACTGTTGACCATGTTTCTGTAATCATGTGCTTCATGGGTTAAGGAGCATGTCAGATTTAGCGCCTCACTGGATAAAAGGCTGGGCTGGGCTCAGTAGCACACACCTTTGATCTCAGTACTTGGGAGGAAGAGGCAGATGGATCTCTGAGTTTGAGGCCAGCCTCGTCTACAAAATGAGTCCAGAACAGCCAGGGCTCTTGTTACACAGAGAAACCATGTCTTGAAAAACAAACAAACAAACAAAACAGAAAGTGTATACGGTCAGGGCATTGCTAAGAAATGAATTTAGTGACTCTGTAGCCACTGAGTTTGAGTGCCTTAGAGGCTTAGCATTAAAAGCAAGTTATCCTTAAGCATTTGAGCAGATTCACAACAGGAATCATGGTGCATGTGCAACTGTAGCATGTTGTGGAGGGGGTGTTTTCTTAGTTGAGGAAAGATACATTTACAAAGTTGGTTTTGGTGATGAATTTGTGTTCTATGCTTACACTTTTTTGTTCTCTAAAGGTGTTCATTCTCGTCCTTGACACTAGCAGCTACTGCTGTATATGCACTTTGAGGGCTATTTTTACTCAACCTAAAGTGGCCCATGAGTAATTACTTATAATATGATATTTTATAAACTAATACATTCTTGTAGTTCTTCAACAACTAAGTTGTTTGTGGTTTGAAAAGAACAGTGCACAAAAGAAGTGTGGTGATGCTGCTTTGTTCTTTTCCTGCTGAACCTGCTGAGGACTGTAAGCTGAAGCCCAGTGCAGGGCGGTACTTTCAAAAACAGCTTGAGCAAAACTCGAAAGACCCCAACACATAGGCAGACCACCATGCTGTTCCAGTGTGTAGGCCTGGGAGCCAAGCAGTAAGAGGTGTGAAGAGCCGGAGTGTCGGAGCCCCGCCAGGCGCTGGGCGACTGTCTCCGTGCTGGTCCCCTGGCCTGCTCAGCCCTCCCCACCTCCGCACTTAGTTCAACAAGCGCCTGTGGACTTATGATCGCTCATGCTCTCAATCTGTTTTTAGGGTCAATCAAATCAGAATTTACAAGAGATGTTTTGCCTTTCCTCTTCAAATCCCCCCTCCATCATAAACCTACCTGGAAGGTACTGAGGACTTCCCTCACACTGCTTGGTCCTTATTAACAAGTACAGATTTAGTAGAGGCTCAAGGATACTAGTTAAAGAGACGGAGCCCCTGGAGCACAGTGTGTGCCGGTGTGCGCCATAGTGGTGTACAATGCGGTGGTTCTGGGTTGCAGACCCACACAGTGGTAGATCGGCACTGTGGCCACGGGTCCTTCCTAGAGTGGCATTCTCTGTCCCTCCAGCTTGAGGACTGTTGTTACCTGTTGGTTTGCTTCACTCTTTGAACAAAAGATGGGGAGATGCTGACTGGGGAGATAAACAGGAGTGACTGCCTGTTAACAGTTGTCCTTCCAGTTAGTGTAATTTTAATAATTGCTAAGGTGTGAGCTGTATACGTAGATTAATGAAGTTAAGCTTATTGGATGCTTCTTAGCTTGCAACTTGCCATGGACAGATTCCTGAAGATAGTTTTTCAAAAGTGTATTTACTAATAGGTTGAACCACGTGAATTATGTTGATTGGTCATAAATGGTTGAGGAATAGCAGTTTCTGCCCCATGGTTCTCAATCTTCTTAATGCTTCGACCCTTTAATACAGTTTCTCATGTGTGATGACTCCCAACCATAAAATTATTTTCATTGCTTCTTAGTTCTCCTAGAAGAGTGGTTCTCAACGTGAGGGTTGAGACCATTGGGGCCAACCCACGCTTTCACAGAAGTCCCTAAGACCATAGGAAAACACAGATATTTACACTATGGTTCACAACAGTAGTAAAATCACAACTATGAAGTAACAATGAAAATAATGTTATGGTTGGGGGTCACTACAAATTGAGGAGCCGCATTAAGGGGTCACAGTGTTAGGAAGATTAAGAACCACTGATCTGCAAGGTCGTAGGTATACTGTTGACTTTTTCCTCCAGTGGGCATTTTTAGAGTGTTTCCTTATATAGCCACCCATTAATTGAAACCTGGAAGACATTCCAGAGGCCATCTATTATAGTCCCATACTTTAAAATAGGATGGTAGCAAAAATTGTCCCATGTAGAATGACCCATTACATGTTTTTACCATATATGTTAGAAATACGTAATATTTTAAAAATCACCAAGAATCAGTGTGCCTACTCCAGATGCCTCAAGACCCATTTTACATTTTCTCACAGTAATCCTCCCCTGATTTCCTTAAGCATATATATTTATCTCTTTAAGCTCATGCTTGTCTGTGTGTTAATGAGACACTTAGAACCAGTTGCCTGCTTCTCTTGTAGCTCATACTGTAACTCATGTAAAAGGAATTATTCACCCAACCAGCACCTCCAAACATTATGTAGAGTGTAGAAGCATTTGTTAGCTTAAATAGACACAGATCTTTTAAAGTCTGAAATCTAATCTTATTTGGTCCTATAAAAGTTGAATTAAGTATATATAAATACATTTAGATGAAACCATGGGTGTGGATAGGTTGTATAGACATGGGAGCATTGACCATCATGATGGTTTTACTTGGCAGTCTGCGGGTAAACTTGGACATGGGCAAAGCAGCTTATGGATGGATGATTATGAAAGACGAGAATATTCCTGGTACAGTTGTTCGGACCAGTACAATACCAGAGGAACTTGGACGCCTGGTGTACTTACTGACAGACAAAACAGGTACTGCTCATACGTGTTTGTTTTTCCATGGACCGGATAACATCATAAATATTCTGTTTTCACATGGGCACATGAATATGTGTCATAACTAACTGCTGAATTTACAGGTTTCTAGAGTCATTAATGTGATTGAATCTCATTCTTTCATATGTTCAGTATCTTCACAGTTAGCAAACTGTAGCTATGCTGTAGCTTTTAAGTCACTTATTTTGTATTTTGAAATTTTTAGACTCATATATTTTTTTTTCTTGCTGGTATTACATACTTCTCTAGAGCCTTAAGAGTAAAATATGTATTTGTTTATTGTAGGGTGATCCTTGAGTTGTTAGAAGCTGTGGAAATTCATTGATTTGACAATAGCACCTCCTACACAAATTACCACAACTCTTTATCACATTCTGTAGCTCCATTTTTATTTTGTCCTTATTTTGTGTTTTTATTAAAGAATTCTTAATCAACATATAATGTAATAAATAAAAGATAGTGATTGAAATTTCTAGTAATTGTTGGTGAGCTAGAAATAAAAGCTTACATACATAACATAGTTAAATAAAGAATGTTCCAAATACAAGTCAGCATCACCTTTAATTAATGTTAGTTTGTAGTTAAACTACAAAGAATACAGTTGTACTTACATATAACATGACTTAACATTGTTACAAAACTATTTCCATTTGCAAAATGATAAGATATAGAAGTAGGTGTATAACCAGGAAATAACACATATTTATATGTTTGAGAACCAGGGCACTCAATTAAAATATTGAAGCACTATTTAAAATATGAAAACATCAAAATGGCAGGTTGCAGATTAAAATATTCAAAACATTACCATTAAGGTATAAGTGGAAAACACACTGGAAAATAAGGCTCCTATTCATGGTAATATGCATTTATCCATGTGGATATGAGCCTAAGGACCTGGATGGGTGTGTATAAAAAAACAAAAAAATGACTGGACATTGCTGAGAAATATAGCCAAAGACTTGGTTTAGTATAACTGAGGGTCCGGTGAAGAAAAATTTTAAAGGTTGGTGCTCGTAAATTCAAATGACTCATTTAGAAAATGAGAGTCTTCTGCTCCCAGAAACTAGATGGAGTTTCCTTTCCCAATTCCAGTGAGCTGACAGGAAGTTTGAAAAAAGACAATACAGTGCAATCAAAAGTGTAGAACATTCCAAAATTGAAAAGAGCTGGAACAGAGGAAGTCAGCACGAGGCATCAACAAGCTCTGAGATAGCTCCTAGGATGGAGCACACAGAAGGAAGAAGGGTTCTCCATACCAGAGACCTGGACAAGTGCTCCTACATAGCCAGCACGCCTGCGCAGGCGGATTCAGGCAGAAGCAGCCCCTGGGCCTGACTCTGCAGTCCCGGGCGAATCGACCCCTTTGCTGTGAGCAGCATAGGCCTGCTGAGAGGGCCACTGAAACAAGATTCCAGAGTCATAGCAAAGTGACGACATGAGCAAAAGAATGCAGAAAGTCTGGAGAATCTTCAGGACATATTTAGACCTTAACACAGTTTAGTTTAAGGAATAAGCATAGTATCCTTTGTATCAACAACAGTTAGTACAGTTAGTCCGAAAACACGATTAGTGTGCCACAAGTGGTATAAAGTAGTCAACATTAAGTTTAAACAAAATTCCTAAGACCTAAGTGGATATAAGTTTGAAAAGCTGAAGCCCTTAAAGAAGGCCTGGATCAATCGGTAGGTACAGTGCTCATAAGCGGGGTTCTCAGGTTAGCAAGTACAGGATAAAGCAGTTCAGTGAAGCTTTGGTGACTTTTAATTCAGTACCTATCCATACTAAGCTCATTGACAAACTGGAGGTGAGGAGGAACTGTTTTCATTCCAGAAAAGGGATATTCCCAGCATGTAATTTCATAATATGTAGCAAACATTAACACTTAGCAGTAAGATATTTAAAGTTTTTCCTCAAGACTAGGAACAGCAAAAATATAGCATATCCAATATCATATTTGAGTTACTAGCGCATATCAAAAAGCAAGGAGTCAAGGGTTAAGGATGTAATCCTAGTACTTGGTGGAAGGGTAGGTATTGAGGCAGGAAGATTGTCTGCAAATTCAAGGCCTTTCTGGACTACAGAGTAAGTACACAGGGAGCCTTGGTATCTTAGTAATACCCTGCCTTAAAATAGAAAGGAAAACATTGTAAGATGGCCATTTTAACTATGTTAATCATACTGATCCATGATCATGGGAGATCTTTCCATCTTCTGATATCTTCTTCAGTTTCCTTCTTCAGAGACTTGGCAGTTCTTGTTATGCAGGTGTTTAAGTTTCTTGGTTAGAGTAACTCTTACATGCTTTATATTATTTGTGGCTATTGTGAAGGGTCTGGTTTCCCTAGTTTTTTTTTGTTTGTTTGTTTGTTTTTTTTTTCAGCTCATTTGTCATTTGTATACAGGCGGGCTACTGAATTTTTTTTTTTTTAACTACTCTTTGCTGAAGGAATTTATCAGCTGCACAAGTTCTCTGGTGGAATTTTTAGGGTTACTTATGTATACTATCATATCATCATGATACTGTAACTTCTTCTTTTTCTATTTGTATCCCTTTGATCCCCTTTAGTTGTCTTATTGCTCTAGCTAGAACTCAAAATACCAACACAATTTTTACAGATCTTGAAAGAAAAATTCTAAACTTCATTTGGACTTCATTTGGAAAACCAAAAAACCCAGAATAGCTAAAACATTCCTATACAATTATAGAACTTCTGAAGGTATCTCCATACCTGACCTCAAGCTACACCACAGAGCAATAGTAATAAAAACTGCATGGTAATGGCACAGAAATAGACTGGTTGATCAGTGGAATCGAATTGAAGACTCTGAAATAAACCCACATACCTATGCACACCTGATTTTTTTAAAAAAGGAGCCAAAAACATACAATGGGAAATAAAGATAGCATCTTTAACAAATGGTGCTGCAGGTTTAACTGAATGTCTACATGTAGAAAAATGCAAATAGATCCATATTTATCACCTTGCATAAAACTGAAGTCCAAGTGGATCAAAAACCTCAATATAAAACCAGATATACCAAATCTGCTAGGAGAAAGTGTGTAAAAGCCTTGACCTCATTGGCACAGTAAACAACTTCCTGAACAGAACCAACAGCTTCCTGAACCAACAGCTCAGCTCTAAGATTTATATGATTTATAAATGGGACCTCTTGAAACTGAAAGGCTTCTATAAAGCAAAGAACACTATCAATAGAATGAAACAGCGGTCTGCAGATTGAGAAAAGATCTTCACAAATCTTTTTTTTTCCATTTTTTATTTTAATTTTTATTAATTACACTTTATTCACTTTGTATCCACCCATGGCCCATCCATCCTTCCCTCCCAATCCCACCCTTCTTCCCCCTTCTCCATGCATTCCCCTCCCCAAGTCCACTGATTGGGGAGGTCTTCCTCTCCTTCCTTCTGATCCTAGTCTATCAGGTCTCATCAGGAGTAGCTGCACTGTCTTCCTCTGTGGCCTGGTAAGGTTGCTCCCCATCAGGGGGAGGTGATCAAAGAACAGGCCAATCAGTTCATGTCAGAGACAGTCCCTGTTCCCATTACTAGGGAACCTACTTGGGCACTGAACTGCCGTGGGCAACATCTGTGCAGGGGTTCTAGTTTATCTCCATCAATGGTCCTTGGTTGGAGTATCAGTCTCAGAAAAGACCCCTGTCTCAGATTTTTTGGTTCTGTTGCTGTCCTTATAGAGCTCCTATCCTCTCCAGGTCTTATTATTTCCTACTTCTTTCATGAAATTCCTTGCACTCTGCCCAAAGGTTGGCCATAAGTCTCAGCATCTTCTTTGATACCCTGCAGGGTAGAGCCTTTCAGAGGAACCTCTGTGGCAGGCTCCTGTCCTGTTCCCTGTTTTCTCCTTCTTCAGATGTCCATCCTCTTTGCCTTTCTGTATGGGGTTTGAGCATTTAGCCAGAGTCCTCCTTCTTGTTTAGCATCTTTAGGTGTACAGATTTTAGTAGGTGTATCCTATATTGTATGTCTTATATCCACTTATGAGTGAGTATATACCCTGTGTGTCTTTTTGCTTCTGGTATAGCTCACTTAGGATGATCCTTTCCAGTTCCCACCAATTACCTGCAAATTTCATGATTTCCTTGTTTTTATTGCTGAGTAGTATTCCATTGTGTAGATGTACCACAATTTCTGTATTCATTCCTCAGTTGAGGGGCATCTGGGTTGTTTCCAGCTTCTGGTTATTACAAATAAAGTTGCTACAAACATGGTTGAACAAATGTCCTTATTGTGTACTTGAGCATCTTTTGGATATATGCCTAGGAGTGGTATAGCTGGATCTTGAGGAAGCACTATTCCTGATTGTCTGAGCCAGATTGATTTTCAAAGTGGTTGTACAAGTTTACATTCCCACCAGCAGTGGAGGAGGGTTCCCTTTCTCCACAGATCTTCACCAGTCTTATATCTGACAGAGTTCTTTACATTTAGAATATGTAAATAACTCAAGAAATTAAATACCAACAAACCAAATAATCCAATTTAAAAATGGGATACAGAGCTAAACAGAGAATTCTCAACAGAGGAATCTCAAATGGTGGACTTAAATGCTCAATGTCCTTAGTCATCAGGGAAATACAAATCAAAATGACTCTGAGATTACATCTTACATCTGTCAGAATGTCTAAGATCAAAAACTCAAGTGACAGCACATGCTGGCGAAGATGTGGAGAAAGGGGAATACTCCTTCATTGCTAATGGGAGTACAAACTTGTACAATCACTTTGGAAATCAATCTGGCACTTTCTCAGAAAACTAGGAATAGTTTTCAAGACCCAACTATACCACCTGAACATACACTCAAAAAATCCTCCACCATATTACAAGAACATTTGCTCAACCATGAAATAGCCAGAAACTGGAAACAACCTAGATATCGCTCAATTGAAGAATGGATAAAGAAACTTGATATACTTGGAAACACAATGGAATACTACTCAGCCATTAAAAACAAGGAAATCATGAAATTTTAGACAAATGGATGGAACTAGAAAAGATCATCCTGAATGAGGTAACACAGACGCAGAAAGACACACATGGTATATGCTCACGTGTCAGTGGAGTTTAGTTATATAGTACAGGATAGATATACTACAGTACACAGACAACCCCCCCCCCCCCGCCCAAGGAGATAAGTAACAAGGAGGATAGGTAAATCTCACTCAGAAGGGGAAATAGAATAGACAAAGGAAGTGGTTAAAGAGTGGGAGCAAGGTAGAAGAAGGAGCACAGAGAAAAATAAGGTTGGAGATCAGACCTGGGTTGAGTAGGGGCGGAAGAGCAGAAGGCCTGCAGAGGGGCATCTCTGAGACAAGCTGCATACCTAACTCAGAATAGGCCTCTGGGAACATATAATGGGGATTCTAGCTGAGAATTCCAGTAGCAGGGGCCATGGAGACTGAGGAGGAAACCCTTTATCTAGATAGGACTCCCAGTGGATGGAGGGACTCACCAACCCACCCACAAAAACCTCAATCCAAAACTTAGCCTGCCTATAAGACTTTCAGGGCCAAATACAGAACAGATAGAGCAGAGACTGAGGGATTGTCCAACCAAATACCAGGCCCAACCCTAAGCCCCACCCCATGGAAGAAAGCCAACCCCTGTCACTATTAACAATCCTCTGATATGCTTGCAGACAGGACCCTGCCGTGAGTTGTCCTCTTAGAAGCTCCGACCAGCAAAGGCTCAAAACAGATACTGAGACTCACAGCCAAACATTGGCTGGAAAAGAGAGGGGAAGAATAAAAGGACCTAGTGCTGACAAAATTTCCGTAAGAAGACCAACAGAGTCAATTAACCAGGGCCCACAGTGGCGTATGGAGTCTGAAGCATGGACCAGGGACAACGCATGATTTGAACCTAGGTCCTCTACGTATAAGTAGCTGATGGGCATCTTAGGCTTCATATGGACCCACTAGTTAGGGGAGTGGGGAATATCTCTGACATGTTGCCTTCTTTTTGATCACTTTCCTCTGATGGGACTGCCCTGCCAAGCCACAGGAGAGGAAGTGGCACTCAGCCCTCCTGTGAATAGATAAGCTGGGGTGTCTGACTAGGGAGTGCCCCTCTATTCTGAGGAATGAGGGGGAGGATGTGGAAGGGAGGGTAGAACTGGGAGGAGAGGAGGGAGGGGCCTATGACTGAAATGTAAATGTAATTAAATGAAAAAATAATAAAAACATGGCTGCAGCCATAGCTCAGCAGAAAAGGGCTCATCCAGCATGTACCAGTGCCCAGGTTCAATCCCTGTATTACTAAAGAGGAGGGATTTGTGGGAGGAGAGGGGGGGACAGCAAAGCTGTTATTAGCAGATAACACACACACACAGATAATCCAGTAAGTTTGTATTATTATATTATAGGTCATTTTAGCAAAACCAATATAGAAAAATCTACTGTGCTTACAAATAACACCACCAGAACATTTTACAGAATAATCTTCACTGACAAAATTAAAATAATTAATTTAATTATATGTCCTATGATTGGAGAATGTATTTTCTATAGTATTTGGCCTTTCTAATTTCCAGAGGCTTACACTTGGAAAAAAATATGCCAAAGCTTGGTGCAAGGTAGAGTGCATTCAATTCAGCAGTATTTGGACCTGCCAGATGTGGGTTTGGCACTGACTGGTCTTTCTTGCCAGCTTTCCTTTGACCTCATAGGTGGATGGGAAGTTTCTCATTTGAATAGTGTTCCTATGTCTTCTGTTTCCATCAAGAGCTTTTCTTCCTGTTTGTTTTCCAAATTTCGCTTGACTACCACCAGTGGTGCCCAACCCTCATAGAAGTCAGAGGGAATGTTGGAGAGATTGGCTAGAGCTCAGGATTCCAGGTCTCTGATGCTCTGTAGGATAGGCATTGGGAGGCTCTGTGCTGAATGAGCCCAGAGGCCATGGCAGCTACCATCTGACTTCTATCTGAGCTCCTTTTGGTGCTACTTCCTCAAGAAACAGTTGCTTTGCTCATTTGAACCAGTAGGAATGTTGATAGCAAGGTGCTGCTGACCTGAGTTGTCCCAGTCATTCCCAAATAACTGCTGTTGATAATATGGAAATGTTTTGTGGCATTAGTCTTCCCTAAAATGCTCATTTAAAAAAAAAAAAAAAAAAACAAGGAGGAAATTCTTAGATCTAGTTCCCTATTTTCCACTGTGAAATTTCAGTTCAAGGTAAGATGATAGGGAAGGATCCTGAAATGCAAAACTCCCTTCGCTTGGTGCTGCTTTTAAAGCTGAACAGTGCTTCTCAGACACAAGCAGTCTTAGTGCTGGGAATAAGATAATAACAAATCCAAAAGACCAAAGAACAGGAAGCAGTTTTGAATATATAGTTCTGCAGAAAGGGAGCCACATAGCAGAAAAGCAGAAAGTGGCTGGAGCATTGCCCTGGCAACAGACTGGCTTCAGGTGCACCCCACCACTCCTCAGCCCCCATCTCACTGGCCTAGGACACAAAGTCTCATTTGATGAACGGTTTGGGGCCTAAGAGTCCTGCCCTTTTCTGATCCTAGGCTCAGTCAAGTAGAACTTCTCCCAGCTCTCAGAGTCCTGAGGCAAGCAGGCTCCAGCAGAGGAGGGAGGGGCTTAATGCCTACAAACTCAGCTCACACTGAAATGGACCATGATAATTGCTTTTTACATTGGCATGAGTTTTCAGAATCCCAGAAGTATATAGAAGGTACTGAGGAGCAAAGCAGATGCTTGTCCCAGCTTTTCCCTTTTTTGTTAGCTTAATTGTTTGTTGGGATAGGTTCTTCCTCTGCTCCCTATGTAGCATAGGCTCACTGTGTAGCATAGGCTGGCTTTGAACTCATGGTGATTCTCCCATCTCCTCCTTCCAATTACTGGGATCACAGAAGAGCCACCATGCCTGCTCACCACTGGTTTTCTAAATAAGTCTTTCACAGTCTAAGAACTACCAAAGAAAATGCCATCATTGGCTGAGCTTTTCAGTTTTCTGGCCATTTCTTTAGAAATGTTGTAGATGTTCTGCCTTCATGTCCAGCTGCACCCTCTCCCTGAAGCTGCCTCCCAGGAACACTGGCTCATGAACCTGTTCTCAGGGTGGATCTTGACCCATCTTGCTGGGGGCAGGCAGGGGTAGACTCTGGATCCCTACTTCCTGAGAGTCTCAGGGGTTCCTAGAGGTGGTAGATCTTCCATGGTCTCTCCTGAAGGCCATGTTGACCCAAATCATAGGCTGATGGATATAATTACCTTATTCAGTGGTAAGTGCCATTTCATTATTCTCCCACCTCAGTCCTATAAAAACTTGCGTATTTCACACAGTGAGATGAAGACAGTGGAGACTGAAAGTGGCCACCCCTCTAATTGTGAACTCAGACACATCTCAGCTCTACAGAGTGAGAGGTGCCAGACTCTGCATCTGAGAGGCAGCTTGCTGGACAGCTCTAGGGACAGGACAGTACCTGAGCACAAATAAAAGTCTGGATAAGTCTTACAGGACCTGTCTCACTCTCTTGCCCCTTTTGTGTCCTGCTGAGATAGTCCACTCTTGGCATTGACTAGCATCATGTTCTGTCTCATCTTCCCTATTTTAGCCACATAAGTAATGGCTCCATATTCTCCTGAGCATATGTGTCGGGAGCCAGTCAGGTGCGAGCTGCTGAGACTGTGTGTCCTTAGCCACGGCAGAGGCTGCAGCAGTGGGTGGTTGCCGGCATGACCTGCTCTGGTTCTGGGGATTACAGGCGTGGCCCTGGGGCTCCAGGCACTTTCAGACATCTTGGAGGGCTGAGTTCCTTTGGAAATGCTCCAGTGTGAGCCAGCATCTGAGAAGCCTTACGTTGCTAACATAATTGTAAGGTGGTCCTTCGTATGATTGTAAATTGGGTTTGTGCTTCATCAATAAGCTTTTTGACAAGAAGCGTCCATCACAGTGGCGCTCTCATTTGCCACAGCAGAATAGAAAATGAAGTGTCCCAATAATTGCATTATAGTTTCCTTCTTGTGGACAAGAAAGCAATGTGGTATAATTAGGTTTGATTGGAGTGCACGTTTCCGGTAAGATCTGAAATTAATGATGTTGCTATAGTGACACATCTGCGGCCAGCAGCGCGTGAAACATAAAGTAATTCATTCGACAAGAGTCGACATCTGTTAGCTGCAAGGATGCAGAGCATATTGACACTGACCAGGAACACTAGACGTTATGTGATAAATGAACAAATGATGCTGAAACAGGAGGACGGATAATTTGTACTTAATCTGCTGGGAGAACTTTAATCTTCTCACTGGTTGCATTTGACAATGCCATTGTTTAAAGAACAATGCTGCAGTGAACTCATAAATTTTAAAACTTAACTCACAGTGCAGCCTATTAAAGTAATACATTAATTCCTTTGCCAGGAAGTTTTTGTCTCCATGTAGAACAAAACCATTATTAGAAATGTCCACTAAAATAGGATTTTTTTAGACCTATATTTTAATTATATCATCCATTACCCAAAATGTCATATTGTTCATATTTGAATGTTGTGAGTTTCACAGGACAGCATCATCAGGAGAGAAATGCTGTTTTCATAGTTTTTAAAAGCAAAAAAAAAAAAAAAAAAGTATGCAGGTTAGGCAGATCTTGAAAGTAAAATTTAGAGGGAATTTTTAATGTCCTCTGAACTGGAAGGCCACCGAGGCCTCTCCATCTTGTGGTAGTAGCTGTGGTACTCATTTGCAGCAAACATGTGCTGTCTTACTGCGACGGTCATTCACTAAAGTATGTCCTTGGATATAAGTGCTATAATTAACATTTTGGTGTTTAGACTGATTGAGATAATAAGATACTTAACATAAGCAGTAGCTGAACAGATGCCTACACTACTAGGAATCATAATCTTTGAAAAAGACCTGATTTACAAGGAAAATAGTGTGAGTGTACGTGTGTGTGGTTGATTTGTATGCTTGTGTATAGTGTGCATGAATGTTCGTGTATGAATGTGTGATGGCCAGAGGTAAGCTTGGGTGTTGTCCTTCAGGTGCTCCCCAGCCTGTTTTTGAGGCGGGTTCTCTACTGGCCGTTGAGCCCCAGGATCTACATGTACCAGCCCCCCAGCACTGTGATCCTAGGCGCATGTGTACTACCATGCCTACGTTTTGTTGTGCTTTGTTGTGTTTGAGAGAGGGCCTCACTACATCACCCTGACTGGCCTGAAACTCTGTGTAGACCCTACCTGGCCTCAAACTCACAGTGACCTGCCCTGCCTCTGCTTCTGAGTGCTGGTATTAAAGGTACATGCCACCATGCCTAGCCAACGTTCAAAAAAGAGGGGGAGGAGGTAGGTTCTAGAGATTGGACTCTGGTCTTCATGCTTGTGAGTCACACCCTTTACAGACTGAGCTGTTTCCCCAGTCCGGTTAATTTTTGAGACAACTCAGCTAGGTAGCGCAGGCTGCCCTTGAACTCATAACCCTGCCTCAACCTCCTGAGTGCTGAGACTATGTGTGTGCCATCACGCCCACCTCAGTAGTATGTTTTTAATGACCAATGCATAAGTTAAAGTTTAGAGAGGTTTTGTTTTCATTTGCTCATCTATTTCGCTATAACCAGTTATCTCTCGTGGTCATTGCTTTGCCTTGCTAGAATTTTCACAAGAAATCCTGTAGTCCTGAGATGAGCTTGTCTCTGTGCCACTGCAAGTGGCTTCTTCTGTTTGTCTGTTAAAACCACCTGTCTGTCCATGTATTATGGCTTGGCACAGTCTTGATGTGCCGGCAACTTGCAGCCCAGTGGCTCTGATCAGAGGCTTCGCATCTGCTTCCCAGCGTGGGCTGCATCTGCTGCCACCCTGAGAATGATGCCCGCAGGACGTTTTCTTAAAAATCAATTTCCTCTTCGCCCGCCTTGCTCACTGCAGTCCACAAGCCTCTGCTTTGTAAAAGACTACTGCATTTTTTCCCCCTTAGAAACCACAAGAAAGCCTATTATCACAGGAACTGAGTATCATAAATAACTCATTGTCAGTCTCTCTGTGGTGGCTTCTTTACCATCTGGCTTTGTAGGTAGCACCTCCTTTTTAACAGTTTCTAGTTTAGAGCCCATTGGTTTCTGTCATATTAAGATGACAAAATGTCTATAGAAAACAAGTGACTGAGCTGTGGACAGCACTAGAGATGAGACAGGAAGAGCTCTGCATTGCTGCACTGTGCTGTGACTGACAGTGCAAGGAAGATCCAAATGAGCACAGGAGGAAGTGCCGCACTTTAGTCTCCACCATCCCTCTCAAGCTCCTCTCTGATGTGCCAAGACTGAGCATTCACTAAAGGAACAGTTGTGTACACTCACATTCCAGGTTTTAGGACCCAGCCAAGTATGATGTACTCAGCTAGAATGCTGAGCCATCAGATGCTTCATTCTTTAATCTACTGGGCAGCGCTTTTCAGTGGTTGGAATTCATCTGCTTTTGAACTGTTTCAAATATTGTTTATTACAGCTTAGAAATTTTAGATTATCAGTTGTTACATTGTAGCTTGAGTTCAATGGAAAGTTCAGGCTTTATCTCTCTTCCACAGCATTTGGTATCACGATTATACAATGTTTACCACAGTCGAAGTTTAGAAATTTCTCAATACCCCCAAAGCACCTCTGTAAGCCCTGACAGTCACTCATTACTCAGTGCCTTCTCACTCACAGTCCCAGGAAACCCTGGCCTTGCTTCGTCCCTGAGGATTTCCCTGATGGGTATCATGTGGATGACAGAGCAAACACATGGGCTCTGTGTGTTGAGCTGCATTCAGTAGAACGTTTTCACGGTTGGCCCGCACCGTGGCAGAGAGGAAGTGCTCCACTCTTTTTCTGATGAATGCTGTCTCATTGTGTGCACTGTATTCATACACCTGTGCCTTAGGGGGCATTTGAGTCGTCTCCCCGTTTTTGCTTATTAGAAATAATTCTACCAAAATATTTAGACATTCAGCCCGTCGTGCTAGGACCGAAGCAGTGGCTATCTGTATGCAAAAGTGAAGTCTAACCCTGCCTCACATCCTGTATGAAGTTTACTCTGAAGGGATTTTGTAAGCTCTAAAATAGTAGTCTTTTAAATGGTTGAGTCTTACGAACTTGCTCTTACTTTTTCATGACATCCACCCTGGCTCCAAATAAATAATTGAATGGAAGGCTTTTTATAATCTGAACACTGAGATGGGTATGATGATACACACCTACACTCAGGAGGCACAGACAGAAAGATTACAAGTGAGGCTAGCTGGGCTGTGTAACAGGGAAGACATCGAAGCGAGCTTTGTACTGCCTAGGAGGAGGGGATAGTAGCTGTAACCTGGGCCTCAGTGACCCTTCATGTCACGTCAGCTGAGTATGCGCATGTATAGTTAATATTTTAGTGTTCTATGGTTCTCCTGTTTCACAGGCTTTGTGCGTGTGGAAAATTACTCTTGAGATTTCTCCAAAGACAGTCAGAAGTAAAATACAATAGCAAGCATTGTTGAAGTTCGTAAACTTAGATTGGAAATGCTATATGACAGACTAAAAAAGGACGACTAAAGTGATGTGCTAAAATAGGAGCCACACTCAAACCCTGAATTTACTATCCAGAAATAGTTTAAGTGGAAAGATTCTAATAATATGTCTTTGTTTTGGAAAGCATCTGATATCACTGTACACCTGTTGCATTTAAAATGCTAGGTTTTACTTTGCCAGTAATCTCTGGGGGAAAAAGTGAATGATACATGATTCAGATACATATAGTGTCATATATATCTTCTCCCATGCATTGTTAGTCATTGAGTTTTGTTAGTTTTGCTTTGTTTGTTTTCAGTTTTGTTGTTTGTTTGTTGAGAAAGGGTCTTACTACACATTCCTGGCTGGTTTGGAACTCTATAGACTAAGTTACACTGGAACTCAAAGCCAGCCACCAAGCTCTTAAACTTGAGTGATGGGATTTGTGGTGTGGGCCACATCACACCTTACTAGTTTTCAATTTAAATTAAACTATTATCTTCATTGTTTTCATCAGTAGCTATTTTCACTTCAGGTTAAGAGCTGGGGTTTGGGAATGACATTGAGATGATACAGAGACTCCATGCTGGGCGTGTAACTGAGTGATACAGTGCTTCTTAACATGCTTAAAGCCTGGGGTTTGATTCCTAGCACTTGGAGGACAGAATACCAATCAGCGACATTGACACATCAGTAATCCCAATTCCAAAGGCTGAGGGAAAAAGATCAAGAGTTAGAGACTAGCTTTTCTTATGTGGCAGTATCATTGTGGCAGACACATACATATGTGTCTGTGTGTGTGTGTTCCTCTACATGTGTATGCATGATTAGTAAGTGTAATTTTAAAATTCTTTATCACTTGAGGTTTTATTGTTTTGTTTTGTTTTTAACATTACTTAACAGCACATGCCATCATGCAATAATTAAACTAATTCTGACTCCTGGTTCTGACTAGGAAGGAATTGCCATTGTCATGGAAAGCATGGATACTGGGTTAAAAAGCAAAAAGAGAAACACCGCTTACAGGCTCCAGTGGGATGGAAGCTACAGAAGTAGTCTTGCGTTTCTGAACCCTTGTCGCACCTGTTCCTTCTGTGTGTAACTGGGCTTCACATCTAGATGCCACCTTCTGAGTCCTGGTTTGATATATAAGAGGTAGCCAGTGGCAGAAGGTAGGTGAGGTATAATCTAAAAGAGAAACCAGGTAGTCTTCTAAATGTGGAGACCCTGAGAGGAGACTGACTCAGTGTCACAGGAGGAGGCCACCCTGAGGGGGAGAGCCTTTCCGCTGAGTCAGGCTCATTTCTGTCATTTGTGTGCTGATGGAGAGAGAGTTTCCTCTTTACAGTGTCCTCCACACCTGACAGAAAACCCTGACATGACACAGGTTTTCCTCTTTACAGTGCCCTCTCCTCCTCCTGTGTCCTCTTTCCTGATGTGACACTGGCTCTCCTCCTCCTTGTTGTATCGTCTTGACATGACACACCTCTCCCCTTCCCCTCTTGGCCTCTCTTGGGCCCTGTCACTTCGCTCTGCTTTCAAGAACCATCAGTGTGCCCACAGTGCTACAGCTGCCTTCATCCACCCTGGGCAGCTCCTCTCCACATCACACTGTGGTCTCTTTGAGCACCCACCTGCTCACCCACCTGTTTCTTGCCTTGCCTTCCCTTCCCTGCATTTGGGGCCTCTAGAAATAAGCTTGTTTCCTGCATGTATCCTTAGCTAAAGGATATTTGAGGAAGGAAACCACACTACCATGCTTTGTGTTTTAGAGACTTCATGCATTGTCCTACAAGAGGTTTTTTATTTTATTTTATTTGTTTGTTTTGTTTTTTTTCTTTTGTCTTTTTAGGTTTTTCCCTCCTCCTTTAAAGGGGAAATGTGTGTGAGAGAGAGATGTGAAGGGATTTTTATTTTAGAAATATAGCACAGGTTGGAAATGTGTTAGAAAATATTAGACCTTGAGTTTATATTATTAGCCTTGCAGGAGGCTCACAAATTAGATGTGAGATGAAGAGGGTCATGCCAAGAATTTCCAAAGTAGAGATCCGAGAAGGAAGGGTTGTGTTGTATGTGTTCTCGAGGTAGAGTTGAGAGGCTTCAGGATCATTCAACATAGAAAGCAAAGGGGGAAGAAGGGATGTGGTGATGGCAAGATGTGGAGGCTGTGTTGGCAGCCCCTCCTACCTTTTGGGACTTTCTGCATCCACTGTGCCACCTGGATCCCTGTGCCACCTTTGGTGGCATTCACTGTGAGGAGTCAGTGATGAGGGTCTTGCTTGGCAGTTGGGGTTCCTGCAGTGAACACAGTATCTCTATAATACAGTTAACAAAGATCTGAAATAAAAATGAGATGTGATTATGGTTGTTTATGGAAACACACTGAGTTCCTGCATCAAACTTTCGGGCGGTTGAGGGATGGAAGCATGCAGCGGCATAGCTGGGCTCTGGACACAGGGAGCCCTACACATGCAGAGATGCTGATAGCAACCCACTAACCTGCAGCAAAGCATCTCAACTCTGAGTTGTGGCAGCAAAGAGCACAGCAAAAGAGGTGCTGTTTCTTCTTTTAGGACTTGCATGGGATTGCCTAAAAACATAACGAATTTGGGAGTTGGGCATGATGGTCCATCCTGACTGGAGGAGTTACTGGCAGATAGTGACTTCTGGGAAAGGAAGGGCCAGTTTTCTCTGTGATTCCAGTGGAAGGCCACACATGTAAGATTTGGCTATAAATTGGCCTTCCTGCAGGCAGGGATGGGAGTGAAGGGTGTGGGGTAGAAAGGCAGGAAAGGAGACACAGCGTTGGGTGAGAAGGGATGCGGGGTGCCACTGGAAAGAGTTGGGGGAGGGAGGGTGAATATGACCAAATGTATACATTTCTTATTTTATTTTTAAACAAAGAACTTCTCACTATTAATCTAATTTAGATCAATGTTTGTGGTAGTATTCTTTTAACTTTACATATAAAATTGCTTATAAAAAAGTTGATATCCTTGGCCCATTGTAAGTTATCATCAAGGAGAGAAGTCTCTAGAAAATTTGTCATTTGTGTCAAGGAATCTGAAACAAAGTATTGTATATTATACATTTAGAATATTACAAACTTTGGGAATACATACTTTGTGAACTTTGTATTTTATTTCATTATCTTTGACTACATAATACTAGAATTCTGATTATCCATCTTTGTTACATGCAATTACAGAGCTCCTCATCTTATTTGGAGGGTGGGTTGCTGCTGACTGTGATATTTAATGTATGTTTTAAGTTAATAGCATTTTGAGACTGGCATCGACTACATCTCACATAACAGGTTTCATTTCCACGTCTGTCTAGCTAGAGCTGTGTCCTCAAGAAGTAGCGTACACACATTGCACTAGCGCCCAAGCAGTGCTGCTGCTGCGGAATTGGGAGCGCTGTAGTGAAGCATGTCTGTTGTAACAGGGCGCGTCAAAATAGTGTCTGAAGAACACGAAGTAAAAACCTGGGCTTTTGTAGAGAAGATCCTGTGTTCCTCTATTCCAAGTCAATAACCCATTTTGCTCTGAATGTAAATCCTGACTAGTCATTGATAGATGGTGTCAATATCCTGTATGCCAAAGAAAATTAAAGGTACACAGATGTTTTGTAACCATGTGAGAAAGCCGTCGCTTGTCACACCTCCTGCTTCTTTAGAGTCGGTTGTAACCCCGCCGTGTGTGCTTTGAGTCCAGTGCAGCAGCACCAGTGGAGATGAGGCTGACGCACCTTGCAATGGCAGCACCTTCATTTCTTTTAAAGGGAAGTTGGGCGTCCCTTTGCTGTTTTGCTTCTGTGAAACAGGGTGACTTAATGTTATGCACACGGCATGGGTAGTCACATTAAGTGAGATGCACATAACCCAGCTTTATTGGCAGTCCTGGGCATAGTCATGTTAAAGCTTCTGAGAGAGAGTTCAATAGCACATCCTAATGGCTCTCTCAGAAACTCACCTCTGGAAATTGTCATTTTACAAACCTTCTTGTCATTTCAGGTGACATAAATGTGTGCTAAGAGTTAAACATCTAGAGCATTTAGCTCTCTGCCAATAATGATTACTGTTCAAGAGCAGATCTTAAGGCTACTAAGTTGTGCTAATTTGGGGGCTAAGCTGTGCTGTTCTCCAGCTCAATACTGTGCCTGGGTCTGCTGTGACTTTAGCTTCCTATTTATACCTTATTCAGAGCAGCAGAAGTTGCTATTCTACCAGTTGACAGATCTGAACCAAGGGCAGAGATTCTCTTTTTTACTAGAGCCCCTTCCATTGTTAAAGGTTGGTAACGTGACATCCTTGAAGAAAAACTTCTAAACCTCCCTGTCAGAATGAGCTTTCTGCAGGCACTTTGCCTCTCCTAACAGGTATCCCAGGACATAGTCAAATGTGACCAGCCTCTCGTGCAGAGCTCCTTGTGGTACTGCAGAGCCTTCTCACCTTGCCTGTGCTCACTGCTGCTAATTTTTCTACCACAGGAACACTCACTCAGAATGAGATGGTATTTAAGCGGCTCCATCTGGGTACTGTCTCCTATGGAACAGACACTATGGATGAAATCCAAAGCCATGTTCTGAATTCTTACATACAGGTATGTGAATGTACTTCTGAATGCCATCTCCTCTCAGTGCACCCACACAGGTGAGCTAAATTGAGCCTATTGTATGCTAATTTGATTATTTTACTTTTTAATGTTACTTTGCAATCAATACTAGTATCTCAATCAAGAAGAAACTATGTCGAACATTTCTGTATCAGCAGAATCATGGCAAATATGAGCTCAATCACTTTTTATATTACTTTCTAAGTGAATTATTTCTAAATATTATTTAGTAAACAGTATTTATTTTAAATAGTAATTACTAGAATACTGGCATTACTATGTTTCTTAAGAAATCCCTTTGTTTTTCTCCATAATTAATAAAACTTTCTCAAATTAAGCTACATTCTGTTTTTCATCTTTTCCAGTAACTAAGGTACACACCTCAGCACCATGCACCATTATTTGCCTTTCACTGAACTCCAGCAGCATGAGGATTTGTCTTGTTAACAGGCATCTCTCTCAACAGGATGATTTGAAACAAGTCTCAAATATCCTGTTTTTTTATCCAAGTAATTATCATGTAACATTTTAAAAAAAGATATTATCACTTCACAAAAGCTGAGGTACAAGAACGGGAGTTGCCTGGTTTAACTTGAGCATAGAAGCCATGTCATCTAGAGAGGCTTCGTGACAAATGTGCCATGTAGAGTACCCCTTCACATGATCCGAGCTCCTGACTTGAGTGTGATCAGGGCCCTTTCTTGTGCAGATAATGTTTAGATCAAAGAGAGGGCTTATAGCCCTGGCCTCAAGGAGTGTTTGTGACTTAGTGATTGTTACCTTTTCTGTCTGTCATAATTTGAAGTTACCAATTCATGGCCATGAAGAGTTTCAGTTCCAGGAAATGTGTCTGAAATATCAGGTACACGATGATACTTGATGCAAGCAGTTTCACAGGCTGCTCTGCCTGTCGGCTGGTTTACTTTAAACAAGATAATGTCCATATTTTATAATCAAATCCACTCAGGTCCAGATAGTCCAGTTAGTTCAGAGCACCACACCTGTGACTTCAGCTAAAAAGCCAGCTGAGTGTTGTATGCACAGTAATGTACTTTAAACATGCTTTGGTAGGCTAAATTGGACTTTCTCTCCTTAGAATTCAGTTGCCAACAGCACATTCCACTTTTAGAATGTCTCCTCGCCCTGTAGTCACTGCCGGTGTGACATGTGCGTGTTCTTGAGTTGTTTCCAGGTAGCAGGGACTTTGATTTGTACAGTAAGCGTTGATCTTGTGTGATGTGTCTGTACAGCGATCACCTCACACGCTTGGACATCATTCATTTGGATATAATTTGTATGTACACTGTGTATAAAAAGCTTTTTGTAATTCAGAGAAATTTTTTTAGGTTTTTATGAAAATTTTTATTCTTTAAAGTTTTAAAGTTGAATTTTCAGAATTAGGGTTTTTTGTTTGTTTGTTTGTTTGTTTGTTTTAAGTTTATCATTTCCTTTTCCTCCTTTCAAGCCCTTTCATATACCTCTCCTTGCCCTCAAATTTATGACCTCTTTATTGTCACTGCAAGCATATATGTGTGTTTGTCTTTTGTTTGTGTGTATCTCTGTAGGTGTATGTGTGTGTGTGTGTGTGTATTCCTAAATACATAAATATAAGCTGCTCAGCCTATATATACACTGTTACTTGCTTGTATATGTTTTCAGGGTTGACCATTTGACATTAGATAACCTCTTGGTGTACCCTTAGCTAGGGAAGACTGTTTCTCCTGCTCTCAGCTTTCTTTAGTTGCCTATAGTCTTTGTAGGGGGTTGAGACCTCATGGGCTTTCCCCTATCCACTTTGGCATCTCTATTATTGTTGTCCTTCTACTGATATAGAAGCAATCTTTTTTGCTAAGCCTTTTGAGGTGTAGCTTCTGCCATTTCTAGGAGACCCAATCTCACAGCAAAGTCCCTGTTTCTCTGGCCTTTACAATCTTTCTCCCAGTGCTCCCTAGCCTTAGCTGTGAAAGCTGTTGTGAAGATATCTTCCTTGGAACTAAGCTCTACAGCTCTGCATTATGATTGGTTGTGACTTTCTGTAATGGTTTCCCTGCACCGAAAAGAGAAGGTTCCTTCATTAGAGGGAAGGACTACACTTACCTGTGGGTCTAAAGACAAATATTAAGACTGTAGTTAGGGATTGTGCTGGTTTAAAGAGTGGAAGGTGCGGGTTCTCCTCCAGTATCCATGACTTCCCTAGCCCTAGATATTAACTGAGGTTCCATTATCAGACATGGGTTCCTTCCTGTTGATGTCCTAAGTCCAGTTAAATGTAACCTTGGATATGTAAAGGTATGTCTGCCCCTGACTGCAACCTTAGAATTATCTTGCTGTGTTGGTCATTATTGTGTTTATCTAGTATTATCAGTACTAGATAAGAGTTATCTGTTGGTTGCGTTTTTGCTTTAGAAGCGTGCATGGTGCCTTCTGGGAGGAGCCTTTCAAATTAGTTCTAGTCAAGGGACTTCTAGGCCCTGTGTCTGAAATGCATAGTGTCTTCAGCAATAGAGACTTACCTTTTACATCAGGGCAACCAAGTTCAATAGTAATAGTGGGTGATGTTTTGAGAGTCTCTTGGACAACCATGACCAACAACTCAAAACAGGGCTTTTCATAGGATTTTGGTTAGATGCCCCTTGTCTCCTGGAGGGACTATTGTCAGCCAAGAAAGGAAATTTTTGTTTAAACTATATACACTGACTTATGTGTAATATAGGCCTATTCAGGTAAGTAGTTAATAATATGACTCCTTATGACTCCTTTGAGTATTGGAGTGAAACTGGCTTTGTAGGAGTGTGGGTATGCTCCATCTTCTTTCTTTGTTTAATAGTTTAAAAGGGTTGGCTGTAAATCTTTGAAAATCTGGTGGATTTCTGTTGTGAATCCATCTGGCCTGGCCTTTTTAAATTGAAAGGCTTTTTATAACTCTTTCAGTCTCATTTGTTATGGTTCTGTTTAGGTTATTGATTTGTTTCTTGGTTTAATTTTGGTGGTTTGGCCAAATCTAGAAAGTATTTCTTTTAGATGTTTCAGCTTACTTTGGAGTATAGGATTTTAAAGTAGTTCCTCATAATAATCTGAATTCCATTGATGCCCACCGTAGTATTTTCCCATTGCTGATTCTGTTATTTTGGTTAGTTAGGCCAAAGATCGTTAGTCTTGTTTATCTTCTCAAGGAAACAGCTCTTAGATGCCTCATAGTCTTTGTATTGTTTTCTTTGTTTCTATTTCATTAATTTTTCACTCAGTTTTGTTACTTCTTGCCTTCCACTGTGTTTGGATTTGCTTTCTTCTTTTTCTAAATTTTTTAGTTGCATCATCAAGTCATTTATTTGTACTATTTATATATTTTTTTCCAACATAGGCACTTAAAAGCTATAAATTTTTCTCATAGGACTACTTTTCAATGTGTCAGAGATAGGGGGTGTTGTATTGTGTTTGCAGTTTCATTTAGTTCCAGAACATTTCTTAAAATTTATTTCTTGTTTTTATTCTTTGTTTTATTGATCATTCAATAATGTTTTTTAATTTCCACGAGTTTGTGTATTTACTTGAGATGTATTTTTCTGTCAACTTTAAGGTTTTGCAATATGGTCTAGGAGGATATATGGAGTCATCTTCACCTTTTTTAATTTGTCCAGATTTGTTTTGTGTCCCAAGATATGGTATACTTTAAAGAATCTTCTGTAATTTTTTTTGGGGGGGGAGGTATTTGGGTAGAATATTCAACAGCTGTCTATTAAGTCCATTTGATATGGTCTGTCATTTAATTCCAATTTAATATACACATACTATGTATATTCCAAAATATTTTAAAGTTTTGTAAAAGATTTTATTGCTTTAAATTTTCTAAAATACATTTTTACTAAAATATAATTACCCTTTCAAGGGTCCCCTCCACTCTTAATTTTTCTTTGATTATTAATATTAACATATATATATGAGGCTATATATGTATGTATCTATGTATGACATAGATATATGGACAAGTATATACATATAATCTGCTGAGTGCATTTTTGTTGTTTGTATATATATATATAGTTTCAAGGCTGCCCTTTGTATTGGATAAACAGGCATTAGTTGCAAGTAGTTCTTTGTCTGAATATGGGACCCTGGTGAGATCTCCCCCTTCTGTGTCAGCATGTCTATTGAGATTGTCTTTTTTGTGCAGCCATTTCTAAAAAAGGCTCCTCCAGCAGCCTCTTGGCTTCATACACTTTTTCAGTTCCTTTATGTGATGTTCCTTGAGCCTTAGACTAAGGAGTTGAGCTGTATCCATTGGGCTACATACATCGCCACAATCCACTGTGTCCAGCTGTGGTTTTCTGTAGTTGCCTCTTGCTGTAGAGAGAAGCTTCTTTGAGGATAGGTACACTGATGTATGAATATAAGGCTAAGATTTTGAATGTAGTTGATGAATTACAGTGGTCTAGCAAAGTGTGTTAGTAGATTCTCTTCTAAGGGTTGAAAGTTTCATCCCAGCCTGAGATACATAGCTAGCTAGCCCCAGATAGTTGGCAGGTTTCTAGCACCAGGCATGATTTTTTTCCTGTTGAGTGAGACTTAAGTCTAATTAATCAACTGTTAGTTACCGCCAGCATGTGAGTGCCATATCTGTTCACCTTTACAGTCACCTTGCCATGCTGGCCATTGTAGTTCATAGGTATCATAGCTGATTAGAACTGTTACTTGCTTCCCTCCCTTAGCAGCTCACAATGTGCTTTCTGGTACCATGGAAGTTAGACTGTGGGAAGGAAGCTTTCAGATTAAACTCATCTAAAATAAATCTGAGTCTTGTGTCCTAAGTATGCAGTGTCTTCAGTAATAGGAACCACCTTCAGCCTCTAAGAGGCATCCAAGGGCAACAGCAACAGCCTGTGTTTCTTTAAAGAGGTGTTTGGACTACCCTGTATCCATGATATGATTATTATAATTATTTTACCAGGAACATATTAAAAGGAAAAGAGTTGAAAAATAATTATATAAATATAACATATATTTAATGTGTACTTATTATATCCCAGAGTATTTGAAGATTTTTCACCAAAAGCTGTTTGTGGGCTTTTCCAGTAAGACTCTTGTATGTGGAACTCGTGTTAGTACCTGTTTATGTTCTGTTATTGCAATGATGGTTGACTATAGGCTACTCTAATGTAGCATAGATCTTTCTTAACCTGATTATCTTTGCCCACTGGAAGCACTGAGTGGGTGAGAGCTTGCTCTTTAATGGAATTTGTGTGAAATTAAATTGCACAAGCATCGGTGGGCATTACATAATTCAGAAGGGTTAGAGGCCAAGCTCTGCTGCAGCTGGAGCAGCTCCATGTAAGGTGGTGCAGGTGGGGCCTCCATACAGCTGTGAGCAGCACAGGTGAGCACTGAGCAGATACCTACCAAACTTGATAGGAAGGGGCGCTTAGTCAGTGACTCTCAGTTACTCTGTGCCTCATATCTTCTGAGTCCTGTCCTGCATCACTGAAGTCAACAGGAGAATGTGTGTGTGTCCTGTGAGGTTGGGAAGTCTCCTCTGTCACTCCCCCTGGTATAAATGAGGAACACAAACCATCACTGGATGGTGACAGCTCACTCACTCATAACCAGACCTGATGGGAATTAGACAGAGGCACAGTGCTCAGTAGGCAAGTGCTTCCCATGGACAGGATGTGACCTGACAAGTTTGTTTTTCTTGACATGGCCCATTCCTATAGCTAATCTGTTAGCTATAAACCACCAAAGCTCAGAGGCCAGTGGACGGTTATTGATATTCAGGGAAGTCTAAGAATTCTGGTTGCTTTGCTTTGCTTTTGTCTTATGTGTAGTGTGTGAGCACACCATTCTGCCTTAATCTTCATCTTGCTGTTTTAAGGAATGAAGTAAAAGTTCATTGAACTTAGGAAAAGGGAAGTGTTAGCTTTTAAATACCATACCAAATATTATACTGTGAGTGACATTCTCAAAATAGCCAAGCAGTTTTCATTGCTGAGATAAAAATGATGTATATTCCTGGGTACAGTGTGAGAGAGAGAATCACATTTCTGTTCTTGTCTCAGGCAGCCTGTTTACCTCATATATACACCAGTAATTGCTGTCTGGACCATTTCCTTCTGTCTGCCCTCATTACATGGCACCTTGTTTTAAAGGTACAGTCTCAAGCAAGTGGGCACAGCGCAAGTTCTGCCCCACCAAGAAGAAGCCAGTCTTCAACCCCTAAAGTTAAGAAGAGCGTCAGCAGTAGAATTCATGAAGCAGTGAAAGCCATCGCCCTTTGTCACAATGTCACTCCTGTGTATGAGGCTCGGGCTGGAGTCACTGGAGAGACTGAGTTTGCTGAAGCAGACCAAGACTTCAGTGATGAGAACCGCACCTACCAGGCATCCAGCCCTGATGAGGTCAGTTGTTTCCTTAGAGCATCTTGTTTGGGGAGGGTGTTCTTCACAGTGCAAACATGTGTGATCTCTGTTTTCACCTGGACTCCACAGGCTGGAAGGTTGCTTCTCTGGAGCAAGGAGACAGGACTGTGTCCTGGATTCTGACATTAACCTTAGCTGAAGTACATGTGACACTCTGGGCATAACCCAGGCCTTTAAGGGCTCACCTTTGACCCTACCATGTCAATTCCTAAGAGTTAGTCTGCATGATACTTGTTAACCACAACCTAGACCTCTGCAATTCAGACTATTGCAGGCCAGATTTACTTATGGTATTAAGGGAAGATTCTGGATCTTCGGCTTTATACCATTGCATTCAACAGTTTTTACTAGAAATAACGTGAGAAAAATGAGCTGCCTTTATCACAAATTAGTTCCCAAAATAAACGAATTACTGTTGCTGTACTTCATTATCTAATATTTTCTTGTGTTGCAATGAGTCACTGGGTTTGTATATTAAATTTTCAGTTCTGTAGAATTTATATACATCTATTCTTTTAAAAGATTTGGAGTATAAACAATTGAGAAACCTACAGAAAGGATTTTTTAAAACCTTAAATGTGTTAACTTAGTCATTTCTAACTTTACTCCATTGGGATTTGGTAAGAGTCATTCTTAAATTTTCTACTTCTTATGCAGTCATTCTGAGTGTGTTTATGCAGGTTTATATAATCTGTCCCCTCAGAGTACTTTAGACAGTTATGTAATATAATCAAGCCAACTATGGAGACAGTGTTAACAAATTAGATTTTTCAGATTCCCTGCAAAATTAGATCATATGAGTACATAATAAATATGGGTGGGGAAGCTGGTAAATTTTTATTCTAAAAGTAATAGAAAGGTAGGCATAGAACCCCCAGTGTTATTGATGAACAGGGGAAAGACCATGAAGGGGAGGGGAAGGGGGAAAGAAAACAGTAAGAACAAGCATGGAGATAGAGGTGTAAGAAAGTATGGTTGCTGGCTGTACACTTTGCCACAGAGAACAAAGCCCACCTGGGAGGTTAGTAAGTAGTGAGCACAGGAACCAGCGGCAAGGAGAGCTGGAGCTTAGGACTGTTAAAGCATGTATTGCGTAGTCTGGAATGCTGCGCCTGCTTTTATGTCAGGGGATAGATGCCTTGTAAGTTTATATGTGAGGAAGGGAGCCTTGTAAGTAATTGAACCGCTGTGGAGCGCGGTGGATAGATGTATGCTGAGAGTGAAGGGGCCTGCTGTCTGCGGATACATGGAGGCCCCACTGGGGTTGGAGGAAGCCTTTTTTTTTTTTTTTCAGCTGTTCTAGGGCAGAAGTCTCTTGGTATCATGTGTCTATTTCTCAGAGCAGAATGACTATACTTCTTGATCCATAGGAAAACCCAGTGCTGTTTCTTCCTCTTTATGAAAGTTAACTGTGGTGGTGTCCTGAAAGTCTAGACTGCAGTGGTGAACAGTTGTGTCTTATGTGGACGTTGGGACTACTTTCTCGGTGAAGGACAGGCTTCAGTGATGTTCTTAACCCTGTCATGCATCAGGTAGATTTTCAAAGTCTTTAACATTTTCTTTGAAAAAAAAAAATTTCATGTTTACATGTGAACCCCATGAACATTGAACTGCACATTATCGTTGAGTCTCCTGTATGCGGGCAGTTCTTCACCCTGAAAATCCAGAACACTGCACTCTGACAGAGAATCCCCAGTTCCATGAACCTTCCCTTTGATTTCCCTTCAAGTTTGAAGACTACTCAGCCTGGCTGGATATGAGTCTGTATTGCCCAAATATTCACTGTTTTGCATCTATCTGCCCTAACCATAATGTTCTCCCTGATGCTTAAGCATCTGTAACTGGGTATTGTGACTGCATTGTGTGTTAACCCTGTAGACTGAAGTAGTGATACTTTCACTTTGGTCTAAATACAATTACTCTGAAGATTTTCAGTAGTCTTACTACTATGATAATTCACCTTCACTAGTTATCCCTAAACGCTGAGTAAAGCTGAGGTCAAGCAGTTGTAGTTCTGTGCCCCTTCAGCACAAATCTACTTCCCTGTTCATCATGTGTTACGTCCTAGGACAGTTTTGAGCTTGATGCTGGCTCTGTTTGGCTCTCCAGTTGAGTCTTCTGTGTGAGTCTTTCTCCCCACACAGAAGAAACGTTCTAGTTTGAGTGCGACATGTTTCTGACAGGTACTTTTATTGAACTCTTGGTCTATAGCTGGTGCTGATATTTTGATAAACCTGAAGAGAAGGTAGGCCACTGGGAGTAAGTCCTTTGGGGTGTCTTCTCCCTGTTTATTTCTTGTCTCATATGAGGTAAAGAAGATCCTCTGGGACATAGTGCCACTGTCATTTTCTGTCCAACCTCATGAGACCAAGCAATCCATGTACTGAACCTTCTGAAACCGTGAGTTGAAATAAATCTTTGCTTTCAAGTTGTCTGCCGTGTTTTCTGGTTATTACTGTCATTACAGCTACACTGATTGAAAAGTGATATGAGAGAAGTAGGGCTTTCCAGGCCATGTAGTGCCTAAGCCTTTGAGGCTAGCTTAAGGAAGTCTGAGCACTTAGAGAAAGAGACTAGAAAATGTATAAAATATGTAAAAAGAGCCTAATGGGTAGTTCTGGTGGGACAGTCAGACCAAAGAGGATGTAACTAATGAGCCAGGCTCCGAGGACTCTTGTGAAAGTGAGCACTATGTTGGAACTAGATATAATTCATGTTACATTCTGAAAAAAAAAAAAAAAACAAAAAAAAACCACTATATTTTACCTGTGTCCTGAGACTTTGACTAAGGCTAAATTTAAAAGTAATAAACTGATTAATGTGGTAGAGAATTTCAAGGTAGTATGGGCATTCATGCTGTAGCATGACTATTGATGGATGCTCTGATGCAGGTTTATACTTAGGGTTAGAAGCAAAAGCAGTGGGAGAGCTTGAAAGATATGCAGGTTGGCCAATTGAGCTCCTTGCAAGTTTTAGATGTAGATGGTGTGATTATTTAAGAGATTAGCATTGTTAAAGACAGCTAAGCACTGTGCACTGGGACAGTTGGAAAGACTGTCTGAGGGCATCTTAGGAATTAATCCACCCACTGCAGGATCGAGGGCTTAATGCTGTAAAATCATTTGTAAACTTGAGAAAGAGAGCCACCTTGGTAACTGCTCTTACAGGCCACCTGAAACAGGGTTTCCTGGGTTCAGCTCCGGAGACTCAGAAGCTTCTGTAGCAAGTCTCTGAGACCTAGGTTCTGTTTGAGTTGGCACATAGGCCTTGGTATTGTCTGCATGGTACTGGTTTGGCAGGCATGTAGAATGTTACAGAGTAATAGAGATTTCTTCTGAAATTTCAAAGGAAAAATCTGTTAGGCTAGGCAATATGTGACAAAGTTAGGATCCCTGCAGATGGCCACACAGAAAACAAGGCATGATTCTCAGAGAGGCAAGTTAAAGATGCAGTAGAAATCCCAGGTAAATTGTAGCTGTCCAGAATATAGAATCCTTGTTGAGGAAAGCTGCAGATAGAAGCTAGGCCAAACTCAAGACAGATCATGTGACAAATAGCAAGGCCATTGGAGTGGAGCTGCCCAGCACTTTAGGGCTCTGAGGATGCCACCATGTGCCCTAGATGCCAGCCATGGATCTGTAGGAGTTCATACTTGCATGGCTGAATTTAGGTCTTGTCTTGGTCCTCTTCTTCCCTTTTGGAGTTTATTTGTATGCCATTATGTTGGAAGTATATATAATAATTTTCTTTTTTTATTGATATAAGTTCATAGCTAAGATTATCTTGAGTATCACTGAAGTTTCTAGAGTTGCAGTTTTTGGACAAGATTTGATGAGCTCTTCAACCTGAACTAAATGGCCAGAAGAGATGGCACAAGCTTTTGGGGTCAGGGGAAGAATGTTGTGGTTTGAATTTAAAATGTCCCCCACAGCCTTTAGTTGAATGTCTGGTCCTCAGCTGATGCTGTATTTTGAGAAGTTCTGGAAACTTCAGTAAGATCATGGTGAAAGAGCTAGGTGGTTGTGAGTTGCTTGCTCCTATCTCCTTGTAGTCACTCACTCACTTCCTGTCCCACCACAGAAAGAAATACCACACTCTCCCACCACCGTGATGTTCAGGCCAAGCTCTTTAGGTCTTTACCCATGGAATAAAGTCTCTGAAACTGTGAGACAAAATAAATCTTCCATGGAAGTTGTTTATGTTGTATATTTTGGCCACAGATACATAAAAGTAACTAACACAGTTGGCATGTCTGTATACTATCTCATTTTCTCAGCATGATGACCATGTGGACTCCAAGCTGAGTCAACAACAGTTACTCGGTCTGGTAGAGGGAGGGAAGAAAGTGTATGCTTATCTAAAGGTGAGCTTGTAGGACTAATGGTCTGAAAACCTCAGAGTTCGAGTGGAGTCTAAGTCCTTTGGATTGGCAAGGTTACATCGAGCATTCTCAAAAATGTGCCTGTTGGTACATAATAAACCTATGACCAGAAACTTAAGATTCTTCCTGGAGGTTACACCCTATCCCTGTTTTAGAAAACAGAGATAAAAATTAGGTATCTGGGCTGGTAGCACTGGTAGCACACACCCTTAATCCAGCACTCAGGAGGCAGTGGCAGGGAGATTCCCTGAATTTGAGGCTAGCCTGTTCTATATAGTGAGTTCTAGGCCAACTAGAGCTATGAAGTGAGTCTTCGTCACTCTTACCCAAAAAAGAGAGGGAATAAAAAAAATACTAACATAGTGTGAAAATCAGAATTAGGTGTTGGTGATATTCAAGAAGCTCCAGAATAAAATCCCATGTTTATATAAAAAAAGAAGGGGAGGACGGACTCCATTCTTGACTTACCTGGCCTATGATATATACTCCTTCAGTCAGTGTCCCTTCATCATTGCCCCACTATGTCACATAGATTATATTGGCCAGCACTTACATGTACATCTCTTGAAACCATTAGTGTGTCAGAATGGTGTGTGTGTGTGTGTGTGTGTGTGTGTGTGTGTGTGTGTGTGTTGGTAGGGAGTCTAGATGCACAGTTTAATAGTCCTAGTCATTTGGAGATCTCAGGGTGCCAAGATATGTAGTTAAGATCTATATGACTTACAAATTGCTGCCTTCTTGGCCTTCAAGAAGGTTTGTAGACAGAAGTAGGACAAATGTCACTGCTTTACAAAAAGAGAAAGGGCTGCCCCCCCTCAGTGAGGCTTACACACTGTTTTTGCTATTGTAGCTTTCCAGAGCTTTTTAGCAATTCCATATGATCACAGGTTGAGAAGGATTTTCCCTGTCATAAGTATTGGAAGCCTAGACAAAAGGTTTTCCAAAGAAATACTTATTTGAAGTTTGCAAGCATACTATCTTACAAATTCACTTTATTACCTACCAAAAGAACTGTAATTTTTTAAGTACATGGAAAACTATAAATTGTTACATATCTTAATACTTAAGTAATTCACCATAGAAAAACATTTCATTGATTTGGAGACTTTTAAGAGTTCAGAGAAATTATAACAATGAAACTTGCCAACCTTATATTTACCTTTTTTTGACTTCTATGGAAATTTGACAATGATTAAAGGCACAATGAGTAAAATATGTAAAAAGATATGTAACATGATTTTAATTCTGAAAATGAAAACGATGAGGTTCATCATGATTTTTAAAGCACAGTATTGATGTGGTGTGTGCAGATCCCAGAGCCTCAGGAAAGGCATCCAAATAGCCTCTTGTTTGGCATATTGAACTTTGCTGCCGTTAGCTTGACAGATGATAGCAATGTTTCCCAATCACCAAAGTACCATTGTAAAAGCATTTTTTATTGAATAAAGTGCTCAGAATATTGCACCCTGGAGCTTTATTTAGGGAAATGGTTCAATTGATGTTTTCTGTTTAACCTCAGTGTTGACCTATCACAATATCCGTGGTTAATAAGCAGCATTATCATTTAAGAGACTTAACCAGTTTTAACAGTCCTATTAGCAATATATTCTTAGAATCCTATGTATCCGTGACTCTAACCGTTATTTCTACATGAGAACTTATAAAGCAGAGGGTCCTGCATTTGAGGCATCACACTGTCATGTGATAATCCCCATCAGTTATGGGACTGTTTCATCTTATTCTTGGGATGAATGTGATTTGTTGAGTGGTCTTTTTTTTTTTTTTTAATTTGTGAGCCAATTGCTGTTCTTTGTAATATAAGCCACCTTGATTTTCATTTTTCTGAATGAAGGGTGGATCTTTTCTATATGAGAACGTTTATGTAGATGAGCTTTTAGTCTACAAATTGTATATTCCTGAATTAATTTTGAATTCATAAAGGTCCCATTAGGTACACATAGTAAGTACATACAGTGATGTCATCTACAGCTGCTTATGTCTCCTTACAGGTCTAAAAGTGATAGTGATGTCAGAGAATATAAACAACCAACTTTGTATGTATGAGATAGAACCTATTTATGCCCTGGTCATTGTTTCTTATGATAAGTGATCAATATTTCATTTTCTCTAAGAGAGGGAAGCTCTGCTTGCCTGCTGTGATTTGTGTCTACAGGCTCAGCATAGCAAAATCAAGCTGAACAATGTTAAATGTGCCGTAGAGATTCCTTCACAGGATGAAAACCCAGCTTCTTCATGGTCTAACTGCATGTGCAATGCAGTTGCAGGAAGCCAGCACTGAACTCAAGTCATAGGAATCATAAGAGAACATAAGCTCAGGATCAGTACAAAGGTCTTCAACACAAGAGATCAAGGCATAGCATGATCTCTGCTGATTATGAACCAAAAGGTTGATTGGCTATGATCTTTAATGACAGCTTATTCCTGTAAACTAGCTATTTATTAGCAGCATCCTTTCCCATAGATGGCTACATTTCCTCACATCAGTAAGTTCTATGTTTAAGTACTATTTCGAGATATAGCTATCTTTGTCTTGCTTGGCCATTTATGTGCAAGATTCAGCTAGAATTAAGGACAAATCACAAGTAGAATATTTTAAAATAAAGGAACAAAATGTCTTTAATAGCATTGCATTTGAATTTACAGAAGAACTAATGTATGCAGAGTGCTGTATTTTTTTAATTCATTTTATTGTGTGTGCCTATTGAAGCAAGACTAATTGTGGTGTTTTGTCAATATATTTGTGAGGAGCAAATCATTGTCAGTGACACAAAGCCTTCACTCTCTGACCTTCAAGACCAATAGAGAATAAATACTGCATAGCCTGTCTGTGAATATTGATTAGCACTTTTTCCAGATGATCAAATTGCATTTTAAGTTAATAATTCTATTAAGTTATAACAATGATTGTAATAACCACAATCAAAAATGATGAGATGTCAGTGATTAAATTATGATTTATAAAGTACATGGTAAAATATGTACTCTTAAGGGTACAGCTGGCAGCTGTGTGCACATAATTGCTAATAGGATAAAGGAAATTTCTGCCAAGCGTTTCAAGAAGAGTGGCACAGAAATTTCTAGATAATGGAATTATAGAGAAAGGGATTGATAAAATCTTGCCCTGTGTTTTATTTCCTCCCGTATGGTGTAGCTCTGGGACATACTTGCCTATACTGGTTACTTAGCTTGAGAAAATGTAAGCATGCAGATGATCTGCCTGTGACAGCTGTTTAGTGGATGCTAAGTGGCCTATAGAGGAATTTCACTGAGGTTCTCACTGGTGTATTTTTGTACATAGTCATTTTAATTATTCTTGCCTTTGAATTATTATCAATAGTCACATTATGTATTAGAAATTTCTGAAAGCTCAGTAGTCATAAAAATAGTCATTTGAAATATACAAAGCTTTTTACTTCTAGATTATCATTTTATATCTCAGAGAAAAATATCCCAGAGGTTTTTTCTCGTTATAATGCCAGGCAGCAATTAATTCCATTTACTATAGATACACACAAGGAGTATTTGATAACCTACTCCTGTTATTTCATTACCTTCAAAATTGCCTTATAAAATAGACTCAACTGATAGCATTGGATACACAGTGTCATTAGACAGGAACACATTCTTTGCTTGCCTCTGCATCCATGACAGCATCTAAAGGAAACAGGGCAAGAGGCTGCAGGGGCCACAGTAGTAAAGCATTTGCCCGGCACGGCATGTTCCTAGTTTTTCCATCCCACCTAAGAAAGAAGTAGGTAGGAAAACATCTTCCTCCCTCTCTTCTCTTGAACCTGAGAGCCTCATACACCAGAAAGATAGGCCACCATATAGTGAATGCTTTTCCCTGTTTCTTGAGCAGCCTCTTTTTTAATTCACATTTAGTTAACCATATAGATAAAAGTATCCTGTTTTTACACTTCTGTACATCTCTAAAAAGAGACACATCAGTACTGCTGCACTAAGGTAGGTCTTCTTTACTTTACCTGCAGAGGACCACAGCCCCTGAAATTTACAGACATGCCTGATAATGTTATCTGTTTCCTTGGAGCGTGCTGGGATTCTTCCCTAAAGCATCCTTGTCTAAAGGATGTGTATTTTCATTTTATGGGTATGGGGCAAGTACTCTATAAATGAGGCTCATCCCTAGTCCCTACTGTATGTGTTTTTAATTCTTTCAACCTATGGGAGAGTTAACGTCATCAGAGACAAGTCCTTAAAAAAAAAATACAAAGAAAATTCACTGGAGATCTCCTTTGCTATGTAGTGCTTCAGTAACTGCACCAGGGTTCCAAGCTTAGCCTGGAGCTGGAGAGTTGCTGAGGGTAGGCTTTCTGCCCCAGGGAGCGGGCAATTGGATTTATCTTGTAGGGAAAAGATCAGCCTAGATGACAAGGCTGTTTCCTCTTCAGTCACTTGTTTAACAAGAAATCTGCACAATGCCAGGCAGTCACACTGGACAGTAATTAAAGTATCTATTTGGGGAAAATTTAACCCTTTGTGTGTTTGGCTGGTTATAATCCCCAGGTGATTAAACCTTTTGGCTGGAATATTTGGTGAGCATAAGGAGCTAAACTGAATTTTGTTATAAACTGCTAACTCAAAAGAGCCGTGAACCCAGGCATAAACTAAATAATAAATAGATGTGATTCACCAAATATAGAAAGCCTGGTCCTCAGTGCAGTCGGGCACCATGAGATGATAGGGTATTCACGGAAAGATGCAATTTACGGGTCACAGTGTAATAGTAACCTTTCACTGTAAATTGAAAATTAACCTTGGCATATTAGACCATTTGCAACTTATGGCGTCATTGTCTTGGGCAGGAAGAGGCACTGTGGTCAGGTGCCAGGCTCTCCTCTACATGGGATTGTTCTCTTCACATCGACATGCCTTCTTCAGAACTGCAGTTTGGAGCGAGGTGCTAATGTTCTCAGTTATAGCACCAGATCACTGGCGTGTGTTCTTCATTCTCTTTCATATCCTGGAGATTTGGAGCAAGAGTTTTGATTCCAGCTTTACTGTGGCACACTATTGAACATTCTTTGTACCATCTTAACCAGCAAACAATCCCAGTGATGAGAGTGTAGGTACATGTTGCTGCGCTATGTAGCAACACACCCCAAGATCTGGGCATAGAAAACATTTGATTTCTGTAGAAACATCCTTTCTGCAGTCAGGCAGGTCAACACGAGTCTTCTGATGCTTACGTCCTTGTCCTTGGTAAAGGTGACAGGCCACAGGTAAAGGTACAGTGACTTGGCAGCCTTGTCAGAGGCATTTTTAGAAAATAAATCTTTAGCCAATTTCTCACAAACAGGAAATCACAAAGCAAAGAATTTCTACATGGCAGTTTCTCTTGGTACTTAACAAGCAGTAAGCATTCTGTTTTTGTTTGTATGGTAGGACAAGAGCACAGAGACCTTACTAAGATGAGCAAAATGGACAAAAGTAGTACTTCAGTGATTCAATGCTTATTTACAAAAAGAAAAACTATCAACTGCGTATAGAGCGGGGAACACGAGGGCTCAGGTTAATGAGGCACATTTCTGTGTGTATCTGAAATAGTGTGTACTCTGAAAATCCAGAAGGGTGGAGCCCAATACTTCTGATGAGGCCTGGCTAATTCAGAGCGGTACAAGGTCAAGGGCATGACTTTACTCTAGTTTGATCGTCTGCCTTATCTTCTTTTATAGTCTAGCCTGCTGAGTGCATTTTACAGTTTGATCATAGTCTCATTCTATTTGTCATAGGATAACTGTACTATGTAAACACTTTAAAATATCAAAATGTTGTAAAGAAGATGGTTATTTTCTCTAGTGTATTATCTCCATATAAGCTGTGACTGGTAACTTAAAACTTCCTAAATCTGTGTGCTTATCATCCAAAACAATACTCGTCCTTGTACAGTTCACACCTTTAGGAAATGTAAGAGTATGAAGACCCAGGAGAGACTGCATGGAGAGTGCAATGTGACTGTAGGCCTGTCTGGTCACTTCTGTCATACCCCAACAGCCCCGGGTCGGGGGTGGGGTGCAAAAGCATCTCACTTGCCTCTCAGTAGGGGGCGCTGGCACCTTATTGGTTCCCTCTGACCCACATTCTCTTCGGCAAGATCTTCATGAGCCTGCTATGTGCCCTGGAAGTGCTCAGCATTAAAAGAAACAGCTCTCCATCCCAGACTCTGAAAAGAAAGATTTTTTGAAAGTATTTTGCAATTGGGTTTTTGGGAAATTGCATAGAAACCCTGGTTTTAAAATGATCTCTTTTTTTAATATTTTTTATTTTTATTTTTTGCAATTTATTCATTTTATATCCTGACTGTAGCCCCCTCCCTTATCTCCTCTCAGTCCCACCCACTCTTTCTCCATCCCCTCCTCATCCTCTTCCTCTAGTCCACTGAAAGGGGGAGTCCTCCTCCCCTACCATCTGACCCTAGCTTATCAAGTCTCATAAGGACTGCCTAGATGCTCTGCCTCTGTGTTCTGTTAAGACCACCCCGCCAGTGGGAGGTGATCAAAGAGGAGGCAACCAAGTTCATTCAGAGACTGCCCTTGCTCCCCTTACTAGGAGATCCACATGGAGACTGAGCTGCCTATGGGCTACATCTGAGCCTAGGTCAGATCGGGATCTCTCCATGCATGGTCCTTGGTTGGAACATCAGTTTCTGCAGGCCCTCCTGGGCTGAGATTTTTTGGCCTTGTTGGTCTCTTTGAGGAGCTCCTGTCTCCTTCAGGTCCTTTTATTTGATCTTTCCAAAAATCCAAAATGGCCTCTGTGCTAAACGACTGAAGATCAAACACCCCCCCCCTGACCCCACCCTGTCTGGTAATCACATGTGCATCCTGCTGGGGACTCTGACTGTGAAGGTTTCATCACCAGATTTCCAGGCTGCCAGCATTTGCATAAACTCTGGGTCCCTAGCTGAAAGTTTCATTACATTGTTTCTGAGGGGTAGGCATGGCCTCCCATGATTTTCACAAGGCACTAAGGTTTAATTCATAATACCTGGCAAAAAAAAAAAAAAAGTCTTGAGGTTTTTTGAGTTCCCAAAGCCCAAGATGAAATACTGGATGTACAGTGGTGGTAAAACTGAAAACAGAGACATTCTCACTCAGCCCGAGAGAGGCTCATGCTCTGCAAGAACTGTGCATTCCTGACAGCTGAAGCTGCACCTGCAGGACCCAAGCAAGGGGAGCGCCCCACTCCGCCCCTCCCCAGCACCGAAGGAGCTGCTGTGGCCTTGCTGTGCTGTGCTGCTATTTAGATGCCAATAGAGTTGTGTACTGTTGTAACTGTCCTGTAATGAGAGTGCTTTTAAAGATAACCCCTTTAAAGAAAAAAAAAAAAAGGCATAAAAGACTGAAAGCATTAACGTAAAATTAATTTTACCACTAATAATTTTTAAATTTTATAATAACTATGAGAAAGAATAGCTCCTAAATGTGAGCACCTACATATGCCAGGAATTTGCTTACAGCATTTCAAACTTAGGAAACTTTGCAAGTGGAAGAGAAAGGAGAGCTCTCAAACTTGGCTTCTCTGCATCAGTTGCCCCCAGTGGGCTCTTTGTACACCAGTGTGCTGTGCTCCTCATCGTGTACCTTTCCCTAGGTGGTTGCTTCTCACATGTTCTCCTCTTCCCAGGTGGCACTGGTGCGATGGACAGAGAGTGTCGGGCTTACTCTGGTCAGCAGGGACCTTGCTTCCATGCAGTTGAAGACCCCCAGTGGCCAGGTCTTGACCTACAGCATCCTACAGATATTCCCCTTCACCTCAGAGAGCAAGCGGATGGGCATCATCGTCAGGGTATGACATGCTTGCCAGCTGCACCCACACCAGCTCTCCCAGCCAGTCTTCTGGATTTCCAGGAAGACACAGAAACTTCCCCCAGAAGACTTCAAATATTTTGTGCTTTATTATTGTTTCCTAAAACAACAACAATAGCAACAAAAAAACACAGTTAATAATGTATGAGCTGAGAAGCTGGTATGACTCCAGTTGATAAAGTCATTGTCCTATGACCACTGAGACAGAACAAATAAAAGGCATTAGTAATTGTTAATTACTGTTGGTTTGTTTTATCATCAACAGAAATTGCATAACATCATTTATTACTAATATATACCTTTATTAAAGTTACCCAGTACAAGTTATATTTTGAAATTCCATTTGCTAAATAGTGACCATTCTGTCACACTTGGGAAACTAGAGAGAATTAGTCGTTATGCTGCAGACCACATCTGAAGAATCAAAGTGCAGCATCTCGGGTGTTTGCTCAGTTTGGCCCTCACTGTGCTGGTGTTTAAGTACCATTTCTACCAAGAAAGCCCATGGTACATTCTCTAAGACCTGCTTCCTCCAGATCATCTCCTTTAGGCCAGGAGCTATTTACAGGAAGCAGTGCAACCCAGTGATCTCTGTGTTTATTTTCACCCTACTACAGGATGAATCCACAGCAGAAATCACATTCTACATGAAAGGAGCTGACGTCGCAATGTCCACCATTGTCCAGTACAATGATTGGCTAGAAGAGGAGGTAAGCAAGTTATTCTCAGCATTGTACAAAACGTCTTCATGAAGTTTAGTGAGCCAACGACAGAAAAGTAGGGGCTTTTCTGCCCTTGTAGCAGTAGTACCATTGGAAAGAGGCATGTTGTCACCATTTCAAGCCAGACATGGGTCGGTGGCCAGGGATAATATTACTTTTCCATTAAATTATTCTAAATACTTCCAGTTCCTTCCAAGGTCATATAAAGGCTAAGAACCCTGGTTAGTTATAAAAACTCTGCTTCCTATAAAAATAATTGCTATATTTGTTTAATGTATGAAGTGTGCAGATATGTAGTTCTGAAATAGCATTGGCTACATAACCAATTAGACATGTGTGTTTATTATGTAACAATATTGCGAGAAGACTTTTAATTTGTATTTTAATCTAATGCTAATTTGTTATCTTTAAAAAAAAAACAGAAAATAAGGTACATAGGCAGTCCTATATTATTATTATTCCTAAACAAATATATTTGTAGTTGGCCTTATGCAGTTATAATGTTTGCTGTTAAGGTGTACATTGATTAGTAATTGGGTTTCAAAGTAAAACTAAGGCTACTAGGGTTGTAGCCAGGTCTCCCCTGTACACGTTACTGCAGGTGTTTGCTCTCCTGTTCCACTGTCAAACCGCACTGATGGTCTGTCAGCGCCACAGCCACACCCGATATTCACGCTGGTCTTGGCAATATGAATCAATATCTCCTTCAGGGCACTTTGATTTAATCAGAGACATGAATAAATTAAACTCCCTGAAGACCTAGTAAAATGCCATAAAAATTACTTTTGGTCATAATGACATGCAATTAATTGTAAAATACTTGTTTAATTTATTTAGCTTTATGAGGTCAAATCAATAAATGTCTTGCCATAGACAGACAATGTCAGATCGCTGTTCAGAAAGATAACTTCATTAAAACCCTATACACATTTATGTGTTCACTGTGTTCAACATTGTATTTTCTTTCCAGAGATAAATCTTTTGCATCTTCACCACCAGTATGTTTGTTATAATTCTGTTGTAGCTTCAAAGCCTTTAACTTTGTCAAGTGCAAAGCAAAACAGCAGTTTAGCAAAATTCCTGAGGGTGTTTATTAATATGCATTTTGATTCAGGTTCCTTCAAGCCTTCCTCCTATCTATAGTATGGCAGGGACCCTTTGTTTGGAAGTTGCAGTGTTTGTTTACAAGTATAGGTGCCATGTCTAGCAGGGCAGTTGACGCCACTGGAGCAATTTAGATTTTTAAATGAGTCACCAGCTACCTTCAAATGCATGTGCCTAGAACACAACCAGCATTGCACCCCAAATCCCTTCACTTTGCCTTAGCCCCAGCCAAAACTTTCCTACTTTTAGTAGGGGAAAACTATTTTATCATAAATATTATGGTACTATAAATGGGGTTAACATATTTTTACACACCTATTGAATGTATTTCCATCTCCTGCTTATTATATAAATAGGATGATGATTCATCCAAGTCCTCCTCCTCCCTTGGCCAGTTAAGACCTGAGCCCCAAGCCTGGTGCGTAGGATGGGTGACCCTGTGTGATCAGCCCCCTGCATGTGTGTGGCATGTGACTTTACACCAAGGGACTAATGTCATTCCAGAAGAGCCCTGCTGAAAGCAACTTCTGTGGTGAACCTGAAGCAGACAGGCAACGCTGGGTTTTCAGGCGCACCCATCTTAGATCTTTATCATGTCTTCCTCAGTGGGGCAGTTGCAGTGGGTTGGGATAGTGGTGGGGATAACTTGAAGACACGTTCTGCATGCTTCCTCTAACTTCTCTAGGCTTTGCTGTAGTCTGTGTGGCCCTTGAAGTTCCTGTGCTTCCTTGTAGTGAGCCCGCAGGAAGTGAGGACAGTTCTGCAGCACTGCCAGAGAGTGCTCTTGAGGGGTCCCAGAGGCCCCGTTGCTCTCAGTTTAGGTATGCTGGGAGCTACAAATAGGCACCCCTTTCCTTACAGTGTGGAAACATGGCACGTGAGGGCCTGCGGACCCTTGTGGTGGCAAAGAGGACCCTGACAGAAGAGCAGTACCAGGACTTTGAGGTGAGTTACCTCAGTCCTTGCCACTCAAGCCTCTTCCTTCTTATGAGAACTTTGTTTTCTCACAAAAGTGCAGCCTTCCTATGTAGTTACAAGGCCAGTGTTTGTGAAGTTTGGGTGCACAGGCTGCCTTAGTTGATTGGGGGTCCTGTGATCCTCCCTACTCTTAGTCTGAGGAGGGCAGTGTCCACAAAGGCCAACAGTTCCATTTCCTCAGGAGAGGCTGAGTATGCTTCATCCCTCACAATATTCTCAGAAGTGCTTCAGACCTTGCAGACAGGCTTAGTTATCCAAAGCTCCCCAAATCCAAAATGCTCCCCAAGAATCTGAAGCTCTTTTAACATGATATCATTGTTCAGGATATATCTGACTCTTAAGTACTTCAAATTTACATACTAGAGAAAGTCAAACCAAAGCCAGGCATGGTGGTGCACGCCTATGATCCCAACACTCTGGGAGGCAGAGACAGACATATCTCTGTGAGTTCAAGGCCAGCCTGGTCTACAAAGGGAGTCCAGGACAGCCAAGGCTACGCAGAGAAACTCTGTCTCGAAAAACCAAAACAAACAAACAAACAAAAAAGGAAGTCAAACCAGATTTAATTTTTATGTAGTAAATGACTACAAATACTCAGAGCATGTACACATATATCACCTCTGATGCTAAGAGCCGATGTACGGCACACAGAGTTTACAGATGTTTACCTGCCCTGTGCCCTCAGCTGATACAGTACAACTGTGTAAGTCATACACATGAAACATGTACATACTTGTATACCTGTTCCCTCTAACCTCAGAGCCGATACAGTCAAGCCAAATTGAGCATCCATGACCGGACACTGAAAGTAGCTGCGGTTGTTGAAAGCCTGGAGAGAGAGATGGAGCTACTGTGCCTCACTGGGGTGGAGGACCAGCTGCAAGCTGATGTGAGGCCCACACTGGAGATGCTGCGCAATGCAGGGATCAAGGTACAGCCTGCAGCCTCTGACTGCCTAAACTGCTTTCTCATTGAATCAAAGTAACACAGCGTCCCTACGGCAGACTTCTCCCTGGCTCTCCTAGTCTTTTGAAGCAGGGCTCTGACCCTGTTCCTCTCTGTGACACATGTACTTCCTGAGGACATGTCGTCTCAGAGCCTGTCAGCATCTAGCAGGTGTGCACAGTCTGTGTTCAGCCACTTGCCTTGGCAATTGTTTCCTCACCTTCTGTTCACCATCAAAATCCTGCACCATCAGAACTGAGCGTAAACCTTCCTGGAGTATCCTTAGTATTCCCCGTAACAAGATCACCTAGTTAAGCATCGGTGATCCTGGGTACATTCCACTGTCTGTACTGCATTCCAAGTGGCACTAGTTAGGGAGGTGTTTAGTGCAGGAGATACCCAGACGTGTGGGCTTTGACTTTCACCTCACATGCTGAATATCGTCTGCTGGAGAGCTGAGGTAGACAGAAGCCAGGTGTTAGGCAGGCTCTACTCTGGTCCGCTGTGCTTTGGAAGCAGTTTGTGTCCATTGCCACAGAGTTAGAAGGAAGGGCCTACAGCAAGAAGCTACTCTTGCACAAGCGCAGCACTGTATCTGTCCTACATGGTTGTCCAAGAATGCAGATTCGGGGCAGAAGGGCTTTTCTTGCTGCACTGCTCATCGGCACACATGAGTTCTCCACTGGCCGCTCGTGGCCACTACATAACTCTCAGGGGACTGCCTTCTCTCCAGGTCCTTCCCTTCCCCACATAGCACCAAGCTTCTCAGTTGCTCCCTTCTGCAAACCTACAGTTGGAACACAGTGTTTGCAAGAGTCCAGCTGACATCTTGTCCATCCCTTTCCCAGTGGTGTTGCTTTCCAGGGTAGCATTTGCACTGGAGACCGTTCTCCTTGCCTGCTGCACTGTAGTCCTCTTCCTCATTCTCATTATGGCAAAGTGTAGCTCTTTTAGTTGAAGTTCTAGTTTGGAGAAGCTGTGTTCTTGGGTTTGGGTTAGGGCTAGGGTTAGTGTTAGGGGTTAGGGTTGGGTTCTGTTAGGTGCTTTCTTAGCAACTTACAGAAGATTTATTTTGGCTCTACCTCAAGGATTTGAAATTGATTTTGAAGATAGCAGGGAAGAGTACCACTTGGCTTTAAAAGAAAAACGCTCCAGCTGGCTGAGGGAGACAACGTAAAGGAAGGTCAGAGGCTCAGCAGTGTGTGGCTCAACGTTGATTGTCCACCTGGTTTTGCACGTGTGAGCAGAGACTGGCCAGGTGTGCTGTCAGCGTTAGTGGGAGCAGACGGCACACAGTGAGGCTGCACCCTTGTCAGAGCATCACCAAGCCAGAGCTCACAGCTGCTCACACTCAGCAGCTCAGGTATCTAAGCTCAGTTATTCCTGCAGCCACGATGCCAGGTGAAGAAATGCTTGGTGAGGAGCAGGTGAACTGACTGTTTTCAGATAACCTACATCTATTTCATGACTGTGCATGCAGATGGTCACTATTAAGGTGGTAACGTGCCTTCATATAGAGCTTCGGGTGTTTGTATGTCTTCTGGGCTGAAGTGCATCTGACCTGTCTCTATAGGCCTTGCACTCTTGGCTCTTCTGCATGTACCACCTGACTAGAATCTGCTCTGAAGAAGGGAGCGTAGTCATTCGCAGCCTGTTTCATGGTGTTTCCTGAATGACAGGGTGCTCAGCGGTGGTAGTGCACACGGGCTTCCTCGGCTTGTCAGAGGAATATTCATCGTCAGAGGTGTAGTAAAGCTAATGAAAGTATCTGATCAACAGGCAGCTGGTCAGCCACTAGAGTAGTCAGGATGCCATGCAGGCTTTTCTATTTCCTGTTTCCACAAATACATCTTTCTACCTGATAAAGAATCTGAGAGACTCCCATAATGATGAAATTAGTAATGTTAGGTTTTTTTTTTCCTCATCTATATAAATGCCCTGATTATTTTACTCCTTTATATTCATGAGCTGTTAAAAGTTTTTCCACTCACGATCCCTTTTTGCCTGAGAGACTTTTTTATAGGGTCCAAAGTCAGTGAGTCTCAACCTGTGGGTCGTGAGCTCTTTGGGGATCTCATAGTAGATATTTACACTATAGTTCATAACAGCAGTACTTCATAAATTACTGTTATGAAGTAGCAATGAAATAATTTTGTGTTTGGTGTCATCACAACATGAGGAACTATATTAAAGGACTACAGCATTAGGAAGGTTGAGAACCACTGATCTAAGAATATACAAAATAGAAATCATTTACTGACAATAAATCATAAAGAAATTTATTTTTTAAAAAGCCTTTAAACATATGATTTTACGATTCATTAAAGGCAAAAGTAAATTTACATACAAATGAGATTAATGTCATTTTATTTTAATATAATGAATTAGTCTTGGCTGAATATTTGATACAGCAATATGTATAGAGCATCTTCAACACAGCTATTTTATTTATAATTGTGAATGCCACTTTGCATAAATACATGGTGAGGTGGGCAGCAGTTTATTTAGGACCATTTAAAAATTGGGAATTCTTTTTTTTTTTTTTCTTCAATGCAGTTTATTCAGAAACCTTGAACAATCCTCGGACCCTGGGGAAAGCCAGCCCACAGCTTAAATAGCCTCTGGGTAGCCAACCCAGGCGTGCCACGTGGGCAATGCAGATAGGTCCACATACATGGAAGCAAGCCAGATCCTCAGCCTTAGCCAAATGTGGAATTGTTCGTGACAGAGAGCACTCACCATCGGGAAGGTGGAAGACGGAAACCAGCTCCATCTTTAAGGCATAGCATTCCGCAGCTCTCTACAGTTCAAATTGGGAATTCTTTCCCAATACCAAACCAAAATTGATTGAACAGTTTTTATGAAACCCACATCAGCAATCCAAGCAACAATTTTTAAAATAAAACATTCTGACACAACACTATCTAAACATATAATAAACACGTAGGTCCTGAGGAGTGGCAGGAGCACAGCATTAACAGTCTTTGTTTGCACAGTAAAACCATTATGGTTTGAGAGCAGAGAGAAAACTTTGTACAGTAAGCTGCCGCAGCTTATAACATTCAGTAGTCTGAAGTCTGAGGCACGGAATTCCGGACAGTGTTCACAGATATGGCGTACCGCGGGGATACACAGTGCAGAGTGCAGACCCAAGGCTGCATCAAGTCCTGTGCTGCAGCCCAGCAAGCCCGGCCAGAGCACGGGGTGTTCTCTATGAGTTTGACTGTAACCCTCACTAGTAGTTCTTATGTGACTGCATATGCAGTCCTGACCTATATGAGCGTGAAATAATTCACAGTGCGTCTGTGTGTATGCAGTTCTTAACGTTAGAGGAGCAGTTTGATTCCTTACTAGATAAAAGTACATTTTGGCTTGTCCATGGTCCATTGGCCCATTTGAACTTCACTCCCAGCTGAAGAACTATATTGAAATAAAGGTCTATGTGGTCCTCTGGCTCTGTGCTGCCTCTTCATGTCTTCAGGCTTCCGCTTTAGCCTCAGCCATCTGACTTGTCCTCTCTAAGCAAATTAGTCCTTTTTTTTTTTACTGTACAAAACACACAATCATAGTTGCCTTTTAGCCACACTTAGGTACACAGTCGAGTTCATGAAATGAACTCACATTTTTTTGCGACCATGGCTGTCACTGTCTATATAACTCTCCTTCTTCCCAACCTGAAGCTTACCTGCTTAAGCTCCCATTCTTTGTCCCTATGAGTTTGGCCTCTATGGACACATCATATATGTGGAATTCAGAAGCAGTGTTTGTCCGTTTGATCTAGCTGGTGTCATTCAGCATAACATCCTTGAGGACCCTAAGTCAGAATCTTTTTCCATTTTAAGGATCAGTAAAGTGGCCACCTTTTATTTCTCCATTGGTCTTGATGTGCTCTTGACTTTCTTTGCCTCATCCCTATTGTGGAAGTCCTGTGAATGTGATGTACAAACATCTGTGCACAGAGATGCTTTAAAGAAATAGAGTTGCAGTATTGAAGCTTACAAGCTTAAATTATTTCATAGATTTGGATGCTAACAGGTGATAAACTGGAGACAGCTACTTGCATTGCCAAAAGCTCACACTTGGTGTCCAGAACACAAGACATTCATGTCTTTAGACCAGTAAGTACATTTCTAACTCATTTTGAATTGTTAAGTGTTTTTTTTTAGGGGGGGGATGGCAGAGGGGGTTGTTGTTTCCTTTTGTGCTCCCCCCCCCCAGACATGGTGCATGGTGCTGGCTGTCCTGGAACTCACTCTGTAGACCAGGCTGGCCTTGAACTCAGAGGTCCTCCTGCGTCTGCCTCCCAAGTGCTCAGATTAAATAATGGATTGTGCTACGGCATCCAGCTAAATTGTTGAGTGTCTTATCTTAGAGTTAAAATGTATATATACTAATTGTTAGGTATCTTTTTTTAAAAATCAATGTTGGAGGGGTTTTTTCCTTATTCTATAAGCACATGTTGATTGGCTTTGAACCACATTTTGATTGTAAACAAGCTATTAAGTTGGAAAGCATTTTCCTCCTATACATTTCATATTGTTGTTACTCCCTCTTTTAAGTAGACATGCTGAATAATTTTCTATTCAACTTATAAAAAAGTCTGTTGCTTTTTAAACATATGTTCCCTATTAGCTGTTCCGAGGTACATACAAAGGTATGTATGTAGACAAGGTACATACAAAGGTATGTATGTAGACAAGGTACATACAAAGGTATGTATGTAGACAAGGTACATACAAAGGTATGTATGTAGACAAGGTACATACAAAGCAGAGGCAGCTCCAGACTGCTGCCATTTCAGATTAAAAGCTCTTCTCAAACTAGTGCAAAGACAGTGATAGAAGGGGTCTGAACTCATGTGCTTACTGTACATACTAGTAATGATGAGTTTAATTCAAACAAGAACTACAAGTTCCTTGGGTCATGATTGATGGTGGGCAAGCAGACACCATGTGTCTTTGGCTGTCTGAATAAAGTGCTTGCACCTACAGAAATGGTTATTTCAGTATCATTTACATGTAAATGTATTTTATTTTGAAACATCAGAATCGCAAATTATGCCCTGCAGACTAGTATTTGCAATTAAATTATTAATGCTTCTGATAAAACTTCCGATCAATTTTTGTTGACTTTTCAGAGTTATAGCACCACAAATTAAAATTTTCACAATAAAACCTACCTACTTAAAGATGAGTCGGAGATTAATTTGGACCATGTGAAACTTTTAATTTATTTCACTCCTATGTCATTTCTTTTATGCCTCATAAAATCTTCACAGAAAGCATGTGCAAAGCCAGTGCATTGATTCCTGGCATATTTTCATTCTAAAATTAGTCTTTCAAGATAATGGCTTGATTTTACCCTTTTAGACCGCCTGCTTCTTTTAAGCAGAAATGGATAGGATGAGTTGAAGCTCATGGCAGAGATGACAGAAGCAGTTCCATGGAATTATTGTATTAGTCCACCTATTATGAAGAAACATGTTTAAATAAAACCCCAATCTATATAATTTTGTCTCTTGATTGCTGTGTGAGAAAAGGAAACTCAACTTTCTTAGGCCCTGCCTGGTATTACGACTTATGATTCTCTAGGACTGTGTTTGTGATGTTATAAGCCAATGGTTTTCAATACTGCTCACACTCTTACAAAAGGCATTGGAAAGTCTGTGGTCCTTACGTTTTTATGAGAATGTTTTTGTAAGAGCAGTGTCGGCAGAGTACAGGGAATCATAAGAAAGAAGGGGAGTTAGTCTGATGGGGAAAGGATAGGAGCTCCACAAGGACCAAATATATCTGGGCACAGGGTCTTTTCTGAGACTGACATTCAACCAAGGACCATGTATGGATATAACCTAGAACCTCCACTCAGATGTAGCCTGTGGTAGCTCAGTAACCAATTGGTTTCCCAAAGTGAGGGGAACAGGGACTATTTCTAACAGGAACTCAATGACTGGCTCTTTGGTCTCCCCACCCCCGAAGGGAGGAGCAGTCCTGTTAGGCCACAGAGGAGGGCTTTGCAGCCAGTCCTGAAGATACCTGATAAAACAGGATCAGATGAATGTGGAGGAGGTCCCCCCTATCAGTGGACTTGGAAAGGGGCACGGTGGAGATGAGGGAGGGAGGGAGGGACTGGGAGGGAATGAGGGATCGGGACACGGCTGGGATACAGAGTTAATAAAATGTAACTGATAAAAAAATTAAAAATAAATAAAAAATTTAAAAAAAAAGTAAAAAAAAAAAAAGAGCAGTGTCCCTCTCGTACTTTCATGACCTCAGATCAGAAAGCAGTCCCTGTTAGAGATGCAGAGTCCAGAGGCCCTGGTTACAGGCATTCTCATCACAGGTTAAGCACCTTTAGGTTCTAAATATAGTTTATAATGGATCCTACCATGATTCCCAGAAAATGTCTTGTTTATTGCCTGCATTTTTCAATTGATAAAGCTATTTTTTCCTCAAATGAAGGTAACCAGTCGGGGAGAGGCCCATTTGGAGCTGAATGCGTTTAGAAGGAAGCATGACTGTGCACTAGTTATATCTGGGGACTCTCTGGAGGTAAGACTGAATGTGTGTGTGTGCGCGCCTGTCTTCTGTACATGCCTGTACATGTCTCTGTCGCAGGAGGTCAGACTGCGCTGTAACTGTGTGTGTCTTATCTCTGAGACAGGCCTGGTCGGTAATGTTCCATGTTCTATCTGACCATCTAAGACTGAGCTCTGGTTAAGTGCATGTCTGCCTTCCTTTCCAGACCATTGAGCCAGGGTTTCTTGAATGAACTCTACTCCTCGGCAGCCCTGGCATGGCAGTTGTGAGGGTTTTATTTTGTTTTACCTGTGTAGTATGTAAGAGTGCTGAACATTCAGTCATAAGGACATGTACTGGCCATGTCTGACAGATCCTCTGTGCCTTCCTGTTTAGAAGCTGCTTGAGTTGAGCAGTTCCAAGCCCTGTCCCGGGTCTGGGTCCCCTGCTCATTGTTAATAGTGTCAGCCTCAGTGGTCATGACAGTTCCACCAACAACATTTATTCTGTGTTTGTTCAAGCCAGTTTTTCCAGGTGTGTGTATGTGGGGCATATGGCTACCTGGGAAGAGGTGGTAGGCCCTCCAGTTAGCCTGTGGCATTATTCAGATTATCACAACCCTTCAGAGTATAGGACCCTAAACCAGACTGCAGAGAAAACCCAGTTTTTCCAGAGGCAACTGGCCAGTTGTGGTTAATGTGTGTGTGGTTCCGCTTCATGGACACTGGTTGAGGTAGCAGCTCCTCCGGTGCTTCCCTACTCCAGTCATCTGCCCTAACACACTTGGATCATGGGCCTCACATCATAGCATCAGACAGCATTGGCTCTAGTCTCTTCAGAGCCACACTCTGCTCTGTTAAGGTTTCCTAAGGTCTGTTTGATCCTTGCTGAAACAACACCTCATTCAGTCCTTGCTGACATATCCCAGCATGGCTAAATTATGACTTTGATCCCATCAGTGTCTAGTGATCAGGAGATGGCATTCACTTTTTTTATATTTTAATGTTACAAATAATCTTTTCTGTTTGTAAATTTTTTTATAAAATTTTTTTATATTCTGATATGTTCCAAAACATCTTGTAAGTACCTAACAAAAAGTACACCGCTTACATGAGATTATATGTTTTATAAATGAGAAATTCAAACCAAAAGAAAAAGAAAACATGACTTAAGACAGTTATGGTGTGTAAAATTGAGTGCTGGGAGGCCCCCAAAGCAATTCTTAAACAGCTTTAGGCACCTTCATCCCCGACCAGAGTGAAAATAAGAGAACGTGGGTGGTCACAGGCCCTGATGAAACAGGTAGAAGCAGGTTGCACAAATTGTGGCTGCAATTAGAGAAGGAAGTTTTCCACAGCTCCTGGCAGAGAGTTCATCTTCTACCACTACCACCACCCCACGAAGCTGGCAGCTAGGCTCTGGTCTCTCAAAAGATAAAGCTTCAGTTGGAAGCCTTCTGGGCTACATGACCTGAAGACCTGCTCTGCCAGGACCTGTGCTTCATGGTGGAAAGTTAATGAGACTCTATACCCTATAGACAAGCCTGTGAAATTTAGGGTTTCTCAAGCAGGGCAGGGAGCTAAGGAACTGGAACTGACACTTTGGAAGGGCCTGAAGTATCTGATAACATGGGACAAAGATCTCCATCAGCCGCATGCCTTGGAATCCCTGAAACCAAAACAGGGATATAGGTGAAAGATGTTTGCACCCTGGCTCCAGAGACAGACACACATCTTTTGGTGTTATCAGCCTGGAAACCCTTCAGAATGTCCTGTGGCCACTGACCCTAGCCTCTTCCTGAGACATTCTCCAGCCACAATGCACACCTTTAGGAGACCTTGTACTCTTTCCCACTAGGGGCCTGACCACCCCTGCTCATCTTCCCATCTCTCTCTCCTGTACAACTGAGCTGTCTGCCCCAAGACAGGTTAATGCTATAAACTTGTCCCCCACCCCCATATAGTCCCAGATAAGACTCCTAAAATGCAAGTATGTTTACTTTAAGACTGAGGCTTTCCCACAATTCTGCTTACCTCTGCTTGAGCCCAGGGTTGTGTGTTGACAGTAAAGTCACAGCACTGTCTCCCAGGTCTGCCTGAGGTACTACGAGCATGAACTTGTGGAGCTGGCCTGTCAGTGCCCTGCTGTGGTCTGCTGCCGCTGTTCACCTACCCAGAAAGCCCACATTGTGACCCTATTACGCCAGCACACCAGAAAGCGCACCTGTGCCATCGGTGAGTCCACCCAGCTTCAGCCATGCTATGGGTGGGTGGTGGGATAGTATGCCACCTTCCTGTCAACAGTGAAATTGTGACAAACACCCAACTTTTCAACATTTACGAGCAGATTGTGTTATGTCTCTGAAATTGACTTCATCTGCATTACAGGAAATTCTTAATAGTCCCTAACAGTAGTCTAAAACACAAAACAAAAAGGAAGCATAGAATGGAAAGATGTTTTATTTAATCTCTAACTTTTGGTGTCTCTCAGGTGATGGAGGAAATGATGTGAGCATGATCCAGGCAGCTGACTGTGGGATTGGGATTGAAGGGAAGGTAGGTTTGGGCTTTTGTCACACACATACAGCTCCATCGTCACTAATCTGCTGCTGCCAAGCCCCATCCCAGAAAGAAGAGTCAGCCTGTCCTTCTGTTCTTCAGGCCCTGCCACGGCATGTTGGTAAACAGTAGGAAACAAGCATCCTTCTTAGCTGGGAGTGTCTTTTGTCTTTAGTTACTCTTTCAGGTCCTTTGTGCTTTTGACCCATGCTCAGCGTTGCTAATTCCCCTGTGTATCTTACATGGGCCTCCCCTAATACCTCAGTTCCTCTCCCCTGCTTTATGTGCCTTATTCTCTGTGTACATGTCCCTTTCTCCTGCCAACTTGAATTTGGCTTTTCCCTTGGTTGCTCTGTTCAGTATACTCTCTTTCATAATAGCTTTGAAAAATAAGAAGTAGATTGTTTTTGCAAATATGAGTTAACAAAGGTTGGCAGAATTGTCTTGGAGAAGCCTGGGACCATGCGATGAGGTAGGCCTTCTTTAAAGCTGTGCCACGCCTTCCCTTCTTGTTTCCTGTGTTGCTGATAGAGCAAAGCCTCTTCCTTCTTGTGAGCAGCAGCTGACATCTGTCATGTGCACAGGCTCCTCTACCTCACCCACACTGTCTGAGCAGACAGATGGATAGCATGCTGGGCAGAGCTTTGGGTGTCAAGCAGTGCTCTTTAGCTCATTTGAGCTCTAAAGCTCAGCTCTGTGTAGTTCTCAGGATGTGATGTTTCTCAGAGGCTCTTTGTGGTTCTGCAGGAGGGGAAACAGGCCTCACTGGCAGCGGACTTCTCCATCACACAGTTCAGACACATCGGCAGGCTGCTCATGGTGCATGGGCGGAACAGCTACAAGCGCTCTGCAGCACTTGGCCAGTTTGTCATGCACAGGGGTCTCATCATCTCCACCATGCAGGTATCAAGCCTATGCCCAGCATGCCACAGCAGGCAGTGACTTCTTTGAGGACTGTGCCATTATTATGGGAGGTGACCCCTGGGCGTACTGAGTGTCGTATTGTAATGAGACCCCTGCATGGAGATGGTGTGGATGTGATGACTAGTAGCAGTTGTATTTAACTTACAGTGTTCTCTCTTTTAAGGCTGTGTTTTCTTCAGTCTTCTACTTTGCGTCTGTTCCGCTGTACCAGGGATTCCTTATGGTAGGGTAAGTGAAGCGGGTGTTCTCAGGGCCCTTCAGCCTCATTTACCTGACAAGTTTTTTCAGAAGAAGACATGGAGAATATTAAGCGGTTCTCAAGGGGTTCTGTGTAATTCTTTGCATATAAGTATTTGCATAGAAGCATGACTAACTGCTATGAAATCGCAGGTTGACTTTGAAGGAATTTGAGAAATACCTGTACACTTATACCTGTGAAGACTATGCTGTATTTCTCATTATATTTTGTTTTCCTGGGGGAACCATAATTTGTGTCAGGAACCACAACAGATCTGAGGTTTTATGAAAGGGCCCTGTAGTACAAGGAGAGGGGCAAAAACAAGGGGCAGGCATATGCCAACACTGCCATTAGCAGTGAAGTGGGCAGGTCATAGTTGCAGACCTCCGAGCCTGCCCTTGTCCCAATGGGGATATGAATTTACCATGAAGGGAATGGGACCAGCCACCAACCAGGAAATAAGGGATAGGAAGCACTGGGATGTCTTCTTAGTCTTGGGAGAGACATGACTAGTCTGTCCCTAGCAGCAACAAAATCCTGCATTCAAAAACACCCACTGAGAGTTCCTGGACAAGTGCTTCAAAAGCATATTGTACATGTGCCAAGATTAAATTGCCCACCAAGTCTGAAAAGGAAGACTCTCTCTAAGTAAGTAATGGTAATTCAGGACCAAGCTGAATCAGACTGAAAAGGATTGGGCCAGGTGCTGTCCTCCTCTGCAGTTGCTTCAGCACCTTTCTCCGTGGTATTCGGCTACCCTCCTGACCAGTAGAGACAGACAAAGAAGCTCTCTCACCTGCAAGCTGATATAAGTACAGCTAAGTGCTTGTGACCCCTCCCAGAATTCCTAATAACTTTAGTCAAAAACAGGGGAGTTGTGTCTTTGTTAAATGTGAGGAGGTCCTGTGAGTCATGTGTCCTCAGTCAGAAGCTGCTATCCATGGTGAATGCTGTGTCTCTCTGGACTTTCTGCCTTCTTCCATCTCACTGCATCACCAAAACAGAAACTACAGCTGTTACTTTGCCTCCACATGTCTCTTCCCACAGCAAAGCCACCCTCTTTCAAGGATCTGTGTATCTTATTGGGTCCACCCAGAGAATCTATAATAATGTCTCAGTACATAGCTCAATCATGTGAAATGCCTACACACTGGTGCTGGCAAGGAGAATGTGGGCTTCTGGGAAACCAGTGTGTTTCTGACAATATTAAGTGGCATAATCAAGAAAAGGAAGGCCTCACATCTCAGACCCAAGTGTGCTTGCTGCCTTCCACCATCACTGGCTATTGCCTTGATCTCCTAGCCTGTTTGATCCAACAGGAAATAATAATGAGGACTTTCAGGTACAGATGGGCTTGGCAAGCACTTGGCACAGTGCAGGTAATCAGGCATGAAAAAGAAGCCAAATTAAGTATGCCTCTGTGTGTGACTAGAACATTCTCGTGATGATCTATCCCAAAGAAGTGACACCTTATCTGCACAAATTGGGATAAGCTGAGCACAGTGGTGCATGTCTATAAACAATCCCAGCACTTAGGAGGCTGAGGCAAGACAAGTTGAGGCCAGCTGAGGTGATGTGGTGAATTTCAGTCCAGCCTTGGCTACAGAAGACCCTGTCCCCAAAAGGAAGGGGACTGGATGTTTATGCCAATTTATTTACGATTGGGACTAACAATCGTAATTGTTAGTAATTAGTAATTAGTCCCTCAAATTGGGACTAACAAAGATGTGATTATACGAACAAGTGGTTCAATAAGTGTGGCTTATCCACCATGAGACACCGTTCAGTTGTAAGGAAGGGACTGTGCACAGCCATAACCATAGCCACAGCTGAGATCTCCAGGACATGGCACAGAGTCTGGAAAGCCATCCTTAAGACTTACCGTCTAGCTAAGTCTTCACAGTAGCCATGAAAAGACAGGGAGAGAGAATGAGTTAGGTATCGGGCTTGAGGGGTGAGTGTATTCGGGTAAAGAAAGTTAAGGTATCTCTATATTAGGTGGTGCATGTGAGTCTGCAGGGATCGTCCCAAGTTTTAATGAGAAAATTGGACACAGTGATACAACACCGTGTAATTCAAGCACTCAGGGGGCTGAAGCAGGAGGATCTCAAGTTCAAGGCCTGGCTGTGAGAACACTGACTCGAAAACAAACGTTTAATAAGAAAACTCTTATGTTAAATGGATGCTTCTCTGTGTTTGTGGTTTAAACACAGTCTGTGTTACTAACAGTACCCAGGCTCCAGAGTAATCTAAATTGATTGCTGCCTTGAGGATTTGGGGTTATTACATATATATTTTGTTTGTTTGTTTGTTTGTTTTGTTTTGTTTTGTTTTCTGGGTTTTGAGTCTTTGACTTACCTCTGATCATAGAACTGCGGTCACATTTGTGTCACAAACATTCATCAGGCTAACTCAACTTGGTCTTCTTGGTTTTCTAGGTATGCAACTATCTACACCATGTTCCCAGTGTTCTCCTTAGTGCTGGACCAAGATGTGAAGCCAGAAATGGCAATTCTCTACCCAGAGCTGTATAAGGACCTCACCAAGGTAGGACCCCAGTGGCAGCCTCATCCAGTGAGAACACACTAGAGCTGGCCAGGAAAACAGAGACAGCCTCTGTGCTAGGATAGCATACAGCCTTGCATGTGGCAAGCATAACAAAATGTGTTTGAAATATTGTTTAAGAAAGAAAGAGAGAGAGAGAGAAGGAAGGAAGGAAGGAAGGAAGGAAGGAAGGAAGGAAGGAAGGAAGGAAGGAAGGAAAGAAAGAAAGAAAGGAAAGAGAAGGGAGGAAGGAAGGAAGGAAGGAAGGAAAAGAAAGAAAGAAAGAAAGAAAGAAAGAAAGAAAGAAAGAAAGAAAGAAAGAAAGAAAGAAAGAAAGAAAGAAAGGAAAGAGAAGGAAGGAAGGAAGGAAGGAAAGAAAGAAAGAAAGAAAGAAAGAAAGAAAGAAAGAAAGAAAGAAAGAAAGAAAGAAAGAAAGGAAAGAGAAGGGAGGAAGGAAGGAAGGAAGGAAGGGAGGAAGGAAGGAAGGAAGGAAGGAAGGAAGGAAGGAAGGAAGGAAGGAAAAGAAAGAAAGAAAGAAAGAAAGAGAGAGAGAGAGAGAGAGAGAGAGAGAAAGAAAGAAAGAAAGAAAGAAAGAAAGAAAGAAAGAAAGAAAGAAAGAAAGAAAGGAAAGAGAAGGGAGGGAGGGAGCAAGGAAGGAAGGAAAGAAAGAGAGAAAGGAAGAAAGAAGAGAAAGAATTCTCAGTGTGATGTTACACATAAGATAAGAACTTAACAGGTGTTTTGAACCGTTTGTGACACTTGCATGGATTTAGCAGAGACATCCAGGCCCATGTCTTGATTATGATGAAGGACCCTCTTTAGCTGCAGCTCTGCCTGCCTAGCACTGTCACCTTGTGAGAAAAGCAGCCTCCTTTAACTCAGTGCCGAATTCAGCACTCTCTAGCCGGAGATCCCTAGAGTCCCTGACTGGTGGTGTCCTGAGCATTCCTAGGTCTCTAGTTGTGAGTTTCAAGATTACACTTGAAAAGTGGTTCTCAGTGTGTCTTTGACCTGGAGACATGTGCTGATCTGTGGGAATATTGCAAAGCATAGTCTGCCCAACAAAGATTGAAGCTGCTGCTGTGAAGAGGGCACACTCAGCTTGGCACTTTGCTTTTACGACTCCTGAGGAGGTTTGAAGCTGGCCTTGTGTGACATCAGCATATTCTTAAAGCTAGAAATTATGAGAATGAGGGTAGAGGAATAGCTGAGCTATGTACTTACAAATTGTTGTAACCAGACTTTTCTACATGGCTTGCTTTTCCTAAACTGGCACAGAGGAAAAAACAAACGAACAAACAAAAAAACAAACCTCGAATTAAATTTAGGTTGTCAATTAATAACCTGAAATTATCAACTCCAATTTTAAAGCAGTAACAATATGGTATAGTGAAGAAAGAATTAGACTAGGTGTTCAAGGAATGATTTGCCAGCCTAGCTGACCATTGGCAGATTAGGATGTAGCCTAGCTAACTGCTAACAGACTAGAGTGTGATCCAGCTGACTGCTAACTAGCAGACCAGACTAGTTAGCTGACCATCAGCGTAACTCATACTTTGGGGGTTTCATGGTATTATTATAAGGACCAAGCTTATAAAACTTATAGCCTCTTAAATAGCAGTGAAGTGTCCATATAATTGTATTTTCAGATTAAATAAATCTTATAGTATAATGTAAGGTGTAAATGTCATCCATTATCATGATGATAATATGGCAATAGCTACCAGAAGAGATTATCTTAGATTTATACATATCAAAACTAGAAGGAACCGTTTGAGTCCCAAAATGAGACCATTGTGATAGGATCATAATAGAGTCAGAGAAACAAAAGCTACAGGAAGTTATTGCAAATGATCATAGTTTCTTTCAGTGGTTCATTTCTTTCTTCCCAGATATTCTGCAGATATTTGCTTAACAAAGGAAGGTGGAAACCAATTTTTGATACAAGTTTAGACACTCTCACTCCCAACCTCCACCCTTCTTAAATCTAGGAAGTCTGCCTCGCATTAGAGTTAGGACACTGCATCATGTTGCTCAGTGATGGCACCGGCCGGCCTACAGGCTAGGAGCGATCTCAGCAGCAACAGTGTAGTAGTGGCGAGCACAGTGTTCCCCAGGCTTTGGAGGAAACACGGCTTTTACCACTTGTGAGGACTTAGGCTTTATAAGGACCCACCAGCATCATTACTGGCATCTAAATTACTACCAGTGTCTAAGTAGCTCATTGTCTCTATCTGTATAGTCATTACTAGCTCACAACATGTAAACACAAGGAGTTTCATGTGCAATCTGAGCTGGGTTGCTTTTCATCCAGGTCAAGTTTGCAATTTTGTGAAGGTTAACAATTTAGAATGTCTCAGCATCCCAGATTGCTTTCTGCACTATTGTAATGATTCAGTCTCCTTTTTCTCTTAAGTTCTCCTTTTCCATGATCTAGAAACTGTCATTTTTATCTTTGTAGTATCTATTATGTTACAAATCTGATATACTTCAAACCCTTCAAAAACAGTCATAGCCAAGTGCATTAAGTTGAGCTGTCTTGCTTTACTTAACCAGAAAAATCGTTTTGAAGCTTTTCATTTCTTCTGAACATTTTGACAAGACTGCTTTTTGTGTCCTTTATTAATCGTGGATCCAGAGATGGGTCACCATGTGCCAAGGCAAGAGGCACCTGCCAGATCCTGGACATGAGGGCACTCCCTACTCCTGACAAGCCTGCATTATAGCAGCAGAAGAAACCATATTTCCAGTAAATGCAGGCTGGCGGCATAGGGCAGCAGCATGAAATAAGCCATGGTTGTACGATCGCAGTCGCCCACTACATCCTCCAGCATACTGCCCAGCTAAAGCCAAAGCAGCTAAGGGAGGCGCTGTGTTCTCTGCAACAAAGGCCCTGTGACATGGTCATTGTTCTCCTGCTGTGAAGAGACACCATGACCAAGCCAGCATTTAATGGAGGGCTTGCTTACAGTACTCAACTTGTGGGTCATGATCCTTCTGGGGATTGCATATCAGATGTTTACTTTATGATTCATTACAGTAGCAAATTACAGTTAGGAAGCAGCAGCAAAATGTCTTATGGTCGGGAGTCACCACAACATGAGAGCTGTATTAAAGGGTCACAGCACTAGGAACCACTGCTTCATAGTATTGGTCCATGACCAGCATGGCAGGAACATGGCAACAAGTAAGTAGACATGGCACAGCACAGTAGCTGAGAGCTTACATGTGATCCACAAGTTAAGGGGTAGAGTGCAAGACTGGGCCTGGCATGGCTTTTTAAACCTCAGAGCCCACCCCATGCATCTTTTGCAACTTTCTGATCCTTCACAAAGCAAAGCTGGGGCCAAGCATTCAGATGTGAGACTATGGGGCCATTCTCTTTCAGTCCACCACACCCTATTTTCTGTATGTACTTGATAAGTAGTCACTTCAAGACTATAAACCATACAAGCATTCCAGATCCACCTTCCTGTTCTAATCAGATTTGCTCATTATGGACCCAACATTTGTTCTGCTTTTACAGCCTAAGCCATATCTGTTCCTTCTTATGTGTCAGCAGTATGGTTTAAGCCTTGGAGATAGAGATGTCTGGTAAATACCTATTCACTAAACAGTTGATGAATGAATGAGGTAATAATCCAGAAAGGCAACATTTCCTTCAAAGTAACTCATACTCTTGACAAAGAGTTCTTAGACATGGAGCAAAATTGTGCTCCATAATGGACAAAATAAAATGGATTTCATCATAATTTTAAAGTTTTGCTTATTAAATTATGCAGTTTGGAAAATGAAGAGATAAAACCACACCATGGACTGGAAAAAATACTCTCAAGTTACGCTCTGACAAAGGACTTGTAGTACATAAAGAACTCAAAGTTTAGCAAGAAAAAAAAACACTTTAAAGAATGAATAAAAGATCTAAACTAATATCACAATTGATGTACAATTGTCAAGGAAGTCTGTGAAAAATGCCCAGCATTATTTTCTATCTACCTTACAAATTTAGATCAGTAAACTAGCATTCCGCAATAATGACTAAAGTAACTACCCAGGGCTAGTGAGGTCAGGAATCTTAGAGAACCTAGTACTGCCACTTCACTAGACCACATGGTTCCTAACTGCATCTGAAGCCTGCACGCCCACAGCAAACAGAGAAAACTGAACATAAACTAAACTGCTCGAAGTTTCAAGCTGATTATAAAACTGTGTTTCCTAATGCGGAATGTCTGCTCCTTTGAATGAAAGGCTCGATCACTCACTCAAGTATCAAAGACCAGCCCACCCACAGGGACTCTGTCCACGTGGTGAACATGTGAAAGTACACAGAGCTGGTCCTGGAGGGCCCAGCCCCAATAGGTACATCTGTGACACTATCCCTGTGCCTCAGGCTCAGGAAATATCTCAGAAGATAGAGAGTGGAAAGATTTTAAGAGCAAGAATATCGGGAAGTCTGCTGTGAGACTGTCTTCTGGAAATGACAAGGCAACTCCACTCCTCATGGTTTAACACTATGCCTGTAAATAAGACCTGAACAGTGACAGCACCAACAAGAGAAATCTCCTGGGTCCCCCCTTCACTAAGAACTAAGACAACTAATGCCTGCTGGAATGGGGAGAATATATCTCTCCATCACACACACAAGCAACACCAAATGAACTCAACAATTTGTGTTTATATATTTGTGTACATATACACATATACATAAATGCAATTAAGAGGCCATCAATTTATGAGGAAATACAGGGCTATTAAGATAGGGGTTGCAAAATTGCTAAAACAATCCTGTACAACAACAGCTCTTCTGGAGGTATCTCCATGCCTGATCTCAAGCTGTACTGCAGAACAATAGTAATAAAATCTGCCTAGTACTGGCACTGAAAAAAAAAAAAGGATAGGGGTTCGAGAGAAGAAAAGGAAGGGGGAAAGTTATGTAATTAAATTTTAATTTTAAAATAGACTTTAAAAAATATGAAAAATGCCAGAGTTCCCGATACTCTTCAACCCCACAAGCTGGTGGGGTACACACCACCAGGAACATAGTAGCTCTGTCATAGTTGCCATAGAAGCAGCCACCTGTTCTTAGACCAGGGCACGCATAAGCGTCCCAGCGCCTACAGACAGTGGTGGTGATGCTAATGTGCAGTGGGATGTTGTGCAGGGGCAAGAAGAAAAAACAGGTCATCTGTCTGATAGGCATCACAGATGAATGTGGAATGTCTGTGATAGCAAGTGGACCTAATTATACTCATGGTCATTAATGGAAAACTAGTGACATCCAGCTAGTATAGCAGAGCTGGTGCTGCTGTTGAGTTTTCAGCACCAGCTGTTGCTGAGTGCCTGTGGGTGCAGCAAGGGCCTGACCAGGCTGTGGCGACTATCCTCTGCTATCACCTGGGAACACAGAGTGATTGTATGAACTGTATGTGTCAGCCCTGACCCTGGCCTAGGTACATATTGACCAAGGGCAGTAAGACACCTGTCAGATTGCAGTCTGCTTTTGGGTCTTATATTATGTGTGCAGAAATATTACAAAAACAGTGACAAAGTGACTGCTTAGCTAGCTGGCCTTTCTTTGACATCACTGTGTGCGTCAAATAAATTGATTTGTTCTTTGTGAGCTTCTGTTCTATTTCTTTTTTTTTAGTTGACTTTTATATTTGTACTACAACACTTACACACACACACACACACACTCACACACACACACACACACACACACACTCTCCATTTCAACCTTGGGACTAGGAGAGAAGCAATGTTTTTGTTGTGGCTCTGATAAGAAACAAAGTAAGTTGAGATGGGCTTGGAGAATACTGTGACGAAAGGCGCCCTGGGCCATCTGAGAAGCCAAGACCGCCCCCTGCTGGTGCCCAGAGGGCAGGTCTGCTTGTGGGTGGCCACATGTCCGCATGAGCGTGCACACCTATGACCTGCACGTAGCTGCAGCATGGTTCCAGTCCATGCGTGTGTCATGAACACATGGACTGTGAGCTACACACATATTTCCACACCCAGTAAGGCTTTGTACGTTCATATTAATGATTTACTCATCTGGAGGTTGGTAAACCCTTTTGCAAAGTTTGTGATGTTTCTGGTTCGTGTGCCATCAAAGTGTGTAATGTTTAATTGGAAATGCATCAGTAGTGACACTTGTTGAATGTGCTGTCATTCTGAGTTTCTGTCTGTTGCATTCTATGGCTTATTTGACATACCATTGTCCATACTTCACAGAAGAGGAAATGTGGATGTGCAGAGATAAAGCAGGATGTGTGTGCTAGGCTGGCTTGATGTCTGTCCTGAGCTCTGTGTACTTTCACATGTTCACCACGTGGACAGAGCCCCTGTGGGTGGGCTGGTCTTTGATACTTGAGTGAGTGATCGAGCCTTTCATTCAAAGGAGCAGACATTCTGCATTAGGAAACACAGTTTTATAATCAGCTTGAAATCCACAGTAGATCAATTGCTTCTGTGCCTAATTCTATTCCACAGAGTAAGATTCTCTCAACAGATCCATTTATAAGTATCTACATCAAGAAAGACAGACTATGCACATTTCTCCCAGTTACTTACTGATGGTTTTTATACCAGTCGATTATGTGAGGGCTTATTAATCTGCAGCCTGTATAAAGTCAGAAGTTGTCATACATGCAGATTAGATGTACTGCCTTAAATGCCCTGATATGTTTGCAGCCTTAACAAGACAAGTGGCACAAATGCCCCTATTAACTTCTAATATCTAAACTGATCATTCTTTCTCAGTCTCAGTGTGTTTCAGAAAATATGGCTATCAAGTAAATCTCTTTACTTACATAAGACATTAAAATTGGGTTTCCTAAAGTAAAATCAGTCACATGCTTAACTACAAATGGATTTTATGACCAAAGACCAAACACACTACTGTCTGACAAGAGACATGCTGTTGAAAATAGGTGCTAAACCTGCTAAAGTTCTCTGCTTTTTAAAACCTGTATTAACTTTAACAAATTACAGTATAGTTAAAGTCTTCTTGTGCCCATATATAGGAAGGATTTGGGCTCAGTCAGCATCTTCATGGATGAACACTTAGAACCAAGGAAAATACTTACATAAAAATGTAACTATTGTTTACAGCACCACGTATACAGTGAGACTAGTACATGGGATACGATAGTTTGCACATGTACCTGCATACGTATAAATTTTTGCATGTGGGCAGGCTCTCACAGAGGCCACAGATGCGCACAGCCTGGAGCTGGAGCTCTAGGCGGCTATGCACTACCTTAGCTTGGAAGGGCGCCACTGCGCTGTCTCCTCAGCCCTGTAGCACACTCTTCCTGTTCGTGCACTTTCATCACCAAACGTCCCCAGCATCTTCCAGTTCACTGTGGGTCTAGGCTTTTGTGTGTTACAGCTGTCATGCATCCCTGATGTTTGCTCCTGGGTCCCATAACAGTCCACCTTTCCTCATGGGCACATACACCCACATTTGCTACAAGAAACTTGCTCCCATGGGAGTGAAGCTGGGGGAAAGGCATACATTAAGTGTAGAACTTTGGATTCTGGTTCACTGACACCACAGGATGCAGGGAGGCACGCAAGTAGGAGCTGAAGGAGAAGCCCAGGCTCCCCGTTCTTGACCTATGCGTGCAAGTGCCTCCGTAGTGAGAGGCTCACACCCATCTACTCTGGCCTCTATCGCCTGACAGATCTCTAGCACTGAGAGTTAAAAGAATTGAGCCCATGACTGTGTTTTGGTTTTTTTTGTTTTGTTTTGTTTTGTTTTGTTTTGTTTTGTTTTTAATTGCAGTATCTTAAGCTGTGAGATTGAGTGGAGATGAGTGTGGGCAGCATGTCTTGTCTCTGGCCCACCCTGCGAGCCTGTGCTCAGGAGTACATGGGAAACCATTCCATCTATCTGTGCTGGATTTACTTATGTGGCAGATTTTCCTGAAAGGGTTAACAGTCAGAAAATTTCACTCTAGCTGGGACAAGATATAATTGAAGTGCCGTCACCATTTTTATTTGGAAACTGAGAAGTAAATATTTATTTCCAAAAAGTAACAAAGTAGAGGGACAACATTTTTATCAGTCTTTATCTCCTATTTCAATTAAATTCTTGTCTGTAGATACTAATGTTTGGGTTACTAGGAATCCAAGGGCATGGCTGTGGCTTAAGAATTCCTCAGATGAGATGAGAAGGCATATGAGACCCCCAGCCAACCACAGGCATTCAGAACATAGCCATGTTGCCCACCCAGGCAGCCTCTGAAGGTATTACAGCAACACCTGAGGGATCCTTTTGTCAGGTCAGGATAACGGCGAGTTGGGGACCCTTGAGGAGCTCCCCGTCCCCTGCTCTTGGGGAATGTAGTCCAGCAGGATGTTCTGCTCTCCTAATGCACTGTTCCACTGTTCACCTTAGGGGAGATCCCTTTCCTTCAAGACCTTCCTCATCTGGGTGTTGATCAGTATTTACCAAGGTAAGACGGACTGTGATTCTACAATACCAAAGCATGTGTATGTGTGTATGCGTGCGCATGGAATGTGTTGGCAATACTGTTTTCTGTTGGCACACAGCCCGCAAATCGAATTTCAACAGCCTAAAATTTCTTTAACAGTTATTTATTGGCCTGTTTACCTTGGAGATTGGTATTCCAGCATGTGGATGGGTGGATTGACATTCTGAGAAGAGCTTTTTGTTTTGACGTTGAGGTTTTGAAATTTAGAGGTTAGGGTCTCTTATGGGTTCAGTCAAACTTGTGTAACTGAGGCTGGTCTTCAGCTCCTGATCCTTCTATTTCCACAGTCTAAGTGCTAGGATTACAGGAGTGTGTCCCCATGCCCAGTTTGTGTTGTACCTACTTAGCTGCATTCTCCATCCCAGACTGGTACTGTTTAACTGCTGTGTGTCAGCTAATCAGAACACATTAATAAGCAGCTCTCACGTTTGTGCTGCACAGTGGTTTTCGTAGAGTGAAGATAGTAAGGCTCTGAAATATCTGTTATGTAACCGGAAGCTCTGGCCCTCTGCTGGAGTTCCAGGGAGGGGTGGATTTTCCTTGCATAACTGGGTGGCAGATCAGAGAGCTCATGTGAGACATACTATGAAGTCAATTGAAGGGGAAGTTGGCTTCCTATAGATCTTTAAAGCTTGTGAGTCTCTGCAGCTGCCACAATTCAGTGTTGGGCTGAACTGCTCATCCCCCTATGAACGGTCTGTGTTCGTGGTCCCGGATAAGTGTGTGTGAACCAGCCATTCACGTGTGCCCTTTTCTAGCTAGTTTCCATGGTAATGCAGTTCCCAGGCCAGCAAAGCAGCTGACCTGAGAGTGTCCGCTGCGCCCTTCTTACAGGTGGCATCCTCATGTATGGAGCACTGCTGCTCTTCGAGGCAGAGTTTGTCCATGTGGTGGCCATCTCCTTCACAGCGCTGATCCTGACGGAGCTGCTCATGGTGGCCCTGACCATCAGGACATGGCACTGGCTGATGGTTGTGGCGGAGTTCCTCAGTCTGGGCTGCTATGTTGCCTCACTTGCATTTCTCAATGAGTATTTTGGTAAGTACTTGTAGCTTTGATTCATTGTCTGCAAGTGGTCCTTAACCCTTTGTGGTCATCTCTTCAACACCTTATGTTATAGACAAATCCCATAGCAGAAAGCTTTACAACACAGAAGTTTGTTTTGTGGAAAGATAAAAATCTGGTAGTGATTTATAAAATTAAGACCTTTACCGTCTTGCTTATGCTTGTTTCCACTCATTTTCTCTACAAGAGCTGTGCTATTTATGTTTTTCTGGTGCAAGCCAGTGACTGTTTGAAGACGCCTTTGGAGAGGGAGTCTGGGTGGCCGTGAGGCACATGTGTACTGCTTCCTTCTGCTATCTGCAGAAGTTACAGCAGCCGAGCCAGGCTCGGGTGGTAGCCTTAGGCTCCTCACCATGTGGAGATGGTATCTTTACCAGCACTTCCCTGAAATGGAGTCCAGTGCCTGTTGCTTCCAGTGCATTCCTTACGTTGGCCCCAGCCCAGCTCACAGTGACGTGCCAGGCAGCTTTGGGACTATGGGGTCTCTCTGAGCCGAATTCCCTAAGAAAAAAGGTCCTAAGTGAAATGTACTGGGTTTCTTCAGGAGTTCCCCATCTGTGAACCTACACTGTTCAGTCCTCAACAGTCCCACTACCTCCCATGCCCCTTGGCTGGTCCACCCTCACCTGGCCCACTCTGTTATACACTGCTAGGTTTTGTCATTCTTCTTCCTCAGCCAGAGGCTAAGAATGGCTGAAGCCAAGCATCTCAACTGTGTCATTGTGGTTGATAATACAATCCCAAGTTTGACTCTTCTTAAGATCTGTAAAACCAAGGCAGAAAGGGAAGAGGATGATGTGCTCATTTGAGTATTGATGAGTGTGCTGCCTTACTGGGCCCTTAGAGGAAGGACAGTCCCAGTTTCCTGGGTTCAAAGCAGAAAGTGTGGGCATGGTCAGTGCACACATGGTATACATTCTTTCAGCTTCCTGAAAGCCAAGCAGTGTACTTCCTGGCCCAAAAAGAAAGGCTCCAGGTTTCAGAAAGGAGAAGCCTTTACATGTCCCTCTTGGGTTCTTCACACCCATGACAGCAGCAACAGGTTCCATCCTGAGCATTTGTCCATACAGGTTGGTCACTTACCTGCAGTCCCTGCACTTCACACAGAGACACTGTGACTGTGGGTGATGAGTGTAAAGTTTGCACACTGATGAATACAAAGCTATTGCAGGTTCTGGATCAAAGCCATGGTGAGCAAGTTCAGTTCACAGGCCATCACTGTTTAGACCAAGCAGAGGATGATATAGTTTGGAATGGAAAGAGTTAGCTGTACATTAAAAGAAACATGAAATACACACACACACACACACACACACACACACACACACACACACACAAATGCCTGTGGCATGTAAGAAAAGACTTTCAAATGAGAATGACACAATTATTTTTCTTTGGAGAATAGTATGAGCCACATTCTCCTATGGAGAAAGGTTTTGGGTTTTTGGCATTTCAGAATGTGTCTATAGACAATAAGTCAAAACACTAGGGCTGGAAAACAAGTGACCATTATCTAGCTCATTGCTGAAATAAGCAAAGGTTCGTGGATTCTATAAATAGGAGTTACACAAGTGACACAAGAAAGCCTGTCACAGGACTGTTGCCTCTGTGCCCCATGCTCTCCTCTGCCAATTGTAGCTGATGGTGCCTGCCCTGTCCAGCCAGGCTGCACAGAACACATGTCATGCACATGAGCAGGCATGAGAAGCCCTGAAGTCACTCAGGTGCAGCAGAGCTTAATAGTGGACATGCTTAGACACTAGTGCAGATTCAGGGAGCGTGTCTCGGTGCTTGCTTCAAAGTTACAGCGACGCAACTGATACATTGCCATTCATTGAGATTATGTGGCAGCAGGCCATGGGATGAAGGGTAAAACCCCAACCACAAGTGCATTTCACGCTAACATTCTACTGCTTTTTAATGCATTTCTCTAATCAGTAGCTAACTAACCACTTAAAATGTCTGGACCTCTTTTAATCTATCCTTCATCTGCTTTGTTCATGTTTTCTCTTGGCACAGGTATAGGCAGAGTATCTTTTGGCGCTTTCTTAGGTAGGTAAAGTTATTATTCCCTTCCAGAGTATAGAAACTTAGCAAAATAGCAATGTTAAGCATGCTTAACTAATTCTTTAAAAATTCAAATAAAAACCAGTCTTCTAACTCGGCACTTCTCACCTCACCGAAACCTCATGAAGCCTCCCTGAGCTAACTAGCTACACAGCGTGCTTCTAGGAGCTATCTGGCTAGGTGAGGGAGGTCTCGGGTCTAGCCTGCTTTCTTTCCCTAAAACAGACTTGCTTATAAGTTGCAGCTGGGGGCTCTTCCCAGCTGTGTGTGAGCATGGCCTGGGCTCCGGTCCTGGATGTGAGAGTCTGTGACTGGGAAGCAAATGCTGTCAGCCCAGCTGCTCACAACAATCTGGGGATTTCTGCAGTTTGTAGGCTCTTAAGCACGTTAGGCTTTTCACATGAGGACTTTGATGGCCTAGTTAACATCAGAGTGAGCCTGTATCCTCTGAGCAGCAAGGTGCAGGTCCTGTCAGTCATGTGAAAGTACTGTCTACCTGTTAGCCATCTATCTGCAAGCCCTTCCCAGTGCTAGGCTGTGCTCACTGTGTTGAGAGAGCATAAATTAGACAGGTATACAGATTAAACAGCTGGGCAGGACAGACCTGTGTGCACAACCATGATGGAGCCAGTGGCTCTGGGGGTCCTGAGGGCTCAGTTTGGGCTGTGGCTATGATCTTAGGGGCTGGGAGCTCCCGTAGTTGGCTCTCATTCTTCAATACCTCCTCCTGACAGATGTTGCCTTCATCACAACCGTGACCTTCTTGTGGAAAGTGTCAGCCATCACTGTGGTCAGCTGCCTTCCACTCTACGTGATCAAGTACTTGAAGCGAAAGCTGTCCCCTCCCAGCTACTCCAAGCTGTCCTCCTGAGTATGACATAAGGCCAGGTAGAGACCCTCCTGTGCTGGCAGCATGAGGGACTGGCACTGCTGGTGGGCCAAGGGCTGAGCTCACCTGGCCTTGCTCACCAGTGTCTGTACTAAAGCAGCGTGAACGGCCACTGGAAGGAAGGGATTGCCTCAGCACAGCTGGGCTGGGCTCAGTTCCGGGGCATCGAAAGCAGAGCTTCTGCAGTGTTCCAGCATTCGCCGACTTTCTTTGATGGTGTGCTGTAGAAAGCCATTCCTGCTCAGACTGGAGATGCCATGCCTGCGCCCGCCACTGCACCTCAGCAGACAGTGGGCCTGCTCATCCACGCTCTGCCACTGGCACACTCCTCTTCAGATGCAGTTTCGCTTTTCAGTGGACACCACACACATTCAAGTGGCCAAGCGGTGACACTTCTGATATTCTAATTCCGTTGCAGCTATGAATGTAAACCATTTTTCAAGGCACTGCTGTTAGCTGATACATTTTATATCTGTAAAATCATGCTCGGAACTGTTTACGTAGAGCTCAGCTGTCCTGTGCAACTCACAGCACCAACCATGATGCTTTGCTTCCTGAGTAGGTGTTCTGGTCCATGCGGTTATACTCTCAGCACTCGTCTGAGCTTGTGATGGCAGATCTTCTGTCGAAGGCTACACTGAGGGCTGACGGGACCTCCTTGGAGGGATGCTGGGCGTAGAGTTGGGCCCACACATTGTGTGTGCAGCTCTGCACTGCACAGTGTGTGCCTGTCACACAGCAGGCCTCTTAGCCTCAGTGCTTCACACGCTAAAGCAGGCTAGAGGAATCTCCTTTGCACTACTTTTTTGTATTTGCCTATACTCTTCAGCTTGACTTCCCCCTCAAATGTGGATCCCTAGGACCTCAAAATCCTTGGGGAAGGACAAGCTGTGTGAGTGGAACACTGAGGAGATACCTAACAGGCCATGGGACTGTACAGTACCCTCTACCCAGGCTCCTGTGAGCACTGCTTTTCAGAGGAGAGACTCTTTGGCCACAAATAAAGCTTCATTCATCCCTACAGTGCCTTTTGACTTGACCACCTTTATTTTGGTAAGGAACCTGGGTTGCCTGGTCCTTTCCAGACCCAATGGCAATCAGGAAAAGCTGTGTCTTGTATTCCCCACAAGGTGTCACTGTTTGTTGTCAGTTCACAGGCAGGTTTTCCTCCGCTGAAAGAGGGAGCCCAGAGGTCACTGACCAGCTCATCTGGCTGGACTTCATGATGTCCCCATCCCTTCATTGATGCAGTGTGAATTACGGGTATCAGAGTCACAGAAATGCCAACAGGCCATGAGAGAAGGGCACATTGCTTGGGTTAGGGTGTAGACTAAGTGCAGATCACAGGCTCACCTGTGTGCTGTTTAGACCTAGAGCATACACAGGAAGCCAACCAACATGGCTGTAAAGAGTTACAGACCGCCTCAGAAAACAATACTACAAACCTCTGGGGTTCAGCAGCTTTGCTGCCCAGGCTTTCCCACAGTGGAAGAATAGAGCAGTAGTCAGGCTCTCAGTCTTCGGAAGCTGAAATGCACAAAGTCCTGCTTAGAGGCTATGGGAAGCCAATGTGCTTGCTCATCCACAAAGTGAACATAATCTCCCCCTCAGGATGCCACTGTTCGGGTCACAGGAGGCAACGATGGGAGGAAGCTCTGACCAGATGCCTGGCACTGTGACTCAGAACATCTGGGGAGCATTGGTCCTTGTCTGGATTGAAGAAAAGTGCTGCTTAATAAAGGATCATTAGACCTGATGTAACTCAGGCCTGCGAAGTAGCTCTTCAAGTGTCAGGGGGAAAGAGCCACCGTGAAGAGCAGCGTTGTGCTCCTGCTGACTTCTGAGACAACCACGCTGGGTGTCATTTTAAAGTCCGGAGCTGGCTTGCTTCCAGAAATTCTCGTGGACAGGCTTGCCTGCTGGTGAGCACTGCCCAGCCCTCACTTTACAGGGCTTCCACAGTCCTCCTCCTCTGCCTGTGCAAAAGAATGGCCTTCAGTCTATCCAAGGTTCCTGGTCTTGAACTTCCTCCCCATTGGGAGGAGTTTCCTTCCCTAAGGCAGGAAATTTCCACAAGTTCCTCCAGTACACATAGGGATGTGACAGATATGGTCTTGCTCATTATGCGTAAAAATGCGTGTGTAAGGAAGCTGGCAGAACAGAGAACAAGTGGAAAGACTCCCTGAAGAGGTGGAGTTGAGCCAGGACCAGAAAAGATCCATTCATGCCAAGAAGGAAACAACACTAGGGCAGAGGAACAGATGGAGTGGAAGCGGAGTGCAGAGTAGGGGAACAGAGCTCTAAGAGGGTGGCACAGGAAAGGCCAGTGAGGCAGATACGGCTGAACAGAGGGAAGAATGAGTACGCTGTGGACAGGTGGTCAGATGCATGGGTGGGTGGGCAGATAGATAGATAGGAGTGGCTAGATGAGTGGGTGAGTAGATCAGTGGTTGGATGGATGGATGGATGGGCCAGTAGGTGAATAAATCAGTAAGCAGATAGGCAGATAGATATATGGGTAAACAGGTGGCTATAGGGTGGGTGCTGGGTGGATAGGTAGTCAGGAGAGTAGATGAACTTCCAAGACCTCATAACAGGTCCACCTAGGAACCACCATGCTTTTTCTTTTAACTATTGTGAAATCAGAGAGGGCTTCATTGTGTTCTCAAAGCCTGTGAAACCCACAAAACCATAACAGTTTGTTACAATGGCCATTGTTTTTTTTTTTTTTTTTTTTTTTTTTTTTTTTTTTTTTCTGTGGTGCTCAGGGCCCTGCTAAGAGGCTATAATAGAAAGACCAAGTGCTGCTCCACCTCTGGGGGAGGCCTGGGGACCTCTCCTGTGTAGCATCCAAGCATTCCTATATTGCCACCCTTGCAAAGGAGGCCATGGGTGCTGTGTGTAAAGATGACTTCCTTAAGTGCACTAGAGGCCTTAGTAAAAAGCCAGGTGACCCAGCTGGGCAAAAGGCAAAACCAACTACACACTAGACAGAGACAGAGGACTAAAAGCAAACTGATGGAGCAACTACAAGAAGCCAACAGGAGGTATCCTGAAGCCAGGTGACCACGCAGCAGCGTTCACAGTAGACTGCGTAATAAAAAGTTTAACTTCTGACAAAGAGAACACTTGATGGAAATTCTGTTAAGGTAAAGCAGATTCACGACAGAACACTCCAGTCTTAGTAGACCAGTTGCCTTCCTAAGCATAGGTAGCTTATTCATTTTAGTTTCATGTTTTGAGAGTTTTTCTTTGTGTTCATATGGTGTATGCGGTGCACTCACATGTGAACGCAGGTATGTGCACCCATGCACACGTAGAGACCAAAGGGGGTTATCGGGTGACCTGCTCTATCACTTCCTGCCTTTCTCCTTCAAGACCAGCTCCCTCAATCTGGAGCTAGGCTGATAACCAACATCTCGTAGTGATACTCACATCTGCCATCTGCCTCACCTGGCACCGGGGTTATGGGTGTGGCAAACAGCCACACCTAGATTTTTCTGTAGGTGTTGTGGACTTAAGCTAAGTTCATGCTTGCATAGCACGTGTTGTTACCCACTGAGGCTCTCTCCCCACCTCTGTGATTGACATCTTTACCACTGTCAGTAGCAGCAAACCTGAAACAGGAGAAACTAAGGTGATGCTATCAGCCCACTACCCTAGTTGGCATTTTCAGGCTATGCACCCAGTCACTGCAGAAAACAGACCAAGGTAGACCATATACTGGGTCAGTAATAGTTCCTAGAAAAGTCCAGAACCAAGGAGATGTTGGCACACATCTGTAATGCCAGCACTTAAGAGGCTGAGGCAGGGGATTGTGCGTTTGAGGACAATGAGCTCTACAACACAAGACACTGGATCAGAAGACAAGAATCGTATGAAAGTGGAAGAGGGAAATGATTAGAGGAATTCTAAACTATTTTCAACTTAATGAACATGTCAAAGTTTGAGAGACACAATCAAAGCCATGGTTGAGGGATTTATAGGCTTAAATGCTTATATGGGGGTATAAAATCAATAGACTTCACTTTGGGGGAGCTAGGAGGAAATAGCAAAGCAGGCCTAAACAGGAAGCAATAGTAATAGTAATAATAATAATAATAATACATCACAGAAAGGTTCACACTGGAGCCAATAATCCCAGAAGCTACAAGATCAGCTGACCTCCCTGCTAGACTGCTGAGGAGAAGAAAAAAGACTTAATGTCCACCCTGTGGTTCCATTTGTTAGTGGACACAGCAGCAGGTGATCACCAGGGTTAGCGGAAAAGCACACCTGGGAAGATCAGAAAAGCGAGAAGGTCTGTGTGGTTCATAGTTCCTGAGGAGTCAGCCCATGGTCTTTAGTGAAGCAGAGAATCATATCAGGGAGTGTGTGCTGGATCACAGCTGCACTGTGGAGGGAGCAGGAAGCAGGGAGGCAGAGGAAGGAAGGGACCAGGTTCCATATCCCTTCAGTGCACACTGCAGTGACCTAAGCTCCTCTCACTAGGCCCCATCTCTGACTAGGCCCCATACTCCCCACAGCACCATCTCCTGGGAATCAGACCTTCAAGACCCGAGCCTTGGAGGGACATCTAAGACCACTGTGGTAACATTCTTGGGGCCTGCAGGATGGGGCAGGGCGGGGCGGAACATTCTGTGAGAGACAGGCAACAGCAGCACTGTAGTCCATTCCTGGCCCATACTGTACATGGCAGATGGGCTGGGATCTTCCACATAACTCACATGTTTAACCTGTGTTCAAAATAAAAGTTGTAAAGATGACGAAGATCTGCTGAGGACTGAGAGCTCAGACATGTGAACACTTTCTGCTGAGTGGTCAGGTCAGACATGTCAGACCCCTAAACTAAGTGTGGGAAGCAGGCCCAGGCCTGGGCAGCAACTCTTCAGATTGCTCTGATTTTTCTGGAAGGAGAGCTAGTTGGCAAAGCTAGTCAACTACAAGCAGAAGTTTCTGATTGGCAGCAGTGCATGGCCTGCGGGTGAGGCCACAGATCTGTGTCCTAAGTAATATCTGCCAAAGCTTCAGGCCCTGTGCTGTTGCCGAGGAACAGGACTCCCCAGGGTTGCAAAGGCTGCAGTAGGCGCTGGGAGACAAGGCTGCCAACCTGTCCTCGCTGCTCTGTGGTCACTTTTCCCGGGGTCAGTCCCACACCTCTCTAGCACGGGGTTCTTGGACCCCATGAGAACATTGTCCTGTCTCATCCTCTTGCCCCACCACATTTGAAATCTGGCATCTCCTACCACTGGCATCTTTGAGGGTAGGCCTGGCCTTGCAAGCCTTCATACCTTCTAAGAACAGAATGATACCACAGATGTGCTTAGCGAGTGCAGTATCAACAAGAGCTGGAGAAACTGAGGCACAGAACCTTGACAGGCTTCTCAGTGCAGGGAGCTGAGCTGGCCGTGCACGCAGGGGGGGCACATGTGTGGACCTGACTGTGCCACCGATCCCTTACTTATCCCTGCTAGTACATCCAGGCCACTAGAGAAGACCCGAAGGGAGTGGGAAGGGCTAAGGTCGTAGTGCTGGACACTGACAAGCACCTTTGTCCTTCCATCTGGACTTGCAGCCCCAGCTCCCGGGAAGCCCACCCAGGGACTCCACAGGGTACCATTCTCAAGCCTAGCCTGTCCAGTCTTCTCGTCCAAGACTGGCTGACCATCACAGAATTGCAAAAGCTATTATAAAAGCTGCCCAGTACTGTAATTGCACAACCATGCCAAGGCCACATTTTCCCTTCAGCTCCTTGCAAGTGACCACAGGATTTGGCCGGAGCCACAATGAGACATGATCTGTTCAGCTCTATCCACTCCCCTCTTTCCTGTCTTTGGGCATTGGCTCATGACTTGACAGAGCAGGATCTCAGTCTGGGAAGAGCCCTAAAGTGTCCAGCTCTGGCATCGAACAGGCACATGACACCAACCTGTGTCAAATTATAAAAATGCTCTCCACTGGGAGAGATGTCCCCTCACCACCTGTGGCAGACAAGTAAGCTGGTCCCAAGGTCATGAGAGCAGGAGAACTGACCCCATCCTTCACCAACTGCAGCACTCAGAAGAGCGGGCCCTTCACCTTGCCCAGGCAGCACAGTAAAACTGGCCTTGGTGGCAAAGGCCCGGGTGAGCTGGCCCTGCCCCTTGATGGCTGCAGTATTTAATGACCTAGCTGGGGCAGCAGCAGAGAGCTTACCTGGGTGGTGTAGGCACAGGAGAGCTAGCGAGCTGACCAACTCAGATATCACCCAGGCCCCACATCCAGGACTTTGAGTTGGCCACCTCAGTATCTACCCAATCTATGAACTGCTGGAGCACATGGAAGGGCTGGTCCTACAGATACAAAGCTACAGGTTCTCCATGACCCAGCGTATCAACAGGATGTCTGAGAGGAGGCCCATGAGGATCCAGACTATATAGTTGAACAGAAGTCAGAGGCATTGAAACAGACCGTTGGCGTGTTGCAGTGAACATTTGCAAGTAAAGAAGTATGGACAAAAGGGTAAACTGTGACACTCTGTGACACAGCTTGCCCGACATTTTAAACTCTATCTTACATTCTTTGTGGGGAGTTGCAAGGATGCAAGGTGAATACAAAGGATTGGGAGATGAGTGGCGTTTGGGGTGCATAATGTGAACTTTACAAAGAATCAAAAAAAAAAAAAAAAAAAAAAAGGAAAAGTCCTCCAGTGCTGTCTCCTCCTTCAGTCAGCTGGGGACTTCTGAATATGGGTGTAATTCCAGATCTTCCCAGGAGGGGGCAATAGAAACCAAGAAACGGTGCTTCCAAGTTACTCTGGATGCCCAGGCTCTGGAAGGGTTAGTCAGCTATTGGACAGAATGAGCACTCCCTGGATGCCACGTCTTCATGGGATCCAAAGAGGAATCCTGGCTTTATTCTGACAGAGGAACGTGCTGCTGCTCACAGTCACTTGTGTGCAGTTCGTATCTGGTTTTGCCTGAGTGGGAAGCCAATTTTCCTCTGCAGCAGAGCCCCAATGTCCAAGTGCCAAGTATCTGGTCCTGGCTTTCTCTTGTGGGAAAAGTTCTAGAGCAATAACCCAGGGCCTGGGGCTTTCACAAGCTGCCACGCATCTGGAATGGCCTGTGTACCTGTGGAGCCAGGGGTCTCTGGACAGCTAAGATCTCCCCATGCATTATGCTGATCCTGACACAGCATTGGTGACAGAATCTCTCAGAGCCCGCCACAGTAACTTTGACCTAGAGAAGAAGTAGGCATCCTCCAGATAGACGTGGAGTATTCCAGAGTGAGTGTGCTGCAGGCTGCTTCCTACTACCGCAACCCGGACAGTGCTGTGCCTGGCTCACGGCAGCTGGTCTGCTTCATACAGGCCCTGAACTACCACGCCAGGGTGCACTATGACCTCATCCTGAATGCTGCTTTGCCATAGGTGCACATACAGATGTGGGCAGCTTTGCAAGCGTGGGGTTCAGCAGCAAGTATTCTGGTGTCTTTGAGAGCCCACCCTCAAGGGGAAATGTGCTGGGATAGTCCTTCGCTCTGGAGGAGGAAGGGTGGGACCTTAAAAGTTGAACATTAGTGTAAGCCAGAAAGCAGGGGTTTCATGTGAAAGTGGAGTTGAAACATTGCCTCTTGATGTGTCCACGGTTTGAGAATCTGAAGATTGCTGGCATCCCAGCCAGGATGTCACCCATATCTATAGGGCCATCCAGCTGCTCCCAACCAGCATCCGTCTTCTTGACCTAAGTGCTTGACTCAGTTTCCCCCTGAGGAGAACAGCCTGTGTTTGAAGACAAGGGTTATGAACAGGGCTCTCTGAACAAGTGAAGTCTGAGCACCAGAGCAACCTTGGGCTCTTTGGGAAAAGTGGCTGTAATTCTATGCCCTTAAACTGCAGGTACTATGCTACCCTGCCAGGACCCGATGTTACTGATCTGCACTCAGTTAACCTGCCAGGACCTACTGTCCCCAACATTCATTTGTTTGTTTTAGGTTCTCTCTTGGGTAAGGTGCTCACAATAGTAGACACTCTCCACTTCTCCCAATAGGCCCCAAGCCTGGAGGGGAGAGGGAAAGTGCAAAGAACACAGAAACGGTTGGTCCTGGCCTACTGGCCTGACCCCTCCACCCTCCAGCAGCTCAGGCGCCTCACATATAGGTCAAGTTCTGCACAGGAGATTAACCTGGGTCATGAGAAGGATGTGGGCCATTTCCTTTCAATTATGCATCTGACTCCCTCATCCTGGGGGTGCTGTTAATTGTTGCTCTCTCTCTCTCTCTCTCTCTCTCTCTCTCTCTCTCTCTCTCTCTTTCTCTCTCTCTCTCTGTAAATAGTACTTTGTAGCTCCCCAAGGTTGTGAAGCTAGATTACTTGTTGGGGTCTGTGGGAGAAACCACTGTCAGCTATCCTAATTTCAATGACTAATGAAGTGTTCACATCATACATGCAGAGCCCATTCATGTTCATGACATATATACAGGAGTCCCCAGATGAACCCCATCATATCATGTAGAGCAGCTCAGAGGGGCCCTTCCCTGTTGAATGTGCAACAACTTCAGGACATCCACATGCAGCGGTTTCCAGGGCATCCTCCATGACAAAGCAGAGGGGGGAATGGGGAACTCAGTGCCATTCTCACTCCACGTAGCATTTCTGGGGACATGGGATGTCTCCTGGGGATGGGTAGGGAGCGCCTGGGCTTTGACCCTGTGGCCATTCTGCCATGAATGACCTTGACTCCAAGGTTCAGCAGACTACAGATGGTCCTCAAAGGATGTGACTGGATGTGGACCCCATCTCCCTGCCTCAAGCCAGCTGGGGACTTCCAGGAGGGAGGGATGGGAAACCAAAAGCCCAAGGAGAGGAGCGGGAGGCCTAGAGGTGCCTGGAGTGGGCTCTGCCTGCTCTGAGGACCCCCTAGTTGCCGCCGTTTTCTGATTAGTTCATGCATCCACTAACAGCACCCCCTTCCGAGGTGAGGATCTCTCCTGGGACAGCCTGGGTGGGCCCCATCCTCAAATTGTGACAAACAAAAAGGGAACAAAGTGGCAAGAGTAAGACACCAGGCCAGACTGGAGGAGAGGCCTGGATGTCTCCTATCAGACCCTCAGTTCTCAGGGGCTTTAGAGCCAAGGGAGCCAAAATATCAGCATGGAGATATACGGTATGTTAGAAACAAGGCCAGAGGGGGTGGTGCTGGTGCTCCAGAGATGGATCATAGGCTAGGATTTGGGCAGCTATGCCACAGGCTAACTTACAAAGCTGTGAAATACCTAGGCACAATAGAACAGGCTACCAGGGGCTGCCAAGGAGCCCAGGATCCAGCAATGGGGAGAGACATAACCTGAGACCTGGAGGGATGACGGGTCTTCTGACCCAGCATACTGAAATGGAGGAATGGCACATTGAAAACCCCTTCCCAGGACTACCTGCTGGCATCCTGTTCCTTGAGCTACTTCAACACTTAATACATAGCTACTGTTGTACTCCCAGGGCCAACTAACCCTCTCTTAAGGATAGGCTGTCCACTGCTTTGGGTTCTCCCTGCTCCCCACCCCCTTCACAGACCACCCACCCTTGAGATGCACCAGCCTGAATGCCATCAGCTCTGGGAAAGGAGACTCCTATAAATGCCATTTCCAAAGCCCGCAGCTCAGATGCCCACACAAGTCCTTCAGAGAACAACGGGCATCAAAGTCATGAAGGAGAGGCAGTGTGCCCTCCTGGGCAGCTTGCCCACCCACCCAATGGCCAATGGACTAGGAATTGGGTGGCTATGCCACAGGCAAACTTATAAAGCTGTAAAACACCCAGGCACAATAGAACAGTCTCTAAAAGGCTCCTCCCTACTAGTTAGCAGGCAAAATCAGACCCCTCTGTGTGGCCTGCTGCTATCACTGGCCATGTCTTTACACCTGGCTTCACATCTCAAAACCTCAGAGAGAGACCTGCCCTAGCCCCATACCCATGTCCTTCTTTATGCTGGGCATTAGTTCTGAAACTTTGAGTAACGCACTGCCTGTCCCAGGCCTCCTGTGGAGGCCAAATGTGAGAACACAATGGCATGAGGACTGCAGCCCTCAGCCGGTGTTTAAGAAATGACCAGGCAGCAGTGAAGGGGTACAGGGCACTGACAGTCTACATAGGAGAGGGAAGGGGAGACACACAGGAACTAGAAGGTTAGCTGTCACTGTGGCATGTATCTACGGCTACTGATGCTCACAGGTCTGAGGCAGGAGGATCATTTGACCCCAAGAGTTCAGAGGCAGCCTGGGCAATGCAACTAAATATAGTCTCAGAAAGGAAATGAAAAAAAAAAAAAAAGGAGGAGGAAACATCGGGAAAGAGAAGGGTGGAGGAGGAAATGAAGTCATGGAAGGGAGGGAGGAAGAGAGAAAAGAAAAGGGGACAGAAAGGGGAGGGAGGGAAAAGAAGCAAGAAGAGGAGAGGGAAGGAGAAAATGAAAACAAGCAATCAGACATTCTAGTTAGTCTTTGGAAAGAAGGAGCTGCCCTAGTGTATGCTTCAATATGGTAGAACTCAAGGGCATTTGCTAAGTGAAGCAAGCTTAACAGGAAAGACAGTTGCCAGAGGGTTTCGTTTATTTACAAAGAATATTTTACTGCTACATGTATGAATGTCTTGCCTGCACTTACATATGTGTTATGTGGGCGCTTGGTGTCTGCAGAGGTCAGAAGAGGATCCTAGATCCCCTAGAACTGAAGTTAGGGTGTTTGTTAGCCCCCACTTGGAAACTGGACAAACTGAGTCCCCACACCCGGCATGGAGCCACCTCGCCAGCACCCAGGGTTCCATTTCTGTGGAGCCCTAGAACGCCAAATCTTTGAGACAGGCAGGAGAGCACTAAAGTCCAACATGGACCTAGTGAAGACAGGCTCCGTTTGGGAAGACAGAAAGTCCAAAAGATAAACATGGAACCATCACACATCGTGGAATATGCACACTCTTAAAATGGGCTCCTTGGGGCTGGGGAGACGGCTCCGTGGGGGAAGCTATCGCGGGATCCCGGCAGCCAGAGCGGGGCACAGTGGTACTGGTGTAACTGCAGCAGGACGAGTGGTGCAGAGGAGAATCCCCGGAAGCTTGGGGGGCCGAGAGGAGTTGCGGCCATGATCGAGAGACAGGTGGAAGGAAAGAACTAACTCCTGCGGTTGTGGTGTGGTGACCTGCACACGCACACACATGGCACGGGGTGCCCGCACGCAGTCATACACGAAACAGCTTTTAAACAGGGCAAAATAGTCAACTCCATGTTATGTTTGTCTTACCAGTTCTGGAAAAGTAAAAGTCCTTTAAAACAGACTGTCAGGAGAGAGCGTGAGCCTGGGGAAAGCCCCCAGGCTCGTGGGGACCGCCTGGGCATGCTCTGTTGGTAACTTGAAGCCTTGCTGTGGAGAGGCTCATGTTCATTTACACTTTGGCAAGATGCCACTTCCTGTTTCTAAGAAGAAATAAAGGGCTGAGCAGACTTATAAAAAGCTCCACATCTTCTTGGACATCAAACGGCCCCACACAACCTCTTGATGGGTTGAGTGTAAATGAAGCGGAGACACATGGATTAAATTCCCCTTGCAATTTACTCCAGTTTAAAAATTAATGGAAAAAGTGCCTGGCAAAACTTGTTTAGAGCTTTATTGAACCAAAACAGTTTAAAAATAGTTTGGGAAGCTGGGCCTGCACTGGGTGGATGGAGCTATGTCTCGCCAGGCCGAGGGGCTCCTGGGGCAGCCAGAGCCTCACGCTCTGCAGTGGAGAAGACTGCCACCCATGAGGAATGAAGGCGGTCATTTGATATCAGAGAAGGAAAAGGAAAAGTGCGGCCTCATTACCCAGGGCCGGGGGCAAAGCAGCTCACTGAGGGTTACAGCTTAATTAAAATATTCCAGGAAAGTGAATGTTTGAAGAAGGTTACAACGTTGCCATCAGAAAACTGTTGTTTCTCATTACAAACATTTTGCAATCATTAAAAAGCAAATCTGTAGGTTTGAAAACGGACAGACCTAAAACAGAGAGCAACCCTGTGGGCTAGGAAGCAGCGTCAGAAACCCCCAGCTGCCTAGGGGGAGAAACAGGCCATCTCACGGTGGTCACTTTTTTGTGGGGATTTCTTGTCCTACAGAGTGGAACAAAGAAGTCTGTGGTGACAAAGACGGGCCGAGCTGCTTGCAAACACCTGAGCAGGTGAGGCCATCTCCAACCTTCATCTGACCTTGCTGACCTGGCCAGCAGGACCCAGGGCAGACACGGGTCTCTCTGCAGGCAGCTCACAGGAACTTAACCGACCTCTGGAGGCCGGCCTTCTCCTGTATGGCGTGGCGTATCAGCGAGGCCCAGAGGACACAGCAGGCTCTGATGGTGTCTCACTCTGTCACCATCTTCTTCCTGTTCGGAGGAGTGTTTACTTTCTACCACCTTCCAAAGCCACTCTTTTCATCCAGGGAAAGGAAGACAAGATAGTGACCAGCCGCATCCAGTGGCCACTGTCACCCAAGCCTTGACTCTGGGGTCCTGTAGGCTCCGATCAGATACAAAAAGGAGGATCCCAAATCACACTGGGCTCAACCCATAGGGAAGTGATTCTGCCACACAGCTGAGAAATTCTGGGTCAGGTTTCCATGAATACTGGAGCCAGGCCTCAGACTAGTCTCAGACTCTGACCCTGGACTGGGTCCTATTCTGACTAACTTCCTCAGGGTGGGTAGACAGCCAGGAGCTTTGGTCTCTGTAGCCTCTAAGGAAAGAACTCGAGTGGCTAGCTTCAGTCGGGTGCCCACCGTGGGCCAGGCAGGTGGTGAGCAAGGGGAAGCCTCACCCACAGAGAATAGAGACCTTCTTCCAGCAAACATCATAGGACGGAACAAGCTACACCCGGCAGGAATGGCCTGGGTGCTTTACCTGTTAGAGGTGCTGGCCCAGAGGGAATGTCACCCTGTCCTCTCCACAGCGGGTTCTTTGGAAAAGAGCTGAAGGGGATAGTCCCTTAGGCCCGAGGAGAAGGAAACTAGCATTCAAGGATATGATAGTGTGGTGTGCTATATGACACTGTGTTCAAATACCTGAGTGTGATGGCTGTTCTTGGTTGTCAACGTGACTACATCTGGAATTAACTAAAACCCAAGTGGGTACACCTGTGAGGGATTTTTTTTTTTTAATTAAATCACTTAAAGTGGGAAATTTTACTATATAAATTTTGGTAGGGTTCTCTAGAACAGAACTCTCTCTCTCTCTCTCTCTCTCTCTCTCTGCGTGTGTGTGTGTGTGTGTGTGTGTGTGTAAAAGGGATTTATTAGAATGGTTTACAGGCTGTGGTCCAGCTAGTCCAACAACATGGCTTGGACTAATTGGAGGTTCAAGAATCCAATAGTTGTTCAATCCACCAGGCGGGATGTCTCAGCTGGTTTTTGGTATATGACAGAATCCTGAAGAAGTAGGTTCTAATGCCAGTGAAGGAATGGACCCGCCAGTGAGAGGAAGCAGGCAGAGAGAGCGAGCTTCCTTCTGCCATGTCCTGCATGCAGGCAGCCGGCAGAGGTGTGGCTCCGTTCCAAGGTGGGTCTTCCCACCTCAAACGATCTAAATTAAAAGTGGGTCTTCTCGGCCAGGCACGGTGGCCCACTCCTTCATTCCTTTAATCCCAGCACTCAGGATGCAAGAGGATCTCTGTGAGTTCAAGGCCAGGGTGATCTACATGGTGAGTCCTAGGACAGCCAGAGTGACTTAGTGAGATCCTTTCTGAAATGCACGCGTGCGCGCGCACATACACACACACACACACACACACACACATCCATCTTCCCACTTCAATAATAATTTAATTTAAAATAAAAATCCCTGACAGGTGTGCCCATCTGCTTGAATTTTAGTTCATTCCAGATGTAGTCCTGTTGGCAACCAAGAATAGCCATCACACTGAGGCAGGCCACTTCAGAAAGGAAGATCATTTCTGTTCACAGTTCTGAAAGTCCATGATGCTGTGGCTGTCTCTTCCTCTTCTTCTTCTTCTTCTTCTTCTTCTTCTTCTTCTTCTTCTTCTTCTTCTTCTTCTTCTTCTCCTCCTCCTCCTCCTTCTTGTTCTTCTTCTTCTTCTTTTCTCTTCTTCTTCTTTTTAAAATGTGTCAGTTCACAGTGGCCAAATCCACTTTCTCCATGCTTTTAATGCCATACAATGGGATGAAGCCTCAACACGGAGCCCGTGGGGAACACTCAGGAGTGCCAAGCCACAGTACCTGATATTCTGGAGGGACAATATCAGGGACCACAAGCTAAGCTTAAATGGATAAAAGTTATTTGCAAAAGCTGGAAGTTCAAAAATCAATGTGTCAGCAAGGCCTAGCCCCTCCCTGGTGAGGATAAGGGTTCCTGCCTCCTCCAGACCTGGGTGGGCTGCCAGGATCCTCTGTACCCCTTGGCTGGCAAAACATCCTGCCAGCTCTGCTTCTATCTTCCCTTGGTGTTCACCTTGCTCTCCTCTGTGAGAAGTTCTGCTGGGTTAAGAGCTCCAGTGATTTCATCTTAGCCACCTCTGTGTGACCCCACATCCAAGCCAGCTCACATTCACCATAGGTGGCATGGGTCAGCCCTTCAAGGTATGTTCAGAGGATGAAGTTCAACCCACAGCTAAGATGTAGGGCGCCCTCAAGAGTGTCTTGCCCATACCCATCCCCCAGATTCCCTGTGAGAAGGAGCCTGTTAGCCTGGCAGTACAGGTAGATGGGGAACTGAACTTCAAACACAGTCTGTGAGAGCCGAGCTCCCAGCAGGAGGGCTGGTGAGCTGTGCTAACCCATCCCCCCAGGGAACTGGTGAAATTACTTTTAAACCCCCATTTAAAGTCTCTGGAAAGGAACTGACACCCCAAAGTCTCTAAAATGGGCCCAGGGGCAAACAGCAAATGAAGAAGCATCTGTGGAGAAATCCCTTTGGGGATTTAATGAGAGAGTGGGCATCTGTGGCACCTCGACAGCCCCTCCCCCACTCACTTCATCAGCAACTGCCAAAGACTCCCCTGTTTTCTTAGCTTCCATTTGGAAAAGCCTGAGCATTGTGTTTGAATGCCTGCTCTGCTCTGCCAAGATGGGGCGGGGTGGGGGGGACACAATGGTAGGCTGTGCTACAGTGTGGAATGCTGGGAAGATGGCTGGGTCACTTCAGCCCTTGATGCAGTGGACCCAGGAGAGGGACAGCAAGGTGAGAGGATTAAAGTAAGATCACGGCACACCAAGTGCTCAGCTCAGAGACAGGATGTGATCTAGATGGACGTTTGCCATCACTCCCATGCCTGGCTCTAGTCCCCTGGCTCACCTATGCTTTGGAGAAGACAGCTGTCATCTTCTCCCAGAGGGTCTGGCCTCACAGGCAGCAGAACACCTAAGGGTGCTCAGGAGAGGGCCAGGGCACCGTGGAGTAGAAATATGCAGCCTGGAGTGCAGAATGCCTAGTTGTCAAGAGAGAACCCCAGCTGAGGTGCCTCCCTGACATCAGAGCCACAGTAAGGATGACCCCAAAGAAGAAGGCACTGTGTGATAGTTCATTCGTGGAGCAACTTTCGACCCCAGAGCATTGCTGAAAATGACACCCAATCCAATGCCAGTCAAAAGTCTGTAACAGGGGAATACAGTCTGGGAGGACAGGCCTCTACTCAGGCCTGTTAGGCAGGTGACTGGGAGTCACCTGGCCATGCCTCCCAAGGAGCAAGAGCATAAGCCAATGCTGCTGGGAGAGGGCACAAACCTCACTATGGTGGTTTCAAAGCCACTGACAATAAGCTGATAACAAGAACAAGCTGTGCATGGAGTTGTAGGCGTGTGTGGAGACCAGAACTGGATTCAGTGTATCATCTAAACTGGCTCATTTCCAATGCAAACTCCTGAGATGTGCAAGGAAACACAAACCATACATATCAAAACACAGACAAAACACAGAAATTGTCTATACTATTAACAGGTGTTAGATCTAACCACTACAGTAATACCAAGACTTTAAACTCGCCTCTGTAAATGCGCTCACAAGTCTGAAGACTTAGTGAGTGAAGAGCTGACAGGAAAAGGATCCCAGCAAACTCCAGTGGAGGTGGATTCTAAATGGAGTCTGAACAGAGAGAAGAAAACACTAAGAAGAACCAGAGCTGAAAGGCACAGTGGCACAGTAACTTCCGCAAAGGAACCCAGCGGGGACTAACTCACCAAGCTGAGCTGGCATGAAGAGAGAACAAGTGTGGTGCTATTCCAACTGAGATTAGGCAGGCCATGAACTGAGAAAGCATGAGGAGAGAGGAAAAGTGAGGGAGCATCTCTCTTTCTCTCTCTCTCTCTCTCTCTCTCTCTTTCTCTCTCTCTCTGTGTGTGTATGTGTACACAAACACAGAAAGAGAGGAGAGAGAGAGAGGAAGGAGAGAGACTGCAAGAAACACAGAGAGTTTGAAAATGACACAATTGTGTAAACCAACCAACACCGCCAGAAAATCCCAAGAAACTTCCTTGAAGTTTACAAGGAAGGTAAACTTCAAGAGACCTACGAACTGACCCCATGAGAAGAAATATCAAAAGCAGAAATGAGGAGTATTGTCTCTTGCAAAGGATCCCCAGTCAGGTTAACATCTGACCCTGAGAGGACACAACTGACGGTAGAACACAATGGCCAGCATGTCCAAAGGACACTAAGAAAGACCCATCACAGGCCCTCGTGCTCCTTCCTTCCAACTCTAAGAAGAATTAAATACTTTTCCTGGAGAAACAAAAACCAAGAAAGTGATGCAAGCAGAAAGAACCTCCTTGCAAGAAATACAAGGCAAAAGCAGGAATGTCTGGACAGTAACCTGCGCTACAAAGTCCAGGAGGCAATCACACGATTTTACAAGCCAATGTAATTGCATGTTTTCTTTTCTTCTCACAACTCATTTAAAAAACAATCGTATAAAATAACGTGCATCTACTGTAGTGTTTTGCCCTTAGCGTACAGAAATGTAACCCAGGTGTAATGTATTTGCCAATAACAGCTCAGAGTATCTTAAGTGACTGCACGTGGTAAGGGCACAATTTCCACAATGCACTATGAGGTTTGTTGCCTCACTGTCTGTGGTGCTGTAGGACATCACCCCTCTGGCAGTGGGAGAGCTGCATAGAAGAAATGTTTCTGTGTTTCACTGAAATGGACTCGGGATAAGCCGAAAGCCCTCCATGAAGTTACATGTGGCTGACAAACACAGGAGCAGCCTCTAAAGGATGCTGAAAACTAGGGAAGCACATTTTCACCAAAACCATCCTGTAATGCAAAGAAAGCAACAAAGAGACCAAAAGGAAAAGACATGGAGAGAATTGAAACAAAAGTTAAAAAACAAAACAACAAAAACAAAAACAAAACAACAGCCACTCCTGATGAGACCTAATAGACTAGGATCAGATGGAAAGGGAGGAGGACCTAACCTATCAGTGGACTGGGGGAGGGGCAAGGGTGGAGAAGACGGAGGGAGGGAGAGGTTGGGAAGGGATGAGGGAGGGGGCTACAGTTGGGCTACAAAGTGAATAAACTGTAATTAATAAAAAATAACAAAAAATTAAAGTATATTTAAATAAAACAAAAAACAAGTAAAATTCAACATTATCAGCTAAAACATGAAATGTGAGCAGATTGACCTTCCAATCATAGCGCAGCAATTGTCAGACTGGATGGTGAAAACATACAACTTCATGCTACCTTCTGCAGGTATGCTGGGGGAGGAAAACTGCACACTCAGTGTCACGAGGAAAACATCCATCAAAAAAGAAACTTCACAAAAGCTATACTACTACTATTATACTACTGTTAGACAAAAGTGACTTTTAAAAATGTCAAAGATTGTTGAACTGGATGCTGAATTCCCTCCAAGTGTCATGTGTTGAGTTGGTCCCTAGAGAGAGGTTGGAGCCATTTAGAGATTCGTGGGATCTTTGGTCAGTGAGACCACCTGTTAAGAACCCCACATTTCTGGAGGGAAGACCTTCATGAGGTTGATGCCCCCCCAGTCTTTTCCTCTTGCTTCGCTGCAGAGACAAGAAGAGGCCTATCCCATGATCTCACGATGACAGACTGTCCTGCCATAGGTCCCAAAGCAATGTGGCCAAATGGCCTACACACACCAAAACTGTAAACTAAGAAATCTTTTCTCTTCATATGTTAATTTTTTGTTACAGTGATGGAAAGCTGACTAACGCCAATTAAGGGGACTGCTTCCCAGTAACAAAAGAGCAGCCTTTGAGAAAGAGAAACAGCTATAAAAGTATACGTGTCTAACAACACAGCCCCTAGCTAGACAAAGCCCAGACAGTAGAACAACACAAAGAGAAATGGAGAGCTCATGTTCCTCTCAAGTGTACATTTCCCAGGACAGACCATCCTAGGCAACCAAGCAAGCTCTGGCTGGTGCTAGATAGACCTCTCCTTTAGCAATTAGGCAGGCAGGCAGGCAGGTGGAGGCTGGTCCAAAACCTGGAAGGGCCCCAGGCTGAGGCAGGAAGACAGACATAGCGGGTCCAGTAGGTACTTGGGTTGATAGCCTTCAGGAGTGGAGCAGGTTGACTCCAGTCTCAGGGGAGTGAGTGTGACTCAAATGGCTTCAGGGAGGAGGTCCCTTGGGGCCACTATAGGCAAAGGATATGGAAAGGGAAGAACACTAGGTATCAAGGAAACAGTTCAGCCTTTCTTCTGATTTCTTGGACAAATGCCCTAGGGAAGATTGTTAGTGACTGATTGAGACTGATTGATTTTTGGTGTGTGAGTGTGTGTGTGTGTTTTGTTGGGGGGGGGGGGCGCTGTGTCAATTTCTCACCGTGAGACAGAACACCTGAGAAAGTCAACTTATGAGAAGGAAGAGTTCATCTCAGACATGCTTCCACAGTCTCTTGGCTCCCCTGCCTTTGGGCCTATGGCAGAGCAGGTCAATGTACTGCTGGCAACAGAGTGCATTGGGACAAGCTGCTGACCTCATGAACTTGGACAAGAGAGAGAGGGGGAGAGGGAGAGAAAGAGAGAGAGATGGAGAAGGGTGTCCAAGGACATGCCACTTCACCCAGGGACCCTTCTACCACTAGGTTCCACTCCTGAGGGAGTGCTCCATCAGCTGGAAGAAAAGCCTTCAACTCTGGCCTCCAGGGCATTTTTGGCCCAAACTGTTAGGCATCATATAGTGAAATGGGAGCTGCGTTGGTAAAGGGAAATCATTGAAAGGCTTCTGTGTTGTCCAGGGAAGAGGGGGAGATTAAACAGGTGGTTCACAAGTAAAGCAGTAAGCTCTCTGAACCCCAAATCTATGGTCCTCCAAACCGACCAAGGGTGAGGGAGAATGTTGCAGGTGCTGTAATTAATTCCAGGCAACTGTGAGACTTCACTTGACTGTTAAAAAAAAAAAAAAAAAAAAAAAAAAAAAAAAAAAAAAAAAAAAAAAGGAGCATTTTAAAAGTAACCTGACTGCACACCAAATCAAGAAAGGTCTTTAGCACCAATCAGCTAACCAACCCAACTAACCAGCCAGGTGTGGTGCCACCCTGTAACCCTAGAATTGGCGAGATGGATGCAAGAGGACCAGGAGTTCAAGGCCAGCCTGGGCTACATGAGACCGTCTTTTCAAAAACACCCTTGAATTCTGGCTTGTTAGCCTCCCCTCTACGGGCTCTGGAGAGCCTTCCCAACCCCTCCCAGCCCTGGGCCTCCTCCCTGTGCTGTGGGGTGAGGGAGATGAAGCCAGTCAGAAGCTCCAGGTGCCCTAATGGGAGTTTTAAAGTAACCCCCATTGTGGTTCAAAATGCAGATGGCAGTGAGAACATGAGTATTTAGCTACAGACGTTTCATATGGTTTATGCAAGCAACACGCCTGTGGATGTGTGACTCTGTGCTACAAAGACGCTTTCCCTAGCCTGGTGCACCATACCTGCCCACAGTGCCGTGTGCACAGCTCCTAGATAGGCCAATGGATTGAGAGTCCTGCCTCTAGCAGCTCGGTGGCCTGCCCCTGCGTTAGCAGCGCCCACCCTATCTTGTTGGGCTTCCCTGGGCACTTATGTTTTCATACCAGCTTAGAATCAACAACTGTCAGGCTCTTGGAAACTTGGAGCTCTCGGTAGATAGCCAAACGCTCCCCAGGAGGAAGGATTTAGCACCCAAAGACACCTTTTAGATTGTAAGCTTCTGGGGTGTATTTGCCCCAATAATCCACAGAAGCAACAGTAATCTAAAAATAGTCTTGTTTTCTGTCCTAAGCTCCTTTTAACTTTGTTAGTCATCGCCAACCCTTAAAATAAAACCCGTGTAACGTCTCTCCTGGTAGCAGCTATAAACAAACCTCCTCTAGAGGAGGCCGAAGGAAGAGGAAAAGAGGCGGTAGGGACGCGCAGGGAGCGCGGCCGCGGGACCAGGCTTGAGCCCGAGGTGGCCGCAGGGCCTGGCGGACAGCTTGGAGCTGGCGGAGCTCCTGCGCCGCTACCTCCGGAACTCCCTGCGCCTGGCGCGCGGCCACCGTGGTCCCGGCAACGGCATTAAACAGAGGGAAACAGGCCCGGGATTCCGTCGCCCGCGGGGGATAAGGAGGGCATTGAGACAGACAGGAAAGGGCTTTTCTGGATGGGGTGAAAAGTTATTTATTGGAGAGGGAGGGGGAGGAGCAGACAGGAGGAAGAGGAGGAGCAGGAGGAAAAGGGGGGAGGAGGGAGAGGAAATGAAGAAAGAGAAGGGAGAGATTAAGGGTCCTAGCAGAAGGAAAGGAGATCGAGAGGAAGAGGGGAAGGAAGAGGATATACAGGAAGAGGAAGGAGAGGAGATGAAGGAAGATCCTGAAAGAGTCCTCGCCGCTTCCTCCAAGTTTTGCACAGCTCTGCAGGTCCGGAAAGTCCCAGAGGACCGACAGGAGTCACTGACGCGACGTTTGAAACTCCTCTGCCCTTCGGAGTCCCCAAGGTCTCGGGTGGGCCTTGGTCTCCCCGCCACGCCTCGACGATGATGCCTCCGCCCCGCCCCGCCCCGCCTGGTCCGTGAGGGACGGAGAGGGCGGGGACGAAAACTCTCCGGGCAAAATCTTGGCACCCTGGTCTGGCGACAGCAAGACTCACTGAAGAGTGGATTTTTTTTTTGGGGGGGGGTGTCTTGGGCAGTGGGGTCTTGGCACCCCCTAGCGGCAGCCTCTTCCAAGGCGCGTACGGAGGCTTCCGCGCATCCCGGCAGGTTTTGGGGTTCCGCTTTGGCATCCTGGCCCCTCATCCCAGCATCCTCACTGAGCCTTCAGCTACTTAATAGCTTACTCACCACTTCCTCACGGAGGCAACCTCAGCCTCGCTATCCTCTCCACCACCTATGCCAGTGGCTCCCTCCTCTGTGCCAGAGGCAGAGAAGTATGTGCCATGCCCAGCTCTCCAGTGAACAGCAAGCCTGAGGCAGTGCGCCAGCGGCCATGCTGGGCACCTTCAGCGGCTATGTAGCACCCACCGCTGAGCTTCTCTGCCGGGATAGGGGAAAAAAGGCGGCTTTTAGTTCGCTGGAGCTGAGGCCACAGGAAAGAGCCGGTAGATACTTCTGGTGGAGTGGAGGGACTTTAGCCAAGCTTTCATATTACTTCACATCGGGCCCAGCTGGCCAGCCCCACTCGCTGGTTGGATCAGATTTCCCTAGGTCTTGGGGTGTGAAGCCCCTTGGAGAACCCACTGGCTCAGTTCACGCTCCGCGCGCCCCGAAGTCTGGCCGCCCCACAGTAGACACCCTTTTTTTTTCTTTTGGGTTTATTTTAAAGCACGTGAGGTGTAGGCCAATAGATTTATGATTTCTATACCCCAGACATCTTAACTGCCCAACCCTCCAGCCCAAAGCCAACAAGAAAATACGGTCGGCTTTTGGCAGCAGAGCTGCGCCCTAGGAGACGCAGGGAGATTGGAAAGAGAAAAAAGTGTAAAGCGAGGCGGGACAGGATCCTCAGAAGTTCCCCAGCACCAGCCTCCTGCAAAGCCAGGAACCTCCCAGTCCCGCCCATAGAGCACCCCGCGGTCCCTGCGGGTCAGCGGGCACCCGGGGCGAAGCCACGGAGGTGGAGCCGGGCAGGTGGGCAGCGCTGCCTCAGACGCGCTGCCCCTCCCTCCCCGCGCGGCGAGCCACCGGGGCCGCTCAGATAGTTACGGAGTAAAAAATGACAGTATCTGGCTGTCCCGGGACGCCCAGGCAATCTGTTAGTAATTTAGCGGGATGGGAATTTCCTTACTCCCGCCTGCCAGTGGAAGCGCTTTTCCAAATTTCCACAGCGGGGGAAGCCTGCGATTTTACATAATGACTTCAGCATGCAGGGCGTCTCGGCACCCCTCCCCCGCCGCCCGGGCCCCCTGCCCCTCTGAGAGGGGACACCGGCCTGCGTGCTGCCTTCCCGGCCTGGCGCGCTCGCCCACCGGCTCCTGGCAAGCCCTTTCCTCCCCGTTTCGTCCCCGCCTGTCTCCGGGTCCCCCGACTCTCCCCAAGAGCCCATTTTTCTCCTGGTCTCCCCTCACCCCGCTTCGGGTCCCTACCTTCCCCGTGGCCACCTTTGCCCACCTCCAGGTGCCTCTGTGGACCTCCGGGTGCCCTTCCTGTCCCCTGGGTCCTCGTTACCCGTGCTGCGCCCCCTCCCTCCCCACCCGCCCAGCGGTTCCACCCCGGGGTACCCCTGTCCCAACCGGGGCGCCCCGCTTGCCCAGCGAACTGCAGGCGCTGCGTGCGGAGGGCGGCGCTCCGCGACTTGTCCCCCGGGCCCCGCGCCGGCTCGGGCGGGCAGGGGCGTGATGTCACTACAGGGAGGGGGCGCGGGAGCGGCCGGGCGGGCGGGAGCCGGGGGAGGTGTTTTCCAGCTTTAAAAAGGCAGAAGGCAGAGCCCGGCCCTGCGTCAGAGTGAGACCGAGAGGCTCCTAACTGGGCGGCAGTGTCGCCGCGCAGATCCGAGCGGCGGGGCACGGGTTCCCGGGCGCCGCGCACGCCTCCGACCCCGCGGCCAGTCCCCGGCCGCAGGCGGGCCTGCCACGCACCCACACCCCCTGCATGCCACCTCCCCGCCGCGCGCGGCTCTGAGCCCGGCCCCGCGCGTGTCTGCGAGGAAGAGTTCCGACTCGGGAGCCGGCCCGTGGCTGCTCCCGGCGCCAGCTCCCGCTCCTCCTCCTGCTGCCCGCCGCCGCCGCCACCGCCGCGTGGATGCCAAGTACCAGCTTTCCAGTCCCTTCCAAGTTTCCACTCGGCCCTCCGGCCGCAGTCTGCGGGAGCGGAGAAACTTTGCGGCCCGCGCCGCCCGCCGGCGGCACCATGAAGGCGGCCGAGGAAGGTAAGCCCCGCGCCCCTCCCTTCGCCCCCGAGGGCCCCGGCCCTCCGCGCCCGCGCCCCGCGCCCCGCGCCCATCTCGAGTCCTCCCCCGGGGCCAAGCTGCCCCGGCTGGTCTGCGCGTCCAGGGAGGGGCGCGGGCGTCCGGCCGGACAGCGTGGCACACAGTGTGAAGGGTGTCCCCCTGGTGTTTCCCTGGCGCAGCCCAGATTTCTAGCGCTCTTTCTTGCCAATAGGTGTCTCCTCTTCTCTAGCGCTGAGTACTCAAACTTGGCTTTGGCTGGGGTCGCGGAGATCCCAGACGGGGAAACTTGATTCACAGGGGTGAGACTTGAGGATGGGGCTTGGGAGGGCCTTCAGAATCGAAACCCCAAACCAGCCTGGAATGAAGTGAGGCTTCTTTGGAGAGCAGAGATGGTCCTGCTTCTGTCTCAGGAAGGCGAGCCCATCCTTTCCGGTGAAGAGCAAATGACATGAAATGTGAGGGTCCTGTACCCTCCCAAGTGGGTTTGGTAGGTGCCTCTCGCTAAGGGCTTGGTCAACTGGCCCCAAGTGGTGCAGGTTTCTAGATGCTTCCCAAGCTTGTGGCCAAATGTTGGATTCAGACAAGAGTTCTGCCCTAGAAAATGCCCTGGGAAAGATCGCAAAAGGACTGCCAAGTTTCACGCTGCTTCTTCCAGGTAAATAATAGGTGCTGGAATCAGCCCTAAGCTGGAAGGGCCAGAGGATGGCATGCCCCTGACTTTCTGCCAGGACCCTTCGGGTCTCCTCCAAAGAACCAGCCAAATGACTTTTAAAGCATTTAGGTTCCTGCAGGTATCTCTGGAACACCCCTTAGAGGATGTCTGCCTTTTCAGCATGGGATAACTTGACCTGTGTAGAGTAAGAACTGGGAGCCATGTCTCCTAATTCCTTTTTGGCTCCGAAGATGTTACTTAAAATTACTGAAAGTGAGCTGGACCCCTGCTAGGGCAGCCATCCTTTAGACAAGCACTTGGAAGGAAACATCAGCTTCCTGTGAGATTCTGATGAGTGTGTCAGGCAAGGACAGCAGTTCCCAGAGACTCAGCCCTGGGCCTCTTGCTTATCTTCAGACCCAACAGCCATAAGCTCAGCACAAATGGATCTAAATTTTCAGAGTCCGGGAGTCCAGGGTACCAAGTATTACATTTACTTTGAATCAAAGGGGGGACAGTTATAGTTTGTTTCATGTCCATTGCCCTCATTTTAACGAGGCCTAAATATTGCTTTGTGTTCTCGGGAGGAGCTCTTGGTACAGGGAAAGTTAATGGTGTTTTTGTTGTGGTTTGGGTTATGAATTTCTTGACACTTATTTCCACACACATTCATCAGTCACTGATTTTTCTTTAAGGCACGTCAAGCTTATATTCTTTACCTGTAGAGGTACCGTTCCATTATTCAATAATCTGAGGTGTAATCTCAGCACTAAAACAGGAGGGTTGCCATGAGTTAAAGCCAGCCTGGGCAACAAAGCAAGCACCAGGCCTGCCTTGGGCTACTTACAAAACAAAACTTTTTTTTTTTTTTTTCACAAAAGAAAAGGCCATTGACAAGGGTGGGGTGGGGGTAAGTAGTCATTTGTGTGTGTGTGTGTGTGTGTGTGTGTGTGTGTATAACCTACCTAGTAAAGGAAGTTTGAAAATGCCTCTGCTGAAGCAGTAGACTGGAGGCAATAATGCCCTTAGACCAAATCATATTGGTCATTTTCGTGGAGAGTACGTGTATGTACCTGAGCCAGCCAGAAACTGTAGCAGTCCTGAGACAGGCAGACAGGCAGGGGAAGGGAACTGCATGCAGCAGGTTAGTGTCTGCCATTGCTGAGGGCCATGGGAAATGGCCCTGTCCTTCCTGAGCGGGCCTTGCCCCCCTGGGCACCAGCTGCTCTCTGCCACCTTCCGCTTCATGGCCCTTTAGATGGAAGCTCACCAGGTCTGGCCATTTCTGAAGGCCTTGTGCCACTCTGCTCTGATGAAGTCCAAGGAACACAAGCCTGTAGCTAGCCACAGTGTCGGAGTTGCCTCACACAACACCCCACAGGCTCTCCAGAGCTGAACAAAGCTGGCCCTGTTCTCCAGCCATTTAGCTTCATGGCATTGTTTCCTAATCCAGATTAGAAAATGCTGAGGCCTTGTACCCTGCTTCATCACACCCCGCGCTGGACCTGGCCTATTAACATCTTGCAGAATTGGGAGGAAGTGGTCCAAGCTAAACACTTCTATCAAAACTGGAGCATCTGCCGAACTGGAAGACCAAGCTTCATACTATAAAGAGGACAGGCAAGGGGGCTGCCTGAGGCACAGGGGAGCATTTCATAAATCATTGTGTTGGCTGATTCCTGCCTTAGGCAGTAGACAAGGAGACAGCCTCACCAGCCTCTGAGAGAATGGCCCTGTGGCTTCCTCTCTTTGGTCTCATCATCTGGGGGCATGTGGGCCGGGGAAGCCAGGTGCTCTACAACTTAAGCAAAAAGCTTTATTCCAAAAGCGGACAAGAAGGGCTGTTATGTGTGTGTAATGGTGGAAAAGGTGGATAAAGAGACATCGAGGTTTCTCCACAGAAAACAGAACTTCCATTTCCCTGAAGGTCAGCAAAAAAAGCAAACTAAAACAAAACAACGCTCCAACATGCATCTCAAAGTGAGAACTATTATTAGAAACGAAATCAGGCCAGACTGAACTATGGTTTATCACGGGAGAAAATCAGCTATTGAAACAGGGTCCTGGGAGAAGTGGCAGCCCACGTGAGGCCCAAGTGATGGCCTCTGGAAAAAGCCATCCCCCGGGGCCCATGGCTGCAGGGCAGGTGTAGGACACAGGGGACACTTGAATCTGGTGGCAGGTACCAACAGTGACCGCCCTCGTCCTTCTCTTCCTGCCTCCCTCCCTCCTGGGTTTGATACTGGCCTCTCCTGCCCTGGCCACCATTTTCCTGATATTCCAGATGTTGGCTTATGTGGTGCCAAGACACCAGGAAAGTTAGAACAAAAAGCTGGGAGAAACAGGAAAAGATGGACCGGGCTCCACAGGCCCAGCCTTTTCCTTCTGACTGCCGTGAGCATGGCACTCCGTGTCTGGGAGGGTAACGCCCAGCACCCACTCAGCCTCTGGGAGCTTTGAAATCACCCCTACTAAAACAGGAGTGTGCAGTGTTTCAAAAGCCGAAAGATTAATGAGGTCCTTAGTGCACAAAAACAGGATTTGCTTCGAGTTAGGTGCCCCCAGAGCGAGATGGCCACTGTTGGCAAGCTTGAATGATTTGTAAGCAACTGTGCTCTGGGGCTTGACCTGCAGAGAGGCGAGCACAGCCCTCAGGAAACCCTACCCTCATTTTCCTGTTACTTTCAGGTAATTTCTTTAGTGAAAGCTGGGCTAGAAAAGCCCCCCCCCCCCCAGCCTTTACTGCTTGAAGTTGGAAAGCTCTGAGGTGGGCTCTGAGATGCTTCCCTGAAGGTGGGTTTTCTCCAGTCATTCTGCTCAGGCAGCAACGTGGATAAAGCTTGTAGAGGCCAGGATGTGTGTGTGCATAGATGTACACGTGTATACATTTTGGTTTTTTGTGGTTTGTTTTTTTTTTTTTTTTTTTTTTTCTTTTCTTTTCGAACTCTTGAACTAACCCAGTAGCCTTGGTCTTTTTCCTGGTGCAGGGAAACAGCAAGACCCAGGGTACCTCCTTCGGCTGTGGACTGCGCACCACGCTGAACAGGACCAGGGGACCATCTGCGAGGCCGGGCTGCGGGTCCAGGACGCAGCTCCAGCCCCGCAGGCCCTGCGCTCTGGTCCGGAACGATCGCTCAGCCCGGCCTGGGCTGTTGCGCTCGCCTTGCTACCGCCGGCAGCGCCGGGGTTGGGGCGCGGACGCCTGTGCTGCCCGCACCGGGCTGGGTTCTTGCGGGGCGGGAGTAGCCCAAGGGAGACCGAGGTCCCTCGGGGGGTCCGGGGGTCCGGCGGGGGACTGGACACCCCGCGGAGGGACGGGGATGGAGCTCGGACCGCGCGGTCCTGCGGGCGCGCGAGGGGAGTCCAGGCGGCGCTCGGGCTCGCGCGCGGAGTTTATTTAAAACTCGGAAGCCGGCGGCCGCGAGCGGCTTGTTTATGTAAACCCGGAAACACCCGGGGGGACAGGGGCGGGACCGGGGCGGGAGGCCGGGGAGGGGACAGGGGAGGGGACAGGAGGCGGGGGCCGCGTCACGCCGGGGACGCGCGCGGGCGCTTGGCGCACCAGTGCCGCGCGACCCCGACATGACGGGGCTGGAGCAGGACCCGGAGTTCGACTTCGATTTCCTCTTCGAGTTCGATCAGAGCGGCGGGGGCGCCGCGGCCGCAGGTGGGTCCGGCGGGGGGCGGCGGGCGCCTGCACCCCGCCGCGGGCCTGAGGTTGCTGAGGTCGCCGGTGCCCGCCCCGACCTGGCACCAGCCGGGACCCCGGGCCGCCGCCCTGCCTGCGCGGCCAGGAGCGACGCGGACCAAGTTGCTGCCTGCCGCGAGGAGGCGGGAGGCCACCTGTGGGGCGAGCCAGCCACCGCTCCCCCGCCGCGCACTTCCTGGCATCGGAGCACCGGGGCGCGGGAGAGGGCTCTCCCTCCTTCCAGGAGGCCCGGCCCCGAGGGGAGGCTGTGTCCCGCGCAGGACTTGGACCTCGTAGTCCGGGGACAGATGGTCAGCGGCGCTGCCAGAGGGCGGTCGGAAGCCGCCCTTTCTGAGAGCCCGGCTGCTACCGCCTGGCCCGGGGGACCTGGAGCCAGGAGGCCCGGCCCTGTGCTGACCGCCGCCGCAGCTCCCTCGGCAGGAAGGCTCCCACCGCTTGGGTTTTCAGTCCACACCTCAGCCACCAGACCCTGAGAGCTTTCGCTGTCTTTCATTTTCTCTTCTCTCTGTCAAAAGTAAAGCTTCCAGCCAGGCCAACGCTCACTGTGCTGTTTCCCCGAACTGGTTTCTCCTAAACAGTAACGACAGTCCAGTTCTTGCACCCCCACCTCCCAGCAGCCTGGCCCTTTCCTCCACCTGACTTTCTGTTCCAAGTTTCACACAGCGCCAGACAGCAGCCTGTGCTTGCCTCGGGGTCCGCATCCCAGCTGTGTGGGGTTGGAATAGACAGGACACTTGTGTAGCACCTCCGAAATGACCCTGTCATATTTTCCGTGACATGCACTACTTTTTTTATTTTTAAATTTCAACGTCTTGTTCGCTTTTGAAGGTGAGTGCTCCAGCTTGGCTGTCACCACCCAGCAACTCTCATCTGTCCCCCATAAAACCCTTTCTTGATAGGTTTCTTTTCTCCTTTCAGGGCCTAGGTTATAGGGCTCTGGGGGCAGTGGAAGAGAGGCAACTGTTGGAAGGTCTGGGGCTACAAGAGGAGACCCTTGGCATCTCTTGGCCTTGTTGCTTTGGAGGATTCAGCTGCTGTGACAGTGTACGGGTATCTGTCAGTTCTCTCTAGAACTCTTGTGCTCTAAGCAGAAAAGCCTACTCCTGACCTCTTAGGGTATCTATGTTGGATTTGGATGACAGTGGGCCACTGTGGTTCTGGTTCTGCTCTGATGCCTTTAGCTCCTTTCTCTTCAGGGATAAAACCATGGAGTGGAGCCTTCCTGTGTCTCCCTTGTTTACTCTGAATGGACAGCTGACTACAGGTCCAACAATAGGAATGGGGACAAAGATCCAGAGCCACAGTTCTGTACCTCATGGTGCCCTGTGGACTGCCTGGGGAGAAGGGCCTCTGGGAGGCTGCAAACTTGGGTCATCTCCACAAACCCAGAGGAGAGAATCTGAGGGCAAGTGTGTTCTACCCGCTCAGGCAGACCATTAGCAGGGTTCAGCATCCCAGCAAACCACATTCCCTGCACCCTACCCCCACCCAGGGCCTGGAGTCTTTGACTCACAGCTGGACACAACAGCTCTCTCAATACTCTCTTTTTGAGCCGTATTTGGACACGTATAATGTCCAGCCCATTCAGGGGAGGAAGACAGGGGGTTCGGTTTGGGTGGTTTTCCATGAAGGAGACTCTGAGTAGGGCCTCTAGGGAGCCTCAGGCTCCTTTCTGGCCCGGGAAGCAGGTGGCCCCTTGAACTTTGGGTGGCAAATGGGTTCAGGTCACACCCTCTCCTCGCACATGTGAGGGAGCCATGCTGTTGATGGTTTTGCTTTGAAGGCGGCTGAGTGGAAAGGTGGAGCGGTGAGTCTCACTGCAGCCTAGGTCAGCGGAAGCCCTAACTCTGAACCAGAGTGCCGTAGAGCTGCGCAGAGGTGCAGGGGTGAGCCTGTGTGTCCTGTGAATTGTGGGTCGGCAGTGAAGCCCAGCACTTCAGGTCAGAGCTTTCAGGTCAGAGGCCACGGGGAGAGCCCTGAGCCAGCACTAGGAAAAGCTCTTTCTCCCTTCTCTAATGTTGAGAGAGGTTCTGGGAAACATGCTACATGTACAATACACGTTACATTTCTCTTTTTTTTTTTTTTGAGACAAAGACTGACTCAGGCTTTTTTCTCTCTTATCTCCAATATTGTTTTAACATTTTAATTATCCAATTACATTATTTATATTATCCAGTCATATGAAGTTTCTAAACTCTCCAGTCCCTACTGAATGGTAGGAAGAGCGTCACATTATCTGGAATGGGTCTAAACATGAATTCATGAATGAGAGAACAATTCTGAGATCAATGGCAAAGTAACATTTGAGTTTTGCAGTTCATGCTGACCACACGTATTCACATATTATGGGAAAGGCTACCCCAGAGTGCAGGGGGCAGTGCTCTATGAAAGGGGCATAGTCCCCCCCACACACACACCCATAGAGGTCGAGCTGGGCTGCAATGGGCCTAGGAAGGTCCACATTGTTGCTCCCATCGCCTACCCATCTGAAGGGTTCTTGCCGTGGTCTTTGGAGAGAAGGCTTGTGTCTGGTGTGTTATTTGCAAAGCGCTTAGCAGGTGTCTGGTAGATGTATAATAGCCATTTGTGAGGGGAGCAGAAAGAGAATGCTTTAAAGTAAAGCCTAGGGCAGAACAGGACTGGAATAATATTCTCTTCCAGTATCAGGCATCCTTCTGTCCCCTCCCTGCCGACCGGTGGGCCAGGGTGAGCTTCTGGGGAGAAGGCAGGGCCACAGTCCCTCGGGGTCAGGAAATAGCTGCTCTGCTCATCAGCTGGGAGGGTGTGCCACTTCCGCCCCAGGGCTCCTGTTTTGTAAGTTATTTTGGCCTGACCGCTTAGTTCTGTCTCCGTGGCAACTCAGGAGGAAACTGGCCAAGGCCCTGGGCCCAGACAGCTCTGCCCACCAGCTCCAGGCTTGAACAGTGTACCAGCAGAAAGGGGGCTTTGCTGCAATGAGATTGGGGAGAGCTTTTATTCTCAAGTGCTTTTCCAGCAGTAAAGAGGGGGCCTTGCTGGTGGGTCAGTCCCTACTTTAGGAATCCGAGAGAGGAGTGGGCCCCTTTCCCCAGAAGAGCCCTGAGTATGCTGAAGTTTGATGTTTTTGGAAAGGGGCTTCAGTCTCTGCTGGGAGCAGCCTCACTGTGCTTAAGTCTTGTAGATGTTTTAATCAAGGACAAACTTGTCTGTGTGAGCAGGATATGCTAGCTCCGTATCAGGTTTTCAGAAGCCCTCGGCTCAGCAGGAGCAACAGAACAAGTGAAAGTAACACTGGTGTGCAGCTGGGGGAGTGTGGGAGGTCTTCGAGGAAAGACCCAGGCTGGGCACAGGACCCTTATGCATGCCGTATGAGCTTATTTGCGGATCATTGGGTGACATTTGCCGTTGCTTCAGCAGGCCCAGCTCTCTGCCCTGTAAATCTCCCTTCGGCACATCGTTGCACAGTACCTCAGAACCTGTTGCTGTCTGTCACTTCACAGGACCGACCCAGTCTCCATGCTGTCCTCGTTAGGGAGCACCATCCAGTGTGCGGAGTGAACGGCAAGGGCCTTGCTGCCCAGGACTGTTCTGTGCTCCATCATTTCACCCCCAAGCCTGGACACTTATAGCCTCACCCGTACCCTGCAGGCTCTAGTACACGGAGAAAGACCAGGGTGAGCAGGCATCAGAGGACAGGCCTGGCTGGCAGGCTCTTCCTGGTTCTATTTCTAGCATCACGTCCTGCAGTGCAGCCCCAGGAAAGGCTAAAGGGGTGTTCCTTCAAATGAAGGTGCAAGCTGGCTGTGGTGGGTCCTGCTCTGTGCTTGTGAACAGTGAGTCCTGCTGGGGGCTGTGGTGGCCGTGCTTACGGGAGGGTGTCTCACATGTGAGGTGTGGCACACACAGCATTGTTCTCATTCACTTCAGGCAACACACCAAGTGCCGTGAAGCAGAACACCCGCAGAGTGATTTCACTGCAGAGTGATTTCACTGCAGGTGCCGTAAGTCACCTGGTGGGCAGCAGGCGCTCTCCTGCAGCATGTCTTAGAGGACATATACCACTACTTTCATGGTGTAAACCTCTCACAAGTAATGCCGTGCTGAGGCTGCAGTAAGTTCTTACTCAGAATCGTAATATTGGGGGCAGTACGGGCTGTGGCGTTTGCAGAGGCTGGTGGGAGTTGGTCAGCCCCAGAGCTCTGGTTTTGCCAAGTGTTACCTGCACCCCATCTCATCCACATGGAATACCACAGGCAGCAGGGACCTGGAAGACGGGCTGGAGCACCTGCAGAGGGTGGCGGGTGGCTGGGCCTTTGTTACCTTTTATTACATGAGATAAGAGAATGTGTGCTGTGGGAGGCCTTTGCTTCCACTTTTGCTTTTCTTCTGTGCTCCTCTGCACCTCAGTTTAGTGGCCCATTCAGCAAAAGCCAGGCTGCCAGGCACAGCAGCGTCTGATGTCACATAATCAGTCCCAACGTTTCTGGATTGGTAAGGAGATGGCTGGGAAGCTTGGCATTCCCTATGGACCCTACAGAGCGATCCGTCTGAGTTGTGGAAGCTGGTACAGGTGGAGGGCTAGTCCTGCCCCTGCAGATCCAGGCTTTGTAGTAAGAGGCAGCTTAGCCTCCTTCCATGGAGTCAGTGGGCACTCTTGCTCCAGAGGACTCTGACAAGAGAGACAGACACAGCTCTCACCGGCAGGTTCTGGGCATTTAAGCTTTCATTCTGGAGTTTGACCAAGGAAATCTGCATGCAAGTTAAGTGGTTTTGTTTTGATTTGATTTGATTTTTGAGAAAGGGTCTCATCTGGCCCCAGGCTAGTCTCTAACGCACTGTGCAGCCAGGATAGCTTGTACTGTGACCCTCCAGCCTTCACCTCCTGTGTGCCGGGCTTACAGGGTGTGCCCGGCTTGAGTGGTGCTGGCACCTTGGACACTGCCCAAGTGTTTACTAACTGAGCCATATTCCTAACCCTGTCTCTGTTTTTCTTTTTTTTAATAAATATTTTATGGATTTTTCTTTGCCCCATTGAATCATATTTTATTCAAACATTTTGGTTTAAATAAAGGCCATTCTTATAATGTCCCAGAGACCACGTGCTGAGTCCCACAACTTCTTCTTTTTCTGCATCTGGGCCTAGACTGAGAAAGCCCCTTTCTTCCTCCTTCTCTGGCCTCAGACACCCTGTTGCTAACACAGCCCTAAGGAGACAAGCCAAATTAGCTGCCTTCTGCCCTCTGCCTGCCACCCAGCCATTTCTTCTGGAATCTTCCAGTACCCCAGGCAGTTGAAGCCTTGGCCGCAGGGGTGTCAAGGCAGGACTGAGGAGAGCCAGGGTTTAACTTGGCTTGTTGCTAGGAGTTTCTAGAGAACTCTTCCAATTTTCCCTTCCGTCCAAAAGAAGGTGGTCAGCTGTAGGGCCAGCCCTGGTGTGGAGTAAATAGAATTCTTTCATTTGGGAGACAGAGAACACAGGAGCCAGGCCCTGCACCAGTGCAGGTGTACCTCCTTTGGGTCTGGCAGCCCACGGCCTGGGTCTTCAGGCTCTGCCTGGAGACCTGGGCTCAGCTTTCCCAGTATGTGCACAGCTGCTGTGATATCAGAGTTTCCCATCAACCTTACACTCAAACCTTTTTTTTCTTCTGGAGTTGGGTTTTCTTAAGATAAAAACAGATTCTTAAAATATATTTATGAGTATTTTGTGTGCATGTGTAGATGTGCACCACATGTGTCCTGGGTGCCTATAAAAGTCAGAAGAGGGTGTCTGGAACTACAGTTACAGATGTGAACCACCATATGAATGCTGAGAGCTGAACCCAGGTTTTCTGCAAGATCAACGATGTTTCTAACCACTGAGCTATCTCGCCAGCCTTGAGAGCCCAGTATTTTCCAGTGTTGTTACTGACAGGCTTCACACAGTACACAGAGCTCTAGACACAGGGACAGCATAACATTGGGGAGACGTGACTTCCTAAACGGATTAGCTGCCTGCTTAGGGCTGGGGCCTATGAGGCCATCTCACCTGGGTACTGCTTGGGCAACCCGTGGCACCCACACGGGTGTGGTTGCTACCATTCTCCGGGTGTGTTCTGAAGCTCCTTTGTTCAGAGCTGGTGCCTCTGGCAGACGCTGGCCCTGCCATGCTGTGTCCCATACCCACTGGAGACTGTGTCTGCCCTGGGCTTTGGTATTGAACCCTTCTGAATCTGGTGGTACTGAGGCCCAGAAGACTGGAGAGCAGAGCACACATGTCCTCATTCTCAGGGGCCCTTTGGGTGATGAGCAGGTGGGGTCATGAGGGACACGTCCTTGTGTGTGTGTGGCAGGGAGATTGTGAATTTCTGAAGACCTTGGGAAATGCCCTGAAGGGGGCCTGGCTGAATGTGAACACAGGGACAGTTGCTAGAGAAACTTCCTGAAGGAGGCATGTTTCAGAGGATGTGGTACATCGGAATACCAGGTCGTAGTCCAAGTGCACAGGTGAATCTGGGCAAAGAGAGGCAGGCATCCTTTCACGTTATAGCTGACCGTAAGCATCCAGCCCTGGTGGAAGTTGAGTTGAAATAAAATTACTAAAACTCCTACCCTGTTGGTCTATAATTTCATCCTCCCTTTTATCAATGGTCCATTAGCAATGACACTGTGACATTTTGGGGTCCTTATGTTACACTTTTGGTTTTGGTGGACTTCATACCCACAGATGGGAAGATCTTAGCTGCATCTTCAGGGCCATGGAACATTGATTGTGCTTTTTCATAGAAAGTTCTAGAGTGGAAAACTCTGGGCCAACTGAGGGAGAGCTCTATAGCAGCATCATTCCCTGTGTCTGTTGCCTTTGGTGGTAACAGCAGAGAGGAAGGCTCCTGGACACAGCACCTGGTAGAGCTGCTCCTGAATAGGGTCCTTGGCACCTTGTCCCAGACTTTCTTGTCAGTGACCTCACAGAGGAACCAGACCATCTATTTGTCTCACTGACCACCCTTTGGCCTCTAGGCTTGGCTTTCCCACTTGAGCTGGTCTCATACCTCTACCTCCTGGGTCCTTTGGGTCCTAGTGTCTTTCTCATATGTACTGTGGACAGTCTGTAACTCTGATCAGTCTTACCTAGGGCTGCATTTTGGGGTACTGGGGGTGGCCTGTCTCTGCAGTTCAAGACTGAGCTGTGTAGCTGGACACAAAGGAGGGTTGATGGCAGTGGGGAGCCCTGCAGTCTTGTCCAGTGCTCAAAGAAATAGCCTGAGCTTGAGAGCTCGGCAAAGGCCTCTAGTCTAAGTCCCAGTTGCCACCACCCACCAGTGCTGTCTCTTCAGAAGTGTTACCATCTCTAGGAAGCGGCTTTAGGGTAATTTAGAACAGTGTTGTTTTCAGTGTTGGGTTCCAGCTTCTTGAGACATGGAGCTCAGACTGGGAAGCGGTGTCGCTGTGACAAGGACCCTCCAACCACAGCCTGATGGAGGTTCCTGCTTCAGGTTGCTTCTGATTCCTCTAGCTGTCCCTTTGTTCCTCTTTGTCTCATCTCGGGTCTTTCCAGAGGGCCTCTGTGACCCAGGGACTGAGGGTGACAGAGTCCTCCCACTGGACTCTGGAGTAGGACCCCAGTCTACCTCATAAGGACGCGGCTGTGTTGCCAGAGGGGTTGTGAGCCGCCTGCCACTGGTGTAGAAGACTGGGAGTGAGCAACAGTGGAAACTGCCTAACCTTCCTGAGGCCTGGCCTGTGCCTCTAGAAAATATCGAAGGGTTTGGCTGGTGCCTAGAGACACTAACATTTCTGGAGTTTTCTTTTGCTGGTTTCTGATCAGCAGAGAGCAGCGCTGTCCTTGAACACAATATCTCCCAGCCTGGCACTGGAGCCTGGTGTGGATCTAAGATTTCCTTGTTCTTGTTTCCATTATTCAGAGACTTGGAAATGCTTGTCTCCAGACACACGTGAATGGGCTCTAGGATGCGGAGAGCCTTTCCGATAAGAAACCCAGAAGCATGGCTTTCCTGTTGAGTACCAATAACAACAATGGTTTTGTTTTTTTCAAGTGCTTATCAAAGTATAATTAGCACATACTGTTTGTGAGATCTAGTTGTGCCTTAGAACCATCTGTTTTGTTTTAGAAGTTCTAGGTACCAGCTAGACCCGGGTAGCCATAAGAGCCGCTTTAGAATTCACATTTTCATCTATCCTTTGGGTGTGCTCTTTGAAGCCAAGCCTTTAGGCTGCTTGGTAATGATTTGCCACCAAAAAGCTGTGGAAACGCCTGGGTCCCTGTGTCTGAAGCACACGCCTGTGTCCACATAAACATTCTTCCACCCTCCAGAGTGCATCAGTCCTTCTGTGTGTCACCCACCACTCATGCCCCAGTCCATCCACTCGTGAAACAAAGTGAACCCCTGGCTTGGAACTCAGAATGCCCCTGCCGTGCTCAGCCTCTGAAGTGCTAGAATCACAGAAGTGCTTTTCTGTGCCTGGTTCTGCAGACAGCCACGAACCACAAGGCAGGCAAATTTCTTGCCACAGTGGAACCTGGAGAGATGGCAATATAAAAACGCATGTTAGCTTGTGATGTATGTCAGAGAGAAGGAAGGGGGGAGGGGATAAATTGGAGAAGGCAACTCGGCTATTGGATAAGGATTTGAAATCACTCTCAGCTAGGGAATGCAGAGTTTGATTGAATAGGAGGACAGCAGGCGACAGCCGTGTGGCTCTTGGCAGGGGACATCTGGCTGAGGGAGACTGCTGCTCTGGTCTAGAGTCAGGCAGGAGGCCTTGGAGCAGTCTGACCTCAGGATATTTCCAGAGGCTACACAGGGGGACCTGGAGCCCTCAGGGCCGGCACCGGGTCTTGGGTTCGCTGCCCTTGGGAGTGTGTGCCTCCTGCTCACTGGCCTCATGGCATCTTTTCTCTTTTCTTCCAGAACACTACAGTTATGCGTCCCCTGGCGTCACCTCCACTCTGCCCCTTCCCACAGCGCACTCTTCCTTGCCAGCACCATGCCATGACCTCCAGACGTCCACCCCGGGCATGTCCGCTGTTCCTTCAGCAAATCATCCCTCGAGCTATGGAGGGGCTGTGGACAGTGGGCCTTCGGGGTACTTTTTGTCCTCCGGCAGCACGCGGCCCAATGGGGCCCCGACTCTGGAGAGTCCTCGCATCGAGATCACCTCCTACCTGGGCCTTCACCATGGCAGCAGCCAGTTCTTCCATGATGTGGAGGTAGAAGATGTCCTTCCCAGCTGCAAGCGGTCCCCATCCACGGCCACCCTGCACCTGCCCAGCCTGGAAGCCTACAGAGACCCCTCCTGCCTGAGCCCAGCCAGCAGTCTGTCCTCACGGAGCTGTAACTCTGAGGCCTCCTCCTATGAGTCCAATTACTCGTACCCGTACGCATCCCCCCAGACCTCCCCATGGCAGTCACCCTGCGTGTCTCCCAAGACCACGGACCCAGAGGAGGGCTTTCCCCGAGGCCTGGGTGCCTGCCACATGCTGGGATCGCCAAGGCACTCCCCGTCCACCTCTCCTCGGGCAAGCGTCACAGAGGAGAGCTGGCTCGGCGCCCGCGGCTCCCGACCCACATCCCCCTGCAACAAGCGCAAGTACAGCCTGAATGGCCGGCAGCCCTCCTGCTCGCCCCACCACTCACCCACACCGTCCCCGCACGGCTCCCCTCGGGTCAGCGTGACCGAAGACACCTGGCTTGGTAACACCACCCAGTACACCAGCTCTGCCATTGTGGCAGCCATCAACGCCCTGACCACCGACAGCACTCTGGACCTGGGTGACGGTGTCCCTATCAAGTCTCGGAAGACAACCCTGGAGCATGCGCCTTCTGTGGCCCTCAAAGTAGAGCCGGCCGGGGAGGACCTGGGCACCACTCCACCCACGTCTGACTTCCCACCCGAGGAGTTCACCTTCCAGCACCTTCGGAAGGGTGCCTTCTGTGAGCAGTATCTGTCGGTGCCACAGGCCCCGTACCAGTGGGCAAAGCCCAAGTCTCTGTCTCCTACGTCATACATGAGGTAAGCAGCCTCTGGTTGGGGTTAGAGCGCTGTCCTGGCTCCTTTCTGGAAATGGTGATATGGGGACACATAGCGTTGTCACAGAGCCCTTTGTCATCTCTTGGTGGCAGCTTCCTCCATGTGATCTCTGTCTGCCAGTTTCTTTCCTAAAGACACTTTCAGCTGGATCAGGGGAGCCTAACTTTCTCGAGGCTGTGTTCATGTGTGCCAGGGTCAGGGTTGCAGCATGTGGATGCGGTGGTTGTAGTTCTGCTCACGGTAAGGCTCATCACGCATGCACAGTTGTGTTTTTAATAAGCCAAGTGAGGCAGCCATCCTCTTGTGTGTGTTCTGCCGGCTGCTCACCCACTTCCTTTCTCTGCCTTAATTGCTATCACCGTGCCTGGGGCAGATGGGCCCTCAGCTCCACAGTCCCCCAGAGCAGCCAGCTCACCAGTGTTCCTGCCTCCCAGGAGACCAGCATGTGCTTGCTGGCAGTCTGTGAACAGGGAGTGAGAACATGTTACAAAACTCTGGTCTTAAGTTGTTGGTTTCTCTTTTTAACGGGATGCAGGGCTGCTTGCGATTCGCTGGGCCCGGTTCACTGGCTCAGTGCTTTTATTTTCAACTAAATAGCTTTCCTGACAGGTGTGCTTCTCATGACGCCTGGCGGACTGTTTTCTGCTCCAGGGTTTTCACACAAGGCATTAAAACATCTACTCAGGCCATTGAAAGCGCCAGTGAGATCAGAAGAAAGTCGGCTTCTGAAAGCTGAGGCAGGTGTCACGCCTGGGACCGCCATGTGGCAGGGGCCATCAAGGCCTGTTGCTTCTCTTTTGCTTCCCATTCCCTTCTCTTCAGGGCAGTGCTCACTCCCCCTGATCTCTAGATGTAGTCCGTGACTTTGAGTCCACTAGCTCCAGAACTCTGCTGGGTTTTGTTTTGTTTTGTTTGTTTTGTGGGGGTCCTTTCCACACAGGACAGCCATGCGGACATGTCTTGCTGGGGCTACTCCAGAAGGCTTAGTGGCCGTGGTGAGTTCTGCTGCTGAGCCTGGCACTAAGCTGTAGTAAAGGGAAGGCCTAAGTGAGACCAGTGTGTTTTGGGCCCAGAACTGAGGATAGGGGCGTGGAGCAGAGCTGTTTCCTGTTTTGCTGCATAAAGGACCCTGTCATTCTGTCCTGTGTCCCTTCATCTGTCTCAGGAGGCTCAAAGGGATGGCAGTTCAAGCCATGTTACTAGAGCATGTCAGGAACAAAATTTATCGCAAACACAGGAACCTAAAATCCGTAAAGAACTGCCATCCTATCATTATGACTCTTATTTAACTAAAATCAAGAATATTTCAGCACTGCCCTCTCAGCTCACATTATCAGCATTGCACTTCTGATCTGTGGTTAGCAGTGAAAGCCTCTTAAAAGCAAAGATTCAGGTATGTGCATGTGAGGCATGCTGGGGCCAGAGTGACAGGAGCCGCACACTGGTGGCTTTCACACCAACAACATTCTCTCTAGCCCAGGGGCTTGGAAGCATGTGTGGAGGCTGGCTCCTCCCGCCACCCTTCCCTGCCTTGCCCTAGCCAGTATCTCCCACTATGTGCCGTGGTCATCCCCCCACCCAATTGCCTTTAGCACAGACCAGGATCTGGGCTCATGCTAATGACACCAACTTGGTTGTCTTTAAAGTTCCTTTCTCGGGATCAGTCACCCTCCAAGGTACTAGGGTGTTTTTGGTGGTCCAACAGCTGGCTATATGTCCCAGCCTGCTGGTGGCACAGGCCCTGGCAAGCACTTGCTGTTTTTTTCCTCAACTGAGGAGCATTGACAGGGACCTAGTGGCTTGTGATGCCATGGATTTTATCTCCTGGTCTCAGAGGCTCTGGGGTGGCTGTGATACCATGACAGTCCTGTGCGCTAACACAAACAAACAGAACCCCATCCTGGAGGCTGAAGTTCACCTTTTCCCACTGTTTTGGTTCACCTCAAAATATGTTTCCTGGACCCTTTTAATGGGTTTCCATAAACTCACTAATGGCCGCTCTCGGCAGCTGGAAGGCCTTGTGGAAATGAAATGTGTAGTGATTTGACAGTCGTCATGAAAAAGCCAGACTCTCTCCCCACAGATGCTTTTAGTGGACAAGCACCAGGCAGGAGGGGACTCAGAGGTGACCCCAAAAGGCTGTGTTCCCACTTCACCCCAGATTTGGGCTGGGGAGTTCCACAGTGTGAATTTATCCCCAACCTCCGTCCTAGGCATATCTGTGCTTTCAATTCCGTCCCGGCTCTAAAGAGCGTTGTAGCAAAGGACACACTATGGCCGTCTCCCTGAGGGACTCCCACTGTTCTGGGGCCATTTCACTTTAGGGATCTTGTCTGTTTTTATTTTTTTTCTCTCCCGCCTCTCCCCCAGCCCCAGTGTCATGGTTTGTGATGTAGGCCCTAAAAGGACGCTGCTGTGGGAAACTGGCACAGACACTGTAGGAAGTTGCTCGAGCCCCACTGATGGTGATAACGATGCCGCCTGGGCAGGTAGAGCCACCTTTTATGTCGCTGCTGAGCATAGGTAGGAGTGGGCTAGGAGACACAGTGGGGAACAGGGTGCTGACCCCTAGTGATGTGTGGGAAGGGCGTATGTCGGAGCGCCTGAGTCTAGAGATGCCGGCTTGCATTAGGTTGTTCCTCAATGTAGTTTTCAGATGGTGGCTTACAGGGAATTGTGTGTGGTATATGTACCCAACCCCCGTGTGTGTGTGTGTGTGTGTGTGTGTGTGTGTGTGTGGTCACAGGTCAACTTTGGGTGTCTTCCTCTATTGCTCTTGGCTTTTTTTTTTTTTTTTTGAGACGGTGTCTATCGTTAAATGTGAAGCACCCACCCAGCTAGGCTGGTGGGCAGACGAGCTTCAAGGACTCACTTGCCTCCCCACCCACCATGCTGTACTTACAGATGTGTGCCAGAGCACCCAGCTTTTACGTCCTCGTGTTCATGTCCCCGTGTTCACATAAACGGCAGGCACTTTACAGACATGCTGTAGCCAGCGCCTCTTTAGAGGACTTTTGTATTAACCAAAAGGTTAAGTGACTGTTCATCATCCATCTCACTCTGAGCCCACACTTCAGAACACCCATGCTGTGTGTCAGAGCTCGGGTCAGCTCTGCACCAAAGTATCGTCTCTCCTTCTGAGACAGGCTCATGGGAATTGTCTTAATGTCCTCAGCCAGCATGATCTCTGGACCTGCCTATGAAAAGGCAAAATTATATGAGGAATTCAGACAAAAAAGGAACTGGTTTGGGCCTATCGGGAGCATTTTAACTAAGTGTGTCTGCGGCCTCGACGGCACATTCGCTGAGTTAGGTTGCGGTGTACAGGCCATTGCTTTCTAAAGAATAGAATTCCCAAGTGGGTGGGGCAGACTTGGCAAAGAGCGTTTATCCACAGAGCTGCTTGGTTCAGATGATAAGAAATGGGCACATTGTTCAAATCAGTTTAGGTCAGACCTTGTTTCTTTCAGGTTTTGGCTGTGATGCTGGACGCCTTGATGATACCAGTGTCTTTGATGATATGCACAAGAGTTAGTTTCAAAAGGTCCAACAAGTCCTCTTGCGTTTGAGGTTATCAGAATAGCTCAGAGTTTATCCTACGTGGGACTAAGATAAAATCCGCCTGTAGACGAGTCACAATAAACCCAGGTTTTATCTTTCTCCACACTTGCCCTACTACTCTCATCAGGGGATTTTCACTTTGGATAGCTGTTCAGTGAATTCAGTATCCTTGTAGCCTGAGGAAGGCACAGTGTTGGTGAAAGATAGTTCTGGCTCCCATGGGTCCTCAGCTCCTTGGGGGCGATGGCCCACCTCAGGGGTCTGGTGGCAAAATTGGCCTGTCCATATCTGTGACATCTGTCAAAAACATCCATGTCTCTGGGCTCTGGTGGGCTCACTGGGCACATGATGATTGTAGATTGGTTACTAGGTAGAGTCTAGGAAGGCCCTGACCTTCTGTAGAGCACAGAAAGACAAGTGAATTGGTGGCCACAGTGTTCAAAGTTAGGTATTAAGTGAAACCAACTCAGTGGCTGGGGAAAGTTAGTGACCAGTGCCGGGAGCCCACATAGATTGCCAGCTTTGTGCGCAGGGGACATGCACGAACAAAGCATCCAGGTAGAGAGGCCATGGTGTGAAGGGGGGGGGCTTGCCAGCCTGTAGTCCACAGCACTTTGTGTTTTCAAGAGCTGTCTGCTCTTCCTCCTCAGCTTTGTAATTGGCCTGTGATATCCCTGCCCCAATTTGGGGAGCTATACGCATCACCAGGTCAGGTCTTCCTGCTATGATATAGACTGTGGATGTCTCTGGAGACTTGGAGAAGGAGGATAGAGGCTGGTTTGGGACAAGGAAGAATGCTCTGTCACCCCACCCTCATCTTAGGGAGGCTTTGCAGATAAAGAAGCATTGGGCCGTGTCAGATCTTCACACAGCCACCTCATCACTGACAAAACCAAGGAGGTCTCTTGTTAGCGTGCCCAGATGGTAACTGACAAAGCCCAGACAGACACTGATCCCAAAGCCTGCACCCCAAGTGCTACCTCTGTGATGTCCCTGACTCTTGGAGTCAGCCCTCACATGTGCCCTGTGTTATACTGGGGGCAGCAGGTGACCCAGGCAGGACTGAACCCAGGCCTTTGGAAGGACACAGTGTTGCGGGGGGTGGGGGGGGGAGCTCAGAGCAAGACCCTGAGGACTCACTGGTCCTAGAGAATGGGACTAACTTCTAGATCCTTTGGGGTTACAGGTGCAGCATTTACGACCTGGGGTTTTAGATGGACTTGTCTGTTCCCTCCCCTGTGCCTCTGCAGTAGTGGCTGAGATGCAGGGCTCCTGTTCCTCATGTTCGTTCAGTTTGATTCTTGGACAATGGGTCTTGCCTTGTTCACTTCTGCCTGGAAAGCTAGCCTGGGGTTTCCGCTAGGACTTTCAAGGAGGCTGTGCACATGAAACTCGGTCATGGGGGAGGCTGGCTTTTGGTTTTCCTTTGAGCATTCTGTAAAGAAAGGGGAACTCATGCACTTCTGCATTGTTGGGGAGAATAAGATGACACCAATCTCTGAGGTTCTGAGCTCAGGCTTTTAAAGTGCAACCAACTAGACCTTAATTGTTGCCAGTGTCAGAATAATCAGGATGCGACTTTATGTCTCCCGGAGGGCAAGTAGGCCATGCCTGGTCTTTCTTGCTTGTTCTCAGTCAGGTCTGAGAACAGAGCTCTGGCTCTGAATCCTTCCCTCATCTCAAACGTTAAGGCTTCCAAAACTGCTAAGCACTCTGGCTGGGAGGAAGTGTTCAAGGCCACATGTGTCAGTGACCACAGATGAAGCTGTCAGCTTTCTGCTCACAGGTTTTCATCTGAGAAAAGCTGTGTGGAGTCATTGTTAGTTACAGTTGGGGTTGCATTGGAGCGAAGACCCTGCCTAGAGGGAAAACCCAGGTGGGAAACACTGGCACAGTTCTGATATGTGGCTCTTAGCTGAAAAACAATGGGGCTTTGTGTGTGTGTGTGTGTGTGTGTGTGTGTGTGTGTGTGTGTGCAGAGACCATAGGACATCATCAACTATCATTCCTCGGGCTCCATCCACCACTTTTTTATGAGAGAGAGAGGAGAGGGGTCTCTTACTGGCCTGGAGCTTGCCAAGTAGGCTGCTGGCCAGTGAGTCCCAGGATCTGGCTTCATAGTTTCTGTCTTCATAGCATCTGGCTTTTATCCCTAGAATGCAGGTTCTGGGGATTAAACAAAGATCCTGTGCTTGCAAACACTTTGCTAACTGCACTATCTTCATGGCCCTCTGTCCGTCTTTTTTATCATCTAGTCTGAAGCCTCTTCTGGAGACAGGAGTCTGACAGGCAGGCATTGCTGAACTTGGAAGAGTAGCCAAGGACACTCCATCTGGTGTAGGATTATGAGAACACTTACGACTTCCCCTGAAGTGGCACCTACAAGGGGCAATTACAGACCTTCACCAGGTGACAGTCCTATAAGGCAAAGAGAGGACTCACCTGCCGTGATAGCTTAGGCACGACATGGGACAATGCCCACCACACTTGGCCAGCGTTCCAGCCTCATTGCAAGGTTTCCCTTGGGACATGATGACACATAATATTCAGGCGCAAACGTTGCCAGAAGGTTTGGTATGGGAGTGGCCATGAACTATTGCCCCTGGCCAGGGCAGTCCTACATAGGTTGGCCACCTAGCTAGCTCTGCTCTTGCTGTATGAGCTAATGCTTCCAGAAGGAGATCCACTCAGGTGACCAGGATGAGTAAGATGCAGAATGAGGCCTGTGCAAATACCTAGCTTACCCATGTAGCTGAATGGGTGTGTGTGTGTGTGTCCAAAGCCCCAGGCCACCTCCAGACAGTAACTCTCTATGATGACCCTGACTTTGCCGGAACTAGAACTCTAGAACCAAGGAGCCCTCTGCAGCCAGTGACACTAACGGACTAGCATCTATAAGCTAGGGAAAGAGCTGTGGCACCTTGTGTAGGCATCCAACTGCAGTAGTGAATTCTACAGGCAGCAGAACCTCTGTGCATGTCTGGGTTCCTCAGCTCTATGCCAAGGGGCCCAGACTCTTCCGAGTCTCATGATGATTGAGGAATGTCTGCCTTGTGACAGCTCAGGGAAACATGGCTGAAAGGAGGGAGCTTGCTTTAAACGACCATAAATGGCAGTGGCTTCCCTGTAGGCTGGCATCCTATTGGACAGACTGAACCAACTTTTAGAACTTGACCGGCCGCTAGTTGAGTGTCACTTGGAAAGCAAGCTGTGGGGAGTGTCAGAAGTGTCCTGTCACGTGCTTGTGCCTCGCCCTATGCTCACTAGTGTGATGTTCAAGTTACTGTGTCTGTTTTTATTTTCATTTTTCATAAGTAACGCATGGCAGGTGTGTCCTAAAGCATTCTCATTATTAAAACATCAGTGCTGTGAGTATGGGATGGGCTGCAGCTGCTGGGAGTCGCTTGGTGGCTAGAGAAAGGCACTGTGTGGAAGAGGGAGGTGGGCACTCAAGAGAAATGCAGGGTGTGCAGAAGCCGGCCTGCCCCGGGACGGAGGGAGAGGCTGCACAGTTCCTTCCCCACAAAAATCCTCTGGGAAAGAATTCTCCATCTGTCCTTCCTTCCTTCTTCTTTGTTTTCCAGTCTGAAACAAGTGGACAGGGCAGAGACCTTTCTGGAGCCTGTCCCAGGACTTAGGAGCCCAGGTCTCCCGGAGCCTGGAGATTCGACCTGGCACATGAGCTCTGCCCTCCAGCCACCCAGGACCGAGGTGGCAAGAGTGATCAGAACAAAGATATGATGCCAAGCCTTGGGGGGCAATCTTGAGCTTCAGATGCCCAGGAGGAGGCATGTGGGATACCCTGGGGTCAGGCATTCACTCTGCTTTCTGTTACAGGGGCTCCTGCCTACTAGGCTCTGCCCTTTTCCTTGGCAAGAGTCCCTAGTTTTCTCTGCCCTTTGCCACAGCCATGGGACCAGCACAGGGACTATGTGGGTAGAGCCCAGATGAGTGGAATACTCATCCTTATTATTACTCTTAGGCTGTGTCAGGTCCTAGAGAGCAGGGAAAACTTTGTACTGCAGCCTTGTGGTAGAGGCTGAACCACAAAAGGGGGAGGCAGTTCCTTTGTCTTGAGCCCAGCTCTAGGCAGGTAAATTGGGAACTGGGTACCTTTCATTCTCTATTCCTGCTTACACCTAGGGGTGGGGCCCATGCTGAGCACCTGTCTCCCCTTGGGTGTAGAGAGGAGCCATTATTTTTTGTGACTTGCCTAGGACACTAGTCCAACAGACAAGATGGACAGTCACCAGTCTTCAGCCAGGACAGTGCTGTGTGCCAGAGCCTTAGAATATCTCAAAGTGTCCTGGCTGCTGAGGCCTTGATCCTGTCCCCACCCTCTCCAACTGAAGAGGAAACATTTTGTTAAGGGTCTGGCTGTTGGGGCCTGTGGTCCCTAAGGTCCTTCCAGGAACCCTGGGCAGAGATGACACTCATGTTCAGACATCATGAGAAAAACACAACTCATATACCCTGCCTCTGTCAGGCTGTCCCTTAGGCTGTCTATGTTGTCTGAGGTGGCCCCCAGTCCTTTTCTGTCCAGGTACCGGGTCAACCTCTAAGAAGGCAGGCCCTTCTTGGGTGAGGCAAGCTTTCCCAGGCCAAGAGTCCTGTGGTCAGGGGGCCATGGCCCAGATGTGCGCTCTGAACAGTGTTGCTGGGTGGTCCTGGGCTTGGCCTTGGATGGATGGACAAATGGAGCCCTTGAGGCTCAAAGTTTGCAGAACCAGCCAAGAAGTACATTGATAGCCTTCAGCAACACTTTCTCTTCCCTCCCTCTCTTCCTCCCCATTTTCTCCTTTCCTCTTCCCTGACCCTCCTTTTTTCCTACTACCTACTCTCTCCTCTCTCTCTTCCTCTCTTCCTCTCTTCCTCTCTCTCTCTCTCTCTCTCTCTCTCTCTCTCTCTCTCTCTCTCTCTCTCTCCCTTCTTAGTTAAGGAAAGCCTTTGGCTTCTGCCCCTGAGACAATGTGTTATAAAGTCAAAGCTCTTCTTTCCCTTTAACTTGCTTCCATTTTCTTTCACAGCAGACTTTAGGCTTAGATTAGGTTCATAGCTTCATGGATTTTAGATGACCAGAGCATAGACAGCCTTCATGTTTTCCTGAAAGATATGCATGCATAGGGCTTTTAACTATGAAAGGCTCAGAATTGAAAATATTTTACCCAAATAACTTAAGCAAAACTGTGTCCCCTCTGGGTACTGGCATGCAGGAATTACTCTTGTCCCTGCAGCTGGGATGACTTTCCATGACAGTTGACACAGCATGAGGACGCAAGTCTGCCTCCCTAGAACACACATGTCATGTGTTACCGTCATCTCAGCAGTCCAGGAGCAAAATGAGAGGCAGAAACTGTCTTCTCTTTAGAAATCCACGGACCAGTTTAGCCTGGCATATGCAGCAGGAAGCCAGTGAGACCCTGTCTCAAGTAAGGAGGAAGTCAATGACCAGGTCATCCTATCACACACGGACACGTACACATATGTACACACAGAGTTACCACAACAAAACAACTCATTCATTATTTCATTGTTATACAAACCAGGTTCATTACTGTGTAGTCATTTTTCTGTCATCGTCCTTCCTGACCCCCATCGCTCAAGACAAGGTTTCTGTGTAGTCCTGGCTATCATGGAATTCACTCTTGAGACCAGGCTCATCTTGAACTGAGAGACCCATCTGATTCTACCTCCCAAGTGCCAGGATTAAAGGTGTGTGCCACCACCGACTGGCTGCCATCACTGTGTGATTTAAAAATATACACATAATAAGAAGAACACTTATCATGTAACTTTTTCTGCCATGGTGACCATTTCGGCTTCAGCTCTCTAAATCTGCCCCTGACAAGCCATGTCTTTTGCTTTCCAATGCAAGACATTTTAAGTACAAAGCTCCAGCATGGAGGGTCCTGGCTTGCCCCTTGCCTCTGATTGCTTGCCCTCTCTTCCTGAACACCTGTTGGCTTCTCGAAGCTTCAGCTGACAAGATAGGAATTCAACCAAAAGGTGATCATGTCACCATCACCTCACGTAGAAACTCACATAAATTATGCCCCCATCTCAGGCCAGTGTTTGCAGCTCTCTAATTTGGAAATTTTCTTAGCAGTTGCTGGACTCGGGTTTTGGGTGGATCCCTTTCTTTTATCAGCATTCCTCCCTCGGATCTTCGATTTTTTTTTTCCTCCTCTCCTTTTTACTTTCTGACAGAAGTTGTTTGGGACATTCACACCCCCATATGGTCTTGTTGGAGGTGTTGTTTGGCTCTTCTGTCAGATTGGTGTGACCTCTAGGATCCTCTGGATCCGGATTCTAGAGTAGCCCAGTGGCCTTTGCATGTCTTTGGGGACAGATGCCCATGTCTGTCTGTAGTAGCCCAGGTATTCAGTCACTGTTTTAACCCTAGAGGTCAGTGCACAGAGCAAGCTTGCCCCTCCCACCACTACCCACAGGAGGTGACTAGGAGGCTTCTGGACTACCAGGCCCTGCCTCAAGTAGATGAAGAGTCTGAACGGGAGAGGAAACTATGTGGCCTTGACACTCTCAGTCCTTAGCTGTCACCCTCCCAGCCTTGGCCTTGAGCTCAGGTGAAGGTAACATCTTCCTGCAGTGAGCACATTGGGTTAGTTTCCTGGGACCCTGTGGTAGCAGAAATGCACAGGGCAGCACCAGTAGAACAAACGTGGAACAAAGCTTTGTCTTGAAAGACTCTGTGGCCCGCAGGTGTTCTCTGACTGCCGGCCTGGGGCACGTGCATGGTTTCCATCCGGGATGTGGCACCTGTACAGCAGGTTGGGAGCTGAGAGGGGAGACACACCTGGGTGCCACTGAGCAGCCTAGCTGAGCCGGATGAGAGGCTAGTGAGGTTGTGCAGAAGCTGTGCACGGGGAGGTGGAGCGGGAGATGATGCTGGCAACCCCCAGCAGCCCGTTGGAGAGACGAACTCCCCAAAGAGCCTGGCAGGCTCCGTGCACCAACTTCAGACGCTCAGGGGCAGTGAGCTGGGAACCGTGGACCTGGTGTAGACAGGAACAGAGAACGTGAGCCCACTGTGGCCTCAGGTGTGGGATCTGGTAGGAGCTGGTCTCTGCTTCGACCTGTGTGCCAACAAGCGTTTTCACGCTTCCTGTCAGTAGGAGGCGGAGCCTTTTCTCATGGGAACAGTGATTCAAAACAGGAGAGCTGGTGGCTTCTCCCTGCGTGACGCCCACATGCCCACATACCAAGCTCTGTGGAAGGTCTGACTCGCCCATTATCAGGGGAAGCTGCCCATCATTCCCACGCAACCTCTGCCCCCATCCCTCCTCCCACAGCATGGAGGCTACATTAGCCTGCTCCCTTCAGACCCTACAGCAGGAGACCACACTGCTTTGTGACCCAAGGTCCTCCAGACCCCAGAATCAACACACACACACACACACACACACACACACACACACACACACACACACTTGCTCACACATACTCATGCTGACACACACACACAAAACCACTTTTTTGTCTTTGTTTTCTTGTTTTTTTGAGATAGAGTCTCTCTGTGTAGCTTTGGATATCCTGGACTCACTTTGTAGACCAGGCTGGCCTTGAACTCACAGAGCTCCGCCTGCCTCAGCCTCCAGAGTGCTGGGATTACAGGTGTGCACCATCACGCCCAGCTAAAACCACTTTCTTGGGCGCTTGATGTGAGGCCCCTGGGGAAAAGAGGGCACATTCCAGATCTCTCTGTAAACGTGCTTTAGCCAGCAACATGGCCCAGCTACAGGCTACTCACATCCAGGCTGCACGTGTTTTGTTCTGTAATGTGTTTCTTTGAGTTGTTCCCTTAGTGGTTGTGTCATATAGTACACACGTGGAGGTCAGAGGACAGCTTGCAGGAGTACATTAACTTCTTCAATCATGCTAGTCCTGAGGCTCAAACTCAGGTCTTCACACTTGGCAGGAAGTGGTTTCAGCTAATGTTTCATCTCTCTGGGGCTCAATCTGTTTTATTCTTAAGATTTTATTATTTTTAGTTTTGTGTGTATGTATGCGTGTGTGCACATGTGTGTCAATGCCTGTAAAGACTACAGGTGTCCACTCCTCATGGATCTGCTGTTACAGACAGTTGTGAGTGTCTGACCTGGGTGCTGGGAATCAAACCCGGGTCGTCTGGAAGAGCAGCCAATGCTCCTGACCACTGAGCCACCTCTCCAGCCCCTGTGCTGTGTCTTAGCATGTTTGTCTGTCATGTAGAGTTAACAAGGCCTGGTGTTTCTCTATGACACGAGATTGTTCTTCATAGGTGCAGCTTCAGAGCAGATCCAGAGAAGGCGGCAGGCCCTGCTGGAGTGGAGGCTAAGCCACGGGGAGTATCCCGAGGCCTTAAACGTCTTCAGTAAGACACAGGACAAAAACTGAGCAGATGATCAGGGGCCAGATAGTTCCAAAGGTTTTACTTATGGTGGATCAGAAATATTGTTTTCACTTGAATTCATTCTTTATGTATGGTCCACTGCTTTCTGGCTTGAATTCAGGTGTTGTGTGTGTGGGGCAAACAGCACATGAAACCCTCCGGGGAGACAGTTCTGGAAATGAATAAAGTATATCAGGTTGATGTTTTGACAAGTTGGTGTTGGGGTTGGGGGCTTCCTGGTAACTCTTGGAAGCATGAGGCTAATGTCTTAGGAACCCCAAAATGCTGATGCTGTGTTCAGGACTGGGCAAAGATACAGTCCCTGATTTAATTATGTAGACATTAATCAATGGCATTTCTAATAGCAACGGACTAGTAATCAAAGTCCAGCCATAAAGTAATATTTGCATAATAAAATGTAATGCTTCGATTAAACAACTTTCTTATGAGTGTACTAAGATGCTCATTGATCTTTCTTTTAACAAGTCAGGATATCAGATTATATGTTTTGTGAATACATTCCCCTTGCATATCCACAATGTCTCTGGATCGGTGGTGTGTGACCTCAGATTTTAAAGTGTGTAGGTAACTTCAAATAACTTCATTTGTACAAATCAAGGTTCTCAGGGGCCTGCCTAGCCAGCTGTTTTCTGGCTTGCAGTGAATGGAACTCTTAAAAGGATGGAGTTTAGTTGAAAGTGTGTTTGAAGTATGAAATTGTGGGTCAGTCCTGAGTGCACATCCTTAGCAGGCAATCACAGCCGCCGGGTCTGACGTCAGAGACCCTGTAAGCAGCAGAATCACTGTGATGCCCTGCAGTTCAGACCCCAGGAGGGCAGCCATGGACAGGTGGGCATCAGCCAGGTTCTCTCCTCCAGCCTCGTGCCCATCTCATCTAAGGTGCAGTCCTGTGGGGTTGGAGAGCTGTCTGATTTATCACGATTTTTTTTTTTCAATCAGAGTTGACAGTCTTAAATGTGTAAATCATCCTTTTTTTTTTTCTGCCCCTTTTCATCATTCTTTGTCTATCTGTCTATCTGCCTGCCTGCCTATACGCCTGTCTGTGTCACTCTTTAAGATTTTCCTAGGGTTTGAAACTAGTTTTCATTGTAAAGTTTGTTTTCATTTATATTTCTGCTCACAGCAAAGCACAGTCTTTCTGTGCAGATGTAAGAACCACTATAAAGAGTTACAGTTGTGGGCTGTCTTGCAGTGCCTCCTCCCCAACACCTGGGTACCCATTCTTCCTCTGGCTCTGAGGACTGTGGCCCCACAGGCCTGGAAATGCATCTTGTCCTGAAGGCAGGAGGCCGCTCAGCTCCCATGGGGCGTCTTCCCCAGGATGCCCCCCTGCCTCCTGGCCAACCCCCTGCTCTGTTGCTCTTCCTTCCGCCTGACAGCTGCTGGGAACAGGGTATGTGACATACACAGGAAACGGCCTTGACAGGCCTAGTGTGAGCCGCTGAGTGCATGGCAGCCTGGCAGAATCAGGAAGCCTGTCCCTCTGTAATGTTGCTCTGAAGCCTCAGGGAGTACTACAGATGGGCCCAGCTCATGCCATCAGCATTCCTCTGTGCCGGGCAGATGCGGCGTACTTACTGTTGCGTGTTTGTGAGTCAGATTCCTGCAGGGATGGCCCAGCTTGTACCCACATGGTGACAAACACAGGTGCATCTTGTTATAGCTGGAATGGAAACAAGGGACAGTCTGGAGGAGGGAGTGGGCCAAGCAATTCCTTCTTTCTCTTCAGTCTGCTGTAACTTAGCATTGCAGGGGGCAGTTATTCCCTGAGCCCCATTTGGCCAAGCGTGCCTCTCGGGGCTCTCTGTAGAAGACCCTTCCTGTTCCTAGCGAAGGGTGTCGAGAGCCCTGTACCCCACTGGTGACTCTCCTGGCTGCAAGCAGGCTCTGCACATCTTCCATTGCTCTGGGCAGTAGATTTAGTTAGCGTTTTAAAGACTAGGTGATTTCTTTCATTCAAGCTTTGACCACAGATACTGATGTTGTAACCATGGCCTTACGGAGACTTGCTCTCCCATCAGGATGCTGATGGATGTCAGGTCTGACAGCGCTGAGTACTGATCCACTGATGGTGCCTCAGGTTCGTCATGGGCAACCATGTCTTGGTTTCTACCTGCACTTAAAGCTCCTCTGTTCCTTTGCAGCCCGTCTTTGCCTGCCCTTGACTGGCAACTGCCATCCCACTCTGGTCCCTATGAGCTTCGGATCGAGGTGCAGCCCAAGTCTCACCACAGGGCTCACTACGAGACAGAAGGCAGCCGGGGGGCTGTGAAAGCGTCAGCTGGAGGACACCCCGTTGTGCAGGTATGGTGTCTGCTGCGACTCTGCCAAGCTCATGTCTTGGCACTTCTCAGCCTAAAAGTTTTAGAGCCACAGCTAGGGACTTCCCTTAGACTTTAAACACCTCACTGACCACACACCTTCCCACAGGCACCGTGAAGCAGAAGGTTAGCTACTCCTCTCCTCACAGAGGGGCTGGCTGAGCAAATTCAAAAGTCAGAGTGCAGTTTTTCTGAGTGGGTATCACTTTCACACTAACATAAGGTTAGAAGAAAGCTGGTAGGTGGGAGCATTGTGAGTCAGGGGTTGGCTGTGGGTACCATACAGTGCTTTGCATTACATCATCTCCAATGGTTTTAAAGGTTTGCCCCAAACAGACTTACCCGCACACCTGGCTCTGTCGCACCAACTGTTCTGCAGCTCTATTCTCCCTCCACAATCTCTGCCCCTGGAGCAGACACATACCTTCCGCCCACACCACACACGTAGGACTGGAGGAAGAGCGGGGTCTCAGGCCTGCAGGGCAGTCTATGCTTGTCAGCCTGCCTGAAGGCGCTACGGGTAGGGTCTGAGGGGGCAGGTTGTGAGCTGGAGTTCTGAGGGGAAGGTGGCTGAGATGGGCACAGTCACACCTGTGGCACTTTGGGGAAGAAAAAAAAAATACTTGGCATAGAAACAGTGTTCGCTAGCGGCAGCCAGAAGGCACTTTGAGAAGTCGGAGGCCCGACAGCAACATCGCAGATTCCCCTCCTTTCTCCACCTGGACGTCACTGTGGCTTCCTGACGGGCTGTGTGAGTTTGTCACTGCTCCCTGGTGTCACACCTGTCACCCTGTGAGCTTTAGACCCCCGGACATTACTGTTTCGAGTGCCACAGAGAAGTGCTTGTTCTCTGCCTGGCTCTGGTCACATGGTGTGATGGAGCGCTCTTTACCCAGTATCCCTACATCATGAACCTGGGTGTCCAACCCTGTTATTTCAGGACTGATGCAAACTGGAAGGGGTACTCAGCAGGGCACCCTGTACTTTTATTTTATTCCATTTAGGTAAATAAAAAGCTGGCAAAGGCAGGAGGCCATGGAGACAAATGGCTGTTTGCCAACGCAGCAATCAGCCACATGGAATGAGCCAGGCGAGGTGCAGAAATGCAGCACTTTAGCCGCGCTTGTGGGTGATATTTGTGGCCTGTGTGCTTGATGCCAATTAATACCCACTTTGTTAGCTGCTGGATGTGATAAAAGGCAGGAGACATCGGCACACACACAGCAGCCAGCTTGACATTTTAAGTCTCTACCTTCCCAGGTGGAAGAGGTCAGGTAGAGCCTGCCTTCAGCTGCGCTGGGTAACTACAGGTATTTACCTCTCCTTTCCTGCTGTGGTTTTCATGGGATGAAAGTGCATTATTGTTGAATGGAATGGATTTTAATAAGAGAGGAAATAAGTCTGTTAAGGAAAGGCAGGAAAAGTAAGTGGCGAGATAATGGCCAAGCGCCTCCGCTTACTTGGATCATATAGGCGAGAGGCACGGGGCGAGAGTTTTGGGGGGGAGACGGGGGGAGTGGTGGGAGTGTGGGGGTGCAAACACTGTGCCCTCGTCAGGAGGATGAAGCAGATGCGAGTCTCTGCTGGCTTGGGTCTGGTTTCTGTTGGTTGTGAGAACCTCAGCTGCTTCTGAGATAAAGCCATAAGGAGTGTGGGGAGCCTTGTGTTTGAGGGAATTTGTGTCTGTCAGCCACTGATACCCGTCGCCGTGTGTGTCAGCTGCGGAGCTGATATGCTGCCCCTGGAGAACCAGGCTCCGGGCGCTGTGAGCACAGAGCAACATTGATCTATCAGGGAAGACAATATCCAGGAAATTGAGGCATTTCTGAGGAATAGTGAAATTTAAAACAGTGTTTAAGAAGCACCTTCTAAATTATTTAAAGTGCTGTTAAGGGAAAGTGGCAAAACCAGGTCAGGCTGGTGCTGCTGCCACAGAATAGCCACCCCCCCCTATGCCCCCGAACAGTGTTGAAAGGCAAAGAAAAACAATCCCTAGCCAAAAATGCCAGGTTTTATTGTACGACTCATTGTGAGAAATTAGGAATCCAAGGAGTTTTCTGTAATATTCTCACAAAGTGAGCTCACACCTATGCCAGTGTGAGGTAAACAGCTAAAAAGAGGGCATTTTAGGGGATTTGTTTTCTTTTTTGGTTGGTGGACCACAAATTGGATAAAAAAAGAATTTGCACGTAATTGTGAAACACACAAAAATAGAAGATTCTCTTGGTTGCCACGAAGGCTGTGTAACCACAGAGTTCTCCCCCCAAGCTCTGGGTTATTTTGACACACCCGTCAGCACCAGCAGCTCTGGTGTCTAACCGTCTTGCTCGTGGAGGTGGGTACATCACACAGTCGTCTGGGTGAGGCCATGGACCACCCCACATGCCTGGTGTGCAGACACTCCATGAACCATTTTGTGGCCAGTAGTCTCGGTTGTATTCATAACTGCTCAGGGCTTCCGTCTCACACAGAACTTAGAAAGCTCTCTTTCATTCAGCACTCTGTCTGAAGTAGATCCACCATCATATTTCCCTCTGCGTTTTTAGAAGTTTCTTTGTAAAGACAGCAGCAATCTGTAGAATGGAAAACCCAGTAGTGCCCAGGGTATAACGGTAAAAGGGAGGAGGCTGTGCCCCTCGGACTCGGGGTCCAGAAGGAGGTTTCTGGACAATGATCCTCTTCCTTGTATGTGGTGTTGGGGACAAGGACCAGACTTGGACACACAGGTACAACCAAAGGCCATGCATTTCAGACAAGGACGGGGCACCTGTGCTTGGCCCAGCTTTGCTCTCAGTGGAGAGGCCAGTATCTGTGAAGGACCTGCCTAAGCCATTTCTCTGTCCAGTCTCTAGCACTCTCCCTCTGCCAGACACTCTCCTTTGGATCGGCATTCTCAGGGTTCATTATTTTCCACCAGGATGTTGCCTTTTTTTCTTCCATAGATGTCTTTTTGACCAGCCACTCAAAATGGCCACAGGCTCCCACCAGCCATTTCACAATGACCAAGCTACCCAGTCTTCAAGAATTCTTTATAATGAATGATGACCTTAGAATATGCCATCAACTGAAAAACATTTTATCAAATCAGAATGAGCAGTTTTGGATTATTCTGGACTCAATGAAGGACTGGTAAGGGCTTACCTATAGGCTATAGGACCAGTTTAAGAGCCACCTTGCAGCCCCTAGGTGCACATGGTCTGTGAAAGTCTGTGGGGACATCCTTGGTAACACAGTTGCTCCCCTTGCCTACTTTGTCCACTGTCTTCCGTCAGTTACAGAGACAGGGGCCCCTACATCTCTCTAAAGTGTGCTGTAGTCTTGCTTCCAATGTCATACTGAAACCAGTGAGAAAGGGGCAAGGTTTCCCTTGACCATGACACTTGCCTTGGTAGACCAGATGTCACAAACACTTTGTCTAAAGCAGGGCATCTGGTCAGGGCCTCTCTAGCTCCCTACAGCAAGACTGTATTGAGCATCATCCCTGTCCAACCCCACCCCCCGACCTTGATCTGGCCTCTGGCTATCAGTTCTCCGTGTCTGCTGGGTCTTAGCCATGGCTAACTGAGGATCCAAATTCTCCAGAAGCTAGGCAGGGAGGTCTAGGTTGTCCTAGAGTGGATTGTGGGCTTTTGGACTCCTTCTTTTAGGGGCCCCCACTGCAGCATGTGTGGTGCTTTGTGGTCTGAGGATTGTCTCCCACCCGATGATGGGGGGGGTGTCACAGAATCCAGCTCTGTTTACCAATCACCAAAATGACTTGCCTGATAGCATCTTTGCATCACATACAAGCCCGCTCTGCTTGAATAATTAATAGTCTGCTGAAATATGAACACTCAGAAGCTGGTCAGTTCCCAACATTAAGGTTCGCAGCGCAGCACTTGGCATTTAGGACAGTGACCAGCATAGCCCCTGTCTGGCTGTGAAAGAGATCGAAGAGACACAAGCAATGGCCCAGACAGGTGACCCTGGACTGCTCGTGAATATAAGTGGTATACTCTCAGGGCACAGACAGCAGGTGATTGAGGGTATTATGGAACCAGGGCAGAGTCATAAGGGATGCCATGACAAGCCCTGGCTCGTGCTCCAGCCCAGGGGTCTGGGCAGAGGCCAGTGGCGTCTCATGGCCTTAAGGACCCTTTGGAGGTCACTTAGCTTGTCCCCTCCCATATGGTTTCATGGCAGGTGCCTTTCCTATCATTCAAGACATTAGACAGCTGCGGGGTCCACTGGGAGGCGACTTGCATTTCTCTGGTGGTTAAAATTGTCTTCCAGCCAGGCTGTTATAATTTCTTTTCTTTCTTGGTGGTGTCTTTCCCCCAAGTCCCAGGGGAGAGATTTTAGAGTGTCAAAACAGTGTGAGGAATGGGTTCCTGAGGCGTTTCTGACCTGTGGCTCATGGCCTGGAATGTAGTGTGTCAGCCTACTTCCTCCATCCTCCCAGGTGTCTTCTTTGGAATATACACCATTGGGGGCTCGCAGAGAGCCAGTGTCCTTCAACGGCCAGTGAGGGGGCTTGCTAGGTGTGCTGGTGAGAGCATCAGGGCCCCCAGAGGGCCAATGAAACACAGCACCTCACTCTGCCTGGGGCTGCAAGCTGTTAAAACATGCACATAGCAGAGGTTAACCCGCAGCCCTGACCCCAAAGCAGAACCATGCTGGCCCTAGTCTTCTCAGAGCCAGCCAACCTGCGTGAGGTCTAGATTAATTTTTTATGGATCAGGCTGGACACTGCATGGAGTCCTCTCTCCTTTCAGGACATTCCAAGGCAAATGCTCTCCTGTCCCTTCCCATCATGCACAGGGTGACTCACCTGCTCACCTGAATGCTTCCTCTCCCTTCTGCATGTGCAGTCAGCACTCATGTCCATTGTTCAGAAAACATAAATTTCATGGGAATTCCTCAAGGGAAGCTACAGGTTTCCTGATCATAGTACAGCTTTGGTTATTGTACAAGCTCCTGATAGCAGAGCTATGGGGTGGCAGACAAGTCGTGCTGATGAGCCCCCATGCCCATGTTAGCGAACTGGAGACTGGCCCTGTTTGCTTACACTGTCCACAGCAGTGTCACTGAAGAAAATAACCGCCCTCTGTTAAGCTCCAGTGATGTTCCCAAGGCAGAGACTTCCTATGGATTCTCAGCATCCATTTGTGAGCTCATTTGAGTCACCTAGGCACTGTGTGTACCCGGGAGCAAAGACAAGCAGAGCTATAGGCAGACCCCAGCCCTCTCCCAAAACAAGGAGCCTACAAGTAGGCAGTCTTTGCTCCTTCGTGGGTTCTCCTCCCCCCACCCCCACCCTTTATTTCCCTGGTTTCACCCTCTATCACTAGGTAGGAGAGAAGGAAGGATAGACGGGGAGAGAGAAAGAGACCTCTGGGACGACCAACAACGCCCCACCCCACCTCTCAGGGCTCTAGCATTTCTAGGCCCTCTGAAAAGTTCCCAGAATTCCAAACACCCCACAATCGCAGAAACTATCTGCAGCTGGCAAAACCACGCTTCTGCTAGAGCATCAGGCAAATCAGAGTCAGCTGCTGCCAGGCAGCCCCACACCCCACACCTGGAATTCAAGCCAAAGTACATTTGTATAATATTTCTGTGTTTTTTAAAGAAACCAACTGCAGGCCTGTCACCAAGTTCCCAGACCTGATTTGGAAGGTGTGACTCCTTTGTTCCAGGCGAGGGACAGAGTTTAAATGATGACACCGGGGGCACAGAACCTGCTGGTGGTTTTCTAGTCACGTGCTAGCAGGGCTTGTTTTTGGTTAGCCAGATGACATAGGTCCGGTCAAGCCCCTCTTCTACCCTAGGCTCCCAAGCACTACCCGTGGAGGCCAGTGAGGTGAGGAGTATGCAGCTGGAGACAAAACAAGAACCAGCATTTCTAGCAGCAGTGCTGGCAGGAAGTGGTGTGTCTCTGGCTGGCTCGTGACCACACATGGACCCGCTTCCTGATGCCTCTGTGGCTTTCATTGGTCCTGAGGACTCGTGGGTACCACAAATGTCACTGTCTACCCATGCGCTGTTCTGATGTGAAGGAGATACAAATTGTGGGTGTGAAGCTGTGACTGTGGAGAGTGTTCTCTTGGGAGTCTCAGAAGGATGGGTGCTTTCTCATTGCCTGTCATGTGACTGTCCCCGACTCAGGCCCACCACGGGAGGTGTGGGTTGAGAGGGTCTGCTGCTGTGTGTCTTCCCTGGGCCAGTGGCCTTGGGTTCGTCTCCTGGGAGAACACTGGTTTCCATCCTGTGTGGATGGAGGCAGTTTGGTCTGCATCAGCACAGATGGTAGCAGGCCTTGTCTAGGCAAGCATGTAATCATGTCCTCACTGGTTCTTTAGGCAGATGTTCTTAGCATGGACCTCAAGGCTGAGAGAAGGAGCAGTTGAGGGCTGACACCCCTCTAGTGTGGCATCCAGAATGCTGGCAGCCACAGGTTGGACTCTGCAAGGCAAAACGGTTGGAGTTCAGGACAGCAGCCATATTTTCTTGCATGTCTGGACTTGGTGTCACCATGGTGGCATGTTGTGACATACTACGTGGCATGGTATAGGAGGCTGCTCTTGAGGACCTCCACCCTGTGCACAAGGTGAGCACTAGCCTAGAGAATCACTGTGGAGTCTGGATGATTCCCAGGCAGGTGTCCAGGTGGCTGCTTCCTGAGCCTACTGTGGCCTAGTCTATGAGGTACTGAGCCTGTTTGGGGAGTTTCTGTATCTGCCTTGCAGCTTTGCAGAGGGAGTCTGCTGGCTTTTGGTGTCCCTTTCCTTGGATTTGGGTGGGAAGAGAGTGGGTGAACGCTGCCATCTGCAGGGCCAGCCTCAGGGATGCTAAATATCATGCTCAGTACAGAGATGATCCAGGCTGATATGCACGGGGCTCACTGAGCTGTGATTTCTGGCCATGCTGACAGGTCCTGAGGACACTGAGGCCTTGGGGGTGGAGGTGCTGTTGCTGAGACATGGTGAGGTCTGAATCTTGCCACATCTTGCCTGAGTTTGTGCCTGTCTTTCTCCCCAACCCCTTTCTCACCCCTAGGCTTGGTGGAAATCAGTCCTATGCACTGGTACCATCGATTTTGTGTAGAACAACGGATCCTGATTCAGCCACATGCCCCTGGTTTAAAATTCTCACAATATCTGGTTGATTCCCAGATCTTGAAGGGGAACCCCATCCACTTCTAACTAAGGAGCCTTCAAACAAGGGGGAGAGGGGTTCCTGATCTCCCAGTCAGCATACAAGGCCGGGAGGTGGCCGTCTGGGAGAAGAACAGAGGTGCTGAGCTGGAGAGTGATAGCATTTGTGTGGACTGCAGCTGCCCTGAGGTGCAGGCCTAAGATCCATACCCAGGGGCATCCTGGTTATGGCTGTGAACAACGTTCCTCAGATGTCCACTCTGAGTTGTTCTGTGGGTCCTGCCATTGCTTATGGCACCACAGGTCACAGAGTTTGCATCTGATGAATATCTGAGGCAAAGGAAAAATTTCAGAAAACTGGTTTCTCCTTGGTCTGCCATGTCCCCCTACCCTACTTCCTGTCTGTCCCAGCCTCCTTCAGCTCAGGAAAGGAAGCACAAAATCTGTGAGTGAACTATTGCCTGGGATGGGGCCAAGTCCGGACTCTGACTTCACAGGTGACACAAGACAGCACTGGAGATGCCCGCACATGGGCAGGGCCTCGGTGGCATGTGTGCTTTCCATGAAGACAGGGAGCCAAGGCTCTAAACTCTGACAGGCTGAAGTCTGTCCGTTCAAGAGGCAGAGCTCCATGAGGCTCACAGTCCCTTTCTGAAAGCCGCAGAGAGTGTCTTCCTTCTTGAGAACCTGCGCTCAGGCCTCTTATGTGGGAAACCGCACCAAATGCTGAGCAGGGGACAGGTGCTGGGAGGTGAGAGGCCGGGTTCCCAGGCCTCTGCAAGGAAGGAGGGGCATGTTTGAGCCTAGTGCCTGCATTGAAAGCACATGCTTTTTTTGGTGGGTGCCTCAGGAACATCAGCCTTTCTTCACAGGAGAGTTGTTCGCTGTGTTGAGGATAAAGCTAGGGTATCCTAGGCAGGCACGCTGCCGCCTGAGCTGCTCCCACAGCCCCAAGAGACATTTTTGAGTAAATGAAACAACAGATTATTAGGGACCTGGAACCGCTTCAGGCCCTCAGCAAGGTGGAATGACTTTGCCAGTGGAAATCAAGTCCCCATGAAGGTGTGACCGTGAGGCTGCCAGTGAGGGCCCAGCAGGCATTGCCAGTGTGTGTGGTCTCTGACATTCATACCCTTGAAATATTTCCACAGACACACCCATTTTGGTTCTCATTTTATTATTTTTCTGCCTTCTCGGAAAGGTTGAGAAAGTTTGTACATAAAAAGACCTGAAGGAGCCACGTGCCGCCTCTCTCTGCTTAGCTGTACAGCCCTCAGCTTCAGACTGTTTCAGACATGTGTGCCCTGGCCACTAGCCCTCAGGATTTGGGGGAACAACACTAGACATAGCTTTGTCTGTGTTTGTAAACATGGTTTTGATCATTAGTATGTAATTGTCCTCATAGAAAGAGTCCTCAGAGTTACAGGAGTTACAGGCTCCAAAATGTGTGCTCATACAATGCAGGCTCAAATGCACACCACATACACATACACACATGCATACATACACACATCATACACACACATACACACACATTCATGACACACACACATTCATGACATACAACATACACACGTACATAATTCTCATGAAGGTAAATATTTACACCAGTTCCTATGTACATGAATAGGTATACGTGCATAAACACATGCTTAGGCACACATAAACAGGTGCACACATGTCACATATATCAGTACATGTGCACACATATGCGTACTTGGGACACCCTGGAATCCGGGAATCTTTTGTTTGTTTTTGTTTTTGCAGAGCTAATCGCTGCTGTAAATTCTGTGGGTAGCATGCTCCGCTGAGCAGCAGTGATAGTAACTCCTGCCTCCTGTGCTAGGGAGCTGAGCCCTGAAGCTCTGCTGTGCCCGTCTCATGAGGAAGCCCTGAGGCCTTGTGTCCTGCAGCCCTTGCGTAGAGGACTGGGATTTCCCGAGTTTTGCATTCTCTGGGACTGTGAGCGCCTAATGGTGCAAAGTGCCCCTCCCGGTTGTGCAGAACAGGGCAAGTGGTGCCTGTTTGGCACCCTTCCAGGGGCTGCCGAGTCTATGAAGCTGGCTTTGTCTTGTTTTTGTAATATATGCTAGGCAAATTCTTTACCACTGGCCTACACTCCTAATCTCATTTTTAACCTTGCATTTTGAAATAGCAGTCTCCTTGAGTTGTCCAGGCTGGCCTTAAACTCACTCCCTGGCCTAGTCAGGCTTTAGACGTGTGGTCCTCCTGCCTCTGCCTCCTGAGTGCTGGGATTATAGGCCTCTACCTCAGTCTGGCTCTGAAGCTATGCTCCATTCTCCCCCTGGGTGTCTGTGAGGGGTCCTGCCCTCATTGTTCATTTCTTTCCTCCCAGACGGGCACGCAGTGGCACCCTTTGTGACAAACAGTTCTGCAGCCAGGATGCTTCAATGCTCGTTGCTATGGGGGGTGCCCTTGCCAAAGAACAGCAGCTTACCAGGGGCTGTGCCTTTAGCTACAGCTGGCTTGATTGCCCTCACCTCACTAGAGCGACATCATGCCCCTGCCCTCTCAGGCTGTGGGCCAGGAAGATGGTCAGACCTGGATCCTATGGCTGCAGTGAAGGCCCCCAAGGCAAAGTGCCGGGTTCTCAGCAGGGTGCCTCTGTGCCCCACTAGGAGACCAGTACTCTGCCGTCTCCAGGAGAGGGAAATAGAACTAACAGAACACTTCCCGTCCCTGGGAAGAGATGTCTCCGGGCAGTGGTGTTTTATAATGAAGAATTAGGGCTGAAAACAATCAGAGATAATGTGAGTACAACATGAACTCTTAATTAACCAAGTAGAAGAAAAATAGTGAAACCCACCGTAGGCATGATCCCCAGCCAGAAGGAGGGAAAGGGAGACCAATTTGTGAACTGCTTTCTCTTGTCTTCTGGGGTATCTTGTCTTGGTGGCTGACGTTACTCAGGGTCTCGAAAGCAAATTTCTCCTCAAGTTCATTATTTCAAGCATGCATTATGTCTTGGTGGAAGACATGATGATGTCCTTTGTTTAGTAACCAAGTCAGAACGTGTGGCTGAAAGGCAAAAGGTTTTCTCCAGTTAATTCAGACCTTCCCTTGCTGTGCATGAAGGTGTATGTATGTTGGCCCAACCTCTGCCCTGAATAAATTTGTCCTCCATCAGCCTGTTGGCCTGTCAGCTCACTGTGTAAGTGCTGAGGTGGCACAGGAGCTAAAAACAAACATTTTAATGTGCAGGAAACTGAGGAGTGCTTACCCCGTGCAAATGGAATAATGCATTTTGTTTCATTTAGAGGGAAGCCGAGGAGACGTGGATCTGACAGGTAACTTAATAAACGTTGTTCTGACAGACACTGTGAGGAGCAAGAGGGAGAAGGCCTGTGCATTAAGATGTGTGAATTAGCTTAGATTTCTTTTTTAAAAGTAAACTTCGTGCTTTAAATAATAGATATTTACCTCCCAGGTTAAGCCTTAAATATTCCTATTTTCACTGAAATGATATGTTTCCAAAGGTTAAAATTATACCGTGTTCACTGCCTTCCATGCCTTAAGAAGACTGTCATAACTGGGGTCCTGGGGGGATTTTGAGTTGTCCTTTTGAAGTCATCTGGCCTGAGCCAGGCTGGGATAGAGCTTCGGCTCACTCTGAGCTTTGCCCGCTGAGAAGGTTTTAATCTAGATGTATTTACGTATTCTCATGTTAAATTTCACAAGATGGAATAACACCAACTGGCACAATTTGTCTTTGATTTTTGTTTGTTTGTTTTGTTTTTACATTTCACATTGTAAAACTATTGTAATCCAATGCAGACTAATGGTTTCTTAGTAGATTCGTCATAATGCAAGAGGCAAGTGCCTGACTCCCAGGGGTTCAGGGGCCCGGACCAAGCGCTGTCTGCAGGGACTTCTGTGCTCACACAGCTTCATAGGTCACAAGGGAAAAGCACTCTGTCCCCGTAGATTCAGACGCTGCTGGCTGTAACCACTCTGGCCCGAGGGGGAAGAGGTGGCTTTCTGTGCCAATGGCCATAGAAGAGAGACTCTATGTGGCATCTGCAATATTCATTCATGCAGCCAGGCCCACAGCAAATGGGGGAGCTTGGGGAAGGGACGGCCCTGTAGCATTCTGCCTCCCCACTGTGCTGTCTCAGGATGACCAGGACCCTGAGGTTGGCAGGCACCTGCGCATGCTCTTAGCACATGGCCCACCTGAAAGTATCTCACACATTGTTAGTGAATCCCAAGTGATCTGGTCCACGGATGCTGTGACTACAGGACGAAACAGAAACAGAGCCTGACCCATAGCTCCTGATCCAGGCCCAGAGAAATCTTTCCGACCTGACTCAGTGCACAAAAGTCGTGAGGTACAAAAGTCTGTGAGCACATGTGTGCAGACAGGAAGAAGAGCACTGCCACCCGCACCTGCCATGCGGACTGTCTCGCGCAGGGCTCGTCGACACTTGTAAAGCCGTCCAGATGACTGCCAGAGTCTCTGTTGGCTGTGGCACACGCACCCAGGGCTTGCCACAGGACAAGCATTAATTTTCAACATGAATCAGCAGCTGCCCAGAGGCCTGGAGAGACAAGGGTCCCCTTGGAGCCGCTGTCATCAGGGAGTGGCTGGGCTGCGTATTCAGGTAGACTGTAACACTCACCATCCCATCTTTGCATCACGGATTCTTGTATGCATGGCTGTGACATCTGCGCGGTGGCAGCCACAGGGACCAGTACGCTGTTTCCGGTCTGCCTCTCCACCGAGCAGTGGGCTGTAAGCTCTCTGTCCAGCTCTGTCTTGCCTGGTGATCTATCATAGAGGACTGGTGTTCTCAGCCCCAGCTTTCCTTAGAGTTCCAGAGGCTCTCTGGCCCTCAGTGTCCCAACTGTGCAGACCCCTCTCCTGACACTGGTCAGTGATGGGCCATCTGACAGGGACTGCAGTTCTGTGTCTCTTGCTAACATGGTGTGGAGGATGGTTTCTGTGGCTTGAGCTATGCTGTGGAGTCTCTGGGTGGATGGGCACAAGCCATTTCTTACTCTCAAGTCGAAACCCCGAGTGTCTGCATGGACGAGTCTCTTGGTCTGGGAGGAAATTTGTGGGCTCACAGAAAGTCATCCCAGTTTGCCTCATGGGGCTTTGAGTTGGGAAAGAGAAGGTTTTTGTGCAGGGTTCTCAGATGAGTTCTCCTTTGCCTTCTGGGTGCTGTCAGTGCCTATCACCTTGTACCAATTCAGCAGGAAGGGGACAGAGCTTCTCCAAGTCCATGTGGTGGTCCGCTGGCCTCCATGTGAAGGAGGTGTGCTTTTACTCCAGCCATCAGAGGTGAGCCCTTGTGTGGGGCTCCTACTCCACCTGGCCTCCTTTGCTTATTGAAGCCACAAAGCCCTGGGCCTCTGCCCCATTAGCCTCTGCTGAGTGGGGAACACATTTTTTTCTTGCTGCTGCTGGTGGCTGGGTGGGCTGATAATTGAACTTGAGGATTTGGGCTGTACCTGTTTGAAGTACAGTCCTAGTCCCTGGTCCTTTCATCTCGAGGTAGGGCTGGCACTGGCTGCGTGCCACATGCTGGTGGATCACAGGACCTAATGAAAGCCATGGTGCCTGCGCCTCCCCTAATGAGCCCCTGGCATGCATCAGGCCAGAGGCAGTGGCTGAGACCTTTGCATGAGGAACATGTGAGAAGCCCCACTGCCTTGTAAAAAGCCAATACCCGGGGGCCCACATCAAAATTGAGCAGCAGCTAATTGCACTGTCTGATTTTTCTGGTTCCCATTTCTAGGTTTCATTGTTCTTGTTTCCCCCCCCCCCCCAATGTTTCAAAATGAAGGGCACAATCCCCTACCAGCCCATAAGGCTGGACTTACATTGGAAAGACAAGCTGTAAGTGGGTAAAGCTGGGGGTCCTCTGTAGCTGCTCTCTTCCCTCTAACCTCCCTTTCCCTTTCCAAGAATTTGTGGATCCACTTCTTGTGGCTGAGGCTTTTTTTCCCATTAGGGTCTCTTCCACCACAGAACGTCACCCTTTTCACTGCAGGACCCTGGAAGACTGCTTGGTGCTTTCTGGTGGGGGCTGTTCACCTCCCTCCTGTTTTGTGTTGCTAAAACCAGACTCCGTCTCAGGTCTCCACTTAAATGTCACTCTTGGTTCTGAGTTCCATGTTCCAGTCCTCAGCCCTTCTGCCACCTTGTGGCCAGGCCATTTCTTTGTGGCCTCCATGAGGGGCTGTGGGCTTAGCCATTAGCAAAGTGGATGACAGTGACCAGAGGAGGCTACACTTAGTCATTGACTGTGTCCTCAAAGCCCATAGCAAGCACGGGTGGCTCCTGACATCATCCAATCCAGGCTTCCCTCAGGGCAGCAGCGCACTATGGAGCATCACAAGCATGGCCCAAGGGGTGGACAGATTTCAAGATTCTGAATAGAATGACCGGAAGGGCGGCTTCAAGAAGGCAGGGGAGCCAAAGCCAGGCCTGCAGGCTGACTTTCCTCAGTTTGTATGAGTCTTTCAGTCTCATTATCCTAGGATCCTCTGTGGCTGGGACCAGGGTCACCCTGTGCAGGCATATCACCTGCAACCCCCAGGGGCTCTGAGAAAGTGGGACACCTCAATGCTCATCATGGGTTTGATGAAGGCTGTAGGCTCTTGGCCCATGGCTTGAAGGCCTTTGGGTGGCGACAGTGGTCTTTTGACATATTTTGTGGCTATGACTTGCCTAAGGAGAGAACGGTTTGACTCCCTTGTTGTCACTGTGTTTGTCACCATTGCTGTTTTCAAAGACTTTGAAATTAGTCCAAGTGAGAAGAGAGGTCACGAGAACAGTGGGAGAGTGAGTACAGACTACAGGACCAAAAAGTTCTCAGGCCCTGTGGCATTGGAGTCATCTCCCAGTCCTCCCATGTCCTCACAGGGCCATGGAGGTACCTCCCTACCCTGTAACACAGCATGAAGGGCCCCCCTTTGTCCACACTCTCCCTGAGGTTGCAATGCCTTGGTCCCAACATTCCTTAGTTGTTGACTAAATGCCATGCTGGACATGAGACACACATTTCTAATAACTAACTTTTGGAGGAGGGAAGGCACATTGGGGACCAAAGGAGAGCAAGGTTGACTCCTGGAATGATAGCTCTGGTGACCCCACTTCTAAACTGGTTATTTATCGAGAAGGGTGCTCCTTTTTCGCACAAGGACCACATTGTAGATGTCCCCTGAAATGCAGGTCACCCACCAGCGGCCTGGGAGAAGCCCTGGGTTTATTTGTCCTGGTTTGAGTTCTGCAGCTTGGTGGGAAGGATGGTGGCTATGAGCACAGGCAGTTTCCCTGTGTCCCTGGGGGCAAGGTGCTCTGTGTCCATGTGTGTGAGCAGCAGTGAGTATGCTGTGCAACCGGCATTGACAGAGCATTTGTTTTCACTTCTTTCTAAAGGAGAGGTACACAGAACTGTCATGGAAAGATGGCGTAGACACAGTTTGGTGGGTGTGTGCGTGTATGTGCGTGTCTGTGTGGCTGTGTTTACAGTACATGCATGCATGCTTTTATACAATTCTTACCAATCACAAGCGAGTGAGTAGTCTGCTAACTTGTCCCATGATTGAATGTGGGAAAATCAAGCTATCTTTTGGGAAACTTGCAAGATTGATTTGGGGAAGCAGGCAAAGCCTCTGCTCTTGCATTCTTGAGGTGAGGCCACCATTCACAGAAGCCAGGCCACCTCCATCCCTGCTCTACTCACCTGGCTTGGAAGGGTGTTCCTTTCTCAGAAGCCAGTTAGAAAGCCCCACAAGACAGATGTGAGCTGGGAATATCATGGACCATCAGGCTTGGCTAGAGTCTCATGGTCCTTCCGTGGCAACTTCACCTGGAGAGAAGTGAGCATAGGAGTGTTCCACGCTGTCCCTGCTGCTCGTAGTGTGTGAACGGTGTGTAAGCTGCCTCTGTGTGTGTACATGTAATATTGTGCACGTGTAACTGTGTATAGTTTTTGTATAAATGCTGTTTTATGGGAGCGTGTGATGACTGTGTGGAAGTGCAGACATTTGCTCATTGCCTCTAGGTGTGCATGTGAACCCATGTGTACACTGCCTGTCTGGTTATACATGTGAACCCATGTGCACACTGCCTGTCTGGTTATACATGTGAACCCATGTGCACACTGCCTGTCTGGTTATACATGTGAACCCATGTGCACACTACCTGTCTGGTTATACATGTGAACCCCTGTGCACACTGCCTGTCTGGTTATACATGTGCAAAGGCATGTGTGAGATGTGCATTTGTACATTGGTGCATGTGTCTTTTGAAAATAGGACCAGGAAGGTTCAAATTCTAATCTATTCGCAGGGCCTGTAGGATAACGAAACCTTATTTTTTATTTTATTTTTTGATAGTGCCTCATTGTATAGTTCTGGCCATCCTGACACTATGTAGATGCTGGCTGACTCTGAATTAAGAGAGTGGCCTGCCTCTGCCACCATCCAAGAGCTGGGATTAAAGATGTGCACCACTGTGCCTGGCTGCATTTTGTAATTACAATTTTAAGAAGGACTAATATGACATCACATGAATCTGGAGGACAGGGCACTGGGCACTGGGCACTGGGCACTGGGCACTGGGCACTGGGCACAGCTTTCCTTTTGAGCTTGAATCCCAGCAGTTCATGTGCACGGTGCTTAGTGAGGTTTTGTTGTTGTTGTTTTGTTTTCTTGCCAGCTACATGGTTACTTGGAAAATGAGCCGCTCACACTACAGCTGTTCATTGGGACAGCGGACGACCGCTTGCTGCGACCCCATGCCTTCTACCAGGTCCACCGGATCACGGGGAAGACCGTCTCCACCACCAGCCACGAGGCCATCCTGTCCAACACCAAAGTCCTGGAGATCCCATTGCTTCCAGAAAATAACATGCGAGCCATGTAAGCAGAATGGGGGCCGTGCCTGAGGGGTAGGCGCCTGCTGCTCTGCCCCAGCCCCTGCTGCTTTGGTCCCAGCTCCCAGGCCGAAGGCCCTGCAGCTCGGGCCTGAAGAGACTTTACAGCAGTCTTTCTGGGTTCTCAGGTGCTGCGTGTTGTGCCACGTAAGCGTGTGTCAACCGCACAGCTGTAAGCATTGCCCCCAGTGCCTGTGTTTGGTTCCAAAAGACAACACCTGTTTACTTCTGCATGCAGCCACGCTCACTCAGGGATCGGTTGAAATAAACACGGAAACGGAAGGGAGGCCAGTGCCTCCATGCCTCACAGTGTTTTCACTTAAGGCTGCCTGCATGCATGGCTGATGTGGCCAGTTCCCGAGTGCAAAGCCCATATGGTGCACAGTTAGCCTAGAACAGAATTTATTAATAAGCTCAGAGCACATCGCATAATACTGAGCAGGGCTCTATTACCCACGAGGAGGCCAGCCTGGTGAGGGGAGCGCAGGAGATGAGGCAGGAGGGTGGGGCCGTGCCAAAGAGTACTTTGTGTGCACTTTGACACGTTCTTCACGGCTTTAAGCCCTCTAAGATGCAGATGAAAGGGAAAGCGTTCTCTGTGTGTCAGCTTCTCAGGAGCCCAAGGGATTTCATTGTCAGCCCTTGGGTTTACTTCTCCAGCTGCATTATCTGAATTTCCCAAGGACAGGACACAGCCAGTGGGTCTCAGAGGAGCCAGGGTCAGCCACAACGGCTATGGTCACTCTACTACAGCATGCTGCAGTAGGGCAGGGCTTTCAGCAAACACAGCCACGCAACCCAAGACATACCCTGAGGGCTATGTTGGTGTGTGTGCTGGTCTACAGGTCCCACATACTGCTTGACACGGGCAGCAAATGCTTGATTCTCTTAACGTTTATGGAGAAAGAAAAGGTATTGGATTCATTATATCAAGATTTTTTTTTTTTTTTTTAATGTATGGCATGTTCTACTGGACCCTAAATTTGAGTGAAATTATGAAGCAAAATGAAGTTACATGAAACCCTAGAAGAAAAGTTTTACAAATCATAAAAGATATTAAAATGAACAAAGGAAATAGTGTCCCAGGCCTTGAATGACATTGGCTGGGGTGCAGCCCGGTGCACAGGGGGGCTGATCCTTGAAAGCTTTTTCTCTCAGAGCTGACAGTTCTCTGTCATGCCCTCTGTCCTCTGAGGGTCTGTGATGTCTGGGGCAGTGAGTATGTGGTCCTAGGAGGAGACCACAGTCTACACAGCTATTCGGTTCCCACCCTGCTGGCATCTTCTCACAGGCTTCTCCTCAGGGAGGGGGTGCCGGGGCACCCAACAGGAAGGTTGAGTCATGGTCCGGCCTGGCAGCCAGGTGCTCCTCTTGTTCAGTGCCAGGCCCTACAGCCAAGCCTTGGCTTCTATTTTCCACAGCATCGACTGTGCTGGAATCCTGAAGCTCAGAAACTCTGACATTGAGCTGAGGAAAGGGGAGACGGACATCGGGAGGAAGAACACCAGGGTTCGGCTGGTCTTCCGAGTTCACATCCCACAGCCCAATGGCCGGACGCTGTCCCTCCAGGTTGCCTCAAACCCGATCGAGTGCTGTAAGTAGCAGGCCACGCTGTGTTAGCGCTTGCTCTGAGCTGTACCATCAAAGGTCTGTTTCAGCAGGCTTCCCAGAAACTGTGATCCCTCTTAGGTCGACCCGACTTCCATATCGATCTAAAAGGGGTCTGTCTGGGGTACATATTCCCACGTGCAGCCTGGTGCTGGTTAGAATCTGACCAAAGTACACAGCATTCCTGCCCTGGCAACTACAGAAGTAAAAGGCAAAGCAGAGTTGTGTTGACTGTATCTGCATTTATTCCCTCTTTATTTGGGGGAAATTGAGAAAAGGAACTTTGGCTTTCCAGCCACCATACTAGACAAACCAAAATAATCCCTCCTCTTCATCTTTCTCCCCTTCCTCTTCTCTCTTTCCCACCCGGTTCCTTTCCCTTCTCTTTTTCTTTTCGCCACCTCCATCTTTCTTATCCTCCTTCTCTTCTAGTCTCCACTTCTTATCTCCAGGTTGTGTGTGTACTCGGGCACATGCGTGTGTGTGTTGTACCTGTTTTGTGCATGCATGTTGGACAAATGCTCTGTCAGTGGTCCATACCCCATGTCTCAAACCTGAATTTTTAAAACTTTCCAAGACTACCCATCTTCCCTCGTGGTGACAAGTGTTTTCCTTTAATATGTGAGGTGGCCTCCAGAGTGTGGGCCAGGACTCCTCGGCCTTGGAGAGGAACGTGTACAGCTACCACCTTCCTATGTCGTACAGGCTTGGTCCCTTGTTAACAAGCCACGTATGTCCCAGGAAACCTGTCAGTGTTTATCCGCTCTGCCTCCCTCTACCCAGAAGCTCTCTCCCATCCGGAGAACTGGACTTGTGTAGGGTCATCCAGACCTACGAGGAAGCACAAACAGTCTTGGCCAGCCCCTGCTGCTCATTCCCAGGGCCTTCAGGCTGTGCCCATTGTCCAGCTGCTCTGGCGTTGTCCTCTCGGAGACTCCCACCACGGGGTCTTCAGTTCCATGCTTAGTTCCCTAGCTCTGCTCCCCACGGCCCCTGCCCCCCAGACTGTGAAACAGGCTAACCTGTGGATCCAACTAATCCCTGCTTCTCTGGAACAAGCTGAGTCTTCTGTACACATAAGCCCATGGCTCTGCCCTCTGTCCCCTTCTCTCTCAATCCACTGGACACCTGACTTTCTGAAGCTGGATCCTCTTCCCTATGAGGTGAACTCTCCCCTGCCCTGGCTTGTCTGACAGAAGGGAGTCTAGGGACACCCATCTGACGCAGATGCTCAGAATGTCACCTGTCTCCAGCCTCTGCAGGCTCCCTTGCGGCTTCCACCCTCACGAAGTTGCCGATACCCGACTGGCTCTCTCCCAGGGGCAGTCAAGCTTTCTGCTTTGCCCCTGCCCCCAGGCTCAGTCTAGCACTAGGACAGCCTTCCTACCAGCTCTTCCGAGAGGCCCTTCCACTCCAGGGACCAGCATTAGAAGTCAGAGTTCCTATTGCTTGTAGCTTTTGGGGACAGTTGTTCTAGCATGGCCCACGTTCTGACATAGTTGGAACAGTGCACCTACAGCCTTCTACACGACATGGGTTAAGACCCATGTCGAGGGCTTTGTCAGTCCCCAGAACATCTGAACATTTATGTCAAATGGCAGCACCTGGGGCCCAGCTAGGGTTCCTGCAGGCAGCGAAGACACAGCTTCACTCACTGTCGCCTCCTCTGACACAGCCCAGCGGTCGGCCCAGGAGCTGCCCCTTGTGGAGAAGCAGAGCACAGACAGCTACCCAGTCATTGGTGGGAAGAAAATGGTGCTATCCGGCCATAACTTTCTGCAAGACTCTAAGGTCATTTTCGTGGAGAAGGCTCCAGGTATGTTCTTCAGGATGGCCAGATGAGTCCCTGCTCTCGGTGCTGGTGGGAACTGGTTTCTGACTGGCAAGGTGGATGGACCTTCTGCTTGCATGATCTCTCTGCACAAGGGTGTTTGGCAATAGCACAAGCAATTGCCAGACGAGGTAGCTGTCAGCCCAAGAGCTTGTGTTTTCATTCCCTTTGGGTTTTCGTCAGGTCAAAGTTCACCTTTGGCATCTCCAGGCCCAGACTTTTGAAAGCCTATGTAAAGGAAGCCTGCAGGTTAGGCTTTGAAATCATCTACTTGCTAGAGTTGTCTGTGGTGAGCACCAGGCCTGGCACCTGTTTTGAGCTCTGCCGGGCATTCCTCCTGGCCTTCCCCCTCTCCTTTCCCTACATGAGGGAGCTCTCCCTTGGCTTCTCCAACCTTCTTGGTATCCATTGTGTGGACATCACAGTCCAGGCTGTTATTCTCTTAGTCACTGGGATTTTTAATGTCTCGGCCATATGAGTGTGTGTGCGTTTGTGTGATCTCTATCTCCACAAACCCCCATACCTCCCAAAGATTTCCATGAAACTACAGAGCACAGCACTGTTACTGTTAAAGGTGTAGCCTTCTGTTCACACTAGCCTGGGATGGAAATGCAGATTCCAGGCTGAGCTCAGAAGGGGTACTGTCCTGAGGAGCTGTGCATTTTCTTTACCTCTGGAGTCACTGTGTTGGCGTAACCCAGGGGGCCCGGGAGTGTAGCCCCAGGTCACTTCGTTTGGACACTAATCCCAGTTGCTCATCATTTCTGGAACAATTGGGGCCTTTCTGGTTCCAGATGGAGGCAGCCACTTGCTAGAGCTGTACTGGCCAGAGAGGCCCAAGACAAAGACCCAACCAGCTGTGGAGCCCAAGAGAAAGAGCATAGTCCTCTGATACTTGGTTTCAAAGAGCAAGGGAAAAGCTGGGCAAGAGAGTCTCTTGGGTGGCTGTGGCGGGTGTGTGGCCCAGAAAGGGTGTCTCCTCTCAGCTTTGGGAACTCTCCTCTACAAAGATTGTGTGCAGTTTGGAATTTTGGACCCAGGTCCTCCTCCAGATGGGTTTGGGGGAGGGGAGATGCCATACCCTACCCACAGGGTTCCAGGGCAGCATCTATCCAAGGCTAGTGATTTGGAGGCCTTTCCTGCTTTTCATCCTTACCAACTGGCGTTTTCTCGGCGGTGGTCAGTCCCGTCCTTACCCTCAATCATCAAAAGCACCAGGTCATTCAATAGCCTCCATAATGGGATCTTGATTTTGCACCACTCACAGGAAACTTAGGCACTTCAATCAACACAGGCTTTCACATTTAACTCGGCTTGCCTCTGTAATCATGCATATAATTGGAAAATATGTTTTAAATTATAACAAAAACCCAACTATGATAAAGAGAATTAGCAGTGCCCACACCCTTCTCTGAGGAGGTTAATTCTGAAATCCTTTGACCTTCTCAGCCTCAGGCAGGCCTCACTGTTGGACAAAAAGCACTAGACATAAAGCTTTGCACTCTGCACTATGAGATCTCTGTGCCCGAGGGGAGCCACAGCCCCCTGTGGCTTCATCACAGGGCAGGACCCAGGCAGCCTTCCTGTCTGTTTATGGTTCTTCAAGATGGGGAGGCTTGGGAGGTGCCTGCCACTCAGGGGAATTGACCACAGCTGTTTTGGCAGCTCTCCGTGGTGGGCAATAGCAGGGGCTGAGCCTGGCATGGTGCAGCGATAAGGTGGCAAGGTGCGGATTCCTGCCTAGGAGGTTAGCAACCCTCCACTGACCACAAGCCCCTACCTTGCCCCGCTGGAAGCCCTGTCTCACCTTCACTGAATTATTCCCACCTTTAAGCTCATGAGGTTGCAGGCTGGGTCCCTGACCTAGTCTCACTGGCTGCGGGTGATGATCTTTACACTCACGCAGTAAATGAGTAGATGTTACAGATACATACAGCCCCATGAGCTTTAATAGGTGAGAACACTGCAGTTCTGTGTCTAGACAATGTTTGTTGTTTCCTTTTTTTATAATTAGATTATTTGCATATGTGCTCAGGTGTGTACATGCAAATAGTATTTTTCTGAAGGAAAGAAACCAATGTCTGCATAATTCTCTTACTTTACATTGGGTTTTCTAAGCAAATGCCATCACTAACCACGTGAGGTATCTAAGTTTTTTCTTGCTGTTTCTTTCTGAGAAGCCACTAAGCTCCATTTAGATTACAAGCTCAGCTGGACTCCACCTTCTGATTGTCTGGTCAGCTTCAAAGCTCTGCTTTTAAACTGCTGCTTGCAGGAGGACCACATTTGGACGTGCTGTGCAGTGAGCTGGGCAGGTGGGGCTGGCCTCTCTGGAAAGGGCCATCTTTGCGGCTGTGACTGTTGTGGACATTGTTGAGTCAGGCAATCAGGACTGTAGCCAGGGGTTGGGCTCTGCTTTGTCTCCCCTGTGTGATGCAGGATGCCTGAGTCACAGGTACCCTGATATTCTATGGGCCACCATCCAGTGCTCCGGGTCACAATGTTCAGTGACTCAAAGGTTCCATGTATTCATTGGAGCAGTTCCCCTGCCAGAAGGATTGTGGGAGTGGGTGCTGTTCTGCTGTAGGGACTTGGGTAGGGATGGCAGAGCCAGTTGTTGGCTCCTGTGCTCTGCACACTCCTGCCACTGCACTCAGCAGCTGAGGAAAGCTGCCCTCATGGCCTCTGGAGCTGGCCCTCCCTTGCTTATTTGCTGATGTGCTCTAGGAGGAGTTATTGCCCCAGGGCAATGAACAGCATGGCTCTAGCTTATCCATAACGGCAAGGTTATGCCTCTTCTCAGGCCTCATCATCATGCCAGGCAATGTAGAGTCTTTCTTTCAAGACTGGCATGTTTGTACGTGAGCGAGAGCAGCAATTCTTGAGCAGTGAAACCATGACGTCTTCCTGAGCTAGGCTCACTCTTGTGGAGACTGACCCACGGGGAACAGGGGTGCTGGCTTCTAAGGGTACACACAGCTGTGGCATTGGCATTGCATGTAGTTCTGTTTACATGCCTTGTGGAAGGCCATCCGGGTGTCTATTATTGCGCTGAAGCTGGGTCAAAACCTGGGTGTCTGAACACTCAAACCCCAATACAGAGAGGTGACACCCACTCCTCCTTACACCATCATCTGCACTTGCTCCTCAGTGCCACTGCTGTCTGTGTCCCCCAGAGTTAAGTCTATACCCCAGACACAGACCTGGTGAGTTCTGCTGCACACAGATCTGCTTTCCTGGACTGACCCTTCCTTCCCTGTTTCTTGAGAAGGTTTAGGGACCCAGCCAAGGGGTCTGAGGGACATGTGTTTGATCTGGAGTGTGGGTCACAGGCATGTCATCATTGTCAGTGTGTCCCTGGGGACAGAGCTGGCCCCAGGGCTTGCCGGAGGAGAAGGTGCTAAGCTGGGGAAGAGAAACCTCTGGCAGCTGAAGACAGCAGGGCCCTGAGAGGGTCGAGGACTCCACATGTGCCATGTACTCTGAAAGGCTTTCAGTCTGCTTGTTAAGCCTAATTAGTTTCAAGGGACCCCTGTGTGGGTAGCACCTGCCCCTGGCCAGAGCATAAGGTAGCCAGGAACCCTTAGTCTCTTTTTTCAAAGTGTGAGCCTGTTCATGACCACAGGCTTCAGGGCACACTGTCCCATGACTAGGAAGCAGCCTACAGGGAGAACTGTGGCTTCGAGCCAGCTTAGAGGGAATGGGGGATGTTAGTACAGAGTTGTGTCCCTGCAAGGGGTATGTGTGTTACTGTGTATGCAATGTGTGTGTGAGAGACAGTGTGTTTATGTATAACTGAGTGTGGATGAATGTGTGTATATGCTAGTGTGTCATGAGGTATGCGTCTGCCAATGTGTGTGTGTGTGCTTGCATTGGGATACTACTATGTCCCTACGTGATGTGACCGAGTACTCTGCCCCTCCCCCGCCATGGAATGTCCCTGCCACTTGCAGCACTAAGCAAGGGCACCTTAAGTCCCCTGTAATTCTACCATGTGGCTGTTATGGTCAGAGACAATCAGCCCTGTTTCACCTTTCATGGGGATGGAAGTGAAGTTCCCACAGTGGTCCTATCGGCGGTCAGTCTGCTATCACATATAATCCACGTTCTTCGGGCTGTGTGGCCACAGAGGCCTCTTCCCATCTGCTTCCTCGACAACTTGTAAAAGGCCGCAGATGCAGCTGCCACGGGCTTTTCTACTCACTGGGTGTCTTGGGGTCAATTTACGGAGCTGCACATACCCTGAAGTCCTGACCAGCTGTAGGAAAATGCTTTCCTCTTTCCAATTCCCTGGCCATGGTGCTGGGGTGAGCCAGCGCAGAGAACACTGTCTGCTCCCAGGCTCTGTACGTCATCAGATCTGTGCACACGTGCTTGTTTTCATCATGGGCTTAAAAATATCGCATTGCTGACCTGGCCAGGCAAGGTTCCACATGGCTACCATGCACAGTCACTCAGTAAGACTTGGGGGAGAGAGAGAGAGAGAGCACTCTTGAAGTTCTGTCTTACAGGCATGCCCAGCCCTACGTGGTTCCAGAAATCACAGGCCCAGTGAGGGAAGGAAACGGGGGACAGTTCCCATAGCCCTTCTCACAGACAGTGTTTCTAAGAGGCTTAGAAAGAAATGAATTTGGAAAAGCCATGATAGAGCTGCCCCAGGCATTCAGAAAGTAGATTCTGCCCAGAGGCCCCCATGGTAGGAGAGGTCTGCCTCAGATCCTCATGCTGACAGGCTGGCTATTTCTGTGGGCTTCATGGGCAGCATGAACCCACCATCTCAAGATGGAAGGCTGGTCCTTGACCATCCAGTCCCTCTTCTTCTTCGAGTGTTTCCGGGTTACATTTGTCAGCCACACTCACAACCCCACCAGGTAACAGCTTTCTGCTGAGCGCCTGCAGCCTGCCTTCATACAGATCTCTCACAGGATGCAGTTCCAGTGGTTCTGCAGCTATCTGCTCCATGCCCAGGATACTTTAAGCTCCATGAAAGAAGTCCCTTTTCCACGAGTAGTGGCACAGGGAGGGTATGGCTGGGTGTGTCTCTGAGGTTCCAGTACTGGAAGTGCTCATCAGGGTGGCCATGTGGGAGATGCTGGGGTTTGCAGGGTGGAGTCTACTGAGAAGGATGAGGTGTGTGTGTGTGTGTGTGTGTGTGTGTGTGTGTGTGTGTGTGACAGAGACAGAGACAGAGAGACAGAGACAGAGAGAGAGAGAGGGTCACCTTGTGAGAGACCACAGTGCTAGTTAGCAGAGCAACCTGTTATGAAGGGCAAGCCTGGCCCTCAGCCCTCTGGCCTCTTGCCTAATTGTGGAGCCTTTTCCACACACAATCCTACCACATGGTGCTATTGCTACCAGCCCCCCACTTGGGACTGAGTGGTTGCCGAGTCATGCCCAGCTTCAGGTGTTCCATTTTAGCCACAAGGAGCAAGAGACGAAAGCAGTTTGCTCTTCCCATCCCCCTTCCAGACGCCCACCATCCCTCTCCGTACCTTGAGGATTTGCCTCTTTGGGATACTTTTTGTCAGCAGAGTCAGTGTTTGTGCTTTGCAGTCTGGTTTCTTTCACCTGATGGCATTTTTTTTTATCCCCTTGGTAGTAGATCCCAGTTCTCTGTCCATTTCTATGACTGACCAGGCCCATGTGGCCAGGCCAGTAGATGGACATGGGGTTGTTCCACTCTCTGTGATCATCGTGAATGAAGTTGTTGTGAATGTTCATAAACAAGGTTCTATGGCAGCCTGTGCCTTCCTCCTGGCACATACCTGGGTATGAGTCTGTCCTTAGCTATTCAATGCCACCAGGCTGTTTTCCAAAATGCTGGGCAGCCTCATTCTGCCTTGGGGTTCTGCTGAGGAGTGCAAAGGTGCCCACCTAACCTGGGAAAAACAGGCCTCTAGGGCACCAAGGGCTGCATGCCCAGCTTGCAGGGTCTGTGGAAGGTTGGAGAACCCACTTGCATAGCAGGCTATCTATGCTTAGAGCCCCTCTGTAGTCCAGCTCTGTGCAATTTTTGTTGTGCTCATCTGGCCTCATGACACATCTATCCTAGTGCTTCACAAAGCTGGGGTGTTTGGACCTGCCCCTCCCTTGAGGCTGATGGGATGCAGACACAGAGCTAGAAGGATGGAGCCTCGTGCCCCACCCCAAGGAGGAGTCGAAACATATCTTGGGAAGCTTCTCCGCTCCTGAGTAAACTTCAGCTGCTTCCACACATGGAAACAGTGGCTCAGCCCGGACCCTGGCGTGTGACTGGCCCGTGGGCCTGTGGCAGCAGCAGCGTCCTGCAGCCAGTGGACTCTTTCAGACCTGCAGGCCGCCTATGTGGAAACCTTGGGCGGGTGTGGTGGGGAAGCCTTTCCGATGACTCACACTGCAGGGAATTCCCTAATGATTTGGAATATTTTTATTTCTGAACTGGAGTGCAGTTTCCTACTGGGAGTCTAGGGAGCTCCTGATAAGATGGGACACAAAGGCCCTTTTAGGATGGCCGGCTGGCTCCCTGCCTGGTAGAGGCTGAATTCTGAACAGTGCTGGGTTAACTAGCCTCTGAGCCGGGGCTCCGGTGCCGCTGGGCTCATCTGATAGTCCACAGCGTCCCTCACAGCTGCTACCCTAATGGCTCCCTCAGGAGTACAAAGGGCCATCTCCTCATCATTGGGCCCCTGGTCTCCTGTCAGAAGCAACCGGCAGTGTGCATTCAAAAGTCCTCAGGCAGCTACTGCCAGACCATGATGAGCATAACAGAATCACTGTTTCCTCACTGTGTGACAACTGCAGATGGAGGCCCTGGGTCCGGATAGGACCAGGGCTTTGAATGCCTGGCCTGGGAGAAGGTGCTTCACTGTAGCACATACATCTTGATGGCTACAAGGAACCGTATTTCAATGTGAAGCAAAACCTGATGGCTGATCTGACTTGGTGTGACTTAGAAGACAGGAATGGAGGAGCTCCCTCTTGTCTGTTTGTGGTTGGCATGGTGTTGGACGGGAGCTGGCCAGTCGTGGCATGGCAACTCACAATGGCTCCTTCTCAACCACTTTTTTTTTTTTCCCACATGATTTGAACTTACAAAGCACCCTCCTCAGGGGTTTGGGTTGGTTTATGTTTCTGTCTGTTCCCAGAGGTGACAGGCCTCCTGAGCAGACTTTCAAAGGTTGTGACATGTGATTTCCTTCCACAGAATGCCTCGCTCTCCTTCCTTCCTCTCCAGGCATACCTGCTGCCTCTCCATTGTGGAGGGCAAGCCTACACAGCAGGCAGCTGGACGATACACAGAGCATGGTCAGAGGACTGTATGTGGGTACCTCGTGTTTGACCCTCATGACTATATGTTGGCACGTGTGGCTGAGGTTGACAGCACTTTAAGACTGTCAAGGCCAAGGGGTTCACTGTTCATGATATTCCAAAGCTCTAGAGGTGCCTTGTTGTTTTCCCTGAGGGGCATGAATTAGGGATACAGTTAGTACCCTCCATGGGCTCATCTGATGGGTGATTTGCTCAGGGCCTGGGGTGTCTTGGGAGCTGGTGTCCTCACCCAGTGAGGCTGGGTGGCTCTTGGAGCCTCTGGTGACTCACATTTCCACCCTGTGCCTCCACCCTCCACCCACCACCCTGTCCAGCATTGAGGGAAGGAGCTGCTGTTTGATTTATCAGTAATGTGGGGTTAGTGACAGACAAATGGAGTGTAAGCAGAAACTAAGCATGTGCCCAAAACGGCTCATCTCAGGAACTGACTTCACTTTGGAGAAGATAAAAGCTGGGATGGATATCCGTCAACTCAGTGGCCACCCAGCTGTCCCCAGGTCATGGGCCTGTCAGCAGGATTGGGGACTCAGAGCCTGTGAGTGGCAGACACCCTTCCTCTAAGCACTAGGTCCACACCTCATCACCAGCTGAGAACAATAAGTCCTTTCACTGTGCCTATGGGAGCCTTTTCATATTTTTTTAAAACATGCAAATGTCCACTGGGCTAAGGTTAAAAAATACCAAGTGTTTTGCATTTCTAGGTCCTGATATGGTATGAAGTAGCCAAAGAATGGCTTTTCTTCTTTCCAAAGCATTTCCTCTAGGCAGAGGCTGGGGCATTCCTCTGACTTCTCCCAAAACACATGGGAGGCTAGTGGGACATGACACCAAGTGGCAGAGCCGACCTGTGCTCTAAGCACAACATATGTCATATCTTGCTGGGCTTGGGGGTTTTCCCTGACTCTCTTCTACAGTGCTCAACCTTGGAAGAGACTGAAGTGTAGGAACCCTTTCTTGATGTGTGTTGGAGCCAGTAAGATGTATGTAAACATGGACCCAGAGCTGGACCATTGGAAACGCTCAGTGTGTGGCTCCCCCTCCTCAGGAGGCTGGACATTGTCTGTGGACCTGACTAAGTACTCTGGATCAGGTCAATTCTTGCCATCCCTGTGAGGGAAGGATGTCCGGGGACCCAGAACACTCCCCTGAACCCCAGCCCTGAGCAGTTTGGCCGCGTCCTTCATTGATATCACCATTCTCTCCCACTCTTGCCTCCCTGACCTTCAGGTTCCGGGTCACCTGGAAGGTACTGAAGACAGACTAAGTGTGTCCCCACACAAAGTGACAGATTTCTTTCTGCCCTTTGTTCCAGATGGCCACCATGTCTGGGAGATGGAAGCGAAAACTGACCGAGACCTGTGCAAGCCAGTAAGTACTTAGAATCCTGCAGCAGGCACTGGAGGCCAGTCTGGGGCTCCTGTTTGTTAAGATAAGGCAATGCTGGGGGGGGGGGCAGTCAGAAAACATAACTGTAAATTCCTTGCCCAAGCAAGTGCTACTAGGATAGAGTTGGGACAGTAATGGTGACCATGAGGACCATGAGGACTGAGGCTGGACAGAGCTTCAGGCCTCTTTATGGTAGCTATGCCTTGCTTTTTAAAGGTACCAGATTCTGTAGCCCTGTTTGAGTGGCTACCTCTGGGAGATCTTGGTGTTCTAAGCCTCATTTGTGGATACCCAGCACCTGCCTGGACATGCCACTGCCTGTGTGACTTGCCACCACCCTTGCCAGAGAACACCTCAACCACCCCGCACTCTTATTTTGAACTGGCCATGGATGAGAGGGCAGACCGAACCGGATAGCTTAGATCTGCTGGTTGGATGTGCTGATGAGCTGCAGTGAATGTGTGCCACAACCCGTGGGTGACATAATTAGTCTGCCTCCCTCCTGCATAGACATGGCGCCTGCCCATGCTCCCTCTTCACCTTCACACCGGGTCATTACTATTGGTGATTGGCTATTTCCGTCTGAAATACTTTTTGCTGCAGCAGCATGTTTCTGACTTTTGGTGTGTCTTGCTCTCTTTCTTTCCAGCCATTGGCCTAGTCATCTAAAATGGCCACTGGAGACAACCTGGAGCCAGGTCTTACTTGCTGATTCCACTTTGTCTTCACCATTCTTACAGTCTGCTTGCTTGTTTCCTTGGCTTTTGTAGAGCTGGAAGTTGCACAAAGGGCCACACATGCTGGGTGAATGCTCTACCATGGAGCTAAGTTGACAACCCCGACAATGTCTTTTAATTGGACTTTAGGCCATGGATATTTAAAGCAATTATCAGTTCAGAGCAGTCAGGAAGCCATCACAGAGTTCTGTCTAGTCTCAGAAGAACGCAACAAAAACCAGCAAGTAGGTCTCCCAAACTCTATAGCTCATTCCAGAGCTCTTTCCAGTAGTCTGGGAAGCATTCTTGTGAATACAGGGAATGGGGAGCCTTGAGGTGCTCCCAGGGTGCGGAAGTGGGGTCTAAATGGTTCAGAAACCTTGGACTTTTTCTCTTGGGCCACTTGTGAACATTGGCAGCAAGAATCACATCAACAGGACACGCTGGCAACAGGATTAGCAGAGCAGACAGGAACTCATAGCTTCTGAGGACAGGTAGCCATGGCTCCCGTGAGCACAGCGGTCACCAGGGCATCTGCTTCTCTTGCAGCAGGCACAGGCTGTCTTCCTGTTCTCCAGGTGTTCATCTCTGTCAGGATGAAACACCTGCTGCTTCCATTCCTCTTGGGCACTGATCCACTCCCAGAAAACCTTTCCGAGTACTTGCCAGGGAGAAAGGTCCTCCATGGCCAGAGTGACACCTGTTCATTAAGGTGAAAAATTAAACATTCACCCATAGCACCCTGCTTCCTTCCTCTCACTGAAGAGGGCTTTCTCTGCCTCAGACTCTTTTTTTTTCTTTTTTCTAAGACAGGGTTTCTCTGTGTAACCTTGGCTGTCCTGGACTCACTTTGTAGATCAGGCTGGCCATGAACTCACAGAGATCTGCCTGCCTATGCCTCCCGAGTGCTGGAATCATAGGCATATGCATTCACATGTTGCATTTGCAGATATTTTAAAGATGGGTTTCTGCTGTGTATGTGGCTATGCATTGCAGCCAACTAACAATGTGACCTCAAGCCAGTGGGTTTTCCTAAAGCCTGTGCTGGCTGCAGCCCTTCATCTCTGACCTTGCTGACAAGCTGCCATCATTTGATCTCAGGTCATGCTTCCTCCAGCTTCCTTCCCTGTGCTTTAGGGCAGAGCTCCCTCGGAAGAGGTATGCTTATAAGCATGATGTATCTGTGCACAGGATTGAAGTGCATTGACCTGTGTCTGTCTCAAGATGTGACCCTATTTGGTCATGTGGGATCAGTTAACAAGGCAGGGACAGCCTGCCCTTCTGGCCCTTTCTGCAGTCCTTCCATGGGGCCTTTGGGGCTTTTTCTTTTTCTTCAGCTAAGTGTCAATAAGACATTGCTATGTCTTCTTGCTTCCTCCTGAAGAACCATTCCTTTTTTAGACTCCGTAGTAGCTGCTACCATTGAGTGACAGCCATGCGTGGGCAGAGGTGCTGTCTGTGGTCCCCTTCAATTTAGCAGGTCCTAGAACCCGCCTTAGTGTACCCCCTTTCCTTTCACCTGACTGAATTCAAGCATTCCAGCCAGACCACTAAACTCTGGACACAGCCCACACTGGCTTGCCACAGTTTTGGGCAGTCTCCCACAAGGTTGGGCACAAAGCATTGGGCAAGCACACTGCAGCCTCCATCATCTACCTTTTGCTCGCCCCTCCCCCACCACTGTTTCTTCCAGATGAAAAGAAGCCAGTGCAACAGCTTCAACAGGCTGCTGAGTGAGTGTGTCTTGGGAGATGGAGCACAGAGGATAGAGTGCAGGGGATGGAGCCCAGAGCTCACCTTAACCAGTCCTGCCTTGGTGCCCATGTCTCTAAGGGCTCTCAATGCCAGGCTCTCTCTGTCTCACACACAAAAGAGGCTGGACCTGAAGTTCTTCAGATTTCTAGTGCTGAGGTTTTATAACTCAGTGAAGTTTGCAACAATTGATTTGCTAACATTATAACAAGCTCTGGTTAATTACATTAACAAAAGAAATGATACCATGGATTTTTCTGACACATTTTTTTTTCCTGGACTGTTAAACTAAAATCACATGATGAAAGAAACAAAATGAAGAAACTTTATGGATTTGAAATACCCAGTAGGATTCAGGTAAAGCACTCGGAAGCACTGACCTTCCTTAGGGTGGCTGTGCCATGCTCAGGGTCCTCAGGGCCAGGTACCCCTGGAACCCCACAGCTCAAAGTCCTCATTTAGTGTTCATTCAGTTCTAAGTACTCATGGCTTGCATTCTTGTTTGCTCCTGAAAGGGCATGTAAAAAGCTTGCATTTTTCTCTTTGAAAGTGGGAAAGAAAACAACAGCCACCTCAAGCTGTCCTGTTTTACCTGTGTTCTCAACTGTCCCTTTGGCCTGGGCTGAGATCTGCTTTGTCTTCCTTTTGAGGATATTGGGGATTCTTGTGGGACATTGTGGTGATTATTACAATGCCACTCTGGACAATGCCCATAAGGAATACCACCTCCTGTCACGAAGAAGTGCCTCCTATAAGTAGGCAGAGAACAGTCTTTTTGCCTAAAGGTCACTGGGCTCTGGAGGAAGAGGTAGTGGATATCTGGGGTATCTGCTGTCCAGCAGGAGGGAGGCAGCTCCACTCTCCGAGAGATGCTTACAGGTCCTCTTTTCTTGCCTCAGTCCCACCACAAAAGGGCTCTCAGCCTCTGGCCATGTAAGAGGTCAGGCTGCCTTTTTCCAACTTGTGAAGATCTCATCATCGGAGATCCTGGGATCAAACACGAGCAAGTCATACGCAAAAGTCACCCTCAGAAGCCCTCTGGTGTCCAGAGATGGCTGTTTGGTGCCTCAGTACAAAGCACTCCTGCTCTGTAGGGTCCTGACTGTTTCCTCTTTGCTGTTTTCCCACCAGAATTCTCTGGTGGTTGAGATACCACCTTTCCGCAACCAGAGAATAACCAGCCCTGTCCAAGTCAGTTTCTACGTCTGCAATGGGAAGCGGAAGAGAAGCCAGTACCAGCATTTCACGTACCTTCCTGCCAATGGTAACGCTGTCTTTCTAACCTTAAGCTCTGAAAGTGAGCGGAGAGGAGGCTTTTACTAAGCAACGAGGCTGTGAGAGGATGTTGTTATAAAAAGCAGCGTGGCTCGCTCACAAGACCAAGTCGCCCACCCCCTCAAAGAAAAGCGAAGCCTGGGTGTGTTTTCCTGTTCTGGTGCATGCCGGGGTAATCGCTTGCTAGCCTTTTGCAAATATGCAGCGGCCAAGCAGCTCCACCCCCTCAGGAGCTGATGTGGTCTGGGTGTATGTCTAACCTCTGTGAATCTTTGGAGGGAGGTAGAAAAAAGTATTTCTTAGAACAGTTTTGTAGGTAGTGTCAAAAATAAGCCTGCCATGGTCATTGGGGAACATACATGACTCTGTCCTCATGGTGACGGCGCCATGAAGCATGCAGTGGGTCCCCACTGGATACTGTCATCCCCTGGTGACGTGGGACTTTCAGATGGAAGTTCTTCTGCTCAAGTTTACTCATTTTGGGAATGGCTTCTTTTCATTCAGAAACAATCAGTTCACCTTTTCAACTTTCTAGGGTGTTCTATTTAAGAAAATACCTTTTTTTTTTCTCTTTTCTTTTTAACCCTCCCCTAAAGTTGTAGAAAGGTGTGTCCCAGGCATCCAGGGTTTCCTGTGTGGTGCAGGCCATTCTCCTGTGGCAGGATGTGTGTGCAGAGAGCTGAGTGGGTTGTCATCCTGAGTTCTATTGTATTTTGAGTAAGCGCAGCTATGTCAACAACCTTTTTATACTGTTGCTTCCCCCCCTAAAAACTTAAGATATTCATATAAGTGGGAAATTATACAATAAATAATTACCTGTGAAGCAGCCATATCGTTATCTTAGTAAAATCAAGTTGTTTTTTTAAAAGGTTTCAGCTTTTTTGAAGTGTAAAGGCAATTGGAATAGCTTAGACAGTAAGAAAAAAAAATGGTATTCAAATGCTGAAATTAACTGTCTTATCAGGAAAACCCTAGAGATGCCCTTCAAAACTAGAACAAAAACTTTGTTAAGCTCTCATACAAGGGCACCAGTGTCAGCGATTGTAAGAGCACCATGGGTGACCCCAGCACAGCTGCCCACACCCCATCCTGCTACCGCCCTGGCATGGGTCACAAGTCTCTTTCTCTCGGGAAATAATGTACAGTCCTTCTCACAAAAACAAATATTTGCTCTTTATTTTCTGAAAGTGCAATGATTGTGCCCTAATTATACTTCAAGCATGGTTGATCCAAAATTTATGAAGGTCTAAACTTTATAAAGAGAGAAAAAAAAAATCCTTCTCTAAAACAATGTGGAGACATCACAAAGATTAACTTCCCCTTGTTGGATGGCATGTCTGAGTCCTTGGGGAAGGTTTTGAATGGTGCTCAGGTTCAGCAGAGAACACTGTGTCAGAGGGGTCTGAGGCGCAGTGCACACAGTGAGGCCCCATGGTCTGGTGGCTAAGTCTACCACGGCTGTCCTCCCACACTGAGGCAGCATCCACCGGGCCAGCTGCTCCCCCCAAACCCCAGGCTGCCCCCCACACTCCGTGCAGCCTCTTGCTGGGACCCCCCCCAGCTGCCCATCATCCCCGTGTGCGGCTCAGGCCTTCCCCAGCCCCTCTGGATTCAGCCACACGGTCCTGGCCTCCTTTCATCCCGCTGCCTGACTCTTACTTCCAACCCCAAGATGGCTGCCCACCGCCAGCATGGTCCCAGGAGTGGCCATGTTTCCTCGCCACTAGACTGTGAGCTCCTTCAGAGAGACCTGGGCCACTGTAGGGTTGAGTCCCCAGCATTATTCATTGTCTGATGCCTGGCTGGCTACCAACATGTGTTGTTTTTTTTTTTTTTAAATAAATAAACACACAGATGGAGAACCCCAGCTCCCGTGTCCCGTGTTCTCTTTGGCGCTCTCCCTCCATGGTCCTTGCCATCTGTTGCTCTGGGGTAGATCTCTGAGAATACTGATGCTGACAAATGGCTGTATTCATAGCACCCATGTTCTCAGACCACTGTGTTCGAATCCTGGGCACTCTCCAGGGCATATGACAGGCTCTTAATTAGCCTGGGTCCATGATACTTGTGGTTTTTCTCTTTGAACACTGGCTGTGAAGTTACAAGCTTTCCCTGTGAGTAGTCCCGTATTATTAACTGGGTTTCACATCCATCTGTATTTCATGTGTCTGTGACCGCCATGGACACAGGTTTTTAAGGTCATAAAGTATGCTGTTAGGTGTTTGAGAAATCAGGAATAAATCCTTTTAAACCCTACCTGTGAAATTCATTTTTATCCATAGATATATAAAATTGACTCTTTTTAGATTTTTTTCAAACTTGGGAGTGAGGCTGCTTCCAGGGCTGCAGCAGACACCTCTTCTCCCTTATCTTTGTGGAAAGGCCCCGTTCTTGCAGAGTCCAGGTCCCTTAGAGTTGCAGGGTGTTGGAAGTCCAAGTCTCCCAAGATATTTTACTGCTTATGAGCTTTGTCCACTCCTTTGTCATTGGAACCGCTCCTTTTGCCTCTATATCAGATTAGCTCGATTGATTGACACACACCTTCTGCCAGCCTCTTTCTTCCTTAGTCTTCGTAAACTGTGACAGTGATCAGGTGGCAGGAAAACAGGGCAAGTGTCTGGGACCTTTGTAGTCTGGGGGGCTGATGTCTTCTTTTTCTTTCTTTCTTTTCTTTTTTTTTTTTTTTTTTTTCAAGACAGGCTTTCTCTGTGTAGCCTTGGCTGTCCTGGACTCACTTTGTAGACCAGGTTGGCCTCACAGAGATTCACCTGCCTCTGCCTCCCTGAGTGCTAGGATTACTAGCATGTGCCACCGCACCTGGCTTGGGCTGATGTCTTTTGTGCATGGTCTATGTTGACCTTGTAAGGGCAGCTTGGATCCCCCCCCCCTACACTTGTCTGGGGTGTGTCTAACAGGAAAAGTTTCCACACGCACATAAGACCCTGTGAGCACAGTGGGCACATCCCGCTGGAAACCCTGCAGCATCTCTGGGATAGTCATCAGGCACAGATGGTAAAGCCCCTGCAAAGTGAGAGGAGGCTTGGGAGTGCCCAGACCCAGCCAGACAGGGCCTCCTGGGATTCCCAGCTTCTTGTCTATCACGGTTTCTGCTTTACTCTCTGAAAAGAGAGTGTACTGTCTCCCTCACTAGCTATGGGAGCTGGGGTGAACCCCATCACGAGATGAGGGCTATAGCAGGAATGTCTAGGGCTGAGCCCTTGTTCCAATGTGTCAGTCAGAACTCCAGAACAATGAATGGATATGGGTATGTCTCCTGTCTGGGTTGTATGGTGTACATCCCTGACAGTCCGAGCCCTCAGAATAGCTCTTTCTCCCAGCCATACCGGCAGGAACTGGTACCAGTTCACAGCCACAGGGGTACTTTAAAAAGAGAAGAGAATCCATTTATCCTAGAAGCACCCCCCCAAAGCAAGTGTTTCTATACCATGGAAAAACAAATCGCTATAAACTGTGGAATTCTGAGATTCTGTCACTTCATCTGAGACCGTTTTAGCCAGTTAGGAGTCAGTCCCCTGACCTTCCCAGCCAGGACAGGGCTGTGCAGGCGAGAGAGCCTTCTGTGCTGATCCCAGGAACACCTACCCCCACCCCAGCACTGTGTACCCCTGTGAGGATAGGCGCTCACCTGGTGGCAGAGACCAGTACATAAATGTAGGAGAGGAAAAGAACTTGAGCGGGACCCCATGTCTGTCATGCAAACCCCTGAGCAGGTGAACCCCACAAGAACAGGTCTGTCCTCCAGGATCAGGAGTCCTTGGACCACTAAGGTCCACCTCCCCAACACACACACGTGCACACACACACACACACACACACACACACACACACACTTCTTTGCATGGACTCTGGGGTGGAGCCATGAGTGATCTGGAGAATAAGGTACCACAGGGAACTTTCTTGAACCCTTCCTGATTATCAGTAAGTGCTTCTTTCAGGCCATATGCCAATTACCAAGATACATTTCTATATCAGAATAAGGGGATTGCTTCTGCCAGGTTCTTGGTTGAATCACTAGATTCCAGAATCATGGAGACTTGGGTAAACCTGAGCAGAGGAGCTAGGCCCACCATGGAAGCAGAACCCCTACCTTAGGATGATATCATGGGCCTTGTAGCTCAGTCACTGCCCTGACCACAACTCTACTGGAAATACCAGGCCTCAACTTGTAACCGCCCTGGCCTGGGTACAGAGACCATGATGGCCTGGAAGTATCACAGAACATGGTTGATTGCCTGTACACCCACTGCCTGTCACGCAGCCACTCTCCTATGAGAAACTGAGGGAGAGAGAGAGAGAGAGAGAGAGAGAGAGAGAGAGCCTGAGGGCTGCCCTGCTCCAAGGGCGTCTTATGGAGAGATCATAGAACACAGACATGATGAAGGGCCAGACAGTTTCCCTCACTCGCCATCCTTCAGCTGAGCCTTTCTTTCACTACAGAGCCCACAGAGGCTTTAAACAATGGGGGTCACTACGTGGTGTGAGACGTGTAAAGTGTTGTCAATTCTAGGGACTCTGCATCTTGTTTTTCTTCCTAAAAGCTAAATAAAGTCGTTGTGGAAAGAACAGACAAGTTGGACAAATGAGAGCTGCCTGGCTGCTGGAGCCACAGGTGGTTTCTGCCCTCAGCTTCAATGACCTCAGGACCCAAGTGGCCATTGCAGCCACGGGAGGGTGTATGTCTTGATGTTCAAATGACACTGATCAGTAGACATTTGGGAGAATGGCCGAGGGTTGCCTGAACCTCTGGATCAAAGAGTCCTGTCCCCTTAAACTCTCAAATCCATCTCCAGTGAGGAGGGAATCTGTTTCTCAACCTACTCTGATGTGATGATGATAAAGAATTAACTCCTGCACCCAAGCCAGCCCCCCTGCACCCAGGAGGATTCTAGGCACCAGAAGAAGACACTTCTTCACCCTGTGGTTTCCCAGGTCTGCCCAAGTATTAGAAGGCCTCAGACTGAGATGAGAGTTGGAGGCACCCTTGCCTCAATGCTTCCATGATGGCGCTGAGAGAGGTGTACCTCTTAACCATGTGATGTGTCCATGTGCATGCGCACACCTCGTCCTTCCTCGGACTTTCCATTTTCACACAGGGAAGGAGCTGAAGGGTAGAAGGTTGTCAGGAAGATAATAGAGATGAGAGAGAGAGAGAGAGCACAAGCTCTCTCTGGAACACATGTGGCACCTGGACTACTGGACGAGGAAGGCTGTGACATTTGGGCCTCCAATGAGGAACCCCAAGGATAGAAAACCTGCAGTTTACAGGGGCTGAGGAGAAGGCCAAAGGGCTGCCCTGCCCTGTGCTTTCTTATGGAGTGATCACAGAACACAATAGCCCATTAGGATGAAGGGCAGGAAGATAGTTTTGTTTAGAAATCTAAGGGCCATGTGCCACCAAAAACAAACAAAAGTGTGAGTCAGAGTGAGCTGAACACCCAAGGAGACCAAGCACCGGGACGTGCATGGGCAGGAGTGTGGCCAGGTGTAGGTAGCTCTGCCTGCGGTCTGCCAATAGACTGTCTGCCAGATGCCGCCTATGAAGTGCTTTCAGGTCCCTTACTGCCCTGCCCAGCTCTGACCTGTGTAGAATGGCAGAGCCTGAGTCCTACCTGCCAGAGGGGGAGTTACTGTCAAAGCACAAAGAGCAGCTTCAGCAGCTAGTGGGTAGAACGCCATTGATGTATGTTTTTGGTATGTGTTGCCTTTGTGACCGTCCACTGCCATCAAGCGTAAATGCTCCTTCTCACTCCCCACCTGGCTGTGTCCCAGCTGGTCCCTCTGTGCTGTGGGCTAGTACTCACAGACAGCATAGCTCTTTCCTTTCATCTCTGGGGCAGGACCTGCTCCATCGCTGGCAGGTAGGCCCTAGAGACATGACTGATATCTGCGTTCATTTGGATACTTCCCGAAAGTGGGTATCCCTAACCCTTACCTGCAGGACAGACAGAAACACCTAATGAGGTGGTACACAAAAGGCTTGAACCAGCAAGTTCTTGGCATGTGCTCAGGGATTGCCTCTATTTCCAGTCCCCAGGGAGCTGAGATTTCTCCCTTCTTATTTGTGCATTCTGCTGGAACATGCTTTCCCCTGTGCAACCCCACACTCCCCTACACCAAATACATGCATTTTTACATGTGCCAGGTCTAAGCTCTCTGGAAGACTAGACTTATGCTGGAAGCCACACACCTGCACAGCCATTGTTCATGCTGAATGGCAGGTGAACCTTTCCATCCGAAGGCTCACAGGATCTGTGGACACTCAGCAGGAAGATGTGTGAAGCCTCTATGGCCTGGACTTGGATGTCTCTATGCATTCTTTGCCCCTGTTAATCATGCCCCCGAGTTATCATCGCTGGCTGTGTATGTTGAACCTGAGACTTGGGCTTTAACGTCACTCTGCCATGAAGACAGTCTGACTTTTGTTTTTTAGGAGTTTTAGACTTTGAGCAAATCCCCTGTTGTCCAGCACTGGAAACATAGCTGGTAAATTGATTCAAGACAAAACTTGTGTTTTCTGGAAAATGCAGGTGTACAGTAAGGGGGTATGATGGAAGAGGTCCTCTCTTGTGCTGAGCGTGCATGCTGTGAGGGCCATGGGAAGGCTTCAGACCCCACGGTGCCTGTGACTGCCTGACAGGTTTCACTGTGGACAGGAGAGATGCCATATAAGGGCCTGGCTGCCTGCTCCACTGCAATGACAAGATGCCACCAGCTGGCTAACATCAGTCACTAACCGCACGGGATGGCCTAAGAGCCCATCCCCAATTGTCCTGTTGGGGATTGGCACTTCAACATGCATTTTGGTCCACCCAAGTTCTCCCACCTTCTCCATATGCAAAGCTTAGGAAGGAAGGTATGGGCTGTCATTGACAGCTGCCCCAGAATGCCTGGAGAAGCAGACTGTGTACCCACAGCTCTGCCTCAAAAGCTTTACAAAGACCCTACTGTCCCATAGCTGGAAAATCTTAGTCTGTAGAACCGAATTAACCCATTGGTCATATGGGCTCCATCCTGTATGGTGTGTGATTACTGCGTCCATGAGTGGTGGCTGCTGACTTGGTCTGCAGGAGCTCTTCGCACACTGAGGCCTGAGCTGGCCAAGAGTACTTAAACAGAAACCCAACAAAAACTCCATCAACACAGCTGTGCGGTTTCTCTTCATGCACCCAGATGCTGTGTTCCCGACAGAGCAAGGGGATTGGAGGTGTGGGGATCAGACATCAGTGAAGCTTGGCTGGCAATGTTGCTCAGCTGTTTATATTTTCTTTAGGCAAGCTGTCTTATTTCCCCAAATAAAAGGGTTGGGTTTCTGAGGTGCTGATAGCCCGTGGAGCCTGGAGCTGATACCCCAGAGTGCCACGTTTAAAATGGGAACCATTCTGTCTGTCTGCACAAAGGCCCATGGGATGATTGACTCATCCCAGGCAAAGAAGGCCAGAGCCCACCTGCATGGCTCTGGTCCACAGTAGATACTGCAGGATCCCTCAAGCATAGACACATAGTCTGTATCATCAGGCCCATCTGTGGGTGTCACAAGAGGGGCCAAAGGACATACCCACATCACTCCAGAAGAAATATATCCTCATCGCTCCAGGAGAGACACTCCCACATTGCTCTAAGAGAGAGCCATCTCATTCCACTTGCTCCTTTTAGAAGAAGGTCATACTCCACCCTGCTTCCTGTTCTAGTAGTCAAACCTATGGTGTCCTGCACCCTAGGCAAGCACTCTTAACCACCAAGCCATATTCCAGCCCGGTGGAGGCTTTGGAAACCAGTGTGATAGTCTCTCTGGCTGAGACTTCCTGGACTTCTCAGGAAGATATACACTACGGTAATCCACATGAGAGCTGGCCGCTCCCATCTTCCTCATCTCGGTGGTCAGTCTTAAGGCTCAAAGCCAAGCTGTGAAGCAAGAGCTTCCATCTTCTCCTGGGTCCTGTTGAGGACCCTCTGGCTGCCTCCTCTCTATTCACCTCAGTTACTCAATGGGCGTTTGTGAAATATACATCCAGCTTCCTGGACGAGATGTGGGCGGCAGGAGTCAGCTGTCCACTGGCAAGCTGTGTACAGGGCAGCAGAGGAAGCTAAGGCAGCTGGGAAGAACTGGCTATTTCCAGACTCACAGTATAGACCGTTTCAGAAGAACCTGTGGCTAGCAGGCTGAAGAGCAGGACCTCCTGGGAGCCTTCTGTGTGCCTATACTTACAGCCCCAGCCCCAGCAGGTGTTCAGCACAGACTTACTCCTTAGACACACACTGTAGAGTGCCTCAAAGGTGAGCCACAGAGAGTCTGGCGCTCACCTGGACCTTGTGCACAGCGGGCAGCCTTTGGAGAGCACCTGTAAGATATTTTAGAAGCATAGTTGCCCAGAAAGAGCCTCCCAGCCTGACCTGGAAGGACAAGTCCAGAGGCGAAACTCTGTGAGGTCTAGGAGTGAGTGGAGCACCAACAGAACACGACCTCCCCAGTGGCACCCAGATGAAGCCCACTGTCCTCATAGAGAGGCATCCTCCACCCGCTCTTGCCATGTAGGAACGGAGAACCATTTGCTAGGCTTAATTCTCAAAGCCTAGCGGTGAGGAATGTTCTTCGAGGCTCTTTGGTTCACAGAGCATCATTTCAGGGCCTGCAGAAGATGGGACTAGAAATGAACCTTCCCTCATCACATGACTGAACATCTGTTAATGATAATGTCATTGACACTTGGTTGGAGGAACCCTGGAAGCCAGTGAATCCCACAGGGACACAAACTCTGAGGTAACTCAGGTCACACCTGACAGCTGTCCTTAGACTGTATGAGGAGCAGGCTCCCCACACCAGCAACTGTATCTGAGAGTCCTGTGCCCTGCAAGCGACCATGATGTCCAAGGTTGCAGGACCAGAGTGGAATGGGTGGCTGTCAGGTGCACACAGTGTCAGCTATGCCTGATGACACACACACCTCTCATGGGCACACAGACTCAGCATTGTGTTGTGCCGGGTGTGAGGGAGCAGTTACAGCAGGAGCCAGCAGCCCACCTCGTTCATGAGGGCGTGCTTTGTGCCTGACAGCTGGCCCAAAAGATTGCCGTTAATCCTTCATGCACTTGCTTTCCATAATAAACCATATATCATAAACTCACAGCTTTGGTAATATGATGTTTTCAGCGTGCCATTCCGTAGCATGGCAATGAGCTGCCCTGCACCAGATCCCCTTACCTGCTCCACCACCACTCAGCCTAGAATGGAGACATTGCGTCACACCCCTGCTTCCCTCTGGCGCAGGAGACGGACCAGCGCCTGGGGCTTCTGTGCAGCATACATTCTTTCTATTTCCTGACTAATAGGAAACAAGAGGCCCCTTCCTACCCGGCTCTCAACTCCACATGAGAAATGCAGACACAGGCGATCTTCAGATGTGTAGCCCTGGGACTTCTGTGGACGCTGTGAGGGGTGGTTTGTAACTTCAGTTGAGAAGGCAGTTGTGGGGAGCCCCAGAGAAGGGCCAGCAGAATATGACTCTTGGATCACTCCTCTGCCAGAGGGACAGGCCGCTCTGCCTCAAGCAGTTCTCAGCATCACCAGTGGCTTCCACCTTTGAGTGATAGGTGGCCCAGCTGCCTCATTCATGGACAGATATCATGTCAGGTGTGGGACTGTGACAATGTGCTTTGGACAGGAGGCAAGGGCCTGCCACCTTGGGGTCCGCAGGTGGCAGGAGACACTTCAGGCCCTCTCTCCCTTTGTGCCGACTTGTGCAACACTCTCTCCCAAACACCAAGCTGAACTCTGGTTTCGAGAGTGAGGGACATAAACAAAATAGTATCACTGGAATGGTAATTCTCAAGTCTCTGTCCATACCTGTCCAATAAAACAGGCCTCAACCCCCAGGCTGGTAGTGTGGTAATTCGTGAGTAGAGCTGGTGTCCCAGTCCAGACAACCAATAAGGAGGAGGCAGAGGGCAGAGTGGAAAGGGAGTAGCAGTGAGGTGCCAGTACACAATAGGGACTACATAGGGTCCACCCAAAACCCCAATCCTGGCTCATTTTGCATCTCTAGAGAGAGAACCTTGGCAATCCGACTATCAGGGCTCATGTTCCTTGTGGACATGTAGAGGCTCCTTGCATTCGTCTTGCCCAGGCGACCATTCAGATCCAGGAAGATCTGAGGTGGTCAGCGAGATGTTGGGACAGCGCAGGGCCGAGGGATTTTAAACAGGTCCTAACAACACAATCTACACGACTCCCCAGTGCAACCGCACCCACTGCTTGTCTGGCCTCTGGATTGCTGGACCAGGTCCAGCCCACGCTCAGAGTCCCTGCCCCTGTGTGGCAGGTAAATTACCTTCTCTGGCATTTACTGGGCAGCTGTGTTTGGGACTGTGCCTTTCATGTCATGCTGGGCAGTTGGGGTTGGGTTTTTACAGATCTTATAGGCCGCTTTATGGGAGAGTTGCCTTGGCCTTGGGACCTGGCTGGGGACACAGTGCCATGAACAGAGCAGCTCAGTCTGGAAATAATTCAACCTTCCAGTCATGTCAGGTTTTTTTTTGGTTTTGGGGTTTTTTGTTTTGTTTTGTTTTGTTTTGTTTTTTTAATCACAAGCTCTGAAAATGACCAGTCTTGTTTAGAATCGAACCTTCACATGCAGACATTGGCTTTGAATGGAGGGACTCCTACCCTGACTCCTTCTTGCTGGTCTACTTCTGCTCTCAGTGACATTGGTGACTGTTTCCGACCAGGCCTATGCTCACAGAAACTGGCTGGACACAGCTTTGCCCCAGGTGCCTCTCAGGGTCTGCCTTCTACTGGGTTCTCGCCAATTCTGGATTTACAATGTGGTTGAGCCAGCTGGACGGAGACTGAGTGGGGGTCGTTCCTGAAGCATGGCTTACCCCCACAGAGCTGTCTAGACGGGCTCGTGCCTGGAGCTGAGTTAGTACCTGAATAACACATTTCACTGCAAGCTGTAGAACCCAGACGGCCAGGGGCTTCCTCCTCCTCGGCGGCCCCTGGGAGCTACAGTCCTTAGGAAGGGTGGGGCCCACAGCCAATTTCATATATTCGACTTTCTAATGTCAGAGGGATGGGTTTCCCTTCCTTCCTTTTTTGTTAAATGCCAGGATGTCCGCCACCCTCGTTCTTAGCAACACCTCCCATCCCACAAAGCAGTCTGAGGACATTCCCAGAAAGGAGGCTGTTACCTGCCTGCAGCTATGACTCCCATGGCCTAGGCAAGAGGACAGATAGGGTGGCTGATGAGCTGACTGAGGCCTTCACTGGAACGCTTTTCCAGGCAGCACTGTGTGAAAGAGCACTTGCCTTGGGGTCCCTACTCCTCATCACCCCTTTTACCACCACAGCTCCAGAGGCAACTGATGACTGTTGGGGCTAAGGGCTTAGTGGCTAAAGCACAGATGGGCAGGATAATGGGGAAGACTGGGGAGGAGCGCTTCCAGATCCCACACTGATCAAGACACCAAGTGCCTATCTATAGGCCATCAGGAGCCTGAGTCGCCTCCATCTCAACATGTGCCTGGTGTTCTGGTGTGACTAGGTCCACTCCCCTCTCTCCAAGGGTGCCTCCCTCCTTTGACACCCAAGGGTGGCTTGGAGGTCAGCTCTGGGGTCCAGGCAGGTGGACCTTTACAGACCTTGTTGGGAGGCAACCCATAAAGCCCACTGCCAGGCACCTGTCCCTCCTCTGTAGAGCTTGACTCACAGGAAATGCTGGCAGCACCTCCCTTTCTCTCACGTGACCATCTGACCTCTGATTCCCAGCCAGTTGTCCTGGCATCATAATGTGTGTATTGTCGCTGGCATGAATCCAGCATAAGCCGCCTGGTTTCCAGAGCCATAGTGGGCACACGTGGCACGGTATCACGGGCAGGGGCTCTACAGCCTCTCTCGGAAGGCTATTGGGGCACCACACAAAGATCAGCCCTGTGTTAGCTCTTGCCCTTGGCTCACCTGCTCAAGTCACACTCTCTGAATGAGCCACTCTGGGGTCGGTCATCCTGGGGTCATTCCTGGGGTCACCTGGACTTGCATGCAGAGCGCTGACTGGAGGACCCACGCTACTTCAGCCAAGTGTGCTTTGGGGGCTGAATATAAGAGTCTCAAACTGAGAGTCTAAGCAGCATGAACCGCTGCCGTCCGCCCTGATGGAATGTCTGTCAGCTTCTTCAGAGACACAGCCGCTCCAGAGCCTGCCTCACCCACTCAAGCCAGAAGTCTTAAAGAGCAGAATGAATGAAAATGGGATGAGGGAAGCTGCAGCAGCCAACAGCTCTGTTGCCTTCTGTGGCCATAGAGACTGAGCCGCTGACGCTTGAGTGTCCCACAAACCCATCACTGGGAAGAGGGCACACAGAGCAGCAAGCTACAACTTATCCCCAGCCCAGGTCCTGGCCAGGACCTCCACCCTACAGTGGGGGCCGATCTGTGTGGGAGGCTGCCCTTCCCAGGAAACTCCCAATGGAGGCAGGCTTCAGAAGAGTTCCACATTCGTGGTTCACAGCAGCTGGTTGTGCAGAGGCCTGGTCCTGATGAAGAACAGATGCACATTCCTGCTGGCTCAGACCATGGCTAAAGATTATTTTCCTCAAAATGCAGATATGCTTTTATTTATTCACGGAGAAGCTGGGCCTCCCTTTGTGGCGTGCGTGTTTGTATGTGGAGTGTGTGTGCCTCTTGAAGAGGCCTCAGTGGTTGGGCCATCCCTCACGTGGCTGACCTGCTGCCAAACCCACCCATGCATAGTGTGTGAAGAGGAGAGACATTCTGAAGAACTCTGTAGCTGCTCATCGTGCGCATGGCTCACGCTGCACAGTGCCGCTGAGGGTCACCTGCAAAGCGCCTCAGCCACCCAGATGTGTCTGATGAAACAGGCAGACTAGCCAGAGAACAGTGGCCAGGAAGCAAATGGGAAGAGCCAGGTCCCAGGGTCTACTTGCCACCTCTTCCTCTGACATTGTTTTTCTAATCCTCCTGTAGAAACTGAGCCCCTGAGCAGAGAAGCTTGCTGTCTGCTCTGGCCACGGCCTGGGGCTGGTTCCAGGCCACAGAGCTGCATCTTCTCTGTGGTTCTTCCCTATACTGAGAGCCTTTTTGTTAAAAGTGGAGAGGGGAACTGGGAGGCCCTGCTTGGGGCCTCCTGTGGGTTTCCAGGGCTCTGGGGTCTCCTGGGGCTGAATGGCCTCCTGGGGCTGTGGGGTTTCCTGGGGCCGCTTGGTCTCTTCTCCTGGGGCTGCCTGGCCTCCTGGAGCTGGCTGCAGACTCCTTAGTTGGGTGTGTGAGCCAGGAGGGCTGCATGGAGATGTGGTCCACTCGCCCACAGGAAAGGTCCTTCTGGTTCGGTGTCTCCCGGCTTCTCTGCTTCCTCAGATGCTCATCCACCTCAGCTTGCTCACTGAATCCAACCCGGTGCATGCTCAGTTCCCACACCCGCAGAACTGACTACAGGCGTCGGTAGCAGCGTTACAGCAATACCTCCAAGCTGAAGTTTTCACTTTGATTGCTACAAATCCACGGGCCCTCAGGCCCAGAGCTCCTACTGCCGTTTTGCAAATAGGTTTTTATAGCACGCTAGTGCTGGGGGAGATTCCAAGGAAAATAGTCCTCTTCGTATTAGAACCAGCTGTGACTTTCTCAGCCAGTGACTCACCCTGTTTTTAATTGGGTGGGAGAAGCGGCAGAGACAGAGGGGCTCAGTCAGGGCACTGTTTGTTTTGCACGGGGTACCCTAGCCACAGCGTAGCCTACCCATCTGCAACTTAGGTTTGTTTAACTGTTTCTTCCCTCCTCACAGTTCCAATTATAAAGACAGAACCCACGGACGACTTTGAGCCAGCTCTGACCTGTGGACCAATGAGCCAGGGGCTTAGTGCTCTGCCCAGGCCCTACTATAGCCAACAGCTCACCATGCCTCCCGATCCCAGCTCCTGCCTCGTGGCTGGCTTTGCCCCCTGCTCACAGAGGAGCACACTGATGCCCACACCTCCCAATGCAAGCCCAAAGCTGCACGACCTCTCCTCGACTGCCTACCCCAAAGGCCTCGCCAGCCCTGGCCACAGTGGTCACCTTGGACTTCAGCCACCAGCTTCGGAGGCCCCCACCATGCAGGAAGTGCCGAGACCCATGGCCATGCAGCCCAACTCGCCTGAGCAGCCCCCACCCGCCAGGCTGCAGCCGCAGGTGAGTCCACATCTGAACAGTAGCTGTTCCCTTGGTTGCCAACAAGTGCTCTGTCCCAACAGCCCCTCTTCTCCACTTCCGTCCGCTGCCCACGAGCCAACCTGCTTACAGCCCTCAGCCCTCCCTCCTGACGTGGGCCGCCAGCAGCAACAACTGCAGAAGGTTCAAAGAAATGAATCTCCAGCCGCACTACCAGAGGTGCGTGAGGACAGTGATCATAATTTGGCCCCTATTCCTGTAGTGATCAAGCAAGAGCCTGAGGAATTGGACCAGTTATACCTGGATGATGGTAAGTGCCTGCACTCGAGCAGGTGTGCGCACAGCCACTGAGTTTGGGAAGGAAGGGGTGACATGGGTGGAAGACAGTTCCCAAGCGTGCTGTGTAGTGTAGAACCGTCTCCAGCCAGCAGGCTGCATGTCAGTGTTTCTGCTCTGGCCATCTTGGCAACTCCTGCCTGGGCCATCTTGGCTCAAACTTAAGACTCTCAGATTTGGTGTCGAAAGCAAAGCCCAGGTTGACTGCCCAGGTCAACCCCAGAAAGTCACAATATAAGAAGAAGGCCTCTCCCAGAGTGTGGCCATTGTAGTTCAAGCATCTAGAAGCTTCTTAGAGAAAAGTCTCAAAATGAACTCCTGGTTCAAGGCAGCCATGTAAAAATGTTCAGATGTGACAGCACCGTGAGCCTGTGTGAGGCCGGTGGACGGGAACTATGCCAAGGTGGCTTTGGCAGCATGTGCGATCTCCTCCCAGGACAGGAGAGCTTGCTCTGGGCAGAGACATACCTGGATGAGTGTGTCCAGCTTTGCCCAGACCACTCGTGGTGGGCACAGGACCTGTGAACACTAACGCTTCTTTCTCTGTGGTGACAAGGTGGGCCTTTGTTCTGCATGTGTTTGTTACTCTTCTTTTGGATTCTCGCTGTCCCTGCTGAGTGATAAGAGTTTTCCTGATCACATGACTGTCACAGTGGCCAGACATGTGACTGAAGGCCAAGAGCATGGCCCACTGGGAGTGGGTTCAGTGGTGTTTTCCAGCTTGCTCGGGTTGTTTGTGGGAGTTGGGGCTCCCTCTGAGGCCTGCTGGTCTTCCCAGATGTGGGCTGTTTCCCAGGCCAGGTGCATAGCAGCACACGTGGAGCAGGTCCAGCTCCTGGCTGCACCTGGACTCAGGTGAGGCCCGGGATGGCACCAGGGCTTGCTCGGCTCCACAGCTCTGAGGCTGAGGCCTTGCAGCCTCTCAGTTGTAATCCCCTGTAATTCTGCCCAAAAGGCTGATGACCCTTTTGTTTCAAGGGAAACTCGGAGAAGAACATTTGAAAGAGGGTGCTGTCCTCTGGCTTCTGGGACTTCTCCTTGATGCCGAAGGCATAGGGTGAGCTGGATTGGGGATGAGAGACTATCCAAGCTCCCTGTGGACAGGCCCAGTGTCACCCCACCCCCGGGCACACGGTTAACAAGGATCTTATATTCTGCGATTGTAAAACTTCTTACTGAACATTGTTCTCCTCTATATTCCTAACTTAGAGCTTTGGAGGATTGATTCATGCAAAATTTTTGCTCAAAAATCTATTCAATTCTTGAACCTAGAACCTAGTGTCCTGCTCTTTGGCACATTTGCTGGGCATGCTCATGTGCCTCTGAATAAGCCCTCACAGACTTGTGGGAGGCTTCCTGCCTCCCTGGTTCTCTAATCTTTGGATCCGTGTTGGAGGACTGTGGCTGCCCTGAGAAGTTTCACTCGGACTCAACCTCACACACACAGTTCTCCTTCCACGTAACTGTGGGGCTGGGGTAACCCCCAGCGCTGCTTCCCAGCGCTGCTTCCTTAGCAGGAAGATTCCGCCTGTGTTCCTGGTGCCTGCTCAAGTGGACACTGGCCAGGGTGGACACTGGAGACTACATCTAGGGTCTCACCTTCTATGTTGCCTCAGGGAGGGGTGGTGTGGGCCTGTGGGAGCATTGTCATCTGGTCAGAGGCCAGCCCAGAACTCCCACATCTGGGCAGTGCCCTCTGGCCCAGAAACAGGAAGCTGATCTTAGCCAGGTTTCCCACTGACCCAGAGGCCACTGTGGCCGACGTCAGACAGGCCTTTGTTGTGGGCATTGAATGAGAGCAGGTGAGCCTTTGGGGAGGAGGGGACACTGTGTCCAGGAAGCCACAGAGCAGAACTCGGGACTTGGGCTGCCCACACGTGGCACGGGATGTATTTTGTTGAGTTTTACAACGTGCCCCGAGAGAACATTTGAGAGTCTCCCATATCGGGGTGCAAAGAAGGGGTGCTGACTTAGAAAACAGGAAACCTCTAAAGGAAATGAAGGGTAAGAAGAGGAGCCACGTATTAGGCATGGGGACATGTCCTGGATGCTGTGTCTTTTCCAGTGGATCTCAGTTTGAATTCCCCAGGGAAGGAGCAGAAAGAGAGAGGTGACAAAGACAGACAGAGACACACACGGAGAGAGAACGAGGACAAACTGAAACACTACAAAATCTAACTCAGAAAGTCAGACTCTGTTTTTCCAAATTTCTTGCTTGCAGTCATTCTTCATCAATTTACCCAGTGTGGAGAGCTACATTTTGGAAGATACACTTTATTTAAAAGTAGGAAGGCCGAGGGGGTGGGGGCAGGGATGGGGGTGACCCTCTCCCAGTCATCAGGTTGGGTCCCCGGGACACGTGAGAAGAAGAGTGTGGAACAGGCCTCAGACTCCTGCTTCCTCCTGGAATCTCACTCTTCACTAGCAGGAAGCGCCCACAGCTGTCTCCAGGGCGGTGTCTAGTCTGGAGTACAGTCACTGTTGGAAGGAACACAGGGACAAACTGCTGACCTGGAGGTCCCCAAGCTGTAGGGCACGTAGTAAGCAATCTGGGGGAGGGGGAGTAGCTAACTGATCACCAACCAGCCCTTCAGTGCTTAGAGGTCTCCTTTAATTATGTCTTCTGGCTTCGGGGTTCACACTATGCCATGTTATGGCTGCTTGGTCTGAGAGGAAGTAGGAAGAGTGGATCTTATTTACATAGTGGTTTTCATGTGGGTGGGTTGGTTTTTTGTTGTTGTTGTTTTGGTTTGGGTTTTTTGTTTGTTTGTTTGTTTGTTTTGGCATTTTGATTTTGTTTTCTGAACACAACAAGAAAAGACAGTACTAAAGTATGATATCCAGTCTTTGAGAGCCTGTGAAACTCCTACACAGAAATTCTCAGTGTTGGCACCATGAGGCCATCAGGAAGTCAGTGCGGGGCACAGTGCAGCCCCACTCGGGGACTACAGAGCCACTCGTTAGGGTTTGGTACACCTCCCAAATCTCTCCTTATCTCAAGGAGTAAATCCCCCCTTTTCCAGGAGTCCTTTTATTTCTCCCTTTAAGTCTTGCTAAGAATGTATTTGACCCATTCATAAGCCTCAGTGAAAATGTCTCTGTTCCAACAATCTGCGTAAGACTAACTTAAACTTCTCACGGTTAGATTGTGAAGGTGTTACTGCTGTGGCCCTCATGTGACTTTAAACGCAGACGTTTTGAAAGGTTCCGCCAACGCTGAACGTTAGCTGTTTTTGTACTGTCCTCTTCAGTTGCCTGTCTCGGCCACTCCACTGCGTGACTGTGCTCCACTGTGTCACACATGAGTGTGAGCATGGCCCTGCACTAAAAGTTCCCCTCACGCACATCAGGGACTCCTAAGATACCACAAGGCATGCAGGGTTTGTTCCCACATCTATGCAAAATGGGACCCTGCCACAGAATTGCTTTGGTGCCACGCAGCCAGGCTGCTTTCAGCTTTGTGGCTGAAGCAGCCTAAAGGCTTTAGCCTCTCGGTCTGTCATTGTGCTCCCCCCGCCCCACACATATACACACACACTAATGGTGACCACCCCACGGTCCTTGCCACAATCAAGCCTTTCAGCTCCATCAGTGGCTGCTGGCTGTCCAGTAGTCTAGATGTCATCAAAACAACGAGCAGGTAGACAAGGCTGCCCAGCTGTGTCTGCTGGCTGCCTGAGTTTCTTTCACTCACCCTCCCCTTCTTTCCTGAGCTTAAGCTGCTCTGGAAGAGAACAAAAAGCTTTCCTCATGGAAAGTTTGACTAAGCTGGCATGGTGCCCAGGCCCAAGCCTTTCCCCGTTGCTAGCAATGATGGCAAGAGCCTGTATACAGCGATCAAACACACCAAGTCATGAATACTGTGGACACAGGCCACCCCATGACAGAGAGGAGAAAGAATTCAGCCGTGCACATATCTCATCGGGCCAATCCTTCCTGCCCTGGGGTGCCTGCCTGTGAGTTGGGAGGCACAAAGATTATGCTATACACCACCAGAGTCTGAGACTGCTGTAGGCACGGTAGACCAGCCAGCTATATAAGTAGCTCTTTGGAGTCCCCAAGGGAGGGAGCTCCCAACATTCATGAGTTCACCAGGCCCAGGCCTGTAGCTGCTGCTCCAGAGCTTCCAACTTCGCTGCAGGCCGAGCAAATCACAGAAGGCTAATTCCAAGCCCTTGTGCACACCACAGGGCATCAGGCAAGCAGATGTTGGCATAAGTATTCCAGTTCATATCTAGCTGTACTCCCGTAGAGCCGCACTGTGGGGCAGGCAGTCAATTACCAGGAAGCTTGCTGGGAAGTACCAGAGGGCTAGCGTGTGCTCCAAGACAGAAAGAAGCCAGGCCGGGGCCTCTGCCATCTAGAGGCTCTCTGCCCCTTCCATGCGGACAGACACAGGCAGCCAGTGGGATATGACCAGTCTGCTGAGTCGGACTTTCTAAACATAGTGTGTTTGGCCATCATAGACCTGTACTGGAGCTGCTGCAGGCCAGCAGCCTAGAACCTGTGGAGTCATGATGTACATCTCGGTGTTTTCCAAATGGCAGAAGGACAGGCAGGAGGAAGGCTGTTCCACGGACAGCTGCCACTTGAGGGACTGAAGTAGAGCGTCTCTGGACTCTGAGCACTGTTTCCAGTTGCATAGCTTAAACAGTATATGTTCTATGCAGAGTCCTTGGCATTATCCTGTATACCATCCCATATAGTCTTCTTCCGGGGAGGGGAATTCAAATGCATTGCTTTCCGCCGTTACCAACAGTCATTATTAACAAGCCAAGCTTATTTTCTTCCTTATATGAAAAGTTTCTGACATTATTAATTTGAAGTAAGACAATTAGGCAGAACAGAAAAAGCTGACGGCCGGGGCTAGACAGACTCTCTGGGCCGAGAGAGCATGCTCATTGGTGCCAAAGATCTTTCAGAGCTTCGAGGCCAGGAGGGTGCTCAGGCACATCTTCGAGGTGGCTCTGTGGGCGTATTTGTGGCACTTCTGCAACTCCCAGCAAACTCAAAACAGCAGCAACATGTTCCTGTGTGTCTTGTGACTGAAGGCAGATTTGGTTTTTTTTCTTGCATGTGAACACTGCTCTCCTCCTCTGGACAGGTTAAAATTCTTCCAGAAAAATCCCAAGGATGTTTCCCCACATCTTGTCACTTCATAGAGCCATGCTGTACAATCCAGGCGCAGTTTTTTCCCCCCACATATTTAGTTGGTGCTGCAGATCTGTACCACTATGTTGGCTTCAGAGCACAGAACCATCGAGTGTGGGTGGCATTGAGAAGCATGTCCATCACATTCCGTGGTAGCCAGCATGAGTGTGGCGCCCTCTGTTGAGACTGTTCCTGAAGACTGGAGGGGTCCCTTAATCACCTGGCTTTACGCGTTTCTGCTCCTGGAGCCACATCACTTGTTTGAGGAATGTTCTAGATGCGATAGTGTGTTCTTGCTTCTGGGATCCAGAGGATCCGGGGGACCCAGGTGAGCTGAACATGGGTGGAGAACACTGGTGGCTTGATCATAGTGAGTGTCCCCCATCCTTGCTAGAAACATCATCCTCAGCCCAGATTGACCCCTGACGCTAATACCTAAGAAAACCAGTGGCAGCAAGGGGTGAACACCATGGAGCAGGCACTGTAGCTCTCCCATCTACCCCATCCTGCGAGCAGGAGCAGATGCCATTTCCAAAGGCAACTGCAGCTTTGAGAGATGTCATTTGACAGTCGTGAGTGGCAGACTCCAGCATACCATCTCCCCAGGCTTAGTCCACCATGGAATATCCCCCCACCCTGAGACATGCAAGCAGACACTATATCTCTGGCATGAGCTGGCCTCAGGAGCCAGGGAGGGGCCTGCTAAGTACTGTGTTATTCACCACAGAATTCCTTCTAGTTCTGTGAGGTACTCTGGTATCCTGGCAAGGGCAGAATGGAGGTAGAAGTTCCTAAACAAGGGGTGGGTATCTCATATGCCAGCTGTCCTCCGAAGCAACAATGCTGGCAAATCTACTGAGTCACCACTGTTAGCATCTAGACTTTAAAAGGGCAATGTTGCAAATTGGAAAGCCAGTACTCAAGAAACCTGTTTTAGCTTGGGGTCACCCACCTCCATTCTTGTCCAATGGAGGAACTGATATCTTACTGTAGTCAGAGGCTGAATTCCCCCCCAAACCCAATATGCAGTCGGGAACTCAGGATGGTCTCAGTCTCAGGTGTGTTGGAAAATATCTGCCCCTGGCCACACTCACAGTGGTGGCGATGCTGAAGCTACTCAAGACTGTGATATCAGTGTGCAAGCAAGAGACGAGCCAAAGTAGCCAGCTCAGGGTCAGAGGAAGCCCTACCATCCTCCATTGCCTGGAGAGCTGCACGTGTGCAAGTTCGTGAGCACGCTCAGGAAGGGAGGCCAGGTGCTCGCCTCTGCTGCCTCGGGACCACACAAGCAGAAGAGAAGTCATGCTGGCCCACATCCCGCAGTCAAAGGTGTGGCCAAGCATGCAGCATTTCCTGATAAAAGCTGGGAGATTTCATGGCTCATGACAGAGAAACCTCACAATCGACTGACCACAAACCAGCAGCTCTTATGATGTAAGCCTGAGCCCAGCACAGAAGCCTACCAAGCAAATAAGAACTTCTAGGAAGGGAACAGAGCACTTAGTGTGATACCCGCAACAGAGGCGGTTCTCCCCATGTCACTCAAAGCAGTCAGAGCACTCTTCAGGTGAGGCTCCCTGCTCAGGTGATATTGATTTGTGGCAAGCTGATGTTAAAACCAACCATAGTACCTGGTAAAAGTTACTACACAGACACATAAAAAAGTGATGTTAACATATTTTAATTAACATATTGTAATTCCTTTCTTTTGTCTTAAAAGAAGACTATAAAACAATGATTATAAAACTGCTTATGGACTTATAAAATTAAAAAAAATGCACCATTTATATGACAGCAACACACAGAGGAATGGGTGAGGAAGAGCCACATCATATCAAAGTGTTTATACATTACTAAAAACTAGAATAACCTGAAATGATAAATGGCAAAGGTGTCAGGCCTAAGCGTGTCCGCTGCAGCACTGCATGAAGTGTGAAAAGACTGAGAACTTGGATAAAAAGTCAGAGACTGTCAGACTGAATTAGAAACAAAACAAAATAGGATCCAGCTATGCATTGCATATAAAAGATGCACTTTTGATTTGAACATGACAGCAGGTTGAAAGTTAATGGTGGAAAGGGACATCTTACCAAAGATCTCTGGAGCAGCTTGCACTGAGGTGCAGCCATCTTTTGTGGCTGATGAAGGCCTGACCCAGGCTTGCTTACAAAGAGCCTTATTCAATCATTACTTCAAAGGTTGAGGGGCATGGTACTAGAGCAGGCCACTTGTTGGTCGGACCCCTTCTCAGTTGTGTCCCATCATGTCAGAGATGTTCATGGATGGAAACATCTCACCAGCTATGGATTAAATCATAAAGAGAGACTGGGACTCAATGGATCCTTTTAAAGGACAGCGCCATCACATGCTTGGCTCCATCTCTTAATAATGCTACTTCTCAGCATCACCTCCTGAGAAACAAGCCTTGGTTCAGAGAGTAGCCTCTGGGGCAAAAGCAACGAATACTAGATAAGACAAACTTCAATACAAAAATGAGTGTTATTACAAAAAAAAAAAAAAAAAACAGTGATGGTGAAATTCCTTTGAGCATTTTATAATTGCAATAATAAATTGGTACATACAATACTGCCCCATAGGACATGAAACAAAAAAATTATAGAACTGAGGGAATATGTAGACCCCCAAAACTCCTAGATGTTTCTGTACTCACTTCTGAGTGGAACAAAACAACTGCACAGAAATCAGCAAGGATATAAAATAAACCTGACCTAGAGGCTCCCATAGAGCCTTCTAGAGAAGCATGCATGTGGAAGGTTCCAGAACAGAGTTCTTCCTAGGATATAAAGCAAACCTCAACGAGTTTATAAATATTAATTTTGAACACAATAGAAATAAGTGTGAAACTGCTCCGGTTCACAGCTTATTGGTGGATTAACACCGTTCTAAGATCCTAAGTATAAAACTGGCAAGCAAGAAAGATAATTTGTGTTTGTAAGATAATTTGAATTAAAAGCAAATGATACGTGAAATATCAAGACTTTTAGAATGCAAGAAAAGCAGCTATTTATAAGGAAATTTATAGCCTTAAATGCTGATATTAGAAACAATTAAAAAGATCTCAAATTGATAGCCTAAAGCCTTTCCCAAAACTCCTCCCTCATTTCCTCCCTGTAGCACCCTCCCTCACTGTTTTCCCTATTTCTCTTCCCCTACTCCTCAGAGAAGGGGAGGCCCTTCCCATCCAAGCATATCAGGACTGAGTACATCCCCTTCCACTGTGGCTCTGACAGGGGAAAGAGATCTAAAAGCAAGCATGAGAGTCCATGTAAGAGTCACCCTGCATCCCCCTTACTAGGGAACCCATATGAGGATCTAGCTGCCCATCGACTACATCTGTGTAGGGGCCCATGCATGCTCCTTGGTTGGTGCTTCAATCTCCACAGGCCCCCTTGGCCCTAGTTAGTTGGCTTTGTTGAGAGTGATGAACCTAAGGCAAGTCAAAGGAACGAAAGAACAGAGGTAAAGCAGAAAACAATGAAATTGAAAAATAAAAGAGAAACCAATAAAATCAAAAGACTATTCTTTGAAAATAAAAAATGATAAATCTTCAGTTTGATAAATAAAAGTTATAAATGAAAGCTGAAAGTCCTGGCTTTTCAGCTCCTAGAAGGATTATAAAGAAACGCTAAAAGCACTGTGGTGCCCACGAACTTGACAACCTGAATAAAATGGAAAAACTCTTAGATACAAACTGCCTAAACTGACTCAAGAAGAAACAGAAGAATATGAATAGACCTATAACAAGCAGAGGAAATAAGTTACTAATTTTAAGGTATTAACATAAAGAAAACCTTAGGCCAAGACAGCCTTATTGGTGAATTCCATCGAACATTTCAAGGAGCAAAACTATACCGGTGTTCACAAGCTTCCAGGAAACAGAGACAGGGCGCACCTCCTACTGATTCTTGATTGTAATGTTATGTGAAAGCCAGAGGAAAGCATCACAAAAGAAACATAGACAAAAGCAGGATGTGAATTCAGAGGCAAAAACCTGTGACAAACCAGGCCTGGTCAACAGCACTTGAAGAAAAGCTGATACACCGTCAACCGAGTGAAATTCACCCCGGCAACGTGATGTTGGTTTCACACCTGAAAAGCAATGCAGAATGAAAACAAGCATTGTCCAGTCATCTCAATAAATGGAAAATTTCAAGTCATCCAATCCAAGCGCTCACCTGGTGACGATCACCTCCAAAAGCCCAGAGTGGACATCACACTCCCCGAGAATGATGGAGCACCATACCCCTGAGACAAGGAATGAGGCAAGGAATCCACTTTCACTTGCATCATTCTGAACAGGTCTGTACAATCAGGCAAGAAAAAGAAGTTTAAAGACTAGAAAAAAAAAGTTAAATGTCTTCATTTGTAGATATGTGAGCCCATATGTAGAAAATCCTAATAAATCTGCCCCAGAAGAAAAGAAACTGGATATTCAAACTAATTTGTAGTTAGAGATGAGATTAGAGTACAGAGCAGTTCCACTTCCACATACAATGAGTAATTTTAAACAAAATTAGTGTTTTCATGATACGGTTAAAAGGATAAGACACTTGCGAGTAAACTGACCGAAGCAGTGAGAGACACTCAGTCACCAGCATTGCGGTGACTGAGCTTCAGCTGGGTCAGTCACGAGATGGTAAGTGACTGCGTGACAGCCTTCTCCAAGCCCATCTGTAGAATCAACACAGCCTCCAACAGCCTACAGCAAGATTGCCCTAGAAATTGTCTGAAAATTAGAAAAAATTTCCAAGAGTCAGAATAGCCCAGACAATTTTGAAGCCAGAGAACACAGTCTGAGACCTCACACTTGTAGATTTCAAAGCTTGCTGCAAGCCTCGGAGGCTAGGAAGACGGCTCAGTGAGTGCCAGGGCTTGCTGTGTAGCTTGAGGACCTGAGTTCAAATTCCCCCTAAACCCACGTGAAGGGCCAGACAAGGCCACACACACATGTGTAACCCTGGCACTAGGAGTAAAGGGTGACATGAGGCTTGTTGAGCACCAGCCTACCTCTGCTTCAGTGGGAGATACTTTTCCAAGGAAATAAGACACAGTGACAAAATAGGACTCCTGTGGCCTCCATACGTGTACACAGGCACATACACTCACACATGCAAATTCAGCAAACATAAACCCCATACACAAAAAATTACTATAAAGTTATCGTTCTTAAGACAGTGTGGCTCAGGCATGAGATGGACACCAGGGGCGTGGGACCCAAACATATATCCTTAGGTTTGTGGGAAACTGGCTTTTGACAAGGAGATCAAACCATTTGGTGGGAATAAAGACTAAGTTCGAAACAAACGCTGCTGGGCTGGTTGCATATTCATATACAAACAAACAAGAAAACAAAAAAAAATCATTCCACAGACAGACAGACACACAAACTCAGAGTTGATTGTAATCTTAAAACTTTTTATGAATTTGAGAAAATTTTAAGGCTTTCATTGGACTAGGCAAAGATTTCTTAAATAAACTAAAATCCTGACAAACGGAACTTCATGGAAATTCAGCACTGTGCCAACCTTGCTGACACAGCAAGACCCTGCCTCAAAAATGAAAAACATTAAATAAACAGGAATAAACTTGTCAAGTTACTGAAATATTCTTCAGTGGTACCTCTGAAGCCAGAGCACTGCAGTGTGCATAAAATATACTTTTGCGAGTCTAACAGGACCTAGGTTGCAGATCACAACTTCTGGCTTTGTGAAATGAGCTCTCTCTCTCTGTGGCCTATAGAGAGGCTCGAGCAGGCTTGTATGTGCGGCACAGAACACCTTCCTCCTGGTCCTGCTCAGTTCGACTGTTGTGTTTCAGCATCGGGTCCTTCTCTGACCTCCTTCCCAGGCTGCTCCCTGTGGGGTCTCACACAAATAGGTGGGAAACAGTGGATGGGGAGGAGTGACCTCTGCATGGCAAATCTGTCTTCCTTGAGAGCTCAAACCCAAGTACAGTTTTTATGAGTTCTGTTAGCCATTCAAAACGCTCACGGTCAGAAGAAAACAGCAAGTAGATGGCATCTATGCGTCCCTATGAACCGTTTTTCAAGGAGGGTCAGAAGAAGCATCTTCATAGGATGTGAACCAGCTTTGATGTCAGATACTGTCCTCAGAGTCCAGCCCGTGGTCCTCATCACAAGTGACTTCAGGATCACTTTGGGAAGCTAGGCAGAGGTGTGGCCTCCTCAGGGTAGGCCTCATGGCATGGGCTGACGGGGAGCTTTCGGGCTCCAGCTGTGGCGTCTCTGTGATGTCACTGTGTTTAGTTTTAGTTTTGAAACAGGGCTCTTCCTTCCTTCCTGATTATGGAGGGCCACTGACACTTCAAGGTGTCTGTCTCAGCAGCCCCCAGGCCTAGCATGCCTGATACACAGGACAATGGGCCAGGCATCCAGACCCTCTAGAGGTTATCTCCAAGAGGCTTTGTTCCCAAGCCACAGGCAATGCAGGGAGCTATCCCAGTCGCTCCCTCGCTCCCTGCTCCCTCAGAGGGGGAGCCTTATCAGCCCTGTTCCCACACTGTGAAGTCTCCTCAGATGTAGCCTGTCCCTATCAGCTCTTCCAGCTGCTGGTTCAGATATGGCAGGAGGTTGGGGTCTGGAAAACACAGGGGACCAAGCTTGGGCTCCACCCAGAGCAGGCTAGGGGTAAGGAGGGAAAGCTCACAGCTGTGTCTGATTCAGGGAAGTGGGAGTGGGTCCTAGGCTGGGGGGTTGGCTCTTTTGATTGTTGTGCAGGTCACTGGGGCTGTGCTCCAGAGAGCCAAGGCTACACTCACACTCAAAGACTGGGTGGTACAGATCTGCTCTGCCGCATCTCCCAACCCAGGACTCTTGCTTTTAAAGCCACTGGTTTGCTAATACTTCTTCTCTGTTTCTGCTCCTAGAGTGGATGGGTCTACAGTTCAGTCTCTCCACAAATGACTTTACCAGGCTGTAAGTTCACCCAGCAAGGACTGGAAAATCCGTGGCAAAAGCTCAGTAGCCGACTTTCTGTAGCAGATTGTAAGAGCTGGGAGGAGCCCTCAGCCTAGAGACAGGGCCCTTCTTGCCAGATGACAGGCTGACTTGGTGTAGTATGCATTGGCTTGTGCCTTCAGTAGAATGAAGGTTTGGGAAGGAGATGTGTGGGGTGTGTGTGTGTGTGTGTGTGTTGTGGCCATGGACTTGGGGAACTGTTTCATGTCAGTTCTGCATGCTGTTTGCTGTCCTTGGCTAAGCTCCCCGCTTTCACAGCACCAAACTTAGAGCCGCCTGCATGTGCCTTTTCCTTTTTTTCCACAGTAGCTGTTGCCAGCAAGCTGCAAACTACCGTATATCACTCCAGTTTAAGAACCTAAACTTTAAAACAAATTAAACTCTTGTTGACATTGTAATAAAAATCAGAATGAAGCTGAATGGCTCAGTAAAAGTGAACTTCAATTATTTTTGTGGATTTCGAATTGTTTCCTGGGTTTCCTAGACGCCAGCGTAGAGAAACTATTTCCTCTTGGCAGATGGCTGGAGAGAAAAAAGGGTGGAGGAACGGTTGGGGTGAGGTGGCAGACGCTGGGGAGGCCTGGGGTAGAAGCCAGCCTCAGTCACCTGGATATTTGCTCTGGCCTGATCCACAGCGTCTGGAGTCGGAGGTGCAGGGATGGATTGAGTGAGGGTGGGGTGGAGGGAAGGGTAGGAAGGAGTGGCATGTGAGTCTTTGGTGTGTTTTAACTGAAGAAAGGAGATTTAAGTGTTTGTCAGATCCTATGTGTTAACTAAATGGCCATGCTGGATTAAAAAAAGCTAAAGGCAGTCTGTCTGTCCTTCTTGTCCAAACCCTGGTGAATGGATACAGTACTCCCCCCGTCTCTGTCTCTCTCTACCTCTATCTCTCCCTCTCTGTCTCTTTCTGTGTCTCTTTCTCTCTCCATTTCTTCCTACTATGCCTTGTCTCTAGCTCTATCCCCCTTTCTCTCCTTCTCTTATTGCCTCTCTATTGCTGTCTCTCTTTTGTCTCTGTTTTCCTGTCTCTTCTTGGCTCTGCCTCTTGCCCCTTCCTTGTGTCTTTTCCTATTTCAGTCTCTCTCTCTTCAGCTCTCACATCACTTCTTTCATCATCATATTAACTGTAATATTTGATTTTTTTTTTTTTTTAGAAAAAGTATTTTTTTTTCTTGCTGAATGGAAAAAGTGTTTTCCTCAGGATTGAGGGCCAGCTTTCCATCCTTCATGCTGTTTCCTGTTGTGGTCATGCAGAATTAAAGTGCTGCATAGCGGCATGTGGATGGAGGTCAGGCGAATTATTAATTTAAAGAACATCTCTTGGGAGGTGTGGATGGGAGGAGGTTCTTACCTGAGTTCCAAGCCAGAGGTACCGAGACCCTTGTGGTCCTTTCCACAGCAAGCCATTTCCTGCCTCCTCCTTCTGCTTCCTGTTTCTCTGCTTTCAAGGCCAAGCTGGAAACGGGGTTCATGACTTTCAGTTCATAATGTTCCTGAGGCACCATATAGGGGCTCAGCTCCATCGAAGCTGGTGCTCTGGGCCCAGATTGCCACAGCTCCCAAATCTAGGACTTAGGCTAGCTGAGACCTGACCACCAGTCGGTCAGGGAGCTGGCCCTGGGTTACAGGTGGGCTCAAAGCCCAGTAAATATCCTGTGTTCCCATCTGGAAGAAGGTTCCAGGCCTTCCTTCGTGCTTTACTCCCCACTGGATCTGTGCAGATGTGCGTTTCTCTTTATTCAGCCTGATGGCCAGGACTTGATTCGCTCAGAGATTTCTGACAGAGCATCTAACTGTGCTTCTGTATGCAAGCAAATCTTGACTTTGTGTCCACCGTCTGTGAAGTAGGGGGCATGGAGACTGAGCAGGGAGGCCCTGAGCTCTGTAATGTGCCCCACATGCCCTGGCTTTTCCCATTTTCCCTGACTCTTTTATCTTGGTGTTCATCCCTCTCTCCCCTGTCTCCTCACCCAGGAGTTCCTCTTTCCTCACCTAAGAGACTGCATTCAAAGTTTGTCTTCTCACTTGGGGGTTCCTGTTCCCAGTCTCCTCAGATAGTCCTGTCTGCCTTGTCTCCGCCCCTATATCTTCACCCAGGTCCTTGTTCTCTCACTGGGATCTTAGTCAGGAAAGCTAGGCACACACTGTGTGTGTGGGCTGTGGAAGCGCCTATGCTACCTAGGTCAAGGCAAACCACTCACAAAGCCCCTCAGAGTGTCTGGCCTTCAGACCAAGCCCATGTAGCCTATGAACTATGAATTGTTGGCCACATGTTGTTCTTTATCCTGAAGATGTGTTTAAGGTTTAGGGAGGCAGAATTAATAGTAAAAGTACAGAACACTATCCATAGCCCTTCAGGAGAAATTCCATGAATGTAGACAATACGTAAACTGCAGAGCAGCACCCGAGTAAGCGGGGAGATGCTTGAATGGATTGGGAGGCCTTACTCTATCTCTGAGTCCCAGTCTAGGGAAGAAAGCGAGTAAGATGACCTGCTGCAGCCCTGACTTCACCCCTGCAGCGCTGTGCACACTTCCTCGCTGTACTATTGCCTGCGTTGTGTCTCAGAGTGGCCCCCACACATCAGTTATTACACATCAGTTACAAAACCAAAATCCAGTCTTAGCAGATAGCTCAGTCGGTCAGGTGCTTGTCAAGAGGGTCCCAGTCTAGCTCCCAGTGCCCATGTAGCACAAAGGCTCCCAGAGATCCTTGTAAGTCCAGTGCTAGGGAGGCAGACAGACAGGTGGATGCCTGGAGCTCACTAGCCAGCCAGCCTCGTCTGCTTGGCAAGTTTCCAGCCAGTAAGAGACTGTCTCAACTTTAAGTTGATGGCATTCCATTGTAGCTCTATGGAACGCTCAGATCTCTGGCCCCTCAGGAAGCTGGGTGGATGTGGTGAAAATAGTTTAGACAAGGAGAAGTTCCACACCCCAAATCTGAACAATGTGTGACAGGGAGGACTGTACCTCCTGTCCCTGTGAGTTGGGGACAAGAAGGGTATGAGACTGCAGAAAAAGCTAGGTGAGTAGGTGGGCTTCCCAGAAGACCACCGTCTCCCCGAGGCCCCAGCTCTCTGTGGACATGGGGGTGGAGGTTTGTGATGAAGGTGGCTCTGAGGACTGGCCCCTCTTCCAGCCAGGCTGCTAAGTCTAGTCTAGGACAGTGGAAGAGACGGTCCCTCACAGAAGGTGTGGGAGCTTTCTGGGCAAGCATGCCCTGCCATGCCGCAGCCCAGGGCCTCTCCATAGGTTTTCTCACTGGCCTCTGAAACCATGCTCAGGCAAGGCTTGCCTCACAGGTGGGGCTAGAGGTGGTCTTCGGGAGCCAGGGTCCTGCAGTGAGGCCTGGTGTTGGGCAGTTGCTAGTGGCGTGCGTTAGCACACAGAGTCAATTAGAGCAGGTGCACACCAGTCCTGTTGATTTGATTTAGGTCTGAGGAAATCTCCAGTAATGTGCAATTACAAAGAACTTAATGGCCCTTTATACTGAATGCAGCTTCCATGGCACCTAATATACTTTGATGAATTGCTCATTATGTGCTGTGTTGGAATAACCTCTGTAAAGATTAATAATTGGATAATCAATACAAAAATTCAATCTTGGGATTTTTTTCCCTCACTCGAGGGTCAATATGTGCTCAAGATCACAGGGTCTCTTTTGCTTGGGTATTTCTCACTCCTCCTTCCCTCTCCTTGGTTTCCAAGTTAGGACTCTCTGTTCCTGTACAGATCTCAGAATAATGGAGCAGGGACTGTGAGTGATCATGTCTGTCAGCAGTTGGTGGCTGGGCAGATTTGCTTTCAGAGTGGCTTCAGTCAGGCAGGGAGGGCCACACAAGGTCCCTGAGGTGTCCTATCACAGGGGCTCTGAGAATACAGGGCACAGGCCCAGAGGATAGGCAAGTACCCTTTTGTAGATGGTCAGAAAGGTAGAGTGTGGCAATGGGTGTCCTGGGTAAAAGTAAACAGTGGAAGCTGCACAGGGAGAGAAGCGTCCTGCCTTTGGTGGTAGCAGGCAGACTGCAGAGATGGGCAGGGCTGTGGGAGCTGAGAGCTGTATTCTGGCGTGCCTGGCTGTGGCCCAGGAGGGGACAGCTTTGGTAGGAGTTGAGATAGGAGTGATGCCCTGGCTAAACATTGCAATATCTGAGCTCAGACAGAAGAACTGACTTAGTGTACTCCTGGAGCCTGCAAGGGCATCAGCAGACCCACTAGTCAAGGTGAAGGAAAAACAAACCCAGGCAGGAAAGAACAGAGTGGCCGAGGGTCACAGCCAGAGAGGAGGAGCCCTCCTCCAAGACAGGCAGCAGTGAGAGAGAAAGACAGGGAGCCTGGCGCTGCCAGGCCTCTTGGGGACATAGGTTCTCTCGGGCAGGAACTTCTGCACCCCAAGGTACAACCACAGCCATCTGGACTTTGGCTGAGACTGAACCCTAGGCCCTGGGAGGTAATGTGTAAGGCAAGATGATAGACGCACAGCTGGAGGTAGTCACACACAATTAATCCCAGCACTTAGGAGGCAGAGGCATGTGGGTCTCTGTGAGATTGAGGTCAGCTTGCTCCACACAGCAAGTTCCAGCCTACCCAGTGCTACGTAATAAGAATAATGAAACTCTGTCTCCAGTTACTTTATGAAAACAGACAGTTGGGGTGGTGCCTGCCTGTAGTCTAGCACTGAAAAGGTTCAAGAAAGAGGGTCACACATCCATCCCTGGAAAAGTGGAATAAAATAGCTACCAAGTCCCACTAAGTAAAGGCCCCACTCAGGTCCCTTACTGTGGACTCAGGAATGTTCCACCCACCCTGTGCCTCTTAGCTGCATGGGTTTACAGGGCTTTTGCTCAAGCGGCATGAGTTACAGTAGTAATATTAAAACAGCCCTGTAAAAGCCATATTGCTTACTGCAGACAGGAACAAAGAGCAGGATCTTCACGAGTGTCACTTGAATTCCCTTTTGAGCATCTGAGAAAGGCCCAGGCAAGCCATGGCAACTCCCACAGACTCAGAGCAATCAGGCCCAGCTGCTGCCCCGAGGTGACCCGAGCTCAGCAGGTGAGCTCAAGCGGCCGCTTCAGGTGGCCCCAACGTGTGGGACCACTACAGTCAGAATGTGTGCCACGCTTTAAAACTGTGAGGCTAGAGGGTGGCAACAGCCTGCTCAGCTCGTCCTCGTAAAGGACTTTAGACCCCTGAGGAAGCAAGCGGCCTCTTCAGCCCTGCTCTCTGCTCGTGGCATTCCCCCTTGCCCTAATGCCATCTGCTACCACATCCTGAGAATCCTTAAGAATCCCAGAACCTCAGCCAAAATATTACTTTCAGCATCATGATTTCAGTTTAAAAATAAAATAAAAACAGTTTCATGGGGCCAGAGAGAGATGGCTTAGTGGTTAAGAGCACTAGCTGCTCTTCCGATTCCCAGCACCTCCAGTGATATTCATCGCTGTGTGTACCAGTCCCAGGGGATCTAAAGCTTTCTTCTGGCTTCTGTAGGTACTGCATGCGCATGGTACAGAGACATACATGCTGGCAAAAACACTCATAAAAACAGAACAAAAATGAAGAAAAAGTGAAACAAATTCATAAATGCTTCCTGGGATTTGGGCAATATTTGGAATATTTTGAAAGTGAGGAAACTGGAAAATGGAGGGTGTACACTTTTCCTGGAGGGTGTACACTTGGTCTCAGTGGGTCAGCAGAGGAGAGGTATGTTCAGGACATAAGAACAGACACAACTTCAGACTCTCCTGGTCTCCTCTGTGGACACTGCTGTGGATCACCAGAACCCATTAGAGTTCTGACTCTCCTCAGGCTGGTAGAAGGTGTGGATGCAATGGCGTCCTAGTCCCTCAGCCCTAGGCTGTGTTCACTATGACCAACTGAGCTGCGTGAGGAGAAGGGGACTCTGTGGCTCTTCAGGGCTGAGGATGTCAGGCCAAGGGTGGTGACAGGACCTAGAAGGTTATGGACACCGTGCCCACATGGCCTTCACCTCATATGGGACAGGGGTCAGTTACATCAAGGGATAGGTTGAGTGTGTGCTGCTAACCTCTGTGTGTGGGTGTGTCTGTAGGTGTGTCTGTCTGTCAGTGTGTGTGTGTCTGTGTGTGTGCCAGAAGTCAACCTTTGGTGTCATGTCTCAGGAGCCACCCACTTTGTTTTTAAGACAGAGTCTCTCAGACTTTCTAAGTAGACCGCTCTGGTTGGCCAGTGGACTCCAGGGCATCCTCCTGTCTCTGACTGTTCATCTCCTCATCTCTGGGGTTCCCAGTGTACAACCTAGCATGGGTGTTTATGTGGGTTCTGGGGTTTGAACTCAAGCCCTAACATGCCTAACAATCGCTTTGCTGTCATTTCCTAATGCTCGGTGCCTTCTTGTAGAGGTGCTAATCTTCAAATGGGAGTGTTCCCAACAGGCATATGACAAGTACGGCAGCTTCCCCACACGTCACATCAAAGACAGACACACACCCACCTCATCTGCCCTGCTAAATGCCAAGGTTGCTGGGTTGGTCAACATCGAAATCTGATGTCTTTCTCATAAGCGACTCTTTTCTTTCACAAAGTGCAATGATCACAAAGTGCATAGCTGACAGCATGACTGACAACCTCTTAGGTAAAGTAAGGTGGAATGAAGCAGGACCCACTTCCCATAACCACAGGAAACAGGCAGGCTTGGGCCGCCTGCTTTGCTGAAGGAGCAGACCTTTTAAAATGCAGCACCTGGCACCTACTGCTGCTGAGGACCCTCAGCTGGGGTCTCCCAGGCTCCGGGTGGGAACCAAGGTCTGGAGCGCAGTTTTCGCCTCTTGATGCTGATCGCTTGACTTTCTCATGCTCCGTGTTTGAAGCAGCAACGTGTGAATCCCACTGTTGCTCCCAATGCACTGTGAGGCAATCAGAGCCTGCTGTTGTGTTTGCACACAAGACCCTAGCCTGTGCCGAACAGGCCAGGGCAATTCAAAAGCGCCAAAACGGAAACTCATGCTGCTCGCTCTTCAGCTACACTGGTTTTATTTTCACTTAAAGTTTTTGCTTCTTTTTTTCCTATTCCGTTAATTCTGTTGAATGGTAATTTTGTAATTTGGGGAGATAATATTTTATATTTTCTAACAACACAAGGAAAGCCCTGGAAAAAAGAAACACTTGTTGGTGGTTTAATGATTCTGGTGAGTAATTGCTGAATGGAGTTTGGCACAGACAACATAGCAGAGCAGATGATATGGAAACATTCTCCAGTCTCATCAGCTGGATGGCCAGGCCTGTGGAATCTCCCGCCACGTGGCCAGCCCCGCTGGAGTTTCCACAAGGCTGTCTGCGTGCTCGGGAGTTTTCAGGCTAAATAGGGAAGCAGGCTACCTACGGTAGGAAAATCATTCTGTCTTAATGGCTGCCAGGCCCGAGTAGCAGCAGCGCCTATCAGCGCTAGCCCCACTCCAGGCGGAGGGCCATGTTTTATTAAAACTGTGACTTGTTGTCACTCAGTCCTTCCACTGTCCCACTCTCTCCTTCCAGAAATAGCAAGCCCCGTGGCGGTGGCTTATTACGATTAAAAGATAAAAATAAGCGAAGGCTGACATAGGCGCAGGACAGCGAGGTAAGACGGGCGCTTACTTTTTAATGAAAGTTGAGAAGCTGTGCTATTTTTCCACTGCTTCCGAAAGCATCTTTGAGAAAACCAGAAGCGTGGGCCACATTCAGGCATGCTGAAAGTGTGCATTTTCCAAGTTGAGGTGGTCGTGACACATACACTGATAGCCGGTGACCTCTGCCTGGCTCACAGACATGGCACTGGCCTGTGGAGGGCCGGGCCGCTGTCAGTGGGCAGTGATGAGCATGCAGACTGCTGGACACGGGATGATGGCTGAGCAGAGCATGCACTAGCAAAGGAGTTCCCACTGTAGGCTCTCTAGAGCATTGATTCTCAACCACCCTAATGCTGTGACCCTTTAATACAGTTCCTCCCGTGGTGGTGACTCCTGACAAGAAAATTATTTCGTTGCTACTCTACAACTGCAATTTTGCTGCTGTTATAAATCATAATGTAAATATCTGATATGCAGGACATCTGATATGTGACCCCCCCCAAAGGAGTTTTGACCCACAGGTTGAGAACCACTGCTCTAGTTGGTTGTGCCGTCTTGAGAAATTTGGAACTTCTAGGAGCACAGCTCCGAGCCAGCCCTGGCATCTCCTCCCTCCCAGTTTCTATTCTCTGACCTGTGATTCGCGGGGCCTTTCTTTGTTCCTAGCTCCTACCTAGTGCAGCACCTTGTGTGAGAGCAGAGTCTGTAGAGACAGCGCATAGAAACATCAAGAACTACACACCCAGCAGCTCCTGAGAACACAGATAGGCGACTACATGCATCTTCCCCTGGAAATGAAAGTTAAGGCAACGGAAATGCGTGTACACTGAGAGTTTCAACCACTATCATTACAGGCCTCTCTCGTTCCGAGAACCGTTATATTGTAAACGTTCAAAGCGACAAAAGCAAGGCACTTCTTAGAAGTTAGTTATTTAAGAACTGAACCCAGCTTTAGGTATTTCTGGTTCTACTTACCTAAATCGCTATGCTCTTTGGCTCCAAGGCTAACTTTAGCTAAAGGTTTTAGCTAAAGATGCACTTTCTGGGAAGGTTAACGAATACTTTTTGTAATTATCTTTTAGTCATTCGCATGGAAGAGAATGCCCTTCCTGTTTGGTTTGACTCTTTACAAAGTTATTTTGGCTTCTCTTAAAAATAAAAATATTCTCAACGGTTTGAAGTCTGGGAGAAACATGCATTTTTTTTCTGTCCCTCAGGAGAAAATGGAGTCAGCGAATGTCCATTGCTTTTGTGACTTATGTTTATTTTTATACAGTGTGTCCACACAGGAAGGTCCTTGGGACCCCCACATGGTCTAGTGTGGGGCTCTGTAAGGATCTTTAAAGCTTTGCTTCCCTTCCTGCTTCTGTGGAAAAGATGAAGACACAGCTCTCAGGAAAGCCCTCTCTTCAGAAATGAAGGGTACCTTCATGCCTGCAGGCAGCCTGTGCTGAGGGTCCTGGGTTTGTGCCATGGATTCCTGAGCCCAGAGGCACAGTTACTTTCCTTGTTGGAGCCATCATTGTTGCTGGAAAATCAGGGTGTTTGTGTCACTAAGTTAACACTATGTTAGCAGAGAAGAGCTTTTCGATGCCACAGCAGTGGTGTTTTGTTTTGTTTTTAAAAGTACGGCCCTTCTTGTTTACTAAACTTTAAACATGGGCTGAAATTGATGAACCAGAATTCTAGTGTCTAAGGTTGAAAATCAGGCATCTGAATATCACCAAAACCATTTTTACCTGTCTCTCCCAGTTCCTCATTCCCCAGGCTGAGGGCAGCCCCTTCCCCAGTGTGGTGGCATTCAACTGGTCTCTTAACATATTTGGGTTGCTGCTCATCCTCAGATAGTCCCACCAAGGAAGAGGGACAAACAGACCATGCGGGCATGTGGGTGGTCAGGCAGGCAGAGGGGGTTCAGGTGTGCCAAACCTTTCCCCATTTTGCCTGGATCTCATGGCTGCACCTGACAAGAAAGAGGCTTACAAAGCTGACCTTGGTGCTGACCTGAAAACCCAGCGTGGTTGTTTGCTCTGGTAACCAGGGCACTGTGGGGAATCTGGAGGATAGAGTACCCCTGCCTGATGGGGCGGCTGTAGAACCACCCTTGGGTGGCCATTTTGAGCCCTGCGCACAGGTTTGGCCATGCACTGTGGTTCTGCTCTGTTTTGCATCCAATTCAGCCCTTGTGACTTCCAGTCTGCTGCTGGCCGGGGCTCTTCCTCCTCCTCCTGACAGTCGGTGAATAGAAAGTTCACCGGAGAACACAAGCGCCCTTTTGACTGTCACACCCGAGGAACACCATCGCTTCGCCCTGTAGTAACCTGGAAAACTCTTATATTTCCTCCGAGAGCCCCAGCCAGTCTTCCTGTGACAGTCTGGGAGCTCTGAGTGACAGTAGCACACCCATGGGCTGTTTCCTACCTGTCCCCACCTTCCCTCACCACTTGAGGTCTAGCCAGCCCGAAGACTAGGTCATTATAACCTCAGGCTCCTGGGAGCCACACAGATGAGCCTCCTAAGCTGGTTATTCCCTACATGGTGGCTGCTCAGTGACATTAGATGAGTTAGTAGGGGGGAGAGGCGAAGTACTCTTACTGGAAGCAGGCAGCCATCACCCCTGATTTGAGACTTTCACTCAGGGACCATTTATTTTTCCATTAGCTGACTGAAGGGGGTAAACAATGGGAGAGGCAGAGGCCTGCTGCTGCCTTCACTGCCATACCTCCAGCCATGGGTTTCCCAGACCCAGGGTGGGTTCCTTCCCACAGAAGATCCCTCACGAGTCTGAGTGATGTCCCACCTCGTCTGTGGATGCTTCCGGGAAATGTGTGATAGGATTGTGCTCACGGCAAACAATATCCTGGTATTTTCTCATGAGGCATATGGTGAATTTAAGTCTTTACTTTCTTCCTGGGTTCTTTCGAACCTCTATTCTGACCACAGGACATCCTGCATCTAGGTGATGCAGGACTTCAGAGCCCAGGTTTTCCTCTGGGACAGTTACTTTCTGCTTCAACTTAAAGGGGTACCACTGCTACTCTCTGCAGAGTCCTACCACAGACACTCAGACACATTCACTGTTAATTTACAGGACTGCTGTTAAGGTGTGTGAGGCGTGCCGGGTTGAGCTCCCAAAGGGAAGGATTGAAACTTGTCATATTTTAAAATGAGGCCAGAAGCAGAGGTATTTCCACTGAGAAACGGTGCAGCCTTCTTTTAAAGCCTCACCTTAGCCTGTTCACATCCAAGAGTAAAATCCACCAGACGTAAACCTGCCACACTGCAGGAGTATGAATGCAGTTTCTGAGTGAGTATGCCAGCAGAGTTCCCCAACAACTGAACTCTCAGCATCTCAGGAGTATTCAGTCACTGGCTCTCTGCCTCATAGCAAGAGAGATATGACCCTAGGGCTGTTTGTTCTCACAGTGTCCCGGAAAACAAGTGACAGCTCAGGCTCTATGTGGTTCTTTGATTGCTTGCCTCAATCTGCCCACCTTTTAAAAAAGACTTCAGGATAGGAGAAATGACTAAAACAAACGCAACAGCCCAGCTCTTTGGACGACATCGTGAGCTGACAATGGGGCGTGCCTTGATGTGCAATGCTTTGTTTCGTTTTAAGAGATTCAGGCAGCAGGGAAGGAAAGTAATGGTAAATAGAAGCCTTGCCTCGGAGATAGGAACTCTGTGTGGGGAGCTTTTCAGGTTAAAGCACTGAGGATCGGGATGGCATGAGGGAGAGTTTAGAAGAGGGAACTGGCCAGAGGACTTCAAAAGCCTGATCCCTTTGTTCCCTGTCACTTTCTCAACAGGTCCTGGGCAACCAACCTAGGCTTTTCATGAGTTCACTGGTGAAGTATATTTTTAAGATTCACGTCTAACCCTGTGGACTTTGCTGTGGGAATACAGGCAGCAGAAGGGGAAGACCCAGACCCAGCTCTGTAGGCACAGCATCATCACTGGCTGCTGGAGACAAAGGCCAACAATTCCCACTTGGCCTTCTGTGGTCTCTGTCCATGGCAGAACTAGTTCACCATCTGCCTTATTCCCTCCTTTGATTGCTGCAAGCCCCCCCCCCAAAAAAAAACAGAGAGAAGCCTAGACCCCCACAAAGGTGCATAAATGGTAGGCAAAATAATTGTTCGTTCCTTAAAGTCTGACTGAAGACCCTTAGTCGATTTTAGAAACCAAGAATTCAAAAGCCATCGGAGACTGCCTAAAAGCAGTAAAGGTGGAGGTGGCAGCATATATGTGCTCATGAACACACGTTGGCTTGAAATGTTCTATGCACGGTTAGACAAAAACACACAAGTGACCAGAGATGTACGCTTTGGCTCTCTTGGGCACCTGAGAGTCCTGCCAGTTTTCTGAATAGACGCCAAAAAGGAAGCCAGCAGCTGTGTGAAAGTGCACTTGCCTCATTGGGGAGGACTTTCTGCCTTGCTGGTGATTTGCTCAGCTTGTGGATGCCTAGCCAAGAAGCCTCTGTGCAGAGTTAGGAAGAACCTTATTAAGAGGTACAGGTATCGTGAGCACAGGTGGAAGGCTATGCCTGCACTTTGAACTCTTTAGTCTTCATACTTGAAGAAATTTGCTGACTTTCTAGTTCACTCAATTCCAAGCATGCACACCAGGGTGGGTGTGAGTGTGGGTGTGTAGATGTGACTGGCAGGGACACACGAAGCCTGTGGGCACATCCCAGGTTATCGTATCAATTCAAAGTGCCACACACATAGTTGAGAGAGAGAGAAAAAGCAATAGTTTCCACCTTAGGAGCATTTTAGAGAAAATGAAATATAAGGGAAAAAACCCCTTCTTACTTATTAAATTGAACTGTGGTCTAACAGTTTGCCACATCCTGTTAAGGGACATCTGACTAAGTGAGCAGAGGTTCCTCTTTCAGGCAAGTCGTAAGGGTCACATGTCACCTGTAGTTCAAAACACCTCTATAAAGAGAAGCTTTCGTGTCAGTGGAAAAGCTGAATAAGAAGATGGAAATTATCAGTGGAGAGAAGACACGGTGGGAACTCGTGGGTGTCATTGCCACAGCTGTATGAGAGAGAAAGCCACCCCAGAGGAACCAGCAGAGCCAGGGAAACGTGGGCTGACAGGGACCCAGAGTGATGACCTCATGGAAGAGAAAGTGGTATCAGGAAAAGAATGGGGCTGGGGGGGGGGGTTTCAAATTGTTGGTCAGCCATCTGTAAAGTACACTACCTCAGGTGTGTCCCTTACCCAGCTATGAAAGGGAAGTACAGGTGACTTTGCAGGCCGTATCACAGACATGTCTGTAGAAAAACTCCCCTCTGTTTTATAAACGGGTGTGTGGCGTATCATGATTGTAGTACTACCTACCCCAGCAGTTTGGACAGTTGTCTGGAATGCCATTGGAAAGCTGGTGTCCATCTTTTATGTCCATCAGTTGCTGCCTGCCCCACTCCATCCCATGGGCAGCTTTGGGGAAGAAATGACATTGGAGGACGGCCATGAATTTGGAATTTCATGATCCTAACTGGACTGGACGTTGTGAGCTCAGGAAACAGTGGGATGTACTTCTAGCCACAGGCATCGGGGCAGGAAAGCTTCTCAGCCACCTGAACCCACACAGCAGGTGCTCAGGAACAGGCCCTCCTAAGAACTCAGTGATAGCCCCGAACAAGATGGAGAAGGCAGAGTAGACATTCGGTGGCCTACTGCTGCCTCCAGCTGGGGACCCGCATAGCTGCCGACCACTGAGTAATTTCCCATCTCTCAGGAGGGCTCTCCCCTTGAGGTTCAGGTGCCCCAGTGGGCCGCAAGGGGAAGCCCACAGCTCATGTTTCTTCCTCTTTTACCCTTTAAGCATTTTTGTGGTCTTGTCAGGCCCAGGAGTAACTAGAAGATTCTCAGCTGCTTTGCTTACTGTCTGTGAGCCATCCCATCACCCTTATCCCTCAGAACTCCTGTATATCACAATTGCTCTTCAGAGCATCTTTTTGTGACATTGTTACCACATCACTCTACCTTAGGCCACATGGTTACTCCTCAAACTTCCCTCCCACTGCCTCAGGCTTCTCTCTTAAATTGTCTTACATCACACCTCAGAGCTCCTCCATATCAGCATTTCTCAGACCTGCCTTCTATCAACACCAACATTACTCCTCGGTTCTATCTCTCCCTTTGTGTGTGTGTGTGTGTGTGAGAGAGAGAGAGAGAGAGAGAGAGAAAGAGAGAGAGAGAGGTACACATATGTGTGGGTGGCATGCCTATGGCATGCAGGGAGGCTAGAAGAAGGTTTGGGTATCCCATTACATCACCTTGGGTCCCATTGAACCTGACGGTGGCTGGCAGCCAGCAAGCCCCCATGTTCCTCCTGACCCTGTACCCCATAGTGCTCGCTTACAGGTGTGCAGCCACACCTGACTTTTTAACATAGTTACTGGGGATTTGAACCCAGGTCTTCACACTTGAGTAGCAAATACTCTTGCTCACTGAGTCTTGCCCCCAGCCTCTCCCATGCTTCGTTGTTACCCCTCGTCCCTCCCTTGCTCGCCCTATCATCATTACTCCCCGGATCCCTTGTTTCCCATGCCTGTACCTTGGGCTTCCCTTGTTCTCCTCAGCATTATTCCTCATTCCTTCTCCTCTCACCATTACTGTTTGTGAAACTTCTTTTCACCATTAAACACTGCCAGTGGGAAGACTGGTCTGTTGTTCAAGCTGTCCTACGATGTGAATGAGCAATAAAATGCTGGTTCTCAGTGTAGTACCCTTGAGTGGAGTCTCGCTACTTGTATAGAGTCCGGTAAAAACGTGTCTGGAGCCCGTGAAGTCACTTTTGCCTCTGCCCGGTTTCTCATCTCCTAGTCTTGGCATTTCATACTCTACAGATATCTTTCCCAGCCCCACACGCCCACCTGCCGCTCAGACACGGTCACCAGCCCAGGGCCCCAGGTGAGAGCGCCCTAACTCCGTCCCTTCCTGAGAACCCCGTCTGGCCAGTGAGCACCCAGAGCCCTAATGCACTCAAGGCTTAGGGACAGGGCAAGACAAATGGGGATACCCTGGCAGTCAGACCCAGCGTCAGTCCCCGGAACAGAGATGGGTGTGGCACTGTGGAGGCTGCTGTGACTCGTCTCCGCCTTCACGCGGAACCCCTTGGCACATAGCCCTGTGCTTCAAGGAGGTGTCTAAGCCCTTCTAACTTGGCCCCAAGAACCCCCAGTTCCAGGCAGGCCTCTCTCCACCAAAGCAAAACGAAAGCCCTAAAGAAGGTCTTTCTCTGTCAACTGTTCTTTGACGAGACACTGATGAAGAATGGTGGAAATCAGACAGTTGCCTTTCACGAGGGCTGCACAAGAGAAGGCAGAAGAGCAATGAAATGCCTCTTATGCCAGCGTATCCCTGCCTTATGCCGGGGAGCCAAACATGAGGTTCAGCTGAGGAGGTTGGCAAGCGAGCAGTGAAAAGAGCCATGAGGACAGCCATGAGGACTCAGGAGAGATCCAGAGGGGGTCACGTGACTGCGGCTTGGAAGGCCCTTGGTCCTCCTGGGGTCCCTGCTGCCTAAATGCGTCTCAGAGCCGTGCAGCACCCCACACCCACACCCTGGTATCATGGAAAATGCTGGTAGCTAAGGAGCTCCCAGGGCGCACTCCAGGGACAAGTTGAGTCCTGATTGCTGGTCCCAGACCAGCCTGTGAGCACCTGGGCCTGTTATTCCTCATTAGTGGCTGTGAAGTCACAGGCCAGAGGGAGCGTGCCTACCTTCTGGTATTTTCCACACTAAAGGCCGAGCCCTCTCCACAGTGTGCTGGGTGCTGTGGTCAAAGACCAATCCTGGATCTCCATAGAGGGGTGAAGTGGCCCTACCCACCCCAAAGGAGCTGACCAGGAAGCAACCATGGTTCCTCTTCATTTGAAAGTGGGACTCTGCAGGGAACTGCCCCAGAAACAGCAAATGCCCCCTAGGCAGGGGTGCCCTGGAGCGTCAGTGGCCCTGAGGCAGGGAGGTCTCTTCCCTTTCGGGGGAGCCTGAGCTCTGTTTGCCGCCAGGCTTCTTCCTTCTGCTATCAGTTCTCATGACACAATTCCTGGTTCCCCCAGTTGCACATTATTATTGTTATTCTTAAAACTATTGCTGAGGAAGGGGTGTTGAAAGGCAGTTTAGGGAAGGGAGTGGTGATGAAACGCACACCCCCTGATGGCTCCAGGAAGCGTCCTCAGACAGGCTGGGGCCTCCAGGAGTGAGCTCCAGGGGCTTATCTAGGTGCGGGCGGGTGCTCCAGCCCATGGGGAAGGGAAGCCCAGGCGGTTCCGTGACGTCAGCGTGGGTGCCCTGCCTTCAAACTCTGTTAGAAAAATGGGATGTGGTGACAGCCACCCAGTGACATTTCCTATCTCAGTGTGGATCAGGTGGCTGGTCAGAGAGAGGCAGGGTGGAGAGGGAGCAATGTTGTGCTGTTTGGCCTTCCCTAGCTTCTCTCATTTCCTGTCCATCTGCCAAAAATCACACACTGATAGTGACCATCGCTGGTTTGTGGGGGCCACTGTGACTTGACCCCCTTCAGAAAAACAAGTGAAGTGCCCCAAACAAAGGGAGGTCCATGGCCATAGTAGGACCTACCACCTTCCGTCTCAGCCACTGAGCACATTCCAGGAGATGTTACAGTGTGTGGATGTTTTGTTTTACATACTTGGGGAACATCCTGGTGTTGACTACTGCCCTGAAGATGGTGTTCTGGAGCATCTAAGCATCACAGACTCAATATAACCCATTAGAAATGTGGTTATTGGCATTCCCTGCGATTAACTTGGAGGCTGGCAGTAAGGCACCATTTCCCTAATACTCTCTCCTCTCATTTTCTTGCAGTAAATGAAATCATACGCAACGACCTCTCCAGCACGAACCCCCACTCCTAATTCAGCACGTTGGAGCTGGCAGAAGCATGGGGAATTGGCTCAGTGCAGACAACTGGGCTTCAGCAATCGAGACTTTGATGAAATATGGACCCACATCTGGTACCACTCAGAAATCCCAACTTACTGAACACTAGGAGCTTATGTCTGAAGAAGTAGCTCTCTAACGAGGATGCAGGAGCAGAAGAGGAGCCTGCTGCATCTTCAGAAAGAAACACCATCTCAAGGAAAGAGAAGGGCTGACCAGTGAGGCCGGGGCAGACGCTGGCCCATGAAAGAAGGGCCCGTGTGGCAGACTGTCCCCAAGCCTGACCCTCCTGCCTACTGGATTAAAACACTGGAAGTGCCTTATTTAGTCTGACCACCACACCAGGGCATCTGGAAGCAAGCATTGAATTTTCTACCATGAGAGTATTTGTAGGAGCCAAAGCTTTCTATAAACACTTCATTAGGACGCTTTATCCTTTGTATTAATTGATAGGATTCTGGCAAGCTATGGCTTCCTACTCATTTCCAACTTTTCTGGCTGTCCCACCCAATTCGCCTGCCTTATCCAGTGTGTATCAGAGGTCTTCCAATCTGTCATCTCCGCTCTTTCATAATCAGCTCCCTCCTCTGTGTGACTAAAACCATAGGTTTGTTAATAATAGCATGCTGGGATTTTTGCTCTTAATCTGGCTCCGAACATAGCGCAAGGAAATCGCACAGCACGAGACAGGGTCCTGGACAGAACAAAACCTGCCTTATACAGGACAGCGCTTGTGTTTGCATGCATGTACATATAGGCATATATTTATGTATAGATATTCAAGAACGGAGGTGGTAATGACCAGTCCGTGCCCAGCGGGGGCTTCCATGCTAGCAATAACCAGTGTCCACCTTGAGAATGCAGCTCAGAGTCCAGACCCGACTTTCCAGCCCCTTCCGTCAGGGTCTGTCACCCCTGCACAGGCAGGTGGCATCTTCTTATCTCATGCAGTTACTTGAGCACTTTAGGCTGAAGCAGAGCTGTGCTCAAATGCCCATAGGCTACCAAATGGCAAAATCTGAAAGTGGTTGTAAATAACCATTTAAAAAGGAGTGTAATCTATTTGTTCAATTATAAGACTATTATTTCACAGAAGCCTTATAGCTCTCTGCTTCATCTAAGAAAACAATTACCAAAAACAAAAACAAAAAACAAAAAAAAACAAAAACAAAAAACAATGTCTCTATATGCAGTCTGTGGATAGTGTGTTTTCAGATTAGTTACTGGTAACAGATAGGCTGGTTTTGGCTTTGTGTAATTAGCTGCTTGTTAAAGTTACTAGCAGTGACCTATTTTTCCTATAACCAAAAAGCATGGTTTAATTAAAACATGTTTAATGATTGTGCCTTAGGAGTTAATGCCCCCTTATGGAACAGGCCTGAACTGCACCTGTGGGTGGAAGAGCTAAGCTGGTCATAGAGTCATGACCAGGTGGGGGAAAAGCCCTCTCACAGGAAGATGCATCTTTGAAATGTTCCTCTGTGCGATGGTGTCTTACCTTTCCCCGACTCACAGAAAGACACAAATGTCTGAAAGCCATATTGAACGTTTTCACACGACTGTGAAGAGCTGACGCGCGCCGCCTTGTCCACACACAGCTCCCTCCTGGCTGCCGGCGGGCTGCGTTCTGCCTGCCTCTAGTATGTATCCTGTGTTAATTAGCATCATGCATGAACCATTCTTAATAGACTGTCATATGAAAGCAAGCGTTTGATATTTGTGTTGGCTGTCTTTGTAGTTAGAAAATGGATCCAATAAAGCAGTATTTTTTTCTTTTTTCTTTTTTTTTTGCTGGACAATCTGTGTGAGAGTGATTGTGGGTCACTCTGCTTTTCTTCTCTGTTGCCCGTGAATGTGGAGATCTGTACAAGTGCTTTACAACATGGATCTGGCTGTTTCCGTGTCATCTAAACACAGGAAGAAGTATGTCTTGCCCATCCTGAGAGGAATGAGTGGATATTTGGTGTTGTTCTCAGGAACTGTAAACAGAGCACTTCAAAAATGCTCATCCCGTCTAGGTGGGGAAGGAAGTTGCTTACGCCAAAATACTTTCACTTGGAGAGATTCTGGGTGAGGCTCTGAGCACACACATGCTCTCCTGTGCTTTAGCAAGAGAGTGTGTGCTTCAGCTGGCGTGGCCAATGCTTTGTAGCTCTCGCTCCTCCACTTACTATTCTTTTCTTCCACACACACCCCTCTTTAAGCTCTGGTGAAAGATACAGACTAAGGAGAGATGGGCCTGCCATAGTATTGCTGACCTTAAGTGTCTCCAAAACAATATTCTGTCCCCAGGACTTCGTGCCTTGCGTCCTTTGCTGAGAGGTTTCCAAATTGACTTAGAGTACTAGAGAAGCTTCCCTTTCCTAAAGTGATGCGTATGTGTCCACCTCCTCAGGGTGCTGCCTGGAGGTCATCTGAAGTAAGCTTTGCCACAAGCTCACAGGGCCTGTCCAAGGAGAATAACTCCAAAAGGGACAGAGGATGATGTGGGAGGAGGAGGAGATGGACTGTTTGTTATATCCAGAATCTTTGGTCTGATAGCGGGTCTAAGGAAAGCAGCAGACTGTGTGTCTGCAGAACTCTGAGGCTACCTGTTCTCTCGCTGTACTGGGCTGGCCCAGCCGGGCCTTGAGGACGGTGACTTTGTGCAACATAAGTGGTGCTGGGAGCTGCCCTCGCCGGCATGTGCTTTGTACTTTCCCATCCCCCCAGTGCCAACAGTAAAATTTCATATCTCTCCAAATACACACAAATTTACAAAACTATGGGTGGATTCTGCCCAGGTGGTTGGGTTTATGTAACACTATTAGTTTTTGAACCTTCTAGGTTGGTTTTGATCAACGAGGAAATGTTGGACAATCTCTAGATTCACTTGTAGAAAGGAGGTCGTGCAGGTCAGCAGGAAGCAGCCACGGCAGATGTGTGTGGCCCTCATGCCTCCCAGAGCAGAGCTGCCATTCTCAGGGTATGAGGGAGCCAGGAGAGGCCTCAGCTTCGCTGGGACTGCTGTGTCCTCTGGAGCACTTCCTGCTCTGCCGATGGATACTGGCTTCCCATAGAGTCTATCCTCAGTGACCAGAACCACACAGCAGCCATAAGGAGAAGTAGATTTCCTCAGACTTGTTGAATATGAGAAAGAGAAGCAGCAACACAGAATAACCTCACACCTGCTTCATTTCTGACCTGAGAGTTTGGGGTGAAGACAAAATACAAAACTGGTCCTCATGATCAAGTGCAGACTGAGCAAAAGTCCAGTTATTTGCCCTGGAGTCTCCCAACCTGGGTAGCCAAGGTTTATTGGCAGTGCAGATAATCGGTCCCTGTTGATGGACAAGACCAGCCTGAAGTCTCCGACTTCACCCATGAGCAAAGCTCCCAACCTGTTTGCCTCTGCATCTATACTGTGGATGAGCAGATATGGGTGTGAGCAGGGTCTCTTTTCAGTGCTAATAAGCTGTTTGAAGAATTTCTTCTCCATAGAGGGCATAAACTGTGTGTGGGAATATCTAATAGGAGAGCTGTAGGGAGGAAGCTGAGGCAGACGTAGAGAACTCTTTCATCAGCTTGTGTGCGTGTGTGCTTGTGTGTGTGAATGCACAGGCACGATTGTAGAGGTCAGATGATAACCTTGTGTTCTGGTTCTTCAGGAACCAGGGAGCCATCCACCTTGTTCTTTTGAGACAGGGTCTCTTACTGGCTTGGAGCTTGCCAAGTATATTAGACTGTATGGTCAGGAAGTCATGGGGGGGCATCTTCCTATCCCTACCCACCCAGGGCTGGGCTTTCAGCTACATATTAACATGCCTGGGTTTTTTGTTTGTTTGTTTTTATTAAATATGGGTTCTAGAGATTAAATCCAGGTCCCCATGCTTACAAGACAAGAACTTCAGATAACTTTTGTTTGTTTGTTTTTAGTGTGAAACACTGTGGCGTGTGTCTATGTGTTCACAGGATGTGTGGCCCATGTGTCCAGTCCCAAAATGTCTTCAGTACCCCCAAAGCATGCTTGTTCCTGTGACCCTAGATTCAGACACTTAGCTCTGTCCTCAGTAGATCTTCTGGCTTGGGACGGTTGACATAAATGGGCTTCTACCACAGTGTCCTGTGAACCTGGCCACTGTCTCCTGCCCATCTCTGTGGTGCAGCTACAAGGCAGGGCCTGTCAGTGCTGCATCCACCACCACAGACCCACGCACGCAATGCTGTATTGTGTAGGCCCATTACCAGCCACCCCCTGGGGCAGATGCTGACAGCTGCTCACCTCTGGCCTCTGTGAGCACTGCTGGTGTTGTGAATGCCCATGCACAGGTACTCTCAGCTCTGCGGGACGCTGAAGAGTGGAGACCCTTGTCATATGGCAACTGAGCGCAAGCTTACAGAGCTGCTTAAATTATCTGCCCCCGACACAGACCCGGCTCACTAACCTAATTTGGAATTACACATGTGAAGCCCATCATATTTATAACTCTCTATGCCAAAAAAGAAATTAAGTTAGGTCAAAGATGACTGAACGTTTGCTTAGACGGAAGCTGAAAGCAGACCCTTAGCCTGCCTGTGGCGGCTCTTACCAGAGCTGGCCCGTTTAAGTTTCTGCCGGGAAGCTGGGACCACAAGAGCTATGTGAGTCATTCCTATGGTGCCAGCTGAGCCCCTGGTGACATTCCTTTCACTTCATACACAAACTAACACAGTGGAGGAAAAAAAAGCCATAGTAAAGGCTTCCAGAGCTGGGAGGAGCAAGCCTGGAGTGAAAATGTCCTCAAATGCCAGTCATTGTGGATATGGCAAAAGGAGCAGCCCTGGTCCTTACACTCTCCTGGTGAGGCGCAGAACACTCTCTGTTTCTAGGTAGCGTTGTCAAAAAGCACTCTCACCTTCTCAAGGCTCTGTCACCAACAGGCTTTCAGACACGACACTTGGACCCTCTGTTTGACAGTGCAAGGGCTGGAGGGGATTGCTCCCAGAAGACTTTCTTCCATCTAAAAAGAAGGATGACACAGGTCAGGATCTATCTGAGGCTGACCTGGGTTATTGGAAAGGACGATGGTTGCCTGGTTCCCTATCAGCCCATCCCTCCCGCCCTCCCACACCACCCATTGTCCACTGGTTTAGTCAGTTTGCAGAGTGTCTGGAGTCTCTGTCCACCACAGATTCCCAGAATGCCTTACACTCACACTGCCCATCACGGATAGGGGCCACCACACTAATCCAGCTTTGTCATCACTGGCCAGAGAGAAGGAGAATCATGGCCCTACGATCACTGGTTATGGGGCTATTTAGCTACCAAGAGTCTCCCTTCCTTCCTAGCCATTTGCCTTCAGAGGTAGCGGTGGAGCTCTGAACTCCCTGGGGACCAGGGCTACCAAATGGCTCCAGACCCCCAGTTTTGTCTCTGGCATGGTCCTGTACAAAGTATAAATTGCAGTCCTTATGTAGACTGTGGGGACTAGATAGAGACAGCTGCATCCATAAGCCCTGTTTGGGCGTAGGGGCCAGGGTGTGAGTGGCTGAAACCACAGACCCTCTGTGGGCACTGGAGCCTCAGTGTGGATGGCTGCATCCACAGCCCGCTATGGACACTGAAGCCTGAGCATGGGCAGCTGTGTGCACAAGCCCTCTGTGGACTCTGGGATCTGGCTTTCTTTCACCCATGCTTGTATGCCATTATTCAATGCTGTGAGCAAAGATCTAACTAGTGATATTTGAGGAAAGTCTTCCAAACTTCAGCTTCCTCATGCAGACAAATGGAGTCAGTGGTAAGGCTGCATCCGTAGGGGCAGAGGGCTTAGCGGGGGAAGGAAGAGCTGAAAGAAGCCCCACAGTGGCAAATCTTATCCCCTGAAACCCCTGACCTCTCCCTCAGCATGGGTCAGCTTGGTGCTACCTGTTGAAGAAGTGCTGTAGACAAGACACCCAGACCAGACTCAGGGGGGGCAGGACAGCCCCATCCCATGGTCATGAAGGATGCTCTCCCTGGGAACCAGCCATTGTGTTCTGAACGATTTGGACCATAAAGGAGGCCATATGGAGGTGAACACTGCTGGGGGTCAGCTGACAGCAGCCAAGAAAGCCAGAAGAGAAAGGATAAAAGTCTGGGCTAGTGAGCAAGTGTGAGGTTTCCTGCCCAGACTTGGAACTCCCTAGTAGACACAGACCAGCAGGGACCAGCTGGCCCTGCCAAGCTCTGCCCTCTATAGAATAAGGGTTGTCCTGTGAGGCTATTAACTGTTGAGGTGTGTGTTGAGTGTGGGCAGAGAGGTAGCAGTCTGGGGACTTGCAGAGCTCTGTGTGCTATGACAAGGGGCAGGCTGTATCCTCTGGGACAAGGGGGCTGCAGGAGAATAGCAATGATCTTTGTCAGATGGCCTTGTGAGAGCAGAGTGTCAAGGAGCAGAGAGATGTGATGAGGAACTGATCAACCATAGGAAGAATCACTATGAAGGACGTGCCTGGCCTTTTACATGGTTTCTGTAGATTTGACTTCATGTCCTCACACTTGTCGATGCAGTGTGATATGTCCTCAACCCTTAGTTTATAACTTTGGTACTTTCTGGGCATCTGCCCATCTCATCTAAGTTGGAAACTTTATTGGCATAAAGTGCCCTAAGAGAATCCACAGCAGTGACCTCTCCTTCACCGGTGACCTTGGCCATTTGAGTTTCTTTTGTTTCCCTCTGACCCATCTGGCTACAGGTTAAGTTTTGGGGACGTTTTAAAGAAAGCTAAGGGAGGCAATGCTCTTATGGGAAAACTCACATATTAGTGCACCCAGAGTATCTTTTAAGGAAAAGAAGCCTAGCACACTCCCAACTATTTCTGCCCACCCTCCTTTCTTTCTTGAACTACACCCTTAAACCTAATATTTAAGGCTGCTCCCCCACATGAACATGTATGGACACCTCCAATCAAATCCCAAGGCTTCCTTTGTTCGAGGAAGGAATCGTTTGGGAAGTAGGGCCTGTACTCTCATTACCTGCTTCTGGCAGTTAATCTGTCTCCACTCTTTATTTGTTGGCTGTGCTTGTTCGGGCTTTGCACTCACTCACCAAGATGTGAAACACTGTGCAAAGCAACTTCCAGCCTCATCCATGAACGCTGGTTTCCATCGTTTGTTCTCAGGCTCTCACTTTCCTTTCTTCATTTTCATTACCTACAGTTCTTGATATCTGTGGCTGTTGGTTTAGCTTGTCCCAGGATCATTTGAGAAGAGGGTCTCAATGGGGGGACTCACAAGATCAGGTAGTTCCGTGGGAACGTCAGCGCCATCACCTAGCAGGTGGTCCCAGGTCCCAAGGGAGCCTGCTCCGAGTCCCCACCCTGGCTTCCCTCAAGGGTGAACTGTAACTGGTTCACTGAAATAGGCCCTTCCTGCCCTAAGTGTCCCTTGGTCTGTGTTATCACAGCAGCAAGTAGGAAGCTAGAACATGTGCTTTCTAAAGATAGGGGCTGAGGTCACAGGCCTGAGACTTAGGCAACAGGTTTACAGTAACGTGGTCTCCCAAGCCTCCCTTCTCCACTGTTTATCAAATACACTTTCATTTCATGAGATCCAAAGTCCTTCCTAATTTCACAGTGGCCCCTTTAACCTGTTGAAAGTATAGATTAATCAGATTATGCAACGTCATTTGAGGCTTGTTTTATAGTGCAGCACATGTGATATCATGGTATACTTCTCAACACTTGACAAGATTAAAAAGTCTGTTGAGTGTAGTTGAGTGGAACATTCTAGAAATCCAGTGAGCTAAAGCTGCTTGATAATGCTGCCCAAGTCTTCTGGCTCCTGACCCACACTCCACCTGCTTGTTAAAAGGTGCCTGCTTACCTTCCTAATACGAGTTTTCTTATTTCTCCTGGAACCTGTGTCATGTATTTTGAACCCCTATTATTTTGCTAGTTAGGTTGTTTAGACTTGAAAGGAGCTCCTAGTCAAGTGACACCTTTGCTCCCTGTCCCTGGAAACACTCTGCTGTGAAACTGTCCTGCTATGGGCCATCTTGACTACTGTAACATGGTGTACATTGATTTATTCATGATTGAACTTTTAACCCTTTCACATCTTCTTATTTTTATGGGCTTATAGATTGGTCTTCTTGCTTTTTTAATACAATTTCATTTTCTCTGCCTCTGCAGCGGCGTGGTTTAAACTACTATACTTAATATAATTATTCATGTCATTAGATTTACTTATATAGTCTTGTTTTCTATTTGTCTGTCACCCTTTCTTTTCCACTCTTTTGGGTTTCTGTCTTAGTCATTCCTACTGTTGCTGTGATCAAATTCCTGAGAAGAGGCAACTTCAGAAAGGTCTGTTTCATCCTGCAGTCCAAGAGCGTATAGTGTGTGACAGGAAGGCGTGCAGCAGGCATGGTTGCTGGGTGTGCAGCTCTGACTCCTTAGTTCATCACAAATCAGTAGATCAGGAAGCAGAGGGTGGGCAGGAAGTGGGGCCAGACTAAGAAAGCCCAAAGCCCACCCACAGTGACCTATTTCCTCCAGCAAGATTCCACCTCCCAAGGCTTCTCCAGCCTTCATCAAAGGTGCCCTGAGCTGGAGCTGAAGTGTTCAAACACTGGAGCCTGTTAGGGACCTTTCACATTCAAACCACAACAGTGTTTTCATGGCTCCATATTTGCTCCTTTGCTAGTTCACCATTTAGCCCTCCTCTGTTACATTAGCATGCACTAGCCTTACCTGGGCTGGAGGCTGTACTGTGTGCCTCATGTCAAAATATAGGATCTTCATTTCTGCGTGTCCTCTTCCTCACACCTAGCTCTTGTGTTTTTGTTGCTCAGCACCTTGCTGCTCTCCACACGGCAGGCCCTGCAACAAGCTGCACATATTTGCTTAAAGAGGAAATTATACCCTACAGAGATTTCCATAGGAAAGTAGAAGTATTTTGCATTTTCCTGTGTTGCACCATTCCCAGAGCTGGCCTGTTTCATACCTGTTTGATCCCCAGTGTCCTTCTCCTAGAAGAGAACTTTCCGTGTTATGGCTAGGTCTGGCAAGGTATGTTACTTCCATCTTTGCATGTGTGAAAAACAAGCTTTTATGTTGTCTCTTTCCTTAATTTTCTATTTTAAGATAAGTTTAGATTCACAAGAAGTGATTAAAAAGCACCTTTTTAGCACCCTGGAAGATGGCTTAGTGACTAAGGGCATTCTCTATGGGGACCTAAAGACCTGAGTTCTAATGCTTAGATTAGTTCCCCAACACCCATGTAAAAAAACTAGCTGGGGCCATGTGTGCCCGTAATGCCAGTGCTGTGGTGGGCAGCCACAGAACGGTTCCTGGTGTTACCGGATTCAAACTCCGTTTCAGGGGAATAAGGCAGAAAGTAATAGAGCAGGACACTGGGCAACCCTGCCTCAGGGCGCACACAAGCACACACACCACAGAGAACCACCACACACCCAAACGTCCTGATTATTTTAGTCCCACCAACACTTTACCACATCCCCCTCAGCACAGGAAATAGGTGTGTGTGCAGCTCTCAGGGTACACTCCGGCTTCCCTGGCCTTATGCAGGAGTCTCTGCAGTTTTCTCATATATGTACACTCACATAGCCACACCCAGGATCGAGACCCAGGACTGTGCCTCAGTTTCCTTATGCCCCACAGCTGCTAATCTGTTCTCCATGTTTGCAGTTTGCTGTGTTCTGTAAATGAATCTGACAGCCTGCACCTCAAAACTGTTTGGGTTTTTTGGTTTGGTTTGGTGTTTTCACTGCAGTCCTCTGACCCAGCCAGGTTGCCTCTGTGCTGGGCTTTGGGGATGGCGTCTTTAATGTAATTAAGTTTTTACTGTGTTATAGAGCAAACCCTTGTTTGATCTCTAATATAATTATTTACTGTGCTATTTCTATCAAACCCTAGGCACACGCTGGGCAGGTGATTTAACACTGAGCTGAATCTTTGGGCCTGTTGGTTTGTTTGTTTTTACTTTTTGGACATTATGACTAAAGCCACTGTGAATTGGTAGTTACAGGGTTCCTGTGAAGATGAATTTCCATTCCTCCAGGATGAAGGCCCAAGAACCCAGTGATGTCTTTAGTGGATCGTTAGTTTCTGAAAGCCTACCCAAGTCCTTTCCAAAGCTGCTGTTCTGTTTTATATTCCCACCCAGGGACACACAAGTTCTTAACTTCTTTTTATTAAAACTGTTCTGATACATGTAGAGTGACATTGTATTGTGGTTAAAATTTACATTTCCTTGACAACTAATGGTGTTGAACATATTTCCGTGTGTCTAGACACATGGGTATCTATGAACTGTTTCCTATGTCATTTCCTCATGGGCTGTCTCCTGGCAGGTCCGGAAGTCCCTTGCGTATCCTAGATGGGGTCCATTTGTTAGGGCTGTGGCTTGTGTCTCTGCAGCCTTTTAATAAGCTTTTAATAATGAAGGAGAGCACTCTTTTCATTCTGGGGAGATCCAATCAACTAATTAGCCCTCGTCTAGGTCAGCTTCTGGCGTCAAACCTAAGAACTCTGCACTCGAACCTAGACCCAAAGAGCTTCTCCTGTGCATTATCTTACATTTTATATGTAAGTCCATAAGTTTATGTTTTGAGAAAGGTATGAAGTTTGGGTCAAAACTAGTCATTTTATCTTGTGCCTGTAACTGGTCCAGCACCAGTTGTAGGAAAGGCCCCTCTATAAGCCTCTCTCTGGACTTTTTATTCTGCCTCCTTGATCTAGGTGTCTCTCCTCACTGACACCCTCTGTCAGCACTGCCAATCAGCAGCAGCACCCCATTGCCACCGCCCAGCTACACATTTTAAATTTTAACACACGCTTTACCATTGTTTATACCTTTAGTTTCACTTGCCTCATTGTAAACAATGTATGTTCAATTTAGATAGATGGGAGGATAGTTAGGACATGAAAAGGTAACCAGCTTTTGCATGCTGACTGTGCTGTGGTCACTATTAGCTCTAAGAGTTTGCTATGGGAGCCTCAGTGTGCTCTGTATAACCAGGTCATGTAAAACAAGGGCACTGAGATTCCCCCATATGGCTTCCCTTTCTTTTTCTTTCTGCCAAAGTTTGAGGAGATTTTTTTGTTTTGTTTTGTTGTTTTTAGTTTTTGTTCATTTGGGGTTTGGGGTTTTTGTTTGTTGGTTGGTTGGTTGGTTGGTTGGTTTGTTGTTTTTGGTTTTCAAGGCAGGGTTTCTCTGTGTAGTCCTGGCTGTCCTGAACTCCCTTTGTAGACCAGGCTGCCCTCAAACTCACAGAGATCTGCCTGCCTCTGCCTCCCCAAGTGCTGGGATTACAGGCACGTGCCACTTGGCCTGGCTTATTTTTTTTTTTTTCAATGCAGTTTATTCAGGACTGGCTTATTTTTTTTAATTTAATTTCTTTTTTAAAATAAATGTATTTATTTGTGTGGGTGCCACACTGAGCATGCAGAGGTCAGAGGTCAGCATTCAGGAGTTGGTTCTTCCCTCCTGTCACATGGATCCTGGGGATACAATACAAGTCCTCAGGCATTTTCAGCCAGTGCCTTTGCCCACCAACACAGCTCAACATGCTAACTTTTGTTTTCAAGAGACAATTTTTTAGACTCTTGGTGCATTTTTGTCATTTGGGTCCTGTAAAGATGCCAATCTTCAAAGGGAAGAGAAGGGACATGGGAGGGGTGATACTTACTGAGGCTTCAAGTTTTCACTATTTGCTGGTAAAGTCTGCCATCATTCTGACCTTTGTTCTTCTATGCATGCCATTTGCTCTGGCTGCTGTTCAACTTTTTCTCTTTATCACTGGTTTTCATCAGACTGACTACACGTTTTGATTGACTTTTCCTTTTTTTTCTAGTATTTAAGGTTTGCATGGATCTGTGGACTTTTCATAAAATGTGGAACATTTTCAGTTGCCATAAATTCAGGTGCCCCTGCTACTACCACAGTGAGCATAATCACATGTACTTTCAGATTTTCCCATTTCTGAGCTTACACAGTTTCCAGTGTTATGTCTTCAACTTCACTAATTTTTTTTCTCTTGTATTATCTAATGTGCTCTTAATCCTGCTTGTTCTTTCCAATGTCGACGCCATGGTTTTCAAAAGTAGAAGTTAGATTTGGGTTTTTAATACTGACCTCTTGAACTCGTAGAAAATAGCTCCAGAAACAGCTCACGGCCCATACTGGCTGAGCTAACTTTCCTCTTTTCCTCAGTTGTTTAGCTTGTCTGGCTAATTTGGGTATCATAATCTGTGCTCACCTATATTTCTGAATGTCGGTTGGTTTCTGATGGGTGCCAGGCATGTGGATCTCACCATCCTGGGTACAGGATATAATTTTTGTTCTCCTAAATGAACCTAAGCTTTGTTCAAAGCACAGTTAGATCATTGGAAAGTATTGGACCCCAGTGATGGGGTCTTCCTTGTTTTAAAACTTCATTGGGTGACACAAAGCCCTCCTCAGGACATTGCTAGATGTCCTCTGGATTCTCCCACTCTGAGTGAAATGAAGCATTGCCCTGACCGAGTGTGAAGTCCCAAGTATTTCGGAGTGGTTCCAGGTCTAAAGGCCTTCTCGTGGGCACAGTCTGATCAGGCCTTGAGCTGTGTGCACAGTTCCTTTGGCCTCTGATCAGCTCTCTCCCCTGCAGCCATCTGCCCTGAGACACTCAGCCTTAGCTCACACTGAAGATAGCAGGCCACGGGTCTTCCACTCTCAACACGGCTTGGGGCCTTCCCCAAGCCAAAACCTGAGGCCTCACCTTGCTTGTTTGCCATCCCTCAGGGACGCCTGGCCTTCATTGCCTGATGTCTAATGTCTACCACATGTTTCGTATATTTTGTCCACTTTCTGAGTTGTTTTGGTGGGAGAGTAAATCTGGTCCTTGTTAGTTCATCTTGGCTGAAAGCAGAAATTCTGATGTTTGATATTTCAAAGCTTCCTTAGTAGGCCAAATTTCAGTCAGCGCAGTAGTCAGTCTTCCTTCCCCTGCATTTTATGTCATGTAACAATAATGCTATTCAAGTAAAACTGTGTGTCTAGCCAAGAGAGTGGCTCGTGATCACTGGATATGCCTTGGGGCCTCATATACTTTTAATCGGAAGGGAGAGCATCAAACGGGTTGAAAAACAGCTCTCATTGCCAAATATGCTTTTTACCTGCAGGAAAAACAAAGGAATCCTGGGCAAGAGCCAAGAGGTTTTCACAGTTTTTACAAAGCAGAAGTGAAGCAAAAGTGTCTCTGTCCAGGAGGTGTGGGAGTCCTCCTACGCAGCTCAGGTGGCCATGGTCACGTGAGCAGGACGCCTGCGGCTATTCTCCCTCTTTTCAGGGCCAGAAGACCTGCATGGTCCAGCCACCGCCTATTGAAAGCCCAGCCGCTGCAGAGGCTAGTGCCCAGGACCCGTCAGAGGTCTGACCCAGCACAGCCAGGGCTGCGGGTCTAAGGCCACCCAGCAAGTCATCTCTCTACTGGTTTTATAACCCAACTGGAGATGACTGAATTTTGTGCATGCTTCTCTGTTGTGTGTTTCCATGTACTATAATAGGAGGCTTATTAGGAGGGTCCCTTCACTCAGAATCCCTGGACAGTAGCGATGGTTTGGCTAGGTTCAGCTTACCTTTTGGCTTCCTCTCGAGGAAGGGGTTTGCCAAGCAATTTAATCACTTAAAACAAGAATGCCAGAGCTACTCTTATGGGAATGGGGCTAAAGACTTTAGGAACACTCATTGTCAGCATGCAAATAAGGCTGCTAATTATGAGATTCCCCCCTGTTTATTGGAGTAGACCCAGCAGGACCTCGACTTGAAAATATGCTATTAGCAATTAGTTCCCATAACGACAGGTACTTGAAGGGAATAAACAAAAAATTAAATACTACTTAATCCAGACTTTTCACTAATTGAGACTCTACTTAATCTGGATTATAGCAGTTCCTTCATATAGTTCAATTTTTATTTTGAAAGAGCTATTCAAAGGGACTCTGCCTATCCTTGTCCTCAAAACCCCCTGTGAGGAAGTCTTGTCAAGCCATCCCTCTTATCTGCAGGTGACATTCCCGACAGCTGCTGGGCAGGGCACTAGGGTTTGCTTGCACAGACTATAGGTCCATCCAGTTGTGCTGACATTAATACTGAAAGGAAATAGGTCCTTCCATCCTCTTATCTACCTACCACTTCTGCATTTACCTACCTATCACCACCAGTCCCCTCATTCATTTGTCCACACATCCACATTCACTATCCATTACTCATCCATCCATCTTCTTTCCATTTACCAATGTACCAATCCATTTATCTATCCAACACCCCATTCCTTGTTTAGCCATTCACCCACATCCTCTACTCATTATTCATCACCTATTTATCCACCTCTGTTTTCACCTACCCACCAACCCACCCATACTTTCATGTACCTAACACTAGCACCTTTCCATCCTTCATCCACCTACCCATTCATCAACCATCCACCCACCCACCCACCCCTTCATCCATTCACCCACATTTCTATCCATCTATTCATCACCCTTCTCCATTCTCACCCATCCATCCTTCTATCAGCCCATCCATCTTTCCTTCCATCTTTGCATTCCCATTCTGTTGTTCATGTTTCTATGTCTCCTGCTTACAGCTCCTCATAATAGTCAATTCTGAGGTTCACTCAACACTTGACACAAGAGTTAGACATGCAGGAGACACCTGGAGCAGCTATGCTGGTTCAAGCACTGCACCTTTCTAGTTGACTATAGATTGGCAGTTTCTGTGAACTGATTCTATTTCCTTGGCAGATCTGAGTCCCACCAGGTGTGGTCAGGCACCGCTGTCAGGACAGAGTGTCATGCTTGGGATGTGTACCCAGGCTGCAGTAGTCCCCTTGTTGCCGTCAGATACATTCCTTTCATTAGGCGGAGGGTCACACACTACCATCTTGGCTGTTAGTGTTGGTATTCCCCTTGCAGACAGAGCAGAGCCTAGGATCCCAGCATTTTGGGTGCCTCTGCCACAGCTTCTTCACAGTCAGACCAGGATGGCAGAGCCATAGCAAGAGAAGTCTGTTGTTCTGGGAAAAGTGACTGATGTGAACACAGGATAGCAGGGGCAGCACAGGGCGAGAGCCCTGAGAAAAGAAGGGGCTGAACGATCAAGGCACATATTCTGAAATACTCCAAGTATGTTGGGGTGTACGCCCAGGTAGGGGACCTTGAGTACTTCCTTAAGTACCTCTCAAAGGTGTGTTATCACATTTGATATCTACAATAACTAAGAAAATACTTCTTTTGTAAGGGTTGGAAGTTCTAACTCTATGCAGCCAGGACAGAGTGAAGAGTCTGGAGCCAAACATGGTGGCATGCACCTGGAATCCCAGACTTGGGAGGCACAGGTGGGAGGATTACTGAGAGTTCAAAACCTACCTAGTCTACATAGTGAGTTCTAAGCCAACCAGGACTACATGGTGAAATCTCGTCTCAAAAAACAAAACAACAACAGCAAAAGGAAGGAAAGAAAAGAAAAATAAACTAAACAACTCTGGAGTTAATGAGCCTGCTACTGTAGAGGGATGTGAGGATTTAGGGTCTTTGGACTTTGTTTTTTGGCAACGTCTGTGCCTCTTAACCTCACCAAGGACACAACACTTCTCTGGGACTGAGGATAAGGGTGGGTGAAGCTTCTCACCTCACTCTGAGCTCCGGAGAAGGCAGCATACCCTAGGCTGTCGACACCTGCCTTAGAGTGGAACCAGACTGAAGCTGGAGTATTTTACCCTACTGTCAGAGCCCAGTGTATCACCTGCATTCCCACCTAGCCACCAAATAGCAATGCCACACAAGGTCAGTGCCAGCTCTGGGCATGGGCCATGTCTACTTTCTTGCAGCTGGACAGGTTCGGTCAGGCATGGGGAGAGCTCTCCCTAGGGACTCCCACATGCAGCTGCTGGCTGAGCTCTGACCACCCTGACCAGGGAGAGGTCAACAAGGACTATAGTTGGGGCAGAGGGGCACCCCACCCTGGGAGGGTAGGAGGAATGACTGTGGCTCCTTACCAGTTGGCCGTGCCTATCTACTTCCAGTGATCCTACCCAGAGGGATGTGGGGAGAGGATGACAGTCCCTCCCTGGCTCTGACTATTCTCTGGCTCCAGCTTGAGCCCAGCCATGGAATGTCATAGGCCATTCACTGCCTTGTTTTTTTTCTCCTAACTGTGGCCCAAACTGTACCCCTGTCTGCCTTTGAGAAAATGACACGTTTCCACCTTTCTAAGGATCAGTCTCACTACCAACAGGAAAGTCTGCCTCAGCAGCATCAGCCATGTAGTCTCCAACAAGAAGCACCTCAAGAGCCTCCTCGGGAGACAAAGAGGAGCCACTGAACTTTTATGGAACAGAAGTGCAAAGGGTGAGTATGTGGAACAAGTCCTAGGGGCAGGCTCCATGTCTGTCATAAATGTTCCCTGATGGGCATCGGGGCTTCCATGCACAAGAGAGGTGAGCATTTGCAGTTAAATCAAGAGAAGTGAATGGGGCTCCAGCTCAGCCCTGGACCACCCTGGGCTTTTCTGGGCCACCCTCCACCCACTGCCCTTTCTGAGTCACCCAGGGAGGCCTGGTAGTTTTGTTGTACCTCACAGATGTGGAAAGAACTTTGCTAAGATTGCAAAGCCAAATGCAAAGAAGGATTCCTCCTCCTTCTTTGGGGTTGCATTCATTCGGGGACGCCAAGATGTCATCGCACAAGCGTATGCCAGAGGTCAAAGTTGACTAACACAAGTTTGTAAGGCTTTATTACCCAGATCGTCTGTTTTCTGGTCATGTGTTCACCAGAACTTTCTGGATTATCTCTTGATGGGATCAGGATGAACTGCAAGGCAAGCCCCTTCCCATTAGTAGAGAGAAGATTGAGAAAAGGCTTGAACACAAAGCTAATTAGATGCAATCCAGTCTGAGCCTCTGGCTGCAGAGTGGGTGCGGATGAGACAGGACATGTTGACTTGAAAAGACACTTAACAGGCTGTGGCAAGGGGCCTCCAGGGACCACAGTAGGAGCTGGAGGCTAAGGCAGCTCTTCTGGGTGCCTGGCAGGATGACCTGGTCACAGGTGACAGTTCTCAGCCTGTGTTCTCACAGGAACCTTTGTGTTTGAGCAAAGAATGGCTCTTAGTGAGCCCTTGATTCCAGAAGAGCCTGTCTCTGTGTGGTTACAAGGTCTTCCCTTCTCTGCTTGGAAGTGCACTCATGAGGCTAAGAAAAGTCCTAGACTACACACATGAATTTGTGTCTGTATGTGTGAGTGTGTGTGTGAGAAAGAGAGCACATGCGTGCATGTGTGTGTGCGTACATGCATGCATATGTCTCCCCACCACAGCCAGGAGGCAGAGGGACTTTACAGACACCTTAGAGGGACGCATCTGGGCTGCGTTGCTCCCGTGGGATTCGCACCAGACAGCCAGATCCTTGGCCACCCTCAGAGCACAGACCATGCAAATCAGGATTTTCACAGCCACTCTGCAAACTTCTCGGAATACAGAATAAGGCAGCAAACCGCCTTACTTCCAACTCTGGATTCACCAGAGGCCAACATCTGCAAGGGCTTTACCCCTCAAAGCCATTCCTTTTCTCTTTCAAGGTGGCTGCTACTCCAGAGCATCTCCACAGTGCCACACTTTGCATGCAGTGTGGTCAACGCTGACCACCTCTCTGTGAGCCTGCCTGCGGCTACCACGTCCCTCCTGCCATCTTACTTGTGTGTTCACACAGCTGTCTAGCACTCCTCACCCTACTTGCTTGATCATCTTCTTGGGTCCCTCAAGTGGGGATATAACTGGCACCTCTGGCTGCGGGGAGCCTGGTGATGCTCCTGACTTTGTGTGGGGTGGAAATTACTCTCCCAGGCTGACGAATACAGTTTCTTCATGTCCTTAGTGACATTTGGTTTTCAAAACTTTGGTGTGTACAACATATCCCATTGATTTAATACCCACCTTTTTTTTTATCACCCTAAAAGGAAAACCCAATTCTAAGTGCATTGGTGAAAGATGTTTTTGTTTTGTTTTGTTTTTTTTCCTGGAGATTTTGTGATGAAAATTAAGGAAGAGACTTATGGACCCAAACCCTTGTTAACTTTTGTTTGGACTTCTCTTCCTGGTAGGAGTGTCTATGCTGGGCAAACAACTGTGTCACTGGTCCCTCTCCACATACTGTACACCAGCCCCTCAGCCTCCTTTCTCCTTATGCTCATCCAAACACTTTTCTGAAGAATGTTTTTCTCTGGAGGTAGGCAGGAGCATCTCCAACCAGAGACAAGAAAAATAAGGTCCTGTCCACATGTTCACCTGGGCAATGGCTGCACAACAAGGAGAACACTAGCATCTTCCCTGTTGCTCTGGTTCTGACAGAGTTGAGGAGATTCTGTTTTAGTGACGTGCTTCAGAATATCACAGAGAGTTCTGGCTAAGTGGATGGCCTGCCGGACTCCACCACTCAGTCAGCAGATCCTGTGTTCCCCTGCCTGTACAATTCCTCGCTCTGGCCACCTGCCTGTCTTCAGGGAGGACACCACCTGAGCCCAGCCCTCGTCAGTTACAGCACCTTCCCCTAGGGCTGATCGCTGGGCAGTGCAAACACCCCAACACTGCACATTTCTGCTAGGCATCGAGGGGCTTAATGAAGGCATGCCCACTGACAGATGGGGGTGGGGGGAGGAAGGGGGCGGTGCTGGCTGCCACATGCTGCTGAGGCCCACGGGGCACTGACTAGGCTGTGGCAGCCTCTTCAGCGGCACTCTTTAACCAGGCGCTGGCTCACCTCAGGACACGCTTTGTTCATGAAACAAGGGTGTGTTGTTTCCCGTCTTTTATTCTTGGTGGGTGAGCAATATATTTTTTCTAAGTACTAAACTTGTGGTTTGCAAAGCAAACATTAGCCTCACTTGCTGCCAAGGCTTCTGCTGAGATGTGTTCTGTGCTGCCGACCTCCTGGGGCCAAATCCCACTTCAGTCTCAAATACAAGCCTAGAAAATTGGAGCCCTGAGAGTCCACTGTTTACACTGAAAACATTGTTCTCTTTCCTGCACTTCCCTGAACCCAAGTGTGGTGACAAAAGATTACGAATTGAAAAGAAAATGTCTCTCCCCTCTCTGACAAGATTCACACTGCCCCTTGGCTTCACCGTGGAGCTGGAGACAGCCACTGCCCCCTGTCCCCAGCACTCAGAGATGGGCAGCCATAAAGCTCCCTCCAGGTACGGAAAGTGGTCTTTTTCTAAGTCCACTGCTGATTCTGTGCTTCTCTGACATGCAGGACATGTCCAGAGGGGGCTCATACACGGCCATGGTGATGGAGCAGCAACAGGCCAACGCCAAGTTGCTCAGCTATGCCTGGAGCTAGCCCTCCCAGTGCCTGGGGAAAGTGAGACCCAACAAGGGATCAGCTCTGCCAGAAGTCGCCTTCAAGGACAGAGAGGGTGTGGGGCTAACCAACATCACCTGCTTTGCTGCAAACAGAGCATTGCCTGTCCTGGATCCAGGCCCCATCAGCCTTCATGGCTAGATGCTTGCTGATTTGCACATGGTCAGTATCTCCAGGGATCAAGAGCTCAGCAGAAATCCACTGCCCCCTTCCTGCCCCTGTAAAGCAGGGATGTGTCCTTAGGAGTCCCCTGTCACTCTGCTGGTGAAGCTTCCAGGAATATTAATAAGATCATCCTTTCAGAGCCCTTCCTGGTGGCCTAACCCATCCCATCTCACCCTGATCATCACCGTAACCCTGACGTGGATCCTAGTTACTGACTATGGCAATTAGCTAGCTTCGGCTGGTCTCCAAAGGGAACTCATAAGCATCGGTCTGTACCATATAAATATATACAATGATTTGTACTCGTTCAAGACAGTTCAACGCCGAATTATTATTCTGGGTGTGTCTGTGAAGATGGCGTCTGGAAGAGTCTAGCACTTGAGCAGTGGACTGAGCACAGCAGATAGCCCTCCCCAGCGTGCTGGCCCCAACCAGTCTGCTAAAATCCTGAATGGAACAAGATGCTAACCCTCCTTGAAATAAGGGGGGGGGCACTTTCTGCCTTTAGACCCCAACTTGATGCAGACTGGAAGTGGCATCCCAGCTCTCCTGGGTCTCCATGGCAACTGTGGGCCTCCGTGATCACGTTAGAGAACCCTCAGAGGCTGGCAGCCATATGAGTGCAGGACTGACTCCTCCCAGGTCTCTGTATAAGCGTAAGCGCTGAGTTTGACTCCTCCAATAGTGTCTCTTTTGGCACACAGAAAGACTCAGTTATGGGATCGGTTGGCAGGCCATAGCTAACCAGAGGCCCAACCATAGCTGCCACTTCGACCCCAACTGCACAGGCTCACCAGACATCTCTACTGTATGCCCAGGCACCCAGCCAGCCTCTCATTCTATCCCACTGGGCTGGGCAGGAACGTGACCACGTCTCTGCCTCGGAGGGCCTCCCTCTCCTGCCTTCTTTCTGTTAAGCCGCAGAATGGTTGCTTCAAAACTAAAACCACTGAAGACGAAAGTACCAGCAGTAATCCACACACAGCTCCCATCAAGCACATTTAGCATGTCTCAGATATGCTCTTTAGGGACCACTGCAGAAAGGCAAGCTTCCCCCGTGGGTGGCCATTCCTAGCGCTGTGAGCTCTGTTGCTTTCAGGATATCAGCTTATTTCACCAAATGCTGGCCCTGCCTCTTGAACTAGGAGGAGGCTGAGAAGGACAGAACCAGTCTTGCTCCCACTGTCCAGGATGCCCCCACTTCCTCAATGGATTTGAGAATAGCTCCTCCTACCCATTCTCCACTCATCTTCAAACAGCCTGTAGCTCAGGAGCTGGCACTCTGTGGTGACTAGATCTCAGGTGAGGATCCTTTAGGAGTGTGCCACATGTGAGCTGCTGCTGAGCAATCACACCCTGTGTCTAAGGAGCTCCATGGGGCCTTGAGTTCCTGTGTTGATTTGCCTGGAGGCAGGGGGAGGGGGCATTGTGGGGGGAGGAAGGAGACACAGATGCACAGGCAATGGAATCAGAATAAAGAGAAACAAGCAGACAGCCCTAAGAGTGGACATGGGAATGGAGAGTTTTGCTCAAGCCACCCTCTTAGATGCCTTGTTGGGCACTCAGCGGGACCAGGGAAAAGGCTGCCTGTAGTGACTGTCAACAGCTGTTCCTAGGCTGGATGAGAGTAATGACGCACAGGCGGGGTGCCAGAACAGAGGCCATTGCAGAGTGGGAGCAGGGGTGCATCTGCAGGAAGAACCCTGCTTGGTTGGGACTGTGATCCTCTACACCGGCCCTTTCCCCCTGCAGCCGTGGACCACACAGCATTAGCTGAGATCCTCAACACCGGCCCTTTCCCCTGCAGCCGTGGACCGCACAGCATTAGCTGAGATCCTCAATGCCGGCCTAGCCGTCCCTTTCCCCCTGCAGCTGTGGACCGCACAGCATTAGCTGCTGTAATCTGACCTCATCTCCCCAGTGTCTCCTGAAGAATCCCCTTGGCCCAGGCCATTCTCAGGCCAGGGTGTGAGGACATCGCCACGTGCATATTTGGTTGGCACAGTCCACTTCTAGCAGAGCTTGGGTTAAGGGCCATCTGTCCTACCGGCATCCCCATGACCAGTGGTCAGAAGCCATGGGCTGCTCTGCTCCCGCCTTCTAGCTGACTCTGTCTAGACCACCGTCCTATGCTCAACATGGAAAGCATGCTAAAAGCACGTGTGTGGTAGCCTCATGCCACTTACAGTGTGCAGGCTCTTCGGGGGAAACCTCCTCAACTGCTGCTTCCTGCCTTCCTGCCCACCTACTTCCTCCCTAACCTTCCTGACCTCAAGACAGAAAGCATTTGCATTCTTTTGGATGACTTCACCTACAGTAATGCAGAGGAAACGGAATTATATTTTGTTTTAATCTCTCTCTCTCTCTCTCTCTCTCTCTCTCTCTCTCTCTCTGTGTGTGTGTGTGTGTGTGTGTGTGTGTGTGCATGTGTGTGCATGTGGGTGTGCATGTGTCACTGTGCAGGAAAGTCTCAAGCATTAGTCCTTTTCTGCTGTTTAAAGCAGCACCTCCTGTTTTTGCCTAACATCTCACTGCAGAAGCACCAACAGGACAGACCTTCACTGTGCATGAATCTGACTTTACTTGCATCCCTGTTATCCAAATTCTGCCTCTCACATTTGTGGGATGAGGGTTTTGTCCACTGAGCCATCTCAGTCCAATTTATGTAGAAAATAATAAAATACAAGCTTAGCCACAGCATAACCTCTCTTAAACATAATCTTCCCTGTGGCACTCAGTTACACGCTAGCCACATAAACATGAGAACTTGAGTTCCACCCCAGATCCAAATTAAAAACAAAGGCAGCCAGGTGTGAGAAGGCAGATGCAGGCCCGGCTCCAGCTCACAGGTTAGCCAAATCTGCAAGCTTTGGGAAATGTAGACAACCTGTCTCATAATACAGAGTGGTTGTCACCTGAGGAGTGAGGACCAAGGTTGTCACCTGTCTCCCACGGGCACACATACGTGCACACAAAGTAGTTCTTGTTTAATCTAAGAAACACGGATTATTGTAACTTTTCTACAGAATGGCAGAGTGGGAAGCTGGCCGAGTTTCCTCCCACTGGCTGATTCATAAATTTGCTGTCTCTGTGGAGTACCCATAGAGCTTTGCCCTGACCTGGATCAGAGAACCGACACAAACAGAGCTGGGACTTGGGACATCGGTCCTATGGCGTCACCTGCTCCTGCAGTGCCACGGACAGAAGCATTTTTGGACATTTGGTAGAGCTGGACAGCTCTCCTGAGCGCCAGCCCATACCTACAGGGCCCCTTTTCCTGTGTTACTTACTCAGCAACGCTTTGAAGCACATGTTTTAACTTTTCTAATTGATTTGCCCTGTAGGGTGTGGCTCAGCGTACACAGATCCTGACCACCGGGCTCTCCCACGTGGGCTCCCATGAACTCACAGGGCAGGTGACCCTTCCAGCCATCTGCGCTTGGGTAGAGAATGACATGCCTGGCTCCCTGGGCTCTTGGGCAGAAGTAGATGCCGGGGACTCTGCCTCCCTACACTGACAGGGAGTATAGATCAGCAAGAGCACCCCACATACCAGCTGCCCCTGAGACTTTCTCAAGCCTGCCAGAGCGAGCCCCTGGGCTACATCCCAGGCACACCCTGGGAATGGAGAGATGCAGGACACTATAGACTTTGCCAAAGGCCATTGAGTCTTTGTCTTAGAAACTGAAAATTAGACAAACTGGTGCCAAACCTCACGCCTATGCTTGGTGGGGCTGAGTTTCAATGGATCACACCTAGGGAGACACCTTCAGCCACGGAGGCCAACGCCATCCCTGGGCATGGCCCAGGTGATTCACATAAGACTGGTTCTGACTCACTTACGGGCTGCCCCACCCAGTCATGAGAAAGCCGAGCCTCCCAGGACCAGCCTGGCCCGATCCAGCCTTCCAGGAGGCCTGCAAATCCAAGTGGATCAAACAGATTCTGGCCTTCCCTCTGTGTTAAAGGTAGAGTATTGAACAGAACAGCCAGTCTGGAATTATTAAGCACTGAATGAATAAGTAGAGGAATAAACCAGCAAGTGGTTGGGTGTGTGGCTGTGTGTCAGGAACAGCCTTGGAAAAGAAGATAGCAGGTTCGCAGCTGAGCACTTACTGTGGAAGGGGAGCCCGGGCAAGCCTGCTGAGCTCAGTGTCTGTGTGTGTTGTCCCGTGCTATGCTCCCTATGGTAATGTTTAGTTCAAACTCTCCTTCACTATAGGCATTGATCTCCCTAAACTCTGTGCTACACGAAGGTCACTTTGGAGGTACTGGAAGGATCTGGCCACGTCCGTGTGCTTGTTGTTGTTTAAGGGTGAGTAGATCCTAAGAGCATGGAGCCAAGCGCCCCTGACCACAGGGTACAGGCCTTCCATACCACCCCTTGCCACCTCTGGTGGGCTGTGGTGATGCTCCCACAGAGGCTCCGTGCTCCTGAGCACAGCACCTTGGGACCTGATTCAAACTGACGAGTCTCCAGATTACATTAATGTCCTTACTCTGAGTCAGAGCACAGGCTGGCTGCTGATTAACGACAAGGGTGGATCTGCCAGCAAGAGCATCCCCGCCACAGCCTGGCTAATGACTGAGAACAGACCAAGGCCGCCTCTTCCTCAACAGCAGCTAATTGGTCCCGTGTGCCCGAACTGTTTGGCTTAAGGAACTTGGGGAGGTGCTGACCTAAGTCCAGAAGGAATGAATAGCTGCATATAACTTCATTCAGGCACTTTGAGGAACAAGATGATTGGACTAAGCTCAGCAGACCCTCACAAAAGGGCTAAGTGTCTACCCTATCCTGGCCACCGCCAGAAACACTTCTCCTGGTGACAGCTAATTCAATCCTTTGTGGGATTGCTTCAGACTACCTGGAGGTATCAAAACGGTGTTTAAGCCACACCTCACCTCATGCATCTTACTAAATGCTAAGCAGTGGGTGGAGAGTGCATTTCAGAAGCGGACGTGGGTCTATGCAAGTACACAGAGTCTTCTGAATTTACACCCCGTACCCTCATCCATCCAATCCCGTTTTCAAGTTCAAGTCCTCTGTTACTGACTGAGAGACAGAACCTCGGTCAGCCATGGCAGAATTCGACATGACCGCCGTGAGCTAGTGATCATGTCTTCCTCCTCTTCTCCATTCCTTCGTTGTTTTTGCTGCCAAAAGAAAAAGGAAAAAGAGGCAAATTAGGGTCCCACTTAGTCTACAACTTGGGAGTGGCTCTGTGGCTTATGGGGCGGAAAGCTAAGGGGTATGGTGGGCCCTACCAAGAAAGTCTCCCCCAGGGAGCCCAGCCTCCTGTTTAAAGATCTCTTTCAGCATCTCACAGAGAAGAGGTGTGTGCAGGCCAAATTAGGAGGTGCAGATTAAAAGTGCCTGGCCTCCCCAACCACTCTAGGACTGCTCTGCTCCTGACAGGAGCCATAGCCATTGAGTAGATTTCACACCAGGAGTTCCTTCTGCATCAGCTAGCTCAAGGTCTGCCCCTTTCTATCCAGGACCATGATGCCTTGTCAAATCAGAGTCCGGAAAGAGGTGACTGAGGGGCCTGCACTCTGCAAAGAAGTAACTGGGAACACAGCTGGTGATAGCAAGCAGCTAACCACAAAAGGGCATTTGCTGGTCCTGGAGATAGGAATAGTTAGGAATGACATAGGTAAAGCAGGAAGTAGAGGAGGGCGATGGGATCCCCACGTCTGACTCCTACAGGCCTGTTTTAACAGGAGCAGTAGTGTGGCCCCAGGCATGATGGGTAGGGACTTTAGATGCTAGGGTTTCCTGCTGGACTGTGTTTCTTGGGCTAAACTGGCCCTTGGTTGAGGACCCCAAGTGGCCACTGCCATGCTGGCCACAGGCACCACCTTCTCTTAGCTCTTGGCCACGGAAAATGAAGAGCTGACCATGTCCAGTGTCTTTTGAACCTCACAGGAGTGTAGTCCTTCACCACACAAGGCAAGTGGGAACCTTCACACAAGCGTAGAGTCTTCCTCTTACAGGAGTAAAGATGATCCCACACTTTAGCCTTCCTAAGAAGTTGGCCAAAATCATTTGAGCACTTAAACGTACAATAAGAAATAAGCCACAGCCTTGTTTCAAATGAGTGTGAGGCGTGGCGTTTAGCTTCAGCATGTTTTCTAATCAACTCACAGTTGAGTGAAAATAAATCTTTCTTTTCTTTTACATTTTGTTGAAAAGAACCTTTCTTTTATAATGTTTATCTCTCGCAGTGGTAAGCAGACAACAGCACTAACACAGAAAGGATGGTTTCCCGATGACTTGGTATCTTTGCTGAGCATGTGGCCAAGGTTGACTGGGGCAGTGGTACTGGGTGGCAGGGTGTGGCTCTGGAAGCAGACAGGGAGAGGGAGAAAACTCCCACCCACACATGCCAGCTGTCATCATTGCTTTGCCCCACACTGAGCACCAGGCATGGCCAGCTGCTTCACCACTGTCTGTGGACAAGGAACCCAGCATGGCTTGGTGGGCTGCTCAACTTCAGGGCTCCTAAGTCAGCTCCCAGCTTGTTCCCAGGCTTCCTCGCCCAGTGCCGGCAGCTACCATGCTGCAGGCTTCAGATCTTGGCTTCTTGCTGTCCGTGCTTCTGCAGCTGGCTTCCCTGTGACCAAGGAGGCAATGCTTCAGAGGTGGTAAAGCACCATTTCTCCATGTCCCACTTCCTAAAGGGAGGGAGGCACTGTCAGCTTGCAGGTGAGATCCCGCACACCACCTTTTAGGACACCTGTCCTCGATCACTTCTTTTGTCTGGGAGCTGCTGTCCTGGTAAAGAAGAGCTTTGCCCACCAGTTCCATGCCCACCCCCACTGGACCAGGTGCTCGCACAGCACTTTCGGCCTCTGGGCTCTGGGGCCTTCCTCAACTCTCTGATTCAAGTAAAGTGGGGTTGAGCTGAGTGAGAGTCCCTGATGATTACACCTACCACTCAAGACATCAGTGGTGGGAGGAGAGGTGAGGCTGGAAGCTGCAGTGGACACGGACAAGACCCATCCTCAGATACTGCAGAGCCCTCACCCAACCCTGGAGCCAAAGCCACAGCCAGAGAGGCCAGCTGTGCAGTCTCAGAGGCCAGCTGAGTCCCTGACCTTCTACATAGGCCCTTCTGGTGTTCTCCTGCAAGTAAATCCGTCCACAAAGGTTCATCTCCTTAGTTCTGGGATCACTCTTTTTGGAAGAAACTCCACCCATCTCTTTAAAGGACACACACAAGTGCACTCTCGTAGCAGACTTTGAACTGTTTCTAGTGCGTTCGAGCAGCGAGGCGCCGTCCACTCTCCCCTGCACCACCTTCACAACGGCTTCAGCACTCCGACACCAGCTTGATTCCTGTGTTCTTTCCCGCGTTGCTCCATGAACGCCTTGCAGCCAACCCTGCTGGTTTCCTCCCACGCTAGTCTCACTTGAACCTCAGCATCTCTGCAGTAATTGCTGATTGCTCAGCAAAATGCAGCTTTCTGGGGACTAGCCACTAGCCTAGGAGGTGAACCTTGCTGCAGTCCTCAGAGACCTGATGGCCAGGATGGAGCTCCATGGTGTTTGTTGGCCACAGCTGACTGCTGGGGGTCCTCACCTCCAGTCCCACAGGGTTTGCCATTGGAAGAGTCTATTTCTTGCCAGACTTTATACTCCAGTGCATCTCTCAAGGATTCATAGTGTTACATTCAGCTCTCTACTCTTTCAACTCAGGCCTCTTACCATGAGGCTTCTAATCCATCTTCTTTTCTCTCTTCTTGAGAGAACTAGGAAAACGAGTTCTTTTTGTCAATGAACACGTTGGTGATCAAGGTGCTAGGCGTGGAGGGAGATGTGGACTGTGTGTGGATTCTCCTGGACCAGAGGGAAGGAGTAGCGGGTCTTGCATAGGCACACTGTGCTCTGGAGTTGGATCTGATAGGAGCCTCAGGGAGTCCAGGGCTCTCACCTACATTTTCACAAAGAACTGGGAAGAAAAGACCTAAAGCAGAACTATCTAGAAGCCGTAATGATCTGAATGTAATGAGGTATGAGCTGCACACATAGCTCAAGGCCACCTTCCCTCAAAGATGGTACCACAGAGCCTTACAGGTGCTGGTACTGGTGTTCCCCTGTCTTGCAGCCAAAGAAGCTGCTGGCAAAATTCCACATGGGAAGCAAGAACAGATAGAAAGCTGGATAAAATAAGTGTTTCCCCTAAACAAGCACACCTTTTAACTGTCTAAAAGCCATGACATTTCTTGGGTAAACACATGTGGCTCCAGTCTAGACCCATTGTCTTTGTCTTCTGGTCCCAGTGCTGTCATAGTTCAGTGTCCAGATCTGTCACATTCTAAGGTTCTACGGGCACCAACACAGATGCGTAGCCATGACCCGGCTTGGAGCCTTAAGAATGAGTCCCTGGACCCAAGTCCACAGAGAAGGTTGGCGTAAGCTGTGAGGAGGGTGGGACCTCAAACCAGTATATTCCTTCCTCAGAGAATGTTTTCTTGTGAGCAAGCCCAGAGCCCAGTTCCTATCTGCTCCCTTGACCCCCTTTGTCATGTGATATCTTTTGCTCTCACATGGAACTCTCCCCACCCCATAGCATCACCACAAATTCTTTCCAGAAACCCAACTCACATCATACTCAGATCTCCAGAATAGAAATCTAAATTCACCTGTCATTTACAAAGTGTGCTTCCTTGGGTGTTTTATTATGGCAACACACAATGAACAAAGTCCATAAGGGACTCAGAGATTTGTGCAGCCCGAAAGGAATGGGATCCTGCACCAGGTCAGAGAGCATCTAGTTAACATGAGCAGCCATGTAGGTCGGTCTCTCTCTCCACCATGGCCATGCCCATCTCAATCAGCAACCATTCCAGTTCATCCTGTGGCAGTGAACAGAGAAGCATGACCTCTAACCTATTTCAGTAACTACACCATCCATCACTGTTGTCCCCCACAAACACCATTGCATCTTTATACAAATGATCCTAACTCCTTGTGAGTATACCTGCCCCCACCCAACTATGACCCCATCTCTCAATGACATCGTCACACCCTGACCATACTTCACTGTGATCTCCCACGACCTGCTGGTCTCAGCTTCTATCCCTAGTGCTGTTTTGTTCTCATAGACTCTTCCCAGAAACCCCCGGCATGCCTTCATACATGTAGGCAACTTACAGACACAGATGAAAAGTGGCATGAAACAGCACCCATTGTTAGTGGATGCTTGGAGCGTGTGGTCAGCTGTCCACCAGCCTGAAGCTTCCCAGTGAGGGTTGGGCTGCTGGAGGAGGCTGAGCTGGGAGCAGGGCCAGCTCCCCTTTGCTGTGCCACAGTTCTTGGCTCAACAGGACCCAGGAGCCCTGTGCTTCTGCCCATGGGAGACATCAGGCTGTGCCTGTGACACTGGGTGGAGGAGATTAGCAGAAAGCCTCCTGCTCCTGGGTGTAAGGCGCTGGGCGAGGGCTGATGGAGTTCCACAGAAGTTCCTAATTATCTGTGAAATTAAGGATCTATTTTAAGATGAGGCTCGAGGAGCGATTCCACAAAGGGGTTGCAAACACCTCTCTTTCTTCACCGCAGTGAGGCTGGAGAGGGAAGGGCCCACCCCATCACAGTAGACTGTCTTCCTACGAGGCCAGTGAGAGGCAGACAGCCTCCCGGCCTCCCGAGCACTAGACAGAGCAGCAGGAGTGGAGCACAGCCTTTGCTCAGAGCTCATTTTGGCCTCTTGTCTTGTCTAAACCTGCAGACACAGCTACAGCTCGCTCCCATTTCCCGTTCATTGTGGCGAGTGGAAGTTGTCCCCTAAACTGAATGGCTCAGATATTGTTCATGGCAGTACTTTGGGCCTGACTGTGGTGAAATTCTGAGAGCCATCGGCACCATGGAAATGCTATTCTTCTCTGGTGACCCCACAGATGTAACCACCACTGTCACCCCATACAAGGCTTATTATGTATGAAGGAGCAGTGCTTTGCCTGTGTGGGATGACTGAATACTGCAGCAAGACATCACAGCTGAGGGATTAGTCTGTGGAGCAAAGAATTCTCACATCAGGATTCCCAGCTGCTCATGTTTGTGGGTCCAAAAGACCAGGAAATATCATCATTTGCTAAGATGCAGGGATTAATGATGTCACCCCAATGCTAGTGCCTGCCCCACTTGGTTCTTGAATGTGATCACACAGTGACAGGAGTGTCCCTCAGACAAATTCACAGAAACATGACAACCAGAACTTACTGGTGACCATTACCCAATCAGAAGCTTCTCCAGAATGATGTGGAGACTAGAAATCACATTCCACCAGGGATGATGGTGAGCCAAGGTACTCTGACCTATGAAGGAAGTACTGGAAGAGGCTCATGAACTTCTAGAGGCAAGGCAAATGGAAGGGGGGTGTTGGGATCTAGGCCTGCCTGAGAAGACACCAGGCAACTATGCTCAGGCCACACCGCAGCTGCACAAACCTGCTATGCCCATCTCCCAAAGCTATGTGCACAGCTTGCACTGGCAATTTCAAGAAAACATATCATGACTCACCACATAGTCTCTTTGTGCTTTAGCAACTTTGGTTGATGGCTGTTGTCTTAGTTAAGGTCGCCATAGCTGTGATAAGACACCATGACCAAGTCAACTTGGGAAAGAAAGGGATTATTTGGCTTACACTTCTATAATCACTGTTCACCACAGAATGGAGGTCAAGACAGGAACTCCGACAGGGCAGGAATCTAGAGACAGGAGCTGATGCAGAGGCCATGGAGGGATGCTACTTACTGGCTTGATCTCCAAAGCTTACTCAGCCTGCTTTCTTTCTTTGTTTTAAAATAACTTTATTCATTTATTAATTTTAAATCCCAATCACAGCTCCTCCCTTCTGTCCTCCTGGTCCCTCCCTCCCACCCTCTTCTTCAACTTCTTAGAAAAGGGAAGCCCCAAACCCACCTCAGCCCATCAAGTTGCACCAGGACTTAGTACACCCTCTTCTGGTAAAGCCAGGCAACCCCAGCTGTGGGCAAGTGATCCAAAAAACAACCAAGTCTATGACAAATATGACCCATGCTCCCCTTGTTGCTAGGGGACTCACATGAAGACCAAGCTGCCCATCAGTTACATATGTGTCATGGGCCTAGGTCCAGTCCATGCATGCTCTTTGGTTGGTGTTTCAAGCTCTGTAAGCCCCTTTGGGCCTAGGTTAGTTGACACTGTTGGTCTCCTTGAGGGGTTCTTGTTCTCTCCAGGATCTTCTATCCTTCCCCACACTCCTCCATAAGACTCCCCTAGGTCTGCCTAATGTTTCTTATGGAACCCAGGACCACCAGCCCAGGGGTAGCCCTACCTACAATGAAGTATGCCCTCCTCCATAATTATGAATTAAGAAAATGCTCTATAGCAGTGGCTCTCAACCTGTGATTCACGACCCCTTCAGGAGTCAAATGACCCTGTCACAAAGGTCACCTAAGACAATGGGAAAACACTTATATTTACATTACAATTCATAATAGTAGCAAAATTACAGTTATGAAGTAGCAATGAAAACAACATGAGGAAGTGTATTGAAGGGTTGAAGCATTAGGAAGGTTGAGAACCACTGTTCTGAGGGTTTGCCGAGAACCCAGTCTTACAGAGGCGCCATCCTTTCAATGACTACGCCTTTTTGTGTCAAGTTGATGTTCAGTGAGCCAGCACAGGAAGGAAGCTCTTCAACTGCATTCAAATCACCGCCCCATCTCTCCCTACTCACCCCCAAGACATCTGAATCAGTACCCCCACCTCTCTGTTTGTCCCAAAGCTGTTCTCAGAGCCATGTCACTCACAGAGACCCCCTTTCTCACTGTGTCTCCTGAGGTCTCTTTTCCTACCAGAACTTCTCAGGGGTCACACCTGAGTTCTGCTATCCTGGTGCTATTGTAGCCTGCTCTGGGCTGTGCTCCAAGAATGAGAGATGAGATTTCATGTCAAGAAATTATTGTTAGGGCTGGGGACATGCCTCAATCAATAAAGTGCTTACTCAAACATGAGAACCTAAGTTCACATCCCATCAGCCACATAAAAAGCCAAGGGTGGCAGTGTATAATCCCAGAACTGAGAGGGTTCTGGGTAACAACGGGAGGATTCCTGGGACTTACAACCCAGCTGCTCTCACTGAATCAGTAATCTTCAGGATCAGTGAAACCCTGTCTCAAAAAATAAGGTGGAAGACAGTTGCAAGGACACAGGGGCCACCAGCTGCGGCCTTGGGTCTTGGTGCAGTCTGACTATGCCCTGTATGCCAGCCACTAGTGGCACTATCTTACAAGTTGTGAACATGCCTGTTGCCACTTCGGCCTCTGTTGCCCTTAACACCACAAAACATGAATCCTCACCTTCCTCCAACATGGAGATGTCTTCCCAGCACAGCCAGCTGCTGAGCAACTATGGGCTACCATCTTAGACTGCACCCAGGGAAGTGGAGTCAGCCAAAGGTCTCAAAGAAAGTAAGCATGCCTGCTGGCCATCGTTAAAGAGATCTCAGACCCACCCATGAAGAGAGCAACACCATGGAGAAACTAAACGGAGGCATCCTTTCTACTCAGGCCTGGTTCAGGAGCACGTGGCTGAAACAGGACGTGACTCCAGACGTTAGCTTACCGGCTAGTACTGAAGGCCCAAACTTCCTACCACCTGTAACAGGAATGCTACACCTGTTGAGATGAAATTCTTTTTATCAAAATGGTGACAGTTTAGTTTTTTTTTTTTCCCCGCCATGGTTCACTAAGCTCTGATCTACATCCTCAAAGATTTGGAAAACATTTTGCAGTTAATTAAAGTGTGATTAGGAAAGACTCAGGTCTTTTTTCTTTTCAAGCACTGATCTAAAAGACAAACTAGTATTTGTCCAAAAAGACCAGTGTCTCCCTCTAATCTTCTTTAGAATACATCTCCCATTTGCATCACCCAGGTTGACTTGTTTCCATAGGCTCGACTGGCTCTGAGGACTTGAGTCCACACAGACAGCATGGTTTGCTCGGCAGCTGGCCTGCCTGCTGAACAGTGCACAGCCTCCGTAACGGAGCATCTTTGCTTAGGCTTTTGCATGACTCTCAGTGTTTTGAAGCCAGTCTTTAAAATGCACGAATTATAACTATAAAAGAAAGAACAAGCTACCCTACCAAAAGTGCCTGAAAGCTTCCACCCAGAGACTGTGTGTAGATTTCAGTTCTATATTTATTGTAAATGACCAAAACATCTGGAGGAAAATGATTGAAGTCGCTTGCACCTTTGCATATATTTATTACTTAATTTAATAAAACTTATTTTCATTTTAAAAATAAGGTAAAAAATAATTGAGGAAGATATCTGTCATCCTCTGACCTACACATGCGTGTGCACACACACACACACACACTTGCATACATGTATACACATGAACACATACACACCAAAATCACTATTGGGTTTGTACATGAAGATGGAGTTTTCATGTTTAATTTAAATATTTTTATTTTTCAGAGATAAATACCAACATGTCTGTCATGCTTGTGAATAAAACACACCTAGGATTTACTTCAAAGTAACACAAAGGGGACAGAATAAGAGAAATGGAACAATATGTGTCTGAGATGAGCATTTGGAAGTGGGTGAGGGTCCTTCACAGGAAGTCAGATAATCAGAAGACACACTCCTCATCTCATTGCCTATGTCTTCACACTGGGAGCTGGAAATCAGCAAGGTGGGGGTTCATAGCCTCACACCAAGGCTTTGAGAAGGTTCCCTCAGTCACAAGCATCCTGGCCAGTGTTCCTTGCTTCAGCCTGGTGTTTGTAGGAGCCTCACTGCCATGCCTGCAACCATGCTGTCTTCTGCATGCAGCATACACAGCAGCCCCTCTGCAGAGAGCCTCGCCTACTGCACCACCTCTTAGAAGGTGCCACACACACCCCTCTCGGGTCTTTTTCCAGGAACATCTTCATTAAGAGACATTTTTACATCACTGAGAAGGTCTCAAAGCAAGCTCTTGGGTTTTATTTTAATCTACCTGAGAATGGTTGTGTAAATACAGCCCTTTCATTAAAATCGCATGATTGCTTCAGATAATTGTTGATAGCCAATCAACTTTATTTACAAATTCCTTACACATATGAAGACACAACTTTTCTTCTGCCACCCAGGAAACTCGGGCTTACAGTGATGATCCTCCTCTGTGCCTCTGCTCTTGCCCAAAGAATATTCCGAAGTGAGTTTCCATAGCTCCCATTTACTTGTCTCTTCTCTCCTGAAACAGATCTTCCCCCATGTGGCGGGAGAGCACCGTCATACTTGTGTTACACAAAAGCAGACCTGAAGACTGAACAAGTGTCAGCTCTGCTGGGGACAGACACGGAAGAATTCAGCCTGTTTCTGAGTTTGCAGTGACTTATCCACTGAGAAGAGAAGAAAGAGAAGTCTTAGCTCTCATGGAAGGGATTCCCTGACTTCAATGCTGTTATCACAGTATCTTGTGGTGAGACTAGTTAAGCAGTCGTGAGGAGGAAGTCAAAAGCTACCTCTGATGAGTCTAGTAGCAGGCTGGGCTCATCTTCACGTCTTTAGAACCTGCCATATATATTTTTGAGTTATTGTGTTGTTGCTTTGCCATTGCGTCCTCTGGGATAAGGACAGATGCATCAAGAGCTACAGAAGGGCAGAAGTGACATTTGAGCATCCTCCATGATGGCTATCATACTATCATCAAAGCTGGCGAAACCCTGGGGTACGGCAAAGCCCAATCATACCCTCAGCCTCCCTGTCGCCACCTTTCTTGTCTTTTCATCAAAGACAGTGCAAGCCTCTGCCACACACTACCTTTGAGTCCCTCCTTCCACTACACTGTGGCTTTCCAACCTTTTTTTAAAAAAAAAACGAGTCCAGCACATACATGCAGACGTGAAATAAAGCTTCATAAACACCCTCTGATGAGCGATTCCCGATGGAAATCGGCAGTCCTGTTCTGACAGAAATAGATGGTTCTGTTCCATTCCACCCCGTGACTTTAAACTGCTAGTTACGACTCATTAATTTGATTTCACAACCAGTTGATGGGTTGCGACCTGCAGTTTACGAAACACTCTGTCGTCTGCGACCTGGAAGCGGTGGGCAGTGCTGACACCAGCCTCTGGCTTGGCTCGGCTTCGCCTGCTTTCTCACAGAAGTCCTCATCTGCTGTGTCCTAATGACCCCACTGTGGAGGGCTCCTGCCGTCACCTTCCTCTGGTCTTTGTGTCATACCACCAGCCCACTCAGCGCTGCCTCTCTGTGCCCAGCAATCAGCACACAGCTGGCACCTACCTGACTTTATCATTCCCCACTCCTTGGCCTGGGAGGCAGAATCCATATTTTTCTTTTACAAGCCATAAATGTCCTTGAAACTCTTCCTTTACTGTGCCTGGAGACTGGAAGGTGAAATGGTGCTTCCACAAAGGGGACAGCAAAGCTTATAGCTAGGTTATGGCAGGTCCAGAATTCTCTCTAAATCTGTACTGTGTTTTCAAGTTGTTCTCAGTGGATTGTGCTATACTTGGAACTACAAAAAAAAAAAAAAAAAAGTCGAAGTTAAGATGAGAGTAAAATATGACTCCTGAAGCCTGTCCCTCTGTTTGTCCCCTTTGTAAAAACAGCCTGCTACACGTGGCCTTTCACAGGGGGTATGGTGTAGAGTGTGTGCTTGCTGTCTAATGCCTGCTTCACCAAAGGCCCTAAGTGTGCTGGTCCCACACTAACATGGGGGCTCCATGGGAGAAAGTCATTTGTGGGAATCCCTGGCCTGAAGGGCTGTCTAGTGGTGACCTGCAAATCCCACCACTGCCTGTAAACATAGCTCTGCTCTTCCTTTCCCTCCAGGAATTTTTCCTCCAGTTTCTTCCTCTTGGAGAGGCTGGACGAATCTGGGATGTCTTAATCTGCTGTACAATGGGAGCACTTGGCGTCAGAGGACACTGACAATGGTCTGGGCCCTTCCCCATCAATCACTAGGAAAATGTGCCTTAATAGGAATGTGTTTGTGTGTCAAGCTGACAAAGGGACAGTTGCGCTGTCCAGTCTTAGGTCAACACAAGCTAGAGTTATCTGAAAGTCGGAAACCTCAATTGAGAAAATGCCTCCCTGAGAATCAGCTGTAGAGAATTTTCCTAGTGATTGATGGGGAAGGGCCCAGACCATTGTGGGAGGTGTCATCCTTGAGCTGGTGGTCCTGGGCTCTCTAAGAAAGCAGGCTGAGCAAGCCATGAAGAGCAAACCAGTAAGCAGCACCCTCCATGGCTTCTGCATCAGCTCCTGCACCAGGTTCTTGCCTGAGTTCCTGTCCTGACTTCCTCCAATGATGAACGAGCAGTGCTGTGGAAGAAGCTTCAGACAGGACTACCACATTACCAAACGAAGAGCCAGAGACCAGAGGAGCGTCAGGACCTTCCAGGGAAGGAGCAATGATGGCCAAGTAAGGACAGCACAGGGATCAGGAGAAAAACCTTGCATTTCTTAGGGAAATGTGTGGGTGTTTGTTTCACACAAGCCCTTGGGAGGCTGAGGGAGGAAAATCACAAGTTCAAGACCAGCCTGGGCTTTATAGTGAAGCCTTGTTTAAATAGATATAATATATATTAAATATATATTCATATATATTATATAAAATATATTAATATATATGTACATATATATTTAAACAAGGCTTCACTATAAATAAATAAATATATATATATATATATACATACATACATACATACATATATATCCCAGCCAGGCATGATAGCACATGCCTATAATCCCAGCACTCAAGTAGGCAGAGGCAGACAGATCTCTGTTAGTTCAAGGTCATCCTGGTCTGCAAAGAGAGTCCAGGACAATCAAGGTTACACAGAGAAACCCTGTCTTGAAAAAAAAATGCAAACCTACCTCAACTCCCAGTGCACCCAGGAAAGGAAAACATGTCCGACATGCAGGGATACATGCTCACTTGCCGGAGTGAGGCCAGCGTGAGTTGCGACAAATAGGTGGCGGCTAGGCAAGGAGAGGGGCATGCAGTCAAACCATAGGAAGGATGCTCCTTGCAAATCTCCAAAACCAAACTGAAGTCTGGCTCTCATGGACTGGCGGAGCAGAGGCCATATGCTAGGCATGGGGCAGTCGTTAACCTCCCACAAAGTGTAACTGCACACAAAGGGCATGCAATAATATAACCACGGTGTGTAATTAGGGGTTAGGACTTACTGTCATATCAAAGGCCAATCAATGGCTTAGATAATACAGAAGGCCATCTCTCCCATAACACCATTTGTACTTAAGCCTTACAGCTCCTTGGCTCTCTTTCCTGGGCAAGTGGCCCTCTTTCCTTGTGACAGCCTGATGCGGTGTGCTAATCCTGCCACCAAATTCATGTGTCCCAGAAGGAAGAATGGGAGGGACCACCTTCTCTATGAAAATTCCCCTCATAGATGAGCCCTGTTGGCCAAAACCTCACCCAGTGGGCCTCTATGTGAAGAAAAATTAGAGCTCACCTTTGCTCTGAAGCATTTAAGCAGCCTAGGAAGGCACATGGGCATCTGGAAGGGGAAGGTAGGTAACGTCAGAGGGTGACCACCAGCTTAGCCGGGCAGGAAAATGACATCATGTGGGGATGCAAACAAACCAGAACTTGCCTGTCAGAAGCACAAACCAATGTTTCTGTGGGAGAAGTGACATGACGCCAAGATCTACTTAGACTATCAGATGCATGAGGCATTACTTACAGGGCTGAACAGCGAGTCTAAAATCTTAACAGGTCACAGGAGCTACTTCCTCCCGTCTGGGCGAAGATCTGTTTCTCTCTGCTGGAGCCCCCACAGCCAGGCGAGAAACAGCCTCTGTGCAGACAAGACCTCCAGACTCCCTGCCTAGAGGCAGCCAGACATCTGACTGGGGAGGGAGGGAGGAGGCTGAGAAGGCCGATGTGCTCTTCTAAGCACCGAGCCTGTGCGCCCCGAGGCGGGATAACAGTAGGTAGTGTGTTAAGTCTTAGAAGTCACTGAAGGGCAGCAAAACGCACCTTGTAAACAGAGGCGAAAAACAAATAAAACGTCTGAAGAATTTCGAACAAGCACGGAGGCCTGAAGGTGGCAACCCAGGCTGCTTTGCGGCTGTGGCTGTCACAAACATAAAAGTATATCTGAGTTTTTAAAAACTATTCATTTAATAAAAATAAAAATTAAAGAAAACAATAAAGTGATATGAAGAAGCAAGTCTTGCAGAAGCAACACGGAGAGGGTGTGCATGGCAAAAGAAACAGATTTTTAAAAACAGAAACAATAGCACAAGAGTGGCAGTGTTGGTTAGTCCAGGCCCCTCCCACCATTACATCCAGCCAGGGTTTGTCGAAGACACAAAAGGTTTCACACCCAGACACCAAACACAGTCAGGAGCGAGGGAGAGCCTTGAGATGCAAGGCTCCACAAAGCTGGAGGCAAGTGCCTGGAGAGGGGTGCCCTTGTAGCTCAGCACGATCAGGTCGCCAGCGTGTGGCATCACCCATCCGGCAGAGGCTCTGGAAGGATGGTCTGTTGTTTGCCCGTGCCTTTCCCAGATTGCCTGGCCAGCAGCTGGGTTCTGGAAGCCATCTGCACCACCCCTTCTGGCTCCCGCAGTGCTAAAGAGTGGAAACACAGGTTAAGAGTTTAACTCTTGCATGGTTGGAGTTTAAAAATGAAATCTGGCAAGCGGTTGAACTAAATTGCAGACATAATTGCTTTCACTTAAAACAATATTAAGGCAAATGTGATATTGTGTTTAACTTGGAGGAATGGCGCCGTTGGCAGCGTAGCCCAACCCCGGTTCCTCAAGAGGCGAGCCTAGCCCTGCAGATGGCTCACGGTGAAAGCTTAGGAACCAAAATCCTAAGCAGTATTTTCAAGCTGGAGCCAGTGGCCGGCATGCCGCTGTCCACAGGTGGCGAAGGGCTGAGCTTGATGAAGGCAGGACTTAATCAGGACGTGTGCCAGCGCAGCGACGGTGTGGCACACAAAGGGTGAGAATGAAAGCTCTCCGCAACACTTAGGGCCAGCCAGGCCCTGGAAGGAACTGGGGAAACTATGCAGAATTGCAAAACGGCTGAGGTTCTAGTCTTAACCACCTTCTACCACATTTTGTAATTTTTATGTTCACTCCCAAGTCAAACCGTAGTCACAGTTGCCAAAACAGCTGTTCACACAGTGGCGATGAGGCCCTAGGGCCTAGCCCCTCCCAGCCCGCCTACAGTGAGGCAGCAGGCCCTGGTCAGGGTCTTGGCCACGCCCAGGTGTGCTTCGGGAGGGGCAGCCCTTGGGGGAAGGCAGGAGCTCCAGTCCTGGAAAGCCTCCCACAGTCCCAGGACTCTAATCCACGGTGCAGCCAAGACCCCTCTCAGTGGTCCCATGCTGGCTGGAAGAAAGAAAAATATGAGAAGATCATGAATCTGGGAGCTGTTTTATTGGTCCTTCTATTTCACATTTCCAGTTTGGAAAACGTGCGTTTTATGTGTTCTAGGCATCTCAGCAATGGCGGAGATATGATGATAAATGAAAGGAGGAGAAAAGGCCCCTTTTATTTTTGTCAAGAAAACAAATACTGGTCAACTGCAACTCATCCAAGACTCTTCCCTGTGTCCAAATTAAATGGTTTTACTTTAGTTCCTCCAGTCTAATTGTAGGTGTGGACCTCTTAGACTGCTGTCAAGGGCTGAGTGCTGGGTGCTGGGTGCTGGGTGCTGGGTGCCCACTGATGCTGCAGATTCAAGTTTGTGTTCCTCAGGGCACTGCTGTTCCTGGGTGTGGAGGGAAAATAGGCGTGCAGGAATGATGGGAGGCTCAATGTGGAAGTTTTCTGGATAGGAGCACACTGGGGGAAGGTTTTAAATGAATCTCTGTAGGAAAGCATGAATGACAAGGACTAGAGAGGACCTTCCCCAGACAAGAAGATATGAGACACACACTACTTGTGTATGGCCTGGGTGTCTCAGGGTAGATGGCAACAGTCACCACTCTGTCTGGGGTTTAGGCCATGGCCTGAACACAGGCCATGGTCTCTTTCTGCAATGTCCCAAAAAAAGCTGTTTTCATTGAACTGTGAATCTGCATTTGCTGTGGGTGTGCCTGGAACAGCACGAAGCCGGGCCCTAGTGCGTGGGGTTTGAAAATACCCGGCTGTGCTGGCTTGTCTCCTCTCCCCACCACGGCACTGTTAATACAGTAACAGGCACAGCCCTGTGAAGCAGCTGGAAGCCATTCAGTCTTATAAATTGAAGTGAGAAGACAGAGAAAAATCCAAACCTGCCCGTTTGCCCCATTCCACAGCTGTACTCACAGCTCAATGAGACAGCCGCCCAAACAAAGCCACCTCCCTGGCGTTGGCTGCCTGACAGGAGGAAAGAAAGGAGATTGCTTTAAGCCCCAGGTATTTTGGTGACTGGAAGCCGGCTGGAGTGGACTTGGGCGCCAGTAACACCTCCAGCCGGCGGGTGCGCTTGGCGGCAGTCTTCAGAAAGGCACCTCAGAGAACACAGGGTGTCCGTGGGCCGACGACTCCCTGGCTGTCCCGTAGGAGCAGTGTAGGGGCCTAGTCTCAACATGGGCCAACACAGAATCTCCTCAGTGGGTCCTCTGCTTTCCTAAAACAATTGCTGGGAGCAACAGAGAGCCTGGGCAGGAGCCCATACCTACAAGTTCAGATCAGATGACCACCTGGCATGCCAAGAGTCTAAAGACATGGAGAAGCTGGTTACCAGCCTGTGCCAGCTGGGCTCAGACAGCCTCCACCCACACCCAGCTCTTCTGCCCTTCCCCCTCCCTCCTCTTCACTTGTCCTACCTCGGAGGCTAGTGGTGCCACATGAATTGGGCCCCCAAGACAGAATGATGTGCTAGGATGAGGCCTGGGATTAGTGGTAGTGATGATGATAATGGCAATGATGCTGGTGATGGTGGAGCTGGTGATGGTGGTGGCCATGGAGATGGTTGTGATAGTGATAGAAGTAGTGATGGAACTGATGGAGGTTGTGGTGATGACAGTGGTAAATACGACAATGGACATACCAGTGGAAATGGAGATGGTGATAGCAGTGATGGTCATGGTGGTAGGGGTTACAGTAATGGGGAGTGATGGTAGTAGTGGTGATGGATTTTGTTGTGACAGTGGTAGTTATAGTAATTGTGGTGATGGTAGAGGTGATGATAGTAGTGACAATAGACACCTGATAGCAGTGCAGTGGTCATGGTGGTGATGATGGTGATAGTGGTAGTGACGGAAGTGATAAAGATGTGGTTCTAATGATTATGCTAGTGATTATGGTGGTTAGAGTGATGATGATGGTAATGGAGTTGGCAAAGAAATGTTGTTGATGATGTTGGCTGTGGCAACTGGGTTGATGTGGATGAGACAGGTGCCTCGTGGCCTCACTGTGACCTCCCATGTTTATGGATCTCCCACAACCGGCATCCTGCTACCTCTCCATCTTCAATTTTAGAGGAGAGCTACAGCCATAGTCCACACATGAGCACCTAGGATCTGCCTGGGGCTACCTATGATGATAAACTCCATGTCAGATTTAGAGACACATTAGAAAATAATATGAAATGTCTGGTCATTTTCACTTTGACTACAGGTTGTAGTGACAATACCTTGTGTTGAGTTAAATAAAATGAAAATTGTGACTCTTACTCGTTTTCACTTTTGTAACGTGTCAGTGAGAAGACCCACCGTGATAGGCGTGCTTCCCATTAGGTTTCCGTCAGACTCCGTGTGTCTAGAAATTGCTGCAAAACATTCTTGCTCCTACTGATCTTATTAGAGCTGTGTCTAATCCCCACAAATGTGAACAAGGGTCAGGGGAGCTCTTCACAGTGTGACTCTGGATTGCTGGGGTAACAGGCGTGACTGTTTTCCTGTTTTTAAAAGGTCGGTGATGTGAAAGTTTGGGGCAGCACACGGTCTAGAAAGAACTCTGCAGATTCAGGACCAAATGCCCTCCTTGCTTCTGAGTCTACTGGGGCACCGTGTGTGTGTGTGTGTGTGTATGTGTGTGTATGTGTGTGTGTGTGTGCACGTGTGTGAACAATTGAGGTGGTCCTAGCAGTGTACTGAAATGGCTACTGTTCTTAAGTGTCAGAAAATTACAATCTAGAACCCAAGGCAAGAAAATTATAATAATCTAGAATGAGGCTGCTGACGTCATTCCCCACCTTTAAAAGTCTGGACTGGGAGATGTGACATCACATCTCGATGGTTCTTTGCACTTGGCATACTTGCTGTGATGGGGAAATTGATGAAAAACAATGGTGGAGGCCAGAGGAGGCAAGGTCACTAAATGGCAGAAGTAGAGAGAATCACTGAGGTGATCAGGATTTGCATGCCTGCTGCGAGGACCAGCACCCACCAAGTTCAGTCAGAGCTATTGCAGAGTTGGTCACAATTCTGGTCCAGGGGTGCATGACCAAGAACTGGTCCCAAGCACATGTCACCATTGGCATCTTCCTACTGCTATGAGCAGTAGGCTCATCATTGTAAGAGGGCATTCTCATGATGGCCATGGAAGGCTGCATGCTTGCAGACGCTCTGAATTCCATCACCAAACCTCACACTGGAGGCCCCTTCACGGCATGGCAAAGCCTTGAGGAGAGGGCATTCCCATCCCATCACTTCTCTCCTTCACCAAACCTTCACCAAACCTGCATATCGGTGGTGATTTGGCCAGGTTTAATAGAGAAGGTATACAACCTAGACACAGACTGTCCTGCTCCCAAGCACATCCCAGCTTCAGTCCTCGCTCAGTGTCCAAGGCCTTAGGAGATTATGAAGAGATGTGTCTCCCTTTATCCTTCAGGGCCCCCTGAAAGTCACATCTTACCCATTATACAGATAGTGGAACCAATTTCTGGTTTAAAATGTCCAAGTCCAGACATCAGGCTGGGAAGCTACCTGTAGTTCCACCCATAGTAGGAAGGGCATGGATTGTACCTGGGTCTACACCTCCCACCCCCCACATGACCTGCCAGAGAGGGTGGAGCCGCAGATGGACAGAGTCTCTTCCACAGCTCCACACAAAGCCGGCCCTGACAATACTTTGGGCTCCAGTGTCTGGGCCCAGGACTGTAGGACACTTTGGTCTGTTGTTGGTGAGTACTTAGTCCTCACGAACAGGAAGAGCAGCATTGTAAGAGGGTCCTGGAGAGTAGCCAGCCCGTCACCAGGTGAGGAGGCGGTGAGGCGGCTCCATCCACGGAGGGAAGTAGGCTTCCCCAGACACTGGGGCCATTGTACAGTGACTCTGGACTTGCAGCCTTCAGAGCCTGGAGAAACCATGTCTATTGCTTATGAATCATGTTTTATGGTACTCTGTGATAGCACCCCAGAGGGTCTGAGACACCATCAGCTAAGCTGGATGCTCACAGGGCTGTATCTGAAGGCTTCTGTAGTCTCAGAGTTCAGGGGCACGTTCTAAGCCAGGGCTGCTGGCTTCTGTGACAATGGCCATAGTGTAGGTTTTTCCAAGTAGTTAAGTGACTTTCAGATGAGTGTTGCTGCTGCGTGGCCAGAGGGGCCCAAGATGCTGGTTTCTGCCTAAGCCACAGCCATGGTGTGAGCAGCAGGGTGACTGGAGTCTCCAACTCCTGCTCCATCCCTGCTCATGCCAGCTGTGAACACTGAAGGCTAAGGACCTGTATGCAGCAAACACGTCTCTATAGACAGAAGATACCCATGAGGGCAGAGGACTGGCTCAGAAGAAAGTCTTAGGGGACAAGCTCAGGAGTGTGATACCAACAGGTCACAACGACAGAGATGTGATCAGGGTCACCTAACAGTGCATCAGACAGAAATCCACAAAAATCAGGAGACATACAGTTGAACAGGACCAACTTAAGTACCCAGAGGCAAAGCGAAGTTGTCAGTGTGTGCCAAACTGGGTCCGCATTTCCATTACCTCAGGGTAATTAAAGAGAGCTTGTGGCATGCTTGGGTCTCATCTGATAAAATATCTGAGGCCAGGTGCAGAGGCCCACCCTAGGCTATGAGACCATGTTAAGGGGACCAACAGCCCCTCTCTTGCAGGCCCTGTGGATGGAGGCAACTGTCTCAGGGCACTGTGTAAAGGAATTCCCAGAAGTGAGGTCCCAGACCACCTACCACCTTCCCCAGCTCGGAGTTTCCCACCATGGGATGTCCTCAGGAGCTTGGGTGTCAACTCCATTTTAGAGGGTTCTCAGTGGGGCACGGTAGGGAGGTAGGACATCACACCAGCCCAGTGGGAGCACCCCCAGTAGATAGGAAAGCCCACTGTGCTCCCAAGATCATTCTCTGGCCCTGAGATGACACCAATTAGAGGATCCTGCTCTAAAACCTTAGCTGTGTCTGGGTGTTAAGACACTATCGGCCCCTCACACTTTAGCAAGAATAATTTTGGTCATCAGTTTCTTCCCAGGTCCTCAAATCCAGCTACACTGATAGTTTGAGCTTTCAGATGGACCCAGGACCAGGCTGGAGGGCTGTGCCTACCCTATCCACAGCCGGTATGGGAAAGGAAACCTGGCCCTAAGTTACGATGCTTGGAGGGATAGGCATGAGCGCTGGGTGGCACAGGAAGGTTTGGAAATGCATAGCTTGCAGCGGAGGAAGAATCTCTCCCGAGGTTTGTTTTGGTGAAGTACCCTCCAGAAGGCTGACCTGCCAGGAAACAGCATCTTCTCTGTGGCTCTTGTTGGGGGCCAAAGGATGAGTTAGCCTACATTTCTTTCCCAAGTTAGTAACTTGAGACTGGGATTGGTGGCACCTGCCTGTAATCCCAGCACTTGAGAGATAGAGGCAGAAGGATCAGCAATTCCAGAGCAGCCTCAACTACAGTAAGTTCAAGGCTAGCCTGGGCTACATGAACCTTCATCTTTAAAAAATGGGGGGGGGGGGGAATTATGTCAGCAGTTACACTCACACAATGCATATAACACATCTGAAAACACATACTACTGACATGGAATGCATGCATTCACACACACACACCCCTACTCATGCTGATACCTGGTACTTCCAGGCCCTCCTATCCCAGCTTCCTTCCCACTGTGTTCTAAGACATGTTTGTTTGTTTGTTTTGTTTTGTTTTGTTCCTGTCCTCATCTTTGTGGACCTACTTACATGAGTCTGAAGGGATGGCAATGACCAGAGCTTTGGTTAGCCTCTAGGCCCCTTCCTTTCCCTAAGCAAACATAATTCAGTGAAGAGACCTTGCCAAGCATGCGTGAGGCTCTGGATCCCATCCCTGGTGCAGGGGGCGGGGTGGGGAGGAGGAGGAGCTGCTAGAGTGGAGACAGCATGCAGTCTGCGTGGGTAGCTGGGTCCATGTATAGCACAGTGGCACTGGCCCCACCCCTGAGATCTGGTGTGCTCACTAACCCCACCAATACTCCCTGAGTTGGGACATCCATCCCACTGCTCCTCATTAGCCATATTCCTGCTGACACAAAAGCAGAGTTTCTACCTCAAATATGAGGCACCATAGCCCAGGAACATGGGTTCTGATTACTCCAAATACTGGATTCCAATGTGGTAACAGTTTTTCAAATCTTTATAGTTACAGAACAAGACACATTTCAAATACATCAGTGGAAGCAACAGGAGAGAAGGTTAAAGACAAGCAGGAAAACCTCTGGAATTAGCTAAATTGGTTATCTGTTGATATTCTTCCTTTGGGTTGGTGGAACCTGGTGGTTAGTACATTCCAAAAGGATTTACCTAATGGCCTTAGTTAAGGTAAACCCAGAGATGAACAATGAATGGCTGATAGAGCTAAAAAAAAAAAAACAAAAAAAACAAAAAAAAAAACAAAAAAAAAAAACAAAGTGCCATGTAATTGGTTCTGCAACAATCCAGTTCTCCACAAGCATAGAAGTGGTCAGTCAGATTTTTGAAGTCTTTGCACAGGTATGGCTTTCTTTCTTTCTTTCTTTCTTTCTTTCTTTCTTTCTTTCTTTCTTTCTTTCTTTCCTCTGAGAACTTCAATTTACATTTTGAGTTCTCTGGCCAGGGTTCCCACTGTGTTGTGTGTTTCTCTCAGGAAGCCAGGACTGACAGCAAAAAGTGATGTGACCCTAGATAGGACCCTCAGAGGCAGGCCTGTTCTAGAGCCTTCCTGGAGTAAAGAGCAGAGAGGGTAAGTGTTACCCGTGGGCACTACGTGTGTTGGACCACACAGGGATGCTGTAGAGGGTACTGCACAAGGCTACTGCATGGGATGCTGCATAAAGGAAGATGCTGACAGGCTTGTCCCAGGAGAGATGCCTATTTGGTGGCCTAGCTCCTTGTCTGGGACTCAGAACTGCTCGTCTGATGTGAGGCAGAGTTGGGGTCCTGCCTGCCATAAGGATGGCCTCTGACTCTTGATGGCTGCAAGTGCTCCAGGACATGCCTGGGGTGCTTTGAGAACTATAGAGACTACAATTACTACAAACTGGGTGACCAAAAACCATGAACGAATAAGACTTTTTGTGATTTCTTTTCTCTTTCTTTCTCTCTTTCTTCCTTCTTTCCTTTCTCTGTCCTCCCTCCATCTCTTCCTCCCTCCCTTCCTCCCTCTCTCCCTCCCTCTATCTCTTTTTAGGTCTTATTATGTTGTCCAAACCTACAGCCTCAGCTTCACAGCTGCCTCCTGGAGCCACCAGCTTACTTCCCCAGACCTCAGATTGACATTCATGGTCTCAAGCAGAAGTCCAAATTAATATGCGGGCAAGGCTGAACTACTTGATGCCCTAGGCACGTCTTCCCTGAGTGCCTCAGTTGAGGGGTTACCAGCACCTCTCAGCTGTGGTCACATCATCTTGTCCCTATATTCATAGCAGCCCTTTGAACCTCTGTCACTCTTCTTAGTTAGACACCAATCACTGGATTGAGACCTTCCATAGTGAGTTGATTCTGATACATCTGCAAAGATTATTCCTAGTAGTGTGTCTGGACTAGGAGTTTCCAGGTTCTTGGCATCTTGTTCAAAGAACTGAAAAAGCACACACAGAAATCCAGGAGACAGGGGATTTTATTCAGAAGCAGAATGAAAGTACAGAGTATACAAGATTCAAGATAGCAGCAGGCCCTGAGCAAGATTTTCCCATGAGCTCTTGGTCATCTCTGGGGACTTTCTTTTCTGGGGGAGAAGAGTTTGTTGCTAGAGGCAGAGCTTAGGTGATTTTTCTGATTCTGATCCATTCATGATGGGCAAACTTGGGTTATATGAGCCTTTATTCACTCTCTGCTCATGTCATTTCCCATAATCCATCTGATTTTAACAACGGACAGACATACACAATCATGCATATCTACTAGATTCTAACTGGGGGAGGGGTTCCCTGAAAGTTCACTCAGAAGACACAGGTCATCTTATGAGGCACACATCTGAAACTGGTCCAGACTGAATCAGCGTGCTAACTGCAGTTCCAGGAGATGTTTTGCTACAGAGGGGGTGCCATTAGGGATAACCTAGGGTGTTGCTAGGAGCCATCAGGGCCAAGTGACCAACTGCTTTGTGTGTATAGTTTGATGTAGGTGGGAGTTCCAGGTTGATAAGCTGTCCCCTCAAATTGCCTGCCTCAAGTCCTCAACTGAGGAAGCAGGTACCTGAATTATGATATCTGCATGCCTTTGGGGGAGCACGGGGAGCTTCCCCCAAAGCCTCCTTGTGTTTTCCTGGCACAAGGAGGGAGGGAGGGATATGTTTATATGTTACTCCTCCAACTTGAAGCCCAGGGACCTCAGACCCTGTTCTCCAAGGGCTCATATACACATATGCAGTTTTGTTCTGGCTGCCCAGAGATCTGCTACCCCTCAGTTAGACTGTGATTGGAATCCTAGGTGGACTGAGGGATACCAAGAGACAAGTCTAGCGTCACAAACCCTTTGACTATCGGGTTCAGATGATGCCATGATGAGCCCACATTAGCACACCCAAGCACTGACGATAACTTCCAACTTTTTCAATTCACATGCTTTTGCCCTTGTGCTGGAGGCTCCTCCAGGCCACCAGGAAAAGGAAACACTATCCAGAGCTCATGAAAAGCATCTGTTTGCCTTTGTTGCTCCAGACCAGCAAGACGGTTCAGTAGGTAAAGGCACTTATTGCCAAACCTGATGACCTGAGTTCAGTCCCCAAAACCCAGATGGTAGAGAAAGAGAACTGACTCATCCAAGCTGTCCTGTGATCTCCCATGTGTGCTGAGGCATGCATGGTTTCCTTCCCCATCATACACACAAGAAGAAATAAATAGATGTAAGCTTACAAAGGGGAGGTGTGCCCTTAGGCTAGGGGTGGAGAAGCCACATTTTGGGAATGGAATTGCCATGGCTAGGAGGCAGGGGAATGACTTCTGGGGAATAGGAGGAATGTCTGGAGAATGGAGGAATTATCCCTGGGGGATGAAGGATCCACATCTGGAGGATGGATGAACCACATCTGGGGTATACAGGAGTCACGTCTGAGGGACAGGAATCACAGTGAAGGGTACAAGGAGTCAATTTGGGACAGGAAGAACACATCTGGGAGATAGAGAATCCACTTTGGAGAATCTTAAATTTCACATCTGAAGGCTGGAGAAGTCATATCTGGGGGTGGAGGGGAGCCACTTGTGGGGGATGGAAGAATGCCTAGCAGTTCCAAGGGAGAATTCTGGGGAAATATTAACTGAACATCAAAGGGCATGGAGCTTACAGGTCCTTCTGGTTTCATCCCCACTTGCTTGCCTCTCAACACTTACTGTTGTTTCAAATGAGTCTGGGTTTTCAGGGTATTCTGATTGGTTCTCTGGCTCTCCTGAACATGCTTTCTCTCTCCCTCTCCCCCCTCTCAATTTTTTTCTCCTTTCTTTTCCCTCTCCCTCCTTTCCTCCCTCCCCACCCCCATGATGGTATGACTTGGAAAGGAAGCAATGAGGTACCACTTATATGATGTCACCAAGATTCTTTGCTACATTCCCTGCCTTAGTGGCTGAAATGGGGCCTTATGAGAATTTGATTTGGGGTCTACAAAGTAGACCTCAGAGCACCGAGTATCAGTGTCATTAGAGTTTGTTAGGAGAAGAAAAGGCAACAACACAAATGAAGTCTCTCTTTGGTGGCTCCTACAGCTAAGACTCCACCCAAACCATCCTCCGAGGGTCAGGAAAGCTGTTCATGGGATACTCCTGTGTCCCCATACTCTGTGTAACCCTTCAGACAGGCTTGGCCCTAGAAGTGAGGCAATAGATGGGTGAGACCTCCTTGGCTGTGGCAGACATTAAGCAGCTCCTGGCAGGCAAACTCAGGGCCATTTACGACACTTCACCATTCTTTGAAGGATCTGTCCTTAAGTAACAGAGCACCACAGGAGTAAGATACTATGGGATCATGTGGCCTTCCTGAAGAAATGTACCCTCTATCTTAGGAGCCTTTGAGCTCCTCACAACTTCTGAGCCATGAACTGTTCAGAACATCCTACTCCAAGAAAGTAGACACCTGTGAGGGTTCAGAAGGCTCTAGGAGAGCTGGTCAAAAATACAGCGGGCAATGGTTGGAAGAGTTTTCTTTTTATTCTGATGGCACAGGCTACTCTGTGAGGGCCTTAGAGACAGAGCTGCTGGGCTTACCCAACCTCAGCTCTGCTCTTCCCTCTGCCCTGGTGCTCACTTGAGGCCATTCTAAGTTGGCAGATCCAAGTTCTTCAGGCAAGTTCTTCTAGGGCCCAGCGTCTCCCCTTCTTGGGAAATAGTAAGTAAGTAAACAAACAAACAAATAAATGTTTATCTATCTGAAAGGTTGTAGGGCATGCTGAACTGGTACCAATGATGTAGATAGGGACCAGGGAGTTCTGAGGGGAGGGTGAGCATGGCACATGGGTGGCAAGGAAACTCAGATCTTAAGAGGACTACAATGTGAAGAACAGAGGTACAACAATCCCAAATCCCAAGGGGCTGGCATGTATGGAGGATGGGGCCATCAAGAGTTTCATATTCTAGTCAAGAACAATTGATGAGAAGCTCAGAGTGACAATCCAGGTTTTCTGTTACTTAGTGGCATGATATTTGCTAAAGAACCCTTGATATTGGTTCTTGAAGCTCTCCTCTGGTGAACAAGATGAAGAAAACTTTTATTTCTGATGTTTACAAAACCCTCTATGCTAGGAAGAGGGTCCTCTGAGATTCCTGAAACATAACATCCTGACCTTGGCATATCCGATGCCAGGTCCCTCTGCAGCAGGTCCATAGTGTGGCCCTCACTTTCCCATCTGTTCCAAGAGCTATGTATGCTATTGGTGATGGGCTCACTCCCTTGTAGGTAGATGGCTTGAAGCCTTTGCCACTGGTCCAGGAAAAAAGGCTCTGGCCTCCCAGCACCCTTCAGCAAAGCTGTGTCCTTTCCAGTAGGTGGATGGCTTTACACTTGGCTTTTTTCCATGGTTTGCCCCATGGAACCTGACCATGGGAATCACATGAATGAGGCCCCCCTGGTCGCTGTTTCTCTTTCCAATCTTACCAGAAGTCTCTGTCTCCCATGGATCCTGTTCTCTCCAAATTGTCACCTTCACCCTTTCTGCATAATGCAAACCACCCCCACCCCCCACCCGCTACCATGATCCTCACTGCCTGTTTTTGACGTGGTCACAGGGTACCTGACAAGCCACCCAGTTCAGCCTTTCTCCCAAGCAAGAAGCCCAACCCCCAAGTTTCCAAAACCCAACGCGTAAGGCCCAGAACACAGTAAACCTGTCTCCAGTCCTATGAAGTCAATGTTTATTGAGCTTGTTTGGAGCCAAGCTGGTCTCCTGCCACAGAGCCCCATTGCATATAGGCTGCAGCTGAGCTGCTCAGACAGCCTTCCAAAGAGGTGAGAAAGGAAAGCAGGCGGGAGGCCTTTCGACTGGGCTCCAGGGCCCCACAAGTGCAGCCAGGGTTTTATTTGCTGAGCAAACCTGCGCAGGCGCCCTTGGCCTCTTCTCCAGGGTGAGGCCCAGCCTGGACGTGAGCATCACTGGGTTTTGTTTTGTTTTCACCAGAGCCTGTCTCCAGTCTTCCTTGCCTCATTTTATGTAAACTCTGGGGCCCTGCTGGCTGAGAGTGAGTTCTTTTTTTTCAGCAGCCCTGTGGCTTTTGGACTCAACAGACTTGAAATTAGTTCATGGCGACCCAGACACACATCACAGCTCAGAAACCACACGGGAGCTGTGCAGTGAAGGCTGCCGCGCCTCGAAGCAGCCAGAATGAAATTTATAACAGTGACCTGGGCCTCGTCAGCCTCATGACAGCGTGTAAAGTGAGTCGCTGCTTACTCACCAATTTGCTGGCGAGGTCGGAGGATTAGGAAATACATCAAAGGTCAGACAGTGGGAGTGAGTCTAGACGGGCTATTTCAGATTCGACACTCCTTGTGTTTCTTTAGCAACCTTTGCAAACACTGATTTTTTAGCAATGTCATAAGGAGCTTTGTTCACTTCTGCAGCCAGAGGGACCACTCCGAGTGACAAGTGCCACGTCCAGTTTATGTGTTTCTGCAATGTCCCCAAGTTCCTCTATTTGGAGACAACAGGGACCCAAGGGTTAGTCCTGCCAGGCCCTCCCAGGGTCAGCTGGAGAGGCCACGCTTTTCTGGGTAGCCAGGCCTGCAGGAAGCTCCAAGCCTCTGGCCAGAGCGCCAAAAAGTAGAAGTGACTGTGCTCCCTCAGGGCTTGAGGGTAAGCCTGGTTTGTCATAGTCGTTACCCCTCCCGAGTTACACAGAGGGTTTTCTGAGGGCTGGGAATCACCCATGTGACTTTGAAGTCCAAGGGCTTTCCTACATTGAAAGGACAGGGGGAGAAGTGTGAGGAGGGAGAGTCGCCTCCTGCTTGCCAACACTGGTATTCTCAGGATTCTTCACTGGGGTTCCGAGTCTTGGTATCATGTGGTGATGTCTAGGACATGGGTGGTTATGAAAGCTGGGTGCCGCTGGGTGCTAGAATGCAAGAAGCTGCTCGTTGTCCTGAAGCACTCCAGTTGGCCTGCTGCAGAGACTTTCTTGACGATGAGCATACTGAGGGTGAGCATTCTGAGGGTGAGCCTACTGAGGGTGAGCATACTGGCCCAGGGAAACAACCAGTTAAGAAAAGGGGGGAGACCTGGCCAACAAAAACCCTAAAGCACCCGCTGCACTTCTGTGTGGCTCTTGTTCTCTTTTCTCCTCACCTCCTCAGGTTGAGTTCATGCCCCATCACCTCTAGGCCACCCACAAAGGAGTTGCTGTGGTCCAAGCTCCCGTAGGCCATCTACTCCTGCCAACCCAGAACCAGGCAGCTCTCCACCACAGGCACAGGTCTGTTATTGGCGGGAGTAGCCAGAAAGGTTAACAGAAATGACAGATACAAACGGAAGAACCTGGAAGGAACACAGCAAAATAGAGGTGCAGTTCAAGAAGGTACCCCAGGGCTGGAGGGACGGTTCGGCAGTTAAGAGAACTGGCTGCTCTTCCAGAGGTCCAGGGTTTCCTTCTCAGTGCCCACATGGCAGCTCACAACTATCTGTACCTCCAGTTCCATGGGATCTGATGCCCCTGTCTGACCTCCCCAGTGCCAGGCACACAGGTGGGGCATAGACATACATGCAGGCAAAACACTCACACACATTTTAAAAAAAACATCTTTAAAAAGATGGAGGAGGAGATGCAGTAAATAAGATAACATAGGTACTAGCTACTAGGCACTGCAGCCCATGCTTGGCATCCCAGTGCTGAACTGGCAGCAAGATCAATGCAAGTTCCAGACCAGCCAGGGGTACACAGCAAGACCTTGCCTTAAATGAGAGACAGAGACAGAGCAACAGAGAGACAAAGACAGAGCCTGCGTCAGAAAAGAATGCTGTAGCAATTATGGAAACCTGTGTACTGTCCAGAGACAGAGAGAGAGAGCATGCCAGTTCAGAATGATCTACATATGTGTACTTCTATGTGTGTGCACGTGTGTATGTCCACATGTATGGGTGAATTTCCACAAAGCCATGGGCACTCTGCTGGACTTCTCCAAGGGTTGAAGCTGCCTTATGGCTGCATAATAGCTTGCCTAAGACCAAAACCACAAGCCTCGGTGTCTTTGACTAGTACTGCTGAGGTACTAGCCATTGACCAGGAAGCTGGCATAGTCACCTGCTGAGGTGCCACTTGGCTATCCTTGTGTCACCCAGACTGATTCCATAGAACCACTAACAATATCTACAGGAAAACCCAATTGCTCTCTCTGCATCCCTGACCTCTCCTTATGCGATGAAGCAACCTCTCCCCCATGGATGTCTCCAGGGAGACTCACCCCCTGAACTCACCCTACCACAGGCCCAAAACACATAGCATAAAAGAACCACCAGCCTCCAAGAACTAGGGATGTGGATCCTCTATATTCTGTGTCCAGTTAGCCGGCGGTAACTCCCTGACAGTGAACATGATAACTACCCCATCTAAACTACTCTTCTGATAAAGCATTCCTCTTCGAGCGCATCTGAAAAGGCTCATTCTACTATGCCCGTCACTGTGCCTTCTGAAGCACCTTTTCTTCTTTACATCGAGACAAGGCTGTTTGCACCACCTAAGCACCTGTTCAGTGTAACGCAGGACACCAGGGATCAAACCTCAACAAAAGGAAAATGTAGACACTAGGGCTAAGAGCAGAGTTCTTCTTTCCCCCACACAGCAGGACCATAGCCAAACCTAGCTGGCATCTGTCTCTCTGAAGAGCACAACCCAGCTGGACCACCCTCCCTAACCCCATTAGAACTACTCTAACAGGAAACTCAGGACAAATGAATTCAAGTCCAGCCCCACCCATACTGGCCCTCACCTAGGTTTACCTCAAGGATAAGGTTTTGTGCCACCCCAGTGTAGAGACCACTCAAAGGAGGACAATGAGACACAGCCTTCGCTTTGGACACATAGAGATGAGTAAGGAAAATACTTGGACCTACAACTGTGCAAGGAACCAGAGGCAACGTAAGAGGGTCCCAAGGTAGCTCAAGGGTCAGACCAGACCCTGCTCACCACAGCTCTCCACACGCTCTCCCACCCTCCCCACCACTCTTGAGACAGGGTTTCTCTGTAAGCCCTGCCTGTTCTGAAACTCACTCTGTAGACCAGGCTGGCCTCGAACTCATAGGGATCTGCCTGCCTCTGTCTCCCATGTGCTGGGATTACAGGCATAAACAATCACTTAAGACTCTCCACCTCTTAAGACCCAGAGGTGTAAATGGGGTAAAGGTGAGAGACCAAAGAATTAAGAACTAGGTTTTTGGGGTACTGAGCTAAAAAGTTTAAGACCTATCAAGCCAGTTGACCTTGCTGCTTCTGGGCAGATCCGGCCAATTGCAGGGAAGAGATGACCTTGCTGCCATTAGAGGTACTGTTGCCAGAAAACTGGCCTGGATGGCCTTGATCCTGGAGATAATCGCCCCCTCTCCCTTAGCAGCAGGACAGGACTGAAACCCAAGACCAGCCATTTCTCACCCCTGGCAAAAGAGAGCAAAGAAAGCTGGAACCGTTCCTGGTCCTAATGCTTTCCCATAGCAAACAATTTTGAAATGTAGCACCTCCCTTTTCTATATTAATCAATAGAAGCTTGTCAGGCTAGCTTCCCCTGCTTTGGGAGTGCTGAGAGGGACTGGGGCCTATAAATCACCCACAATCTGGAGCTCGGGGCTCTCTGCTGGATGCCAATGCCTTGGTGTCTGTGAAAGACCAGCTCGAGCTGTGAATAAAGATCCTCATGTGTTTTGCAACAGACTTGACTCCTGGTGGTTCTTTGAGGATCTTACACATCAGGCACAACAAAGGCAAAGGGAATGAGGAGAAGTTGGTATCTGGCCTCTCAGAAGAGCACAGTGTGAGTGAGGAGCCAGGAAAATCCACCTGCTGTAATTGCAGACCGTTGGTCACAGGCCTGAAGCAGAAGAGGATAGCAAGCAAGTGTGGTTGGGGAAATGGGCACAGGGCACTGGAAATAGAGGGCTGGGAACATGGTCTAGAAACAGGAAGCTAGGAGCAGGAGGCTAAGAGCAAGGGGCTTGGCATTGTGTTGAGTGAGTAGAATAATGGGGACAGGAAGAAGGAAGAAGCAGATGATGTGGGCATTTACAAACTTTCCCCAGAACAGTGGGAGTTTGCTGTTTCTGAGACCATTTTCATGCCTTTTTTCTTGGCTATAGCAGTTGACCCAGCAGAAAATGTATCTGAGGTGATCTCAGGGCTCTACTGGAAGACTGAAGGGCCTGTCTGAAGCTGGAATGCAATTTCATTTCAGAGCTGTGAAAATATGGAAAGGTCAAAATTTGTTTGTTTTTGTTTTTGTTTTTTTAAGGAAGAATAATCAGGCTAGCTAACTCTGGTCTTCAGCTGGCTAAGAAGTATGTAGGTTCTGTCTGTCTAGAAGGGCAATTTTGGTCCAGGAGTTCCTGGCATTCGGAGGGGGGCAACTGTTAGTGTCCCTTGGGCATGTGTGGATCAGTTCTTCTGTGTGACTCATACCTGACCGGCAGCTTGAGGACACACCCTGCCCCATGGATGGAAGGAAGTATCTGTTAGTTGAAGCTGCTCTTGTGCCCCTAGTGGGATAAGTTATGTCTGGGTATGATATTGCTATTGGGGATACCACTGCTGAGCTTGCCCCAGATGCGGGTACTTCCTTTCTCAACTGCTGATGTTTGCTGACACAAAGTATCAAAGCAGATTGTGACACAAGCAAAGTGGCTGCAGCGCAGGAGTGGCCTGAGGCAAGGAGTCTCTCCTGAGACCTGAGAACTCTCCAGCTGGTGCACAACCTCGGCTCTGCTCTTACCGCTGCTCTGGTGCTCACTCTTGGCCATTCTGAGCTGGCAGATCCAAGTTCTTCAGGTGGTTCCCAGCATCTAATCCTCTCATCATTCCAGGGCTTAACCAACAATCAGGGTAAATGGCCATTCATGTTTGCTGTAGACTATCTTGAGAACCTGCCAGGGAAGCTCCCAGTCCCAGGAAAAGAAGGACCTCTGGTTGACCTCTCCTACTGTTCCCGTTTGCCATTGCTGACTGGTCCTAAAGAGCCTTGTGCTCCTCTGGCCCCTGCCACCGTTTCTTACCGCACAGCAGGAACCATCATTTTGACACAGTGACTTGTAAGCAGGTAGTACTCATCGTATGCTGATGTACTCTGAGTTCATGCCAAGCTCACTTGGCACCGTTTTGGCTCTTGCGATGACTCACCCTCAGAGCCCTGCCTTCCTCCTTCCTGCAAGCACACCCCAGGCTAATCGGCCTTTTTCTACCACATGGGAGCTGACAGCCTGTCTTCTCTAGGATCTCTAGTTTGGCCTTTTGTCCACACAGGGACCTAACCTGTGATCTCAAGGCCTTGGCTTCCATAGTCTCTGAAGCCGTGGAGACTGGGATTTGATGTCTGTGGATGTCTTCCTATTCCTGTGTTTATTCAGTGGCTTCAGAGCTGACCATGAGTGCATGTCTATGCTTGTTTCACGTAGTCAGCCAACACAGAACATGCTAGAAGGAGCTACTTCCTCTCACTTATGTGGCTTTCACCAAGGTGACCTGTTCCAGAGACCTCAAGGAGGGCATCCCTACCTGACTGAAGTCTAGGGAGGTGCCACTCAGTCAAACGCTGGTTTATCTTATTTTACAGCTGTTGCAAGACATGTGATCACTTTTTTCCTTATTTTCCTCTTTTCACTTGCTTCTAGATGCATAGTGACCCACTGATTGTTGAATCAAATTGAATTATTGCTTCTGCAGCTCCTATCTGCCACAGGTAATAGCTCATACCTATAATCCCATCAGGTGTGAAGCAGAAGGATCTCCAAGAGTTCTAGGCTATCCAGGGATATAGTGTGAAGATGCTGTCTCTAAAAACAACAGAAATCAAGAAAAGGAGCACTGGAACCTCTCTTCACTAAATAAATGCACCCAGGCTCAGATCCAGTAAGCTTGAGAGGGAAGTCCCAGGCCCAGAGCTCCAGCAGGCCCCATCGTCTACCTGTCTTTTAGCAGAGCATGTAGCTGGGATCTGAATGAATCCTCAGGACACAGTGCTTTCAAGCTTCCCTACCTTCTTCCTTTCTGTGAGAGTTGGCTTGGCCTTGTATCCAACCTTGTCTGTCTTGCAGGTATTTCCCTACTAAATCTGCATATTTAATCCTGCTCTGGGAAGGATCTTCCAGACAGGGAAAATTACAATAACTGACAAGTGTACAAAAAGAAGGGGGTCTGTTTGTCTTAAGGACTCCCCTTGAGGCCATAGGCAACACCAAGACATTGCCAGTTTTATCATAATGACGTGAATCTGTGCAAACACAGGGGACTCCAGATGCAGAGTGTGGCACAATCACTCCCCGGGGAGCAAATGGGCTCCTGGATTTGGTTATGGTCAGCTGGAGGGCCAGTGGCTTGCTGACGTTCTTTCTACCTGGCTTTCGACTCTGCTGTCCACACCTGACCCCAACACACCCTCCTCATGAGTGGATAACTCATGAGGAAGGAGAGTGTACAGAGTGTTTCCATTAAGAACCACAGAGGCCATGCCTAGCTGATCAGGAGGGCAGTAAAGGCTCACATTTCACAGCACGGAACGAAGGAACGGTGAGGGTACCACAAAAGCAGAGCATGGGTGCGCGGAGGCAAACTTGGGCTCACCAGAGCTGAGCTCCTCTCTTCCTCCCAGAAGCCACAGGCCCGTCTTTCATCTCGTGCCTCCCAGAACCTGGTGGTTTGGGTTTCCCATGCCTTGGCAAGGTGCCAGAGGCCTCCATCTACAGGCCCAGGGCTGGCTCAGGGCACAAAAGAGCTCTGTTGGTAGAGCTGAGGGCGGAGGCCCCAGCTGGCTCCAGAGGGGTCTGGCCCAGACCAGCATTGGCAGGAAATCACTGGCAGCCTCAGGTACCAGAGGGAGCACTGAGGGCGCTAACAGCCTCCCTCAGTCGGGAGCTGAGTAGTGGCAGATTCTCTGAAAACCCCATGGCCTAGAAGCCCAGGAGGAACTGCTCACGATTTGCTGAAAGGCCTGAAATACACACACGCACGCACACACACACACAACACTACCACCACCAGCAGCAGCAACAGCAGCTCAGAAGTCAAGAGGGGAGGAGCTGAGCTCCCATAAAATAAATAAACATAAGCACTTACAGGGAACCTGAGCCTTGCCGGGGAGGGAGAAGCTGGTGGGTGTGAGTGTAAACATCTGAGAGATATTTGATCTCTCCAGCAGCGGGCACAGGCCCTTGGCATGTACATCCCAATTACGGCCACTATTCTGTGCTCACTTCTCTTGCTGTGTGGGCGCAGTGTCGTAATGGAACTCGCCCCGTGTCTCTGCCACTAATTAGCAAGTGACCTTAGGCAACTCCCCTGAACCTGGGTTTCCTTGTCTGTGGGGAGAAGGAATGATTAATGGAGACACCAAGGAGAGGGCTGGGGACCCACCGGGACCCACCCTTTGGGAAGGTTCTGACTTATCAAATGACCAAAGAGCAAAGTGAAGAGGCGGGTGGAGCGTTTACAGGGTGGCACACTGGGAAGGTAGCCCCTGCCTGGCACTGTTGGGGAACACAGGTTCTTCTGATACAGATTCTAGGGATCGAGGTGGTCTGAGAGACTTCAGCCCTACATCAGCTATGATCTTGAGAGAGATCTACTCTGGGTCTCTGGCTGCACCCAACATAGCATCAGTTACTCCAAGGGCTAGGAGGGAGCAAAATGCAAACCCTACTAGAGCAGGCAGGTAAGAGGTGGAGGGCACCCCTCCTCAGCCACCCTCTGCCAGACCCAGAGCTCCTTAGTACCCACATCGCCACTGACACTGAAATTCACCTTTTGTTTAACATGAAAGCCACAGAGTGGTGTGTAATGAGGAAATGTCCCTGAAGAGCTCTGAGCTCACCATCACTGACCATCCCTGAAAAGAGCTGAGCCCGGCACACCTTGTCCTGAGTCCTGTAGGTTCACTTTACCCAACCCCCAAAGGTGGTATCTTTGTGCCCAACCTCGGAGGAAGCACCACGGTGATGGGCGTTGGGATGTCCTTAGCACAATGCCCTCTCTGTGGAGTCGCAGTAAGTTGACTACCAGACACACTGGCTCTCCCAGATGGTGGAAGGTTATTACTTTCTGTTTTCATGGGGGACCTAATGAGAGCAAATAAGCATCTCCCTGTCCATGAGCCATTCGTGAGTTACGCCCTATCCCCAGAAGCTTGTTTGAGGATCCAGTGTCATCAGTCCCTTCCTCTTTCTGCTGCCTTCATCGTATGCCCCTCAGATCAGCACTGAGGACCCAAAGAGAAATTAGAAAGCCTTGCTTGCTACGATGGGAAAAGTTCTGCATGCTGTGGTACATTGGATAAGAACAGGATTTGGAGGCTGGGAACTCGCTATCCTTTTAATATAAACTCAGATATCTGCATAGGGTAAATGCTATAGATGACCCTGTCCAACAATTGCTTTCCTGGAAAGGAAACTGTTTCAGGACCTGTCCCCAGACACCACCACTGACTCGGGTCGGAACGAAGACTTGGACACACTCCTCAGCTCTACATGTACTGTTCTCTCCACACCAGTGTGTGCCTCCTCCCTGGGAGCTTATAAGACTGTGGGTATGAAGGAATCACAAAGATGAGCAAATTCAGACACCGTGAGAAGAAATTATGTCTATATACCAGCTCTCAGTGGCAAGGACCAAGACTGTGGTCTGTTCTCCCTCCTTATGGGAAGCCATGGTGTGCCCCACTGAGCAGCTGGAGCCAGTGCCAGGGTCACGATCCTCAGGCAAGAATCTATTCCATGTGCATCAACTCAACCCCAAGAAGAGGTATGGGAGCTGACAACACCACACATGGATAGCCGGACAGAGGCCATGTCCTGTGTCCTGTAGGTTCCCCATTGCATGCATGTGCTGCCCTGGCATCAGCCCTATTAATTCCTGGTGCAGCAGGTCTTGTTTTGCTCTCATTTTCACCTCGGTAGAAGTTTTGGGCACTCTATGCTATACCGTTCCAGTGTGTTTGCTTTGCTGCTGAGTTCTGTTTCCTGAAGACAGAAAGTAGGTGGGCTGAGTTCCATAAGCAGCCCCTGGACAGATGAGGGTGATCGTGAATGTGTGAGGAGTCAGGATTAAGCGGACAAGTCTTTTTGAGGAGTACCCCAGAAGCAGAGCTCCTGGGGGCGGGGGGGAAACAGGTCTGTCCTCCTACAGCCAAGGACAGCCTGGCCCTACAGACAGCCTGGCCAGTTCAGGCTTTATCGCCTTGCAGACACTTTCTGTGACTGCAATCACAAAGGTGCTAGAAGCCTAGCCAAGACCACGGGGACTCTTGAATTTTGCACTGTGAGATGACCACAAGGTAAGAGATGGCATCAGTGTTTGGATATGAAATGACCCATCTACCTTGGGGTCCTTTATTTGGGCCTGTCCAGCTGCCCATGTGTGGCAGTGTCAACCCCCACAGCTCTTCTCTGAGCTGAATTTGCAGCTCCTGAAAGTGGGTACAGGTGCTTCAGACATCCAAGCATTTCATGCTGTCTTTAAGTTAAAAGCGTGTAGTCATGGCACTCCTGTGACCATAATACCCAACAGAAACAATGGAAGGGAAAAAGGGTTTACCTCATGTGTTTACTTCATGTCTGTTGTGGCAGGAAAGGCCTGGTGGCATGAAGGCATAACAGATCACTCACATCACAGCAGACCAGAAAGCAGAGTGCACCATGGTGGTCTGAATGAGCAATGCTCCCCAGAGGCTCATGTATTTGAATACTTGGTCACCATTTGGCACTGTTTGAGGGAGTTATGAGACATTCAGAAAGTACATCACTGGGAGTGGGCTTTGAGGGTTATAGCTGCATCTCACCTTCTGCTTCCCCTCTCTTCTTCCTATACAGACAAAACGTGATCTCTCTGTGTCCTCCTCTTGCCCACTAAGCCATTCCTTTTGTGACACTCGGGACTCTCCCTCCTGAACTGTAAGTTAAAACAAACTTTTTCTTGGTTAAGTTGGTTTTGTCCAGGCTATTTTTTCACAGCAACATAAAAGAAAAAAGTAGCAGAACTAGGAGTCAAGCTACAACATTTAAAGGCTTACCCCTAGTGATCTCCTAGTGGATGGGTCCATCTTCTAAAGACAATATGGCCTCCTGATCCTCATCCAGTAACCCATGAATGGGTATCTAGTCAACTCAGAGAAGAGCTGTGGGAGCTGATACCACTCATGGGTAGCTAGACAAGCCAGTGGATCCAGACAACCAGGCTAGAGGAGTCATTCCACATTCAAAACATTGATTCCATCTCTTACCTTGTGGTCATCTCATAGTGCAAACTTCAAGAGTCCCTGTTGTCCTGGATGGGCTTCTAAGAGTTTTGTAATGGTAGCCACAGAAAGGGTCCACCAGGAGAAGAAACCCATCATCCTGGAACACTGTTCACAGGCCAAATACATGGGAGCCACATTACCCAGTTTAACGCAGGGATAGACAAGTACTATACCGTGCCCTGAGACACACTCTCAGGGCAGGTATTACACCTACCCCTGAGACACACCGTAATTGACTGCTATCAGAAGCAGAGAACTATAAGAATGAGGGCATTTTCTTTAAATACATGAGAACCTTCAAAACCTTCAACATGGATGGGTATGTGGGTCTTCCTCATGACCACTGTAGAGCTATCATACTACTCATTCACACGAAATAACTTTTTCAAGCACACTGGCATCAAGCACACTGATAGTATTTGGGAATACTCTAATTCTGGATGGAGAGACAGTGACCTGCAGGCCTAGCGTGACATCTTTGAAGAGATGATTTGGGCAGCAAGCGAAGGCTTGAGCTCTTTGCTGAAGGTGGGACCCTGATATACTGATTGCCAGCAACAAGCCAGGCTCCAGTCTGTGATCTGGGACTTGTGTGACAACACTGGCCATGGGCACCATCTTGGCCAGTGCTAGGTTCTATGATGTCAGTCTCACTAAGGTGCCTAACATGATGCTGATGGTGGGTTTAGGTAATGTCATGGATGCCATAGAGATGATCCTCATGACAGGGTCTCACAGGGCCTCTGCTCTGTGCAAGACCAGTGAAGGGGGAATAAACCGGATGTAGACCATGTCTACCTTTCAGCTTCTGTGTTTGTAGGTGATTAAGATGCCACCTTGGAACTGACATTTCAAAGGCTTGACACTTGTTCATAACAAGCACCAAGTAAGGGAGAAGGCTCTTCAGAAACACAAGACCTCTGAGGAAGTGTACAGTAGATAGGCAGAGGTGGGACCTGGATCAAGTACCTCAGAGGGACGGGTAGGTCTTTTAGCAAATTCACCTTAAGAGAGGAGAAATGTTTTTCTTTAATCCACCATGGATTAAAGAAGTACATGCAATGTATTGCAAGCAAGTTGAACTGAATTGTTTTTGGCTATGAGGCACCTACTAGCCATGAAGTTAGCTGTAAAGAAAATGGCTTGTTTATAACTCTTTCCTTCCTTTTCAGTATGGGAAATTTAACCCAGGGTCTTGCACATACCAGGCAAGTGCTCTACCAGTGAGCTATATCACCAAACTTCTATCCATCTTTTATTATGCCTTTTTAACTTACTAAGAAAAAAAAAACTCTAAAAATATACTGCATCATTTTTTTTCTGATACACCCAAGTGGGAGGTTTACAGCTTTCTTTCTGCCTCTGCCTCTATTTATGTGTACAGCACACTCCTGTGGAGAACTTTCTTCCACTGTGCATGTATTCTCAGGTAGGTGGGAGCTGAGCTTATACATTTTCAGCCCTTCCACTCCATGGACCTGACCATGGAGAGTCACTATTGTAGATAAAGAAACAAATTTTCTGAACCTAAATTATGCATAAAAGAAAAACAGCCCTATAGAGGAATCTTAATTCAGAACATGGATGAAATACAGACACGCCCTTAGCACACACCTTTAATCCCTCTGGCTGGAATACAGACATAGCCTAAGTACATACTATTAATCTTAAACAATGAAGGTAAAGTTAGTTGGTAGAAGGAAGCAGCCATGTTTAAAAGTGATGTTGAGAGGCAGACAAAGTGATGAATCAGAGAAAGATTTGAGAGAATAGGATATTCCCAACTCTCATGAGAACAGAGAGAAAAGAGAGGCAACTTAAAAGAGAGCAGCAGAGAGGAAGAGAGAGAGGAGGCAGTTTTACCTGGAGAGTTATACAGAAACAGATTGTATAGAGAACAAGCTAGAGACAGATAAAGATAGAATGAGCCAGACAATGAGTCAGACGATCAGAACAGATTGCTAGAGTTAGTTTGAAGCCAAGTAATTCAGTTAGAAGTTGGAAGAAGCCAGTTTGAATCAGTCAGCTTGGAGAGGAGTTTGAGCCAGAACAGCTGAATTGAACCAGCCAGCCAGAATTCAGAAAGAGCTAGAAAGGGTGAGTTTATTCAGCAGTAAGTCTCAGAGGCTGAAAACATTCTAGGCCTAGGTTAGATTGTATGGAGGCTAGAAGCTTCAAAGACTAGGTCAAGGTTATCAGAGGAAGGGAGTAAGCCTCCAAGATGACAATTACATCAGGCAAATAAAGGTTACTTTTACACAGCCTTCTGTCAATACTACGTAACCTGGAGGGAAGGGGGTATCTGTCCTCGGCTCCCTTCCTCCAAGTGTTTCTCCCTGTATTCTCATGAACTTGGAAGCCTCCATGCATAGAATTGGATATAGGAAGTAAAATTGTGGTTTCAACAGATAAACCCAAAGGTTCCAAGGGCCTAGCCATTTCATCAGAGTTTTTGCTCTCAAGGATCCAAGAAGACAAAAATTAAAAACCTTTTCCCACCAGATCCTGTGTTTTTGTCAAGGGCTCTTACAAACTCTTAAGTAAAGAAAACGCCCACTGGTATGACAAAAACTGCCATGATTTCTGTGGTTTACTCAAGGTGAGGGTTGTCTGCACACACAGTGCCTTGCTCTGCTGCCTTCCCCAGAGTTGATTCCTATGCAGCAGATGCTTCTAGTACTGTTTTCCCCACTACTCCTACCTTTCAGGTTTGCAAGGTACTCCCTGATGCTCTCAGAACATCAGAAAACAAACTTTCCCATTTGTCTTTCAGGCCTCTTTCCCAGACTGCTTTGCTCTGCCTGTCTTCCTGCTCTCCAGTCTCCAAGAGTGGTCCTCTCCTCCTCCTCTGTTTTGTTTTGTTTTGTTTTGGTTTGTTTTGTTTTGGTGTGTGTGTGTGTGTGTGTGTGTTTGTGCCTGTTTGAAGCTACTGCTGCATCTTCTGGGCAAAGGTTTTTCAGGTCTTGGCTCTGGCCTCTTTCTAAGTACTATGTTTAGTATTAGCATTTTTCCCATAGCTTTTAACATGATCAGGCTGTCATTCTGTATTAAACTAACAGATCAATAGGCTTGTTTACAGTGTGGTATTTTCTATTAAATCCAATATTTTCATTTTTTTTAATGAACCCCAGGTGGCCTTAACAGCTCCTATACTGTTAGGACTCCAAAACTCTGGAGACTTAAGGCAAACTCTTATTTGTGAACTCCCACAAATTCAGAATGGAAATTACACACTGCCCATATATAAAGTAAGCATCCCATTCTGAATGGAAGGGGAGCATGGAGAGTAGAGATGAGACCAGCACAGTACTCAAACCACATCTCCAAATTCCTTCACATCCTTCTACAAACCAATTCAAAAGGCTTAAGAACTATGTAAGTCAGCTTTTAGTCATAGTCACAACCCTATCTTTCTGGAACCAATTTTATTAGTTATTTTTCCATCACTATAACCAAAACACCTCATAGCAACAACTTAGGGAAGGAAAGATTTATTTTGGCTCATGGTTTTAGATACTTTAGGCCTGTCGTGGTGAGGAAAGACCTTATAGCAATGCTCATGACAGCAACTATGGTAGGGATTCCACAAATCACAGATTATCAGGAAGCGGGGGGGGGAACCAGAAGCAGGGGTGAGGCTGTAACTTTCAAATGCCTACCGCTAGTGACCACTTCTGCTAAGCAGGCTTCACCTCCTAAAAGCTACAGAGCCCTCCAAAATAGCAGCACCAGGTGGAACCAAGAGCTCAAAATACAAGGCAAAATATGGGATGTGTCATGTTCAAACCTAATAGTAAATACAAAATAAAAGAGAAAAAATGGCTTGAGACTTCTGATGTCCTGTTCTGTGTGCCAGGAATTTGGAAGTTGCCACTCCAGTCCAACACCAAGAAAAAAGTTGAACAAACTAAAAGTCAACAGCTCTTCTTAGAACCATGAAATAGATGAGGTCACAGAGAAACAGCTGTCCTAGTCATAAAGAGAGGAACAGGAAGTCACAGCTCACCCAAGCAGACCTTCTGCTGGAAGCAAGAGCCAAGTTAGGAGCCTGGACTGTGATGGACACATTGGTGGAAGCTCAACCTTGGAGAGAAAACTCTGGAGCACCTAGTGTTGGGAGCACACTTGTGAGTTTCTCCCAAGTCCTCGTGGGGAGCACCAGTGGAAAATCCCTTAATGCTCTGGCAAGGGATGGGGAAAAAGCCATACTGGTGGACACTACCAGCACTGTGGTATCAGAAGACAGCCTTCAGAGGAAACTGACCAGAGCCCAGCCTGCTCGGGTTCTGTGAGAACCTAGCCACCAGGAGAAAAGGAAGTAGGCAGCTGGAGCTCCCTCTAGCCATTCTTTTCCACCCCACATGTATGAAGTACACACAGCCCAGGATCACAGGATCAGCAGTGTTGCAATCACTCCACCGCCACTTTGCTGAAGCTCTCTTTATGACAGCTAGCTCTTTTCTCTTGTGTGTGAAGTCCTTCCATTAAAAACATCTCCATGTGGCGCTGGTAGAATAGCTCAGTTGGTGGAACGCTTGCCTGACATGAACAAAACTGAGCTCAAACCCTGTCACCACTGAGGCAGTACGGTAATGCACATCCGTAGTCCAGCACTCAGAAGACAGTGTCAGGAGGATCAGGACTCCAAGCCCATCCTTAGCCTTGAACTAAAGGCCAGCAAAGGCTGTGGCAGACTCTATCTCAAAAGAAAAGAGGTGAGGAGAATCACAAAACATGTTAAAAGGAAGGACCACAGTTTGCAAAGACAGAGAGTCTGAGCTGTGGCAGGAGTGTTGAAAGGGCCAGGCAGAGATGACTAATAAGCTAAGGGCTCTGACAGATAAGATGGACAACATGTGTGAATGGATGCGAAGGTAAGCAGCAAGGTGGAAATCCTAGGAAGATCCAAAGTTAGATATCTAAACACTCTAACAGAAATGAGGAATGCCTCTAGTCAGCTCAGTAGAGTTCTAGACAGGAAAGCTCTGAGCATCAGTACATAGTAGCAGAAACCTTCCAACCAAGAAACAAAGAGAATAAAAACTGAAAGAAGCAGAGAGGAAGATTCAAGAATTTTTGAAAAGATAAGTATGATGGGAATCCCAGAAGGAAAAGAAGATGAAATATACAAAACATTCATAACAAAAAAAAAGTAACTATGAAATTGCTCGAATTAACATCAGCTGTCAAACACACAGAGAACCCACATAAGATTATTTACAAACAAAACCACATGTAAGACCTACACTTAGAGTATCATCGTCAAACTGCGGAAGGTCGAAGGTAAAGAAAAACATATTGGGACTGGAGGGGACATTGCTCTTGTGGAGGAGCATGTCAGAGGGTTCACAGTTGCCTGAAACTCCAGCTCCAAGGGATCTGACATCCTCTTCTGGCTCCACAGGCCCCTTCACTCATGTGCTCATATCTATACACAGACACACACTTCTATACACAACTGAAAAAAACACAAATACTATGAAAGGGGAAGTGGGGAGGGAATGTTAACTGGGGTGGGTAAAACTGGGGGGGAGGAGATATAAATAATATTAATGATGTTTGGGAAAGTATGTGATTTTATATGCACACACATATATATAGTAGAGTGGTAATTGACCCCTTGGTATGGCCATAAACTATCTAACAAAAACTCAACTGTCCAACATAGAAAAATCTCCATTCCAGTTCTTGGTTGGGAGGATCCAAGAGACTCCCAAAACAATACAGGCTTTTGCCACTGCCCTTGCTTGCCTCCAAAAACTGGAAGGTAAGTCGTATTACTGCTGAAGATCTTTCAGCTATGGACACAGGACTTGAAAGGAGGGAGATGAGACTGTCCAGCAGGCCTCTCTCCACCCTGAGGACTAGCTTTTGTCGTATTAGAAGGCCCACAAGCTGCCAAGGGAGTAAAGCAGCAATAGCCCTACCAGGCTGTGAAGCTTACAAAGCACAGTGGCCTTCCTCTGCAAGGGATCCCCAGTGGTGTAATAGCCTCGTCTTTATCTTGTGGGTAATCAGCAGCTATCTAATTGGACTTAAGGCCCTTCAGTAGGAGAGAATGCGTGTTTGGCATGATAAGCCAACTCCCTGTGATAGCAAGGTCATAGACCCTCAGAGAGAACCTATTACTGCCATTGTCCTAAAATAATATAATTGCTAATTGTATTCTAGATGGTTATCCTTTCCCTACAGATAAGTGCAGCTCTCAGCCCTCATCAACCATGCCTCTTTTTATATCAGATGGAGACAGTTATAGAGATTCACAGCAAGTCAAAATGCAGAGAATAAGTGGACACAGGGTCCCCATCCCCAGTGGATATGTATGCAATGCAGCCTTTATACCTAAGGCTCAAGGAAAACTGCAGAATTTCCCTGAGTGGTGGAAAGACTGTAACGGCAGCACACTAGGCAGCCTGCTGTAGATAGTGTCTTCTATGCACAGCCGGGAAGCTGCACCCATGACCTCTCAACAGCATGGCTATCTAAGCAAGACTGGCATAATGACCACACCACGTGACATTCCACCATGGACGGGGGAAATTTTTAGAAGGTCCCACTTGTACACGAAGGTCCCACTCCTATATGATTACCATATAGGTAATGGATGGCTGTCAAGAGCGGGAGAACCATTTTTTTCTAGGGACAAATTCCCCAATAGATTATTCACTCCCAACTGGTCAGCAGTAAACACATGTACATACAAGTGACACTAAAGGGATTCAGGAGCTGATTTTTGATGTGGTGGTGGTGATGGTGTGTGTGTGTGTGTGTGTGTGTGTGTGTGTGTGACAAACTCAGCATTCATGTATAAATGTTTTTAACTTTGAAAAAGTAAATTAAATAAATCCTTTATAGGAGTCATTTGTATGTGAGTAAAATGAATAGCAACAGTGACATGGGGACAGAAGGGCAGAATTGTGATTATTTTGTTTGTAGCAGCTTTATTCATAACTTCCCAAACCTGGAGGCTAATACGATGTCATGGAGTATGTCTAGAAGGTGGCCTGCTGATCGGTCCTGGAAAGACATGGACAATGAAGGCAGGAATGACTGAGAGGAGGCGTCCATTGCTAAGTGTAAGAAGCCAGTCTAAAAAGATGGTGCATTCTGTGAGACAGGGACTCCTTGGGGGAGAGGGGGGACTGAAAAGAGTAAGCTGTCTTGTCCAAGCTATCCCAGAATCCAAGTGTCCATGCCAAGGTTTGAATACAGATGTGTATCTACTCCAAGAGACAGTCATGCTGCAGAGCCCCCAGCCTTGCTGTTTCCGGGAGTGTAGGAGGTGGGTCCACTAGGGTAATGTGCCAATCACAGTCCGTCTGACACAGTGCCCAGCATGTCCAAACAAAAGCTGCCATTCCTACCTACCTGTGACCTGGTATGGGAGACTTGAGCACACTCAGAACAGAGGAGCTTTCGGTCACAGCCCCTCACTGTGTCATTCCCAAGCCAGCACCAGCAGGCACAGACACATGCTCTCTGCTGGGGAACATGAGATGGCACCACTGGCCTCAGACCCTCTGCAGCTCATGAGAGTGTTCCCTGTAAGGAGTGGGGAGTGGGACGTTCCCGGGAAGCCTGGAGATAAGGCTCGGTGTTGTTGGGCTGCATGTTTCTATGTGAGGTGAATGTTTTATGACCTTGCACAAATCTCAGGCTGTTGTATAATACTTTTTAAAAGAGACTGAGTTTAGGCAGCTGGGGAGAGGGGACCCCGTCCTCTATCATGATGTGAGCACAGAGTCCCACTGGGCAGATGCTGTGGATCCAAACCCAGTGCCTGCTGCTGCTGCTTCCTGGATTCTACAAGTGCTAGACTGTTTTTATCCAAAACTCTGTGATGCTGTAAATGACATTGGGAACTGTTACTGATGATAGCAGCAGCCGTTTTTCCTTCTGAGAACAGTGCCAGTCTTATATGGACCAGGCATTCCTGACAGCTGTTGGGTTGCAAAGGAAGGCAGCAGACAGCTCTAAGACTCAATCAAGCTGGAAGCGATACTCACATGCTTACACACTGACAGAGGTTTGTTTGGTGTTGTGTTCTTGTTTTGAATCTAGCTAATGCCTCCCCGTTGGCTCCAAAGACAGGAGATAATTTCATGCGTGAAGTCCATGAAAAAGTGCAGCCCTCTGTGCTGTGTGGTCACCATCTGGCATATGTCAGCTGTGCAGCCTAGGAAACCCAAAGGCTGGACCTGCCTAGGTGATGAGATAGGATTTACCTATAACTGGGAAGAGCTCACAGTGCAGGGCTGGAGCACACAGGAAGCATCTGGGCTGGCCAGGAAAGATGGCTAGAGGCGTGCCAAGCAAGAAGCAATGTTGTATACCAAAAGCATGGACCACCACAGCACAGCCCCAAAATACTCTGTTACTTAGAGAGATGCTATCACCATGGCCATGATCACCACCCCCTTGGCCCACCCCATTCACACGCAAAGCCAAGAATTCTTCTTTCTGCTCCTGGCTATCTGGCACCATAGAGTGCCCCTTGACTGAGTGACACAGCTTACTTCCTGCCCTGTCGTGCTGACAGAGAGAGAAGCAGGTCTGACAGTGAGTAGCTGAAGGCTGGGCTTCCCTGACCTGAGGCTGCCCTCACCACAACCTGTCCTTATTTTGCTGAGTCTCAACCCTCATCTATTCCCTGGGAGGTAGCACTGAGTCCTCATCTAGGGGAGGGCACCCCAGAAAGGGCAGGGTGCTGAGGAAACAGAAAATGAAAGTTCACCCTTGCTGCAGTTGCTTTGGCTACCCAAGGGGGGGAGGGGAAGGGCATGTGTGCACCACTAATGGGGAGCAGGGCAAATGATGCAGTGAGAACAGGCGTTGGGTTGAAAAGAGTGTTAGGGTTAAAACCGAAAAGTGGAGAACACTGAGGATGTGAAATAAAATGGCCGACAGCTGGACACGAGGTAGTTGAACTGACCAGACAAGAGGAATACGTGTTAGCATGGTCATCTCCACAGTGGGACTAGGTGAACATGCAGAGTGTGGGATTTCCCGATTGGCTGGGTTTGTGACATGTTCCGAAGGTTAACAAATGGTGGTAGAAATGGCCTCGGTATTGTCTAGTTTCTACCACACGCCCTAATTAAAAACAAAAACTACACGTGGCATCTAAGGTCAATCCCTTTAGGGCTGTGTCCATGGGGTGCCCAGCTCTGGCTGACAAATCTACATTGCAAACCCTACACCTAAGGCTCAGGGAAAACGGTAGGAAAAGGGTACAAAGACTGTAAGAGCCAGGACGTCGCACCCATGAACTCCCAACATATCGCTATCTAAACCAGGCCTACATGATCACCACTCCAGCCAGCACACCAACATGAATGAGGTTCGCCAGGCTCCACTCTAGATGAAGACCCACAGGCAATCAATGGCTGCTGGGAGAGAAGAATCGGTTTCCTCGGACACAAGCTCCCTGAGACGGTATTCACTCCAAGTGGTCAGTCGGCCCTCACACATGTACATATGAGCAACATTAAAATGATTCAGTTGGGTTGTATGGTTTTATGTGCATATATATCATATATATATAGGTACTGTATATATATATATATATATATATATGTTTTAAATTCTAAAAAAATTTTTTTAATTATTTTAAAAATTCACTCTCAAGGGTACTCCCTTTCTCCTGTTATAATGATTCCAACCAGAATCACTAAACTAAGAGTCTTATAAAAGTATAACCTGCACTTTTTTTGAAAAGTAGGGAGAAGGCAGTTGAAGTAAACACCCTTTTAAAAACAGCAGCACCTCCTCCCTGTCCCACTGATAGGGGAGGGCCTCTTCCCCTGTTATCTGATCCTACCCTATGAAGTCTCATCAGGACTGTCTGATTCCTCTTTCTCTGTGGCCTAGTAAGGCCACCTCACCAGCAGGGAGGTGATCAAAGTGCAGGCAACTGAGTTCATGCCAGTGACTGCCCCTGCTCCCCTTACTCGGAAACCCACATGAAGGACTGAGCTGTCCATAAGCTACATCTGAGCAGGGGGTCTAGGTCCTCTCCATGGAAGGAGATGAGAGAGGAGGCTACAGCTTGGATAACAAAGTGAGTAAATTGTAATTAATAATAACAATAAAAAAATTAAAAACAAAACAAACAAACAAAAAAGCAGCAACACCAAAAACATCTTTCAAGTGTACCTGGTAAAGGTCTCTTTAGGGGAAACTGAGTCCAGAGAACTATCCAGCTGTCCAGCCAATTTCTTTTCTAATTTGCCTTCAGAGAAGGCAACGGCTCTCTAGCCTCACCACAACTGCTGCTGGCTTTCCTGGGTACAGTCTAGGAAGGTGTCTGTGGGGCACAAAGGTCTAAGCAGTGCTCTGCCGGCTCCTTGATGCCTCCAACCACCACCTAGCAGACAAACCTCTAGGATTGGCCACAAAGGCAGGGGCTTGCTCTTTGTGCTTGCAAAAAAACCTTTGGAGAGACTCTATGTCTTTGGAGGGTTCAACAGCCCAGCAGGAACCAGAGGAGCTCAGAATGGCCCCTCCAGCTAATTCACAGCAAAGTCCGGCTGGTCTGAAGCTGGAGGCGCCACCATCACTCCAGGAAAATCAACACGCACAAAGGCAATGCTTTGTTTGAACTATGCCTTATTCTGAAAAAAAAAATTTGAAAAGCAATTATATTTTAATAAATGTGGCTGTGATTACAGATGGCACTTCATTTCACAACAGAACCTGTATGCCCTAGCAATTAGCAGCCGGAAAATTAGCAACACGGAGCCCATTGCTGGGTCTGCGTGATGTTTTCATTACAGGAGTTACAAATCACCTATTAATCTTCTGCTAAACACACAGCAACATGCTTGCATTCCTCACCTCAAAGTCAGTTCTGCGAGGCCGCTCTAAGTAAACAGGACCGGATGCCAGGAGGCAGCTTGTCAGCACTGGACTCACAGCATCACTGGATCCCTGGTGTGACTAGAGGATTAACCCATAGGAGCCAAGTGTCATGGAGTGGGTGAGACTAGCCTCCCGGCCCCCCACAGGCTACCCAGAAGGCCAGCCTGTGTGGAGAGTCAGTCTCAGGAGGACAGTCTGCTGTGGGTAGCAGAGGAAGCCCTGAGCAGATGTACAAGAAGCAGATGAAGTCCTGCGTGAATGTGTGTCATTGACAGGACCCCAGGGCCTCAGACCCATGGGAACTGGCAAAGCCTTCCTGTGACAGAAATATGAGTGTTTACAAATGATTGACCACTATGTTGCAAAAGCTAGCAACTGCAGCTCCCTCCTCCTGATGCTGGGATGTGAGACTGTTTTCCTCCTGAGACCCCCTATGGAGACCAGCTAACTCCTTCTCCCTGCACTGTACATAATAAACTTGCTGATGTTTGAGGCTTTTATAGTACATGCCACTCCATCAGAGCAAGCACAGCCCACTGGACCACAGCTTTTCTATGCTCGTATCTGTCTATTCGCTGCTTCCTCAGTCCTTCCTCACCCTAGTCGGGTTTCCAGGACCATGCTGTGCAGGATGTGGCAGGTGGTCCAATGCATGTGAAGGGATGGTCAGTCCATGCAAGGAGAGTTGGTTTGTCCAAGCGTGGTCAGTCTACTAAGAGATCGCTCTCCCCAGCAGCCTGTATCAGAAGCCATGCGCTGCTGACACGAAAGCAGTGACACACATCCTGCTTCTTGTCGCTGAGACAGGAAATGGTGCAGACGTCGGCAAGGTCTTAGGTTTACGGAGCCTCAGGTGCCATGCTCACACCCCAGCCTTCTGCCTCCTTCATCCATGCTACCCATACTTCTTACATGTCAGGAACAGGTCAGAAACAGTAGAAGAGAATGTGTAGGGAGACAGGAACCCCAAATTCTGCTCTATAGCGCCATGGTGTGGAGATGCTTGTCCTGACTCTAACTTCAGCCTCCCACAAGCAGTTCCTGATGGTACCCAAGGCCCAGAGAGCTCTGCCCTAGGATGACAAACCTACAACCAGGGTATCCATATAACCTCCTGCCCAGGTCCTCAGCCCCCACAGCAGGCTATATCCCATGACAGGTCTGAGCCAGAGAAGTGTATGGCACTGCAGGGCCCTTCCACAGGTCACTAGCATGAAAACCAGAGTGGCATGCTTGGAAGGAAGCCCAAGGCCTCGCTTCTCCAGCAGAAGCTCCCAGTACCAAGATGGAATGTCTGCCCCCTCCCACACACAGAGGCAGTAAAAGAGCCCATCCAGCCCACAAGTAGGGATTATGTGTCCCCACCCTGGACCCAGGAGTCAGAATAAATGTTCATAGTTTTCTCTCACATAGGGCTGGAAACACTGTATACTCACCATGTAGCCCGCACACCACAAGGATGCCAGAAGACTCAGCCTAGGGGGAAGGCCATTGGGTCATTACTGTCCTACAGGGTCCTGAGTCATCTCCACTAGACTGTCCCAAGGGGAACTGGGCCAAGATTGCTGCTCAACCCCCACCCTCCTGTGCCTGGTGGAAGTTTACCTCTCGACCTCTGGCCCCACAGGGAGCTGTAAGGAGTTCACACAAGGTCAATCAACCACGTTGGTCCAGGAGGAGCCGAGCTGAGGGAGGGAGCAAAGTCCATAATCTAATGAAGTTTCCCATCTCTGGCTACAGGGATGGCACGCTAAGAGCCACTCTCTCTTAATTAAGCTCGGCTCCAAATGCTTTTAACCACGCAACGTTCAAAGAAACATGTATCTTTCCAAATTAGCTTTGTATTTAAGAATGATAAGAGAGCGAGGGTGGTATTAATTAACTTACAGTCAGCTGTAGAACAAATTTGCCAGGTTCTTATTTGCTTCAAAGGGAGTCAACATTTATCAAAGCTGGGGCATGCTCCTATCACTTCCTGTACACTTCCCAGCCATCACCCCATCCACTGTACAGCGCCCTGGGAGCAGAGATGAGAAATTGGGGGTCTTAGGTGAAATTCTTCCCCTAGAGCACGGCTACAGAGCTGGGCTTCCCACCTAAGCAAGTCTCTCTCCAAAGCCCATCCTGTATCCTAGAACAATGTCAAGGCTGACTACACATTTGTTAAAGCGATAAGAGGAAACTGTCCAAAATATGTGCATTTGATTGAAAAAGCAGGAGGAAATATTTTTTCAAAAAATGGAATTTTCTTTTTAAAGATTTTACTCATTTTTATTTTATAAGTGTTTGCTTGCATTTATGTTAAATGCACCACATGAGTGCAGTGCTCAACATGGCCAGAAGAGAGCACCAGGACCACCCCCAACGCACACACACACACACACACACACACACACACACACACACACACAGCTGGAGATATACATGGTTATGAGCTGCCATATAGGTGCTTGGAAATGAACCCAGGTCCTCTGCAAAAGCAGCAAGTGCTCTTAACCTCCCATCCCCAAAGAAATTTCAGAGAGTGGGAATAGGCTCTATTTATAAAAAATCAAATCCCAAGTGGTTTAGCAGGGCCCACTTAAGGGAGCTGCTCGTGTCCTTAGCCCATGATGCATTTGTCCAACATGCCCGCTTGGACAGACTTTACTCTGCTTTGAAGCTGAATTCAGGCCTGGCCATCTGAGTGCTCACAGAGGCATGGAAGAAGCCTCCAGGAGGCCAGAAAATAGGCACAGCAATACAAGGGCCTCCTATTTCATGCGGGGCAGTGTCTCCTCGCTTACCCAACAGAGACAAAAAAACAAAACAAAGGTAACTAGCTCCACTTGGGGAAGACAGTGCTTCGGGGGAACAAGACTAAAAGGCAGTCACAGCATTCACAGAAAGGCGAGAAGAAAGGCGCTGACCCCTCACTGTGGTGACTTGCTGGTTCAGAGCCCTTCTAAATACCTGGGCACCCAACAGGAGCAAATTACTCCTCCCTGGGCCAAGAGCTGCCACATAGCCATAAGCTGTGAGGCATCACCATGCTGGAAGGAACACAGCACAAACACCACAGAGGAAGGAGGACTGACGGGGTAATATACAAGGTGACTGAGACAACCCTCAGCCTGAAAGGGTTCAGGAATCTGGGTCACTACAGGTACCATGCCAAAGCACAATGTTTTGGCACTCCAAAAGACACAAATGGCACCTTGAACTCTCTGAGCAGAGGAGCAACAGCAATACCCATGATTGATGAAAGAAATGTGCTCTAATTATACACTGCGCCATTTCCTGAACATTTAAACGTGCTTTGAAAAGAAATGAGCAGCCACGTTCTATGCATGGTTCCAGAAAGAGCACACTTTTCACCATTGCTGCCCCAAGAAGGGTGAGAAGAGTATTATAGGAAGAATGGCCCACAATGACACTGTTGTCCTCTTGTCTGTCACTAACCTGCTGTCCTTGCATGTAGCTTTCTGGGCTAGGCTTTCTGACCCACATTCCCCTAGGACACACCTCTCTAGCTCTGGCTGGTGAACTGAAGCAGGGCACAGACTGACCAGGCATCTGTGTCCTTGGCCAGTAGAAGCTGGCCTCCCAGGAAATGGTGCCCGTTTCTTTCACTCGGTGGTCAGCCTGGATTCTAGAGGAATCCTTTTCTGACCCACAGCATCCTCATCCAGTCTATGAACATGTGGTCCAACTCCACCCAACATGGTCTTCATCCCTCTAAAGGGACAAAGTAGCCATTCATAAAAGCAGACATTTGTTTTCTCTCCTAGAAATCACAGGGTAGCATAATCTAGATTCTGGAGTGCTGGCCTAGCTTTGGGGTGCTACCAGCCCCTGCACTTCCTGCAGCTTCTAGGGTCTGAAGAGCTTTCTGAACCACCCTTATCTGTAGCTCTCCTTATCTCTTCTCCCTAGACAGCATGGTTGTCTATGGTACTGAGAACCCACAGCAGGTGGAATGGTGTGAGTATGTGGTTTTGCAGAGGTTTTGCCCACTTCAGAGAGAACAAATGCTCTGACTAATCAGAGCTACATGAAAAAATTCCATCTACCTTGATGGATATGTTTAGCAATCCACAGTCAAAATGTATGGTTTGGGGCTTGTTTTCTCATCAATATGTTGTCTAATAACTTTCCTCATATGCTATAAACAAGCAACTCTGAGCTACCCCTTTGCAAGACTGTCCATGATATCTTGCTAATTGTTACCCAAGATTTAAGAGTTCAGGGCTTTTCCTGGTCTGGAAGACAGGACCCAGATTAGAGCCTTAAGCAATTCCACAGAGTAGAGTAATCCATGACACTGGACATCATGCTGTTTTCCTACCCACAGGATGACGATAATGCAGCTTTCTGTCTAGTATCTCTCCTGGCAACTCCAATAGGCTACCAAAGAGGATGCTGCCTCTTCAGATGGTGGAAATGGCTGAGATGTCTAGAGATGCAATGACTAGGATATAACCAAGTGACCACATTTGAGGACTGCATGGTGTGGTCCAGTCCAGCCAACAATGCCAAGGTCCACAGACATGCATACTGGGAAGCTGTGTCTTCCGTGTCCTCCACAATAACAGGTAAACTATAGTGACTTTCCGAAACAAGGCTGGAGCTTTCATAGACTAGTGATGCTCTCAGCCTCACTCAGGTATGCTTCTGTGTGCAGAGAGCAACTGCCAACACAGATTCATAACTGGCCAAAGTGCTTAGGATAAGTGACTGTCGAGTTCTTAGTCCTAAACAGGACATCTATAACACCTCTCCAAGACCCAGGGACCATCACATGCGAGGGGCAGAACACCTCTAAAAGCTGGAGGATGTGCTGCAAGACACTGTCCTCCAGATATGACATGGCTGATGCAATCCCAAACACATTGCAGCAGTGGCTCCCTGCACAAGACTGTCACACAAAAAGAATAAAAGTAGGGAAGTAAATTTGTTAGGAAGAAAGAGTTTTGTGAAGAGTGGATGAGGGATGAGAACGCAATACAAGTGAAAATCACCACAATGCACTGTATATATGTATGGAACTGAGAGCAAAAATAATAATAATTATCAAAAAAATTAAAGACAGAAGCTTTCAAATAAAACATGGAGTTTTAGAAAATGTATATGTTACTGTTAGTTTCCCAAAAATTTTCAATACTTCCCAAGGAAGTTGGAGGTGATTCTAAATGTGACTGATAGTTCATAACGACATGCATCACTGTCTGGAAGCTCAGGAAAACAGTTTTTCCAAATGAAGGAGCCACCATGTCACAGCCACACGTGGACAGAGACCTTTGCGTACATGAGTCAGACCAGGAGCCGTGACTCCATGTGCTGTCTGAGCTAGCCTTGAGGAAGCTGCCCTTCTCTGTGCTATGTGATGGCAAAGAAAACAACACTGAGATCCATCCCCTCTCTTTCACCTGAATCTGTGCAGCTAGACACACATGCTTCCCTGTCCCAACCAAAGGAGCAGGGTGGCCAGTCTACAGAGACACCAGTGGGTCCTCAGCTCGGTGAGAGGGGCTTGCCATGGTCTACGCTACTGTTCGTTGTGTTTCATGAAAATTGTGTTAATGTTAACAGTGGAGTTAGTTTCAAGTGACTCAGTCAAGCCCATGTTCTCTTTTCATCCTAACAGGATACACACTACCAGGTAGGGATAGCACTTGGGGGCCTTCAACAGCTTTAAAGAGCACTGACACCTTGACAGTGGGCGATGGAGACCTGCTGAGGATGGGGCTCATCGGGGCTCGCCCCTTTCCCACATGCTCTGGGGTATGTAGGTCTTAAAGCCAGGCTTGGAGGCCCCAATCCTGTATACTGTGTGGTCCTTTGGTCCATGTGATGACCACCGAGGCCTCAGCCCTCATCAGCATCTTCTCACATACTTCTGCCAACCTTTTTCCATACAGGAAGACCGCACTCTCTCCAGATCCTTCATGCTGGTTCCTTACCTCATCTATGCCTGGTCCTTCGGTGTCTACATTTGAAAAAAACATGACTCAGCAAGTCTCCACAGTGTCAACTCTGATGTTACAAACACAGAAGAGGTGACACATGGTGGCTGATGTATTCCCAAAACCAAGAGACCTCTGGAGTAAAGTGACTTCAGAAATCTGAGCTGCCATAGAAAGGCAATGGAAACTCACAGGAGGGCCTTGTCCTTACTGTCTTTCTGTGGGCCCCTGAGGAAAGGCTGGGCACTGCTAGGCCATGTACTCATCGTGCTAACAGGTCTGATGACCTGACCCTGAACTTACCGAGAGGATTACAAAAGAAAGCAGTCATTTGGTGTGTGGTTTCTAGACTTTAAAATGGCAAGCTGGTTAGGTGAGTGGATGGTTGGGTTTCTCTCAATGCTGTGACATACTACTTGACACACTCACTTTAAAGAAGGAGGGGTATATTTGTACTCACAGTTGGAGAGTACAAGTTCCAATGTCAAGGAAGTCATGATGGCAGAAATGCATAGCGGCTGGTCTCATCGTATCACAGAAGCAGAGAGAGATGAAGTCTAGTGTGTGGCTCCTGTTATGCTTTTTATTCAGTCTGGGATGCCAGCCCATGTATGTTTTGGTTTTTCAAGATGGGCTTTTTCTGTGTAACAGAGCCCTGGATGTCCTAAACTCACTTTGTAGATGAGGCTGGTCTTGAACTCACAGAGATCCACCTGCCTCTGCCTCCAGAGTGCTGGGATTAAAGCCATGTGCTACCATGCTCAGTACCAGCCCATGTGTTTTGTTGCCCAAATAGGATGAATCTTCCAATTTCAATTAACCTAACCAAGTTAGAAACTACCTCACAGACATACTCAGAAGTGTTTCCATGGTGATTCTAAACCCTCTTAATCAATATTAATCATTCCTAGAGTTTGGTGCATGCCTGAAGAGACAACTGATGATGTTGCCAGCATTACCAGTATCATTCACAGCCTCCCTGCATCAGCATCACCATTGTGGTTGTCCTCATCACTCTCATTGTCATAGCCTGGCAATATCAACATTACCATCTTACTCTGTCATTATCATCACTATCAACGTGGTCATTATCATCATTGTAATCATCACCTCTACTGTGGTTATCAGGGTCAGCATTGTGAACATCATCATCTTCACTTTTCTCAGCATCATCAAAGTTGGTGTTGTCCTGTTGTCATCGTCATCATCATCACAGATGTCAAATGTATTTGCACCATGCTGTTAACTCAGTTCTTAGCCTGGGCTGGGCCCTCTGGGTTTAGAGGGGACTCGTTCCTGAAAGCAACAGACAGTGGTAAGGCACTGGGTCAGGCCAAACTGGGAATGGGCAGTCTCTAGAGTGACTGAGCCACTGTGCTATGTAAGCTTGGCTGTTGTGAGCCCTGTGCTGTGAAGGTGAGGAAGAGGTGTGCTCAGGGTACTGTTCAGCAACAGCTGTCTGCATGTATCTCTCCACACCCTTGGGATGGGCTTCTAAACTACACAAGTAGTAGAGGCAAAGCATCCCAGGGGCAGAAAGAGTGGTGCACTTTGACCTCATGTCTGATGAGCACTGACTGATCAGCCCTGACAAGCTGAAGTTCCCAATTCTCTTTTCCCTTTGTTTTCTGCCAGTGATGACTAGAATTCAAGGGCTCCTAAGGTCTGTCCTGGTGTCACACTCGCTGGCCCCAGGAGACGCAGCCCCATCTTGCTGGTCTGTAGGACTCAGACAACAGGAACTGCAGGAGGTGGGGAAGGAGAACCAGGGGTGCATTGCCAAGTCGCTCTGTGTGATCACCTCTCCAGGTCCTGGTTCCAGACCCACCTTAGGGATTAGGGAGTGTATATGCATGATTGCGTGTGTGTATGTTTGTGTGTGGATACAGGTGTGCTTTTATGTGTGCACTGATGTGTGTACTTTTGTGAGAGTATATGAAAGTAGGTGTATATAAATTTGTGCATGTCTATGATTATGTGTGTGTGTGTGTGTGTGTGTGCATCATTAGTGTGTCTGTTTCTGTGTGTATCACAGATGGGATTGTGAATTTTTATTTAGACGTGGATATGTATATATGTATACATGCATTTCTGTGTGTAAAAGTCTTTTTTATTTGTTGGATGTAATTGTTATCTCTTGGTCTTACTGCTGAATATGCTCGCTGTTTCCAGATACTTCTGAATTCTAGCTGTCTGGTTCAATTCAGCTGTTCTGGCTCAAACTCCTCTCTGGTCTGACTGATTCAATCTGACTTTTCTCACCTTCTGACTGAATTTTTCGGCTTGGCCTCAAACTAACTCTAGCAATCTGTTCTAATCCTCTGGCTCCTTCTCGTTCTCTGGCCCTTTCTGTCTTTACCTGTATCTAGTATGTTCTTTTTAGAACCTGTCTCTGTAAAACTGCCCCTGAACTCCACAAACTGAACTGCCACCAGCTGTTCTGCTAAGAACTCAACTCAACTGCCCTGCATCTCAACTGACTCCCAACTGACTGACTGACTCTCCCTGCACTCTTTTAAATAGCCTCTCCGTCCTGTGCAATTCTTGTGAGAGTTGGGCATATGTCCAAAGATTCTGTCAAATCTTTCTCTGATTCATCACTTTGCCTGTCCCTTAATTAGACATCATTGTTTTGGATTAAAGGTGTGTACTAAGGGCATGTATAGATTCCAGCCAGATCAATTAAAAATGTCTGGCGTGTCTACATTCCAGCCAGATCACACAGACCTAGAAGGTCTTTGGATGTGATCAGAGCAGCCATGTTGCTGGATTAAAATTCCTCTACACAGTGTTTGTGTACATACAGTGTTAATGTGTGCTTGTGAGAGTATATGAAAGTAGGTGTATATAAATTTGTGCATGTCTATGATTACGTGTGTGCAAATGTCACATGTGGACATGTGTGGTACTGGGCATAGGGACTGTGTCTCCGGTGTCTGCCTGAGTATGTCTGTACATGTGAAGGGTGTTAAGTCTTAAGCACGGTTTGGTATGCAGAACTAACCACTGTCTCCACGAGGCAGAACCATGTATGTGGCAGAGCTTTCAGCTGAGGCTCATAAATAATGTGTTGCTGATTAATACCTTCTGTCTAAACTGGATTGAGGCAGTTAAATTATGGTTCGAATTCCATAGGCTCTATCCCAAAGGCTTCAGATGTCTGGCCCATCCCTGCAAGCCCCAGAAAGCCCATTAATGTGGGCTTTCATTCATGAACACAAGTTCTGCCATCCTGGAGCTCAAACCACTTAGTGGGGTCACTGCCGCTCTGTGTCATCACAGGCCCAAAGCGATGGTTGGACTCAGAAGCTCCTCCAAAGAATTCAACCTACTTTGTCTGTTTGTCATGGTTGTTTTCTAAATAAAAAGTTACATATGTGCTAAACATAAAATAACTCTCAGAAACACTCACCATATCTTGCAAGCATAACTATATATATTTTTTTATTCCATGCAGCAATCCTTACCTATTTAGTCTGTCTTCTTCTACATCTTCAATACTTTTTTTTAAAGTCTTGGCCTAACAGATTAAATGAATTTGAACATTCTCACCTTTCTAAACAATGTCGTTTCCTTTCACTGAACTCCAATAAGTTTAGTTTCTTGTCTTTCACTCTCTGGAAAGTCTGGACTTCTCTGTGATCCCTTAGCCATTGAGAGAAAAGTTGGGAGGCTGGCTGGCCCTCATGCTGTAAATGCAGACTTTTGGTCACAGAGCTGGGATCTCTCTCCTGACTTGCTGAGTCACAAAAGAATGACTTTTCATTCTCAAAGATGTAGAGAACCTCAGGGAGACCACGCAGTGAGGAAGGCATGCACAAAGTTTGTGCAGCTGATTCCCTCCTATGAAGTTCACCATTTGTGATGATAAAGAAGAGAAGACATAAGGGCATCCAGGGAGGTAGCGATGGGGATCCCTGGAGTGATGTGTGCCCCCCACATACAGACATACAGACACATGGAACACATTGAATGGCATTCTTATGATGGATGTATGCATCTCACCATGTGTGTGCTTTTATTTTAAAAGATTAAAACACATATGGACTTTAATGATGTGAAACTAACCTTGAAATGCAAAGGGCAGGTGGATCCTGGGAAATAGGGAAGGGAGGGACAGATGCATGGAAAGCAGAAATGAGGACTCAGTACATGAGTGTACAGTATGGACATACTGAAAGATTATTATTCAGTCTTTCCGCTTGTGTGACATCTTTTCAAATAAGATGCTTCCCAAGTTTTGCTTGTCCAGTTTCAGAGCAACATGTAAGACTGGGTGCACCATCCTGCCAAGCTCGGCAACCCTTTCCCTTTTCCCCAGAAATACCCACTTTGCTCTCTACCGTAGTCCTGGTGTTATACTGATTCCTAAGATACTGTCTGGAAACATGGCCTCCATTTGCCACCTGCAATGGTCATTTTGATGGACATTCACCACAAACAAGCTCAGCAAGACCAGCCCTCAGCCCTGGCCTCTGGTGCTGGACCTTCATGTTTATGACCTTTGTTCTTTCAGAAACCACCAGGCAGTGACCAGTCTCAGGGTGGCTGAGGGTACAAGATTAAAAACAAGATCAAGTGCTTGCTGCTGGATCAGATTGTCCCTGAAGCCTGATCCCATTACCTGTGAGCTATAGTCGGCCCCAACGTTATGTGACACTAATCATGAGTTTGAACTAACAGTAGACCTTGCTAGGAACATGGTGAAATTACAGTTCCGTTTCATGTAGCCTTGAAAACCCTGCCTAGGCCAAATGAAGCACTAACACCAGCCATGTACAGGTTCCCTAGTTAATATAATCTTACTGGTAGCTCTTTATGGCTTCTGCTGGCTAGCTACTGTTCTTATTTTTTCTGTAGATGAAGTTGACTACCTTTGGGACTACAGATCCTTCAACAGAAATACAATTTTATAAGGCTGGATCCTTTTCATAGTTTACTTCTCTTTAAAGAGAATGTTTACACAGTAATAAAAGCATCACCCGCTGTTCCATCACTAATACAAGAGGCCCTGCATGTGAAGGAGCTGAGACTCTAGGCCTCATCCTAGGGCCCAGCAGTGGGACTTTCCTGCTGTGAGCATCCCTGAGCAATGCTGACTGTCTTGCCCGCAGAGAGCTATTTCTGGGAAAGCAGAAATCAATTCTCTAGAAATACCCAGGATCCATCTATGCTTCCCCTTTCAAAGAGAGAGCAGAAGCTTCCTCTTTGTGTTCTTGTGGGAAGCAGCACAGGTGCAGGGCCGGAGGCCAGTGTTGAAAGAGGAGGGATCCCTTCTGGTGATGATAGGGCCAGCCAGTCTGTCCATGAGTAATCCCCACAGTCACACTGTGACAGCACGAGCTATGACTGTCCACTACTGGGGGACAGTGATTGACACTGCAGTGGGCTCTTCCTTCTCATTGGAATTGGGAGTAGGGGCATTTTTTTCTTTATCAACTAGCAAGAAAAGTGAGATACAAACAGGAAGGGGAGGGCCTGTAAGCCCCAAATCAGACATCTATAGTGTGTAGGATGTTACTCAAGTAACTTTTTTAAAGGATTGTAGGGCTGAAGATATGCTCCATCAGTAAAGAGCTTACTGTGCAAGCCTGAGGATCTGAAGCCAGATCCCTAGCTGAAAAGCTGAGCAAAGGAGCATATGACCATCATCTGAGCACGGAAGAGGCAAAGGCAAGAGTATCCCTGGGGCTTGCTAGCCCAGCCAGTATAACCAAATCTGGTGAGTACCAGGTTCAGTGAAAGACCTTGTCTCAAGGTGGAGAGAAACTGAGGACGCTTGTTGCTGACTATTGGCCTCCACACAACATGAACCCATTCATACATATGTACCCATGATGTGTGTGTGTGTTTATGTTGGGGGCTGTCCCTAGCAAGCAACAGAGGCGCCATTTTGAAAGTTTGTTTAACACCTCATGAGATTATACACATGCCAAGAAGATTTGGAGTAACAGGGCTTCCTGACCCAGCTCATTTCTAGATCTCCAAAGGGCAGTGGGTATGTGGAGCCTCATTCACAGTGAAATCACATGGCTTGATTGCATCTTCCCTGTGCTTATGTACCCAGAGCCCACCTGACTACAGAGGCAATTGCTGCTGTCTTTGGGCAGCTCTCTGCCGCAGCCACATGACAAAACACAGGGAAGAGTCCACACTAAATCTTTTAGTAGCCTCTAGGATTCCCCAAAAGGGCCTTACCCCTCCACATGAGCTTGGGTCCCAGCACAGTGAGTTCTAGGACATCTGCACCCAGAGCAGTGGCATGCAGGTACTACAGCTCAGCTCCTTCCTCAACCAGGAAGGTGGCCACATGTATCTACCAGGGCTCTAGGGACAAAGCTACAAAGCCTGGAGCCCCATCAGTCATTGATCTAGGCATGGACCAGAGTCCTTCTCACCACTCAGCTTTCACGCCAATAGTCTGCACCCACACTGCAGTGTGCTCAGCTGTTAGACCGTTCCTCCGGCTTTGGGTCTCATTTTCACCGTTTCTTCTGGTCATAAGTTACTGGCGTTTGTTTGCCTTGTTTCTACTTCCTGATGTAACCTGTCTCTCATCTTTTCTAGAGTTCGTCCAGGTTTAAAATTAATTAGCAACTGACACACATACTGGTCATTCCCACCTCAAGGCAGTCTTTCTGAGCTTCCTGGTCCTGTCTCGTCTGGGGACAGATCCTGTGACGTATCTCAGGAGCAGCAGCTTCTTTGCTTGTGCTCCTACTCATAGAAATGTAGTGTAGCCTCAGGGGCTGAGTCAGGCCCCTACCACCTCTCTCCGCAGCTGGAGCAGAGGTAGCTACTGCAGATCCCCAGAAGTGCCCACGCCATGTCTCCTGTCTTGGGGGCCGCTATCTGAAAGCTAAGTATAACCTGTCACATCCCGTGGCCACAACTGTCAGACAGTCTAGAGCTTTCCACCCACTTCCGGGTCCACTCTCGAGAGAAGCCCTGTGTTTAGAGACCCTAACACGCAGGTGGCAGCTGGCTGTCCCTGAGGTTTCTAGGCCTGCTCCTGGGAAACTGCCTGCCAGTTGCTGTGTCCATTTGCTCAGCTGGCCATGTGGAGGCAACAGCGGGAATGAAGAGACGCTTGATTTGTGAGGTAGCAAGTGCAGCGACCATCCAGAGGAGCCTCCCATTTGTCACGTCCAAATAAGCAGGTGTCATTCTTCCTGAAAGAACCCTAAATCATGGGCTATCTTCACATCTCTCTTCTGCCTGATCCATGACATCGGAGTGGGCCAGTGGTTCTGTGAGGTTATACCATCCTCGGGAGAAGGAGAAAGTGGAAGGGACTCTTAGAGAGCAATTCAAGAGACTGGGGCACAAATGAAAGTCTAGTAACACCAAGAGCTGCCAGGATCACATGGCACTTGTGAGCCCACCAAGAGGGCGACGCTTCAGAACCCAGACAACACAGCCTCCTAACGGGCATCCAACGTTAAATCAGGGCCACCTGGCACAGGACAGGTGTGCCCAAGGACTGTCACCACAGCTGAGGCCTCGACCTTGAGAACAGCTGTCAATATAGATAAGGAAGAGAGAGGCCTGGGTGCAGTTTCTTTCTCTGCCTCGTGGAGGGAGGCTGGCCATCTGAGAGACACAGGCTGCAGGCTGCTGCCCAGCTGTACTTGAAGGGTGGTGAGTGGATGAAGGTGCAGAAAACCCTGGGCTAGCAGAGCTCTGCTTTTTCCCTGCCTTGCCTGCTACATGCCAACGTGACCCTCCTGCCATGTGCCACAAAAGCCTGCTTTTGGCTCCAAATATGGGGATCCACGCTGGTCTCAGTGTTCTTACCTGAATCCAACCAAGGTTTTCCGTACCTGAAGGTCTGTGTGGACATTATCGTCTGTGGTTGCTCTCGTGAAGCCCTGAGAAAGATTGTCCTCAACTTGCCTTAATGCCTGAGGTTCTGCAGAGTGAGTTCATTTAACAGGTGCTAACTGACCACTGGCTGTGGACACCCAAACTGCAACCAGCCCGGTATGCGCCTGTCACCACCCATTGGGAATGGGCTCCACAGCTCTGCATTTTGATTGGTTGTGGCCCTCCGCTATGGTCTCTGTCCGTTTCCTTGGTGAGGGGTGAGGACTACACTTATCTGTGGATATTAGGACAAATATTTAGACTGTAGTTAGCTGTTGCGCTGCTTTAATAAAGTGGAAGCTGTAGGTTCTCCTTCGAGATCCGTGACGTCGATAACCCTGGGTAGCTGACTAGGTTTCCAGTACCAGGTGTTACTTTCCTCCCGTCAAGCGACACTTAAGTTCAGTTAGAAAGCCAGACCTCAGGGAGGAGGCTTCCAAACCACTTCCAGCTCAGGGGTCTCTGGGTCCTATGTCTAAAGAGGAGTGTCTTCAGCGATCGTGACGTACTTTCTGTCTCTGGGTGGCAGCTAAGAGAAACAGTAGTAGCCTATAATGTCTGGGGAGCCTCGTGAACAACCTGACCAACAACTCAAAAGAGGCTTCACACATGGGTGTTGGGGGCTTTGTTATATGGTCTTTGGTTCTTGAAGAGAGCATAGTCAGCCAACAGCTAAGACGGCAAAATTTTATTTATATATATATCAGATATATTGTAGGTATATACACATATATATTATATAATCACATGTATATATGTGTGTATATATATATATATATATTTACATTTCTATGGAATATACAAAATATATATTATAATATATTATATATAATTGCATATATTTTAGGGGTTTGGTAGATAGTTAATAGTATGATTCCTGCTGACCTTTCAATCATCCTTACTGTTATTTTACTCTCCTCTCTCCTTCTGTATTTATCTACCTCCTCTGTCCTTAATTAGAGCCCTTTTCCCACTTCCTGATCAGATCACTGGTATACTGCTTTTCCCCTCTTTATTGCTCCCCACCTCCCCTACCCTGACAATAGTCCCTTCTTACTTTCTTTGTTTCTGTAATTACTCCAGAGTATGTGCCCACATCTGAAGATCGGGAGCTGAGACCCTCAAATGAGAGGGAGTATGCAGTGCTTTTCTTCCTGGGTCTGGATTATTGACATCACTCCTAGTTCTAGCCATTTATTTTCAAAGTTTATGATTTCATTCTTCTTCAGAGCTGAAGAAAACAGTGTATAGGTACTACATTTTCATAATCCATTCTCCAGTGGAAGAACATTTAAGTTGTTTCCATTTCCTGCCTTTTGTGAGTAGAGCAGTAATGACCATGGCTGAGCAAGATCTGTGAAGGAGCATGTCAAGTCCTTTGAGCATATGCCAAGGAGTGGTTATAGCTGGATAGGGTAGACTTGCTTATCTGTTCATTTTTGGGAATTCACGACACTGATTTTAAGAGGTGCCTGGACCAGTTTGCAATCCCAGCAACAGTAAATGAAGTAAATGACGTTCCCTTTTCCCCACATCCCCGCCAATATTTGTTGTCAGATATTTTGTTGATCTTTGCTATTCAGACGAGGGGAAGATGAAATCTCAAAGTTGCTTTGATTTGCATTTCTCTAATTGCTAGGGATGATGATAACTTTTAGCAATTTATAAACTTTTTTTTCATCTTTTTAGAACTCTCTATTCAAGCACCAGCCCCCCCCCCCCACTTTTTTAATGTGTCATTTGTTTTCTGTTTTGTTTGTTGAGTTCTTTATATATTGTAGATATTTGTCATCTGTTAGATAGATAGTGGCAAAGATTCGTTCCCACTCTGTGAGCTTCCTCATTGCAAGAAGATTGTTTAGCTGTGCAGCTTTTTGGTTTTGTGAAAACCCACTTGCCAATTGTTGGGCTTAATTCTTGAGCAAACAGAGTCCTAGTCAGAAGGCCCTTTGGCATATCATGTAGGGTACTGCCAATGCTGTCTTCCAGCAGCTTTCAGGGTTTTAAGTTTCACGTTTATATCTTTGACCCATTGAGTTAGTTTTTATGCAAAGTGATAGATACAGGTCTTAGTTTCATTCTTTTGTATGTGGACATCCAGTTTTCCTAGCATCATTTGTTGGTGTTTTCTTTTCTCCAGTTTACATTTTTTGGTATGTTTGTCAACTACTAAATGGCTGAAGTTATGTGTACTCATGTTTGAATCTTTAACTTTGTTCTATTAGTCTGCATGTATGTTTTTATGACAGAATCATATTGTTTTTATTACTGTGACCCAGTATAACTTGCAACCTGAAATGGTAATCGCTCCAGTATTTTTTTTCACAGTTTTGTTTTGGCTATCTGGGGTCTTTTGTGGGTCCATACAAATTTTAGGATTATTTTTACTATTGCTGTGAAGAATAAGATATAGATTTTGATTGGAGTTACATTGAATCTATAAAAAATCTTTAAGCAAAGTGATTACTTTCACTATGCTTATTCTACTGATCCATGAGCATGGGGTGCCTTTCCACTTTCTAAAATCTTTCTCTCTTTCTTCAGAGATTTAAAGTTTTCATTGTAGAAGACTTTTGCTCTCTTCCTTAGGCTTAGACTTAAGCATTTTTTGAAGCTATTGTGAATGGAAGTATATCCATGGTCTCTTTCTCTGTATATTTGTTGGTGCTCTATAAAAACACTATTATTGATTTATGCAAGCTGATGCTATGTCCTGGCACATTGCTGAACTTGTCTATTGTTTCTGTATACTTTCTAGTAGAATTTTTAGAATCTCTAATGTATTATATCATCCTGTTTACAAACAGGAATAGGTTGACTTCTTTTTCTGATTTGTACCTTTTTAATTTCCTTTCTTGCCTTATTATTTCATGTACAGTATTGAAGAGAAGTAGGGACAGTGAATAGTGGACAGTCCTGTCTCATCCCCAACTTCAATGGACTTACTTCAAGTATTTTTTTTTATCTAGAATGATGGTGACTTTGATTTTCTAATATATGGCTTTTATTATGTTGAGGTATATTCCCTCTAGTCAAACATTCTCTAGCCCTTTATCATGAAACTATTTTATCAGAGGATTTTTCTGCATCTATTGAGATGATGATGTAATATTTTTTTTGGCTTGGTCAAGCAACTTTAATTCAGTTCACAGTCAGCTGTAGAGTTGTGATTCCAAGGGAAGTCCTGCACCAGCCTGTACGTGCTGGAACTGGGCTCCACTGTTGTCATTTAAAAGGTACCAGAGGTAGGACCCATTCGTGAATCTTCTTTCTAGTGGTAGAATAAGGAATATATTGCTCCAGAGTGCCAGTCAGGTCCAGATGAATTTCCGAGCAATCAGTGTTTTGTTTTGGTTTTTTTGTTTTTGGTTTTGTTTTGTTTTGTTTTTGGAGGGTTGTCAGCCATGCAGTGACACCTGCAGTGTCATTCAGGAGACGCCATGCTTCTATCCAAATTCCAGGATACATTTTTGTCATTTATTTCAGTGGTGTATATGATCCATCAGTGATGGCCAAAAAATTTGCTTGTTGTCCTCCTAGTGTTTGTTTCCAAATTTGTCTTCTCCCCCATTTGCCCTGAAGAAAACCTGCAGAAAGCCATGCAGGCCGCTGTGGCTGGTGGCCTGCTGCAGCCCTTGCTTCAGGACCTCCACCAACTCCATTGTGTTTGCCTCTAATCGTGTGATTTTTGTCTTTGAGTCCATGTATGTGATTTATTACATTTACTGACTTTCATTTGTTGACCCATCCTAGCATTTCTGCAATTTGGTTATTCTGTGTAATCTTTTTATATACATCTGTGTTGTTTGAAAGTATTTTTAAATTTTATTTCTTTTTTATTAATTATAGTTTATTCACCTTGTATCCCAGCTGTAGCCCTCTCCCTCGTCCCCCCTCAATCCCCCCTTCCTCATCTCCTCACATGCCCCTCCCTGAGTCCACTGATAGGGGAGGTCCTCCTCCCCTTCCCTCTGACCCTAGCCTATCAGCTCTCATCAGGACTGGCTGCATTTTCTTCCTCTGTGGTCTGATAAGGCTGTTCCCCTATCAGGAGGAGATGATCAAAGAGCCAGCCACTATGTTCATATCAGAGACAGTCCCTGTTCCCCTTACTAGGGAACCCACTTGGAGACTGAGCTGCCATGGGCCACATCTGTGCAGGGGTTCTAGGTTATCTCCATGCATGGTCCTTGGTTGGAATATCAGTCTCAGAAAAGACCCCTGTGTCCAGATATTTTTGTCCTGTTGCTCTCCTTGTGGAGCTCCTTTTCCCTCCAGGTCTTTCTATCTTCCCCTTCTTTCATAAGATTCCCTGCACTCTGCCCAAAGTTTGGCTATGAGTCTCCGCTTCTGCTTTGATACCCTGCTGAAAGTATTTTATTGAGCATTGTTAAATCTGTGTTTATCAGGGACAATAGCCTACAGGGTTTTTTGTTTGTTTTTGGTTATGGTTTTCTGATGTGCCTTTACCTAGTTTGGGCATTAGACTTCATAGAATGAGTCTAGGAGTCCTTCTATTTCTTTCTTTTTAAAAATCAGTTTAAGAAGGATTAGCTATAGATCTTTGAAAGTCTGGTGGAATCCTACTGTGAATTCATCAGGCTCTTGGAAAGCTTTTTGTCACTATTTCAATCTCCTCTTTTGTTGTGTATTTGATTACATATTAACTTCTTGGTTTGATTTCTGTGATTTGACTAAATCTAGAAATAGATACATTTCTTTTAAGATTTTCCACCTGTATGGAATACAAGTTTTTAAAGTACTCCCTCATAAAATTCTGAATTTCTTTGCTGTTTATGGTAGTGTTTCCCTGTTCATTTCTGTATCTGTTAGTGTGGGTCTTCTCTTTCTCTTTTTTTGGTTAATTGGGCCAAGGGTCTGTCAATCTTGTTTATCTTCTCAAAGAACTAGCTCTTAAATTTGTTAGTTCTTTATATTGTTTTCTTTGTTCTTGTTTCACTAACTTATTCTCTGATTTTTATTATTTCTTGTCATCAATTGAATTTAGATTTGATTTGCTTTTTTAAAAAAATTTGAGTTACATCATTAAGTTGTTTATTTGTATTTTTTATGTAGGCATTTAAAGCTGTAAAACCCCCCATAGAACTACTCTCAGTGTGTCCCAGAGATTTTGCTGTGTTGTTTTCATTTTTGTTTTAGTTCTAGGAAGACTTTTATTTCTCCCTTCATTGATTCTTTGACTTATTCATTAATTCAATGATGAGTTGTTTAATTCCCATAAGTTTGTGTATTTACTAGAGATTGTTTGCTGTCAACTTTAGGTTTTATTGTATTATGATCACATAGGATACATGGGATAATTTCAATATTTTTATTTAATAAATATATTTTTTTGTCCAGTGATGTAATCTATTTTAAAGAAGCTTTCATGTGCTGCTGAGTAAAATATGTATTCTTTGATGTTTGGGTGGAATATTTTGTAGATATCTATCTATTTGATGTATGATGTCATTTAATTCTGATGCAGGTCTATTAGAGAAAGTAGGGTATTAAAACCCACTATAAATGGGTTGATGGTAATCTGTGCCTTTAAAACAAATAGTACAAAGCTGGGTAGTAGTGGTACATACCTTTAATCCCAGCACTCAGGAGGTAGAGACAGGCCTATCTCTGTGAGTTCAAAGCCAGACTGCTTTACAGAGTGTGTTCCAGAACAGTAGAAACCCTATCTCAAAAAAAAAAGAAAAAAAAAAAAAAGAAAGAAAATTTATAAATTTGAGTGCTCTAGAGCTTGGTGTTTATATATTTAGGATAGTAAAGTCTTCTTGATTAACTGTTCTCTTGATTAAAATGAAGTTCCCCTCTTTATCTTTTCTGATTAATTTTAGATTGAAGTCTATTTTCTAGATATTAGGGTAGTAACACCTACTTGCTTCCTGGTCATTTAATTGGAGTACCTTTGTCTATCTTACTACTCTAAGATGGTACTAATCATCAAAGTTAACATGTACTCCTTGTAGACAACAGATGGGTGGATTTTGTTTCTTGATCCTTTTAGTCAGCTTGTGTCTTTTGATTGAAGAATTGAGGCCATTAATATTTTCTGCTATTATTGAAATGTGTGTGTTAATTGCAGTCCATTGTGTTGTTGAGTTTGGGTGTTATTATTTCATACTCTATGTTTTAATAATTATGGGTCTGGATTTCTTTCCACAGTCCCTCTGCTATGCTCATTCTTCTCTTGAGCCCAAAATATTGCTTTCTGCATTTTCTCAAGGTTCAGTTTGCTGGATATAGATATTTTTAGATTGTTTATAGCATGACTTTTTTTCTTTCTTCAAGTGTGATGGATTTTTTTTTTTTTTTTTTTTTTTTTTTTTTGCTGGGTATAGTAGTCTAGGTTGGTTATCATGATCTTTTAGGACTTGTAATGCATTACTCTGGCTCTTCTGGCTTTTAAAGTTTTGTTCTAGAGTCCTGTATTATTGTCATCATTTCCATCTGACTTACATTTGTGTTTTCCCAAGTATCACTAAAGCATTTGTTCTCCTGAAGCTTTTTCTTCTTAATTTCCTTGAGCTGTTTCTTTGTAGCTTCATTAAATTCCTCAAACTCTATAATGACATTTATGATTACTCTTTTAAAGTCTAGGTCCTAGGGTTCATCTAGGTAATTCTCATTGGCAAACACTTCCATGGCATCGGTAGGTTTGGGGAAGGAGATACTAGCCTAATCTTTCATATTGTTTGTATTTTTGTGATGAGAGCTGGGCATGCAGATTTCTTTTGTTAATTCTGTGTCTGATATGGACAGAGCAGGTTGAGGTGAAAAGAGGATGTGCAGGCAGGTTGGGCCTAAACATTGGAAATGGCTGAAGAGAAATGAAACGTGTTGAACGGAGGGGACTGTGCTGGAATACAGGAAGGAAGTCCGGTCCAAGTCTAGAGTGGGGGGGATATCTGTCTGAGTGGAAAGGTTGATTGTGGCCTGGGAGGTGTCCAGATGACAACTTTCCAGTGCTGGTTCTTTCCTTCTACCATAGAGTTCCTGGGAATTAAATCAAGTTTGTCAGCGAGTGATTTTATACATTATGCTTCCTTGGTGGCCCAAATATTATATTTTTAAAATATTGTTAGAACTAACAGTTGTATAAAAACAGCAGAGATAGAGACGGGCAGGGGGAGAGAAAGAAGATGTCTCTCTTTTGTTTTCTACTAAAACTCAACCATATTACAGGGATTTTCTTAAACAAAACAGCAAAAATAAGGAACAAAGAGGAAAGCCCAGAAAGTCAATGTCCACAGAGCTGAGAAAGCAGCTAAGAAGACAGTGAGGAATCAGGAGATGCCTCTCTGTGAACCCAGAAACCCAGATTCCCAGAACCATTGGAAGGGGAGAGATGCATGGGAGCTGAGAAGATTCAGTAGGGATCATCATGTGGCCAGGCTCTTCCGAAGTCCTGTGGCCTAGAATCTCTGCCCCCAGGAAGCTTGTGTCTCTGCAAACACCATGATGTAACCTCTAAGCCTGGACCAGGTTGTGTAGGAAGCTGGAGCAGCATGAGCACAGACAACAGCCCAGGCCTCTTGTCTGTTCCACAGGCTGGGAGAGACATTCAAATACAACTTTGCCAAGGAAGCTGGCAGCTTAAATGAAGTCCTGAAATACCAACAACACCTAAGCAGAGGAAATACAAACACAACCAGATGTGAAAAGTATAAATTTGAAACAACTGAAGGAAGCAGGAGAAATGTGGGAAGAAGCTTTAACCTTGTTGGCCCAGATAAGCCCCACAGCCATGAAGCAGAGCACACAAAGCAAACACAAGAAGCCTTTGATGGTCCACAAGAGCTGGCACATGAAGGAAGCACAGATAAAAGGCATCAAAGATGAATAGGAGAGAAGTCATGAGGGGGCAGGGATGGCTCAGATGGTCATTCCAGAAAAGGCTCAAAGATTAAAAGAGAGATAGGGTGCAAGAGAGAACCAACCAAAGAAGTCAAGAAAAACTTCATGAAACTAAAGGACTTATCCCTTGGCAGGAAGATCTCATGGAGTGCACCACAAAGACCATACACTCACTCTTTGTGGGACATTCACACCTCATCAGAAAGATAGAAACCTGCAGATCTGCAGAGACAATAGGACACACAGTGGCTTCTGACAGCTCCAGATTGTCTCTGTAAGCCAGCAGATGTGGTATCACATCCACCCATCCAAGCCACCTAAACTCCCTGCAGAGTGGGGCAAAGCATATGTCCACATCTCATGGAGAAAACCATGAGAGAAGAGGCCTGGGCCATGCCCAGGGAGCCCAAGATAATGCATGGCAGTCAACAGAAAGGTGCATCCCAGAGCAGGCTGAAACTCAGAAGTCAAAGTGTGGAGGGAAGTTTGTGAATCAAGACATTGGGGAGTTGGAGTGTTGGGATTTGAGGCAGGGAGAGTCAAAGAACAAGGGGATCCCTAGGGAGATGAAACTGGCAGGACGTATAACAAAAGACATAGGGGTTCATGGGCCCTAGGGTCCATTAGTACCTGTGCAGACAGTAATATGAATGGGAAAATAGAAATTTTAATTCCAAAGGAAGGAATCACCATTATTTGCTAAATATTTATTTATTATGTGTCTGTAACTGAGAGAATGCAGACAGGGACAGAAGAGCAAGAAGGATTTAACATTTTCTCTTCAATCATGGAAGAAATACAGGACATTCACCTTACAATATAGCCAGTAGTTGGGTTGCTTATTTATTTATTTATTTTTAATTAATTTATTTATTTTTAATGCAGAGTCTCGCTGTGCTTCCCAAGCTGGTCTTGAACTTGAAATGCTCCTTTCTTGGCTTCCAGAGTAGCTAAGACTGTAGTACTTGCCTTATGGCCAATGATTAGAGCCACACTCCCACACCCCCAATGCTAAAAACAAAACAGCTAGAGACTCAATAAGAACATACTTAGGATGAGAGCAGAGGCTGCCTGCTGACTGCAGAATGTTGCATACTAAGAACTAACCACATAAAAAATAAAGACACTAAAATAATAATAATAAAAGAACTTATCACAGCAGCCAATGTGGCCCTTGTGACGGCCTGTCACAGCAGAGGGTGTGAACCCAAGATGAGAGTGTGTCTCTGGAGCAGCATAGGCACTGGCAGGGCCCGTACATGTAACAACAACAAGCTGTTTCTCATGCCAATTGCAGGACCTTCAAGGAAACTGTGGCTGACCCCCTGTCTTCCCACGTAGCCCCAGCAATGGGAGGTGCTGCTTCACTTGTGGAAATTTAACCTCTGTTTCAGCCACGGCTTGGTTTAGAAAAAACACCCCATGGGCTTAGTGTGGTCTGCAAGCCTTCTTCTGGGGCCACCTCTTTATCATCCAGGGGTTTTAAGGGGGAAATCCATCATGCCAAGAAGGCTGCACATAAAACCACATGGCCATCCCCCAATGGCATTTGTGGGCAGGAAGATTCTTCCTTGAGATTCTTCAGTACGGACAAAGTGGAAGTGACAACACATGCTGGAGAAGTTGTGGAGAAAGGGGAACCCTCCTCCACTGCTGGTGGGAATGTAAACTTGTACAACCACTCTGGAAATCAATCTGGCACTTTCTCAGACAACTAGGAATAGCACTTCCTCAAGACCCAGCCATACCACTCCTAGGCATATATCCAAAAGAGGCTCAAGTACACAATAAGGACATTTGCTCAACCATATTTGTAACAGCTTTATTTGTAATAACCAGAAGCTAGAAACAGCCCAGATGCCCCTCAACTGAAGAATGGATGCAGAAATTGTGGTACATCTACACAATGGAATATTACTCAGCAATGAAAAATAAGAAAATCAGAAAATTTGCAGGTAAATGGTGGGACCTGGAAAGGATCATCCTGAGTGAGCTATCCCAGAAGCAGAAAGACACACACAGTGTATACTCACTCATATAGACATATAATATAGGATAAACCTACTAAAATCTGTACATCTAAAGAAACTGATCGAGAGGAGACCCAGACTAAAATGCTCAATCCCCATCCCAAAAGGCAGAGAGGATGGACACCAGAAGAAGAAGAAAACAGGAAACAACCTAGGAACCTGCCACAGAGGGCCTGTGAAAGGCTGCCCTGCAGACTATCAAAGCAGACTCTGAGACTTATGGTCAACTGTTGGGCAGAGTGCATGGAATCTTATGTAAGAAGTGGGAAATAGTAAGATCTGGAGAGGCCAGGAACTCCACAAGAAGAGTTTGAAATTTTGAACACAGGGGTCTTCCCAGAGACTCATACTCCAACCAACTACCATGCATGGAGATAACCTAGAACCCCTGAACAGATGTAGCCCGTGGCAGTTTAGTGTCCAAGTGGGTTACACAGTAATGGGAAGAGGGACTGCCTCTGACATAATCTGATTGGCCTGCTCTTTGATCACCTCCCCCTGAGGGGACAGCAGCCTTACCAGGCCACAGAAGATGATAATGCAGCCACTCCTGATGAGATCTGATAGACTAAGATCAGAAGGAAGGAGAGGAGGACCTCCCCCATCAGTGGACTTGGGGAGAGGCATGCATGAAGAAGGAGAAGGGAGGGTGGGATTGGGAGGGGAGGAGGGAGGGGCTTATGGGTGGATACAAAGTGAATAAAGTGTAATTAACAAAAGTTAAAATAAAATTTTAAATAAATAAAAAACCGGAAAAAAATATTAGGAAAAGAAGAAAGGGTTTCCCTAAGTGTCCATGACCTTAAAAACTGAATACAAAATCAAGAAGTCATTTTCTTAAGAGGACCACCTGTCGCAGGCTTGGGAATGAGTTTGGTATAAACCACATCCCCTTGTGGGTGCCCTACATGCTCTGGGAAGTCCATGCTCCTAGTTCTTGAAGGGGCTGGAGTCTGCATCAGATGTAGCATGCTGGGCACTGGTCTGGTCTGATAGTTGTGGTGAGCTGGAGGTGAGCTGAGGCCTCTTGTCTCCCATGAGGCCTTCTCTCAAGAGACCCTGCAGTGAGCAGCAGCTCTATGAGTTGACCCATAGAGAATCAGGTGCACCATTGTGGCTTTGATGATGGAAAGCCACACACCTGAAGGCTCTGCACTGCAAACCATAAACATCTCACACAAGCTCCCATTATGTCACTTCTTAGCTTCCTAAGAAAAATAAGGCAGGTAAATAATCAAAATATTGGAAAGCACATGAAAGAAAAGAAAGAAAACCTGGGCGTTACCCATTGAAACGTAGCTAATGTTGACATCTTATGTATGTCCTTCCAGTTGTGTGTGTGAAGATGTGTGTGTGTGTGTGAGTGTGTAGTGAATTCGTGTGTGCATGAGTGAATAAGTGAGAGAGTGAGTGAGTGAATGTGTGTGTTGAAGTCAGAGTGCTAGGGGAAAATTCCAGCCAGGGTCTGAGTGGACTTAAGTGAGACAGCGGCTCTCAAAACTCCTGTCCCCTGAGTGTCACACAGGGAACGAAGGGGGCCTGTCTGTGAGGTCGCTGCAGATCCTGCACATCGGTGCCTGCGGCAAGACTGAGCTCCTGGACAGTGGTTAGCAGCTGATTGTAGAGCCAATATACACACCCTGTGGACACTTTTCACGGTCTCATCACATCCCATGGCAGAACAGTCTATGTGTGCAGGCCTGGTGTATGAATATTTGCATACTCTTGTGTGTGTGTGTGTGTGAGCGCACTTATGTGTATTTGTGTGCCATGTGGAGGCCAGAAGTCAAATTCAGGCATCCTTTTTCAGTCACTTTCCACCTGTTTTTGTTTTTTGTTTTTTGTTTTTTTTTTTTTTGTTTGTTTTTTGTTTTTGAGGCGTTGTCTCCCGCTGAACTCAGAGGTCACTGTTTGAGCTAGACTGGCTGACCAGCAAGCTCCAGAGATTGTCTGTCTCCATCCTTCAGTGCTGGGGTTACATATGTGCACCATACCTAGCTTTTCATGTATGTGCTGGGCATTTGAACTCAAGTCATCAAGCTATGATGGCAAGTGCTTTACCAACTGAGCCGCCTCCCCAACCTGAAGACATGATTTTATCCAAGGTGCTCTTTTCTTCCTGTTGGGAGCTCACACTCCTCCTGATTACAATGACCCTGTGGGAAAGCCTCATGTGTGAGGCCAGGTGACAGTCTGCACTCACTCTCTTAGGAAGTGTGTACAAGTCCTATGTACGTAAGTATGCAGATGCACTTTCCACCAGCAATGTGACCCCACTGAGGATTGTCCACCGAGCACTGCCTCCCTGTTCTTGCCATCTGCCAGCTCCTGAGGTTACAGAGCTTCACATTAGACAGCAAAGGCAAATGTTAGACAGTAAGTCTGGGACCAAGGAGAGAAGGGAGGGAGAATGTTGCTCATTCTCCTGGGAGACCTCTCCTGTGTCTGTGTCCCTCCTGTTCTGGAGCCCCAGGCTCCTTTCCAGGAATCTTCAGGGAGCCCTCTCTCCTCAGATGATAGTCCTATCCCTGTTGGGACAAGAACAAAGCATGCATGACACCATTCCTGTGCCCCAGGAGCTCAAAGCATACACATGTACTCAAGTCAAGCCACTGAGCAAGCCCTCTGCCAGATTTTCCTCATGCTTACCACTGGCTTGGATCTTGCCTATTCGGTCATATGTCTGACTTAGCATGTAAACTCCTCGTCCTTTTGGGGCTCAGGAAAGGTATCAATCTTAACACGAAAGGACAGAGGTGATGGACATTAGAAATGGTGACATGTAGTGATCCGCAGCCAGCTGAAGCAGCAGAGACCTGCAGTTCCAAGGACAGCCAAGGATGTCTGGGCTGGGAACTTATGTTTCATGAATATACTTAGGTCCTGGGGCATGAGACATGGGCCATCACAAAGTTTTATTCCTCTTCCCATGGCGCAGTTACATCCTAAGAGCTGCTGAACCGTGGACTTCCACCTTCATGGAGTTCAAGGGGACAACAGATGTTGACAGAATTGTGTTATCTTGGAAGCTGGAAGGAAACTAAGGCTACTATGTTCCAAGTTTCTGCTGAGATTTCAAATCTTTTTTTAAAGTAAACATTATGATGAAATCTAAATTACTTTATAAATGTCTAGAAAGCATAAACTATCTAAAATAAAAAGTAAAGTATGATAAATTATAAAAGAATTCATCACAAAAAATCCAGCTCTAAAAGAGAAAGCTAGTATGGTCCATTAACCGCAGCTGTATCTGAGTGACGTGCTCTTTGCCAGTGTGACCATCACACAACTGGAAAACACAGGATCAGGATATGGAACCCAACTTCTTCAGTATATGGAACCCAGAACACAGCTCAGTTCACCAAGGAAACAAGCCCTACTACAGGGGAAGGAATTCCGTACTTCATTCCAATAAGGTACCCACAAGCCAATAGCAGAAAGAGGAGCCATGACAAAACGGTAGATCTCTTCAAGTGCCATTATGAAATCTCACCTCCTGTATGGTTACCACAGATTTTCTTCCTATAAGAACTCAATTACATGCAGGTAGTATGTGTTCCTTCTTGATCTACCCATCCTTCAACCAACCAATCACTCAACAACTACAGAAGACTACATATCATTTAACTAGGATCTGTCAAATGCAAAAAGAAAACAAAACCAAAGACACTTGTCCTCAACCTGTTTGTTATCTAGCAGGTAGACCGTGTTAGTGAGGAAAGTGTTAGGAGGAGGCAGATTAGAGGGACACACCTCTTTCTGGACTACTGGGAGTACACATTATCAGAGCACTGTTAAATAGAGTTGGAGCACTGTTCCTCCCAATGGTAAGTCTTTATTTGGAAACACCTTCTTTATGCTTCCTGTGAATGATGAAACTGTTGTACTAGCTGCTTTTGTGTCAACTTCACACAAGCTAGAGTCATCAGAGAGAAAGCCTCAGTTGAGGAAATGTCTCCATAAGATCTAGCTATAAGGCATTTTCTTAATTAGTGATTGGTGTAGGAGGGCCAAGCCCATGTGGGTGGTGCTGTCCCTGGGCTGGTGTCCTGTGTTCTATAAGAAAGCAGGCTGAGCAAGCCATGGGATGCAAGCCAATAAGCAGCACCCCTCCATGGCCTCTGCATCAGCTCCTGCCTCCAGGTTCCTGCCATACTTGAGTTCCTGTCCTGACTTCCTTCAATGAAGGCTTATAATCTTGAAGTATAAGCCAAATAAACCCTTTCCTCCCCTACTTGCTTTATGGAGATGGTGTTTTGTTTCAGCAATAGAAACATTAAAACAACTGTCAGAGCTGATTCTTCAACAGGCCCTTCTCTGATGCCTGGCAGCCACCAGTGGGGAGCTGTCAGCCAAGTGCATCCTATATTGATCAGCCAGATTGACCTTGACACCTTGGACACTCTATTGTCACTCTGAAGTCACTCCTGCAGCTGCAGAGGACCACTGTTCCCTCTGCTGAAGACACACTGCAGACAGCCCATACCAGCCTTGGAAGCAGCACTCAAAGCAAGATAAGCCTCAGAAAACTCTAGATAGCCATTCCCCCCACCCCCGGCTAGAAGAGGGGCACTTTCCCTAGTGACCCAGTAAAGGCCTGTGACTGGCGCAAACAGTCTTTCATTTGCATGAGAGACTGTGCTGTGATTGGCACAAATGCCTTGCCATGCCTGCCCCATTTTGGCTCTATAAGCAAGCTGTTCAGCTCACTCTTCCAGCCATCCAAGAGTCATCCTCTTGTACTTACTCTATACTTAGTCTCTTGTACTTCAGCCTCAATGAAAGCTTTGTCCAGAGCCATCTTTCCTCCACTGCCTTTGGCCTTTGTCATTTATAAAGAAGGCTGAACCAGTAACACAGAGAGGACTACACAGACAGCAGCCTTCTCCGCAGGGTCAGCAGCAGTGGTAATGGGCAGTAACAAGGTGAGGGCTGATGAAGAGTTCTGGGCAGAGATGATGAGAGCAGAGGCAACAGAGCCAGACAGAGTGGTGAAGAGCAAAAATCAAGAATCTTCAGTCCTCAGTCACTGTGAGTGGCCGAGAGCTGTGGCACTTGTCGTGTGGGCTGAGAATGCAAATGCTCTAAGCCTGATGGTGGTGATAGTGGCCACGGCGGAGCTAAGCGCCCCACTGCCTGATACGTGGATAGTGTTCATGGCTTGTCTTTTGCAGAAACAAGTATCTGATAGAAGCATCTTGAGGAAGAGTTTATTTGGGGGCAGAGTGGAGGGGCAAAGTCTAAGGTGATAGGGACAGTGTGGTGGCGGGTTCATTTGACAGCTGGTCTCATGACATCTAAGCACACACTGACTCAACTCACTTCCCTCTTTGCATTCAGTCCAGGCCCCCAGCCCTTGGTATGGAGCCTCCCACAGTGAGATCAAGTCGTCCCAGAATGCTAAGGGCTTGTTTCCTACATGCTTCGACAGCCCATCAAGTTGAAGGTCAAGATTAACACACACATAGGCCCAATATGAAAGGATAAGGGTGATGGTGCTGAGCCCAATATCAGGCATCATCTCCCATCTTCCCTTATCATCAGCCATTCTCGGGGTCATTTTGATAAAAATTCCACAGGCTGCTCTGTTGAGAACACTGAGTCTATGGAACAGGCTAGCTAGATATCTGGACCACACAGTGTGGAGACAGACACTAACCTCAACATCTCAGTGTCCTTGTGAAGAAGGTACCAATCTCTATCCAGGAAAAGGGTGACTATGAACCTGTTTGTCTATGTCACTCAAGGGACACCAAGTGGCAAGGAGGAGGCAATGGAGAGGAGAACAATGAAGCAATATTTAGGTGATTATTCCCTAGAGGAATGGTGGATCCCCAGGGAATGAGGGACTCTAAGCCCCATAGCAGCTTGTGTTTTAGGTGTAGCTTGTCTGGATTCTCAGCCCGTGAGAGGTGGATCCCCAAGGAATGAATAGGATCCCTAGGGGATCTCCAGAGAACAGACAGAGCCCAAGGAAATAAATGGAACTCCAGGAAATAGGTGGACTCCTGAGAAAGAAGTGGGAGCCCCTAGGAACAGGAGAATCACCACAGACTAGCTAGGTGTCCTGCAGCCTTTGTTCCACCTCCTGGTTTGTTAAGAGCATGCTGGCCTTGGGATCTGTGTGTGGTACAGTGCCTTTCCCTTCTGATCTTGCCAGTAAGGAATTTTGGTAGCTGGCGGCCTCCATAGTTCACCCCCTATATGCACACAAACACACACAGACACAGACACACACACACACACACACACACACACACACACCAAGCTCTCAGCTCTCTTATCTAAAGCTGTTGATGGGGAAGGAAAGCTTGCCCACCATGTGAGGTCATTTCCAGTGTGGTATAAGCAGATGATCAATAGAGCTACCATTTTGTGAGTCGACTTGGTTGTTTTCTTTTCTGATACCCCACTTAAAATTTATAGGCCAAAATAAACACAATAACCAATGGGAAAGCAGCCAGACTACATAACTGATTTTTACTAAACAGTTTTTTAAGGAAATCTGTTGTAATATCCCCCACATACAGCAGCTAATTCTTTTTAATTCAAAAATATGTCCAACTGGGATGTTTGTGTGGCAGCATGAATTCTCACGTGGAAGCTTTTGCTTCCACAGTTGTCATCCACAAACTGAGCCCTGATAGTGCTGGATCCAGCTGCAGAGCTGGGGCTCCTCCCTAGCCTGTGGGGCTGTGGCTCTTGCCCTGGTAGCCCTGTCTGGTCCACCCTGCTGTCCCTTAACACATGCCCACTGACCACTCATAGATACCAAACCAGGACTATGTGCTCCTCAGCCGAGAAGCTCCTCAACCCTAAGACCTCCCACTGCTGGGTGAGAGATCATTAGGGTCTGCCCACTAACCCCTCTCTTCAACCATGCTGGAAATTATTCCAAGCCCGCCATCATCCCCAGAGTTCCCACCGCTAACCATGGTCAAGCCCAACCTCATTCCCAGTGTGCCCGCCACACCCATGCTGATTTCCACAGGCTGATTTCCACAGGCTGCCCCTTTCCAGTGTCCTGCAGGGAACTGGATTCACCTCTCCTCATGGGCATCCGCAGCTTATCATGTTGCTATCTTTTCCTTTTAACTTGTGGGCAAGTACCCTTACCACCGCAAAACCAATCAGTTACTCTGTGATGACACCCTTCAAAAGGTAGCAATCTATGAACTGAGCCTCTCACTCCTAGTCCCAGGCCAAATCCTACCCAATGCTTGCGCCCTGAGAGGGTGAGGCTGGTGGGCTTTTGGATCTCCCTCTGCTCACATGGTGTCTTTAAAAATGGCCTCTCCCTCTTTGTAGAGTGACAAGGTGGCCCCAAGAAGGAAAGGGAACAGCTAGAGGAAATACTGTGACCTAAAGCCAGTGCCCTCGTGACCACTTCCTCTCCCAGCAAGGACAGACTTTCTGAGTCTCTGATGGTGTCAGGGTCAGAAGACAGAACCACACACAGGGCTCTGTTTCCCATCTCCTCCCGTGGCAGGGACATTTCCTCAGTGCCCAGCAGAGTTCCACGTGGGCGGCCAAGCTTCTCTCGGGGATCTTTCTGCTAAAAGTATCCCTTCCTAGTCTCCCCCACAGACTACAGGTACTCACTGGGGATCAGTAGTCCTTGTCTAACAGCAAGTTAGACTGTGCCACTGCCTGGGGCTTTTAAAGCTAATGCATTACTGGGCCCACCCTGTCAGGCACTGAACACTCAGCTTCACAGCCTGGAGCCTAGATGCACCAGCATGGAACCTGGTGGTGCTAAGGAGCAATCCCACAGCCAAAAAGGCCAGGCCTGTTAGCTGTGCCGCATGCAGAGTCCCGACCTGTGTATGGCTCTGAATGTGGCTGTTAAAGGGTAACAGCATTACAGCCCCTCACCACCTCAGCAATCACCTTAATGCCTTTCTGTGATAATCTGAGCTTCAACAGGTTTAGTCCCTACTGGGGACTGGCCACTGGCACTCTCAGGCACTTCTGGCCTACAAAAGCAACGGCAGCCTGTGTTCTTAAGGAAGCTAACCTCTGTCCCATGGCCCTAGCCACTGGTAGAGACTCAGAAGTGCTACCGGCTGGGTGGTGACCGCTCAATCCCTGGAGGCCCCTGCTTTCAGTGGGCTGGGGTCGCGGTACCGTTCTTGGCCTTCTAAAATGTCAAAGGCTGGGGTTATGGCACTGCTCAGGGTGCTGTTGTGGACAACAGTGACCAGGAAGGGCTACACTGCTCCTCTTCAGGAACAGAACAGCAAGCAGGCGTGTTGGAGGCGTGTTCCAAACTTACAGCTGCCCATAAGTGATAGCCCTTGGGCGGCCAGGAGCTGAGAGAGCGAGCGAGACTTCACCAGGTCAAGAGGCAGCACTCGACAGCTGAAACAGAATGCCAGGGGCATCTTCAGGAAGGGCGCTGCCTCCTGCATGTGAATTTAGACCACTGGTCCAGGCTCCGAAGGCTGGACCCTACAGGCACAGACTGTGTAAAAGCCAGCGAAAGCTCCAGTCCACGCCAGCCTGGGGCCGCCCACTGTCAGCCACACTTTCTTTTCCTGTGGCAGTCGGGATGGTGAAGACAAGTCGTCTCTAGGGACAACCTCAGACTTCTGTTTTCAAATTGGAAACAGCATTACTGGCTCTAATTTTCTGTGAAATTAACCGACACTCTCGCTCTCCTCCAGCGCTCGGGCTGCCATCCTGTGGGCGACGGCGGAACAGGAGCTGAGAGCGGGTTTCCACTGCTGGAGGAGGTACTTGTTCTGGAAAGACGCTAGGCACCAGTGGGAAGAGTTGCCGTCCTCCTGGGCCCTGTGGGTTGAGCCTGGGCAGTGGGGCCACCTCACCTGGAAACAGGGGCAGGAGGGCTCACACAGTGGCGGGGGCCTCAGACTGATGTCCCGCAGAACGCCAGGGGAGGGCTCCCTAAGTTACCCTACGGAGTCCAAGCAAACCGGGGTGTACGTCAGACCTGCAGACGCGGTGAGGCGTAGCCGGGCTCTCAGGCAACCGGCCACCCAGTGATCCAAGTCTTTAAAGCGGTGGTTCTCAACCCTCCTAACACTAAGACCCTTTAACACAGTTCCTCGTGTTGTGATGACTCCAGACCATAACATTATTTCACTGCTACTTCATAACTGTAATTTTGCCACTGTTATGAATTGTAATGTAAGTATATGATATGCAGGATGTCTGATATGCGACCCCAAAGGTGTCGTGACCCACAGCTGAGAACTACTGCTTTAAAGGTTCTGAAATTCTCTGGGGTGGGGGAAGGGGTGCTCATGAGATTTCTGGTAGCCAAGTTCAGAAAAAAAAAAAAGAAAAAAAGCTGCTCAGGAAGGGCAGGCAGGTGCCTTCCGGGGGTGTGGGCAAGTGTTTCACACGCAGGTCTCCACTGAGAACTGAAATGGTCCCTGACTTCTGTTCTTGTGTGACACCCTTATAGAGGCAAACAAGAGGACTTTGGCTTTAACGTTTGCATTTTGGTTGCTTGAGAAAACGAATCAGAACGTAGCCCTGGCTGGCCTAGGACCCAATGCCATCTTCCTGCCTCTGTCTCCCAGCCACTGAGATTGCAAGCCTGAGCCACCAAGCCCAGCTTAGAATGTTTATAGCCTTTAACATCTCAGTTAAAACACTTGAGCAGCACTGTCTCTTGAGAAGCTTTCAGTGCAGGTCTTTTTTTAAGCCTTTATTTTAGTGTAAGGAAAATGAGTCAATCACTGTGTGTGCCCAGACCCTGCTCCCTCCTGCAGGGTGTGTGGTGTGGAAGGAGCATGGAGTCAGAACTCTGAACTTCCACCCATCTGACAGCCACATGGGAACACACGAAGCTTATAGACAATCTCTCCACCTCATGCCCTACCCACCAGGATCTTGTCACTTAAAAAACAGCCAGAGATGGATATGGTGGCTGGTAGCTGGCCCTCGGGAGGCTAAGGCAAGAAGATTATTGAGAGATCAAGACAAACCTGAACCATATAGTAAGTTTCAGGCTAGCCTGGGCTACAGAGTGAGACTCTGTCTCAACCAGAAATAAATGAATTTTTCTCACTGCTCATATGATATTCAGGTACTTTGGGGAGTTTGACCCAGTGGCCTATGTCTCCTCTGGGCTTCATGCTGGGAAGCTGGTCTTGACTTTAGATGTTATGGGTCAGAACATGGCTTTGGTCAGGTAAGGAAACAGGCCATCACTTTCCAGTGCGTGCCCCTCTCTGACTTCATCTCCAAATGCCCACACAATGTGACACCCCTTCCCCCAAAGCATGTAGGAAAAGCTTGGGAGAAGGCAGGTATCAGTGCAAAATGGACAACCACAGGAAGGACCAAGAAGATTGACACAACAGAAAGGAAAGTCAAGATGATGGATTTTGATTGTTTCAAAGTCACAAAGAAAATTAAAAAAACAGAATAATCAAGAATGAAGTTAAGAAACATCAAAAAGAGGTTATGCTGGCATCTTCTCCCCTGACCCCCAGGCCCCCAAAAGAGTGTCAGTTGCTAAATCTGCCATTATGACTGTAGCAACAGCTCCTGATGAGGAGGAGGAGGATGATGATGATAAAGCTAAACTACCAATTGATAAGGGCAATGGGGCCAGGCAAGACGGCCCCTGCCCAGAAGGCAGTGCCCTTCCAAACGCTCAGAAGAGCCAGAATATCAGCCCAGAAAGTGCGTGTTCTAAATGTATCTGGCAAGAAAGCACGAGACATCCTACAAAGGAATAAAGGCTCTTTTTGACTGAAAAGAATTAGCTAGAGTGGAACACCCAGAATTCCAAAACCAAACAAGGCCAGCCCTTCCTGACCTGGAAAGACACACCTGCACTGGGTTCTGAAAACTATGGTTAGATGCCTAGACGGTTCCACCTACCATCCTAACCAGTTCCAAGCATACAGCTCAGCAGTGGGCGTGCGTCCACGTGACTACAGCCGTCACCACCACCCACAGAGCTCTCCCATCACATGAAACTGTCACCAGTTAAACTCTGGCTCCCTGTGCCCCTCCCCAGCCTGCACCCACCATCCCACTCCACCTCTGTGAGTTTGGAGGAATCATATACATGTGCCCCCCTTTTTTGGCAGGCTCATCGCAAGACTCAGCCATGCATTGCCTATGTTGGACATCATTCCTTCTTAGAGAGAATGTGCTTCCACAGTGTGCGTCTGCCCCCCCCCCGGGCAGTCAGGGGACACAGGTTGTTTCTGTCTCGGCTGCTGTGAATGGGGTGAGCAGACAGCCCTGTGAAATCCAGGCTCCTTTTCTTTGGATCTATACTCAGTCTTCACTGTATCTTAATAGATGATTTTACCTTTCCTTAAGCCATTTTGTACATACTTATAAAGCTTACATTTGTTTAGTTGAGATGTATTTGTGGTAAATATTTTTACATGTGTAACTACAGCTATCTCTAAATAAGATTTTTGCTAATAAGTACTCCAGGTGTTAAGAGAGAGACGGAGAGGGAGAGAGAGGAAGGGACAGGAGGGGAGGAGAGACACACGGAGAAAAGAGGTGGGGCAGGTGGTGGGAGAGCTGTAAAATCCTGGTCCACATCCCAGGGCTGAGCTCTGTCGTTTCTCCTGATGTTGTCCCTCCTCTTCCTCACCGTCTATAGCCATCCTTCTATGCTCCAGTGTCCCTGTAAGGACAAGCCAGGTCTTTCTATCCTCCATTCAACCTTTCCTCCCTTGCAACTGCCCACTGCTATTTCCGGGACATGATGGCACTCCTCTCAAGACCCATCCTCTCCGAGTTCACTAGTAGGGAGGCACAGGTTTTGTTTGGAGGATGTGGTAAATACAGAAACATTAACTTCACTTTGCACGAGTAATATCTGAAGATCCAATTGTGCCCCAGTGTGGTGACAGTTAAGAATGCAGACCCGAGAGCTCCCCATCGGTGTGGGTGTGCATGGAGCCCTGTGAGCCACACCGTGCTTGGAGTAAGTGGATGACAGCAGTGTCCCAGCAGCTCCCTGCAGGCTCTGGCTTCTGCGCTGCTCAAGAGGAGATGCACGAAGACCAGATGCTGTGCTTATTTATCCGTCTACTAGGGCCCTCAGTAAATGTTCCTGAAACGTTTTTCTATTCGCCCCCAAGCACTGTGAGCAGATGCTTAATAACAGGACAAGCACCTTCTCGGAAACAGCATTGTGCAATGTTGTGGTTGTCCACATGAACATGAGCAGAAGTGTGGGAACTCCTACCCCAGAACCTGCAGCCATGCTGAGACGCATTCCTGGCAGGCCTGCAGCCCTTCCATCTATTCTTCTCCAAGATGAAGCTGGTGGCTGCCCCTCCTGAAGGCAGGCACACGGAGCTGCGCATGAGCACGGGCAGGCTAACTCTGAGACAGAGTAAAAGACCCAAAGAAAATCTACAGATGACCCCGAGCTGAAGGCCTTTGGCAACCTCTCTGGTAACCAGTCACACTGACTACTCTGAATGTTTGTTTCTTCCAGAAGAAAATGACAACAATAGGATACTATGACCTCTGGTCTCTAAAATCAAACAGCCCAAGAAGCCTCAGGAGCCCACACTTGTGTACTCACTCGCATGTGTGCACACGGTCACGTATCTGTGCAACGTTCCACAGAAAAGGGAGGCACTGGGGGACAGAGAGAGGCCTCTTTGCTCCTCCTAGGCCTGAAGATGTACCTCAGCGGAATGAAGCTGGAAATCCCCAAGGGATTCACTAACCTGATTGTCAAGTTTCACAGACACTACCTAACGCCTCATGGATGGCTGTGTAGCCCAAAGATCCTGCATTCCGCCTCCTCCACTCCTACTGAGCCCCCAGTGACACCCAGAACTCCTGCCTCACATGGACGGGCCCCTAATTCCATAAAGAGCTGCTTCCTGATTGCATTATCCTCATGATAAAGCTCCATATCATCCTGAGGCGGACCTTCCCTTCGCTTGTCTGATGGCATGAAGTAAATCAGAGGCTGCCTGCCTCAGACGCCTGCAAAGGCAGCAAACGGTGTGCAGTAATCACCATCTTCCCCTCCCCCATGGCCCAGTGGTGAAAGATTCCCGAGCACCACCTTAGATACGGGTTTCTACCTGTGTCCAGGAAGAGAATTTTGGCCCCACTGAGTTAAGAGGCTCCTGCTGCCCCTCCTGCATTGTCCACGACACTCCCTGCACCAGCCTGGACACCTGCCATTCAAACAACAGGAACACTGCCTACCCCTTCTCACTCCCCTGAATTAGTTCCCCTTTGTTTTGTGGCTGGCCTGGAGCTCAGTAGCTCAGTATGTAGACCAGGCTGGCCTTAAACTCAGAGTTCCCTTTCTGCTGCCTCTGCCTCCTGAATGCTGGAATTAAATGTGTGAGCCATCATACCCTGCCTCTACTACACTGGCGTTTAACCGCCTTTTCTTAAAGGGAATTTGGTCTCATCCTCCATAAAACAAGTAACACTGCTAGCTAAATGATTCTTTCTAGCACACACTCGAAAAAATATACATAATCAATCAAGCATTACAGATTTGTATATTAAAAAACAACAGCAACTGTAGTTGACACACTTCCTAAAGTGCCACCGCAGGGCTCCAGCCGCAGGGTGGCGTTCTGGAAACTTGTGAAGATAAAGCTTGCCCTTCGCAAACTTCCCCACGGCGGGACCACAGCCCAGGCCGCGCAGACCACAAGGCTATGGAGAGCGGTCTCCATCTAGTGGCCACTTCTCTCATTACATCGGAGAGGTGCGTTCCTTCTGCCCTGGGGAGAGGATGTTTTCCTGAGGTCTTCAATGAAATTAAGCACGGGTAATGGTTTCCTAACCTTCTGAATATGATGAGAGACACTCAAGTGAACATCTCAAGGAGGGTATAACGTGAGAAATTTGTATTTTTCGAGTTGTAAAAAGAATGCTGTGAGAAGTTTCTTATCAGCAGAGAGGAATGGTCCATGTCTATGCTAGACTTACAGGGCCTGGAGTCCAGCGGGGCTGTTATCGGCACAAGGTTGTGGGAATCGAAAGTTTGACACCCAGGGACCACTGGTCTGAAAAACAAACAATTGTTTCTTGTGTGTTTGTAAACCACGTCTCCGGTTCTGAGAAGGCAGTCTGCCCAGGACCCCTTCGCTGAGATTTACCAAGTCGTTTCTTTTTAAGGCCACCTTCCCCCACTGAGATTCCAGGGCTACAATTACAGATCTGCGCCCTGCTCCTGCTCCACTGAGCTGGTGGGTGTGGTTAAATTATGATGTTTTATTCTAGGGGAGTAAGAAACATCTGCTTCTTGATGGGAGCCATGTGTTATTACAAGACACTACGTCAGGCATTTTAACACGGTGGATTCCTCGCAATTACACTCACCACACAGAATACCGATGCAGAATTCCCACTAATGTTCTCATCACACACCAACTCAAGGATCTTCCTCTGCACCTCCAAGGGATTGATCAGTGCAATTATTCTGTAAAGGTCTTTGTCAGTGGATTCAAAATAACCAGAAACAGTAATTATTATTATTTAGGATTCAAGTGTTAATTTTCCAGCTGAGATGCAGTCTCAGCCACACACACAGCTACAGGTGTGGATCAAAAGGAAAACGAATTGGTCTACACACAGCATATCTTCATATCTTCAGAAGGGCCCTGGGAATAGCTCTCACAGCTCTACCAGAAAAAGCTGCCTCACAAGTGTTGAAGATGCTGCTCCAGGGGCCTCCTAGGACACAGGGTGAGCCTCAGGCTTGGCAAATACATGTTATCCTCGCCCTAACTGGTCCTCTTCTGTCATATCAGGAAGTCTCTCCGTGAGCAAACCCAAAGTGCTGCCAGAGGCAGAAGGAGGCTGGTGCTGCCTCCAGGGCACACAGCCCCACAGCGCTAAGCTGGAATGCGAAGTATGAGCATTTGGTGGTGAATTGGAGAGCCATGTCCACATGGAGCCCTGGGCCAGACTCTGGGATGCTCTGCCTCCCTCCATGTCCAACCCTGTGAGAGCCTCTGAGATAGACTAACCAAGGAAAGAGCCTGGAAGGAAAGACAGGAGTGGTGACAAAAAGTGACATCACTGCCAATTGTACCAACAATGAAATCACTGTGACGGAATGCACCAAGCACTGCACACAAATTACCATCGGATGGTAAAACTAGAAAGACCCAAATGATCAAAAGTGACTTGAGAAGAAGTAAAAAGCCTGAACAGCCTACAGCAAGTAAACACATTTAATTGCGACTAAAAATATATCCACAGAAGAAAGCTAGGACCCAGGTGGTTTCAATGGTTACATCTCTCAAGCATCCAAAGAAAATATCACACCAATCCTCCACAACTCTTTCAGGAAACAGATTAATAGATGACACTTCTGAGCTCATTCTGCAATGCTGGTGTCACCCTGATACCAAAGTCCCAGTAGCATGAAACAGTATAATGAGCCACAACCAACCACACGATAATATGAGTTTGTTTTTACATCTGAAAATTGATCAATTTGTAGAAAATATGGGGCAGGGATAATAAAACTCAACATCTGTGATTTTTAAAAAAAGACTGGAAGAAAGGGGTGTTCTCAATCTGCTAATAGTAATGTACATAACCCCACGGCTAACATCAGAGATGATGGTAAAAGGCTGAGCCCTCCCTGTTAGGTAATAAAGCAAGAAGTCAATTCTAATCCTTCTGCTCAGAACTGTGCTGGAAAGATCTAGACTTCTAGAAGAAAGGAAGGGAAGAAAAAAAAAATCAGAGCCACAGATACTGAAAGAAAATTATCTGATGATAATCAACCTGAACTACAAGAAAAGAAAGAAAGAAAGAAAGAAAGAAAGAAAGAAAGAAAGAAAGAAAGCCTATTCAACATGATAAACAACTTACCAAGATTACAAGACACAAAATCTATAATATTTTTATGCTGTCAGCAAGCAACCTAATTATCCAATGACAAAAGGATTCCATTAAAAACAGCCCCCAAAAGAGTACAATGCTCTGACACAACAAGCAAATGCCTTTATCTCATCACCCAGGGCTCTGAAGCAGGCAAATATCTGTGAGATTTGAGACCGGCTTCATCTGCCCAGTGAGTTCCAGTCCAGTCAGGGCTACAGAGTAAGATCCTGTATAGAAAATAATTTAAAAATAAAATGCTTCATATCAAATGTACAAAAACATGTAACATATGTTCTCTGGAAACTGTAGAAACATGAGAGCTGGGCCTACAACTGCTTCACATGCCAAACATAGTTCTAAATCAATGGAGAGACAACCTATTCTCACAGACTAAAAGACTTAATTATGCTTATATGTCAGTTCTCTACAAATTGCTACAGATTCAATGCAGTCACTACCAAAATGCCTGCATGCTTTTGTGGAAATAGGTCAGCCAAGCTGTTCATTTACATGGATATGAAAAAGATCTGGAATAATCAGAACCTAAAAGAAAGAAAGAATTCAGAGAATGCACACCACTGAACTTCAAACCCGAAGCTGCAGTGCCGTGGTCGTGTGGCATTACTCTAAGAACATGGCGATGCACATTACTGTAGGACAGACCTAAGGGTCTTAGAACAGAGCTCAGTGGTGGATGCTGGCCTCCCTAGTGCAGCGTGACGATGGAGAGGCACTGGATGGAGTCTATCGGCAAGGACCGTCTCCATCCTGAACATTATTAGCCTTGCAGCCACCCTGCGCTGTTTGTCTAGGAAGCTAGCCCATTCTGTTTGAATTACAGTACAATGGTTTATCTTGAGACCTACCTACCTTTTATAAACTCTCTCTGGTGAGTGGAAACTCAGAAAAAAAGTAAGATGAGAAGCAAATTAGATGGTAATTTGTATATAAGTTGTAAGCAAATTTATTCGAGACTATTTCCTCTAACCTTTAAAACTGTTCAATATGGAAAAAATTTAAACACATGCAAAAATGTTGACACTCCTGCCCCTCTTCAGCAGTCAGCAGAGCAAACCCACCTGGTTTCTGTTACCTGAGCATTCTCTAATCTGGACTATCCTGAGGCAAACCCCAGATGGCAGCTCATTCCATCTGCAGGAATTCTGGCACACACCTCTTAGAGATAAGGGTTCTTAAATCAAGGTTTAAGCCACCACTAAGCTCCTGTTGGCTTTCTCCTTATAAACAGATACCTTCCAAGGGCTGCATGGATTCCCTGCATTCAGCCAGAGGTCTCCAGAAAGGCAAGGAAGTGAGCTGTAGGCCTCTGTCACGGTTGGAAAGCACACATGATCACACTCATCGGCTGGCAGCCTGTGGCAGTCATCTGCCAGAACAAATATGTTAGGGATAAGAAATGTTAGGCCCTGATCATTTACTCTCCTTGTGCCACATGCTGAGGGTTTCTGGGCGACAGTGACAGTGCTGGACAAGCGAAAAGCTGTGCACCTCAGCCCCACAGGGCTCTCCCTGAAAGCCCAGTTCCTCACCTGGCAGGGTGAAGCACCAAACAAAAGTTTGTGGGTTGCCAGTGTGGATCAGTCACTCTGAAATTCCTTTTCTTTTCTTAATGCCTGACTTGTAATAACAATAGGAAATGAAACCCAAGCTGAGTGCAAACGCCCAGAGTGCAACATTTTGGCACCCACCACCACCATCTCTGGTAGTATTCACACACACACACACACACACACACACACACACACACACACACGGTTCTGTGGTGAAATCAAACCCTCCTCACTGAAGTATATATGACACTAGAATCCCAATCATGAAGAAATGCAATTTAGAGGGTCGAGAAGAGCATGGGTGAGCTGTGAAGTCTGGTCTTCTGCTGTCTGCTGATGACTCAGGGGTGCGCCACTGAAGCGACAGAAAGCACAATGCTCTATGCTCAACTCACATCAGCCCTTTACACAGCACACCAGCTGCTTGCATGGTGACAAGCCCCGACTGTTGTCACGCCCCCTCGTGAGTCCACCTGCTCCACAAGCAGAAGAGAGCCATCCCATCATCTCTGAAATCGTCCCAGCATCCCCGGGTTCACACAATGTGTACTACTGCCTCCTTTAAAACAAAAGCAGAAGAGAAAATGTGGCATATTCTTTCTAGCAAAAATGCAGGTTTGCAAGATTCCTCTGTTCCCTAAGAGCCGCTTCTCTGAAAAGTTCAGGCTGCGCAACTCAGCCTACAGTAGCGTGTCAGAGCACAGTGGGCAAATGGAAATGTCTAGAAGGCTTGCATCGTGTTTCAGAGCACATCCTGAGGTTCATCCATCAAGTGAAAAGCCCTGAGAAAACAGCCTGCTGCATTTGAGGACACTTGACAATACGGAGCCCACTCCTCTCTCTGAAGCTCATGACAAAAGTGTCTCTTCCTCCAGCCCCTTCCACCAGCAGAAACCTTCGCTAGTTCGTCCTTCCTCCTGCAATCCATTTCTCAAAGTGAGAGGGCTGTGAGTGCCCCCTGCCTCTGAGGCGAGGGCCCTGACTTAGAAATCAGGCCAAAGGAAGGAGAGAAAAGTGAAGGCAGAAGAGGAGAAGGGGGCAGGGGAAGTTAGCATCCCTTTCAACCTCTGCAGCCCGGGTCCAAGCAACAGGAATGTGAGAAGGAATGACCACTTTGGACAAGAAGGCATCCTGGGCACGCTGACAGCCTCGCACAGCAGAAAATGCAAACTGCAGCTTAGGATTAGTTTTCCAGTTTTTAGGATTCAAGCATCAGGCTTGAAGGAAGAGATATCTTCAAATCTCCCAACCAAGAAAACCCTGTCACTTGAATGTCAAGGAGGAAAAAGCAAGAATATAATATGAAAGAAGAAGCTGCCCAGGAGCACATGCTCACCTGGACCCACCCAGAAGGCTACAGGACAGCCTGTCCTGAAAGGATGCAAGAATGATACTGTTTGGCCTGTGGCTCTTGCCAGCAGCAAATGGTACCAAGTTTCCACAAAATATCATTGACCAAACCGCAGCCATAAAGAGCACAGATGTACACAACACACTCCTGGTATCAGGACTGATGGACACAGACACAGAGCAGACTGCGATCACAGAAAAACCAACTGTTCAAAACCCAAGAAACATGACTTTAAAAATCAAATGTGAATCATTATGGAAAACAGATAAAATCACCAAAATGAGAAACAAAAATGAGTATAAATGAAGAAGCACTTTTTTTAAAGCATCTAAAGAGAAGTTTTAAGTGAAAATATCAATTGTTGAATTGAAATCTCGGTGATGAAACAACATTCTGATGAACACAAGACTAATAAACCAGTGTGGACCTGAAGAACCCGCATAGACTTGCTACACAGAAGTCCGGAAAGGGAAACTAATCCACAAGGCTAGGAGCGTTAAGTGAGGGACTCAGGAGTGCCCACAACAGCCCGCCCAGCTTTCCAGAGACCACAGGGAAGGAGGCTTCAGGTTTGAGGACTTCTGGAATGGACAGAAATGAATCCACAACATATTCCACGCTGAGCAGATGGAAAGAGAGCCACCCTCATCTCAAACAAGTCACCCTGGAGAGATGGCTCAGCAGTTAAGAGCCCACTGGTTTCTACCATGTCTAGACCATAGGGGAACAGACCTGCAGATGGAATCCTTCGTCCCCAAAAGTCCCTTTTTCCTAACTCTCCAGGCACCCCCACAAAACGTGGACACAGTCTCCACTTCCACAGTGAGACTGCAGCCTCTCTGAGGCCCTCCAGTTGTTCAGATTAAAGGAACAGTTCTGCTTCTGGACATGCCTATCTGCTTTCTCTTATTTCCAAGTCACCCCATCACTCCTGATCCAGCAATGGCTATATTAATAAAACAAAAAACCAGAGGTGTTGACGAGGAAGCGAGGAAATCAAAACCCTGATTAAAGCTGGCAGAAACGTAAAAGCGTGGAGTTCCTTAACTAGAGCTGACAATTGCTCGAAACACTGAGCATGGTATTTAAGGGCTTCTTATGCTAAACTTTCAAAACCTACCAAAACTTTCAAAACAGAGCCAGAAGCAGAAAAGAAGGAAAGCTCCTCAAGCTCTTCCATGAGATAAGTGAAGTTCTGATGCCAAATTAAGCCTGGGTAAACCAGGGAGGAGGCTTCAGGCGTAATCTCACCCACAAGCATGGGAGCATCCAGGAAGAACAGTGTCCGGAACTAAGTGAGGTTATCTCAGGATCGAACAATTTTAATTATGTGTAAATAGAATCACACATACATGTATATATTTAAGTGTGTATGTATGCGCATAATCCAGTCTATCAACCGACAAAAGCTAATATTTGATAATATTCTGAAATAGCCATAGGAAGATGTCAGGAGATGAGGACTGGATTAGTCTTCATTGACGGAGAATGCCCCCTGCAGGGCCATCTGTTTGGATTCTTGGCTCCGTTGTTGGAACTGTTTGGTAAAGATTAGGAGATGTGGCCTTCTGGCATCGTTAGAGAAGAAGCAGTCTTTTTTGGAGGAGGTGTGGCCTTGTTGGAGAAGGTGTGCAATGGAGTGTGGGCTTTGAGGTTTAAAAAGCCTGCACAGCATTCCCACAAATGCTGTGTGCCTATGAGGGGGTTTCCACAAATGTTTAACTAAGCATGGAAACCCAGACTGACTGTGGGTATTGTCATCACACGGGCTGCGGTTCTGGGCTGAACGAAAATGAGAAAGTGAACTGGGCACCAGCGTTCGTCTCTTGCTGCCTCTAGACTCTAGATGCAATTTGAACAGCTGTCCTTCATTGCTGCCACCATACCTTCCTGTCTTTATTCTCAAAGTGTGACCCAGATAGACCCTCTCATGCTTAACTTGCTTTTGTCCGTTATTTTGTCAGAGCAGTGGGAAGATTAACTAACACTGACTGTTTCCTCTGTGCTGTTGTGTATCGGAAGCATGCGACTTGATTTTGGTTTTACATAAGCTCATAATTAAGAATCATCCTTGAGTCTCAGAAAGGACTTTAGACTTCTGAGCCATGCTGGAACTGTTAAGAATGTGAGGGCTATTGATGTGAGTGATGGCACAAACCTTTGATCTCAGCACTCGGGAGGCAGAGACAGGTAGAGCTCTTGTGAATTTGAGGCTAGCCTGGTCTACTAAGCGAGTTCCAGACAGCCAGAGAGCTGCATAGAGAAACCCTGTCTCAAAAAACAAAAGCAAAAGCAAACAAACAAAATGGAATGTGAGGACTTTTAAAGTCAGGCTGAATATAAGATGGTCATGAGCATATGGGAGTTGGGTAGAATTTTTGTGGCTTAATCATAAATATGTCTCCCAGAAACACATGCATTTAAAGTCTTGGTCTCCATCATGAATGACTGGCAGAAGTGTGTCACTGAGTGGGTCATGAAGGTCATAGCCTTGCTCTTATGCCAACCCAAGACCTTTGCTTTCTAGTTACCAAGATGTGATCAGCTGCCATGCTCTAACCCACACTAGCTACCATGCTTTTCCCGCTATGTAAGACTGATAACCCCTGAAGTGATGAGCCAAAACAAGCTTCTAATCCCTGTCAAGTGTTTTGTCACAGCAAGAAATAAATAAATAAAATATAAGGATATTAGTTTTCAAGCATACAGTAGATAAGACTTATAGAGTCATTCAGGCTTCCATCCAGACTTCAAAGGAAAGGCTGAGATGCCAAGTGGTGTGCAACAAGATCAGAGTCCCTCTGGGTAGACCCAAAGAGTACAATGTATAAAGCTATGATAATCAAGTTGTCTGCACTGGACACCACAAGTGTCAGATTTCTCATCATTATGTTGGTGCTGTTAAAGCCTAGGTGCTTCTGAAGTTGGAATGAGTGTGCTTTACATGATGAGATGGTCGTGAACCTATGGGGTAGGAAGAGCAAGGTGAAACGCGATTTGCATGTAAAATGTCTTCCATAGATTCCTGTGTTCAAATACTTGGCTCCCAGCTGGTGGAACTGTTTTGGATGATTGTAGAACTTCCAGGAGGAAGATGATGGAGCCTTGAGAAAGTCTTTCTCATTAGAGAAAGGAGTCTCTGGCAAGAAGTGGGTCTTTTTAATAACCTAGCCTCCTTTCTGCCCTGCTTCCCAATTAAAGATGTGATGTGACTGGATGTCTTGAGAACTTTCCTCACCATCATGGATTTTAACCATTCAAACAATAAGTGAAAATAAACCTTTCCTCCATTACACTGATCCTTGTATGGTGACAGCAGCAAGAAAAGTAAGGAATACACTGGCATTTAGGGAACACCAGAATGAGAGGATCATACATAGGAAGCTTAGAGGCAGTGTTGCTGAGCAGTTGGCCACAGTCTGTAGCAAAGGGGCTAGAAAACAGCACTAGTGAGGATGCCTGGGCACGTGTGAGATAGCAGTGGAGCTGAGGAGGTGGCAAAGACTCCTACAAAGCAGAAGTTGTTTCTGTCCCTGTGTTAGTTGCTTCTTCAGCTGCTGTGTGGGTAAAAATGACAAAAATTAAGGAAAAGAGTATTATTTGGAATCCTGGTTTAAGAAGGGATATAATCCATATGTTGGGAAGGCATGGGCAGGAACACAAGGTGGTTGGTCCCATTGTCGTCTGCAATCCAGAAATGGAGATAGATAGCATCCTGGTGTGCAGCTGGATTGTTCCTCTTTCCCTAGTCCATGGAACAGTGCTGTTCACATTAGAGATAAATCATCCATCCCAAATTAGCCCTCTCTGAAAACTCCTTCAAACCCAAAGATATATCCATATGGTGATTACTAATCTTGTCTAGTTGACCGTAAAGATTAATCATCACAGATCCACCTCTTGTCAACTTGACACCCAAGCACATCACTTTAACTTTCTACCCTAGGTCCTCAAAAATGTTCACAGCCATCACATGCTACAGAAGCTCCCAGTCTTAACAATTTCAAAATGATCCAATAGTTCAATGTACTTTCTGAGACTCAAAGCAATCTCTTAAGTATGAACACGCTCAAATGTTTTAAATTACATACTTTCCAATATAGAATGGCACAGAATAAGAATTTTTATTCCCAAAGGGAGGAAAGTAGGAATAGAAAAGAAAGTCTAGCCCACACAAGCTGAAATGCTGCAAAGAAAACACCAGACTTGCACCTCTATTGCCAACATCTGGAACTCAGAATAAAATCATTTCATCTCCAGTGACCGCTGGGTAGCTTTACCACCTATAGCGCATATGGCCTCTCTTTGGAGCCAGGTTCATTCCTTGCCTGTAGCTGCTTTCCTTGGTGGATATTTCATGCTCCAAGCATCTCCAGCCTTCTGGGGTCTCCATTGCAATTTAGGCTTCCCCTTGCAGGCTTCACACATGGTATCACATGGCCTGTTTCTGGGGTATCTGACCCTGTCAACATTGCCTGACACCGATAGCTCTGTGAAACCTTGGTGCCTTCACAGTCCTCTTGCTTTTGAATTTTGAGTTTTACTCTTATTTGTATGAATGTCTTGCCTGAACACGTGTCTCTGCATCATGTGTGTGCAGGCCTGAAATGGATATCAGATGGCCTGGAACTAGAGTTACAGGCAATTGTTAGCAGCTACCACGTAGTTACTGGTATTGAACTCTGGTCCTCTGGAAGAGCAACAACCAGTGCTCTTAACCTCTGAGCCATCTCACCAGTCTATTTTTGCATTTTGAATGCCTGTAAACCCATCACCATATGGATGATACTAGAAAGTTTTATTGCTGGCTCATGACGTAGTTGGCACCTTTCTACCACCAACAAGGCAATGCCCTCTGCATGATTTTGTGGCTGAACCTGGGGAAACACTTCCTATCCAGTTGTTCAGGAACCAAACAGCCCTTCAGTGGCACTGTCAGCTCAGGCTCTCTTTCTTCACTTGAATTTGTGTTTGTCCAAGGTAGAGCCTTCAATGAGTCCCATCAACGCACCTTCCCGATTGCCTTCGTACAGAGCCCAAGGTTTCCACTTTGATGACACTAACGTCCTTAACAATTACAGATGTTTTCTCCTCCTCTGCCTTGTCTGCAACTTTAAAATCTCTCACATATTTTTCCTTGTCAAAATGTGTATTTTTCATATGCTTTTAATCTCATTATGAACCTCAAGTGCAATGAATGGTAATCATTCCAGTGTTAATGCCATTCAGCCTCAAGTTTTCCTTGCCAGAACAACTTATCTATTCCTTTTGAATTCAGCCTCATTCAAAATTGAAGACACAGGCAGAATTCAGACAGATTTTTATCCCCATAAAGTATATGAATGGCCTCTCACAGAAAAGTCTTTGTTCTCCCATGAAATCCTGTGGCAGTTTTTACTACTTGCTTTCCTATGTCTTTACACTCTCACCATAATGACCTACCAAACATTCTGGGAGCTTCTAGTCCACAGGACCAAACTCTTCCAAATTCCTCCCACAAACCAGTTTCAAAGTCTTTTTAAATCATGCAAGCATGTGCTCATAGCGACAGCTCCACTCTCCAATACCAATTTTCTGTATCAGTTACGTTTCTTGTCACTGTAAAAAAAAAAAAAAAAAAAAAAAAATCCGACGGAAACAACGTAAAGATTGATTTATGTCAGAATTTAGTGAGGGATGCAGTCTACCACAGCAGAGACAGGCCGTGAAGCCCAGCGATGGCTGCCTGCGTGCTGGAGTGCTGAGAGCCCAACAGTGGTCAGTTCGTGAAGCTGGTTGCCTTGGCCGACCCAATCTAGTGCCGATGGCCTAGGAGGTTCCAGGCAAGTTTCTGGTGTTCAGTCCATGTTGGAAGGTTAAAAAAAAAAAAGTGAGAATCTGATGTCGGTGAAGTGTGGCCACACCAGCAGCAGCAGCAGTAGCAATAACAGGAAGGAGATCAGCACACTCAACAAGCCAAGTCAGGCAAGCAAGGAAGACTGCATCTCTTGCCTCAGACCCCTTTATATTTAGGCCATTTTCTGAAGGTGCCACCCACTGTGGAGTAGAGTCTTCTCCTTCAGTTAATCCCTCCAGAAGTGCCCTCTTAATTGACACCAGATCCCGCCAAGTTGGCAAGTAAGATCAGTCATCACATCACATAACTAAAATCTAAGGCTATTTATTATTTGGGAGAAGAAAAAATAATAAACTTAAGAAAGAAGAAAAGTGATCCAGTACAGTGGGAAGTGATGTTTGTTGTCTTACTTTCTTGCTTAGAAAATACTGGTTTTCAGAAGTAGACAACAAGAAGGAGCTTTAAGGAGCGCTGAGGGCCAGCAAGATGGCTCAGCAGGCAAAGATGCTTGCTGCTAAGCCTGACAACTTGCATTCATTCCCCAGGCCCCAAACGGTAGAAGAAAGGAACAAACTCCCTGTAAATTGTCCTCTGGCCACCACATGAGTTCTGTGGCACACATGCTCCCATACATACGCACATCACACACTAAATAAATAAAGTTTGTGGTTTTTTCCTTAATTGAGAGAGGCTCAAAATAGAAGAAGGCTTTCTTTATTCTGTGTAACTAGTTCCTCCTCTATTTCCATGCTTTTCAAGCAATTCTAGTTACACTGTGAAATAAGAACAAGTGTGTTATTAGAGTATTTGATTCACAAAACTTAATATTAATTATAGGGGATATAGCTCAATGGCAGAGCCCTTACTTAGCATGTAGAAGGCCCTAGGTTCAGTTCCCAGCACTGACAAAAAAATTCCTACACTATCTATTTTATTATGACAAAAATTACTAAAACCATGTAAATGGATTTTCTAAGCATTCCATCTGGTAAGGTTTTCTCCTAATTTTTAAATTTTTAACTGTTTTTTATTTTTTTTTTTAATCCACATTGGAATTATCATACACACATGGTAACTTACCAAGTGTTACAGTGGCATCACCCTGCTTACTGTGACACCAAGATTTAGAACTCTGTGTCTACTATACCATTCCTACGTTTCTCCTTGTGACCATTAACCAACCAGTCGTCTCTTTCTTTAAAAACTGGTGATCTGGGCACATCACAGATTTATGCATGTAGTGTGTGTCCTTTTCTGAGTGCTTTATTTCATTTACTATATCTTCAACATTCACCACATGATAGGATGAGCCAGGCCTTTATTATTTCTAAGGCTTAATAGTATTCCACGGAATGTGCATGACACTTTTTGCTTATCATCCATGCAACCATGGGCTCTTTGGTTGTGTCTGTTTAGCTCTTGTGGATAATGGTTCTACAAACCTAAACATGATAGTATTTCTCTAAATACTGCTTCTAATTCCCTTGGATGAATACCCTCCCTGACAATTTTCTGGGATAGTTGATGTATACAGTATTCCCAAGGGACCTTCATAGTGGTGACATTTTATATAGCTGCTAAAAATGAATAGGCTTTCTATTTGTTGTACCTTTGCCAATGCTGATTTGTTTTTATAGTGGCCATCGTAATGGATATGAAGTGATATTCCAATAAATTATTGATTTGCATTCCTCAAATTGAGGCTAGAAAGTATAGAGAAATGTTAGCAACCTACAACCCTGTTTGGCTTGAGCTACACAGCCACATCTTTCTTAACAAAAACTTAGAAACCAAAGAGTTCTCCTTCATTGAGCTGAATGCACACCCCTCTCCAAACAGAAGAAAATTGTGTCACTCTGTGGTGTTTTGAATGAGAAATGTACCTCATAGTTTCAGATATTTGAACACTTGACTCATGGCTGTTGGCTCTTTCTGGAGAAGTTATGGCACCCTTAGGATGTGGAGCCTTGCTGGAGGATACATGCCACTGCATACAGGCTTCGCGAGTTTATCGCCTTATCTTTTCCCTTCGCTCTCTGCTTCCCATGTGAGCTCGTGGATGTGTTCTCTCTGTTCTCTGTACCTTTCCCACACTATGGAGTCTCTTTCTGGAACTATAAGATAAAACAAACTCTTTCTTCCATAAGTTGCTTTGGGTCTTGTTATTTTATCACAGAGTGAATAATAAATAATATACATTCTGACCCCTAGCTCCTTAGCCACTTGTAATAACTTCCTCTTAGTTGTTTTTCTATTGCTGTGAAGAGATGACATGAGCAAGATAACTTGCAGAAGAGCTTTTGGGCTTATGGTTTCAGAGGCTGAGACCGTGATAACGGGGAGGGAAGCAGGCATGCTGCTGAGGACTTACATGTTGAGATGGCAACCCTGAGGCAGAGCGAGAGGGAGCTAACTAGGAAATGGTGCTGGCTTGTGAAACCTCCACGCCTACTTCCAGTGACACACCTCCTCCGACGAGACTATGCCTCCTAATCCTTCCCAAACGGTCCACCAACTTTAGACCAAGTATTCAAATTTATGAGCCTATGAGGGCCATTCTAATTCAAACTACTAAATTCGACTCACTGGCCCCCGTGGTTTGTGGCCATATCATAATCCAAAATTCATTTAGTCCAGCTTCAAAAATCTCTATAGTTTTTCAGTCTCAAGACTGTCCAAAAGTCCAAAGTCTCTTCTGAGACACAAAGCAATTCTTAGCTATAACCTATACCCTGCAAATCAAAAAGCAAATTAAAAGCCAGGCATGGTGGTCTTTAATTCCAGCACTTGGGGAGGCAGAGGCAGGTGGCTCTCTGTGAGTTTGAGGTCAGCATGGTCTAGAAATCAAGTCCAGGAGAGCCAAGGCTACACAGAGAAATCCTGCCTCTAAAACCAACCAAACAAACAAACAATAAAATCAAATTACTCACTTCCAAAATATAAGGCACAGAATATGCTTTACCATTCCAAAACTGGAGGAATTGGGCATAGTGATAAATTAATGGACCAAGGAAATGCTAAAACTGCAGCAGAACAAAATCTTGTAACATCATGTCAGATGACATAGATGATTTCTTTATCATTCCAACTTTACTGACTTCAACACACTTCTTTTAGGCTGGCTCCCCTCCCTATGTGCAACCCTCCCTGGCAGGCATCCAATGGCTCTGGCATCTCCAAAACTTTTGGGTCTCTAACATAATTCAGGCTTCATTTTCACAGTGTTGTTCAATGGCCTCTCATGGTCTCTAAGCAGGGCCTTCCCTGCCACGTGCCTGGCCTCAGCAGCGTTCCTTAACTTTGAAGGAACATTCCTCTCTTCTTCATTCTTCATGGCTCTAAAGCCAGAACCTCCACACTCCCTCCTCTTGAATCTAAGGATAGCAGCCAATCCAGCCTAGATACATACTGTATCTTCAATATCAACTTTTGGGGGAAAACTCTTACTTAGTATCTTACACTGAGGTATAACTGGGCATTAATTTGATTAAAATCCACTATGTCAAAGTCAAGTGCATGCACAGTGAACATAGGCCTCCATAATTCCAGACTGTCCATTAAAACAGAAAACCACCTGTGCTCCACCCAATAACTGACTCCTCCTCCTTTTGCACTCTCTTTTATAAAGGTTCAGACAGTAGCCTGGTATTCTCAAGCACCCCAGTTCAAGTAGCCCACTGCTGCCTTGCAGTACATCTGTTCTATTCCTTTCTTTTGTTACTGAATAAAACTGCTTGCTGCTTTCCTATTTGTGGTGTTTCTGAGTAAGATTTCAAGAGCCTGGTAACACCCAATCAAAACAACTCCCTGTGGCATAATTAGTAATTGTGAGCACCTTTTCCTTTATTATGATCTTAGGTTTTAGAGACAGGCTCTATGTCTTTGTGGCCTTGAATTGTAATCATCCTGCATCCACCGGAGTACTTGGCTGACAGAGTATCCTACCAGGCCCGGAAAATAACAGATCCTTTTCTCTCTGACCTCTCTGGTGCTAACGATCCTAGCCAAGAAGCCTACAACTCGGCTATACCATCCCCAGTCCAAGTGATTTTTGATCATCTAAATATATATACTACCTTTGAGAAAGTGCCTACTTTGCCTCTTTTTGTACTCAGTTCTGGAGATCAAACCCATCTGCCCATTTTTAAACAAGGTTGTTTGATCTCCTTTGAGTTGTAGAAATTGTTTGCATATTCTGGATACTAGCCCCTAATTACATATACACCTTGCAAATGTTTTCTTAGTTTTCAGGCTGTATTTTCATTGTTGTGTCTTTTGATAGCAGACATTTTTTTAACGCTTGATGCCATTTTGTCTACTAAATCAGTGCTAAGCCCAATGTCATGAAGTTTTCCCTGTTCTTGATTTTTTTTTCTTTTTTTAGTTTTAGTTTTAGATCTGTCTTCAACCCAGTCCAAGCTTAATTTCACTTACTTTGAAGAGATGTATGCTCACAGCATTTCTCAAAGCCACAAGTTGATGCATGAAACAGGCAATGGCATACAACCATGCAGATGAAAGTCTGCAAGCCTGAGAAATCTGACCTTCCTATCTTTTCTGTTAATTGCGTTTTAGTTTGACCTCACTAGCATTGACCAGAATCTGCTCATCAGAGAACAGAGTCTGAAAGAAACATACCTCAGCCAGGAAGACAGACAAAGCAATGCTCCAGCTTTTGAAAAGCAATCTAGGTAAAGTAAATCAGGAATTCAAAAAAGGTGGGCCTGCTTCCCCTTGGGTCACAGAGATTACTGCGTCACATCTATAGTAGGTTAAGTTTCAACTCAGGACAAATGGCTGAGGCGCCTATTAGCATAGCAAAGCTAAGACTGGCTGCCATGTTCTCCCAGCATCCCACAGTCCCATCTTTGGTAGCATGTTTTTGTTTTTGTTTTTTTTTTAAATCTATTGTACTGGCTTTCCTTTTCTTACACCTCCACCCCAATCCCTTCTAACACCAAGTAGGTGAGAAAGAAGGTTAGTGGGAAAAGGGGGCATAGTTCTTTTTTGACTACTTCCTGCTGGTTAAGGTCATTGGGTTCCATGGGACAAGTCCAATCTTCATCATCCGGAATCTCCAACTTCTTCTCATCAGATTTCAACAACAACCAGGAGCAGCAGGGGTGACAGCAGCTGCTGCTTCTTCCTCTGAGCACCCCCACTCCTCTCTGAGCTTGGCACTCATTCTCTTTCCAGAGTCCTCAGAATTAAACTATCTGCAGCTGGCAAAGATCACCCCCTCAGAGTCCACACAAGGCAAACAGTCTGCTGCTGTGGACATCTGAAGTAGCCCCATATCCTACACATAGGAGTAAAACAAAAACATGTTTACATGAAATAACTGAGTTTTTAAAGAAATCAAAACCCCCACTACATTTCCCCCTTCTAGTCCAAAAAAAGGGGGACGGGCTTTTTCTCTAACATTAGTAAGACTTTTTACTTTCTTAAAAGGTGATTATCAATGAATCAAATACTTTTTGGATCAATAGTTTCTTCTATAACCTGGTAACTCTCAGCTGCTTTTATCTGGAATGGCTTATACTGAGCTGTTTGCTGCTGAGCCTGGAGCTAGGGCCCCCAAAGCTGCTTCCTAACAGCAGGAGGTTAACTTGTATGTCCCTCTTGGATCTGCATTCACTGGTCCAGTTATGCCTTTCACTACAGTGTCTACAAACCTCAAGAAACCTAGGCATTCTTACTGCCAGTGCTGCCAGAAATGGTTCACCTCTCCAGAGGAAAAGTACCATATTTCTCAGAGTTAATGTACCAACCATTTTTAGCTCTGAGGCTTTTAGTGACTTGGTCATAATTTCCTTTCAAATGACTACATTTACTGCAATTAAAGCACAGAACATTTTGATATCCAAGGTTTTTGGCAGCTACTGGGAAAGACAATGCAAGTAATCTGTTGTAACCTGAAGCTGCTCCCCTCGCTGCCCAATTTGCTCAAGATTAACCCTTTTTCTCAAAATGGGCTGTTTCTCTGTAACCCTTTCACCCTGTATAGCCTTCTGCTCCTCAGGTCCCAGCCCACCCAGGAGCTGGGGGAACGTGACATCAAAAGTTCTCGTAGCAGGGTGGGGTGGCAATTTCTTGAAACTCCAGCTCTCAGTTACCAGGTCTGAACCCTTTTATTCTCCCTTTTCCAGTGGCGCTATTTGATTCCCAATTGCTTCCATCTCTACCTGAAAACTCTCTAGTTGCACAGCCAACTCTGCAATACTTTCAAAAATGAGAGAATTGAGTGGCCCTTCTGATTTTCCTATTTTATCCATCTTTTTTCTTAGGCTCCTCCACATCCACTCATACCTTTTCCAATTGTTCAGCCATTCTCCCAGCCTTTTTTGAAATGAAACATAGGATGAAAAAGAAGCAAAAACAGAAAATCCCCTCTGGAAGCAAAGCAGAAAAGAACCCAGTGACAGTAGCCACAATAAACTTTGTTTACATCCTAAAACAGTATATTCATTTCTTCATACGCTGTTGTCTCCTCTATAGCATTTGAAACAAGATTTTCCATTATTCCAAGTCCCACATCTGGGCACCACTTACTAGCATGTATTTTTAAATCTATTTTATTGGGGTTATGCCATTTATTGGTGTGTGTTTTTAAATCTATTGAGGTTTTTATGTCTATTCATTTCCAACACCCCAACATCAGGTAGGAGAGAAAGAAGCTGTATGGGAAAGGGCCAGTGTAAGTCTCTTTAGATTACTTCCTGCTGCTTAAGGACATAGTTCCTTGGGTAAAGTCCAGTCTCGGTAGTCAAGATATGCAGAAGCAAACCAGCAATAGCAGATGCCACACTTCCTGTTACAGGGTCCTCCTGACGGGTGTAGCCCACCCCCTACCCTGAGTGAGCTGCCTTTCCCCCAGCTGCTCTTCCCTACAAAACCTAGCATTTTGGCTACCCTGGTCCTTTCTTGTTTTTGGTTGCTGCTTCTGGTTCCCCTCTTGTCCTCTCCTTTCCCCCCTTTCCCCTCTCCTCAATGTGGCCCAATCAGTTAGCTGGTCATTTGAGTCTGGATCCTTCCAGATGCCTTTGGCTATGCCCTCCCTGTATCTACAATAAAATTCTCCTCCATACCTAGGAGTACTCATGCCCTCCTTCTATTTCTTTTTTTTTTCCATGCATAGTATTCATGTCTTTCTCCATAGACCCCCAAATCCAAAGTTTAAAGCAAAGAAACTTTTGTGTAAAAAAAAAAAAAAAAAAAATCTGACCAGATTTGACATATACTGGTTTTATTTCAATTACATTTTCCTGTAATGCTTCATGAAGGCACTGTCTCTACTTAGATATGATACATGCTCATAAAATCTGAAAAATTGTGGACTCAGAAACCCATCCATTCCTAAAATTTTAGAATAAAGGGTTGTAGCTTATGAGAAACTCTCCACGCCTGACCTTCTGCAAATCTTTCTTTCTAATGAGTAACAATTCTTATAATCTGTCTCAAGCTTTGTTTCAAGTTCGTACCAAGTAACTGCCTGGTGGATGTGGGCTCTGGGACAGCACTCAGATCCTCTGGACGCCAAGTGTAGTCACGATCTGGCTACAATATTTCAACTTAGTTCCTCATGCGTTTATTGGCAGACTAGAAATATTGGAGAACCCTTTGTTTCTGCAATCTGCAGTCCTTATTGGTGTTTTAGGAATGCTATCGCCGTGATGATACACTGTGCCTAAAAGCAACTTGGGAGGGAAGAGGTCTATTTTGCTTACACTTCGACAACATCGCTACATCAGTAGTAGTAGTTCTAGTTGCTACTGCAATGGTGAAACAACAGGACCAAAAGCAAGACCGGGATGAAAGGATTTATTTGGCTTATACTTCCACATCATAATCCATCATCAAAGGAAATCAGGACAAGAACCAGGGCCAGACCTGGAGGCAAGAGCTAATGCAAAAGCCATGGAAGAACACTGCTTACCGGCCTGCTTCTTCATGGCTTGCCCAGCCTGGTTTCTTATAGAACCCAGGACCACCAGCCCAGAAATGAATGGCACCACCTACAACGGGCTGGGCCCTCCCGCATCAATCACCAATTTAGAAAATCCCTTACAGTCTTCCCAAATAACCTGCAGTATATTGGTGGAGAGCCTATCAATGAAGTGTCATCCCTTGAAAACTTACGCAATTAAAGCAAGTAATTTTAAGGAATTAAATTTTTTTTTCTTGTTTTTAATCTAGAGAAACAGACTGCTCAGACGCTATTCGGTGCACTTTATAGGCAACGCGTTGAACAGACAGTAGAAATAACGACCTGGTGGCTTTGCAAAAGATACGGTAACAAGTGTGGGCGTCTCTGGGACAAGTGTGTTCACAGCCCGAGACACCCACTCAAGCTTTATGAGAATGCTATTTTATAGGATTCAGAAACTGTGAAGTCTCCAGTCAAGTCCCTTCTGGCTCCCACTTGTAGGCCTGATGTGCGCAATCAAGCAGGACCTGAGGCGTAATTAGCACACAGCAGCCCAGGAGGAGCGAGGAGGCGAGGCAGTCGTCCTTAACCAACCGCAGCGCAACGCTAGGAACTCTGCTCGGAAAAGAGCGCCAGCTGCCAGCGGCCACTGCGCACGCTCCTCCGCAGCGCAGCACGGGGAACCTCTGACTCCCGGCTCGCCGCCACTACTGCAGGTACTCGGGCTTCCGACTCAGCATTCGCAGTGCATGATGGGAGGAGTAGGCTACAACCTGACAGACCAACAGCGTCGGTGGCACTGCGGGAGGGGACCCGTAGTTTCTCGCAGTGCACTATGGGAGTGGTGGGACAGAGGTTCGCGTTGCATGCCGGTACTGGTAGTTTTTCTCCAGATCAAGCTATTTAGCACAGCGGTTTGCCCCGAATGCGGGCATCCGAAGTCTCCCGTGGTCGGAACTCGCAGTGGACGACGGGAGTTGACAGAGTGACTCGCGCTGCATGCCGGGACCCGTAGTCTCAGTGCGTCAGGACTCGCAGCGTGTGACCCAAGTTTCGTGCCAGCGATCCGCGTGACATGTCTGCAGTCTCAGTACCACGGACCAGCGCCCCGTGGGTGTGGACAAGCGCCTCTCGCCTCCGCGCGGCTCGGGTGTTTACCCGCGGCCGAAAAACAGACAGTCACGCGGCTGCACGTCGCCTGCCCCGCCCTCCGTGACGCAGCACGCCTCCCGGAAGTGAGTGCGCAGCGAGCGGCGGGTGAAGCCGGTGTCAGAGCGGGAACCGCAGCGTCGCCGCCGCTCGCGGTGGGCGCCGCGCCCCGTGCGCCTGGTGTTTTCGTTTCTCACCTCCGTTGCTCCGACCGTCCTTGCCGCTCTCTGGGTCGCTATGGAAGCGCCGCCGGCGGCCGGCATTCCCACCGAGGGCGCTTCGGCGACGGCCGGGGCAGAGGTGCGCTGTCCCGGCCCCACGCCGCTGCGTCTGCTCGAGTGGAAGGTGGCGGCTGGCGCGACCGTGCGCATCGGGTCGGTGCTGGCAGTGTGTGAGGCCGCCTCCTCCGCGCAGCCCGCCGGGCCAGCCACGGCTCGTGCCTCCTCGGGGGGCTGCGTGCGCGCCGCGCGGGCCGAGCGCAGGCTCAGGTCCGAGCGCGCCGGCGTGGTCCGTGAACTGTGTGTGCAGCCAGGCCAGATGGTGGCCCCTGGGTGAGTGTGCCGGGATCCGGACTCCCCGGTCTCTCAGGATGTCGAGGGTCTCTGGGATACAGCTGCAGTCGAGCGCGCGGGGCCGCCCGAAGGGGCTGCGGGGTGAGAATTCAGGAAGAACAGCCACCGTTTGTGATTTTATCAGCCGTGAGATATTCTGAGTCTGAAAAGTTCTCGGTGACCCAAGGTTACCCCTTTGAGAAGTGTTTTGCATTCGTCCCCCTTCTATAATTGGTGGACTCCACCTTTGTAAGTGAAGGCAGCTTGGGTGGCTGTGGCCGCAGGACTACTCAGGCAGGTTCCAGGCTCGTTACTGAAATAGAAGCTGTGGGGCGTGTGTGTTTCTTGTAAACGCTTATAAAACTTTGTGAAGCGCGGTTGTAAAAACCCGATGTTTCTGCATCATAGCCACGGAAAGGGCAGAGCCCAGACTGCATCCGGTGACGGTACTTGGTCCTCGAAGTTGTGCAGGGATTCTTTAGCTGTCACAGTTGTGTTCTAACTCTGCAGGATCTTGACTTGGTCTGCTCTGCCACTGCCCGGCTCTATGTCTGAGGTTTGCCAGTGTTGTGTTTTGAAGCTGAGTCAACACGTGTTCATGTGTGTCGCATGGATGTGATTGTTTTGGTTGTAAAGAACAGAAACTACTGGGAGAGAGGCTTCCCTCTGAAACTGTTCTTTCTGCTCTTTTTCTGGTGTCCTCTGCTCACCTCTTTGACTGGTACCAACCCTGCCTTTGTTGACTATTTGCTACTCACCGTTCTCCATAAGGAAAATTTCCATTTCCCACTGGTCTTATCACAGACTGAGAACCCTGCCTGACTGTCTTTCTGGTCCCTCCCTCTGGAGCATCTTTGGAGATGTTGCCTGTGTTCTTGTCCTATGGGCCCTGCCCACTGTGTGCTGGGTTGCACAGCCACTAGGAAAACTTGCTTCTTTGGGGCTCACTCCCTGAGATAGCTGTCTGCTTGGCTGCCTCTAGAAGGACAAGGCTGTCGGCTTGGTAGGCACTGTTCCGCATCAGAGAAGCTAGTATCTCAGCTTCACTCGTTGGCAGTTTCTCCTGTGGTGGTAACCTGCTTTTGAGTTGACTGGTAGAAAATGCCCAGATTGAAGGCCTCTTCTCATTTCATTCTGGTTCCCTGTACAGACAGGGTCATTGAGGGCCAAACAGGTACTGACACTGTCCCATAACTAGCTAGTGTAGATACTCGGGTTCAGACCCACGTGTCTAGTGAACTTGAATCTGATAATTGTGTCCGTTCTGAAGAATCTGGGTGTCCCTGAAATGATCCTTGGATTCCTGGGCCATTCACAGTGCCTATGCCAACATTCCAGTGATGTCAGGCAAATTTCCGCTTCTGGGAAAATCACTAGCAACATTATTTTGATTTAGAAATGCTTCCTTTCCTTTTCTTGTAATGTGCAACCTTGTCAGCATTCTGGGGAACATTGGAGTGAGATGACATGCACATGTTCCATAATGTTTCTGTGTGCCTGCATGGACTTGGGAGACAGACAAATATGAAAGGTCTAGGAAGAAGCAGTTAACAAGGCCTCAGTTTAAAGCTCCATTTGCATTCCCTGTGTCAGTCCTAATAGATTCTTTGGAATAGATGTCATGGCTGTGGGTTGCCTTTTCCAGTTGTATTCATTCATGGATGTTTGGACATGGAACCGGGGCTGAGAGACATGCAGTATTTTTGGAACTACTAGTTCTTTGGGATACCAGTTAGGCAAATGCCTGTCATACTTTTGTGGAACAAAGTTTTAAAAAACAAAACAAAAATCTCGGATTAAGTCACGTTGTACAAAGACCACTCAGCAAAGAATTGTTTTTGTGAGGTATCAGCCTGAAGAAGCAGCATCCCACTGAGCGGACCCATGAAAGGATTCTGCAGCAGCAGTCAACAGTGCTCATTCAAAGCCCCTACAGGCAATGTAGCACACAAACTACAGCTAACTAGGTCTTTCCCCCCACAATTTAGTTACACAGGTTGAGTATCCTTAAATTTAAAATTCAAAATCTTAAAATATTCCAAGATCGAAAAACTAGGGTATATATGCTTTTGAGTTTTCCAGTGCTCAACATGTCAAGCCTGTGCACACACACCAGACTCCAAATGGCCCTGAAAACTATAGCAGTTCTGGTCTCCAGCATTCTAAGGGAGGGATTTGAATATTAGGAAGTCTTTCTAAAGGGCATGTACTTTTCCCTGTTTGAGAAAACAGAATAGGAGATGATCATTGGCTCCTCCTGTTGAAGGGTACTTGCCATGACTGTTGGGCCTCGGTCAGCAAAGAGCTGTCTGCCTCATACCAACTACACGGCACCAAAGCTCTCTGCTTTTTTCTTAGGATTTTTGTCTCTTTGGTGCAGCCTCCTCCAGCATCAGTTGCATCACAGCACTGGCTTCCGCCTGGGTGGGGACCGGAAGGGAAGGTGTCAGGAAGGAGCAGCCATGCCTGAGAGCCCAAGATATTTACCTCTTTTCTGGGCATGTCTCAGAATCACACTTCAGGCTACTTTATAATGAATTTATCTGAGCAGTCCTGGAAGTTTGCTGATGATCTTAAGTTCTGTTCTTGTAACAACGCCACCCCCTTACTTGTTAATGCTGAGATTAGAAATGTGCACCACTGGGCCTGACTACATATTCTTAAGATCACATGGGAGAGCTGGCATTTGCTGACATTTGCATTACATCTTTGTAGACTGATTGTTGTACGGTGGTCCCAAAGATCCCCCCAACCCCCAACTAACACACAGTTTAGTCCACATCCAGAATCTAGACCTACAGTTGGTGAATTCAGGATTGTTTGAGGGGGCTCCTGTCCATCTTCAGCTTGCCTTTGGTGTGAAGAGGCATCTGTTCATGAGCTGTCCTCCCCTCTGCTTAAATCTCGGGAAGCAGTAGAACCTGTGGCTCTGGTGAGTGGGAGGCAGCTGCTCACACTGCTAAGGAACTTGACGTGGGAGGGGCAGCTTGCCTACAACTGCCTAAACTATGCATGGCCAAGCTGGTCTGCTAAGACTTTGCTTTTTGGGGTAACTTGGACCTGAGTCTTCATCTGTATGCTGCACTGTTTCGTCCTCATTGGTGTCTCTTCTGAGGTCAGACCACACTTAAGCCCCTGTAGTCAAGAGGTTCTGAGCCTCACATATTTGTGGTTGTCCTGCCATTTTTTGTTCCTCTTGGTTTCTCCCAGGGTTGGCTGGCACCATATTTCTGAAGAATGAAGGATAATCATTGGGTGGATGATCAGCTGAGCCTAGATGTTTGTTCTTGGTGACAGCAGACCTCACTGACAGGTTGCTTGACACCAACTTGTTTTTGTTGAGACCATGAAGCTAGCCAGAGCAGGTAGCTTGTGTACTAACAAAAATGAGACCCCTGTGGTTGCAGTTGTCACTGTTGTCTTGGTCATTAGCAACGTCTAGTCTTGCCGCATCTAAGTTTGTTCCGAAACACTGTGTCTGGTTGCAGTTGAAATAATCAGTGATTTTTGATCTGTACTAAGAGTGTTAGTGGCATACTGCTTGGTAGGCTGCCATCTATAAGGTGTTGTCAGTGAAAAGCCACCTAATGTGCTCCCTAGGCCTTATCATAGAGCTCAGAACCAAACAGGGAGAATGACCAGTTTATAGAGTTATGTGGTGTATCCGTTTACCGTTGTAGTGTTTTCCTGGGTTACAGTTAACTGAGGTTGAAAACACCAGTCATACACCATCTGTTAGAAACAAACTGCTTAATTGGTTTGTCATATGGCCCTGATCCTCTGCAGGACTTTTTTAAGCATGTAATTATTGGGAAGGTGGGGTGGAAGGTGATAAGAACCAGTAGAGGCTCAGGTTGTATCAAGGTGATGCTTTGCAGCAGAGTGAGACCATTACAGGAAACTACGACCAATCAAAATGTTGTGGAGCCTGGTCCCAGTGGACACATACGCAGTTCATCTCCTGTACGCAAGGCTCAGGGTCATTGTGGAAGAGGTGGGAGGGTTGTAAGAGCAGGAGTTTGCTGTGAGGTGGTGCCTCCTAGCAATGTCAGAAGCTATACCCATAAGGTCTCGGCTATCAAACATGAGCTAAACAAGGACAGCAATAAGCATACTAACTTGGAGTTGCTCCTGGTATTACCTCCCCATTTCAATGTTGGAAAGTTAGATGGGGCGAGATGCTTAAAATCACAGCAGATCACGGGCGATAGTGAAACAGTTGCCTACACAGTCTGGCTTTGGGAATATGCTTTCTTGTACACTCCCTATACCCAGAAGTTTTATGAATGAATATTCTTTGGCTGAGAACTCACTGTTGGCATCTGCCGTATCTAAGCAATTACCCAGTTAGAAGACATTCTTGTCTGAAGCTAGGAAAATTGTAACTTTAACTGAACCTGTTAAATACAGATGATCATGGAGTTGTGTTATATTATGTTGTGTTCCTAGCTGTGAAGAAACTGATCAGGCCTTTTTGGTTCCTGAGTTTTGTGTGCCCAATTTTAAATTGCTTGACATAATCATTTAAACAGAAGCCTCTGAGGTAGATGGGCTCTGAACTGTGTCTGCTTAGGAACAGCAGATAGCTGTAAGAATTGTATGTGCATTATAAACTGTTTCTTTAGCCTCATGCTTCCTTTATTTCACTTTTTAAAAGATTAGATGAAGGGGTTGTCTCACCTTGCCTGGTTGAGTGTTGTTCCCTGGGTAACAGTGGTTTCTGTCAGGCTCCTGTTATGGAAGATACTGACTTTACCATCAAGTTTCAGGATCATGATAGATGTCCTGTTCATCTTCAGATATTGTATATTCTCATTGAACGTTAACCCTAAAATAAGTAGATGTGGCTAGAGCTCTGAGTTTCTTTGAAGCTTGTGCAGGTTGTGTTTTCTGTGGGCCATCAGGATACGATCGTAACTGTTGTTGTGTACTTATGGGGCATAGGCCCAGTCCCAAACACCTGCATCTCCCTGGCTCCAGAAATGCTGAAGTGGGGCTGGAGGTGCTCATCAAGTGGGCACAGGTAGCAAGAGAATGGCAGTAGATGCCGTGTGTGTTTTGCTTAGCTTTCAGCAGACGTCTGTCCAGAACATTGGCAGCTTCCAAAGATACAGGGCCTGATCTTCTTTATTGATAAGGTGTTCATTTTCCCTCCCTAGAACTGGTAAATGTGGCATCAGCGTTCTTTTTGCTATATGGTAGGGTTCCAAATGTGCCATTGCATGGAATTTAGATATAGTGGGTCATGCTGCTGGACCGTAACCCTTGTGCTTTGCGCCTTGTATTTTACTTCTTTCTGAGGATGCCGGCAGGCCCTGCTCTGTGGGTTCCATGAGTTCAGAAGGGATGAGGCACCTACTGCATAAGTGTGGGCATCAGGCTCTGTCATTCATCCTCAAGACATCAGGTGGCAAAGAACAAGGTTTCTTAGCGTCATTTGTAGTTGGAGAAATCAAATTTGAGTTTCATAACTGTTTTAATATTTTAAATGAATATAATTTGTGTATTCTTAAACTTTATAGATAAAAGGAAACTCACATGTCAGAACTTAGCAGAAATGGTTTAGGGTTTGGCATTTTGAAGTTCTGGAGATCGAATGCAGGGCAGTGTCTATGTCAGCCAAGTCCTATAACAATGAGCTACACCTCTTGCCTGCTGAGATTTTGAAATCCAGGCATCTTGTGAGGGATGCAGAGAGAGGGGGCCCTTGTATATGGTCCCATGTTGTTAGTGATGTAAGCTTTCCGTGGGGATTAGCTTATTGGCTGGCCACTGTTCATCGGGGTGGATGTCTCTAGACCACTGAGCACACCAGGAAACTGGATGAATGCAGGCAGTAAATACTCTGGTGTGCTGTTGGTCTCATGTCTGTGCCTTGATTTCCAATCTGAGCACATGGGCATTCTTGGGTTGTGTGATGGAGCTACAGGTATTCTGTGCCCTGTGAGATAACTGAGCAATATCCAGTGTATCCATAAGCATGGTCATGTGTTCCAGAGCAAAGTCAACCTTGTAGGGTAAGATGCACAAAGCCTTTGATTCTACTACAAAACACTACATGATTTGTTCATACAGTGAGGAGGTTAGGTTTATAGTGTCTGAAGTACAGGAGGCCAGACTGTGTACCACACATACTGGGCCCTCACTCTAGTTTCACAGCCTTGCTTTATACGCTTTTGTTTCTTTCCTTGCCTTGCTCCACACTTGCCAAGTGTCTACAGAAGTGTTCTTCTCACTGATATTCACCATCTGTGTTGGAAGAATTCTTGCTTCCAGTGCTTCCTGTCTTGATTTAACTCATACCAATTTGAGTAGGACTCGGTGGTCTGTGCTGGTGGCTGGGGAGGAGCTTGCACATCATGTGCTTCCTTTTGCAGCCTATGTATCTGGTGTGTGGAAGATGCTGACGGGCTGCCCAAGTCCAGCTACCCAGCTGTGCTCTTGGAAATTGCTGAACTGGTCCTGATGTTTGTACAAAAATACAGGAACCTAGAACAGCCACTCGGAAAAAGAACAGAGTTGATAGCTTTTATCTGCTTTATAGACTTATTTTAGAGCTGCAATAATCCAGATCCTATTCAGTTTTACTTTTGAGTTGTGAGGATTCTTCATGCTAGATAGTAGCTCTTTGTTAGGACTGTGGTTAACTTCTGAAGCCTCCCTGACCAAAAACGCAGAGAGCGAGATCCTGCACCTAGCACTGGCCTCTGTGTTTAATTGTAGTCTGTTTTAAGTTAGGTGAGCCTCAATCAAAGGGCCTTTTTGTTTCCCTTTTTCTTGCCTATGGAATCTCAAAGGACCAGTGGGAAAGTCTCTCCTGCCGCCACTGGATTGTGGTGTAGACCCTTGGGCATATGCCCAGGTCTTGTGGGCCCCTCTTTAAACCATGTCAAAGAAGAAGGAGATGCCTGAACCTAAGGCCCTGTCCACTGAGGAGGGCCACAGACCTGTGTGTACATGTCTTGGGTCTTGCCTTCTACTTCTTGTGATATACCAGGGAAGTGCCCTTCTTTGCTGCTGCATGGCTATGCTTTGGTCCAACCTTTTCCTGCCTTCCTTCATCTCCTTCAGAGTGCTATGAGGGGAGCAGTAGCAGGTCTTCTCTAGCCAGTTCCTTGGGAGGGCTCTGGCTTGTGGAATGGTAGGCCAGGTCAGTGGGAGCGCTAGAAAGGAAGCAGTGCTCTACAGTGGGCAAGCAGGGCAGAGCCTGTTCTGGTTTCTGGGAGTTGACTGCTTCTGGAGACTCTGTTTATTTCATGCCACTAGGAAATAGTTGGAAAGGTCCCAGTGACAAACATGGGCCTGTCGAGGACCCTCCTGAGCAGTGTTAGAAAGATGTGAATCTGCACTTCGTGATTTTATGATCTTAAGATTTAGTTATTTCAATCCCTCCTTGAGGCAGTGGTATGGGTGGACATAACAAGAAAAAACGTTTCTCTTCGTTTAAAAATTAGAAAATGGGCACGGTGGCATACAGCTGTAATCCTAATACTTGGGAGGCTGAGGCCAGAGGATGGTGAGTTCAAGGTCAGCATGGGCTTCATAGTTGAAAAGAGTTAAAGGGAAACAGACAAGCAGCTAGGGATATTATGATAGTACTGTCAGAAAAATATTAGATGAAGAGGAGCTGGTCTAGAGTGGGAACCATCTGTGGCAGGGATCAAGAATTGACTTTGGAATTATACCAGCACATGCTCACAGTGTTTGCATGTAAGCTTTGGTTTTGATGTGCTCCTTATCAGAAGTGTGAGAAGGTCACATGCACATACTTACTGAGACCAGCTCTCTGCTCTCTCTTCTGACCGGCATCTGCAGCTCTTTCTCTCTCCTGTGCAGTAGATGGTGTCGCAGCTGGAGCAATCTCAGAGTCAGAAAGAGCCTTACTGGATATTTGTTTGGGGCTCTCTTCCCATTCAGGTGCCCTTTCTCACTCCACACTCAGATTTTTAATGTGTCTATCAATGTTTGCTTTTACTTTTGCAGAGCACTTCTGGTGAGATTGGAAGGATGCAGTCATCCTGTTGTCATGAAGGGCCTGTGTGCTGAGTGTGGCCAGGACCTGACCCAGTGAGTACAAGATGGGGACTGAGGCTCAAGTGTCTGGCTCTCAGGTGGGCACTGAGGGCACTGGTGTGCAAGGCTTGATACAGGGTCCTGCTTCCTCTGCCCAGAGTTGGGCTGAGGACCTTGGCCAGTTTCCCAAGGAAAGAATCTTGTTTTCAGACCTTCACTTCCTCACACCCTAGATAATGCTGAGTAGTTTTCTTCAGTATAACTGGAGGACAATGCTTTTTTTTTTTTCCCCTCACTGTGAGATTCCAAATCACTTGCTATGTCGGGATCACACACCTCAATTCAGGATGTAGCCCAGTTTTGACAGTAAGCCTGCTTTTCTAATGCTCTTTGTTGATGACTGCTGATGTTGAGTGATATCTATTCCACAGTGTCGGAAGTGGGTGGCTGTCACTATTTTTATTTGTTTCCATATAATTGCAGGTGGCTTACATAGAGAATTGACTCTTAAACTGAGCAGTTCCATATCTGACCGCAGGTATGACCTGGAGCTCAGTTTCTCAGGTTTTCCTATTTTTAAAGGAAGGCAGCTGTCTGCATACGAGAGTTTTGTGCTGGGATAGCAGCGTTGGTTACCACTTGCTGAAATCACACCATTCATAGTTAAATAGATGTGCCTTCCACACACGGTTAACCAGACACCCTTTCCACGCTCACAGGTTGCAGAGTAAGAATGGGAAGCAGCAGGTACCACTTTCTACAGCGACTGTTTCCATGGTTCACAGTGTGCCGGAGTTGATGGTGAGCTCTGAGGTGAGAAGTCTAGCAGCTCCTGGGCTCTGTGGGAGACTCTGTAACAGGTGTTGGTAGGCATCATTTTTTAGGTGACCCTCATCTGGAATACTGTTCTCAATACTTGGGGGCTCCACTGGCTGCCATTTTCCAGTTTTCATTCACACACAACTTTCTCTACATGGCTGCTTTGAAGCCCCACAGCATTTGGTATTGTGTATCAGCAACCTTCTTCATGCTTTCAACACAGCAGCAGTGGCCTGAATTCCCCTTGAGCCAGACTTTCCTTAACATGCTGATAGGCTCCTAACATGGAGGCAGTGTTGATGGCTAGGAACTTGTCTGTGTTCTTAATAGAATTGAATTTAACTTTGAATCCAAATATATATACTTTGTCATTTTTCTTTTTGACTTTAGCAAGCTGAAAAACTAGGAAGAGAAGATCAGCAGCGACTACATCGAAACAGAAAATTGGTTCTTATGGTTGATTTGGACCAGACCCTGATTCACACGACTGAGCAGCACTGTCCCCAGATGTCTAACAAAGTAAGTGACTCCAGCTTTTCCCTTGGCTCTCACAGCTGCCTTAGGCCCATGATTTCATTCCAAAGTACATCGTCTTGTCTGAAGTGAGTTCCTGTGACCACCTAGATGTGAGAAACAGGTTAATTGGTTGTTGTGAGCATGCTCTCATATCTGTGCGTGGGCTGGCAGGTAGCACTGAAGGTGCCCTCTTACTGTAAGCATTGAGCTTTGTGTGAGGGTCACACTGGCTGGGGTCATACAAGATAGAAGAGTTCACAGGCCGGTAAGGACCTTGTAGGGACATAGAATGCTGCTGGGGACATGTTCTTGGGTAAAGGTATTATGTGGAGTGCTTTACATCTGGATGTCTAGAACAAGAGGATTTCTGGGTCTGTGTCACCTTTTTTACTTTAGCAAGCCAAAGAACTAGGGAGAGAAGATCAGCAGTGACTACATCGAAACAGAAAAAACTGGTTCTTATGGTTGCTTTCAACCAGACCCTGATTCACACGACTGAGCAGCACCTGGGAGTCACCATGAGGAAATTGAATTGTCCAGGGTGACATGGGAAGTGGCCATGTGTGGGATCCCATGCAGGTTAAGCGTGAATGGGAAATGAACCACTTGCTGGGAAGTTGAGGTTCAGGAACAAAAAGCTTTTAGTGCCTGTTAGAGACAGATGATCTAAAGCCTATAGTCATGCATACTATCAACAAGGAAGGCCTGGCTAGTGTCGAGTTGCCCCGTTTTAAAATACTGGTTGTTAAGCAGGTGACACATACACTATTTTAGATTTTGGGTACCACCACAGCTCTGCATGTGTCCTGCTGTTCATAGGTTTAGGGGTGGGAAGATGCTAGGAGCTGATCACAGTGTAGGGTGTTTCACAGAAGAGCCAAATTTCTTAGCTTGCATGAACCACTACAGATATGATGGTGATCTGGGTGATGACCACTGAAAATAATGGAATGATGCCAGTGTAGGTAGGGTTTGTGAAGATTAGCCTATAAGGCTGGAATTCTGCTTCCACAGCACAGCGTAGAGTTAGTTACATTGGTTATCTGTGTATCATGGGATCTTACAGGACCATATACTGTAGCTGGTGTCATAGAAGTTCTTACTAATACTTTATCATTTCAGTCACACCACTTGCATGTGTAATGAGCACTTTGAAGGGCACATATATAAAAGGGGCTTGGCTTCCCTGTATCCCAACATGTGTTGCTATGCTTGCTTCCTTTATTATGCCTTTGGAGTTGTACATTTTAAAGTAGCTTAATAAACAGTTTGAACCAGTTCTCACTTGTAAGGGACCCATGCTACACTGTCTGTAGGGCAGTGGCTTTCGGGAAACACAGATATTTACATTATGATTCATAACAATAGCAAAATTGCAGTTATCAAGTAGCAACAAAAATAATGTTATGGTTGGGAGTCCCCACAACATGAGGAACTGTGCTAATGGGTCATGGTGGTCACTGGTTGTGAGTCCCTGGGATAGGATGATTTAGGTGTGACTAGTCTTCTACTAATGTACTGCTGGGATACCCCTAGTCTGTGTCTAAGGGTACCTCTGGCTTGGGCCTTGAAGTTCAGCCCTTGAGTTGAGTTCCTTAGGTTTGGACACTTAGGGAAGGGCCATTTAATTCTTGTGAGCATCCATGCCTGTACCATTGTGGAAGTTGACTGTAGCTGTTGGACTTCTTACTGTTAAAAGGGGAAAGCTGATTCTAGAATCTTATTCTGTGTCTCTGGTAGCTCAGTACCATTCTGGTGTTTTTTTGTTTTTATTTGGGGGGGTGTTTGTTTTTTTAAGATTTAGTTATTTGTTTTATGTGTATGAGTGCTCTATCTGCATGTACACCTGCAGCAGATCCCAGTATAGATGGTTGTGAGCCACCATATGGTTGCTGGGAATTGAACTCAGGACCTTTGGAAGAGCAAACAATGCTCTGAACCACTGAGCCATCTCTTCAGTCCCCCTGGTGTTTTTGGTTTTGTTTGTTTGTTTTTGTTTTTTAGAGCTAATGAATATCTGGCCTAAGTAGTTAACCTTTTAATTGTTAAAGAAATTGGTATTTTTGCCGAGAAAATAATGGTAAATATAGAAGTAAAATGATCATAGCTTACTTTCCTAAGGAAAACAAACTTACCTGAAAAATAATAATGGGAATAAACACATTTCACCTGCCTGCAAGGTGACCTAGAACACTGTTTCCACACTGATGTGTGCTGACTGAAGCTGTGTCTCACCATTAGCAATTGTTACCCTAATTAGGAGCTCAGGACCCATCATAGGTATGTTCAGAACAGTGGCTGCAGTGCTGTAGTTTGACCCATAGGAGCATTGCAAAGCAGCAAATATATAGGTGATGTCACCAAGATAATAGCACAGATGGGACGTACAGCCTAGCACTGATCCCAAGATACTGTCCTGAGGCATGACGTGACTGAATAGTCACCACAGCCATTATCAGGCTATCCCAGGTGTGGTTAACAGATAGACAATGAGGTGGTTATAGTGTCCTGCTGTGCCAAGGTTTAGTGGTAGAAGATGCTAGAAGCTGATCACGGCATAGGGTGTGTTTCACAGTAGAGCCAAATTTGTAGTTAACAGGTAGTTTAGTAAGTAGTGTTGTGGACAGTTACAGTTATGAGAGGTAGTTACTGCAGCCTGTTGTTACAGTGGCTAGTTGGCATAGTTATCATGGTAGTTAGTGGCATCCGTTATCACGGATCTCCCCATGCCTCCCTCATGCAGTATGTGGCTCTCATGTGCCCTGTGCAGTTCCACATGTGACTTTGATGGGCCACAGCTGGGGTTCTCCCTGGGCAGTTCTCCCTGCATCCTCTTCTCACTCTTGCCTCTTGTTTACAGGGCATCTTCCACTTCCAGCTGGGCCGAGGCGAGCCGATGCTGCACACCCGCCTGAGGCCTCACTGCAAGGACTTCTTAGAGAAAATCGCCAAGCTGTATGAGCTGCACGTTTTCACTTTTGGTAGCCGTCTGTATGCCCACACCATCGCAGGTAAGTCAAGCACAGTATGAGGACTAAAAATGAATAGTGGCTGCAGGTTGTTTCCAGTTTTCAAGGGCATTCTCTTCAAAACAAGGAACGGTGCAGAAACTTGGGTTAGCACTGGCAATTGCAGTGGGAAAGTTGCCTGGGACCATAGGTGGGTGGGAAGAGAAAACTTATGTGGGTGTGTTTTCAGCAGTTGTTCCCTTAGCTGGGGTTTTTGGAGCTCTGTTGTCCAAGTGTATTTGTGCCAAATGCTTTAATGGCCAGCGTGAGTTACTCAGGACTAAGTGACTTCTTGTCTTGGTTGGACATGAGCTACAGTGCTGGCACGTCCATGTGCCCTTAGTGTGCAGTGACCACCAGGTGGCAGCACTGGCTGTCAAGTGAGTGCTGGCCATAGCCAGATAGGAAATTACTTCTAAGCCACTGTACATCCCAGTTACTGCCTGAGTAAGTGACACGGTCCATCCCAGCAGGCTTTTGGCACCTGAAGAGCAGTTGCAGAGCTTGTTCAGCTGAGGGCTTTAAACCTCAGAGGTCTCAGAGCTGAGGAGGTGGTTCAGTGAGGACAGCTCTTGCTGTGCAAGCATGAGGACCTGAGTTCAGATCCCCAGCATGCACTAAAAATCAAAATGGCCTGCCAATTTCTGAACCAGTGAGATCAGATGCCAGGTTTCAAAACAAAGCAGAAAACAACAAAAAGAAACAAAGCAAAAAGTGATAGGTGTTGACCTCTGGCCTTCATACATGCTTGCATGGCTGGGTACATCCACTACACACACACACACACACACACACACACACACTACACACACACTCTTCAAAGATACTTACAGATTGATCTCTGAATTTGTTGATCAAGTTGGGAGCTTAGAATATACTTTTAAACATTAGTGTTGTCGTAGCCTGTTTTTAAAATAGGCTTTGTCTTTTGGGTCAACTTTAGGTTCACAGAAGAATTACAGAAGTTTCCCATATACACTGTTTCCTCCATAGACTCTACCCTACTACATACACCTTACTCTAAGCACATGCTGCCTCCCACTGTCAACAGTGCCAACCAGAATGTACACCTACTATCATTTGTGAAACTACGCTTATACCGTATTTGTCATGACCATTGAAGCCACGTGTTAAAGCTGATTCACTTTGTCTGAGATTTAGTGTTTTAAGATTGTGACTCTGTACCCAGGACAAGGGATTTGAAGGTTTGTGTAATAGGAAGGTGAGCCGTCTCAGACCAGTAATGAAGAATCCTGTGCACTGACTGCATATTCTAACCTTTAATCAGTAAGGTGATTATTAGCAGGTGGCCTTGGAAGACTATGAAAGTGACCTCAGGGAGGTACCATCAACAGAACAACTACCACCCAGCAGTGAAGCTGCTGACCCCTTGATCTTGAGTTTACAACCTGAGAACTATGATGTGTAGCTCCCTGTTGGTTATACATTGCTCAGTCTGCCGTGGTCTCCTGTGGCAGACCCGACAACTAAGGCATCCCTATGTAAAAGTAGATCCACACCGAGGCTTGCGGCTTTCCCACTGAAACTCTGCCTCTTTAGGTGGTAATTAGTGACTCATGGGCTAAGAGGGATAATGGTGCAAGCTTTAGGCAGGTGAAGAGGAGACCCATCAGCAGAGTCTAATGAAGAAAATATCCCAGGTGAAAGAGCACTCCAGAACTTTTTAAGTTAAAGGTATGCCAGGGTATTAAAAAAAAAGTTAAAAATCATAGAAATAGTCATCACTGTCGTGTCCATATTTATTCCCTCTTCTCTTGCTTTGTGTGTGTGTATTTGCATAGTCTTACATAGTTTGTCTAAGTGTTCGTACACATTCATGCACATTCTTGTCACATAAGATTCTTACATCATTGTGATTGTTAATAAATCTGTCACACGGCTGTCTCTTTTTGAGCAATTGCATTCGTTTTTCTCTTTTATCATAAGATAAGCATCCATTGAGCATTCAACATGAATATACCTTTCTGTACTTTGGACTGGCTTCTGTGGGTGAACACCTCAGCAACTGTGCATCCTGTCCATCTAGTAGCAATGCCAGTGCTTCTTATTTGGGCGCTGTAGATCTTGTCACAGTTGGGACAGTTGCTGACACATCCTAGAGCAGCAGTTCTCAACCTCCAGGTTGAGTGACCCTTTCATAGGGTCACATATCAACATGTCCTGCATACCAGATATTTACATTACAATTCCTAACAGTAGCACAATTAGAGTTATGAAATCATTTTATGGTTGGGGGGGGGTCACCACAACATGAAGAATTAGGAAGGGTCTTGGAAATAGGAAGGTTGAGAACCACTTGTCTGTAGAGTCGTTCTTTGTTGTAGAAGCTATTTTATTGATCTGACCACATAAACCCAGCAAGGACCAGAATGAAGGAAGCTTAGGGACTGTCAGCAGTGAGCAAAAAGACATTTGCTTAAGCAAAGCCACATCCCGGGTTTCATCTGGGTCATACCCTCCTTAGTCCTTTTGACACTCAGTCAATGCGGTGCTGCATCAGGTCCTTGTCAGCAAGGCCCCAGTGAGGAAGGTAAGAGGAAAAGAAAGAATGCCGGGCAGCTTTTAGACCGGAAGCAGGAGAGAACACCTGCTACTTTGATAGTGTGTGTATTCATGCTGTTAACAGTGCCACACCGTAGGAGCCCACTAACAACCCTGGCCTTGGGGCTGCCAAAAGCAAAAAGACTCTGTTAAGAACATAAGTGTAAATTCTCCCAGGAACAATGCACGCCAGAGCCTGTGGATGGCTGGGGAATATCTAATACATCTGCTGACACTAGTGGTACTAATTGGAGGAGGGGTAGGTCAGCCTTTAGGAAGTGGGACTAGCGGGAAGAAGTGAGGTTAGGGCAGTGTTCTTAGGGGGACACTGGGAGCATGCACCTCCTCCTGGTATTCCTTCTGTGATGGACAATGCTATTGTAGGCCCAAAACAAAGGGTCCAGTAACTGTGGACTGAGACTTCCAGATCTGTTAGTCACAAGTCTTTCCTCCTGTGTGACAGTGACAGAAAGCTTACTACACTGTCTTTATTGGAGTACCCCAAATGTGGCGACCACCGAGGAAGAGGTGCATCCCCTGCCACGCTGTGCTGAGGCTACCTTTGCCACAGAAGCTTCATTCTGTGCCACTGACAGGCATTGAGGCTATCCATGGTCTCAGGCATCCTCTTGTATTTAGAAAAAGAAGCTTCATAGAGTGTGACATGGCAGAGTGATGTGTCACTCTGAGCAGCACCAGAGTGTGGACAGACCCACAACCATAATTCTGTGAAGTACAGTGATAATTTACATGCTTTATAGAAAACTGTGTGGCTTACATTAATGTTGCTGTAGGCAGCAAATGTGGTTTTGTTGTAGAAATTCTGATGTGTGTGAGAGAAGAGCAGAGCTGAGTGAGCAGGTCTCCGCTGTACAGGGCACAGTGTGGAGTGCTGTATGCAGAGCATAACCTTTGTCCTTTCTTCCTACAGGCTTTTTGGACCCGGAGAAGAAGCTTTTTTCTCATCGAATATTGTCTAGAGATGAATGTATTGACCCATATTCTAAAACAGGAAACCTTAGGTATGTACTTGGCTGAATTGTCCTAGAGATACCTTACTATCCAGTTTGCTCTCTAAAAATTTCTGTTGGGAATCAGAATTTTCCAGGAATTTAACCTCTCTTCTCCAACTTCTAGCATAACCTGAAGAGTACTCAGAAAGTTTGTTCCCATATTAGATCTACAGTCCTCCCACATGGGCCCAGCCTAGTCTTGCTCTGGGTGCTCTGGCCAGTCTTTGCTAATGTTCTGTTGTTGTGATGGGACACCATGACTAAAGCAGCTTTAAAGAAAGCATTTAATTGGGGGTTGCTTACAGTTTTGGAGGATTGGTATATGATCGCTATTGTGGGGAGCACGGCGGCAGGCAGGCATGGCGTTGGAGTAGTAGCTGAGAGCTTACATCTGTCTGATCCACAGTGAGGCTGGGTCTGGCCCATCACTCCCAGTGCTACACCTCCTCCAACAATCTCAAACAGTTACACAAAGCAGGAGCCAAGTATCCAAACATGAGTCTGTGGACCCATTCTCATTCAAACCACCACAGGTCCTAAGGGTCCTTCTGTGCCCTCGCTCCTATTCCCTCATCTGGACAGTTGTGAAACCTCTTCAGTGGTTTCTGTCAGAAACCACTGTTCAGTTCATTGTTTCTGTCAGAGTGGGGCGGTGGCCATCTGCCCTGCATGTGCTGGATGCTGGCTTGCGCTTCCCATCTCATCCATCTGTCTCCCATATCTCCCACCAGCTGGCCTCGGAGATTAGGCCTTGAATTTCAGACCTGTTTTAAGGCCTGGCTAGAACTCAATTGCTACAGAGTGCTGCACAGGCAGGAAACATGGACCACAGAGGTGCAGGTTTGGGACTCTTAAGGCAAAGTAGCCTAAAGAAAGTGCAGGGCCTGGAGGAAGCAGCAGTGTGACCACAGCAGCCGCCAGAACTTGACAGTTTTTCTTCACACAGCTTTCTGGGTTGAAGGATGAGGACACCAGTGCCAGCACCTCAGAGTTGGAAGTTATTAGGAATTTGCCTAGTATTCATCCCACTAATGTATGCAAACCTAAGCCAAAGTGTTATACCTTTCCTGTTTCTACTTTTTCTTTTTTTGTCATCTTTCTCTCTCTTTCCTGTTATCTCTAAGCTTTTGTGACACAACCAGCACCTCCTCAGTCCTATTTGGAAAGCAGTTTTGTATCTGAAATTTCTCACTTTGCACAAGATGTTTCTCATTTCTACCAAGAAAGGACTGTATCCACCATTGTCATGTATCAAGTGGCATTTGTTTCTATAGTGTGTTTCTCTCAAGACCTGGACCACAGCCGTTATGTATGGCAGATGAAGGCTTGTATAGGCATCCTTTTTTGAAGTTTCATTTTTCGATTAATCCGCAGACTTTAAGAAGTGCAGGGGTTTTTGTTTTGTTTTGTTTTGTTTCTATTAACTAGAAGAGAATGTGGCATGTTTATGTGAAGCAAAACCTCACTTTTTCTAGCTAGCATAGAGGGAGCAAACTGGGGGCAAAAGAAAGCATAAGGTAGCATTGGTGATTTATCAGAGTGCAAGGTTGTCTGAGGACTGGCTGTTAGACTCCAGTGGAACACTCTGGACAGTCATAGGCTGCTCCCTGCGGTATTCTGGGACATCTGAGGGTCCACTCTAAGGGTGCCAGATGAATACTTGGGACTAGAGCCTGGCCTTTGGGCTGTGTAGCTATGGTTATGAATGTAGTCTCACCATTTGTTTCCAAGAATTAAATTTTCAGAATTGTGTTCTAACCTATGACTGAAGTACTTACATTTTTAGTTTTCTCAAGGAGAACCAAGCAATGGAGGAAAATATTTTAATGTTACTCTCCCTGTGGGGGGGGGGGGGATAGTGAACTAAATGAAAGCTCCCTGTTAGAGTTTGCTTCCTTTTTAGGTGTTTGCGTTTTGCTCTTCATATAAGGTTGAACATCCTAGGCTGTCCTTTTAGCATAATAAAAGATGACTGCAACTAGCAGATTATTGTCTATATAACTGCGTGGTTTGCTTGTAGAAACCTCTTTCCCTGTGGAGACTCAATGGTTTGCATTATTGATGACCGAGAGGATGTGTGGAAGTTTGCCCCTAATCTTATAACTGTGAAGAAGTATGTCTACTTCCCAGGCACAGGTGATGTGAATGCACCCCCTGGATCCCGAGAATCTCAGACACGGAAAAAAGGTGGGTGATCTTCTCAGTGTAGAAACCACATTTTGATAAATGTTGATCTCTTATTTTTTTTTTTAATCTCTATAATGACTTATAAATTGAATATTCACTTAATTCTGGTTTGCTTTTTATTTGTATTTCTATTTTCCTGATGCAGTTGGGTTTATGTAAGAAAAAGTCAGATCATACTAGGGGCTGATGATAATAATTCCGTGGTATACTGCTTACCTGCCTACCTTGCACAAGGCCCCGAGTTCAGTCCTGAGTACTGGAGGGTGGGAGTGGTGGGAGACAGCACACTGTTGTAAGTTTTGCTGGGTGAGTAAGATTAAAGATGCTGTCTGAGCATCTAAGTGAGATGCTGCTCCATTTCACCCCATGTTTTCTTAAAGAACATGACCAGTTGACACATGACTGAGCTTCAGCCATGGCCAAACAGAAATGGGGACAAGAAAGGACTCAGTCTAACCCAGAACCACATGTGCACAAGAAAAGGGCTAGATACAGTTTTTCAAAAGCAAGGAAAACAGCCCAACGCCTAGATTTGTCTTTGTAATACATAGAAAAATTATACTAGTATATTTCATGATAAGAAAAATATACATATAGATCGACAAAAGAACCATACAAAGAAATGGGCAGATGATCACTGAGTAATGTCCACAGAGTCTGCCTTCAGGGAATTTCCAGCACAAGAATTTTATACCTAGTTAGATGGTCTTCTCGTATATACTGCTGAGAGAGAGAGCAAGAGAGCATTCCCAAGTGTTAGAGCTCAGAAAATAATTCAGAATTTGTTTTCCAGCCACCTATAAAATGAATTTTAAAAATGAGGGTTTTTTTTGGGGGGGGGGAATTAAGCTATAAATACAATGTACCTTTAATGTCATTAAATATAAAAGTTTGAAATTTGGTTCTAAAATCAGGCAATATCAAAACAGCGTTATAACGCTTACAGAGGAACACTAAGAATATCTGAATATACATCCCATGTCCTGGATTATACATGCCATAGAAGCGGGAAGGTCTGGGGTACAGTTGCTCCACTTGTAAGAGCCAGCCCTAAACAGGGACTCAGTCTGCTGCCTGTGTGGAGACTGCAGGGAAATGGAAACATGTCCATTAGGCACAGGTGAGCCAGATCTATCCTAAGGAATTCATAGTTCTTTTTTCTTGTTTTTCTCTTTTATGAAGACAGTGTTTCTATGTAGCCTAGGCCCTCTGTCTCGGCCTCCCAACTACAGAGATTAGAGGTGTGTATCACCAAATTCAACTTAAAACTTTTGGTTTTAAGTTTTTGGTTTCTTGAGATAGGGTTTCTCTGCATAGTCCTGACTGTTCTGGAACTCGCTCTGTAGACTGACCTTGAACTCACAGAGGGTCACCAGCCCCTGCCTCCTGAGTGCTGGGAAGGCTTGGTTTTAAGGCTTGGCTTATGGTGAATTTTAGTTTTGAAACAAAATGTTTAGAGTCGTGAAGTTAACTTCTGTAGTCACTAAAGTAAAATAAGAAGGCAAAACAGCTTTTCTAGGGCCTTATAGATGAGGATGCTGTCTTGGAAAGCCATGCCTGCATAGGCTGTAAACCAGAAGGTCTACATGGCCACAGGCCTGAGATGTTTATTGTTGAGCTCTTGGATCAGAAACTTCCTGAGGCCTGTGCTAGAGGACAGACAGTTCAAACCATCCTAGAGAGGGTTAAGGGTTAGTTTTGAATGTTATTTACCATTAGGTAACAGTCACCTTTCCTTTTGTGTGTATATTTAGTAAATCATTCTCCTAAAGGAGCCGAGGTCTTGGAACAAGCTCTGTCAGTGAAGGATCCTGAGGAAGGCAAACCTGCTCCTGGGGTGGAACAGAGCAATGGCCTTGGGAAGGCCTCCCGGGAGCTCAACGGTGGCGAGGCTGTGCCAGGAGCTTTTCCCACTAAAACAGATGAAAAGGATGCCTGGTCCCTCCCCCGGACCTCTCCTGCCAGCAACCCCAGTGGACAGGAGCTGACAGACCCTCCGGAGCTCACTGTGTCCTGTGACTGGGATGGCCGGACCACACCAGGGGTGCAGCCTACTCAGGGAGACTCCACCCAGGATTTGGATTTTGACTTGTCCAGTGACAGTGAAAGCAGTGATAGCAGCAAGTCAGAGGGTCAGAAGTCCTTCTCCTCTGCTTCTGATGGGGAGAATGAGGAGAAAAGAGGCCGGAAGAAGTCTCCAGCCACCCAGGACAGAACAAAAGTTCCGCAGGGTGGGCCCCCTGACATGAGTGGGGGGAGACCTACAGCAAGCCCCGTGGGAGAGTCTGGGCCAAGCCTCCACCCACATGACAAAGTGTCAGCCCTGGATACACAGGAGGAGGGTGAACGGGACAGCCTCTGTGGCCTAGGCAATGGCTGTGTGGACAGGAAGGAGGCCGAAACAGAGTCTCAGAACAGTGAGCAATCAGGTGTCACTGCAGGCGAGTCCCTGGACCAGAGTGTAGGGGAGGAGGATGAAGAGGACACAGATGATGATGACCACTTGATACACCTGGAGGAGATCCTAGCCCGAGTCCACACTGACTATTACACAAAATATGACAGATACCTCAACAAGGAGCTGGAGGAGGCTCCAGACATACGGAAGATTGTGCCAGAGCTCAAGAGCAAGGTGCTTGCAGATGTGGCTGTAATTTTCAGTGGTCTGCACCCAACAAACTTCCCTGTGGAGAAGACTCGGGAGCATTATCATGCCACAGCCCTGGGAGCCAAGGTCCTCACCCAGCTGGTGCTGAGCCCTGATGCGCCAGACAGGGCCACTCACCTCATTGCAGCGCGGGCTGGTATGTGCCACCATCCCTATTCCCATGGGTAGGGACATACAACCAGCAGTGCCCCCGGTGGGCACGCACTGTGCTTGAGCATGGCCCCTCTTTTCGAAACTAGATCATAATACTGGCGCACTCTTTATCATCCTGATGTTTTAAAAACAGGGCGGCTGGCTAGGGAGGTACGTCAGTGGATGAAGTGCTGCCACATATCCTGAGTTGGAACCTCCAGAGCCCATGTAAAGCCAGGCACAGAGGCGGCTGTCTATAATCCCAGTGTTCCTACAGCATGATATGCTGACAGAGACAGGATCCCAAAGCTTACGAGTCAGGTAGCCTGGTGTAAGCAGCAACAAACAACAAAGGCCCAATCTCAAGGTAGAAGACAAAAACCAATATCCAAGGTTGCCCTCTGACCTTCACGCACATACAGAGATATAAACGCACACAGGTTGATCATTGACTTTGGGTACAGTGTTTTTTCCTGGACACCTTTCACCTGTCTTGGGTCCCTGGAACAGTCACTTTCATGTTAGTTGTAACACGGTAGTAGTCGCTTCTTTAAGAAAAGCTTAAAGAAAACAAATAGTTACTGTTTTAAATGGTCCTAATAAGCAATTGGACTGTTCCTAAATAAAGATCATCCAAGCTATCTAGGCACTGCTTGCCCCCTTACAATTTTTCCTCAACAGTAGTCGGTGAGTTAGGGCTTTCTAATGCCTCACCTCTAGGCTCTGCAGGGCTGTGTCAGGATGGCCCATTCTCATAGTCTCTCCAAAGGCTGCAGTTTTGTTTGACTCTGGCTCTAGACTTTACTGTCATTTGGTCTGTAGGGCATTTTTCACAGATCAATGGGAATCAGGCAGGCTGTCTGGCCCCAGCACCACCTTTTGTCTGAGGAAGAAATGTATCATCAGCCTTCCTCACAAACAAAGGGTTTTCCTTCCAGAGCACTGAGAGCACAAATCGGGTCCTTCCTTGTTGTATTTTGTGTGCACCTGCTTGTGTAAGGACTGTTTTAGTGCCTGGTCCACATCTCCATTTTGTCAGGTTCTGAAGCTCAGTTCTCTATGGACACTTCAGCCATAGGGACAGTGGGATGTGAGAATCGTGTTCTCATCCTGCCTTTTCCTTTGAAGAGAGTGACTTCCTTGAAAACAAAGCTTGTCTGGGCCTCAGTTGGCCATCTTACAGCATGGGGTTACTGAGCTATATACAAAATAGCTATAAGACAGGGCAGGATCAGCTGTACACAGAGTGAGGAGTCACTCAATGGGTGATCAGGAGCCCTCAGGGGGCCCCTGGGACACACAGGAAGGAGTGTGTGAGAGAGGGAAAAGGGCCGGGCCAGGTGTCATACCTGTAAAGGAAGCCCTGGAATTCAAAAGTGACAGGATGGCTCAGTGTGGGAGAACTGACAGGGCCTCCCGATCTCTTGGCATGGGTGGTGCCAGAGCGCAGGTAATAGACAAGCCTGGAAGGCAGGGATAATTTAAGGGTTAGGAAGTGGTTTAGGAGCAGACATCCTGTTGGCAGAGGTTGAATGCCCAGTAGTGAGGAGGATGCTCATCGGTAAGCCTGGTGTGCAGCTCCATCCTAGCCCCCCTGTGGTACCACAGGACAGGCAGACTGACCCACTGTCTCTGCAGGCACAGAGAAGGTACGCCAGGCACAGGAGTGCAAACACCTGCACGTGGTCAGCCCCGATTGGCTGTGGAGCTGCCTGGAGCGCTGGGACAAGGTAGAAGAGCGACTCTTCCCACTCATAGATGAGGATGCCCGGGCGCACAGGTAGGTTCCCTCCCATGCACACCATCCTGATCTATGCTCCAGGTCCTCCTACCAGTTCCCTGGGATGTCCAGCCACAAGCAGGCCTCTACGTGAGGCCCTTGTGATCTTCCCAAGCTGGGCTGGGAGTGTCTGTGAACTTGGTTCTTCTTTATACCCAGCATTGTTTTCAGGGGGAAACTGAGCTCTGCCTGGATACAGTGAGGAAAGCCTTATATGCTGGAAGGTGTCTATCCAAGATCCATAATATATCAGTTACTTGTTCCAGTGCTGTGATACAGTACCCTGTCAGACGAGGGAGGGGTAGTTTATGCTGTCATGGTAGGGAGGTTCTGGTAGCAGGTGCTTGAGGCAGCTGGTCACATTGCATCAGCATTTAGAAAGAAAGAATGGTAAATATTGATGTTCAGCAAGCTTTCTCCTCTCTGTGTAGTGTAGGACCTGAGGCCAGAGTAGGTACACCACCTACTTGAAGGGTGAGTCCTCTCTCCTCAGTTAATGTGCTCAGAATAAGCCTTCACAGGCTTGGCCAGAGGCTTGTCTCCTAGGTGATTGTAGATCTGTAGAGTTAGTTGTTATTAACCATTACAGACGCTACCCAGCTCCCACGGCTGCGATGTTCCTGAAAGGGGTCTGTTGTGCTCAGCCTGGTCTTGGCCTCCACAGAGTCATCTTGCAACTCCTCTGCGGACTCAAGGATGGGCAGCTGTTAGCATCCAGACAAAGCATTGGGTTGGGGCTTTTTTGTAGTAAGATGCAGTGTGGGATTCAATAGTAAATCCTAGTTTGCAAACATCTCTTCAGTGCTAATATTATTACACAAATTATATAAAGGCTATTCTAGATCTCAGAACCAAAGAGAGGGTGGTGGGGTGAAGGCCGTGGAACAGGTATGCAAAATTACTCAAAGACGGAGGCATATGGGAAAGTGGAACTTCCCATCTTTATGTATTTATGATGAGAGGCTTGTGGTTGTTAGGGGCAAGTGACAAGTACAAATGCCAGTTTCAGAGAGTATCTCTGGTCATCAGCTCAAGCAGATGTCAAAGCCATGAAGTACAAGGAACTGAAGTTGTCTTGCCAAGGCAGAGGGGTTCCTCCAGCTGGTGGTTGAGCATCTGCTATTTTTCCACATCACTGTGTTCTAGAACTCAGAGTTACAAATCTTCCATCTGAAGCATTCATTAAGAAATTGAAGGCGCTTGTCATGTGGAGTTTAGCCGTAGTCTCTGATGCATATCACCACATTCCGGTATCCACATCCTTACCATTGTGCCTCTCTTTTATTTGTGTCCCTGGGCCATATGTTATTGATAATGCACTTGTTCTCATCCCACAGGGATAACAGCCCTGCAGCCTTCCCAGACAGACAGAATGTGCTTCCAACAGCCTTGTTCCACCCAACACCCATCCATTCCAAGGCTCATCCTGGCCCCGAAGTTCGGATCTATGACTCCCACACAGGCAAACTCATCCGGATGGGCACCCAGGGTCCTGTACCAGCTCCCTCCAGCGCCCCACTTATCCCTGGGGAGCCTTCCTCCTTCAGGTATGTTGTGGCACATGTAAACCTCCTTTGCTGAGAAAATAGGCATGTGAAATGTTAAGTTCTAGTTTTCTGAATTTACTAAGATGATTTTGTTGTGCTACAGTGTAGAAAAGTGACATTTAAGACTCAATCTCTGTTTGGTCTTAAGTTAATGCTGGGCTGCCTGCCTGACGATGGTGATTTTCAGCACATAGAACACCTTCACTGGACCCTTCTGTTTATTCTGCCTAGCCTCGTTTCCAAAACCAAAAGTAGAGGAACCCTTGCTTTAGTTTTGCACTATTCTGTATGAGTCATGTGTCTCTACAGGGTGCTCGGTGCTGGCAGGGTATTCAAAAGTATCCTTGGGTGCCCAGTGGAGAGAAGGGTCTCCAGGTGCTCTGACTTTCCACCTAGGTCTGCCCTCAGCAGGCACTCAATCTTGGCCACCTGGACTCTTCCACATACTGAGAGAGGGGATTTTATCAGAAGGGTATGTGAGAACACTTGGGTATATCAAAAGTCATCTGATGGCTGGGTTGGTGACGCCCCACAAGTGACAGACTTAATACTGCCCATTTTGTTAGTGCATTCTTAGTCACCACTGTCCCTGTGAACCCTTATGGAATGGAAGCACGCCCTGCTTGTTCACATAGAGGTTTTGGGCAATAGATACCATGTTCAGCTGGCAGCCGGTATGCAGCCACCTGCCCGCTCCCTGTGCACCTCCAAAGATACTGAGATCATCCCTGGTAGTTGCCCTTTGCAGTCAACAGCTCAGAGATATGATGGGGTTGGTTCTGCTCTGATTGCAAGTGGACCCTGGCAGGCCTGAGTAATTTGCATGTTTTCAGCAGAGTAGTTTTAGAGCTGAGCAAGAACTTAGTCCCTCTGTCCGCACCCATGGCCCAGCCTCAGTGACGCACAGGCAATAGGAAACAGGATTGGCACAAACAGAAAAGCCAAGATGTTTTTTCGGATAATGGTGTGAAGTAGCTCTTCTGCTTCCTCCATGCACCTTGGAATGCACCCGCTGCTTTGCGATTTGAAGCAAAAAGTGTCATCATTACTGAAACTTAGTCACTCACCTGCTGGAGTGTATCCACATGCTGCTACTTACCATCTGTACCATCACATTACCAAAGTGAGGTCACTGACTTAAAGGTTATTAATATTTTCAACTGTAGTACAGTGTAGCAGCCATTTCATCAAAGCATGGTGCAGTTAGCCCTGATACCCAGAACAGTAGACCTGTATGCCCTGGTGAGGTCTGTGTGCTGGTCGTAGCTGTGACAGTGGGCTGTCCTGGGAAGCTAATGGGTATCAAGAAGTTTGTGAGGGCAGCCTCTTGTGATGTGGGCTCGCCATGAGCGTGCACTGCAGCACACTGCCTCTTATATTCTTTTGCTCCTTTTTCTCTACTGAGTTCTTTTGGGAGGAGGTGTCGGGTTGGCTTGACTTATGAAGGTCTGTCAAGTAAAGAATATAATGAAGCCCTCTACATGCCTTGGTTAGTACCATGGTGCCACAGCTTTCCCTACCTGTGCATGTCATCAGTTTTTGAATGGTATAGAGTACTAGGTATTTTCCTCTGTAGCAGGCATCTATGACTCGGACATTTACTCATTCACTGTCTATGACATTAAGTTCAGTGTAGATTCACTCTACATTTTTTTGTTGCTGAAATTTTTCACAATTTGCCCTGAGCCTCCTTTCAGGTTCCTTTTTGATTAATACTATTTGGCAAATTCTATAAACCCTTAAAGTGTAACCTGATCCCAGATCACAAGGACAGAAGTTTTGACACCTGTCAGAGCCACAGTGCAGAGCCTAGCCAAAACAGGTTTGAGGTTGCAGTCACACCCATGATCCTGAGTGAACCATTTGTATTGTAGTGTGGGAAGTCTGAGTCTGGCTCAGAACACTGTGTGTGTTTTACTGTCTTAAAGTACCTCAGGTGAACATTTACTCTTTTGCCAAAGTGTCTTTTGAAATGGTGAGGATATCCTCCTTTCTGAGGTCTAGGTCCAGGAAGAAAGAGGATGAGTATGCAAGGGCACAGCTGTTGGGGGTGGGGGTTCTGTACTCCTAGAACCCACATAAATGCTGACTACAGTGGTGTGCATCTGCAGTCCAACTGCTGAGCAGGTGGAGACAGGCAGATGCCTGAAGTTCAGTGACTGGCCAGCCTGCCTGAGTCAGTGAGAGGCCTTGTCTCAAACATGCAGAGTAGAGGATGACTGAGAAGATACATGTCAGCCTCTAGCCTCTACACACACATGCACATACATGTGTGAGCATGCTCACACTACATACATTATATCAAAGGCCAAAAGAATGCCATTGCCTCAGATGGGTAGCAATGGCAAGACATCTGTCCACCACTCATACCTGCCATCTCGCCACTCTCTGCTTGTGTGACACATGGCCATGGAGTAGAGCCAGGGGCCACAAGGTGCAGAACAGTGGACAGTTGGAAGTTGGAGGTCAGGGTGGAGTGGGAATGTTTTAAAGAATCTTCTAGCAAAGCTCCATAGCAGAGAGTGCTGTAGCAGAAAAAGTAAAACCATGTGGTACCAAAGAGCTTAGAACCAGGAGAGGTAACATGGAACTTGTTGGCCGTGGGTCTGGGCACATCGTTTGATGTGGGACACACATGCACCCAGTTGTGAAGGCAAGTGTGGTCTCGGGACTGAGCTAGATTCCTGGAATCCACATGGTCAGTGCATGTGTAACTAACTAGGTGACTTCAAGAGGAGCCAGTGACAATGGAGAGAGACAAAGCATTCGGGTTGTAGGGACTGGGGAGGTGTGATGAACACTAGCCTCCATGTATCACTAAGTACAGAGATTCCATTCCAGTGCTGCCTGTTCATTCAAAAGTGAAATGTGCTTGTGTTTTGCTGAGGGTGTCTAAATGGGTTCAGCATTTGGTTGAGCTCTGGCAATGTTTACTGAGAGTGCATGTCCTTTCACCCAGGTTTTGCTTTAGGATCTGTGGCCTAGAAGTAAAAGCAATAGTCTGAGGACAGTGGAGTGGGGTGCAATATTTGGAACTCTTTAGTTTCTTTCTTGTCACAAATAATCATAAAGCTATCACAAAAGACAATAGATGGTGTTAGGAACAGCCCCCATGACCAGCCAGGCTGTGGCTGTGTCTGCCCTAATGTTGCTCTCTGAGCTGGTGTGTGCTGTGAGACCATAAAGGCTGTGCACTGATAGGAAGGGACACGGGGAGTTGAGGCCACTGTGGCCTCCAGGATCTGAGAGTCAAAACCAAGACAGGGGAGGACCAAGCAGGAGCCTGGTGACTACAGACTTCCTTTCTATTCTAGATTGTTGACTTCTTCTAGATTGGCTCAGCCAACAATAGCTGTGGAGGGAATGTGCCTTGATTAACTGAGAGAGGCAGATGGGTATGGAAACGGGGTGAAAAAAAAATGGAAACCTCAAAGCAGGATTCCGGGAAAGTGTGGACATTTCCTGGGGGTAGTAGAGGCTGGGCACAAGAGCCTCTCAGTCCCTATGAAGTTGGGACACTCACTCCAGAGCTATACGAACCCCCCTCTGGAGATTTTGTGCAGGTCCCTTTACATGGCTGTACTAGGGCAAATCACTGGTTCTAAGTGATGGCTCTGTGGAGGTCCGAAGGTTGGGGTTGAATTTTGAAGTTCAGATCTGGGTCTTTCTAGGGCCCAGTCCTGTCCTGCCCAGTCCTGTCCTGAAGCCATCTCACACCTGATGGATGCTCCGAGGTTTTGACTTTCGTGTCAGGAACTGGGAACACCCTAAGAATTCCCCTTCGAGCACAAAGTCTCAGTGGTCAAGGGGTGCACATTTCTGTTGCTGGCTGTTCTGCAGTGTTATTATAACCTGATAAGGGGCAAGAAGGAGCTGTGCATTGAAGGCTATTTCTGAAATTCAGTTTCTAAATTGCAGTTGGACAGCAGTGCTTCCAGAATTTAAAGCAGCCACAAAGTCAGTATGTGCTGGTGTGCACCTGCGCAACACCTGTGCAGTCTGCTTTCCACGCTGCGGAAACCAACTCAGCTTCTCATTTATTTTTCCTTAAATAAAAAGCAAAGGCACCTTGTCTTAAGGTGAGTACAGTGTTAGGTACAATATATTTTTTTTTAATTATTTGACTTTGTTTGAAGTGTGTGTCAGTAGACTAGGGATTTCCAAGACAAGTGAAAAGTAATTAAGTGTTGTCTGAAAATAATTTGTATATGGTAGGCTGATCCTCAGCAAAAGCTTTAATGTGGCACCAGAGAAAGCCGTGTTCAGTGTGGAGCTGCCTCCTGCAGCTGTAGGAACCAGTCTCTGGCAGTGTACGACGCCAGGGAGGTGACTTTGGTGACATTTTCTTCTTTCAAACCTGGAAACATCTTGTGCAGCCTAGATGCCAACTTGTCTTGGTACATAAAAGGATGAGAAGGAGTCATCAAGTGTATCAGTTGTGTAGACCTTACGAAGGAAGGTGGCTTTGTATACCCGCACCAAGATGGCATCTTAGCCTAATTCACTTTGCAGGCTGCTAGGTAACCTGTCAGGTACCCATGCTTTTCTCATAGGAGTGCACAGGAAACTTATAAACACTGCAAGGTCACGGTGTCAGAGCCGCTTACTCATGACCCTGACTTCAAAACTGATGAACTGACGAATCTACATAAGGAAAATGGGGGCCTTGCCTTTATTCCTCTCTGCCTATGTGTCTGCACACAGAGATCTGTTTGTCTGGGGAGCCAGGAGCACCCGAATTCAGTCCTTGTGGGTGTTGTGTCCACTAAGGAATGGAGCTGACAGATCTGATCTCACCTTAGTCAGAGGCACTCTGGCAGGACTCCTTTTCTGGGTGAGGAAATCTAGTGTGTTTCTCCTAACACCACTCTGTGGAAAACTCCCTTCTGATTTAAACTAGAGACTTCTTCCCATACTTGTCAGACTTTGGCTGACTCTCATATGCTGAGGCACTGAACAAGTAAGTGTGTTCTGCCTCAGCTTTCCATGTTGGTGGTTGGCACCTGGTGATGTCTCTTTTGTAGTCATTCTCACAATTACAGATATCCACAGTGGCCTTGGAAGCCAGTCTACAGTGTTGGCTGTAGAGAGTCCTTGGGCCCACCCCAGACCCTCAGCATAATGGCATCAACCACTCTTCCAGCCATTCTACAGCTTGTGTGGCTCCTGCTTTGCCTGTCACAGGACTCCTGTGTCTGCTGGACTTCCGGGATTCAGCCTTGTACCTCCGTCCTGGGCCTGGAACTCTCTGTAGACCCATTGTGACAGGGCGCTTGGCAACAGCACCAGGTGCTGTCCTTAATGATCATTGTCACCAGGCTGCGAAGTTGTAAGTTTTGCTTTGTATTTGTTGGCTAAGAATACAGTTTAGTCTCCCAGACTTGTCGCTGAGTGAAGTCAGGGCCTCCTGCAGGCACCCATTAATGACACTCAGGGACAGTAAATGGTGGTTTGAGAGCAGGCTGTGTGTGGTTAGTGGATTATGTCCATCTGATTGCCACTCTAACTTGTTGTCTAAAGTAGAGTGAGAGGCCCCCCTTGGCCTGACTGAACTTGCTAAGATGACAGAGGTCCTGTCTGGAAGCTAGAGCCTAGGAAAAGGCCAAACATGGCTCTCTGAGGGACACTGAGCTATGAGCATTCATTGAATATGCTTAATTTGGGTGAAATAACTGGCTTTGCCCATTCTCTAATTTTTTGGTTATTACTGTTAACATCTAAGTCTTTGTTTTTCATTTAAATGAATGTTTTTCTCAGCCATCTGTACGTTTCACCTTTCAACTGGGCCTTTGATAGAATAATAAGAGTTTTTACTGTGTGAATTTTGTGATATTCTACTTACAGCTTTTCTGTTTGTGAATTGTGTTTCATTGTTGAGATTATTACTGACAGCCTAGCCCTCAGATTTCCCTAACCATTTAATTCTGTTTCTCTAACCATGTTTTATTCTTACCATTTATATATACTTAAATAAGTTCTGTTTTGTGTCAGGTTTGGGTTTTTTTGTTTTGTTTTGTTTTGTTTTTTGGAAGGAGGGTGTTATGATGTGGGGGGGGGGGGTGCACACAGGAATACATGTGGAAGCCAGAGGTTAGTATCCCATAGTATCCTCATTTGCTCTTGACTTTATAGTTTAAGACTGAGTCTGAGCTCACCAGTGTAGTAAGCAGGCTGACCAATTAATTCCAGAGATCTCCCTGTCTGTCTTTCCAGCACTGGGATTAAAGGAGCATTTGTGACCATGCCAGACTTGTACATGGTTCTGAGGACCCCAATTCAGACACTCATATTTGCATGACAAACACTTTTCTGAGTCCTCTTCTCATCTAGAGTCACTTTCTTTAGAAGTTATGAGGTCTTTTGTCAGCCCCCTCTCACCCTACAGGTGCATGAGGCCATGGGGGATTGACCAGTTAGTTTTTTGAGACTGTCTCACTTTTTAGACCAGCGAGGCATGGAACATGCCATCTTCCTGCCACAGCCTCTCCACTGCTGGGATTACAGGTATGCATCACCACACCCCACTAAAATACCCTTGATCTTCATTTGCAGTTGTCTCCAAGTCAAGCAAGTACATTTCTCTGGATCTCAGTACATTTTCCTGGCTCAGTCTGTTCCACTGACCTCAGGACCTAAGCACCTTTCTTTCAGTCTTGAGTGGAGTATTGTCTTGTGGATAGGTTGTTGAGAGCTGTAGGGTTTGGTGCATCCTCCTTATTACACTGGGGACCGTGTATCTCCTTCCCTTCAGTAATGGAGTCTCGTTACTGATGGCTGTGGATGTTGTCAATGACTATGTGTATTATGAACTAGTATGAACATGTGGTTTTCTTCTTGAACCTGCTTCTATATGGGTAATTACCAGGTTTGGCTTTTATTAAATTTATGTACTTGTTTTTAGGAGGGAAGGCGTGTGGCCTTGGGGGATATACCACAGAGCGAATAGGGTCGTCACAGGACAACTTACAGGGGTGTGTCTCACCTCCTACCACGTAGGTCCTGAGGATCAAACCCAGAGTTAGGTCAGCAAGTTTGGTAGCACCTTCATTTGGATCATCTCCCTGACCCACTGATTGGTTTAAAACAAACAAAAAAAAACAAAACTTATCTTTCAACTCTTGTAATGGAACTATTTTTATAGGTTTGGATACATTGGCAGACAGACCAGCTGTGAGCCTGTGACACATTTCCCACTCTATGCATTTTCACATGCTTCACAAGATGGCTTGAGTAGCGACCTCTCCTTTTCCTTCCTTCGTTGAGCCTGTGGAGAGCTGGGACCACACTTTTGAATGTCTTTGTGTTTCAGTGATACTGACTAGACTTCGGGTAGGCCTTCTTGGGCCCTGATACCAGAAATCATTTCTGTTTTTGCATGTCACTCTTGTTGGAGACCGCTTCTAAAACCCAGTTATTTGCACTTGAGAAGTAGAAGCAAGAGGATCAGAAGTTCAAGATCATCCGCAGGCCAGCCTAGATATACTCTTGTCTTCAAAACAAAACCAGTTATTTAACTTACTGACCTGTGATTGTTCCCTTGTCTTCAGCTCATGGTGTCTGGTGTCTTCCTCTTGCTTGCTTGCTTTCTTAGTATGTTTGTTATAGCAAACATATTGCAGTGCAGTTCAGGAGACTCCCTCAGGACAGGGTCTTCTGTGGTGTCCTAACCTGCTGTGTCCTCTGGGGGAGGGTTCTAGCAGGCTTGTGACCTGTGAGTGCATCAGAGTCCATTCCTTTCCACAAGGGAGGCCAATGGTGGGCTCGCTGTCCCTTTGTCTGTAGCAGTCTTAACTCCATTCCTGCTAGTTATATTGCACTGTAAGGCTGCAGGCCAATGGCTCCATTTCCTAACGTTGGAAGCATCTGATCCCTCTGGTTTCTGAATTTGCTAGGCATGCTAGGCTTCTTCCTATGGGAATAGGAAAGCATCTTTCCTCACACTGCTTCCAACATGCTTTTTGTTTGGTTGGTTTTTTGTTCTTGTCTTTAATTGCAAGTTTGATCACTGTGTGTGCTGGTATGAATTTTGAGAGTGTGGAGTAAAGGATTCCTTCAGCCTCTTAGTTAGGTTAGGGACATTTCTAGCCATTGCTTTTCTGGTTCATCTCTGCCTCTCTTGGAAGTCCTCTTACCTGAGTTTTCAGAGCTGCCATCATCCTTTCCTCTCACAGTTGTGCTTTCTCTCTGTCCAGTCAAGGGGATTTCTGTGAGTTTGACATGTGAGTTTACTGCATTCCCCCCCTTTTCAGCTTGCTACCACGCCCACCTTGTGTATTTGTTTTCATTATGCTTCCATCTCTTAGCTGTCCTTCAGTCTTTTCACCTTCTGTTTTTTGCTAGGGTTTCTTTTTTCCCTCATCTCTTTCAGATGTATTTGTAATTGATGGTTTAAGTCTTTTTGTCTTTGTAAGATAAAAAGGTCACCTGGGAGTTGACAACCCTCTGTTGATTGCCCTTTCCATCAGTTGGAGGTCTTCTTATTCCTGTACAAGTAATTCACATTGAAGCCTGCCCACTTTCCCATCACATTAAGAATCTGGGTCTGGTTTATCCTCCAACTGACAACTGATATTGAGGTGGGGGAGGGGTGGCATTGTGTGCTTCTTCTGGTGCCGACCATGTAATGGGCTTGTGCTATAGAGAGAGATGTTAGACTGCAGGCTTTCTACCTGAATCCTCCCTGCCTTCATTAAGATGCCACAAGCAGGGCAGCAACTGGGTATTTGCCTTGTGTGGTTAAGAGTACAATTGATACTGTCTAAAGATCATTATCAGTTAATTTAATATAACATATTAAACCATTGTCTGTTAACATTGTAAATAAAGTTACTTCTTCAAATTGAGAAGCAGTATAATGGGAGTACTTTTCATTTTTATGACTCTGTCATACTTTCTCTTTTGGGTTTGGTTCTTGGAGTAACTGGCCTTCACGTAAGGGCGCCCTTGGAAGAGCAGGAACTCAAGGTACTCCAGGAGGTCCCTGGGAGCTGCAGCATGGTGATTGCAGTGTCTTACAGGTCCATTTTTCATGCACCCAGAGCCTGTTAACCCTTCACAGAGCTCTCTTGGCCCTGTCAGACCCAGGATGGATGTGAGCCAGGGATGGCCTTAACAGTGTTGACCTTTGAAGATCAACAGTCAGCTTTCAGTAGAGGTCTTTTCTGACGTTCAAACTTGGTTGAAACCATTAGACACCTTTACAAAGAAGCATTGTACATTTATTTTTAGTAAAAGGAAAACTCCTGTGATCTTTTTCCCTGTTTATCTTTGAAGCTGTAGGTGTTGGGAGTAAACAGTTCTGGCTATAAATGTGGTCAGTCAGATGTCTGGGGCCCTGTTGCTATACCCAGATAGGAAGTGTGGTGAGGGAAGAAGTTCTCTTCAGGCACTTGGTACTCAGCATTGGACAGCAGCAGCTTGTGGCAATAGGTGGCACCTTCTGGTACTACCTACTGTTCTCTGCAAGCCTTAGCTGTCTGGGTTCTTCGACCTCCAAGTGTTTATAAAGGTTCTGCAAGTGAACAGCTCCCTGTAGGCCTAGGAGAATTGGAATTCCTTAGATATTGGTAGCAGTTGGCATTGGAACTTCATGCAGGCTTACATGCCAGGTTCCCTAGCCCTTGACAGCAGCTGGTATTGCATTGTCCAAGCCTGGGGTGGCTTAGACTCTAAGGGCTGAGCAACATTCTAGAAGTCATTTAGCTACCAAGGCCCATGGTCTCTCTCTGTAGTGCTGTATAGTCTCTTCTTTAGCCTCAGTTCTCCCCTTGTTTCTGTCCTGGCTATCCTGAGCTCTTCAGCTGCCAACCTTACCACTTTGGCAACTCTGTGTACCAACTGTTCAGCTGTCACTGCCACTCTACCGCCTCTACCCTGACTATGACTATGACCCTGCTGCCTTTGCTACTTTCTTTATCTTGCCGCTTAGCTCACTCTCCTAAAAGTAAGCAAAGATTAAAGAGAAGCCTAGTGTTGTATCACAGGAGATCATTGCCCATCTAGCTCACCAAGTGAGCCCGTCATCCTGTTCTTTAAAGCCAGAGGAGGGGGCTTTCACAGTACTCACAGCACTACCCTTTGGTATCAGTCGGTAAAATCTCTGGTAGGCTACCAGGAGACGTGTTGTTCCTTGAGTCTAGGTAGAAATTGTTTTAGGGTCACCTAGAGCTTACCAGGGCCTGGCTTGTGATAGTAAAAACTCTGGTACAGAGGGCTTGAAACAGGACCTGGGACAAGGAGCTGAGGTTGCTAGGAGCTTGTCCTACAGTGTCCACGGAGTGCTCAAGAATGGCCGTGCTGCATAAAGATAGTTCAACCAGCTGACAGTTTGAGTTAACCAAAGCAGCAAGGGAGAGTCCAACAGCTGCCAATAAGAGCCTGCTTGTCTCAGCCCCCAAATCCTTGCTTATTTACAAGAAAATAACATGAGGAGTTTGTACTGTAGCAAGTTTGTGAACACTGATAGCAGTGCTTAATTGTTTTAAGAGTCACCACATCTGTTTTATAAAGGCAGTGTTGGGCTTCGGCCACGCACATCCTGATCATACTTTCTGCTGAACTGTTTGACTATAGTCAGACTGAATTAGGCATGTGGAGTCTTAATTTTTGAAAAGTAGAGACTGCACTTTTTCAATTTCTGGGTAGAAAATCGTTTACCCTCATTTAATAATACTTGGTTAGCCTAATAGAGCTACTTTTTAATTTTGTGGTTTTGAGTTAATGCTCCATTATTCTTTATTACATATTTTGTGTTTATGTGTGTGCTCGAATACATGTATGTGTGTAGGTAAGCATGTATTATGGCATCCTTGTAATTGTCAGAAGACTTGTAGGTATCAGTTCTCTCCACCATGTGGATCCTGAGGATCCAATTCAAGTAGTCTGGCTTGGCTGCAAGTATCAGCTGTGCCATCTTGCTGGGTCCTACATTTTTCTTCATGATAGTGAAGTCTTGTCACCTCCATGGTGACTGTGACAGGCAGCCTGGGACCCATCATTGCCTGGGCAATGATGCTCGTCTTTACTCCATTATGGTGCTTGTCTCACTCCTTTACCTGGGGAAGGATCTGTTCTAGAAACAACTGTCTTACTCTCTAGCACAGGCTGCCCTCAGACTCACAACAGTTTTCCTGCTTCTGCCTTCCAAGTCCTAGACTGTGCATGTGAGCCACTGTGCCTGGTGCACCATGAGTTTTGACATAACCTTAAACATACATAAAATACACTCAGTGAAGTTTGTCGCATCTAGATGCACATTGCAGACAGAAGCTTTTTCACTAAGTTTGCCACTAACAATACCAGTTTAACAGGGTGTTGGGGGGTCCCAGGTCAGAAGTGTCTTTGAGGCTTGAACTTGGTCCTTGCAGCTGATTGTTTACTGTGTACAATAATCTAATGTTTCTTCCATGACCGTTGTAAGCAGATTGATTCCCCTCCATTGATAGCTACCTCCTTAATTCACCATTCCTGTCTGTGCTCTGAAGAGAATGTAAATGTCACTTTTGTTTTCTTTTGTGTCATATGATTCTTGGCTTTACTCGAGGTAAATGACGCTCCCTGATGATTTCTAGCAAACCGTTTGTCTTCCTGTAAGTTTTGTGCTCAGGTCAAGATAGGTGATACCCCATAGTCACAGTGGTTTCTCTTTAAAGCAGCTGGGTGTGACCAACGACATGGCCGTGGAGGAGATGCTGGGTATTCTAAACAAGCAGAGAGAGCAAGTGGGCAGAGTGGACAGGGCATCTTGTCTTTCCATCTTGTTTGTTCTCTGTGTGTGTAGCACTTCGTCTAAGAGTCAGGTGTCTGCTGCAGAGTTGGAAAGGTGCTGTGGAACTGCTTTTTTCACGCGGGACTATAACATTCCTTTCAGAGCTGTTCAGCCACATCAGCAGCAAATGTTTGGCGAAGAGCTGCCAGAAGCTCAAGATGGAGAACAGCCTGGCCCTGCTAGAAGAAAGCGACAACCCAGTATGTCAGAGACAATGCCGCTGTACACTCTCTGTAAGGAGGACTTAGAGAGTATGGACAAAGAGGTGAGACTGCTGCAGGCCCTGGTTCCAGAGCCCGGTGTGCACGAGTGCACCGCAGACCCTGCTGGGCTTCCTTGCAGCTCAGGCACAGGTGTGAGCCGGCACCTGCTTTACTACTAAAAGTGACTTGTAACCATATGAAATGATGTGCGGGGTGTTTGGCAACAAGAACACTTAAGCCCCTGTTCCCAGAGCTTTGTGATAGTGTCTGCAGATGTTCCAAATAGTCAAAACAAGAGGATGCTTCTGGCATTTTGTGGAACAGGAGCCACAAGTGCCTTTCAGGATACCCTGCTAAGGGAGCAGTACAGACAGAAAGTTGATGAGATTCAGAATCAGAAACCCTTAATTATGTTGTATTCAGTTGAACAAAGATATTAAACACATGAATTCAGACAAATTAAGACCAGTTTCTTCTGTCACTTTTACACCACTAAATAGTTTTAGGTACATAATGTGAAGTTAGTTTTTCTGGATACTTAGTTTGGGAAATTGAATGCCAGGACTATAGATGTATTTTAATTATAGCCTAAATGCTGGGACAAGAGGTGGGGATATATCCTTTAGGCCTAAAACAAAACTGTCATAGGTCGTGTTGTCTGTATTCACATGTTCTTCTGTATACAAGCCCTGGCTCAGCTCTGGCTAATCCTGTGCCCTTGGCCTTACCCATCTTCTTCTTGGCTTTCTGACAAAAGCTTTTGCTGCAGGGATTTTGTTGCGTAGTTTGTACAGTGTCATTGCTCTATAGACTGCTTTGAGAGGACCACTGTAAGAGAGGAGCCTCAGGTCATGTGGACAAAAGCTGCCCTCTGCACTTTCCCTGCAGCCTCAGTTGAACCCAGTCTACCTGGCACTGCTATACTGTGAGGACAGAAATGTTCTATTTCCATGGATCATGTAGCTGAGAGCACTGAAGGAAGAAGGCATGGTTTTTATTTTAGCAAAAGCAAGAAAATACAAGAATTTATTTTCAGGATGAAATCTCATCAGTAACTCAGATCTTCTCACATGATAGCTTATTTCTAAACTCTTTACTGTTTCTCTGTGTTTTTTAACTTTAACTGTTTTCATTTCATGAGACGGTTTTTCTCAGCCACTGCTTTTCTGTCCTCAAGGCCAGTTGGCTTTTATCTAGGAACAGTGCCTGCTCCCTGCAGGCATATTTCGCTCTCTCCATCCTGGGTGCTTCCATGTTCTTGTTTCCCTTCTGGCTTCCTGGTCTGTCACAGAGGACTTCCTCTGCAGTCCGTTTGACATAGTTGGCCACACTGTTGGTGTTTATTTACTTTATGAATAAAACCAGAAACTTTTACTTACTCCAGAATCTTGTCCTTTGAGCAATAAAAACCAGCCTTAACCCTTAGCCTCAACTCTGCAGAAGCATGTTCCTGAGGAGAAGGGGGCTAGAGCTGTGGCTTCTCGTGCATGGGGTCTTGCTAACTTGAGGGGAAGAAGACTGGGGGGCGTCACATCCCTAATCACCCTGTGCTGGCTTTATTCATTCCTGGGTTCTGGGCCCATAAAAGAAAACATCCCTGTCCTCCAAGATAGCAGCCAGGCTTCCCCAGGCTTAGGCATATGAGAAATGTCCTAGCTTTCTGAATTTTGTACATCCCAGATCAGCTTGGACTGTTTTTCCAGTCTTCAGGGGGAAGGAATGGGTGACAGTCTCACAGGATCTAAGTACCAGGCTATTCTCACATGCCTCTGGCCACATCCTCATCCATTAAGTATTGATATGTCACATGGGTGCTTGGGTTTAACTATCTTCTGTATCAGTGTCTGTCCCTCTCTCAGCAGACACTGAGATGGTAACCACTCTCGGACCACCTTGACCCAGGTGACTTCATCTTATCTAACACATCTACAAAACCCCTACCTCCAGTGAAACTGTAGACACACAGACCAGAGCAGGGCCTTGTGGGGGTGAGGGGCACAGGTTTGGGAGAGGCAAAAATCAGCCTGCTTGATAGGCTATCACAGGAACTTGGAGTTCTTTCTTTTGGCAGAAACACATCACATCCTTCCCTGTTGCTACCTGGGTGCTTTCTCGGATGAACTAGAGCAGGGCTTTTTCCCTGAGAAATTTTAACCTGCTTTTTGGAATAGTCATACAAATCAAAGGCTTACTTTTAGTAAAATCATGAAGAAATTTATTTTAAAAAATTATTTGTTATACATATAATCTTGTCACTTACTAAAGGTGAACACAAACTTGCATACTAATAAGATGCATGTGCTTATCTGAGGAGTGTTCGTGAATACATTTGTTGCCCTGTACGTGGAGGCCAGAGGACAGCCTTGGACAGTGTTTCTAAGGTGCTGTCCACCGCGGTTTTTGAGACAGGGTCTCTCCTCAGTTGAGACCTCACCAACTGGGCTGGGCTGACTGGCCATCGAGCCCAGTGGATCCGCCTCTCTCTGCCCACAGAGCTGGGATTATAATTGTGTACCACTATGGCTGGCTTTTTTGTAGAAGCGTAATTCGGATCTTCAGGTCTTCATGCTGGCATAGCAAACAGTTTACCAACTGAACTGTATCCCCTGCTCTCTTTATATTTTCATCTAAAAGTTTAAATCTTATTTGTGAGTATTTGACACTGCAGAATACCAAACATCCTAAACATTTTTTGTATTTGTTGATACTTTGTTTTTGTAATCATAAATGCTGAGAATACTAGTTTACAAAAAATAAAAATTACATAAGACAGTAAAATAAAAAATTTCTGGGAAGTTATGTACTAATCCCAAACCTAAGTTCATTTGATAATTTTTGTTTGTGTGTGAAATTCAAGTCAGCAACTCAAACAGCATGTTTAAAAATAAACATTCTAATTCAATATAATAGAAAGATACACTAAGTTCATATTTCTTTTTCCTCACGAAAGCATTCTTTTTTTCTGTAAATGGTTATATTTCTGTAAGAGCTGAGAACTTTGAATGTACAGCAGCAATGCAGTCATGACATGCAGCAGTCTCAAGTGTGAGCCAAGGAATTTCAGGCAGCATGCGTTGGTATTGTGGGTAGTGGCATGGTACAAAATGTGCATGTTGTATGTTCGTAACTCTGCCAGTCAGTTTTAACTGCCATCTTGACACAACCCAGATTCACCTAAAAAATGAATCATAGTGGGGAGCTGCCATGGCTGGGTTGGCCTGTGGCCAGGTCTGTGGGAGTTGTCTTGACTGTTAATTGAGTTGGGAAGACCCACTCTGAATGTGGCCATTTGCGCTGAACCCTAACCATGTAAGGCTGAAGGACGTTAGCTGAGCACGGTGGCAGGCAGGCAGGCGGCAGAGGTGCATTCATTTGTCTCTGTCTTAGTGGGTGTGACTGGACTAGCTACATCATGTCTTGCCACCTCTACATTCCCTTCAACAATGGACTGACCCAGGATTGTAAGCTGAATAATCTCCCTCTCTCCTTAACTTTTCTTTGGTCGAGAAATTGTTACTGGAGAAGTGGATTTGTTGCTGCCATGAACCTGACCATGTGCCTTTTTGTGCCTTAGACTGTTTTATTGATGGCTTGTGGAGGATTTTGAAACTTTGGGCCGGAAAAGCTCTTGAGTGCTGAGAGCTTAATGGGCCTTTCTGGTAGGAGCTTGGAACATAAAATTGCTGAGAATAACGTAGAGAATAATGGAGCAAGGTTTCAGAGGGGAAACCGAACTTTTGTCCTTGGCTGGACTGGGGCTATTTGTGGATATTTTTGCTAAGAATCTGTGTGCCTGGGTCTGGAGAGTGGTTGTAACTGTCAAAGAGCTCAGCACCATTGAGGTAAAACTTCCCATGCTTCACTTGGATGACAGGAACACGTTTCTTCAGGGTCAGCACACAGAAGCTACCAAGGGGCCAGGCTACATACTTAGGGGAAAAAGGAGACTCAGAAATGAGCACTACTGTCCCTTTCTCCCTACCATGTCCCTTCTGCCTGACCTGGTGGGCAAAATCCCCACCCTTGTCACCCTCTCATTCCTGGCTCAATTCACAGAGGTTTTGATGCCATATTGCCCCAAGTCCAGATAACCTAATGTAGGCTCAGTGCCACCTCTTTGCGCAGGGAAAGCCAGTGCTCTTCTAAGCACTGTACTGAGGGAGACAGTCTCTGGCTAGAAGCACAGAGTAGTTATCCATTGCCCAGACAGCAAATTAGACATTGCAGTGGGCCAAGAAAGGGACAGCAGAAATGTGCGAAGTTAATAAAAGTTTCTTAGCTACTTTGTAATCCTGTGTCTATTTCTAGAAACATGTAGAAGCCAAAGATTCCTGATAATCCAGTGGAGTCCCAAAGGCAAAATACCAGCCTGGAAAGGAGTCAGGGCTACCTACAGGCTGTTTTTCTGTGTCAGAACAAGTGGGTTTAGAAGGTGTAGGCTGCTCCTTCACTGGTATCACTAGGTAGGTAACTAGGTTAGCTAGACTGCCCTGGCCTTATCAGTAATAAACTACTCTGTTAGTTGTTCTGAACAGTCCAGAGAATAATTTACAAAAGCCATAATTCTTACTTTGAATTTATTAAGTACACAGCAAACAAAAGTAGAAAAACAAATATTGCATAGCAGATAAAGAGCAGCAATAGATAATTATCAAATCAGGTACACAAAGCATCTAGCAGAGATGCCTGGAGAAATCCAGTTAAGAGAGCAAACAAAAGTTAACATCACCAAATCAGGTGTGTACAAACATGCAGCAGAATTCACCTGGGGAACCCTCATGGAGGCAGCCAGAGATTCTGATCCAGAGTTCCAGGTGAGGCAGGTGGACCCTGTGGATAAGGCTTCCAAGTGAAAGAACATATAGCATACAAGAGTTAGATGATGTCATCAAACCAGGTACTTACAATCACCTAGCAGCAATGACCTGGTAAGTTGAAACAGTCAGCTAGACTTCTTGATTGTTGTTCTGTCTGGGGAAGAGCTTCCTGTGGCTGACCTTCCAGTTTCCCATTCCCACTGTAGGCACATTTACCCCATAAGACAAATAATGCTAACCACTGTTAGAAATGGTTCAGCTACTCTCAAGGACATGGTGTTTTAACTCTTGAGCTGTTTGTTCTCTTCCCTTCCTGGTTACAGAGTTGAGGTGGACTAGTTCACCCTTAAATAGGAAATCTTGGAGGACACTTTGGAACAAATATGCTTGGGTGTAAGCCAGCTTCTCAGTGAACTTAAATAGCACATGCCACTTTTCCAGTCTAATGTACATACATTATTCAAGGCAGTTATAGCAAAGGGCTCTTCTCAGTTCTCTTAGAGGAGTATGAATTTGACAGCTTCAGTCAGTGTTTATCAGAGCCATGAGTTTTGTGCATTCTGCTAGTCTGACAGACCTCTTATAGTCAGAGAAAACCTCCCGTCTGTCCAGCCCATGGTCAGAATTTATACTCTGGCCCTAAGTTTGCCAGCCAGGAGAAGAAACAAGAACAGTCTAGGTACAACTATGTGGCCTCAGCCTCCTGAGTCCATGCTGAAAAGAAGAGAGAGACAGTGAAGCAAATCCCATTCCTCATTTGAGCAGAACCCAGCCATGGCCATCCTAGCTGACCTTGGGACTGGCTGCTGCAGTTCCCACTCCTATGATGTAGTTGTTAGCATGCTGCCACAATCCTAACCATCCCCAGCCATGGCTGACAATTGGGGTCAAGTGCCTGTGCATCCAGCCATAGCCAAGTAATTTAGAGAAACCTACAGAGCCACTGGAGGCCGCCAGGCCCACCTCTATCCCAGAGAGTCTACATGGCAGTCCTGTGCCCAGTAGTTCCCTCATAGGCAGTCAGAGGGAGGACACATGGCCCCAGCACAAGTTGACTTTTCCCCCCTGGATTTCATAGCAGGCACAGTGAAGCATCTCACTAAGTTATGTCAGGTTTCACATGAAGACCCATTGTAGTCCCTTGGGTTCCTTATATAGGCTCTTATATAGGTTCCTCATAGGCTCTGTGGAATTTTTTTTTTTTTTTTTTAAACAAGAGTTCCACATGGAAGATGCCTGTGTATCCTTTTAAGCTTGAGACACACAATCCCTAGTCATATCATGCAGGGATAGAGTCAAGCTTGGAGCAAGCTTAAGGGCACCTCCGTACCCCTGAGCTGCCTGAATACACCTCTTGGTGCTGGTGAATTGCCCCCAACTCCCCACCGTCTCTAAGGAAGCACTGAGTGCAGTGATTCCTATCCTGTGACTCGCCTGTTCTTTTAACTACTGAAGGTTACTTGGTATATAGTAAAACACCCAGTCTCTTCTGGGTGTGTGGGAAGAAGACCAGAGTTCCTGCTAAGATGCGACAGTTGTCATTCCTAACAAAGCTAAGGATCATTTGCCTTCTTCCTCTCCTGGTGACGTAGCTCTGTGCTGCCCTGTTTATGAAGCCAGGATGTGTATTCTGTCTTGATTTATCAGCAGGTTTTCTTTCCATTAAATGATAAAGCTCTCTCTCCCCCAAAAAAGTTCTTCAGTGGGTTTTTTGGGGTTTTTTATTTGTTTTGTTTTGTTTTGCAGAAATGTCTACTTTAAATATGGTTTCTTGAACTAGTGATCTGTGCAGCTCCACTGCTAACTTCACTCTTACTGTCTCTTCACTTCTCTGCCTTCTAGGTTCTAGTAACTGGGGTCCTCGAATACCTGGTACAGTCTCACCTGTGTGTGCTGTGGGCCCCACGGAGGAAATTGTGCAGGCAGGCTGTGTTCCCTGAGCATGCTCTGAGTGGTGCTCTTAAAGGAGGTTCTCATCAACTTGCTACCTTGTGCCCACACTGCCCCTTTTAATACTTCGAGGAGTCACTGCCAGCATGGCTCAGAAGCCAATCTGGCTTAATCCTTTGTTGAGTCTTCCTGGCACCGTGCTCTGTGGGCAGCACACGACTACTCCAGTGCCTTCGGCCAGAAGTTCTGGTCAGGCTGCCCTCAGGGGTTACAGCTTTGTGCACATGTGACTACACTGTTAGTCACTCGTAGTCCCACTGCACAGTGTCTTCTCTCACAGTAAGAAAGATTGAGTTCCTTGTTGAGGTGCTGGACAGCAAGCACGGCCTTAACCATGCTAGGCTTATGCTCTGCTATTGAGCCACTGCCGCTGAAGGTGATAGTTTGAAGATTGTTCTAGTACTGCATTTTTATTTATGGGAGAGGGGCATGCCACAGCATGCATATTGAAATCAGAGGAGAGTTTGGTTCTCTCTCTACACAGCTGACTGTCTGTTTTGATGTCCATAATCATCTTGAAAATATCTCTTTACATGTATCTGAGGACTGTCAGCGTCAAAGGAGGGATTGCCGATTTGTATGGACCCTCCTTAAATGATGAACATGTCTATGTGCAGAGCTGAGCAGGAATCTAACCCAGACTTTAAGGGAGTAAAGGAGACTGGCTACAAAATGAAGGCAGAGATGCCAAGCTTTTTATTTGCCCATTAGGCATCTGGTAGTGCCAGTGAAATGTCAACATTTTCATCAAAAGTGGCCCTTATGGTTTGAGAATTTGGTGGGGTCAGGGTGTAGCATACCATTACCTATAACCCTTGCTACTTTGTTAAGGGCAGTTCTGGTCCCAAAAGAACTACCTGCCACTACTCATTGCAGAGCTGGGGTTGAGGGTAAGTCTCTGAGGGAGACCTGGGGAAGGAATACCCTCCTGAGAACTGCTCGAGGGCAGCGGTGATCATCTGAGACCATCAGGGCTTGACACAGTGCATAGCATTATAGGGCCTCTGACATTGACTTTGAAGCCTTGTCTGCAGAAAGCAGCACAGATTTCATTTGCAAAGTCAGTGCTGTACACTGAAAGCAGGACTATGACAGTAAAGTGAGCAAAGAAACTTTAATTCAGCTTTATGTAGTCACTGAAAGGTGAACCATCCTGAGGTGACTGAAGAATAGAAACTACACGGAAAAACCAGCTCCATAAATGACACATGCAGAAAGTGCGGCAGAGCCACTGAAATCTACCAGTGGAACCATAGTGGGCAGGGGTGATGGAAGTGACATGGGATCCTCCAAGACAGAATCTCAGGAGTGATTTTTATCTTGAAGATGACTATGAGCGGTGGAATGGGATGGAAGGAACCTTGGAGTAGTGCTGACCATGAGCCTGAAGGAGGAAGGTTCTAGAAGAAATGATGGCTCAAGAGTGTTTGAACTGCGGAGGAGGCAGACAACAGCCTCCTAATACAGAGCAGTCTGGCCAGGTGTGTCAGCTTCAGGTCCCAGACTTTCCTGAAACTTTTTGTTTACGTCAGAGAGACCATGAGAAGGTGTGTTTGCTCTCTCTCTCTCGCACGCGGTGTGTGTGTGTGTGTGTGTGTGAAAGGTGGGTCGGTGTCTGTCAAGCCGTCACCAGCCAGGTTTGTGCAGTCCACCTTAATCTGTTGTGTAGAATCTTTGGGGAGTAAGGCTGGAAATTTTCTCAAGGATTGGTTGACCCCATGGACTTCTATATACCAGGAAAAACTTGGGCAGTTATTTGTCAAATTTTAAACACTTCTTTTTACAGTGGCCTAAACTTTTTTGTATTATTATTCCCAACCTTCTGTTTGCTGCTTTGTGATTGTGTCTTGTGATCTGAGTAGGGATGGCCCACATCTTCTGTTTTGTTGTTGTTTTTCACATCTTCTGTTTTGTGGTCTGTCTGTTTTATACTCACTTGGACAGCAATGAAACTGGGAGAGTTTACTGATTTGTGCTTTCCAGAGTGATGTTTTTAGAAAAACTAGAGAACTCTCCTATGGTTTCATCTTTGTTTTAGGGAGCAAGTTAGCATTACTATTGTGGACAATCTGTTCATCCTTAGATTATTAATAAGTAGTTACCTTTTAAAAAAAAGTCAAGGGTGACAGTACCTGAAAAGAATGATTTTAATATTGTGATAATGAAGCAGAGACAGATACACTGTCATATTTTCTTGCTTACCTACTTGTGGGATTGAATCTTTGAAAACTATGCTGTTGGGTCAGGCCAGTCAGCAAAAGAAGCAGGGCAGGTGTCTGCACTAGCCACGGACAGGAACAAAGTCACCTGGAGCCAGGGGCCAGGCTTGTCTCCCATTGGTCATGGTTCTCCTTCACCCCTCCCCCACCCACCCCTGTCTCCTTGAAGACTCGCTCCTCCTAGATAAGGAACATGCAATGAGTGCTTATTAGTGAGAGCAGAGTGGGTTGCTTTACTCACACAGTGTGATGATTATCTGCTGATTACCCCTGTTTGCACCAAAACCTGAACATTGCCATTGTTAGAGTGGGTTTGTTGTTCTGAATTCAGCAGTCATCTAGTAAGTGCTTATACATCAGATCTGCTTCCTTTCTCTTTATAACACTAATTGATCGCTGTTTATATTTGATTTATGTATAATCAATTATTCTTTGCGCTAAGATCAGCAACAGTAGTAATTAACACTAAATTGGAATTCGTCTGGTACACTGAAAAGCTCCTCAGCTGTGACTGTGCACCATTTGATGATTAGTTTTCACAAGGCACAGCAGACATGCAGAGGTTGTATTTGGGTATGTTCTGTTATTAAACAGCAGTCATTTCTACCTCTTGTCAACTTGTGACTGGATCTGAGACAGTTATCCTAGTTAACCAAGTCCTTAATTGTATGTTCTTTTTGTAAGCTGTTTAGTCAGGAGGCATCACTGAGCTACTTGGTAACAGGATATCCTATATAGAATGATGATGATTTAAAAGTTCCTTATCAGGTGTTTGTGCTTGGTTTTGATTTTTTTTTTTTTTAAGTTGATAAATGTTTGGAAGAATGATCCTGTGTCTCTCTGGTCCTCTATTTCCTGAAAGTGTTGGTCTCTGGGTATTTAGTGAGATAGGGGTTATTGCATGTAAAAGCTTATGTGTGAGAAAGACATGGTTATCTTTTGTTTTTATCTCCCTAGTGTAAAGAACTTTCTGGGGTTTTAAAGTATAATTTGCATAAGTCATTTTTAGAGCATATGTGCTGTCTACAGCCAGCATCTGTGTGACAGTTTTAAATCCTCTTGAGCAGTTTCAGAACACCTCAAGTTTGTTTTCCAAGTTTGGGATTTTTCATGTCATTAAAGTTTGTCTTTGGCCTTCAAAGTGTTTTCTGTTCATAAAAATAGTTTCTGAGTTCACATGATTCCCCTTAAATTACATTCCACCATTGTGTTAGTTTTCTGTGCTGCATAATAAGTACTGCAGATGCAGAAGCTTAAAGAAACCTCTATCTTTCCTCTGTCCTGTTCCCAGGGTCAGGAGTCAAGTACTGGGAGTAGGGTTTTCTGTTGAGCCTCGGAGCGTTCCTGTCGCCAGCAAGCTCAGTGTCCTCCCAGCTTCTGGTGGGTACAGGTGGATTTCTCGCTGTTGTAGGAGTGAGGTCCTGAGGTCATGAGCTGCCACTCTCTGTTTAGCATGATCACTAGGCCTCTGGACCCAGTAGAAGAGTCTCTTCTAGGCGATCAAAACAGCCTTGTGTGAGACTATCCACCATAGGAATGGCAAACTCCTCTGTTGTATTTGGGCTTGGAGACAGATCTCTTCTGTCTCAATTAAGTGCTTGCCTCCCTCCTGACCCTCAGGAGCCCACCACTGAGACAGTTCCAGCACCATTCTGTCCGTACAATACAAGGCCTTGTCCAGCAGCAGAACCAACCTAGCCCAGACAAAGAAGAATGACGTATAGGGGTCTTGAAAATAACTGTGTGGTAGTGGCTGTTCATGACACTGAATCATGGTTTGTGGCATATGCCAGGACCTGTGACTGATGGACATTAACTTTCACAAAAAGAGGAGACCAGGACAGTCTCAGGAAGCAACAAGTGAAGTTGTGGAATGAATTCCAGACCGTGAAGTCAGCTTGTGTTAGCAGTGTTGTGCTTTAAAGATGTGAGGCAGAGTCCTGAAATTCTATGTGGAGTCCTCTGTCCTTTGCAACATCATCAGGAAACTTCCAGAAAAAAAAGCATCTATAAATACATTAGCTTTTCTGTCAGAAAGTTCTACTACTAGAATGTTGGTTCTTTGGGACAAGAAAATAAATGCATTTGTGTGGCTTCCAAATCTGATGATAAAAGTTTATGGTTAATAGAACGTTTTCCTTGGAGCTCATGCCCCTGGTCTGTCATGTGAATGGTGGCATTTTAAGGTAGTCCTTGTCCTGTTTGTGAAGCTGATACGGAGCCATTCCCTGGCAAGTTCTACACATTCATCCTCTGGTTTCCATGCCAGGCTAGAAGAAGCCGTGTCAACCTCTTGCATGGCACTACTGTGACAAAGGGAGAAGGGCCACGTAGGACCCCGGGCTTCTGGGCTAGCTGCTGTACTCTGGCCCTGTGCTCAGGTGTCGCTGTTGCCTTTGTGCTCTCAACCTCCTGCCACACTCCCTGGCTCCAGTGTTGTGGTAAGACAGAGTCTGAGACAGCCTGTCTCCTGAAATTGACTAGTGGACCCCCATGTATTCTGTATTGATAGACACAGTAGCATTTGATAAGCTGTTTGCCGCCTTTTTTTTTTTTTTGAAGATTTGAGGATTTAATTCAATATATGTTGAATTTTTTCCACATATATACATAGATATATATAAAGAATATAAGTATATATAATTTTTTTGTCTGTTTTGGAGACAGGGTTTCTCTGTATATCCTTAGCTGTCCTAGAATTCACTCTATAGACCAAGCTGGCCTCAAACTCACAAAGATCTGCCTGCCTCTGCCTCCCAAGTGCAGGGATTAAAGGCATGAGCCACCACTGCCCAATATGTAACTTCTGTTACATATTTTAAATTGTTCATTACAGATAGTTTTCAAAAGGCACTTGAGACACTTGGAAATTTCATGTCATTCTTAAACAGAAGATTGATTGAAATGAGGCCACACTTGGTGTATGGCCCCAATTGTGGTTTCACTTTTAAGATGCTTCTCTAGGTCTTTAGCCAGCCAGCAGTTAATGCATGCTCAGGTCAGAAATGTTTGAAATGCCTTTCTGGTTGGAATATAAAGTCAACCACACAAAGACCCTGGTGGCCATATATATCACCCAGGTTGCCCCTTGGCCTGGCAAAGCTACTCTGTGGGTAGAAGCCCCTATCAGGATGGATGGGCAGGATCCTATCGCATTCTCATTGCTGAAACTCAGTCGGCCACATCACTGGTGAGCAGCTGAACTCAGCCTCACTCTACCCTGCATCTCTTCTTTGCATCTCTACAGTGTAGGAGAAGAGCTGAGAGCTTGAGTTCTGGAGCCAGATTGTCAAAGCCAGGGCCTGGCTCTGCACAGCATCAGGCCCCACATGCACAGTAGAGTAACACCGGGCACTTCACTGTAGTGTTGGACCCAAGTAAGGTTCCCCAAATGCCCCCTTGTTGCCTGTCTTCTGTTTGCCGTGCCCTTCCCACAAGTTCTTTGCTCCTGCTACCTCACTTGCCTCTGCAAGAATCCCAGGCAGGCAGGCCTGTTCACATTGTTGTAGCATCACCCTCATGTCATATCCGCAGGTAGAGGTAGGTGGGAAAGAGAAAACCCAACTGAACCACTGCCTTGCAACACAACTGCACTCCAGAGTCCAGTATCTAGGAGCCACTTTGCCCTGGCAAGTACACACTCGGGTATGGGTCTCGCCAATCTAGAAAATGTGAAATGTCCAACCACTCACAGGCAATCTGTCAGTGCAGTGTGTGAGAACTTAGGCCTGTGAATGGAAGCCACCATCCCTTCTTTGGACCGATGTGTTCAAGCTCCACGGCAGTTAACAAATTAGTCTCAGTACACCCCTGCTCTTCTGCTATCATTTAAGCTTACTTTCAGGCCCCCGTTTTCAAAAAGAAAGCAGAGCTAAACCTCTCGCTCCCTGCAGAATGCTGGGTATGCAGGGCTCTGATTATGCCCTTGTATAGGGATAGTGTTTGCAGCCCTTCCTGGGCGAGTTTGGATCAAGTACTCCTACAGAAAGCTAACTTGAAAATCACTGACTCTCCTCTTTTTAGGTCGATGACATTCTTGGAGAAGGCAGTGACGACAGTGACAGTGAGAAGAAGAAGCCAGAAGACCAAGACAATGAACAGGAGAGAGCACCGAAGCCCAGGAAGCCCAGGGCACCAGGGATCCGAAGAGAACAGCCTATAGGTTTGTCCTCGTCTGGCGAGAGGAGCACCACTGGCATGCGTGGGCCCAGGTAAGAGTGGCCAGAAAAGAAGGGTTTCCAGGGGCTAGGCAGTAGGGACCACATGGGGGAGGAAGTCCAAGGGAAGGCAAACAGTAGGCAGCCCCAGGCCTACACACTTCCTTTGAAATGCCAGGTGTCATGTAGGTCACTGTCACTGAGGTCTGCAGTTTGTTCTGGGTTTCATGTTGATGTCATTTTCACAACAGTGGGAAGAGAGAAAAAAAACCTACTTGGCCTGTTTTGGTGTCCGTAGGGCAGTCGCTTTGTCTGACCGTTCACGGGAACTAGATTCTGACTACATGTTCTCAGTTCTACACTGAGATGTCTGACTGCCCCACCTCAGGTTAGCATATGAGATGGTAAGGGTGGCACCTGTGGGGTTGGAGAGTGTCCTGAGGTGCACCCTTGGCCTTGCTTGAAGCATGGTCCTTATGTTCCAGGAGCCTACCTTTGAGCCGCTGCCAGTGGGGGTGTAGCTTGCTCCGATTGTACTTTTAGAGGCCCCATCCCAGGGAAGTTACCTTGCCTTACCTTGTGTGTACAAGTGTAAACACAGATGAGGTGCTGCTGCTATAGCAAACTCTTCCTAAATATCAGGGATCGTGAGTTCCCAGCTCTGCTGTCACTGGCGGGCAGTCAAGTGGTAGAGCAAGACTTGTTACATGTCATTTTTGTTCCCTCATCTCTCACAGTTTAAGGCAGGATGCAGAGTAGTGTGGTGAGGGCCCTTTTAAATAAAAATACGGCTTGATCAGTATCAGTGTATGCATACACAGCCAATGGCATTTCTGAGGCCTCAGTGTCAGGGCAGCCTTACTGCATCCATGTAGCCTTGGTGGCATAGCCCTGTTGCCATAAAATATCCAATGAAAATGTATGTTACCATATTGGGGCAACGGGCCTAGAGGTATACATAAGACAAGGGTCCGCTACCCTCAGCGCTCAGCCTTTGTACGTGCACCCACCAAGCCCGCATGAGTATATCTGCTTCCTGGCAGAGAGAACCATAGTGTCTGTGTCCCTGTCAAAGAAGTCCATCACAAGAGCCATCTGACTTCTCGGTCCCATCCTTCTCTCCAGGATTGGGGTGTTGTCTTATTGTTGGAGCTGTCTAAGGTGTGGTCCTTACAGCTCAGAGCATGCTGCTGACCATACCACCTCACAACCATGCCTTTTCTTTAAGACCTTAGACATCTCATCTGAGAGAGACACTGAGCCCAGCAGTCTGGCAGGGCCTCAGTTGTACAAAGAAATGCACAAGATGTATCTGAAGGGTCTCCTTTAGAATTTGATTTCTGGAGCCTTCTCCCACCCACTCTGTGATATAGGAGAGTTGCTCAGCCTCCTGGCATCACCTTCAGAACCTGAATGAGAATAGCAACAGTACTGGTTGAGTCAGTCCAGGTGAGCAAACTACAAAACAATTAAGACCAGTGGCCTAGCCTGGATGAGACCTCTCGACCCAGAGGTGGCAACCCCAGGGAGGACAAGTAGTCAGAGTAACACTCCGCTAGGCCTATGGAAACACTTCCAGTGTCGTTTGTTTTCTTGTTGTTTTGTTTTGTTTTTCTACTGATACTGCAACATAGACTATGATAGCAGCATGTAGCCCACATTACTCTCAGGCTCTCTAGGGGGCAGGGAATAATCCTAAGAGCCCCACTTCATGATTTCTTGCCCAAGACCAGGCCCAGCCCATCAGCATTGTGCTTCTCAAATTTTGGAGGTCTCACATCTCTGCCAAGTTTCTAAGTAATTCCATTCCTATGTGAGATGAAGCGCTGCAGCTGAGGTGCAGGTTTGGTTTGTCATGTGGAGCTCTGCTTGGCAGCACATCCTGTCAGTTTCATGCGGCCAAGCTGTTCAGAATCAGCATCACTTGAACTTGACAGTGACTAACAGGAGGAAGGAGGCTGTATTTTGTACATATCCACCAAGAAGTGAGTCATTCTCCTCCCATAGCAGCACACAGCCTCACATTCTCTACACATGCCCTAAGGACGAGATCCAGCACAAGCTTGAAAAGTGTCTTCCACCCAGGTAGAATGGTCACACAGGTATAGCATGACCCTTCAGGTGTGGTCCTTCATAGCTCCCTTCCCTCCCAGCAAGAGTTTGTTAGTGGGAGTAGAAGGATATGTCATGACCAGCAGCTGTCAGATTTGAAATACAACATGACCTTAGTCTGTTCCTAGAGTAGTGGAAAAGTCAAAGCAACAGTATTTAAATGCCAAAGGCCTTATCAGCAGTTTTGCTGATAACCTTTTAACTCTGGGTGAGAGAAAGCCAGGTGGAGTTATTTGTCCTTTCTTGGCTGCGGTGGCACTAGAACCTTTTTTTTTGTTGAGGCCAATATTGCATCTTCCCCATTGGTACTTCACACATACCAGCCTGGATGAGCTTCTAAGATGGCAGCCTGGGATATGCTAGATGGACACAGAGCCCCAGGGCAGGCCCTGCTGCTTATTTGCCGCTGTCCTAGGTATGAGGACACGGAGTGAACAAGAAAATAGCACTAGTTTATAAAGGAGTAAATTTCCTTATACAGATTATCTCTCCTGGCCCTGGGCTCAGCTCTGTTGTGTCTTCCTCATGGAGAACATGTGGTCACCAGGGATGGTCAGACACCTCTGACCAAGCCTGCCCCAGACCTTCCCTCCCCTGGAGGCTTACATTAGTCCCAGCTCTCACATCTATCTAGGTGGACCTCAAAGTAGTACTACAGAGATGCTCACACAGAAACTATGTTTGGCATGGTAATTAGCTTTAGGCAAGAGAAAGCAGAAAAAGTACTCTGGAAAAAAAAAAAAAAGATGTCTGAAACCTTCCCCAATTTTGATGGGATTGATTTATATGACCCAAAAGTTCAACATACCCCATATAAGATAAGAAATCTACACAGCCACAACACAGTAAAATTGTAAATGTGAAAGATGAGAAGAAAACTCAAGAGGATCTTGATGTGTTCCCAAAAGCTCTTCTGTGAGGTAAATGTACTTTCAGGTGGGAAACAGGGCATCGGGTCATGTGGGTGCTTGCAACGCATTTATCTGCCAAGACACCTGGAGAAGACACCCTTCCCAGCAAACTCTTTCCAACAGTCTGACACATTAGACTGAGCATAATTCTCCAACAACATTATGAAGCCATAGGGAGTGTCCAGTAGCCGTGGAGGAGAGTGCTCAGCCATTTCTTCTTCTCACTGACTTCTGTGATGCAAACAGCTATACTGCTGGGCCTGTGACATACTGAAGTGCCAACACTGGCAACACTGCAGAGGAGGTAGGCAGGAGGTAGGCAGGAGCAGGCAGGAACAGGCAGTTAGGAGCTCAGAGCTGTATCCCCAGATGTGATACTGACTTGATCCATGTCAGCCCCTGGAATAGAGGCTATGATCCAGAAGGAAGCTCCAGATCTTTGGGCAGCTAGTGGTGTGGTAAAATGTCTGGCCTGAATCCGTGTATCTGTGGCTAGTGGGGACAGATCAGAAAAGCTCCTACCTGAAACCTGTATCGCTTGTGTCTATATGTGAGCTTTCAGGCTCTTCAAAAGCTGTCAAGATAATTGTTTTGCAAAACACAGGAGCTGTGTGACCATATTGTATGTCCTAACTGCAGTTTCTATACTGCTATCTGTTCATATCTGAACGCTAGAATGGACCTCACAAAGTAAGTGTATTTGTGTGTGTGTGTCTGTGTGTTTAAGAGCAGGCACAACATTCTTTCTCTGCATAGTTTTATCTGTATGCAAAGTCACATGCTTCAGTATGTGCATAGCCACTCAAACAAACCTTTTGAGAGTGTTTCTCCATGCTTATGCAGCATACCCTGACCTGTCCATACTCAGTGAAGACAGTGGAATAAAGCAGGTTGCCCCTTATAATGCTGGTCTTTCCTTTCTACCAAACAAACCACACAAGTTGTAATCAGTGTGTGAACAGTGCACGCTTGGTAGGCTTATGGCTCCTATTGGATTGGATGCTGGTGTAAAACAGAACTGTTTATTAAAATAGTTCTGCATCTTTTTGAATAATAAACCTTAGGCACTAATCCATGTGTGCTGTGACAACAGTGAGTTCAGAAAGCTGAAATATTGGGGAGGAAATTTACATCTATTATTCATATTTATATCCTTCTACCACACTGAATTTGATTTCCTTTTTTTTTCAAGCTTTCAGATTTTCTAAAATTAAATCTGCTAATATTTCTCTGGAGTTGTGCAGCTGGTTGTAAGAGCAAAATATAAATATTGCATGTTACACTAAGAGGAAATGAAACATATCAGTTGTAGGCGCTTATTACTATGGTCTACAGCTGTTTGTTTCTAATTTTCGAGGTAATTTTTAATTACCTAAATTTCCTCGTGGTGTATTTTAAACTGTACTGCACACAGTGTTTGTAGCCAGTAGTGTTTATAGCCGGTATACCAGTTCCTATAAAGCTCTCTTACAGGCTGAGGTTATGAAGGACAGGGCAGGGCGAGGTTTCTGAAGTAGGGATTGTCACTAAAGACCTGGACCTGCTGTTCTGATTCTTCTCACTGGAGACCTGCTAGCCATTGGTCCCCTTCTCCCATGGCCCTGCTCTTGTGTCTGTTTTCCCCGTGGTCTCACTGCCCCAATCTGTGTGTTCTCTCATGGTCTTGCCATCTTTGGGGAGAGCATACGTTCTGCTTCTTACTTCCTTGGAATCATTACCACAAGTTCACATCCCACACACATGTGCGCCCTGGTCCCTGTGTTTCCGTAAGAGTCAATTACTCCTAAAGTTACTCCTTGAGATTCAAATAGATAAGACATACCCACCAATGGGTTTCTACACACGTGCGTGTATATGTGTCTTACCAACTAGAGATACAGTTGTAACCTCCCTGCCTGTAGCCTGATGGAGCCAGTAGGATGGTAGCACAGCTTAGGCAGTCCCTGTGTGCAGCTCAGAGGCAGTGTGGAGAGATTCTACCAGCCTAAGTGTCCTGAAAATAAGCCTGTTGTAAAATTCAGCTCTGATGCTTTCTCATTTTTAAATTTAAAAGAGTTCATCATTTGGCTTTCTATCTAAAACGGTATTCCACCATTATCTTCCCTTTTACTAATGCACATAACTTTAAGTATTGGATTATAAATAAACAAGTAAGTAATAAAATTGACCTTCAACGGATTGATTGAAGACCAAAAAAAGACATATTTGTACTTTGCCGACTGTTCACATGCCTATAATTCCAGGGTAGCAAAAGCCAGATGATCAGGAGTGTTGACTACTTGATACCCTATTTTAAAACCTCTCTTCATGAAGAAGTTTGTAGTAAAAATGTGCTTAAGGGAATTAACTCTCGGTAGGGAAGCCATTCTCTCTGGCTGAGCTCTGCAAAGCAAATCTCAGGAAGAAGTAAGAATTTCCAGAATCTAAACCAAATTGCCCTGCCTTCTGGAGGTTGGGTTGGAAAGTAGGGTCCGACACTAGAGAAAGAGGGAGGTCCAGCAGTGTGGACTGCTGAACTTACCTGAAGTCAGTTCCCACACCAGAACCATATTTGTGACAGATTTACAGCTCCAGCTGTCATTAAGTGTGTATTGCTGTTTGAGAATGGAAAGTCACCAAGTGACATCAGCATTTGACAGTAGCCAGCTGCATCTGATAGAAGATCGTCCTTACGTCAGTGTTGACCATCTCAAGCCATTTCCTACTCACCAGCCAGCAGGTACCCAGGATAGGCATACATCTGTGCTGTCTTCCCCTGCATCTCATGCTTCTTTCTCCAACAGCATCTTCAAACAGATGCTCACGTCCTGGACAGTAACAGTGGAAATAAAATTAGATGTCATCCATATTTTTAACCTTTAGATCATTTTGTCACTATCCCCCACATCCCTGGGATTCTTGTTTGGTTGGTTGGGTTTGGGTTTTGTTTTGGGGTTTTTGTTTTGTTTTGGAGACAAGGTCTCACTGTGCAGCCTCTGCTGGCCTGGAATTCACAGAGATCTACCTGTGAAGTAGAAAGTGAAGTCTGGAAGTGCTGGAATTAAAGGCATGGTTGCCCCTTGCCTGACTTTTTTGATGTTTTCGTGTTTAGTTTTAGCTAGTGAGTTGTTAAGTATTTTCTTGTGATGCTACTGTAATGGTTTCTGCCCAGGCAGCATGGTTGTTCACGGGAAGTGGTGTCTCCAGAAGAGCCTGCTGCAGCTTGTGAGTCAGCACTTCAGGTGTTGGCATTTGGAAAGACTTCTGAAATCATTTTTCAGTTTTAAGACGTCAGTTTTTTACTAAATTCTTCCCAGTTACCGCTGGTTTTCTGAATGTACTTGCTGTCAAGACACTACTGCGTTGGTCAGGATTCACTAAGAGTTGCCTTGTTGAGGCGTCGTCCCTTCTTTGTTTTTCTGGTACTCTGCAGGATACTGTTGGAAAGCTTGTCTGCCATCAGGCATCCACTGCTTGGCTTTAGAAAGATGCCACGAGGACCAGCTTTTGTGCCTTTTGCCGTCTTTCTCTGGCCTTATTCCTCCTGCTCCTTCCAGATCCTACATGGCACCTCTCCCCTCACACTTCTTCAGGAACCTCTAAGCTCCCAACTGCAAACCTGTGCCCACTGTGACATCACTGTTGTCCAGGATAGGCAGTGTGCTACTGAGCTTGTCAGAGTTTCACTGCCAACGATCTAATCAAACGGTACAGATCTCTTAACAGTGGACACAAATGCTTCCACACACTCCAGAACACAGCCAGTTTTCCCAGAGCAGAGGCTATATGGGTTCTGTGTTTACCCAGGGTTATCTGCCCAGCATCTCCGCCTGTCCGACAAAAGTACTCATTTGTCCTACACCATAACAAAATGTAGCCTCACCCTCAAAGAGGGGCTGGCTATTCTGTGGTACCTATCCATTGGCCACTCAGTCACAAATTGGGGCCTTGGGCTCACTCTGTTTGAAGATGCTGTTGGAGAAAGAAGCATGAGATGCGGAAGGGATTTTTGAGGGTAAAGGAAATTTATTTAAAGCTCTTTGAGCATGGCTAACAAGAACTAGTTAAAAATGGATTTAAGAATCTGATGCAAGTTGTCACAACTTCTGCCAGCTCTGAACCTCAGTGTCCTGGGATCTGTACACCTCTGTCTTCTCTGTTGCCATAGGCTGAATAACCTCCTTGGCTTGTTTTTGTGTGTGCACATGCACACATGCACAGGAGATGCATTAGCCTGTGCATGCACGTATGTATGTCAAGATCGGTTGTCTTTCTCTATCACTTAACCTTATTTTTATAGTGTCTCTCACCGAGTACAGCTTTGAACTTAGTGAGGCCAGCTGGCAAGCACGTTCCCAGGATCCACTTTTCTGCACCCGAGCCTCACCCCCGACTGGGATTATAGATGTACACCATTGTGACCAGCTTTTACATGAGTGCTAGGGATCCACGCTCCTTCCTTCCCTTCCACTGAGCCAGCTCCTCCTCCTTCAGGCTTCTTGCCTTCCTGGCGGAGTTGGTCCAAGACCGACATTCTCATCTATGGATGCTTTTATTCCTTACACAGGATGTCCTGCAAGTGGGACAGAGCAGTTGGGTATTTCAGTGTCAGCACACCATTGAGCCTGTTTTCCAAAGGGAGCCTGAGTTCATGTAGCCCCCAGAACTGAAGGCATTGAGCACCTGCACCTGGCCTGAAGGGGGACATCCCGTGTCTGGGATGCGGCGCGCTGTGCCCTCGATACCCTGATTTACATTTCCCAACACTCTGTGCTTGTTGTCTGCTTTGAATTTGGGTGGTTTTGTTCACTTGAGGGAGTATTTCTTCTCTAGGTTATTTGTTGTCTTGCCACTTTTAGAATGTTTCATACATTGCATAACATATATGGCCAAGTGTGCACCATCTGTCCTGCAGATCCAGTGTTTGCAACATTGTGATCTGTTTGGCTAAACAAATCTCACTTTCCTGAAGCCAGTTATACTTTTTTGGTGGTTTCTTCTTTTGCTTCACAATTCAAAAGGTTTCTTTGAATAGTGGATCTTCATATTCCCTCAGGCAGTTCATACAAATGGTGCTATAGCAGTAAGCTTTGCAACTGCAAACGAAAGAAAGCTCAACTCATACCTTACACCCAGAAATGAACTCAGAATAGACACACGCCTAAATAGAAGCTTTCAGGAGAAAATCTTTGTAACCTTGAATTAGGGTGAGTTTTTAGTAGTAATTCAGAAAGTACTGGCCAGAAATCAAGTTTCTTTTGTTTGTAAAAGAAACTTGAGATGGAGTGATGCCCGGTGCACACCTGAAGAGATTCCACTCTTTGAACAAGAAGGCCTAGAGCTGAGCAGTGAGCGGTGTGCACAGAGGCGTACAATGTGATATACAGTTATAGTATAATATAATAATAACAGGTGACAAATGCGCCCACAGTCACCAGTTATTTAATAAAGCCATGGTGAGGCTTGGCACACACTGGTTTGAATGGTGAAGACCGGAAACAAAGCTGCACGCTCTGAAAGGTGAGAAGACCTGTTTGTCAGCAGAACGTGGTTTGGCCACAGCGGGTAGTAGTCTGGTGGGCTTTGTAGGGGAGCCTCAGGCAGCTAGCTTCCCTTCTCCTAGGTGTACAGAATTTGAAGTGTAACCTAGCAGCTCTACATCGCTGTGGCTGCTGCATTAAATCACTTGAGAGCTATGTATGAATCTGGAGGCTTGAAGCTGGGAGCGAGTGTTCTTGGTATGTGTCCCATGTATGGAACACAGGTGACAGAGTGCTCCCTTATCTCCAGAGGTCCTGCCCCCCATCCCTGGCAAAGTGTCCCGCCCACGCAACAGCCTGCTCTACTACTCAGTCACCATATACTCCATGTACATGGGCTGTAGCATGGAACCAGACCACTTAGTGCTCGGCATTATTTCCACCGACACTTCTGTGGTCAGGGCCCCATCTTACTGGGGAAATGCACTTTCACTGCTTCTGTAATTCCTCTTAAGTTTTAGTTTTCTTACTCCAGTGTGAGATTTAAGACAGGATAAAACACCATAAGCCGTGGAAGAGAGAAAACTGGTTGGGAGCCTACTATAGAGGGTCCTTTAAAATGGTTCACCCAACAGGGGATCAAAGTAGATGCTGAGGCTCACAGCCAATTTTTTAGCAGAGCGCAGGGAGTCTTAGGGAGGGATGGGAGTAGAGGAGCATGGAGGGGACAGGAGCCCCACAAGGAGACCAACAAAACTAAAAAATCTGAGCCCCAGGGGTCCTGCAGAGACTAATGCACCAATGTAGGACCAAGCATGGAGAGGACCTAGACCTCCTACTCAGATGTGACTGATTGACAGTCTCCATATGGACCTCTTGAATAAGGGAGCAGGGACTGCCTCTATCATGAACTCAGTTGACTGCTCTTTGATCACTGGCTCCTGATGATGCAGCCTTGCCAGGCCACGAAGGAAAAGGATACAGGCAGTTCTGATGAAACTTCAACAAGCTGTGGGCAGATGGCAATAGTGGAGAACTGCCCCTTTCAGTGGACTAGGGGAAGGGGATGGAGGTGGAGGAAAGAGGGAGAGAGGGTGGGACTGGGGGAGTCGAGGGAGGTGCTTCAATCGGGATATATATTTAATAAATTGTGAAAAGAAAAAAGAAAAAAGGAAAAAAAAAGATTTATTTATTTGCTATGTATACAGCGTTCTGTCTGCATGTAGGCCAGTACGCCAGAAGAGGGCACCAGATCTCATTATAGATGGTTGAGAGCCGCCGTGTGGTTGCTGGGAATTGACCTTTGGAAGAACAGCCAGTGCTCTCAGCCTCTGAGCATCTCTCCAGCATCTCAACCCTTCATTTTTGTATATTAAAAAATCTAAATGTTTTTTTCTTATTAGAAAGGAGTTGTTCTGTTTGACATTCAAAAATGATGTATGGATTTTGAATTTAGACTGATAGAATTCGTAGTTTTTGATACGAAGATCTCACATCCCAGGGCCCCCAGCATATAGATAAAAATACCTCATTCTTCAGGGGGCACTGGGCACAACTAAGCTGGGAGGTGACCTGGGAGGAGCCAAGGACCTCATGGAGGTCTACAGATCACTGAACTGTTGTGGCTGTTAGTGCTGTAACGCAGATGTGATGGGCCACCTTGAATGGGTACTTGGGGAATATCTTGTCTAAGCTTCCATCTCATTACCTTGTTACATTGTGCCTGCCTCACAGGAAAACTACAAAGCTTTCCTAATACTAGCACCCGTGATTTCAAGTCATTATGCTACAGTCTAGGTATGTTAGCTTCCACTGTACATATTATAGATGTGTTACATATATGCATGTGTATATGTTAGCCAAAGAAACTTTTGTGGCCACAATTGCAATGTATTTTGTTTGCGTTGTCCTGGGATTGGAGCTGTGGGCTGATGTTGCCCAGCTACCCTTGTCAGGGTGAGATGGGCTAGGGCACAAGGTTAAATATAGATTAACTTCCACCGTCGCCTTGGGGCTCAGAAAAGGAACAGGCTGGACAGTGCGCACTGCCACTCTGGTTTTGGTCTGCAGATTCGTGGGCACAGGCTTCAGTGCTTAGAAACGTGCTGGTGATTGCTTTAGTTTCTGTAGTAGTGACTGGCTCGAGTGACTGCCTGTGGAAATGAGTATTAAAACAAGGGCCCAGGGCTGCCCTTAGTGACCTGAAGTGTAACCTAGCATGAGTGTTTGCTGTGAAAGAATGCCCTTTGGAGTCTTTGCTTAGTTGTTCCTCTACAATCTTGCCTTCATGTCTATGTCTGGAACTTTGAATAGCAAAGGAAAGGGTATGCTTGTCACAAGGCCGGAGACACAGCTGGGGCTGCTCGTGTCTCTGGGTCTTTGTAGAACGTGACATGGCACCTACAATAGTAGCCGTTGTCTCTTTGTGGTGTTCATTCCTGTTGTCCACACTCAGGGCCATCATGCTCTTTCCACCTACAGTCCAGGAGCCTTCCTTGAATGTCTTGTTGGATTAGAACCAGCTCCAGTGAGATACGTTTGAGAACCTTGTAAATCCTCTACCTCCTCCTTTCTGGCATATTCTTGTTGTGGCCTCTGCTGCTACAGATCTATCATGTACACCTTCTGAACTTTTGTCATGGTAGCTTCATGCTTCCGGAGCATATACCTGAGGATTGACATGTTCTCACTAGTCCACACAGCCCTCAGCTGTTCGCTACCCTCCAAATGCACCGCGTGCAGAGTATGCCCTCATAACATGCCCAACCTGACATAGTGAGCATGGATGGGGTTGCTTCTTGCGCTGACAAGACTGCATGCTTGCCAGTGTTTCACAGTAGTCTTCCTTCTCTTCTCTCTTCAGAGGCCACAAGAGAAAACTGAATGAGGAAGATGCTGCCAGCGAGTCCAGCGGGGAATCCAGCAATGATGACGAGGAGGGTAGCAGTTCAGAGGCAGATGAAATGGCAGCTGCTCTGGAGGCGGAGCTGAATGACCTCATGTGACTTGGACCTGCCACTATACCAGCCCTTGGCTTGGGTCCTTTTTCTCCAGAAAAACATATATTTTGCAGAGCTCCATACAGAAACACATTATTTTGCAGAAATAAGTGTTTGTAAGAAGTTTTACTATAGGAAAGTCTACTTTTTTAAGCAACGAAGTGTTACGAGGAGTTGGTGTTCTATGCCAAAGAGCTCAGCAGGGCCTCTCGTGGCGAGAGTGGATATGTGATGTCTGGTCATGGAGTGAAGGGACGTGGGGCTTCCCTTTGAATGCAGCAGCATATTTAGTGTGAGGACTGGGGGCCCAGTAAGATTAGAGAGCAGCATAGCAAAAACCTGGCACCTTGGGCCTTTTTCACAGCTGACGCTATCCGAGTTTCAAAGGATTTTTAAATGAAACAGCATTGTACATATGTGTGTACAGGACACCAAGACTCACAGGCAGGCCTGGAAGTCCCAGCTGCCCTTCAGTCCCTCAGCGGATCTGCAGACAGCCTGGAGTTCCTGATGCAGGTCCTGTCTGCAGCCTGGGCTGCCTGGGCCATAGCCTGCCAGGATGGGCAATGTGGTGAGAGGTGGTTTGTGCTGCTCTAAGGGATCTGATGTAAAGTTTTTGTATATTTCATATTCCACCCACCAGATTCTTCTTCCATTTAATAAAATCCTTTTTGTAAGTTCTCTCCTCTGGTGCATGACAGCAGTGGGCTCACTTTGAACTCCTTCTTGGCCAGGCTCCAGCTCAGCAGCGGATGCTGGGGTGGGTTGAGGTGACCAAACCTGAACCTGTTCCTCGTCAGAGGTTGTAGAACAACAAACATAACACAGCCATGGAGGAGAAATTACCTGGGACTAGATGATAGAGCCTACTATCACCCCACTCATTTCCACCCTCGATTCTTCCTGTTATTTGGGGAAACTTTTCCTGAAGATTGTATCAAAACATGAAGAAAGCAAGGAGTCATAATTTCCAGCTTAAGTTGGCCCCCTGGGGAGTCAGGCAAGCTCTGTTGCGGGGCCCACAGCTAGAGAGAGGAACTTCTGAAATGCATCTACTGTACTTTACTGCATTGTGGCCAGACCTGGTCAGTCAGTCTGCCACACGGGTGTCCTCGGAGAAGCTGTGGAGCATAGAGTGCCCTCTGTCTTCAAAGCTGTCTGAGCAGAAGAGCCACAGTGTCTTATTGTCTTCAGCAGTCTGTTCTGCTAAGCTGTGGTCAGGGAAGACTGGCTGCACCCTGGCCTGGGTCCATCATGAAGTCACTGCCAGTGTTCTAGGCCGTCGCCGAGACACTTAGTCTGTGACCTGTTCTTGCCTCATCTCCAAGAATGAAGTGAGTGAATAGCAAAGGGTGAGGAAGGTGAGAAGTTGTTGGCACAGGATTGGCAATTCCAACAAGAAAACTGTTCATCACACAGGAATGACAACTGGGACAGAGAGGTGTGTAGTCCCGGTGGAGCAGGATGCTAGCTAGCTGCAAGTTCACAAGTGTGTCAGGAGGCATGAGTTCCAGGCTGCAGCCGGAGCATGGGATCTTAAGAGGATGAAGCACTCAGAGGCCAAGCAAGCCCGCTGCCTAAGGCGGAAACCTCAGAGGCAGTGAAAACCCAAAGCATTCTCCCCTCTCACCCCAAGCAACTCGAGCTTGATTGCCCAGGGCCTTTGTACCCTGTGGGCACTGACTGGCTGATGTTTATTTAAATAAGTATAAAATAAAGGCCAGTCAAGAGAGGTGTCAGCAGCTTCCCAGTCATGTCAGCCGTCTCCTCCCACCTGCTGGTAGTGGGAGGCGGTACTTGACGGTGAAAAGGGCACAACAGCACAGTCCATTTCAGGTTGCCTTCATTTTTAACATGCTGCCGTCCAGGAGGTGGGTCTTTGCTCAAGTGTTGTCAGCCTGCCCCTGGCTAGAGATGGGCCTGGAGTTTTGTTGGTTTCCCAACAGGGATTTTCATGCTGCTTCCATGAGAGCTTGGAGCCCCCTCCTACCCCTGGGCCAGGTCTTGGGTGCAGCCGGATGAGTTTTGTCCATAAAGACAAAACTCAAATGTTTCTTTCTTGAACTAGACGCCACACTGGCAGTGAAGGTCTGCACCAAGACTGTGTCATACATGCTTAGCTGCACCTCAGGAGCACACTCCAGTGACCTCAGCTTCGTGTGTGGGCTTGATATTCAGAGAAGTTACAGGTGCAGCTTTGGTTACTCAGCTTCATCAGGTGCTGAGCTGCTCGGACATGATCAAGCCCTGGAACTTCCGCTGGGGTTTAGCTTTCCACTCCGCTGGGCTTTCTCCATTGCCTGGCTAAGGTGGTCATGTTCTACCCTGAAAGAGGGTATAGGAAGACTGCTGTGGGCCCAGAAATGAGTGTTGATTGGGCAGTACCCAAAAGCCAAGCCTCACTCTCACCATAGCCTGCTGCTGTGTGTCACTGGGTACATTCATTTACAGCGGTACCAAAATCTCTGTCTTCCAGTCACAATGAACAGAAAAGGTGGAAGGAAGCCTTGTTGGCAGACCTGTACTGGGGTGAAGATGAAAACAGACCATTAAGATCCTCTTGTCACATGCCAAACCAGCTCTGCCTGGCTTTCTGATCAGTGTTGAACAGCATCAGCATTACCCACAGTATCATTCGGTCTTGGTGGTGTGCTCATCTGGGCTGTCAGCTACCATTCAGCTCCTTCCCCCAGGCCATGTCCTTGCTGTCGATCCCTGGTTGTTGATAGCAACTATGCATTTTAATCTTATTCTCTGTATGGCTCTGGTGAACAAAAACTTTTTTTTTTTTTTTTTAAGTAGCCCCAACCCCTCCAGCCCCAAGTAGGTGAGTAGGAAAGCTGCTGTAGGGGGTGGCTAGGCTTTATAGGAAGCTGAGGAGCATGGACCTGCTGCAAATGCTGGGCCAGGGCAGGGTTTGTCTCAGACAACCACCCTGGCCTGCCTGTATGCAGGGCTTTGCTGTCCTGCTTGAGATGGGGCCTAGCCCCAGAGCAACACAATACACACACACACACACACACACACACACACACACACACACGGGAAGGGGTGGGGGACAGGTGCATGGGGAGGTGCACATCAGTATCAAGGCTGGACCAAGCAGAAGGGTGGGTGTTGGAGACCCTCACAAGGTGTTTTAGGACTCCATCCGACTCCCACCGTCAGAACCAGCCATGTACTCTGGTGTGCCCTGACTGTCCACTAGTCCCCTGACCAGCAGCCCTCTTGGGGACCCCTAGAGCTAGCTGCACACGTGGTGGCCGAATGGCAATGAAAGTCCTACACCAAGCCAGGTCCTCTCTGGACATCGATCTGTGCAGACAGTGGTATCTACACATTGAGGAAAACATGTTTAGCAGTTTGTACATCTATCTGAAATAAAATCTTAGGAAAGTTGTTTCTCTGGGGTCCTTTGTCGCTGGTCTTTGCTACGTGTGGATTCTTCTTTTCCCACCCTTATCCTCCCGGTTTCACCCCCTAATACTAGATAGGAGATAAACAAGAATAGGAGGGGGGGAAGGAAATAGGAAAATCCCTTTACTTTTGTTTCTTCTTTGAGCACAACTACTAATAAACAGCAACCATCCTCTCTAAATAACTACCGACCTCTTCTGGGGGAGGCTCTAGCATTTCTAGACCCTCTGGAAAGGTCCCAGAATTCCAAATGTCACACTATCACAGAAACTTATCTGTAGCTGGCAAAACCTTACCTCTGCTAGAGTAGGAGGCAAATCATAATCAACTGCTGTGGTCAGCAGCAGCCCCATATCCACACCCCTGGGACTAAAATAAAAACACATTCTTAGAATATTTTATTCCAGAATTCTTTTTTTATTACATTTTATTCACTTTGTATCCCAGCTGTAGCCCCCTCCCTCGTCTCCTCCCAGTCCAGTCCTCCATCTTCTCCCATGCTCCTCCCCAAGTCCATTGATAGGGGCGGTCCTCCTGCCCTTTCCTCTTACTCTAGCCTATTCAGGTCTCATCAAGTATTTGTATTGTCTTCCTCTGTGACCTGTTAAGGCTGCATACACACACATACATACACACCTTAGGGAGAGGTGATCAAAGAACCAGCCACTGAGTTCATGTCCAAGACAGTCCCTGATCCCTTTACTAGGGAACACACTTGGACACTGAGCTCCCAAGGGCTACATCTGTGCAGGGGTTCTAAGTTGTTCTCATGCATGGTCCTTGGTTGGAGTATCAGTCTCAGAAAAGACCCTTGGGCCCAGATTTTGTGGTTCTGTTATTCTCCTTGTGGAGTTCCTGTCCCCCCTCCAGCTCTTTCTATCTCCCCCTTTCATAAGATTCTCTACACTCCCCAAAGTTTGTCTATGAGTCTCAGCATCTGCTTCGATATCTCCTGGGTAGAGTCTTTCAGAGGCCCTCTGTGGTAGGCTTCTGTCCTATTCTGTTATCTCCCTCTTCTGATGAATTCTACAATACAGGGGGTGGGGGGGAAACTAAATGTAGGGTGTCTCAGCAGCCCTGGCTGTCCTATGTAGATCCACCTGCCTCTGCCTCCTGAGTGCTGGGATCAAAGGCATGATGGTACACCAGGATACCCATACCAGACTAAGGTTCTCCAAGGCTTAATAAGGTTGGATAAGGTACACTTAGGAAGTTGAGGCAGGAGGACTACTGGGAATTAAGGATCAGCCTGGACTACCTGAGACCCTTTTCAAAAAATAAACCAAGAGTACTCATCAAAGTCCAGAAGAAATCTTCCAAAACTGGAGTGTTTTTCTTTTCCCCCAAGACAGTGTCTTACTGTAATGTGACTTAGTTGAGGCTCATGGTCGGAGTTCCAAGTGTTGGGATTACTGCTGTGTCACCATGCTTAGCTTACTTTCTCTTTGAGAAACTAATGTTGGCATTTTGAGTGTATTTCGTATTCCAGAGGTTCTAGTTATCAATTTCAAGGTGGCCATAAAGCACTGAGTATGTTTATGGTGCAAATGCAGACTGGCTACAAGGGCTTCCCAATGCTATGGCTTTGGAGTCCTTCATGACTGCATAGCTTATTCTTTGTCTCTGGGTGAACCACTTAGTTTAGGCATCTCCCTGCCAAAGAGCATTGTTTGTAAATGTGGACAGTGATGACTATAGCTGCTGTCAACATTGTGTGTGGACTGTTTAACTCATAGGTAAATGCCCACGTGCTGGGTGATTGGATGCCACTGTAAGAGTATTTGTTCATATGGACCTGACAATGCTGCTGCTCCACTGTGTCCTGCCAGCTTGGAATGGGAGTCCTGCTGCAGCACATTAGTACCATTTCCTACCCTGTGTTCTGTGCACAATCGTTTATCATTGCTTTTCTGGTTTTCAAGGGCTTTTATTTGATGTTCAGAAAGCAAATGTTACTGTGGTCTCTGTGTCCCAGCAGTGGTTTGGAGATCTTCCCGTCACTGGCCTTCGTACGTCTTCATGGGGAGCTTTCCACATTAACATCCAACTTGCCATACACATGGGCTGAGGCTGGGTGTGAGTTTATGCAGAGCTAAGACCTTCCCCCGTGGACACAATGTGCCACACCTGAAAACCATATAAGCTTCATGCAGTTCTGTTAGTGTGTTTGCTTGTTTGGATTTCAGTACCAGGACTCAAACCCAGGGCTTTGTACATGATAGGGAAGTGCTCTTTCACTGAACTCCACCCAGGGTTCCCGGTTTTCACTTAGGGAGAAAGTTAAAAGTTACCTCCTCAACCACACCTTAGGTTTTGAACCTAATTTCCCCCGGAAACTCAGCTCTCAGAATTGGTTTCTTATAAACAAACCAAATTGCTCGTCTTTTAGGGCATGCTGTTGTAAAGGTTCATCTTCATTAGGCTCATCTCAAACTGAATTTGGAATCACCTAGGAGATGCTCCTTTCGGAGTGTCTGTGGGCTTTTCCTAAGAAAGGTTTAACTACAAAGAGAAGATGCCCTTAACAAAAGAGAAAGCAAGCTAACTGAGCAAAAGCATTCGCATCAGCCTTCGCTGCTGATGCGGTGTGACCCTTGACCCACACTCCTACAGGACCAGTACCCCTAGAGCTGCTCTGGCCACAGTTCCCTGCTGTGGTGGAGTGGACCCTCAGACGTAGCAAAGCACACCCTTTCTTCCTAGGTTGCTTTTGTTGGCTATTTTGTCATAGCAGTGAGAAAGCAACCTGTATTGTACTGACTCTTGAAATCTGAGAAACCTTTCTCCTTTTCCCTTGGCAAAACAACCCCAGGGGTGCACCCACTGGGCAGGTTGGGAGACTTGATCACTTTCAGAGTTGTGCACTAAACATCAGCAGAAACAGATGGTATGCCCCTCCTGGTGGAAAATGACAACAAAATGAACACAATCTGATTAAGACTGTGCACTTCTGCCAGTAACCAGGAGCAGCACTGCTAAGCAGCTTGGCAAGGCAGAACTCCCTGTGATGGCTAATCTCTTGCCTGCATCTGGAGCCAGAACCCGAGAGCTGGGTATACCTTGATTGGCTCATTTGAGGTGGAAAGACCCTCCCCTAAATCTGGGCCATCCCTGCTGCTGGCAGCCTACATGAAGGGACATGGAAGCTCTTGCCTTCTGCCAGCTTGCCCTCACTCTCACTGGCAAGTTCATCCAGCTGCTGAAGCAGTCCTTCCCTGGCATTAGAGCCTCCTCCTTTGAGATTCCAGCTTCCTGAAAACAAGCTGAAACAGCCAGCCTTGTTGGCTGAACAACTACCAGCAGACTCTTCACCTTTCCATCAACAGCTTTTGTTGGAACTACCCAGACCACAGTGCTGGAGCCTGCCAGCAGAGTGGGGAGCGAGGACAAATCACACTTCACACGGGATGGGCTTGAGAAGGCTGTCAATCTGGCTGAAGCAGCACGGGTTTATTCCAGGGTTCATTATTTATAGGCAAGCAAGTGACATCAATACAAATAGAAAAAGGTGTGGAACCACCTAATCTTTTTTCAAAAACCTAACAAAGCAGCTTAACAAGCAACTCTCCATACCACAGTGTCAGTCCTAGTGATCCAACTCAGCTGATCAAGCTTGGCCACAGGTGTGTTGCTTTAGCAAGAGGCCATTTGCATCCAGGTGCCGGAGGCTTCTGAGTTACCTGGAGCATCCGGGACTGTCTGTCAGGATTGTGTCTCAGGCTGGCTTTGTCTGTAGCTGTGTCCCACGGCTCTCCACAGGTCTCCCTTTTTTATACTTTTAGACCGCTTAGGAGCTGTGGAGCAGAAGATTGTGCCTGTTTTAGGTTGTCTCTTCTGATGACGATAATTCTTTGTTAAAGGAAATTAAGAAGTTGGAATGGGGCTTGGAGAAAATAAACAGAAAAATTGAATTAATGATTAGGGAAAATGAGGCTCAATCCCGCACTCCCAACTCCTTCTTTGAAGACAGGCTTGGATCCTCGTCCTGGGATGGCTACAGTTGCTATAGCTCAAAACACGAGTGGGCCTTTTCCTTTGTCCACTGCACGAGCAACTGTATCCCTCTTACAAGCATCTTTACAACAAACTAGGCAGAAAGAAGATATAACTGAGTTTTATGGTTTTCCAGTTCTAGAACAACCTGACAGGGTAACAGGGTGAGCATCCATACTCCTATTTCTTTTAAACAATTAAGAGAAAAACTGCATATTCTCAATATCGTTCTACAGTATCTTTTACTCAAGCTCTGTTAGAATCCTTGTCTACTGAGGCCTTCTGCCCAGGAGACTGGAAGCAATTAAGAATATGTTTATCAGGAGGAGATTATTATGAAAATCAGATTTTGCAAAGCACTGTCAAGTTACAGCTGAACTCAGTCGAGCTCAAGGAGTTCCTATAGCTTATGACATGCTTGCTGGGGAAGGAAACAGGAAAGCAATTGGATTTTGATGTGGCAGTTTATGCTCAAGTGAGTGCTGGTTGAGGATTCCCTGATGACCTGCTATGTCCACATCCTGTGGCAGAGTCGCCTATCGATGAGGGCGCTTTTCTAGACCAGCTGTATTTGGTCTTGCAGAACTTCGATGGCCTCGAGGAGATTGATAGAGCTCTGGGGATACCAAAACTGGTCAGCCAGAGTCAAGCTGTACATCCAGAGCAGTTCTCCAGCCAAGAGTCCAACATGATGCTGGAGCAGAAGGCCCCTGTTTTCCATGGCAGTATGCATCATAGGCACAAATGGCCCAAGGTAGCTCTAATCTCATGCAAGATCCAAACTTTCACAGCATGGGCCAGCGGGCTAATTACACCACACTCCAAATGCAGCCCCAACCAGGCCTCAGAGGCCCATGGGCCTCATGCAGAACCAGCCAAACCAACTGAGACTTCAGCTTCAGCATCGCCTCCAAGCACAGAAGAATCGCTAGCCAATTATGAATCAAATCAGCAACGTTTCAAACATGAACTTGACTCTGAGGTCCAGAGTACCAACACAGGCTCCTATTAATGCCCAGATGCTGGCCCAGAGGCAGCGGGAAATCCTCAACCAGCATCTCCAACAGAGACAAATACAGCAGCAGCAGCAGCAGCAGCGAACTTTGATGATGAGAGGACAAGGGTTGAATATGACCCCAAGCATGGTGGCTCCTAGTGGTATACCAGCCGCCATGAGCAATGCCCATCAGTTTCCATTTCCTCCAAACTACGGAATAAGTCAGCAACCTGCTCCTGGCTTTACTGGAGCTATGACTCCCCAGAGTCCTCTGATGTCTCCCCGGATGGCGCATACCCAGAGTCCCATGATGCAGCAGTCTCCAACCAACCCAGCCCACCAGCCCCCATCAGACGTGAACGGATGGCCACAGGGGAGCATGGGTAGGAACAGCATATTCACAGCAGTTTCTTTCACACTTTGGGCAACAAGCAAACACCAGCATGTACAATAACAACATGAACATCAGTGTGTCCATGGCAACCAACACAGGTGGCTTGAGCACCATGAACCAAATGACAGGACAGACGAGCATGACCTCAGTGACTGACCTCCGTGCCTTCGTCGGGGCTGTCCTTCATGGGTCCCGAGCAGGTAGATGATCCCGCTCTGAGGGGAGGCGACCCTCAGCCTGGAACGGACATGATCAAACAGGAGGGAGATGCGTCCTGGAAATACGGCCTGCAGGAGGCTGTTTTCTTCTTTCTTCAACCCATTGGGCTTTACTTGCTCCAAACACTTGCCAGTCTGGAGAGCTGCGTCTGTTTTGACCCATCTGACCTATCAACAGTTCTTCCAGGACAAGATCAGGACAGTTGGGCCCCAGCATAGAGCATGCTGGCTTGGCTGCCTCTCCTGACAGCCTGTAGCTAGCCTCCATCCTGCAGTCTGTTCACCGCATTCACCTTAGCGCAGCTTAGATCTCCTGCACAGTAAATGTCGACAGGCAAACTTCATCCCCACTCAGACTGAATGTATTTAAGTGTGTGTATCTGAGGAGAACCATGCTCTCGCTCTGCCCCTGTTTGGGCGCTAATCTTCTGGAGCCTGCAGAAGTCAAACAGTACCTGAGTGGGGAAGTGAGGACAAATCACACTTCACACGGGATGGGCTTGAGAGGGCTGTCAATCTGGCTGAAGCAGCACGGGTTTATGCCAGGGTTCATTATTTATAGGCAAGTAAGTGACATCAATACAAATAGAAAAAGGTGTGGAACCACCTAACCTTTTTTCAAAAACTACTTCCCCAGGTGAAAACCTAACAAAGCAGCTTAACAAGCAACTCTCCACACCACAGTGGGAGTCCTAGTGATCCAACTCAGCTGATCAAGCTTGGCCACAGGTGTATTGCTTTAGCAAGAGGCCATTTGCATCCAGGTGCCAGAGGCTTCTGAGTTACCTGGAGCATTCGGGACTGTCTCAGGACTGTCTCTCGGGCTGGCTTTGTCTGTAGCTGTGTCCCACGGCTCTCCACACCACAGCCTGGAAGCCAGTCTAATCCATGTATGTATAGTATATGGTCAGCTCTATTCCCCCAGAGAATCCTGACTAGTACACTGCTGGAAGCTAGTAACACAAACACCAAGCCTCTTCAAAGGAAACTGTGAGAAAGGGAAAACCTTGGGCGCTCACTGGCCTAGTCTCAACATCTGGCGTTAGTATCCTGCTCAAGCAAAATATGGAAGACCACTGAGTCAACACTAACAGAACTTTAAACAGGCAGGTATTTCATATTCAAGAGTTTATTTTAGGTAAAATACTTTAAGAGTTCTTGTTTTAAATATTGAGACATTTATGGATAAAATGTCTGAGTTTTCATTAAAATACATTCTGAAAGTTGGGTCATGAGCCCTCAGAAATTCTACCTATTTTTATGTTTGAAATGATCTGTACTAAGAATATAGTAGCCATGTGAGTTGTTTGTTTGCTTGGTCAGTGTTTCCCTGTGTAGCCTTGGCTGTCCTGGAACTTGCTCTGTAGACCAGGCTGGCCTGGAAACTCGGAGATCTACCTGCCTGTGCCTCCAGAATGCTGGGATTAAAGGCGTGTGCTACCACTACCTGACCATGAGTTTTTAAACACATCAGATTATGTAAGAGATTTTGTAATCAGAATGACTTAATTGTACCGTGGCAACCCAGGTTTGGAACTGGGGTGGGCAAGTACGGGAAGACAGGATGCTGCCTCCAGGCAGATCTCCGGAACAGGAAGGATACGTGCAGACAAGCTGATGAGGCTTTGTCGGTGCTAGGGCTACCTGAGGGTGGCTGGGGAATTGCCCTTGCTGTGGCATTCACAGTGCGGCCCACACTGAGAAGACTCTGGTGGGCCATGTAATGCACAACGCGTTGATTCTTGGAATGGGAATTCCACTTCAGCTGCGTGTCTGCAGAAGGTTCGGTTTGTCTCAGGGCCCCTGTGGACTAGACCCATGGCTGTGGTCTTCTTGAGTCATAATCACTGGTCCAGTCTTACTGTAGCACAAGTGTCACCAGTACAAAGGTTCATGTTCCAGATCATCTAGAACATTTTTAGGTTTGTTTTTATAATTTTATTTCAGCATTTCTTTGGATATAATGTCTTTGTGCTGAGTTTTGTTTGAGAGCAAGCCTGCATACATGAATCCTTTTAGCATAAATTGCCTTTGGCGTTGCTTCCATTTGGGTTTTCCTGGGCCACCTTGGAGAAGCTCGGTCCCCACTTGTAAGAAGTCTGTTACTTCTCACATTCTCATCTCCTCATCGTCGGCCCCCAGATCCTGGGAGGGCTTCCTGGGGCACTTCTCCACACCCTTCATGGGAATGCCATGAGCACTCCTTTGGCAAGCAAGACCAGGAGTTCTTCCTCCGCCTGACCTCCGCCCTTGTCTGCATGGCACTCCCGCTGCTGCGTGCTTTTCTGCATCCTGAGGAGAAGGTCAAACTCTTCTCAAATGGTCTTCAAGCTACTGACTTTTCAAAAGCATAACTTGATTTTCTTTTTGCATGTTTTTCAAGGGCTGCACTTATTTGTTTTGTTTTCTTTAACCTCAGGAAGAGAGGTGTACTCAGCTCCAAACCAGCACTTTGGGGGCTGGAGATGTGGTTTAGTGGTAGGGAACTTGCCGGGCATGCACCACACACACAGAGAACACACCTGAGTACTGAGAGTCACAGCCCTAGTCCCTGAGGCAGTTCCTAATTCTTCTCAGCTCTGACAGGAAGGCCTTTTTCTACCCCAGAGCCTTTATGTGTGCTGATGCTTTCCTCCCCCTTTGTGCATGATGACTCAGACCAGACACTAGTCACCAAGTCTTCATGCGTACTGTTATGATCTAAGCCATGGTCACCATACAGCCACACCATGCGACAGATCTCACGTGGTAAGTTTATCGGGAGGGCTATACAGGCGCTGTCTCTGGGTAAGGGTGGAGGGAAAGATGGAGTGGGGCAGGCGTTTTAACAAGGATGTGGCGCATGTGCAGAGGCAGGATATGCGACTCATGGCAACAGTGGGAATGTGTCACATCTCAGCAGCTAGCGACGGTGTCTCCTGCTGTCGTTTGGGTCCCTGGGGCAGACGGTGGAGATGCCTGATTGCTAACACATACCCACACGCACAAGAGAGCTTCCCTCACCACCTAGCTCCTCCCTTCACCTAGTCTTTGCTAATTTGTGGTTGGTTTGGGCTTTCGCGCTTCCAGACCCCTGGTTTCTTGGCTGACATCCCCACGCTTTGCGCCATGACGCAGGGAGGCAGCCTGGCTATTGCAGCTTCGAGGTCCCAGCATAGACCTTGTTATGATACCTGTTCACAAATGTTTGTTGTATGGTTCAGGTGCCCGCAGCTTTCTTCAGTTCACTTCCCGTCCCACTCTGCGGCTTGGAGTTATCCCCCCATCATCACAAAGCAAGGTTACGCTTGGTAGATAAAACTGGCCATCCTGTGCAAAAATCAAAACAAAGCTAGAGCCTGAGCTAAGGGGGTCTCTCAGACCTTGCCATGCATGGGCTACCGTTGATTTTCCCAACTTCATTCCTTTGTGTTGTAGTAAGAGAGTGGGCATGTGCAGTTGAGTGAGCTTTAAACAATAAATGGAATTGGTCAGTTCTTGAAGGAAAAGTCACCCAGAATATGTCTATGTGTGTGTGTGTGTGTTTATATATGTACACACACACACACACATATATCCTCCTGAAGTGACACTTTTGTATAGGAAAGCGTCAGCACACGTAAAGGCTCTGGGGTAGAAAAAGGCCTTCCTGTCAGAGCTGAGAAGAATTAGGGCTGTGCAAGGAACTGCCTCAGGGACTAGGGCTGTGACTCTCAGTACTCAGAGTTCAGCAAGGTTGCAGGGTATAATGTCAGTATACAAGAGCAAGTTGTGGCAGACATAGTGGCATATATTTTAATCCCAACACTCGGGAGGCTGAGGCTGAAGAGCATATTTAAGGCCAGTCTGGGCTGTGTAATGAATTCAAGGGAAGCCTGAGCTACAAACCCAAACCCTCTAAGAACAATGTCTTCAACAAATGATACTGGGACTATTGGCTTGCACATGGAAAACAATGCGACCTCTCCCTCACTCAAAATGAAACAAAGACCTAAATGAAGACCTGAAACAGCAAAATCCTTGGAGAGAAACATAGTCATAAACCCTCACGTATTGGATCAATCAAAGGTGTCTCAAGTGTGGGAACTAGAGCACAAGCAAGTAAAGATTAATGGTTATGTGGGGCTTCATCAAAACCACAAGAGTCTGCAAAACATACTGTAAGAAATTAAAACTCAGTCTACAGAAGAGGAAAGTGCAAATTAAATCTCTGATAAGACTCTAGTGACTAGAATATGTAAACTGTCTTACAGCTCAACAATTAAAAAATCTAATGTAAAAGTAGTTGGACTTAGATGTTTCTCAAACAGAGAGAGCCATAAGCACACAAGAGCTGACGAATGGGGCTGCATGAGCCCTGAAAGCTCCTGCTCAGTGACAAGCAGTAGGAGGAAGGACGCCCACAGAATGGAAGAGAAGCTCCACCACCTGTGCACCTGACAGGGTTAGTGTCAACAATATATAAAGAACCCAAAGAAATAAATACCAATGAAACAATCCATTAAGTGAACAGATAAAATGAATAGACCATTCTCAAAAGATGGAGTATAAATACATGGGAAAATGCCCAGCATCTTAAGCCACCTGGGTTAACAGCACAAATGAAAATAACACTGAGATTCCATCTCACCCTATCAGAATGGCTAATAAAAAGAGAAGGAATAAGGTCTGGGACTGTGCCTCAGTGGTTTTTGCCCAAGAAAACAAATGTTGAAGAGCATGTGGAGAAGAAAGGAACATAAATCCTGGAGAGGAATTTTGATTCAGAACATGGCTGCTCTGGCAAGAGGTCACATCCAAAGACCCAGGTCTGTGTGATCCTGATGGAATACAAACATGCCTTTGCAAAACCTGCACTCCCGGTGCAGGTCCATACCGCTCCCTCCCCCAAAGAGACTCACAGACCGCGGTTCGATGCAAAAGCAAGAGGCAGTTTATTCCGATCGAGATGGGGGTTGTCCCTTCAAAGCAGGAGACGACCCCGAGCATACTAAGCACAGAGTTTTTATTCCTAAAAAAAATCAGGCCTTTACATTGATTAGTCAGCAGAAAAGATAGCAGTAATGCAGGCTGGCAGCTGTAGCGGGGAGCTCACAACTCCAAGGACAGTCCTCCCCTCTTCTCCCATCTCTCGGTTCTGTAGCGGGCCGCTTACAGCTTCAAGGACAGTCCTCCCCTAAATTGCCTGACTTGTTCTTCTTTCTTCTTAGCTGGCCCTTATTCAAGGTCCAGTTGTTTTTCTTTCTAATTTGGGATGGTCCCATTTCTCACCTTTAATCCAGGAAACAGAGGCAAGCAGATCTGAGTTCAAGGCCAGCCTGGTATAGAGCAACTTTCAGGTAAAGAAAAGCTTAGGTCCAGGCACACCTTTAATCCCAAACAATGAAGGCAAAGTTAGTCAGTAGAAGGAAGCACCCATGTGTGAAAGTAATGCCTAATTGAGTGGCAGAAAGGGTGACTAATCAGAATATGATATGCCCAACTCAGGAGAAGAGAGAGGAAAGGGAAGCTACTTAAGAGGCAATGCAGAAAGAGAGGGATGAGACAGTTTTACCAGGTTGCAGAGAGAGAAATCAGGTGAAAACCAAATGAGTCAGAGAATGAGAAGGAGCCAGGAGATTGGAGCAGATTGCTGGAGTTAGTTTGAGGCCTAGCAGAGCAGTTTGGAGGCTAAGAGAAAATCCAGATTGAATAAATTAGCTGGAAGAGGAATTTGAGCCAGAACAGCTGAGTTGAACCAGCTAGAACAGAGCTCAGCAAGAACAAGAAAGAGTGAACTTATTCAGCAGTAAGTCTCAGAGGCTGAAAATATTCTAGGCCTAGGTTAGACTGTACGGAGCCTAGAAGCTTCCAGGACTAGGCCTATGTTAGCAGAAGGAAGCAGTAAGCCTTTGAGGAAACAATTGAAACAGATGAATAAAAGTTACTTTTACAGAATCCATTGTTAGTGAGAATGTAGTATGGCAACTATGGAAATCACCAGGGAGGTCCCTCAAAACCCTTAAAATCAAATTATCCTAGTACTCAGCTATCTCACTCCTGGCTGCATCCCTAAAGGAATCGAAGCACACCACAAGAGCTACACACATCAGTGCTCATTACAGCACTGTTTACAATACCAAAGCAGCGCAGTCAACCTGCGTGGCCACGAACAGATGCCTGGGCCCAGGACGCACGAGGCCCCTAGATTCAGTCCCAAGTAAAGAAAAAATAATTGGAAAAAGAAAATGTGGGTATTCCCAATAGTGTCTCATTTCGACGTAAAGAAGAATAAAATGTTATTGACATGAAAATGAAAGCAAATGGAACGGGAAACCATCATATTGAGTGAAATAGACCAACCTCAGGAGTATCTCCTGTTTCCTCATATACACAGATGATGAAAGTAGATAGGCCCAGTGCAGAGAATGGGACAGGAGAGAGGAAGGGGTGAATCTGATCAGTGCTATAATCTGATCAGTGCTATAATTGAATGATGTCATTAAGAGACTGTGTACAATGAATATGTGCTAATAAAAGTAAAGATGTACAGTCGCGGTGCAGAGAAATGGAATAGGCCATTTTATTTCATTTTAATTAGAGCATTAAGTAGTTACATGTGGCTGGTGGTTTCTTTATAGAGACTTTAAAATTTTCCTAATGATTATATTTAAGTAAAATTTTTGCCTTCCATTTTCCAGCACACTGCTTCTGTCTCTATTGTTTCGATTTTTCCAGAGAGTCATAAATGAGATTATATGTGGTGCACTTGAGATTCATTTTTTTAAGATGGCTGAGAGCAGAGGGTGTCATCTCAGCCTCCGTGTCCCAGGCGTGGGTGGCGCTCGCCATGCCCTGAGCTTCTGCAGTAACGCGAACCAGGCACTGGCGGCATTTTAGCTCCAAGATCATTTTGTTGTTACTAGTTTCCGAAAATTCATGGTTTGTGTTTCGCCATGGAAAAAGCAGGAAAGCTGGCAGAGGGCACTTGAAACCAGGGGGCTCCGAGTGTCTGCAGCCAGCATGGCTGGGAGGCTCAGGGCGCAGCAGAGCCTCAGGGAAGGAAGGTCTACAGTCAGAAAGGGGCTCCCAGGCGCAGCCACCCTCCGGGTTACCACAGCGTCTGCCAGGAGCTGTTCGTGGGTACTTTCTTTAAAAGGCTCAATTCTCCGGAAAATGTCAAATGTCTTAAACGCCCAGGAAAGGGGAAGTGATAACTCCCAGCTTAAGCCCAAGGCAAAAAGAAGGGGTGGGAATGAATGTTGCTTCAGTCTCTATTCCAAGAGGTTCCCAGGAAGACACACCTTGATCATCCACAGCTGCTGTCTCTGTGGCAGCCGCCTTGTCACTTCTGCGCCATCCCCTATTGCTGAGGCATTTCGGCTGCCGGTCCAATCAGGAGGAAAGGCTGTCTCAATCCACTCTGCACGGCAGCGCTAGAACCATAGTGTTCGTGCAGGGGGACTCACTGACATCAGCACACAAGCAGCAGACCTCCACAGAGCACGTGTGCTAGCCAGGCTGGGCTCCTGGGTAATCCCTCTAGGCCCTGGGCTGCTGGTGCCCAGATGCACCCTAAGCACTAGTGTTCGTTCTGGGGGTCGGGGCTGCAGCCTGGTGACCACCAACTCTGGGCCAAATGACAGACAAGGATGTGCTCATCTACTCCATTCCTTATGGCTGTCTGTCACATTAGTTTATTTCCCCTTCCGGAGAATGGAGTCTTTGCCTCCCTCTTCCTGAACACCAGAAGTCCTGAAAGGGCATCTTCTCCCAGCCTCTGTGTCAGGGTTGTCCCCAGGTACATGGGTGAAACTGGGCAAACAGCTCCCCATCCGCAGAATGGACATCAGAGCAGCAACGCTGGTCTGTCCACTAAGTGTGGGAAACGAGGCCACCCCTAGAACCAGTGCGGAGCCGAGGAAGCCGTCAGCAGGTGAAGTCCGATGTGAATGTCTTTCTGACGGGAGCACAGCCATGTCAGGGGCCCCAGTGTCTCATACCCATGCAAATGGGAAAGCCTTCCCATGTGAAACTCCTGGATAACAGGCCTTGATCTGAGGTCCACGTGTGGACAGCTGACCCGTGTATGCAAACAGTGGCAGCTGCAGCTTCCCCCTTCTGGGTTTTTACAGCTTGCTCACCTACAGACACCTCCTACCTGTGCTGTTTCCAATAAACACACTCAAGTCCTGGGATGTGGTGGTGGCTGGTGGTCCTCCCTCGGAGTGTATAACCCACCTGACCCCAGCTTTTCTATACATGTGTCTGCACTTTCTTCATTCCCTCATCGCCCTAGATAGGTTTTCCAACACAAACCACATTTGTCCCCATAAGAACCAAGGTCAGAATAGATCAGTGGCAGCTAGCTATGAGTCTGGGGTCCTGATGTGGCAGAATTTATTTCTCTTGTATTTCAGACCTGTTACATGCTCTCACTACTCTTGTCAACCCTACTGTCATTAATATCATAATATCAGTCATCAGGATCTTTGTGTCACCTTACCTGCAGGTGTAAGAGTGCCTGAGCCCTCCTCTTCCTCATCCCATCCTTGTCTTCCCTGATACTGTGGTCTGTTGCCTGAAGTGGCATCTTGAGAAATGTTAATTCAGAACAAGGCTGTTCTGGCAAGAGATCACATCCAAAGATCTTCTAGGTCTGTGTGTTCTGGCTAGAATATAAAAACATGCCTTTAATTCAGGAGACAGAGGCAAGCAGATCTGAGGTCAAGGCCAGCCTGGTACAGACTAAGTTTCCGGTAAAGAAAAGCTTAGATCTGGTAGTGGAGGTACATACCTTTAATCCCAAACAATGAAGATAAAGTCTGTAGACAGAAGGACATGTTTGAAAGTGATGTCTAATTGAGTGGCAGAAACAGTGATGAATCAGAGAAAGAGTTGACAGAATAGGATACACCCAACTCTCAAGAAAAGAGAGGAAAAGGAAGCTACTTAAGGGGCAATGAGAAAGGGGGGAAACAGTTTTTTTCTGGGACAGTAATAGAGAGACAGGTTGCAGAGAGAGAACTCAGGTGGAGACTGGATGAGCCAGAGAATGAAAAGGAGCCAGGAGATTAGAGCAGATGGCTGAAGTTAGTTTGAAGCAAGGAGAACAATTCAGAAGCTGAGAGAAAAGCCTAAATAAGTCATCTGGGAGAGGAATCTGATCCAGAATACCTGAGTTGAACCAGCCAGAACAAAGCTTAGTAAGAACCAGAAAGGATGAGCTTATTCAGCAGTGAGTCACAGAGGCTGGAAACGTTCTAGGCCTAGGTTACATTGTACAGAGGCTAGAAGCTTCCAGGACTAGGCCTAGGTTAGGCAGAGGCAGTAAGCCTCCAAGACAGCAACAGAAACAGGAGAATAAAAGTTACCTTTACAGTGACATCCAGCTTTGTATGCCTGTACCCTCACATGCACTGTTGCCTACTGAGATGTGCTATTTATTCTCCAGCTGAAAAAATTGTGGCCTAGCTTTCAGGATCTGACCTCAGGTGGCTCCCAGAAGTCCCATAGATCAATGGGTGACTCCATTTTCTGTTAGTTAAGAATGTGCTAACTTAGTTATTTTTCAGTTGCTGTAAGGAGATACCACCACAAAAGCAACTTAGAAAGCATTTAATTGAAGCATACATTTCCAGAAGTTAGTAAGGTCCCTGACCGTCATTGCCAGTAGCTTGGCAGTGGGCAGGCAGACACTGAGCTGAGGCAGTAGCTGAGAGATCACATGTTGAAACAACCATGGGGCAGAGAAACAGAGCTAACTGGGAATGGCATGGTCTCTTAGAACCTCAAAGCCTATACCCAGTTACACCTCTCCTAACAAGGACACACCTTCTAATCCTTCCCAAACAGTTCCACCAACTTCAGACCAAGCATTCAAATATATGAGCTAGATGAGCCTATGGGGGCACTTCTCATCCAAAGCACCACAAGTGTCTTACTCTTTAGGTCACAGAGTGGTTAGCATAGTCCTTGGGAGGCAGAGGACTCGAAGGATGAGTAAACCTCAAATAGTTTTTTCCAGTCAAGCAATGCCCTTGAAGACTTACACAGGACTCACCAGGAGCCTAGCTTCCTATGAGCAGTTGACAAGTGCCGTCCCACACCAGGGATCTCTAATCAGCCTGAGCCAGGACTGAGCCCAGTCACACCAGACTCCGGGGGCCATGGTTGGACCGAGTATGCCATGTGGCATCACACAGTTAAGTCACTGCCCACCTCACCAAACATGGGGAGCAGGAGGCCCTCACTGTAATGACAGAGCAGGACTCCACTATCCCATGTGCCTGAAATGAGAGTGTTCCAGAGAGGGTGGGCCAGTGAGGAACCCTGGCTTGCAGGCTGGACATTGCACCTCTACACGAAAGCTCTCTCTAGGCAGACTTCCCAACACATTGACCAGAGGCTACGGTAGCATGTGTGCCAAGGACAATCTGGTTAAAAAGTTGCTGTTCTCCCTTAATCACACAGAACTTCAGTTTTGGTTCCCCCAAGGGATGTAAAGCAGCTATGCCCACAGGCCTGGCCAATGGAAGAGACGCACAACTGAAGTAGGTGGATAAGTTTAAGGAGGTCAGAGAAGTGCTGTGGATATCCTCCTGGGGGCCTGCTTACAGGGTCAGGGACACTGGTCCCCGTTTCTGCAACATCTAGCAGGACACAGCACCATCACAGCACCATGCTCTACTTTGCCACAGATTATTGCACAGGCAGGACTAAAGTTATTGAATTTTCCATCTGGAGTGCTGCCTGGCTGGGAGCGAGTGCTCAGGGCAAAGCTGAGTGGCTCCGTCTGTGCTGGGCTCCACAGATATCTTCTCTCAGATGTCACAGTGTGTGCCTCAGGGAGGGTGAGTTACAGGACATGGCTTCTCAACCCTGTGCATTAATGAGCCGCCAGTAGGTGAGGTAGAGGGTTTGTGTTCTGCTCAGCACCCAGATGGCGCTGGGACTCACACACAGCATCCTGAGGAAAAGAACGAGGATTCTTTTATTCTTGGTCCTCAACACCTGAGCCGAAGGCCAGGTGGAGGCTCCCCACCACAGCAGGCACACCTACCATTTATACTGTCTTAGGTCCCTGGGACACAGCTCCCAGAACACTGGGGGCAGTCTGCTTAGCAGTACAAAGGCTGCAAGTTGTTGGTCTGTGGCTACAAAAGAAGGCAGCTCTCCATCTCAGTGTCTCTACAGATGCAAAGCTCAGCCACAGAAGGACACATGACATTCAGGGAGACCCGGGACCCAAAAGACAATTTAAGGCTTGTTTCCTTTTCTTTTGTTTGTTTGTTTGTTTGTTTTAATTTGTTTTTATTTATGTGCATTTGTGTTTTGCCTGCATGTATGTCTGTATGACAGTGTCAGATCTTGAAGTTACAGACAGTTGTGAGCTCCCATGTGGGTGCTGGGAATTGAACCCGAGGCCTCTGAAAGAGCAGTCAGTGCTTTTAAGTGCTGAGCCATCGCTCCATCCCCTTAAGGCCGGTTTTCATCCAGGCACACCACAGCACCTTGGCAACTGCTAGTTACCAACACCTACTTCCTTCCCAAACTCTGCCTCACTGGAGCTGACTTCAAACATGAACTCCATCTTCATGCTTTTTATTTTATTTTATTTTATTGGCTTAGAAAATACCCAGTGGGATGTTGTTCTTGAAATCAACTCATATGTGTGTGTGTGTGTGTGTGTGTGTGTGTGTGTGTGTGTGTGTGTGTGTGTTTGGAGCAGTTGCTCACAGCACCCAAGCACCCTGAGTCTGAGCCCATGGCACCAGCTAGGTCACAGTATCCTCAGTGCCTCTTCAGGGGCGGCATAGGCAGGCGTCACTCCTCTCCCATGTGGGCAGGTCTTACTTTCACATTGCCCCTGGTCTCTGGCCTCAGAAGATCTGGTTGAGCTCTCACTCTGTGGCCAATGCTGAAATGATGGAGCTAGACCAGCGTCTCTTCCCAGGACACACAGCCTGGGGTTGGCTGCCTCCTCATTCTCTAGACTGTAATAACACGTGGAAACGAGCATCTTCAGGGGCCCAGTCCATAGCTGTGAGCACAGCGCAGTGTGAGATGACGAGGCATACCCCCATTGGCCTGTCCCTGGAGACACGAGAGAATTCTGGTCGCTTTTCAGAACTCTGTGTCCTGACTTTCCCATTTCCCTGGAGAGGATGGCTTGTTCCAGAAAAGTCAGTCCAGATTTGTGACTGGGGAACAAGGAGTTGGTGTGATATGGCTTCCTGCTTACCACAGGACTCACTGCCTGGGGCTCAAGGTCAGGGCTGGCCAAGGATCAGGCCTGGCCTCTTGTCACCTTGGGAAAGGAGCCTTGGGTAAGTGGCCCTTACTTCCCTTCTGAAGGGTGGCCCCATGCGCATAGTCAGCCCTAAAGCAGCTACAGATACCCCATCCCAAGGAGTCTGGTCATCCAGGAGGCACAGGAGAGGCTGCTGGGAACCGAGACCCAGCGAGGTGCAGCTGCCCATGGAACAGCGGGCACTTGCATTCCTTGTTATGATTACATTTATTTATGTTATTATTTCATGCCTATGACTGTCTTGCTCATGTGCATGTATGTGCACCACATGTATGCCTGGTGGCAGAGGGAATCAGAAGAGGGCGCTGGATCCCCTGGGATTGGAGTTACAGATGGTGGTTGTGAGCTTCCATGTGGGTGGTGGGAATTGAACCTGGGTCCTCTGTGAGAGCAACAATTCTTCTTAATTGTTGTGCCTGAGCCACTGTCCAGGCACTCTTAGACCTCTCTCCCTGGGCTTGTAGGGTATGTGAGCTCAGGCCAGTTACTGCCCCCACCCTGTCCTTTGCCCCAGGTGCTCTCATCCCTAGAAAGGTGACATCTTCTTAGGAGTCACTTACCTCGGGCTGGGCCCGGCAGAGAGAGCTGGGTGGGGATGAAGTTCTCGGGGACCGCAGGGCTGGGTTCATTGACTAGGAGAGAGCGTCCAGCTTGCCCAGGACAGGAAGTGGGAAATTGGCAGAAAATACCCCTGGGGCAGGAGCAGGGCCAGCTGCCTCCTAGCAGCTGCACCCACCCATCTGGAAGTCCTGAGTTCTGCTTGACCGAATGCCAGCTGGGTCCTAGCCAGGACTTGTTAGTTTGAACAGCATCTCTGACTCTGAAGCTGTCTCCGGTGACTCTGCACACAGACCTGAAAGGCTCTGGGCCCTTCAGTCTCTTGGCCTTTGCAGAACTTTCACATTTGCTTCAGTCCAGGGGTTTCTGTGAGAGTTGTGAAGTAGAAGAGAGACCCTTCCCAATATGAGCTGGACAGTGGCCTCTCCAGGATTAGCTGTGGACCTCACACGAATGTCACTGTAGAATTACCTTGGAGAACATCAACTCCACCTCTTACCAAAGCTTCACCTCTCCGCTGTTGCTTTTGGCCCCCAGATGAACACCCTTGACCTGTACCTGTACGGGAGCCAGTGTCTCACCTGGGTATAGTCTCCCTCCCCACACCAGGGCCCTCTGGGGCTCATGGTGTGACTGTGCATGGGTACCACACCACCAAGAGGTGGTGACCTCTTCACCTGGCCAGTGCTCCTCAGTGAGCGTCAGCACACAGACACTTTGCAGGGATCCATGTTACCGGGAGCCTGATGTCCCTTCCAAAGAATGTCTTCTGAGTAGCAGATCTGTGGCTCATAAACCCCACCTGATAAAACCAGGAAGGAAATGGCAACAACTGCAGATGAGGACAGGAGCAGGAGCAGGAGTGGATCCTGCATCATGTCCACCGCTCGTTTAGGTTTCGTCTGAGGATACTTGTCCTGTATCCTGAACTGTGAGGTTGGCTGTGCCCTGAGAAGAGGTCCAGTAGCAAAGGCATGGCGTCTCTCTGGGCCTCCCTGTTCTTCTCAAGCATCTGAGCAAGCATCCCACAGGAGCTGAAGTGCTTAACCTCCTGCCTTCTTTCTTCCTGAACATCACGGCAGGGCCCCTCAGAAGGATCCGGGACCCTGTGGCAGTTGCTGGTGTCCCAGTGTTCAAGTAAGGGAGGCAGATCCGTCAAGAGGTCCCTTCACCAGGAAGCATCACCTGGCCCTTAAAGGAGCTACAGCCCCGGGCACACCAACGCTTCAGAGCCAGCATACTAGAGACCAAGAGTAAGTCAAACTAAAACCTTATGTGGCCATTTGACATCACAAAGGCTAAGTGAAGAGAGGATGGGAGAATGGCCGTTCTTAGCTGCAAGGCCCCCAGGCCTCATGAAGACCCCGCCCAAGTGTAAGAAACTTACTTCTGTGGCATCTGTGACTCGTGAACAAGTGTTCAGAAGCGATTCGCTCGACTAGTGCTGGCAGTGCAGACTGCAGCTCTCACCATGTGTCAGCTTTCTCACAGAGCAACGTGTGGCAGCATTTGCTCCCTTCCGTGGGCCGCGTGCAGAGCTCGGTCCACGGCCCTGCTTGCTAGCCGCCTGCCTCCCCGAGTGTGCGGCTTTTTAAACACGCCCTGAATCTCAAACCTACTGGAACAAACAGTAACACGAAGATCAACATGAATTAGTGTGTGCCCGCTCTTGGGTGCAGATCGCCTGCAGCGCCGTTCATAGTTTTAAAACGTGTCACGTGGTTTTGAAGGTGTTAGTCTGTGCTAATATGAAGCTCTATATGGTTCCCAGAAGTCAGGCATGTGTGAGGTGACCTTTCCCAGCTCTGAGCAGCCAGGCAGAAAGGCCTCAAGCCCAGGGTTTTGTCTTTCCGCTCCCGCTGGGGTTTAACGGGAATGATAATGGTTGGGCATTGTCCGTGAGTGGCTGGCACCAGCCTAACTTGTCTCCCAGACGACTCCTGAAGCCAGAGCCCTCACTTCACTCCCAGATGACTCCTGAAGCCAGAGCCCTCACTTCACGTGCTACAGAGTAGCTGGGGGCAGGTGAGACGGCACAGATGGTAAGGGCACTGTCTGCCACACTTGACGACCTGAGCCTAATCTCAGAACCACTTAGTGGAAGAAGAGAACTGACTGCCTCAGGTTGTCCTCTGACCTCCACAAGCATGCAATAGCATGCACGGGTGTGAACACACAGGCACGCACACTGTAAAATAACAACAACAACAATAATAATTTTTGAGACAGGGTTTCTCTATATAGCCCTGGCTGTCCTGGAGCTCACTCTGTAGACCAGGCTGGCCTCAAACTCAAGAGATTCACCTGCCTCTGCTTCCGGAGTGCTGGGAATAAAGGTGTGTGCCACCTCTGCCTGGCCAAAAAAAAAAAAAAAAAAAAAAGTGCTTTTTTAAACCAAGCAGCTGGTGCAAACTGGCTCGCTTTCATTTGAAGGTGCTCTTCCTGCCATGGCATGGTCTGGGATGCTAACACTATGGCAGATTTGACTTGCCAGTGTCAGGTCCTTCTCTGTGACTAGTATTGCTGGTTTCTAGGCTCAGGAGGAAAAGGTAACGTCCATCCCTGGGTAGTGGCAGTTCTTTTAGAGTAACCCCAGGATGCTTCAGCTCTGAAAGTGCTGGAGAGGCTTCAGTGCACAGTGCTGACTGTGTCGAAGCTGAAGCTGACAGAACACATGATCCCATCTGCCCAGTCCAAGACTCTGGCCCACCATCTAGAGAGCTCAGCCATTCCTGCAGGCTCCTGGAAGCACAGCTGTCGTTCGCCATTCCGCCACATCCCTGTGTGCTCCTGTAGCTCACTGGGTTTGTCCTCCTGAGCAACCCAGCCACCTCACTAGAGTAGCTGTTCCACCCAGCCGCTCAGCACCCGCCTGCTGCCCGCCTTCCTATCAAGGTGTGCTGACCTCTCTGGCCCCGCACACAGCAGGTGCTAGCAGCTGATCCGTAAATGCATGAATGATCAGGGACAGACGTGGCATTCCTGACTGCAACAGAGAATGATGGGTACAGCCCTGGGGCTGCATGACCCAGGAAAGAAGATGGAGCTGGAAGGAACCTCCTCTATTATGCCCCTCAGACTCAGCCCCGGTGCAGCTCTCTAACACAGACTGGACTTCCACATAGGACACTGCTTGCAGAAGAGTTTCCCTGAAAAAAAAAAAAAAAGAATTGGAGACAGCAATGATGAAAGTTGTAATATTGGAAGGTTGATGGTGCTAAATTTGATACTTCTAACACTAAAAAATAATACACACACACACACACACACACACACACACACACACACACACACTACAACCCACAGATAGCCCCTTCCTTGACAAGAAGAGGAAGCAATCTGCCTGCGCAGGTGTGCTCTTCTAGAGCACACATAGGAACACTTGGGAGCCTTCCTGTAAACAGAGTAACAAAACTAACCCATTCACACTCAGGATGTCACAACATGTGCTTAATGAATGAGGAAGGAAGCGTCCCACGCAGTCCTCCCTCAGCCTGAGTCCCGGTAGAATTAGGGAGTCTCTCTACAGGGAGGGAGATGCTTGCCTGGAAGGCTGGATGCCACCTGGTGGGAACCAGCCCTTCAGTGACACGGGGCGGGGCGTGTTGGGATCTCTTTCCTTTAGATCTGCATGCAGATTGCTCCAGCCTGCGCCTGTCATCCCTGCCACCCCTACACTGTGCTGGGCTGCCGGCCTGATGGCCTGATGGCCTGATGGCGGCCTTTCACTTGCTAAGTACGAGGCGCCATGCTTGAGAGGCTGGTGCCAGATGAAACCATGCACTTTCCTCCTTGGTAAAAATCGAAAGACGGGGAGTCAGCAGTGGGCTTGCAGATGGGATAAGAATTCCCTCTAATGGCCTCTCTCCCAGGACCAAACCTTTCTGTATGCAAACCTCTATAGGCAGCCAGAGTCTGGTCTGGGTAGGACTGTGCCCTTTATGTCTACTTCACAGGGTGGTGGTAGGTGTGTTGGCACTCTGCCAACTCTGCTGTGATGAGTCCTCTATAGAGTGACCAATGACCTGAAGAACCTTAATAGTAGCCTGACTCAGGTCCAAACAGGCTCCTTTTCTTGGGATCTAAAGACACATTGTTTTTTCATGCCCTTTTGGGGAGGGGTGCTGGAATTGAAGCCATAGCCTCATATGTGGTGGGTGAGTCCCCTGCTGCTAAGCTGTGTGCCCAGATGCCCAGTCCCAAGATTGCTACCAGTAGCAGCTTCTACCCAGTGACTTTGTTCCTCAGGGGTAGCTAAGGAAGATGCGTGGTGGCCTCATTTTAAGGTGAGGGATAGCGATAGCCCCTGGAGTGCAAGGCAGGAGCACATCTGCATGCATGGAACACCCTAGCAATGAAAGGCACATGTCAGTGAGCACAGCCGAGAAGCCTGGTTCAGCTCCAGCATGGGCCTAGGGCCTGGGATGCTAACACTACGGCAGATTTGACTTGCCAGTGTCAGGTCCTTCTCTGTGACTAGTATTGCTGGTTTCTAGGCTCAGGAGGAAAAGGTAACATCCATCCCTGGGTAGTGGCAGTTCTTTTAGAGTAACCCCAGGATGCTTCAGCTCTGAAAGTGCTAGAGAGGCTTCAGTGCACAGTGCTGACTTCTTCCTCCCGGATCTCTCAGGGTCTGCGTTTGTGCAGTAGGGAGATGCATGTGAATGTCATTCTTGATCCAGCAGTAGTCTGGAATGTAGCTGCTGGCTTCCAGACAAAGAACCCTGGATCTGAGGTTCTGTTTCTCTCAGGAATGGCTAGAACACTTTAGGGAGAAGCTCGTGCACTAGGCAAGGCTATGGGTCTCACATGGGAGACAGAAATGCATTTCCCAACAAGTGTTACAGTTAGCAGTTACAGTGGAAGCTCAGACGTTTCAAAACCTATAATGATATCAAAGTGTTAGAGTTTACTGGTTAAGCTGCTGTGCTAAGCAGTGCAGAGGATGAGGGCTGACACCCAAAACTGACTAGAAGGTAGGCCCAGTGACATACAGACCAGGAGGGCCAGAAGGCAGGTCCAGGCCTGGTGGTTGGTCAGGCTCCTGGTGGCCTGGCCAGCAGCCAGGCCCTGGGAGTTCAGCAGTGAATTTTCAAGGAGGAGGGGAGTGCTCCCTCCCCCTGAATAAATGATGAATCTCAAGTGGCCATGGTGGAAAACTGATGGTATCACAAAGCATCCAGCACATTTATTTCATGTGAAATCAGGAATTTGTAAACTTTGGGCAATGGGAGGGATTTCAAGAGTGAATGTGTTTGATTTGATGGAGGTAGAGGTGCTAGGGATACTTGATTTACATGTAGTGGTACAGTATCTCACTTACATGCAGTAGCACAGTCCTATCACAAGGAGAATATAGTACTTAATTATCCTATAGATGGGGGGAAATTGCCAGGTATAATTGAAGGTCAGGTTTCTTATCAGGAAAGGTACGGGCCTGTAATCTTCCCTGAGGGCCTTGTGATGCTCCTTACAGGTTTTAGGGTTCAGGTAGGGAGGGCACCCCGCTGAGAAAAGGGGTCCACTGTTACAGACTGAACTAAGAGGCTATCTGGAAACTTCAGACTTCAGCCTTAACCAGCTGAGTCTCACACCTCCCCCTGTTTTATTTTATAAAGGAGAGGTGTCCCTTCAGCTTCTAAGTTGAGGACTGCTTGGTATTGAACCAGAACCTGACTAGCATATGCCCTTAGCAATATGTGAGTATGGCTAGTGAGGGTGGGGTGGGAGGGAGGGGCTGCAGAAGCAGACAGGAAGTGTCCTGACTATTAAGGCTGTCTCTAATTGTAAACAGCCTCCTCCCCTGTTGTGCTCAGGAATATAGGGCCTGTAGTTTAATCTATACTTGTTTATCTTTAAACATAAGTTATTGCCTGCTGGTTGACTTACTCGACAAAACCGTTAAAACTGTCTCTATCGGCCAGCAGTGTGCTGTGCTCTGAGAACCCCACCCCACGACCCTGGAATTATGTGCCAGGGGATCAGGTGGTCGATGCCTTTTCCTGTGGTGTGGATGACTCATCTTGAGACGCTTTCAGATGTCAATGCAAAGCACAGATGTCACTCAAAGGGCACAAGACAGCTTATCTCAAGCCAAAAAAGGGTAGCCATGGCCAGGCGCCCAGAATCAGAGTGTACCAAATAACACATTCCAGCATACATGTGGTTACAAAACAAAAATCCTAAATCAATGTATTTTCCAAATGCATTTGAGGGACCATCAGGTAGGTGGTTTACAGGCAAGCTGGGGAAACTCTGCTTTAGGTCTCAGTGCTACGTAAAGACACTTTAGTGTTTGGTTTGGTGGTTGCTAGTGGTCTGCTAAGTTAATGCCTTCCAAGAGTTTTACCTGATAGTTGAAAGGATACAGGCACCTAGATCCATGAAAGGCACTGAAGATAGCCTAAGATAATCAGCTCTTCATTGCAATATTCCAACTCTCCACAATCACAAAGTTCCAATCAGTCAATCAATTGGCCGCATACAGGTGTGTGTGTGTGTGTGTGTGTGTGTGTGTGTGTGTGTTTTCTGGGAACTTCAGTTCACACAGACCTGCTCACATCTGAAATGCTAGGCAGCTTTCGGCAGAGCAGAAGTTCCTGCACATCGCTCAGCAGCCTTGTTACATCAGTGACAGAGTTAGTGTTGCATTTGTAAGACGGTAATGCCAGTAATAGTGTTTGCTTGCAGTGTATTTGATAATATCAGTCAAATGGCAACACATTATATCAATTCACAATAATAGTATTGTCAGTAGTAATATTTGGCCTTATTTTTTTTCCCCAATCAAATAATAAAAGCAATTTGTTCTAGTTTGCTTTCTGATGCTGTGGTAAACACTATGACTACAAGCAACTTGAGAGATGTGCTGGCTAGTTTTTATATCAACTTGAAGTCATCTGAGAGGAAAGAACTTCAATTGAGACAGTGTCTCCATAAGATCAGACTGTAGGCAAGCCTGTGGGGTGTTTTCTCAATTAGTGACTAATGTGGGAGGGACCACATCATTATGGGTGGTGCTATCCCTGGGCTGGTGGTATTGGGTTCTACGGGAAAGCAGGCTGAGCAAGCCAGTAAGCACCATCCCTCCATGGCTTCCTCATCAGCTCCTGCCTCCAGGTTTCTACCCTGTGTGAGTCCCTTCCTTGACTTCCCTCAGCGATGGACTGTAACATGGAAGTATAATAAACCCTTTCCTCCCCAAGTTGCCTTTGGTCATGGTGTTTCTTCACAGAAATCCTAGCTAAAACAGGAAGAAGGAATTTATTTCCACCTGCATGTCTAGGTCATTGTCTATCACTGAGGGAAGTCAGGGCAGGTGCTGAAGTAAAAGCTGTGGAGAAACAGTTCTTACTGGCTCTCTCTCAGGCTCCTGTTCAGCTAGGTTTCTTGGACAGCACACTCAGGAATGTCACCACTCACAGTGGGCTGGGCCCTTCCTCCCACATCAAACAACCATCAAGGCAATTCCTCGCAGACAAGGCCACATGATCTGGGACCTCTCCCAATTGAGACTCCTTCAGACAACTCTAGGCTGTGTCGAGTTGGCAGCTGAAGCTAAGTTAGACACAGTGTGTCCTTTGCACTGTGTGGAGCCAGTGTGATTCTCTTGGGGGCAATAGGCCTCTCACAGTGGGCCACTGGTACAGGTCAGCTGTCATCATTCTGGGCACTAGACATTTGCTTGGCTGGACCTTAGAAGCTGCGTCAAATATGTAGACTCTTCCGCAACTTCCTTTTAGTCTCACCTCCCCACCCCAGGTTCTCGCTCAGTCTGTGGCAGACCTGCATGACAGATCTCCATGGCAAAAGGCAATAGGCTTATTTCCCACTCTTGCTGAGTCCAGCATGGCCTGAGACTGGTGCGCACAGCAACCTGTAAGCACACAGCATGACATGGCTGTCCCTTCTCCAAAACAGTACTAGAGCTCAGCTGGGCTTGCGGTGCCTTGGCTCCCTCCTCTGGCCTCTGCACCCAAGGAAGAGGAGCATATGTGTGTGGCAGGATGGGAGGGGACCAGACCATACATCCTTCTGCTTATACACGGGTGAGTAACTGATGGCATCTGGATATATTCTCTGTCCATCCCTCAACTATTCAACCCCTGGATGTTGGCTTTGGTATTTCCAGGAGATACTGCTTCCAAGAAATGGACGTGTAGGAAGATAGAATGGGCTGGAGGTGGGGAGGAGGCTTCTGGATGAGAAGAAACTGTGGAAAGAAGGATCTAGATTGAAGACAGTTTAGAACAGTGGTTCTCCACCTGTGGGTCATGACCCCTTGGGAGCTGACTGACTGACCCTTTCACAAGACTCATCTATGACCATGAGAAAACACATGGACTCAGTGACCAGCTCTTTAATCACTTCCCCCTTAGGGTTGGGGGGAGCCTTGCCAGGCCACAGAAGAAGAGGATACAGCAAGTCATGATGAGACTTGATAGGCTAGGGTCAGATAGAAGGGGAGGAGGACCTCCCCTATCAGTTGACTAGGGGAGGGGCATAGGAGGAGAAGAGGGAGGGAGGAGATGAGTGAGGTGTCTATAGCTAGGATACAAAGTGAATAAATTGTAATAAATAATAAATTAAAATTTTAAAAGATCCTGAAAAAAGAGAAAACAGATATTTATATTACTGTTCATAACAGTATCAAAATTACAGTTATGAATTAGCAACAAAATAATTTTATGGTTGGGGTCACCACAACATGAGGAAGTATATTAAAGGGTCACAGCATTAGCAAGGTTGAGAACCACTGGCTTAGCAGACTACGAGGTCAGGTAAACAACATGGGCCCATCCCAGCTAAAGGCTCATTGTGGCCCTGCCTCTCAGTCACTGATGAGAGCCCTCTCTGGTTTTGGTTGGAATGTTCAGAGAGCAAATAGCAGGTAGACTGGTGAGGGAGGTTGGGAGTGGGGACACATTTTCATGGCACCCTCCAGAGGTCAACCCTGGGTGTGGTTCTTTAGGAGACATGCACCTTGGTTTTTGAGACGGGGTCTTTCGCTGGCCTGAAACTCAACTCACAAATTAAGCCAGTTTGGATGGCCAGCAAGCCCACAGGTGTGCCTGTCTTTGCCTTTCTAGGGCTGGATTTATGTGTGCCATCATGCTTGGCCTTCACACATGGGGTCTGCAGAGCGAACTCAGGTCCTCATGCTTTCAAGACAAGCCCTTTATTGGCTGAACAATCCTCCCAGGCCAGTAAACTTGCTTTTAAGTCTCATCTATACTAGGAAGTGATATAGATGAAGGGTTAATATTGCATCTCTACATCCCAGGATCTCTTGAGCAATTGGACAAGGCTTTGTGATGACCAGGGCTGGCACCATTTAGTGGACGTGTTTCTGGAGCACCTTGGCAAGCTAGCCAAGGGCAGGCTGGAAGGGCTGGAGAATTGCTCCTTCGTAAGAAACAAAAATCTCCAATGGAGAAAAGGACACAGATATTCACACACCCTCAGGGCAGCTTCAGGCTGTGGGAAGGATGGCTTATTGATAATCTGATGTCTCAGGCTATTAGATAAGAAGACCTCCAGTGTGATGGCCAGAGCCAGGGCATCATGGGGGAAAGAGAGCCAGGTGAGAAAGGGAAGCAGGCCAGATGCTCTGCTGTTGGAGATGAATGGTCTGGACATGCTCCTTCTCCCTGCATTTCTGAGATAAGCCAAAAATGGACAACATAGGTAGTGATCTTACATAAGTGTTTGAAGAGTCGCCCAACCAGGCCACACTGACAACAGGTGGCCATAGAGGGTAGAATGGCCTAGAATGAGACCCCATCATCAAAGACAGAGACAGCCCATGGGAAGGTCTCCATGGAGAAGGAGACAAGACAGCTCCCACAGTGCAGGATAGATTAGCAGGACATTAGATCTCAGAAGAAACAAGAGGGTCCTGTAACTTCCAGGAGACGGAGTGTCTGAGAGGCTCAGCTTTTGGAATCAGCACTGGGTTGATGGCCACTGGCCCAAACATCTGGGGTGCTTCAGTGTCCTTGCTGTTGGTGTGTAGGGTTGAAGACGCCCAGCATTAAGGCGGCAAGTGGAGGAGAGCAGCACACCCAAGGTCCTGGCTCACTCTGAAAGCACCGCTGTCCCCTCATTCTTGCCCCTCCCCCATCTTCTCCCTGTCACTCCAGGCCACTTCTCATCCCTACAGCCTTTGCCCACCACAGCCCTCCATTGTTTACAGTCAGCTTCTGCAGGGCAGCTGTTTCCTCATTACTGGGCTGACATTCGTGCTGAGTCTTTACACCATGGACAGACCTGAATGGGGTGTCCAGGGAATGAAGGCAGGCACACAGAGAGAAAAATTGGGATCACATGTTCTGGGCTCTGTGATGGAGAAACTGCACACTAAACTGAGCTTAGAGTGTTCATTATATACAGTTGAACAGAGGGGGGAGTTATTATACACAGCTGAACAAGGAGCAAGCTGGTTATTAAAGATAAACAAGGAGGCAGGGCTTATGGTATACAGCTGGATCAAGGAGACAGATTTAGCTAATCTGGGCAGAGGCAGTCCCTGTAGGGGAGCAGCAGTAAATAGGGAGGGCAAGCTATGGTGACGTTTTCTGCACATACTACCAACGTCCACACGTGGATGGAAGGAAAGCTTGGTCATCTCTCTGAGCCTCGTTCTGTGGGGTAGACTGCCACTTGCCCTTGGGCTGAGGTAACGGGATTCTTGGCATGGCCATGCCCATGTCAACAGCATACATTCAGTCAGGACTTTGCTCGCTCGGGGCTTAACCCCTCCTAGGAGGCATGGTACTGTACAGTGATCTCTGCTTTCCGTAATTTAGCGTAATGAACTGACCGGGATTCTGAGCAGCTGAGAGGATCAGCTAGGGCAGCGTGATGCAGCTGGACTCTGAGCGTTTAGGATCTGCACCCCTGCTGCTGTCCAGCACGGAGCCTGTTGTGACTACCACTTGTTCATTTCCGTTTCCTGTTTCCTGCCAGCAGCCATCACCCAGCAGCTATTGGCCCAGGGCCTTCTCCATCCTGGCTGGAACTGTGGCCATTGGTCTTACTGAAAACATCCCATAGGGAAAGGCTTTCACCTAATGCTGCAGCCTCCCCATGCCTTAGATAGAGGAAGTGGACCACAAGGACTAAGGACTAGGAAAAACCAGAAGCAGGGGCTCCTTCTGGGTTGAGATGCTCAGGAGCTGAGGTGATGGATAAGGACATGCAGCAGCAGCAACAGCAAGGGCCCATTCCAACGTTTGCCAATGAAAACATTCAATATTTGAAGCCTGTTTAGGATATTGAATACGAAGAAAAAAATTTGTGTATACAACACAAATCATACATATATATTTAGCTGTGGTTTTCCATTTTGGCAACAGAAAAAGATATAAATACAAAATCCACACATATGAACTTGGCTTTTGTTTGCATTTATCCCATTATAAACACAGATGTACATTTGGAAACAAGCATTCTCTGGATCCAGCCATGCCCAGCAATGGCATCGATATGATGTTATCTACATGGATTAGTCATCTCTCACAGTGTTGAGGTAAAATGCAGTGCCATTCCCTCATCCTGCAGGCCGTGGGTAGGCCTCTGGCATGGCCCTGAGCCACATGGCCTCTACAGGAGGTCAGTGCTGCAAGAAGGAACTAAGTTGTTACCCTGGAGAGGGTGCACCCTCAGCTCCACTGGGAACAGGCCATGGTAGTGAGGGAGCCACAGCCTAGGCCTCAGATTTGAAACTAAATACAGCCAGGGAACTACTGGCATATTGGGGTGACTGTTGTCACTTCAAAGCCCTCTAACCTTCTTTGGACATAGATCCACGACCTCCACAGGAAGAAGTGTGTGTGTCAACATGAAGTTTCATACACTCAGAAAATGTTTATTGGATAATGGTTATCAGGCACCGTGCTAGGAGCCACAGAAATAAATAAGGCTGAGTGGAGAGAAGATAAAAGGAATTACTTGAATATAGCACCAAAGACTAACTCCACAAGTGTGCTCACCTGTTCACCCTCAGAGGACAGACACCAAATGATGAATCAGGACCCAACTGTAAGCAGTTAAAGCCAAAAGAGTCTCTTATTTTATGACTAAGGCTGAAAAGACACTGAAAAGAAAAAAAAAATTGAAAGGATTGAGAGTATCAGGAACAGCTGTATCCAGCTCAAGCAAGGCCCACTACCCTTGCCTCTGTGCATAAGAACTGCCTCTTTTTCCAATACCCCATTTCTCCCGGAGTAGAAGAGGTAGAACCAAGCCACGAGCCATATCCCTGTCACAGGAGAGCCCAGTTTGCTTCCTCGGCGATGGCATGAAAAGCCTGCTGTCTGGTCTTTGACCGTAAGCTCACCCACGAAGGAAAGTCTGTCTGCCAGGGTAAAAACACAGTCTGATGGAGGAGGGAGTCCCCTAGGGTGGTGCTGGTCCTACAGCACAGGGGTGATCTGGGCCCAGAAAAACAGTTTCTGTCCCCTCCACAGTGCACAACCCAACCGTGGAGGTCAGAGGAGGCTCCAAGGGAGAAATTCCTGAGTTGAGTCTTTACAAAAGAAAGGGAGTTCACCTGGGGACACACAGAGCCAGAGGCACCTGCTGCAGTACACTGAGGTCCCGGCTCAACAGCAATGCTAGTCAGGGTGGAGAGTTAGCCCAGGGGGGAGCATGCGCAGTGGTGTTGCTCGCAACAGCCTCCAGCTCAATGCTCAACACCCCTGGAGTCAGGGGCAGCCCTGCAGCGGGTGCAATCATGTGGTCTGGCCAGGATGAAGTCACAGACGTCCAAGTCAGTGGCTTCATGCATCGTACACTGTACACATTCTAGGTTCCTGTACCTGGTGGACCTCAGGCTGCATCCGGGCCTCCAGCATCTGAAGAGGGCTGCTGTCTTTCTCCTCAACAGGCTTGGGGCATGTTTACTTGGTGCTCGTTATGTAACTGGCCCTAGGCACACAGCAGGGGTGAAGACCCGTCCATCTGCTCATTCCCCTGGGAAGGGCAGATGGCTCACAAGCCATGCAGTTCAGTTCATGCCCGTTTGTGAGTGCATGGCCCCACTCCCTGCCCTTACCCTGCCAGCTCACACCAGCATCTGGTACACAGCAAGGAGGATACTCGGGCTCCTGGTGGGATCTGTGGTCCTCGCTGTTCCTGATGCACTCAGAGCTTCTGGGCTCCAGCCCGTGTCCTTCTGATGAGCTCCAGCTGCCATTGGAGCCAGGTCACACCAAGTACAGACTTGCAGGGCATGATCTTAGCACCCCAGGGATGGCCCGTGCTGGGGCCAGGGTTAGGGTGCTGTATCCAAAGCTGTGATGGGGCTAGTTGCACCTGACACTGCTGGGCACAGGACATTCCTGATAAGCCCTCTGAGGACACCTCGCTCACACAGGTGAGCCTTCGGGTAAGGGATGTATGAGCAGGCTCTTCCATCAGCGGGTACAGGGAAGGATACCGCCAAGCCTGGCTTCTCCTTCAGAGGCATTCGGTCCCCGGTGTGGGAAGCATTATCCTTGTGAGCAGGGCCTGCCCCGTCCCAGTGAACCCAAGTGGCCAATTGTGACCTGTGCCATTGTCAGGGCCAGTCCTGTGTTCTAGACATAGGGAAGTCATCTGACATGGTCCGTCAAAGGTGGGAACATGACATTCACTTTCACCTAGGAGGAGAGTATATGTAACATGATATTCAGAGGAGGGGATGCGTGACAGTAGATACCAGAGAGTCACATGCCTGAGGCCACCCTACGTATAGAGCTCAGGCCATAGAGCTGACCTGTCCCTGTGACCACGGAACTGCTCTGCTGTAGTCCTCCACACAATCCCAAGTACTCATGAGCCTCTCACGTATTCTCAGAATGGCCTCGGGTGTGTAACACACTTAGGCCATGCTTGCAGGCTTCAGGAATGAAAGAGAATCTCCATTGTCTTCCTCATTGCCAATGTGCCTGGCCTCCAGCAGGTCTATCTAGAAGCATGTCCCACGGGCCCGGAGAGTACGCAGGGTGCCTGGTCATTGCTCATGTTGGAAGTAGGTGAAATGAATCTATGCACAGGAATCATTCTTTGAATGCTGCTGGGCGCACGTCACGTGCCTGTGGACCCTGCGGCCAACCTCACACGCTACAGCTTTCAAGCCTGGCTGGCTGGTCAGTGGCCCCCAGGGTGTGGCTACAAGAAAGCTTAGAGAAGCAATTAGGACTTGATGAGTTTTGTTCACGGTATGTTTAATTGGAAGTTTATGAATGTTCATTTTTAATAATAGCTCCTATCTGACTCGGAAAAGCCTCCAACACTTGATCGATTCCAGCCAGCTTGGGCATCTCTTTGAGCTAGCATGCAAAACCAACAGCCCTCTGCCCCCAGGCCTGGGCCGTCCTCTAAAGCCTTGCCATGGTCCCTTTATGGCCTTTGAAGAGCCTGCCCTTCCTCTCTCAAAAATAAAATGAACCTGTGGCCAGATGAGCCCTCAGAGCTCCTCTGCTCAGGCTCCTCACACCTTAATTGCCTAAAACCACCTGGAGAGGCAGCTCTGTGGACAGTGGGCTAAGACTCAGCTTGTGTTCCTAACGCCACCCACAGGAGCAGGCAGACCACAAAGCAAGGAGCAAGATCAGCCCAGCGCTACAACTGAGGACAAAGAATCTGAGTCACAGGAAGGTTTCCCACGTCCCCAAACCTGCACAGCCCGTAGGCAGTGGAGACTACACCTCCTCACTGAGGGTTGTCTTCTCGGCCACCCTACCTTACAGTTTTCCTCCTACTCAATGTGGTGAACATTCTGCGGTATTTCCCTGACACACACATGCACACATGGATACACATGTTAAATAAACCATAATGAATCATTGCTTGAGACAAAACACCCCAGAGTGTTTGGCTAATTACGCGATGGTAAATATGCAAAATCAGATAATCAGGGCGATACCCCTTGCCTCATATTCTTCAGGCACAGGATCCCCAGGCCCCTGTGGAGAGTGAGAATCTAAGACAGCTGCTGTCGATCCCAAGGCACATCACCTTCTTGCACTCGTTTTTTGCCACACTATCACCTTGGGCCAATAAATTGGCAAATGACTCTGCTTCCACAACCTGGAAGGCGGCGTTCCTCATGGATGACAGGCGCCAAAATATAGCAAGAGTGTGCTGGCGAGTGAAACCCTGTCTCTCTCCGTGCCACACCCCAAGCCCCTGCTCACTCCCTTTCTCCAAACCTCCTCAGTGGTTCTCAACCTTCCCAAGGCTGCAACCCTTTAATACAGCTCCTCAGGTTGTGGTGCCCCCCCCCCAAAAAAAAAACCATAAAATCACTTTCATTGCCATCCCAACAGTCATTCTGCTACTGTTATGAATAGTAATGTAGACACTTGATGGCAGGATGGCCTTAGTGGGCCTTTGTGAGAGGGTTGTCCATCCCCCCAGAGGGTCGACCCATAGGTGGAGAACCACTGTCCTAGAGAAACTGGCTTCCTGGGCAGCCAGGCCTGGCCTCTGACTCTTCTTCTCACGGCGCTGTTGTGTGGCCGCCCCTTTGGAGAGCTGCAGCAGCACGGATGGCCAGAACAATGATGGCTGAGTTCTCGAACTGCACACCGGGCTCGCCCCTCCACCTGGCGGGGTGCAAGCAGCCTTGTCCTCTGCCCGGGGGTGGGGGTTGGAGGGGAAGGGGAGTACTTCAGCTGGGGGTAATCTACTGTTCTACCATGGAGGAAACTGGGGGCCTCTGGGAACAGCAGCAGCAGCTCTGGGCAGGTCCGTGCCTGGCTGGAGAGGTGGCTACATCTTCCATTGAGATGACTGTGCCCACGGTGTTTCAAGGCTGTGCACTGGTTGTATCTGGAAAGACGTCAGGGTGCCAGCTCTAACAAGGGGCTTCTCTCCGTGTTGGTACCCACACTGTGACCCTTTTGCAAGACCCGCTGTCACTCTCGCACCCATGGGCTGTTGAGTTTCTTTCTAAAATCCAAGTTCACACATTTATAATTTGGCTAGAGTCCAATTTGACAGAAACATTTAAAGCCAGCAGCATTTGATTTTTTTTTTTTTTCTCACTAGCAAATGCTTCTCTAATTGCCCTGCCTTCCCGGAGTTCCTGCCAGGCACACTGGGGGAGTCTCGGGGGAGCCTTCAATCAAGGTTGTACCTGTTTGGAAAGCTGCGGGGCGTCTTTTTATTTTTGGTCCTCGTAATCTCTGGTTCGTAGGTGTTGAGGGATAAGGAATTTTCCAGTCACTCCCCTGCAAATACAGGACAATTAAGCAGGGTCACAGTCCAAGCTCAAGCTCTCTTCTCCTGCCATGTGGCTTTTTCTCTCATAGAAATCTGCCTCTCTAGCCTCACTACTGCTCTTGAATAAACATTTTCAAAAATCACACACTGACTTATTGTCAGCCAAGCCCTTAAGGTCATACAGCCTGCCTTTTGGTGGCCAAATTAGTCATAGCAGATGACATGGAGAAGAGTAAATGCGAAGGCAGATGAAGGGTCCTTAGCCAATATGAACAAATGCTTTTCTGGTGCTGCTGGGGGCTGGAGTCTCCAGCATGCAATTGTTCTTCCTGCTTCAATCAACTGTGGGCAGCTCTTTGGGTTCTCCAGGCTTCAGCTACTCAGCTGCAGAAACTAAATTCATACCCAAGGGGCCACTGTGGGAACAGTGTCCGTCAGAATCAAGGTACCTGAAGCTGCTCAGCAGACAACTGTCACTGCTGTTGCTAATTCTTCTACAGTAACTGCAGAAGCTGGTAAGGCCCTGGCTTGTCCAGGATCTGTAGTCACAGGCTGCCTGTGGGATGAGAACCTAATCATCAGGTCCCACTGACCATATGGTTTACACTAGTCAGTGATGCTGCTCCCTGACCATTGGAAGCATTCCCCTCAGTTCTTCCCTTTAGAAAACCTCTTCAGTGAAGTTAATCATAGCCCAGCTGTTAATCCAACAGTGTGTGTGTTCTCTCTAGGCTCTGTCTATGGGCCAGCCCTCTTGTTAACACCTATAGGAGATGCCATTTCCAGAGCCAAAGGGCTCCTGCCTTGGGTTTCATGGAAACCATTCTAATTTTCTTAAACACTGCGATCTTATAAAAGTGTGACTAATTGCTTGTTCTAGCTGGCTTTCTTTGCTCTGATAAAAAAAAAACATTAATCAAAAGCAACTTGGTGAGAAAAGGGCTCATTTCAGCTTACAGGGTAAGTTTATCGTCAACGCCAAGGCAAGAACTCAAAGCAGAAACCATGCAGGACTGTTCGATAGCTTGCTCCCCCTGGCTCATACTCAGTGAGCTTTCCTGTACAGCCCGGGACTGGCACTGCCCACAGTGGCCTGGTCCTTGCTACAGCAATCAGCAGTCAAGAAAATGCCTCACAGGGGCTGGAGAGACCACTCAGTGGTTAAAAGCACTTGGTGCTCTGGGCAAAGGAGCCAGGTTCAGTTCTAAGCACCCACATAGCAGCTCACGGCCATCAGCAATTCCCATCCCAGGGGTTCTGACCCCTTCTTCTAGACCTTTCAAACACCACACACGTAGGCAATTATTTATACAAACTAAAATAAATAAATCTGTAAAAACAAAATGTCCCACAGAAATTCTATAGCCAGTATGATAGAGGCAACTCCTCAGTTGAGTTTGCATCTTTTCAGGCAACTCTAGTTTGTAACAAATTGGCAATAAAACCAACCATCATATTGTTATGTATCTTAATAGCAATCAAGTACAATTTTACCTTCAAAGCATACCTGCAATAAATGCTAAAAAATGACTTTCCAGGCCAGTGAAATGGCTTAATTGGTAATGGCGCCTCTTCCAAGCCCAATGCACACTGTGGAAAAGAGAACCAATCAGCATAACCCCTAAGCCATGCTCTGACCTTCACATATGTGGCCTGGCATGCTTGCACATGTACACATGAAGACACATACATGTGCATGCACACACACACATGAAGACACACACATACGCTAAACATTTTTAATGTAAGATTTTCCTTATGTCTGTGTGGTGACAAAATCACCCACAAATGTTACTAAGGGGTGAGGGGAAGCACACAGTTGGGGTATGCGGAGATACCACAGTCACCCCAAGGTCAGAACCCCACAGAAATAACTGCCTATTACTGATGTTTCAGGGGTCACATCATACAGGACAGCATCACACAGCATAGCACCACACATGGTTCATCACGGAAGTGGCATCGTACGAGATGATATCACAGCTGATGTCATCACCCAGGATGTTGTCATGGAGGTGATATCAAATGGTACAGCTCCACACACAGTGACATCATGGGGAACCAGCATCACTGAGATGATGTCACAACTGATGGCGTCATGTGGGATGACGGAGTATAGGTGATGGCACACAAATGTCCCCTGTCCGGTGCTTCGATTGCAATCTGTCAATAGTGACTAGAGTAGAATGGCCTGAGAGAGCCCAGGGGAATCTCGGAAGACACCACACCCCACTCACACACTGCTCTGTCTTGGCCTCCGAGCTCTGGACAAATGTTTCTGGTGCGCTGAAGCCTGTCAGATCTGCCCCGTAACCCTGAGGTGAACAGTGAGCATTGTCACTGTCTACCTAAACACGGAGCTCAGGCCTATATTTGCTCTCAGGTATCCTGACAGGAAGGGGCAAGATGAGGGGAGCATGAAGGGCCACCAGCCAACAGAGAAGCTGGGCAAAGGCCTTGTCTCTTCCTTTACAGCCTCTTCACCCTCTGTGTTCTCTTTGCACCTGGGCCAAGGCTTGTGTACACAGGGTTTTGTGAGTGGTGAGTTAATCTGACAGTTAATATGGGAAAAACATTCTGGTCAGAGCCACACAAATATGATGAGCGATTAAGGAGGGATGCCACAGAGCAAGAAAAAGCTGCCCTGCTGTGTACTCTGCTCCCAGCAAGCCTCAGGCCCCTGTGCAGTGGATGCAAGATGGCGTTCTTGGTACCTCTTTGCAATCAGCACCACTGACCAAATTCCTTGCTATGAGGTACAGGGGACATAGATAGCGGTATGGCGCTTGAAAGTTCCAGCATGGTGCCCATATTCCCATACGTCTGCAAGCATGGAGAACAGACCACAGGACCAGGAGAGCTGCTGGTTTAAGCAGTGTCCTCTGAGACCACCTGCCCTCCCAACACCACTTCCAAGTCCAGGATCTTAAGCCATCCTCGGAGAGGAAATCTGTCAGAGTGAGGGCGAGCTCACGGACCATCTTTTATGCATATTAGAAGGGCAGACAATGCCATCCTAGTGAGGAACCCAAGAGGTGCCATTCCAGTCACGATCAATGGTAAAAGCAGGGTGGGCTTTCTCCGGGGAGCCCACGTTGGCTACAGATTTACACGAGAGGCTCTACCTCAGGACTCCCGCCCCTCCCCCATCACTGTTGTACTTTCTATGTGACTGAAAAATCCAAACGATGCCAGTAGGGTCAGACTGGATGATGCCTCTGGAGCCACAGTGGCCTGTGGGGCTCAGGGGAGGCTGCAGTGCTGCTGTACTGCACCGAGGCTCCTGGTGGCCAGTTCTCTGCAGAGGGGCAACTCCTGCGTGATCACACGCTGATGTGCCAAAGCTCTAACTGCATCTTCCGTCTAACCCAGCGGCCGTGTCCTTCTGCCGTGTGAGAGACTAGAGCACTCTGTCCCACTAGGCCTGGCAAGCTTGGTTGCAGCTACCAGCAGATTGGCTCCAGGTTTTCTTTCCAAGAGGAGCATGGTTAAAAGCAGTAGTTGGTTACTGATTTGGATTTTTCTCCCTCAAATATGAGTCAGCCGTAACATAGGCTGCTTTCAGACAGCAAGTTGTGTAAATACATGCATGCGCACATGTGGGCTGGATATACATTCCTTTTGCTTCAGAGAGATGTAACCAACTGATGGGCCTACAGGCTTCAAGTTGGCAGGGCGGGCTGGTGGGAGGTGGAGGAAGGAGAAGACAAGAGGCATATTTTAAAACACGAGTCTATTTAAGCACCTCCCTTGTGGTGGTAGCTGGCTGCTGTATGAGGGGCAGGCTCTGTGCCATACACAGCGCCATTGGAACTCTCAGAGGCCAGAGAAGCCAAGGGTGCTGAGTCCTGAAGTCAACAGCATTTACCACAGAGGCCTCAAATATTAATATGTTCGCTGTCAGTTTATCTCTTCTTCAAGGCTTGAAAATGGATGGGTCCAAAAGCCGGATGACCCAGCTCAGAGCTGAGCTGGAAGGCAGCCCAAGCCAGTCCTGAGCAGCGATAGAAATGGTCCTCAATTGGCCCCCTCCTGGCAGGAAGAAAGTTAGGAGAAAGAAGCTCACAAGCTCAGATCCAGCTTCTTCTTCAGTGAGTTGTTGCTTTTCAAACTAGGACACTGGCGGTTTGACGGTACTCAGCACTTTCTAGATAAGAGGTAAGCAGTGGCCTGGGAGATTTCTAGAAAGACACAGAATTGATGGGTAAGGATTGCTGAAAAGACAGGTCAGTGCCTCCAAAAACAAGGCAGGAAAGCTGGCAAGCCTCTGGGCCAGTGGAACTCCTGAGTGTTACAGCAAAGGAGAGAGAGAACTGGGGGTGTTCCTGAGTGGAGAGGGAAGGCCCGCAGCTGCATATCTGAGAACTTGTCCCTGGGCCCACCTTTTATTCACTCACAGAGTGAAGGCACCCAAGAGGCCCCCTGCGGTTGCTTCCCGCTTGCAGACCACCTGGGCCAGCAGGTTTCAAGACAACAGGAAGCCTACCCTGGAGGAGAGGAGCAAGACCTGAACCCAGAGTGTAACAAAGGAAGAACCATCCAGATGGGCATTTCCTCTGTCCCACCTATCACTGGTCCAGGGGTCTCTTGCCTCCAGGAACAGCAGTTCCTCAAAGACAGAAACCTGGACAAACCACCCAATGCTGTGTTAAGGAAAGTCACATTCTGGAGCAAATGCAGTCATTTTACAATAAGGGAAATGGGCTTCCTAGTTTCCATGCCACACACACACAGACATGCGTGCCTCTATCGTGATGTTGACAGGTCAGCCAGATACACTAAATATAGGATGTCCAAGCTAAATTTGGGCCTGATTCCCCAAGTCACAGAAATGAGGCTGCTGTGAAGTGTCTGTGGGGGACAGGCAGGCAGAGCCACACGCTTCACACTGTGCCCCTTCACCCCTGCTTGGTGGGTAGGTTTTCTCTGAGACATGTTGGTTAAACTCTGTTCCAGTGGAGACGGGCAAGCATGCAGACAGAAAGCGTGCGTGCTTCCTCCCCAGAATCCAGCCTTGATTCTGACAGATCCACAATGCCTGAGAGAGGGGGACTCGGGGTGGGTAATCCGCAGCCACACGGGCGATTGGACTGCTGGCAGATGTCTCCTAAGAAAGATTGCTACCAGAATTGAACTATTTAGCTCAGAGCAGGGAGAAGGCAGGCTGCAGTCATTACTCTGAAGCTCTTCGCGGCTCTATTTTTGGCTCCTGCAATCCCCATATTGCAGGTGGGGGAATTTGAGGACTATTAGGGCAGTCGCTGGCTAGCCCTGCTAGAGCCAGTCCCCAGGCCTAGGAACAGGACCTCGTGCCGTTGCCTGCCTTCTGTCCTTGCCTAGCCCATATTCTCCTGTGGACATTGTCAGGATCACATTTTCCTTCACTGTAATGAGTAGTCAGCCTGAAACAATGGACATAAAATGAGCGCTTTGTCTTTTTCTTTCTCTATATTTGAGATGATTCTAAACTTTCCTCACCTGTGAAATGAGAGCAGCGCCAAGTGCTTGCTAACATTAATTTAAGTGGCAGCAAAGCTTAGCTCAGCTCTAGTGTGCAGTATTGGTTTTTCTTTAGACTCTAACAGAGAATCCAGGGGAGGAACATGACACAGTGTGGAACCCTCTCAGAGGACACCAGGCAGAAGAGGCCTGACAATGGCCTTGCCCGCATGTTCCTTCCGGCGGAGGCTGGGAGCCAGGCGTAGTCCCTGTCCTGACCTGGACCACGCTCACCTGCCCCACGGCAGCCTCAGGCCCTATCAGGTCCTTCTTCCTCAGGGACCTGCAATGCATCCTCTGCTGAGCTGCTCCCTGCTTCCCCTCCATCTCAGTGTCCTCCATGCTGCTGGACACAGCACTTTGAGCCCCAATCAGACCCTCCCTCAGAGCTCTGTCTGAACTCTTGGGTAGAGTTATTCCAACAAAGCCCAGAGCCACTGGGGGCTCATCTCCGCCTGGGGAGCTTTGAGAGCAGAGCTGAGACAAAGGAGAAGGAAGGGGCCAGCACAACTGAGACCCTAGTTTAGTGTCACCCCAGCATGCTGGTGATGGAGGCTAGGTCTCTGCACATGTCACATGAACTTGGAAGTGTCAATTTCAACTTAGAGACCCGGCTGACACACTCCTCTAATAAATGCTGTTAGCGAAAGGCAAGATGTTCAATGGAATATGAACCCACAGTTAAAACCTCAAGCGGCAGAATAGACAGTTTTCTGAAAGCCTGGCATTAGTTTAATGTGGCTCAAGCTCGAGACGCCATTTGTAGGACCCTCCTTCCCAAACCTCGCCTTCCTTTTCCTTTTCAAAATACTGCGAGGAAGTTAGGAAAATTTTAGGAGTTTTTTCTGTTTTTTTATTTGTCTGTTTGTTTTTAATAGTCGTTCAATTGTTTCATGGTTAAGAATAGTGCTTTATATTCCTAATGTTTGCTGACTCAGCCTATCAGACGATCAAACCATTAAAATGGGATGACCAGAGGATGGAAGGATTCCTTTCATTGTTGCACACTTTTTACGTCTGTAGAGGTTACAAAAGTTCTTTTTAGAAAATCCAGGACAGCCTACAGACTTGGAAATGATCTTTAACAATCCTAAATCTGACAGAGGGATAATATCCAAAATATATAAAGAACTCAAGACATTAAACACCAACAAACCAAATAATCCAATTAAAAAATGGGGTGCAGAGCTAAACAGAGAATTCTCAACAGAGGAATCTAGAATGACTGAGAAGCACTTAAAAAATGCTCAGAGTCATTAGCCATCAGGGAAATGCAAATCCAAATGATTTTGAGATTCCATTTTACTCCCGTCCCCTCCCCATCAGAATGGCTAAGATCAAAAAACTCAAGTGACAGCACATGCTGCAAGGTTGTAGAGAAAGGGGAACCCTCCTCCATTGCTGATAGGAGTGAAAACTTGTACAAAAGCTTTGGAAATCAATCTGGTACTTTCTCCAAAAATTGAGAACACCTCTGCCTCAAGACCCAGTTCTACCACTCCTGGGCATATTATATCCAAAAGACGTTCCACCGTACAACAAGGACATTTGCTCAACTATGTTCATAGCGGCTTTATTCATAATATACAGCAACTGGAAACAACCTAGATGTCTCTTAACTGAAGAATGGAAAAAGAAATTGTGGTACATCTACACAATGGAATACTACTTGGCTATTAAAAACAAGGACATCATGTAATTTGGAGGCAAATAGATGGAATTTGCTGAAGGAATTTGCTGAAGTAGTACGTAAAAGCAAAGTACGTTTATTTCTGCAGAAGTCCAGCCTGCTCGGGTCACCACTATGTTCGTGACCCCAAAGGGAGTTTGAAGGTCCCCTTTAAAGCCTGAAAGGGGAATTCCTACTGTGGCTACATGACCTCAGTTGTGATTGGCTGGTGCTTGTGGAGGCTAAGTGACTCTGGTCAGGACTTAAGTGCTTTTCAAACTGGTAGTTAAGCAACCTTATCTTCCCAGGCCAGATGTCTTGGCTGTTTCTGATTGGTTGCCCTTTTTCTGTGTGTGTGTGTGTGTGTGTGTGTGTGTGTGTGTTTCCTGTAACTCAGGTCTGTTTTGTCTAGCATGAAAATGAAGCCCGTCACAATGCTGAGCAGGCTGATTTAGCCAGACTTTCTCACTGGAAGAGACCATCCTGGGTACCATACCACAGACCCAGAAAGACATGCATAGCGTATACTCACTTACAAGCAGATGTTAGCCATACAGTACAGGATAACCATACTAAAATCCACAGACCTAAAGAAGCTAAGTAACAAGATGGACCCTAGGAAGGTTGCTTAATTCTCTTTCAGAAGGGCAAATAGAACAGACACAAGAAGTGGTTGAAGACAGGGAACAGGACAAGAGGCTACCATAGATGTCCTCTGAACAACTCTACCTAGCAGGGGATTAAAGCAGAGGATGGAACTCACAGCCAAACTTTAGGCAGAGCACAGGAAGTTTTATGGAAGAGTGGGGAGATAGAAGGAGCCACAGGGGACAGGAACCCTATGAGAAGACCAACAGAGCCAACAAATCTGGACCTAGGGGGGCCTGAAGAGACTGATGCACCAACCAAGGACCATGCACGGAGAGGACCTCGAGCCCCTGCTTAGATGTAGGCCATAGGCAGCTCAGTCTCCATGTGCGTTCCCAAGTAAAGGGGAGCAGGGATTGTTTCTGACATGGAATCTGTTGCCTGTTCTTTGATCACTTCCCCCTGGTGGGTGGCCTTGCCAGGCCACAGAGGAAGAGGATGCAGACAGTCCTGGAGAGATTTGATAATCTGGGGTCAATTGGTAAAAGTAGAGGGCTCCCCCTTTCTGAGGACTAGGGGAAGGGGTGGGGGGAGAGGGAGGAAGAGTGGGACTGGGAGGAAATGAGGGAGGGGGCTATGATCGGGATGTAAAGTGAATAAATTTTAAAAAATACAGGAAACACAGAAAAATAAAAAAGAAACAGAACCACCCAGATCCATTATCCTAAAGGTCCACCATACCCCAATCCCGTCCTGCATTCTTATTCACATGTGGTGGCTCCTGAGGGCCATGTGCTACCAAGTGCTTCTAGAGTCCCTCGGGTGCACACACCCATGCTGGACAGTTGCACAAAGCTCACAGTTACGGACCAGGAGAGTGAAAGTTCCAGATAGTCCAGCAGTTCTTAGAGGTGGTGAAGTGAGCTAGCAGGAGAGGTTCCATCAGCCTGCTGTGGTCTGTTCCCCTCCCACTCAGGGAGGCCTACCTCACCGTGCAGTAGACACACACAGCTTTACACATGCCTTTTGCCAAAGTGTCATGAATTATGCCGGTGTTATAAAACAGTCTTTGAATTTTGTTGTTAATGTCTGGTTTGGGGTCTTTTTGAGACCAGGTCTCATGTAGCTCAGACTGCCCTTGAATGTATTATGTAGCTGAAGGTATCCTTAAACTCCTGATCCCTGTTTCCATGTCTCAACCACTGAAATCTCAGGTATGTGCCACTATATCCAACTTCTGGGAATCCTTTCAATGGCCTCATATATCTGTGTATCATGTGGCTGTCACATAATCTATCAAGACAATCTACTGTTACTGGCTCCAATGGTTCTGATCTCTCAGTATTGTGAATGCAGCTTCTGTAGACACAAACATCGAGGACTTCAGGGGCTAGATGTGGCTGTTGGAGTATTTTAGCTTGCAAGCTTTAGCTGCCAGCATCCCAGCAGTAGGCTGGGAGTGGGAGGGGCAAGCCTGGGTGGCCCCTCCTCACCCCTGCAACCAGCACTGTGCCACTAACCCCAGCTGTCTGCACTGCTCTTTTTTCCTGCCCCGATCTTGATCTTCTGCACCCCAGCCCTAACTGCAGCAAGACTGGCCTTCCCTACAGTTCTGCAGATTCGTTAACCTCCATGGGAAGGTGGCCATCTCCCTCACAGGCAGAAAACCCCTGCTGGCAGCTGTTCGCTCAGGGAGAATGGTTTTGTTCTAATTGGGTTCTGGGGGTGAGAAGGCTGTGCTCTCACACTCCTGGCTCTTCCCAGGTGCTGAGTCTATCCTCTGTGACTGAGCCTGGGAGGGAAGAATTTAAAGCTTATTTTAAGGGAGGAGCAGAAGCCTACAGGCACCTCTCTCTTGCTCTTACTCGCTCACTTTTTAAAGCCATCATATTTGACTTTTCTTTTTCATTTTTTTCATTACTTCACTTATTTTTTTCTTTTTTCATCTATCTGTCTCTCTGTCTAATCCAATCTCTTTACAGCCTGATCTCAGGCCCCTCTCGCCTCTCCTCCCCGTCCCACTCTCACTCCTGTTTACACCTCTCCTTCTTTTCAGAGAAGGGAGGCCCCTCAGGGGTACCAATTCACCCTGGCACATCAAGTCACAGCAGGACTAAGAGCATCCTCTCCCACTCAGGCCTGACAAGGCAGCCCAGCTAGGGGACAGGGATCCAGTGGCAGGCAAGAGTGTCAGAGACAGCCCCTACTCCCATTATTAGTGGACCCACATGTTGATCACGCTGTACATCTGCCACAAATGTTTAGGGGGTATAGGTACAGCCTATGCATAATCTTTGGTTGGTGGTTCAGTCTCTGTGAGCCCCCATGGGCCCAAGTTAGTTGACTCTGTAGGTCTTCCTATAGTGTCTTTGATAGCCGAATACCTAGGATGCTCTCCTCCTGGATGGTTTTCGAGCTCCAAGCCTCTCGGTAGCAGTACCTGTTTGGAGCTTCTGTGTCCAGCACATCTGACTTAGGTGGGCTGGGGGGAGGTGGTGAACCTTGATATGCCAGGTGAGCAGGTAAACTTATTGGGCTGAATACAGATAATGATCTATCCCCAAATGGAAAATGGGATTCCCTTATGCACAAAGCAGGAGACAAATATCTTCAGAATGTCTCCATTGCCATGGAGTGTGGTGAGGCAGATACCCATCACCCCGAACCTCATCTGCTTACCAGTTAGCAATAGGCAAATACTTCAACACGTGCTTCTGTGGTGTGTGAGACTACTTCTAAGCATCGGTGATTCTGAATGCCAACCTGTCAGCATCACAGTGCTGATGGTGAAGAGTCCTGTGTTCCACCGATGAGCAGCAGGATCCTGCGGAAGAGACCCCGGGTGCTTGCTGGACACAGTTCTGAATAGCAACCGCTGTGCTGTGAGGCTGGAGAGCGGGCTCAGAAGTTAAGAGCATTCATGCAGAGGACCTGGGTTTGGTTTCCAGCACCTACCAGGCAGCCCACAACCATCCATAACTCCAGCTCCAGGGGAGCTGGCCCTCTCTTCTGACTTCTGTGGCTACCAGGCACCCATGTGGTGCACATGTATGCAGGTGGGCACACACTCATATACATAAAAATGTGAAATCTTTTTATTTCAAAGCTGTGTTGTGAATGTTACACGACTCCTCCCCCAGACCTTGACCATGAAAGTTCACAGGCTTCACACCACACAGCAATGCTGGTCAGCGTCAGCCATGCACATTGTAGGGGGACAGGGACCCTGTCACAGACAACGAAGGTTACTCAAACAAGGAGCGAGAAAGTAGCTGCTTATCCCAGGAAAGAAGTTGTAGAGAGGGCCTCTCTGTGGAGAGTGTTCCATGGAGGACTCCCATGCAACCGCTGACAACATTTCGGTTTACATAGATCTCGGGAGCACGTCACTTTCACAAGAGAGACTGCCTAGTGCTTCTGTGTGCAGGCACACACGGAGGACAGTGAGCTCTGCCTTGCAAAGCCCATATTCAGAGATCGGGAGAAGCGCTGAAGTGATGAGGTCTACCTTTGGTTGCCTCCCTTTGCAGCCCAGACAAGGCGAGGACAGAATGATGATAAATGTGGAGGTGGGGAATCTAGGATATAGGATTCAAAGTAATGAACAAAGGTGGGAACTTGAGAAAGCTCAAAGAGAGTACAAATTCCCTAGGATGAAGAATGTTTGATCCATCAAAAGCTGGGTGGTAGTGAAAACAAGAAAGAGGTGTGACTGGCAGACAAGAGCTCTGATGGCAGAGGAACAGATCTGGGAGCATTTGGAACAATTGTGTAATGGAGTAAAGACATGGAATGCTGCATGCAAGTGATAGAGAGAGCAGAGGCTAGAACAACAAACGATTCCACACAGCCTTGGAGAGCTCAGGAAGAGGCTGGCTGTGGGAATGCCGAGGCCCACGGGTTTCTGCTCTGCACTGGGGAACTGGGGTTGGGGTCAGGCTTTAGGAGCAGGGTTGCGTCTTCTAGAAGAAAAGAAGCTATGGGGACTCCTAAGAAAGGCTGACTCATGAAAGAACCCAAGTACCCAAAGTGGACAAATGTCCAAGATCAGGTGGCAAACACAGCATTAGGGAACAGCAGGCTCCTTCAGGTTCCCCAGAAAAAGGCAAGATGAGCAGACCCACCATGGTTGCCAAGTGTGGAAAAAGGTGATGGGCATTAAAAATGGGCTGTAGAGATGACTATGAACACAGTAAGAGCCACAGAACTGGCCACTGTAAAGTGCACAGTGTCTACATGGATCTCATTGGAACTGTTAATACAACAGAATGAAACATATCATCTTCCTTTGAAAAGCAGCCAAGAAAAGAAAATTATAGTTAGACATCTAGAAGAAAACCACCAATTTAGAAAATGCCAGCAATGAAAGTAACTTGATAGCTGCTCAAGTTGGATAAAAATGGAGTCTTAAGCCTGAAGAATACTGAGCAGATGGAGCCAGGCAGGCCTCTGAAGTGACCCAGCACACTTGGTTTGCAAACATCAGGAACACTTGGCTGTGGCTTGTAAATGCCTGTGTTAAAGAGAAACAGAACCTAAGCTCCAGCAGTCATGTTACATAACAAGTGCTTTCCAGCCGAGACATTATCTCTGCAGCCTTACCATCCCACCAATCAGACTTCTGTCATTTGCCACACTGTACTGGTCCTGTGACAGCCTCACTTGGTTCCAGAGCAACTTCTGGGTCACAGCTCCCTGATATGCTAACCTTTATGTGCTCAATTTTTCTACGAGTTTATTGTGCCTCTGTTTATTTTATAACACACAACTTCCATAGTATCCACTAGCCTCCTCCTCATTGATACAAACAGTAAACATCTGTTAACTTAGAAGCTCTCATGGCAGGCTCCCTGCTGAGGACCAATGATGCAAAAATAAAACATGGCCCTGCCTTGCAGGACAGTGTTTCCTAAGACAGAGAGGTAAGCATGCTCAGAATTTTCTGCTTCTTCAGAGAAATTAATTTTCAACTTCAGGTCAAGGCAGCATTGACTTCCGGAACTTTCTGCTGACAATGTGCCAGTTGGAATTTGGTAATACGTTCACGCAGTCATGAAAGGGACCCAAATATGTCTATGAAGGTAAAGTTCTTTGAGAGTGGAAAGTTGGAGAGAACACCATGTCAATTAATAAGGCATGGTACAAGTCACAGATTGGAATTCTGTTTAAGTAACTCTCAGCTTTTATGGGGGCCAGTGGAAACACTGGAAACATTTGTTACCTGTTTGTTGGTAAAACCTCAGTGTATGTTATAATATTATTTTTGTATATTAATGAACCAAAAGTATTTTTACACAAAAATCACTAAAGAGTTTTGGTGTCAAAATTGCTACCAAAATGTTAGCAGTGGTGAAGTTTGGATGATGGAGTTACAGAAAGTTTGCTATTTCCTCTTTTGTGCTTTTCAAAAGTTGATTTTTTAAATAATAACTAGGTACTATAAACAGAAACAATTCTGAAACATTACCCCTTCTTAAAACAGTAGCTGCCCCAAAGCACAAATGCCTCCCCAAGATGTGAACTTCCTGTCATTTAGGAAAACAAAACAGCATAAGGCCATGTTGGCAGGTTTGCTACCACCTCCCACCAACTTCCCAGGGCTACCCTGTCTGTGGGAGAAGCTCATGTTGACACCTGCAGCCAACACGATGTCCCACGGCCCCCTAATCACCTTCCGTAGATGCTGCCTAAGACCCAAAATACTCAGAAGTACAGAGATGAAGCAATGAGAATAGAGAAGGTAGTGCCGGGTGGGGGATTATGGGACCCAGAGAAATGGAGACTGGTTGAAAGACGACAAGCTTTCTGCCTGTCATGGAGAGTTGGTTGTATGAGTGGATGGTCCTCAGAATACTGTTCTTTACGGAGTTGCCATGGTCCTAAGGCCAGGAAGCTGGACTCAAGATCTCACCTCACCTACGTACGGATCCTGCATCTCAAGATCCCTTAGTTGCAACAATAGTTTATGTGTCAATCTTCCCTAAACATTGTTACAGTATGTGTAACGTTGTATTTCAGTGTTTTGTAAGCTTTAACAGTTTGGGTTTGTTTACAGTGGACCTGGCATTCCCATTAACTAACTAACCTACCAAAGGGAACAACACAGAGTTCTTGCCATTGTTCTCAGTCTACAGACAAGGACACTCAGACAGAGGTCAAGGACACACAGACAGAGGAGCTCACCTGCACTGATTTCCAAGTCACCGGGTGGCCTTGTGGATACTGATGATCACCTTACATTATCTTTCTTGTTCTGTTTTGGCATGCATGTGATATTGGTGGTAGAGTCACCAGTTTAAATGTCCCTTTAATTACATTTCAATTTCAAAAAATAGTAAATCAATGCCGACGTTCTTGTAACACACATAGGAAATACTGGATGGCTAGAAGAGCCAAGCGGGGTCAGCACTGGGGCTTGTGCAACACCTGGGTCCACAAATGCTAATGGTGTGTGTGTGTGTGTGTGTGTGTGTGTGTGTGCTTTTGAAAGCATGATCCATACTGAGGATGAGCCACCATAACCAGTCATATGTGTAGTGGTCCAAGGAGATTGGAGGGAACAGAGGGAGGCTAAGATTCTAAAGCATATGACAGACCCGTTAAAAGGGGAAACAAAAATGAGTGAGATGAAATTTACTAGGAACAAATTGTAATCTGCATTTCAAAGAACCAAAACCCAAAGATTGCAACAGATCAGGGAAACCAATTCCAACAAGTGCACAGAGGAGATACAAACACTCGGAGACTAGGGTTGAACTAAGCCAGGGTCATCTGCAAGTGTGCTGGGCGCCGGGGAAGGCTAGCGAGCGCTTTGGCTAAATGCACAGAGGCAGTCTGCGAAAGTGAGGGACACGGTTTCCTCACTCACCGTTCCAGTGTGTGGTCACTGTGACCCAGAGACTTGGAACAAGGTGAGAGTCTAAAAGGGGTGGCCATCGTGCTGCTGGACATGGCCACTTCCGCCCAAGAAGGACAGGACAGGGCCAGAGAATAAGAGGGCCAGCAATCACCTGGACCTCGCTATACCTGTAAACACATGAGCAGCTGGGTCAGGCTGAGCGCTTCCTGAGAGTTGCCTTGCTTATCAAGCTGCTTATCTTTGCATCAGAGGCATTCCCAGCTTGCTCTGCCTGTCGCCACCGCAGACTAACCGGAGGGCTGGCCAGGAGCACCTGCCCCCACAGACAGATTGTGTTGACAAATGGAACTGCCTCAAAGGGCACAGGCCCCAGAAGCACTCATTTCCTGTGGAAGGAACATGGTGGCCTTCCAGGGATAGTAGTGCCTGGGTTCCTGGGCTCTGAATCCAATGAACGGTTTCCAAGGAGAGGACGCCTCTCTTCCAGGCAGGACAGAATCCAGAAAAGAACATTTCCATCTCCATGCAAACAGTGACACAGTGGCCACAAGACGCCTCCTGCCGCCAGATCCATAAAAGGCTCCTGTCATAGCGTGAAGCACACACCTCCTGCTTGGCTTATGTCTGCAGACACCACAGTTGGACCGTGTCCACAGGGTGGAAACCTCCATCCTGTCCTTCCCATGTGTCTGGAGTTTGTTTGGAAGAGTTTGTTTCCTTGTCTTGGGGCATGGCTCTGGAGGAGTCAGTCCATGACTCTCCAATGGTGTGAATTCACCAAGTGAGTGCCTTACTTGCTGTGAGTCCCTGTGTGGGTGTGTGTAAGAATGAGTGTGTGCATGCCAGTGTGTCTGATTGTGTCTCCGTGTGTGTGCTGAGAGCACCCTGTGTGTGAGCAAGTGCTTATGCCCCACTTTGTCTGCTTGTGTGTTGGTTGTGTGTGCACCCTTAGCTCGCGCACATGTGTGTGCAAACGCTTTGCCTAAACCATGTGTGTGTGCCTGTGTGGTTGTATGAGTGCCCTCACATGTGTATGGGTGGTGAGTGTGAGTACTAGTGAGCATGTGAGTCCATATGTGTGTGCCTGGGTAGCTACGTGTGCTTTTCCTAGTGCGGTTGAATGTGATGGAGAAGCACATGCGTTTGAGTGCCTGGGTGCGGGAGCGCATACCTTTGTCCTTCCACGGTTCCACAGTGTCCACAGAGGCCAGCCTGGAGCTCCCCAAGCCTCCGCGGGGGGCCTCGCCCTGGGCCCCGCTGGGCACTAGGGGGCGCCGCGCTACCGCCGTCGGGATGCGCTGGCCGGGGCGGCCCGGGGGCGGCTCACGGGGCGGTGCCGGACTGTGCGCCGCGGGCTCTGGGGACGCCGCGCTCCGCCCCGAGGAGCCACGGCCAGGCACGCGGAGCAAGCCGCCCGGAGCCCCGGCAGGAGGTAAGTTGCCCGGAGTCTGCTCCAAGCGTCCCCGGGACCGTTCGGGGACAGGGGAGTAGCTGCGAAGGAGGTCTGTGCGCGAGGCCGGGGTCCGAGGGGAGGGGAGCGTGGACACCTGTCCGCCGGCGGCCACCGGCGGGAACGCAGCTCGGCTTGGGTGGCGGGCTGTGCAGCCGGGGCCGCGGCGCTTGGAGGGGCTCTCGGGGAGTCGGGCAGGGCCGGGGCAAGCTGCGCTGGGAGCCGGAGGCTGGGGCTTGGTCGCGTGGAGCGCTTTCATGGAGGTCCGGGCGGCCGCTGGAGGCTGGGTCTCGCTGCCGCCCCGTCTGCCCGCGTCGCCTCTGCCGGAGCCCGGGTAAGAAGGAGAGAGGAGGGAAAGGGGGTCCGCCTCCGGCCGGGGGGCTCAGGGTCCCCGCGAAGCTGCCAGGGCTTTCCCAGACCCAGCCGAGCTTGAAGGCTGCGCACACCAGCTTCCGAGGAGAGCCCGCGGCTCCGGTTCCCCTCTCTGGTCCGAGGCGGTGAAGTGAACGCCCCCCACCCCACCACCTTTAACACGCGCAGCCGCGCGCACACGCGCTTTGCACGCGCGGTTGTCCGGCCACCTTGTCTTCTCTAGCCTACCAGAGCCCCGGCTTGACTCAGGTGCGGGTCCCGGCTCAAAAAACGATCCGAATTCGGCAAACTGTCTCTCGTCCGGAGCTCGGACGGCAACCGCTGGTCAGGACGGTGGGGCCAGCAGTGAGGAGTGCTGGGCGCTGAGGGGATGCGAGCCTAGGCTGGCGCGCGGAAGGTGAGCTGGCTCCTCTGCGCCCTGGACGATTGTCCAGCCTCGCGACACCGCACGCGTGTTTGCCATCGAATGGTCTCGGAGTTTGGAAGCCCCTTGATTCCAAGAGTTCTGACTCTTGACGCACTGCCCCTCGAGGAAGCACTGGAATCACGTGATGTGCTCCCCGTGATGTACTCGGGGACCCGTTTGGTCAAGTCCAAATTCTCCTGCTCTTGGACCCCGAGATTAGGAACTCAGATTCATCCTTGTTCTTGGCCTCTGGAGGTCTTAGAAGTACCCACGCCCCCACCTTAAAGCCTCTGGCCTCTTTTGTCCCCTTCTTTGCCCTTGGCTTAAAAAGGCCAGGCTAGCATTTAGAGCAGTGACGTGCCGTGAATAATGGATTTTGGTCCAGTCTGGAATTTCGGGAGTGATTAAGTAGTGGATCACACTGTGGCCCTGCCCTGGGGTCAGCTAAACCCACCCGGGCAGGAATCGCCTTCAGCAGTGGTTTTCATTTCTTCCAGTGTCAGGAGGCATCCACCAGCCCCAAGGCAATGGCTGTCCTCTGTAGCTGGCTACCCAGTCCTTCCTTCCCTCTGTGGCCGCGTAGGACTTTCACTGGCCTCTGGCTGCCTTGGGTAGGTTGTCATTGGGATTGCTGTGTTCTCTTACACGGTGAAAACCAAGGGTGTTGTGGCACATGCAGCAGCGAGGTCCGCTTGCCCGGAAGGTCCGCTGCAGGCTCTGTACTGTGCAGACACAGGAGCTGGCGGTGCCGTCCAGAGAAGGCTGCTGTCTCTGGGTCTCCTCTGGGGAGGCTGATGACTGCTTTCCAAGGCCAGTTTATGTATTCCATTTTGAGTCCCCTCCCACCTTGAGGTTGCCATAATTAAAAAAAAAAAAAAGTTGGGTGTTTGTGGAGGCAAGGGAAGAGAAAGGAGTGAGTTTCTAGTTGACACAGAATGTAGCTGTGTGATTTTCCTTTGCCAGTGCCTAGCTGAGCCCTGCGTGGGCCAGATGCTTAGAAAATGTGAGCTGGTTGATTAATTGTTTGAGTTATAATTAAGAGTTTCTACCTTGTGTATGGCGGGAAGCAGCATTATCATAATTACAGGTGTGTGTGCCGTAATTAGTAGGTCCTGTGGAACACATAGGTTGGTAGGAAATGATAAAATGTTGGGGTTTGCCCTGGCAAATGCAGGTCCTAAGCTTCTCTGAGTAGCGGAGACTGCGTTGAGGCTTGGGGTCCTCTTTACCCCTAGTTCTGGCCTGGGTTTCTGAAAGAAGTGTACCAGATACCCAGAGGGCAGCATGAGCCAAGGGGTATCTGGAGTGGGAGGTGTTGTCGCCAGAGAAACTCTGTGCAGATGTGTGGGGGCAGACAGGAGGGGAGCAGATGTGTGGCACTGAGTGTGTGGGGGTGCTGACGGTGGCCGCTGACGGTGGCCGATCGGAATGATGAGGCTGGCCTCTGGTCCAAGACGGCCCTTTGGCTCTCAAGCCCTGGGTACCTGTCTACCAATGGCCATTTGATGAGGAGCAGAAGCGTTCAGAGCTAGCCCTACTAGGGGCTAGCTCTAGAAGATGGGTTCTCATGTTGCTCCCCGCTGCTAGAGTGGGGGTGTCTGAGCAGGGAGTGCCTTCAGAGGGCCCTGTCCCCGCCATGACGAGAGGCAACCGTGGTCTGGTTCACTGAAGCCTCCACAGTGGCTGACAGCAGCTACCACACCACAGCTGGCTTGCAGCAACACCTCCGCCCCAAGGGACTGAGTCAGAACTGCCTTTAACAGGGGTCCTCGCCTTCCAGAGCTCGAAGGTGCTCTGGATCCCTTTTCTATGGCCGAGAAGCCCCACCATCTCTCAAGTCCACTAACTTTGTCAGCAGGGTATCAGAGGTTCCCTTTCCCAGAGAGGCTCAGTCAGGCCAGGGAGCGACCAATCCTTGACCATCTAGGCACTAGCATCTCCACTGAATTGAAGGAGCTTGGGCTGCAGCCGATACGATGAGGTTGGGGGAGGGGGTCTTCCTTCCCCCTTTTCTAAACCAGTCAGTTTGTAAGAGCAAGCTGAGGAAGACACTTAAGAAGCAGCCATCCATCATCTAGCCAAGGGTAACATCCCTCTGAAGACACAGATTCAGCAAACCCGGGGCTCAGTATTCATATAAACCCTTAGTCCCAGAATCAGAGGAGAAGCTGCACCAAATGACATCTCTGTGCAATAGCTTTGGACATCTGCTTTGCAGAGCCTTATTCATAACGTAAAACCCACACCACATTCCATTAGAAATACCCAACATTTTAATTTGATAGTGAGTTTAGGAAAAAAAAAGAGACTAATGGGAATGTGTACAGAAAAACCTCTGTGACTTTCTTCCCCTAAGAGAGGAAATCTGCAGATTAACAGACACACCAGCAAAGGCTCCAGTGGCTCTTGGGCCTTGGCAGCCACTTTTGTTACGGTCCCTGATGAGCCATTGCTCTCCTAACTAAGTGCTTCCTCTTCCCTGAAGCACCTGGGCCCCAGTGAGGAAGGCAGGATACAGGCTATGGCCCCGGAACTCAGTGGTTCTCCCGAATATTCTTAACCTCCTCAGACGTTTAAATGGTGACGTTTAGATGTTAGTCTCAACCTGAGTGCTGCCTTGAAACCAAAGGCTGGAATTCAGAGGCTCCACCAGGCCTCCAAACCGCCCGGCTGATGTGAATACGGGGGCAGCTTTAGCTAAATTCCATCGCTAAGAGGCAGATTTATTTTTGTCAAGGCTCGGCTGTGGTGGGAAGGGCTGTGGGATTGACTTGAGCCTGACTCTTGGCTCTACGCCCCCCTGTGGCTTCCCAGCTCCGGGAACTTCCTCCCAAGTAAGGAGGGATCCGAGGGTCCTTCAGACATCCTGACATACATACCACTGGGCTGTTGCATCTCAGGCCCTTCCCTGGGGGACTCTAGTAGTGAAGGTGGAGCCTGAGGATGTGGATTCTGGATATGGATCCTAAGTGAGGCTTGGTGCATGAGTGCGTGGTGTGTGCAAACCTCAGTCCTCACCTTCCACCTTGTTTGAGACATGGTCTGTCGTTCACTGCTGTGCTGTGGATGATGCTGGTCACGGTGGCTGCCCATGTTGACAGAGGCAGGCTTCCGTTGCTGATGGTTTGTGTGATGTCACTGAACTTGGTGCCCTTGGTGGGCCTTCTCATTCATCGCCTACTCCCTCTGTTACCTGTTTTTCTGTGCTGGTCTGTATGCCTCTCTGCCATCTACTTTGTTTGTCACTGGTCTAGCATAAGCTTCTCCCCAGATCGTTTCCTGCACCCAGCTTGGCTGCCCTATCCTTCCCATCTTTAAGTACCACAGGAGACACTTTGCTGCTTGGTGGCTTCATGCCAGCACTAAGTGTGCACCCGGTGACCAAACTTACGCTCAGTGAGCTGATGCTCCTGAGGAGTCACTGTGAGCTGGGTCCTGTGCAGGGATCGATGTGGTGACCTAGGGAAATACCTCGACCACTAAAACCTAGGCTTTCGTGGTATAAATAAGGAAATGCACACGAGTGCATACTCACACATGTACACACATGGGCACGCTCTCCCACACACCTCCTCTGACACACACCCACCACATGCCTAATGAGTGAAGCAGGCTAGTAGGTAGTGAGTGTATGGCGGCTGATGTGAAAGCCTCAGGAGGGGAGGCAGCCAGCCAGAGCTTTGTGACCTGTGTTCACTAGTATCTCTCTAGGTTAGTGTATTAACAGAATATAGCATGTGTTAGTTATCTTTTCTAGGAATGGCTGTAACAGGATGTCTGAGGTCGGCCACTTTATGCACACTAGATGGTTTTTTGGCTCATGCTTTCATTGCTGAGGGTTTATTATGGCTCACCGTTCTACCGGTCACAGTGAGGAAGACATGGTAGCAGGCAGGGAAGGAACAGTGGCAGGAGCAGGATGTTGGCTGGTCACATTGTAACCATACTCAGGAAGCAGAGTACAAACAGGAAGTGGGACCAGGCTATACATCTGAAAGCCCACCGAGTGACTCACTCCAGCAAGGCTATCTCCTTAGGTGCCACTGTTTCTTTGCCCCAAAGCACCAGCAGCTGGAGACCAAGTGAGCTTCTGGGGGAAATTTTGCACAATTTCACATCCAAACCTTAGTATTTCCTCTTTTATGAACCTATCAGGATCCAATCATAGGTTCTACCCTGATGACTCTGTGTAACCCAATTACCCCTAAGGGCCCCATCCCTAAATACACAGTTGTATTAACTGTCCACCTTCTTAATACATTAGTTAGGATTATGTGGCCTGAACTCCTGAATGAGTTAAACTACATCCGAAACAGCAGAAGAAAGGTGATTGAATCATCCTACCTGCCAGAGGGCAGGTGCCTGCATCCACGTCTTCACGGCTGCATCAGGTCAGATGCAGAGTGGCCCTCCTGTGGCTTTCCCTCCTGCTTGGGAGCAGCGGTTGGTCTCTTGTTCAAAGCTGGTAAGAGCCATTCTGCGCATGAAGCTCACACTGAAGCACACTGTGTCTCTGGGCAGTTGGGGCTCAGGAGGCGGGAAGCCGTGCAGTGCTCACCACGCATCAGCAGAGGTGGTCTTGTGAGCCTTTGTTGAGGTCTGGGTGTGACCTTGCTTCCTTCTGCAGCCCTTTAAGGAGACAATTTTGGAACCTCAGACATTCAGTAACTCTAACCAGGCCTTGTGAGAAATATGTACTGGTCAGAGACCCTCTCTTTCCTCAAACTGATGCACGTGTGTATGTGTGTCCGTGTGTCCACGTGTGGGGGTAGGGAGGTATATGGAGGTTTCTTATTTGTGGGGGGAAGGGAATGTGAAGGCCAGAGTATGACTTCAAGTAGCTTTCTCTATCATACCTTTCTTCTTCCTCCTCCTCCTCTTCTTCTCCTCTTCCTCTTCCTCCTCCTCCTTCTTCTCTCTCTCTCTCTCTCTCTCTTTTTTTTTTCTAGACCTAGCAGACACATTCCCAGATTTTTACCTGGTGGCTGAGGATCCCAACTCAGGTGCCCATGTTTGCACAGCAGATGCTTTATCCACTGACCCATCTCTCCAGCCCCCTGAGGCTTTTAAGAAAAGTGCAGGCAGAATTCAATCTTGCTAGGAGGGAGCTGGAGAGCATTGGCTGCTGCATCCTCAGAGCGCTAATTTAATGACAGAGCAGCGTCTTGCTCTGTCTCACAGCCTTTAGACTGCACCGTGGCTCTCTTCAGGCTGACTTGGGGCCAGGTATAAACATCTCTCCTGGCAAATTAATAAGAAGAAAAACATGTTCCTCTTATTTTTCAGCTCAAGGAAGTCAGTTTTTGACAACTCGCCCTGGCTCAGTGCTAGAACAACAAAATTAATTAAGTGGAATGTTTCTAGCATTTTCTTCCCTCTCATCCTCTCGTAGCCAGCACCTGTGCAGGGCCTCAGGGTTCCATCAGGGATGGGCCCCCTCCTCTGTGACTGTGTGTGAATGTGAGCAAAGTCTTAAACCCCTGCCCTCGGAACTGGAGAGGTCTTGGAGATTAGGTGCCCCCCTCGGGTACAGAGGTCCCCCGCCCAGGTTGGTCCCAGGGTTGGCTGGGGAATATTTGTACACACAGAAATCACTCTCTTCTCTGGATATCATTGTACTAAAATGCCACCAAATCCCGAGGTTGAGGTGTTTATCTGCAGAAGACAAACAAATGATATTAAAGGGCATCCAGATCCCACATAACCTGAGTGAATACCACCCCTTCCTGACTCTGGGCCTCCTGGCTGCTTAAAAACACTGCTTCAGATAGTGGAAGCCCAAGCAGGCTCTCCTAGTCCAGAATTTAACCAGCTGCTCAGTTGCTGTGTTTCCAGAAGCTTCCTTCATGAGAGCTTTACAGGTCTCCAATCCATATGACTCTGGGGTCTAATGGAACCCTGATATCATATAGGAACATGTTCTGTCTATCCAGTATGTGGGGAGTTCTGTGTGTAGTTTTGTTAGCAAATAATAAGTGCACGAAATGGGTTTATTATGACATTTGCATACATATATGATGCACTCTAACCATATTCGTGGCTCCCAGTTACCCCTTCTTGCATTTCCTGATCCAGTCCCTTCCAAAGTGGTCCCCTCTCATGTCCTCTTTGTTTTAAATCTATTTAATCTGAATTTTTTTAAAAAAGAAGAGCTTATAAATAGCCTAAGAGAGAAAAGATGGAGCTATGGGACAAAGAGAAATGTTTAAAGGAATACTTGAGAAAGAGGGAGGGCTGGCATAGGAGAAAGCAGGAGTTTAAGGCCACCCTTGGATAAGTAGTGAGTTGAAGGCTAGTCTGTATCACATGAAGTCTCAAAACAAAAGCAGGAAGAAAAATAGACTCAAAGAAATGTTTAGGTACAAGGACTTATGTAACAATGGCAAAACTATTAACATTCATATTATTTTATTATTTGGTCCTGGAAAGAAATGGCAATAAAAAGCATAGAAGCAATACCTAAAGTTCCCAAAACTTAACTGACAGACACACGCATACAAAATCAAGAAGAATAGAAAGATAAGAGCTATATATCAAAGTAACACATCTTAAACTAATATTTTGTTAATTCTTTGAGAATCTTATACAATATTTGATCATATTTACCTTTCTCCTCCTCCCCAACTCCTCCCAGATCTACCCTACTTCCCTACTCTCCCAAACGTTGTGCCCTTTTATTCATTTTTAATAACCTATTGAGTACAATTTGTATTGTTCATATACTCCTGGGTGTGGGTCTGTCCGCTTGAGTGTGGTCCGCCTGCCAAGAACCACACACTAAGGAAAACTACCTCTCTTCTCAAAACAGCCCACCGTCTATAGCTCCTCAGCTGGGAGTGGAAGCTCATGAACCACTTCCCGCTCCATGCAAGAATGTTGATTGCCTTGTGCAGGCCACCACAATGGCTGGGTTCACGAGTTCAGTGGTCCTGTCAGGTTCACTCCCATCATTCCTGACTTCCGGTTCTTACAATCTCCCATAGTCCCTGAGCCCTGAGGAGGAGGGTGTGAAGGAGATTTCTTATTTGTAGTTGGGCAGTCCACAGACACTTACCTGGACTTTGAGTAGTCGTAAGTGTCTGTCTGTATTAACTACCTTTAGCTGTACAAAGAAATTTCTCTGCTGAAGTCTGAGATTTGAACTAATATATGGGGAGAGATACATGAATTTACTGGACACTTCGATACTATGTCAGTTTAGCAGAATAATAGTGGTTGGCTCATCCCTGAAGCCGGTGAGAGTCTCAACTGTGGTTCTTGACCACACTCAGAATGCCAGGCCTGTGTTTCCAATCAGAAAGTGGCTAGTTATCTTCACATTTGTGCCACTTTTGTTTTGTTACCCTCGGTCATATCTTGCCTCATAAATCATTGTTGCAATTCCCATGGTTCAGAACTGGGTAAGTGTGTTGATGATTCTTCCACCCCATCAGCCTGCATATAGCACCCTCCAGTACTACAGAAACCAGTCAGCAGGGAACATGCTTCTGGGTCATGTCCGATGACAATTGTATGTAGTATCTTCAGCAATATTGTGAAAATGGCTATCCTTCTGAAGGTAATCTATAGACTGAATGCAATTCCCATCAAAATTTTAGGGTAATTCTTTTTTTTAATTTATTTGTTTTATTTATGTGTTTGTTTTTTTATGAATATGAACGCTCCTCTGCATGTGCACCAGCATGCCAGAAGAGGGCATTAGATCTCAGTATAGATGGTTGTGAGCCATCATGTGGTTGCTGGAAACTGAACTCAGGACTTCTGGTAGAACAGAGAGTGTTCTTAACCACTGAGCCATCTCTCCAGCCCTCTAGGGCAATTCATAAATTTCATATGGAAGCATAAATAACCCCAGATAGAAAAAATATTCTGAACAATAAAAATTCAGCACGCCCAATTTCAAGCTGTACCACAAAGCCGTAGCAATAAAAACACCATGGCACGAGCACGAAATAGACACGTTGATCGATGGAACGCAACTGAGGACTCAGTTTTAAGTCCATGCGGTCTCCTTGAGTTTTGACAGTGATGACAAAAACATGCATCAAACAAAAGATAGCATCTTTACCAAATGGTGTTGGGGAAACTGGGTAAGTACATGGAGAAGAATGAAATCTCTCTCACCTTGCACACAAATCAATTGCAAATGGATGAAAGATCCAAATGGATCTCAGTTAGACCTGAAACTCTGAAGCTTCTAGAAGAAAGAGTAGGGAGTACAACTCAACATACAGGCTTGGGGAAGGACAGGAAATAAGACCGCCAATCAACAAGTAGAAATTCATTAAATCAGAGAGTTTTTATACTGTGCACAATACAATCAGCTGAAGAGGCAGAGTGGAGTGGGAAAACCTTTGATAGCTAAACACCTGAGAGAGGATTAATGTCTACAGTGCACAAGAAACTCAAGAGTAAAACACCAAGAAAACAAACAACCCAATTAAAAGGAGAGGGTATGGAGCTGAACTGAACGTTCTTAGAAGAAACACACACGGTTAAAATTATTTTTAAGTGTTTCTCTGCCATTCGATATTCCTCTATTGAGAATTCTCTATTTAGCTCTGTACCCTATTTTTTAATTGGATTACTTGATTTTTTTTGCTGTTTAACTTCGTTAGTTCTCTATATATACTGGATATTAGTCCTCTGTCAGATAAAGGGTTAGTGAAGATCCTTTCCCAATCTGTAGGCTGTCGTTTTGTTCTGATGACAGTGTCCTTTGCTTTACAGAAGCTTTTCAGTTTCATGAGGTCCTATTTATTGATTGTTGCTCTTAGAGCCTGTGCTGTTGGTGTTCTGTTCAGGAAGCTGTCTTCTGTGCCAATGAGTTCAAGGCTCTACCCCACTTTTTCTTCTAAGCGGTTTAGTGTGTCTGGTTTTATGTTAAGGTCTTTGATCCACTTGGACTTTAGTTTTGTGCAGGGTGATAAGTATGGATCTATTTGCATTTTTCTGCATGTAGACATCCAGTTAGACAAGCACCATTTGTTGAAGATGCTGTCGTTTTTCCATTGAATGGTTTTGGCAGCTTTGTAAAAAAATCAGGTGTCCATAAGTGTGTGGATTTATGTCAGGGTCTTCTATTTGATTCCATTGATCCACCAGTCATGGAGATAACCTAAGACCCCTGCACAGCCCATGGCAGTTCAGTATCCAAATGGGTTCCATTGTAATAGGAACAGGGACTGTCTCTAACATGAACTGATTGGCCTGCTCTTTAATTACCTCCCCCTGAGGGGAAGCAGCATTACCAGGCCACAGAAGAAGACAATGCAGCCACTCCTGATGAGACCTAATTGACTAGGATCAGAAGGAAGGAAAAGAAGACCTCCCCTTTCAGTGGACTTGGGGAGGGGCATGCATGCAGAGGGTGGAGGAAGGGAGGGATTGGGACGGGAGGAGGGAAGGAACCAAAGGGGGGATACAAAGTGAATAAAGTGTAATTAATAAATAATTTTAAAAAAGAAAAAAAATATTTTTAAAAGTGTTTGTCATCCTTAGCCATTAGGGGAAGGCAAATTATTTTGAGATTTTATTGTATTTGGAATGGCTAAGATCAAGAAACCTAAAGACAGCAAATGCTGGTGAGGATGTGGGGAACAGGAAACCCTCACATACTGTTGTTGGGAACTTAAATTGGTGTGGACGCTATGAAAACCAGCCTGGCAGTCCCTCAGAAAGCTATCAACAGCTCTACTGTGTAGTTCAAGTGTAATACTCATGGGCACACACACTTAAAGGACTATTATTGCTCATCCGTGTTCCTCTCTATTCATAATGTTACATGGAAACAGCTTAGATATCCAGCAGTTGATGAGTGCTCTGATGGTACCTAGTCACAATAGAATTTTATTCAGCTGTTAAAAAAAGAAAAGAAATTCTCAGGTAAATGGATAGAGATGGAACACAGACCAAGTGAGGAAACAGACACAGGATGACAAATGATGCCTATGAAATAACATATTTATAAATAGTTGTGGGTCAGAGAAAAATTCAAGAATTTTTTTTTCAGTGGTCTCACTTTGTAGCTGGGAATTCCCAAGCTATCTTCTGAGAGAGCATTGCTAAGAACATACCCCATGTGATCCCTAGGCAGAGCAGAGAGCAGATCTCACGGTTATCAGACCTCATGATTTCATTTCCATGGCATCAGAGGAGCTGAACTGTGTGGCTGCACGGGTGGTCCCGGGGGAGCGAGGTGGGCAAGGCTGTAGCGGGCATTAGGATCATGCTGGTGGCCCCGTCACCTCCTAATGGTAAGAGTATTCTGTGGATTTACAAGAAGTGACCCTTGTGAGGACTGACGAGGATGGGGGGTGGGTGCTCTCCATGTTAGGTATAGGGAATCTCAGCACACAAAGTGTAATTGACAAAGTTTGTGTGTTTGTGTGCCACATGTAGGTTTAGTAAAAGTTCTGCACAAATGGAATTGCCCTAAAAGCAGTGTGAGCAGGGAAGGGACGTGACTTTGAAGGGAAGAAAGTGGCCACGCATTTATTGATTTACAAAGGTCGGGCAGGGAAGGCCTAAGGTAGATGCACGGGTCTTCTCTTTCTCCTTCAGAGTTCAAACATGAGTCCCAAAGGCCACTGCGGGCCAGACACCATCCATGGGTGGTGTAGGAACTCCTTCTTGCCTCCTTCCTGCCTCTCCTTTCCTGCCCTCTGAGGAGCCTCCTGAGGCAGCTGCCTCTCATCATCGCTGGTTTTCTGTTGCCGTCGCCTTGAGATTATTAATTAAAATTCTTTCAGAATCAATTTTCTGAGCAAAGTTGGTGTGGGAATGAGGCATTTATGTAATTCCTTCTCACTGTTTTTCTTCCAGAAATGGATAATGGGCTCGTTTCAAATTGGATTAATAGATAATTAACACACAGGCAGACACAGACAAGAGAGTAATGTGTCATTTACTCTCCCTCCGCCCCCCTCCCATGTTAAATTTTTCTTTAAGGACTTGGCTGTGGGCTGGACCAGTGAGATACAGAGCAGTGGCCCCTGACCCTTTCCTAAGACCATGGAACCCTACTGCATGTGAGCCGAGAGGGACACAGCAGCCCAGTGGCACTTGGGCCAATAGGAAGGCAATGAGGAGTCAGCCACTCCAGGTCATGCATTCAGAGTTAGATGGTGTATCCCCAGCAGAGAAATTGCCCGTGGGCTTTCGGGGAGGTAGCTAAAAGGCGTCCTTGTCACTTATTTGTCACAGCACGTGTCACCCACTGCAATACAGTTGCCACCCACTCCTGTTGTCACACTCTGATGACACTCTATTGTTACATACTCTCAACAGACTGGCGTACGTTGTCGCAGGCTGTCACTCCTGCCGTAAGCAGTCCTACAGTGGCACACTGCCCCTCTGCTGTCCCCGGACCATGCGCACGCTGCTGAGCGGTCCCCAGGGATCATGCCATGTTGCTCCTATACTCTTTGCCCTAATTTTGACAACTGCCCTCTTTGGCTTTCTGAGGCTTGCATGAGGCCTGATCCCCCAGTCAGTGTTTCCCCAATCCTGAGACCCCTGTGCTTACCCCATGCTTAGCCCAAGACCCCATATCTCGTTCCTAGTCATGAGCCTGTTAAAAAGCCCTGCAGGGCAAGGTGACTTCAGGCCACTACCTGAATGTCCATTCATTTCCAGTTCTTTCCTAGAAGTCATGGGGCAACAGAAGTGGGTGAGGGGGGCATTCCTTGGGCCCACGGCCTTCTGAACTCTCCCCCTGAGTTTACCAGCTCCTTCTCTAGGGCCCTGCTCAGTTACACCAAGGCCAATTGTGCCCCTTCCCCAGTTGGGTGTTTAATGAGGGACAAAGAGCCCCCATGTGTTCCCCTGGGCCACCACAGGATCAGCTTTTCAGAGAAGAAAGTATAGTTTAGGCATGTTTTGGGAAGGAATCCGTCTGTGGAAGCATCTGGTTCTGCCTGGAAGATGATGGTTAGGCTGTGGCATAGCTCACGGTGGCCAGGAGATTCTATGCTCTACCTCTAATGGTCTAACCTACTCACCTCAGACCACCTTCAGCTGTGAAAGCATCAAGCAATGAGAGAGGAGCATGGTACAAACACACAAGCCAGGACTCCCATCCCCACAGGAAACAGCATTTCTTCCAGAGAATGTGTTTTCTCGTCCTGAACATCTCTCTAAGCAGCCCACACACAAATTACCCAAAGGCGTGGGCAGGAGTTCCACTGGGGCCGTAATTACCGAGCAGCATGGAGGAGTGGCAGGTGCCTCCGTGGTGAGCGCTGCAGGGCCCATGCGGCAGAACTCAGCTCTGGCAATAGTCCTGGGCCCCCAGCCTCTGTCAGGAGACCCTCCCCCACTCCCAGGGTGCCCGATGCTGCTCCACAAGCTGTCATAATAGAGCCTCCGAGCCCAGCCAGCAAAGACTGAAGCTTTAGAACCCACCGCTCCTGTGCTTTATAAAACAGTGTGTATATGTGTGTGAGAGAGAAAGGGGGGCGGTGTGTGCTTTTATTTTGGTGTATAATTTAGTGGCACCAATTACATTTACCATGTCATAGAAACATTGCCACTGTTCCAAAATTTTATTTCTCCCAACAGAAACCCTACTTCCCCAAAACACACACACACACCATACATTATAATATACTTTCCATCTTAATAACTTTTCCTGTTATAGTTCAAGGCTTAAAGTTTTGTCATTGGATACCTTTTCACCTGAAACATTTATGTGACCCTGGATATAAACATGCATAGTAGGTAATGGAGCTCCGACATTTATTGAAAATCATGCAGAATTTTTTAAAAAATCCTTTGCCATATATATATAATTTTCACCATTAACTAAAGACTAAAGCAAATTTGCATACTACTGAGAGATGTATTGTTTATTTTTCTGTAAAGATTAAATCTTGGCTGAAGATTTGATTCCGTAGGTTGCGGGGCATCTTCAGTGCTTTTCAGAGACAGTTAATGCTTTGATTTGTAAGAATGCTGCTTAAGGTAAATATATAGTGCAAAATGGCCGACATGTTTAGGAACCTTTCAAAAGCTGTTGGAAACTTTGTGCTAATCTCAAGCCAGGGTTCATTTAATGATGTTTTTAAAGTGAAATTCAAGTTGGTAGCTCAAATACTGACTTTTTAAAAGAACTCTGACACAATACAGTGCAAGGATAATCTAACATGCTTAGGTGGTTAGAATAATGGCAGGAATATATTAAAAGTGGTTTCTGTGGTTAAGCCATGTTATTTCTGTAAGGGCAGAATGCATTGTAAACCTTACAATTCGCAGCACTGAGCAGTCTTGAATGTGAGCCCGCGGGGTTGAGGCGGTGTTTGCTGGCATTACATGGTATAATAGCACACGTGGCGCAGAGTGCAAGTGCTGATTGTTTAGAACCGAGGGCTGCCGTGGAGTTGCACAGAGCTACAGAAATGCCATGCCAGAACCTGCTTGGATTTCACATATTTGATTCTGTTAATGTTTGTCATCCTGAATTCAGAAATCTTTTACTGTTGTTAAGTGTTTCATGATCCCACACACACATTGTTACATGAAAAAGTATGACTCTCAATTTTTCTAGGTGTTCCTTTTCCTGAAATTGTGCCATGTAGTTCACCTACATGTCGCAGTGCCATAGATTGTGTGAATCTGGACCTTCTGTATGTGATGTCCCCTTTCTCAGCATCATCTGTGTATGTTGGGAGGTAGGGAGCCTCCTTGCTGGCTTGTCTACATACTCTGTTCCCAGGTTTGCTGCCCACAAACACCAGGATCTATGTTTGGGGTCTTCGTAATGTTTTGTTGATTAATATATCTGGTATCACACTGTCTTAACTGCTGTAGCTTTTGGATCCTTTGGCAATTGGAAAGCGCTCCAGTCTTCCATGCCAGATTGTGTGCTACCCACAGGCCATTGTGACTCCATATAAATTAGGCTGAGCCTTTCCCATTTCTATAAACCTCTCTGAGATTTGGATGGGCTGTTCTAGAAGGGCCTCACTTGTGAGAAAATCCCAGCATGGCAATTTGGGGCGTGAAGACTTCAGTTAACACATCAGTTTCTGACTCAGGGTGCTTTTCTTTCCAGGACTCCAGGGCTTAAGCAGGAAAAGTTAGGATTTTAAACACGTTTATCTGAGCTATTTTTGGACTTAAAGAATAATTAAGGAATGTGTGCGGCATTCTCAGCCAGTGTCCTCCAGCACTGGCATCTCTTAGTGGAATTAAACCCTCTCCATCTCTGCCTGTCCCCCTAAGGCCATGCTGTAAGGCTCTGTCCAGGGCCTCGGACACATCCTGCTTGTACTTCTCTGTTTCCTGCCTTCTGCAATGGCTCTGCAGATTTGGGTGGGTCTTCTTTGATTTTGACACATTAAAAAAAACTGTTGTTCTGAGCCTGTGAGGCCTGTTCGCTGGATGAAGACTTTCAGCCACAGATTTCAGTCTTCATGCTCACTGTTTCAAATGATCGTTTTCTGGTAACTTGAGCACTGTTCTCCCCACACTTCCTGTGGCCTTTCATTTGCCTTGATGGGTTCTGTCTTATTTGTAGCTGCATGTGGACACGTGTATGTGGTTCTGTCTATGGCATGGGGAACGGTGTCTGAGCTTTGCCTGCAGAGACAGACACCTGTTGGGTCTAAGTTCTAAGTTCCCTTCCAGCTGGGCCTCAAGGCCAGCATGTTTGGTGTCACAGCCCTGGCCACTGTCCATAATGCCCACCCAGTGTGTTTTTGTGCTGAGGTTTCTCCCTTAGCCATATTCCCTGTGATTTGCTCCAGGACGGCCAGACCTTCCCATGGATGCAGACTCCTATGGAAGCATATGTTTATCTAGTCCCTTTCCTCTGCCAGGAACTGGGACTTGCCTATCATTTGCCAGTTAGAACCACTTTGCACTGAAAAGTCCTGTGTGTGCATTTTAAGTTTCTTTGGGGCTAAATCCTAGAGTTGAATTGGCTGAGCACTTCTAGGTTTCCTGCAGGGCACTGGGCACACAGCAGCCTCACAGCTAGAGGGATGCCATCCTATGGTGACAAGGGTCAGTACTGTGCCAGTTGGCATGTGGTTAACTAAAAGGAGCATGGAAATTTCCCCCATACCCTTGAGAGCCTTTTTTTTTCCAAGAAATGTTTTTTCTGTGTAGTATTGGCTTTCCTGAACTCTCTTGGTAGACCAGACTGGCTCAAACTCACAGAGATAAACCTACTGCTGCCTCCCAAGTGCTGGGGTCAAAGGCATGTGACACCACCGTAGAGCTTGAGGACAATTTTAATCCTTTGACTTAATGTTCTTGTTTTTCCCTCGTTCTCTATGAGTTTTGGTCCATTGTCTCTCAGTAATCAGGAATTAATCCATGCTCATTTTTTCCCTCATGTTTCTTCAGTGTTCTGATTTCCCTTTCACACTCATACTTTATTATTAAGTTATCTTAATTCGAAATTAGCTTATTTTGTTTTAGGAGGAAGGAGACTGGATTTAATTTATAAATTAATACCAGGAGGAAAGTCTCATGGGCTGGGCAGTTGGCTCCATGGGTGACACTGAGTTTGGATCCACAGAACCCAGTCAAAAGCTGGCCATGGCTGTGCATGTCAGAAACCCCAGAGCTGGGGATGAGGAGACAGGAAGATTGCCGGGTCTTCCTGGCCAGGCACTCTAGGTGACAATGAAGATCTCCAGACTCAGGGAGACCCTGTCTCAAGTGAATAAGGTGGTAAAGTGATATTCTGGGATGTGCATATGTGCACAAGATGACTCAGCCATAAACACACACACACACAGAGTGGGGGAGGTCATGACAGTGTTGAGCGATCTTGTCCAAGAACAGAAGATCGTTCTCCATCTGTTCGCATTAACTGTCCTGATCCTGTGGGTGGCACCCAGGGCCTTGCATGTGCTAAGCAAGTGCTTGATCACTGAGCCACACCCCCAGTCCAGTTCAAGTCTACTTCTGTGTTTACAGAGTATTGTCAACTTTCCTTATAAAAGTTGTGCACATGCCTTGTGAAACTTATTCTTCTGTTGCTTTTGCTGCTATTTTAAGCAGACTTTTTTGGTCACTGTGCCCTCTGTTTGTTGGTTTTATAGCCAGATATTTTAATACATTATTTTACTCATTCAAGGCATGTCCCCTGGATTCTTGAGGTCTGCACTCATTTTATAGTTTGGTCTACAAACAGAGGTACTCATGCTCCCCCTACCCACCCTATGCCACTGTCTGCTCTCCATCTACCGGCGCGGCTCCTGCCTCTCAAGCAGAGCCAGGTGGGCCCAACACTATGCTCTGCATTCACTTGCTCCTGGCTTTCATTCTTTCCCATTAAACACAAGATTGGCTTTAGACCCAGCCTGACAGTTGGTCCAATTTGACCCTTGACTCCCACAGCACTTGGAGAAGGCTTTCTTGGCCTCTTGGAGGTAATCGTGAGTGCCGAGCCACAGAGTGCTGCTCACACTCCAGCAACAGGCACCGAAGGGCGTGAACAAAAGCATGTTTTTGTGCCTCTGTCCTGTGGATTCAAGACTTGCAGCATGAAAAACATCTTTGTTGCCCAGAGCTGCAGAAGAAGAGAGGGCTATGGGGGGAGGAGGGGGTCCTGATGAGCCCTGACTCTCAGCGGACCTCACACTGCCCATAGCCTTCCTACCAAGGATGTTCATGAAGGTTAGGATGCAGGAAAACGATACATTATAATTTCACGAGGACTACACTCTCCTATAAAAAAAAACCTGTAAGATGATATTTTTCTCTCCTAAAATTGGAATGGTTTCATTCCTTTTTCTAGTTACTAAAATTACCTGTATCTTTTGTTCAAAAGAATCTTAAAGGGAAAAATGTAACAGAGAAAAACCAAGGAAGAAGTAAAAATTGCCTGAAATTTCATATCCAATCTGTGTACTACTGAAGTCTCCTTGGGTGTCCTCTTTTGCTGTTTATGGTACCCTGAGACCTGTTCTGTCTTACAAAACTCTGTTTCAAGACACTGTTCCCACTAGAACCAATGGAAAGACTGCAGAAAATGTGCAGTTCTAAGGAAAGGCTTGGGTTTTTAGTTTATTTCAACTCCATGGGCTTGCACCCTGGACTGTTGAGAGGGAGTCCAGATGATGGAATGCCTGTGGTCCTGGGGTGCAAAAGCATGAGGGAAGGATGTGTCACTATTGGCAAATCCAAAAGCAAACTGAGAAGGGTTTTCTGGGCATACGATGACGTGAGGGAGGCTGACATTCTAAGGAAAAGGTTAGCAGCTCCAGGTCTGGGAACCATGCATAACCCCCAAAGAGTGTCACCTGGAAACCAGGCTGACAGGGCTTCAAGAGACCATCCCCGGCGCTAATACATGGCTGCCCGCTAGCACAGTGTGACCTTTCTGATGAAGCAGCAGACATCTCAGAGTTTAACTAGGTGCCTTTCACATGATGAAGGGTCTGAGATTAGTCATTTACTTGTAAAATTGGAAAAGAGATCATCAGTTAAGAACCAAAATAATTAAAAATAAAATGTAGGGGCTGGAAAGATGTCTCTGTTGGTAAAGTGTTTGCCATGCAAGCCTGAGGAGCTGAGTTCAGAAGTCGAGAATCCATGTAAAGCTGGTCACAGCAATACACATCTGCAATCCCAGCACTCCAAAGAAGTGTCTCCTTGGAACTCATCAGCTAGCCAGCGTAGCCAATCGATGAGCTCCAGGTTCAATGAGAGATCCTGACTCAAAAAGGTAGAGTGATGGTAGGGAGGGGAGCTGTAGAAATGACTCAGTGGTTAAGAGCACTTGTTGCTCTTGCAGAGGGCCTGGGTTCAGTCCCCAGCACCAACAGAATGGCTCAAAACCATCTGTCACTCCAGGTCCAGGAGACCCAATGCCCTCTTCTGACTTCCACATGTACCAGGCATGAATGTGGCTCATAGACATACACGTAGGCAAAACATTCATATACCATAAGATAAAATAAACAAATATATATATATATATATATATATATATATATATATATATATTTACATTTCAATAAATATACTGGAGAGTACTAAAAGAAATCACCTGATGCTGACCTCTGGCTCCTGAAGACATGTGTAAGGTCTGCAAAACACATACGCACACAACCACATAAACACCTCACACCCCCACATCTATAAAAATAATAGATAAAAATTTAAAAGTAAACCTTAATTGTCTGGAACATATTCTGGTTTCTGGCCACTTTCTGTGCAGCCCTGGATTTCTTTCTGCTGTTTCTGAGGAAGCTGGCTTATCCTGTGGGCGCTGGGCACTGACCTCTGGTGATGATGTCCCACCCTTTCTCCAGGGGCAAGTTGCCGACTGCAGCAGAGGCTCTTGGGAGCAGAGCTGGAGCTTGAGAGCTTCTGTATCCAGTTCAGACAACCCTTGACCTCTGGTGTGTCCACCCTGACCCTTAGTGGTATTGTTCTAGCCTGGTGCTCAATGGCTATTAGTGGTTTTACACCTACTCTGACCCTTGATGACTGGCCCTCAGAGTATCTGTGTCCACCCTAACCCTCAGGGCATTTATGTTCACTCTTGGTCCCCGGGGCTTGATTCTCAGGGATCAGGTCCAACCTTGGTCCAACTTGTGTCTGCGTCTGGCTCCCAGCTCTACACTCACCTGTGGCCCTTAGTGGATCTGTGTCCACCCTGGCCCTCAGTGGTCATCTTTTGACCCCTGGCCCTTGGTAGCCATCCACCATGAGCCACTGTGTGTGGTCATACTGGCTCCCTATACCCACTCTGCACACCTTGCACACACACCTGAGAACTTTCCTAGTGTAAGACAGAGCATCGTAGTGAGGGGCCTCACAGTAATAGCCCACTCCTCACCCCACGGTCAGGCAGGAGTAGGGACCTTGCCCTAAGTAGCCAGGAGAATTCCATATCAGATCCTCAGTTTCCCCATCGCCGTCAGCATCCGGGTTGAACAGTGTCCTGGCCTAGACAGAGTTTCACTCTAACTCCTGGTAGAGCGGGGGGCAGGACTTGATAGCTCTTTCAGATGTGAAGTCTTGAGAGTGTCGGGACTCTTGGGACTTTTGTTCACGAACGGTGGAATGGTATCTGAGGTCCAGAGAAGGAGGACTCTCGAGAGTGCCAAAGTGGTAGGAGGAGAGGGGCAATGATGCCCTACTGTCCCCGTGCTGCCTGCTGCTCCTCAGGTGGCTCCGTGGGCCGGACCTAAGTCCCTCTTCCCTGGGCTCCACAGCAAAAATGCAGACATAAATAACCACTTCAGAAGGGGAGGGCATCTTAGCAGTACATTTGCATACAAATACATTAATTATACTCCTCCTTCTAAGTGCTGGGACAGAATTAGCAGTTACAGCCATTTTGAAACACAATATTCTTAAAATCTGTAGGCGTATAAGCATGCAGAGATGCCTAGGCACATGCGGGAGGGCATTGGTTTGCAGGTGCATGTGTAGGCACACTTTGTATCTGTGTACATAGCTGTGTGTGCATATATACCCTTATGAGTATATATGTGTATATCCGTGTGCACGTATGTTTGAATGTGTCTGTGTGAACATGTGTGCATGTGTGTGCATGTATATCTGTGTGTTGTGTCTGTGTATATCCTTGTGTCTACACATTCATGTGTCTGTGTGCTTATGTGTCTTCGTGTGCATATGTGTGTGTGTGTGTGTGTGGTGTACCCATGTGTACATAGGCGCTGGGACAAAGTCTTCAGCATATGAGTTTAGGGGAACATTTCATATCAGGACCATACCACATGCTGCTCATCTTTGTGGTTGGCCAGTTCTTTGTGATTCCTAGTCACTCTGTTTAATTAGGATAGGAAACGTATTTCTGAAGTAGACAAGCTCATGTTCAGAGTGGCACAGCTCGCTGTCAGCTGTTTCTGAGACAGAACCATGATGTCCCCAGGTCTGCATTTGAAGGGCTTGCCTTCTGTTGACACCCACTTCAGCCCCCTGCCAAGTGATCTGTCGGGGGGAGGGTGCTTATCGTGGCTGCCGTGTGAAAGGCAGAGGAAGCATGGCTGGTGCTGCTGCTGAATTCCAGTCTAGTCACATGCAGGGCGCCGCTGCGGCAGCAACTCAATAAAAACTCCTGGTGTTAGGGGACTGCTTCGTGATGGAGTTTGCTGGAAAACCAGATTGTACTGAGGGACGAAATTGCATCCTTCCGAGGAAGTGAAAAGTCTTAGAAACATCTGTTTCTTTTTTATCCTGTTGTGGCCATGGCAGCCGAGCTGAACAGAGTTCCTTTCTAAGTCAGGGAGCCAACCAGGCTCAACACAGAACCAGCTGAGCGTTCAGGGAGCAGAAGGTAGGAGGACCTCTCTCTCTGAGTCTGTGGGGGAGTCTAACCACCAACCTTCCTACAGCCATTCAGTTAAATGCTGTCAAGATGCATGTAAAATGTCCCCGGAATGGCTCTTAACCAGGGGTCAGTGCCGCCGTGAGTAATTCCATGGCGCCCCAAAGCCACATGGAAGCCAAGGCAGCGAGCGGCTGTGAACATGCTGTGAGGAATGGACTATTTCCTGGCATCTCCAGGGCTGAGTGGCCCTGGACTAAACACAGGGCTTGTCGTATCATTTCAGGGGGTTGAGAGATGTTGACAGGGATCTCATGAGATGGCACCAGATGAAAGGGGGCAGCTGTGGGGAGCCCCCACTAGGAACCCATGGTCAAGGGGAAGGACTGGGACTGCTGAGTAAGGGCTCGCTACCTGGAGAGAAGCACGGGTCTGCCGTGTCCAGCCCTGAGGCAGCCTTAGACAGCAGCTAACGGAAGATAGAACGTGTGGGAAACAGCAAAGGGCGAACCCTCAACTGCGGATGCCTCATGCTGTTCTGGAAATGTTAACCCTGGCTGTGGTCTGGGGAAGCCAGCGTGAGGGAGATGTTTCTGGAGATTACACTGCTCCATGGATTGCATTATGGGTGTGTGGAGGAGGATACCATGGTCCTCCAGAGACCTCAAAGCCTCCTCAACCTGCCTGCCTTGTGGGGGCAGGTGATTAACTTGTGAAAGCCAGACGCTTGTTGAAGTATGGAGTGTGAAGCTTCCATCGTCCTCCTACAGGGACACACGACCTTCTGTCACCTCTGGGTACTTCTGGGAGAAGAGCAGTTTCACACCAGGGAAGAAGGTGAGGGAGGCATTGGGCGAGTGATCTCTGTGCCAGTGGCAGAGATGGGAAGAATGGATGTCTATTTGCCTCCTCTCAAGCATGCCCGCTTCAGTCTGGCTCCCGAATCTCTCCCTGCACCCCACAGTCTGCGCAGCACTGAGCTATCCTCACCTGCCTTTTTTCTTTCCCTCCCTTCCTCTCCTGCTTCTCCTCACTCCTCCCTCCTTCCCCCTCCCCCTTACCTTCATCTTCTCACTCTCCATCCGAATCTTCCCTGCCCACCCTCCCTTCCCTTCTTCCCTCTTCCTTCTCCCTCTTTCCCCTCAAAACCTCTCCTCCTCTCCCACCCTTTATCTGCCTCCCTCACTTCACCCTCCTCTCCTTCAGCATCTTTTCCTTTCTTCACCATCGTTTTCCCAGTCTCTCTCTCTGGATTTTGTGTTGTATGCTCTTCTTGGGTGTTTTCAGACGCCCCATATGTGGACGAGAGAGGGGCGTGACAGGTGAAGGCAGACATGGATTGGTCAAGCCTAGACCCTGTTCTTTCACTCAGTCCCTGGTCTTTATCCATGGAGTACAGGGTTCTCGTCTGCCCACAGTGTGGGTGCTGTTGGAACATTCAAGGGTAGATGAGGGCTGACATCTTCCCTGAAGCCCTGCTTCATGACTTCCATACTTTTGTCTCCTTAAACCGCCACATCTTCAGGCAGATCCACCGGTGCTCTGATGGGACACTCTGGACTGCCTGCTTTAATGCCACAGTTAGCACAGCCCCCAGGCCTGGGGTGGGGAGGAGGGAGCATAATTGCCCTAAATTCCGGCAATGAAAGAACAACACTTTGTAATTTCCTCTGCTGTGTACCTCGGTGTTCCTCAAGCCAGTCGTTCAGAATGTCTTGCTGTCTAACCTGGGTCCCTTTTCTGCAGTTTGTTGACTATTACCATTGCAGGGAGTTTCCATTGAGATTCTAATTGTTGTTTTTCTTTCAACACCCACACTGTTAGTACTATGTTTGGGAAGTGAGAAATCAGAAAGTGTGAGTTACAGAACAAAACCCAAATTTGTTTGGACACAATAGTCTAAAAGAAGCAAACTTTCCCTCGGATGTCGCTCTCACTGACAGACACTGCTGAGGAAGGCAGTGGATTGTGTGAATGAGTAGACTAGAGGACCAGAGCCCTCCACCTGTGGGATGGGACATCTCAACATCGTGTCCGGCTGGATTCAGTGGGCAGGAATCCTGGTGTCTAATATTCTTAAGAGCAAGAAGATACACACTCTCGCGTACACACACACACACACACACACACACGGTGCATTTCAGAGTCTGGGACATCAGGTTTCTTATGAGAAACACCACAGGACCTCCCTGCCATGGGCACCTAGGAAAAGCTCCCATCCTGAGTCATAAAGTACCATCCTTGAGTGTAGGCAGAAGCCAGATGGGAAAGCTGGGCTCCTCCCACCTGCCAGTCACCAGCTGCCTGCCGCGCCCGGAGTCAGCGGGACTCAGCCACAGTGGAGAATCTGCCAACATGGGACACAAGTGTCCAGATTCCAGTAGGAAAGCTTGCCGTCATACAAAAGAATCAGAAAGATCTCAAAGTGAGTGAGAAAGGACAGTCAGCAGATGTGAAAATGAGCAGACCCTAGAATTAGTGGATGGAGACATGAGCCACTGTTGTGAAGATGCCCCAGGGAGCAACCAGACCTGTGGTTGGGAATGTGAGCAAGAAGAGTCTGCAATGGAACAAATAGAAACTGAGACATAGAAGGAATTCAGTGGACTTCTCCCTGGCTGGGCTCAGTTGTGGTGGATGAGAGGCAGTCAACCAGAGACAGAAGGGTAGAATGACCCACTGAGTGTGCCTATCAGCTGTGACAATAATGGGTGGCGATACTCAGTGCTGGCAATGCCAAGGACCCAGCTTGCCCACAGTGCTGGAGGGATGCAAAGTGGTCCAGCTACTCCAGAAGACACTTTGGCAATCTTTTTCAGAAATATACTTGCAACAATCAACAAATCTGAGGGAAAAAAAAAATGATAAATTGGACCTTGGTAAATTTAAAACTTTTGCTCCCTCCAGAACAGGCAAAAAACCGATGTGGAGGAGTTTATAGAAGCTCTGTCCATATTTGCAAAATCCTGGAAATAAGCACAATGCCACCCAGCCTCTGCATGTATGAGCAAACGATAGTTCATCCTGCCACCGAGATGTGAAAGATGCCATGCGCACAGTGGACTGCGTCATCTCACGTGAACCGTGCAGAGAGATCTCAAATTAACCAGACTGCATGGCTTGACTGGGGCTAGAGAGTAGGCTGGTGACATCAGGGCCAAAGAGCAGCTATGGTAGAAGTATGGCTGTGGATGGGGGCCAGGTAGGCACATGCTGGGTGCTCTCTGTCGGTCAAGCTGTGCCCTGTCATGTGTACATAGAGTGTCCTATAGGTTTTCAGGTGTTGTCTGTCATAGGTACTGGAGCAGGGTGTAGCAAGGCTGTCCATGTGCCATACTGATGTTATGCTGTCTGTGGGCATGTCCACCATGATGTACAGCCTTAACAGTCTCCAGGGCCGTGGCAGTAGCTTTGCTTGCATCTTGCCTTGTGCATGCGTGCCGTTAGTCACCAGATTCCTACACATCGATGGATTTGGACGTTCTTTCTCATAAATCATAATGGAAAAACACTTGTCAATTTCTCTGTCAACATCATAGCTAAAAAATGGATCTAATTAGCAGGTTTTCAGTCCGGCTCATTACATACTTCTGTGTATATCTGAAAATTAACACTTGGTAATTGTATCCCTTTGACACAGAAAATATACCCCATTTCCAAATGAAATGACTGAACTCACAGGAGTCTAACAATCAGGAGGAAACTGTAGGAATACTATTAGCATTCCACCGCATAATTTTATAGCAGACGTCTCCTGAGTCATATTTTGCTTAAAACTATTTACTTTAAAGCCAGGTATGGTGACATGTTCCTATAAAATCAGCATGTGGGATACTAAAGCAAGAAGATTGTTTTACGGCCAGCCTGAATTTGTGAGTCCCTCAAACTCGGTGAGACCCTGTCTCAAACAGTAACAATAAACAAATAAAAATCCCTGTTTTTAGCTCCTTTCTCAATCCATAAGTAATTGTTACCTCAGTTCCTATGATGTTTTCTTTGGTAGAGCAGGTAAGCCTGAAAAATGGCAATATCTCAGCAGTGCTAAGCATTGGCTTCCTGCTTGTCATAGTCAGACATGTGTTTATTTTAAACATTTCTCAACTGTAGTCACTCAAGAGTTGGTTAAGGGAAAATGAATCTTGTTTAGGTCGCCATGTCCTGCACACTTGTGAGAACCTACTCTCTCAGAGCTTATCTCTGCCTGGAGAAAAAAAAAAAAAAAGACAAGTGGAAGAGCCTGGAATGTCTCCTTGAGAAGCCACATATGTTACCTGTTCTCCTTGAACCAACTTTATGAAAATGCCAGAGGCCACACAGGTGGGGAAGCACCCATTAAAAGCTTTACGTGAGGCTAGGGAGACAGTCCAGGCACTATAGCGCTTGCTATACAAGATTGAGGGCCTGACTTCAATCCCCAGAACCCAACTAAAAATCCAAGTGTAATAGCACATTCTTATAATCCCAGAGCTGCGAAGGCAGAGACAAGCAGAACTCGGGGGCTCACAGCCTACTTGTTCTCTCCAGGCCAAGTGAGAGACCTGGCCTCAAGACACGAAGTGAGCAGTACCTGAAGAATGACACCTGAGATTGACCTCTGACCTCTCTCTGTGCGAGCGCATGCACGTGTGTGCGCGCGCGCACACACACACACACACACAGAGAGAGAGAGAGAGAGAGAGAGAGAATTTTGTTTCTCTGGGTATCCTCTAATAACATCTTAGCAGGAAAAAGTCTTTAAATCCTTAACCAACGTCATCCTCGGAGCCTCCCTTTGGAGTGCTGCAGCTTGGTGTGATGGGTCCTCTGACATCTGAACCTGCTCCGGGCTCAATTGTTCCTGGGCTGGCTATTTTCAAAGCTGCTTACTTGACTGGACTGAGTGTGTTCTGGCCCTTGGCACTGTGACACTTAGTGTTGGATGCTGTTTATATCCACTCTGGGAGTGATAGGTGTGGACCATCCTTGACCACCATTCGGTCATCTTCTGTCGTGACCAACACAAATGTCTATGGAAGTCTCTCTCCCTGGGAAGCAGGACTGGCAGTGGGTCCCGGATGAGCCTGGTCTGGAAGCCACCTGGGCAACCTTTGCCCAACGAGGGACAGGACTCGTTAGTACAAAGGGAACCCTTGCCTTTGGCTCTCCCCAAGCTCTGACATTGCTCGCTTGCCTCATTTCCCCATCCCTCCTTCCTTTAATAGTCCTCACAACACAGAGTCACTTCTGGTACCTCCTCCTGGACCCCTCATGTTCCAGGGTGCCTCCCTCGGCAGGGTACCTCCTGAGTTCCTGAGTCTGTGTTCAGATGTTTTACAGACAATGGTCTATGGTGGGTGTTTTGGGTAGAGCGTCAATCCGTGGTGTGTGTAGGAGAGTGAGTCTTCAGGCAGGCCCTGTCTAAAGTCTACGGGATTCGTCCTTGCTGCAGCTTAGCTCCCCTGACCACCTGCCTCCTATCATAGTCTCGTGCGCACAGCTGTGCACTCACATACGCCTGCACCCACAGACTTGTGGAAATAAAGGGAGTTCGCCATCCTGCCAACGCCCCTCCCGCACCGCTGTAAGCCCGCCGTCATCTCCCCCTGCCTGAAGGCAATGTGTGTTTGCATAAGGTTGATTTTGTTCTAGTCCGTTGCAGTTTGGCAGAACTCTCAATAAAATCGTTGGATGTTTTTAGAGAGAAGGTAGATATTTAATCACTGCTTTCATTTTCTTTTCAGTGATTGTAGATGTGCTCAGGGTTCCTATTTCTCTGCTGTTTTCTGAAGTGCACTAGGACCTGCTGCCGAGCGGCCTTGAACTCTTGGGCTTCATGTGCTCCACCACAGCCAGCTGGGTTTCTGCCTCTACAGTCCGCTCCAGGGCTGTGTGTTTTCCTTTTGAGGTGTTTCTTTCTTTTCTTTTTTTCTTTTCTCTCTAGTTGCATGATTGCGTTTCTTCATGGTGTGCCAGTTCCTGCAGGATCTGTGTTTTTCTGGCCCAGCTTCTCATTTCTCTTCTTCATTAACCCTCCAGCTTTGACTTTTTCTGTCTGGATAAGAGCTAGAATTTAGGTTTGCTTTTATGCTTTTCCTTTGGGCTTTGCAATGAGAGAATCTTCTAACAAACTTTGTGATTAGCTTTCTCTTCAAGTGTTCTTAAGGTTAAGATTAAAACCTTTGTCTATGGCATTTCTTTTTCCCTTGTAGTTTTATAGTTGCTGTTGGTGGTAGGTAGGTGTGTGTAGTGTGTGTGTGTGTGTGTGTGTGTGTGTGTGTGTAGTGTGATTGTGAGGTGGTTTGAATGAGAATGACCCACAGAGGCTCATATGCTTGAATGCTTGGTCCCCAGTTAGTGGAACTGTTTGAGAAGGATTGGGAAGTGTGGCCTCGTTGAAGTAGATAAACACACAATTAAATGCTTTCTTTTATAAGTGTTTTCCTTGGTATGGTGCCTCTTAGCAGCAATAGAACAGTAATCAAGACAGTATGTATGTATGTATGTATGTATGTATGTATGTACGTATGCTATATATACTTATGTGTGTGTGAGAGAGGGAGATACAAGGTGTCTTTCCCAATAGATCCCTCGCTCTTTTTATTGAGACAAGGTCTCTCACTGAATCAGAAGTTCATCGATTTAACTACACTGGCTGGCCAGTGAATTCCAGGGATCTGCCCATCTCCTGGCTCTGTTTGTTCTAGGGGTTCTAACATTGGGTCTTCACACTGTGCAGCAGATACCTCAGTGACTGAGCCCTCTCCTCAGCCCCACTCTGAGCTGTGTTTGAAGCCAGGAGAGACAGTACTTAGAAGGAATCCCAGTGAATTCTGGGTAGGGCACTGTCAGCCCCGAGGCCTGGATGGAGCCAGCTCTACTCGAGCTCCCAACATCATAGAGCATGTGACCTTGGGACCAATCCACACACTGCTACAACAGTCTGTGCTAGATACTCGGTTAGAAGGCTGGGAAGCAGCCAAAGCTTTAAGTGTGTATGTGTGTGTGTGTGTGTGTGTGTGTGTGTACACACATACTGGCAGACATGAAGGGCTGGGTGTTGAAGGCAGTCACAGACTCTTTAGTCTTCACAGCTGCCTTAGTTAGCTTCCACTGTAACAAAATGCCTGGCAGAAGCAGCTCAAGGGAGAAAGATGCATTTGTGCTCAGGAGTTTAGAGGTTGCAGGCCCTCATGAAGGAGCAGAAGAGCTCACATCATGGTGGTCGGGAAACAGAAAACCTAGGAAGGGACCAGGACAGAGAGAGCTCCCAAGGACAGTCCCCTCGTGACATGCTTCTTCCAGCTCAGCTCCACCTGCCATGTGTCACCACAATCCGGTGGTGTCACCACAATCCGGTGGTGTCACCCTCCTGTAAATCCACGAGGCACTGGTACATGGATTAGCTCAGCACCTTTGTGCTCTAGTGGTCTCTAAAGAATCGTTAGGGACACTCACAGCTGTGCTTGTTAAGCCGACCAGCTGCCAGTCAAACAGACACGACACCTTGTCAGACAGGCTTGGTTAGAGAGGTGGCCCCGGTGACGATGGTTTGACTTCTGACATTTTCGAACCCACCACAGGCTCTCAGTGGAGACTGCACTGAACGTTGGCTCACTGTTTGGAGTGATCCTGACAACCACTGTTCTTCATTTTCTGTACAGTGCCCAGTTAAATTAGCTGACATTTTATTATAAAACCAGCTTGTGTTGGATGAATCAGGCCCAAGCTGGCTGGTGCCGGTCTCCGAGCACTCTGAGGTGGGTGGGGCTTAGCTGTCATGCCCGTGGTGTTTGGTGTACTAAATGCACTTTCAGCTGTCTGTTTGTGATAAGCCCGTCTCTAACTCCTACAAGTGGAGGACCTCCTGTGCCATCCTTTATTCCACTCAACGGATGTAGCAGGGATAAGGTCATGAGGCCAACAGGTCAGGCTCCCAGGCTTTACTTACCTTTAACTAGAATTTCAAATGTCCTGAGACACCTTTGGTTGTTAGCATTGTTAGAATTGTGGGGACTCAAAGTCAGCATGGTATACATAAGTAATGTTTAATTACCACCAGCCAACTGTGTTCCCTCCCAACGGTCTCCTTTCAAGCAAGCTCTCTCTTGTTTTCATAAGTGCTGGGCCCCGGGGAGAAGATAATGCCAGCACTGATATTTCTGATAATGTGCCATTAATCTCCAACAGTGCTGAGGGATACCAGTGCTGGGATAGCCAGCTCCCTCCAGAACATTCTGTATCCAACTTGATCTTTGCTTTATGTCTGTGTTATCCATCCAAAAAGCCCAGGGCTGTCAGAATGTATTCACTGCAGATTTAGATCCCAGTAAACCAGAAAAAGAGCTACCCATAACAGCCCACACCCAGAGATCAGGCCACGCATGCCTGGGAGGAGTTTGTCCCAATCTTTTGTCCTTGAGAGGGTCATGGACTCACTCCTTTCAGGGCTCGATGTCCTTGACTGTCCCTGATACCTCTTTGGTTTTTTTTTTTACCATATAAGTGATGGCTGTACTCCTCACAGAATTACTGATATCCACAGACGGCTTATCATATCTGGTGTCCTCAAGCCTGAGGTGACACTAAAGAAAGCCAGAGCTGGACTCTTAACATGTTGACAGGGAAATCAAATGAGCAGAGGCCTGTGGCTGTCACGCCAGAGACAGAGAGAGCTGGCAGGACTGGCTATCTCAGTGTAGGATCTTTTCTGCTTCCAATAGTGCAGGGACTCCGCTTTTTCCCTGTAGGGTTCATACTGTTTCTGATTTGGGTCTCCTCCCTGGATACTAAGTAGGGCAGAACAGGGCTGAGTGGGTCAAGCTGGCTTCCATCCTACTGACATCTCTTTTGGTTCCTGGCTTCTAAACACGACCATGCCCACCAGGACCATTACTACAGATCTAGTCAAGCATCCTGGGGCAGTCACAGAGATATCCCTAACAAATGATGCTCCCATATGCTTGGAACATGACCTTCTATTGGAGGTCACCCAATAGCTTTGAATTTCACAGATAGAATTCCAGCTTCATGCAGTCAGCTTGGGTTCTGATACTTACAAACATTTTTTTTTTTCCAAACCTAGAACCAGACAGAGAAATCCCATAACCTTTTTTATGGATAGATTTTCTTTTAGGTGTCCCTTTTGCCACTGCTGTGGCTGCAAAGGTGACTCTTTAACTCTTCCTGCTGTGGGGAGCTAGCAACCTGCCTTTTCTAATCCAGCCATGGCCCTGATAGGGTCTGACCTGTGGTTCCATCTCACTGCAATGCCTTCCGGTTACTAAGTGTTTGGTTTTGCTCCAGCGGAGGGCAGTGAGTGGCTTCTCATCCATCCGGAGGCTTCTTTACCTGGCTGGGCTTTGGGTGGAGTTGCCTGTTTTTCCTTATTTTTACCTACAGAGCTGTTAGGTTTCCCCTGTGATTGCAGAACCTGTCGCTGTCTGCTCTACTCTGTACAAAGGGTGGGGCAGGATCTTCAGGGCTTTCAGCTTTACAAGCTTAATTCAAAAGGAAGTTGACTTAAAACCACATACACCGTGTGATTACTGCCCGTGTTTTAAGATGCATATTCTGGAGGAATAAAACTCCCCCTGAGAAGTGCCTCAGTGATTCTCCGGCTACGCTCACCATTACTCATCCTTCCCTTGAACACTTGCACTTGTCTGTGGTGACAGAAGGACCATTCTGCCACAGCGGAAGAAGACATGGGGGTGGAAGCCGTGGGGGGAGAAGGCAGGCAGTGGCAGGCCTTCTCTGAGATGTCACCCCATGGAAGAGACTAGGCACCCCCCGCTCAGGTGGAAACTTAGACTTGGCTCTGATTTGAGCAGGTGGGGAGAATGAACTGCACTCCACAGAGCCTTGCAAAGTTCCCACAGGGTCTGACAGGAAAGCTTAGCAGCTCTGGGGTGGCTGTTCTTTAATTCTGGGAATCTGAATTCAGAAATGCTGGTGCTTTTGTCGTGGTGGGGAGGGTGAGACAGTGATGAACATTTGCCAGGGGCACATGGCCAGGGCCTTCGGAACATGGGCATGGCGCCTTCAGGAGCACAGTCTGCAACCTAGGAGAAATCAGGTCCTCAAGGACACAGGGGGTGGCAGAACTATACACAAACCAGAGTGCTGGGCTCAGATGGCCCTTTCTGGCCAAATCCGGACAGTTGCCATTCCTGCCCTGCTGCTCATCTTCCTGTTCATTAGTAAGCTCTGTCTCCAAGCTAAATGCCCAGTGCTAAGTCTCCACACCAGATGGCTGTTGAGTAAATCAGGAGCCTCCAGCCCTGACACGTCAGATTCCTCAGTGTTTCGGGCTGTTGCCCTGCTCTGGGAAGCCTCCCAGCTGTGCTCTACTCCTCTGTGCTCTACACCCCACCTTGCAGTGTAGAACAAGCCAGTGTGCAATCCTCGGCTTCTCCTGGCTGGCCTGGGGAGATGAAAATGAGCACATCCTAGGGCAGGAACTTGGTGCTGGTCTTGAGCCTCCCAAGGACTGAGTTCTTGGAGGTTGCAGCACGCTCACTCTCAGCAACTGCCGGAAGCTTCCCTCCTCTCTCCATGCAGTCATAGTAAACTGACATCTCATGTTGAAAAGAAGTTTCCCAATTCCTTGTTGGCACAAAGAAGTTATGGGCAAGCATGAGGACATTATATGTTTGCTTGTTTGTTTGTTTTTCTGTGACAAAAAATATATGACAAAAGCAACTTAAAAGAGAAAAGATTGAGTTTGGCTCACAGTTTGAGGGCACAGCTTGTTGAGGCAAGAATGTGAAGATCCTGGTCACATGACATCTTAGTCAGTGTTCTATTGCTATGAAGAGACAGCATGACTTCAGCGACTCTCTCTCGTAAGAGAAAGCATGTAAATGGGGGCTTACTTACAGCTTCAGAGGTTTGGCCCAGTGTCATCTTGGCAGGAAGCAGGGCTGCACACGGGCAGACATGATGCTGGAGATGTAGGCAGCAAGAAGAGAGAGACTCCAGACTCTGGCCCACCCCCTCTGACACACTCTGTGGTTCTTCTCCTGCCTGAGGGGCTGTCTCCCACCAGCCCACGAAGTCAGGAGGGGCAGGAGACAAGGTGCAGGCTGTGGCATCTCTCCAGCACTGCAGGGAGATGACACACTCCGGGAGCTAGTTCAACTTTAACCCCAGAGAACAAAGGCCTCCTAATCCTTTCACGTAGCGCCACTCCCTGGTGGCCCAGTATTCCAATCTATGATCCTATGGGGGCCATTCTCAGTCATACCCGCTCACGTGACATCCACAGACAGGAAACAAGCAGACAGGAATGCTGGTCTACGTTTGGTGTTCTTCTCTTTGCTCAGTCTGAGATGCTGGCCTGTGGAATGGTGCTGCCCACATTCAGCGTGGCTATTCCCACCTCAGCGAAACCCCCCTGGAACCTCCTACCCAGAGCTGTGGCTCCTGGCAGGTTCTAAACCCTAACAAGCTGACAGCCAAGATGAACGTCACAGTGTGTGAGCCCCATTTGGTCGGCCTCCCCTCAGAACCCTTCCCCCCACCTGCCACCTGTGACACCTGCCACCTGTGCTGTATCAGGTGACTGACACCTGGGCCCACAGAACCACACACCAAACACCGGATTGGACCTGTGTTTTCAATTACTAGGTTGTCTCGGTGAAAAGTTTGTCTTACTGGGCAGTGCTTCAGAAGCAAGCTGTCAGCCTAGATGGAAGGCCTTAGAGCAGACAACCAAAGGAAGTGGTTGGGGATCCACACTGTTGTCCCAATGGACAGCACTGGATTTCACCTGGACCTACCAGCTCAGAACTTTTTCCAGTTGGGATCAAATCCCATAGCAGCGTACCTACCATTTCCGTCACTTTAAGGTATACAATTCAGAGGGTTTTTTCTTTTAAGTACATTAACAATGCTGTAGAACCATCACCACTGTCTAGTGTCAGGCCGTTGTCATCATACCAGAGGAAACCCTGCACCTTCTGAATGCTTATGTTCCATTACCTCTTCTCCACTTGGCAGCCACTAACTTTGTGTCTCTGTGAGTGAACATACCAGGGACATTTCCTAGCAGGGGATTCATTCTATATGATCTTTTCTATATAGCCTTTTACATATGGCATACCATGCTCAAGTTTTGTCGGTGTGGGAGTAATACTTCATGGCTTCTGTGTCAATATTTCAGTGTAAGAATGCAGCAGCCCTTGCTTAGTCACTCACCAGTTGACAGAATTGGAGTTATATTCATCCTTTAGCTATTTTGAACAGCAATGTATAAGCGTGGACACACACATCTTTGCCTGGTTGTATGTTTTCATTTCTCTCAGGTTCTTATGTAGGAGTAGAACATTGGGTCCTGTGATGATGAGCTGACTCTACCTGACCTTGGGGTCATTGCCAACTCTTTTCTGTGGGGCGGTGCTCTTTAGTATTCCCCATCACGTGTGAGGTTCTAGTGTTTCCACATCTTCACTGACATTTGTTTTACCCTCTGTTTAGTGTGTATGTGTTTTGGGCATGTGCACATACGTGTGCATATATGTGTAGGCCAGAGGTCAACCTCGGGTGTCTTTCTTCAAGAGCTACCCACCTTGCTTTTTGAGACAAGGTCTCTTACTGGGACCCAGGACTCACCAATTCATCTAGGCTGTCTCCAGTGAGCACCAAAGATCAACCTGCCTCTGCCTTCTCAGGTCTGGGATGAGAGGCTCACCACCATGCCTGGCTTTTTACTTGAGTACTGGGGACTGAAGTTGGGTCCTCAGTCTTAGGCGGCAAATGTGCACGAACGGTATTGTGTTTCATCCAGACCTCCTCCCTCAGAATGCTTTCCAACTGAAATAAAATCACATACAGTTATACTTGCTATTTTAATCATCTGAAAGTATTCAAGTCAGTGTTTTTAAAACACATTACCAGGGCTTTGCAACGATCACAGTATAGCTTGTACACTGAGCTATTTCTGCAGTTCCCCTTGCTTGGTTGTAACTAAACAAAGTGACGTCTCTCTGTGTGACCAGTGCCATCCCTCCACCTGGGGGCCTCAAGGCATCTGGCTCTAGTGAAGATCCCTTAGATGCATAGCAGGGGCCTCTCCCACTGGCTTCAAAACACTTCTATAGCTTGTCTGTAGACAGTTAATGTGAGTTATGTCAGTGTGGATCTCTGAATTTATCTGTCTTGGAGTTTGATGCATAGATTAATGGGTTCCATCAAATATGGAGATATTTTTTATTGTTTGAGAATTCCACATGCATACGCAATGTGACTTGATCAAGTCTCCCTCCCATTCCTTCTCTGTCCTTACCACCACTATTCCCTTCTTCTTCCTCCTCCTTTTCCTCATCTTCCTCCTCCTCCTCATCTTCCTTTTTTCTTTGTTAAACACAGCATGTCCACGTAGTACTGCCTGTATGCACATGGGCGTAGTGTCATCTATGGGCCACGGACAGCCTCTCAGGGACTCTAAGAAAGCTGACTCTCTGGTTTGGATTTTTTTTTCAAGCATTCTTTTCACCTTTCCCCTCTTTTGTGTTCTTTGGGGATGCCTCTCAGGCAAGAAGGCAGTGAACTTCTTTCGGGCAGCTCTGCTTCCTGTTCTGCAGTTTCCCCTCAGCCTTCAAGAGATGTTCTCACAGGACTTGTTTTCATCCTGTGATGGATGCTGAGGCCTGCTCAATTCGTCCGCTTTTTATCTTATTATTAAACTTTTCAACTCCAGTATTCTCTTGCTTCCTTTTTATAATTTCTGTACTATTCCTTTTTATAATTTCTGTAGTAAATATTGGTACTGCTTGGAGAGACATTCTCACCATTCCCTTAGGAAGGTCTTCGGGCATGGCTTCCTTTAACTTTTTTTTGTTTTTTGGTCTAGTTTTTGAGACAGGATTTCACACTGTAACCCAAGTGGATCTGGAACTTACTGTGTACCCCAGGCTAGCCTCAAACTTGTGGCTATCCTCTCTACCTCAGTTTCCCATGTGCTGGGATTACAGGTATGCATCATTTCCCCAGGATATCTCTTGAACATATTTAATTTAGCTTATTTAGTCTTTTCTGGTGAAGCTGCTGTATAGGGCTCCTTAGGGACGTTTATTTTAGTTGTTTCCTTCCTGTTTGGAGGCCATTCTTTTTTACTCTTCATATTCTTTGTTATTTTTGTTGTTGAAAACCGGACATTACAATGTAAGTGGCAGTTATGGAAATCAGATTCTCCAGCCGTGATTTGTTGTACTTACTGATGTCTCTTTGCACAGCCCATCGTTTAAAGGATCAATTCTGTAAAGCCTGTATGTCTTGTCTTTGTGGTTGTCCTGTCTCTGTCCCATTAGACTCACAGAAAGAAAAGCAAACCCAGTCTTTGCAGATGGGCTGTGTGAGCTAGGGCCTTGCCAGCACTCAGCCAGGTAGCCCATTTAACTCTTCTGCTCACCTGCTTCCATGCCTAAAGGTCAGCCTAGGAAAGCCTTGGAGGCTTCCTTGATATTTACTGAGTAAGCACACAGCCCAGGCATACACATGGCATCCTGAATCCCAAAGCATTTTCTAATTCCTCATTCCCCAAGCACTTCATGCCCAACCTGACCTCCAAAGCTCTTCTTGTTCTGATTGCAATCCATTGCCTCAGGCACCAACAGCTATATTCTCCTATAAATGGCTTTGACAGACAGTCTTAAGCTGCCTATATTGGCACCAGGCAGGTTCCTGGTATGGGAGATAACAGCAAAGCCTTTGAGTCAGTCTTCCCGGAGCTTGGAGGGAGCTTAGTGGAATGATGCGCCCTGGTGAGGTATGTTCTTCCATTGCCAGCACTGGTGTCAGCAGTGGGCTGTGTTTTTCAAGGACACCACTGAGCTTGGAGCAAGGGGTGGACAATGTGAGTTCCCTGAGCTGAGATCAGGGGTGGATGGAGGTGAATCCCCTAAGCTGAGATCGGGGGTGCACATGGGTGAATCCCCTGAGCTCTGACATCATGGGTGGATGTGGGCCGAGTCCCCTGAGCTGAGATCAGGGGTGAATGTGGCCGAGTTCCCTGCCCTGGAGAGGGGAAGACAGAGAGTCCAGATGCTGCAAAAGGGTCATTGTTACTAAGAGTCAGTTGTTTTCTTTGAAGGTCCTCATGGTCACTGCCAGTTTTTGGTTAGTCCCAAAGTCCCACAAAAGTTGGCTCTGGAAGTTTTTACCCATTTTCCGTTACCTTAAGGATGGACTTTGGAGTGCTTTACAGTATATACAGTGCTGTGCAGTATATTTTCACATAGGATGCTGTGGTTAGGGCTGAGAAAAGTCTTTCCTACCTAGCAGGTATGCTGACAATTACCATCATCCCTGGGGCCATGACTCCCAAACAGACATCCAAGCTGCCCTCACTGGCAGGTTGCTCTAACCTGAACCAGCTGGAATTTGCCTGTCTTACACACTCTTGTTGCCATTAGCATAGCTCTAAGTGCCTCTGCTGAACCTCTGGCCTCTCCATTCCAGGAAGCAAAGAAGACTTTAATTGGAGGGGGCAGGGCGTCCTCTGAGAGAAAGAGCAGAGGTCTCCATATGGTCAACGTCTTTGATGTTAGTGATGTTACAGCCCTCCTTTTTATATATATATATAATCCTCTAGGAAAAGTGAGTCCAGTGCAGCGGAGGAAAAATGTATATGCCAAACAGTTGGCATAGAAACCTAGAAGGCTCACAGGCCATCTGAATAATTTCTGTGGGTACCAAACAGTTCCTCTGACTTAGAAACGAAAGCTGGCTGGAAAATCAGGCACTGTGGGTTCCCACCTTTCTTGATTGGTGATTCTCAACCCCAGCTGTGCAGCAAAATTACCTGGAAGCTTTGTTCCAAGCAGAGCGGGCCACTGGCATCATGCTTGGAGATGCCAAAGACGCGGGAAGCATTGAAAGGCCTGGTGAGATACAAAGCGCTATGAGAAGCTGACCGTTTCCTCAGCGACCACCCGTGTCCCAGGCCCCCCTCATCCGTGAATGTGCAGGCAGGACCTCTAAGAAAAACTGCCCTGGTTTCTCATGCACCATTATCATATCTTTACATTTTCTTTTACTTCCTACGTTGTGCTCAGTGTTCCTCATTTGGCTTGAAATATCTTTTTTATAATTGGTTCCTTTTAATCTGGTCTAGAGCAGTGTCCACACGGTGCGTTTGCTGGAATCTCATGTTTGTTTCTAATTGATGGCAAGCCCACACCCACCTCTGTTTCCCTCCTTGACTTCGTTGGAGGGTGGATAGATGCTCTCTTTTTAAATCCTGACCAGCCTAGGGCAGACCATACATGGGTTTGTAAAAGGCATTCTGCTGCCAGATATGTGGCACAAACCCTGTTTGAATCTAGGGGTTTTTAAACCATTTCCACCCATGACCTCTCCTTGCCTGGGAAATTTTTGTGTTCCTAACCTCTAGGAGACGAAGCAAGGTAATAAGATAAGGTGTCCACTGTATGGTGTCCTCTGGAAAGCTGGGAGGGATCCCCAATCTGGACAAAGCAGAACCTGCAAGTGTGCCAGAGTTAGAGGTAAACCTAGGGTAGGAAGCTCCTGCTTCCCCAGACCCTGGTTCTTTGGCTAGGCCGGCTTCTCCACGCAGTCCTAATACTGTGGTTTCTCTTGCAGGCCCCGTCTCCTGATCGCGGCCGGCATATGGGGCCATGGCCCGGCTCCCGGGGCACCCGGAGGCCCCCGGCCCGGAACCTGGAAGCGCAGGTCGAGGAGGCCGAGGAGGCCGAGGCGGTCGAGGGGCCCGGGCTCGGCACGTCATCATCAACGTCGGGGGCTGCAGGGTGCGGCTGGCCTGGGCCGCGCTGGCCCGCTGTCCCCTGGCGCGCCTCGAGCGCCTGCGAGCCTGCCGCGGCCACGACGAGCTGCTGCGCGTGTGCGACGACTACGACGTGAGCCGTGACGAGTTCTTCTTCGACCGCAGCCCGTGCGCTTTCCGCGCCATCGTGGCGCTGCTGCGCGCCGGCAAGCTGAGGCTGCTGCGCGGCCCGTGCGCCCTGGCCTTCCGCGACGAGCTGGCCTACTGGGGCATCGACGAGGCGCGGCTGGAGCGCTGCTGCCTGCGCCGCCTGCGCCGCCGCGAGGAGGAGGCCGCCGAGGCGTGCGCGGGGCCGCCGGGCCGCGGGCCGCAGGGGAGCCCGGCGCGAGCCCGAGGCACCGGGCGGCTGGAGCGAGGCCGACGGCGCCTGCGCGATGTGGTGGAGAACCCGCACTCCGGCCTGGCGGGCAAGCTCTTCGCCTACGTCTCCGTGGCCTTCGTGGCCGTCACGGCCGTCGGTCTGTGCCTGAGCACAATGCCTGACATACGCGCAGAGGAGGAACGGGTGAGCGTGAGCATGGGCTCCAGGGCCCAGGACAGGACAGCAGGGGAGCCACGATCGTGGGGGTGGGGATGAAAGGCCGCATCTGGCCCCCGGGTGCAGCGATTCGGAGGATGCGTGCTTATTACCGGCCATAGTTGTCTACTGTACCTCCAGCAGTGGCTGGAGCGGCAGGCTCCACACCCCTGCCCCTCCCCACGCTGGTTGAGCAGCCAGGAGTGAGGGTCCAGTGAGCTGGTGCATGAGACTCGAAACTACATTAAGTTCCAGGACAAGGACGCACGGCTTTTCTCCTGGGGCCCTCTCGGCATCTCCGACAAACAATACCTACAACGTCTAGACAAGGTAGAGCTAAAAAAAAAAAAAAAAAAAAAGTAGCTTACGGGGCTAGAAGCAGCGGTTCTCAACCTGAGGGTCAAGTATCCCTCTCAGGAGGACTGCCTATCAGATATTTACAGATATTACAGAAGCAAAATCACAGTTAGGAAGGAAGGAGCAATAAAAGTACTTTTAGGGCTGGGGGTCAGCCCGGCATGAGGAACGGTGGAAAGGGGAGCAGCGCAGCGTTAGCAAGGCTGGGAACTGTACAGGCCAAATTTGGGTGCCCCAGGGCTAGAGGACCATAATGGCGAAAAGAGGGCCCCGATCTTGTTGGAAGCCCTGTTTCTTGTCCTGTTTTCTCTGTCTAGTCCACCAGCCCTACAGTGCTAGCACATGAAAGGTGAACAGATCCGTTATTTGTAATGAGCCAGTTCTCACAGCAGGTAAGAGGAAACAAGCGACCCAAAGGTGTTTGTGCCCCTTACCCATCAGGGAAAGTTCTGAAAGCAGCTGGCAAAAGACATTGTGTAGCAGACTGGGGTCTGTGTTTGGGGATGTCAGGATTCCCGAAGTAGAGGACATCCTTCATTTGAATTTGGCCTTTCAGCCCCTTGCCTAGACACTCTCTTGTCCCTATGAGGACACACTTCCAACTTCTCACACTGACACCTCTTTGCTTGGGCAGAACCCTCAGCCTAACTTCTTAGAGTCCTGTAGTGTCCCTGGCCAGGCCTAGTGATCACCTAATGGGATCAGCTCATTCAGAGAAATGCAATTGACCAGGAGCTTGGCAGCCCCGGCTGCAAATTGAACTTCAATGTAAACTTGAGGAAATTGGTTTGGCTTGCTTCGTTCTTGGGTGTCCCAAGCCTGAGCCATCTCCAGCCATTTTAAGTAGTCATGGGTTTCTGGTGGAGATGGGGTGGGGAGGAGACATTCAAGCTGTTGTTTGTGTAGTAATGCTCTATATATTACCAAGTCAGGGGTGCCTCGGCTAGTGATAGCAGATCTGGGGAAACCCAAGCCCAGCTGGAAACGTCTGCACCCCCACCTGAGTACCCTACCAAGCACCGCATTCCTCAGCTACAATTAAAAAGTGGTGACCCCTGTTGGGAGAGAGCTGTCCTGCCAAGGTGTGTCCGCACTGCAGTGTGGACTCACACTGGCTCTGTGGAAAACTGTTCAGCAACAGAGCTAGAAAAAGTCAGTTCCGCTGAACCTGTCTTAAGAACCCAAAGATGCTTTGGCATCTGCTCTCTGGACACCAGAGAACTTCCCATCAAAGCCAGCTGGGTAAATGCCTTCTGGCCACTGCCTGGGATGTGGGGAGCCATGAAATGTCAATAGTTCATCTGAAAAATTGCTCTGCCCAACATAATCAAGTAGCTGCCAATCACCCTCACGGTAAAACTGTGGCTTCAGTGTGATTAGAGTAAGTTTTTTTTTTTTTTTTTGATGTTTAATCAGTATTTCATACTCCAGTAAAAGATTATTATTAATTTTACATAAAACCTGTTCTAAATAGACATTTTCTTTTTTTTATTTTTTTTCCATCAATTACACTTTATTCATTCCCCCCTAGAGTAAGTTCTTTAGCTTGTGGCTTGGGCCCCGATGCTCAGCACACAGGCACAATTTGAATATAAATCTCAGTCTCTTGCCAGCACTCTTGGTGGTGGCTATTGAAACATTAGTTCTTGTGAAAAGTAGTTTTTGAAACAGTGTGTACAGGCTACCTGTCGGGGCATTCTGGGTAGACAGAGCTCTCTTAGGCTGTGTGGGTTAGATAAAGGGCTTCCTCTTAGTTAGGGCTTCCCCTACACCATGATCACCTTAGGATACCTCGATCCAGAAGCTGCACAGAATGGCCCGCTGGTGTCTCCAGATGTGCAAGAATGAGAACGCTTAGAAAATGTCTGCCCTCTGCATGCACTGGGTACCACACAAATAGGCAGTGTTGTAACCACCTCCCAGGAAAAAGTCTTACATCCCATCAGCTGTTTTATGTGTAGCAAAGCACACATGAAGCTTGGCATCTTGTCACAGTCTAGCATGTAGCAGTGATGCCACACACATACACACGTGTGTAGCCCTTAGCCACTGGTCTCCACAACTCTCCACCACCTCAATAATAACAGAAAGTGTTAATAGTACGAGGCCTGGGTAGCAGGGAGAGTGCATCAAAAAAGAGTAACTGGGCATCAATGGTAGCACTGGCTGGGAGCTCCACCAGGGATCTATGCACTTGTTTCCCTGAGCCACTGACACAGAAACCACAGCCCACCTGCCTTACTGTGGGGCACAGCCCTGATGAGTAAAAACTGTGTTTCCCTGTAAACTAACGTGGAGCAGGGCTGGCCCCTTTCTGAGGCTGTTGGCTCTGTCCCTTGCCTTTTAGCTTCAGGCCATTCTTTCTTGTTCCTTCATCACCAGCACACATCACTATGGCCTCAGCTTTCACATATCTTCTCTTATTGACCCCAGCCTCCCGTGTGGACAAACTTAGAGCCCTGTCGGGCTCACCTGGTAACCAGGTCAGGTCCCTTCTCAGGACTGTCTGTCACTTTATCATACTGCAAGTTCCTTTTGCCATACGGGGTGACATTTTTCCAGACAGTTTCTCAGTAGCCAAGCAAACTCGTGGGGCATTCAACAGAAGCCTGCTGTCTTGCCCTCCAGAGTATTTCATGTTCTGCCATGCACCCTGTCCAGGTTGGGAGCCACACCTGCCTGCTGGCTCCAGAGTTCAACATTCACCTATTGACCTGGTACCCAGCAAAAGCACCCAAAAGAAGGCTGTGTGACATGGCTCTGCACCAATGCTCAGGAGAAGCAGTGCTCACTGCAGGGACTGGGCAGACGTGTGTGTCTGCACACGGCTTTTCTCTTGTAGTCGCATCATCTACCTTCCTGCAAGCTTTCAGCTCCTCAGATCTGTCGATTGAGAACTGCTGTTCTCATGGCATGTGGTTTATTCTCACACTTCCTGAGTTGTGTTCATAACCCCACACTAAGCAGATACCCAACCAACCTTTTCCTAGGGGACTGTGCTGTGACACTGTGCCTCTGCTGCACACGACACCCAGTCTTCCAGTCCCAGCAGGCTGTGTCCTCAATGTAGTCCCTGGGAGGTCACTCCCTCAGTAGCTGTGTCTTTCAGAGAAGAAAAAAATTCATTGATCTCCAAACCTACACTCATGCCATGGAAACAGAGTTAGCAACCTATAGCCTGAAAAATCTGTGGCCACAATAGCTGCCTTGAATTTTTTGACTCTCAAAAAGTACATTCTGAGAAATATGCCATCATACCCCTCTCCCCAGCTGGACACATTGTGGCCAAGTGCAGATTTCCCATGTTTGCATACCAAGTTGGGGCCCTGGGATGAGTTATCAGTGTCTTAGCACCAGATCCTTAAGGAGGTTGGAAGGACTTGGATCCAGGGCCTAGAGCCGGTCTTGTAGATGGAGACAGGGTTCAGTATTGTGTCTTTCCAAGCTCTTACCCTCTGCCTTATGTGGGAGACCTGCAGAGGAGACAGAAGCTCTACCACGGTTAATACTTCATACAGCCTCCAATGAGCCTGTAGCCTTCACTAGGTTGGGGTGGAGGAGACAGCTCCTCTACCTTCCGTGTGCTGCAGGCCAGTGTGTATGTTCAGGTATTGTATGCCTTTTCCTGGAGAGACATGAGCAAACATCTGTTCAGCTAGACGACCCAGGTCTAGCTTAGTGAGCCAGAGAGTATAGTATGTTTCCTTAAAGGAACATGAGTGACCACTTAGGCGACTGTATCACTGAAAAGCTCACCCAGCATAGGGGAGAACTCATGAAAGCTGCATCCCTGGATTACAGTACCTAGATTACAGGCAGTTTTGGGAGCTGGAGAGATGGTTCAGCAGTTAAGAGCACTATCTGTTCTTCCAGAGAACCTTAGCTCTAATTCCCAGAACTCATACGACAGATCACAAGCATTTGTAACAATCATCCCAAGGGATCAGACACCTCCTTCTGGCCTCTGTAGACACTGCATGCATGTGCTACATACATATATGGTGGAGGCAAAATACCCATATACATCAAATAAAAATAAGGGGAAATTAATTAATTAAGGAGATTATTTAAGTTTAATTAAGGAGATAAATAGGCTCCTCTCCCAAACAAGCATTAATCTTATACGACTTTAGAAAGGAACTTAGTGAATCCTGTAAATTTCAGGAGCTTCCAGAGCCTTGTAAGTCAACTACTGAATCTTAATACCCTATCTAGAGGAGAATGTTTCAACTGGGAGAAAATAGCTCATAACATCAGAATCCTTAGGGACAAGCAGGGCAGTAGTGCTACACGAGTCTATAACCAGCACATGCCCTACCCATGACTGGCCCTGATGACTATGACGTCATTGGAAGTAACATCTTCTGAGAACTGTATCCACAGAGCCAAGAAGTAACAGTGGAAATGTGCTCTTCTCTTGGGTTTGAAGGTGCTCTCGCTGGTAGGAAATGCTCAGGGGCCAGGCTTTAGACCAGGAGAGTATGTTACAGTGTCTGTTTTGAATGATTCAAATGTGTAGAGAGATGGTGCAAAGACAATTTTATGCCAACAGATAGCTGCAAGTTTCCTTCTATGCGGTGGTGGCTGCCGTGTTGCCTGGAGACAGAGCTAAGCGCTTGCCTGGGCCCTGGCGCACAGCAGGGACGGGCTGTGCTTGCCAGCCTGCCCGAGAACAGCCTGCCGCTGTGAAGGCTCATGGGGTGCAGGGTGCTTTTCAAATTCATCATTTCCTTTTGCACTGGGCTGTGTGGCTGAGCCAGTCAGTGTTTCCCTTTCCTAGCATGATCAAATTAAGGCTCTTGTAATGAGCTATGGATTTCATGCCTGGGATTTCAGCTTTGAATTCACTGAGGTTATTTCTGCAGCAGCAGCCCGGAAAGCTGGTGGCAAAAGTTTCTGCTCGCAGAGACACACACCCTCAAACACAGAGCTCTGCCACCTTCTGGCAGAGGGAGGTGTTAGCTCTCTGGGCAGGTTAGTCAGAGTTCCCCAGAGGCATAAGTGAAAGGATGAGTGTGCAGGGGTTCACTGTAAGGATGCTCAATCCCACAGTCTCTGGTCAAGCTGCCCTAGACTGCAGCTTTTGCCGGACACCCAGAGGGTGTATGCACAGGCTTAGGGCAGAAGCACCAAGGTCCTGGTCCCACCATCATGTAGGACTCTATTACCCAGGAGGGAGGCCTTCTATGCCATTCATGATTCCATATAACTGGGTAAGGCCAGTCACAGGGAGAAACATCTAACACCCTCACAGGTACATCTGGGGTTACATCTGACCAACCCCCAGCCACCCCCAAGTCCACCCAGTACACACAAAGCTGCCCAGCACGTGAGCTCTGGCCTTTGCCTCGTGCCCATCCTGAGATCTGTGGCTGGAGGTTCCCCATTCTTTGGTACCCCATGGGAGCCCTGACAGATGACATGGACATATTGTGCATTTGTTGTCCTTGCCTCTGGACCATCTCTGGGAACCTCTGACTGGTTCTGCAGTCAGAGGAAGCTGGAGGAAGCTCATCTCAGAAGCTCAGGGCAGAGCCGAGGTGGGGACTCTTGCTCAAGAAGAGGTAGCAGAGATGCTGCCAGGGTGGTTTCTGTGCTGGGCTTCCGTCCATGTTGGTATGAAAATGGCTGTTGCATCTAACACAGAGCCACACTACCAAGTCTGAACATCAACATCAGGAATCAGCCTCACTCCTCCCATTGTCCCAGCATCTAGAGTGGGCAGCATGGCCAGCAACACGGCTTCTTCTATGTCTCCAAAAGGCCGTAAGGCTGTCCTTCCCACCTAACAAGGGCAAGAGAACATAGGACGGATGGCTTTGGTTGAGGCTACAGTCAAGCAGCTGGGTTTCTTGACATCTGCAGTGCACTAGTGCTTAAGGGACCAAGTGGAATTATCTTAACCAGGTAGCTGTGAACCCAGGAAAAGAAAGCCGTAGTTGCTCTTCGCTGAGAAAAGAGCAATAGCCAGGCTTTACCATTGCTGACAATGTCATACTGCTTCCCAGGACCTCTGCTTGGGCACCTGCACTAGGGAATGTCACCAGGTCCTGTCACATTCAGAACCACGGGAGCCCAGGAGGTGATGGGTAGAGACTTGGCCTTTCCTGAGGCCAGAGCACTACAAGAGCACTATGTGGCCAGATCAGTTAGCTCTGGATTCCGTGCCCCCTATTCAGCCAGCAGTGTGCATGATTGGTTTATCTGCCTGTTGGCAGATCTGCCTGTCAGTGATGTTACAAAGTGAGTCAGCAGAGGGCTGAGCTGCGGTTAGGGCTCTGAACCAGGTCTGTCTGCATTTCTCGTCTTCCTCAGAGTGCTGGGGCTTGTGACGTGAACATAGTGTGTGGTCTTGTGCCCTGTCCAGCACGGCCTCCTTCCCTCTTAGGGCCAACCCCACTACTCAGAGTTGGTGTGGGAGCTCGTGGCCGAGACTGCTGCCCGTTTTCATGGGAGACCCTGTGGGAGCTTCTAGGGGCACGTGCCTGCGTATTTGGAAGCCAGGGGTGTTGGACCCCGTAGAGCTGGAGTTAAGAGAGTTAAGAGCTGCTGGATGTGGATGCTGGGAACTGAACTTGGGTCCTCTGGAAGAGCATCAAGTGCTCTTAACCACTGAGCCATCTCTTCAGCCCCTAAATGCCTGTTCTGACTGTTTGGGGACCTTTAAACATTTATTTCTCCTCTAGGGCCTCAGTTTCTCCATCAATCAAATGCAGGTTTCTGCAAAGAGATCAGATTCAATGATCCACGAGAATTAAGGTACTCAAGGTATTCTTTTGTCCACGAGAGTACAAACATACTTCGAAGGGCCATGGTAGCACTGTAAGAGGAAATTTGTGTAGTACAGGTGGCCATGAAGTGGGCACCCCCCTCCTCTGTATGACTTCCAAAGTTCTGATAACTAGCAAGGGTTGTTGGTCTAAAGACACAGCAACGCTGAATGAGAATGGCAGACCAGGAAACCCCCTCTACCTCCACTGGTGACGTGGTCAGCACACAGCGCCCAGTGGTTCTGCCCTCGTGCCCCATTTTTGGCGGACCATCTGTGAACTGGGATCATTCTGCCCCACTGACCTCTGCCTCAGCCAGTGAGTGCAGCTGAGATGTGAAGGACTCACTGGAACGAAGAGGAAATGGAAGATTTTTCCAAGTGTGTGTGATTTCATTGCCTTCCAGCATTTCCCTAAATAGGATTGAATTATTTTGACAGATAAGCTGTATTTTTAAGGGAACTCAGTTCACCCAAGTATAAATTCATCAGGCACTACCCAGTTGGGAGAACATATTTGAGAAGTTGGAACTGAGATAATTTTTTGACTCCAGCTAAGCTTGAAATATTGAAGTGTAGCACAAAGGGGAAGTTGTCAAAATTCACCAAGTTAGCCACGGCCAACTTATGCCATTTTACCAAAACTGTTCCCCTGTGATACAGCGTGGAAAGCTCTTTTGCAGTTTGCAGCGGAATTCTGTATGAAGAACCCAGGAAAACCTGCATCTTCTGGTCCTCTGTCTGCTCGGGTAACCTGTCCTCCCACAGAAACCACCCTGCAGAGGTGGGCCCTCCTGAACTGAGAGTCACCTTTCTCCCTTAAACATGGACTTGGACATCTTAAAAATAAGCCTGCCACCTCTGTGGGAGCATTTGTTACTGGCTCAGTTTGGACAGAGCTTGGAGGAAGCAGCTGAGCCTCTGGTCCTGATACCTACCTACCATGACCATTTGTTTTTATGGACAGTTGAGAAATACAGAGCTGAAATAGAAGAGCGGGAGATTTGACTGAGAGGGCCGAATAGGCCAGTGGGCTTCTCTTTGCCACCTTCCTCCCGATAACCTCCCTTTTCTGCTGGAAGGGTAGCCACCCATAGCCCGCAGCCAGCTGTGTCCCAGAACCATGGCCAGAGCCTTCTCTGGACATCCTTGCATCTGCCTTCACAGCACTAGGGGAATGCATTGTTAACTTCCCAGCTCTTTGCTGTTGTAGCTTATTCTGGGTGATCATTCTTGTCCACAGATGACTTTGAGGAGTTCCACATGTGCTGTGTCGCTGTGTGTGAGTGACCCTGTGCTGGCCCCACAGGCTGCTCCTCCCAGGTCAGGCCAATGATCTTGGGTCCATTTGTCCATATGCCCATCCAGGTTGTGGGGTCAAACCAGTGAGGGTCCATCTCCAAATTCATCCATCTGTCTCAAACACTATCTCATAGCTTTTTAAGTCTCCTTGATCATTAGGTGATAGGTGTGTTATTACGTATATATCTGCGAATTGCTTCTCTTAAGATTGCCGTCTCTTCTTAGTCAACTGTCCTTAGGTGGTTCTTTGTCTTTGAACCTGTGTGCACAGTGCAGTGTTTTCCCATCGATCACTTGTGTATCTCTAACCAGGCCTCTGCTTGCTGTGGGCACACCCTCCCCACCTTGTTTCTCCTGTCTTTAGACCCCTACTTGAGCATGAAGCTCAATGGGCCCAGTGTCCTCTTCCTGCTGGGTACCTGCCTGACAATCCCAAAGTGACTGAGTTCAGTGAACATCCAAGACAGTGCCTTGCCTGTTCTCCTTTAAACCAGGTGAGGGCCAACCTGGCCCTGCACACTGGTGCCCTTTCATTTACATCCTGCACAGGAAGCATACTGTTTTGCTTGCCTTGGCTCCATGATGAGCCTGACCCTTGGTGGATGTCTGTTGAGTCAGCGCTTGGTAACTCGGAAGTGCTGAGTGGGCTTCTGCCTCCCATCAGAGGCTGAAAGAGCATTCTGCCCTAAGCTGCTGCTCAGCAGGCTGAACAAAGAGACTAGAAGCAACTTCATGAAGCCTCATAGGGTCACTTCCTAAAATTTAATATTGTTTCCAATTAGTCCTGATAGGATGCCATGAGTAAGTGCTTCATCTCAACATGGTAAAACACAGACGGCTAAATAAATATAAATGTCACCTTTACTCCTAAGACTCAGCTTGTCCATGTATGCGATTCGACGTAAGATAAGCATTGACCATACACTGGCAAAGTCACTGCCCCCGAGTGGATCAGTTTGGGGCAGGTCCTTGGGATATATCCTGATCAGGAAGTGCTATTTTGCCAGCTCCTTTCTGGTCACTGGGAGGGATAGGGGTGAGAATTGACAATGGACTGGGTAGGGGGAGGGCGCTGGGCTTCCTCCTCATAGGCAAGAGCCACCGTTTGTATGGATTTTGCTGCAAATCCAAGAGAAGGAGCTAAAAGTGTATTTTAAACAAGTGAATCTGTCAAGGTGGCTGGCTAAAACTGTTTATTAATAGTCAAAAGAAAAAAACTGGGGAAACTGTTCTGGTTAGTATTAAAATAAAATCTTCACGTGCACTCAGAAATATGCTTAGCAAGAAAGGCCCAGTGTACAACAAAGAAGCCAGCACAAGGCTGAGTGAGACAGAAAGAGTGAGTGAGGCCAGCATCTTGTGTGTTTGGATGTTTGGAGAAGTGCCCCCTCTGACATGCATGATGCTGTCGACACAAGCCCATTAGGTGTTCTTGGACCTTACAGGGTGTTCTTAAGGACCTAGAGAAACGCCTGTGTTCCACTAGCTATGAGTTGTGGAGAATAAGGAAATCAGCTGAGCAGGAGGCCTGGTCCTTCTTGGCATCTGAGAGCTTCCCAGACTTGGAGTGTGTGAGTGGTGACACACGCCAGCTGGTGGCTGTGGCAGATCCTCAGCAGAAATCAGCTCTGTCTGCACAGTGTATCTGGCTCATGGGAACCTGGCACATCTTTGGTGTCATCTTCTAGGTAGCTAGCTAGTAAGAAGAGCTCCTGGCAATGTGGAGCATGGTCTTTTCCATAGTCTTGTTGGGGGCTCACACATCTAACACCAGCATTGACATGGGAAGGAAGACTGGTCTCTGGGGACATTGTCCTAATATTTCACACTTTACCAGATATAGGAACATAGTATAAATAAAATTAAACAATTATACACTTAGTGACAGCTCTTAGAAATACTATATGCAAAATTAAATATGTTCTTAGTAAGACACACATTGAAAGTGCAATAAGTAAAATTAAACAAGCATATACTTAGTAACAGCAGCATGCTCATCCTGGCAATTTGGAGATGATCACACAGAAATAAAAACAAATCTGTGTGGTAACATAGTGTCTGAGATGAAGCCTTCCCCCATCCACCAATGGTTGTCTTAACAGAGGCTACCTGAAAGCATCTATTTAGATAAATTCTACATATGTAAGAGACCGTGGGGAAAAACAAACTCTATATGATTAATAAAAGAAAATGTAAGTGAATATACCTGGCCTCATGAACGTAGGGGAAATCATTTTAGTCTCCACAAAAAAGCCAGAAACAATAAAGGTAATAAAACTACAATGTATGTGACAATAGGCTAATAATCTTCACATAGAAGAAGTTCAAATATATTCATAAGAAAAAAATAACACCTCGGGGAGGAGGAGACTATGCTTGTGAGCCAGCCATGAAGGTCAGCAATGCCAGAAAAATGAAGAGGATGTTGTGTATGGCAAAGGAATAGCACATCCCATTCGATGATAGATAGTGTCTGACTTTTGTCCACATCAGAGTGTGTGTGTGTGTGGAGGGGTCTTTATAAATGGGCCTTTCACAAACAGCAAGTCAGTGCAGAAGAGGAGGCACGTTACAGGTGAGCCTACGCAGAGGAGCAGAGATCGGCGCTAATGGGAAGACCGGGATCCATCTAGTTCAGTGGTACAGTATTGGCCTAGTATGGGTGAAGCTCTGGATTCATTAAAAACAGGAAGCCTCTTTCTGGGAACTCTGCCTCAGAAGCCACAGGCTTTGAATGCTTAGCATGTCTCTGCTGCATTGTTTGTGGTAGGTAAAAATTTAATGAGAGCGAGCGAGCAGTTTCTAGTAATGGCAGTTGGGTTAATTCAAACCAACCCACCTCCCACAATGCACACACTGGGCTGAGCCAGGCACAGAGCAGCAAACCCATCCTCGTCCTCAAACAGAGCTGCAGCTGTGGGGATGGCCTCCAGAAAACAGCTAAAATTAACATCCCAATGAAGAAAAGCGGCTGTGCGTTCTGGGCCATTGTTGAACCAAAAGGAACTCTAACCCATGCTCCAGGCCTCTCCACATCCTGTCTGTCCACCGCCTGCTGATTGCCTCTGGACCTAGAACCTCAGTGCATTGCTCAAAGCTGGGTGACAGCATGCTTGACACCCCCAGGTGCTCAACAGAGCCCCCATCTGCAGGAAGCACCCAGGCAGGCTTAGCGTGCCCTTCAGGATGCTAGCAGTCTCCAACCTCAAGCCCTTGCCGGCTCTGAATCTCTCTATCTGCAGAAACCAACAGCTCTTGGGCCAGGGCTCTTGAGGATTTGTTTGTGCAGTGTAACACAAACTGGGTAACAAAATGTTGGCAGGAGAGTGAATTGACCAGCTTGCTCCAGCACAGACTATTTGGAATGAGCAGCTCACTTTTTCTGCTTAAATGACTGCAATGATGTTTTTAAACAATTGCTTCTCCTTGGTAGAGCTGATGATCCTCTGCTACTTTCCTGCTTGCATTACCAAATCAACTGTGAGTGCTCTTTTCCAGAGGTAATTAAGAAGAATAAACCTCCGATGAGTTCAAAGTCAAATGTGGAGTTAGTGAAACGAGTTAGCAGACATTTTGTTCTGGGTCTTCTGAGACAGAAGGTGAAATGAGCAGGATCATTAGCAAGAACGCATTCTGCCATGGGCTCAGCCTTCATGGTGTCTGCCTGGGGACACCCAGCTAAGACTGCTAACTGCAGGATGGTGGGTTATCCTGCAGCCTACTCTACCTAGTTACCTAAAGCGAATGTTTAGACTGATGAAGAGCTGGTCCAGGCGATATACAAGCTTTGTCAGAGGTTCGTGAAAGAATTTAATCACCCACCAAGTAGGCTTTCAGACACCCACCGAGGAAGACACAGCCTGAAGACACACCTGTCTTCCTGTGCTTCCTCCTGTCTCCTCATCTACTGGCTGTGTTTGATTTATGAAGAGTGAAACACACAGTAGTTGCAGGGCTCCTTGGCAAGCTGCTGTCCCTGATTTTTAATCACACAAGACAAAAGCAAGGACCAAAGAGAGCCTGCACGGGGCAGCATGTTAGTGACACACCCACCACAGTGCTGACTGAAGTCTCAGCGCTGTGGGAGCGGAACCTAGCCTGTTATTTCTACTAGAAGGCGGACACGCCCAGTGCCGGCAGGGCCCCCTCTCTATACGCTTTGCTTTTTGGAGAGTTTGGTTTTCCCAAGTTGTGCCTGTCCTGCTCACTAGTTGTGAGCCAGCCTTGCCTTCTTATTTCTTTCCTCTGCTATCAGAATGGGTAAGACATTAGCCATGTTCTTTTCTGGTCACATAGTTGCAGAGATATGGTGTGTGGGGGCCACATATTTGAGTTTTGTTTATTAGTGTGAGTGCTGAAACTCAACAGCAGAATCAGAAGCTGGGGCCTAGTGGACATCAGCAGCATTCCGAGTGAGAATTATTTTCTGCTCAACATTCTACAAGGCAAAATGAGAAGGCAGTTCCAGATGGGCAGAGTCTAAAGGAAATATACCCCACCACTGTTCTTTAAACTGCTGGAGGGCATGACCGGTGACATCCTGTGTAAGAAACAAGAATTCAAAGCTAGAGGGGGGAGGGGCTATAGGTCCAGGCAGGTGCTATCTCCTGGCACATTCCCATAAGCCCACTAGTTAGGACACTGCAACAGGAAGACAGAAAAGTCAAGTCTGTCCTAAGTAACTCAGTTGAGACCCTATCTCAAAGATAAAAGGCTAGGGATGTATCCCAGTGCCCCATGCAAAGGTCCAATAGCCAGGACCATAGCAGGGAGGAAGGAGATGGGAGGAGGAGCACCTGCTGTCTGATGTGCTAGCACACTTAGAAAAGATGTATCAGGACTTACAGAAAGCCAAGCAGTTTATAACAAAGCCATAAAACCTCACATCATATAAGGAAAAAATGTAGACCACTGGCTGGCTTAGACCATTGAATATTCTGGGTCATTTCCAGTATTTACATGGAGAACTTCAGCCTAGGTAAACATGAAAGTTGAGTATTTTCCTCCTGGATGCCGGCTCTCTCTTTCCCAGGCACTGAAGCAAGAAAATGGAAAGCCTGTTACTTGAGACCCAAGAAATACACAAAAAGAACAAGTAAGTGAGTTAGGACAATCAATCACAGGACTCAGATTAATAGATAAAATCCAACTGTTTGACTACAAATGAACAATGAATAAACAGAACTGGAAATTGTTTTGTAAAGTTGCACTGAACGTGTCTAGGATCCTGATGAGGTATATGTGGGTTTTCTGTGTTCCAAAAGTTACAAAACAGCCAGGTTAATGTGCATGCTTATACTTCTAACATGTGAAAGGTAAAGGCAGGAAGGTTAAGAGTTCAGGGACAACCTGGGCTATGTGATTCTGTCTGAAAGAGGAGGAGAAGAATAAGAAAGAAGAAAGAATAGGAGGAGGAGGAAGAAGGAGAAGAACAAGAATAAGAACAAGAACAGTACTGATATGAGAGGTGTCCATGACCAAAGTAAACAGAGAAACATGCTTGCCATGAGCTGGGAGATTGGATGCTTTGGAACTCATCCCAGATGAGTTGTGGGGTCTGTGAAATCTCATTCCAAACCTGGTTCTTGTAAACATACTTGTAAAAATACTTGAGGGACATCAGTGAAGCCATTTTTAAGAACCAGCTGGAGGAGTCACATCCCGCAACTTCAGGATTTACTACAAAGCTCCAGTCAGACTTTGTAGTGTTGTGAGAGGTGAGATCTGCAGTCAACGCAAAGAGCAGACGTGCATGCACAGGTGACAACTGCAGCCAACACGGAGAGCAGACGTGCATGCACAAGGTCAGCTGAATCTTTTTTTTTATGTGTATGTTTTGCCTGTGTATGTGTGTACAATGTGCAGGCAGTGCCCAAGAAAGCCAGAAGAAGGCTTCAGATGCCCTGGGATTGGAGTTAACAGATAGTTGCCACCATGTGGGCACTAGGAATGGAACCTGGGTCTTCTGTAAGAACAGCAAGTACTCTTAACCACTGAGACATCTCTCCAGCTTCTTGCCTTATATTTTATACAAAAATTCAACTAAAAATGGACCATGCATATAATTATAAAATGTGGAACTTCTGCAGGAAAATGTAGGAGACAGTCTTTGCTTGTCTAGTTTGGAGCCTTCAGATATTACATCAAAAGCTTTCTACAGAAGAAAAAATTGGTAAATTACATTTCATCAAAGTTAAACACTTTGCCTGTGAAAGACTGCTAAGGGAATGAAAAGGCATGGCTCAGACTGGGAGAAATATTTGCAAATCACAGATTTGACAAAAGACTCGCAATTAGACTATATAATGAGCTGTAGTAACTCAGCTGCAAGAAAACCCAGTTCAAAAGGAACAAAAGATTCGAGCAGATAATCACCAGAGAAGACATACAAATGACAACACATGAGAAGAAGCTCTGTAAGCTTCAGGGATATGCAAACTAAATGATCGTGTGAGACCACACACTTTATTTACATGGGAACACACATGTATGTGGGCTGTGATTTGAAAAAGCAAACAAATAATCTGGGGAAAGTGCTGAGTGGGCTGCAGAGGACTGGACCTCCAGACTATATGCGAGGGAAGGTGGTGTGGCTCTTAGGAAGTAGAGTGCTCTGATCATGGAGTGGTCTGATCCGACAATCTCCTGCAGGGATTTTCCCAAAAGGAAAGCAAATGCCCAAAGAGACTTGATTTATTAATGTTCATGCCAGCAAAAGCACCCAGAACACAAATGTCCATAGATGGACAGTGGATATACTCTGCGCAGTCATATAACGGGGTCCAGCAGCCAATAGCAAAAGAGAACAAAGCGTTGACAGAATAGCACTAGTGAACCACAGGTCTCCTTGAGCAGAAACATGGACACCAAAGCCACAGTCTGGATGCCAACCACATGCCTATCTGGAGCAGGCAGGGTTAGCAGGCCTAGAAGGCCTGGTCAGCGCTGAGTAATCTGTGTTGGTTGGGACCATGATGCATCTTCTTCCTGGAAGGTGCCTGCATGTACTGTCTAGGTTCACAGAACTGCACTCTGGCATGTGGGGCTCTCCTTGTGCGGACATCTTTGGACCTATTTCTAATGTTCCCTAAGAGCATAGTCCCCAAATGGAATTGCCAGGTCAAAGCAGACAGTGTTTGACAGCTTTTGAAGTATATCTGTGCAGCACTTACGTTGTCGTATATTTTGTCCAGCATTCTAGACCTCACCTGGACAACCCTGGACTCTAAATCTTAGCCTCGGATCCAGCTGGCCCATGTGTAATAGAGAATGGATAGGCTGAGGAAACAACTCAGAAATTTCTAATACACAAGGGAACATGTCCTGTGATCCACAGCTCCTATCTGGCAACCGTAGAGAATGTCTACGGTGTGGACACAGGACATTCCCAGCAGGTTTGGGTTTTTTGTTTTTTTTAAGTTGTTTTGTTTGGTTTTGGTAATTGCAGATGATCCCACATGCATCAAATCCAAATTCAGCTCAATGCTTCTTACATATGGAGGAAAATGGGACCCGAGTACACATTAGCTTCCCATGTTGTCATGGCTGACCGAAGTCTGACTTTCCGGTTCACCAGGCTGCTTCCCTTGGAGGCAGCTGACCCTCAGTCACGTAGCCAGAAGCTGTCACTTAGGAAGGGCTCACAGCACCTTTTCCTGGAGAGGAGGTTTGCTCACAGGACCCAATATTCAAATATAGTTAGCACTTCAAGAGTCCAAGCACATAAGTCAGGTAGAGGAAGGGAGAGGAGACACCACGTACACACTGCTGTCAGGCCCGTGGAGAGATTGCACTGGCTAGCCAGTGGCCCCTGGGATGCCTAGGAGAGCCAGGTAGCCTGAGAGTTCTGGTGTAGCGGGGATGCGACCGCCCCTTCCAGCTGTGTAGCTGAGTGAGGACAAGGTGTGAAGTATGCCCTTGCTCTATCGGCCAGGCCCAGATAGCCACGACGTCATCTCTTCCTCTTTTCTCCTCCACCCCTTCTCTGCACAAGCCCCTGGGTCTGACCATCACTTCTTCCTGCTCCTCTACACTGGACAATAAAATTTCTTCCAGTCCCCCAGGAACCCCATCCTGTTCCCCAGGACCCTCTTCCTAGTCCTTTAGAAGTGCCCCCCCACCTCTCTAGACTACCATCTGTTTCCCTGGACCCTTTTCCCAACCCTTAGATAATCTGCTGCTCCCTCAAGACCCTCTCTCAGGTTCCCCAGCACTCTCAGGTACCCCAAAGCCTCTCTCTAGCCCCTTAGGATCCTGTGCTGGTCTTTCTTGATCTCCCAAGACCCTCTTGCTGATGTATAGATGAAAAATAGGTCCTCAAAACAGACATATTTGATCCCCTCCATCCAGACATGGCTGACCCTGCTTACCAGAATTCATGCAGCCTTGGTTCATTTCTAGACTCCTAGAAGTAGTGAGGAACCATTTCTGCTCGCCTTAGCCTAGGACCTGGCTTCTTCATGCAGATATCCCACATCTGTGCTGGTCTCCCCTTACCAAAGGAGCTAGCCTCAGAAGGAGAAAGAGGGTTCCAGAGACAGGGCAGAAGTACGACTGCAACCAAGTGGCCAACATTAGTCCAGAGAAAGAGAACTCTAGGATCTGGGATTTCCCGTATTGTTACCTTTGCTGCTCGAAAGCTGGACAGTGCTGCAGCTTCTGGGAAGTCCCCGTGAGTGCGCATGGACGTGCCTGCTGTTCCAGTGACTCCTGACTGTGGTGGGACCCCATCCACCCTCAACCCTCAGGCCTTCATGGCTTACACTGCATGTGGACACTGACAGCTTGCAGAATAATCAGGACGTGAAGGAGGAAACGTAGAGGCAAAAATCAAATAGAATCACCCTATGAGAGGGAAGCTCTCCAGGGGCAGTTGAGGATGTGTGCAGGCTTACTTCTGACCTGCTTTTGGCCAGGTAGGACAGATGTCAAGTCACGGTGAATTGGGGTCTGCCTTCCGGGTTGAAAGTCCTCCCAGAAACTGCTCCCTTACACTAACCTCAGGCTTGAAGATGCCACCATCCTTGGTCATTTCTAGCCAGGGAGGTTGAGCTGGGTCCCCAGTGGCAGCATCTGGGTCTCCCTCCAGGACAGGCCAGTGGTGATCTGTGAGGACTCAGAGGATATATTCTAAGCCCTGGGACCCTGATCTGTGGTTCTCAACCCCCCAGGGACACAGGGTTGGTTTCCTCCCAGCCTGTGGAAGCAGCCATGAATCCAGAACAGCTTTATGGTAGCGTGGCTAGGGTCAAACTGCCCAGTTCAGATTCCATGTGTGTGACCTGGGCAAGCTACCCAGAGATCACAATGAGGCAGACACTGAGACAAAGATGGAAAGGAGACCTCTGTGAGCATGCAGTGTCTTTACTGAAATGTGCGTCGGAGTTTCCTTGAACAAGGCTGAGGCGAGAGTCTCTCTTGTCCAGTATGCCTGGAAGTAGGGTCTGTGGCAGAAATGAGCAGCAGTCTGTGGGTAAGACTGTGGGGCCAGGACCAGGGCTCTTGCTCAGGTTTGAGTGCAGCCTCCATCTCTCTCAATAACCAGAATGTGAGTACAAGGATGGCACCTCCAGCCACACAACAGGCTGGTGGCCAATCTGTAGGTCAAGGTGGGGGTTCTGGCAACCCATGAATGCAGAAGTGAGTCAATGAGGCAGAGCGCTCAGCACACAGTACAGATGTCCACAAATCAGGTACCAGGCCCCCTCTAACTGTGGAGTCTGGTGGTAATGCCACTTATTTGAGGAGCTGCCAGCACGTTCTCTAGAGTGATGGACCACTTTGCATTCCCGTCAGCAGTGCGTGAGAGTTCCAGTTCCTCCATATTGCCACTGACACTTGTTACTGTCAGACTCCACTCTATCTTACCATGTGGAATTTCTTTCAGAAATAACGGCATCAACTGTATGTATATGTGTGTATGTGTGTGGGGGGGTGCATGTGTGGTGTGTATGTGGTATGTGTGTGTGTGTGTGTGTGTGTGTGTCTGTCTTTGTTCTGTGTGTGTGAGTATTCGTATGTGTGTGTGAGCTATTTGTTTACTTTCATGGTATTGCAAATAGGATTTTCATTTTCAAATTATTTATTGCAAGTTTAGAGAGATAAATTTGACTTTTGTATATTTATCCCTCAATATTACTGAATTAGCTTTTCAGATCTAATGTGTTCATTTATTTTTGTGGATTTTTAGGGCTTTTCTGTACACAAGGTCATGTCACCTGTAAACATAGGGTCATTTCTTCCTTTCTAAACTGGATTTTTTAAAATGTATTTTTTAAAATGTATTTTTAAAAATAAATTTATTTATTCACTTTACATCCTGATCATAGCCCCCTCTCTCCTCTTCTCCTGGCCCCACCCTTCCTCCCTCTTCCCCATCCCTGCTTTCCTACTCCCCAGAAAAGGGGAGCCCATACACACATACCAGCCCACCCCAGCACATAAAGTCGCATCAAGACTGAGTGCATCCTCTTCCCCTATGGCCTGACAAGGCAACCCCACCAGGGTAAAGTGATCAAAAGGCGGGCAACAGAGTCCATGTCAGAGGCAGCCCACACTCTCCTTACTAGGTAACCCACATGAAGACCAAGCTGCCCATCGGCTACGTCTGTGTAGGAGGCCTAGGTCCAATGGCCTAGGTCCAACCTAGGTCTTTGGTTGGTGCTTCAGTCTCCTCAGGCTCCTCAGGGACCTGGTTAGTTGGCTTTGTTGGTCATCTTATGGTTCTCCTGTTTCCTCCAGGTCCTTCTGTCCATCCCCCCAGTCTTCCACATGGCTCCCTGCACTCCTCCCAATGTTTGTGAGTCTCAGGATCTGTTTTGATCTGCTGTTGGGTGGAGTCTCTTAGAAGACAGCTATGCAAGGCTCCTGTCTGCAAGCATAGCAGAGTATCGTTAATAGTGTCATGAGATGGCTTTCTCCCATGGGGCAGGCCTTCGGTTGGGCCAGCCATTGGTTGGGCATTTCCATAATCTCTGCTCTATTTTTAACCCTGTACATCTTCTAGGCAGGGTAAATTTTGGGTTGAAGATTTTGTGGATGGCTTTGTGTTCTTCTCCCTCTACTAGGAGTCCTCTTCGGTCTCCATGACCCTTGCTACTAGGGGTCTCAGCTAGAGTCACCTCCATATCCTCCATATTCCAAGCACCTACCCTGTCCTAGGTCTCCAGCTTGTCACAGAGATGCCCCTGTCCACAATTTCTCTTCTCCTGCAGGCCCTCTGTCCTTCTGCTGCTACTCTCCCCAGGTCTGATCTCCACCCTTATTTCTCTCCACTTTCCCTTTCATATTCTGTTCCTCTCTTCAACCACTTCTGCTGTCTATTTCCCCTTATTTCCTTTTTCCTTTCTAAACAGAATTTTTTTTTCTAATTGTCTTGGCTTGAACCTTCAGAACTCCTTGGCTGTACCAAGGTACCAAGGAAAGACTTGATTGTCTAATCTAACTTTGTTTGTTTGTTTGAAATGGGGTTTCTCTGTATAGCGTTGGCTGTCCTGGACTCACTTTGTGGACCAGGCTGGCCACGAACTCAAAGATCCACCTTCCACTGCCTCCCTGAGTGCTGGGATTACAGGTGTGTGCCCCAGCACCTGGCTCTGATCTAACTTTTTAATGATGCAATTATTGTAGAGTATATTAATCAGTTTCAGGTGTTAGGCCAACCTTGCTTTCCAAGCAAAAATTATTCTCCATCATGTTTTTTTTTTAATTTTTTAAATTAGTATCTGTATCTATTTATTGGAAGGACACGTGTGTGCCATAACCCACATGTGAATGTTAACTTGCAGAAGTTGGCTCTCTCCTTCCACCATGTATGTCTTGGGAATCAAATTCAGGTCGTCAGTTTTGGTGGCAAGTCTGTTTACCTGCTCTGCCATCTCAAAGGCCCCTCTACTGTGCTTTCTCAGTCTTCTATCTGCTGCTGGATTTTGTTTGTTATTAATCTTTTACTGTTGTTTTCATTTTTGTTTCTGAGATGGTCTCATGTAGCCTCAACTCAATATATAGTTGAGGATGGCCTTGAATTCCGTATCCTCCTGCCCCCATCTCCCAAGTGCTGGGGTTAGTGAGGTGCACCACCACACCTGACCTTGTTTATCTTATGTTTCTGTAGCTTTCTAAGACGACACTGTCTGGGTTATGCGCCTAAGACAGTAGGATGAGCTGTGAAGTGCTTGCTCCTCTCTTGTCACGGTTGGTGAACACTGTGTATTAATACTCGACTCACTGTAGAATGCTATGTGGAGCCATCCTGACATCACCCTGCTCATCAGCCCACATCACATCAGCCCTGTGATTTCTGTCTGGGCAGACTGCTGATTTAGTCTCCCTGCCGCTGACTCTTGTCTGCATGCTTGCTTTAGGTCCATTCAGATGCCCTTTTCTTCCCAAGTCCATTTCTGTTTACCATTCTAGAATTTGCCCATTGCATCTAAATTATCCACCTTGCAGGTGTGTATTCACAATGTGGCCTATATCCTTTTCCTTCACGGTGGCTGTAGAAGCGTCCCCACCTGCATTTCCTGTTCCAGTTGTGTGAAATGTGTCAAGTTTGATCTTTTCAGGAATCAAGGTCTCAGGTCCGCCCTCTGGGTATTCCTGCGCCTCTTTCTGTGCAGCAGGATTCCTTTTCCTCGATTTTACCCAGCTGTCTAAAGATGGAATGTTAGGTTATTCATGCCAGAACTTTTTGTAGGCCTCTCCCTGATCAAGTCAGAGGTGGTCAGTGGTCAGTGGCTCTGGGTTTTAAATGCCATTCCATTTTCCTGAGTCACCCTGCTCATCAGCCCACATACAGAAATGATGTCAAGAAAATTTTAAAACGAGTAGGGGGCAGATTGGGCCTTTTCAGCCAAACTCGTCTATACTCTTTCCCCACTCCCACACGTGCCTGGTGTGGGTCTGTGTGACATCCAGCATCCCTGCCTGACTCCCTCGTGACCACCGCCCATTTGCCAACCGGGTGTCCCTCTCCTCCACAGGGCGAGTGCTCCACAAAGTGCCGCAACCTGTTCGTGCTGGAGACGGTGTGCGTGGCCTGGTTCTCCTTCGAGTTCCTGCTGCGCTCCCTGCAAGCCGAAAGCAAGTGCGCCTTCCTGCGGACGCCGCTTGCCATCATCGACATCCTGGCCATCCTGCCCTTCTACGTGTCGCTGCTCGCGGGCCTGGCGGCAGGGCCCATGGGCAGCAAGATGCTGGAGCGCGCCGGGCTGGTGCTGCGGCTGCTGAGGGCGCTGCGCGTGCTCTACGTGATGCGTCTGGCGCGCCACTCGCTGGGGCTGCGCTCGCTGGGCCTCACCGTGCGCCGCTGCGCGCGCGAGTTCGGACTGCTGCTGCTCTTCCTCTGCGTGGCCATGGCGCTCTTCGCGCCGCTCGTGCACCTGGCTGAGCGCGAGCTGGGCGCTCGCCGCGACTTCTCCAGCGTCCCCGCCAGCTACTGGTGGGCGGTCATCTCCATGACCACCGTGGGCTACGGAGACATGGTGCCGCGCAGCCTTCCGGGCCAGGTGGTGGCGCTGAGCAGCATCCTCAGCGGCATCCTGCTCATGGCCTTCCCTGTCACTTCCATCTTCCACACCTTCTCGCGCTCCTACTCGGAGCTCAAGGAGCAGCAACAGCGCTCGGCCAGCCCTGAGCCGGCCCTACCCGAGGACAGCACTCGCGACGACAGCACGCGTTCAGCCAGCGCCACCGAAGACAGCTCGCAGGACCCCGAGAGCAAAGGCGCGGCAGGGAGCTCGCCAGGCCGGGTGGGACCCTGAGCTGAGTGATCTGTGATAGGTGCTGGGGGTCAAAGCCTAGGAGAGGACAAGCGCTCGCTGACCCAGGAGTCAAAAACCTGGCCTGGCATGTCCTCGCAGCTAGTTCGGCTTCCTGAGCAACCCCGAGCTTCACGTAGTGTGGAGGGAGAATACAGCAGCCTGGTTTTTTCTTTTTGCTTTTATTTTCCCTCGTCTTAAATTTTCTATGGCTAATTAAAATAATTAGAAATTACACGTCTGAAGCAAAAGCCAGTCAGTCACCCTGGACTAAATTTTGCCCCACCCCTCCTGCTTTGCTCCTAATCCCCAGGGAACGGAGGATTAGGGCATAGAGGGCTTCCGCTGGCATCTGGCACTGCCAATGTCCATATCACCTGCCAAGTGTTGGGGCAGAGGTTTGACCGGGTATTTAGCCCCCTAGTTCTGCCTATTCATCCTTTGCAGGGGGTGAAGTGAATTCTCAATCTTGACCTCCCACCTCTGTTCCTCCAAACAATCTCAATCAGATGATAAGGCTGTTCAAGGTTTGCACAGTGGCCTTTTAACCCTTTCCCTGCCCTCCCTGGTCTATAGAATGGTTGTCTGTCTGCAGGTGATGTTGGTACCTCTTCTGTTGGGATGTTTCCCTCTGATGGAAGGAGGCAGTTCGGGGAGAAGACTGAGGACGCCTCTAGGAAGCTCCTGCTGGGACACTGGCATGCAGGGGCAAGCAGGGCCTTTCTCTGCTCAGTGGAGGCAAGGGAAATGGAATTCCCCAAACCATTTTGTGTTGCTCTTTTTTCAGCAAACCCACGGTTGCTAGCACATGCCTGTAACTGCAGCACTTGGGAAGTGGAGAGAGGAAGATCAGAAGTTCGGTGAGCTCCACAGTACACCTGAAATAGTCCTCGTCCTCCTCATCAGAAGGGAAGGTCCTCTATCTTCAGGCCACCATCTTGCCTACTACTTAGAGGCTCTCAGCAAGGCCCCTCTGTGAGCTACCCTGGGGCCCTTGTGCCACAGGCTTTGCAAGAATCCACTGCAACCAAATAAACCTCCCAGGCCCTCCTCACGGCAGCAGGCTGAGTTCCTCTCACTTGGCTATCAATTATGTGTCCTGGGGTCAGTGCTGAGCCTAGGGCTAGAAAGAGGGTTTCCTGTGATTTGGCTGGGGTTGGGGGTAGGGGGGAATGGCAAACGCACAGGACAGAGCACCTCAACCTCTGGCTTTGTGAGAATCCTTGCTGCTTCTACAAATTGCCCTTACAGTGCAGTAAGCCCAGCCTCACATGGTCCTCATTCCCAGGGCAGATGGATGATTTCAGGGTGTCAGGTGGAAAACTGAATCCAGGACTTGGAGCTTGGATATCCATGGCATGTCCCTGGGGTTAGGGGTGGCATGGAGTAGCTAAGATGCATGCAGACAGCTTCATCTGTCAAGACACAGGGTATGAGAGTTAAGGGTCCTGGGAAGAAAAACAGGTAACCTGATCTTGCCAGCAGCAAGACCAAGCAAGGGACGGAGGCCAGTGAACTACACAAGAGAATCTTGTCCCACTTCTCTTCAGAACATCCCCTTCTCTGGGATCTTTGCACATGCTCTTTGAGAGAAAAAGGATGCTCAGCTTTCAGGCCTGGAAACAGCTGCTCAGGACGGCCTTGGCCAAGCCTGGCTGAAACGTGGACCACGGCTTGCAGTTTGTTTAGCCCCTGGTAGCAGCTCTTTGAGGAGCAGAGCCCCCTTCTTCCTACTGGGCCCACATCCACCAAGGCCAAGGCCAGCAGGGTCTTTTAAGGCACTTGTAGTGAAGGAATGCAGAAAGTGCAGGGACCAGGAGAGCCAGAGCTTCCTCCAAGAGGGGCAGAGCTAGGAGTTACCCAAGTGTACCTTGGGCTCAGGCCTGCCTCCCCAGCATGCAAAAGAACATGGGTAGACCCTGACCACACAGTGAAGACGGGCCTGGGACTTTCAAGGTGAACTGCCCTTTATGTAGCAATGGCCTTGGGCTTGCTTAGGTCCCAACAGATATTTTGGTACCAGTAGACCGAGATCCAGCCAGAGGCAGCCTCCTGTACCAGACTGGCATTCAAGTGGACTCCTGCTTGGCAGGGCACTGATTTCCTCCATGAAGATTTCAGAAGTAAATTCCAGGTTGCTGTCTCTTGGAAGCCAGGTAAGCCACGTGGAATGAGCAAGCGATCCATAGTCATTCCATCCGGAGCCTGAAAACACCCTCAGCCAAGGCATCAGAAGCCACCCTGGGTTACCATATGGCAGGGGCTGACAGCCAGCTCTGTTGAGAATGGGAGCAGGGAATGCCCTCTTGGCTAGACCACCAGCTCTGGGCTTCCTCTGCCTATACAGACCATGAGGACTCCCCTCCTAAAACCTTCTGGGAAGGGTACAGGGCTGGTCAAGCTGTGGCCACAGCTCCCTGTTTGGCTTCGGGGAACATGGATTCCCCAGATTCCAGTCAGCCATCTTGGGGCATAGATGAAGTCCATGTGGGAACAGATGACAAGACACCACAGAGCATCCTTGATGCCTGTGATGCTGACAGTAGCCACAACCACAGCAACGACTGGGCTGGGTAAAGTGGCTCCTTTTCACACCCCAAGAGCTGGGCTGAGCTTGTATGCTAAGAACTGAAGTGAGATGCAGCCTCAGCGGTGCAGGCAGTGATGCCACAGCCTGCCAACACCCTGCCAGGCTAGAGAACAGAAGTCAATACATCATTGAGGCCAGGCACTGCCTCACTCCTGGGCTTCTGTTTCCTCACTGCTAAACAGATGGTCCGGAGTGATCCCCAAACCTCCTACTTCAACAGCTGAGGAACAATCCCACTCATGTCTGTATAGCTCTGGCTTACCTGGAACCCTCTGTTGCCCTCATGGAGGACAATTTGAGCCCATCCATCCCAGAAGTCCACATTGTCAAGTGCCAAACGGAGGACCTCACCCACCCTAGACCTGGACCAGGTCCCTGAAAGCCACACGAGCCCTTCAGCCCAAAGCAACCCTGAATCTCCTACCTGAACCTATGCCAGCATCCACCTCTCAAACTAGTTCCAGTCACTCTTCTCCCCAACTCGTACCACCGCCCTCTATCCTCCATCTCGGCCCCCTCCAGCCCTGTCCTCTTACTGTGATTCCATCCTCCCCCCTGGACCCATATGTTGTTTATCGACTTAAATACACCACATGGAGCATGTTCATTCAGCAGCTGGGCCTGTAATTGATGACATTTACTTTGGAGGTAATTACCAATACAGACATCTCCCTTCATTTTTAAAAAATAAACATCTTACAGGCCAGAGAGTAGGCAGGGATCTCGCTCACACACTTAGAATATCCAAGGGAAGCTTGAAGGTGACACAGTGGACTCTTCAGCCATTTGGTGAGCCACCATGACTGTTGGAGCTATTGTGCTAACTGTACGGCATCACTGTGTGCGCAAGAAGTCCTTCTGCCCAGCAGAAGGGAAGATACTGTTTGTAGAAGCATCTAGAACATTCTGGACCCAGGAGTCAGCCAGGTCAGCGCAGGGCTGCCAAGCATAACGTGACCTCATGATGAGCTGAGAGAGGGGCAAAATACAGTGACCAGCTTCAGCCCAACAGTCCAGCTCTACCAGGTGCAGTGGACACACCTGTGGCACACACAGGCAGGCCAGACCACCAGTAGCCATGACTGCACTGTCTAGAGTGCCAGCGGCTCTGCTAGGAGACAAGAGGCTCACTGAGGGAAGCTGGCTGAGCAGAAAGGACTCAGCGGGTTGCTGTGCCTGCCATCTTGCTCAGTGGCATGAACCTATTTCAGGGTCAGGCCAGTGTTTTTCTGAAGGAGGTAGGGAAAGACACCTGCCTTTTCTCTCACCTTGAAAACACCACAGAGCCAGCCTAGCTCCTCACCCTGAGTCCCTGAGTCCCCCACCCAAAGGCTATGAGGGCACAGCACTCAACCTCATCTCTGCTCACACCTGGCCGGCTCATCTGTGGAGCGCACAGGGCTAACCTCCTGAGTGCAGAGGCATAGGTTGGGACTCAGTACCCACAGCTGGTTGGTCACGTGTCCTAGTCCTCCCTAGAAGCCTCAGAGAGCCTTGGCACTGACAGGGTGCACTGCATGAGGTGCTGGCTTCTGGGGGTGGCGAGCAAAGGCATAGGCCTGTCCCAGGATGGCCAGGTCCACCATAACCTGCAGTAGACCACAGACTGAGAACTGCAGAGGTGCACCGTTGAGCAAGAAGTAGGCTGTCTTAAAGGTGTCACCACTTGTCCACATGAGCACCATCTTGAGGCTGCAAGAACACAAAAGGGCAGTTAGCGTTGACCCGAGAACAGACAGACGCATACAGGGCAGTAGTGTGACACCAAGGATTAGGATTAGGGGGCACAGTAAGATGGCACAGTGAGATGGAGGTAGAGCACCCTGACCCAGTCCTGTCCGACCTGCCACCCTGCTCCCTTCCCTGGTCCCAGAAAGAAAGGATAGTCTACTTCAGACCAGGACCTGGGAGTTCTGACCCTCATAGGTTAGACCATGGCTCTGAACAGGCCCTGAGAATGGCCTGATCTCAGAGAGCCTCAGGGCTGGTATCCAAGGAGGCTGGGACCTTAGGGTTCTTCAGCCTGGCCCAGCAGGGTGCTACACGTCTGAGGGGAACGGAGGAGGCAGAGATAATACACAAAGCACAAAGCCACTGCCCTAGGACCTCCCCTCAAGAGAGATTTCCATGAGAGAAACAAACAGCTGCCTTACTGTCCCACACCCCTTGTCTGCACGTGGCATCAGGGCCACAGACGTGACAACTTTTCCTGCTAATAGGTGCAATCAAGCCCAGCTTTCCTGGCAGGATGAGCCTGTAGCACTAAAACTGCAGCCCAAGCATGGGGGCTGCAGCTGATGACATTTACGGCTGCAAGGCTCCTAACACAAGGCAGAGGAGACATCCCACAAGCTAAAGACACAACCACTTTCTTTGAGCAACCTCTGCAGTATTGCAGCTTCCTGTCTTTTTGGGGCCACCAGCTTACTCCTTCCTGAAATGGCTACCTCTTTATGCAAACCCCAGTGCTGCAGCTCAGATGCCCCAAACGAAGGGGGCAGTGCACCCTCATCTCCTGGTCCTACATCCACAAACCCAGGGTTATGAGAGGTCCCGGCCCCAGGCCTTTCTACAGGCAGGGATCTGAGTGTCTAAGAGGAAGCTGTAGTGATTGGGAAGAACTTGGGAGACCGCTCAGTGGTTTATGTTAGACACTGTACTTTTCCTACTACTGTGACAAAATGAACTACAAAAGCAACATAATAAGGAAGGAATGGTTTGTTTTGGCTTACAGTTTGGGGAGGGCACAGCAGCAAGAGGATGCGGCAGCCAGGCACTGTACTAGCATCCATATTCTGGGAGCAAGAGGAAGAAAATGCTTGCTTCTGTTTTATTCCAGGACCCCAGCCCATGAAGTGTCCACAGTTAGGGATGATCTCTCCAATTCAGTTAACCAATCTAGAAACTCCCTCACAGACATGTCAAGAAGTCTCTCCCCTAAACATCTGTAGACCCTGTCAAGCTGACAGTGTTAACCATCACAGCCAAGGTTCTAGAAATCTGAACACAGAAATGCTACAAACTTCTGCCCTTGGCCCTCCACTCCAGCTCCAGCTCCAGGTCCTGAGGTTTTCTTTCAGACTTGGGAAATATTCTTCTGCTACACTTGAACTGTAGCTTATGCCACAGCTAAGCTATCATATAACTTTAATGTCCCCCTATTCTAAAACCTTAGTAGAGCCAGGTGTGGTGGTACTTGGGTGATAGGGGCCGATGGACAGGGAGTTCAAGACCAGCCTCAGCTACAAGATTTTGCCTCAAAAGAAATAACATTACTGGAAACCATTATTAGACACCATACACATACACAATACAGATAAGGGATCCCTGAAAGGCATACAAATATGAGGCCATATGGAGTTTACTGTTGGCTGCTGTTTCACACGTGGTTGGACAAATCTGAGGCTACAGGTGGCTGGAGCCAGGCTGTATGACATGACACCTCTAGGGCCAAGAGCCCCAGATGTCACCTCTCAAGACAGGTGACAATGCCCCTCATAATCCTACACCACCAGATTAACAGGCAACAATTTCCATTGGATCTTCTAAGAGTCAAGACAAGAAAGAAGGCTTTCAACTCTCATTTTAAAAGCGGGCAAAGCCACACTGCTGGGTTCAGAACACCCAGGGTGATAGATAGGGGTGGTGGGGACAAAGGATGGGTCTTGGGTCTCCCCTGCAACAACCTCACACCTGAGCTTCAGTCTCTCAAAAGAGGAGCAGAGGATGGGGAGGGCCAGGTCACTCCACTGCTGTAGAGCTGCATTTGACTCACTACCTCTCAAACGGAGGTCAGGATTCCCCTAGGACAGACACTCATACACACCAAACTCCAGAAGGCCTTGAAACAGTCACACCTGTCCAGGCCCCCAGGAAAGACCTGGAGGGTCATGTCTGTCCACTTATCACAAACAGAAAGCAGGTGATGGACTTTCAGGTTCCAGTCTTACAGTCAGTGGCACAAAGCCCTGGCCAGATAGCAGGCTGGGCTGTACAAGGGACATGCCGTGGCCTATGAAGAAACTGGAACCAGCTGTAACTCACACGAGTTTGCTGCAAACCAACGGAAACTAAGAAGGCCCTGCAGGCAAAGCCAGCCAACTTGCGTCTCCAAGTCACAGATGCGTGGTAAGCATTTGCTCGGATAAAACATGCAGAGGTGGCCTGGGTGGCCCAGTTAAGACACACAGAGAGGGTGCTTAAATCATTCACTCAATGTCACACAAAGCGGGTGTGGGATCTTTGGCTTGACCCCAAAGTCTGGCAGAGACAGGTCTGCAGCACAGGATATACAGCTGTAAGCCCTGAGTCCCGGACCACCTGTCCCTGATCCTGGCCACCTGCCCGATGCCCTCACTGTTGACACCCCATTGGCCCCAAGTGCATAGCTGTGTCTGTAACAGCAAGAGGAGACATGAGGTAATTGCTGGAGCATGACACTGCCCAGTGCCGGGGGTTAGTCTCAGATCCACAGATTCTTCCTCCGGATGGTCTCTGTCCTCCAGAAGATAACTCACTGGTAACACCCACACCGTTCTTTCCTGGGACAGGCATGCTAAGCTTCTGACATACTCCGAGTGGCTCAGAGAGCTCTCGGGGGAGAGGAGACCATGGTCTATACATCAGAAGCCACAGGGCTGCTGTACACAGGCCAAACCCACAGGTCAGCTTCCTGGGACTGACAGTGTTTTCTTTGCTCTGAGGCAAGGGACACTAGCCCTCCTCCACACTGGGGTTTCCCTAATCAGTGTCATTTTCATGAGCAAAGAGTGAGCACCACCCCTGAAATCCCAACACTTGGGATGCCAAGGTAGGAGAATCAAGTGTTTAATGGGCCGGGAATGATAGTGAGCGCCTTTAATCCCAGTATTTGGGAGGCAGAGGCAAGAGGATCTCTGTGAGTTCAAGGCCAGCCTGGTCTACATAGATCTAGGACTATACAGAGAGACCATGTTTCAAAAAGAGGAGAGGGAGGAGAAGAGCAAGAAAGCAAGCAAGCAAGAAATAGGGAGAAAAGACAAAGAGTTCAACAGCAGCCTAGGGAAAGTGGGGTGCACCACACCCCAAGAAGTTCCTCTCTTGTCCTTGGATAGAGGAAGCAGCTGGCCTAGGGTCTCTAACCAAGAGCTACCCATAGTACTGGATGTCTGCTCTCCCAGGCAGTAAGCCTTGCTTTGGAGCCAATGTAGGTGTGAAGCGGACTGTCGTCACAAAGACCTCATTTTCTACTTTAGTATCTGACTATGGCTGGTGGCCTAGGCGTGGCTGCAGTTCCCTCTTCCACCCCTTCCCTCTTCTTCTGCTCAGTGCTGACTGCTGTCTCTTCTATGGGCCTCTTGGCCTGACCCTCCTGTCCTCCCCCAGTGTTTTAATCTAGGCTCCAATTACTCAGTCTTGGCTCCAGCATTTTTCTTCCAAACCAGGCTGCCAGATCAGTGCTCTTAAAATACCTCCTCACCTCATCCTTGCCCTGGGCAGCCGACAGGAATGCCTCTCTCGGGCACCCAGGACAGTAAAACCAACTGTTGCACCTGCTCAGCGTGCCTTCCAGCTTCAGTTCACTGGCATGCTGACCATGCTGACCTCAGCTGAGGACCAAGCCGCCGCCGCCACCACCACCACCACCATCTACGAAAGCTCCCCCAGGACTGAAACCCACCCAAAACATGTCCCCTTGGAGGTGATTTGTAACCCTGGGTTAGGCAAAGTTCTTTTAGAGGAGACACCGAAGACAAAAGCAATACAAGGAAAAGCAGATACAGTCAATGTCATCAAAGCTGAAAGCTTTTTGTTTGTTTGAGATAGGATCCTAGGCTGGCCTTACATTCCCAACATAGCTGGGGGTGACCTTGATTTCAAAATTCCCCTGCCTCCACCTCCTACAGATTACTGGGGTATACTCCCTTGTCTAGTTTAAGTGGTGCTGAGGCTCAAACCTCCAGGGCATGCTAGGTGAGCACTCTACCAACTGAGCCACCCCCCAGGTCCTACAGTTGAATTTTAGGTGTCGAATAGATGGCATTGGAAAAATAGGAAAATAAACCTGAGAGGGATATATAGGAAGTATCTATAAATCATATATTTGATATGATTCTAATGCCCTAAACAGAATTTTTTTACAATATGGTAATAAAAAATAAACTACAAATACACCTGTTAAGATGGGCAGCAATCTTGAGGGCACAACTTCAAGGGCCACAGGAGATATTCAATGTCACTTAATTATCAGGGCACACACACACACACATAGAGCTGGTGCAATGTAGACAATGTGGCTCTCCGGAAAACAGGCTGGCAGAAACTTCCACCGAGTATCACATGCCAAACCATCATGTGACCCAGGCATTCTATGCCTACATGCTTTCTCTATAAAGGAAAACATAGTATGTCCACGGAAGAACTTGTACAACAAGTCAGGACAGCATGTGTCACAGCATCCAACAATGAAGACAGACAAGCATCCGGTACATCCACATCATGAAGCTGTGGAAAGGAATGATGCTCAGGACAGACACAGAAGGCCACCAGCTATATATAATGACCAGAACAGGCAAATCAGGAAAGACAGAAAGCAGGAAGTGGTGTGGAGGAGTGTGGGTCAGATGGGCATGGCTGCTGATGAGTTAAGGAGAGGAGACGGCTCTAAAATTAGAACATGACGCTGGCTACCAGAGTCTGTGCTTGCACAAACATGCACTGCCAGGTACTCTGCAAGCAGGTGACTCGTGCTATATGAATGGTATGTTCCAGCGTGGCCTTTCTGCTGTGGGCACTGTGAGCAGCACTTCTCACGGAACTATCAGAATGACGTGCAAACAGCACAGGTTGAGTGTAGCAGTCTGCTAGTGACAAAGACATGTCCCAGAAGCAGCAAGCTGGCTTTCCCACAAGGCTGTGAATGCAAGGGGCCTGCTCATGGGACCAAGGATAGACCTGTGGGATCGTACATTAAGCAAAACCCAGCTTCCTGGAGCATCTCACTACAGCAAGAGAGCCCAGAGTCCCAACTGGATCCTGTAGAGCGGCCTGGGGGCGTGGTTCAGGGACTTGTCCCTCAGCTGATTTCTTTAATTTTAACTGTCCACGGGCTAAGCCTGCCTGCCTCCTTCTCATCCTGTTCCCTCTCACGAGGACCCTGCCTTGGATGGAGCACCGTCCCTGCTCACTGACGTGTCAGACTCTGCAAAGCCTCTGCCTCCCCAGGCTGTGCTTCCGGGCCTTCCCCAGCTACTGCTTCCTGCTCCACACTCTTGAAGGCTGCCTAATGCTTGGCTCGCTCCTATCCTTTACACCCACCCCTGTCCTCCAATAATTACTTGTTAGGGAACAGTCTTCAAATCTAGTAAAACCTGGAGGAAGAAGAATGCAAATATCCCCACTGAATCTGCCTGGAGGAGGCCTGCTGCACTCAGCAGTGAAGTTAGTCCAAAAGCGTCATCGATCTTCACTGGCTCAAACCCACGGGTAACAGTTTTCAAGAGGGAAATTAGTCAAAAATATCTTGAGCAGTAGCTCCCAGGTAGGAAACGTGTGTGTGATTGTGTGTGTGTGTGTGTGTGTGTGTGTATGCCTGTGGGGTTGCGTGTGTACATGGGCATATGTGTAGGTCTATGTGCACACTCATCTGCACACGTGTGTACAGAAAAGTAAGACTTCCAAGGAAGCCTGCTCCGAGGCTGCTCGAATTAGTCAGGAATGAAGGCAAGTTCTTCCCAACTCCTCCCCCTCCCCCCCAGCCCCAGGAGTCCATGTGTACAGTACAGTTGGGCTGAAGTCCCACTGTAGATTCCTCCCCATTAGGGTGCAACGATGTGAGCAGGCCCTTAGAGGAACGGGATAAACCTACACAGCCACAGTAGCACCTGTCCGCGGCCTCTGGTTTCCACGCGTGCTTACGAGTTCGTGTGTGCGCATTAAACGAAACATTTCCAATCAAACACACCCACCAAGCACCCACACTCCACCAGTTTTATTTGGAATTGCACTTTCCATGGCTTCACGAGTCACAATCCCACAGATCTGCAGTAGTCCAGAACTGGAGAAGGTGAGGCCACTATAGGACTGAGGTATGTCCAGCTAGGATTCCTGGTGGGTGGTCCTAACAATGACAGCATTAGCCCTGCGGTAGAGGGAACCTCTGTGCACGTGATGGAGCCTAGCACTCTGCCCCAAGACGACGCCCTAGTATTTCCAAATACCGGCTCCTCTCCTAAGCACCATGCCACCATCTTTAAGGCATCTCTGCTCTCAGCTGAAAATGGCTTGCTCAACACTTGAGTGGAACAGCTAGTTCTGGGACAAGCTAATGGCCTCCAGAAGTCACCGTGGGCTTTCCTCCATGCTCCACAATAACATGCGCTCATAGCTGGTACTCTCCCGCTCACCCGTCAGCTCCAAGCCAGAGCCTTGGGATCTTGATGGCTACAGCCCCACCATTTGTTAAAAAAGAAAAGATAAGAAAAAACCATCCAGACCCAATTCAGGGCTGCACCCATCCTCACTAGGGAAACTCAATCCCCTGTGGTCACTACTGTCAGGCCATCTCCGCCCTTCCCGAGTGTTCATCATGCTGGAGTCTAACCGGTACTGACTTCTACACCTCACGCTTGGCCATCTCCGCCCTTCCCGAGTGTTCATCATGCTGGAGTCTAACCAGTACTGACTTCTACACCTCACGCTTGTACCTACACTTGACACATGCACAGGAGCCTCATCCCTGCAGTCCTGCGGCAATAAAAAGAACTACAGAGGGATACTGAGACCTCGTATCTGGCAGGACCCCCAAACCTCGGCACTAGCCACTGCCAGTCCCTTCTTGCCAGGATTTGGTTTTCTCAAAAGAACAGGCTGCTGTGATTCCACTGACAACAAAGTGTCCCCACTGTGGGCAAGGGTGCAAAGAACGTTCAGAGAGCTGGGCAAGGACACACGCCTTTAGTCCCAGCACTCAGGGAGGCAGAGGCAAGGCAGATCTCTGTGAGTTCGAGGCCAGCCTGGTCTACAAGTCGAGTCCTGAACAGCCAAGACTACAGAGAGAAACCCTTGAAAAACCAAAAAACAAAACAAAACAAAAAACTCCAGAGAAAGGGGTCCTCTGGGTGTCTTCCACAAGAGGTGGGATGGACCTTAATGAGATGTGGATAGGGAGCGGGAAGTGGACAGGGTCTCAGGGAAAAGCAGGATGGAGTCTCAGAAGCGGGGCCTCTGAGAAGCAGGCAGGCTCTCAGTTTGAAGCCGAAAGGCTTCCTTAAGAATGGTGCCAAGTTAAGCACATGGCTGTGTCCTTCCCTCCTCCTCACCAGTTGATCTGTGCTCAGTTAATGCTGTTCTCTTCAAGACTTCCCAATGGTCTATGGGAACTGTCCTGTGCTAGACAGATGTCTCCAGACACTTCTTAGTATGATCCTGACAACAGCTCTATCCTCCTCTGCCAGACACTGTAGCTTTCGTAGGCCATGTCGAGTCCCACTGTGAAAGAGCCATAGTTGGGGTACCTTTGGTAGGGTCACCTGCCCTGCCACATCCAGCTACACAGGTCCTGCATGAAAGCTCTGCAGCTCCAGATGGGCCATGGCCTCCACGGACCACTTCTGCTTCCCACCCCAGCCCCATCTAACAAAAGCCAGAGGCCCAGGGTATTTGAGTAGCTTCACCACACTGTCAGTGCCCACTGGCCCCAGGGAGTGTGTGGGACCCTCCACAGGAACAGCCCTACCTCATGCCCTCCGTAGAGCGGTGGCGATAGTTGCGATACAGCTGTGGCACGCCCAGCATGGCCTCGGTCAGCACAGCCAAGAAGCCCAGTGTCTCCACAAACAGAGCTGAGTCGATGGACAGGTAGGTGACATAGCCTGCCACACCTGTGAAGGCCAGGACACACTGCACATAGTCTGCAAAGTTGCTCCAGTGCCAGAAATGGTGAGGATCGAAGTCTAGAGGGAGAGGGAGAAGGAGAGAGCTGCCTCAGTTGGGTGAGCAAATTGGGAGTTTATGGGGAAAGAGATACCAACAAGGCATGGGTAGGTCAAGTCAGTGGAGGGAGTTGAACCATGTCAAGGTCATTGTGAGAGAAATGAACGGGCCAGCCTACGTTGGTGTGGGGAAGAAGTACACATAGGGCAAGGCCAGTGGGAGGAGACTTGAGTGGGTCAAAGTCAGTGTAGGAGACGTGGATAGTTCAAATTCAGTGAAAAGAGATGGGAGCAAGCCAAAGTCAGTGTGCAGAGGAGACACAGCAGGTCAGTGTGGGGAGAGGAGAGCATTCTAATAGAAGCAATTTTAGGAACTCTTGGTGCCAATATTAAGTCAACATAAGGGAGTTAGAGGCCGTTAACGTAATCCCAATAGTTCTAGGAAAAAAAACACATGGACTGTTCCACAGCCTCTGGGATCTGAAGCCTGGGTTAGAGCTACAGCTACTGTTCCACAGCCTCTGGGATCTGAAGCCTGGGCTAGAGCTACAGCTACTGTTCCACAGCCTCTGGGATCTGAAGCCTGGGTTAGAGCTCCAGCTCTGCCCTCTATAACTCTGGTTAACCGTGTGTCCCCATTCACACGGCGTTAACGCACCCACCTCCCGGAACTGTTCTAATGGTTAATGCATCCATTCTATGAGTCTTCTATGAGTGTTTTTAGCCCACGAGAGGCAGTCAGTCAACACACAGTACTATTACTACATGCTTGGGTCACCAGAACAATATCCCTTCCTGTTTGATGATGGTTTCTGTGGAATATTCACAAGCAGTCACAGGAATGAATTAAATGACACGTCAGCAGATGAATCCTCAAGGCCCCCGAGACAGTGGTGACTGCAGAGAAACTTCAAATGAGAACGGAAAGCTGCCTTAAGAAAGGATGTGGCATGGCTGTGCCTCAACTGGCCCTTACATCAACAAGTCCAAGACAGGAGCATCCAGCAGGTACGGGTAGGCGGGGCCAAGAGATGCCAGAGATACCAAATTCTTCTAAATATGTTTTTTATGGGGAGGTGGGATATTTTTTCTTCTCTATTTGTGTTATTGCTTTACTTTGAGGGCTGGGGAAGAAAAAGTCCTCACACATGCTAGGCAAGTGTTCTACCACTGAGCTACACCCCAGGCCACTGACTATATCCTGTAATAAAAAAATCAGCTAGCACATTTCTGGCCTCGTAGCCCTGTCTGGAATAAAAACTGGACCATCTTTAACATGCAAAAGGCAGTAGCACTGGAGCCCTGGGATCTCAGAGGCTCGGCAGGCCCTGCATCAGCATTTCTGCATCTGAACTGGGCATGTGAATCGGCAGGTTGCCATCTCCCTCTGCTCCAGAGAAATCAGGCCGTGTCGGTGTGGCACTCATTAAAGTGGGGGTGGGGGGTAACTTCCAATTACTCAGACTCAACACACACACATGCACACACACACACACAGGCCATTTCTAATACTACCCAGGGCTTTCACTTTTCTAAGGAAGCTCTTTTTTTTTTTTTTTTTTTTTTTTTGGTTCTGGGGGGATGGGCCAGAACAAAAAGGAGGAACCTGGAGGAACCCCAGTAAGCATACACAAACCAGGCTACCTACACCAAATGGCATTTATTTGTGTCACATGCTTTCTTGCTCCGCAGTGGACTGCCCCATACCTACCCCCACTTACCAGGCTCAGAGGTACAAAAGAATTACCCTGACAGAAGCCTGGACCCAGAAAGAAACTTCACAGTAAAGAGCTGCCTTCCTAGGTCTTCGGTCTCTGGGGGCCCTCCCCAGCCTCAGCAACAGGTATGTGGCCCAAAGAGCCTAGATGTGAAAACCTGACTTAGAGCCTACTACAGGGCTAAGGCCCTGCGAGGGGAAATGGGTGTGTCACCTCAGGCCATCCACAGTTAAGGTTCTCAAGTGCTGGCAGCTCATGGACTATGCTTGGCTTTAGTTTATCTCCATTCTAGAGACATCTTTATTCCAGTCGGGCCTGGACTTGTTCACGGTTCCACTGCATCCTGATCATGGCCTAAGGGGAAGGCACTGGTCTCTCGGATGAGAAACCCAAACCTGAAAAGAGCAAAGGCAAGCAGAGCTGGACCACACTGCAGGGGTCCACGCTCTACCTCTCTGTATGTTCCAGCACCTTCAGGGAGTGCTAAAATGACCCTCGGAGGCAAACAGATTCCATCAGAGCATTGGAAAGAAGCCATCAGCCTAATGCAACACCATCAGATGTGCTGATCAGGGACCTGGAGGCAGGGGTAGCCGGTTCACAACAGGTAGCAAGGGTCAGATGAGAGACAAGGATGACACTGGGACAGCCGGTTATGGAGAGGCTGTGAGAAGACGTGGAGAAATAACAGGTGAGGCGCAGCACCCTGAGTTTTCCCCTGAATACAGAAAAGTACAAAGATCTGCAATATACTTGCACATTAATAACCTAAAACAAACATTACTGGAAGCCCTAACGTCCTTCTGAATCTATGCTGTGCAACAAAATGGACAACCCAATAAAAAGTAGGCAAAGGGAATAGACAGGAAGTGGCCAAGAAGCACATCAAAGAGAACTCAGCATCCTCAAGTCATAAGGTCCTCCTGGACCTCAAGAGCAAGCCTGAGTTCAGAGTTGCCCTAACATTGCTTTGAGGAGGGAAAGACCCTGGGTCCACCTCAGCGCTGAGAGCAGAAAGAAACCAAGTCCAAGCCATGGGTTTGTTATTTTGTTTGTGTTTTTTGTTTTCTCTCAAGAACCCATCTCTGGGGCAGTGTGGATAGCACCTTGAGGCCCCACAGTTACAAGGGGCAGCTTCGATACCTGTGGTGTACAATCTGCGGTCCTATGGCAGCCCGCCAGCACCCTCGTGTGGCTTGTCTGTGCCAATTCAGGCAAAGCCTTCCTGCTCCTTTAGCAGCAAGAACAAATCACATTCTCCAGAGGGCAGGCCATGTGTCCTACTGTATCTGGGACCCCGGCTGTTAGGGCCTGGGTATTCTAAGCTTCCTGCCTAGAATTTAAGTGAGTGACAACTGGCCACTGAAGAGGCAGAGTAAACACCAGGCCCAGTGAAGAACAAGGCACAGGGCTCTACCTTGGAAGTGAGTTCTCAGAAATGATAGTTCTCTTCTTGGCCTGCAGAAGGTCAGCACCACCACTCACTTCCGAGAGGATGGCTGGAAAAGGTGGTGGATGCTTGGCAGGAACATGAATCGGGGCTCAGGGGACCGAGCTGTTCTGGCTGGTGAGCTGGGTAAGGAGAGACCACTGATGACAGCATGGCAGGACATGCAATGCCTCACAGCTCCACCTGGCATGTTTCTCTCAGCTCCCTAAAGCACTCAGCACTACCATGGCAGACCCACAGCCACAGCCTCCCAGCTCCAGAAAGGTTTCTTGTGGCTCTCATTCTGTCCCATATCCCTTCGGCAGAGACACAAGTCTGGACTGTGGACTGCAAATAGCAGGAGCTCAGCTGGGCCACTCAGAACCTTCGTCTGTGAACCTGGGAGTGCAGAGAGGAATTCACACTGGCTGCAACACTGACCACTCCTTCTGTGAGCACCGCTGAGCAACACCTAAGGAGGCCGGCCACAAGGTGACGCTCACCCCAAAATGAGCCTCCCCCTGGCCTGCAGTCATCACAGTCCTGCTGGTCAGCAATCCAGAACAGCTCTCACCATCCCGGAAGACAGCAGCACCAAGAGAGATATCCCTAAGCCACTCAGAAGAAACAGCAAACGCGGCATTCTGCCCCTCGATGGGCAATTAAAGGATGGAGCAGGGCTCTGCACAAAAACCCATGAAGAGTCAGGCTCAGCAGCACACAGGAGCGGCCACCTCCCAAGCCCCTTCCCCCCACGAGTCACACAAACCTGAAGGCCCTTCTTAAACAGCCGTGACAAAGCTGCTTCTGCCTTTCTCTGCCAGAGTCCCTCCCACCAACATGCTGTGCCACACATTCAGGCATGGGAGAGGGTGACTCCAAAGCCTTAGTACAAAGAAGAGGAGCAGGTCTGCCCAACGTCTGTGTTGGCTGTGCACAGAAGGGTGTTTATTATTTTTTTAACTAAAGGTGTAACTTCACTCGTTTTTTTTCACTTGTCTGGGAGATGGGGCCTTGGCCCAGGCTGGCCTCAGGCTCCTGGGCCTCCTGAGCAGTGGGGCTCCAGGTCTGGCCTGCCGTTCCTGGCTTTTTCATGGTCTTTTACAGACTACTGAAAACTCCACACCTCTCTGTGTGGATCACACACTGGCTGCATTCTGCTTCCTTGGCAGCATGGTCTGACCTTCACTTCTACCTAGCAGGGCTATCAGCCTGGATCACCTGAGATTCCGAGAAAGTTATACTCCTCAGACTGTTTGTCCTGATGGCCGCAGTCTGGCCAGCCCCCAACCCCTAGCCTGGCCAGACCCCTGGTCAGAAAAGCCACTGAGCCAGAGCCTCCTGATCAGGACCAGTGGAAGGCCAAACAGGCAGGAAGCACAGCCGAGCACAGGTTTACCAAAGTCAAGAGCAGAGCAGGGTGCTCCTGAGGCCGGACAATAAGGTACTCAGCAGCTTATTTGGACTCTTTGCCTGGAGGATACTGAGGCCTGCTGAGCATCCTGGGTAGTTTTGGGGAGACATCCTTGTGTTTGGGAAATATACTTAACCTCAAATAGCTCAAGAAAAAAAAATCACTGTGGCCCAAATTTAATGTGGATATGATATCCATACAAACAAATAAGCAAACCAACAATGCAAAAAACAAATAAAAAGCTGTGATCCTAGCCATCCTGGTTCAGACTCATGTACAGCGTTCCTTCCTGTAGCTAATGCTCACAGGGGCTCAGGCTGGGAGGCAGAGCCCAAGTCCCAGGGACAAATGTGCACAAGACTCCAGGACATGGTGTCTCACCTGTAAAGATGACAAGAGACACATGGTCCAAGCCCTCCCCAGTCCAGCACCAGCTTTCACTCTGCCTGAAGGTCAGATACATCAACAGATTTTAAGATAACAACAAGAGCCCCTGCAACAGCTGAAATGCTCCTCCTGGACATCCAGACTAGACTGGTGGTCCCCACTCACCCCAGTACTGCCCTCACCCACAGCAGACAAGGGACAGGCTGTGGCTCAGCCAGGGGGCGGCTCAGACACCCAGAGTCAATGTTCTGGGAACAGATCCCTAACACACCATGGAAGCTGGGCAGCATGGCTGTTGACGTGCTGTGTTCAGTCCCCTGAGCCGGTCTCCAGACAGGGGCCCTGGGAAACTGACTGGGAGCACCCACTGCTCGACTAGAACAGAACAAACAACTGCCAGGGCCTGCATCCCAATCAGATCTGAGGCTGCACAGATAAGGCTGTGTCGTGGTGCTGCCGCTGCTGGTGTGCCACATCATGGTGGCAGCTACTCCCAGAGCCAGAAGAGCTGGAGTGAGTGGAGCTTGGTATGCACAGGCCATTGGCGAGGTTCTCTGTCTCTCATTTCAGGAGTCCTTTCTGACTCTACCCTCATCAACATACCAACAGAAGACTGGAACACTCAACTTCCAAGTTCCTCCATCAATGGCACTGACAGGTAACACTGACCACGGTATGAAATGCCCTCCCTAATTCTAGCCCAGAGGTTCAAGTTAAACAGAACGGGCAGGCAAACACCCGAAGAAAGGCAGCAGGAAATCACAGGAAGCTCTATCAGGAAACTGATAGAAACAGGGGACCCATGTACCAAGCACCAGTACAGGATGAGGGTGACCTGCTGCAGCCGCGTGCCTTTCGCCTGCCGAGCTCCTCTCTTCCGGGCTCCATCTCCAGGTGGCCCGCTCAGGGCAGGAGCTCCACGCAGGCCCAAGGCTGAGAACACTGGGTAACACTACCACACCTTACACAGGGTGGGCACTCCATACTAGGAGAAGGCTGAGAAGACCAGGGGTCACCCTCCAGGGCCTGTCCTCAGCACAGGCTGTTGCCTGAGAGATGTGCTACTGCTCTTGCCACAGCAGCTCTAGAGCAGCATCTGAGGTTCTGTCCTGGGGACATACTCACAGAGTATGGAAACAGAGAGTTCAAAGCCTTCCCTAAGAGACATGCTCAGAACAGAGCATAGCCAAACTTGGGCTCAAGAGAACTAGCCAAAGAATGAAGACTTAGGTCCTACAGGAGGTTGAGCCAGGTATGGCTGGACAGCCCTAATTTTTACACTGGGTGAACTGAGTCAGGAAGAGAGTGGAATACCGGGCTGGCCTGGGCTACACAGCAGACCCTGTCCTGAAAGAAAAGGGAAGCAATGAGGAAGCAGCAGCAGCTAGTGGCTCCATGGCCAGCTGAGGGGAAAGAAGCAGGTAGCTAAGAGCTCTCCTTAAAAGCAATCTTCAGACTGACCCGAATGACCCCAGTGCCCACTGTGATGCAGCGTCACTCAGAGTACCGCACGCCAACAGAGCCATAGCTGCTGGTAGTGGAGGCCAGATTTGGTGCCAATGAGGTCGGAGCGCCTACAAGCTCACAGTTGACCAGCACCCAGCACCATCAGGCCTACAGGAGGCTGGGCTCAGACTGCCCATCCAACCAAACCAGGACACCAGCAAATAAGACACCTTCCCTCAGGTATACAATTAGTGCAATGGCTGTCACACATTACCTTTAGCTGTACAGTATGCAAAGAGGGACATGTAGTCCCTACATGGAGGGGAAGCAACAATAAAAAGCAAGGAACATTATTTGTGAAGAGGTGTAAGACTAAACAGGAAAAAATATTTCAGAATATCACAAATATATAGTAAGGATTAAAGGAAACCTAAGAATATATATATAAAGAACTAACAAAGGGCTGGTCATGGTGGCGTATACCTGTATTCTCAGCACTCAGGGGAGGCAAAGGCAGGTGGATCTCTGTGAGTTCGAGACCAGCCTGGTCTACAAAGTGAGTCCAGGCCAAGGCTACATTGAAAAAAACAAACAAACCTAACAAAGGTACAGAGATGTGATCTCACTCAAAGGAAGAATATTTCGAACAAGAGAACTAGGAGATTAAGGAGCCAGCTGCAGGCTGTGTCTGAAATAAGATTCAATACTGGGGTTCAACAGGAGACCTGATCTGATAGAAGGGTCAGTGAATATTTCCACAGAGATTATGTTGCCTTTAGGAGGAAAACTACCAGTACTTCTGAAAAACAAACAATTCCAAGTACAGCAGCAGAGGTGTAGCAGGCACCCTGAAAAGGAGGAGAGAGAAGAAGGAATAGGAAAAGGACTCACAGATTCTAAACCTGCCAATCCAAGAAACTACATGACATCCAAGTACAGAGACACAGATCCCAATACCTCACCAGCTATGGTAAATGTCAGAGACAAAGAAAATCTTGAGAGCAGCAGAAGAAAAATACCACTTACAGGGAACCCTGTAAGGTGAGGCCACTGCCTTCTCACCAGACACAATGGAACTCAGTAGGGGATGACATTCAAAGTGCAGAAAGGAAAAACAACTGTCAGCCAGGTGTCAGCGCCCAAGAAAGTTTTTTACATGAGAAAACAAAGTCCCCAGATAGACAAAACCTGGGAAAATTGTTGTTTTCCATGTGGGAATCAAGTAACATCAGAGGTCATGTGAACAATGAAGTGTGTACATAAAAGAAATTATGTAGGTTACTCCAAAAAGATACAAGTGAGCTGGGTGTAGTGTTTGCCAGCTGCAGTTCTGGCACTGAGGGTGGGATGGGAGGCTGAGGCCTGCCCGGTCTGCATTAGAAAACCCTGTTCCAAGAAAAAACATCACACACACACACACACACACACACACACACACACACACACTAAACAAAAACTACAAGAATATAAGCACAAATCCACAGACAGAAAAGAGGATAGCCAAGGACTGGAGAGATGGCTCAGTGGTTAAGAGCACTGCCTGCTCTTCCAGAGGTTCTGAGTTCAATTCCTAGCAAAAACATGGTGGCTCACACCATCTATACTGGGATCTGATGCCCTCTTCTGGCATACAAGTGACCTATAGCTATAGCACTCACATATGTAAAATAAATAAATAATTCTTAAAAAAAAAGATAGCCAAAACTTGTAAAGAAGGTTGACAGTGGAACTTCTCCTTTCTTTGCTCATCTTTGAAAGGAGTAAAATCTATACAGAGAACCAATTAAAACACACAATTAGATTTGTAACACTCATAAGCAAAATGCATATATAGTCCTCATACCACTAAAAAAGAGAGGGAGGAATTAACATGGGAATTTCTATATTTCACCAAAATGAAATTTAAAGGACTGTGCTAAGTTAAAATCTGTAAGTCTCAGAGAAACTGTTAAGAAAACTAGCTATCAATATATAGATAAAAATCACAAAGGAATTAAAACACCATGCTATTAAAATATTCAATTATTACAAACTGTGAAAGAGCAGGGATGCACAAACAACAGAAAGGATGGACATTTGTAGAGTAAAACACATCAGCCATTAGTCAGATCATAGGGAAGAAACTGTTTTGATATTTTTAGTATAAATTTATTTAATTGTGTGAGTGAGCGCAGTGGGGTGTGTGTGAGGATCAGTAGTCAGTATATGGGAGCTGATTCTTTCCTTCCACCTCTTAGAGGGACCAAACTCAGGTTTCCAGACTCAACAGGAAGCACCTGATACCAGCTTAACCACCTTCCTGGTCCTGTGGTTTTTTCATTTTGTTTTGAGACAAGGTCTTGCAATGGCCTTGAACTTGCCATCCATCTGCTGTTCAAAGGATAACCACAGGTGATCCGCAGAGGCTGTGCTAATATTAGAGTAAGCTTTAAGCCCGATCTGGGGCCAGGCCAACTACCCAGCTGCTTGGGAGGCTGATGCAAAAGGCCAAACCTTCAAGGCCTACCTGGGCTGCAGAGTCAGTTCACGGCCTAGGCAACTTGGTGAACCCAGTCTCAAGAGAGACTTGGCGGCAGTGTGCACCATGCATGAGGCCCGGGTTCCTGCAGAGATTCCTGGTGGGATGCACAGCAGGGGCACCAGAACAAGCTTCACCTCAGAGTATCTGAACGCAAGCATTCTCTACAGTTACAGCAGATTATTACAGAAACCAACAAAGGCATTTGAGGGATTCACAAACGTGAAGGTTGCAGTATATTCTTAAAAGGGAAACGGGTCGAAGAAATTTTGAAGGAAATGAAAACCACTTTAAGACAGAAAACAAACAAACACAGCAGCTCAAAACACCCAGGAGATCAGTCCACCACCGCAGAGTAAACTCACGGCTGTAAACACACATGTTTCAAAGTACAATAGGAAAAAAATCTAAAATCAATAAGTGTTAAAAAACCAGAAGAACGCACTAACTGTGGCAAAAGCATGCACAAAACAAAACAACCAACTAAAAAGGAGCGGGGAAGTTAAAGTAGAAGTAAACTAGATACAGAAAAACCAACAAAACCAAAAGTTGGTTCTTTGAAAAGATCAGTAAAATTGACATTTGTAGAGAAACAAAAACGAAGGATGGAGATGGGACTAAAATTGTCAGTCAAGAATAAAAGAAGGACCAGTACCAATTGCTCAGGGAAGTAAAAAGGATTACAACAACCAAGAAACATGATTTCCCCAAAACCAAAAACGTTTGTTAGGATGAATCTGAACTGTTGTACAGATGAACCAGGTGGGTGAAGGAAGAGACAGAATCTAGCTGGACAAAGAGCAACAGGTGGACAATGTTAGAACAAAATCCCAGACCTTACCAGGTAAATGAGCCAAAACTTTAAAGAGGAACTGACCACAACCTTCCACAAACACTTAAGAACTTACTTCATTACACAGTATTCACAATAATACTGCCCTATATTTAGTATATACTAAAATCAAAGCCGTCAAGAACAAAGGACTCCAGGCCAAAACAATGAATATGGACATAAAAGATCTTCAACATATTATTATTAATGGCGCCCACTAGTTAAGAGGTAACTGGACACAAAAATCAAATGGAATTTTAGCTCAACACACAAAAGCCAGTCCCCATAAAGCACCATGAAAACAGAACAAAAGGCAGAACTCACGCAGTCATCTCCATAGAAAGAGCACAGTGCCTAGCCAGGGCCAGGGCCAGGGCCATTCATGACAACAAGGCAAAGCCCCCTGGCTCACAATAGAAAGGGGCTCCCTTCATCCTTTAAAGATGACTGCAGGAAGACAAAGATGACACCACACTGAATGAGAAAAGACAGAAGTCCTCAGGGGCACCAGGAGCAGAACGCACACGTCTTCTCTCGTCTCTGTCCAGCCAGCGTTATCAGGGAAGACTGGAAGGAGAAGGCAAACTGCTGTCCCCTCTTGCAGGTGATGTGGCCTTTTAAGTGGGCAATCTCAGGAGCTCCATGAATGGTGCCACAGCTGACAGAGCTCAGTAGGCTGCCGTACAGATCACTGGGTAAAGGCACTGTTATTTCTACAGAGTAGCAATGGACAACTCAAGAGGGAATGAGGACAATTCTTTCTTTTGCACGTCATCACAAAGCTTGTTATAAATTTAAAGCGTGTAATCTTGAATTTTCTGCATCCATTCTTCCTTCCCTTTGGTCCACCCCTCCCTTGAAATCAGCAGGTTCTAGTTATTCCAGGCTGACAGAAGCAGGGCTCAGGGCTAAGTGTGAACAAGCCATGCTTGGGGAAGCAACTCGTGAGGTCACAGGTAGGTGCAGATGAAGTGTTGGCAGAGGACAGGTTGCAGGGTGAAATGAAGCCAGTGTCCCAGCAGTACATACCCAGGTAGGGCCGCCTGGGAGGAACTTTGAGTTCTTCGTCCTTACTGTCTGTGGCTACATTTAAAAAGAGAGAAGAAAACAAAACAAAACAAAGAGAGGAGACAAAAACAGACTGGTTTTAACACTGGTAGGTGGGTTTTTCCTAGGGTTGTTGCATTTCTTAAACAAACAAATGACAACAACAAAACAACAAGAACAGGGCAGAAAGGATTTTTGTTTCCTTGCATTCAAAAATGCACTTTCTGAACTGTTCTCCCATCTACCCTCTTGTAATAATGTGCTGAGACAGTGCACAGGAGTACAAGTGTGAAACTCTCCACCAAAATTTAGGCCCACACATTCTCCCGTCATTTCTACAGTCAGATGACATTGACAACTGAATTAGGACAGGCCCCAATTCTCATGTCCCTAAAAGCTCAGGCAGCCTGGGACTGAGAACAGTTAATCCCGAGCAGAAATGTTCTAACAGGCTGCATGGCTCAATAGCTTTAGAGTTCACACAACAACAGGTCCATTGCCAGAGGGCAGCCAGTTTAACAGCAAATGCGACAGGTGTGCTGCAGAGACACACGACAATGTCCCTCTGCCTGCCTGAGCAGACATGTCACCTGGAACAGGCAGGACATCACAAACAATCAACAGGTTGTACTTTAACCTCCCTGCTAGCACTGTACCAGGTCAACAGCCCAGAGCACTCCACGCCAGGGCACCTGGGGTCAGCGGGCAGACTCTCACTTCCTGGGGTTCAAATTGTTAAAACAGAGTGAGGTCACAGGCTGTGTCCCTCCCAGCATTCTGTGGATGGAAGCAACTGGCAGTAACAGAGTATGACCCCGTGACTGCTTGCAAGAGGAAGAGTGGGGACCTGTCACCAACTCTGTGATTTGCAGACCACAGGCACCACACCACATGTAGCCCCTGGGCACCCAGTTATGTATGAATCAGGCCAATTTTACTCACACGTCTGCTAAAGATCAAGATCCACGAATGTAGAAAGGGAGAGAGAGTACATGCTAGAACAGTCAGGTACAAAGTGTGAGCAGAGCAAAGGTCCAGGGGTGGCCCAGGACAGAGTTGTGCATGACATGTAACGGCCCTAGGCATCTGAAGCTCCTGGGGTCTCCTGTTTTCACAGCCAGACAGGCTTAGAGTTGAAAACTGCTGTGTATAGGGCAGACAGGAGAAAGTCCGGAGCTGAGAAATACATGAGACATTCGCAACCATCACTTCTCTACAGATTTGATCCGTTCTCTGTTGGGCACTGGGGATCTGGATGTGGCCCCAGAAATGGCTGGATGCTCCTCATTACAAGTATGAATGATGTCCTATCCTTGAGAGATTGTGTGTGTGTGTGTGTGTGTGTGTGTGTGTGTGTGTGTGTGATGCTACATGGCTTCCAAGGCTCAACTGCAGGAAAGACACAGCCCAGGTTCTTCTCTCCCAGCCTTGGTTTTAGGGTAACCTGAATTGAGGCCTGGGGTTCCTGTGGGAGTTCTGAAGAATTTGATAGAGGTGTGCCCTCCTCCCCAAGGCTCAGGAAGGCAGGTCTGCACAGCAGGACCACCTGGGTTGGCATGTGCATGACAGGCTGCGGACAATGGCTGCAGGTGGGACTGACAGAGAAGGCAGCTCAGGAGATGAAACCAAGGTGAGTCATGCTTAGAAACTGGGGTGGGATGCAGGCCCAATACAGCTCCCTGCAGTAGCTTATAGCAGCAGCCAAAGCCCTTGCAAAAGCACCAAAGTTGTAAGCTACACTCCATAAAAATGGACCTTGTAAGGTTACAGCTCAGTGGCTCTTGCACACTCACAGATGGTAGCCAATCACTATGACCACTGACTTAAAACATTTTCATCCCAGTGGAAGAAACCTGTAAATAGATATCACCCTTCGACCCTAGAAAGCCCCAACCTGGAGCTCTGAGCACTAAGAGTTGAGACATATGTCAGCTCTATTTGACCACCCAGTCTCTGAGGCAGTTTTGTCAAATAACTACTAAGAGAAAATATGAAAAACAAAAATAAAAAACAAAACAAAACAAAACAAACAAACAAAAAAAGACAAAACCCTGTAAACCAAAATTTAAATTAAAAAAAAATAAATACAAACAGACGTAAACTAGAAACAAAGAGACTCAAATGAACACGCATATCCAGCTGGTAGCGCATCTGGGAAAAGGCACCACTCATGGTGATACTGAGGCGCATCTCTGCCAGAACATGGCCTCAGACCACTCAACCCTGAGTGCATAATCCTCCAGTCTACCCACTGTTCTAGCAACCACATTTCTGGCCTCATTATTCTCACTTATGAAAGCAGCGTGGGCTATGGCACACATCCCATAATACTTTGGGTCCCTGAGAGACATGGTTAGGACACAGGTGGTGGAAGAGCTGAGCCGTGTTTGAAGCTCAGCTGGTCTCGCCACGAGGGCTCTGCAGGAAGAACGTGCACAGTGAGGAGGGGCTCCACTTCCAAAAACCACCTCAGCCCACTGAAAAAGGCCAGGTGGCAGCCACGGCCTGTGCCAGCGAGATCCAGCACTCTGCTAAGACATGATCCACTGAGTTCTAGAGTGGGAGATGATGGGGAGCATCCTGCAGAGATGGAGCAAGGGTCCAAAGACCTAGTGGGCACCAGCAAGGACAGTAAAAGCACCAAAGGGGACACATCATGCCGCCAACCATACTGGAGTTCATCCCTCAATGTCATGTAGAGCCATCGCTGCAGCTTCTAGGAAGTCAGATATAAAAGCAGATGGAGGCCTCCATTTCCTCCACAAATCAAAGCCCTGGTAACTCAGTGAGTGGGCATGGAGCCAATCAACCTCTGGATCCAGCTACCTTTAAAAACCTCTGCCAGGGCAAAAAGGGCAGAGAGGCATCACCTGCTGTGGATGGCTACTGATGTGTCGTCCACAGGGTCTCCTGGAGGCCCTCGGGAGTCTGCAGCTCTGGCCTGCTGCTGCTGCAGAGTGCCAGAGGGCCACACGGAGTTGGGCGGCAACAGATAAATAAGCCGCAGTCCACGGTGGCCAGAACAGGGAGAAGGGGGTTGGGGAAGGGATCTAGATCAAGAGTAGTTAATATTAAAAAGAAGAGAAAGACACATGAGCCCGACCACTGAGCAAGAAAGAACGCTAGCCCTCACGGTATGCTTGTGCTCAGACTCTGACTCAAGGGGACCAAGAAGCCGAATGTCAAAACAAACCACCAGAAACTTCCACACAAACTTTGACCATATGGAATTGTGCACCTGTATGGATGGCACGGAGGTTCTTTTTGGCTGTGTTTCCTACATCACCTCCAGAGCAGTTCTCAACCTTCCTAAGGCTGCGACCCTTTACACAGTTCCTCGCGTTGTGGTGACCACCACCAACCACGAAATTATTTTGTTGCTATTCATAACTATAACTTCACTACTGTTATGAATTGAGATATAAATATCTGTGTTTTCTGATGGTCTTAGGTGACCCTTGTGAAAGGGTTGTTCAACCCCCAACAGGGTCACAAGCCACGTGTGCAGAACCACTGCTCTAGAGATACATCTGAACCATCTACAAATGCAATGATACCTGGGGTCTGCCTTGAAACGTGCTGGACTGTGCTGGGAAGCCGTTTAACGGTAGAGCACCTGTCAAGTATGAACAGACCTAGCAGGGGTCAAAGGTCAGGGTGGGATCAGGATATAGGCCCACATAAGGGATCAGGGTAGGTTCATGGTGTAGGCGCAATCACAAATGCTCTTCCTTAGTGATTCCATGTATGAGAAACTAAAACTGAAAACCAAAACTCACCCAGCACTCACAGGACGTGCCCGTTATCCACGGGCTCCAGAGGGACAGAGCACCTGCCTGGCAGAAAGCGACATCACATAGTCCCATGGAGCCATCCACACTCCACCTCCCCCAGATTCAGTACTTAGAGCCCCTCAGTCTAAGTGAGCACAGGGAGATTGGAACAAAGTCTCATGGAATATATGCAAATTTTAAGTTTGATTCTAATTTTAGAAATTACACAAATTTTGTGATAAGCCACTGACTATTAAAAATAATGGAAAAATGTATCAAAATAGTCACAAGGGTCTATTTTACTTTGTTTTCCTCAAAGTCTACTTTGAGAATATACTCCGCATGTTCTTTATAACAAGACAACAGTTTTAGATCGTTCTCTTTCCTTCTATTTTATTTTATTTATTTTTTGATAAAGGAGTCTCACTGGGTAGCCTTGGCTGGCCTGCACTTTGCTATGTAGACCAGGCTGACCTTGAACTCAGAGATTTACCTGATTTAGCCTCCCAAGTGCTGGGTTTCAAGACATATTCAAGGCATATTTGAGGCATGTCGAGGGCATGAGCCATCATGTCCAGCTTTTTTCATTCGCTTTTTTTGTCTTGTTTTTAATCTTAACTGGAAAATAGTTACCCTTAAAATTAAAGGTATAATATTAAGCTTTTTTTTTATGAGAACATTGTTACAACTATTTAATAATGTCCTCACTCTTCCTTGGAAGGCAGAAGCAGAAGGATCTCTGTGAGTTCATGGCCAGCCTGGTCTACACAGGGAGTTCCCGAGCAGCCAAGACTACATACTCTGTCTCAACATAAAAGTGTCTTCATAGGGTTGGGAAGATGTCTCAGCGGGTACAAGCCCTCGCTAGGCAAGTATGAGAACCTGAGGTCTGTTCTCCAGCACACACACGCACACACGCGCGCACACACACACACACACACACACACACACACACACACACACAGTTGCTACAGATATGCCAGCCTTGCTGAAAAATGGTGAGCACTACATTCACAGAGAGACCCTGCCTCAAGGGAATACGATGATGTGAAATATAGGACACCTGTCCTGGCTACTTTTATGTCAACTTGACACAAGCAAGAGTTATTTGAAAGGAGGGAACCTTAACTGAGAAAATGCCTCCAGAAGATCCAGCTGTAGGACAGTCTCTTAATTAGTGATTTATTAAGGAGTGGCTTGTGCTCAGCAGGTGATGGTCCTACCCAACTCCTCAGACCACAGGACATACAGACCCGGGGTGTGTTATACCTCAGATGGGTGACTGCGCGTGAGAGACATGCTAACAGGCACACTGACAGGCTTGGTTCACCTGGCAGTCACACACAAACGACTCTGCCTTCTCCAGTTCTTCTGTGACAAGACTCAGTCAGGATGTGAGCAAAAGTGCCAGGAAACCATGCCCAGGTTCCAGGAGAGAAACTCTTACCAGAATTGTTTCAAACTGTGCTGTGTTGTTCAGTCTTTTACAATATGGAAAACAATACAACACTTTACAGATAACTGGCCTTTGGTGAAACAAAGGCTGCCTAGCTAACACTCAGGTGGTTTTATTTGTTTTGGCTTCACAGGAGCTAAGTTCTGACTGTTGACTACAAAAGTCTTTCTCCAGGATGCTACACCCACCTGTGAAGGAGCGACGTTTGACGTTGAGCTCATTGGCCACGCGGACCTCGGTGCAGAGCTTCAGCATCAGCAGCATGGTGAGGATCATGACGATGCTCTGCCATAGGAGCGGGGACTCAAAGTGCCTTCCAAACCTAGGAGAGGAAAGAGAGCCTGCATCGGACCGAAACAGACGCCAGCCCAGCCAGGACGCCCACAGCCTCCCCTCAACCAGGGCCTGGGCTGCGAATGGAAATGAAGTCCAGGGGAGAGCGGTGTGCACACAGCCCAGCCCTGGCACCTGCTGCCTAGTCTTCCAAGGTCTCCATGTACGACTGGGCTGGAATAGGGAAGGGCCAAGGGACCCAGGTCAGACTCAGCAAGGGACCTGGAACACCATGCCCACATCTCCCCCCTCCGTGGACTCTGTGGCCTAGTCACACACTCCATAAGGGCCACATATTGGCCTGAGAGGATCCTACCCTCCGGTCAAAGTCTAGCCTTAACCAGGCAAGACACTGTTCCTAGACCACAGTAGCTCTGCTTTGCCTGTGGAAGGCATGTAGCCTGGTGCCAAATTTCCATTTCTATTTTCCACTAACAAGAGAAGGCAGCCAGGGCTCTCCCAACCAAAGATGCTTCTTCCACCCCAGGCCTCCCTGCATGGCCTCCCTGCGCTCCCTCCCTTGCTACCCCTCCTCCAGCCACTCCAGTGGCTCCCACTACTATTGAATATTTCATCAACTGGGCCATAAGCTTTGGAGGGCAGAACTGCAATTCAGCAACCAGCAAGGTCTGGGGATCACACCCTTGGCAGAGCAGAATACCACCAGGCTATGACATACAGACACAGCACATCTCCAAAGGCAGGTCCTGACACAGCCTTATCCCCACCACGGTAAAGCACAAATGCAGGCTAGAACTGGCCTCAGCAGTTTGTTTGGCCTGAAAGTTATTTCCAAGACTTTCTAATTAGGGGGTTAGCATACAAAATTCAAGAGATTCTACACAGCAGCCTGCCAGTTGTACCCCCTGAAGCCTGTGAGACCAAGTCACAGCTCTAACCTTGCCCTCCATGTCTGCAGCCCATCACTACACTGGTCTCTTGGGTCATGAGTTACCTCCAGGGCTGAGAAGGGAAGCTCTGCCCATAAACAGGAAGGATGGGGGTGGGGGGGGTGGATCTTGCTGATCCTAGCCAGCACCAAACCTACCCAGGGACACACTCTATCATAGCATTTGTGTGGTTATTACTACACCAGAACTTGCTAAAAACCAATCTGCAAATGAAAACCAGGTAGTATTTACCATGCCACGTGTGCGGTCCACTCCTAGAGGCCCACACTTGGGAAAGTGAAATGGGAGGATTGTAAGTCATAGCTAGCCTGGAAAATTCCAATCCAGGCCTGACAATAAGTTATACAAGTATTTCACAAAACTCCACTGTAACAGCATTGGTGAAAAACCACCTGGAGGGGGCCGACAGCCTTGCTTGTGCCTTAAGGAGTGGGTCTGCCAGACCTGCTCATTCCATCATGGGGTACACCACACCAAACCTTTAACTGACCTGCAAGCTACCTTTAGTTCCTGGAAGTTATGTCTACAAACAATTCCCGGTCAGAGAGAATCCCAACCGGCTTGAGGGCCTTCGGAGAGCTCAGGACATTCTCAACATCCCCATGGGGTATGCTACTGCCCAGGTGAGCACAGCCAGCACAGCTGGTCCACAAGGGAGGCTCTCCTCTGCAATGAGGGCAAGTCTTAGTCTACTGTGGGGTGGCAAGCCAAACTGAGGATTTGGTTGGCTGGCTTTATTTACGGAAAGGCAGCTGAAACAGGACACAAACCTTCTAAAAGCACAACCCCAAAAGGCATAAAGAACAAAATAAACAGGAAGCAAAGTTTAACATAATCAAATTTTAAAGATTTTTTTTTAAAGTGTCATTTCTTAGCAAACTAATGGACACGGTCTACAACTGAGAATGCAACTATATCCTGAGATCGTGTGTGTGTGTGTGTGTGTGTGTGTGTGTGTGTGTGTGTGTTTGGGGGGGTGTTGTTCCTCTCCTGCTCAAGACTGTGGGTTAGCAGAACTGTTCTGAGGATAAGTGGCAATTGCCACCACAATGGATGGTGTGTCTAAGGACTCTCATAGGAATGAAATGGTACTCATCATGGGAGATGTGCTGGAGTGGGATGCACAAGATTGACCAAGTGCAGCAACTGGTTCTGTGGACAACTTCTCCAAGTCCCAAAGTAACAGAAAAACCCTTACGGAGGAGGTTACATATCACTTAGTTACATATCAAAGGAAACTTATCACCATAGTAGCAGAATGTTACTGCCTCTCAGATACAGTGTTTCACACTCACAGCCAAACCTGCTGCCAGCAGTGGGAGAACTGAGTGTCAGCATCCTCATATCTCCCAGGACTGGGTGGAGAACCTTTGCTCAAGTAGAACCTGGGCACTACTCACTTCTCTCACCTATCTGGGCCTGCAAACACTAGATAAAGGATCACGAGGCCCCAGCTTCTAACATCAAAAATGCAAAATCCTGTAACCCACAGTTCACTAAGCACAGCCAGCTAAAGGCGAGTTCTGTAACATGATGAGGACTGTAAGAAATAAGGGCATGAGCGTTTCACAAGTTCCAGATTCCCTAGGTTTGCACAGTCTCTTCCTGCAGGACTGTCCAGCCTGAAAGCGAAAAAAAGGAAACCTGCACCAAACCTCTAAGCTCTGAGGCCCATGTTGCAGTTAGCACTGGAGAAGTACTGAGGGTTCTAAGTCTCTCCCTTTCATGGTTTGAGGGATTCCCATCTAATCTGGAGCCTGCCACAACCAGGACTTGCTCCCCTCCCTGAGGGAGCTGTGTAGATGGAGAAGGAGTATATGTGCCAGTCATTGCTGCCACTGAAGCACAGACACTACAGCCTTTGGCTGTGTGAAGTCTGAGAGGATGCTGACTTGTGAAACCTTAAGAGGGATGCCAAGACCAGGGCTACAGAAAGCTCTGTGGAGGAGCACACAAGGACCATCACATCACCTTGTCTCATGAGGGTCTCCACAGATGGGCAGCAGTGTCTCAGACACTGTCCAGACTTCTGGCTTTCATCCTCTAAGGATCTGGAAGGATACTTCCTAGATGGAAGCACTCAGAAAGGCCAGGACCATCCACTCCTCCCTTCCTCACAGTCTTCTAGAAGGCACTGGGAAACTGAGGCCCTGTGTACAGTGCCCACAGGAGCCCCAGGAGGCCCAGGTATATGAGTTCTGCTGAAGAGGCCATTTGTGGACAAGGTTTGGCATCCACAGAAGGCAACCCAGACTCCACGATGAAAAGTTTTCGAGATCTTCTCAGAGGCCCCAGCACAAAAGCAAGGAGACCAGTCCCAGTGTCCCTACCCTCTAGTACACACAAGGAAAATGGCCTCACTTCTGATTTCTCCAAACCAGGTCAGTAGTCTGACCTCAGGCAGTCCTTGGATGTATTCCTCAACCCTAATAAGAGTGGGTATCCTGTCCCTACATAAATTAAACAGTGCAGCTGGGCTACATTGAGCAGCCTGCCTGAAATCAAGGCTCCATCCTGTGCAACAGTATGAGCATGGTTATACTGAAGGATCTGCTTCCATTCAAGGTTAGATTTAATTAAGGCTACTTCCCTGCACCCAGCCACAGTCACAACCCAGCTGGCAATTCCACCCTCCGCCCAGGGGAAAGCAAGAGGAAGGAATCCTCGAAATGCAATTTCCCAGGTTTTTTGGTTTGTTTTTGTTTTTGTTTTTTCTTAAACAAAAGTAGGAACTTAATGACTTTCCTTAGAAGGTGCCCGGCCCAAAGCAAACAGGAAGGTGGCACCCTCTAATGCTCCAACAATGGTCATCTTATTCCACTCGACACAGGGGGGTCCAGTGCTGGGACAGAGTGCAAAAGTGCCTAGAGAACTGCCTAGTCATAAATTCAGGGTGAACACCCTTGACAAAGCTCAGTGACCTGTACAAGTAGGTGTGTTCTATTTAGTGTAGATTTACTACATTTATTTCTTTATGTGTGTAAGCACATGTGTCATGGTGCATGTGTGGAGGTCAGAAAACACCTAGCAGGAGTTGATTCTCTCCTTCTACCATAAGAGACTGAACTCAGGGATGGCTGTAAGCCCCTTTACCTACTGAGCCATCTCACTCACCCATTAATCAAACTGATTTTAGCACTAGTTAACAAAAACTCAGGCCATTTCCAACAGTAAACAAAAGTCAAAAGCAAATAACTCTGCCACCAGCTCTCTGGATTCTTTCTCCCTGGCTTCTGCAGGCAGCTACTTTCATGAGGACTGCATGAATAGCCTTCCCATGAGGACTGGCCAGAAGGAAAGTTACAGACACTTTTTATCTTAGCATGCAGTGAAGAGACTTTTATTTCCTCTCAAGTATGTAAGGAATGGCTGTGGTGGCACCTGCCTTTAATCCTAGTAGCACTCAGGAGGCAGAGGCCGGAGGATCTTGGAATTTGAAGCCAAGTTGGCCTAAAGCGTGAGCTCCAGGACAAGCTAGAGCTACATAGTGAAACCCTGTCTCAAAACAATAGCAAAAACCTCAAGTATGTATGGTTTCAACAACTGTTAAAATTAATTTCAACTTCCTCAGCAGAATGCAAATGAAAATGAGAGGAAGTTGACCCAAGAAGAGTTAGAAAACAGACTCTACCCAAGGATTACAGGGAAAACTCTGACTTCCTAAGAAGTCGGAAGAAGCTGGGCAACAGTGGCACAAGCCTTCAAAGCCAGCTCTCAGAAAACAAAGGCAGGTGGATCTCTGTGAGTTCCAGGCCAGCTTGGTCCACAAAGTGAGCTCCAGGACAGCCACAGCTACCTAGAGAAACCTTGTCTCAAAACAAAGTCGGAGGAAAAAGACAGCAGCAGGCTCTCCTCCCGACAAGCACGCCAGGAAAACTCTCCTGCTAACTAACTCACTATATTATTTTCTCACCCTGGCGCCACACTCCACACACTAGAAAGAAAGGCGGGGATCCAGGAACTGTGCCCACAGAGAGGCCCCAGGATGTTTCAAAGTAAGGACACAGTAAATGAGCGAGCAGATCTGGAGATTATATTTGACTCTCTGCCCCAGCCCTGACATCTTCCTGGAAATGACGCATCCTAATAAGTTCAGTAATAACTCAGGCTACGCGAAAACCATTGAAGAATGAGCGCCTGCTCTTCCGGAGATCTTTCAGGAAAAGTAGGCAGCCCACTCGCTGCCCCCTGAAACCTCCAAGAACAAAGAAAACCATTTCTCCAGCAGGCAGTCCCAGGTAGGAAAGTCCTGAACTTACCAGAAGAGTATCCGTAAAATATTGGCCACCAGTAGCACTAGGCACACGTGGGTGGAGAAACCGTCAGCATTCTGAGTCCTCCGGATGTCCCTGTACTGGGGGATGTAAGGTACCACCCCTCCGAAGACCATGGCCCCAGCGGCCACCCAGGACACCAGCTGGTGCAGCGGGACCAGAAGCCAACCCAAGCCTTCCGCTTCCATCGCCAACACCGAGGCCGAGCTGCCAGCCAACGCCGTCCACCTGGTCCAAGCTCCTTTGCTCTCTCCGAGTCCGCAAGCTGACTGTCACCTCCACATGGCCGCCGCTATCCTGCGCAGTCAGCCACCATCCCGATCTGGAAGGGGGAACAGAGTAAAAGCACTGACAGGAGCTGGACCTGGACGCACCTGTGCCGACCTGGAGTCTAGGTAGGGCCTGGGAGAGCGGAGCGCCCAAGCTCCCCCGGGGCGCACGGCGGGGCTTCCCCCTCAGAGGCAGCGCCGGACACCCGTCCTGCTCCTGGGAAGGCTCGGGAGCGGGAGATGCGCGCCTGGCCCTCTGCCGGCCGCCCAGGAGCAGGGAGGAGTGCACCCCGCCGGGTTAGGGGAAGGAAGGGGTGTACCGCCCCAGAACGATAGCCGCGGGGGGTGACACCGCCCCAAAACGGGTTCAGCTAAAAGGGGGAGGGGTGGACGCGTGGCCCAGCGGGAAGCAAAGCAACCAGGCCCCGAGTCCTCAAGTTCCACTGGGAGATTCCTCCCAAAAGCAAAGAGCAACCAAAGTGAGGCGAAACCGCGTCCCTTACCAGCCACGCCGCGCCAGTCGGTCCTTCTGTCCCTCAGTCCCAGCCAGAGAAAGCCCCGCCCCGTGACGTCACAATGGATTTCACGCCCACTCCAGGGTCCCGAGGCTACCCCGCTGGGTCCTAACGCGCGCGCGCGCGGACGGCGGGATGGGAAGGGAGAGGTGGCGGCCGCTCAGCTCTGTTTGGCTCTGTGTCCCAGATTGGGAAAACCTATGGGGAGGCGCTTTCAGGCCAAGTGACCACGTGAACCTGTTTCAAGCTAGCTCTGCGCGCCGAGCACAGTGTAGATGCCTCGCGCAGCCACTACAGCTGAAGATGAGATACTGGGTGTTGAAAGGAGCTGTCACCGTGGCCAGCTTTAGGCCTAGGAAGCCATCCTCTCCGTGATTCCAGGGGTCTTTGAGAGTCTCTGAAAAGTCTATGAGGAGCTAGCAACCCTTTCCTAGGACCGGAGCTTGGGAGTTCGCTGATTGCCGCAGGCAACTACAGGGCTGGCATCAGCACGCCACAATTTGCTGAGCCGCCTCCGCCAAAGTGTGAGGTCAGTCCTCCGGGTGCTCATTTACAGGAAAAGAAAATTCCCAAGTACATCTCTAACCTCAGATAGACCCTGATGGGCTGGGCAAGCTGAACCAGAAAAACCAGCTGCCCTGCCTGTCAGTAGGTACCTATGCAATGAGGCGCCAGATGAGGTGGCAGCAAACAAATAGGAAATATATCAAACCCTGCCTGGCATCCTTACGCAAAGAAGTGGCCTGGGCAGGGCAACCCCCGCCCCGCCCCCAGAACACAGCTGACCCCACCCATCTCACCAGACATCGCCCTTCTTTTCACCAGGTCTGGCACAGTTTCTCACCTGGTTGGTTTTGTAGGAAATCATTTTAAGACTCACCTAAGATCAATTCCAAACAAGCTTGATTGTCCAGGGGCCTAGAAAACACAGGAAGCACTCATGCTTCAGCAGAGCCCACAGTCCCCATAGCCACTTCCTGAACCAACACACTCAAAGCTCAACACCAGGAAAAAAAAAAAAAAGGGAAGATAAATAAACAGAAGGAAACTACGACAGGACTGGGTGATCGGGAAGCAGGTGTTCCCGTTTAGCATACACCCCAGCCCCTAAACTCCTGTCCTGCACCCCAAGGCTCCAAGTCTGAGATTCCATTGCTTCTCCTGTTCTCATGGTGCATTTAATGAGTCACCTGTGGTCACCTTGCTTGTTGTAAATATCCCAAGGGCTGTGGATCCACAAAAGGAGGCTTGCTGCTCAGCACACGCCAGAGGCGCCTCTAGAAGCCTAGCACACAGTCCTGTGTTCTGGCGCAGTACTGTGTACCCTGTAGTCTCTGGTAAGGCAAGCTACCGTCGGCAGAATCGTGAGTGCGTTGTTAACATTACCTCATCTGGGTTCTGAGCCCTTGGTCTAGACTAGAGTGCCTGTTGTGCAAGGACCTTCAGTTCTTCACAGGTGCTCCGCCAACAGCGACTCCCCACATTCCCAAAGAGAGAAGCTAATCAAGCAGAGCAAGGTTGAAGAATGGCCTCCAGAGATGGTTTGCCCTAATTCGTGACAGTCATGCATGCTCTCATCGTAGGTGGGAAAACGTATCTTGTTTTTGCAGATGTGACTGCATTAAGCTGGGCTCAAGACTGTGTACTATCCAGGGAGCCTTTAAGAACAACCACATGAATCTTCACAGGAGAGAACAGATTTAAGGGAAAAGAAGGGGTGGGGGAAACAAAGACAGAGTACTCAAAATGCAGCCTTGAAAGCTGAACTGAGCCAAGGGTAGCCTATGATCCCACTGTTTGGGAGGCTGCCTGTAACTCTGAACACTGCAGTTAAAGAATCATGCATTGCTTGGCAGTGGTAGCACATTCCTTTAATTCCAGCACTCAGGAGGCAGAGGCAGGAGTATCTTTGTGAGTTTGAGGTCAGCCTGGTCTACAGAGTGATTCCAGGACAGCCAAAGCTACGCAAATAAACCCTGTCTCAAAAAATCAAAAATAAAATAAAAATACATACATATGAAACTATCTCAACTATTTTACAATTAATGAAAAGAAACAAAAATATGCTTAAATCTGCACACTCAGATAGTTACCCCCAAAAGAGTTCTTTTACAGAACTTCTTAGTGATAACTTTCAATAATACAGAAATATAGAAAGAGTAGCAGGAAAGGATGGGAAGGCGGGGTAGAAGAGGAAATATTGGGAAGGATAACACTAAATTCCTTCTGAAAAGCCATAACTTAATAGTAATATACCACATACGTGTCTCATAGAACATGGAGAAATCTAGCTAGTGGAAGCTTCATCCCCACTGGCTAGTATTCATAGCGCTATGAACCCTGCAAGCTACGATCCACACCTGCAAGGCCCGACCATGCACACTGGTGCAATATGACAGGAATATCAGAGTCCTCAACATTCACCAGCGCTTGAAAGGAAAATCAGGCCCCCAGAATTGGTACAGGACTTAACCAGACACAAAACCTCAGCACAAAGGAGATTTAGTACCCCAGAGGGACAAGGGGGTGTATGCAAAGGCAGCAGCAGCAAGTACAAGAAAGGAAAGCAAGAAGGGAAGCAAGAACAAGAAAGGGTGTTTCTGCAGGAAAGGATTTTTAAGAGGGAAAGTCTGTGCTAGGGGGAGTTGGTTAATCCTGACTAGACAGATTAGCCAAATAAAAAATTGTGATTATTGGACCTCGGTGTTTTGTCTCAGGAATGCATCAGTGGCCAAGTAAGGGGATAGACCTTGGGGGCAGCTCTAGGAATGTGATGGTTTTTATTTAGCAAGGGAGAAAAGCTTCTTGTAGTAGAAACTCACAACTGGTCAACAAGCACAGATTTGGGAATTTGGAATGTTCAGCCCCAAATGGGTTGTCTAAATTGTACATGTCCCCTCAAGGCCCAGGGATCTATGTGGGAAAGGCGTGGAAAGAGAGTAAGTCCCAGATGTGGTGAATGACTTCAAGGAAGCAGTATTTTCCGGACACTGGAGGGCAGAGGCACATAGGAACTCAGACTGTGACAGCACGCATGAGACCTTCATAAACCCAAGAGAGAAAAAATCCCGGCCTAGAGAAGGGAGGTGGGCACAAAGTCCTACCCCTTACCAGGGAGCTCTTGATGTTTGATAGCTGCTCGGTGAGGGAAAGGCAGTTTTCTTCAGTGGAGTGACACTGCTGTGTTGACCAAACTCCAGTGCAGGCCCCGCACCCAGGAACAGTCAGTCAACACAAACTGGACTCCAAAGTTTTCCCCTCCCTCTCCAGTCCCTCTCTTCCTCTTTCCCTCCCTCCCCACTCCCTCCTTCCCTCCCTCCATCTCCACTCCCTTCCTCCCTCTCCACTCCCTCCCTCTCCACTCTCTTTTTCCATTCCCTCCCTCCCTCTCCACTCCCTCTTTTTCCACTCCCTCCCTCCCTCTCCACTCCCTCTTTTTCCACTCACTCCCTCCCTCTCCACTCCCTCTTTTTCCACTCACTCCCTCCCTCTCTCTCTACTCCCTCCCTCTCTTCCTCTTTCCCTCCCTCCTTCCCCCTTTTCTTTCCTTTCTCCCTCCTTACTTTCTCTTGAGAGAGAAAACATGAAATTGGGTGAGCAGGGAGGTGGGAGAGGATCTAGTAGGAGCTGGGGAGGAGAATGAGTGATCAAAATGTATTGTATAAAATTCTTAAAGAATTAAGGAAACCATTTTTTAAGGTTGGATGAGAACCTCCTAAACATGTCCACAGCAGGGTAATTATACATGGGTGAGATTGAGTACAGGCAGCTGCTAGCCTATTGGCAGGCCCTAGAACCAGAACCTCTTCACTGCTGAGGTCCAGCAGGCAGTGTAGCTCACAGCAGGGGTTGCCAGGAGGCCTCCACCACCAGCTTTCTCCTGCCTTGGTTGTGCTATGGAGTGCTTGCCTCTCCAGATGAAATGTGTTTTCTAATTTAGAATTGGTTCCACATTATCTTTCTGTGTGCTGCTCTGCATCTTTGATTGCATATAGGAATGTTACTCTTAGACTGTTTTCTTGAGGTCAGCTGTCTTCAACCCAGGGAAATGGTGCTTGATTCCTATCTCTCTACAGTGCACTTTAATATTCTTTAATATTTAATGTGCTTTTGCAAGGTCATTCCTTAATCGCTCGGGTGTCCAACAGTCTCATATTTGTTGTTTCACAAGCAAGCTATACAGTTTCTTTTTTTATTACTACGTGTTATACAAATGGAATATAACATTTCCATAAGTTCATGTAGAACACAGTGACCCTGCCTTTGTTCTTTTTTCCGGTTGTCCTATAGTCTCTCATTCTCACAGACCATCTCTGCTGGGGTTCTGAATCCGCGAGGAGACATGCTGTATTTGTCTTCGCATGTCTGATTTATTTTGCTCAGTATGCTTACCTCTAGCTCCTACAAGTGACAGAGTCCATTCTTCATGGCTAAACTCCATTGTGTGCACACACACTCCTAGGACCTGGACTGATCCATCTTGGCTACTGTGAATATCCTAAATAAATCTACATGTGTAAACATCTCTTTTGCATGCTGATTTTGCTTCCTTCTGAAAGATAATTGATATTCCTTCTTATTCTTTTGAGAAGCATCTATTCAGGTCATTTGCCCCTTTTTTATTGCGTTTCTTGATTTTGATAAAAGTTGGGTTATTAATATATTCTGGGTATTAATTTTCTGTTGGGATTTCCACCCTGCTCTGTGGGCTGTCTTTTTCTCTTTTCTCTGCTCATTCATTCCCTTTCTGTACACAAGATGGATTTTAATTTTACACAGTTCCCTTTGTCAATTCTTGTATTTATTTCCTGGGCTTTTAGAATCCCTTTTAGAACATCATTGCTTTGCCTGCATCTTAAAATGTCTCTGTTTTGTTTTTTTTTTTTTTTTTTTTGCTTTTTGTTGGTTTTTTTATTTTTAATGGTGGTGGTGGTGGTAGTGTTTTTTGCTGTTGTTGTTGAAACAGAGTTTCTCTGTGTAGCCCTGGCTGTCCCAGAACTCACTCTCTAATCCAGACTGGCCTCTAACTCACAGAGATTCACCTGCCTCTGTCTCCCAGGTGCTGGGATTAAAGGAGTTCACCACCACTGCCTGGCTAGAAAGGAAGATTTAAAAGAACTGACAGGCAATATTGTAGAGTAGGTTTTGCTTTAGTGTTTATTAAACTTGAAATCTATACAATCAAAGTGAAGGCTGATTTTCACCAAACAAATCCACATGATCTGCTCTATTATAGAATTTTCCTGGACCTAGATTCATATCTAAGAAACCATTGCCAAATCCAACATCATAGCCCCCCAGCCTTCTGCACATCTTTTAAAGCTTTTATAGTTTTAGCTATTATGTCTAGCTCATTGATCTATTTTTAGTTAGATATTTTCCTCTACGTATCTAGCTATCCAGTTATCTGGATAGAAAGAGGTACTTCTATGACAATGAAAATTAGTTTGTCTCTTTAGGATAAATTGCTCAGACTTCATGCCTTGGTTACATCACCCCTCCAAGGCCCCAAATATTGAGTTCCCACAGGTCCCTTTTTTCTAGGTCCTTCCATGGTCTCAGGACACTCATCGTTCCCTCGCAGAATAGAACGGAGCACCTTTCTTGTTGCATAGTCTCTGGCATGACTGTCTTTTCTGCTGGGGCAAGGAGGATGGTTGCTCTGAGGCCCTTTCCTGGCCTCTTGCTCCTGACCTGATGATCAGATCTTTCTACTTCCCAGATAAAGTGAGTGCACCTCCATCTCCTGCCTAATTACTTCTTTGATGCCTCCCAGAAAGCCTGAGGACCTTCGCCCCCCCCCCCCACATACTCAGAGAGACAGAGACGGAGGTGGGGGAGGAGAGAGAAAGCAAGCCGGAGCCCTCTCTCCTCCTGCCAGCACTGTTCCAACCTCTGTCCTGGCCCAGTGAAAGGAGGCACCCTGATAATCAGGGCTCTGCTTGCAGCTATATGGTGATCAGGAAAGGCAGGCTAGGAGCTGCACCAAAATGCACTGCTTTAGCCCTGTGTCTTGATCCTGTGACCCCAAGAAGTGTCTCTATCTCACCCCAGCTGCACCAAGGACACCACGACTCTCTGCAATGGTTCCACTTCTGGAATTTTCCTCTGAAACACTTCATGATCCCATGGTTGTTTCTCTCTATTGAAGAGGGATCATGAGCCCCCTGGGCTCTTACTCCTTTCTTGGGGAGCCTGTCAGCCTTCCTAAGGGGTGGTCCTAAGTTTTCTGCAACAGAACCTCATTCCTCCCCAACCCCCGGGAACAGACTTCTTGTCTACCTGACCTCCCAAGTCTCTGGTGGGGTCTAGGGCTCTTTGCCTTCATAGCTTGCTGGACTATGCTTTATCTAGATGCCATTTAGCTCTGCTCTGGCTGGTCTGGTCACCAGCCATGACTGGGAGCCTCCAGGGAGACCTTACTGGTGGGTATAGACTCTGCTAGTCTGTATGTCTGGTCCTCGGCTTCTGTGGTCCAGGCTCTGTCTGCAATGTAGAAAGCAAAATGTGTGGAGGATGTGGTCCCCCTTTAGCTGAAACTCCAGCAAGGCTCTGCCACTGCTTGCATTGAACCAAATCTGTCTCCATGGTGTCAACCAGCTCTCCGACTCCCTGCTTGAGGCTGACTCTGTTAGCAGCGAATGTCAGAAACACCATTCTTCGAACTGAGAAGACCCAAGGGAGGGACACCACCGTGAAATGGCCTCATGCCTTTTATTAACTGGAAGACCATTTGCTCTGGGCTGTGACAGACCAGGCCAACCAAGTGAAGCCTTGGTCTTGTCTCTCCAGGAGTATTTTCCCTTTCCTCTTGGAGGTTGGTCTGGTACTATGTATTCAAATGCTGATTTCAGTGCCCTGAGATCTGGTTACCGCTCTCCAATGAATATTGTTAGGATGTTGAACTATCTCCTGCAACTACGTAATGAGAAGGAATGTTCTCCAATCATCCCTGATTCGTTGATTAAAAGGCCTATACCTGGGCAGAGCAGAGGAAGGTAGGTGTGGCTAAGGTTAAGAATGACTAAGGCAGATGGAATGGGATGTTGGCTAGGAGATAATGGCAGGTAGCTTGGGAGGTAATAGGCCATACCCAAGTTGTTTTAAGGTAATTATAAAATCTATTAGATGTCTGTGTCTTATTGATTATGGCAGTGGGTTAAATAATACCACTGTAATAATTATAATAATTATAATAAACATTTTGAGCCTGACACCATTTATTTTCAACATTTCCTCCTTAAAGTGGTCCTGGTAAATCCTGAGCCTTGAAGCTGTGGTATGCTGCCAATGGGTAAGACTGTAGTTCCCCAGTCCCTGTGGGTGGCCATAGGCTGTTCTCCCCACATCTCTTCACAGCGGCCCACAAGGAGAAGTCAGGCACTGCTGCACAGCCTGACTCAGGTGGAACCACAGAGGCTGGCTGGGGGCCGTGCAGGGCCAGCGCTCACACCCCTCTCTCCTCAGGCTTCAGTCAGTACTAGTCGCAGCAGCAGTAATTTCTGTCTCAGCCCCCCCCCAAATGCCACGTAAATGACATGTCTTAGTCACTGTTCTAGTGCTGTGAAGAGGCACCATGACCGAGGCAACTCTTGTAAAGGAAAGCACTTAAATGGGGGCTTGCTTACCGTTTCAGATGGTTAGTCTATTGTCATGGTGGGGAGCAGGGCGGCAGACACGGCTGGAGAGGTAGCTGAGAGCTACATCCCGATCTGCTGGTGCAGGGGCAGAGGTGGGAGCTGGGCCTGGCATGGGCTTTTAAAACCTGAAAGCTCAGCCAGATGTGGTGGCACACCTTTAAATCCCAACTCTCCGGGAGACAGGCGGTCTCTGTGAGTTCAAGGTCAGCCTGGTCTACAAATCCAGTCCAAGTCAGCCAGAGCTCTTGTTACACAGAGAAACCCTGGGTGGGTGGTGGGGACGATACTCAAATCCCATCCCCAGTGACACATTTTCTTCAACAGGGCCATACTTCCTAATCCTTCTAATCCTTTTAAAGAGTTCCACTCCCTAGTAATATGAGCCTATGGAGGTCATTCTTATTTAAACCACCACAGACCCAAAAGGCAAAACGTTCATATTTTTAAAAGTTATCATTTAAACACATTAATTGATATATAATTCACACACTGTAAAAATTCACTCAAAGTAAGTAATTCAATGATTTTTTTTTTTTTTTTTTTTTTTAGTATATACACAGATTGTTGCAGCAATCTGATGTCAGGGAACTTGTTCCTCAAGAAGGAACCCCTGACCTATGAAGCAACTGCACCCACGTCCCTCCTCACATTGCAGCAACCACTCAGGTGTTGTCTGGCTTCCGTCAGTTACTGGTGTTTTTACAATGGAGTCATTCCCCAGGTGTCCCGCCTCCTTGGATGTTTTGTAAGTGCCAGCACTTCGCCCCTTTCACCCCTTTCGTTGTTGAATAGTATTTATATTGCGCAGGCCTCATCTGTGTGTCCATCTTGTTTCCCCCTCCAGTGCTGCATGATCACTGCTACAAAAGGAGTGAGTGTTTCTGTGTGGCTCTGTGCCGCTGTTCCATGCATGCACCTAGCAGTGGAATGTTGCTTTGTGGTGAGCCCTGTTTACCTGTGTTTTCCAAAGGGGCTTCAGGAGTCCATGCGTGCTGATAGTTAGCAGTGCCGGGAGCCTTTGTCTGTGAGGCTTTGTTCTGTTTGAGTGTTTAAATGCATTTGTTTTTATTTTTTGCGTCGGAATGTTTTCTCTTCATGTCTGCAGGCACACTATGTGCATGCCATGCCCGTGGAGGCCAGGAAGCATCTGAAACAGGAGCTATTGAGCAGCCATGCAGGGGTTTTGGGAACCAAACCCTAGGCCTCCGCAAAAGCCAGCAAGTGCCTTTAACCTTTAACCTGTGAACCACCTATTTAGCTGCCCTGCCCCCATCAACTGAAACACACCTGTAGTATACTTGACATCCATGTGTTATCTCTGAACGAGGCTCTACAGGTGTTGCGGTGGCCTAAATAGACACAGCCTTCAGGTTTCAGCCCAGGGTGTGCAGATGTGTAAATAAAACAGGCAACTGATAGAAGCACGGTCCTGGGAAATCAGCCACAGGGTGACGCATGCGCCACGGCGCAGATCTAAAATGGAAAGGGCTTTTGAGATCTTGTTTCCCCGCAGTGAAAGCATACTTGGAGGTCTGAGCATCAGTGGAAACAGTTCTGAAACTGACATCCTTAGATCTTCAGAGATGACAGATTTGCTGTAACAAATTCAGTTGCCCAGTGTAGCGTGTCATCGGTTGTTGACCGCTGCGGGGTCCCCAGTAAGAGGAGACGCATCCCACGAAAGATTGGACCTAGTCAAAAGCGAGAAGGGTGTGGTCCCAAGAGTAAGAGGAGAGCCACTTGCTGTTTGATGGGCACTGAGGATCAAGTGTGAGACCAAAGCCCTGGAGATGGAGGGTCAGGGTGAGTGTGGTTAATGTATTTGTACTGTGCGTTCAGAAGTGGGGATGGTGCTCACTGTCCTGTTAGCGTTTGTCGTGCCACAGTAACAAGAATGAATAACTACTGGCAGGATTCCTCCCAGGTCACCTGCTCTGAAGGACGAAAACACCCAGTAAAGCCGGATTGGCCAGCTGCTGGTCTGGTCCGAACCTGCCCCCGCGCTCCCTCTCCGGGTTTCCCCGTGGCCACTTGGGAGCGCGACAGCTGCTGGGTCCACTGAAGACCCAGGGCCCCGGACTGCGAGGCTGGTGTGGATGGACGCCCGGGCGCCGGAAGTCCCCAGCGGGGACCTGCTGCAGAGCGCGGTAAGTGACGCGTGCCCTAGGGCCTACGGACCAAGGTCGCCGGCTAGTCGCCGGCTTTACGGTGCTGAAACCGATCGAGGCAGCAGCCGTGGGGATGCTAGGGAACCAAAGTAGTGAGCCAAGAGTGATGGCGGACGCTGGGCGGCTCGAGATGAAACTTGTTCCTACACAGCCTGGATCCTTGTCCCATACCCGGCTGATCTGCTTTACCCTCCTCCCCATCCTTGAGTCCGGTCCCACGTCTCTAGTCAGGTGTACTTTCGTCTAAGAGCCTCTTTCCCTTCCTCCAAGTCCCGCCCCTTGTCCCAGATCCCGCCCCACCCCTCCTTTGCCTCAGAAAGGCTCCGCCTTAGGTTCAAGCCCTGCCCCCTTCCTTCCCCGCCTTGTGCGTTGCCCGCCCCTGCTGTAGCAAGTCTGTCTCCATGGCAGGTCCTCATGCTAGTCCAGTTTAAAAGAATCTGTTAGGGTCCACGTCATTTACACTCTTCAGAAAGGCCGCCTGCCACAGGAAACCTGCACAGAGGAGCTCAGGGTCCGAGTTCGAGGACCTGCGCTTCCATGTTTATGGCCTTTGCAAGTGTTGGGACAAGGATCACACAAGGTAGACTCACACAGGGTGTGTGGACCATAAAGTATCAAACGGAAAGCTTAGCAGTCTCCGCATTGCCTTTCTGTAGGTTTTACGCTGTGTGCAATTAAATAGCCAAAGCAAAAACGAAGGCCCCAAAGGGGCCTTGGCTCACCATGGACTGTAGCAACGGGTGACTGTTCCCTGTGTTGACAGTGAGCTTTACAGGTCCACTCTCATGCTTTAGGCCATGTCCACCATAGTGTTCGTGCTGGCACAGCCCTGTAGCTCCAAAGCTGAGGGAAGCAGATCTGAGTTTCAGGTCAGCCTGCGGTACACAAGCAGACCCTGCCTCAAAACAAGTGCCCTGCCCCGTGGGGAATACCTATATTCCTGACACTGCGAAGCACAAGGAGACCACTGCAAGTTGGAGGCCAGCTGGGTCCATACAGTGAGTTCCAGCCCAGTCAAGGCTACACAGGGAGGCCCTGTCTCAATAAACAGCAGCAAAACCAATGGGCATGTATGTTTAGGTATTTCATGATACTTAGAATGCCCTACACCAAAAATAAATACCTTATTCAGTTACCCGAGCTTCATTTTTCAGGCAGAAAATCTACTTCGGGAGCTTGAAGAGCATTTCCGAGCTCTGACTGCAACACTGAACCTCAAAAATATCCTTTCCCGTTTTCACTAAACACCCTAAAGCCGCTGGATTGTCAGACTGGGAGGGGTGGCGTCTAGTTCTCTGCTTTTAAGTATCTGATTGTTTACACATGACTTCCTGGTGTTCACATCTGTGCTTCTATGGCATCTGGGTGCTCGGACTATCATTCCGGTGTGGTAGGTTCTGCTTCCTGCTTGACTGGCAGAGCAGGAACTTGAATGGCTAGTACAGAGCTCAGGGACCAGATGCCCTGCCCTGGCAGAGCAAGCCTTGCTGAACCATCAGGTTTGCAACCCAGACTCCACAGCTTGGAGAGCAGAGCTGAGGTCTCCTTTAGGAAGGAAGGTTCTCCCTCCCCAGATTGTGAACTGGAACAAGCATTTCAGTGTTTCATCGCAGAGGAATGAGATCAAACAATTAGGATGTAATGTGCAATCCCGAGCTCTACACCTCAGTGAGCCTCTAGATGTTTAGTGGCCAGTTAGGACTAAGTGTCTGACTAGTTGTGACTAGTTGTGTGATGTTTCACTTGTGAATTTATTAGGACACAGTTATTTTATAAAATTTAAAAATAAAATAGAATGTTTACAGTTTGTGAAACTCTAGGTTAACACTACCCTAACACTTGCCCATGTTAAAAAAAGTTTTATTTTGTTTTTACATGATTAAATTCACTTTTAAAAACATCAGCTGCAAGGCCTGGGAACATAGCTCAGCAGTTAAGAGCATTTGCTGCTCCTGCAGAGGGCCCAGGTTTGGTTCCCAGCACCCACACAGTGGCTCACAACCATCCGTAACTCCAGTTTCAAGGGAACCTATGCCCGCTTCTGGTCTCCTCAGGCACTAGGCATGTCTGTGGTGAACATAGATTCATCCAGGCAAGATACTTACACACAGAAATAAATAGATCTTAAATAATAAACCAAGTGAAGTGGGCTGTTGAGGTGACTCAGCCTGTAAGCGTGCTTGCTGCCAAACCTTACATCAGTCCATAGGACCCATCTTAAAGGCGAGAATTGTCTCCGAAAGTCATCCCCTGACCTTCAAACCTGTGTCATTGTATACACGCACACAAACACACACCACCAAATATCTTTTAAAAAAATATACCATAAGGAAATTAGTTTTAAAGAGAGCTAGTTTTCATCACATTTAAACTCAGGGCTCAGCTAAAACTTACTGAACTCAAGTCCTTGAGCCTATTATGTACAAGCTGGGGGAGCTGTTTTCAAAACTTGGTCCACAGCTGAGGGTTAAAGACAATGTGCTAAGAACGCTGAGGGAAGGGTGATGACACTGACTTCGAACAGCCTGACTCCCTCACGCGAACGCCGCGCTCCACATGTCCAGGGACCTGGGCAGAGCAGGCGCAGGTTGAAGCAGGCTGCGTCCATGAGGCAGGCCAACTGGACCACATGTGCCATCCTCCTTGACATTGTACTGGAAGAAATGGGAAATCGCATCGAGGACTTACAGAAAAATGTGGATGACCTAATGGTTCAAGCTGGAATTGAGAACTCTATCAAAGAACAAACGGTAAGGCCGGCATTAAGAAATTGCCTTTTGTGTATCTGCTCTCATCACTGCCCCTGGTCATTACAGGAAAAGTCTTTAGGACCGATGGGAGGTTCTTCTAAGTGCTTTTTCACAATGAAAGCATGGTCATGATTCCTTAAAAGGCACACATTGCAAATGAAAACTCTCATTTAAAAATCAGATTTTATTCACGGTATTTTTTCACCCTTACTCCTTAAGTCAGTGTTTAGTCACAATATAAATTATTATGAATGCAACACTGTAGCTAGTCAATCCTGTCTGGGATAATGTATTTGTTTGATCACTTAAAGAAGTCACACTCTACTGAGCCCTTATCATATCCATGAGCAGCCTGGAGGACAACACTGAGCCTCTGCCGTAGAAACATTTCCTTTCTAAGGAATTTCAGTCTTAAGGAGCAAATAAATGCTGTTTCAGGCGTAGACCGTACATATTATATGCCCATATGACACACATGGATATACAGTTTGTAAAATACTTTGGCTTGTTATGACATGCTGTTCTGAATATATACATGGTTTCATTGAACATACTTATATTAGCTTACAGATGAATGGAATGCATTATGGTACTTTTATTTCTTAAGTTCTAGTCTATGTGTTTATATATGTATGTGTACATGCATGTATGTGAGCATGTATGAGAACACAAGTGTGGAAATCAAGAGTACAGACAGCTTGTGCAAGCTGCTTCTTGTCCACCATGTGGCTACTAGGAATCCAACTCAGGTCATCAGGCTTGGTGGCATTTTCATCTCCTGAGCCATCTCACTGGCCCCATTATGACACTGTTATACACAAATGACATTCTGCTGTCTTCTCATTCACCCCTCCAATCCCTACCCTCAAACTTCTGCCCCTCACCATGGGCACTGAACAATTTAAATACCTTTGTTTGCTCTGCCTCACAATCAGCTTATGGCAAATTACCCCTACTTATGCATCAAAATCAGAGCTGGGTCGCCTGTCAATGCTGCACGGATATCCAAATCGGTAGCTTCACAGCCCTGGAGAAACAAGCATGGACAGCATAGGGAGATCCCACTCCTCACACTCAGAATGATGAAACAAATGTAAAATCTCTAACTGTGGGCAAAGCACGCACCTTTCCCTACAAAGGTGCTGTCAGACCCGTCCTGCTCAGCCAGGTGCCTTCAGGTACTGTGGACTGTAACCATCCCACCCCTCACCCCCACCCCTGTCAAATTCCCATCTTCTGAGGCCAGAGCAGCCGGGCGACAGCAGCAACAGGCAGGCCTGCTCCTCCTGGTACACTGGCTGGAGTGCTATGCCGGCAGTCACGCAGCAGGGTGAACTGGCTAGATTTAGACCTACATGTCAAACTGAGTGTTTGTAACTGTCACAATTTTGCTTCCTTGAAACGCACAGTCACTAAAGACAACATGGCTGAAGCCAAGTACTTAAAGATTATTTAAGCGCTGTTAAAATTGCTCAGGTTAAAGACCTAAGTGCTGAGAATGCTTTCACCAACTTGTGCTTGCTCTTGGCTGGGGGCCGTCACACAGGGATCCCACTGGGGGGACGGCCATCACCCTTACACTTGAGGGTGGTTAGGCCCAGCGTCAGACACCGACTCCACGCTGCTGCTCCGCTGGCTGCAGAGTGCATGCTGTTCACTCAGTCTGAACCCCAGATCCATGACGACTCTTATCTGAAGAAAAGGAAAATCTATCATTCAAGTGTTTCTCTATACTGCATTTTACCCATATAAGTACTTAGCAATTACTGGTAATTGTAGAATCTTATTGAAAACTACACTTGAATGTAACTGATCATTAATTCATTGGTATGTAAATCATGCAAATAAACTAATCTCTCTCAAAATTCTCTTTCAGACCTGAAGATGTTAAACAAGTCATGTGAAATTTCTAAAATGAAAACTATACTGTTTGAGTAATAATAATCTATGCAGTATGAATTTTGATGTCCAGTTTTTAATTTTAATTTGTTTTTTGAACACTTACTTTAAGTCAAACCCAGGGTCTGAAATATAGGCGAGTGGCTACCATCGAGCTATAGACTAACCCATTAAACACTGAAACTCATTTTAACAAATAAAAAATGGAAACAAAGCCAGGCAGTGGTGGCACACTTCTTTAAACCCAGCATTCAGGAGGCAGAGGCAGGAAGCGAGTTCCAGGACAGCCAAGGCTACACAGAAACCTTGTCGTCAAACAAACAAACAAACAAACAACAACTAACAGAAACAAAATGAATAAAATAATAACCCAATTGAGAAGGCAACTATTTACCAAAGATGAGACTTGTAAAAAAAGGACAGAATATTTTTCAGTGCATATTTATAAATCATGGAAGAAAAGCACACACTATATTAATTCACATATATTCCAAATTAGATGTCTGTATTGGTTTGAAAAATCATAGTCTTCTGATGTAGTTGCTTTTAGTTATTTTTATTTTTTTTAATTCTTTACTTTTCATACAATATGTTTGATTATATTTTCCCTTCCTCTAACTTCTCCCAATCCTCCCCTCCCTGCTCTCCCAATGTTATGTTCTTTCTTGTAGCTGTGGTTATTATTTTTATTTTTAATGCCTTTTTGCTTCTTGGTTTTTCAAGACATGATTTCTCTGTGTGGCCCTGGCTCTCCTGGGACTAGCTCTGTGGACCAGGCTGTCTTCAGACTGAGATCCACCTGTCTCTGCCTCCCAAGGGCTGGGATTAAAGGTGTGTGCTGCCACCACCTGGCTGTTAGGATACTCTTCTAAGCATATGAGCCTGTTAAGATTTTGTTTTTTAATTTCCTTGAGTTGTTTTTGTTTTTTTGTTTTGTTGTTGTTGTGTATGGATGCTTTGCTTGCATGTATTTCTGTGCATCACAAGAGACCAGAAGAGGGTTTTGGATCTCATGGAGCTGGAATTAAAGATGGTTGTTAGCTGCCTTGTGGGGATCTAATCCAGGCCTTCAGGAAGAGCCACCAAGGCTCTTAAGACATCATCCATCTCTATGGTCCCATTTGTATCGGCCTTTAAATAACTCTCTCCTGCTGGTCATTCGTGCCTTTGAGACTCGATTTAATATAATCAGACTCAGGGACAAACTGGAGACCTCAGAGCTCAGCTAAATCAACACATAGGAACTAGGAAAGCAAGCTGTTCCACAGCAACCAACCTGTTTCAGCTCTCATCTGAAGCAGATGCTTTTCTCCCAGAGAGCTTTCCTGTGGCATGAGGTGAATCTCATCCCACCAAGGAATCACTGAAGGATAGAATAAAGTCAAGATAATTTGATAGGCTATTCAGCCTTATGGATAGTTACTCAAACCAATGTAAAATAGCTATTTTCATCTAAGATAGCTATGGTCTCCTCTTTTTTATAAAAAGTATTCCAGTTGGGTGTGGTGGTTCATGCCTTTAATCCCAGCATTCAGGAGGCAGAGGCAGGTAGATTTCTGTAAGTTGGAGGCCAGCCTAGTCTACAAAGTGAATCTCGGATAGCCAGGACTACACTGAGAAACCCTGTCTTGAAAAACCAAAATAAAAAGTTATTCATACATAATGTAAAATTAAAATAACCCCAGTTCTACAGTTAATGGCCACTGATGACGCTTCTCTTATGGAGTTCAATATATTCAATCATGTTACCTGAATCTAATAGACTATTCTCTTTACCTATTATAACATTGTCCCATGTGAAGATTTCATCTATTTTTCCCCAAGTGGCTGCCTAATATTCCAGTATGTGGCAGTGATCATCTGGGCAGCTGAAGGTTTACTAGCTCTTGGACACTGAGATCATTAATTGATGTCATAGTATTATTAATAATGCCATTGTGAGAAATTACCCACAAACCCTCTGCACATTTCAGCAAGTCAGAAGTTTTACTAAATCCACAGCATTCGGCCAAACACACCTGAGAAACAGAGGACCATCTGATGTTCCCATGGGTAGTGGGCATCTTTTGATCTTAAAAGGTGTGCCTTAGGGCTGGAGAGATGGCTCAGAGATTAAGAGCACTGACTGCTCTTCCAGAGGTCCTGAGTACAATTCCCAGCAACCACATGGTGGCTCATATCCATCTATAACATGATCTGATGCCCTCTTCTGGCAAACAGGTGCACATACAGATAGAGCACTCACATACATAAAATAAATAAATAATTCTTAAAAAAAAAAAAAAAAAGAGGTGTGCCTTAAAATGGATCAATGGTTGGTGGTTTGAAATCAGTGCTATTCGACAATGTGCCAAATTTCAAAGCATCTTAGTCATAACTGTAATTTTAGCAGAGCCACAGTGGATATTTGAAGTAAGCCAAACAGACCTGTGACCTCACCAGAATCTTAAAAACCAGGCAGTGACACATGCCTGGATCCCTGCCACAGAGAAGCTGAGGCAGGAGGATCATGAATTTAAGGCAATATTTGGCTCTACAGTAGATACCTGTCTCAAAAGCAAACAAAAATGAAGACACAAAACCTTCACAGACTGAATTTACATGCCCAATGGCCTTCCATGAGCCTCTGCATGTTCATCCATTACTTTCTGAACCCTGCCTTTGGGTTTAGTTTAAAATTAAGGGCTTGTGGAGGTTGCCTTTAGTCCAAGCACTCAGGAAGCAGAGGCAGGCAGACCTCAGTAAATTTGGTCTACTTAGTTCTAGGCCAGCCAGGGCTACAGAGTTAGACCATCTCAAAAACAACAACAAAAAAGGACAATTTGTATGCTTTTCATCAGTTGAAATTTTAATTTAGGGATGGGACTACTCTTCCAAATGGACTCCCCCATACTTTAATCTTCGGCTGCGCTCTGTGTGCTGTGCAGTATCTGTCTTGCTGTCTCTGTGGGTCCAGAGCAGTCAGGGGCTACCTACCCTTAGTACTCCTAAAAGCACCAGTGTGAGCAGAATGTGTTCATGTGTTAGGTCTCTGTCTCGGATGCTCTAAGACTGCACAGGCAGTCTATGACCTTCTGCATCCTCTCTTTGCTGTACTGGGCTTACCAGTTGGTATTTGGGACTCTGGACCAACAACTCAGTGCTATGTGACAGTCACTGTACTGTGCATTTTCTCTGTGCCTGGTGTGGCTTCTGAATATTGCTGTGATAAGGCTGCCTCCTTGAATACACTGGGAAACTTGTATATCTGCAAATTTGATTACATCCTCCTGCTGATGCCTCTGGGTTTACTTCCAAGCTTACTCTTCTTTATCTTGAGTAATTCCTGGACATTGCCTAAAGGGCATCGTAGAAAGCTTGGAGATGAATTTTCAGATGTTGAGAGAACCAACAGTTGATTTCAGCTGGACCAAAGCTGGAATGCATGATCAAGACCTGTTCTGCGGGCCCAGAGCACAGTGAAGATGGTCGCTGAGTGAGAGCCAACTGAACAGACCCTCTGTATTCGTAGCGGTCTAAATGCTTACATACCCCCAACTGGTATGCTTATGCACTAATCCTAGTACAGCTGTGATTAGAAAGAAGGTCTCTAAGGAAGTAATTATGGGTAAATGAGGTCGCAAGGGCAGAGCTCTGATCCAGTAGGACTGGTGTCCTCACAAGAGACAGAAGTTTGACCTTTCTCTGTGTGCACAGTGAGAAGGCTGGCCTCTGCAAGCCAGGGTCCTGAAGCTGAACTGTCTTGGAACCTTGGCCTTGTACCTCTACAACTGAGAAAACATATAGCCATTGTTTACAGTCTGCTCATTCCGTTATGGCAGTCCAATAGCAAGAGGTATAAAATAACCAAGGACTGTGGAATAGAAACTGTTCACTAACCTTTTTTTTTCTCTAACACTTGAAAAGCTATTATCAATAATGTATAATTCTAACTTTATACAAATTCACTCCAAAATAGTGAACAACTATCTGACCTTATAAATGCTGTGCAAACAGCATAATTAATTTTAGAACATATTCACCATCTCAGAGAAACCCTGCAGCCATTTGCTACATAATCCACTTCTTATCTCATCCCCAAATCCTAAGCAACCACTAATCCACTTTGTCTGAATGGACCTGCCTATCTGCACATCTATGATGGACATTTAGGTTTCCGCATTCTGCCTGCTGTGAATAATGGTGTTGTGGACAAGGTTGTGTGTGGACATTTGTTCTCTTTTCTTCGACCTATGTCCAGGAGTGACATGGCTGTAAGACAGTATTATATTAAACTTTCTAAGGACGTGCCTACCTTTCTAAAGCGGCTACATCCATATTACAGCCCCACCAGCAGTTTGTGAAGACTTAAATTTCTCCCCATATTCATCAACACTTGTTATTGCCTGATCTTAGGAATCCGGCATCCCTGTGGGGGAAAAGCGGAATCACACTGTGCCTGATTCCATCTCCTTCCTGAACAATGAATGTTGAGTATTTTTATGTTTTCTGGACATTTTCCTGTCTTTGAGAACATGCCGGGTGCTCAAGGCCACTTTCTAAAAAACTAGTTCCTTATAACACTGAGATCACTGTACTTCCTCTTAGTCATTTTAAGTAATAGTTTTACTTATTTTTAGCTTTTTTGTTTTGAGCTATGGTATCATTTTAACTCAAACTAGCTTTGAACTCCAGTTCCTCCTGCCTCCATCTCGGGTGCCGCGATCGCATACATGTGCCACCGTGCTTAATTTGATAGCATGTATCACTTTACAGCATTTATTTTTAGTTACAAACTGTTTGTGCTAGGAGTTGTACATAATACCTCCATCACTGAGCTGCAATCCCAAACTCAAATTTTAAAAGTGCATTTATCTGCAAATGTAGGTAAGACATTTGCCTCACTCCTGAGTTTTACTAATAATGGATCAGCTTAGTAACAGAAGGCACTGTCCATCTACCAGGTGCCTGGACAGTGGCTATCAATACATACCATGGAAACATGAGAGAGGCACAGAGGCGTGCCTGAGTCAATGAGGAGCTGGTCCAAGGTTGGCTCCTGTATGCTGACCTTTCCCTTCTGAGTTTGTGTTCAGAGAGATGATAGGGAAGACCCAGGTCCCTCCACATTACCAGAAAGATAAGAAACAAAAGAAAACTGAAGTAGATTCGGGGACCCCACCTCCGTAGGAAGCATGATGCAGCCACAATCTGAGCAAGAGTGGAAGAATACTCACTAAAGGGAAGGCTTGACATTTAGGAGTTGTGTTTTGGGATGAGCTCAGCAGGCTGGCCTCAGACTTGCATAACACTTAGCCTGCTCTGCTATTTAACATGCTGAGTAAAATTAGGACTGGATCCTATTGTGGATGTCACCCCAGAATTCATATATGCATGTTTTAAACCCAGTATCTCACACCATGACTGTATTTAGAGTGGTTATCATATGGAATGAGTCAAGATGGGTTGTATAGAAGTGAGGTGGGCCCCTCGGGCAATGTGACTGGTGCTCCTATGACTAGGGATATTTGAGACTGACAACACATGAGGAAACAGCTTGTAAAGCATTAACGGGCCTCATTCCAAGGATGACCAAAGACTGCCAGTGACCTCTAGAGCCAAGGGTCCAGTGCAGACAGCCGACAGCTTCAGATGGGACCCCAGAACACTGTCACCTCAGGTTCACACCTTGAAAATGTGCTGCCGAAATGTCTCTGTCTGTGGTAGTTTGTTCCAACAGCTCTAGCAACCACTTGAGGTTGCAGAACTTTTCACAGCCTCATGGGACAAACACCTTGGTTTCCCTTCAAGAGTTCAGACATTTACAGTCAGTAAAGCACAAAGCAGATTTCTACTGTTCCTTCACCATGTTTATTTGCTTCAGCTAGTTAAGGCCCCAGAACTCTCAGCTCAAGGATCCTCCAGCCCTACAGCCATGTTGTGCTGCAAGCCCTTTCCAAAGGCTCTGAAGAGCTGAGTGTGTCTACACGGAAGAGGCTCCCAGTGTCCTCTGCACAGCCTGGGAAGGCAGTGCTCAGTATCTGTACTTAGTGGAGTAGTCCTTGGGAGACACCACCAGACCCCGGCCTTTGCGAGCCCCACGGTACACGGTCTCTATGATGTCAACCATCTCTTGCTTGTCTTCCATGGCCCAGTTGATCTTATTGTTGTTGCCAGTGCCCAAATCAATCATGATATGCTTGTTTCTGAAAGAGAAAAGAGCAGCAGTGCTCACAGAGAGAGTTCCACATCATGCCCCTTTTCCTGGCCGCTCTAAACACTTGTTACTTAAAGGCACAGACCATCGAAAGAGACCACTACTCAAAACAAAACGAAAACAAACACTAAATGCTATTTTCAAGGAGTGCAAGGCAGCAAATATATGTTCTTCCTGCCCTCCTCTACATTTTCTGTGCATTTGTTTTCTTTTTCTTTTTTTTTTTTTTAATTTTTGAGACAGCATTTCTCTACGTAGCTCTGCTAGTCCTGGAACTCACTATATAGACCTCAGACTCAGATCTGCCTACCTTTGCCTCCCAAGTGCTAGGCATTACTGTGCCCGACAACTGTGCATTCACATTGTGGACTGTAAAGGCCAAAGACAGTTGCATCACTTGGAAAGACAAGCAGTTTTCCAGAGAGGTGCACTAGTTTCCCTGAAAAAGTGATGTGTGACTTTGTCGTGTTTGGCTTACAGGGACTTGGAATGGCCTGACCAAAGGCTCTGTAACAGCCGAGAATGGTGACCTTGCATGGCCTTGCGTGCTTTGACTGGAAGCACACAGCCCTTTAGTCACTTGTCTTTCAGGATAGGCTTTTCCCCTTAGGGACCAGTACTTTTGCTTTTCAAATAAAGATGTCAACCATGTTACATTTGCATCTGTTTTTCCGAGTTTGCTAAAGGCCTATTTTTATTAGTTTAACTTTTCATGTTTACAGAATCACACATTTGGCTTCAACTAGAGTCCAGGACCATGATCCACTGGTTTAACAGAGTTCCTCTGCGTCAAACATTTACTCTCAGGGTAGCACTCTACATCCTCAACCCACATCTCCTCCCACCCACACCCACAGCAGCCCCGCCAGGTTCTGTGGCTTACTGTCTGTACATTTGTGCTACAAGTACACTTTACACACGCCCGTGTGGGTTAGACGGGCTTCAGTTATAGCTCTGCAAAGATTCTGTAAGTCTGTCCAGTCCTAAGAGTAACACCTGGTAGGAGTTCAGTGTGCACACTGGACATAAACTGACGACTTCTGACATTTGTTCTGGAATGTTGGGTCCCAGAAGAAAGGAAATTTGTCATCTTTTCTAAGTACACTCTGTCCTGCTGACCCCAAGTATGCCAACTACCTCCTAGCTACACACCAACGTTGTTCCCTGAAACCTTCTTCCACGCCATCACTGCATCTCTAAGATGGCCCTCCTGCCCCACCTGAAGTGAGGAAAGGGAACTTTGGTTGCACGGTGGGAACGACTGTCCCACGGCTGTGAGAAGCAGAACTTGTCAGGGATGAACTTGTATATTTAGCAGAAGAGACTTTCAAACAAGGACCTGCCGCCTGCTTTCTCACTGTCAGTAAAGGGCGCGGAGATGAACCCACTCAAGACTGTTAATGAGAAGATTAAATTCCCAGCCTCTCCAGACAATGAGATGCTGAAGGCCTGGAATGAACACAGGTTAGCATACTCAGACACAGGACTTAGCGGTAGGTATGTCTCCCAAGGGTGGGTGGCTCCCCTACCTCTAGGAGGCATCGAAAGTGGGAACATCATTTCCTCCTGCTCATCAGAAGTCACCCAGTAACTTACACCCTCAAAGTGTGAAGGACAGAGAATTGTGGATAGAAGAGAATGGCTTCATTGTGGCTCCAAGACAGGTCGACCTGTTCAAACACCAGTCATGAAGGGGACTTGGTCTGATCCTTTCTCAGAGGGAGCACACAGCTAGGAAGGTGATGCCAAGTCATACTAGCTAAACAGTTTGGCCCTACTGGGTGTGTGTTCAGGGTGTGGGTGGGGAAGAGGATCCCTGTTTCTCCCCAGTCCCTCTGATTCAGAACTGCTGGAGCTGTCACTTAAGTCTCAGCTTCAAAGGTAACAGGAGTTATGCCTGGAGCTGTGGGGGTCACTCTGCAGACCTCAGGCCATGCTGACTTGGATGATCTGTACAATGAGGACTTTGAATTGCTGATCCTTAGATACCTTGTAGAGGGTCCTGCTTTGTTTATGGGAAGGATAATCTCAAGGAGTAATAGACAAAATCCTAAAAAAAAAAATTCCTCCTGTGACCCCGTGACTGCAGCTGTGACACTGTACAGAACATTCCAGACAGGATTCAAGCTCTCAGCGGCTGGCTTTAAAAAGGAGCTTACCCTGCATTACCGAGTCCCACACAGTGAGCCTAACCTCCTCCCTCTGAGAGAACTGGGGGTCAGAGGATTGTGTAACCAGGACCCAGAGAGACAGAAAATGGATGCTGCCCTATTCAGGTAGAAGAGCCCTGAGGAGCAGAGTGGCTCCCACCAACAGCAGCAAGAAGAGAAGCCTCAGACAGCCGGAAGGAACTCCCAAAATTACACAGCCCACAGGTCACACCTGTGAGACCCTGCCAGGGAGTCAGCTGGCAGTGCTTACCGTCCCTCCAGAGCTGAGTTCATAAATGAGAGACAGTTTACATGGCTAAGTCTGTGTATAAGATGAAACACATAACCCTGCTTATCAATCTGCTTTTGAAGTTCTATGCCTATATACCAACTTCTTCAGTAATTATAGGAAAAACTTTTGATGAGCAGTGCCAGTGTCAAATAGAGGATGTCTTTCCCAATCTCTTTCTGACATAATCTTGACTTAAGTCCAGGTTTTCTTGTTGGGTTTTATCAAAGGATACCAAATAAAGTCAATGACAATATTTAACAGTGAAGTTGTATTTTAAAAGTTTTGTTTACCAGCAGATTTTATTTGAAGGCATCTTAAATGCCAGAAAGAATGTCTGTCTTCCATTTAATTATACTTCACACCTGTTTCTGAACAGTATTTCAAAAGGGTAATTTGTTACTGAGTGATGTTAAAACTGGAATTGTTACTTTGAAACCATTTAAAAGATTCACAGTGATTGTCTTGTGGTAAAACTGCACAACTGACTTCCTTCTAAACAAAAGAATCTATCCCATCAAACTTCCAAAGCAACAGTGTTCCACTTAGGTAACAACTTTAAGGTAACATACCTGAAGAAAAACATGACAGTGCATGGGTCATACAATTCATACATCTTGTTGAAGTCCGGCACTTCTGTAATATCCACAAGATAAATAACTGCAAAATTTTTAACCTAGAAAGAGATTTTAAAAACCAAAATAAAAAATCATATTGGCTTTCATTTTATAAAAATAAATTAAAGCAAAACAAGACTGTGAAGCTGGGCATTTTTCAACCAGCTATTAAATATTTGTCCCACAGAGCTGACAGGAAAACCACACCATGCTGCCTCAGTTCTGACCAGTGCTACTTACACACTTCCAAGTCACTTAAAAACTAAACTTGTCTCACAGATGTCAAGTTAATAAAGTTCTGCAGAAAATGTCCACAGCCCTCACCCACCTACCAATGAGCCACATACATTTTATAAGTTTGTACTTTGACAAATACTCATTACATGCATTAAATATGCTTGTCCAATTCAACCATTCATTCACATCCATTGCTTTTGCTTTAATGCTTGCAAACACTGTTACTATCCCACATGATAAATTTTCTATAATTCTCAAGTCCAAATTTACTAGTGCAATGTTTTTAAAAAAGGAGACCAAGTCACCTTACATCCCACGCAGTAGCAACTGCAGCTAATATTTTTGCTAAATTCTGCCCCACCTTTTCTTAGTTATATTCTAAAGCTATACCATTTTAACAAAATGTGATCATACTGTGCACGTGTTCAACTACAGGCAGTCTCATATAAATTTCCAAAGACATTTTTGTTTTGTTTTTAAGACAGGCTGGCCTCAACTTGCTATGTAGCCAAGTATGACCTTCTACTTCTGTTCCTCCTGAGTGCTGAGACTACAACATGACATCACTCTTGATTTTCAGTAGCACTGGAGTTGGAACCTGGGGCATTGTGCATGCTAGGTGAGCATTCTAACAGGTTCCACCAAAGACCACTTTTTAGCTGCCTATTATTCCATCAAATGGCTACACCATGTTTTAGCACTCTTTGGCTATTTTCTTCCTGAATTTCTGAGAGTATCAATAATTCCACTACGCACATTGCCTTAAATTTGTGTGCCTATTTCCTAAGGATAAATCTTAAAACAGCCTCAGACACAGAGTGTGATGCGTTCCTTAAAAAATGCTCTGCGTACTATATAACGGTTGAACTTAGACACGCCATAGTTGAACTGTGCCAAGAGTCATTCCTAACCCTAAAACTAAGAAGTGACTCTAGAAAGAGGGTCATTGCAGATGAAGTCAGTCAGGATCAAATGAGGTTAAGGCTAAGAAATGGGCCCCAAGTCCACAGACTGCTCTCTATTTATAGGGACAATGCTGCCTGACAGTGATTGGGAGACATGGGGACTAAAGATGTGCATTCAAACCGAAGACAGCAGTGATAGCTCACTAGTACCAGGAGTGGTACCAACCAACAAAGCAACTGATCTACTTTCCCAATTTCCATTTTAAAAGGATTAAACTGATTGCCCTGGATATGTGCACAGCTGCGGGGTTTGCTCAGCATGCATGAGGAGGTCTGAGAACAACTTCAGGAGTCAGTTTTCTCCTTTCACCCACAGAGATGTTCTAAGCACTGAACTCAGCTCATCTGAGCCATCGTGCTGCACACCCCACCCACCCACTCTTTGACACATTATTTTATTTTATGATCGAAAGAACCAAGCAAGTTGCCCTCAGAGAAAGTAACTCATTAGTGGCACAAGGTCATAGAAGAATGTTATCTCCTAGCCCGACTCCACTTTCTTTCCTAAATTGCTTTAACATCCCTGAGGTGTCAATAACTGTTGACTTGTTATTGCTTTCCTTAGCTGAAGACTAGAGCTTGCTCGACAGGTAAGGGCTTGCCATCAAGCCTGACCACCTCAGGACAAGGCTACATGACAAAGGGAATGCAAATACACATACAGAACCTGTTCATTTTGGTTTGTCTGAGATACGAGCTTAGATAGGATGACCTCACATTTTCTGTTGCCCCAGGGAACCTTGAGGTTGTGATCCTTCTGCTTCAGCCTCTTGAATACTGGGATTACAGGTGTGTACCAACCTCACCTAGCTATGAATAGCTTGGAGCTTTTTTTTCATTTTGTGGCACTGGATTGAACCTAGGGCCTCATGTCTACCAAGCAAGCATATTACCACTGACCTTTAGAATTTTGAAATAGGGATTCACCATTATGCCCATATCCCTTATTTCTTAATGATAAAACTGACCAGTTGGTCCGGGCATAATCTAGTGACAGTTTGCTGCATGTGCAAGGTCCTAGGTTCAATCCCCAGTATTTTCCCCCATCAAGCCACCTGCAAAAAAACCAAAAAGAACAAACTCTCACCTTACCAGCTGGGGAATGTAGGCGAGTGGCACACTTGCACAGCAGATGCAATGCCCTGGAGTGGATTCCCACAACACAAAAACAAAGCCCACCCAGAAGTCCAGTTATGGTGAATAGCATGGCACCTGAGATCTGCTTCCGATGGAAGGGCTAGAGGCAAACGAGAGCGCCACGCTGACAGTGTGACAGGCATTAGCTGCACTCTAGTTATTTCGAAGATTAGCAAGGAAATTAAACCTAGCCCACGAAGTGGCAGAGCTACGCCTGACAAGGACTCCACTCGTCTCCAGCTTTCGTGGAGATCTTAAACGTGGCACACGGTGCACTATGTATGTGTGTGCTCCACTGTCCACACGCCTTGGCACATAAGGAGTAGGTGGTGTGCACATGAGGGATGTGTGTACATCACCATCTGCACATTATGGCGCACAAGGGATACTTTCATATTAATCAGGAGTAACACTGCACCCTCACATATCACGCACACCTTAGCTGGAGCTCACTCTCACATCTCACTCCCATCATATCCACAGTGAAACTATTAGCTAGGTTGCCAGGACGTAGCTTTCATAGTAAACACATTCTATTACAGTTTTATTTAAAAATAAAATGGCCACTACAGAAGCAGGTGGAGGCCATGGAATCATCAGGTTAGGAATGGAGGCTGTGTTCTGTTTTCTAACTGACTCCATGTCAAACATATACAGTTAAGTAACAACCAAACAACCATTTAAACATGGGGGCATTTAGTGGATAAACATCAACCTGTTTGAAGACACAAATGTTTTCCTTTCTTCAAGCTTACTCTGGCCCATCATTAAACGAAGACTATGTCAAACAGAGTGTAAGGACTTTCGTAACATTTCAGGGCAGACTGGCTCAAAGTGTCTAAGAACCTACCACATACAAGGAACTCCCCCCTCATGAATTCTAATTCTTTCAATAATCCTGAGGACCTTGTTAGTGCTTCACATACAGAGAAGTTAAGCCTCAAAAAGATTCCGTGGCACCAAACCCCATGGAAAAGAGCAGAACTGAAAGTGGACCCAGGTCTGTCACAAATGCCTCTAGATGAGATTTCCTGAGCGGAGTCATGAGGAAACTGTTCTGCTTGAAAAGGCAGACACAGAACTTTGGAGTGTGGAAGTCACCCAGGCAACGAGAACTCCACCTATAGACAAAGACACAGCTGGCTGGTGGCGGTGGCTTTTTGAGCCTGTAATCTCAAAATATAGGAGGCAGAGGCAGGCAGATCTTTGTGAGCTCAAGGCCAGTCTAGCCTACAGAGTTCCAGGACAGCAATGTTACATACAGAATGTATGTAACAGAATGTTACATACAGAAACCCTGTCTCAAAAAACAAAAACCAAAGAAAACAAAATAGAAAAGCAATAAAAAGGCTAAGACACAAGAGAGCAGCTATAAATTAGGGCTCTCTCCTTGCAGGGCCAATCTAGTAGTTAGTACAAAATGAGCAAACTCAGCATGTGGACACTGGCTCTAAGGTAGTGCTTGGCATGGACCTGAGGCTGGGCTGGAGATGAGCACCTCGCCGCCACCATTTGCTTCCAGCTGGTGTTGATGCTGGGACTTCAGTATTAGTGTAGAAGCCCTCTACAGTGGGCAGCATGAAAGGGCTGGTCACAGCGTAACAGTGTATGCAGGATCAGAAATCTACCATGGTGACAGACTCAATGCTTAGCGTGTGTCAGGCTGCCACTGGAATCTCTGGACATCAAAACCCAACCAATAAAAAGGCACCTGTGTTGAGGTCACCCTCAAGTCAGACAAGCCTAAAAAGCTCTGTGGTTGACTCTGGACAGTCACAGACAACAGGGCAAAAACAGGGGAAAGCTGCATTCAAAACTCTAAGGAAGAGTATCAATCATGGACAACTCTGAGATGAGGAAGTCCGTGGGAGACGAGAGGAAGGGATGGATAGGTGGGTAGGGTAGGGAGTATCTCTGTTCTATGGGATGGAAAGATGTGTGCTTAACAGTGAACATGTTTTCTCATGGTCCTAGAGGACACTGAGATGAGGGACTAAGGTAAAAACATTTACAAATAAAAGCTCAATTTCCTGGCAAGAATTTTTTCTTTTTTAAGACAAGGTCTTACTATGTAGTCCCAGCAGACCCAGAACTCACTCCGTAGCTCAGACTGGCTTGGAACTCAACATTTGCCTACCTCTAGCTCCAGAGCTGGGATCAAAGGGGTATGTTACCACACTGGCTTACTCTGCCCAATTTTAATGGCCTGTCAACATATTAAGTGTCATAAAGCAGAAATACTCTAACACTTCATATGCATTACAACAAAGTTAAAATTAAATTATCAGTAATGGAAAGACTAACTTGCCTTCTCCAATCCAATGAACAGTCACAGCAGTTTTCAGAGTGGGGATTTATTTAGAGCCTATACTCTCCAGTCCCCCCAATACAGAAACTGATAAAGAGGAACCATGTTCTCTCAAAAATGAAAACCTCACCTGTTTTATAAATACTCTATTTCAATAATTTAACATATTTTCCACACTACATGCTGGTCTATAGTTAAACTTTTTAAAGGGCCTCTTCCCTGTTCTCCACTGAATCAGGAAATGGCAGGTCATCCAGAAGTAGCCAGACATATATACTAAGTGACATCACAGTTCCTTTTATCTCCCTTTGCATCACAAGTCTTCAACCTAGAGCCCCATAAGGGCGGAATTCGTTACCTCCACTGAGGTGGCCTTGAGACCAAGTAAAGCACTAGGTAAGAACCAATGAATTCTCACAACAAAAGTATACTCCTTTTTTAATATTTTTATTTTTTCAGGTTAGATTGCAATTTAATTTCTGCTTGTCCTTTCCTTAAGATCTCCAAATTATGCTTTCGTGGAAGTCCAATACCTACCACCTTCTCCCACTGGGAAAGGGAACATTCTTCTTCAAAAAGAGGGAAGGCAGGGCAGGGCAAAGGCAGTTTCCAGAGAAAGCAAGGGTAAGCAATTTCCACCAGATAGGGGCTAAGGGCATAAGAACTAACTTGATTGTCCTGCCTATTCCAAGAAATAAAACCCAGAAAATAATGGCAAATGCTGAAAGCTGGGGATCTTCTTGAATTGTCCCCACTTCCTGCTTGGCATTCAAGGAGGAAACCTGCAAGATACACACAATCAGTGCAGTAGTAAACAGGGTACGAGGGCAGCATAGAAGCCAAGAAAGGTGCTGCCGTGGCAGTCCTCAAGCTTCCCCGGCTCCTGCACAGCAGGTCCTGTGTGCAGATGTCCCGTCATGATCACATAGGTTAGTTTTATGTGGAAGGCTGCTGCTAAGCACGAAAATGAGAAGGCACTGGGGTCACTGTGAGATGACCCTAGAGCACGTAGTGCAGATCACAGCAAGCACAGGGTTCCCACGAAAAAATGTGGCTAAAATACGAGGACCTGTAATGCTCAAGCAGGGCCTAGGCAGTAGGGTCCAAGCCCTGCAAGCTGTCCTTGCTGTCACTGCCGCTGTCATCTCCACCCAGGTTCTCCTGCTGACAAGCTCCTTCAGAACCAGGGAGTGTGCTGCCCTGGTTCTCCTGGTTCTCTCTGGAACCCAGCAACACGTATTTGCTCTTCTTCAGCACCATCTGGCGTCTCAGCTCATCTGCCATCTGTGAGAGGTCTCTCTTCATAGCGTACGCATCTTCTCCATCTGCATAGTACTTGGGCTCCACCTCACTAACCTGGAAGTTCAGGGTGTTGGAATACAGGTGCAGGGCTGCTCGGTTGCTCTTCCTGACATGCAGGGACACATACTTGGCACTGAAGTTCTCAATCATAGCCCGTGAGGCCTGATCCATCAGCTTCTGGGCCAGGCCAAGGCGCCGGTGGGAGCGTTTCACAGCCAGTGAAGTGATGTGTCCATGAGGGACATCATCAGGATCCTCTTCCATTTTGGCAAGGACATAACCCACAATCTTCCCATCTTCATCCTCAGCAATGTAGGAGAGTTGGGGCCAAGAGAGGCCATGATAGAAATAGTACTTCATCTGGTAGTTCTCAGGAAGGCAAAGGAGGTTGCAGTGTTGCATGTTCATCAGGTCATCTGGCCGAGCACGGCGGATGTTCATATTGGCGGCAGATAGGCCTGTCAGACTCGGGAGAACCAGAGAGGATGCCACGGAGCACAAGCGACACCAACACCGTTTGCCTCGAGGAATTGACACAAAGGTGTATTTCAAAACTCAAGAAACACAGCACTGTCATTACAAATGTATCTTTGAAGAATATGGATTTAACAGATAGTCCTGGCTATGCAGCCTTAACGTAACTACACAATCTTAATTTTGTACTCAAGCGTTGAGAGGCTCTCATCCAACAAGACCTTGGGAGCAGGGCCTTGACCAAGACTGAAATCCTTTTTGTGAGGATGGGGCCTCTGCTTATTTGTATGGCAGGTAGGTAAGAAAGTACCAGCACAGCATCAGACGTCCTGGGCCTGTGCTAACTCCCGAGCCTTCCTGGATTCTATCTGCAACAGCTGTGTGTGCCATTTCAAAGCAGTGGCTGCTTGGACTCTGGCTCATGCTTGCATGTGGGCTAAAATATAAATCAGCAGCACGGTTTCTCCTCTCACTGTCCATCCATTTGCCAATTTGTAGTTCACTAAAATTTTCACCTGTTTTACATACTGAAATTAAAGTAGATGTCCACTATTTTTCCTCCAATAACCATTTTGAAAATCTAAAGCTAAACGGGAAAACATTGCTTTGTATATGCCCCGTATGTTTATTTCCCACAAGCTGGAATTCAGAAAGCATGGGTACATCTCTATGTGCTTCCCAGCAAGCACGTACCTGAGTCAGGGAACTCTTCCACATCACAACACTTGCCTATCATACTTTCACCACTCGTAGAAACCTTTACATTCGCCTGCCTAGACCCACAACAGCTTCATTAGCACTCTCACCACAAGGTAGCAGAGGCTGTCCAACCAGCTCATGAAGTGCCTGGCTGAAGCCTACATGTTCTGTCAGTGCCAGCCCCAAACCACTGTCAGCTACTGGGCCATTCAAAACCCACAGCTTGTGTCTGAGACTCATCCAGCTGAGCGCTGACTTCTAAAAACCAAACTCAATCCCTACTGTCACGCCTGAAACAGGCTCCCTAATACCCCTTAAGCATTGTCATGTTTGCATCTGTATGCATAATATGTATACATACAGTACATATATTCTGTGGCACACGTGTGGAGGTCAGGGAACTTGTGGACTTGGCTCTTTCCTTGACCTTGATGTGGGTTCCTGTGTGGCCCCACTCCCAGCCACGCTGACAGGAAACTGCATGTGAAGCTCATGCCTCCATTTGCTGAGCCATCTCACCAGCCACAATATATGTGTTCGTTACTTTGAGAACACACTTTCACATGTCAATATATCCCTCAGAGATTTTAAATGCCACCTGCATGGGCTTTTTAACACACAAAAATTGTGCCACTATTTTTGCATGTCACAGTATTAAGAATACTGATCCCTAAAGCACTTTTGTTACAAAGTAGATTCCTACCTGATAGGAAGAAATCACAGGTATATGAAAGTCTCTCTGTAAAACTGCACGAAATCATTTTACAGAGAATATACTCAGTAATCTCTAGATCTTTAAGTGTATCTGCTCCCTACCACTTTCTTCCTTATAATATTTACCTCAAAACTAGCCCAGCCTCAGGCAGAGGTGGCGCTGTGAGAGGAAGAAGCACACTGGCTAATGCAACACATTACAGGAGAAACGGGACACTCAAGTCCGGCCTGAACACACAAACTTTTACTCACTTTAAAACAGCTGGGATATCCAAACAGGACTCAAACAAGATGAGGAAGATCTCCCACTATCTTCCATTTCTGCGGAGGGAGATTTTTAAATAGTTATACTGTTCTTTATACTAAAATCTTAAATTTCAAAAATTTCTGTTCCCCCAGAGTTTCCAGAATTATGAATACTTTGCCATTATACTTAGAAAGCAAAACTTTAATAGTTGTTTTATTTTATTACATTTTTAATTACTATGCTAAAACATAGTATTAAAGTTTATTAAGGGCATGGAAGAGACTGCTCAGTGGTTAAAGAGCTTGCAGGGGCCAAGTTCAAATCCTCAGAAACCCAAGAAGGCATGGTGGCCTATCTGTAATTCTAGTCTTGGGAGATGAAAGACTCCAGTTCCCTAGAGCAAGCTGCCTAGCAAGACTAGCCTTACTGGCAAGCTCTAGTTTTAAGGAAAGACCCTGCCTCAATGAATAACGAGGCAGAAGAGGAACTGAGGATGACTTCTGGAGGGCACTTGTCTAGCATGCCAGCAGCACAAAGTTTTAAAAAGTGAGGGCATTATTAAGAAGGCAATCAAACTTTTAGAGGAAGGGGGGGGAAGCAATTTGCCAGGTATAGTAGCACACATCTTTAATACTAGCACTCAGAAAGGCAGAGGTAGGAGGCTCGATGTGAGTCTGAGGTCGGCCTGGTCTAAAATGTGATTCCAGGACAGTGCAAGCTACATAGAGAAACCCTGTCTCAGGAAAAAAACAAAACAAAAGAAAAAAAAGAAAAGCAATTTTAAAGCCTTAAGAAAATATTTTTAAAGGAGACTAATTAATGAGCCCAATAGTAAATACAATGCATGTCTAGAACTGACAGGCACCAACTGCAGCTGACAGTACAATGAAAAGAGAACACGTGTGGCAAATCCTAAGCTCTGTTTAGCTGGGAAAAGCCAAGGGCCTCGCTCCCAGCCATCTGGACAGGTGAAGCCCGTGAGGCTCATGCCACCTTCAGGTTAGGACTATTTAGAACAGGTGTCCCCATCCGCTGCAGACTCAACAGAACGAACTTGCTTTTAGTGATGCTTCGGTGAGGTTCAGCATTTGCCTTTGTCTAAGGGACCCAACCACCTTACCCTTACCTCTTGCCCCTGACTGGTAGGACAGCCAGCATGGAAGAGAAACGCTGCCTGCCCTATCCTTAGCCACACCCTCAAGGCTTCACAGTCCTGGAGTGCAAGAGGAACAGGCCAGGGATGGCTGAGCAGCCCGATCCCCACTGAGGGGTTCCTCAACTCCCTGGGCCTCAGCCTAGAACAACAGGGTATATAGAAGCACTACCAAACACACCTGTGATATAACTGGGTGTTGGAACTGTCCTCCCTTGTTCTCTCCTAAATATGAAAGCAGAAAGCAACCAACCCATGGAACACCATCAGTGTTGCCTCTGCTGCATATGACGTTCCTAGGTCTTACTCCATGGAATTTCTTTGGTATGGTGATTGTGGCTCAGGGGTATGACACCTGCCTGGTGCCCAAGGCCTGGCTTCAATTACAGCACAAGTAAATGAAGTGATAATCCTATAGGAGTCATTTGAAAGGTAAGAATTACTTTAAACCAGCTTCCATTAGTATTTGTGAGAGGAAAAACACTTTCAGCATTTCTTTAAAACAAATTTTCAAGCTAGGAAAGGTGGCAAACGCCTTTAATCCTATCACTGGGAGGTGGAGGCCAAGGCAGGTATTTGACTCTGAGGTCAACAGACTTCTAGGCCTGGTCTATACGGGTTCCAAGGCTACTTTAGGGAGGCCCTGTCTCAAAACAAAACAAAAACAAACAAAAAACACAAACAAACATACCAGCAAAAACCCAACCAAACAAAAAACACAACAAAAGAATATTTAAATTACTTATGGAATAATATCATGAAATATTTTATTACTTTACTGTTTTTTCCATTTGCCTTATTGCTACAATTACAGAAACCTAAGTCATTCCAAAACTGGTCAAAAGGAATTCACAGAAAGAGTGTAGGTACTGCCACCCAGCTTATAAATGGGAAAATTAATAACACCAATTCTACCCAAACACAACTCTAACTTTCTCCTAACACTTTTTGTATTTGAATACCTGCAAGCTACAAATTAGACAACTTACAAAGTACTTGGAGGTTGCCTATCATCCCAGGACTTGTGTTGAGGCAGGGAGAAAGTCAGTCCAAAGTCACCCTGGGCTACCTAATAAATCTGTTTTCCCTTTCTCCCCAAAAGGATTAAAAAAAAAAAAAGGCTAAAAAAGTCACAACCTAGAAGTTGTTTGACAAATACAGTAAATAATGTACCACGAAAAGGCCAATCCTGTTAAATTAAGCTTTTTAAGTAAGCTCCAGAACCCCAACAAAGCCTGCAAATTCATTCTGTTCACTATGCACACTTGATACGCTAACTTCCTTTTTGAGACTGGGTCTTATACAGTCCTGACTGGCCTGGAGCTCAGAAAGGTAAGTCTGCCTCAGCTTCCAGAGTGCTGGGACCAAATTCTCATTCCATCGCACATGGCCCCGGTAAATTCTTTTAAAATCGATTACATACAAAAGCGATCCCAGTGCAATCCCCCTCCCCAATCATCAGAGCAACAGAATTCATCATCCCAATAAGTCCCTTACTTTAGGAGGCAAATCATAAATCCCTTCCAATTTTGGGAAACCCTGACCACTTCCGGCACAAACCTTCCCCGTACACGAACCCCAGGTTCTCTCTCTGTGGGTCTACGCGTCGGCATGGCACCCGGGACTCGGGTGCGTCCAAACCGCGTTGCCGGGCCCAGCAGAGCGAACACTGCACGCGTTTTACCTTCTCGGCGATGCTGTACAGAACCTCGTCCATCTTCATGCAAGTGGGGTCCCAGTCGTGTCCGAAACGAATGACGACCACGCGGTCCTCCTCCGAAAGAATGGCCTGGTCTACCTGCCAGCCATTGTGCAGATGCGGAAGCATGTACGACATCTTGAGCAGTCCCGCGCGGCCGGACGCCGCGAGCTGCCTGTGGGTGCAGAGAACTGTGAGCTGCGACCCCACCCGCATCCCGGGACCCCATCGCGCACCCCAGAACCTCTCTCCGCCTAAGGCCCCGCTGCAGACCGCGCGGGCCGCCGCCACCCGCAAGCCACCACGCCGGCTCCGGGCCCCAAGTCCACCTAGAGCCTCGGCTCGCTCCGGGACCACACCCCGAGTCTCCATGTCCACAGGAGCCGTCTCCCGGCGGCCCCAGCCCCACGGGGCCACGCCGGGCGACCTCTAACCTCGTGTGAGCCCACGCGGCCGGACCACCGAGTCCTCCTCGCAGTCCTGGCGCCTCCCGCGCCGGTACGTGCTGACGTTTTCTCTTCAGCGCTGCTGCGCAGGCGCACGCCTGCCCTGCGCGCGTGCGCGGTGGGGACGCGGTCCCGGTCGCCCCCGCGCGGGCGGCAGGGTACGCTGGTTTAAGTTGTCCAGAGTGCATCAGATAATACCGGTGCACATAAAAAAAAAAAAAAATACAAACAAACCAAGAAATTATTAACAGAAAACCGAACAGGTCCAGTTTCCAGCACCCATGTGTCAGCTAACAAAGGTCCCTAACTCCAGTTCCGGGGGTCCAACATTCTTGGTCTTCAGGCACCAGGCATAAACACTGCACTTAACACAAGCACAGGCAAAAACATTCATACCCATAAAATAACAATAAATCTCTTTAATTGAGTTCAAGTTCATTGTTGCGCTGCATAGTATGTTTGAGGCCAGTCAGAGATACATAAGATCCTGTCTCAGAACTAAATAAAAATAATTTTAAAAAATTCCAAAAACGGTTGTTTCCCATTTCCTTATTCCTGCAGCTCTGGCAATCACTAATCTATAATGCTGCTTGCAGACTCACCTACTTACTCTAGACGTGTATAGGATCCTGCCTAGCTGGTTTCTCAAGTCTAGCTAGCTTCATGTTCTAAAGTTTCATACATCAGTGTTTCCCCTTATCACCTTTTAATATTAAATAACAGAAATACCATTATTTACTATTTGTCCACTAGTTCATTGGCATATAGGTTCTACCACCCCTTATTGAAAATTGGTTTTTTTTCCTACGTAATATATCCTGACTACAATTTCTCCTTCCTCTATTCTGTCAAGTTCCTCTCCAGCTCCCCATCTGATCCACTCTCTTCCCTTTCTGTCTCTCATTAGGAAAGAACAGGCTTCTAAGAGATAATATTAAAAAATGACAAAATAAAACATGATAATATAAAACAGTCACACCAAATGTGGACAGGAAAAATGGGCAGAAGGGAAAGAGAAGTCATGAGAATTAGAGGCTCTCTTGTTCATCCACTCAGGAATTCCATAAAAACATTAAACTGGAAGCCATGGTATATGTGCAGAGGGCCTGGTGCAGGCCCTGTGCATGCTGCCGCAGTCTCTGTAAGTTCATATGAGCGTTGTTCATTGTAATTTAAGAGGGCCTTGTTTAATTGGTGTCCTCCATCCTCTTCGTATATGTTCATACCTAGCTGTTTTCTCAAGTTTAGAAGCTTTCTTGGAGACTCAGCACCTCTGCGGAGGGATGCCCAGCATTGTTAGCAAGTGCAGCCAAGACCCAAAAGTCTCCAACTCATTAAACACCTTGTATTGTATGGGGGTGGGGGTGGGGTGGGGGTCGTGTGTCTCTTAGCTACTTCATCTTGTTTAAAACAATGATGAAGGACATGTTTTGACTCAGATGGTGCCATTTTGAGTGCAAACAGAGAAACACAGAATGACTCTGAATCTTATTGGCTCACATAGACACTAACAACTATTTGGCACCAAAGACACAGACTGATAAATAACATTTCTATAACTGAAAAAGAGATCAGATGCAAATGTATCAAAGTAAATTGGGAACACATGGGCACAGTGGCTTATTAAGACAGTCTCAGAAAAACCAGGCCTAAGAAAGAACAGAACAGACTAAAGAGTAGGCAACAATCCCACTTGACCCCCATAGCCAAAAGGACATCTGAAATAATGATGGCAATAGCTACAGCCCTTCTGACATGTCCCTGGGAGATCTAGTGTGTGCTTCAAGTGGTTAACAGGCAAGGAACTCCTGGATGCCTGTGTCACCTTCATTGCAGCACAAATCTCATTGCTTGGTGGGGCCCAATACAACTGTGATCCTCTGTCCTTCGGCTATTCTGTCTGGACACTAACCTTGCATCTTGTCGCTATAATTCTTTGTCTTGCTTTCTGCAGACCAGTGTGTCTGTGACTCCGTTCTAATCTTCAGGTCAGCTCAGACTTTCATACCCGAGACCCTGCAGGTCAGCTCTGAAATTCCAGCAGGTTTCCAACATGCTTTCTTATCTTTTTTAGCTACTTGCAGTGAGGACTCTTTCCGTATCAGCCATTCGCTTCTGTCTCCAGGAAGGCCTCTTTCAACTGTGGGATCTCTTTAAAGCTTTTGTAGCCTTTGTTAACCTACATGCACACGTGTATTCACACACACACACACACACAAACATACACACACACGGGTACATATGTTATGTGCATGGTGTAATGTGTGATTGAAGAGTTATTGAGACTGGAGTAAAAGTATAAGCAATAAGCCAATAAACTATTGGAAACCAAGAGTATTTGGTAACGAGTAAACAGCAAAACTAATATAGCTGTGGCTCTATTGTTATTCAATAACCTCTGACCTTGTGGGAAGACACAGGCTTTTCATCTGTTTCTGGTACAGTGTTCACAGCTCTTTGCAGATGACTCTCGGAGTTCTGTCAACGACTTGAGTCTTTCAGGTGACTTGGGAGTGGTGACTTGGTAGGGTAGGCTGGGACAGGACATTGTAAATACTGACAGCAGAATGCATCAGTTACTGTTATTTACTGTTATTACTGTTATTGCTGCTTAGTCTTGAAGGAGGATGGCAGGCTACATTTTATTTATATTTTTATTTTAGATATATAGTCTTTGAGTGACCGATGTACTGACTTACATACAGAGTTAAGCAGGAACCTGGCCCATAGTTTTATAACAAAAGAGAGAAATGTAAAATGCAGGCAGGGATGCCAGTTTTCATCCTGCTCTTTGTTACCTTGTGGGCCTAAGAGTGATGTTAGCACGTGTTAGCAAAAGCAGTGTCTATGTGCCGATTATAAAGCAAACCCTCAGCCCCCCTTTCCCAAGAAAACCACAGGTGTGTATCACCCTGCCCCGTGTTCAGTTTTATACTTTTGAGCAAGTTTGATCACCATACCTTTTCATCTCCTAGTATCTATACTAGGAGGTGAATTTAGATGGAACTATTTAAAGCAGAACTTAGCTAGATCCATTTTTCTATTCATTTTTCACTGATACAGTATCTTGACGCTGAAGCTTTGTCCCAAACTCCTAACACATTTGATCACCAATATTCATATGGAAGACTTATTCCATATACCAGCATTCCCATAGTACAATTGAGTTTCATCACAGAGCAAGTTATTAAGAATTATAAGCAATTTTCTTTTTCTTTTCTTTTTTTTTTCTCTGAGATCTAATTCTGTAGCTCTACCAGGCCCTTTAAGGAATCCTCTTACCTCAGCCTTCCAACTATGAGTGACCACAAATGGCTGTAGGCTATCACTTGTCTGTTTACTATATGTTACTATGCACAAATGTTGCTACATGTAGCTTTGATTTTATTTGGGGGAGGACTCCAAGTTTGTTTGGACTGTGAGGGTGTGATAGTCAGCCCTAACCTCATGGCACTGTGTTTTTGCCTCCCTAGAAATAAATGGTTCTATCCCAGTCATTAGAGTACTCAGACCTGAGTAATAATTTACACAGGTTCCCTGTGATGGCTGAAAACCGCTTAATATGGCGCCAGGATCCCGTAAGGACTGTTGACTTTTGCTCTGGAATGCCTAGGAGATCCTGGTGGCCTGTGAGATAAGAAATAATTGACTGTGAGATAGTAACAGCTGCCTCTGCTTCTGTACAGCTTGCTTATCACTGTGGGGAAGTGTAGGCTTAGATTTTCCCAAAACCTACTTTATTTAGGGTTCTTAAACGCTTCTACCTCCTTTCCAGCCCACTGACCAGAGGTAGGGGAGAAAGAAAGTTGTTAGAAAAAATGGGGTTGTGGACCATGATAGACATAGTTCCTTGGAGTGATTCCACTCCTTGTTGTCCAGATATCAGAAGCCCAGTCAATTAGCCCACACCAAATGGCAACACCAATCAACAACAGCAGCATGATTCAGCAGAAATGGCAAGAATCCGCAGAAATCAGAACAAGTCAGTGAGAGCAGCAAGACTCAGCCGGAGTGCCATGAGAAGTTCTCTAGAGCGTTTCTCTTTGCATTGTCTCTCTGTCTGTGACCTTCTATTTATCCCTTCTCAGGATCCTCACAGGCTGTTAAAAACCACACCCCTTGCACAAAACAGCTTTCAGCAAAACATCATGAACCCTCTCACATATACCTTTTCAGCTGACCAAGGTCATGTGTCCTCTCATGTGTCTGTTTTCATCTGGGGATGAACCAAAAACGTTTCCACATCCCATAGTTGGGACCAAAACGAACAAACAAAAACACATAAAAGAAACCAAACTTTCTTACAGGAAAGGGATGATGAAATGGTCTCAGTGTTTCTCTGTGCAGCCCTGGCTGTCCTGAAACGCACTCTGTAGACCAGACTGGCCTCAAACTCAGAGATCTGCCTGCCTCTTCTTCTGACTCTCAAGTGCTGGGATTAAAGGCATGCACCTCACTGCCCAGTGAAATGGTCTTTTTATTATTATGAAGCAGGAAAGAAATAAACAGCTGAGGGAAGTGAAATAGTTTCCTGCCTGGCTGAGGATTCCATGGATAGTGGTAAAGCACACCCTTTCTGACGTCTGTCTTAAAGAACCCACCTAACCTAACTTTCATGCCATTTGGCATTAATGCCTCCATCTTTCTGCTAGCAGTAAGAATAAACTAATTTAATCTAAATTTGGATTGAGTATGTCTTTGGTCTTTCCCGGTGGATTCGAACGCCAAAGAAGGACACAGCCAATCACTCTGCTCACATGCTTGTGCTGTGGTTGTTTTCCAGTGTGCTGCCCTGCAGCAGGCCCTTCAGCGGATGTGGGAAAACATCAGTGCTACTCGGAATGGTTCACTCCCTACTGACATGGAATAAGGCAGAAAAGGCCAATGACTAGGTTCTGATTCCTTGACTTTTCTGTGTATGTGAGATTACTTAAAGCACTGCACCTACTGACTATCGTTTACTTCCCTTGCTACCTGGAATAGAATGACCTGGAGAAAGAGTTGAAAGAATAGCCCACCACCCTTAAAAACTGACGACGACGAAAGCCCAGCCCGCAAACAGAAGGTTTAAATAAAAACACTAGGCTTGTTTGTTTTGTTTTGTCTTGTTCTGTTTGAGATAGGGTTTCTCTGTGTAGCCTTGGCTGTCCTGGGCTTGCTTTGTAGACCAGGCTGGCCTGGAACTCACATAGATCTACCTGTCTCTCTCCTTACTGCTAGGATTACAGGCCTGAGCCACAAGGCTTGTTTTTAATTTGAATTTGGGTGAAAACTCTGGGCTAGATCTACTAATTTCCTGATGGATTACCTTTCTTCTTGTTAAAAATTGGACACATCCCTGTACTAAATTTTCTCCCCACTGATGAAATGAGTGCTTATTTGAGTTGGGTTGAGGGAACACGACAGGGAAAAAGTAGAGCAGGAAAACTAACGGTAGTAATGAAGAGAATGGAGTCCTCGGCAGACTGCAGAGGAGTTAGGCTCTTCTCCTTTCCATCTCCTCTCCAAAGTGCCTGGATGAGACATCTTAGTTTTTCACTTTTAAAACAATCATAAAATACCAGAGACATTCTTATCTTGATGACCACCATATCCTGGTTCCATACACGGCGCATTGCATATCTGAGTCATGTTAAGCTTAACTGTCTCCTCGAACATTTGTTCCTTGATTAGTGGTAAAACGATTTAAAAAAAAAGCCAATCAAATAAACAAACAAAAACCCTTCTTGCTTTTTGAAATGCACACTACAGTATTGTCACCATGACCCTGCTTTAAAATTAGCTGGGTGGGGCTGCAGAGGTAAACTGTTTCAGGCACTTTGCTGCTCTTCCGGAGAGGAGTGCTGGGTTTCCAGCAACGGGTCGTGTGCAATTCTCCACTTTCTTAACTCCGGCCGGCTCCAGGGTATGGCACGCCCTTCCCTGGCTTCGGGCAGCACCTGCCTTTACGTGTATGTTCCCACAGGCTCATTCATATAAGTAAACAATAAAATAAGTGTACGGTGGGGGAAAATAAAGCTACGTGGTTGGGGCCCCTGGCTACACAGCACACCGTGGGCGCCCCGCCCACAATGCAGTCATAACCCTGCGCCGCGGCCCCGCCCACATGTCAGGTTAGCCCCGCCCACGCACGGCCGAGGCCTTCCCGTTACCCGGCTGCGGGTCACCGCAGTCCTGCGCCCACTCGTGCTTGCGGGCCGCGCGCTCGGAGGAATGTGGGCCGGGGTCGCGGGGCTGTGGGGCTCCTGCGCGCGGCTGCAGGCCCTACGGGGCCGCCAAGGGGCCGTGCTTCTTCCCGGCCGCGCGCGGGCCCTGCATACCTCGGTCGCCTCCTGTGGCAGCAAGAACTTGCTCAAGAAATTTGCCTCCAAAACCAGGTATGCACCGTCCAGGATCCGCTGCGGGCTGGGCGCCTGGTGCACGGTTGAATGGAGTCGGTTTCTACAGGGAGCAGATGTCCACGAGGGCCTGGGCCGAGAGCGTGGGGACAGATGTCTGTGAGGACGAGGGCAGTGTTACCTATATTCATGTTCGAAGATGATTATTGGCAGATCACCTGCAGTTTGATCTTGGGCACTTTTCACGTTCTCACCACACTTTCAGGTTGTTTTTTTTTTTTTTTTTTGTACAGTCTTGAGCCTCCTGAAGCTTCACATTGCATAAAATTTGTCTTAATTACATAGTTTTAGTAATAAAGATATGATAAAATGCTTTGATTTCACCCAGCAGTGGCAGTGCACGCCTTTAAACCCCAGCGCTCAGGAGGCAGACACAGGAGGGTTTCTTGAGTTCAAGGCCGGCCTGGTCTATAACGTGAGTTCTCGATAGTCAGGGCTAAGCAGAGAAACCTGTCTCCAAAAACAAAACAAGAAAAAAAGTTTTGATTTCCACACCCTCATAGGGTGTGGTAAGGGTGGGAACCAGCTTATATTTGGGGACGGGGTTTATTAAACGACTTTACAGGTTTATGAAGCAGTGCATGGTGATTATAAGTGGGTAGTGGACTTGAGAAAGTAACAGAGGAGGAGCACCATTTTATCCTGTCTTATCAAGCGCATACATAGCCAGTGTGCGTCCCACAGTTCTGGGATGTCAGGTGTTCCTTTGGCCATTTTTGGTAGGAAGTGGCTGTGCGTAGTTTCTGACATTAAGAGGTGAGGAATTCTTTGTGGGTGATGTACCCCCTTCACTTATTAACCCATTCATTACTGTGCAGTTGTGGCTATCAACGATTGTTTTATTTTGCTCAAAGTGTTCCATCTTTGGCCATCAGCAGCCTCTCAACCCTTTGTTCTTTTGACATGCGCCATATTTTTTAGCAGTTTCTTACTTTGTGGCACATCAAGATGTCTTAAGCTCACCTTACATATGCCCCTCTCAACCCTAAGACTCAGCCATTCTCATGAGGAGCCCAGGTTACTGGAAGGTGCTGGAAAACATAGTCTGGGAGCCAGCTGTGTTCGCTTTTATTGGTATATGTGGCCTTTGGTCCCTCTACTTCCAAGCATTTTGTACCTATCTGAAGCATTTGTCTTCTTTCCCTACTCTCCTGGCACACCCTTCTGTTAAGTGAAGCTTCCCTCTATTTCCTAAGTGTTCAGTGGAGCACATCTGAATCATCAACCTTTAGCTTCGTGAGTTGGATACAAAAATCTAAAGGCCTGTCTGTCCTTCCACTGTAGATAGACACACAAGTCAAGGTTACAGGGCTGTGTTAGATGCCTGTGTCCTACCCCCACAGCCATGTTGTTGTCCATTAAACTTCAGTGCTTGTTAGGTTCCCATTAACATGCCCAGTGAAAGCACCCTGCACCTGAAGAGTCATAGCCTCTGGCATAGTGCATGCAGCTCTTTATTCTTAACTTTCCAAAACTATCCCATTTAATACTTAAAAAAAAAGAGCCCCCACTTTTAAATATTTATTTTATAGTTATGAGTTTGTGTGTGTGTGTGTGTGTGTTTGTGTTTGTGTATGTATGTGGTTTTTTTTGGGGGGGGGGACAGGGTTTCTCTGTATAACAGCCCTGGCTGTCCTGGAACTCATTCTGTAGACCAGGCTGGCCTCTAACTCACAAAGATCCATGCCTGTCTCTCCTCTTGGGTGTTGGGTTTAAAGGTATGTGCTGCCACCACTTGGCCTATGTGAATGACTTTTAAAGCTTTGTTGATATATTCAAGGCCAGAAGGAAAAAAAAAATCCAAAATTTTTATTTTATGAGTACTTTGCCTGCGTGTATGTTATGTGCACCACGTGCATGCTGGGCGTCTGTGGAGGTCTGAAGAGTGTGTCAGACTCCCTGGAACAGTGATTGTGAGACATTATGTGGGTGCTGGAAACTGTGCCCAGGTCTCCTGAAAGCATAACTAATGCTGTTAACCACTGAGCCGTTTTTCTAGCACCCCCAGCCCCCAATCTAATTTTTGTTTTCTTGCTATAGAAAGAAGTTTTGGTATGAAGGTCCATCCCTGGGGTCTCAAATGACCCACAAGCCGTCCAAGTATGAGTTCCTCATGAAGAACACCGTAAAGAAGACTCGGAAGGAAGACAGCATACGCCTGAGAATGCTGAACGGCCTTCTCTACAAAGCCCTGACGGAACTGCTGTGCACTCCTGAAGTGAGCCAGGCGGTCTATGACCTGAGTGTGGAGATCTCCAAGGTGAGCACAGGTCAGGGTGGGGGAGGAGGCCACAGGCCTCACACCTAAGGTCTTGCTTTGGGGCTGCAGGAGTGGTGCCAAATCTGCTTTAAGTTGTGGGTCAAGGTGCGGAGGCCAGACTTTTCCTCTCCTGGGTGAGGGGCCCGTGTGATAAGACAAAGTATCGGAAGTAGTTTAGGAATATGCTGTGAAATCCAGTCTGCCATTGTCTTCTCAAAGATAGTGAGGAGTCCAGTCCTTCATCTTTCCTAGACCTGGCTAAGTAGCAGAAGAAACAGGTGATGATTGAATATTTTCAGTTTACAGCATCTGGAGAGATTGCTATGAGCAGTGCTGTGGGGTACCCGGGGTTGAGTTGGGAGAACGGGAGATGAGCTTGGGTGTCTGTGAACCAACATCTACTCCATGTCTCTGGCTGGCATTACCAGAACAGTTTTCTGGGTGTAAGGGACAAAAGAAGCTGTAGTTCCTATCTCCAGCATACCGTCGTGTGAACTGTGAAGACGAAACTGAAAGTGATGTGTGGTTGGGGTGCACCTCAGGTCTCTGTGACGTCAGACTTCTCAGCCTGCCGAGTATACTGGAAGATAGGCATGTCTGCGGACCAGAACAGGCACACGGAAGCTGTCTTGCAGAGGAGCGCTGCCTACATGAGGTGATGGGGTTTGTTTTCTACAGTTCTGTCTTCTGACTGAACCTTAAGTGGTGTGGTCGTTTGTCGGTAGGTAAACTTTCAACATTTCTTCTTGTTTTGTTGTTTAAGACAGCCTTGGCTGTCCTGGACTCATTTTGTAGATCAGGCTGGCCTTGAACTCACAGAGATACGCCTGTCTTTGCCTCCCAGAGTGCTGGAATTTCAGGCATATGCCACCATGCTTGGCTTAACTTTTAACATTTCTCACTGAGGATTTTTACCTTTAAGGAAAATCTTGGAAGCATTTCCTTGATTCGTAGAGTATAAGTTGCATTTTCCCATAAGACCTAATCTAATCAGATTTGTCAAAATTTCTGCAGGGCTCCATAGGGCTCTGTAAGTCGAGAACTGTTTTGACAATCCTCAGATGCTCTGTCTGCCTTGCTGTGACAAAGCTGGCTCCCTATTCCACCACTGCCCATGTTTACTGAGCCACACAGCACCTCATTCACCTAAAAGCATCATGGATGAACAAGTAAAAATGTAAAAATATGAGCTGGGCATGGCGGCACACACTTTTGATCCCAGGGCTTGGGAGGCAGAGGCAGGCGAAGTCAACAAGGCGAGTTCCAGGAAAACCAGGGCTACACAGAGAAACCCTGTCTTGAAAAACAAAAAGGAAAAAAGAAAAGGAAAGATACACTGTTTGAAATATTGGCCTTTGCTGGGAAGGGAGCACAGGCAGGTCTCTGTCTTCGGAGGCACAGAACTCTCCTAGGGTGTTCTGCACGAAGAAAGGTGGGGGAACACCTATGGCTGTTCAAGTGTAGGTTTGGGGCAGACGGGACTGCACAAGTGAACCACTGAAGAGCAGGCAGCTGGTCATACCCAATGCTGGCAGTAAAATTTACCCATCCGGATTTGAGCAGTTGAACTTGCTGTCTGTGAACTTGATAGCCTGAAAAACTTCAAGTCTGTTCTTGTGGGATCGTGAGTTTACAAGTGCTAAACAGTACTATGCAGGGTTTTCACCTAGTGTCAGCCACTTGACCAACGTAAAGGTAGAACCATGGGAGAAGGCCTGTTAACCTGCTGGACCTGGTGCATTTTAATGTGATGCTTAATTGTGTCAGGTTTTATGGAGGCTCAAAGGTGATCCATACATTTCCCCTCCCTCCGTTTCTTATGTGTGAGGCCAGAGTTTCATGTGTCTCAGCAAAAATAGCAACAGGAAGTAGGTGCAGGGAGAAGCACTAGCTACCTGTCCTCCACTGAGCTGGGCCTCAAAAATGTGTAGATGCATGAACAAGGCCACTGCTCTCGATACCTCTTTAAAAAGTCATTTTTTTTCCATTAAAAATGTTTGTGCCAGCAGTTAGTAGGTTTTTAATGACTTGATTTAAGTGACTTTTACAATTTATTATATATATATATATATATATATATATATATATATATATATATATTGAGACAGGGTTTCTCTGTGTAGCCTTGTCTGTCTTGGACTTGCTTTGTAGACCAGGCTGGCCTTGAACTCACAGAGATCTGCCTGCCTCTGCCTCCCTGCGTGCTGGATTACAGGCATAGGACCTGACTTAAAATATGTAGTTTTAAGTTTCTCAGATTTAATTTTTTTAAATATTTTTTATTTTTAAATAATTTTATACATTCACTTGTATCCTAGCTATAGCCCTCTCCCTCTTTCCCTCCCAGTCCTCCCCTCCCTCCCTCATCTCCTCCCTGCCCCCTTCCAAGTCCACTGAGAAGGGGTGTCTTCCTCTCCTTCCGTCTGGCCCTAGCTTATCAGATATCTTCAGGATGGTTGCAATGTCCTTATCTGTGGCCTAGCAAGGCTGCTCCTCCTTCAGGGGGGAGGGGAAGCTCATGAGTTCATGTCAGAACAATTCCTGTCCCCCTTACTAGGGAACCCACTTGGATACTGAGCTACCATGGGCTATGTCTGAGCAGGGGTTGTAGGTTATATCCATGCATGGTCCTTGGTTGGATAAACAGTCTCATAGAAGACCCTTGTGCTCAGATATATTTGGACCTTGTGGGACTCCCTGTCCCCTCTAGGATATACTAATTCCTCCCTTCTTCATATGATTCCCTACACTCTGCCGAAGGTTTGGTTATGGGTCTCAACATCTGCTTTCAGATTTAATTTTTAGTGTAGTAAACATCAATAGAACAATATAAACAAAAGTTGTTGGCTATTTTCAGTAAGAATGTAAAGAATCCTGAGACCCAAGATTTTGAAATTGAGGAGCCACTTGGACGTAATGACATTGCTCAGTGTGTTAGTTAGGGTTTCTATTGCTGTGACAAAACCATGACATGGAGGAAAAGACATATTTCATTTACACTTCCATATTACTGTTCATTATTGAAGGGAGTCAGAACAGGGACTCAAACAGGGCAGGAACTGGAGGCAGAAGTTGCTGCTGAGCCGTGGAGGGATGGTGCTTACTGGCTTGCTCCCCTGACTTGCTCAGCCTATGTTTTTAAGGAACTCAGAACACCAGCCCAGGGATGGGGTCCTCCTCCATCGATCACTAATTGAAAAAATTCCTTTAGCTGGATCTCTTGGAGGCATGTCCTAAAATGAAGCTCCTTTGTTCTTTGATGACTCTAGCTTGTGTCAAGTTGACACACAAAACTAACCAGTACACTCAGTTTATTCAGTTAAATTAAAAAAAATAAAAAGCCCAAGTCCAAGTGGCCACACATCTCAACATCTCAGAACCTGATGCTTCCCATAGACCTCGCTCCTCCCTGTAGCTCTAGCCCCTCCCTTCACAGATTGACAGATTGCCCCATCTCAGGAAGATGTGGAAGAAGAAGAAGGGCTGTGCTGGAAACCTGTGTGTAGGGCTTCGCGCAGCACATCTGTTCGTCCATCTGTGTACTGTGTCGTGTTCCCTGCAAGGGTCACTGGGCATCCATTTCCTCAGAGAGTGTCTGCAACTATCAAAGAAGGATCTGTCTCATCTTTTACTGTTAACAGTTTGGTTAACAGTTTTGGTTAGAGACAGTCAGAAAGTTAGCCCAGTTATGTCTCTTTGAGGCTATTGTGATTGCTCAGAACTCAGTGTCAAAGTCTCCAGGGATTGCAGGGCCTCGACTTTATTTGGATGCTCTGTATCCCATGACTGTATCGGAATCCCCATCACTAGCATGCAGGGATGTCAGTCCTTTCAGGGAGTGTGCACTGAGTACTGGGTGCTGTGAGTCCAGTTCAGACAACTTGTTCCTTAGGCCTCAGCCGCCTTGGGGGAGTGAAGAACAACTCTGGCACAGTGCATCTTGTATTCCTCTGTGATGAGGCTGTTGGAAGAAGGCTTCACCAAAGCTTTGCTTCTCCCCAGTTCATTTGTCTTCCCTCCCCTTCCTGCCTCCATAATGAGCAAGTCTCCCTTCCAGCCTGGTGCACTTGTGGTTTTGATGTAGTTTGTGTTTGGTTCCCCTCCACTAAACATCATGTGCTCTCTCCCCAGGCACCTTTTGATGTCTCAGCAGACCCTGAGAAATGTTCCACCCATAGTGTTTATTCAAGACAAAAAAGATATACTGCTGGCCGAGGTGAGCTTTTTAAAAAAATAGCCTTTAAAAAAAATCTCATATACACCAGAATGAGCTTTTGTCTGTCTATCTATTAGATTTTTAAAATTTTTATGTGTATGGGTGTTCTGTCTGTCAGCACCACATGTATATAATGCCCTCTGAGGCCAGAAGAGGGCATTTGATTCCAAGAACTAGTGTGTGGGTGCTGAATTGGACCTAGATCCTCCGGAAGAGCAGCCACTGTTCCCAAACACTGACCCATCTCTCCAGCCCTGTTTACTCACTTTTGTCTGTGTGGGTTCCTTAGTTAGAGTTCCTATGGCTGTGATAAAACACCATGACCAAAAGCAGCTTGGGGAGGAAAGAGTGTATTTCAGCTTACAGTTCCGTATCAGTCCATCAGTGAGGGACTTGGGGCAGGAACTCAAACTGGACAGTAATCTGGCAGAGACCACGTAGCAATGTTGCTCCTCATGATGCTTCGTATAGACCCAAGGACCACCCGCCCAAGGTGGTGCCACCACAACAGGCTGGGCACTCCCACATCAGTCCCTAATTAGGAAATGTTCTACGGTTTGCCCACAGGCCAGAAAAAGTCCACAGGGGCCTTTTCTCAGTTGCAGTTTCTTCTTCCCAGACGACTCTAGCTTATGTCAAGCTGGTATAAAACTAGCCAGGATAGTAGGCATAGAGGTCAGAGGACAATCTTCTACCGTGCCAGTCCTGAGGATCCGACAAGGTCACCAGGCTTGGCTGCAAGTGCCTTTGCCCACTGAGCCATCTCTCCTGCCCAATAATTAGCTTTTAATACTTTACTTTTATATGTTTTTATAGTCACTAAACTTTAATGAATAAAATTTTAAGTTTTAGTTAATTTACTCTCTCTCTCTTTCTTTTTTTTTTTTTTTAAGAGAGAGTCTCATTTTGTAGCCTTGGCTGGCCTAGAACTTGCTATGTTAACCAGGCTGACCTAAAACTCACAGATAATCCCCTTGCCTCTGTGGCTGCTTTTGGTTCAGGCTTCTTGACCCCACAGAGTGAGCTACTGTGGCTGTGACTGTGACCTTCCTCACATCTGTTCTTGCCATCCTAGAAATTTCCTCTTCCCAAACAGTCAAATCTTTGGCAAAGTGGAATCATTTTGAGAAACTACTTTAGAAACCAGGAAATATTAGTTACATAATTCAACCAGTGTCTGTTTTCCTCATGGACTTGCCTCATGTTACAGGTTCTAGAGCTCTGATGTTGTCGGGGAACGTGGAGCAGGTTAATGGGACAATGAGGGTGTGAATCGCTGCTTTGAGGAGGCCTCTGCAGTGGTGTTAACTGAAGCCATGGGACTTGTGCTGGGCTGTGTGTCAGGCTGTGGTGCTGTACCCTGAAGCAGAGGGCAAGAGCTGTGGCCTACCATCCCCCACGCTTTCTTTTCAGGTGGATCGCTTACTCGCAGTGGCTGACTTTGGGCCCCCAGATGAAAGGGATGACTTGGTACAAGATGGTTTGAGGTGAGCCATGTGGACATCATTCTGTTACCCACGATAGAAGCTTAAGCCCCATCAGCCGCTCAGTCTGTGCCTCCACTAGGCCAAATTGTCCCCTTGGTCCCTGCCCTTGGGTCCAGACCATGTCTGCATAGTTCTGGGCGGCTGCCGGTACACAGCCATCCTCAGAAGAGGAAAGCTGGGTGTGCGCACATGGCCACCTCAGCACTGCTTGTGACTCTGAAGAACCTAAACCAGGACCGCCTGTTTACATCCCTGCTCCCCTCAGACAGGGTCAGAAGTGCAAGGAGACGTGGCAAGTGTTCAGTGCAGATGTTTTGGTCTTTTCACGCTGGTTTGGAGTTTGGCTTGGGCTCTGTGTGAAGCCTTCTCTTCTCCCCACAGGAACCCCAATGTCTTGTCACCACATGACGCCCAGGAACCAACCACACCCCCAACAGTGTGTGGCATTGACCACGAGGCACTCAATAAGCAAATAATGGAGTACAAACGCAAGAAGGAGAAAGGGCTTCTGAGTATGAGCCTGGCACCACCGTCAGGGCGAGAGCTGGTACCTGAGCTGACGCGTTCGCTCAGGAGAAAGAAGGTATCATCCCGCAAGCACCAGGACATGTCCCTCAGAAGCTTCCTATTGGGTGAGGAGGACGAGGATGAGTTTGGTGGCGCCACTGATTATGAATGCCAAACCCATGAGGGAGAGGAAGAGTGGGAAGCAGAAGCCGGAGGTGACAGGGTCCAGCCGGGGCTCTGTAGCAAAAGAGAACAGGACTAGGGGTGAGGCCTCAGTGCTGCCTGCCCCTGCCTGGGGGAGACAGACTGCAGGAAGAACACTGAAGCAGAGTGTGCATCTACCTGAGAGACAGTTGATGGAGGCGGAGCTCCTGCTGGAAGCCGTCCTAAGCTGCTTCCTGTTCAGTAGCTTTTCAGCTATTTATGCAATTAATTGCTTGTCCTAAGTCACCGGTTTTTCTCCATCATTCATGTGTAACTAAAGGTAAATGACATCTTATTGCTGACAGATTACCTCATAGTCACTGACACAGGCAGCCTGGCCTCTGGGGCCGGAAAGTTGAACACAGATCCCATAGGCCTACGTCTGCAGACCTCCACAGCCAGCTCTGAGTGCTTACTCCCTGGTCCCTGGATAACTTCTTTGTAAATAAAATATTTTGTATTCTTTGGGAATTTCATACATATGTACAATGGATTTTGATCATATCCACTTCTGTCCTCTCCCTTGTAACTATTCTAGGATTCCTGCTCCCTAAGACTCCCTCCCAACGTCCCATCTCACCAAATCTAGTTAGCTGCCCAAAGGTAACATGGGTGTTGGCCATCCCTGGAGCACAGGCAGCCTGCCAGGGGCTCCACCTGTGCTGCGCTAAAGGAAACCCTCTTCTTCCCCAGCAGCCATCAGCTGCCAATAGCTCCTTATCCAGGCGTGAGGCCTGTGAGCCCTCTGTCATGTCCAGAAGACACTGTTTTGCAGTTCTTCCTGACCTCTGGCTCTTTCTGTCACTCTCTTGAAAGTTGTTCCCTGAGATGTGAGGGAGAGAGGGTGTGATGTAGACACCCCTGATGTCACATGTAGGGTTAATTACTCATGCGCTTCTGTGCACTTTGACCAGCTGTGGATCTCCGTGAGTCCTGCTGTCCACATCTCTGATGAAGAATATGGCTACACTAATCCATGGGCATAAAGAGAAGTATTTAAATGGTGGTTTGATACTGTGTCCATGTAGCAAAATGATAGTAGCAGGTTCTCTATGGCCCGTGACCTCCCAGCCACACACTCTTGATCAATTTTACGGTACTAGGCAGGAGTTTGCTTCTGTAGAGGACCTTAAATCCAAACAAAGTAATTGGTTACTACTGTAGCACTCATGCCTCTGTTACATTGATGCCCATCTTGCCACAGTGGTTGTTCTAGCTCACAGGTTCATAGCTGGGTAAGGCATCTGGTGACTTTTCTCCTGCAGCAGCCTGCACGGCATCTAGTACTGAGACAGCTAGCCAGCGGGGAGAAAGTTTTCAGGTGCACCCACTAGAATACTCCATGTCCTATGGCCAGTGTGTGGTATTTCCAGCAATAGGGTGTTACCATCAAAATCTAGTTAAGAGCAATGGCAATACTTGTGTTTTTGCAGGGAAGTGTCTCTGGGTCCCAACTCAACCAACAACCTGAAGGGAGATTCTGCATAGCTTTTTTTCCCCTGTAATTTATTTTTCTCTTGTATAATACACTCCCCACACCAGTTTCCCCTTCCTCCTCTCTTCCCAGCCCCTCCCATACACTTCCCCTCTCTCCCAGATCTATGCCTCCATTTCCCTTCAGAAAACGCAGACCTACCAAGGATATCAACCAAACATGGCCTATCAAGCTGTAATAATGCCAGACATATCCCTTAATTAAGGCTGGATGAGGCAACTCAGTAGGAGGGAAAGAGTTCCAAAAGCAGGCAAAACATCTTTGTGTGGAGGCTGTGATGGAGCAGAAAGTGTACCACCAGGTCGGAGGGGTACCCAAATCACCCTGCTTCTGCCCTAGATATGATTACCCTATGGTGACAGATGACATCTGCCTGCTTTGTGCTTCCGACCCTCTGTCCGTGTGCATTTCCGAAAATGCACCCTTGTGCCAGCTGACCTCCGCGTTACCCCCTAGGGAGTCTGTGCCTTGGGACACAAGCTGTGAATAGCTCTGGTGCGCTGAGCAGCTGGTATGAGTTCCAAGGTGAGGGCTCATTTTGCTGTTTATGCTCCACCTTGTAAATTACCTTCTGATCTGTTTTAAAAAGCAAAAACATCAACAGAAAGCTAAAAATGAAAAAACATGACACTTAGACTTCCCGTGGTCAGAAACAAGATTGCTGGCCACCTGTGTGAGTGCTGTTGGGGGGGACTCGAATTGCTCTCTCTGCTTGTGCCCAGATAGCTACGGGAGCCACAGTGACAGATGATCACCCCCAATAATAGCCAGTGACATCTAGCCATGAGCAGTCATAGCCAGCAGTCAGCTGTCATTCCAGGACACATGTGTTTTCCAAGTTTTATCAAGACAGCATCCATAAGCTGACAGCAAAACACGGATCCTGTTACCTACAGACTCTGCTTGAGAAGTTAGCGACTCCGTCGTCATACCTGCAGTCTACTCCAGGACCCACACAGAAAAGAAACTAGTTCGAGCCCTAGCTCGGTGTGTACTCCCAGCTGAGGTGGAGTGGGGCAGCGTTCTGAACATTCTACATTCATTGGCAGCTAACCCTAAGTACGCGGCCTTTTGTGGACTTTTATTTTACCTTATTCACATATTTGCAAATGTTGGTGGTAGTTTTCTTGTTTAAAACAGCTCCAAGCTGGTCATAGTAACACAGGCCCATAAGCTTAGCATGTAGGAGGCTGAGGCAGGAGAATTGAGTTGCCAGCCTGGGTTATAAAGCACAACCCTATCTCAAAAACAAAGCAAGAAAACAGAAAAGCTTCAGGCTGTGGGGAGGAGTGTATCTGTCAGTCCCCACCTACATCCATAAAGTTCTCACCTCAATGCTAGCTCTATACAGTAGCATCATCTACGTTGTTACATGCGGCCTCAAAATATACCTAAGAAGAACGCACACATGTGAGTCTCTGGTATGTCTCATGCCTATCTGTGTGTGTGTGTGTGTGTGTGTGTGTGTAGAAGTGTATGCCTAAGTGTCTGCATGTACAAGTATGCATGGACATGCCTATGGGTACCCAAATGTACTGTATGTGCCTGTGCATGCATGTGTATGAGTACCCATGTGTGAATGTTCATGAGTGTGAATGTGAGGGTGTGTATGCCTGTGTGCAAGAATGTGTGTGTGTTAGGCTTTATGCATGCCTGCTCTGTGCTTATGTGAATGCCAGTGTGTGAGGACCTGGGTGTACTGTGTGTGCAAAGACTGTAAGAGTTGGGGTTCTGTGGCCTGACAGTGCTGGGCTCACAGGGCTCCACAAGGTTGCTGGAAAGCTCGCCCTGGGATGTGGTCTTATGATGGCTTGGCTCCATGGGAGCAGAGAAAAGTGGAGCCAGAAGGATTGGAATCCCAAGTTGTCAAAAAACAAAACAAAACAAAACCCAAAACAACAAAAAAACCATGGAGGCCGTTTGCTTCCTCTCATCTGGTAATTAGGTTTAGAGAATGTTCTACTGTGGGTTCTGGGGTTACAGCAGGTCCCCCTGGCTTGCAGCCCCTCCCTCTAGTGGGACCTTGGTCTCTGCCTTGTGACAGGAATTCTGAGAGGGTTAGAGTCAGGAGGATAGGTCTTGCCATCCCCAAAACATCTGGTGGAAGGAATCTCAAGTAATGGTTTATAAATACATGTCCAGCCTGGTCTACAAAGCAAGTCTAGGACAGCCAACATTACACAGAGAAACCTTGTCAACCCTACCAGATTATACTGCCTTTGGAAAACTCCCAAGTACTTTCCCAGGTCTCATGGTTCATGTGCCTCACACCCCATTGCTTCCAGACTTGCTCCAACCTCAGGTTGAGGGGCAAGGGATTCTGGGATGCCTTCTTGTTGTCATCACTGTCCACCATTTGTGAGGAGACTTTGTCCCTCTCTGGCCATCTGCCACTGTGAAGACCCTCCTTGTGACTCTAAGTAGCTAGGAGGTCTCTGAAAATCTGTTACCTGGACATGTCTTCCACTAAGGCTCTCTGGCTTTCTGTACACTGAAAATTTGTCATCCCTCAGCTCTGAACCTCTGTAGGGAGGCAAAGTACACCAGATGCCCACTTGCTAGATATAGGAGGGACACATTTCCGACTGGCCTTGATGCTGGGAGAGGCATTGGACCTGGTGTTCCCTTGGGGCCTGGCTCTATGCCTGTCACCAACCCCAACACAGCAGAAGACATTTGCCAATCCCTAACCAAGACGCAGCACAATACCCAGACAGAATCCAACATGGCACTATGTGGAAACACGGTCCGAAAAGGGAGTCCTGTGAGAAGACCTCTGAGTGCTTGTGGGAAGACTCCAGGAAACAAAGACAAAAGTCTTGTGATGTCAGTTCCTTCAAAAACTTGAAATGGTTCTTGGAATGTGCTTTATGCCTCTACCGTGTGTGTGGGAAAGCAGTGAGTTTACTTCATTTTATTCTTTAAAACTGGCCTTTGTTATTTGTTTACAGCCTCTGTTAAAATGTGTTTTTGCTATTTGCCCCTGTGATTGTACGTTTTACTCATATGACTCCTCGGAGCCCTCAGAGTCAGAAATTGACTGGTACTCTGAAGAGAGATTTCAGTCTGCCTCATGTTTAAGCTCCATTCTCCCAGGTCCCAGTGCATTTACAGCAGCAAACAGCACTACACTGCGACATAGTTCCATCCCCTGACAGAGTCCTATATTCAGACATAAGCTCCTGCCTCAGCACGGATCCATACCTACACATCCCCCACACGAAGACAGCCTCACACTCAGACACAGCCTTCTACCTAGACAAAGCCCCCAACTCAGTTGTAGCCCTACATCCAGAATCCCAAACCTGCTGCCAAACTAAAGAACAGGCTTCCTCCAACAATGCCACCCCTCCTAATCCTTCTAATCCTTTCAAATAGTTCCACCCCCTGGAGACGCATCCCTGCCATGTTTGTTAGGCACCTCTGTGATCCAATGACACAAGGTGGAAGGGGGTTCGGTGTATGTACCCATCTGTTTAGAATTCCCCCTCCTCCACACTCAGGCTAAAGCCCTCTGCGTGAGGAGCAGTCCTTACCAGAGCCATCCATTTCGGCACATTGAGGCCAGAGGCATGAGGCCCTGCAGGTGCGCGGGCTGTGGGACACCAATGTGCCGTGGTGCTAAAGCTTCACTCAGGAGAGAGGAAGAAGGGCAGAGGCTGGGAGGGGCCTGCTGGTGGCATTCACTTGATTTAGAGACCCTGTGAGTGGTACCCAGCAGGAAAGGGGTCCAGATGTATCAGCGAGCCCTTCCTAGGCTACTCGTCTATTGATGCACCTGATCCAAACGTGATCCAGGCTTGGCATGTACATGGGAAAGTGCTTCCAGAGGGCTGGGGTCCTGGATCTAATCAGGATGTCACTGCCCTGTCAGTAATGGTCTGAGGCCCAGTTGCTGCTCACTGACAGCCTAGCTGGGTGCCCTCTTTTAGCCATGGCTGTGAGAGGTGAGGGTTGCACCTGTGGCTCCATCTGTCAGGCTCCTATGGTTCTGGCTTCCCAGCCTCTTGCTAATGGTTCAGCTTCTGCAGCAGCTCCCTGTTGCACAGCGGGGCTGACATACCTCTCTGACTCCTGAAAAGGATTCTAGGGAGCTAAGCCTCTTCCGCTTTGGGTTACCCCACTTCATCTCTTCAGCTCCCGTCACTAGGGACTAGAAGATAATGGTGGCTCTGCAGCCAGGAACCTTACGTATTAAGAGATGGGAGCTATAATGGCCCACATTTTACAGAGCATTTTCTTCTTTTTCTTGTCTTTTGCCAAAACTACTCACCCTCTGTGGTGGTTTGGATAATAATGGACCTCATAGGTTCATATATTTGCCTGCTTAGTCACCAGGGAGAGAAACTGTTTGAAAGGATTAGAAGGATTAGGAAGTGTGGTGTTGTTGGAGAAGGTGTGTTACTGGGGATGGGCTTTAAGGTTTCAAAAACCCAAGCCAAGCACAGTCTCTTCCTCTTCCGAGCTGCCTGAGGATCAGGAAGTAGAACTCTCAGCTACTTCTACAGTACTATATATGCATGCTTCTTGCTGCCACGTATCTTTTCACAGCAAAAGAACAGTGACTAAGACAGCCTGTATGCACCTGAAGTAAAACAGACTTAGGAGAATTGGAAGTTTGGGGTCGGCCTAGGTTACACACAGAAACTTGCCTCCAAAACAAAAGTGTAGTGTTGGAGAGATGGGTCAATGGTTAAAAAGCATTGTGCTGTTCTTCCACAGGACCTGAGTTTGGTTCTCAGCACCCATGTCAGGTAGCTTGAAAACTTCCATGATTCCAACTTCGGGGGAAATCTCTGCCCTCCATAGGCACCAGCAACTCACATGCAAATACCCACACATAGGCACACACCTATACACGTAATTTAAAGATATAGATGTTTAAAAAAACATAAAACTATAAGCAAATTAATTAAATAGTTACTAGAATACACTAATGCAGGTCTCTGCTAGAAAGACAGGAAGGAATAGCCCTATCCTACAAACACTTTTCTGTAGCTGGGTATCCAGGCAGTGAACATTTTACTGCCTCAGCCTCTGCATTTAAGGAAATCTACCTGGATGCCTGATCCCACTGTATATTAGGCCTCTGTTTCTGTCCAGGGACTATGTACCGGGGAAGCAAGTGGGGCAGAGTGTTCTTTCTGTGTCACAGTGGCACATGTCTCAGAGCTTGGGGGGTGGTGAAACCAAGCCAAATCAAATTCCTCTTTCTGCCAGTGTGGTGGCATACACCTTTGATCCTAGCACTTAGGAGGCAGAGCCAGATGGAGCTCTGTGAGTCTGAGGCCAGCCTGGTCTATGTAGTAAGTTTCAGGACAGGCAGCTACATAATAGAAAGACCCTGTCTCAAACAAAGCACACACAAGCAATAATAAAAGCAAAACCAAAAATCCTCTCTCAGGGATCTATTAACTAGTGTTTACAGTGTTCATCAGCTTCCCATTTCAGAGGTCTGATTTCCATGCGTGGCAACCCACGGTATAAAACTGCCTCGTACTGGTTTAAGCAGAAAGCTTAAGTAGGTAGGAGTCTCTTTCTATACCTGCCCAAAAGGCTCCTCTGCTACACATAGGATGGAAGGTTAGTTAACTTGAGATGAATAATTTGCCCTTATTTGCACTTTACTCCAGTTGATTAAATTAGTTAGTTTCGGGTAAGATAAGTCCTCGTCTCTTCTCTCCAAGCTGACCTCAAACTCATTGTAGCCAAGGCTGGCTTTGAACTCCTCATATGTCTGTCTCTGACTCTTGTGTGGGCATTACAGATGTGCACCATTACAGCAGGCCTCAGTGTTTCGTTTTTAAACGAACAGAAAGAAGAACTTGGGAGCAGCCGGCGTGTGCTCTCTTGCTTAGGACGTGATGGCTGGCCTTTCTTTCAGTTGTACGTTGTCTTCAGGAACACTGAAGAGGATGAAATCCTCTTAGGAGTAGAACACAAAGCCTCCATCAGTCATCTGTTACTGTAGCCTATTCAGATCCTACTTAGGGCCTCTCTGGAGGAGGCTTGGAGGCTCTCAGATATTAGTTATGCCCAGCATGTGACAGTCAGCCAGCAGTTTGACCTAGGCCTCATAAGTGCTTCAGGGATTTCCGAAGGGCATTCAGAGGCTGTGTGGTTGTGTGATGTATGCAGGTGGAAGACTCCGATAATACTGCTGGCTTTCATGGGCCCCTTCTGAGTGCTTGTCTCTGATATCACAAGACCCAAACATTCCTCATCTGAATAAGGAAGTCGTGCTGGAAACCAATATATATTATTTAACCTTCTGAAGATTCTAGGTACTCCATAGTAACAGCTGTTAGTATTTTTGCAGTACAACACGAGCCAGGACTATTCTTTACATAGGAAGCTTCTGTGGAGATATCAACTCAGTTTTTTCTTTAATGTCACTGTGACAGATAGCTGAGAGAAACAAAGGAAGAAGAATGAATCTGATAGGTTTTCACAGGTTTCAGGTTATGAGCTGCTGGATCTGTTGCTTTGGACTATAGAGAAGCAAAGCACACTGGTGGAATGATGTGGCAGAAGGACAGACATATTTCTTCATACAAGGCTACACCAATTAAAGTTTCCAGCCCTTCCTAAACTAGCACCACTAACTAGGAACCAAGTTTTCAGTGGGAGTCCAAGGCTAGTCTTGAAAGCTACGTAGTGAAAACCCTTCTCCTAAAAACAAAAACTAGCTCATTTATCTTTTCAGAGATTTTCTTGGTGGCTCCATGGGTAGGGGCACTTACTGCCATACCTGAGTTCGATCCCAGGGCCCACATGTAGAGGAGAACTGATATCTGCAGGCCGTCTTCTGACCTCCACATGCATGTTGTGGCTTTTGCTCACCTCCTGCACCACATCACATGTGGGTAAATAGATGCACACAAAATAAACATACAATCTAAAATTCCGTGGGTTTGCTGGATGGCCTCAGGTTCTCTCTTTGTCTGTGAGGTTAAGCCTGATTTGTCAGTCACTGGGTGTTGTGATTTGAATGTGAAATATTTCTCAAGGGCTCATGTATTTGAAGAGCTGGTCTTCAGCCAGTGATGCTGTACTGAAGGTTGTGGGACCTTGAGGAGGGATTGCTTGTCTGGAGAATGTAAGTCCCAGGGGGCAGGATGTGAGGCTGTTTAGCTAGATCCACCTCTGGTGTCCTCTCTGCTTCCTGACTGGGTGCAGTGTGAACTGCTCTTTCACTTCTGCCACCATGCTTTCCTTGCCATGATGGACTCTGTGGTGGTTAGAATGAGAATAGCCCCCAGAGGCTCATATATTTAAGCGCTTAGTCACCAGGGAGTGAAGCCATTTGATAGGATTAGAAGGATTAGGAAGTGTAGCCTTGTTAGAGGTAGTGTGTCACTGGCTGTGGCTTTTAAGGTTACAAAGCCCACGATAGGCACAGTCACTCTTTCCCTGCTGCCTGAGGATCAGATGTAGAACCCTTAGCTGCTTTTCCAGCACCATGTCTGCCTCTGTGCCACCCTGCTCCCCACCATGATGATAACGGACTAACCCTCTGAAACTGTAAGCAAGCCCTCAATTCAATACTTTCTGCTATAAGAGTTTCCTTGGGGCTGGAGAGATGGCTCAGAGGTTAAGAACACTGGCTGTTGAGTTCCGTTCCCAGCAACCACATGGTGGCTCATAACCATCATAGTGAGATCTGGTGCCCTCTTCTGGTGCACAGGTAGACTGCTGTATAAATAATAAATCTTAAATAATAATAATAATAATAATAATAATAATAATAATGAGTTGCCTTGGTCATGATGTCTCTTCACAGCAACGGGACAGTGACTAAGAAAGACTGTGTTCCCTTAGACTGAAAGCCAATATAAGTAACTAAATCCTTGTGTTCTTAAGTTGCTCCTTGTCAGGTATTTAGTATATAGAGGTATATAGAGTTATGAAAACGTGACTAATACACGAGGTAACATGTCCATATTCACTTTAAGTAGCATGGATTTCCCTTTACTTTTGGCTAATACCAACCAATGATTGTTTTTAGTGGCCCAGTCTTGAGTGTTTCTGAATATCTGAATAGTGGAGTTGCTGGCAGGGGAAAGGAAATCAAGGGCAGGGGTCCTTACAGGCTAAGGCGAAGAATGGTTGAAGTGGAGAGAGAAGGAAGAATGAGCCTGGGACAATACTTAGGCAACTGTTCTTGAGCCCCTATAGTCAGGGCTTTTGAATTGGCCCTTAGGAATCGAGCGACATCTCGAGTGAAGGCTGACATTGAGTCAGCGTTGTCAATTGCAGAACGTTAGGCCAGACACCTTCTACCAGTTGGTAGGTGCATGGTCACAGTTGGCCTACACGAGAAGGGATGAGCTTGAGTCTTGTCCACGGGTCAGAGTTTGTGTCTGGCTTGGTTGTCAAGTGGACACTAGAGTATGACACAGAAACAGAAGTGGGAATTTGCTCTCAACTGTGGCTGTTCCACACACTTGAGTATGTCTAGATGTTAGCCTGTGGGCAGCTGCCGCTGAACCCCAGATGGCTGAGAACACAAGGCCACCCAGGATCAGAGGGCTGGTCTTTGTTGTTTCTAAGCCCTAGCAGTGTGCCAAGGCAAGGCCAGAAATATGTTTGTTTCTAATTTTCTAACTTGGAATTAAAATCAAGGACGGTAAAATCGAAAGAGAAGAACTGCAGAAAAATCACTAAGGAAGCACAAATAAATGGAGCAATCAAAGATATGTTAATTATAAGGTTGGAACCTATGTTATTACTTTAAAATTTATTTTAAGATTTGTTTTTCTTTTTTGTCTATCAACGTTTTGCCTGCAAGTGTGTCTGCATACTATGTGTGTGCATTTCCCATGGCGGCCAGTAGAGGGCACTGTATCCTTTGGAACTGGTGCTACAGATAGGTGCCATGTAGGCTCTGGGGGTTGAACTGACTGGTCCTCGGAGAGAACAAATGCTCTTAACCACCAAGCCACCTCTCCTACACCTTCCTTTTTCATTTTTTGAGATGCGCTCACCAGCACATGCAGGCCTACCTGTTCTATGTTTAGACTCAGAGATACACCTGCCTGCCTCTCGAGTTCTGGAATTAAAAGTGTGCACCACCGAGTTTGGCCAACTTATTTTTATTTTAAAGCGCTAGGTCCTAAGCTGTACTTGTTTTAAAAATAGTAAGCATTTTTATTTTTATGAGAAAACCAGCACATACTCAAATGACTATTCTGGGAAAGAACAAAGTCTGAATTAGGAATTATATAGTTTTTGCCTTGTTTTCTATACAAACTGTATAGTGTAAATTTTTGTGAATGACTAATTTCAAAGGTTTGCTAACTTCATTCTGATTTTATAGTCGCTTGGCAGTACACTCTGTACAGGCAACAACGAACATAAATAGGTTTACGGGTCATACTAGCCTGTTTATCAGACAACCTTGGCATGCAGAGAGCCACCCACACATCTCAGGATGTAAGTTTGAGTCCTCAGGGTAAGGATCTCCCTAAGTTTATTTTCAAATACATCACAAGAATTTCCCTAACAAGTTGTAGACCCAGAGCTGAGGATGTCGCTTGCCTAATACGCTCAAGGACCTGAACCCCCATTACCAGCACTGAAATGAACAAATAAACTTGCAACAAAAATCAAGCTCAGGATGAAGCATGTCCTGATGTGTAAGTGAACACAAGCTACTGCTCATGCACGCTTCCTTTCAGGGGCCCGGAACAGTACTCTCTAGAAGGCAGCAAGCGGGAGTGTCAGGAGCTCTACTTGGGAACTGGCACTTGTACAAGCCAGAGCAGGCAAATTTGGAAGGCTGTGTTGTAACATGAAGACTGTACAAGGTAGGAGAAAAGGCATCTTGAAAGGGGAATGTGGAAGTAGTGCAGGGGAGAAAACAGCCCAGTGTCATTTACTGACAACCTACAAGCCTGCTCAAAACACAGAAAGTGAAGATAAGTTAGAGAGGAAGAAAACAGTCAAAGATGACGCTAGGAAATTGTTTTAGTTATGCTTTCTGTTTCTTTAATGAAACACCATGATGAAAATCAGATTGGGAAGGAAGGGGTTAATTTGGCTAACACCTGTAGTCCAGCCTTGAAGGAAGTCAGGACGGGAATTTGGAGGCAGCAACTGGTGCACAAGCACGGCGGGCCCTGCTTACTGGCCTGCTCCCATGGCTTGCTCAGCCTGCTTTCCTACAGAACCCAGGGCCCCAGCCCAGGGGTGGCCCCACCACAGTGGGCGGGACCCTCCTCAGCAATCACTAATTAAGGAAATGTCCTACAGGCTTGCCTTCGGCCTGGTCTTGTGGAGACATTTTCTCAGTTGGTGTTCTCTTCTTCCAGATGTCTTCAGCTTGTGTCAAGCTGACAAAACTATCCAGCACAGAAAGTGTGATACCAAACTGTGGCTTTAGGATTTTGTACTACCCATTCTCCTTCTCTGCTGTCTGGGTTCCTACTTTGCAGAAGCCACACTGCTGTGCTGAAGGTCAGTCTTCTTGTCTGTGGGACACCCACAGAATTATCTGGACTATCCGTCTGAAGCCACCACTATCTTTCTGAGCTACATTTCACTGCCAAAAACAAAAACATGAAACAAACAAACAAACCAAAGAAAACATGCTTTCATCTCTATGCATTGTTTTGAGGATTAAATACTAATCCCATTCTCCTTTCTTACCTTAAGTGAAAGACGGGAATTTCTCTTTTAATTTTGGGAGCCTGGGTTAGTAGAAGCTAGTTTCTCTCTCTCTCTCTCTCTCTCTCTCTCTCTCTCTCTCTCTTTCTCTCTTTTATGATGACTTTTTAGTTTTTTTACTTAGTTATTTTGATAATGACTTTTAGAAGTTTACTTATTTATTTATTTATTTTTCTTTTATGTATACATTTGTGAGCTTAGCAGTATTGTCAAGAGATCAGCAGCTCCAAATGTTCCTTTGGTTTCTTTCAAGGCAGGATGAGTCTGGTTAAAACAGCTCAAGGGAGTGCTCTGGAGATCCTGAGAAAGTAGAGAGCATGTTTGGAAGGAAAGAATGAGAGCAGAATGAAGCTTGAGCCAACTGCTCTCTCTAGGGCCAATCTGCGCTGTGATCAGATGTTGTCTCCATCTTCTGTGTGTGACACCCCTTTCAAGATGCCTTTTCTCCTACCATGCACAATCTTCATGTTAAAACACAGAACCAACAGGAAGCACATGAGTGTGTGATCTGAAAGAGACTGAGCTAAGGCCACTCATCTCTAGGACAATCTGAGATAAGATGGGTGAGGCTGTAGCTGACAGGAAGGTTGGTAACTTGCAGATCTAGTGGTGCTTTCATACAGGACTGCAGTAGGGTGAGTGAATCCTCTTGGGAGCTGGAGGGATGCTTGCTCACAGCACAGCCCACGGAATTGTGCGAAGATGATCATTTGCTACCTTGTTGGTAAACAGTGTGTTAATAACATATTTCACTTTATAGGCCAGCTACTGGGTCAAAAGTGGCCAGGCTCGGTTTTTCCCTGTTTTCTGCCTCCTGCAATATTGAGTCTATGATGCAGGGTGTTCCTTGGATGCTGGGTGGCTTGCTTTGCTATGACTCCACGCTGCCGCTGCCTGCCCTACTTAGCTTCTCTCTCTCTCTCTCTGAGTTTTCCTGTCTCTGAAGCACCAGGCACTGGGAGCCTGTTCCCATGGCTTCCTCTCTGAGTGACTTCGCACTTACTTTTAAAAGGGAAAACACTCCGTGACTGTGTCATTCCCAATTCTTCTTTCTTGTTCACAGACGTTCCTTGTTTTATTATCTTCTCCCCACAGGTCAGACCTTTATTTTGTCAAATACATGAACTGGCAAGGTGGAAAGAACTACATTGGTGTCTTGGGAGCCCTGAGCCCTGGGAGTGCTTGTAGGATAGAGTTCGCCACCTTGTTCTTTCTCCCTGCCTCTAGTTAAGGTGCTGACTGGGAGGGAGTGGGGCCACGAGTCAGAACAGGGATACTTGGGTGGATTCTGGGGATATTCCTTATTGTTCCTAACTCTTGGGAATTAGAATCCAGCACTATCTTTCCTCCTGAAGACATCAACTTCCATTCACTGTATTAGAAATGATGCAATACAATTGTCATTACAGAAAGTCAGGATATATGTATCGATCCTTAGACAGTGAGCTGCTAAAGGCAGACTTCATGTGTACTTTCCTCATGAAGCAGCGGGTAAAGCAATTGGGTAATTTAAGTTCAGTTACAATGTTTTACTTATTGACAACCATCCTATATGGGCTTCCTTGCATATTAAGAATCTATAGCAGAAATTGTGGTACATTTACACAATGGAATACTACTCAGCAATTAAAAACAAGGAAATCATGACATTTGCAGGCAAATGGTAGGATTGAGACAATATCATCCAGAGTGAGTTATCCCAGAAGTAGAAAGACACACATGGTATATACTCACTTATAAGTGGATATTAGACATATAATATAGGATAAACATATAAAAATCTGTACATCTAAAGAAACTAAGCAAGAAGGAGGACCCTGGGTAAGATGATCAATCCTCATTCAGAAAGGCAAATGGGACAGACATTGAAAGAGGGAGAAAACAGGGAACAGGACAGGCGCCTACCATAGAGAGCTTCTGAAAGACTCTACCCAGCAGGGTATCGAAGCAGATGCTGAGACTCATAGCCAAACTTCGGTCAGAGTACAGGGAATCTTATGAAAGAAGGGGGAGATGAAAGACCTGGCAGGCACAGGAGTTCAACAAGGAGAGCAACAGAACCAAAAAAATCTGGGGTCTTTCCTGTGACTGATACTCCAACCTAGGACCATGCATGGAGATAAGCTAGAACCCCTGCAGCTCAGTGTCCAAGTGGGTTCCCTAGTAATGGGAACAAGGGCTGTCTCTGACATAAACTCAGTGGCCTCCTCTTTGATCACTTCCTCCTGAGGAGGGTGCAGACTTGCCAGGCCACAGAGGAAGACAACGCATCCAGTCCTGGGTCAGAGGGAAGGGGAGGAGGACTTCTCCTATCAGTGGACTGGGGGAGGGGCATGGGAGAAGATGAGGGAGGGAAGGAATTAGGAGGGGCCTACAGCTGGTATACAAAGTGAATAAACTGTAATTAGTAAGAAAATAAATTAATTAAAAAAAGAATCTACAGCCCAAAGGAAATGCTTGTTCGTGTTTCACACACTGTACACTGGAAAGATTGGAAACAAAGACAGCACATAGCTCTAGAGGCCCAGACTTACTACACGTCTGTTCTCATCAGTATCCAACTGATGTAAAGAACAGGCAGTTGTTGAGTCAAACACTCGCGGCTGTGTGGTCTTTGGAATGTGTGGTCTGTTGTTAAGCAGAAGGCTCCACACATCTCTTTTTGGTCTGCTTCATTTATAGTGTTCATGTTTTCCATTTCCGCATTCATCTTCTGGCCAGATGTTCTACCCAGTGTTGAAAATAAGGCGTTGAAATCTTCAAATTGTTATTGTAGAACTGTTTTCTGCCCACCAAGCATCTTACTCTATGGAGTTCCATGCTTACGTTTATTATATCTTGTTGATTAGTAGTTTTCTATCAATTTATAACGTGCTTTTTTTCCATTGCATGTCACATTATAAAAATTTTATTGCAAATTTTGTTTTTCACATTTTTATTTAGTCCACTTGTGATATATTTTTATATGCTGAGGTATGTCCCCCCTGAGCTCAGGTATTTGAACATGGGTCGTCCAGTTGATGGCGCTGTTTTTTGAGGTTGAAGAACCTGAAAGAGATGGAGCATGGGTGGAGGAAGTACCTGGGGTAGGCCTTGAGGGCTGACGACCTTGCTCCACCTCCAGTTCATTCTGTCTTCTTCATTCTTATGGTTGATGATGTGATCTTTCAGCCACCTGCTGCCAAGTCTCCCCATCATATGGTCTCCTGCTCTGGAGACATCTACCAAAAAAGGCTCTTTCTCTTCTAAGTTGCTTTAGGTATGGCATTTTATCACAGCAGCAAAACATAATTCTACTTACAGGTAGTAAGAATTTATGTTCATTGATGGTTTTTAATTATGATTTGATAGTCCACACTTCTTGATTTTTTTTTAGTTTAAACAATTAAAATAATTGCACACATATTAAGCTATCAATGAATATGCTTAAAGCTAAAAACCATAATTTCATTCTTCTTTATGGCACAGGCTAAAATTCCATTGTGTGTATACTACCACCTTTCCCTGTTGTGTTGATAGATACCTAGGTTGCTTCCATGATGTGGCTACATGTGACCACATGTGCCACAGTCAACACGGAAGTCTCTGTGTTGTGTTGATTAGAGTCTTGCAAGTACATATCCAGAAGTGTAATAACTGGGTCGTGTAGTCTACTTTAGGTTTTGGAAGAACCTCCATACTTCTTCCCAGTGTGGATCAGCTGAGCTGATGTGCACTCCCACTAGTTTGCATAAGAATTCCCTTTTCTCTACATCCTTACAAGCATTTGTTGTCATTTGTTTTCTTGATAGTGAGGGGTGGCAGGAAAGAGAGGGAGGGCAGAGGGAACAGGTCATGTGCAGGGAGAGAACAGTGGAAGTGAGTCGCCTCTCGGTGGCTGGCGATGACGTGTCCTGTTGTTGCCAAAGCCCTGGAGCTGGTTGTGGAGGTGCTTGATTGCCAACATTCCTCCTTTTCGGTTATTACAAAAGAGGAGCAGCTAGAAGGGGGGTGACGGTGAGGAGGGGGTAGGGACATCATCCGTGCTCTTAGGCTGCTTCCTGCTGTCTAAGGGTGTTGTCGTTTCCGGGTTGCTCTTCACCTTCGGGACATACTGGGTTGTTGTAGGCATCGGGGCTCTGTGGCCAGTGGTTGGTAAGCCTGTAAAAGTAATTGCTTAATTATCTGGTTAGACATTTTTTGAATTTGTCATTGGAAGAATGTAGAAAAGAACTTGAAAAAGCAGGGTGCAAATAGCAAAAGCAGAAAAATGAGAAAAGGCATCATCAAGGGCAGAATCTACTCCTATGTGGGGTTTTCAAAGGCCCAAGGGTTGGGGGAATGGAGTTGTTCCTTTCCCTTTGAGGGAGGGGTCTATCTGGAGTTCTTAGATTTTTAATTATTTATTTATTTTATGTGCATTAGTGTGAAGGTGTCAGCTCCCTTGGAATTGGGGTTACAGACAGTTGTGAGCTGCCATGTGGGTGCTGGGAATTGAACCCGGGTCCATTTGGAAGAGCAGATAGTGCTCTTAACCTCTGAGCCGTCTCTCCAGCCCCTCGGATTTTGTTGTTAACTATACATTTTATGCTTGACATAGAAGCAGCATCCCTCTTGGAGGAAGAGGCAAAGGCCGCCTTTTTCAGCTGTAGGAAGATCCAGTCCTTTTCGGTTTTGAAGTGCCACCACTGCCAGAAGTCGATGTGTCCTTGGAGAGTGAGTAGGTTTGGGGCACTTGCTGGAGGTCCTGGATAAACTGGGAAGAAAACTGGAGCCCCAAGGACAGAGAAGTGGACATTCCTGCTGTCCCAGGGGTGACACCCACGGTTATGCCTGCAACAGCCAGGAGGGGCAAGATTTGATGGAAGACAGCTATCACGTCCACAACCGGAACTGGGAAGGGTTCTTCTCCATGTATCACCTCCAACTGGGGGAGGAGAAACACCAGTGTACAAACTCCAGCAGGTAAGCAATGGTAGACCTGAGTGCCACAAAGAATCAAGGTGTGGGCTGTAGGGCACCGGGGTTGACATGAGGTGTTGAGGGTCATGATTTTGTTGCAGTCTAGGGAACTTAATACTCCCACAAAATGTGTCCCAGATGCCTTAAAACAGTGTGCCATGCCAAAGAGGGTGATTTGAAAATGGTAGGGAGTCATGGCAACACCAGTTAATGAATGACAAGGTAATGTCATCTGATTTGGTCACTGGAGAAGCTGTAAGTGGCAATTGTGAGCTAGTCTAAAAAGGGACAGCTAGCAATCTCCAAAGCAACCAGGTTTAAGGAGCTTGTAGGCCAAGGTCAGAATCTGAAGCAGATGAAGCAGATAAAGTGACAAGTTTGTATTATTTAGAAGAGGGGATGTTAAAGAGGCAATGAGCTTGGAGGAGTGTTTAATTCCTCTATCTCCAGGGGTTAGGTAATCAGGACATACCTTTTCTGGATGTTAATCATACTTATTGGGAGCGTGGGTTGGAAGTGGAGGTAGAGTTTGCCAACAATGCCCATTTCCCACTTGGGATCCCATGGGTCCTGGATATAGAAATAGAGGGTCTTTGCATATCGATAAAGGAGGTATTAAAAAAAAAACTTTTAGCGAGTGGTATTGGCAAGACCAATATGGGCAGCCTCTGTCTCTGTCTGGCCACTCTTTACAATAGCTTTCTGTCTGGTCAAAGAGGAAGCAAACAAAAAGTTTGTGAAATGAAGCGTGAGGCATGGATATGGGTGATGGTGATAGCTTCTGCCATAGAGCAACTTTCCAACCCTATTTGGAGAGACTGTTATGAATGAGGGTTTCTTAAACCTTGAATCTCCATATGTAAGAGTTACCTTGGACAGAAACAAATGAGAGGGAGAGGAGGAAAAGTCCATATCCTATCCAGTAGGACCGAGCATGGCTGCTGGAGTGAAGCCTCATTTTTCTGGAACTAGTGACAAGATGGTCGGTCTCAGTGTCCTCTGGAACTTAAGGGAGCAGATACATGTTGGAGTTGATATGTAGGAAGAGAAATTATCTTGCGGTGGGGCAGGTAAAGTGCTTGAGGCGAGATAGGTGAATCCAGTGAGGGAGGCCTCAAACTTAGCAGCTGTGGGGAGTCACAAGAATTACCTCTAAGGGGCTCTGCCATATAGGGGAAAGAGGTGAAAGACGTTGGTCCAGAGGAGAGAGGAGGACCAGATCTCTAATGTTGATAGGATATGGGCAGGAGTTAGTGTGTGGCTGTGGTAGACAGTGGTCAGTAGAGTTCCATAGTAGGGAGCAAAGATGACAGAGTAAGGGAGTGAGTTAAATGATGGGGGTGGGGGACTTGGGTGAAAGACTATAGCCTGAACAGGGCCAGGTGGAAAGAGCCCATAGCCTGAAAAGGGCAAGGTGGAAAGAGCCCATAGCCTGAAAAGGGCAAGGTGGAAAGAGCCCATAGCCTGAAAAGGGCCAGGTGGAAAGAGCCCATAGCCTCAGTGGCAGGAGTTTTACCCAATCAAGGTGAAGTCCCTCTAACAGTTTGACAAGAATGTTTTTAAAGGATCGGTTAGTTTGTTCTATCTTTCCTGAGGACTGGGGTGGCATGGGATATAGAAATACCAAAGAATGTTGAGAGTTTTATATAGGGGCTGGGAAATCTGGGAGGTGAAATCGGGACCATTGTCAGACCAGAGGGAAGCAAGGATTCCAAAACGAGGGGTAATCTCATGGAGGAGGACATCAGAGACTCTCTGAGCCCTTTTGTTCTTGGTGGGGAATGCCAAGGTGTCCAAGACCAGGAGGTACCAGATATGTTTGACTGTAGGCATGTGAGGAAATTCACATTGCCAGTCTGTCCTGGGAAGAGAGCCGCTAGCCTGCTGAATAGGAAAAGGGGGGTTGGGGTCTGACATCTGACATGTTTTATAAGAGGCAGTAATAGTCCTTAAGAAATGTAAGTCCTCAGGGGTGGGTGCAGGTGGGTCTTAACAAAGTGAGACAAGGCTGGCTATTAGGATGAAAGAGCTAGTGCAGATAGGAGAGATTTGACGAGTGTCAGGGAGTGACAGGAAGATGTCCTGTGGTGGGAGTGTCAGAGAGTGACAGGAAGATGTCCTGTGGTGGATGAAATGAGTCTAGGTCTCTAAGGGCCACTGCTCTAGTTGCCTTGACAGCTTTGTTTTTTCCTTTAGAGTTGATGGGATTGTTCGTCTGGTGGGACTAGCAGTGGACAATTCCAATAGCTGTGGGGAGATGGGAGGCGTCTAGCATGGCCATAATTTGGTCTGCATTGGTTATTGATCCTCCTTTTGTTGTAGGTTACTTGTGCTCTCTCCAGATGGCAGCGTGGGAGAGAAGAATATGAAAGGCATATTTAGAGTCTGTGTAGATGTTTAGGGATTGTCCCTGTGCTAATTGGAAGGCACGGGTAGAGCTGTTAGTTTGGCCAGTTGGTTAGTGGTATGGGCAGGGAGGGCCTGTGTCTTAATCACCTCAGTATCCAACTCTATGGCATAGCCAGCTTTTCGGGCTCCCTCGTGTACAAAGGAGCTGCCATCTCCATACCAAATGTATATAGTATGGGGCAATGTGCCACGAAGATGGCGTGGAGCACGTGTGGGGGGTGAGACAACAGTTCCTCTAAGGCTTCAATGCCAAAATAAGATGGGGAGTAGTCAGTGCTAGGTTGGGAAAGAAGAGTTCAGATGTTAAGAAGTGGGCATGATTGGGAAGTAAGTGTAGAGTCTTCTACTAGTGCCACTTGGAGAAAAAGAACCATAGAGGGAGATACAGTTTGCAAGCCTTTAAACATTAAGAGGTGGGGTAGGTTGTGGGAGAAGATAGTAGCAGGTGACCCAGAAGTTAGTTTTTTTGGATTCAAGAATAAGGAGCTCAGCAGCAGCTAAAGCATGTATCCAGGATGCCCGTCCCTGGGTGGTCAGGCCTGATTTCTTTGGCAGGTATGCTATGGGTGAAAAGGAGGGTCCCAGTTGGTGACCTAAGACCCCAAAGGGCATATTTCTCTTTTTCTGTTACATAGAGGGAGAAGGGATGGGTTAGGTCTGGGAGGTGTAAGGCTGGGGCCTGAAGGAGGGCCTGTTGGAGCTTTTGAATGGGATTGGTAATAGGTTCAGTGGAGGGACCCAGGGCTGCCTCATGTAGAGGGTGGGCAAGGAGGGAAAAGGAAGAGATCCAGGAGTGTAAGAAACCAACTCTTCTAGGAATTATAAAAATCTCATTAGTAGAGGGGGCTGCTGGAGACTGGATTAGGTGTTTTCTGTCTGAGGTGAGGGCTTTGTGGGTTGGGATAATTGTTAGTCCCAAGTAGGTGACCTGAGGGGTGGACAATTGGACCTTAGAAGATGAGACTCAATAGCCCCAGCTGGACAGGAAGTTTAGAAGAGCAGAGGTCTCGTAGGGATGGGCTGCAGAGGAGAAGGTCATCTACATACTGTATAAGTTTAGATTCAGGGAGAAATAAAGAGAGTCGATCAGAGGCTAGGGCCTGGCCAAACAGGTGTGGGCTTTCCAGGAACCCCTGGGGTAGGATGGTCCAAGTGAATTGGTTAGAGAAGTGGGTGTTAGGGTCAGTTTAGGTGAAAGCAAAGATGTTTTGTAACTGGTTGTCGAGGAGGATAGAGAAGAATGAATACTTGCGATCTCCAGGACTGAGAAATGAGAGGTCCCTGAGTGGATAGTGGAAAGAAATATGTAAGGGTCAGCCATGACAGGACCGAGAGGAACCACTGCAGAACTGAGGAACTGGAGATTTTGGACCAGGTGGTAGGGCCCACTGGGTTTCTTAACTGCAGGAACAAAGATGTTAGAGGGAGAAGAAGTGGGTAGAATTTTTTTTCCCCCTGGGAGGTCAGAGATAATAGGCTTAAATCCCCCGAGGCTCTGGAAAGAGAGTGGGTACTGAGCTTGGATGACATACTGAGTAGGGTCCAGTGGTTGGATGCCAACAGGGGAATGGAGTCTAGCAACAGAAGGATTTTGGACAGACTAGACTTGGGGGTCTACCTGTCAAAGGAAATGTGTTAGAAGCAGTAGATTGGGTAGCTAGGAGAAGCAGTAGAAGGGCTGCTGGTGAACTTGGGGTCAGGTGAATGGGGGAGGCAGAGGAAATGAGGCTCCCACTTTGGCTACAAGATCCCTTCCCAATAGGGGAAGGGACAGGTTGGCACCACTAAAAAAGTATGGGTGAGAGGAACATTCCTGAAAATGCAATTGAGTGGTTAGGTCTGGTGAGGTTGGTAAGGCTTTCCCCATACCCTGACAATAGGAAAACAAGGAGAGGTGGATTTCTAGCCTGCCCCCCAAATCATATATATATATGTATATATATATATATGTATATATATGTATATATGTATATATGTATGTATGTGTCATGGAAGGTGAGAGCACAGGATTGACTGCTATATTGAAAGTCTTTAATGAAAGTAGAGGAATGAGAGGTACAGGATCTCATTTTTTTTTCCCCATTTGAGAGAGTTCATTTAATGAGAAGAGGACATGAACCCAGACCAGGCCATCCTTCCCAGCAACCTCCTGTAAAGGAAGAACTGAGGATGAATGGGGGGAGAAGGAGGAGGTTTTACTCCAGAATGGGAGCGAGTATTCTAATGGAGGGAGGAGTTCTAAAAGCTGCTGGTGGGGTGAGAGTAGGTGCCATAGTAGAACGGTTAGAGAAGCCTGTTGGCGGAGAGGGAGGAAGGAGGCTGAAGAAGCATGAGAGGGGGAAGGAGCTGTGAGGTGGGGCCAGTTAGCAGGATCAAGAGTAGCAGAGCATTCTACTGTTTGAGACTTCCTAGCCAGAATGAGGTGATTGGGGGAACTGGAAGAACAGAGGGGAAGTCTGGAGGGAAGATGAGAAAGCTTGAACATAGGGGACCTCCTTCCATTTACCTCACCACTGGCAGTAATTAAGATCCCATTATAATACTGGAATCTAGAGTGCTGTTTGGCTGCCATTTGGGTCCGTTATCTAAGGGATATTGGGGCCAAGTTTGATTGCAGAGGCATTTAAGCTTAGAAAGCCCTTAAACCGGGTGCTAGGTTTAGGGATCTGAAGTTCTCCCCAAGGCATCGCAGTGGGGAGCTTGGAGGAATGAACAAAGATACTGTTCCCATGGGTGAGGGGAGGAGTCAGAGACCTGAGCTCAAGGCATCCCAAGGACACTAGAACAAATCTGTATGGGCTGTCCTAGCGGGTTGTCCCATGCTGGTCAGGGACCAGGGGCAAATTGCCTGAGTAGACATCATTCACTTAGTTCTAGGATGAGAGAGATAGAGAGAAATCTTGTTTAGAGGAAAAGGTCCAGATGAAATGAAGGTCTGCATGAAGGGCCAACCATAGTCATTGAGACTGTGGCCGGGGTTTCCTCCTCCAAGGGTTCCAGAGGAGTGCCTGCCCTGGTCAGTCCCTTGGACCCAGGTAAGCATTTACGCTGACCCACCAACCACCTGGTAGTGGATGCAGGAATGCAGTGATGGGGTAGCCGGAAAGTGAGCCTGCTGCAGGCAGACCGGGAACAGGGTCCCAGCATGGCTTCCTCCCACGATGGGGGAGCACAATGCCAGGGGAGCCCACTCAAGACCAGGCACCAAATGTTGGGAACTATACCACAGAATCCACCAAGTCACACCATGTGAGAGGACTCACGTGGGAGGTTTATTAAGAGAGGGCACACAGTGGCTCCCTCTGGCTGAGGGGTGGTAGCAGAGCGAACAGGTTCTTTTAGAAGGTGATGAAGCGCATGCGCAGGGAGAGGACAGGCAGTTCATGGTAACAGCGGAAGTGTGTTGCAAGTTGGAGGCTGATAACGAAGTGTCCTTTTGTTGCCAGGTCCTTGGAGCTGGGCGTGAGGTGCCTGATTGCTAACAGCGCATATTCATTAAGTATATATTGCTTTGCATTTTTGACATTTTTGAGTGTGTGTGTGTGTGTGTGTGTGTGTGTGTTTCACCTGCACTTATGTTTGCGTACCGCACATGTGTCTGGTGCCTGAGAAGGCCAGAAGAGGGCACCAGATCCCCTGGAACTGGAGCTACCACTGGTTCTGAGCCATGGTGTGGGTAATAGGAATAGAACCCGAGTTTCCTGGAAGAGCCGCAAGTGCTCCTTACTGCCGAGCCATCTCTAGCATCTACATGTAAACGCTCTCCATCTCTCCTTTTGTTCTCCTCCATCCCGGTATTTTTACTTTTGCTTACTTGAGTTATTGGTGGTGCTTTTCACTGTGGGATTTTTTTTTTATTCTAACATTTCTATTTGTTTTTTTTCCCCTTCAGAATCTCAATTTCCTTGTTGAACTTTCTATTTTCATCCATATTATTGATTTTTTTTTTCCATGCATTTTGGCGACTTCTTTAGGCTACAAGTTTTCTTTTCTGAGTCCTGGACCCATTTCTGAACGTCATTTATCTGCTTGCTTGTATTCTTTATGAGATCATTAGTCATTTTTGTTAGTCAGCTTTTGAGATTTTCATCCAGGATTTTACCCATTTCAGTGTCTTTGAATCTAAGTGTTGAGTTACAGTCTTGGTACAGTCTAAGTGTTGAGAAGTCATGGTGCCTTGCATTTTCACGTCTCTGTGTTTGTGTGTTGTAATTTATCCTTGCCGGCTCAGTTTTCCTTGGAGATTTTCTTTTTCTTTCTTTCTTTCTTTTTTTTTTTTTTAATTTTTAAAGATTTATTTCTTTATTATGTTTCCAGTGTTCTGCCTGCGTGTGTGCCAGTGCACCAGCGGAGGGCACCAAATTTCACTATATACGGTTAGGAGCCACCACGTGGCTGCTGGGAATTGAACTCAGGACCTCTGGAAGAGCAGCCAGTGCTCTAAACCATCTCTCCGGTCCTGGAGGTTTTCTTAGTGAGCAGTCCATACTTGAGGACTCCATTCCTAGCACATAAAACAAACTGCTGCTGTAGCAGCAACACCAACCTGTACAAGAGACAAAAGTCACTTACAATTAACACAAGTTCACTGACATATCAACCAGTGACTCTCAAAACTAATAGCCTGTTATGAGGGTGAAGACTGCTTAGGATTGTGGTGGTTTGAATGATATACTCTTCATATTCTCAGGCATTTGACTGTTTGGTCCTCCACTGATGGTACTGGCTGGGGAGGCCTAGGAGGTGTGGCCTTGCTGGAGGAAGTGTGTCACTGGGGTTGGGAGTGCTTCCCAGTTTGCTCTCTCTGCTTCCTGCACGTGATTGCAGATGGTGCGCTCTGAGCTTCTTACTGCTCCAGCCACCGTCCTGCCTGTGTCCATGTTTCCCCACTATGATGTAATCCTTTCCATCTGCAGAGTCAAATAGATCCTTCCTTCTACAAATTGCCTTGGTATGGTATTTGTCATATCAGTAGAAAAGTAAAGTTCACGAGGGTGTGTTAGAGGAATGTGGCAGAGAGAAAGGGAAGGAAAAAGAAAGCAAAGCTAAATTAAAGGAAAAAGAAGAGGAATAGAGAAGAGTGTTATGATGGTAAAAGAAGAAAGAAATTAGAAAACCATAAAATGAAATAACAAAAATATTTTCAAATAATCAAAACAATTTAACCAAAACAGAACCAAGATATAATTAAAAACAATGAAAAGGATCTAATTATCCAACATTTTCTCCACAGATATATGTAAATGGCCAATAAGTATATGAAAAGATGTCCAACATCTGTGGTCACTAAATACACATAAATTAAAAGCCCAAACCGGATACCAATTCACTGCTTGTAGGATGTTGATGAATAAGAAGAGAAAAACAGCAAGTGTTGTCTAGCTCAGTCTCTCAAATAGTGAAACATAGAAACACACACACACATGCACATCTGCACACACATGCAGATGTGACCCTCAAAGCAACACAGGTGTGAACTGCACAGCTTCACTTAAGTGTTTCTCTTGTTTTTGCATATTTGCCACATTTTGGAGGAAAAAAGCTTCACTTAGAAATACAAGAAACAACTAAAAGTTAGGTATAAAAAGGAACATGTAAAGCTTATGTTTTTAATCCCTTACGCATGCTTCAAAGTATGCCTAAATCTATTATTAGTAATAAATTTTATCAACATTTATGCACACAAAGACTATACACAGTGGTGTCCATAGCCCAGAGGAATGTTAATAAATGTAAGTAGGCATTCACTGTTCATCACAACATACCAAGCCAATTGTACTAACGATCTACTGCTCTGATGATTCTGTCATCACCTTCTGTTGTCGTTCTAGTGAGTTCCCTGGCATTTCTTCTTTTCCATGAAGTTGCACATCTGGTAAAAATCAGTATTTCAGGGCACCCTGTATGTAACACTTATACAACATAAATGTATGTTAGTCAGATATTTGTTTTCCTCAACGGTCTCTGGTCAGTAGCGGAGGGTTGGTATTAAGTCTGGCGAGGTTAAAAATGATAGCGTTCAATGTTGACTAGAAGCAAAGAGTAGAACACAAAACTCTCAGCTGCTGCCTTAAGGCTTCCACCCATCACCACAGCGACACCGCTGTATTGACTGTACCCTATTTGTCACCATCCAAGGAAGTCACCATCATACACATAAACCGTCACATTCTGACCATCTTGTATATACACACACATCACACCTCGCCTATCAGTGCTGCATGACATAGGGTCACCACCACAGACGCCATCACCTTTGCACTGCATCACCACGGAAAGCCTGGGCAGTCATCATTCTAGTGTGTTTGTCACGAGGTGCAGGGATCCTCGGTGCCCGTTACTGGATGCGCAGTAGACTGTAGCACAGGTGTTATGGCCGGGTAGCTTAATATTAGCAGAACATTACAAGAACAATTTTTGTATTTCTGGAACAAAACAAGCCTGGTCATAGAGAATGATCGCCTTAATGTGCTCTTGAATTTGATTTACAAGTTTTCTTTTCCTCTTTTCCTCTCTTCCTCTTCTTTTTCTTCTTCCTCCTCCTCCCTCTTATTCATTTTTTTTTGGGGGGAGGCTTCTATTTATTTTTATTTTTGCACAATTTACTCATTATATATCCTGATTGAAATCCCCTCCTCCAACTACCCCCAGTCCCTCCCTCCCTCCCTCCCTCCCTCTTCCCCTCATCTCCTTACCCTAGTCCACTGAAAGAGGGAATTCTCCACCATTGCCATCTGCCCGTAGCTTGTTAAGTCTCATCAGGGCTGCCTGGATCCTCTTCTTCTGTAGCCTGGAAAAGCCGAATCTCCAGGGGTGAGTAATCAAAGAGCAGTTAACCGAGTTCATGATTTCTTCTTTTGAGACTCTGTCTCTATACCCAGACTCAGGTGTTCTGGAACTCACTACATAAACCAGGCAGACCTTCAGCTCACAGAGATCTGCCTGCCTCTGCCTCCTGAACGCTGGAAATAAACACCTGGCTGATACTAGTTCTTGATTAAATGTTTGGTAGAATTCATCATTAACTCCTTTGGTTCTGGGCTTTCCTTTGTTGAGAGACCTATAATAATTGCTTTGAATGCATTGCTTATTATTGATATGCTTGCATTTTAAAAATAGGTCTTGGTTCAGATCTTGGTAGACCAACTATATCTTGAAAATTTCCACTTCTAAATGTTCCAATTTACTGGAATATAGGTTTTTAAAAGTATTTCACAGGCTCCTCTGGATTTTGATGTTTTATGTTATATATTCTCCCCTTTGATTAAAAAATTATTAATTTTAATTTTTTATTTCTTTTGATTAACTTGGTTAAGAGCTTATCAATCTTGTTCATCTTAAGAAGAACTAACTTTTTGCCTCATTGATCCCTTGTATTTCTTCTATGTTATTAATTTGTGCCTTGGCCTTTATTATTTCTACCTAATAATTTTGAATTTGGCTTACTTTCTCCTTTTGTTAAACCTTGAAATATACCATTAAGTTTTTTTTTTTTGAGTGTTTCTCATTTTTTAATATAGGTACTCACAGCTGTGAACTTCCTTCTTAGATCTTTCTTCTTCAGTGCATCCCAAAGGTTCTTGTTGATTGTGTTTTAATTTGCATTTCAATTTATTAACTAAATTGTTTTCCTGACTTCTTCAGTGACTTACTAATCCTTCAGAGATAGATTATTCTGGCTAGGGATGTAGCTTAGTGGTAGATCACTTGTGTAAATTGAATAAAGACATGTGTTCAATTATCAGAGCCCAACACAAAAAAGTACTGTTCAATTCTCATGTATTTGTTAACCAGATTTTCTTGTTCTTTTAAAAAATAATTATTTAAAAGTATTTATTTATGTTTATGTGTATATTTTGCTGTGTTTGCCAGCTATGTGCAGGTACCTGAAGAGGTGAAAAGAGGGTGTCTGATCCCTTGGAGATGGAGTTACAGCTACCTGATGTGGGTTCTGGGAACTGAATCCAGATCCTCTGGAAGAAAACAAATTGCTCTTAACCACTGAGCCGTCTTTCTAATCCCTCTTCTTGACTTCTAGTGTTTTTGCATAGTGATCAGAAGACAGAAGTATTTATTTGAATTTTTTATTTGTATTTGATACAAATTGCCTTATAGCCTAAAATATGATCTAGTCTGGGGGAAAGTTCTATGGGATAATTAAGAGTTTATATTCCACAGCTGCTGGAATATTCTGTAGAGATCTTTAGGTTCACTTCATCTCTGATGTAGCTTAACTGACCTTTCTTTCTTTTCTTTTCTTATTTTTGTTTAGATGATGTATCCATTGATGAGAATGCACTATTGTAGCCAATTGTTTTGCCTTTGGACCTGTTTCTCTTTACCAAGTAATGGTCTCATCATCAAGTTGATGTATAAAATTGCACACATTTGCAATCATATCTTCTTAGTGGTGTATTCCTCTTAATAATATGTCATGACCTTTATTTTTCCTGATTAATTTTGAGAATCTGCTTTGTCAGGTAGGCATTTAGTAACTTTTCTAATTTCTTTTTTTCAAATATCATTTTCCATTCTTTCAGTTGGTGCATAGCTTTGTCAGAGAGCTGAATCTCTTGTATAAGATTTGATTATAGCTGCTATTCATTGCCTTCTGATTTCTTTTGTGTGGAATGCCATTTTTATATTTTCTTATTCTGTATGTATTTTTACTATAAGGCTCGTTTTTTTCGCATATGGCAAATTGTTTTTCCCCCATTCAACCATTTTTTAATTGGAGAATTAAGGCAATTTGCAATTATAGTACTTAAAAAAAGACATCTATTAATTTTTTTCTTATTCATCTTAGATATTTTCTAGTTTAGTGTGTTAATAATATTTGAAACTTTTTTAATTTTCAATTTTATATCTGTTTTTTTCTAGGTAAATTTATTCTTTCCCAAGCTCTCACAATTGTACATCTCTTCCTTTTCTGTCTGTAGTATCTTTTTTAGTATTTTCCACAATGCTGGCTTAGGGATCATGTATTGCTTTAGCTTATGCTTATATTGGATAATTCTTATTTCTCCTGTGAAAGTATAATATGAAGTGGACAGGTTCCTTTCTGGTTATGGATTTATATAAGATAAAATAAACCCTTTCCTCTTTAAGTTGCTTTTGGTCATGGTGTTTTATCATAGGAACAGAAACCCTAATTAAGACACACTCCTTCGTGTGCATACTCAGGAATGTGGTTGCCCCTATTTTTTTATATGGCTATGTTTAGACTCCCCAAATGAAATCCCCATGCCTCCTTTTTTTTTGGGGGGGGAGGACAATGCTTTTAAAATAACTCCTGTGTTCTCCTTACCTGCTACAGATAATAAGCCGTCTTCTGCTCTCTTATGTCTAGGCTGTACTGGTTTTGGGTTTATACCCACCAAGACGAAAACTACCAGTCTGTTATATAATCATCCTATCTTAGAGGAAATTACAAGTATGCTCCCATGGAGGTTCCCACCTTTCTGCCGTGCTCTTAGTACCCAAGACAGATTCACTGAATTAATATTTCCCAAGGTGATGGTCAACCATCCATCCATTCCTGGTGATCACAGCTCATTTGTCTTATATGGGAACACTATCACCTTGCCCAGTTATTTCTCTGGTGAACGTGTCACAAAGGTCATAGGTATTGCAAATGGCCCACAGATTTTTTTTTTTTCTCTATCTTGTGGCCTGAGCCATTAGCTGGAAAACAGGTCTCTGTACCCTATGATGCTGACCTGTGGTCATCCTTGAATGAATTCAGATGAAGTGAAGCTCAGTGTGGAAGATAGAATTTATTAGAGAACAATAGGAAACACTTTCAAAGGTGAGATGCAGGTAAAGGGCCTTAACCCTGCCTCAAGACAACAAGTGATGGTGACACAGGCCTGTCTCCTTTTTAACCTCTTAGTTCCTTGTGCAGCCCCAAATGCTGCTGTTGAGTGGAACACACACTTTTCAGCCAGCCAACCTCTGAGAGCCTGTGAGCCTGTCTTCTCACATCTGTTGACCTGTCACTGCTGTCCCATTAAAGAAAGAAGCCTTGGGCTATCACCTCAGTTAGAGAACTTCCATGTCTTACCTAGAGTTACATTCTGATTGAGAACTGGGAGCAAAGATATGTAGGACACTTGCTATAGTAGTAAGAGGTATTGTTATGTTCACTGGGGGAATAGATGGGGGAGAGTGGCAATGTTTGATATAAGAATAGATGGGGTTGGGCTTTATCTTAGGTGATGTTAATCTGTTACTCTGTTGTAAGGTTACTTATCTGTGAATTTTAGTCAGTGTGAACTGGGTAGGATATGCTATGCCTCATTTAAAGCTTGCTAGGATGTGTGCCTCATTTAAAGCTTGCTAGGATGCTATGCCTCATTTAAGACTTGCTAGGATGCATCTCTGCAGACTCAGAGCAGTACCACAGCTGCTCCACTAGTCAGAAGAGAGTAATTAATTTAGGTGACAGGCGGGTGGTACTCTATGAGAGAGACATTTCCCAGCAACCAATTTCCAAAATACAAGGAATTTCCAAAGTGCCAGGTATCTTTTTGTTATGCTAATAAGCTGATTGACTCTAGCAGTCTCGGGGTACCTTCAGGGTGGGTACTGATATTTATAAGTCAGGATGAGAATTTCAACTTTCAGCCTCATTAAGGATTGGGTTCAGGGAACATCTTGATGATAGAGCATTTGGAGGTTCTTGGACTCTCACACTCTTCCTGAGGGCAAAGGGTTCTGCTCTTCCCATATTCCTGGGCATCTCTTCAAGCAACCTCTGTAATATCGTTTAAATAAACCAGTAGGCATGTTTCCCCGAGATTTTAGAGCCGCCATTCCAAATCAATCCAAAGCAAGAAAGAGAAGGTGCAAACAATAAAGGAAGCTGGACCCTCCCAGGTGGACGTAAAGTGACTGACAAGGTACTTTAATGGGAAGTGGAGCACTGAGAGCCTGAGTGATCTCCAGGATGTCAAAACTGAACTGGAGTTGAGGATACCCAGCTGGTATCCACCGCAAAATTGTTTGGCTGTTGGCTAGGAGAAGTTCTCCCACTTTTCTTGTTGACTAGAAGTAAAAACAAACAAACAAACAAACAACAGAGCAAACAAATCACCTGTAAAGATTGTTAAATAGAGAATAGACAAAGAAATACAGCTGGGTGGTGGTACATGCCTTTAATTCCAGCACTCAGGAGGCAGAGGCAGGTGGGATCTCTGTGAGTTGGAGGCCAGCCTGGTCTACAGAGCGAGTTCCTCTGGTTCCCCTTGGCCCCCATCACTCTGGAAGCAGAGTTTCTCACTTCTCCTTGTTCCCACTTGTAGTGAGCTGTGCTCACCTGTCACAAAGGTTGGAGCCTAAAGACTCCATACAAACAGAGGGACATGCTTTTTAGAAGCCCATATGCCAATCAGTTTTACATAGATTATGATACCGGCTAAGCTCCTGAGGAAGGAATCTCCTGCGGGAGCTTGAGAGGCCAGTAGAGGCATCTTCAGCTATAGCTGTGAGTAGGAACATAGGTGTTTGCCTGGTTCCCATTTTCCAATCTCTGACACCTTCAGAAGGACAGTTGGTGGTACCAGGTGATGTCAAATTCATTTCACACAAATCACAATGAAAGTACTTGTCACAGTAAAGAAAAACTGGTTGTACATTAAGTCAGTATTGGTGGGGAAACTTGAAAAACACAGTTGCATTTATGTGGTATTTCATACCTCCAGGTAGATTTTGTCCAATTTGCTCCTTCCATGAGCTTAAATATGTTTTATTTGATGTCTATATTCAGGATGGACTGAAGCATTTACACTTGCTAAAAACCTGCTGGCTCTGTGTTTCTCTGTTAGAACATGGCAACATTCACACCAAGCTATCAAGGCACACACACCACAGGACTGTCACCACAGAATTTATGCTACCTCTTATCAAAAACCACCCTACCTTGGCCACCTGCAAATTCTGGAAAACTTTAAGGAACCAAAGATTCCCATGAGTGAAAACTAAGAAAACTGGTGCAAGGCTCTCTCCTTCAAACGCATCTCCCAACCTGCTCGCACTGGGAGTGAGGCTCAACATTTCATTAAGCAAATAAAACCTGGTGTCAGACTTTTAGGTCTTATCTGTTACCTTCTTTCCCTCAAGACAATAAGAAGATCAAAGGAGGAGTTCTCCACTTTTTACCTAAGGGTCCCTTGAGAGTGTTTTCTTTCTGTTGGGAGAAAAATTTCCATTCCCTTTTACTGATATGTGATCCATGTCCAGGGATCCATTTCTCCTGCACTTCTTAATCTCAGAAGGTCACCCTGGCTTTCTCTTGCTGCCAGATGGCTCCTTCTAGTTCTTTCCTTTCTTTGAAGAGGGCAACAAGAAGGGCATGATACAATCTGACCGATCATACTCGCTTTTTGATGCACCGCAGAGATGACTGACTGGGGAAAGTCCCCAGGGTACAAGTTGGAGGCTAGTCAGGAGGCTGTTGCCAGTGTACAAATGGGCTCAGTTCACCGCACACCGCAGTGGCGGGGCCGCAGGTGGGGCGGCAGATGTGAGGAACACTGAGGCCATAGTGAGGAGAATGAATGTAAGAAAAGTGACGGAGAGAGCAGCACACTGCCTGTGCTGAGGGGCCTTTAGGAGTGTGATGTGTCCAATGGCTACTTAGCAGCTGGAGCTTCTTTCTCTCTTCCCCTCCTACTTTTTTTTGGGGGGGGGGATACAAGGTTGGTTTTGACTTGTAATCCTCCTACCTCAGCCTCTCTGGTACCGGGACTGTAGGTCTGTCCCAGTATACCTGGTAAGATAAGGACTTGAAGTTAAAATATTGAGGCTTGTAGTTGAGCTTAACAAAGGGAGAATACCCCCCAAACTGAAAAGTATGGATTTCAGAGATCTAGTAACTGGGTAGGCAGTGAGTATGTATTGAATGATGAAGAAAAGCAACCAGATTCTGTGAGCCATGGCATTTACCACAAAGGAGCTCAGGGCTGGGGAAGACTGCAGAGCAAGTTTTGGGAGTGTTCAGGGCTTTAGGAAGAGAGTTCCCGTAGCAGTTACAGAAGATAAGGACTTAAGTCTCTTTGGATTCAACAGCTAGGAAATCAGAGGTGTCCAAGCTTCTGTAGTGGTGGCACTGAGGAGGCAATGCAGGTTGAGGAATCAAGAGCAGGTGAAGAGGAGGAACAGAGACATCAGGAGATGAGGAGGACTGTGATGAGACATCTGTGGGCCTCTCGGTCTGCATGAGGCAGGCAGGAAGGCCTCTCTAATTTTTGATTTCACCCACAACTTCTCCAGGGAGACGTGGGTAGGAATACCGTGCTCATTGCCATTTTAATTTCCCAGTCAAATCAAGTCATTACAAAAAGGATGGGCCAGCTCTACTTGATGACTTGCCTCCATGTAGGAAATAAAAGCAGACCATGGGTCAGCCTAACATTGGACACACTGAAAAACTGATGTGGCCACTTACTCAGTGTCTACTGTTTCTAGTAACTGGACCAAGCTGTGGAGAAGGCAGAGTAGAGAATGGCGCAACTGAGGCCCAGGATAAGGGTTTCAGACAGGACAGAGCCAACGTGGGGCACACCACCAGCCTGGGTAGAACCTAGACATGAGGTGATTACCGAGTGCCAACAATTTCTAGTAACTGGACCAAACTGAACAGAAGGCAGAGTAGAAAATGGCGCAACTGAGGCAAAGGATGAAGGTTTCAGACAAGACAGAGCAGACATGGAGCACACCACCAGCCTGGGTAGAACCTAGACATGAGCTGATGGCAGTTGACGGGGGCCCAAGTCTTGGTTTGGTTTTATGGACAGATACATGACCTTCCGTGGAAAGGGAGATTGGATGAAGGCAAGAGTTGTCGGACTGCGGAATCTGAGAGACAGGCCTATAAAAGGACTGGAAAGCATTTTAGAAGGTGCTTCTATTCGTCTTCTCCAAAACTTTCTGCTGAGCCTCCTGCTGCATATACAGCAGACAGGCTTTCTGTAAGAGGGGCTTGGTGTCTCCATGGATGGAGACCCAGAAAACACTTTGAAAGCTCCTTCTCCATGAACAACCCAATTTGAGAACTATTTTATTATTATGCAAATACATGCAATTAACCCTCATCTCATAAAATGTGTTATGGATGTAACTTTAAAGTGAAAATTCTCAAAAGGTGTCACACAAATTTTCTTAAGAATGATGAGTCAGGAGATCCTACCCCGTTGGCTTACCAAGATATGTCAATCACAGGCACACTGGTCTAAGTTATTAGAGTTTAAGTCCTATCCTCCAATGGCAAGACAGTATCCTCAAGGCTGGCTTCTTATTGGTTGGTAGGCGTGGGCGTGGCTACCCACTTAGCCACCACTGGCTCCACCCCCATTCCATGCAAAAGAAGTCAGAGCTCTGGTGAGCCCATGTGATTGGTCACGTGGTTGATGACGGACTGGCCCCACCCATCCAATGACGTCACCACCAACTCAAATTCTCACGAGAGCTTGCCCAGAGGTGGTGAAAGCTGACAGGCAGCCCCCACTAGACCCAGGGGGTCCAGGGGAGGGGGCTGCGGCAGGCCCCACCTCCTCCAGGTCCTCGAGGCCCGCGGGGTCCAGGGGCCTGCAGGGGCCCGTGCCAGGAGCCCAGGGGTCCCCAGGCACACTCTACACCCATTGGCTGGCCTCGCCGGCATGCAAATAGGGCGACGTCACTTCCTGAGGCAGCTGAGCGCCATCTTCTCTTTCTGGCGCGCGGGAGGAGGGACGGGCGCGGGGCGGGGGTCCCGCCGCGTAGGCGGAGGACGCGGCGGTGTTGCGACGGCGGCGGGACGCGGCGCTCCTCGCGCCCCGCGGTAGGTACGGCCCGCCCGGCCTGCGCCACCCTCGGCCTCCCCGCGGCCCACCCGCCGTCCACCCCCGGGTCCGCCCCGACGTCCCCACCGCCGTCCGCCGCGCTGTCCCCGCTGTGGCCCGCCGCGCCGTCGCTACCTCGATGCCTGCCGCGTCCCGGACGCTGTCGCGCGCGGCTCGGGCCCCCGACGCGCCCGCCCGCGGGTCACGTGGGAGCGGGGCCGCTCTGGGGAGGGGCGGGGGACGGGGAGGACGGAGGGGAGGACCGGGCGGCGAGAGGGACCTGCGGAGTCGCGGCACCGGGGACAGAGGCCGGGGATGGAGAGGGGGCGGGGCAGGGACGGGCGCCGGGCGTGGCGAGGGAGGGGACCTGGAGGCGCGGGGCGACGTCGCGGGGCGGGCAGGGCGCCCCTCGGCGGCGCTCGGGAATCCAGCCGGAGCCCGAGGATCGGCGGGTTGGCAGGGATGGCGGGATGCAGGCAGGATTGTGGTCGCAGCTGAGCCCCGAGTTCTCTCCCTACGGAGGGGCCGGCTTAAGGCACTGCCGAGAGCAGATCCCGGTCTCTTCATCCGTGGTACTGCCGCCTTCGTGACTGATGCTGAATATAAAGTTTAATTTTTAGAGTGATTGAAACATTTTTTTTCCCGCATAATTTCTGCAAAGGTTTTCCTCAAGAGCGTAAAAAAGGAAATTTGAAAATAAAGCAACTTTGTAAAAATGTTTGACTTTGAGTGTAGAGTTTAAAAGTTCATGAGACTCGTGTGGGTCACCACTCCCGTACAAGTAACCTACTGTGTAGATTGGTACCGACGGAACTTTTATCTCAAGGCTTTTATTAGTTGGGTGCTTGGACTGGTCTGGTCTGATGTGGCAATAGGGGACAGCATGTATAAAAAGTAGTTACGAAACGTGTGCTGTTAAGCTCTGGTTGGAAGTTAGGCATATTGTCTAGAGATTGCCCGGGCAGTGGTGGTGGCCATGTAGCAATGTTTTAGGTAGATGGAGACCCCGCTCAGAAAACAGCGTTGACTCATTTGTCCTTAGGTAGAGGCCCTTAAGCAGAGATCTGTGCTTAGAAAGGATAGGCAGGAAATGAAGTCATTTTAGGCTATTTTAGGCATCTCGTTGAGAAATGGGAGGAAGAGAGGTCTGGATCATTGGCTTTAAGGGATAACAGTTCAGGAAATTTTTAGTTTGAAGTCTTGGAGTTAGATGATACCGTTTTAATTGGAAGTCAAGTTTACAGTGTTCTGTTGCTGCATTGATGATTCCTAATACTCTAGGAAAGTAGAGCTGAGCTTTTCCACACTGCACTCAAATCCTTTGGCTCTTGGTGAGCTGCTATTTGGAGAAAGCAGATTGATGAAGGAGGTCAGGTGGCTAGAAAGGGGTTTTTCTGCGGGTTGAGGCAGACTTTCTGAATTACAGTGTTTGGAAGTTGCTGGAAGAAAGTCCCGTGTTCTATAGTTGGGGCACTTCGTTTTTGATTTAGATGATTATCTGTAAAGTCGTTGACCAGTGTGGTCATCTTGACAGCTGCTCGTGAAGTAAAGAAATTCCATGCATTGTTTCACACGTGAAGGCAACTGAGGCCCAGAGATTGGCTGAATTTACCCAGCTATAAAGTGCTTGAGCTAGGTTCACCGAGGAATGAGCTCCAGAACGCGTGCTGTGACCCTTTATGTGTTGTCACTTTGGAATAAACCATTTTAAAAATCAGATGTCATAGAACTAAGATGTTTTGTGTCTTAAAAGTACTTCCGTTTTGACCATTTAAAATTATATTTTAAAATTATGTGTGTGCCTTTGTGTTGGTGTGTGCGCATGGGTGAAGTTGCTGTAGAGGGGAGAAGACAGTGTTGGCACCCATGGAGGTAGTGGTTGTAAACCAACAAGTATGGGTGCTGGGAACCAAACGGCTTTTCTCCGAGAGTGGTGCATGCGTTGAAGCATTGAGCTGTCTCCTCAGCCCACACAATCTGAATAAGGACAATAGACATACTACAGTGGATGGGGAAATGAGGCCTCTTCACGGAGAACTGTATCATAGGCTACTAACGAATGCTGAGAGTAGAAGAAATAGTCTCTCCCCAGGGAAGAGAACGCTGACCGGTTATCAAATACCAATGGTCAGTCCTGAAGACGTGTATAGAGTAACATACAGACTGAGCAAGTTGTATTTAGGAAGATATATTGCGTATACATAGATATGTAACAATTAATGAAAAATGCTGTGAATTTGGAAGAGCAAGGAGTGGAATATGGGAGTGTTTGGAGAGGAAAGGGAAGGAGGAAATAATGTCCTTATTGAAAAAAAACTAATAAGGTACACATTTTTCAGAACTCTCCTTACATGGGCACGAAACCAACAGCAATAAAAGAATGTCCTTAGGAAATGTTCTTTTATGCAGGAGTTGGGTATTTTAAGGTATTTCAGTTTCTGGAACAAACAGGTTAAAAGATAAGTTCCTGTGGGTGGGTGGGTGGGTAGGGACGCTCAGTTGGCTGACAAGACACTTTCCAGAGGTGAAGAGGATATGCAGATGTGAAAATAGGGCACCACTCCTCCCTAACCCAGTGGGCATGCTGTGTAGAATGTTGTATCATAGAATGGGCTAAGATACAAAGTAATTGTCTAGGGTAGACCAGGAATGTTGGAAGGGCTGCTCACTTGGTAATGGTCTGCTTCATTTCTTGTTGATTTTCCGAAAGCACATAATTCTAAACGGTGGTGTGTGTGTGTGTGTGTGGGGGGGTGATGATGGCTGTTTTCTTTTAAAGCCTTAGTGTGCTTGCTTATTTATTCATTTATTTTGGAAAACCACAATAACAAGGAATGGGGGCCACTTATAGTTGAGAGTGAAAAGTTTTTAAAATGTAAAAACCAAAAACCAAAGTTCTTGGCTTTGTTCCCCAAGCAATGAACAAGTATCTACAGAACGTGCTTAAAACTTGCAGGGCCACTCATAGCCTCCTCCTGTGCCCCTGTGCTTCAGAGAGCCACCTAGTCTGCAAATGCTGTTTCCTGTAGAGGTGTGCCAGGACCTGGGTCCTTGATTCCCAGATCCTGAATGAAGAGTTAGGTCTTGCTCTGTGGCTTGATACTGTTCTTTTGCAAACTGTAAATTTAGCTTTCTTGTTTGAGCAGAGTGGATGGGGCAGAACCAGCAGCGTTTGGAGAATGAGAAACCCTAGAAGATAATAGTATAGCTGGAAAGAGGAAATAGAAGCTCATTTGAGAGAGCAAGTGAATGGGATTAACCAAGGTTTGTTTGCTAATGCGGTCAGTCCGACCTGCATAGTGATGGTGTGGTGTTTTGAAAGGTGTCATTGAAGTCCCCGACAGCTTTTCTGATAATGTAATTTTTGAAAGTGTCTTTTTTTTTTTAGAAATTCTTATTTCATGTCCTGTCAAAATTTTTTAAGGTCCTTTGTTTTGTACTGTTAATGGTCCCTAAAGCTCTTAAAACAGTCTTTCCCAGGTAAATGATCTGATAAGAAACTTATTTTAAATTCGCCCACTCCAAAAACATTTTTCCTTGTTATCTCTAAAAGTTCTCTGTTAACCTTCTGCCTCCTCTTTCCCTGGTTTGATTCTTCTCACTTTCAGTTTTAATGGTTGTTAGATAGATTGGGGCATTCTCCTTTAACTTCACTGCTACTTTTGATGTGATCTCTTTGCCTGGAATGTGTTGGAACACAGTCTGTATCCAGCCGTAGCCTCTTGAAAACAAAAGCCTGGGTGGTACTTAGGGTCTGTATGTGGTCCTGGCGCTTTTTATAATTTTAAATTTTGGTTTACTTAGTGTTTATGGTGCATGGTGACATTCCTTCCTTGAAGGAAGGTCAGTCTACTAGGAAACAGCCAATAGGTGGTGGCAGCCCAGTGAGGGGAGTAACTTCAGGAGGGTCCCCTGTTGTCCTGCTAAGTTCTGGAGACTGGTACCCTGTCCTTGGATAGGAGTTACAAAACTGTGCGACGGTTGGTGACCCAGATACTGCTGTTGAGTTTTGGAAGTTGGTACCAATTGTTTTAAAAAAAGACATAATTTATCACTCTATTACGATTATCCATCTTAAAGTTAGTAAAACGTTGACTATTTTATATGGCCTTTCTTTAGTTATGAAGTTAATGACTAAAACATTTACTGTTTGAATTTGACCAATATTTTCTAAAGCTTTTATAGTTTACGTGATTAAAAATATCTAAAAATTATGTTTATTTGTCTGTGTATGTATGTGTGTGTGCGCATACGCATCTGTCCGTCGCTTGCAAAATAGAGGTCAGAGGGCAACTTAGGAGAAGTCCGCTTTCTCCATGTGGGTCCTGGATCTGTCTGGCTTGGCAGCAAGTACCTTTACTCACTGAGCCATTTCGCTGGCCCTAAAAATATTTCTTGAAATAGTTACAGATTTACAGCCGAGTCACAAATACAGTAAAAGGAGGTCCCTCCCCATCATTTGAGATCAACTTGTCAAACAAGATATGGTGATCATCCCCCAAAGTGTTCTTCTAACAGGAACATCCTGTATGCCTGTAACAAAGTCTTTGGAACCAGGAAAGCAGTATATTATACTGTTTAACCTCAGACTCCTCTGAAAATTTGTGAGTCATTCTAGTAATGTCATTTGTAGAAAAAAGATAGGTTAGAGTTGCATTGTTCAGTCATCTTTAGGTGCCTTCATTCTGGAATAGTTCCTTAGTTTTTTTTCTTCTCATGATACTAAATTTTTTTTAAATTACAATAATTGTGTGTTTGTATATTTACAAAAGTGTCTGAGTGTTTGTGGAAGTTAGAGGACAATTTGCATGAGTTAGTTGTCATCTACAGGGATCAAACTCCAGTGTCTTGATTGGCAGCAGCAGGTACCTCACTGGCCCTCATGATTTTATATATAAAGGTCAAATAATTACTACTTTATGTTTGGACAGTGCCCTTCATATTTTAACCACAAAACATAGATGGCAGCTTCACTCAAAGGTAAAGCCATTAAAATGCAGAAAGTGCTGACATTTCTCAGGACTTTATTTCTAAGCAGAATAAAGGCGCTTACAAGTGGTCTCTTTCTGTGTGGTCATATTGTGTGTCTTGTTCTCTCCCTACTCCCCGAAAGCAAGCCTAAGTTTCAGCACCCTCCCCATTGCGAGCCACAGCCACTCTCATGATCTTGAGTCTGGTGGCAGTGGTAGACTTACCTCATGGTATTTGTTAAAGTGTAAAATTCATTGATCTGTAAAGAGAATTTACATGTGCAGCTATCACCACAGTCTAATACTAGAAAATTTCCAGCACTCCTAAAAGTCAGTTTGTTTACTTTCTGGCCTCCAGCAGCCATCTACTAATTTGTTCACCTGTGTAGACTTGTTTTCTGTAGACATCTGATGTAATGAGTCAGATGATGGGACTCTCCCATCTAACATCTTTTCACAGAGACGAATGTTTTTGCATCAGCTCCTTTTTATTGCCAAACAGCATTACTTTCTTTGTATATAGCACATTTGCTTATCTGTGCACCGTTTGGTGGACATTGAATTGTGTCGGTGTTTCCAAAGTTAGCTGCTATTCTTGCTTTCTTCTGCTAACCCCCACCATCCTGGTCTCTGAGTTCATTTATTTTTTTGGGAACAAGACCTCGCTATATAGTCAGCATTGGCCTTGAAAATGATCTTCCTGCTTTAGCATCCTGGGATGGTACCTGTGCTTTGATATCATGCTTATTAAAAGACTTACTGTGAAGAGGTATATGTCCTATTCTTTATCATGTTTTTTGTTTATATCAGTATGGACTTGACTTTATATTCTATGGTGCTGTGTTCTCTTATTACCGATCACCTCAAGAGCACTTTGTAGAGCAGAATATTTTATTAACAGATTCACTAGTCTTTGGATTAAAAATTGATATGGAATGGGGAGATAGCTCACCCTCTACTCTGTTAGGAGACTGGGAACCAGTGGTGATTTGGAAGCTGGGACCAGACCTTTCCATATTAAAAAAAAAAAAAAAAAAAAAAAAAAACAGAAATGTTTTTCCTCTGGTAAGGAATGTGGAATTCCTGTCTAGTCTCTTGGGGTTGTGTGTACAAATGTAGCTGTATTCTATAAGAGTTCTTAACAATGAAATATGCTACTTTTAACCATCCAGTTTTGGAGTTCATTTGTATGGCATTGTTTCTGCCATACTTGATTGGTTTGACCTAAAAATTCTGCCCAGCATTCTGGTAGGTATTATAGGTTCTGTCATAAGAGGAACTTCTTGGAGAGGTACTCCATCATAAATTTTGTGAAAACTGCCATAGGTTATAATCTGTTGCTGTCATTTGCCTGATGGCTAAATTGTCTTGGGTTTGGCCTGTGGGAACTGAACAGCTGTCTTTCTGTCCATCTTGTCTTTACTTTGCTCTAGCCATAGAATTCTTTCTTTCTCCAAAGCATTCTGTTTTGGTTTCTCTTTCCTTTTGTCCTCTATTTGAGACAGGGTCTCATAGCACAGCTTGCCCTTGAGCTGGCTATGTATATGAAAAAGATTGTGAACTCTTGATTCTTGCCTCTACCTCCTAAGTACTGGGATTATAGGCATGTGCTACCATGCTTGTCTTTATGTTGTGCTGAGGATTGAACCCAAGGTGCCAGGCATGTATGGATAGGCAGTCACCAAGCTGAAGGATAACCCCAGTCCCCAGTTCCTGTTGAATCTTTTGTTGTTGTTGGTTTTTTGTTTGTTTGTTTGAGGCAGGGTTTCTGTGTAGCCCTGGCTGTCCTGGAACTCACTATGTGGATCAGGCTAGCCTCAAACTCAGAGATCGTCCTGCCTATGCCTCCCAAGTGCTGGAATTAAACACTGCCCAAACCCCATTATTCTTAGTAGAGGGCGTTATTTAGAAATTAAGATTGGGGCCTCATGTGTGCCTCTGTTGCTGGCTGGGTGTAACTACTACTGAGCTCTCATGGGCAAAGATGTGGACTGTGAGTATATGTACTTTGTTTGTTTTTGTTTCTTGAGACAGGGATTTTCTGTGTAGCCTTGGCTGTTCTAGAACTCTCTGTAGACCAGGCTGGCCTCGAAGTCATAGAAATCTACCTGCCTCTGCCTCCTGAGTGCTGGGATTAAATGCCTGTGTCACTGTTACCTGGCTCTATGCACACTCTTGTCCATGATGCATTAGCTTTTATATTTTCTATTTGTATGTTGAAAACAGTAAGTCCACATTAGTGCCTCCTAGTTAAGAACTGCAGGTTTTATCTTAATTTTTACCTTTCCAGATATTTTCCAGATATTTACTTTTCCAGATATATATTGTAAAGTTCACCATTAAAAAGGTAGACTTTCTTCTTTTGAGGCAGAGTTTTATTAAATAGTTTAAATTAGCTTCCAACTTGTGATCCTTCTGCCTCATCCTTCCAAATTTTGGGATTGGAGGCATGCAACATTACCCTATTTACAGAGGCTATTTCAAAGTTGTCATTGTCTCTTTCACCAAAACAAACCCTGTCCCCTTAACTGTCACCAGTTCTGTCTGGCTTAAGGCAACCACTGTTATCTGTAGATAGGTCTGATCTGTCACTTTATGTTTAAGTGGAATCATAATTCTGTATTTGGTTCTTCTCAGCAGAATGTTTCTAAGGCTATAGCATATATTGGTACTTCTCTTTATGGTCCAAAATGTGGGTGTACACAACTTCTTTAATGTGATGGACAATGGAGTTGTACTCGAATAACTTGTGTGAACATCTTCACTTAACTTTTTCTCTTGGGTGGAGTTGCTAGCTCAGATGGCATCTGCATGCTTGTTCCCTTGGGGAATTCAGGCTGCTTTTTATTTTGGGTTGCCTGTGTAGCTTACCATTGACAATGCATGTGAGTTCCGGTTTCCTACAACCTGCTTTTTAAAGTGCTTTCCTGTGCTTTGGAAAGTATGTTTAGATCTTTTGCTTATTTAAATTGAGTTTTGTTTGTTTGTTTGTTTGTTTTTGAAGATTCATTTTATTTTATTTGAGTATTTTGTCTACCTGTGTTTGTGTATCACATGTGCAGAATAGACAGCTGCCATATGAGTTTTGAAAACTGAACCTGGGTCCTCTGCAAGAGCAACAAGTGCTCTTAACCACTGAGCCATCTCTTCAACCCTGTTTAGTAATGAGTTCTTTATTCTAGATGTGTCAGAAACGTGATTTTTAAAAATTCCTTTTTTTTCTTCTCAGATTTTTTTCCTCTTTTTTTTTTTGACAGTGCCCCTGGAGCCATCCATATATTTTTTCTTTTGTTGTGAGTGCTTTTTGGTGCCATATTCGAGACTGTTGCCAAATCTGAAGCCATAAAAATTTATGCCTAGGTCTTTATCAAGTTTGTAGTTTAGTGTATGTTTTAACGCTTTGGGTTATGATGCCATAACCCTAAGTTATTTTGCATGGTTGTATACTTCCAACACCACTTGCTATGAATGCCAATGTTTTACTAGCTCTGTTAAAATTATATTTGTGCATGTACATGTTACTTATAGTTCTTTCTTCTTTTTTTTAAAGGAAAGTATCAAAAATGTTTCAAATTCCTGTGCAGAATCTTGAGAACATCAGAAAGGTGCGGAAAAGGGTGAAAGGTATCCTTGTGGATATTGGACTTGATAGTTGCAAGGAGCTGCTGAAGGTAAGTGTGTACACATAATGATGAGGTCAGTGATGTTGGAGGTGATAGGGCTGGCCTTTGGAGGTGAGATTGGAGAGTTGAGAATGGATACAATTCCTTAAAAAAAAAAGAAAAAAAGAAAAAAAAAAAGGCCTGGGATTTCATCATTGTCTTTCTCCGTGAGGAATATAAGCTATTCAGACTCTTGTTGTTTAGACTGTCCTGAAGGATGTGATATAGAAGTGTTGCCATCATGCCTGTGTTAGAAGACCTTTTTAGACTGTTTGTTTGTTTATTGGCTTTTTTTGTGACAGGGTTTCTCTTTGTAACTGTGGCTGCCCTGACTGGCCTTGAAAACTAAAGAGATCTGCCTGCCTCTGCCTCCTGAGTACCAGGATTAAAGGCATAGTCCACCACCACCTGGCTGTAACTCTTATCTGGGGGTGAGCCCATGTGATTTTCCTCATCTGTGTTAGCATGTTGACTGGTCTGTTTAAACAATGGTTTTGTTGACGTTCCATGGCTCACATCTTCTCTGTCTTAGCTAGAAGACACTTAGTGCAGATTTCCTGGTCACCTTAGCCAGGATTTTTTTTTTTTTTTTGAAGCATTTTGTTTCTCTAGTGTTGTTAGACTTACAGTGCATTGTTACTGCTTAAACGGACAGAATTACTTTTTTTTTTTACATGGATAAAGTTAGTTACCTTCTGGCTAATGCTCTTGTGCCTCAAGGGCTTCCTTATGTTGTAATGTTGGTCAGCAACTTAGCTGTCTGTGCCTTCTCTCTGAAGTAAGGTTTTGCCTATGGTAAGTAGACTTTGAGATGGTCTCATTGTCTATCCCTGGCTGGTGTGGAACTTACTGTGAGGATAAGACTTATCTCAAACACAAAGAAATCTGCCTGCTTCTGCCTCTAGAGTGTCATGATTAAAGGCCTGTGCTACCATGCCTGGCCTTGGTAGACATTTTTGTTATAAAACTTGAATGCCCCTTTCTTCTGCTCTTGTCTTTGCTCTGCTTCTGTTCCTAGCTGGTGTCTTTGCCTGTGTTTCCAGTGCTGAAATTTGGATATATGGTAGTGTGGTCTCGCTTTTTCTGGCTGGGCCTGCTGGGCTTCTTAAACTGTAGCATCAATATCAGTGGTTCTCAACCAACCTTCTTAAAGCTGCAGCCCTTTAATACAGTTGTGGTGACCCCAGCTATAAAATTATTTGTTGCTACTTCATTAACTAATTTTGATACTGTTATGAATCATCATGTATATCTGATATGCAGATGATCTTAGTTGACCCCAGTGAAAGAGTTGTTTGACTCCAGATGGGTCACAACCCACATGTTGAGAACCATTTATCTAAATAGTTTTTTTTGGGTTTGGAGGATGTTGTGACGTTTCTCTCCTGTCTGTTCCCAAGACTCTAGTTTTTAGCACACATGCTGCTCTGCCAGTTACAACTCATCAGAGCTTTTTGGGTTTCTGCAGTTTTCCTCTCTTGTTGCATCAAGGCTTCCAGATCAAGCTGGGTTTGATGGCTCATGCCTGTAACCCTCACACTTGTACTTGGGAGGCTGAGGCATGAGGATTGTTTGAGGCCAGTCTGGGCTACCTAGTGAGAGCTAGCCGATCAATCAATCCATCAATCAATGATAAATGGTAAATATGTGTGCATTTATACACACGTGCGCATGCACATGCACACACACAGACACATACACATCTAGGAGAGCCAGTCAATAAGTAAATACATTTCCCAGGGTTTTCTTCTGCACTTTCAAATCTGTTCCTCATTTTAGACAGCTTATTTTGACTACAGATGTGCACTCACGGAAGTACAGTTTGGTCCATTCTTAAATGTCTTTTATTTCTTTCCTCTGCTCCTGTTCTTGGTGGTTAGCACACCATACACGTGGTAGGCAAGTACACTACTGTAGAGTCGGAGCCTCAACCTGGCATTCCACGTTTCCTGTTTTGTAAAATAAAAATGATCTGAGAATAATTCTCTCTAACTTCTTATTTTACTTTTCATTTATTAAAAATTAAAAGCAATTATAGGTATGACTGTTTTGCCTGCATGTATGTCTGCATCACTTTTATGCCTGAAGCCTGAGGAGGCCAGATAGGGCATCTGAGCTTCTGGAACTGGATTTACATGTACCATGTGGGTGCTGGGAATTGAACTGGGTCGTCTGGAAGAGCATCAAGTGCTCTGAATTAGTGAGTCATTTTTCCAGCCCTGTTTTCTTTTTTAAAATCTTATTTTTTTCTGTAGGTATATGTGGAGGCCAAAGGACTTTAGAGTAGTTTTCTCCTACTTTTTTCCCTTTTTATTATATTTTTTAGATTTTTAAATTACTCTATGTGTTTGAATGTTTTGCCTATATGTATGTAGGTATACCATGTGTGCCTGGTGCCTGCAGAGACAGGAAGAGGGAATTGGATCTCCCGGAACTGAAGTGCTGGGAATTGAACTCTGGCCCTTTGTAAGAGCAACAATTATCTTGTTGCTGAGCCATCTCTTCTACCTCTTTCTCTTTTTTTAAATTTTAAATTTAAATTTCATTTTTATTTTATGTGTATGAGTATTTTGCATGTATGTATGTCTATGCACCATTTTTGTGCCTGATGTCTGCGGAGGTCAGAAGAGTGTGTTGGGTTCATTGGTATTGGAGTTATAGGCAGTTGTAAGCTGCCTTTGCTGAGAAGCTGGGTTCTCTGGAAGAGCAGCAAGTGCTCTTAACCAGAGAGCCGTCTCTCCAGCCTTCTCCTTCCACCTTTACTTGCTGAGCCGTCTCTCTGCCACATGAATTTGTGTTACCTAGCGTTGGTTTGTGTTCCTGGTTTGGGGTAATATTTTATTCCTATTTGGATACCTGAAAGGTTTTGATTGGATACTGAGTTTTGTTTGGATCATGAATTTTATGACTGCTGAATTTTGTGGTCTGCTGTGCTGGCTAGGTTTATATGAACTTGATATAAGCTAGAGTCATCTGAAAGGAGGGAACCTCAGTTGAGAAAATACCTCCATAAAATCCAGCTGTAAGGCATTTTCTTCATTAGTGATTGGGGTGGTGCCATCCCTGGGCTGGTGCTGCTGGGTTCTATAAGAGCGGGCTAAGCAAGCCATGAGGCAGGGTACTGGCATTGGTGTAGGTCAAGGCATAGTATTAATTAGCGTTGGTCTGACTCAGCTAATTCCTTCTTGATTATTAAAGGTAATCCTTGATTATGAAGATTACTATAAAGTCTTAATGTTATAAAATACAGCTAATTGTAGAGAGTGAAATGTAACTGCACAGTTAGAACAGCTGGCCTGCAGGACTCTGTTGCTGAGCTTCTGGTTCCTGTGCATATGGGCACTTGTGTACAGGGTTTATTTCCCCATGTTTGCACTGGGTTGTAACTTTTTGCTGGCTTTTTGGTTACCTTTGTCTTGTCATGAAGTATGTGCTTTGCTAACTGCCACACAGTTAGGGCTCGGGAGTATTGCTGATAGAAGACAGGCTCATCTGGTCCTGTCATTTACCTAGTCAATAGCAGGCCTTCTTAGTGACCACAGAGATCCTTAACCCTTTGAAGTGTTGCCTTTCGAAGTAGTGAGTAATCTTTTCAGTCATGACACTCCTTTTCTTGGGGCTTTTCTGAGCCCTATGTTGGCCTTCCTTTTTGTAGTATATTTCTGTTCTGTCTTGATGTCAAAAGGTTATCGCATGCAGGCAGTTCTGTTGCTTCTGTTGTGAACTCTGCTAGGCCCACGGGTACTGTGATGATGGCCTGTCCTTGAAATGTTTTTATGGGCCCTTGTTCTGGGTTCTTTGGGTTCCTATGAGAGCAGTGCCTATCTTGAAGTTATACCTGCTACTTGGCACACTTTGAATTTTTTTTTTTTTTTTTTTTTTTTGAGTGAGCTGTGCTGCCAAGGTGGAAAGAGTGTCACTTTGCACACACTGGCTCCAGTCAGCAGCAGCGACACTTCCATCACACAATTCTTTGTACCTACTCAGTGGAGCAAGTAATTTTTTCTGTGAAAAATAACTTCTGGGTTGAAGAGATGGCTCAGCAGCTGAGAACACTGCCTGTTCTTCCAGAGGACCCAGAGTTAGATTTAGATTCCCAGTGTCTATATCATGGCTTGATCATCTGTAACTTCAGTTCTAGGGGATCTGATGTCCTCTTCTGGCTTCTGTGAGGTATATACACACACATATATATATAAAATAAAATTCAAATTTAGAGGAAAAAGGAAAACCTGGGGTATGTTCTCTAGATCCTGGTTAAAAGATCTGTTCTGAAAGGATTAGAGGGAAAGATAAAAAACACTTATGCTCCAAAGCAGATTGAACAGTAGTAAAGCAGTACTGGGGAAGGACTGCTGGGTGAGGGTGCTGAGTCTGCTCTCTGACTCTCAGGGCACTCATATTTGTTCACAAAGCTACAGGACTTTTATGTACACTTAGGCCTTGCTTACCTGTACAAATTATCCAGAATATTTTCTTTGGGATTTTTCCATTTATTTCTTAGAAAATTATAATTTGAGACAAGGTTTCTCTGTGTAACAGCCTAGAACTCTGTAGACCAGGCTGGCCTCAAATTCACAGAGATCCACCTGCCTTTTTATCCCGAGTGCTGGGATTAAAGGTGTTCGCCACCACACCTGGCCTATAAAATTGTGGTTTGAATGTGGATCATCTAAATCTTTTTCTTGACACTCATACTTTAAATGTCAACGTTTGTTAATGACTATACTTCTGTTTTTCTTTGCACATATAGATTTATTAGGTACCAGATCACCTGATAATGGATTTAATTTTGGTAGGAGGGGATTATATTTGGGCCTCAAGCACATGAGGCAAATGCTTTATCAGTGAGCCTCATGGTCTAACCTTCTTTACCTTTTTATTTTTGCAGCAGGGTGTTAAGTTGCCCAGGCTGGCTTTGAACTTTGGAATCCTCCTGCTTCAGCTTCCTGGGTAGCTGGAATTACAGGCATGTACCTTCTAGCTTTAGATATTTCTGCAACTCACAGATTGTCATATAATGTTTGTTTTTCTTTCTTTCTTTCTTTCTTTTTTTCTTCTTTTCTTAAGGATCTTAAAGGCTTTGATCCAGGAGAAAAGTACTTTTATAACACATCATGGGGAGATGTTTCTCTTTGGGAACCTTCTGGAAAGAAAGCGGTATGTGCTTTTGTCATTTGTTTTTATGGGGGCAAGTGAACTAGGGCTGAGGCACAGCGCAACTGCCGGGCTGCTGATGAACTGGGAGAATGTGTTCATGAGGTGGGGAGGAGGCAGAGCTCAGAGTCACTGCTGATGGAAAGACTGTCCACGTGCACAGTTTGGGGATGCAACCAAGCTTGTGATTAGAAGTGGCTGTATGAGAAAAACCTTCTGAATGAGTGCTGTAACATCAAATGCCTTGCTCATACATCATTAGTGACATTCCAGTCAGTGTGAGCCTGCACGTATAAAGGTGATTATTGGAGATTATAATGGAACTGAAAATACCTCTTACCTACTGATGTAGGTCATAGTGTGATAGGTTGCATTTTTTACTGTAATGCTAATATTTTTTTGGTTTAGCAAGACAAGGTTTCTTTGTGTAGCACTGGCTCTCTTGGAACCAGCTCTGTAGACCTAAAGCTCACAGAGATTCACCTGCCTCTGCCTCCTGAGGATTAAAGGCGTGCACTACCATTGCTTGGTTGTAATGATAATATTTTTTTTTTAATTAATTTTTTTTTATTTTTAAATAATTTTATACATTCACTTGTATCCCAGCTATAGCCCTCTCCCTCTTTCCCTCCCAGTCCTTCCCTCCCTCCCTCATCTCCTCCCTGACCCCTTCCGAGTCCACTGAGAGGGGGTGTCCTCCTCTCCTTCCGTCTGGCCCTAGCTTATCAGGTATCTTCAGGATGATTGCAATGTCCTTATCTGTGGCCTAGCAAGGCTGCTCCTCCCTCACTGGGGAGGGGAAGCTCATGAGTTCATGTCAGAACAATTCCTGTCCCCCTTACTAGGGAACCTACTTGGATACCGAGCTACCATGGGCTATGTCTGAGCAGGGGTTGTAGGTTATATCCATGCATGGTCCTTGGTTGGATAAACAGTCTCATAGAAGACCCTTGTGCTCAGATATATTTGGACCTTGTGGGACTCCCTGTCCCCTCTAGAATATACTAATTCCTCCTTCCTTCATATGATTCCCTACACTCTGCCGAAGGTTTGGTTATAGGTCTCAGCATAACCAAACCTTTGAGTATAGGTCTCAGCATAACCAAACTCAGCTTTGAGTACACTGCTAGGTAGAGTCTTTCAGGTCCCTTCTGTGGTAGGCTACTGTCCTGTTACTCGTTTTCTCCTATTTCCAACGTCCTTCTCCTTTGTCTTTCTAGATGAGGACTGGTCATTTTACCCCTGGACCTCTTTCTTGTTTATCTTCTTTAGGTGTACATATTTTAGTATGTTTATCCTATCTTATAGGTCTATATAAATGAGTATATACCATGTGTGTAATGATAATCTTAATAAGCCCGTATGGCTAGCCAAGTGTATTGCATACAACTTAGTACACAGTACTTGATAATAATGGCTGTTACTGGTTTAGGGAGGCGTGCATTGCTACAGGGGCATGTGTTCTTAGAAATTTGTCCTCAGGTGATATTATTGTTCAGATAAGCTACTTCCCCAGACATACCCAGTACAGCATGAATACATCCCAGCTATAAACGTGTACCCCATGCTACTGTACTGAGCACTGTGGACAGCTGGTAACACAGTGGTAATTATTTGAACACATCTGCTCAGAGAAGTGGCACTGTGAAAATGCTGTATATGAAAGATTTTGTTACACGCTCATATCTGTGTAGGAATTGAGCTTGCAGCCCCTCCTGGAAGTTGTTCTGGGTGAGGCAGTGGATTTATCTGATGACTACTGCCAGCTTTCTGAATATTGCACATTTAGGCTCTACTATGTTAATATTAAAAACTCCTTAATTAACCTTAAGTTTAATATTTTTCTTTATAAATTTGACCTTCTTAACTTTTATAAAAAAATAGAATTAGTTTAAAATACAAGTATTGCACATCTGCATGAAAATATCCTCTTATACCTTTATTTCATATCCTTTATCTACTTTTTAGTTTTCTGCTTGTGTGTGTGCACACACACTCCCTTCCTCCCTCCCTCCCTTCCCGTTCTCTCTCTCTCTCTCTCTCTCTCTCTCTCTCCCCCTCTTCCTTTCCCTCTCCTCAGCCTATGTCTGTTAGGATTGGAATCAGGATCGACCCTGCCTGTTTCACATCCCAGTATTCCAGTGGAGGGGCTTTGGGGCAGTAGTATGAGGAGCTGTTCCTCTGCATCACCCCAGAATCATCATCTGGCTTAGCAGTTTCTTTTGTTATATAAAGAACATAGAAATCTGTTTTTTTTTTTTTTTTTTAATAGCTAAAATACTAAATGTATAGGGCAGCAACAGATTCAGGTTCTCAGAACTGACAGGACCTCACTGTTATGGGCTGAAGCATCCCCAGAGAGGGAGCAGTGTTGTCTGGCTGCTGGAGGGTTTGCACAGTACTGTGCTCTGGAGGCAGCTCCATGGAGAAGCGTGGAGTGTTGCGTAAAATCACTTATCTGAGACTGTAGGACTGTAGTGTGGATTCAGTTTGCAAATCTGATCCACATGGGGCTCTTGCTGATAAAGCATGAGGTTCCTTTTGCATGGGAGATACACAGTTTGGAACAGTGTTTGTTGAAACCAGAGGTTCGTACGTCCAAGACTATGTGGGTATCATACTCATTCTCGTGCACCCTAGACAGACAGAAGTCCTGTGGTGCTCTCCAGAAAATGGTCAGCTATTGACCGCAGAAAACCAGGAAGATTATTCTATAGATCAGGAAATAGTTTTTTGAAAATTTAATTCTTCTTGAAAGTTGTGTTCTTGTTTTTAACCTTTATTTGTTTGCATATGTGTGTGAGGTCACACATTTGATGTGGAGGTCCAGGGACAGCTTGTGGGGATCAGCTCTCCTTTTTGACCATGTAGATTTCACGGGATGAACTTGAGCTGCCAGGTTTGGCAGCAAGTGTCTCCCCACTGAGCTATCCTGCAGGCCTGACAATAGTCTTCATGAAATGGCCTAAGAGTGCTCTTATGGAAACACATGTCTGAATGGACTTTCACTGGTAGCCAGCTGATCAAGTTAGTGCTGCATTCAAAGTGTTTGAGGACAAGGGCTGGGGAGATGGCTTAGTGGTGTTTGCTACGAAAGCAAAAATATCCAAGTTTTCATCCTTAGCCCCTGACATAAAATTTAGGCTGTGTACAGGTTTGTAACCCAGTGACATGGAGGGAAAAAGACAAGATAAAAGGGTCATGGGCTTGCTGATCACCAGTCTGTCTTCAAGTTCACCGAGACAGAAGGACGGGACAGGACACCCAGCAGCCTCCTGAGGCCTCCTGTACATAGAACACACACACACAGAGTATGAGGACAAAGCTGTTTCGGGAGCAGTAGTACAGAGTCCAACTTAAGCACACTTGATCTGGCTTTGCAGGGTATCAGAGCACACATTGTCAGAACACTACAGGGACAATAAGAAGGAAGGGCCAGCCCAGCTCCTTATCTAAGAGAAGATGCCTTCTTATTGCTGGGCCAGCAAATAGAGTAGTGCAGTTTGGAGAATGAATATACTTTCCGATTTAGCTTGACAGTGTTTGCTGACATCCTTATTTTAATAATCTTCATCCCAATATTTCTCTATTTCCCCATCTTGTCTTCCTGCCTTTCTCTCTCACACACTTAGACACAAATACATGTGCAAATAATGAAAATAAATCTTAAAGTAACATTTCTAATAGTTTGAAACCTTTCTCACTAGTTATAGACACGATTCCTTGAGACTGTTGTAATTCATTTTGCATAGTCTTGCTTGCAATTTTGGGGGTGGGGTGGGGTCTTGAAGATTTGAATTTCAAGCCCCACTTGAATATCCTCTCAATATCCTCTTCTGTAGTATATATGTGTACTGTATGTAATTACAGGCTTAAGTATTTTCTTCAGTTAGATTTATTTGTGTGTGTGTATGCATGATACTCTCTTGCAGTTGTTGCCACTATATGGGGCCTAAGGAATACAGATGTTCACACTTGCCGATTAGTACCTACTGAGATACCTTGCTGGCGCGAATTAGAGGCTTTAAATTAGGAAATATTGTTTAAATTTCTGCTGATGAGTGGTCAATAAGAGCCTGCTATCGAGGTAGAATACCAGATTACATACTGAAGGGAACAATACAAGATAAGGTTTCTTTAGTTATGGAGTTTGCCTTTCTTGGAGTGTGTAAGGCCTTCACATAAATATTAATAACAGGGAGCCAGAGAGATGATGACTCGGCAGTTAAAAGCACTTGTTGCTCTTGCAAAGAATCCAGGTTTGATTCCTAGCACTTGCATGGTGGCTCACAATTGTCTTTAAATCTGTTCTAGGGAAACCAGTGCCCGCTTTTGACCTTTGTAGGCACCAGAGGCATTATACATGGTGCATATAGATGCATACACATGAAACAAGTCTAAATAATTAAAAATAAGTTATAATAGCTTGAGATAATAGAGATTTTATGTATTAGATGCTGTGCTCTGGAGTGTGCCTCGCATATAATGTTGGCCTGATGTCCCCATCTTGTCTCCTCCTTTATTCTCTGGGGAAACAGGTTTTAGGAACAGAGGTAGCTTGATGGCAGAGCTATCACACAATCATGCTGGCTTACATTATACAAGGAATCAGGACAATTGAGGCTTTCTTAGGATATGAGAACAGTGCCCACTTGAGTGGTTTCAGAGGACAGACCTTGTGCTGTGGAGACTTGGGGCATGTGCACACTTGATTGGAGATGTCACCATACTTGGAGTCTGTGGCAGCCCTGAGTTGTGACAACACTGTTGTCAGGTTGATGCTTTTCAAGTTCTGATGTCTTGTTTGCTTTTTGTCAGTTGTTGCTTTGGCCTGCACATGTAGGATTTATGGCTGTACACCTTTTTTTTCCCCCTATGGGTAGGTGTCTCCAACTGGCATTGCCAGGCTGTGGAGCAAATCCCCATTTTCTTCTCTGGGAAACTGTCCAGGATGCTTTTCACAGAGGCCCCCTCATTTTGCTGCCCCACTAATAACATGAGTGTGGTGGAATGCCTTTGGTTCAGTTTCCATCTTGCTGGTGATGGATGGTATTCTCCATTGTTGACTTGGAATTCAGAGACATTCTTTGATAAGCTTTTAAAATCTGTTCTGTTGTATTGAAATTTGAATCTGCTCCTTGTGTCCTGGGCATCTCACCTTTATCAGGTGTTTATAGGTCCCACTCAGTACTTTAGAACTGAAAGCTTTAGCAGTCTTTAAGGAGTTGAAGCTTCTTGCTCCCAAAATCGAATCTATTTTGTCATTTTTTTTCCCTTTTGTTGATCATGCTTATAGGCATTTCAGAAACGTGGCAATCCTTAAATATTTACTCAATATTGGTAGATGTAGCATGCACTTGTTACCAGTTTCCTTGGTTCTTTGCTTGACTGCCGAAAGGTATGCTTTTTTTTTTTTTTTTTTGAAACTACAGGTGTGCTTCACCTTAATTAGTATTGCCTTCAGTTCTGAAGAAAGTGTGGATTTCACATGTTAAATATCAAAAAGTATGTCTCTTAGAAATGTTGGAAATTTTCTGTTTTTGTCTTCAGTCTCTAACCTTCAGGTTGTGATTTTGCCTGAGGCTATTGTAATTCCTCATAAATCCTAGAGCCTAGTTTTATTGACTGCCAAAAATCACTGATATGATGTTGAATGTGTGCATCTACCTTATCTGGGCCAGTTGGAAGGACTGTGTTATTAGGGAATATAGAGCAGTTGTATGTGCGCCAGAGCGATTAGGAGACCACCGCTTCAGTGAGGAATGGAGCAAGCCTGGAGCTGCTGGGGCCTCCATAGTGGATGTAGTCTGTTTCCATTGTGGCACAAGGGTAGGAGTTGTGTCTTTGGACTTTGATGAGACTGGAGGCTTCCATGTACTTACTCTCCAGCTATTCCAGAGAACAAGTGTCACTGTGGTAAAAGTGACAGCTCTTCTTAATGCAAGTGGCCCTGCGTTTGTTGCGTCCTCCCCCTGTGCCTTGTCAGCTTAAAAAAAAAACTTTTATTTATTGTTTGAGAATTTCATAGAGTATATAAAGTATTCTGCTAATATTCATCCTGTGCTCCCTATCCCAACCCTTCCAGCATGAAGTGTAAGCTGAAATAAACCCTTTCCTCTCCATTTTTTTGGTTATAGTGTTTTCCTCACAGCAGTAATAACCCTAACTATGACACCCTCCTAACTTCATGTCCTCTCTCTTTTTTATTTATTTTTTATTTTTGCATGTTGTGTGTATAGGGGTCATCTGTTTGTTTGTTTTCTCTGTCTCAGGTGGTACTGGAGATTGGATTCAGGGCTTTGTATTAGTAAGCTCTCCACGACTTACTGACTGGTGTATCTAATCTGCTTGTCTTCTCTCTGCTCGTCCATCCATCCAGCCAGCCAGCCCAGCCCAGCCCAGCCCATATCCATCCATCCATCCATCCATCCATCCATCCATCCATCCATCCCAGCCCATATCCATCCATCCAGCCAGCCCAGCCCATATCCATCCATCCATCCATCCATCTATCCATCCATCCATCCATCCCATTTACGGTTTTACCAAGGTGCCAAACAAAACTAGCCTTGTGCATTCTACCCTGTGCCTTCTTGAGGAGTTGGGATAACAGGCCTGCCTTCCAGTGCTTCCATGTAGCCTAGCTCTCAATTGTCTCAAGGAGTGGGGAAATAAAAGACAATTAAGAGGTCTAACAAGCTGGGTGCAATGGTGCACGCCTGTAATCCCAGCACTCAGGGAGGCAGAGGCAGGCGGATCTCTGAGTTCGAGGCCAGGCTGGTCTATAAAGTGTGTCCAGGATAGCCAAGGCTCTCTCGAAAAACCAAAAACCAAGAAAAAAAAAAAGGCTAAGAAGTTGGAAGCCAGGTAAATTGTAGTTGTATTCCAAGTTTTATAATTTGGAGTGAAAATCTAGGGGAATAGTGAAGTGGAGGAAGAAGAAAATAACTTAGTTGCAGGAAATTAACTGAATGCGTTTCTGTTGTATTTAATTGAAAGGACAGTGTGGAGTACAAGATGGAATGCTGAGATTTGTGGTTTTAGGCAATAGCTTAGAGTCAGCAAACCCAGAGTTTAGGAGTAAATCCAGTATTTGTATAGTCTATAAGTTGATAATTGTTGACAGTTTTCCAAATGTTAAGAAAAAAATTCGCTTTCGGAGCTGCTCTAAGGTCTGAGCAGGTGTGTATGTTCTTGTGTACGTGTTACGGTTTCGCGCCTTTTGAGGCTGGGTTTTTGCAGTTCAAGCTACGAAAAGGGGCAGAATTTGGGGGCCAGTGGTGAGCTTCATGTAATGCACAGACTGAAGGTTATGGGGGATTGGCGTTAAGTGTATGCGTAATCTAAAGTGATACTGACTGCTTTTCTGGAAAACCTACAAAGAGGACTCGGCATGAGGGATTCGCTGTGATGAAGGCTATGTTGGTAGGGACAACTGACCTTGTTGATGAATACCAACAACTCTGATGGCGGAGCAAAAAAAAAGAAAAAAATACTTTTTGGGTCCTGTGGAAGTTCTGTGGAATTGGATTAAGTACCAATAAACAGCTTTGTTGGCGCACACTTTATTTACTCACAAGCCTTCTTGTGGAGGCGGAGCCTAGGCCGAGGCCAGTGCACACATGGCCTCCTAGTCGAAAGCATCCACAGAGAGCTCGCTGCTCCTTGGGGTTGTCATGTTAGCACACAGATGAGGGAGAGCGGAGAAGGGAAGCCTAGTTACCTGTTGCTCTCTCTAAGACTGCCTTCTCTTTCACAGAGATACCGAACAAAGCCCTACTGCTGTAGTCTCTGCAGGTACTCAACGAAGGTGCTCACCTCCCTAAAAAATCACCTGCATCGCTACCATGAAGATGAGGCAGACCAGGAGCTGGTGATCCCCTGCCCCAACTGCCCGTTTGCCTCGCAGCCCAGGGTGGTGGGCAAGCACTTCAGGATGTTCCACGCGCCTGCTCGCAAAGTCCAGAGCTACACAGTGAATATTCTGGGAGAGGCGAAGACGCCGAGGAGTGACGTGATCAGCTTCACGTGTTTAAAATGTAACTTTTCCAACACTTTGTACTACAGCATGAAGAAGCACGTGCTGGTGGCCCATTTCCATTACTTAATTAATTCCTACTTTGGTTTTCGAACTGAGGAAACAGGAGAGCAACCAAAGGCAAGTGATCCTGTTTCTGTGGATAAAGTCCTGCCATTTGACAAATACTACTGTAAAAAGTGCAACGCCATTGCCAGTAGTCAGGATGCCCTGATGTATCACATTTTGACATCAGATGCACATAGGGACTTGGAGAATAAGCTGAGATCTGTGATTTCCGAACACATCAAGAGGACTGGGTTTTTGAAGCAAATGCATATTGCTCCCAAACCAGTGACCCACTTGGCCTTACCGCCAAACAGCAGTGCTCCAAGCATTGCAGCCCCTCCACCCTGCTTCCACCTCTCTTTGCCACAGAACAGTCAAAGCCCTGGCTCTGTGCAGCCAGTGACTGTGGCCCCAGGCCCTTCTGGCAGTCTTACGCACTCCCCACCTACCACTGCCCAGTCTCATGTAGCTCTGGTCTCCAGCTCTTTGCCTGTGTGCCAGAGTAGCCTCACCCTGCAGCCCTCAGCTCCCCAGCCTGTCTTTCTCTCACACAGTGTGCCGCTCAATCAGCCTGTGAGTACTTCTGTGCTGCCTCTGTCTCAGCCAGCTGGGCCTGCGAATAAGTCTGTTGGAGCAAGCATCCTTCCTCTGAATCAAGCCATGTGCCCTATGAATCAAGCGGTCCGCCCTCGAGTTTTACCTCTCACTCAGCCTGTGGGGCCCACAAATAGACCTGTGGGGCCCATAAACAGACCTGTTGGGCCTGGTGTCTTGCCTGTGGGTCCCTCTGTCAACTCAGGGGTTCTGCAGGCTGCATCTCCAGGGGTAATTTCTGTAGGTCGGGCAGTTCCTTCAGGAGTCCTTCCTGCAGGCCAGGTGACCCCTGCTGGGGTGACCCTGGGGCAGACAGCCACTTCTGGTGTCCTGCCTGCTGGCCAAGTGGTCCAGTCATCAGTACTTCCTGTTGGCCATACAGCTCCACCTCGAGTTCTCCCTCCTGGCCAGACAGTGCCCCTGAGAGTTCTCCCTGCGGGCCAGGTGGTACCATCTGGGCTGCTTTCCCCAAACCAGACTGTCCCTTCAGGTGTTGTCCCTGTGAATCAGGGTGTGAGCCCTGGTGTTCTGCAGCTCAGTCAGCCAGTAACACCAGGAGTACTTCCTGTGGGCCCGCCAGTGAGGCCTGGTGTACTACAGCTCAGTTCATCTGTCAGCACCAGTGTCCTGCCTGTGAGCCAGCCAGTGAGAGCTGGGACTTCACAAAACACTACTTTCCTTACTTCAGGCTCTATCCTCAGACAGCTCATTCCGACTGGGAAACAGGTGAATGGAATTCCCACCTATACACTGGCCCCAGTGTCTGTCACTCTTCCTGTGCCCTCTGGGGGAGGCCTTGCAGCAGCTGTTGGACCAGCAGCACAGGTGCCAGTGCAGTTCTTGCCCTCAAGCTCAGGCACACAGATTGCCAGCTCCTTGCCCAGCCTTCCCTCTCCGCAGGTGCTAGTGAGCCCTGCCCCTAGTGTGTTTGTTCAGGCTACCTCACCTGTGGCAGATGCAGACCAAGCACTCAGACAAGCCAAGCAGTGGAAAACATGCCCGGTTTGCAATGAGCTCTTCCCTGCCAATGTGTACCAGGTTCACATGGAGGTGGCGCACAAGCAGAGCGAGCCTCAGCTCTGCCCGGTTTGCAATGAGCTCTTTCCTGCCAATGTGTACCAGGTTCACATGGAAGTGGCGCACAAGCAGAGCGAGCCCAAGTCAAGTGAGAAGCTTGAGCCTGAAAAGCTTGCTGCATGCGCCCCATTTCTGAAGTGGATGAGAGAGAAGACAGTGCGCTGCCTCTCTTGTAAGTGCCTGGTCTCTCAGGAGGAGCTGATGCACCATTTGCTCGTGCATGGCTTGGGGTGCCTGTTTTGTCCCTGCACTTTTCATGATGTCCGGGGCCTTGTAGAGCACAGCAGGACTAAGCACCTGGGCAAGAAGAGACTGTCTATGGATTATAGTAACCGAGGTTTCCAGCTGGACCTGGATGCTAATGGGAACCTGCTGTTCCCGCATCTTGATTTCATCACCATACTTCCACGAGAGAAACTTGGCGAGCGTGAGGTGTACCTGGCTATCCTTGCTGGAATACACTCCAAGTCACTGGTGCCTGTGTATGTTAAGGTGAGGCCTCAGCCTGAGGTTGCACCGAAGATGCCTAGCAAACAGAAGCTGACCTGCCCATTTTGTTTGGGCACATTTGTGGCTGCTGATGCCTATGAGCTGCATCTGAAGGAGAGGCACCATGTCATGCCCACAGTCCATACAATGCTCAGGTCTCCAGCCTTTAAGTGCATCTACTGCTGTGGGGTCTACACTGGAAACATGACTTTAGGAGCCATTGCTGTCCATTTGCTCCGTTGTAGAAGTGCTCCCAAGGACAGCAGCTCAGACCTGCAAGTGCAGCCAAGTTTTATTGAGAGTAGTGAACTGCTGCTGGTCAATGGGGAAGTGATCCCTGATTCCACCTTTCCTGTAAAGAGAAAGCTGCCAGAAGGCCATTTAGGAGTGGAAGACCGGAGGGATGAGGAAGAACCCCAGCTCATTGTAGATACTGGTGCAAGCCCAGGTCCAGAAAAAGGGCTGATCACTGTGCCTTTGAAGAGACAGAAGAATGAAAGCAGGACAGAGGGGTCAGGGGCCAGGGAAGACTCCATGCAGGTGTTGGCGTTAGACCCCACTGCGTATGGAGGCCGATCCTATGAGGACAAAAAACAGTTTCTTAGAGACTATTTTCACAAGAGACCATATCCTAGTAGAAAAGAAGTGGAACTGCTGTCCTCACTCTTGTGGGTGTGGAAAATTGACGTCGCTTCATTTTTTGGGAAAAGAAGGTATATTTGCATGAAAGCAATAAAAACTCAGAAGCCTTCTGTACTTTTAGGTTTTGATATGTCTGAACTTAAAAAGGTCAAACACAGACTGAACTTCGAGTGTGAATCACAAAACCTGTAGAAGAGTAAGTCTGAAGTTGGGCTGACTTTGGACCAGCCCCTACCCTTATCCCCACCTCCCTCACCTCTTGCTTTTTGTTCTAAGTGTCTGAGGCCCTTCAAGGTTTCCAGGTGCTCAGAAGGCCTGAAAAGGAAGCACACACTTCCACAGATGTACTGTTCTCTGCAGTTTGGTTTGCAGCTGTTTTCAGTTTTTCCTTCTGTCATGTAAATTAAATCTTTGGTATTTCATGCACGCCTTGTTTTCCCAAGAGTGTCAGTAGTAGTAACAACCTGGACTCTACAAATAATTGTTTTTCATTTTATGAAATTTCTGCTTGACAATACCTGATTAATAGAAAATTAAAGCATTGCTTCCCCTCAGTTTACAGAGAGCAGCCAATGACAGTACATGTTTAGAGAAGTATGTGTGTGGCTCTTTAAGAACATTCTTTTAAGCATTAACTTCTGCCGATTCTGTGAGTGCTGTTTGCCTAAGAGTATAAATTTGATTTACATCTTTTCAGGTTTCCCCTGACAGCTATTTTTTTTTAAATATAATTCATTAAAAAAAGCCCAAATGTTTTCATTTATTAAAAATACTCTGAGCCTGAGGTTTGGTGTGTAGTGTTAATCAAGTGTTGCTTTATAAATAAAGTCTCTGTAGGAACAGAAATACTTTATGTTGCAAACTGTCTTTTGCTGTGATGACAAGTCATTTCTCCATTCAGAGGTAAGACAAATCTTTGAGTGCCTTCAGAATGAACAGAAAACACCGAGAAGCTTCCTTCCTTGGCACTGCTTGTAAACTAGTAGGAAGGGCCATGACACAGTTGGCATTCCTGCTCTTTCACGTACACACAACTGGAGCGAGGGTTTCAGACGTGAGGTGACAGGCAGACCAGGAGCTCTGTCTCTGGTTAGGCCTTTAGATGAAGGGGATGGTAGGTTGATGAATCACAGTCCTGTGGATGCCAAGTCATGTTTTTTTTTTTCCCCATGATATGAAATAATGTAAAGCAGCCCTGTGAAGTAGTACATGCCTGTAGTCCCAACACTCAGGGAGGCAGACACAGGTGGATCGGATCTCTGTGAGTTCAAGGCCAGCCTGGTCTACAAAGTGAGCCCAGCGCAGCCAAGACTCTACACAAAGAAATCAAAAAAAGAAAAGAAATAACGTAAAGCACCAGCGTTGGTAATGAGGACCAGCTAGCTCTGGTTCCAGATCATCCCTCAAGTGATGCTCAGCAAGCAGCGGAGATGGCTCACCTTCAGAATATGAGGGTCTGATGGCCCCTGGGAAGCCCTGCAGTGTTGCTGTGTAGCATTTTTAAAAATGCAGTACTTGCTTTAGAGTGCATATGCAGGCAGTTGTCTGTGACTGTTGATGTACTCTGTTGTAAACTCAGAGTTTGTTGGACTTTTTTTATTTTCAGAGTGTCTATTTTTAATTAAAATTTGTTAAACCACTGAAAGTATAACTGTTCAGTTCTTGTAACATTAAAGCACTGCTCTATGTCAAGCAGGGTGGTGTATACTTGTGGTCCCAGCTGCTCAGATGTAGGGAGGCTGGTGTGCCTGACTGATGTGTTATTGTGCCCTTTAAGCGTCACCATATCCTTTCATGCAGATGGGACTCTGCAACTAGTGTTTTACAGACTGAAGCTGAGGTTCAGGTAAGCAACCAGTGGTCCAGTCTGCTCAGGATTTGAAGTACTTCCTGGATTTGTGCTAAAACTAGAACATCAAGTAGAGACAAGTTTGTCATTCCTTTAAACTTCAGTTTATTTGCCCTAGGTTGAACATGATGTCACTCTGTCTTTAGGCTTCTTTGTAGCTCTTTAAATATCAAGATATATAGAACATCCTGATGTGAGGCATCTTTCATCCAGAGATAGGTCTAGGATACTTACTGTGTGCTAGGCATCACTCTAAATCTGGGTACTCACAATTACTGAGGAATGAAAAGAAGGCCTGATTAAGTTAGCATAGCAGGACACAGGCTTTGCTGTACACAATTTCAGGCAGTCCCACCTGAACTTTGCTATCTAAAAGTAAAGATCCCACCAGCAAAATGCTAGAAATATCTCACTGTTTTCAGTTCAAGCCCATTTTGTCTAACTGTTCACTGTCTTTGTTAGTCTCTGCCTTTTCCTAAGAGGACATTAATGTTGGTCTGTGCCCACCTTCAAGCCTCAGCTTCTTAAGAGTTATACAAGTAGAAGAATCCCAGCTTCAGAACTATTCTACTTCCTGATAACTGTTCTGATTTTATTCCTATTTTAACTACAAGCTTAAACATCCACATGTGCTAAAGGATCTAGTCCTAAAGTGAAATTTCCTTTTTTCTTTTCTTTTTCTTTCTTTTTTTTTTTTTTTTTTTTTTTTGTGACAGGGCTTAACCTGTGTAGCCTTGGCTGGCTTGGACTGGCTTTGTAGACCATGCTGGCCTCAAACTCAAAGACATCCACCTGCCTCTGCATCCCCAAGTGCTGGGGTTACAGGCATGCACCACTATATCTGGCTTGCTTTTTCCCTTCTTCCTTCCTCTTTTTTTTTTTTTTTTTGTTTTTTGAGATGGGGTTTCTCTGTGTGTAGCCATGACTGACCTGGAACTTTACTCTATAGATCAGACTAGCTTTAAACTTAGAGATCCACCTGCCTCTTCCTCCTGACTGCTGGGGTTAAAGAAGTACACCACCAAGCATGTTTTGTTTATTTGCTTTTTTTAAAAAGGTCTGTGTGGCCAGGCTAGCCTTAAACTCACAGAGATCCTGGCCCTGCAATCTGACTACTGGAAGTGTGGACTTGTGCCACCAAAATATCTTAGATCATTTTTAAAAGAAAAGACATTCTGCTCTGAAGTTAATTTTTACCTGTTTTTAAAAGTTTGTCTACACGTTATATATGCTTTCAAATGAGTGGAATAAAAGCATGTGATATAAGAGAGACATGATCGGAATGGAATGCAAAGGGTTTGAAGTTTATACTTACAAAGCATCAAGTCAGCCACTGCTGATGTCCCTTCTCCAGATAGAAGATAGAAAAGCTGGGGCGGCTTTTCTCTTGATAGAAGATAGAAAAGGCAGCTGAGGCTTCTGTAGCAGGTAGTCTAAGGCTAGTCTTCTGGATAAGCCAAATTTACCTGCTAGAAAAATCCACAGCTTTAGTCTGAACTCTGTGCTGCAGGGAGTGCTGAATTTTGGTATAATACTTCACTGCTGACACTGACTGTTCTTAGGGTGGTTGAGACCCTATTTTTGAAGCGCTAGACATTCAGAACTGAACAGCATACACAGCATACACCTGTCAATATATTGCGGTATTGCCATTGCGGCTTACAGGCATCACAGCTGGATGGGACTTGATTTTTTTTTTCTTCCCCTCCCCTTGGCACTTGGATAACACTTTCTGGTGTTGTGGAAGCTAGACCACCGGAAGGATGCTTTCGGGTTAGATGCAGCTTGAAGCATCTGAGTCATGTTTCCTAAGTCCTGGTGTCTTCAGCAACAGGGACTTAACCTTCATTCTCAGAGGTAACCAAGGGCAATAGCAGTAACCTCCAATGTTTTGGGAGTTGCTTGGGCTACCCTGACCAATAGCACAAATAGAGATTTTTATGTCTGGTACTGTGAGAATTAGTCTAAAGCACTGTTGGGGGTGTTGTTACCCCAAGTTACGTATCTTCACTTAAGGCATGCATATATTATTTATATATTTGCACATGTATATATTGTCTGTATAGTATATAATTTATAGTTACAGGTAAATGTGAAATGATTCTTCAAGTTTTATCAAACAACCTTGGTGTTATTCCCTTCTGTATTGACCTCTCCCCAGTTAGAGCTCCATCCCATATTTTTCCATTTCCCTGTTCTTATCACTGGTATTCTTCTATTCCCTTCTCAGTCTCCTCTAGGTTGCTACTCTGTGTTAGATATTTAAATCTGAAGACTTAGAGCTAGGGATTGCAGGTGAAAGAGGACATACGGTGTTCATCTTTCTGTGTCTGGTTACCTTACTCGGTATAATTTTTCTATATCTGTTCATTTACTTCAGGATTTCTTTTTTTTTTTTAAAGCTGAATAATATTCTGTTGTGTGTATGTACCACACTTTCATTTTCTAATAATCTGTGGAAGGACATGTTTCCCCTTTCTGGCTGTTGTCATTAGGGCAGCAGTAAACATGCCTGAGCAAGTATCCATGGAGTAGGATGTTAAGTCCTTTGGGCTGGGTCATGTGGTAGGTTTATTTTTAGATTTTGAAGATACTCCACACTGATTCCAGACAGGCTGCATCAGTTTGCTTTCTCACCAAGAGTAGATGTGGCTTCCCTTCTCTTCAGTTCCTTTCCAGCATTTCTTGTTTTGTTATTAGCCACTCTGCCTGGGCTGAGATAGTTCAGAGTTGTAGTTTTCATTTCCCCAGAGGCCAAGGCTGGGAACACATTTTGACATATTTACTAGTCATTTCTTCTATTGAGAACTCTTCAGATCCATGCTTGCTCAACCCCTCCCCCCCTTTGCTTTTTTTGAGACAGGGTTTCTCTGTGCAGGTTGGCTGCCCCGGAGCTCAGCTCTGTAGACCAACCAGGCTGGCTTTGAACTCATGGAAATCTGCCTGCATCTGCCTCTCGAGTACTGGAATTAAAGGTGTGCACCACCACTGCCCAGCCTATAGCCCATTTTTTAAACTGGGTCATTTGTTTTATTGACTTTGTCTTTTGAGTCCTTTGTATTTTCTGGGTCATAATCATCTGGCAGATAAATAGAATGCAAACATTTCTTTCCTACTTTGTGGGTTTCTTCAACAAATTGATTATTTCCTTAGCTGTACAGAAATTCACTTATTAATTGCTGGCCTTAATTCATGGGCATAGTACAGTCCTATTCAAAATCATTTCCTACACCTGTATCTTGTAAGATACTGCTTATGGTATTTTGTTTTGTTTTTAAGCAGGTTTAGCATTTTGGGTTTAAAGTTGGAGTTATTTTTTGTGCAGAATGACAGATATGGATGTAATTACATTCCTCTATATGTAGACATCAGTTTTTTAGTACTACTTGAAGATGCTGTCTTTTCTCCAGTATATGGCTATATATAGATATGTATATCTATATATATGGCATTATTGCCAAATATCAGATGGCTATAGTCATATGTACTCATATTTTGCTGTTCTGTTTTATTCCATTGGTGTACATGTGTCTTTGTGTACATTGTTTTTGCTATTACAGCTCTAATATATCTTGAAATATGGAATGGCAATTCCTCCAGTATTATTGTTTTGCTCAGCATTGCTTTGGCTGTCTAGGGTTTTTCTGGTTTCATACGAATTTTAGGATTCTTTTCCTGTAATTGTGAAGAATGTTGGCAAGTTGGGATTGTATTAAACCTGTAAATATAAAATAGGCCACAAAACAAACCTTATCAAATTGAGAAAAACTGAAACAATTCCATGCATCCTATCAAACTGTCATGTAATAAAACCTAAAATTGATAGCAAAATTTCTCTAGTAAGTATGTAAGATCATGGATATTAAACAACTCATTACAGGATGATGAGTCAAAGAAGAAATCAAGAAAGAAATGAGAATTTCTGGTACTAAATGAAAATGGAAACAGAACAACACCTTTGGAACACATTAAAAGTAGTTCTAAGAAAGTTGTATCTGGAAGGGCCTATGTTAAAAGGGCAGAGACAGCACAAATAAATAGCTTAATGTAGCAACTAAAGAATTTGGAAAACAGCTGGGTGTGGTGCCTCATGTCTTTAATCTCAGCACTTGAGAAGTGGAAGCAGGTGAGTCAATCTGTTAAGAGACCAACCTCTTCTACATAGTGATTTCCAGGAGAGCCAGGGGCTACATAGGCTGTGTCTCAAATAATTGGGGAAAACGACAAACCAAACCCAAATTGATAGATGGCAAGAAAGAAAAATCAAAACAGAAATTAATGAAATGGAAGCAAGAAGTACTATCTATAGATAGTATCTATCTATATACTGTATATATAAGTTATATATATATTACTTGAATGTAAGAGCTGGTATTTTTGAGGAAATAAAATAGACTCTTGGTCTAAGTAGCCAAGCGAAAGCCATGGTCCAGAGTAACTGACTCAGGAGTAAAGAAACAACAGACACCAAAGAAATTCACAGTATTGAAGATAATACTTTAGAAAACCTGTACCCCATTCCATGGAAAATAAAAGAAATGGATGAATTTCTTGGTTCAAACTATCAAAGTTAAGCCTAGAAGATCAAAAGGCTAAACAAATGAGATTGAAGTAGTAATAAAAAGCCTTCCAACTATAAAAGCTCAGGACCAGATGGATTTATAGTAGAATCCTCCCAGACTTTTCAAAGATGTACATCTAATTCTCATATCACCAAGGAAGAACACTCCCAGAATCATATTACTCGACTATCAAAACCAGATAAAGACATGACAAAAAGAGAATTACAGATTCCTCATGAATACAGGTGCGAAAACTCGGCATATGTCTAAAAGATGATCCACTCCATCTAGTTGGCTTTATTAGCTCAGAAATGCAGGAATAATTAAACATAATAAATATGATAAATTATATAAATAGAATTAAAAGTCACACGATCATCTAAAGAAAAAGGCTTTGACAAAATACAACATGCTTTCATGATAAAAGTCTAGAAATAGAGTAGGGCTGGATGGAATATACCTCAACATAGTAAAAGCTATAAAAAGGTCAAGCCCACAGCCAACATTATCCTAAACAGAGAAGATACTAAAGCAATACTCATTCCATTAAAGTTGGAATGAGACAGGGCTATCCACTGTTCCCACCACCTTTAAATTTAGTGCTCAGAAAACTAGCTGGAGCAACAAGGCAATTAAAAAACAAATAGGAAGAGAAGTAATATTATTCCTAAGTATACATAAGAAATCTCAAAATTCTACCTGAAAACTTCTAGAAACAGGTTCAGCAAAGTGGGGGGGGGGGAGGGAAGGGGGATACAAAATCAACTTAGAAAAATCTTAGAAATAGCCTTTTCATGCACTAACAACAAACATGTTGAGAAAGATCACAAGCATACCAATTTATAGAACCTTCAAACACAAATGGGCCCACTTCCATCTATAGCACTTTCAAACAATAAAATACCTTGAAATAAATGCTGAGAGTGGCTATTGTTACGGCAAATTCTACCAGAGTGGACGCAGGACTAGCCACAGGATTATCATCATGGATTGCTGCAGCCATGAATCATCTGAAGGAATGGGCGGGCATGGGAGCGTTAGCAGGCCTTCTGGTGTTGGTCTCCTTGGTTTGCCTGTGGTGTATATGCAAGATTAGAGTCTCACAACAGCGTAATGCAGCCATGATCATTCAGGCCTTTACAGCCATTGAAGCAGGACAGTCTCCCCAAGCATGGTTGGATACCATAAAAAGCTAAAATGTTACGCTCAGGATGCGAGGCTAAGCACTGCACTCAAGGTCAGCTGCTTTCGACCCAGAGAAGAGCATGTCTGATTGCATGCGGGTTGATGCCCCAGGTCCCGCCTCTGAGAAAAAGGTATCAGACGGGTCTGATGCTCTTTGGGTGGATGACACCTAAATGAACATCAGTACAAAGTCCCAATTTATTTCTAATATCAGAGATCAGACCTCTACTCTTGCCTGATGCGTCTAAAACAAAAAGGGGGAACTGTAGAGAGCTGTGTAATGCCGCGCCTTAAAGATGGAGCTGGTTTCCGCCTTCCACCTTCCTGATGGTGAGTGCTCTCTGTCACAAAGAACTCCATATTTGGCTAAGGCTGAGGATCTGGCTTGCTTCCGTGTATGTGGACCTATCTGCATTGCCCACAAGGCACTGGGGTTGGCTACCCAGAGGCTATTTTAAGCTGTGGGCTGGCTTTCCCCAGGGTCAGAAGATTGTTCAAGGTTCCTGAATAAACTGCATTGAGAAGAACAACAACAACAAAAAAGATCAGAAAGAAGGAGAGGAGGACCTTCCCTATCAGTGGACTTGGGGAGAGGCATGCCTGCAGAAAGGGGGGGGAGGGTGAGACCGGGAGGGGAGGAGGGAGGGGCTTATGGGGGGATACAAAAGGAATAAAGTGTAATTAATAAAAGTTAAATAAAAAATTTAAAAAAGTGCTTAACATTCACAGAAATTTACTGCACTATATGTCATTTAATAAAATAGTAAAGACAAACTGAAAAAAAAATCTAATCAAGGGGGAAAAGACCTCTATAATGAAAACTTCAAGTTTCTGAAGTTAAGAATTCAGAGACCGCATGTTCACAGAACAGTTGTGTTAATGTTGTGAAAATGACCATCCTACCAAACAATAGTAAAAGTTTGTTTTGTTTTCTTGAGACAGGTTTCTCTGTGTAAGAGAGCCCAGGCTGTCTTAGACTTGTTTTGTAGACCAGGCTGGCCTCGAACTCACAGAGATTTGCCTGCCTCTGCCTCCCTAGTGCTGACATAAAATTAAATCTTAAAAAAACAAACGTATGTCTGTGAATGGAGTGGAGATAATTTGTGAGCAAGTGGTCAGGACTGTATAATAATCCTCACAAGAAAATAAGTGGGTACCAGTGGTAATAAACAATTTCTATCCATTTTGATAACTGAAGTGAAACTGAACAGATTCAGAAAGAATATCAAGTGCTGGCTTGCACCTGGCAGTCCCACCACAGCAGACTAGTAGCATCAACAGTGCAGATGGTTGAGTTTCCCCAGGTTGTAGATCAGGGTCATCATGAAGATAACTGCTGTGAAAACTGTGGGTACCGTTCAGGGTGTATGCGTGCTTCCGCTGGGGCAGTGTAGCACTTGAGACTTCAGTGATCCCTGAGCACAGCACTGGAGTTTTAGTAATGTCAGAATGAAGACAGTAAATAAGCAAAGTTGTGTAGGGACTCAGGAAAACTTTCCCCCAAAGACTTCAATCTGAGTGTGGGTCTATTTCCTCATATGTAAAATAGTAACTGCAACATAGGGAATGTGCAAGGGTTAAGTGAAACAATATGGCACATGCTGGGCTTTGACAAATGCCACTCAATCCTTTCATCTTGCCACTGGCACCAAAACTCTCTTCCCTTATTCTGGACACAATTAAACTATATGTGGGTTTGAATGAGAATACACCGCATAGGCTGATATATTTGAATGCTTGTCCTCAGTTGGTGGAAAGGTTTGGGAAGGATTGGAGGTGTGGCCTTGTTGGTAGTGTTTAGCTAGAGGTGGGCTTTGGGGGTCCAAAGGCTCACACCGTTCCCAGTTAGCTCTTTCTCTGCCTTGTGCTTGTGAATCAGCTCTAAGTTCTTAACTGCTGCTCCAGTGCTGTGACTGCCTGCTGTGGTGCTTCTTGCTGCCATGATCCTCATAGACTCAACCCTCTGAAACTAGTCAAGCCCCACTTTGGTCATAGTGTCTCTCCACAGCAATAGAATGGTTACAGTTACTGATACAGTAACACACATTAAATCAAAAGAGAAAAGTTTTTATTCTGATATATAAAACAAAACTTTAATATATAATGACAGTTTGGTTTTTTTTTTTTTTTTTTTTTTTTGAAAGATGAAATAAAATGGTAGGAGTAGGGTTCTGTTTAGAAAAATATACTCGGGCATCTGCTAAACGCATGTAATTCCTCACAGGCAACAGCTCACAAAGATCACAGGACTGCATGTGTGTTTCTTGAATAAACTGATTCACATTTGCCAAACAACTTAAGCATGGAAAGAAACATCACTTTCCTTTTTGGTAGTGTAAATAGTGTATTCAACACAGAATACCAAGCAACAGCATAGCCAAGAGTGAGTCTTGTAGTAACTGATCATCAGTTTGTTGGTTCTGTAATACTTGTCTTAGTAACAGACATTCCAGACAGCTGCAGGTACACACCAGATGCTTTTAGCACTACGGGAGCTGTGGCTCTGGGTGTCTGGATCCTCACTGCGACTCAGACTCAGGGCGCATCTTGTTATCCTTGTGCCGATGATGCTCAGTGCACGACTGAGAAGTGGACACAGGCCGAGAAAACAGTCCTCACTCAGCACAAGCCACTTTTGCCCAATAAACAGCTTCCTAAAGGGAAAGAACTTGAGATGCAGCATCTGCCATTCAGGAAATCAGTACAGTTCTGCCTCTGACCAGCAGGTGATGCTAGACCACAAGGGCAGCAGCTGGGGCTCTTGACCTGGAAGGCTGGGAAGACACTAAACTTGCATAACATTAAGGATTCACTTGGCCAGTTCTCAATGTGCTATTCTCTCCCCGACACTGTATCTAAACAGAACACAATTCATATAAAATTTAATTGGGTCAGACATTAATAAGCTTCTAAGAAGTTCAACAAAAAGTGATCTGTCAAAATTATTAAGTTCCACATAACTTGTAGTTAGGAGGATTCCTGCCACTGACAACTGCCCTAGGAACCAGCATTTGACATGCTCTAATCTTCTCGTACAAAAACAATCGGCTGTTTTAAGAGCAAAGCTAAGGTGTGCACCCACACCACTGCTGCAGGGCTTTTGGGCTGTGTGGTGCTCCTCACATTTCTACTGAAGACATCTTAAAACTGCCCTAGTCAGTCAACTCAAAGAAAACACTGGTGGAAACGTTGGCTTTTAATCCCACGGGGCCTCACCTTCCAGCCAGCAGAGTTGCTGGCCTCCTAAAGCCGCTTTAAGAAGCAGAGCAGTGACTGCCTGACCATCAAGCCTGGCACAGTGCTGACCATCAAGCCTGGGACAGCGCTGTAGCTGCAGCTGCAGCGCACTGAAACCCCAGTACTTGTGTGGAGGCCACTGGGCTTTCTGAGCTGTTGTAAACACAACGAGAACAGATTCTTCCTGTGCTGGAACCCATCTTAGTTCCCGTTTTCCTGTCACAGCCACACTGGGTCAATGGAGTGCTCAGACATTACAAGATCTTTTGCATGAACTGTTTAAAAAACATGAATTTTACGATTTTTAAAAAGTTATCTATAAAGCTTCATTTTAAAAAGAAGTATTTTAAAAAAAATTTAAAAATACTCTCTGTACGTTAGCATTTTGTTTCACTTTACAAAGGCTCTGTCCATGCACTGGGGCCAGGCCCAGAGTATGTGCAGTTGTGTGTAGTTTAAGTTCCTTGGAAAAATCCTATAAAAATAGTGTTCTTGTTCAAAAGCTTAAATAAAGAATAGGGTTGTAGGAATGACGATGAAAAAAAGGAAAGAAAAAGATGAAGTACATGGTTATTTTTCTTACTTTAAGTTGACATAAAAATGTAAAGTATTTCCCTCTGGAGTCACTATACATCTCCATGCTATTCAGAACTCGCCACCCATGGGTCTTGCTGCCCCAGAGTCTGTCTGTGACCTCAGCCTGCCCAAGCTGCTCAGCCCTAGAGTGTGATGGCTGGCCCGTGCTCCTCCACCCCTCCCTGCGGGAGGACCAGGCTGTTTCGGGGGTCTGGTTTTAGGGAGCTGAGAAATCTATGGATGCTGCCGTTGCTCTCCCGGCCAGAGCTATGCAGGACCATGTCCCTTTGCAGCCTGTGGGCAAGGTTGGTGCCATTGGCCCTTGAGAGGCTGCCTGGAGGAAAAACTTGTGTCTTGGGAGCGTGTTGGGGCTCCAGAGGCCCCTCAATGACGATGTCGGCTTCCTCGTCACTCTCCATTTCTTCAGGGTGGAAGTTCTGCACCACGTGGGCAACTGGCAGGCTGTGGTGACTGGCGGTGCTGTCTGTAGACTGCACAGAGCTGCCGGATGTGCGGCTGCTGCGGACCACATTGTTCCTTTGGTTGGCAGGCTTGACGGTGACAATGAGGTTGTGGCTGTTGGCGATCATCATGTCTGTGACTTGATCCAATGTCTTTCCAGCTACCTCAATCCCGTTTACCTCCAGGACTTCGTCATTCACAGCCAGTAGCCCCGTGCTCTCTGCAAGGCCCCCCGGCACCATTCGGGAAATGAAGATGCCAGGTACTTTCTCCAGCCCGTGGGGTGTCACACGCACACTGGTGCCATCTCGGATGTAGAAGCCCAGTGGCTTTTCACAGCCGTGTCTGTAGAGCCTTACTCGGCGGTGTGTCTCAGGGAGGATGTCCACGTCAATGATGGACGACACTGGGCGGAAGTCATGAGGCATGCTGATGTTGAGGTGGGTACGCCGGCGCAGCCCCTCATCCCTCAGGGTCACCAGCACCTTCTTCTTCCTTGACAGGGTGCCTGCTCCAAAGCTGAAATGGTCCGCCTCTTCTGAAACAGTCCAGAGAGAGTACAATGAGAGGCGTGCATCACACACAGGCAGAAAAGAGCCCTAGTATCTTTGTAGTGTCAGGAAGCCTGCACCTGCTGTCCTCAGAGATGCCAGTTTTTCTGCTGTCTGCCTGGCAACTGCCTCCCCAAGTTAGAATTCTGGAAGAATTACTGTACTTGGGACTTGATGTGGAGAAAACACTGGGGTGACTTGGAATTACTTCACTTCCCAGGGGCTATCTCCAAACCTGCCCACAGGTAATGAAACAAAAGGACTTAGAGGGTAAGAAGTAGAATGAAGAGCCTGTAATAAAGAGAATGGACAAAAGAAAGAAGGGTTAAGTATCTGGAAGGCTGGGAAAACAGAACATGGGTTACAGCGCAGCAGGGCCTGGCTATAGGAAGCTTCCACAGACAGCCGGGGGTGGAGGGGGGCTTCTTTAGCACATCCAGCCAAGTCCCTAGATGACCTGTTGTCTCCTCCCAGCTGTTAGGGCAGAGGACTAGGTCTGTCTAGGTTGATTCCTGAGAAGACTGACTTCTCCACTCTGTGAACATTACGGGGTAAGCAGGACCCCGGGCCCGACAAGGCATTTCCTAGGGAATCTTTTTTTTTTTTTCCAGTTTCTGGTTAGTGGCTGATGAAGGGTGACACAGCACCTGGCACCAGTTGGGCGACAGGCCACCGCAGGGAAAGCACATGCGGATGGATTAGCTAGACAGGCACACGCTGAGAAGCCTGGTCTAAAGCAGTTCTTAGAGGGTGAAAGCGGGTAGCCTGGCGTTAGGAAACGCTGAAGAGAACGTTTCCTCAGGTTAGCAAAACATACTACATTTATTTTTATGTTAAATCTTTTATATTTGACATGTGAAGCTATACAAGAAAGCACATCTGGACTCAGATCAAAGGCCTCAATCCCCATGGTTCGCCTCCCTGGATACATTAGTGTCTGTGATCTGCACACTGGTCCTGTGGAGTCTGCACCTTATGGTGGCCTCTTCACGGACTTGGGGTGGTGTGGTGCCTTCCTTTGCCAAGAAAAACCCCTCTGTTCAAAGGCTGAGCATTTCTCAGACCCATGCCCTTACAAGCAGGCCACTTGAGAGGTGGCCAGCTCATGCCCTGCCCCACAACAGTCTTTTAGCAGCCTTTGACGCTAATATTGGCCTGCATGCCTGTAAAAGACAAAAGATTGATGGAATAAAGAAAACCAGATCACAGGCAGGGAAGGATGGATAAGAGAGAAGAAAAGGAAAACAAATTAGAAACACTTGGAGAGTTGGCAAGACAACTCTAAACACCTAGGAAAACTTCTTGTCTTAAAAAGGCTGTGGGAAAGTCCAAAAGCTTGACATGGACAAGAAACTTAAAGACAAGAGGGCTCGGCCTAGGGGTGGGGCCAAAGAGGACAACCTCTAGGTTGCAAAGCCCAGCAAAGAGAAGCCCCACTGCATTGAGACCTTTCTCAGGCAGATGTCCCCATCTGGGAGTGTGTGAAGGCCACATCAAGAGGAAGCAGCTGTCTACTCAGTACAGGGCTGGGAAGAAAAGGCTCCTCATTGGTAACAAGAATGGTAGCATCTTTATGGTTAGGCTTCAAGAAGTGCCATCACTACTTGCAGATTAATGCCTGAAGCTAGAAGCAGAACCAGCCCTGCAGTCAGCACATGGCATCACTGCCAGTCTGCCTTCTCCAGGAATGGCCTACCACACTCACCGAGCCAGAGCCAGCCAAGCAATGGTTTGTGGTGTGTGACTCAACTCCTTGCCTCAGCTGAGTTCCTCTGCATAGAACACACCAGAAGCCTATCCCTGGCACCTCACAAACACCAGCATCTGTGACGCAAAGTTCCCCAGACATCACACTGAGGCAGTGTCTGTCAAGCAGCAGCAGCAGCAGCTGGGAAGCCAGGAAGGTGAGACCCAACATGTGGAAAAAGAAGTGGGAACTTACTGCGCAGGGCACGGTGATCGAAGGCTGGAGAACCAAATTTTGCCAACCCTGAAGCTGGTCCTCAGCCCCACAGCACAAGTGGTCAGGTTTTGCTCTAACACGTGGGAAGTTCTCACCAACTTGTAATCTAAGTTTCTTACCAGGAACCTGGTTCAATGGAAACATTTCATCTGTTTTGCAAAACTATCTGCTGGAAGGTGGGATTTTTGCCTCTCCTATACTGTGGAGACTGGAACACCAATGCACTGCCCCTCTTCTGTTAGCGAGCCTGCAACTGTAAGCAGTAAGACTCAATAAACAGGCTGCCTAACTTTTGGCATTTATGTTGTTGACTAGCCCCTGGTGCAGAGCCCTTGCTTCTCTGGCCCTGACCCTGTATTTCCAGCTCCCAGGTTTGTGTAACTGTGTATCAGGAGAAGTTTCAGCAGAGCTAAAGGTTCTGAGAAGGCAGCTTCTCCCTTGAGCACCCATCTTGTTGACTCACAGAAGTCTCTCACTTTTCAGCACAAGACACTGGTCCACAGAAACAGTGAAAATGAACAAGGGGGACCTTGGGAACTTATGGGGCCATGCTGCACTGAAGGTCGTTGGTCACAGTTCCCAACACTGTGATATCATACATGAGCTATATGTGCCGAATGCATGTGAAGGGCGGGGTACAGGTCATAGCTGGGAACACAGTATCTGATGAGGTTAGGTGCATCCAGTGTGGGATGGCTGTAGATCACACGTCTCAGCACAGCCAGCCAGGAGATGGTATTCCTGGCAATGTCCGTGGGGAGCCCCAAGAAAGACAAGGTTTGTCCGGGTAGCAGAATGCCTCACTACTGTCTGATGTCAGGGGCCATTAGAAGAGGCTCTGCCAAGGATGGCGCTGGTGCCACTACGGCTGCCTGGCTTGTCCACACCATTACTACAGAGGATGTGTGCCCCAGGAGAACGACCAGGGGCACACGGAGCAGGCCCTGTGCTCGCCTGTGTAGTCTGCTTACAGGCTGACCAGGTTTGCAGACCGGCCCAGCAGGTCTGGCCCTCCAGTCAAGTCTAGTACCAAGGAGTGAGGATGGGCCGTGCTCCGGGTTATAGCTTCATCCTGAGACCCTGGATTTGGAAAGTCGGAGACTGTCTAGCCTGGCAAATGGCTGTGGAAGGAAAGGGCATGCTGACTTCCAGACAGGAAGTAGAGAGTTAAGTGTTCTGGGGAAAGCAGGCAGATGCCTCATGAGATGGAATAATGTGTGTGACTCTGGTACTTTCTGAACTCTCCGGGAAATGTGTCTCCTGTAGACTTAACCTGGATTGTCTTTCCTCACAACTGTGGTGGAGAACACACAATCCCTGCTGGCTTTAGGACATGTGACGAAGGACCAAGATGAACGGCAGCCCATAGACTTGCACACTGGAGTTTCAGACAGCGATGTGTTTCTCTTTTTAAATATAAACCACCACACATGGACTTTATTTATAAAAAATCCCAAACTCTCCTAAAAACAAAATTTGCTCTTAAAGAATGCCCCATTCCTAAAATTCCAACCTTGGCTTCTGGAATAAATACCTTTAAGAGAGAAAAATTGTCATAGTTTCTTTACCAAGTAGCATGCTAAACTTTCTGTTTTCTACAGGCAAACAATTAAAAGAATTTCATTTTTTGAGCTGACTATATCTTGTCTTGTTTTCCCTCATATTTTCTTTTAAAAACATATTTTTTAACTTCTGTTTCAAGATGTCCTCAATAAGAGGCCATGAAAGGAAATGGAAATTTGACCCTGTAAAACTCTGGTGGCTACAGGTCGTCAAAAATATTTTTTAAAGAGATATTTTGTTATAGACAATCCCTTATAGCATACATGTATTTGGCTTGTTTAAACTGACCCTGACCCCGAGCCAAGCCTTTTCTTGGTGAAGAGGAATCTGCCTAACTTCTCTGGAGGACTCTGGCACTGCATTACTGGGCTTTGGCAAAGGACAATGGGAAGATGGCCCATCCTCATATTTCCTCTAGGAATGCAGGCGTTTGCTTCCGGGACTAGGGAAACCCACAGCTTGGTGTCAAGCCAGGCCTACTGAGCTCTCAGAATAAAGACCCCCTTAATTTTCCATTAGGCATTTTGGATGAGGATCAGAATGGGCATAAGAATCTACTTCAAATCACTGCTGTGTATCATGGCTACAGATAGCGACCTTAGGTGGAGACGATGCACGGGTGCCACGTCTAACATCGGATAGTAGGGGATGGTAGTGAGGGCCCAGCTCTGGCACTGGGCCATACCCAACCTGCACTATGAAAGCCAGGTAGGCAGCTCACGGCAGTGTGGCAGCCCCAGGCAGCATTCTTCTATGCGTGCAGCTGCCGAGGATGACAGTGCCTCTTGGCTCACCAAGAGACTCACCTGACCACTTCAGCCTCCACTGCCCTGGGACTCTTGGCTGCATCAGACAGAGAAATATCTGGAATCACCAATCATCCTGTTCTAGGCCCTGGAGCACCTGCATGTTTGAACAGGCTGTTTCTAAGCAATGGGGATCTTCAGGCCAGGAACCAGGCTTTGGACCTGCTGTCTTGGCCTCATCATGGGTAAAGCCCATCTGCTCCGTGACCTCTGCTCTCGGCAGAGCTCCATACTCACAGGGTCACATACTGCTGGGATGCTTTCCAATGCTTCCTTGCTGTGGACAATTGCATCCCTGGCATTCCCATTCTCAGAGAAAACAGAACTACAAGAAAACAGTGTCTCATCATCCATCAGGAGCAACAGGCAGGCCAGGCAGGTACACTGTGATCTACACCCATCCTGGGAACCTGCCCCCTGAACAGAGGATGACATCACTTCTGCCCTTTGTTTATCCTAAGTCTCCCAGAGAGCAGCAGCCTGAACATGTGCCTGCATGTCCCCTGGACTGGGAATACCAACAATCCACACTGAAGAACAAGCAAGGAAGGGGCTTTATGTTCCTAGACAGGAGCTGTGAATACAGAAACTCATTCAAGATGACCTTGCAGGTAGGGCAGAGAGAGCTTCAGCTATGAGGTGGACGAGTACCTGTGAGCAGGCAAAGGCGAGTCTCAAAGTGGACTTTGTCAGGGGCTTTTGTTGTATGTCAGCGCTGCATACAGAACTGTCTCACTGTCACTTTAACCAGTAGACAGCAAGGAGCAGGTGTGGGGACATCTTGGGGAAGCAGGTGAAGAAACCTGTCTCACCTGTCCTGCCTCAGGCTCTTGGCCATGTTCCTGGGCCCATAAGGCATTGAGGACAGCCCTGGCTTGTACCTCCCACAACTGCCTGTCCTGTGGCAGCTGCTTTAGATGACATAATTAACCTTAAATTAAAAACCTTTGAGGCAGGGTCTCTTTGGGTCTCTCTGCATGGCTTTGAACTTACAGAGATTTGCCAGTCTCTGCCGTGGAGTGGGAAGATTGGAGGTTTATGCCACAAAGCATGCTCATGGCTTTTCTAAGTAACTCACACACAAGGTCACATTACAGCGCCTGGGTCCTCACAGTTTGGAACAAAGACACTGATTTATGTTGGCGTTTTTGTTTATGTGGCTCATACAGTGTGATGCTTTTTCATTAATGTGTAGATTGGGAATACTTCTTAAGTAAATATTCCACTTTGGAAAATGTTCAATGGCTAAATATGATTACAATGTATGGGATTTCCTGAAAATTTTCAACCCACCCTGTTGTCAGACATTTCATTAAATTTCAGCTTGATCTAACAGTGCTGATGAAGCAGGAGCTCAGTCCATACACATTACTGAGTGTGTCCTGAAGGAGAGACCCTGTTACCAGTCCCCTTGCAATAGTATAAAATAACCTATCTTAGTGCGTTTGCTGGGCCCCACACATCCTGACTCAACCACAGAAACAAATTTAAGAAAACACCATCAATGCTAACATCTACCTGTAATTATGACTCAACCTGGTGCATACCTGTAGCTTAGCAGTGTCCTCAGTGGCAGCCAGCCTTGCTCCTGAGGAGAGGGCTGCCAGCTTAAAAGGGAACAGTTTTGAGAAATGAAAAGAAAGGGAGGCAGAAGGGAGGAAACAGAAAGAAAGGACATGCCTTTTTTCTCTCAAGGACATCAGAATGATGGGACTTGTGAGACTTGAGTTGTTTCGGTGGCATGCCTACACACGGGAGTCCCCCAGCCTCGACTTGTCTGTGGGCAGCTCTGGACCAGCCAGCTGCTCTCCCTACATAACTCAAACATAGACACACAGGAAACATCTAGAAGAGACACATCACTGCACACAAAACAAGCTGGTGCAAGATCTTATTTCTTAACAACAAAAAGAGACATCAATATTTTTAAAGCCTGTCATAGTTGAAAAGCAAAATGAGCTTTGTGTTAAGATGGAATCTCTAGATTTCTCAGCAGTTTTATTTCCCCACAACTTTGTCTTGAAGCCTTAAGACTTACTTCCTCCCTCTACTCTCCCTGTTACCCCTACCCCCTAGGGTACCCCAAGGTATGGTAGTACAGAAAAGTGCATTATGGGGTTCCCTTGTGGGGCAGTCCTGAGCACCAGCCATGGGGCAGGGCCAGTGAGTACCAGCACACAGACCCTACAGTTTCAGAGCTGCATGCACTGCAATGCTCAGCTCAAGAGCTGGTTTCCCGTATGTTCTCTAGTGTGAAGAAGAAACGATGACACGGGCTTACGGTTGTGGGTCAGGGTGTCTACTATCTCTAATATTATAGATAGACAGCCACCTCCAGCTCTGCTGGACTCTGCCATCAAGCTCAGGGCTTCTGGGAAGACATGAGGGCTACATGTCTAACAACAAGGAGCAGCCCGATGTGTACAGTGGTTCATACCTGTAAGCCTAGATATTGAGAGGCCAAGACAGGATCAAGAATCTGAGGCCAGCCTGAGCTACAGAGAGGAACCCTGTCCGTGAGAACAAAACAAAACAACACAGACAAAAAAGTGACTCAAATCCAGGGCAGAATGGGAGGGGATGGGGGCTCAGCAAGTGCTTCCTGGTAGAAGGCTGATAGCTCACGGAGCTGAAAATGCTGGACCAGCTGACTCAGCATCTTGGGTGCCCAGTCATCCTGAGAATTGCTCATCTGAGGAGCCTCGGAGTAGGGCTGTCTCTCCAGGCATTCTGTCATGCTCTGGTTATCCACGTGGGCTGTCTGGGCTTCTCCAGAAGCCGGTTGGTTTTGCCCTGCACTCCTCCACAGGACAGTGAAATTAGAATGTTCTACCCAGGACACATGAGTTTTGATCCTCCTGCCTCCTTAGAAAGGAGGCTCATCCATGTTATACAACATGTGATGTTAAGTAGCAGAAGATAGGCTATGGTGAGGACGGTCTTGCCTGTCTCATGTGTCACAGCAGTATGTGCTGACAGGGCCCCTTGCAAGGTTCCTTAGGGTCCCTGATGACCCTGCAGTGGGGGACAGCACCACACCACTAATCCACCAGAGCCAGAACCAAACTACCACGTTAATGGGGAAGAGACTGGTGCATTCCAATGAGTGCACAGGTGAGTAAGGATCAGGTATCCTTGTGGTATGGGTCTCTTGCAATGGCTCTTCTCTGAGCTATTCAGGCTATAACTGGCTCCCATGAGGGAGGTGTGGCCCTCCTAAGCTGTGCTGTCCCAGGGTAGGAGAGCTTCCCTACCATGCATTTCCTGAATGCTAGGAGCATTCAGTCAGCCTCTGTTTCTCAGATGACAAGGTCAGCTTTCACCACAGAGGTAACTTCTACAACACTGTCTGTGGTCACCTCTGCCCTCTTTTCCTGTTCCCTATAAGCAAACGGGCAACCATCAGGTGAGCAGGGAACACGAGGGTCTAAGACATGTGCATCTGCTCCCCACTAAGCAGCACTGGGGATACAGAAATGAGAGGCAACCCTGAGTTGTCAGGGGAGGTCAGCAAAGAGGGAAGAGGCAAGCACACAGCACCAGGATTCACTCTGGGAGAAAAGCCCACGAGGTCGCCGAGACCCCACTTTACTTTGACACAGGTAGTCCCAAAGTAAACCGGCATGAGATTTCAGGAGCACGTATATAAAAGGGGCTTTCCTCAGCACCCCTAAAGGACTTAGCTCCACGTAGGTAGTGTTTTCTGTATCTGTAAAGGGTTTTCTTTCCTTTAACATTTTCCTTCCATGGAAAGAAAGGAACTCAAGCTTTCTTCTGCACAGCAGGTCTGTTTGTGCTTTTGCTTGGGAATGCTTCACCAATAGCTGCCTCCCAGGATGAGGCAAGAGGGGTTAGTCCTGTCCCTGTCCAGACGCAAGTGAAAAGACAGGAAAGGAACATTCTAACAGAACATGAGCATTTCCTATCAAGCATTGGCTCCAGCCTCTTTGTTATTTCCCCCCATTAGAAATAATCCACCTTTCAGGAATGAGAATGTGCCTGGGAGATGTGAGGCCCTGTGCACCTCAGCTTCTGCAGGGGATGGATCATTTATATTTACTACCGGAAAAAAGCGGGTGCAAAAGTAATGACCGAAACACTCCAGTAATGTCTCTGCACCCCTAGGGTCAGCCCGCTGGCACCTTGGTGCTTCCTTTCTGACGATTAAGTCCTCCACAAACAACTTCTTGTAGCTTCTGTCTCCTATACACTCTCATAGAGAGACCAGCATAGTAAACATCTCTATTCTTTATAGAAAGTCTCCATGAACAAAATCAAGATGGGACAGAAGGGCATCCACGTCACGTGGCCTGGCAAGGCAATGAGACCCTTTACCTACTGCCTGCTCATTGGTGTCCATTTGCTTTTCATCCATTTAGCTTCCATTTTTTTTGTTTGTCTTTTTAGAATATAGAATTTAGTGACTTTTAGGATGCGGTGGAACCATTGCCACCTCAGAAGAAGCCTGTACCACTAATGTCCCTATCTTCCTGACCCTGGTGACCTCCCATTGCTTCTTTTAGGGATTTGCCTGTCAGAATCCTTCATGTGAACACAATCAGGCAACAGAGTTCTCTGTGTCTGTCTTCTTTTGTGCCACGAAATGTTTTCACTTCTCGGTGTTTCCTCAAGCTTCGTCCACATCGTACAAGCTCATTTCCTTTCATGGTTGACTTCTCTTCCCTTCTGCAGAAGATGCATGGCATTAATGTACCCCCCCAGCCATGGATATCCGCTGGGTTGTTCCTGCTGTCGCCTACTGTGAACAGTGCTGCTGCAAACACATATACCTACAAGCTTTATGCTCATTGGTAATACTGGTGTGTGTGTGTGTGTGTGTGTGGTATGTGGTGATGGGGACCAAACCTACAGTCTTCCTTGCATGTTAAGCATGTACTCTATAACACTGACATTGTACAGGGGAGGGAGGGTGTGCAGTTGCTTCCCTGTCTTCTTGACAGTACTGTTTTTTGTCTGCCTGCTGGTATCACAGTGGGTGGAGAGTGGTCCTGATTTGCCTTTCCCTCCTGACCAGCGATACTGCTCTTTCAGGGGCATGGTAGCTATCTGTATATGCTTTTTGGACAGAGGACTGTTCAGATCACTTCCCATTGTTTGTTCTTTTTATCACTGATGTGAAAATTCTTTACATATCCTAGATCAAGTCCCTTAGAAGGTGGAGGATTTGCAAATATTTTCTTCCATTTTTCTAACATCTTTTCTTTTTCTCAATAGTAATAGGCTACAGGTAAAGTCATCACTTTATATTTTGATGTGCAATTTATATTTCTTTTGCTTGTTTGTTTGTGTGTGTGTTATATTAATGAAACCATCTCCAGTGAACTAGGATTCGTCTTTCTGCTTCCTATCTATGGATAAAATACAGCCGACCACCTCATATACCCCTGCTATCACAGTTAAAGTAACTGCAGCCACCATGCCTTTCCCAACACAATGAACTGTACCTTCAAGTCATGACCCAAAATAAATACTTCCTCCCTTACAAATGTAGAATTCATAAAGACTCAAAGCTACATCCTCATACATTGTTATGCACCAAACGCAGTAACTGTTTTGGATTTTGAAAACAGAAAGGCAAGCGCCTCTCTGTGCTTCTCCCCCTGCTTTAGAGAACTGGTTCTACTCTGCCAAGCGCTAAGAGAAGTGGCATGATGTAAAATGAATGGATCAGTTGTAGAGATCAAGGGCCATCATGTACACCTGTCAGAACCTCCAACTTCACGTGAACAGGTTATATATCAGGAATTGTGCTGCTTTGGGCTGCTGAAAAGCATCTCCTCGGCAGGTAAGAAGCTGAAAATATGCAGAGCTACCTGTGCAGGTAGGAAGCACAGTTATAACGGGAACTAAAGCCACTGTTCGGAATGGGCCACAGCCACAGGGAAGGGCATCTATACCCATTTGCAGAAAGGGGAAGAAAGGAGAAATAGGTAATTTTTTTTTTTTACCCCACTAAATAAGTTTCTTCAAACAACTCTTGAAAGTTGCAAACTAAAAAGAATACCAAATGCTCATGACACTTTCTCTGCAGAAAAGAAGCATGCCAGAGTTTTGGGGTGAGGGCTCTGGTGGGCTTCTGAAGCTCATGCTACTCGCACACAGAAGCCAGTGTGCTGTCACACATCTCGGGTCTATCACCCCAAGTTCTCTGTAGATTCAAGAATCCCAGGTGGTGAACAAGGGCACTGCTGCATGATTCCAACCTCCAGGCCTCAGGTGCACAAAGGTCCTTTTGCTTGGTCAATCCAGGGGCCACTTTCCAATGCGCTGGAGTCTGCTGGTCTTGTGGAACTGTTTGCTACGTCTAAGCCCAGTTGTGACAAGCATGACTTCAGACCATGCTAGCCATGCTGCCTACCTGGCACTTTGTATTTTGTACTTCAGCAAGGTCATGACCTTCCCAGAAAGGCTCCTAGGGCTTTCGAGAGCTGCCCTTTCAGGTCCTCCTTGTTCTTACAGATTTTGTGGCTGACATCTTCTGACAGAAGGGAAACTGAGGCTGGAGGCTGCAATGTGACTGCATAACCCAGCTTCCCCAACTGACATGGGGCAATACAACAGCAAACAAATGAGGATAAACTGAACACTGGGCCATGAGCACAGACCTTGGGTCACACACAAAACATTATTCCCTTATATAACCCTGAGACTAGGGCACAACCATACAAATATGTGTATGCACATACAGGATAAATCACTATTAACAAGGAAAAGTGAATATTTTTTTCCAGTTTGACCAGACAGTTATGATTTGTCCCTTAAAAAAAAATTGAACAATGGCAAATGAGTCAGTCTGGTCATTCTTGGAGACATGAGCTGTATCCATGTGAACCCTGGCATCACCACCTTTGAGGGAAATGGGACCATTCCTTACAACGGCATTGATTTCAATAAAAACCTCCCCAACCAGCAGAGTCAGTTCCAAGTCACTGGGTACACAGCACCTTTTGCTCAGTGCTACCTCAGTCTGACTTTGCAAACTTGGTGCCTCTACCCAAATTTAAGGGGCCTGTGTTCCTGGCCATCTCACAGGATCGTGTGTGTCACTGCTACTGAGAGCCCCCAACTCCTGCCTGCTCAGCAGCTGCTTCCTTTGCTGTGCAGGAATGGTTGAAGGGCAGCAACATGGGCTCCTCTGAAGAAAGGAGAAATCCCCCAATATGTTCTGTCCTTTGGGGGACTGAAGTGCCACAAAGAAGATGTGCACAGCATGTCTGGGGGAGCCCCAAAGGGAGCTGCAGCTACAACCCAACACACACACACACACACAAATGCCCAGCCCAACCTTATGGCTTGTCTTTACCATGGCAATCTGTTAAGACACCTTGTATAGCCCCGGGGCCTCCCCAGAGATTGCCCGGTGATGAGTCAGCACAGGGCCTGGTGGTTCTCACAAGGATCGGGAGGGTGGGGCCTCCCAGAGATATCGGATGTTTCCTTTAGGACAGTGCCTGGAGACCTAGGGCTGTCTCCCCATGTGACACACAGTGGTCAGCGGAGCTGCTTGGTGGAGAGCTGAGGAGAGGGTGAAGGCAGAGTCGGCCTCAGTCTCCTCAAATGTCTGCTCCTTTTCTTGTCAGTCCTCCCTCTCAGGGCTGTCCCAGAGGGCCACGGCTCACTACTCCAAGAAGGCTGAGTGCAGGTGGTAGTAAAGGCTACTCGGGAACCAGCATCCTGTGAAGCTAGTGCAAAGATAATATGCCAGGAGCCTGGGAATGAGGACAAAGCATGAGGACAGGGAGAGCTGGTCACAAAGCATCATGGGGGACTTGCTGTTCCTTTCCAGCCCTTCAGGAGGGCGAGGTAGCACAGTCCACAACACCCTTAAAGGAAGGACCCAAGGGAGCTATGACCAGTGGGAGCATCGCTGGGACCTTCCGGGAGAGGCCAGGGGTGCAGGTAGGCTTCTAATGTTTTAAAAAATGTTTTTAAAATGTCTCTGCTACCCAGTGCCCGACAGCAGAGTCACCTAGCCAAGCCAGCCCCGAGAGGAAGGGAGAGCCTTGCTTCATACCCACATCTCCAGCGAAGAGGACTCTTCACATGCCCAAATCTTACAGGTTGAGTCTGTGTGATAGGAAATAGCTGGAAATCAAGTCTTTTCGGGTAGGAGGGGAAGCAGACAGCCCAGAGGCTCAGGCCTCAGCCAGGAGTCTGCAGGGGAGACGGTTCACACAGGCCCTGTCGGAGCTCACTCTCCCTCACCCAGGGGCTCTCCTGTTCCCCCTGCCCAAGGCCCGAAGGCCCTGGGAGGGGTCTACTTGAGTGCCTCTGTTTTCACAGCTGGGGAAAGTGCAGGGACTGCATGCACATGAGGTTCAAACTGGAAGGGCTGCCTGTGGATCCCCCACTCCATGCTGCCTCCTTAGCTTCCTCTGCACATCTGCCTCCTTCCTGAGAGGTGCGAAAATGAGGTTGCAGCAACCCAGCAACAAGGGCTGAGTGGGATGAATCAACTTCCCTGGCTGCTGGCTCTTCCCAGCCTTCTTCACAGCACAGAACCATCTGCCCGCGTCCCTGTGCTCCCATCCGCTGTCTCCGAAGTGCACCTAGCCCTCCTGCTGGTTCTCAGCATCACTTCCCTTGTTCATGGAAAATAGTCTCAACTCACTAATACAGGGATGGGCAGGTTCCCGAATCCTGGGTTCACTCTCATAAGCAAAAGTAAACAAACAGGTTTTGTTTGTTTTTGTTTTTTTGAGACAGGGTTTGTCTTGGAACAAACCTGTAGACCAGGTTGGCCTCAAACTCAGAGATCCACCTGCCTCTCAGGTGCTGGGATTAAAGGTGCGTGCCATTACCACCTGGCTAAAAGAAGTTTTTAAAGTCTTTGCTAGTTAATGCCTGAAGAGTCAGTCTTCCCATGTCCAGACACCATGAACCTGAACTCTGAAGTTACTTCCTACAATAGCCGAAAATGTACACTAAAAGTCACTTCATAGGTTTAGAGGAGTGTTTCTCTCTAATGTGTTTTGAAAACAAGCACAAAATAGCTTTCACTGGTATGAAGGACGCTAATTCAACACTCAGTCATCTAGAGGCCATTTGGGAGGTGAGAAGAGCCCTCGGTCCTCATGATGCACACTCAACAGGGCTTATTAGACCCCCGACTGACTGGAAAATCATGGCCTAGTATTTGAACCAATGTTTCTGGAGGCCTTTTTCATTGGTGCTTCCATTTTGTTTTTCAGTTCTGGCCACAGGGCTGTTCATCTGACTGAAGCTGCAGATGCTTTAAAAGGGCTGTAAGGAACAGCCCAGCTGTCAGAAATTGTTCCTCAGCCTTCCTCCCACAGCTCACTAGGAAGGAGATGGCTCGGGCCTCACGCAGGGCCTGCTTCAGGCAGTCTGCTCTCCACCGTGGTACCCCTATGAGACCTGCAAGAAGCATGTTCAAAAAAAGGCTGTGATCAGGGACCCTGCTTCCTTTTGAATTAGGCTTCTGGAGGAAAATTAAAGAGGGAAGGAAGAGTCTGGCACGGTGAGAGCTGGTGAGGAACAAGACAAGACTCAGGAAATGCCACACAGGCAGAGCAGGAACACATGTCTGTCTTTCCAACTGCTCTAAAGCTCAGCATCAGTCCGCTGGAGCCAGACAATTCCCACTGCAGGGAGATTTCCTGAGGGTTCAGGCCCGTGCCGGATAAGGTATCCACACACCTCAGCTCAGCGCAACCCACAACAGCTTTCTCTCCAGATGCCAAGCAGGCCGGGGGTCATTTTGTCTTGGTCAGGTTTTCTGCATGGGAGAACCACCATTTATTTCTGCCGAGGCATTCCTTTGGCATCAGTGCTCATTGCCTACCAGACCACAATCGTCTAAATTCAGCAAAACCAGTCACAATGGTTCCTCTGTTTCAAAGTGGCTGAAACAGTTTCTATAAAATTTTAATTAGCAAAGAAGGGAAAATAAAATAAGTGAAACCTGCGAGGAGAGTTTAAAGTCTTTTAGCTGGAGAGTGGATGTGGACACCCACCGGGGCTCAGAGCCTGGCCACAGGGCAAAGTGTGCGCACCTGTGGATGCTGGTGAAACTATGACGTCAGAGTCCACGTGTGGAGCGGGGGGAACACTGCCTAAAAGTTCCTAACTTGTGTTTTTTGTGGACTTTGATTTATAAATATGTTAGTGGTTGAGCAACTTCATTTCCCTTAGCCTTCTCTGCTTTCCAAAAAAAAAAAAAAAAAAAAAGTCAGTCTACCTGGGGTGGATGAGGGGTGCCAGGCCTCTCACTAGAGATGGGCACTCATGAGGTCAGGCACAGGGTGAGACTGTCCCTCCTTACTCTTCTTGTCTTAGCAACTAAGCAGGGAAAGGAAAGAAAATGGATGCAGGTGAGCAGTAAATCTCTCTCTGGGAGACTGCTGGGCTCCACTGTGACCACCAAGCTTACCCGAGTGCACGGGGCCACACACACTTGTGCATGCTCACAACTGCGACAGCTAAAGCGTGCTCACAGACCAAATGTGTGCCAACCAAAAAGAGCAAAGGAAGACAGTGCTCCGCCCAGCTACCTCCTGACAGCAGAGGCAAGGAGACGCCCGCACACGCTGCAGCACGGACAGACCTTGAAAAGGACATGCTGCGAGAAGGAGGACCGCGAATTGTAGGGTCCTGTGTGTACAAAACGTCCAGAATGGGGAAACCTACACAGTCTGAAGGTAGATTGATGGTTCTCAGGGGCAGGTGAAGTGTCAGGGTGACTGCTGATGGCGGCAGTCTTTTGGGGGGGGGGATGAAAATGTTCTAAATTTTAGTGGCAGTGGCTGCATAGGTTTGAGAAGGCACTGACAAGGGGCCAGTGAGAGAGCCTGGATGGGCCAGTGACATGGTGTATGAACTCTTTCTCCAGAAAGCCCTTGTCAGAAAAGGTTCTGACCTGTTGCCTTTCAGAGATTTGAGAAAGTCCAACCTTTGCTGTGCTTTTAGTCTATCCTCCTTCCTTAAAACATTAACAAATGGAAACCTGAGCTTACCAGCTCTACTCTTCTGCATGAGTTGCACATCTGACCCCTATTCTAGGATAGCCCGTCCTCCATCCTTAAGCAGGTCCGTGTTACCTCCCAAGGTAAGGGAGTTACACCACGGGCTTGTGAGCTGGCCTGTGTCCCAAAGGGGCCCGTGCCCAGAGTCTGGCTATCCTAGCTGTGAATTCTAGTCAAACGGAACATGCTGCTCCTCGCTGCTAAGTTTCTTTATTCTTTCAACTCCTGATTGCTTCTATTTTGGTTACAATGGCCTTTCAGCAATTTGAGACTGCTGGGCCCAGCTGAACACAGTGAGGTGCTGTCAAGAAGGTTAACCCCAGGATCTTGCCTGCCTGTTCAGTCAGAGCACATGATGAAGAGAAGCAAAAGCAGCTGCTAGCCATTGTCCTTTCAATGATGTGGTGTGTGCATAGGGGCTTTCTTCTCTACTGCTCTCAGGAATCTGCTAACACGGTTTCATTGACAGTGCCAATCACACCCTGCTTAGATGTTGATGAATAAAATCGTATCATTTTTATATAAGACAGAAGGACACTGCAAGCTGTTAAGGCAATGTGGAAAGAGTTGGAATTTAAAATACACATTCAAGATGGAAGAGGTCGGTTCTTCACTCATTAGTGATGTCCTGGCAGCTTGGGGATCCCTAAAGGGTGGAGAGAAGGCAGAGGACTATAAGAGAGATGTCCATTCACCCTGCTGCCTACAAGACTTCATCCTGCACATGGACCCCTCCCTCTCGTGTAGGATGTGACATGAATCCATGACACTGCCTCATGATTCTTGGCCTCCAATCAGTGCTATGATTAGAACTAATTAGGTGACACAGCACAGAGGGGCTCACTCAAGCCAGTGGGGTGAATATTGACAGCTAGAAAGCTAAAGCCAAATGGCTGCAAGGCCTGTTTCCTGAGCCATTCTCTCAGGTTGTTTAGCTGGAATTGGTGGGGCTTCAAGTGGAAGGCAGATGTACACCAGGAACACAGGGGTGTTCATCCCTGTGGACAGGCTTATGTGTAGCAAGTTCACACCAGCCCTCAGCTTCTCTCGCTAAGTGTGATGTTCAGACATGCATTCTTTCTAGCACATTAGGAGAAGTTCCGAGTTTGCAGCTCACACTGTGCGTGTGTGATACCGTGCGGAGGCCAGCTTCATAGCCTGGGCATTTTCCAGTTAAACGCTGAAATGTCCCGCCCTCACTAATGAATGAGTGAGGGCCGAGTGGGCACAAACATGTGGCCTTGATTCACCCTCCTCAGAAAGCAACACATTTTAAAGTATTGTACAGTGATTAAAATGAATTTTAATCAAAGAACACTAGTTTGTATTGGCTTTTTTATTTAAGTTTGGAGTCAAAAGTACCTGACTATGATAGCACCTCGAGCTGAAGTTCTTTTAGGTACATAATCAAACATCCCAGGGTACCTAGCATGCACACACATTCATTCTCACCCTCACATGTACTCCAACTTTGTGTGCACACACAAACCTTTACATATATGTGTAAATAGATGCAGATATGCTTTTTCAGTACACATGTGTGAACCTACATCCTTGCATACTTGGTCAGTGTGCACGCATGTAAACTAACTAGCTCTTGCTGCTGCTTTCAGTCCTATCACCAATCATGTGCTGAGAGGATTCTGGATGTCTGTAGCTTCTATTTCTGTAAAAAGCAGCACACAGCAACCAGGAGTGCTGGTTTATGACTATAAGCCCAGACCTCAGAACATGGAGGCCGGAGGATTGCTAACGGGAGGCAAGCCTACACTACAGAGGGAGACCCTATCTCAAAACACCAGAAGTACCATTTAAAACCTTACTTTTGGTCCCGGAACCTCCTCAGCCTGCATCTTTGTACTTCCTGACTGTGTTGGTCCATTTTTTTCTCAGCTTGACACAAACTATAGCCCTCTCGGAAGAGGGAAGCTCAGCTGGAAAAATGTGTCCACCGGATTGGCCTACAAGCAAGCCCGAGAGACGCTTTCTTGATGGATGATTGGTGTAGGAGGGCTGAGTCCACTCTGGGCAGTGCCACTGCTGGGCAAGTGGTCGTGGGTTGAATAAATAAGAAAGCTAAGTGAGCTAGTAAGCTGTGCCCAATACAGCCTCTGCTTCAGTTCCTGTCTTCAGGGTCATGCTTGAGCTCCTGCTCAACTTCCCTTCCTGTTGGAATGTGACTGGGATGTATAAGCCGAAAAACCCTGCCTTTACCCCCAAGTTGCTTTTGGCCATGACTTTATCACAGCAATAGGGAGCAAACTAAGACTTGTGTGCTCAGTGCAGTTTAAGGGGCAATTCGAAAGAGGCTTCTATGCAGCATCCCTCTACTGTCCTCAAGGCTGGAGGGCTTCTCCCCAAAGCCATCAGATGGGCCAAACCAAGCTGTGCATGACCCCACAAAGCCTACATCCTGTTCCTCTTCTCATGAGGTGAGCACCTCCACCAGGCTCCTTCTTGTGAGGACCAGTCTGGGTGGGAGACAGGAGGCTTCAATGGCTGTAGATTTTTGCTTCAAAATGAATGGAACTTATGCTTTTTGCGAGAGAAAGCGTGAAAATGCCACATGAAGTGCACTGAAATCCACAGGTAGTGAATGTGAGCAAATTACTTCAAAGCAGCCTGAAGACAGCCCTCCACTGTGGCGGGTTGATTGGCCAGTTACCTGGCTGTTCTGGTGCTATGGGAGTAGTGGAAAGCAGTGGAGCTTACTTCAGCGCTTTCCAGCCTGGCAGGAAGGGCCAGGCATGCCTACACTCAGCTTCTCAGTGCCTGGAAGGCGGCTTCCTGTACCCACACACCTACTGAGTGAGCAAAGCCTTCTCCCTGTATTCACTTGAGCCCAGAGTGACGGCAGCTGACATTCACAAGACCCTTAAGAGAGTCAATCGTCCCAGACCTGTAGCTAAGAAATGAGGAAACTGAGGCACAAGGCACCTGTTCAAGGCCGCATGAGAAGTGCTTGCAGTCAGTCACCAGGCTTTGTGCCTGCCAGGACCTTTATGGCTCTGAGGGTGTGAGTCTAGGAACACTCATGTTTGGGTACTGTTCTCAGATAATCTGCTTAACTAAAAACATGCGACTGTGTCTCCCCAGTCTCCACTGCAGTTTAATTAGAGACGGCAGGACTTTGTGGCACTGTGGAGGGGAAGACATGCACCCTTGTTTCCAGGCCCTGCTGCCAGGCACCTGAGGGGCCTCGCTGTGTCCAGTGCTCAGGTTTGCATACTGTACCCATGTGGCTGTCTGGGGAATGGGGATTTGGATTCCAGATTTTGTGCTTCTTCCAACCAGAACTCTCCCCACTCCTCTTCATTTGTAACTCACAACTAAGAGGTCAACTGAAAGCAAATTTCTGAGAGCTAGGTACCTCCTCATGCGAACCTGCCTCCCCAGATTCCTGTCCTAGGCCTTGAGCGACACCTGCCCATTCTCCAACTTGCCTTTCCCATGTACAGGAAGCATCAGCGAGAGCTTTACCCTCTTCCCACTCTCAGTTTGCCAAACAATGGTTGCCTCCTCCTGTTCCTTGAATGTTCACCATGGAGGAGAAATAAAGGAAACAGGGGTCTTGCATTTCTTGTAGAGATACAAGAGGCAGGCAGGGCCTTGGCCAATGGCCTTCCTAAGTTTCCCGGGCACAGCACAGCGGGTAACAGGCCAGGAGGATCAGGGTAGAATGTAGCCATGCAGTCTGGGATGCTAGGTTCACCATGCATCCCCCGAAACTTCAAGTGAGAACAGAAAGTGCATGAGAAAGAACTGTGGCCAGTATATAGCTCCTGGGGACCACCTGGCCCTGGCCAGCTCCGTGAACTGCCTGACCCCACACTCCCAGGCTGCGGGCAGAAGACAGTCTCCAGGCCATCCCCATGCTGTCTCCACCCCAGGGCTGGCTCCGCTGCTCGGCTGTGATTCAGTGTGTATTTATGAGATACTGCGGTGGTTACCAGAGAGCACAACCATAATCGAAAAAACTGAAAATAACTGTTGGCAGAAAAGCCCATATTTAGGGCAAACCTCTTTCAGTAATTCCCAGGGCTTTGTGCAGTCACCAGTCCAGACAGACTGCAGAAGTCTCACAAAGGAATGAGGAGTGCCAAGATCTCAGAGAATAAGGCCACCAGGCCCTGCACATCCTCAGCGAGGGCCTGATCTCCTCCTATAAGGTGACAGCAAGATAGACTGGACAGCAGGTCCTGCTACACAGGTGACAGCAGCAGACTGTCTGGTTTTTTAAGGATCCAGTGGGACATGTTGGGACATGGGACAACTGTGCCTCTCCTTTCTCTCTTTCAAGAAGAGTGTCAACTTTTAGGGCCTTCAATTATCCACCCAGTGCCACATCAGAAACTCACTTTGGGGGTCACTGGGACCACTCCAGGTGGCACTTTGCAACCACGCCTCACTGGCTCACAGATTACCCTCCCCTCCCCCACCTCATGAGGGACTAAGTGCGGCCTCTTGAAGGCCCTTCACTCACAGGCTCTTCTCTCATCAGACCAGACCTCTCCCAGGAGGAAGAGAGTAAATTGAAACCCCAGTGGCCGAAAACTCAGACCGAAGACTGCTGACAGAGCATGTGGAGATGGCCAGAGTGTAATGTCACGGAGTTATAGCATGGTTTGTTCACAAGCTTCGCTTGTTTAAGTCGTATAGTTCTGTGGCTTGCAGCAATTCAGAGTTGCACAGTTACCACCACAGCCTAATTCCAGAGTGTTTTCATCACCCCTAAAAGAAACCCAGAATAAGGATACCCCTCCCTAGCCTTGGCCAACCCCCCCAGGCGGGGGTGTTTCCCAGTCCAGGGGCTGTTGCAGAGCTTCTTTACACAAGCAAGAGCCATGTGGATGTGCACCCGGTTCTTCCTCCTGTTGGAGGGTAGAATGCCTTGTGTTTGCCACTTAATTTTGTAAAGACCCGGGTTTTAATTCCTGATTAAGCCTTCTTCCTGCTGTTCAAGGAGGTCCAGTACAGGGTGACAGTCCAGAGCCAGGTGTGGGAACCCAGGGGATAAGGGTCCTGAGTGGCAGCCTGCAGGGATGGACATACGTGTATGTCTGTCTCTTATGGAGACTGTCACCAAGGGCATTGTACAGCCCATGGACATCTGGTCCAGTGAAATTCTAAGCACCAGGCCTCCTTTGCCCACATTGTCAGCCCAGCATCGAGAGGATGTGGAGGGAATGGCGACTTCAGGGGCAGACTCAGGCACCATCCTGGCTCATCAGCTGAAGCTGTGTGTCTCTAGAAAGTCTCATGGCCTCTGCAACTCAGCTTTGACCCCTGTAAAAAGAGTAATTCCACTTCTGAGAAAGACTATGGGTGGGGAAACCCTGCAGTCAAGGAGAAGGTAGGCGGGAGCCCCACTGCCGGCAGTGTGTTTGAAGCCGCAGGGAAGGGTTCTGGCTCCTCCTGGAAGCAAGGAGTCCTTGGTACTCTCCTAGGTCCTGGCTGTACTACAAACCTCATCCATGTGCAAGAGGCAGGGCTCACTGCCACCCCTACTCCCTTGTGCCTAAAACAACAATCAGTAACTGCGTGCCCGTTTTCATTGGCTAGGATTTCTGAAGCACCTCCACCTGTGGGCCTCCCATGTGTCTTGAGGTCTTTAACCCTCCTGGGTTATTCTGAAAAACAGCCACACAGTATGGGGGTGGGAAAGGAGTTTGAAGCATTGCCTGGATAGACACTGAACAGTTAGACAGAGTGAAGCACATGTATTTTTAGTGTGAGACATGCCTCCTTGCAGGAAAGAAGGTCTATGAAAGCTTATTCCAAGGATTCCCTTGGCAAATCCAGAGGATCGCGATTACTAACAAATCTCTTACCTCCTTGTGTTGCACTGGTCTCCTCCCTAAGACTTACACAGAAGCTGCTGGACATGACTCTAGCTGGGGGCTCGTCGGAGGAAAGAGCATCTTCCTGGAAGAGCTGGGGACAGGCACAGGGAAATCTTTCTACGCCACTGGCCTGGATGACAGGCTGGCTCTCTGGCCTAGTGCTCATGCTGCGCACATCCCTGCAAGTGGGCTGCGGACTGAGACCCCTGTCCACACCGTCTCCTCTCTTGCCTTAGCACAGTCCAAGAAGTGGCCCTGTTGTGCACTATACATGTGAACTCTCCTTCCATGATGGCACTTCCTGTCTGCTTCCCCGCCCCCCTCCTGTATATGGTTTTTTGAGCTTCGAAGATGGAGGAAAACCTTGTCCGGCTGAGAAGAGATGAGAACACACCATTATTTAAAAGACCCAGCTCCATCCTGAAGTGTGTGGACAGCAGCCTCCACTCGAGCTTCCGCCACGGGAGGTGAGTGCGGGGAGCTCAGGGACAAGAGTTCTGCGGGGTCTTTGGTCTGTGCTCAAGCAATACGCTCTATAGACCCTTAAAGCATTTGGACTTTGGTCTGTGAAAAGCCAAATCTACAAATGCCAGTGTCCAGTACCGTCACATTCGCCGGGGGATGGAGGCCATTACACAGCCTCACTAGGTCCCAGCTCCCTCCCGGAAACAGGAAGGCTGGCTGGAAATAGGAGAACCTTCTGGAAACCTCACAGTTCTGTGACTCTCACTAGCAGGAGGCTTGGCGATCATGTGCGATCCAAAGTGCAGGTGTGCATAGGCGTAGACACCAGACATCAAGGGTAGAAGAGCTGTTTGCTGTGGGAACTGACATCAGGAAGACTCGCTTCAAGTTTGGGTTTGTTTTCCAGCACGTTCATCCCAGCCATCTGAGCCTTGAGCCTAAGCACTGTCGTTTGTGCCTAAATGTGTGCCAGCAGGTATCCTGAACACTAGGGGCATGTGCTTCACATGGTTCTAGGCAAAGCCAGTATAACTGCACAAATGTTTCCATCTGATCTTCAAGGGATTATTAACAATCCTGACAGCTGGGGATTTGGCTCACTGGTGGAGCACCCCCTTGCAAGCACAAACTTGACTTCTATCCTAGTATGGCAGCGGGGGGGGGGGGCATCCTGGCTGATGGAGAGATGGCAATTGCTGCAGTGCATCTTACAGAGGGGATCTTGTACCCATTCCCACAACTAAGGGTATTTTCTGGTTAGTCTCTGAACATGGCCTCCCCGCTGGCAGGGTCCCAGCTCCCAGCTCCAAGAATCGCAAACCTGGATGCGGGACACACCTGGAGCCCCGGACCTGTAATCTGGCTGTGTTCTTCCCCTCACTCCCATCTGGGAGGGAGGAGAATGATATTGAGGGATGGACCTTGCAGATATTTCTGGAGCAGTAATGTTAATGCTGTCACTTCTGGGCCCTGCTGCTCGCAAACTCAGTGTGGAATACTGAACTCTCCAGAACTCACTTCCTACGAGAGAGGATGTTTTTCTGGTTCATAAAGGCCCCGGGAGATGATAGAGTAGTTAGCGCTCTGCATGTCCTGGCATGAGCTGGGAAGCACCCTCCTGGCTTTTGACTGTGAACTCTAGTCAAATCAGAGGTACTACCGCCATCTTTCCTACGCCTCCCCCATGCAGTGTCTGTGCACGGGAGCCAGGGACAAGACACGTGGGTAAGGTGGCCACAGTCACGGGGCAACGGCCCAGGGCCCTGAGGAACTCTTTAGCATGAGATAATTTTTTTCTCAAGTGATTTGCTTTTTGGAAAGAAAAGAAATGTAATTCCTTGCCTTTCTTCGACCCAGAGTATCCGAAAAGGCCACAGATGGATATCAATGATAAAAGCTCTCCACTGATGTTTTATAGGAATCTGAATCTTTAGGTACCAAAGACCAGAAAGTGCTGCAGTGGGTGGAGATGCTCACCTAACAGTGTGGGCATGCTGAATGCCACCGAAAAACACGCCTCTGGAAATAGCTGTTAAATCTACAATACAGTTTATAAAAAGCAAATCAATACCACTAGCGTTATTGCTATCCTTTACGGTTTCATAAAGTCTACCTTCAGTCCTTACTCACTTATACCTGTGTAGCTGGCTCCCTGCAGGGGAACTGAAGTGGGGCTGGACACAGCCAGGGTGAGCACACCCCAGATCACTGCCACATAAAAACAGCGCTGGCATAAACAGCTCCGAGCTCGGTGGGAGCCCTCACGCCGACCCTCTGTGCGTGTTTGCCGACTGCAGGAGCATGGCTGGAGAGGAGCACTGGCACACAGGTGCTGACCCCCGTGCTGAACTGCTTTCCCACGGGAGAGGTGGGAAGTGCAGAGAGACAGGCAAAACAGGAAGAGAAAAGTGCTGTGTGAGAGGAAATCCAACCCTCCCTTATGTTGCTGGAAAAAAGGAGTTCACGGTGGAAAGTTTTACATCTCTGGGCTCTAAACCAGGAGAAGTAAATCAGGCCTGCCATGAACTCTCTACCGTAATGCATAGAAGTAAGGGTTCTGAATGCGCTCAGGTGACAGTTTAGAATCCCCAATTGCTGAGTCACAGAGAAGTTGGGCCACAGACTATGTCCGAAGATTCCTGGGGCTGAGATTTGGGGTGAATGCAGATTACATAAGGACACATATGGGGAATGAGTTCGGAGGGATCATGAAGTCAGAATTCTTAGAGAGGAGAATTCTGGAAGGTGACAGCTGTTGGGGAGAATGAGTCGGGGATGACACAGATGGGACAGAGAAACTGAGGCAAGGTAACCTGAGGGCCCTGTGGAAGCTCGGAGTGACACTTTAACTGGGATTTGCTCAGTGAATTCTCTTGAGGGAGGCAGCTGAGGCTGTGTTAACTGCCATTGGGCATGAACTTCGTGGTAACAGGAGAAAGAAGCGACAGTGTGACCAGGCCAGTTTAGCTGGGGTCTAGGACTATCCTTGGAGAATTGAGAGAAGCAGAGCCAGGAAGAGTGTGGGAAGACTGTCCACGATGCTAGAAGACTGCTAGAGCCTGGGAACGGACACAAGGAAAAGAAGGAAAAGGCAAGCAAACACTCAGTGCTTCAAGCTCAGCATCAGAAGGGCTAAGGTTACAACTTAAGTACGTCCCCTGTTCCTGGTGGCTTCTTATGACCTCCCTCCTCTCTGATGAGACTGCAGGGCGAGCTGTGCAAGGGCCTGGCTGCGCCCACTGACTTGCAGCTCCTTGGCTACCATCTGACCAGGGCATCTCTCTGACACCGTAAGCCCTCTGAGTAGAGTGGAATACAGACTAGGGAGAGTGTCTGTCTCTTCTCCTAGGGACTGACTATGGAACCAACACCTACCCAACTCTCCCTCAAGCAGTTTTGGCTTTGGATTCAGAATCACCAGCAACTTGGTATGTGAATGGCTCTGGAGTTTGGCAGACTAACAGCAAGCAGGGTGCCTGTGGTGGAGAGTGAGAACTGTGCCCCATGAGGATTCGGTCCTTCCTCTGACAAAGATGCCACAGATGCTCAACAGAACACAGAGTAAGATCAATGGCTGCCCATGATGTCTTACTTCAAGTAGTCACTGTGATCATGTTTCAGATGTCCCAATTCAAGGTACTTCAGGTGCAGGTTTCCCTGGAGAGCTGGTCCGCCCACCCACTGACCTGTTGTTGGACTCTCTCACTCTACTCTCTCTGAAGCCTACTGTGGAGATGAGCTTTTCCCCAGGGCTCCAACCAGCTCCTCAGTGAGCACCTACCGTTTGCAGGCACTCATGGACATTGTGGCTCCCAGCATCCCTACCCTGCTTTCCCAAATGCACACTTCTGCTAGCACCTCTAAGCTGACCTTTACCTCATTTCCCTCCCCGACATTCTGCATGACTTGTTTCTGTCCCAGATGGCCCTGTTCTCACTCCATAGTCCAGTCTCCAATGACATGGGCACTGCCTCCTTACAAAGCCTCCAGGCCTGGTCTGACGCTGTAGCCTTCTTTCCCTGCCTTCCTTCACACAGGCCCTGCTCATCCTGAGCACAGCACCTGCCACCTGGAGAAAGTGCTGCAGGCCACTCAGGGGCAGGAGTCTTGACCTAACCTTGTATCCCTAGGAGGCAGCAGAGTCAGCACAGTGGGTCCCTAACAAGACAGGAAGCCTTGTAACTGAGGAGCTACCTGGACCACCCCTCAGAGATGCAGGCATTAATGCAGCGGGCATGACAAGCCCACAGGAGGGCTGCTGATGGGGGTGTAAACACGGGAGTAAGAAGCGGCAGCTTTGCCATGGTGATGATGGTGGCCTATGCCCTGGGCTTTTTAATTTCTTAATTAATTAATTAATTAATTAATTTATAGTGGGGGGCTCGAGATTTTATGGTATAAAGTTTGAGCTGGCTGACTTAGGGGCCAACATGTAGGTCAAAGGGGACAAAAAAAAAAAGACAGCAACTTTTGAGAGATCTCTGAAGCAAATAACCCCAGCAAAGCCCTGTGGCCACAGACCCAGGAAAGATCAGTCACCCTGGCCGAGCAAAGGCCTACTGTGGGTGGAGGGAGGCATGCTGAATTTTCACTTATTCCCGCCAGCACAAAGAGTTTCTGCCAGACCTTACCAACTCAAGCTCATGCATTCACATTCCAGATGTGAAGGAGGGAGGGCCTTTCGAAGTGGGGTCCACGGCAGGTCTGCTTGGGGAACCCCTGCACTGTCAGACCACATGGTCAGCTCTGGAGTGCCCACTGGAGACCTTTGGACAGCACAGTGTGCATGCCTTGTGGGGAGGTCCGCTCCCAGCTTATAGGCCTGCTCCTGCTCACCTCCACTGGACTCCTCTGTATAAGCAGCCTCTGACGGCCTCTCAGGAAGCCCTATTCAGGCATCCATGCTTCAGGTGGCGCAGAAATGCAAGGCAGTGTGCTTGATTTTCCCCACACCCCCACAGTGACTGAAACCACACTGCCCGTTTTAATTCAGCACGCGGTCCCCAACAGTGGAGACCTGTGCTGCGAGAGATGATGCCATCTTGGCTCATCACTACCCAGGAGAGACTACCAAGCTTTGGGGGAGACAGGGGGAACGCTCCACTTTGCACATCTGAGATAGCTCGCCACTGGTAGTATTAACATTCGCTGAGCAGCCTCTGAGTGGTGCAGACAGGGTGCAGGTTTACCCAGAAGCCACTATAGCTGGCTGAAGAATTCCTCATATCTAAAATAGCCAATAGCTCACATGACGTGGCCCTCGCTTACTCTGGAAGCGGAGGAGCACGGCCCTCTTAGATTACCCATTAGACTATTTTTGTATTTCAAAAGTTATTTCAAAGACATCTTGTCTTATTTCTGAAATAGGTCTGAAAACCAATCACTTTGACTCCAGGTTGTCATCAGCCTAAATTTATAATATAAGTCTATTTGCTGCCACCCGGCGAGTGATTCTGAGGGCAGAGAGAAGAAACAAGATGATAGTTTTTAGCCTTCCAGTAATACTGGTTCAAGTGACAGCAAATTAATTCCTGCATCATGTGAACTGCTCACACGAGCTGAATCCACACTGCCAGATGACATATGACAAAAGGGCAGACTTTACAGACTGACAAAGGTGAGGCCAAGAGGAACATAAATGGAAATAAACACCAGGTGCCGGGGAAGGAAGGATCCCAGGGTTCGCAGAAGTCCAGGATCGGCCACCATGTGCGTAGTTCCAGTCACTCTGGCAGGAAGGTTGGCTTTTATCATGACAAGACAAATTTAAAGGCCACAAGTTTCCACAGGGCGTAGCTATGTTCAAAGATGCTCCAAAGATCACGCACATTCTCCCTGTCCTACTGAGGACAGGGACACTGGAGTTACACACCCTTGCTAACTTAATCTGATCCAGCAAGATTATTTTCATTTGTTTATCCCAAGAGAGAAACTTCCAGCCCTATAAAGTTGCCCAACATAACTTAGAATGAGAAAACTGGAAAAATCAGTTGCAAAGATGCTGGTGGCACCTATGTTCATCATGACACGGTGATGCTCATCTACACAGCTGCAAAGAGACAAAAGATACAATGCCAGGCCAAAGCCATCTCCATGGCATGGATACAACAACCTGTTTATATGACACCATATCCAAGGTCTACAATAATTTTGCCAACCGCTAAATGTTGTCTAGGGGCAAGGGATTACTCCACATCACCTGAATTTCTTTACACAAATATGCTATAATCAGAAAACTCTTAAAGAACATTTTATGAAGCATTTCATGATCGGTGCATTTCTGACACATTACATTCAGAAAACAAGAAAACCAAATCATAGACACACTAGGGCTGACCGTGTGAAAAGCAGCTCTGACTAGGAAAAAAGCATCCGTTCAGTGAGTGTGAAATCTCACCATTTGCACATCAGGTTCCTGCTGGGGCTGCTAGAGACTATGCTTCTCACAGACAAGCTGGATGGGAAGGACACAGGACAGGGCAGACACAGCTGAGGCTTATGGGTGTCTGTGAGTGGGTTCCCAGGCAGCCACGTTCCTCTGGGTGGTGGGTGCCTCTGGTGTGTGGCTTTTCACAAGCTGCCTCAGCACATTCTCCTCACGCCTACTCTGAGCCAGGGCCGCAGGCCTGTTGTTTTCTCCCTGTTCCCACGGTAGTGTAGTGAGAGACCTTTTGCTTTTACAAAAGCAAAACAAAACAAAAAATGAACATTAAAAAAAAGGTAGAGAAAGGAAATCTCCCAAACACGGAGGCTTCTGGGAACCATGGCAGTACTGAAGGTCACATGCTGCATGGGGGGTATGAGCCAGCTCCACGCCTGTCCCTGTAAGCACGGGGACAGAGTGATACAGTGGGGCTAGCGCAGCACAGTGGATCTTAGAAGTGGCACCAGGCGGCCTCTGAGGAAGGTGTAACTCGGGGAGTTCTGGCCGTTCACTGAGGTTTCCTGCTAAGTAACCCTCCTACCAAGAGGCAATCTATGAGAATCCAGGAGAAACACCGGCAGCAGAGTCCTTATGCTTTACTTTAAGGCTCTGCAAGGGTTTGAAACCAAAGTCACAACTGTTCCACTTACTTTGAAGAACATTCCTTGTTATTCTCACAGCAACTCAATTTAAATGAAACGCAAACAAATGTAACCTCACACAATCTCTGCTAATCTAGGTGTTTGCAAATGTGCTTTGCTTGTTCTAAGGACCCAAAGTGCTCAGAGGAGCTTAGAACCACACGCGCACAGGTACAACACGTATGCTTGTTTGGGAACCCCTTCCCTCTCCACCCTAGCCCACTTTGTCTTGGGCAGGGCCTGGGGGCAAACAAGATCATGGGCATCTCGGGGGTTGAAGGGTTCATAGGATGAATTAGTGGTAAAGATGCTAGTTTTTGTATTTCCTGGTTATTCTGCTAGAGGCAGGGTACACTGTGAGCATCTCTATGGCCTCAGTCCTCTGTTCTGGCACCACCAGCAGCTTCCCAAGTGTTTCTGCACTTGGGTGGGAGGGAAAAGCAGGTGACTAGAAAAATGAGTCACTGAAAGTCACCACGGCTGCAACTGAGGCATGCAAACCGTGCGTTCTGAGGGCTTTGTACTGGGCCGGCTGCAGACCTCACTCACACGGGTGGAGCGTTAACGTGAAGAGCAGGATTTTTAAGAGTTGCCCTGGAAAGATGGTGGCAGAAGCCAACAAATGCAGAAGAAAGAGTCTGAAAGAAGTCGATGGGACTGAAACCAGGGACCTGCCATGTGCCCTTCCCAGGCGTCCATGGACAGAAAGGTTATGTTGTAGTCCTCAAGAAAACACCCCCTGACCAGGACGCAGTAAAACAAATGGCAGGTTGTCCTGGCTCATTATCGGAACCCCAGATGCAGCCTTTTCCTCCAAGTGGGGACCCTGGACCTGTCTGTACTGTAAGCCCTGCCATGAGAATACTTGAGAACACCTTCTTAGAAGAATGCCAAACATTTTACCTGGACAGGCTCACACTGGGGACCCACTCCTACCCAGGCCTAGATCACACCAGGCCGTAACCGACACTGGATATGGCTTATACCTGAAGTGTGGCTCACAGCCAGGCACAGCTCATATCTGAGGTACGGGTCACAGCTGGGCTCAGCACGCATTTGGGATATGGCTCACACCCAAAGAAACACCCAGGAAGTTTCTGACAATCTGGGGAAGAGATGATTTTTTTTTTTTTTTTAACTTTCAAGCAAATAAGTTAATTAAAAAGGCAAAGTATTCTGGGCAGGATGACTCAAATTTGCAGGCTAGAGTTTCTGATGCCTCCATGATACCATACCTTGGGGAAAAAAAAGAGTCAAAGTGTTCACACATAGTGAGTATGGCTGGATTGTGAAAACAAAGGCTGGAGAAAACCCTAGGACCTTTTCTAAAGGCCTACCTTAGAGCAGAAGAGCGTCTGGTGACTACTGTCAGCAGCTAGCCCTGGTACCCAGCTTTGCTGTGATACAGTGCATGAAAGTGACTTATGAAAGTACACGATTTCATATTCACAGAGGCCTCCAATTCTGAAACATTTTTACCCCTGTGATGTGCATGTGTGCCTTGTGGACTTGTTAGCGTGGGTGTGTGCAGGTGCACATGCATGTTTAAGCTCAGGCCAGAGGCTGATATTGTATGTTTTTCCCCGATCACTGTCTACCTTTATTTTTCAAAGACAAGTGTCTCACGGACCCAAGGCGCTTCAGTTCAGCTAGGCTGGCTGCCCTGTGATGGCTGGTTGTTTTGTTTGTTTGTTTTGTCAAACTGAAAAACTGGAGTCATTTGGGATGAGGCAACCTCAATGAGGAAATGCCCATACCGGACGGGCCTGTAGGCAGGCCTGTGGTTCATTTTTTAAACTCGTGGTTGATATGGAGGGCCCAGCCCACAGTGAATGACACATTGCTGGGCCTGCGGTCTTGGGGTATATAACCAAGCAAACCGAGGAGCAAGCCAGCAAGCAGCGTTCTCCCATAGTCTCCGCATTAGCTCCTGCCTCCCTGTTCCTGCCTGTTTGAGTTCCTGTCCTTACTGTGCTGTGGAACTGTAAGCTGAAGGATCTTCCCCATGTTGCCTTTGATCATAGTGTTTATCACAGCCATAGAAACCCAAGATACACCTGTTCTGCCCAACCCCAGCAGTGGGGTCACAGGCTCATTGCCATACCTGGCTTTTTTCATGGGTGCTGGGGATCCAAACTCAAGACTGCATGCTTATGTGGAAGGCACTTCACTGCCTGAGGTGTCTTCCTAGCCTGAATCGACTTTTTGTCCCTATGAATTTGCTCATCCAGACTTTTCACATAAACTCTCATTTACTGAGAGTTCTTTCTTTCTGTAAAATGAATTAAGAAAGCCACTGCCATGATCCCTGGAGAAAGATATGCTCAGGCTGTCTCAAGACTGCAATCATAATGCTTTCAACAGCCAGTCAGTATTGTACCACCTTGCTTCTGTTTAAAGGTCTGTGTTTAATATTCACTGACCTTGTGGCCAGTAGGCTTAATTGAAGCTTCCACAACATAACATCTCCACGAGGCACACCACAACCCCCCAAGCTGAGAACATTGGATATAGCACTTCAGCCCTGGGCTCGAGGCCACTTTACAGAGTGAAATCACCAACAAAGAAAACAACAGCGACCATGGTAGCACCAGCTCAAGTGTGCGGGAGGGGGACGCTGGTAGGAGCTTAGACAGCACGAAATGCTGTGCTGGGTGTCCTTATTAGCCAGGAATGTACACATCAAGTGACTCAGTTTAACCTTCTCCACTCTGTGCATGCTCTCTGGTGACCAGAAAACCACTGTGAGTGTTGATTTAGGGTTACAAGTAAATATTAGCAAACAGACAAGTTCCCGGCTACAGATCCCTTGAATGATGGGGTCATAAGTGGCCCTGTGTCCTGGCTCTGCTAAGCTTACATATGAGAAAAAAAAAATCTGACATGCACTTCTGAGAGCCAGGCAGGATGGGTTCACAGAAAACCACCGCTGCCCACCGCCACCTTCAATGCCCAACCTACCTATGGCAGCAATTTATTTCAATACAAAACAGTATTTGCTTACAACAACGCTAGGATTTTAGAGGTTAAAGTTAACCAAAGTTATAATTTAAAGCTAATATTTCTCCTGGTCTTACGAAAATGTGAAAAATACACACTAAAACGGCCCTCAAGTTTAATTCTTAAGATCCTAACAAAAGCCTCTTTGTTAACACTGAATTTACTTGCCTCTAGCCAAAGTACCAAAAATATAAGCACTATTTATTCTTCATCAAAGACTGAAAGTATTTGTAGTATTTTCTTACATCTTTAAAAGGCAGAGGTCAATGCTATTTAAGGTGGAAAAGGCAGTGTGGCTACTTTTAAGACCTTTAAACAAATTAGTATTGATCTGAGAACTAATCTGAAAGTCCACTGCCACAGCCAGAAGACTGACTCTCAGGGCCCCAGAGCAGCAGAGCTGGAAGTTCCATCTCTTTCTTAAGTGAGTGAGCAGAGTGGCACAGCTTCCTCATACCTCGCTTCTGGATGAAGACTCGAAGCAAGGGGTTTGCGCTTGAGACCGCCTTGCAGAAGTTGTCGTCATTGTTGATGGGCAGCAGGTCCCCGTGTACATCAGCATAGCCAATGGTCACGTCAGTGTTAGAGATGTGGTGCGTGTGCACGACCAGCTGGTAGAAATCTTCAAACTTCCCGGGCTTATGACGGTCCAAGGAGAACCTTCGGAATTCAGCCCCAAACTACAAGGCAAGAGAGGAGGTGAGTGAATACTGGGGAGAGAACAAGAAGAAGGTACAATGTGTTCATGGAGCGATGTGGTGACCAAGTCCCCATGAGGCATGTGCAGCCCATGTTGCGGTCTCGTTGACTGGGCAAGTCTAATTCTATTTAAAACATATAAAGTAAAGTAGCAGGTTTTCAGATGGTGTTTTTAAAATATCCCCTTTGTTCTGATTATTCCTCCCCATGTTTCCAACCCCTCCCTGCTTAAACCTTTCTACCCACAGAATCTACTTTCAAATTACCTATATTCTGCTATCTTCCCTTAAGCAACACCCATAAGGCCTCTTATTAGTTTCCTGGCTTCTACAGTAACTTCAAGTAAACACAACAAGTTAGAGATCTGAAGCTGGAATCCACATAGGAGGGACAAAATAAAGATGCTATGGAGGCTGCTGGGAGGAAGAGGCATTAACTGTGAACCTTGCAAACTATGACACCAACCTTCTGGGAAAAATGTGACACTTGCACAATAGTGGCACTTCCGTTAGGGGGTAACCAACTGATTTTTTTTAAAAATTGGATTTAATACTATGCCATAGGAGGGAATCCACGCTGGGCACTGAAACCTGGGTAAGAACCCATGGCAGGGGAAACAAAAGGCTACAGTGGGAATTGAACACTGATGGTTAGCTAAACTGACAACACTCTGAGCTGCCTTCTAATTATTTATATTTATAGCCACAAATACTACTGTAAGCCTTAATCAGAGAAGGTTCTCTTTCCAGTGAGAGGTGGTAAACCAGGAGGCTGATGGCTGCACAAGGTGCCGACAATAAGTGACCTATGAGTGGTTGACCCTAAATAAGACACTTAAACCATCCTCTCTAAAGCTCAGAGAGAACCCTGTGGAAAGTGGGACAGATGCAGAAGGAGTGTAAGAGCCAGAAGATGGGGAGAGGGGCTGTGAAATGCCATCTCTGGGCATGACACAGCCATCGCAGTCATGAACTCACAGTGGTTGCAGATGCTGCCCTGGGTCTGCACAGGAATGGGTCCTTCAACATTCAGACAAAGATGAAGGGGTGGGGCTCAAGGGGCCTTACTCCTCGCTGCTGAACTATTTGCTATGGATAGATTCAGGGAGAGGGGAAGTCTTTTTAGTTCTGCACCCCAATAGTGACCCCACCAGGTTTCAATGGTCAGTTCTAGTCTAATGGTTGCACAGACAGCCCTGGCTTAAACTCATGGGTCACAAAACAAACCCAAAGCCTTAGGGATATACCCATATCCTTCTTAAATTCCTTGAACATGTTAATAATAGCTATTTTGAATAGTCCTTGGTTGGAGTATGAGTCTCTGGGAAGTTCCCTGTGTTCAAATTTTCTTGTTCTGTTGCTCTCCTTGTGGAGACCCTGTCCTCTCCAGCTCTTACTATTTCCCAGTTCTTACATAGAATTCCATTCACTCTGCCCAACAGTTGCCCATCAGGCTCAGCATCTGCTTTGATAGTCTGTAGGGCAGAGGCTTTCAGAGGCCCTCTGTGGTAGGTTCCTAGGTTGTTTCCTGTTTTCTTCTTCTGGAGATAACCCAGAACCCCTGTACAGATGTAGCCCAGGGCAGTTCAGAGTCCAATTGGGTTACATAGTAATGTGAAGAGGGACTGCCTCTGACATAATCTGATTGGCCTGCTCTTTGATCACCTCCCCCTGGGGGGGAGCAGCCTTACCAGGCCATAGTAGAGGACAATGCAGCCACTTTTGATGTGAACTGATAGACTAAGATCAGAAAGGAGAGGAGAACCTCCCCTATTAGTGGACTTGGGGAGTGGCAAGCAAGCAGAGGGAGGAGGGAGGGTGAGCTTGGGAAGGGAGGAGGGAGGGGCTTATGGGGGGATGCAGAATGAATAAAGTATAATTGATGAAAAATAAAAAAAATAAAGTTCTAAGGAAAAAAAAAAAACAAACAAACCCAAAGCCATCAACCTTAGAACGGGACTGGTAAGGAGGTAAAGGCATGAAAAGAATAGGAGAGTTAAGAGAGGTGTTTGGAAGGAGTAATCAGAATGCCGTATATGAAACTGTAAAACAACAAAAAATACTTTTTGAAAATTAGAAAAATAAAGGAATAATAGGGGAAAAATAAAAAAGAACCAGCTTTCTTTCAAAAGAGCATTAACACTCCACCTGTGGACGGTAACTGGTGGTTCCGCAAACACAAAGGCCCAGGGCCAACTTCTGTTCTGCAGACCTGTTTGCCCATGGTGATGCTCACAAAGCTAATGTTCACCTCCACAGGACCACAGCCCACACACAGCATATGGGCCACCTCTTGAGGGCTGCAAGGAATGGCCATGGCCAGTCTGGCCTGAGAGTCTTAGCTCAGAATAGTCTTCAGTATAATTAAGAGGTAAATAAATGGGCTCTAAAGTACATAGGGATTAAATGCTTAATGTTACATGAGAATAGCCATTATAACATCTGGACATTATAACGAATGAGTCATCTAAAGTCCCTGAGGTTTGTGTCAAAATTCACCTATGAAACTCAGATTTGGGATATATCCCAGGAATTCGTGATTTTAAAAAGCTCCAGGAAGAAACCAATTCAAAATTCTGGCAAAAAGCTACATTCAGTGACTAGTCAGAAGCCTACTGTCCCCTCCTACCCCACAGTAAGGGGAGGAGTATGGCCCTCACACACACTGGGTAGGGAAGAAGGATGGCCCCAGAATTAGTGTCTGGCTAGTTACATTTATAATGGCTAATGCCTTGGAAACAGCAGAGCAAAGGGCTCTGTTTGTCTCTGCTGGGCCAGAGGTGCAGATTAAACTTTCACCCCAGCTGCCATTACTCAGTGAAGTATGTTATTTCTTCTTGGCACTTAACAAAGGATGCCCCAGGTAGATGCCCCAGCAGCGGGTAGCTGGGGTAGAGCACATCGGTCTTCATTCAGAGGGCTTGAAAAGCCCTAAGTAACAAGAGATAAAGCCCACAACCTGATTTGTTTATCCAAACATATCATGACACCTTCATTTTAAAAGCAGGCAGCCTCCTTTTCCCATCTGTGCGGCTGGCTTCTCCCGAGCCTGTGAGCATACACCCTCTCTTCCCACTGAAGACACGGAAGAGTGTAAGATGAGTAATGCAACCCTGGGAGCACTCCTCTCACATCCAGGCCTTGTTTGGGTATCCTCGGCAGGATGCGCGACTATACAGTCACCTGAGGAACACCCTTCCCTCTGTGCACCCAGCACCCCTCACTGCAGACTCAGCGCCGGAAGCCAGCAATTAAATACCCAAGTTCCCCAACAAGGCCCCCCTTTCCATTTCATTCGGCAACTAACCTGCATGCAGCTCAGGGTAGTTTTCACTACGTAAGCAACTCTCCTAAAACATGTGCCTTCCGGTCGCAATTTGGAAAAGCGAAAGAATTCACACGTCTCTTGAGGTGAAGAAAGTCGGGTCTGTGTCTGACCAGGTGACTGGTTTGTCACTCAATCAGAGAGCCTGTTATGTGTGTGTTAAATGTTACATGTTTCACATCTCCAACAGAGATATGAAAAGATGATGCAATAAATGCTTTTCATCTAAAAATTAAAAAAAAAAAGCTTTCCCATTTAACATCAGAGTAAACAAGAGGCTTCTGAATGAAGGATTTAGTAGGTGCAACTCAATGCCATAGAATTCTTGGTAATGCCAAGACTTTCCTACCTTCCAAAAATCGAAAACAAACAAACAAACAAACAAAACAAAACCAACACCCAAAACAGGAAAAAACGTGGCTCTAATGACCAGATAATAAATCTTGCATGTCAAGTGCTTTCCTGTTGTTTACTTTAATCAAAATCAGAACTTGTTCATATTGAACTCATAGCAAATAGACTGTCGAAAACGGTTCTAATGGCTGATTTCCTCTTGGCACGTGACCTGGGGAGAGGTCAAAGAGCCTTTTACTCAGCTGCTCCCCTAGGCGCCTTCGCTCTCGCTGGCTCTACTTCCAGTTACGCAGCATTTGTTTATGGAAACAAAGCTGATGCTGGTGCTGACATCTTTAGCAGGAAACAAAGAAATCATTTTTTGTATTGCCCAGTCACTGAGCAATAAATACCTTTTGCTAAATGAAGGATTTGTAAGATGCTTATTCTGGATGGCCTACAGTTATTTATCAACATAATGTGATAAACATTGCAACAACCCAATCTAGAACTTTTAAAAGGTAAATTCTATAACCCCCATTAGTCATTTTTGTTTTAATTTAAAAATTTTAATTCAGTCAGGCGTGGTGTCGCTCGCCTTTAATCCTAGAACTCGGGACGGCAGAGGCAGGAGGATTGCTGTGAGTTTGAGGCCAGCCTGATCTACAAAGGGAGTCCAAGACAGCCAGGGCTACACAGAGAAACCCTGTCTCAAAAACCAACAAACAAAATGAATTCTTCTATAACTTTGTCTTATATATAACTTCTATTTGTACATTATATATTACATATATTATATTATATTGTATATACTATTATATATGTTATTATATATATACTTAATGCTTCTTGATCACATCCAGCCTCAATCTTCCCTCCCACTCCTCCAGCCTCCCTAACACCCACGCGTCTTTATATCCTCCTCTTTTGGAAGCAGTCGCTGCATGCACATGGGTGAGACTATCTACTGAGCACAGACAACTTATCAGCAGTCACTCTCTTCACTGTTGCCACCGTTTTGCTTTGCTTTTACTTGTTCATTTCTGAGACTGGGTCTTGCTATATGTAGACCAATTTGGACCCAGTTCAGTTCTTGATTTTCCTGCCCCGGCCTAGTGAGAGATAATTACAGAAGTGTGACACCACAGAAGGCTCATTTTAGTCATTTATAAAATTCAGGGGTGATCGTTACAATACATGTAAAATGTGCCTGTGTCTCTTCCTCTCACAGTGGTGTGTCTGTGTGTCTAAACTGGTCTTGAACTCACGGACTAAGAAATTTTTGTACCTCAGCCTCCTGAGTGATGGGGTTCCTATCTCTGAAGCTCCTACCACTTTGCAAGCTGAAACATGAGCAACAATTTAGGAGTAATTTTAAGAAAGATTTTATAGCCATATGAGAAATGTTTCAACTTTAACTTATCTAAACTTTTTATTACATAGAAGAATGATGGATAATCAAGCATAAATTAGTAGGACAAAAAAATACAAGAAAAGTCTCTTGTAATAATAATGGATAAAAGAAATCAAGGAGAAAAGGAATTATATAAATTTCTGATCATTAAAAAAGACTGTTATTCTATTTTAAAATATCTAATGGAAATATCAAACCACCGCACTCAGATTTCATCTTCTCCATTGGAAAGACCAGCTGGGTGTGGTGACACGCACACAGGCAGGGACGTGCCGAGAGGCACATGCACGCACACAGTCAGAAAGTCCACCTTTCCCACCAACACTCAACGCAGGCAGGATCTTTTCCCTGGAGGATTTAATCTAGGCACAAGGAAAGACAGAACATGAGCTGTTGAGGGTCACCTTTCCGGAAGTGTCATTATCAAAGAAAAAAGCAACTAGCCTGAGTAATCTTCCAGCTACTTTTTTGTGTCTTGAACCCATGGTGGATGGGACCTTTTCTCATGTGCTTATAAAAACACAAATTGGTACTTTTGGAGAGTGCTTTGGAATCAGCTTGATCATGAAAACTGTCAAATAAAAGAATTAAGTATTTTTTTTAAAGGAAGAGTACTTGACTCTGGAAATCCAGAGTTTTGTGAAACCTCTTAGTTCCCACAGCTTTCAGCGAAATACATTGCCACTCTATCATTTTGATGGTACTAACACACTTTATCAGTGACTGCAGTCTATTTCTTCAATAGGACAATAAACACCGAGGGAAGGGGACAGCTTTACCTTCCAAGGCTTAGAAAGAAATCAATCTCAAGACAAAGCTCTTAGACAAAAGGACCCTGTCTTCAGCTGGGCATAGTGGCTCATGCCTGTGAGCCTAGTAGTACTCATAGTTGAGATGGTATGTATATTATATATATTCGTATATTATACATATATATCATCTCAATTAATCTACCATCTGTCACTTATCTCTCCCATCTTATCTCTCCTCCTCTCTCCTCCCCCATCTCTTGAAATGAACAGCTTCCAGTTCAGTGAGAGAACCTGTCTCAAGGCAATAAAGCCAGAGGTCAACATCCTCCTGCCCTAGGCTCAGCCATGCCACACATATACCTAACACACACATACATACCACACACATACACACCACACATAAACAGAAAGAAAGCATTACAAGAGAAATTCAAACACACACAGAGACCAATGAGAATAGATCACATCAAAACTTAGAGAAAGCAGCTAAATCAGCCCACACAGAAACTTACAGATCTAAAAACCTAAAAGAAAGCTCAACAACTTAAACATCGTCACTAGAAACTAAAAAAATTTGCAAACCTGACCCAAGCAAGCAAAAATAAATGGACTGAGAAAAAAAATAAGGAAACAAAACAGAAAGTTGGATGTTTGAAAAGATCAACAAAACCAACACATCTTTAGGTAGGGTAGACAAAAAAAAAAAACATTCAAATCACGAATGAAAGGGAGGATATTGTCATCAACTCTTAAGAAGGAGGAATGAGTATCCCAATAGCAATGGCCACTGTGATAAGGAACTTGCATCCCTGCAAGAGATATCGGATTCTGGGACATGGCACAGGAAACATGCGAGATGAGCCTGGCCATTTCATAATAGCAAAAGCCAGGAAGCAAAACAAACCTCACAAAAACGGAGCATGTTGAAGGAGACAGGAACCAACTGGGAAACGTGCCAGTGGCCAAAGCCGGGACAATCTGAGCAAGAAAATAAAATAGCACAAAGTAAATATCCATGAGTCCACACTGATACAAACAGATGCCAGAGTAAACAACGGGGCAGACGGAACTTCCATACAGAAGAATACTAAATAACTATCTATATACATCACCCTCAAGGAGGGGCAGCAGGATTCCCCACCTTTCACTTATAGGCTCTGCACAAGGCATTTGCTCTCAAGAGTACAGTATGGAAAGGGAGGAGAGTGATTTCACAGTGGAGGTATCTGAACACAAGTTTCTCTGCTTGGGGATCAAGATTATCATCAACAGTGGCAAGTCACAGCGGCCAGCAAGGATGCTTGGTATGATGGATACAAATAGTACCCTGCCATTTTGGTTTTCTATTTCAGAGTCACAATCCAAGTCTAACGATGAAAAGCACAACAAGCAACAAATCCCCATCAAGGGACATCCTGTAAAACTTTGACCAGTGGTCCTCAAAAAAAAAAAAAAAAAAAAAAAAAAAAAAAAAAAAAGTCATCAAAAACAAGGAAAGGCTGATGAATTATCACAATCAAAAGGAATACAAGGAGATGTCACAAATAAGTGGAATGGTCTTTCCTAGATGAGATCTTGGAAATTAGGTTAGAAACAACGTACATTAATAAAGTATGGGGCTCAATTAATTATGATGTACCAGCAACTAAAGGAGAGAAGATTTCCTTCAACCCAGCTCAGTCTATCGTGAGTACACAGGACTTGGCAGGGCAGAGCAGTTCACATCACGGTGGCCAGAGACAAGAGAGTACCAGTCTGTTCTAGTGGATTCTTCACTCCATGTACCATGGTACATTAGATGTCCCAAACCGAGGAAATGGGTGTGGTCTATATGAGAATCCTCTGTATATTCTCTGCAGTTTTTCTGTATTTAAAGCTGTTCTAAAGCATTTAAAACATTTTCACAGGTCTCCTCGTGGCATTTTCGTCTCCACTTTGTTTTGGCTGACCCTCTCTGCTCTTCACACCCATGTCCCTTCCCCCTTGCTCATACCTTTCTGCTCGTAGTGCTCAGCTTTTCATTTCCATGCTGTATGTGTTCTGCTAACTTCTCTACACCCCTCCTTACACCTCACCCCCATTCTGTTCCATGGCTCCTTTTCTAAGGTCTTATGGATAGAAAATATTATATAATAGAAAATATTATATTATAGATAAAATCCCACATGTTCTCTCTCATATGCAAACCTTGGCTTCTACTTTTTATATGTGAGTAATTACATGGATATGAATGTGGATATAGTTCATTGATCTAAAATAAATTTAAGGAAAGATTATACATGAATCCTGTGAGTGACCATATGCTGAATACTGGACACCCTAAGTGGTATAGATGGATTTCAAAGAAGGTATAAACTATACCAACTTATTAAAAAAAGAGAGAGAGAGAGAAATTCTGAGTAATTTGTAACAAGGGTATTGAATTGATTTCTAAAATGCTCACCAAAACAATTTTAGGTCTAGATGCCTTCACTCATAAATTCTACCAGTGTTCTTAAAATTTATAGCAATCTTTCACAAACTCTTCAAAAATGTAAGAGGGAACATGTCTCAACTTATTTTATCAGGCCAGTTTTATCCTGATAACAAGACACACACACACACACACACACACACACACACACACACACACACACGGCATTAGAATAAATTTAAAGATCAAAATCCAGCAATAAAGAGGACAAAAATCCATTAAAACACTAGCAATCTATACTCATTAACATACAAAAACAACCAGAGCCAGCAAAGTGAACTACAGGCATGCAAAGTGGAATTCATATCTGAAAAATAAGTTATTGCATTATACAATATTAAAGGCCAAAAGCAACACAATCATCACAACATGAAAAACAAGTAAAACAATACTCAACAAACTAGAACCACCACAGCCAATGGTGTACTTAAGGGCTTAAGGCAGACTAGTTTGTCCTGGAATTAAGAGGAAATCAAGAATGTTCACTTTCACATTTGAGAACAGGCAAGAAGGCGAGAAGGAGGATGTTCTAACATTCTATTCATAGACAGAATTTATCTAAAATTCCCTAGAGCTGATGAAGGAGTTCAGTACAGTTTAAAGACACACTATCATTACAGGAAACAAATTTTATTTTTATATCATAGCAATGAGCAATCAATCTGTAAATAAAGTTAAAAAAACAATTCTACTAATAGCACACTGAAGGGATACAATATTTAGAAACAAGGTAAACAAAAGATGTGAAAACTCAGAAGATTGTTGAATAATTAAAGAAGATACAAATGGATGAAGACATTCCATGTTCATGCATTACAGAACTTGATGTCCTTAAAATGGAAATACTCTCTGAGTTGCTGTACAGATTCTAACAACTCCTATGAAAATCAGCTGCTTTTGGGATAGTAACTGCTAAGCTGGTCCTAAAAGTGTTTGGAAATGTGAAAGACAGAAAATATCCAAAAGAATCAGTCTTGAAAAAAAGAGCTGGAAAACTCACACTTTCTAATTTCAAAATTCCTAGAGCGGCACTGTGATGATTAATCATGTCCATTGTATTGGATGAAGAAGTACCTGGGACAGTGGCTTCTCGACTTTTCCAATACTGTGACCCTTTAACACAGTTCCTTATGTTGTGGTAACCCTCCCCCAGCCATAAAATTATTTTAATTGCTGTTTCATAACTATAATTTCACTCCTGTATGAATTGTAATTCAAATATCTGCTATGCAGGGTATCTGATATGTAACCCCTGTGAAAGGGTCATTTGACCCAAGGGGGTTGGGACTCACAGGTTGAGGACTGCTGACCTAGGAGACTGAGAAAACACTTCTGGACATGTCCAGAGACATGTTACCAAGTGGGGAAGACCCGCCTTGGTGTGGGCGGTCCCATCTCATGGGGTGGGGCTCAGAGGTCCTGGGAGTGAAGAATCCACTAGAACAGACTGGTACTCTCTTGTCTCTGGCCACCGGGATGTGAACTGCTCTGCCCTGCCAAGTCCTGTGTACTCACGATGGACTGAAGCTGGGTTGAAGGAAATCTTCTCTCCTTTAGTTGCTCATGCAATGACCCAAAGTCTGACTAACACATATGATCAATGGGTCAGAATCAAAACAAACACATGGAATAAAATTCTTGATTTGTGACCAGCTGATCTCTGTCAAGAACATTCCTCTGCCTGGAGAATCTTTTCAAGAACTAGTGTTGGAACAACTGAATATCCATGTGAAAACAATGGAGCTGGACTCCTAGTTTACACCACACATAAAAATTGATTCAGGGCTGATGGTGGTGGCACACACCTTTAATTCCAGGATTCAGGAGGCAGAGGCAGATGGATCTCTGTGAGTTCTAGGCTGTCCTGGTCTACAGAGCTAGTTCTAGGACAACCAGAGCTACACAATAAAACCCTGTCTCAAGAAAACAAAAGGAAAAAAAGAAAAAAAAAAAAACTGAAGAAAACTGATTCAGACTATATCATGGAGTATACGTGAGAGCTGGTATTTTAAAAACTCTTAAAATACATAAGATTAAATTTTTATTACTTGGGTTAGGCAATTATTACTTAGATATCATACCCATGGCATAAACAACAACAACAAAAATATCAGACAAACTGAATTTCATTAAAATTTAAAACTTTTATTTTATTTTATTTTTTAAAATTTATTTATTTTATGTATATGAGTGTTCTATCTGCATTTACACCTGCCAGAAGAGGAAATCAGTTCACATTATGGATGGTTGTGAGCCACCATGTGGTTGCTGGGAATTGAACTCATGACCTTTGGAAGAACAGGCAGTGCTCTTCATCACTGAGCCATCTCTCCAGCCCCCAAAATTTAAAACTTTTGTGTATCAAAAGATACTATTAAGAAAGTAGAAAGGTTATTTAAAGAGTGGGGAAAATATTTGCCAATTAGATACCCGATTAGAAAATTGCATCAGGACTCTCTAAAGAACTTTAAAAACTCAACACTCCTCCTTTCAGTGAACTAGAGGAAGGGGATGGGGAAACAAGGGAGGGAGGGTAGGACTGGGGGGAGTTGCGGGAGGATATATAATGAATACGTTGTGAAGAAAAAAATTAAATTAAAAAAACAAACAATCAATCAACAACAGGCTGCCAGGTATAGTGGCTCACGTAGTTGGCATGACGGCGCATGGCAGGCAGATCTCTTGAGAGTTTGAGGCCAGCCTGGTGGTCTACACAGAGAGCTGCAGACCAGGGCCACATAGAAAAGCTGTCTCAAACAAAACAGAACAACAGAACAACAGAAAGATGACTCACCCCAACAAAAAGTGGTCAACAAACTGGAATAGACATTTCTCCAAAGAAGATCTACAGATGGCCAATTAACACAGGAGCAGATGGTTCTCAGCACTGCCAGCCACTGGGGAGTTGGGGATCAAAGCACGGGGCAGCTTTCTCAAGCCCGGGTCCTCCAGAGTGCACACGGCTGTTCTTTCTTCAACATCTCTCTTAGCTGCCTGCATTTTAATCTAAGCATTCACTGTCTCTATTAATAAACTCCAACCTTGAAAAAGACTGTAAGGAGGCACTCCTATGGTGCCAAAGTGTATCCTCCAAAGGTCCACGTGAATTGCAAAGAGGTGGAGTCTGGTGACAGATCCTTAGTTCCTTGGGGACCTCCCTTCAGGAGAGACTCTAAGACCCCAGCTGTTTAATTTTGTTGTCTTGCTCATGTGGTAAGTGGGTTACTCTGCCATGGGTTCCTGTCATTATCTGCTGCTCACTACAGGCTCAGAACATGATTTTGGATCAGAACTTCCAGAATCACAAACCAAAAGAAGCTTTTCTCTAAGTGATTTGCCTCAGATATCGCATGATAGTAATAGAAATCCAACCAATAACTTGCCACTTCAAATCTCTTCAGACGGCTGTGGTTGAAAAGGTAAGAACACACTAGTGTGGAGGGATAGGAGGCCTCATAACTTGATAGAATTCCAATGGCCAGCCAACAGTTCAGCAATTCCTTAAAGTGTTAAACGGGGTTGCTATACGAACAACCATTTCACTCCTAGGTATATAATCAAAGAGATGAATACATATGTCCACAAAAATAAAACAAATTTGTATATAAATGTTTATAATAACATTGTTTTCAAAATGAAAACATGTGGCCAACTGTCTGACAGGACATACAATCTATGTTATATGCATATACCCAGATTCGTTCAGTGATGAATGAATGAGTGACGCATCAATCTATGCTACAACAATCAAGGACTTTGAAAATATTATCCCAAGAAGAAGAGGAGGAGGAAAAGACACGAAAGCCCACTTATTACACATTCTGCTTATTTGATATATCTAGCATAGGCAAACCAGTACAGATGAACAGTGCACTATGGAAATGACATGCGCTGAAGGGAAGAAAGAAGTAAGAGTGTTGTTAGTGGCTATGATCACACGGGTTCTGTCTGGGTGAAGAAAATGTTCTAAAATTAGATAGTGGTAATGACTGTACCACTCTGAGACTACATTAAAAACCACTGAATTTTACAATTTATAGGTGTGAATTTCATTTCATATTAATTATAGTGTCTACAGCTGTTACTTAGAAGAGCTCCCCTTAAAGATTATGTTTGTAAAGCAGCCAGTTGGGAAGGCTCACTGGAAGCTGTGATTAGAAACACAGAAATCTGGAGGGAGGCGCTGCACGGGTGCTGCACATAGAGCTCTGGTTCTGCTCCAGTAATCAGGGAGCCCTGTGAGACTAGGGGTCTAGCACTTGTCAGCACACAATTAAGAGAACACGTACAGCTAAAAGATCAGGGAAGGCCTATGTCTGCCGAGCCTTGGGAGGGAGGGATGGCCTGGGAGGCTTGGGCCAGCTCAGCTGGCAAGGCCAGCTTTTCCAGTTTGAATGGGTCCTAAGGTGTTGAATGGAAAGGAGGTCGGAGGACTACCTCCGAACAGGGTGGGGCTTGCCTTTTCCCTCACACTCCAGTCTCCACCCTGACCCCAAACTGCAAATGTTCTCTGGTCTTCTCTTAATTCAGAAACTAAATTCATATAAATGGTGTTTCTGGACTCATAGGGTTCTGGTCACTTAAGTTTATTTTTGTTATTCAACCTATCCATTTATTTCCACTGCAATTCCCTACTTCCCAAGTTAAAAGACATTGTTGTGGTTTTATTTTTCTTCATATTTTAGAGGAGATGTAAACTTACCATATAGTTAAACACATGCATTCTGCGAGAAACATCCAATTCAGAGCATGGATGGCTCTAGAAAGAGTCATCTTCATATGGGACCTTACGTCACCAGAGCTGAATCTAATGTGGTATGTTCTTCAAGTCTGCTCAGCCATCTTTACAGCCTCAATTAAACTGTAAGCTTCTGGCCTCTCAGCAGGCTACCTTACAAGCCCCTACATTGATGGCTCAGCGCATTAAGAGACTCTGCCAAGGCCACAAAGAGACTTGATTCCAGGCTGGCTGGAAGGGGAGGCCACGGAGACTTGATTCCAGGCTGGCTGGAAGGGGAGGCCACAGAGACTTGATTCTAGGCTGGCTGGAAGGGGAGGCCACAGAGACTTGATTCCAGGCTGGCTGGAAGGGGAGGCCACAGAGACTTGATTCCAGGCTGGCTGGAAGGGGAGGCCACAGAGAGACTTGATTCCAGGCTGGCTGGAAGGGGAGGCCACAGAGACTTGATTCCAGGCTGGCTGGAAGGGGAGGCCACAGAGACTTGATTCCAGGCTGGCTGGAAGGGGAGGCCACAGAGACTTGATTCCAGGCTGGCTGGAAGGGGAGGCCACAGAGACTTGATTCCAGGCTGGCTGGAAGGGGAGGCCACAGAGACTTGATTCCAGGCTGGCTGGAAGGGGAGGCCACAGAGACTTGATTCCAGGCTGGCTGAAGGGGGACCCTTAATTCTTGACTACTCCTTTGTTGTTCTTTCTGAAGCATTCGCTGCAGCCACTGGTGGCCAACAACCCGTGTATTTCTTTTACTGCAGAAAACAGTGGTTTAGAAAACAATCTAAAAATGGCCCCTTACGGTTCGTGAGCTAGAGACTTGGTTGCCAATTGATGGTGTTTTTAAAGATGACTGCATCAGAAGGGTTCTTACATAACCAAACATGGGGCCTGCTAGGGAAAACAGATCATCAAGAGGGTACCTTTGTAGGGTTTATCTTGTCCTACAGGCTTCCTCTTTCTGTGTCTCTGCTTCCGAGCTGCCATAAAGTGAGCAACTCTGCCCTGCCCCATCCTTCTGCCATGGTGCTCTGCCTTGCCATGGGTCCACTAGCCAAGCATGGTCTGAATCCTATGACACTGTGAACCAAAATAAATTGTTTCTCTTTTAAAATTGCTTCTCAAGTGCTTTAACCCTATGATAAAAAGCAACTTATACATGGTCCCCTGACTTCACATCAAACTCGTGCAGATACTGTTTTCTCTTAAAAGACATATTGTTAAAGAGGCTGGGGAGATGGCTCAGAGTCTAAAGCACGTACTGTCTTCCCAGAGGACCTGAGTTTGGCAGCTCATAGCCAGGAGGACCCAAAGCCTTGGCCTCTGAAGGCACCTGTATGCACATGCACATCTTTAAAAACAATAAAAACACTTCTTGCTGAACGAAGCGCACTTTTCCTGGATACCATTCCTGGCGAGCTGCATAACCTGTTTTGGAGTCTATGGTAAGCTGGCTGGCTACCACACTCAAACTGAGCCCTGACTGCATCTTCCTTCTAGGTTCAAAGGAATGAAAACTAGTAACAGCACTGTCCTTATATACTGTTGTCTCCCTACAAGTTGCTTGGGTTTGAGCCCCCTGGTTCCTCTGATGTCTCAGAAGGAAAGTCTGTCATCTAGTAAAAGAGCCATGCCTTGTCCTGTTCTGAACAGCTATGCGGCAGTGGGAGAGAGAGAAACAGCTCCTCTGATCTCCGGCTATCATGCGGAGATGTACCATCTCCATTATAGAGACAGCCAACAACTCACGTGGCAGGACTCAGCCCTGATCCCTCATCTCTGCCAGAGTCTGAGTGTCCATGAGATCAATTGTTTTTCACAATTGTTTACACGAAGAGGCAGAATAAAAATTGGAAGGCACGAATTTCTGACCGTTATCCTTTGTTGTTTAGTTACTTAAAATATTCTGCTTTTGAGAAATGTGTTTTCCCCTTCTGCACCCAAGTTAACTCACTGCTTGTCTCTGCACTGGCCAGAGAAGTGGACCACACATGTTACAAGCACAGCAGTTGTGGGTAAACCCACAGGAACCTGTTTCATTGGAGGTACCTTCTGAAGAAGGGCAGTCCGGTGTCTAGCGCTGGCCCCAAGCATATCCCGGAGACAATATGATTCATGTGTGCCTGAGCCTAGGGTGTCCCTGCTTGAGCAACCTCAGTTTGGGTCTCTAGGTCCCACCAATGTATGAGTGATGGAGACATTACATGCCATGTAGAAAGAAATGCCCAATGGATATGGCTAAGAATGCCTCTCCCAGCTATGCCTAACAAGCATGCCTCTTTAAAATAAGATCACATGGTATGAGGTTTGCTTTTCTTTACGGTTTAAGTAGGGATACAATCACATAATTCTAAACTCAAAAGGGATTCAGGACTCCCTGCCAATCAAGTCCTCTTCCCCAAGCAATCAATATTCCATCTTTGATGTGGTCTTCAAAAGATTTTATGCAAAGGGTAAACACACATGAACTCCATGACTTCCTTCCCTCCCCTTCCCTTCAACGGGGGTCTTGCTGTTCAGTCCTGGCTGGTCTTGATCTTGTGACTCTCTTGCCCTCCTCTCTGGAATCCTGGGCTTAAGGCAGGTGCTAGCTCACCAAGTCTTCTTCTCTAAACAATAATAACAAACTATCTATCCACAAGGGTAAGCTTTACTTTTTTCACTGAATTGCTACATTGTGAAAATGTCTCTTTGCCTGGTATTATGGTCTATGGAGGAGATACCCCCATGTTCAGATGACCTTCAACTTGAAATGGGTTATTTCTACTTGCTTGATGGCTTCATAAGGTGGCCAGAGGACAGGATGCTATCTGACACATACTGACTGGTGAAAGCTTGCTGAAGATCCGGGTATCAGCAAACAGTCTATACCAGCCAGAATTGACTCAGAGACTAGTCCACATCCCAAACCCAAGCAGTGACAAATTTTAAAAAGCTTATCTATATTAGGAAGTAGCAGGGACTGCCCTAACTCACCACTGACTAGAAGTCTTTCTTGTGAATTAAGCCTACTACTAATCCAAAATGTCTATATAAGCCTATAAGCTGGCTCTAGCTTAGGAGGTCATAAAGCAAGATGGGATGAGAAACTTGTGAAACAGGTCCACGATTTTCACTGGCAATGAGTTCCACTAGCCCTGTTGGGTGCACATCCATTTCCCAAATTCTCTACCCTCTGAAGCCAACATGCCAGCCAACACATTGGCAAAAACAAGGAGGGAACGTTTCAAAGAATACCTGTAAATTCAAGAATAAGAAACAATGCCAAGTGACTACAGACTCTTAGCTGCCAGAAGGTACTGGGTACCTATTTGAAGAAAAAAAAAATACATAAAGGCTTTGTTTCCAAGAATTACCCAAGAAGGACACAGAGTGAATCAATCACTGTGGCATACTTATTTGCTTTGGCTCACTCCAGTGGGCGCCCCAGTTTACCATGAACCGTGACCTATATCACACAAATGCTGCAGGCAGGGAATCTCTCAATAAGTCTGAGGCTTCTGTCACAGACCTGGCTTTCTGAATAGTCACTTAGGAAGAGAGCACCTGAGGATGCTTCATCAAAGGGCAGCACAGGAACCACTGAGCTATCAGGGCTGAGGGAGGGCCAGGACACTGTCACAGAACGTCCCTTTGTGGGGGATACATCTTTCTTTATTTGAACTTCAAACTGTAAGCAGGAGCTTACTCATTGAACCACGTTGTGCTTCAGAATCCTACAAGAAAAACAGTCTCTGTTTCAACCACTGAAGAACCTAGTATACAATAACATCCAAAAAACATTTACTGAATGATCAAACAAGAAACAATGCACTGCATGGTCCTACTTTCATTCATTCATTCATCCAATGAATATTCTTGGGGCACCTTTGTGCCCAGATGCCTGGGTGAGAGGGCCCAGAGAATGCCTGCCCTCAGGAAATCTGTGCCCTACAGAAGGTGGGCAGAAAATAGCAAACTCTTCAGTGAGGTTAGAGCCAGTAAGAACATGGGGAAAATAGAAGTGAAGGAACTCTACTGTCTTTGAGGTTACACATGATAGAGTCACTGTGCTGGCCAGTCCCCCTAAAGCTAGTTCTGCCTGGGGTGGCTCAGGCTCCCAGTTCCCACACCTGTTCCTCTAGGGCGAAGCCCATACCCCCCAAACTGTGGCCTGATCTTCAGCCCCATTTTCCAGTAGCCTTAGTTTTGGTCTCACACATTGTTCCTGTGAACCAAGGCCCCATCTGTCTCTCCCACTTGGGACGGGGTGTTGCTCACAATGTCCAGACGGCCCAAGATCCCTGAAGTGCTGCCTGCTTGTGGACACCCTGTCGGCTCCCTATAGCCCGAAGTGACGCTTTCATTACCCTCCCTCCCATCTCAAAGATGGGAATCTATCTCTGAGAGTCCTAGGTAGGTTTTCTCTGAGTGAAATTAGTCTCGTCATATATCTGTTCCCAGCCATGGAGCAGAGGGACAATGACCTAGCTGCAATGACACTTGCTTGCTTATATACCCAACAAAGCATCAGAGGAATAAGATGGTGGAGGTAGCCAAGGAAGGCTCTACCGTAAGCAGCTGTAGGAATGCCCACGTGTAACGTAGGCCTGGAAAAACTGGGGAAGAGACCCTTTCCTCTCCAGCATTCAGTGCCTAGAAACCACTGATTCAACCACCTAGATCCCAGGACTTCAGGAACCTCACAGAGGGACTCTGAGCAAGCCAGGACCTCTCAGAGACACAGGGGAACACAGGGTAGTTGACAGAGGGGAGAGGCCCTGAATGTGCCACCAACTGCTCTGGACGGGGAAGGGATAGAGTGGGATACACCTGGCATCACAGAGACATTTACCTTCAGACTCCTTCCTACCCTAGAGGGACCTATGCAGTTCTCACTCTGCTCCCAGCCAAGAATAGAGCAGAGGCCTGAACTAGAAGGTTTACTGTGAATGAAAAGCTCTTCCAACTTTCTACACAAGGATAACTCTGCAGATTAAACCAAATCTGTCCTGCAACCCTGGAGGTTGGCTGCTCCTGCCCCAACCCTACAAGGCCTGTCCCTGCAAGGTCCCACCCTGTAGGGCTGAGTTGTACAAGGTCCTGCTCCACACCCCTTTTCCCTCAGGCCTCTCTTGGTGAGACCCACCCATGTAGGCTCCGCGTTGTACAGGTAATCTCCTATAGGGGCCTGCAAATGAGAATAATCTCATGTAACTAGAAGCATCCTAAAAATTCCCACAAATAAGGCTCACCAAAATATTTACAGGAGTGAAAAATGGAAACAGTAAATGAACAAACATACAACAGGCTAAAATGGTCACATCCATAGACTGAATACCAGATAAAGTAAAAAAAGAAGTGATGGTTTAAAAAGAGTTTAAGAATTCAGGAACTTTATAATATGTGAGACAAATAGAACTCAGGACTGAATTTGCCCTGTGATTCTGATTAGGTCAGCAACACTTTGGACAAAAACAAAACAAAACAAAACAAAAACAAAACAACAACAACAACAAAGAAGCAAATCCTAGTCAAAGGATCTCTGAGAGAGAAGTCCAGCACACGAGGGAAGAAGCTGGCCTGCTGGTCCCAGACATGGTCTTAGGGTGTGCTGGCTCCTGCATGGACGTGATCTTGAAGAGCACACAGCATTACCATTGAGGCCTACGGGAACAATGCAGCTCTGAAGAATCAAAATGAATGCACATCTTCTTTTCCTATCCTTTATTTTTTAGACAGAATGGCAGGTATCTATGTAACAAAGAATGACCTTGAGTAGTTAATCCTCCTGCCTCCACCTACCAATGCTAGGATTGCAGGCATGTACCAACATGCCTGGTTTAGGTGGTGCTGAGAATCAAAGCCAGGTTTTCCCCTGTGCTGTGCAATCTTTCTGTCACTTCAGCTGTGTCCCTAGCCCTCAGCCGTACTCTTAAGACTGACAGCTAGGGCTGTCAACAGCCTTTCACAGTTATGGTCTACTTTTCAGTATTTTTCATTCGAGAAAATTTCACATAATGCCTGCTAGGTCTGGCCCTGAGCTGGCGTGAGTACACGGTGCTGAACGAACAACCTGCCTTCCTGTGGCTGGAGGTTTGCTGACCGGCAGGAAACCAGGCAGCAGTCACACATGCAGCTCGTAATTACACACCGAGGAATGCCAGGGAAGTGACTGAGAACCCAGGCCTTAATTCAAACTGGGTGTGTTCTGAAGCAAGTAAATCATCAGGTAAGTAGATTGGGGAATACTCATTTCATCTATGGTACAAGCTGAAGGGCAGCACGGGCCAGAAAAAGGGGACTCTGCCCTGTGTTAGTTGCTGTAGGGAAAGGATAGGAAGGCAGGCACTAGAGAGCCAAGGCCCTCTGCATGTCCCTGATGTTCCCAGTATTCATGGGGGTGGGTCCCAGCTTCATAACAAGCTAACTGCACAGGAAGGACTCAGGCACGGTTAACAATGGTTCCACCCAAGTTACGGCAAAGGCTTGCCTGGGACTGTTAGAGACCTGACCTGGCCAGAATAGGATTTGTTAAGGAGAAAGGGAGAACCTGGGTCAGAGTCATAGATTCCAACTTGAGTGGGGGTGGGGTGAAATGGATGAATGGATAGAAGACAGATAGATAGACAGATGGGTATACACACACACAGAGATAGATAGATAGACAGATAGATAGATAGATAGATAGATAGATAGATAGACAGACAGATAGATAGACAGACAGATTAGAGATAATAGATAGATATAGCATGCATGCTGCCACTCTGGATGTTATACTGGAACACCACTTAGAATCAGGCCATAAGTCTGTGAGTCAGGCAGGGTGGTGCCTGGTCCTTTCCTATGCTCTGTCCTCCCACTGCCATCCATGGTGATGATGGCACAACTGTCACACCCGCTGTACTGCCTGGACCAGCACCACAGGGTGCAGGAGACTTCTTCCCAGGGTGACTTCTGGGCCAAGAACCCTCACTGGCGTGGGCTCTGTCTAGGAGGCCATGTGCCTTTGAGGAAAGGCCTGGACCTTGGCTCACTCAGGTACTGTGCACTGGGGACCCAACACAGGCAGGACTGGGTCAGAGGCCAGAGACAAAGAGGCATGACACAGTCAACAAAATCACTGCCAGGCAGCCTATGGGCACTCTGCAATCCTGATGGCAAGTCTACTCAGATACTGGCCTGTATCACTGCCCAGTTTTACAGGCCAGGAGGGCAAGACCTAGAGCAGCGGTTCTCAACCTGTAGGTCTTGATCCCCACAAGGGTCACATGCCAGATAGCCTGCATATTGGATATTTCAGTACAATTCAAAACAGTGGCAAAATTACAGTTATGAAGTAGCGGTGAAATAATTTCATGGGTGGGGGTCGCCGCAACATGAGGAACTGTATTAAAAGGTTGAAATGCTAGGAAGGTTGGGGACCACTGACCTAGAGGGACTCATTGGCCTGCTCAGTAATAAGCTTGGTAATGAAGAGGCTGAGGCCAAATCACAGGAAGGATTGAGATGACAGTAATGGGACAGCCAGAGACAAGGAAGACTACAGGTGGGAGGAGGGGACTGAAGCAATGGATGGGCATGAGTAAGAGGCTCCCAGTGAGGATGTAGGTTGCACAGTAGCTGGGCAGAAACAGACTCAAGGTAGGTGGAGTGTGAATGTAGATGCTCATCTGTCCCCACCTCCTTAGGACTTTCCTGAACTGTAAGTCCACAGCGAGAACCCTGGCTATAGAGGAAACAGTCTGACCTATGCTTATGAAATGTGGAAGAATCAGGCAGTTTGTAGGCTGGGAGCTGCACAAGGGAAGCCGGCTGGTCTGGGTGACTCACGATACAGGTTCAGACAACAGAGTCAAGTTGGAAAGCACCACGCTCAAGAGTACATCAGCACACAGTTCTGCTCCCTGGACTGGCTTCCTAACTCTGGGCAGTATACTGCAGGTCTCTGGGTCTGAGGTTCCTTGATAAGCAGGGTTGAAGAGCATCTCTTTGTAGGGGCTGTGTGAGAATCCAAAAGGAAGGCTCGTTCTGGGCCCACAGTGTGGCAGGACAGCTGGACTCCTGGAGCTACTTGTACTCTGCAGGCCTGAGAAGGTATTCAGCATCTCAAGGCCACCACCGTGTCATCACTCAGCTCTCCTCATGAACCAAACCTGTAAACTTCTGCAGCATCCATGACAGTCTGGGGATGCTTGTGCGAAGGACGAGACACTGCTCTGCATCAGTTAGCTGTGTCTCATTACTTCTGAGGACTACCCTGACTTCGCTTTCAAGCGCTTATTCTTCAGGCCCAGTTTTCAAAACCAAACAACTTTTTTTTTTGTTTGTTTGTTTGTTTGTTTTCAAATAATACCAGAGCTTGAAGCTTTGGGTGGGTACTAGCCTCTCTTCCCAGCTGTGTGATTAATGGGCCTCTGCTAAGTGACCTGACTGTGTCAGGGTTGGAGGGCCCGGTAATGCTCAGTAACACTGCCACCAAAAGCCTGCCATAGTCCTGCTGAAGGAGAGGGGTGATGCTCCAAACCGGTGCTCCTGGTCTGTGCTCCCTGCATCCGCCAGACATGCTGCACACAGGCCTGAAGCAGCCATGCTGTGTTAACAGGCAGGATCAAAGGCTCAGGCTGCTGAGGAATAGGGATCTCACAGGATACAGGAGGCCATTTAGGAAACAGCCCAGCCCTGAGCACATGTCCGGGAGACAGCAGGGAGGGAGGTGGGTGGATACTGACTTCAGCAGACAGGTGCTGTGTGTTTCCCAGGAAGTGGAATCATGGATCATGGAACTGGATGGTTCAGGATGGTGTTGCAACTCAAATTTCTGGACCTGAACACACAGGGCTTAATGGTTTTGTCATGAGTTCATGTCCTGGATGCACCTCGGGATCCTCATAGTCACAGTGGAAAAACAATACCGTGTAAGGTGTTTTGAGCATCAACAAAACCCTGTGTTGTACGTGCCCAGAACGAGGCCTGGTACAGATGTTACCCAAGGCTATAACCACTAGACTCATTCAAGCTGAGGAGTAGGTACCTCCGTGCCGTGCCTAGACTTTGCACTTGACGGTGTGTCTGTGAGACAGCTTCCCACACAGGCTTGATTGTGTTTCTGGAGTAGATTATATCCACCTAAGCACCAGGTGTTAAGCTTGGGCCAGGCTGTGGCTACCGTCTGGGCTGGGAAAGGCACCTCTATGTCCTGTCCACTCCATCCAGTAGGGTCAACCCTAGGAAACAGTGGTAGGTATGACAACTGCCTGCTCAGACTTAACAGGGTCACCTTCTAGCAAACACTCCTATCGCCAGCAAAAGTCACACATGCGCATAGGTTTTAGACCAAACTGAACATTTGAGGTGGTTCCATACAGTTTCCAACATTCAGCATCAACTCCTGAGCTCAGCCTCAGGGAGAAGCTACACCGTCTCTCTCCTTTCTCATCTCTGTCAGCACTGGTGCTGACAGGCCGCGGGCAGTGTCATGAGCAGGCGCACCTCCTCCGCCTTGCAAGGGACCACCATGCAGCAGAGAGGTTTGTTTGTCCCATAGCAACACCCTGCTATTTCAGAACACTGAGGGAATAAGGCCACACTGCTCTCCTGGGGGTGGGGCAGCTAGAGACTTAGGATCTTGAGCCATGAAGAACAGGATACTAATATTACTTTCATTGCTAAATTCCTCTACAACAGCTGACCACCTAAAAACAATAGCACATGTGGCCCTGAAATTTCTCTTTCATAATAGTGCCTCTGAGGGTCTTGTTAGCATCACATGAACCCCTCATAAAAATCACCTGAGGGGAGGCTTTCTGGGCCTGGATACCTTTGTCTTATCCATTCGGTCTGAGAGGCAGAGGCAGAGGCAGAGAGGGAATTCCATCATATTGAATGTCAAATAGCTTTGACAGCGATATGATAAAATGAAAAACATAAAACAAACAAACAAAAACCAGATGCATTTACTCAACAGCCAGGAGTCTGAAGAGGAGCAGAGAAATCCATTGATGCTCTGCTGTACTCATAAGACACAGACCCTCAACCCTCTCAAGTGTGTACGGGTGAGAAGATGTCCAGGGGGACCCAGGCTCCCCCTGTAGTGAGGTGGAGTGCAAGATTTTGCCTGTCTCGGTTCTGTGGCCTACCAAGCATGACACTGCTATGGAGCCTTCTTTCTACACATACTACTCCCATTTCCAAAGGCAGATGGTCCAATCTTCCCCATTCGTGAAGAATAAATGGATGGCCCCAGAGATGGCCTATGAGCTGCTGTGTGTGGCCTAGGCCAATCCTCATTCATCTCAGGTCTCACTCAGTCACAAACCCCAGCCCACTACAGGGGTCTCTGAATGGTCTGGAGCCGTACACAAATGGGAAGCCAAGAAATTTAAGTGCAGGAGCAACCATTCAGCCATGGTGAGGCTTTACATGAGACACATCGGCAGTAGGCAACCCGAACTCTGCAAAAAACAGATTTTTCTTGTTTTACTTTGATTAACCCATAAATACCTGATGAGCTGTGGTTCAGCAGAACTGCGGCACTCAGACAAAATCCACTGACACTTGCAACGCTGCCATTTCCACATCTGCAGGGCCCTAGTCCTAACCCATGCCACACCACCTGGCATTGCCTTGGCTTGCTGGAAGGTCACTGAATGGATGTAGTGGTCCACACAGGAAGACCTGCACCCTCAATAAGAGGTTGCACAGTGGCTGCTTTCCAATTTTGCAGGTAAATAAAGCATGCTTTCCCATCAGCCAAGTAAAACACTATACTCCACCCTATCTGCTGATAGGACATTGAGGTAGGGGTGGGGTGGGACCCAACCTACCTGTCAGAGCCAAAGACCTACGAAAGGAGAAGCCAGGAGGAAGCAGCCACAAATGGCTGCTAACACACCAGCCCAGGGAGAAGCAAGGCCCCTCTCATCCCCAAGGGGCGCGCCTGGTGCACTGGGCGTAGCTGCTATGGGCAAGTGGGTCAGGCTGAATCTTGGAGACACATTTGTACCCAAATGCAAACTTGGAGATGTCAACATCAACAGCAGGGGCAGCAAAGATGTATTTTTAATTTTCCAAGTTTCTCTGCTTTGTTTCAGTTCTCTTCTCCTCCTGTCCCATCGTGTTAGCATAGTTATCTTTCTAGGGAGGACTGCTCTTGGCCGAAAGCTCGAATCACGTTATTTGCTACCTTCAGAAAGTGGATATTTTCTAAAGTAGCCTCACAAGCCACTGCCAAAGCCGTAGCTGTAAGGAAAACCCATCTGTTTTCCATCTGAACCAGTGAGCCTTTAATGGATAGGTGCTATATGCACAACTCCACAGGTTGATGATGAATTACGTATGGTTGAGGAATGCCAGTACCTTTCTGGGCTGGTCTTCTAGAACGTTCAATTGTGTGCATGTGATGGGAGGACTAAAGAACTCCAAACAAGGGGAAGACTAGAGCCCAACACCCCAGCTGTTGTGCCTACTAGGAGATACAACGGGAGAGCTGGTACAGTGGCAAAGAACAGATGAGGGCATTCCCGGAAACCAAGCCTAGTGACTGACCCTGAAGATGACAAGACAGCTGGGCTGCTGACCTCTGCATTCACATGAATGTGAGATTTGGGACTATCACATTTCAAATAATAGGATGAACCTCACCCCCTGCGACACACACACACACACACACACACACACACACACAATGCCACCTCATCCAAATCTGCTCTCAGCTGAAAATAGTGGACACAGAGCCTGCTTTCTTGCCTTTGTAACCCAACATGGCCTCCACACCTGACACACAGCAGTTGCCCAGTTAAAGAGTAAAAATCCCACAAACGATTGAATGGAGGGCAGGATTAGCATTTCCTAACCAGGTACTGAATAGAGGGCTTCTCTTGACCCTTCTTCCACATGCAAGGGAAGAAAGATCTTAAAACCAGCAGACAGTCTCAGCTGTTTCCATGAGCTGCAGACCTGGGGAACCAGGTTCTCATCCCATAGGGAAACCATCACACTGCGCAGGTATCCAGAGAGCTAAGGCTCTCATACTGAATGGGGAAGCTGGCATGCGGGGCCCGTGTCATGGGCTGGATTTCTTGACTTGACAGTCCCTATGAAAAGCCTTCCCCGCTAGTGGCCATAAGCTGTTAGTACACTGATTGGGTTTCAGAACCTCTGTTAGACCCTGGGCAGAGCAAAACAATCCCCAGGGTTTAGTGTCCCCTTATGAATCATGGAAGTGATAGGAGAACCCTCTTATAGGTTATGATGGGGACTGATGAATTCTTCCTTGTAACTTCAATGCATTTGGAACCATGTCTGGCACATATTTCACACATGTATTGGGGTGCTTAATCAATGTTAACTGCTTTGGAGTGGGACCCTTTTCAGAGAGGGCAGCACCTCATCTGTGCCATGTTTTACATCCCCAGCGTCAGCAGAGCCTTAGAGCTTAGAGTGTGCTGCGAGGAAGTTGAGTGGCCATGAAGGAGTATGTATACACCTCCACTTTGGGTCCCGAATTTACGCCCAAAAGGAAGTGAGGAGTCAGTAAGCATGTGGATTTGTCATTTGAGCAGCCAGCTGGACAGGTCTGCCTGCATGTTCTGCTGCCATCACTTCATGCTCCCTTTCTGTTGCCCCTGAAGGATCGAGAGACCCTTTCAAGCCAGAATGCACCTCCCCTCTGTCAATCCAGACATTTCACGGATGCTAGAGCGTCTGAGACCTTTAGAGGTTCCACTTCAAAATTTCTGATACCATTTCCTTCTCTAAACTTAGGAAACCCCCAGCCCAATGTCTGGAATGCCCCAGGCCTCAGGCAATAGTTGACTCCTTAGCAAGAGATAGTAGCCCCTGGCCACACACCCAGAAAAGGTGGGAAACCTTCTAGGGGCAATGACACCATCCATGCTCCCCAAACTAACATCCTACCTGGGTCCCTGTCAAGAGCCTCTTCTGAAGGCAACTTCTCAAATCAAGTCCCAGAACTTGTTGAAACACATACTTGCACAAATACAACAAACCAGAATCTCAAAAGGGTGTAGCTGACACACAGGTGAGTCAAACCGTGTCCAGACAGTTCTCAACTGGCCCACAGTAGGCAAGTCCTCAGTCATCCAACAGGGAGGCCTGGCCCAGCTTCCATCCCACCCGCTGTCTCATGCCAGGTGGAAGGGTGGGTCCCTGCAGGGCCAGGCAGCCAACACGCACAGCCAGAGATAAGATCTCGGGGATCAGAGGAGACAGGCTGACAGAAGACACTGTGTGCCCAGCTGTCCACAGCACAGCTTTGCCAGCCAGCGCGTGATCAGCCAGACCATCTGGGTGCTGCTCGCACACATGCCCTCCCGGGGGCCCAGGTTAATGTCTCAGCTAGGCTCTACTAGAAAGAGGACACCGACTCCACTCAGAACCCGGAAGATCAGTCTCACTGGCTCTGGTGAGGCCCCCATCAATGAGCACCACCCAAAAGTAGACACAAAGAGAATGGGAAGAGGATACAGGATAAAAATGGGAAGCTATAAGGAGATGGACAAAGAGTGCACTAGCACATGCAAATTTCCAGTTTGTTCACAACTCAAGAAAATACAAATTTAAACAGGAGGCTGTTGCCTCACTTACACAATCGGGAAGGAAAGAGAAAGCGGCCAGGGCTTGAAAGCAGGTGGGGGGGAGGGGGGAGGAATGGGTGAGGAAAATGGGCGGATATCGAGCAGCGTATATAAAAGAGCAGAAGTGACTTCTCAGAACATTTTAGAAAGCTTTGGATGTGCATGTGTGCATGAGAGTGCATGCCGTGGTGTGTGTGGTGATCAGAGAACAACTCTGTGGAGTCAGCTTTCTCCTCCTACCTTTATGTGGATCCCAAGGAGCAAACTCAGGAGGTCAGGCTTGCTTGGCAAGTGCCTTCGCCAATGAGCCATCTCACCTGCCCAAACATTTACTAATTATGTATTCAAAGCCTTTAAAATATCCACATCTTTCTCTCAAATAATTTTAAATACACAGAGTTCTGTACTGACTTAATACAACCAATAATTTTATTCATGGGCCTTATGTTGTGTATATATATATATATATATACACTTCAATATGGCTCACAGCACAGTTTAAGTATGGAAAAGACAGGAAGAACTCAAACAAGATATTGATTAAATCAGTTATGGTTTGGACATGACATGTAACACTATGCAGTCATTTTAATGGCATGAAGAAACATTTATTACACACGGCCAAACTGAAACACAGACTGCATGATATGTCTTAATGATGCTAGTTTAGGAACCATAATGTAATGAGGCGCGTGCCATCAGCAGGCCATGAGGCAGCATTTAAGAAAAGTTCATCTGCAGACAGAATCACCTGAAGCACTTATCCTCCTCCCCCCTCAGCTTTCTTTAGGGAGCCGTGCACACACATACACCCAAAAAGAAACCTTCAGTGCCAAGCAGGTTGAGTGTGTGTTGTGGTGGATGCTTGAAAAACGAGTAGAAAAGAGTCAGACAGAGTGAGTCTGGTTTGGTGTGGGAACCTTCAGAATGGCCTTGTGGAAAGGGAACGGTCTGGAAAAGGCTCTCAGCTAAGGAAAAGCAGAGACTCCTGTTGAGAGGCACAGGCCAAGGCAGGTGTGGATCAACACCACACGGTGCAGAAAAGAACCCGGAACGGTAACTCTAATTCCAGAGTTGGGATGCTACTGAGGTGGGAGGAGGGCCTGTTCCTCCTTTCAGGATTTCAAGCAGAAGGTGTGGCTGGTGACGTACAGAGGAGACCCAATGCTGGAGCAGAAGGCATGAGGAAGGAGAGCCACCCCGTCCCTCACAGCAGCGGCCTTCTCGCTATCCTTCGAGCAGCGCAGGCGTTTGCCCTTCTTCCTTCAGCCTGAGACACCCTTCCCTACACATCTCCCGCCTCTCCCTTCTGGCTCCAGGTTGGAGAGGCAAAAGTCAAAGTGGAGTGGGAAGGGCAGGCGGAAGCAGGAAATCAGAAGCGCATGCATTTCTGAAGAGGAAGAGACAATGAGCTAGAATTAAAGATTTGAGGGAAGTGCAGGGGGACATGAGATGGGCGGCAGCCACCAGGCCAGGAACCTGTGCCCTCTGCAAACACACCCGGCACAGCCAGGAACTGGACAGCTGTGGCAGATGCTCAGGGATCACGGGCCTGAGAGGATGTGTGGCAGTTTTCAGGCCAGGCACCTTAGCCATGAGACCCCGAACCTTGATGGGGGATGCTTGCACTCGTGGATGTGCAGCAGTTTCCAAGCGCCCATTCGCTGGTCCCCTTCACCTCAGGAGGTGAGCATCTCCTCTGTCACACCCATGCTGCAGACAAAATGACTGAGACAGGAAAACTAAATGGTTTGCCCCCAACCCCCAACTGCAGAGAGGGGCAAAACGTGGGAGCCCTGAGCCCCCTGGATGCCATTTCCCAAGCAAAGGCATGGTGTTGTGGCTATACATTGTTGCACGAGGTTTTGCTGATAGGAAGTGCTGCCTCCAGCACTGTGACAAAGGCCCTTCCCTGAAGAGATGGACTCTACAGTAACATATCAACTACAGAGTGGGAGGAAAGCGGGAGGCGGGAGGGAGGAAGAGCCACAGGGGACATTCTGGACAGGCAATGAGTGTGCCAAGCGGTGGGGTAGGGAGTGTGCAACAGCCATTCCAGTGCTGTCCAGGTCAGTATGGGCCAGCCAGCGTCTCCCTAGCTCAAACGAACTTCTGCTTTGCCATTTACTACACTCAAGACGGTGCCTGAGCTTGGAACCACAGGGGCACGAAGTGGCATTTCTCCACTGTGCAGAGCTGGAGGAGGCCGCTGGGCTGGTGCTCCAGGAAACAAAGGCAGGTGGCCTGTTCTCCCCCGAGCCCGCATGGACCACAGCCCAGAACTGCAGAATAAGGCCTAGTGAGGGCACTTCCTCCAGATCTGTCCCGCGGCCTCGGGCTGAGTCTGATAATGCACAGCGCGCCACTCACAGCCACTGAGCGCCAGCACACACTCAGTCCAAGCTCAGCGGTGGGGAAGAATCCTTGTGATGGATGGCTCTGTACCTTGGCTGTGATGGTGGTCACACGAGTGCGCACACCTGCGTGCTCACACAAGCAAGCACAGAGCTCTCTAGTAAGATCCCTTCTATTCACACAAGGGGTCAACACTGTAGTCGGCCGGGAAAGCTGACCTCAGGTTTCTCTACTCTCTCTCACGTCTGTGTGTGAATGGACAACCATCTCAAAACAGTGAAAAGAAATGAAGCGGCTGCTGTACTACAGCGCTGAAGAAATGGGCAATTACTGCAACCTCCCACTGCAACTGAGGACTCCAACTTCACAGATCCATGAGCTTGGCGGTTTGGGAGCACCCTTGGGCAACACAGAGGATGGGTTGGGGGCAAGAGCCATAGAATTACCTTTTGGAAGCAGGGTAGGGTCTCATTATGAGTAAGAGAGTCCCCAAATGTGGAGACCCTGCCACTCTCCACAGAGGGTCTGCAACGGAACCCCACTGTTACTAGGGGACTGTCCCTTTGCCAGGATTCTACAGACACCCTGAAAATCTGACACCAAAAGACTCTTTGGGTCTGGTCAATAGTCTAGCGAGGGCTCCAGACCAGGAGAATGAATCCCAGGCCTTAGGCGCACCTAAGAAGCGTTGGGGGGGAATTCATCCTTGGTGACCGGGACCTCTGTCTTCTTCACCCAGAACACCACAGAAACAAGGCAACTTATCTCCTAGTCAGTAAAAGGCTCGAGGGACTTCTCCCACCAGACCCGGGATGGACCCGACTTCTCCATCCTGCGGGGTCCACACGGTAGACCCCCCCCCTGACTAAAGCGTCTGCAGGGAAGGAGCCGCCCCCGCAGAGGGGAGAAGCGCCAGATCCTATCAGCCAATTATCCAGACACAAGGCTACCCGCAAGTTCGGGCACGCTCTGCCTAGGCACAGGCAGCGGGAGGGGCCTGGGCGCGCCCAGGGGGTCTGAGTCGGCGCCGGGGTCGCGCCCCGTAGCGGATTGTAGTCTGGTCTGGGGGTAGCTCGCCCAGAAGAGACTTTATGCACCCTAGAGACCAGGAGGATCTAAGACAGGGGAGCGTCTGGGAAGGATGTCTGGGTAGGAAGGGTGCTCAGGGCTGGGTAGAAGAGGACTGGACCTCGGCCAGGTGAATAATCAAGGGGTCTGGGCCTTGGGGTAGAGGGCGCCTGGGGCTCCAGGTCTGGTACCCAACGCCAGACTGGAGGCTGGGCCAGGGCCCTGATCTGGGAGCCGACCGCCAGTCTGCTCCTTACAGCCAAGTAGGTGGCGCAGCCAGGCCCCCCTCCTGGTTCTGGCCCCCAAAGACCCCCTCCACGACCCGAATCCCAGCAGTCCTCAGCTCCAAGATCGCCCCGGAAACACAGCCCTCCCCTCCAACGTGTGGCGCTCCCGGGTCGTCTCTAGTTCGTGGAACAAAAGAGCAGCTCTCGTGGAGCGGGTTCAGAGCCTGAACTGACTGTCCCATGGCCCTCGGCCGCGGGGCTTTGTGTTCGCACGGGGAGCAGGGAGGACCGCCGGGGCCGCGGAGCACATCCCACCGACCCCGCGCAGAAGCATGCAGAGCCCAAGCTCCAAAGTTGTCGGTGGCCTCCCACACCGCTCCAGCTCCCCTCCGCGGGGTGGCCCCATTCATTTGCCACGGGGACGAACGCAGACCGCCACGGTGGGCCTCCGGCACTTACCTTGCTCTTGACTTCCACTGCGCTGCAGTCGTAGAAGCGTAGGGTCTGAGACTTGTGAAAACTCCGGTTCATGGTTTCGGCCCCACTCAGCCTCGCCTTCGCCCTCGCCGCTCAGGGGCCGCAGAGAGAGTCGAGGCGGAGACGCCCCCCGCCGTCTGCCCGGGCCCGGCGGCGGGCCCGCGCTCGCTAGGGCGCCCGGCTGCACCGAGTGAGGCGGGTCGGAGCTGGGCTGGCCGCGCGCCTCGGGGACTCCAGGGGCCGCGCGTGGGAGGAGCTACGGGATGCCACCCCCTGCGCCCCGCCTCCCGCGCCCCGCCTCCTGAGTCCCATCAGGACCCGCCCACGCCACGCCTCCTCCCGGTGCCCTTCCGAAGAAAGCTCTGGACCATTTTCTGGGCCCACGGGTTTGCCGTCTTCAAGGCGGTCCGCCTGGGAAAAGGGTTCTTGGTTGATTCGTAAGATGCATGCTAATGAGAAGCACCCCAAGCCTGATCCGATTGGGCTCCACCGGCCTGCCTTAGTTGCCAGCTTGTAGGTGGTCCCGCCCTTGAGGTGGGGATTTCTTAACGCACAGTCCAGGACAGGCGGGACGAAAAACGACAAGATAATAAACAATGCCAACTTGTAACGAAGTAGTTAATGTTAAAACAAATATGTAGTATTAACAAGAACTAAAACTGTTCTTTAAAAAGCGAGAGAAACAAAACCTTAAGGTGGATTTAAGGTTTTTTTTTTTTCCTAAGGCAGTTTGTAGAAAATAGGATAGTTTGGAGAAAGACAGAACTGATTATTAGTTATATCATAGAAGACTTGTTGATTGAGAGCACTTAGAAAGAGGGGAGAAAAAAAACAATGTGGAACCTTACTCCTCAAGAGTTTGTAAGAAGTTAGGTCGAGACACGGGCTTTAAAACTGCCTTGAGACGTCTTAGGCATTATTGTAATTTACAAGTTAACAACGAATGAAGACGTCGTGATAAAGTCACCGCAAAGAAGTAGATGATAGAAGTGAAATCACCTGCAGTGGTGCTGCTTAGCAATCAAACTGTACTAACCTCGGGGTACGTTTCATTTCTGTTTGCTTTTGTATACACTGTAATATTCTTTATAGAATTGTCATCATACAACTCGTCCTGTTTTGCAATATGTTTATGTCAGTACCTGAGTTATAACGGATGTTTTCGTCAGGTTTTAGAAAATGTTCTTAAAGCTGCGTGCTGTGTAACAACTACAAAAAGCTGCTTATGTGAATAAAGGTATAACTTCTAACAGTTCCATTTTATTGGCTATGTTTGCAGTTTATACATACTAATAAATATGCTCAATTCCATGTTTCACTTATTTCTGAGGCTTTTTAAGAAATATTGACTGGGGTGTGTTAGCATACACTATAACCCCAGCACTCGAGGAGGCAGAGGCAGAGGCAGGCAGATCTCTGTGAGTTTGAGGCCAGCCTGGAATACAGAGCTAGTATTGCAAATGTTGAACTTACTCCTAAATTCCAAATCCACCTATTTTCTTGGGCTTTTTTTTTTTATATATTGACTCTTGATCAGATTCTCCGAAGCAGAGAGAGCCACCCTAAACGTGGACAGCAGCTTCAGGTGGACGCAAAGATAACAGGGCAATGGAAAAAGAAAACTTTGCTTTTTGCCGGCTCGCCCTCACTCTCATTGGCATGTTCATCTACACTGTTGCGGCAGCATACTTTGCTGATGCTAGAGCTGAGATCTTTAGCTCCTAACGTGGACTGAAGACCTCCAGCTCTCCAGGGATCCTCCAAGCCTTCAGCATCAGTTTGAGATTACTGAGACATCCATCCATGGGCTGAGCAACTGCAGGATTCTTGGCCTCTCTAGTAGGAGTCAGCCATTGTCTGACTACCCAGACTATATCCTGTAAGGCAATCTAATAAATTTCTCTGCATGTGTGCATGTTCACGAGTGTGTGTGTGTGTGTGTGTGTGTGTGCGTGTATGGTGTGTTCATTCATATTCATTCATTCTGTCACTTCTGGTCCTTTAGATGGGCCCTGACTAACACAAGCTATAAGCTGACATTTCAAAAATGGAGGGGTGAATAGCATCTTGGGAGTGGGTAGGGATGAATGGCCAAGAGCAGGCTCAGGCAAGGTGGCAGAGGCACACACCTTACATCCGGCAGAGGCAGGCAGATTTCTTTGAGTTCGAGGCCAGCCTGGTTGATAGAGCGAGTTCCAGGACAGCCAGGGCTACCCAGAGAAACCCTGTCTTAAGGGTGAGGTTAGGTTCAAGACTCTGGGAGGGAAAGGTGAGGAGGCACCAAGATTCCAGTTGTCCTTGGCTAGCAACAGGTCAGCCAGATGGGAGCAAGATGGTTGTGTGAATCCTGTGGCTCAGGGTGAGGGGCTAAGGCCTGCGGTGCCCACCTGTTCCATCACTACTGAATCCAAACTGCAGCTGAATGAGACCCCCAGTTAGCTGGTGAGCACAGCGGCATTGCAGGGGGGCTGCACTTGGATCTTAATCACCTGTTGCCCACAGAGTGTGGCTGAAGGAGCAGGCAGCCACAGGAGGAAGCTGCTGGTGCCCAACTGTGCACAGCCAGCGAGTGCCTGTGAAAGGCCTTTTAAGCCTTAGAATTTCAAGCTACTCCATATAAGGCCCTGGCCTGGCAGCCTGGCTTTCCACATATCCATGGGACCACAGAAACATTTGAACCCTTACTGGTAGACTGGTTTTAGTTGAAGATGGATAAAGAAAATAGGGATAGACAGGCCTAATCTTCCTCAAGCTATGGCTTCAAAGAATCCACCAAAACCCTGAGTTTGGTGCCTCGTGCCTTATAGTCTCAGTTATTTCGGTGTCAAATTAGGAGGATTGAGAGCACAGAGCCAGCCCGAGCGGTATAGTGAGATGGTCTCAAACTAACCAAACAACTTATCCACCCCTGGTAAACGAATGCAGATTCTGAATATAGCCTGCAGGTCAGTGTTTTACAGCTGGTGGGTTGGTTGCGACCCCTATGATGGGGTTGAAGGACCCTTCCACAGGGGCAACTAAGACCATCAGAAAACATAAATTTTACATTGTGATTCATAACAGTAGCAAAATTGCAGTTATGAAATGGCAAGGAAAATAATTTTATGGTTGGGGTCACCACAGCATGAGGAACTGTATTAAAAGGTCACAGCGTTAGGAGGGTTGAGAACCTCTGCTTTAGGCTGTCGGTCCTTGAAAGCAAAATAACACAGAACTTCAAAATCTCACATTTCTAGATAGGTAGAGGCTCAAAACATTTTATCAGAAAGAAAGGAGATTGGCAACCTTGGTTGCTTTTTCAGCTTTTAAGATAATAAAACACCCCTAAAAGGAGCTGTTTTTAGGCTCACTTGGTGATAGAGAAAAGCAGTATTGAGAATTTCTAGACCATCCGGGCAGTGGGGCTCATGTTGCTGCCTGTACTGAAAAGTTGACACCAGCCAAGAGGCCTGGATAGAAGACAGGTAAGGCCTGCACACTCACAGAGCATCCCACCGGAGATCTCAGGAGTGATAGTGCCAGGGTCTGCTCAGTGGTTCGTAAGCAAACCACCTTGCCCTGCCCTCCCCTTTGCCATGGGAAACTTGGCAATGTCTAGGAGCATCCACTGTGAGGAAGGCAGGGTGTGCCACTGACGGCAGAGGCCAGTGGATGCCATGGGGGCAGCCCTTATTACAAAAAGGGATTCCACCCAGCCAACCTTTCAGCTGTGCCAGGACTATTGTTTTCCACCTTCCCTTCCTGCCACTCATTCTTCACCCTCATCTTAGGTCCCCGCAGGAACCTCAGTTTGCAGAACTCTTCTGCACATTTTGAAAGGCAGGCATGTGCTGCCCTTGTTTTTGTCTCTGAGTCTGGTGATAAAGACTGGGGAAAGCCAGCCTGCTGTGAAACCAATAAAAATAAATATCAGGCTCTGCTCTGCTCTGAGCTCCTCAGCACTTCAAAGAAAAGCAAACGATGCAAGTCACATCTGTGTACAAAAGATGAAACACTGAAAAATCTCATTATGGAAACTTTCCTTTTAAAAGAGTACTTTGTTGTGAAAGTTCCTAAGAAAATGGGTTGAAATTAAATAAAATTATAAATATAAGATATCCACTTAGTGGCTCAAGTCCCATTTCCTCGTAAGGCAATGGATTCCACTCCAGAGGGCTCCACTCAGACTTCTGCTGTGTCCCATCAGGCATCAGTGTATGTAGGGAGGACCCTAGAGGTTCCAGTTCAGAGGACAGTGGACATCCTGGGTGCTCTGGGTTCTGGCCAAGGCTTGAGATCAGTCAGAACCCTGGGGGTGGGGTATGGCACCTGGGTGAATGCCAAGTATGCCCTGCCCACAGTTTTGCCCAGAGCCTATTCCAGTTATTACAGGGAGAATGGCAAACGGAGTGACCTGGGCCACCGGGTGCTGCTGAGCCTGGCGTTGTATCTCATCATCCAGTCACTGTGCCTCCTCTGGTTGGTCTGTGAGCTCATCTCCTGCCTGAGGTGTTTCCTGTCTCCACCCTAGTGTTGATTGTCTTCTTTATCTTCTTCTACAGCTGCTGGATTTCCATGTGCTTTCACTTTTACTTAATAGATTAACGCTTTCAAAGAGGTAAAACTCTTCTGCTTTGTTTTATTTTTAAAAAGAAAACACTAGGAACAGCATTCTGTAGACGTTCCCCGAGGCTCCCCCTGCCTCTGCTCTATCTCCAGAGTTGTCCTGGCATCTCTAATGTCCCCTGTCCCGACACTAGTCACAGTGTATTCATTTTATGTCTGATATGCCCAGTACTGGCAGGTAACTAAATAGTTTCTGGGTCCTGTTGAGCCGCAGGCTCAGGGTTCTGTGATACCATGAATGGTCCACAAAGAAGTACAGGAGACAAAGAGGATTTAGGACTTGGGGTTCTTTCTGATGGGCGTGTTCTGTGCAAATGCTTACTGTCTGACCCCCCACCTGACCAGGTGATGTGTCATAGGCACTAGAGTAAGTGGTTGGTTACCAAGGACGATTCATTCATTCTTTTCTTTTTAGCTGTAACAGGTTCTAGTGGTGACTATAGAATGTTACAGGGCAAAGAGAAGATGCAGCAGGATCTCCCCCAAAAGAAGCAGTTTAGAACACAGACCTACAAATCATAATTTTGAAGCCAAACAGAAAGACTCGGCAGACAGGAGCAGCGAGGATTGCCGCTCGGGAGTAGACCTTGCTGCAACTCCTGCTGCAGATGTGTGGGGTGAGAGGAAAGCCGTCCAAAGCCACTGCAGAAAACACGAAGGCGCACACTGCGTTGATCTTCCTCCAACATGTGTAGTTTTTGTTTTGTTTTGTTTTTAGGTTCATTGCAATTTGAGCAATATAATTGTTTAATACCTCCGTTTCTACTAATCACTCATAGAATCTATTGTTATTGACAATTAAGCAAGGGGGAGGGGTCTTTTACATCCAGGTTGTTGAGATACAATTTCCCAGGAAAACATTTTCTAAGGTATGTTTTTTTGATGCTTGGAAAGCATTCCATGGTGCTTGAATCATGTGCTTTCGCACATGGCGAGCACCGTATATGTTCCTTGGGTGAGACAAGAAAACAGCAGATTCCTGTTGTGGGCGAAATAAGCAAGTGCCCAGTAGCGCACCATCATCATCGCTTGCCCCTCGTGGAAAGGCGCACATCTTCCCAGGTTTCACGCTATTTACTCACAGAGGATGATTCTGCCTTTGTGGTGAAAATGCTTTGACCTGTGAGGAAAACTCACAGCAAAGACCCAGAGCAGCAGCTTCTGCAGACAGTGGGCTCAGCCACAAAAGAATAAATTCCCCACATTCCAGAGCCATGTGGAAATTGCTGTTCACATCTGTTCACGTCCTCTGAAGTGGCTCTGCTGGAAGCCCCCCGCTCAGTGTGGAGCTTTCTTACAGGTCTGTGTGGGGCTCTTCGCAGGTGTCCTGACAGAAAAGCAAAAGGCACGCAGGGACAACCCTGATCTCTGGCTTCGCACTGAATCTCTGGAGCAAGTATTCAAAATGTAAACAAAAGTACCTAGGGCCTGAAATGAAGTCCTCACTCCAAAGATCACACTAATCATGCATTAAAATCTCCGTTGTTGTTGTGCGGTGGGGGCTGATTCTTGTAGCTTTATTCTGCTGAGTTGGCAAATTCAACTGAGTGTGGAAAGAAGTGGCCAGCCCGGTTGTGGAGCTTTTGATTACCGGGACGATCATCTCTTGGTACTCTTACTGGGTAGCTTGAAGGTTCGAACTACTTGCAGGCTTTGGAGGAGAAAAAGATGGGACAAGCCTTCTTGTCTGTGTCAGCACAGCTCTGGAGTGGGTCAACTCTGGCCCTCTTCAAGACGATGTATGATTTACCAGATTTTGCCGTGGTGCTGTCTGCTGGTTACGCAAACACCATGGAATCCTTCGTGCCCTCTGGCTGTGGGCTCTTGGCTGAATAACAACCCTGTAGCCAGGCATGCAGAGGTCATTCATTCTTGAACCAACTTGTCAGCTCATCACTTTCAGATTGGGAGAAATCTGGAAGTTACCAAATCACTTGGCTCTAAGTCTAATATTCTGCACCCAGATGATAGAAACAAGAAAACTTCTGTAGCCATTGTTTGTTTGTTTGTTTGTTTGTTTGAGAGAAGGAGGTTGCTATTTTAGGAGATGGTTTCCCTGTGTAGCCCTGGCTATTTTGGAACTAGCTAGGTAGACCAGGTTGGCTTTGAATTCAGAGATCTGCCTGCCTTTGCCTCTCAAGTGCTGGGATTAAAGGCATGTACCACTCACCATGCCTGGCCCTCTGTAGCCATTCTTAACCTAAGAGAAGAGAAGTAGTAATAAGCTTGCAATTCAGTTGTCTAGCCAAGAGGTCCTTCTGTCCTCATATATATGCAACAGAATCTATGAATACAGAACCCATTTTGTTACCTGCCAGCCCACTGGGCAGTGCTGGAGAGATCTATCTAGAATGAAGGAAAACAGCCACAGGAAATGAACAAACGTGCAACGATTGTGACAGGGGACAATAAAGGGCAAGGGAAACACTGAGGACACAGCAATGCCGATAGAATAATGAGTTTGTCTCAAACATTCCACCATGAACCCCAGTGCTGTTGTCCAGTGTCAGGACAAATTGGGAAACTCTCCATGCCCTGACTCATTTTCCTGATATGATTTCTGTCTCTTGGTTCCATTTTCAGTCCCCACATTTTGCATCCTCTTCTTGTGTTTATGAATTATTTAAGTGCAGAGAATAACTATAAAATCAGGTATTAAAAAAAAGTCCAGAAACCTGGGTCTCCTCTCTTTTCTGCACACACATACATAACAGATCCTAAGCGATATTCTTAGGTAATCTCTCTGGACACTCATCAGCTGAGGCTGCAAAAAAGTGAAGGTGATCTCATCCTTTCTGCTCTTGTCTTTCCCAAATGGGTCATTAATGTCAGCATGTCATCCTGGATGCTCTCCATATGGACCCTCTCACCTGCGCTATCTGGACAGAGGTTCCCCCAATATGCATTAGGCTCACACTGCTCTGTGTTCTGCAGAGCCCACTGTCTCCCTGGAAGCTGCCTCCATCCTCTCAGTTCTTCTGGTCCTTTCTGTGCTTGCTACTCTCTAGGCTGTGTTGATGCAGCCTTTGCTAGCACAGTTCCTTTCCCCATCCCACTTAACCCTCCTCCTGCATGCCCAGGCTCTTTACCTCGGTTACACCCTACAGAGAAAAAGACTTTCTTCAGCCAAGCACCGGGGGAACCCAGACCACTGTACCCTAAACTAACTTGCACAGATTTCACCCAAACTTTTAAGTACCTGAGATTAGAAATGATTTTGGAAAATGAAAATTCTCATTTTATTTTCATTTTTATTTATTACTTGAAAATTTCATACATGTATTCAATATGTCTTGATTATTTCCACCTTTCACCTACCCTCTAACTTCCCCAAGACCTGACATCACATCTCCTCCCAACTCCAGGTCTTATTTATTTATTTATTTTTTTGTGGCAAGTATAAGAAAGGCTAAATTCTAGTTGATATTGCTCACTATTAAAAAATTAGAAAATTGTGTAAACAAAAAGATACAAAAGAAACAACTCATCCTTCAGACACCTGGATTCGACAGAATTGCTGTTCTGATGTGACACTCTCTCTCTCTCTCTCTCTTTCTACTGAGTTCATTTATTGTTGTTCATATGTACATGTGCTCTGGTCTGACCACACGAGGTTGGACAATTGGACAACCTGTGTGGAAGCTCATCCCTGGAAAAATGATTCTCCCACTTTCATCCATCATTGACTGCTTGTAGTTCTTCATCTAGACCTGAGCTTTGGAAGACTGAATCCATCCACCTTGGCTTGTCAACTGATAATGAGATTGGATTTGTACTATTCAGACAAATGTATTGCTGAGAGTTCATAGGTTCATTTTCCCTGCGATGTCTAGGGGACACTGTCTAGCAGCAGGCACCCTGGGTCTTGGGCTCTTATAGTCTTCTACCTCCACCACTGCAATATTTCCTGAGCCTTAGTGTAGGGAGTTCACTGCAGATGCATCGGTTGGTGATGAGCACCCCGTGGGCATTTGTTATCTGCATTTGACCAGCTGTGGAGCTCTGTAATAGTCTCTGTCTGTTGCAGTAAGATGCTTCTTTGATGACAGGGGAGAGTTACCTTTATCTGTGGGTATAAATATAAGTATTAAGATGATAGTTAGAAATTACATTAGTTTAGAAAATATAGACATAGTAGGTTCTCCTTTGGTCTATGACCACTCCAGCCACTGGTAGTTGGGTGGATTTACAGCATCCAGTACCAACTATCTTCTTTTGAGTGAGTCTTAAGTCCAATTAGACAGCCATTGATTATCTCCTATATAAAAGCACAGTTAAGGTCTAAGATCAAGATCTGGTAGACCTGGTGTCTGGTGAGAACAAACTCTTCTGGGATCATTCCTTCTAGCTGTGTGCTCATGCAGAATGGGTAAACAGGCTCACCACCACTCCTAATAAGGACTTGTCCCCAATCGAGTAATCTCCCAGTGACTTATGCCTGCAGTGTTTTCTCAGCATTTGCAATGAGTTAAGATTAGGAGCTAGGTGTTAGAGATTGGGATTGGGGTTAAGGTCATGGGCCATGGATCAGTGAGTGGGTCAAAGGTCAGGAATCAATGGTTAAAAGTTAGAGTTAAGGGTTGAGTTTAAGGTTAGGATTAAAGTTATTCAGGGTAGGATCAAGATTAGGGTTGTTAGGGTTAGGGCCAGGACTTGGGTCAAGGTTAGAGTTAGGGCTGGAGTTAGGATTTATGGTTAGGGTTTTGGTTAAGGTTAGTGTCAACCATTTTTGGATCGCTACACCATTAGTATAGATAAACATCCTGTGTCTTTCCACAATGTCAGAATTTATTGGATAATAATATATTCACTGGGTTTGACTATTTTGTAGGCAACAGTTTGCCTGAAAATCTTGCTTTCCTTGGAAATCTGGCCGATACATAGTGTTGATGACTAATATTAACTCTCATGACTTACACCCCACAGTAAATACTTCTCTGCAGGTAGGTCTATGGAAATAAACAGAGGGTTAAGTGATTGCCTCTGGTTTCAAGAGTCTTCAGTAGTGAGATGATAGAAATCTGGATAAAGTCTACATTGATAAGATGCTCAACGCAAACCAGCTGCAGGGAAGAAACTGGCTCTGCGTAGTCAGAGCATGTGGAGGAAAGGCTGAGAAAGAAGGTGCGGAGGCAAATCCGGGAACAAGGTGAGAGGGCAGGGAAGGCCCGTTCTAGGGTCGGCTTGGACAGACAGATGCATCGCAGGTCCAGACGGCTGAATGGGAAGATAAGCAGATGGCTGTTTCATCACCCACATTAGCACAGGTGGGAACGGGCCGGGCTGAAGCCGGAAAGACATGATCGGGGTTAGGGGTAGCGTTAAGTTTGTTATTATTTAGGACAAAATGGAATTTAATACAAAGTCTCCAAACCCATAAAATTATTGCCACACAAAGGAAGAAACAGAAAGCCATAATATTGAATAACCTTAAACTAGAATGTGCCTTTTATCACAGAAGGTCTCCAAAACAATCAAAAAGACAGAAAAAAAAAATCCTTGCTCTTTTATACAGTCAAACATACATAACTCAACACACACACACACACACACACACACACACACACACACACACATAAAGAGTAACTATCCTTGAGTAAGAGGACTTGGCAACATACCATTCACCCCTAATTTTCCTGGTAACCGTGTCGACCAGCCATGGAAATACATAAGTAAAGTGGTACTGTTGTAAACTGCATCCAGGAGCGCAAAGAACTCAGCTTTCTACTGCTCCATTGAAGCTGGACTTAGGAGCAGGGAGACATCTTGATTACATGTCAAGATGCTCCCAGGGTTCTTGATGAACCTTCTGCTAAGATGCTTCTTAAACTTTCAGAAGATTTGGCTGCATTTTAAACAGACAGGTAAGACAAGCATGAGCTCACAATCAGAAGGTTTCTAAGGTGAACACTCAAAGAAAAGGGAGGGTGGCAAACCCCTTTTCTTACTGTCAGGTAGGAGAATTAAGGCTGGTTTTAAAGACATCATGTTTTAAAATTATTTTTGAAAGTTCTATACATTTGTACAATATATATTGATCATATCCACCCATATCCTCTCTCCAACTCTCCCTGATGTTGCCACCCCATCTCTCTCCAGGGTTCACTTCCTTCTTTTATTTACTGAACATTTGTTATTAATAAGCTCCTGAACCCAATGAGTGCTGCCCATACCCATGTGGGTATGTGTCCATTGGGGTGTGAGCAAAATACTAGCAGCCCTATCCCCAAACTGCCAGTTAATGATGCTTTCAAATGACAAAATCTTAAAGGCTGTTATCTGAATTCAAGTCAAAAAAAGAAGGGGAGGAGGGGGAGGGAGAGAAGGGGGAGGAAGCCCTGCATGGCACCCAAGCTTCCTTCAGAGATAAAGTGCTCTGTCAATTTCATTTGTACCTAGAGCCAATGGAGACAACTAGAGCACACATTGCCTCCCAGTCCATCACGTGGCCTTGTTTTGCTAGTTCATTTAAATTCCTTCCAACTCTAGCCATCTGTATATCTTACTCTTAGTTCCCGAACATTCAAGCTTCCTCCTCAGAAACAGATAAATATTTAGAGGACCTAAGAAAGTGAGTTTAGTATGCCTAGTAAGATCAGTTTTTAAATAGCCCAAGACAGAACACTCAAGACACACCTAACCAAAGTCAATGTGACGTTTCCTAGCAGCGTCTGCTCAGCGTGCGCTTCAAAGAGCTGCATGACATGTCACCAACAGCCCCAGAGGAATTAGATCTAGACCTTTGGGCCCCTGAGATCTGCTAATGTGTTCAACTGGCCAAAACTGCTCATTTTCTATTTCTGAATTCTCAAGCGGTGGAGAGTTTGCAACTGTGCTCCTGGATCACATGCTGTAAATTGTTTAATAAAATCTCCTCCATAGGCACACACTGCCTGCTTTTATTTGTTCTTTCAGTCAACACTTCTGTATGAGTCAGGACTCTCTAGAGATGCAGAACTGATAGAATGAACAACACACACACACACACACACACACACACACAGAGAGAGAGAGAGAGAGAGAGAGAGAGAGAGCGCATTTATGAGAGTACTTCACAGCTTGTCCAACAATGGCTGTCTACAAATGGCAAGAATTCATTAACTGTCCAGTCTCCAAGGCTTGATGTTTCAGCTGGTCTTCAGTACACACTAGAACCCTGAAGCAGTAGGCTCTAATGCCAGTGAAGGAATAAACTTACTTGTGAGAGTGATGGCAGCCAGGCAATAGCAAAGAGAGCAAATTTCCTTCTTCCATGTCCTTATGAAGGCTGCCACCAGAAGTGGTGGCCCAGATTAAAGGTGGATCTTCCCACCTCAAAAGGTCTGGATTAAAGATGGGTCTCCCCACCTCAAAATCGTTAATTAAGAAGAAGAAGAAGAAGAAGAAGAAGAAGAAGAAGAAGAACAACAACAACAACAACAACAACAACAACAACAACAACAACAACAAACCAACTCTTCAGGTATACCCAGCCACTTGGGTTATAGTTAATTCCAGATGAAGTCACGTTACCAATCATTCTTAGCCATTACAACTCCTGAAACTTCAGCTGTGTGCTGAGAAATGTGTCCTTAAACCTGGAGACAGAGAAATGGAGAAACAGTCTTGGCCTTCTAGGAACCAAAGGTATGCTTAGACTTTGGATTTACTTCACATCATGGATGTTTTATTTTGTTCTAAGTTTTATCATTCCAATATCTTACCAGTTTAATGAAAATATTTAAAAATGAAATTTTCAGTTTTTAGATACATGAGCAAAAATCCTAAATGACAGTAAGATCTTCACATGAGAGTGAGGACAGGAATGGCAATGTTGGGTCAACATGCATGAGGAACTTCTGGTCTACTTGAAACTTCAGAAATATTTTTTATACATCAACTTGTTCTATTTTTCCAGAGGCGAATACTTGGATCCAGACAATTTAAGCTGGGCGTAAGCATTCACAGTGGAAGTCAGGTCTCTGCACCCCAGGGAGATGAAGCTATGGCGATGCTTATGTCAGACAGCATGCCTTACGCTCTGCGTATGTCACAGGCCCAACTCTATAGCTCAGGGACTGGCTACACTTAGCTGCTTATTGATATCTATGGCCCTTTAATGAATCCCATGGATTGAAATCACTTGGCAAAAGAAAGAAGAACAAAGATAAAACAAATAAATCTCTGGTGCCTGAATATCCTGGAACTTCTGAATCACTCAGCATTCAAATTGCTTGCCAGGATCTGAAAGAAAACGAAAAAGGCAGTAATGCGCTCCAGGCTCTTCCAGGAACATATCCTGTTCTTAAGATCTGTTTGCGCTGCACCTGCTGGATGAATTATTAAATTATGAAGAATGAACCCGGGCCAGCGCCGCTGACCAGGGGGATCCGCTGTGACTTCCTGGAAGAGCCGCGTGGCTGAGAAGCCTAGAAAAGAGGGACATCACTCCAGCGAACAGGCCTTGGCTGTGGAAATGTCACCACACTTGCGCACATTTCAAAGTCTAGAGCCAGAGTCTCAGGATAAAGGTTGTTTCGTGAACCTTGTGAAACTTTTTCATGATACCAGGCCAATTGTTTCTCAAAATAATCAGACATTAGAACTCTAGAAGTGCTATTTCTCAAGGGGACTTATCTTAGGCTGAGGCTGAACCCAAACGTTCTCAAATTGTGTATCGAACTAGTTTTTTATTTGCCGTTTGAGAAACAAAACCTAATTCCCCAAACTGAAATTCCAGTTTAAATTTTATTTTATATGTTTTAGTTATTCAGAGCTTGTGTGAATTATTTTAGTAGTTTGTTGTTACTGGCTTCACAGTCTAATGTAATAGAGGAAGCAAAATGTAAATGCAATGGCTAAGTCTTATGGAAAGATGGGCTTTCCAGAAGACTTGAGAATCAGAGGCAAACACATGATTCATTAACTCAGCGTGTAAAAATACTGATGTCACCTGGGTGATGGTGGCACATGCCCTTATCCCAGCACTTGGGAGGCAGAGGCAGGTGGAACTCTGTGAGTTCCAGGCCAGCCTGATCTACAAAGTGAGTTCTGGACAGGCTACACAGAGAAACCCTGTCTTTGAAAACAAAACAAACAACAACAAAAATTGATATATTTTGGGGATAGGGAGCAAAGCTGTGTTTAATGTTGAAAATTAAGAAATGTATTTTTGTCTATATTATAAAGGCAATTTTTACAAATCATCAACAACAACAAAAAAAAGAGAAACCAATGTATAAATAGAAAAAGAGAGAGAGGTAGGCAATTCACAAAAGAGGAAATCCAAACACCTACCAACTACAAAGAGAAATCCAGCTACATTAACAACTAAATTGTAGCAGTAAGACATAGTTTTGAACATTTTGTTGGTTGGTTTTACATTACAGGGGTTTGGACCCAGATATTTTTGTTTGCTAGGTCACCATCCTACTACTGAACCACATCTCCATTCCCGAAGATGCTATTTAAAAATTTTTAGAATAATAAGTAATTCCATCATTCTCCCACTTTCATTCCAGCCTCTCCAATGTCCCTTCCTCCTTCTACACCCTTTCAATTTTACTGCCTCTTATTCTTTAATTATTATTCTTTCTATGCCTGTCTCTATCTCTGTCTTTGTCTCTCTGTCTCTTTGTCTCACATATATATGCAAATTAGAACGCTTGTCTCTGGGGGTGATGAATTCTCCCTCTCTCAGCAGCCATTAGCTGCCAATAGCTTTTCATCTAGTGGTGGAGCCCTGTGTGATTTCCCCATCTATACTGGAATGCCAATTGGTGTTCTCATTGTTTATGTCTTGTTGAAGTAGCCATATTGTTGAGATTTTGTGAGTCTAATTTTCCTGCCATATCTACAAGACTCAAAAATGTGGCAGACATCCTGGGTGTGACAGCACAGACCTGTAGCCCTGGCCCTCCTGAGGCTGAGGCAGTATGGTGTACTCAAGTCTAGCCTAAGATAAAAATGCAGATTCTGTCTCAAATACATAAACAAAGCAGAACAAAGCAAAACAAATCCATTTGCATCTCCCCAAAGAGCCTCACAGTCTATCAGGCTAAGAAAGCATTTTGACATTTATAGAGCTTCTAATGTAACAGTAGCTGTGAAAGACATGAACGCTGGTGAGCTAAACCTTAGCTGACAAGCAGAGTGCTACAAAGGATGCCTTGATGAGCATAAATTGTGTTTAATTGATAGAAATGAATTTATAACCTCGAGTGACAGGAGGAGTATAAAATAATTGCTGTTAGGACAAAGTAAACAGCTCTGTCTGGCTGCTTCTCTGACTGCTCTAGCTTGACCTTCCTTCAATTCTGCTGCCTCAGCAGATCAGAGTCCTAAAAAAGGTATCATTGATGAGAGTTTTATAATCTACTTATAGTGTTATGAAAGTACCATTTATTGATTGCCATAAGTCTGAAGTAGATATGACCAGCTTATACCCATCACTTTTGACTTCTGAATTAGTCTCTAGCTAGCTCATTTGTTTAAAACTTTCAGGAACTGTCTGGGTTAAATTTACTCCAATAGTTAAAACTATATATGTAAACTCTAAAAACAAAGGCTGGTGAGATGGCTCAGCAGGTAAAGCTGGCTGCCGAAGCCTGAGCTCAATTCCTAGAACTCATATAAAGGGGGAGGGAGAGAAATGACTCTACAAAGATTTCCTCTGACTGACACACACATCTCATGACATGAGCATTCTCACACTCACACACACACATCTACATACACACTCATACACACGTTATCTCACACATACACTTACATACATATTTTATACACACACCCCTCCATACAATAATAATAATGTTATAAATATTAAACCACCACTGTGTGCCACACTCACACACATCACACACATGCACACACATTTTACACACCCCCACACTCACACCCACACACAATAATAATAATGCTAAAAATAGTCTCGCTAAGTTGGGCATGGTGGCACGTGCCTTTAAACCCTGCGCGTGGGAGGCAAAGGCAGGCAGATCTCTGTGAGTTCGAGGCCAGCCTGGTCTAAAGTGAATCCAGGACAGCCAGGGCTTGATACAGAGAGAAACCCTGTCTCAGAAACAAGCAAACAAAAACAAAACAACAACAAAAAAATAGTCTCTCTAAACCACTGCTGTGTGTCTGTAGACAACTGGTATGTTTTCATGTAACTGTTGTAAGCAAGACAACAAAACCCCGTGTGGAGCAGACTTCAAGTCAGGATGACTGAATAAAGCCCACCACAGGCAATAGCAGACAGAGAATCACCTCTAGCAATGCATAGCAGCTCAAGACTTAAAACACCTGCATGTCACACAGCATGTCATCGGAGGGCAGGGAACTAACGTGTACATCTGTGAGGCCGTTTGGGTGCATAAGAGAACAGTAACCATAAATACAATTAGGCAATTACTGAAATGCAAGTAAAGTTCCACAAAGACAGAAAGGCAAACATGTGAGAGTGATTAACTGGTAATTAAAAAGCAAAACAAGGGAACTGATTTCTGGCAGGGGGAAGACAGAGATAGGGTTTTGGAATCCATTTTTTAAAAATGAGCAGTCCCAGATAGACCTGGTGGGACAGGCCTGTAATCATTCTTGGGAGGATGAGGAAGACAAATTTTAACTCAGGGCTAGCCTGGGCTAAAGGCTAAGCTGAAGAAAGGCGTTAGTGGGACTGTGTCAAAACAAGTAAAAGAGAGCTGGTGATGCAGCTCAACCGTGGGGCCCACGTGTAACACATGCACATAGGCACACACAGCAAACTCCAGTAAAGTTAGACTCCACATCAAAACAGGTTTGCTGTACCGAGGGAAATATTCAAACTGTTAGATAATGGGCTTAGCCGGAGTGTTTACTGGGAGCGCATTGCTAGCAGAATCTCTCTCTTTCCCTGTGTTGCCATGCTTCCAGGATGATCTTGTTAGGGTCTGAAATTCGCTGAAGGAAAAACCCAGACTCAATAAAAGATGGCTTATTCTCCAGAAGTCCAGTGTGCTGGGGTCACCACCTTCAAAATGGCAGCAACCCTGAGGGGAGCCCAAAGGCCCCTTTTATAGCCAGAAAGGGGAATTCCTACTGTGACTCCAATTGGAACTGGCTGGTGCCCATAGGGGCTACATGACTCCTCTTGGAATTGGGTGGCTCTTTGGAATCAAATCCTCTCAATCTTAAGATTATTCTTTACTTAAATATTCTACACACTAGTCTTCTACTCACAAATACTCAACCAGCAGCATCTACCACGTGTAAAAATGGTGTAAACATACAAAAAGTACTATGTATTATTCTGGAATACATGTAATAAAACAAAGGTATAAAATGGACGTTGGAATTGACAGTTTAAAAATAAAGGCTATTGCCGGAAAAGTTGGAGCATGCCTTTAATCCCAGCACTTGAGAGGTGGAGGCTTTGAATTTGAGGTCAGCCTGGTCTACAGAGGGAGTTCCAGAACAGCCAGGGCTACAGAAAAATCCTGTCTCAAAAAACAAAACCAACCAACCAACCAAACAAACAAATAAATGTTATTTCTGAGGAGGAAAAGAGGGGACAAAAATCCGAAAGATTATCATTCTCTGTATCTGTAATGTGCTGTTTATTTTAAAATATGATGAAAAAAAGGAAGAAAGAAAAGAATGGGGGCAGAAAAAAGAAAAGGAAGGTCAGGAATACAGTACTACAAACTGGCTAATCTGAGCAGTGGCCACCACCCTTTATTTATTTGTAAAAGTTAGGAGATGGCCAATATTTAAAACACATAAAGTGGAGCACACCTGGATGTTAGAGACATAGGAAGCATTTAGATCATGGCCTGTTCTTTTCGGCTGGTCAGTCTAAGAAGCCAGGCCCCAAAGCCTGGAAAAGTGGGCTATGGGGTCTACATTCTTGCAGCACTCCCTGGGATAAACAAGAATTTCTTCCTTGCGTATACATCACTATAGCTTCTACTTTACGGCCTCCATCCGGACCTGGCTCCTCCCTGTTCTTTGTCATGTATACTATATTGAACTAAATCACGTGATGTGAAACTTCCAGCTAGCCTCCAAAAACTTAAAACACAAGATATTTTCCTTTGCTCAGAGGATTTTTCTCCTGTAGTCATTCTGTCCACGGTGGCCGTCTCTTGCTTTTTCTGACCTGCCCCTCTCACTCACGCTCCTCTCCAGGTTTTTAAGGGAAGCCTTTTCTTCCATTTGAGGCCAGGATCTGAAGTTTTTAATACAATAGCATTGTTCCTTTCTAATGTTCTCTCACCTCAAGGCTGGATCATGGTCTTGAGGCTCTTTTGTCAAAGGGTAACACAGGTCAGCTCCTTCCTCAAACTAACCACTGCCACCTCATGTTTATATTTAACAAGAAGCACACATGACTTCCAAGACATGGTGTTAATATAACAATATAAAACATATAAACCAGGCACAGTGGTGCACGCCTGTAATCCCAGCATTTGGGGAGGCAGAAGGAGGCAAATCTCTGTGAGTTCAAGGCCAGCCTGCGTGTCCAGGACAGCCAAAGCTACACAGAAAAACCCTGTCTCAAAACAAACAACAACCCCCCCCAAAAAACACAAAACATATAATTTTAAAAGTCCCACAGTCTTTAAACACTTTAAAATTCAAAGTCTCTTTTAAAATACACAAAGTTTTAAAAACTGAGTTTCTGAAAAATAAAAATTAAGTTATTACATTTTTACTCCAAGAGGGAAGAAGCAGGGTACAGTATAAGTCAGATCTCACAGCTCTGTGTCTGGCATCTGGGACTCACTCATGATCTTCGGTACGCTGGATGGCTTGGGTAGCGCGACCTCTCTGGCTCCACCATCCCCAGCTCACACAGCTTATCGTGCAGGCTCAGGCTGGCTCTGTACCACACTTGCTGCTGTCCTTGATAGTCACCCCATATTTCTGGCATCTCCAGGATGCTGGGCTCTCCACTGCAGTTGAGGCTTCTCCTTTACCAGTGGCCTCTTGACCTCTCTTCAGCATCTTCAACCTGCTACGTGGTGCCCAGCCTCACCTGTTCTCCATGACCCTTTCAACACTGAAGCTGTTACGCTGCCAAAACCAGTGCCGAGTGGAAGATTCTTACACATTAGCAAGTCTGGTTGCCAGCTTGAGGTGCAGCCTTCCCTGTCCCACCAGACCTCAGAGGAAACACTTTCCAGAGATTTCACTTCAACGATGCTGGCTTCCTTAATTACAGCATTCGTTGTTCCAGTAAAGCAAAGGTTTCCCTCCCACAGGTTCTTGATTTAAATATCACTAACAGCCCGATAGCCTTTTGTTTCTTGTGAAACTTTACAAGATAGGCCTCCTTCCCCTGCATTTTTTCAACATCATCTTCCAAGTTCCCATATCAGCTCACTAACTTTCCAGCACTCAACAGGTGTTCAGTTCAAAGTTCCCAAATCCTCCTATAATAATGTGATCATGTCCATCATAGCAAGACCCACTCTTTGGTACCAATTTCTGTCCCAGTTTGCTTCTCTGTTGTTGTCATGAAACATCGGTCAAAAGCGGTTTGAGGATAAAAGAGTTTATTTCAGCTTACACTCCCACATCACCATCCATCATTGAGGGAAACTAAGTCAGGAACTCAAAGCAGGAACCTGGAGGCAGGAACCAAGGCGGAGACCATGGAGGAGTCTCTGTTGGCTTGTTTCCTCGAGCTTGCTGGGTTACTTTTCTTGGACAGCCCAGGCTCACCTGCCAGAGATGGCACTGTCCATCATGGTTTGGACTTCCCATATCAATCATTACTCAAGAGAATACCCCACAGATATGCCAGCAGACCAGGTTCATCAAGGCAGTTCATCCGTTGACGTTTCTCTTCCCAGGTGACTCAAAGCTTGTGTCAAGTTGACCCAAACCAGTGTAATTCTCAAATTAACAAACTCACTAACTAAATGGAACTAGACCTTTCTCTGGGATAAAAATATTTTTTTTTCAAATGCCTATACTTTTATTTAAGCTTAACTCAATTAGGGAAACAGTTATTAAAGTGATGTTTAGAAATAAACACGTATATAATTAGAAATATATGCAAGCATGTATGTAATACAGCATATGTACTCAAAGCACTTATGCTCTTGGATGTATGCTAGAAACATAAGCCCATGTCATATACCCCATACATGTACAAGAAGCATATACAAGCCACTAAGAAGGGCAGAGACAGCTCAAGCCCTTAGAAATGGGAGACAGAGAAGGCCTTGGAGAAGATATTGTCTGAGCTGTATTTAGGAAATTAATGTCAGGTACCCAGAGCAGAAGAGTTCCTCTAGAAGGGCATAATTTTCAAAGTCACAGGCATAGCTGCTAAGTGAGCCAGTGGGTAGAGATATGACAGAATCACGGAGGCGAAATCTACCAAAGTCTACAGTCTGTAGCCTTGACATTTGCTCTGACTCATCTGTTGATGCACTCTTCTTGTGGTGTTCTAGTGAGGCCTTAATATGACCATGTTTTTCAGCGTTGGAACATAGCACATCTGTGCACACGAGTGGAAATCCAATGGTAGTTTGACGCAGTTCCCATGACAGCACCAGGGTAAGCTGTTTATTCACTTGACTTTCCGCAAATCTCCATTGCCACATCCCTGTGGGGCGCTTTGCCACGATCCCAGTGAGGAGGCTATAATTCTGTACTTGAGTAAAATAATGTTTTGACCTGCTTTTTAGATGGTGCAGATCCATAACATGTACCAGCCCGCCTGGTCATTAGAGCACATAACAGCTAATGTGCATAGATGCAGCGATAACCCCCCACGAACTTGTGCCTCCCGATGGGTGCTGTGGTGTTGGGTCCTCCTAAAATAAGATGCGGGCCACCAGACCCTACAACCTAGAGTGTAGAGCAGCAACGAGTGGTTCCTCAAAATTCCAGTGGCTTCTGCATTTATGATCATGTGACCCTTGTATTCATCTGTAGCGAGTCTAGCTATGCTGCTTGAGAGACTGCATGAAAAGATTTAAGACGCAGGGGGGCTGACGCAGGGGGGCTGTCGGGAGCCGTGTCTTGACACTTCACGGAGTAACACAGGCATGGCCATCCCAGTCTCCCATCTAAGCCTGGCTGTCTCTTGGTCCTCCGAAAGACTAGAGTTTGCAGCGAAACCACCCTAGACTTTCCTGCTAAAACTACCATGTGACTGCGAGGAAACACTAGGGGCATACAGGTCCCACAGGCGGACAGAAAGGGAAAGAGGCCGTAACTAAACGGGATGGCATACTTCCAGCTTCTTAACTTCATCCAAGACGGGGGGGGGGGGGGGGGGAGGGGAGGGGAGGGGAGGGATTCCAGCTGACCTGCCCAGAGGTGTCCTAGGCAGGCTCTGGACACGAGTTGTGAGTCAGGCAGCTCACTCTTCTGTTTCTAAACTGAGCAATCCAAAAGATTTGTCCCAGGCCACACTAAAACATTGAAAAATCCAGCCCTCCAGGGGAAAAGGACTTAAATTTCCAAATCCCCTCCCCACTTGTTGGCAATCTCTCTCTCTCTCTGTGTGTGTGTCTACGCGCGTACGCGCATGTGCCTGTGAGCGTGTGCTCTTGTGCTTGTGAGAAACTTCGATTGCTCACGGTGATTGTAATCTCTCTCCAGCCTCTCCTTAATCAGCAGAGAAAACTAACCCAACCCAGGACCCCTAGATCGTAGCATTCTAGGAGGCGTGTCCTCCGGGATTTCCTCTGAGAATCACTGACTCATTAAGGTCAGTGTATACCAAATCAAACCGTGAAAGGCAGAGAGAAAGTCACCATTGACTTGACCAGGGCCTTTCCTTTGATCCTAAAATAGAAAAACAAAAAAACAAAAAGCAAAACCCTCTTCGCCAAGATTAGTGTGGTGGAACTCCCTGTCTGGTAATTTTGTTTCTCCCTTTTCTCTGATAAAAAGAATTCCCAGTGGAAGATTTTACCCACAATGCTTTGTGTTAGAGACGAACGTTTCCCCCCGCCCCCCTCCCCCCACCCGCCCCATTCCCCTCCCCAGATAGTTCTGGCCAGGATTACTCGCTGGCACCACCCCTAGGAATGAAGAAGCTCTCTTACTTGACTCCAGGGGGACTCCATGAACTTTACTCCTAGTGAGATGTAAATCTTCACCTTTATCCTGTTAATTATAGTCTTCTCTAACTGGCAGCAGGGTTCTGTCAGACCCGTATCTTCCCTCCCTGTGCTTATTTCACTTATCTAAATCAGAATGGGGCCATTAGCAAAGCGCTTAAAATTGTACAAGAGCTCTTTAAGCAGATTAAGTTTTTTGGTAGTTTAAATGCTGTGTGCCACCCCTACCAAAGGCTTGTCAATAAAGATTAACTAGCTCCCCCTGCTGGCCTGACTTGAAAAGAATGCGGGGAAACGCCTTGTGGGACCTAAGTGGCTCATCTAGAGACTGTCTTCCCGAGAAGGATCTTTGTGGTGCCCTCTACTGGTTTTCATAACAAGGAGGAGCCTCCTAGGAAACCAAACCTGTCTCTATTGCCTGAGACAGAAGGTAACTTTCTTTAGAGATATTTGGACAGCCAGCAGTGGCTTGGAAGCAGACGGGATCATTGTTTTCTCTTTGTGTGTCTAAATTCTGCCCTTTCCTTGTAATCTTTTGTGAGCCCCTGCCAAAGAAGAACCGGGCATGCAAACAGGCAGATCCGTGGCCAGAGGAGCTCCTCCCTGCTTTCTTTCGCCGCAGACCTCACACACCTTCCCCGTTTCTCTTGGCTAGCTGGGAACTTCCAGAATTTGCGGGAGACCATCACCTTCATTTGGGCGAATTATTTGTTCAGGTCATTGTTTGAGATGCACTAAGGTCCCACTTCCCTCTGCCTGAGATGAGCGATTGCTTTAGCATATATCAAAAACAAGAGTACCTGACACCGTTATATGATTTCCTGGAAAAGGCAGAAAGTTCTCTCTTAGATAACAGACTATTCTCAGTTCGGTCCACCTGTTATGGATAAAGCCAGGAGAAAGCTGAGATATTTTCTGGAATGGAGGCATAAAAAAATCTCTAGTGTACAAACAAAAATAACAGGGACCAGCACCACAAATGTGGGTGAGCTTGAATCATTGCCACTCTGTCCCAGGGGACTCTAAAGAGCTCATGATGATTGCCCCTATCATAGGTCAGAGCTGCATTTATGGATTTAGGGCTGAGGGATAAGAGGAGGGTTAGGTGACCCTCCATTTCTCTCTGCCAATTGTATTTTCACGTCACAGGTGGGGGAGAGAGTCCTCCAAGATTTCTCTACTGGTTTACCTCCTGGACAGGAGCAAGGTAAACGCCCAAGTGCTTAGAAACAAGATCTTGATCTTTCTTTATCAGTGCTTGACCTGGCTACTCGAGGGAATGATGAAAAATAGTCCTTGGAAGAAACTCTCAATTCTAATACCATCTTTGAATTAGACTCATTTTGTTGGTGGAAAGTTCTCTGAAATCACCTCTGTACATCTTCTCCTCACCTCAGACAGCATCCAGAACTTGCCAAAAACTGCAGGACATATCATACATAACTGCTATACACCCCAAGCCAGGGGAGAATGATATGCAAAGGGGACAAAAAGTCTCACTCAAGAAAATCCTGGTAGTAAAGAAAAAGCCTCCAGAAACCTATCTTGATCTCTGGGGGGTCAAGGCCCCTGGTACTCTGCATATACTTGCCCCTACTTCTTTTCTAATGAGAAAGAGGAACTATCCTTCTCCCCAACCCTTGGGAGGGATGTTTCCTCTTAAGAAGATGCCAGGGGGAGAAAACAGTCATAAATGTCCACATTTCCTTTTCCCTAGCAGAACTGAATGACATTAGGAGAGAAATTTGGGAGATGCATTGAGAACAGTGGAGCTCAACCTTCCTAGATACAGTTCCTCATGTTGTGGTGGGCCCCAACCACAGCGTTACTTTTGCTGTTACTTTGTAACTGTCATTTATCTATTGTTATGGATGGTAATGAAAGTATTTGTGTTTTGCATTGGTCTCTTAGGAGACCCTGTGAAAGGGTCTGTCAGCCCACAAAGCAGCTGTAACCCACAGGTTGAGAACTCTGATCTGGACCAACATGTTCAATCATCTGAATCATCCGCTAAGCCAGACACATGAATTGGCCTGGAGAGAAGTTAGCACAAACCCTGAGCCCTTTAGCAAAGAGGAGAATACTGGATTGAGCTGTCTGAGGGCTAAAGATTTTCTCACTTTTCAGAGAGCCATTCCCTTCCCAAGTCCCCACTGGAACCCAATCAATGACCAGGAGAATGGAAGAAGGCAAATTTCCTCCACTGTGTCAGTAGGGGCTCAGGAAGGCTAAGGTAAAAAGTCTTACCTACTCCCAGCTATACCATAGACTCCGGAAGAGAAGGAGGCTCTCATACAGTTTGTCCAGGCTGTGCTTTTATAACTGGGACCAGGAAAAATAAATGAAAAAGGACAAGTGTCATGGAGAATTAATGGCTACGGAGATCCAACCTGATAAGGGTTTCCTCACAAGGAGCAGAGCCAAAACCTAGGAGTTCATTGCCCTGTGGATGGGAGGATAATTTCTATTGGAATTGCCCTCAGAAACTGGTTCTTCCCTTGAGACCCTGCTGTGTTTACAAGGGAAATCATCAGAAGAATTGATGACCCCAGAACCAATCAGGTCTCACACCATCAAGCTCTCCGCCTACATGCCAGAAGAGGGCTTATAGATGGTTATGAGCCATCATGTGGTCGCTGGGAATTGAATTCAGGATCTCTGGAAGAGCAAGCAGTGCTCTTAACCACTGAGCCGTTTCAAAGCACACTATGCTGTCCACAACGATAAGTCCCGGGCCTCCCTTGCTGACTCTCATTGGGTCCGTTAATCTAGAGAGCCCTGGATAATTTTGACTGTAGAGGACTATAAGGTGAACTTTATGATTGATTTGGGGGCACTGTCATCTCCCCCTTGTCCCAGATTCCAAAGAACCACAGCCATTCAGGGCAAATTGGGGCAGCAGCTAAAATGTAACTTTACTCACTTTAAAATGTATTTGCTCATTCCTAGAGAAACTTCCACTTCTATTATTCTTTTTAAATAGTTCCCATGTCCCTTTGTTGAGGAAAAACCTCTTATCAAGCTCAAAGTCAAAATGCTTCTCCCTCCACAGCAGCGCTATTGCTTATCTCTAATAAAAAAGCACTGTCAAGGCCTTTATATGGACAAACGGCAACATGATAGGGAGGTCTTAAAGAGACAGTCCAGGAGTCATATACCTTGAAGACTATCTATTTCCCGCATCAAAAACAAGTTCTGCTATTCTAGTCAGACGGGCTATTTCCCATTTCAAGGACTAAAACAAGAGTCATCGAATGAATGCTGTAGTCCAGACAACAGTCCTGTTCTTGGTGCTAGCGAAGGCTTCAACAAATGAAGGTTAGTCCAAGACCTCAGTCTGACTAACGGCACAGTGACCCCACTCCATCTAGCACTTCCTAGTCTTTGTGCTCTCCTCACTCAGATTCCCCCTAATGCAGTCTTAAAGATGCTTCTTTTGTAGTCTGCTCCATCGAGACATTCTTCTGTTTGGTTTTCAAGACCCTTCCTGTAGTAGAGTAGGACGAGGACAAGTCTCTTGGACTGTCCTTTCACAGGGTTTAGAGATGCCCCCATTTATTTGGCTGAGCTCCACCTCAAGATTGGATGGGATGGACTCACCGGTCGGTCATTCCTATTCAATACGGAGATGATATCCTCCTAAGTGGACCAACAGAAGAAATCATTTCCCGAGGACAAACAGAATTCTTCCTTAATTTCCTGGCTGGCAGGGGCTGCCGCATATCTTAGCAACAAACAAACAAACAAACAAACAAACAAACAAAAACAAAAAACAAAACAAAACAAAACAACCCAGATAGGCAAAACCAAGGTTACTTGCTTGAGCCTTGTCTTGCCAAAAGGGACCAGAGCCTTCGGGCTGCAAGAGTCAGGTCCATTTTGGCCTTGTGGCTCCCTCAAACCCTTCGACAGATGAAGGCATTTTTAGCAGTTACAGGCTATTGTATCGTTTGGACCTCTGCTTAGGGCGACATTCTCTGTGTCGAGTGTTTATGGAAGTTCAGGCTCAGAGACTCACTACTAAGGTTAAAAGGAATCCGGAGTCCAAATAAACTTTCCCAAGACTTAAAATGTGTGGTAAAAGCCCCTGCCTTGGGCTGGCCCACCCAGTCTACATTCCCCATGTCTGTATGTTCCTGAAAGATAGGGCAGTGAGTAATTCACACGTGTTTCCCCACAGCCTGTCGGACGGAAGCCCAACGAAGGAATTCGAACAGGTAGCAAAGGGATGGCCCGGATGTCGCTGAGGCTAGACTCGGATCCCTGAGGCTCAAAGGTTTACGCTTAGGCGCCCTCTCATGGTCCATACACTCTATGACATAGAGGGCGTTCTAAATTCAAAGGCAAATTCATGGCTGGCTGACAGCAGGCTCCCTAAGTATCAGGGCTTTCTCTCAAGACCAGAATCCAGTTACTTATCAGACACAACGGGAAGGGAAGGAAGCCTCACTGCTTCCGGGAGAGGGCTTCATGGGGAGCTATCCATCCCATACCGATCCTCCAGATCAGAAAACCCTGGTCTGGTCCTTTATATGGATGGAGACTGTAAGAGAAGGAATTCGACATGTAGGGATACACAATAGGCACTCACTTTTATGTTCTTACATCAGAAACAATACCTGAAAACTCCAGTGCCCAGCTAGCAGAGCCGATCGCTCCCACTCAAGCTCTGGAACTATCCCAAGAAACAAGAGTCAGAATCTATACAGAACCTGCATACAGCGTCCCCATCCTCCACACCCATGGGGCCATAATGGAAGGAAGAGACCTTCTCGCTGCAGCCAGGACTCCACAAAACACTCCCAAGAAATTCCGAGGCTCCCAGATGCAGTCCCTTTGCTCCCTCAAGTGGCTGCAATCTACTATCCTGGACACCAGATGGGGATGACCCAGTGGCAAAGGGAAAAACAATAGTTAATTCTGAAACCAAGAGGACTTCCCTGGTATGCACAGAGCGCCTCATTCTCTGGGAGGAAACTTTGCTGCCTCCCATGAAACCTGAATATTCTTCAGAGCAGGGGTTCTCAACTTGTGGGTTGCGACCTCTTGGGAGTCGAGTGACATATCAGGTATCCTGCATATCAGATATTAACATTATGATTTGTAACAGCAGCAAAATTACAGTTATGAAGTAGCAACAAAAATAATTTTATGGTTGAGGGTCACCACAGCATGAGGAACTGTATTAAAGGGTCGCAGCAGCAGGAAGGCTGAGAACCGCTGCTTTTGAGGGAATGGCCTTTGCCTCTGAGATCAGATGCCACACAACTCCTGAGGATGGAGGTAATACCTAATGACCAACTGTCATTACCAAAGACCCCACCATGGGAACTCTGAAAATTCCTGTATCAGATGTGTCACTTGGATCAGAAGAACACACTTATCCTGGCAAAAAGAATGTCCACAGCACAGAGCTCAAAAGAAACCATCTAACCAGTGGTACAAGGACATACTAGAAAAATCAGTCCCCTTTAATAGGTATCTCTAGTCCCCAAGGACTCACAGGCAGGTCAGTTATCCTGGACTGGCAGCGGGATTTCACACACATGCCCAGTGGACCCAGTTTCAAATATCTGATAGTCCTGGTGACACCTCTACTGGATGGATAGAGGCTTTCCTGTGTGAAACATAAAGACCCATAGAAGTGACTAGGGGGTTTCTCTCTGAAATAATTTTCTTATTTGGATTACCTAAAAGTGTTCATAGTGACAATGGGGCTGCCTTCAAAGCCAAAATTACTGAGGGTGTGACTAAAGCATGGACATCTACATTGTGCCCAGTGACCCCAGTCCTCCAGAAGGTTCGAAAGGCTAGTGATCTGTTAAAGATACACCTAAAGAAACTAATTCAAGGAACCCCATCTCTGTGGGTTCCACTATTGCCCCTAGTGCAGATCAGACTTAGAAATATGCTTGATCCTCAAGGTCTCATGATTTTCAAAACCCACATGGCTGACCTTCCTACACACGACTTTGTACCAGACCCCAAAATAGTCCAATTTGTGACTCACATCCCCCAACTGACAACATTTCAACAGATTTTGTCAGGGCTTCAGTCAGGGCTTCCAGGGGAAGAACAAAAAGGACTTCCCATGATCTGTCCTGAGGATTTAGTGCCAGCCTTGCCTACCCACAGGATGAAACCCACCAAACTGTGTCAACCTGTCTACTGCAACTGGCTCACCTGAGTTCCGGCAGACTCTCAGGAAACTGCCAACTCCAGCTGCACCTGTGAGGACTTCAGGTGGCTTCTCAAACACTAGCATTCTGCAAAACTAAATGAGACCAGTTGGCTGGGCCATTGCAGTTTTCAGTCTCTGCCGTAGGTAAAGCCTTCGGTTACCAAGCATGCAACAGCATTCTCAGTGGTACAACTCCCCTCAATAACCTCTTGTGGTTCTCAAAGAACCTTTTCTAATCCAGTCCCTTTCCCCATTCCTAGGCCCAGAATCCTGATTTCTTTGAGCCAAGCTACAGGGAATGAACTGATGGAAGCGATGCTTGTGGCATCAATGATTCCTGTAGCATCACTGATCCCATTGCTACTGGGGCATGTATTCCAATACCAGTCCCTAATGAGAGATACATACAGGTTTTCAGCCTCACTCCTCATTCATAACTGCTTATGTGTGTGTGTGTGTGTGTTTGTGTGTGTGTATGTGTGTGTATATGTGTGTTTGTATGTGTGTATGTGTGTTTGGTTTGTGTGTTTGTGTGTGTGTGTGTGTTTGTGTGTATGTTGCCCTGTAATGGAAAAGGACCACTCTAGACCTTTACAAAGAATCCTTCTCAGGAATACTCTTCTACCTTGGCCTTGACACTAACAAAACCACTCCATTCATTCCCTTTCTGGATGGAACCTATTTTAAAGACCAAAATTGTCAGGCCCCTGTCTGTGTTACTGCCAGAACAATGAATGCTCATGGACAGGGATGGCTAACTGGCTGTAATCTGTAAATCCAGCCAGGAACCTGATAGTTATGTAAGGTTCACTGCAATGCAGAACACTGTCCTTAGAGTTCCCTGCCCTGCAGGGACACTCATGGAAGGACCCTAATAAACAACCCCACTTGCTAGGAGTGACTTGGTGGACTTCCAGGCTCCCAAGACCAACTTTACTTAGTGACTAGATGGGCCCACCAGCCATCTGGAACTAGCCTACCTCATGGGCTGTACAAATGTAGAAAAGGCCTCTCCATCTAAGACAGGAGACTGTCACCGGCCAGCAGTGACACCTGAATACCACCTGAGAGAGGGCTGGGAGAGAGAAAGACAGGGCGACACAGGGAAGGACACCAAGTCTATATGCTGATCAAAGTGTCGATTTAATGGATGTCAGGTTAACACTTAAGGAGGCAAAAAAGTACAAGCAGTTTCTCACGTAGGAGCTTTATTTGGTCAAAATGTAGGAGAGCTCACTCAAGGTTACACAGAGCTTGCTGTCTGGTTATTATGGTTGCACAGAGTTTCTCAGGGTCAGAGCAGTCCACTGTAGGACCACCAAGGTCAGTTTATGAGAGACTGGACTTTGGAAAATATCCAAATGGCCGAATTCCACTGTCCAGATGCCATTAACTCCAAATTTGCCATTAACTCCAAAAAAGGCTGCCACAGGAGATACAGTTGGCTTATTGTTTCAAGAGTAATGGAGGGGCTAAATATCCTGACTAACAAAAACGCAAGATTAAAGGATTGGATAGTGCCCACAGAAAAGCTCTTCCAGTAATATGCCTCCACACAACCTGAGAAAGAACATGTGCCCAGGCTCAACAAGGTACCCTAATTCAAATAGGATCTGAATTGGCCCACCGTCCTAAATACTGAAGCTAAGTCTAGCAATGTTCTCACCACCTACAGTCCATCCCTCTTCTCTCTGTAAATGACCTTGCATTACTGTAATGAGACATCCTATGGCCTGATCACCAATGTTCTATGACTGGACAGGCAATCATCAAACTCACAGGGTGAGGAGAAATTATTCAAAGTACCTATAGTATGCCCACTGGACATCCATGAGTAAACATATAGACCAAAATCCAGTGGGATTACAATTCCCTCCAGACAATAAATTATAAATGGTATCTGGCTCTGCCCTAAAGAAGAATGGGATTCAGATTTCACACAGTACGGACCTTGGTGTCCCAGCAAGAATTATATTTGCCATATGGGAAGCAGCATGTATTATTGGGAGGTATAGGCTAATGATGCTGTCGCTCTCACTGACCAACCTTCCCTCTCCCCCGCAAGACTCTGGTGCACAGTTCAGCCAATTAGTCAATTACATTTCACATTATTAAACAAGACATATCAACCATGATGTTGGAGACCTCTCCCTGTTAATCTTATCTCTTGATGTTTGCCATAGGGTTGTGAGAAAAGAGATCCAACAGCTGGCTTCTGAACTGAGACTGGCTGATGAGAGGTTCCTCCAGCTCCTGGGACACACCAATGGCCTTCTTTTCAATGAACAGCTTACAGTGGAGGATGGTGGCAAAGATATCAGCAGCCTCGTTGATTCCTGTAAGAAAACGTGGAGAGGGTTCTAGGGTGGTTTTCTTGCTTGTTCTCTTTCTCTAACAAAGGAAAAATGGCTCCAACTGTCTTTTCATTTTTCTTTTTTTCAAACCATGCTCTTAGTTTTGATATAACAGATTATAACAATCTCACTTTATATGTGATACAGGTGTTACCTTACTAGTGTCGTACACAGTAAGGGGACATGACACCATCAGGTGGTTGTCCTTCTCTCTGTCATCTACCAAGTTCAGCCTCGACTTGTTACATAACCCTCTTCTGAAGCATTATGACTGCTGTTTGTCTCCGTGTTGTTTGCTCATTTTGTCAGCAGAAAACAGCCAGAAATACTGTTGTGACAATCCCTAAATAACAGTTAAAGTACTGGGTGGAGTGTGAGGGAAACGATGTAGGAGCCAGACACCAAGTTGTTGGATAGGGATGAGGCCATAAATAAACCACTGAATGGCAAACTTCTAGCTTCTTAACCACTGGGGACAAAGACCTGATGGGTTTTCTTTTCTTCTGGTGGGCGCCCCCTTCTGCCTGACTTGGTTGGACATGTCCTAGCCAGGTCCTGAACATGACTGCTCACAGCCCCCTTTATTTTTTATTTTTATTTTTTTGGTCTATGCTGACCAGTCCAAGACTAAGGTAAGGGGACCTGTCCCAGGCTACCAAAATTATCCAAAATGCCCATCCCCTGAGGGAGGGATGAATTTCAATTTCAAAATCCCCCTAGAAACTTGTGTGGAGTCTGTCTCTTTGTGGTGTTTGTGTGCTTTCCTAAGCTTTTAATTATGCTTGCTCGCATTTCCTGACTGTGATTTACTTCCTGCCTTTTAAATCTTTAATGGACAGAGAAAACAAAACTGACCCATGACCCTTCGATGGTAGCAACTGTAGCCTCAGAAAGGGAAATCAATAGGAGAAAAAAGCAAATAAACCACCACTCAGATAAACACTTACAAATCCAAAGGTGCATAAGTAAAGTAAAAGAGCAGTAATTATGTCACTGGGTTTGGGATGGCTCATTCCACAGCAATAGGCTTTTGAGAGCAAAATACAATTTTGACCTTTGCAGCAAGACTGAGGCAATAGAAATATCTATGTTTCAGGCACGTATGAGCTTACCTTTCTTTTACTACATCCAAGTGACCTCATGATGTAGACATTGTATGTGATATAAGTGACCCCTAGTAGAAAGAATGTCAGTTTTTAGCTCCCATGTGGCTTTCCACGTGAAATGAAGTAACAGCTTCATTTCATAGCCCCTTTGTATCCAAGTGTGTTTAGATGACTCAGCTCTGTCCAGAGGGCTGAGCTCAGAGGCATCACAAGCAGATTTTAGATTTTTCCCTTCTCCCCTTCCAGTTGTCGTACATGGAGACAGATGGCAGCAGCCCAGGCAGCCACTGAAAACTGAGAAAGAACACATAGTAAGATCTTTATTACCAGAGCAAACCGGACAGAAGGAGCCCAGCTCCCTGGCGATGGCGGAGTCACATTCCTGGACCATTCATCTTCAGTTTTTGTGAAAGACACACGAAAGTCCTAGTTTCTGTGTTCCAGAGTGAAGCTGTTATTCTGTTGCTCACAGTCCTACCTAATCCTAAGGTACAGACTGCTTTAGGAAGACAGATCTGAAGTCTGTAACTGTTGTCCCTCTCGTCTAACTCAGATCATACTCCTACACACCTCTTACATAGTCACTTGTACATCCTAACAGACATGTTAAGTTGTGTGTAAAATTACACCCCTAATGTCAATGACCTTGAATTTAACTTTCCACTTTCTTCCTCACTGTAGCAAATGGGAACTCTGTCTTATCAGCTACTTGAGTTAACTCTTCCATGCCGTACTCCATGCCATGCTTGTTCGTCTTTCTCTGCAGCCTCTGCAAATCTTGTTGAATTTATCAAGCACTTACAGTTAAAACATTTCCATCACCACTAACTTTAGTCTAGGTGCCTTAGCTCTCATTTTGATAATTACATCCTCCTCCCTCTCCCTCCCCCTGTGCGGTTAATGTGAATCTTTTAAAATATGTTACTTAATATCCATAATTTCTCCCTAAAACTTCCCATAGCTTCTTATCTCAACTCAGAGTTAATTCAAAAATTGTCCTCTTTTTCTCAGTCCCTATATAATATCACCTGTGCTGTGCCCCTGACCTCACCTGCTGCTTTGCTGGCCTTCATCATTTTTATCAACTGCATGGACACTTTTTTCCTTATCCATCTCTGCCACAACTATAGGTTTTAAGATCTGCTGTTGTGAAGCCTGGGAGACCCTTTGTTCCAGATATTCATGTCACGCCCTATCCATTTTTAGATTCTATTGCTAAAGTGAGACCCTCTCTGGCTGTCGTATAGACAGTCACCCGCTCTTTCTCAAGGGACTTTTGTTCCACCACTTTGTACAGAGCAGGCACTCCTGCCACCGTATCACCATTATCCATTTAACTTTTCCTATGGTGTAAATCAACACCTGACATATGACATTGTCATGATTCTTTCCATCCCTTGAGCCAGACTGTAAGACCATGCCAACCTTATGTTTGTTTTATTTATTATTTCATCTGCAGATCCTCGGAGGATACCCTGACATAATGACTGCAGAGCCGTTATTCGTGAAGTGGATAAAGTGTTCACTACAAACCTATATAGACAATCTTAAATGAGACGTAAAGAAGACTCCAACGTGAAGGAAGTAGCTCCAGCCCCTTAAACTGAATCATACGTCTTAATGATCTGGCCTGTGAGTTAAAAATCCCCAGTGGGCAAAGGCCTTGGCTGTGGCTCCCCTGGCTCACACTATTTCTTAGGATTTCTACTGCTGTGATGAAACACCTTGACCAAAAGTAGCTTGGGGAGGAAAGAGTTTATTTCATCCTACATTTTAAATATTCCATCATCCAGGTACGTTAGGCAGGAGTTTAGGCAGAGAAGGAACCTAGGGATAGGAACTTGTGCAGAGGCCACGAGGAACACCGCTGAGCCTGCCACCTCACACCATCCAGGACCACCTGTTCAGGGGTGGCACCACCCCAAGGGAGCTGAGCTCTCCTCCAGCAGTCACCAGTCAAGAAAATGTATTACAAGCTTGTCCACAGACCAATCAGGTGGCACAGTTTTTTTTTAACAAAATCACCCCAGCTTGTGTGAAGTTGACATAAAGTTAGCCGCACAGTACCAGTTGGCAATGAAAAAAGAGGCAATAGTTCACGTCATATAGTTATATTTGAAGCTTGCGCTTAGATGTGGCATAAATGATACACGGAACAGCCAACCTTAAAATCCCATGAATGGAGTCATTAAATGCAACCATGAGACTTGCTTTGTTGAGAAAAACTCAGGCTGAATTATTTTTTTTTGACAAAACACTGACTTTCTTTATTTCTTTTTATTAGGAAATGAAGTTATTTTCATATGATATATTCTGATTATGGCTTCTCTTTCCTCATTTCCCAGGTCTTCCCCACCTCCCCTCCCTTCTAATTCTATGCATTTTTTCTCTCTCTTAAGAAAAACAAATAGGAAAATTAAAAAAACAAACAAGGATAAAACAAACAAACAAACAAACAACACCCTCCCCCCCAAAAACTTTAAAAATAAAAGCAGCATGAGAGATTCGTACAAGCACAGAGACACACAAAACCCATAAAAACTCAAAATCACAAGCGGTAATATTTGAGGGAAAAGACCAGTAAGTATTAAAAAAATGCCCAAACAAAGCAATACAAGGCAAAAGAATTCCCCCCAAATACCTCTGAGTTCATTTTGTGATGGCCATGTCCTGCTGGACTTGAGGTCTTCCCTTAACTATGATTTGTATAACCCACTGAGACGCCCTTGGAGGGGTTCATTTTCCTCTGTGAGTGACTGTTAATTGGAGATGGCTTCTGGATTGAGGATGGGATCTTGAGAAGACTGGCCTTCAATTTCTGATACATAAATTCATGTTATATGAGGGACTGTGGATGGGGGCATCTTTATCAGTAGCAGTGTCACCCAAAGGCAAACATTTCTAGTGCGGTTATAAGTAACGAGGGGAGCCGAGTGAGGCTGTGTGTGCCTGTCATCCCAACGCTAGGAAGCAGGCTGAACTTTTAAGATACAAAAATACTAATTGTTATGTGTGGTGAGACCCTGCTGGCATTAGGAATTACAGAATGTAAGTAAGTTCCATGCTAAGAAAGACTTATTGTATCCTGTTTGTGAATCCCTTTACAATGGCTTTTTGCCAGTTGCAAATTTAACTTAAAAATTCTTTCATTCCTGAGTTCATTACTTTGGAACTTTGGCAGAATCAAGGATTTTTTTTTTTTTTGACATTTTATTATCTAGGTCACTATTGAAAAAGTGCGGGAAACATATATTTTAAGCCATTTCTATATGACTGATAATGCCTAATAAAGATAAATATTACATAAAAAAAGAAAAAGTGAGAGAAAAGATATGATGCAGATCCTATGAATATGCATCCTGCTTTTGTTTGGTATGTTTAGTTTTAGTTCCCATGGATCACAGAGTCTCTGTCAAAGTCCAAACCAATGACCTTTTTTTCTCTATGCACAGCTCTGAGCCCAACCCCATGGGACATTCAGAAGGAGGTAGTCTGTGGTCTCTGTCTCCAGCAAACATGAAAATTACCACTTTGTTATCTCATGACAGTGGGGTTACAGTTGTGTTTATTTATTTTTCTCTGTATTTATTAAAATTTCCACAAGGGATATAAATTATTTTGCAATATAAAAAAGTTATTTTTAAAAATGAGAAATCTTGAACTCATTTGGCCTTCCTTAAAAAAATATAAACCGGAACTGCATCCACCAGTGTCTATAACTGGATCGCTGCTGGTAATGGTATGGTTTATAAATCCCTGAAAATGCCAAAGAATGAAAACTGAGCCACAGTCTTAAAAGGTTACTAAACACAGATGCTTCTCTTTGCAAGCAGACCCTCCTCCCCTGGTTCACCACAACAAGAGTCAATCCATTAGCAGTTGTTTTCATATACATCAATTGTGTTATGAAGTGATATAAATCTAAGTCCTTTCACCTTTGCCATATTCCTTCCTTAAACTCCTACTGTCTGTTGAAGTCTATGATCTCAGTTTCCAAGCTTCTTCCCTAAAAGGCAAGAACTTGAGAGTTTGCACAATATAAGAAAAGGACAGCTTCAGATGAGTTAATAGTACCTGCAACCCCCCAATGAGGGCTGGCTCTACCCTCTGTCCATGTGAAGTGCAGGGTCCGCTCTACTGAATATTGTAGCTGATGAAGGACGTGGCCAGTCCTTCCACTCTCATGACTGTGGGGCCAACTCTCCTGCCTGCAGGTTGACCAGCTCAGATTTCTCTCATGCTCATACCCAGGGCTTTGAGTTGGCTCACACCAACATCTACTCCATTGATGAACTGTTGGAGTTCGTGAAGAGGCCAGTTCTACAGATCCCAGTCCTACAGATCCAAAGTTACAGGATCTCCATGACACAGGGCAATAACAGGCTATCTGAGAGGAGTCCCAGTGAGGTTCCAGTATTGACAGGGTAACAGAAGACAGAGGTCTCATACCAGACCAAGGAATCATTGCAATGAACAATTGCAAGCAAAGAAGTGTGGGCAAAAGAGTATACGGTAGGACCCACTGTGACCTACTACAGCTTTCACAATGAGATATTTTTTTTTCTCTGTTGGGGGAGAGGTTGCCAGGGTGGAGAGCAGGTAAGTGTGGAGAGGTAGAAGAGTGGGATTGGAGTGCAAAGAACCAATAAAAATGTTAAAAAAAAAATCCTGCCTAAACCGACTTGGTAGTCTATAAATTTTTCATCTCTTTTCATCATTATTTGTTAAAATAATGAAGTTTTTAAAATAATGCTGATGGGAACGTCAGCAAGGATATTTGTCTCTTCATGTTAGAAGACTAACTTCAGCAATGGAAATAAAATTTAATCATGAAAAATACTACACTATTTTCACAATAACAACAATAACCCAAGTGTTATATAGTCCAATTATAGCATATAAAAGGCTCTGAGTTCAATCCAAGAACCTGAAAAAAGAAATAATAGATAATGTTCATTCCCAAATTGTTGGAGAAACACAGGATTGGAAGGACAAATACTTTCTGTCTAAAAAAATATTTTTATTGAATTTTGGCTGCAATAGAAAAAAGTCATAGAGGAAGAGAAGACCTCCCTAACCACAGACTCATCTAGAGGCTCAACTTAAAGACCATAAAGAAATAAGAATTCAAGCCAAACCATAATTATTTAAATAGGCTTGGCACCTGACAGTTATTTGAGAATTTCTTCTTCTTGAGAATCTTTCTTCTCTAACAAAGTAAACAGTAAGACTTTATTCTTACTCAGGGGGAGGCAAGTCATTAGGAGAAAGTAATGACCAACAATGCAAGTGCATCATCCAGTTTGAAAGAGCATCCAATCTCCTGGCTTTGTCATACTAATGTGCCAACTATGCCATCATGGTTCAGTTATACCACTCCTTGAACATATACCCAAAAGAGTCCACTTCAACATGCTGCAGGACACTTCCATATCCGTGCTTGTTGCTGTACTATTCACAAGTGCTAAGATTGAGGCCCGTCTTAGATGTCTGTTAAGAGACGCACGAATAAAGAACATGTCTATCTACCCATCTGTCCATCTATACAACACTTCTGTGTGTGCCATGAAAGCAGGAGACTTGTGTGCTGGGAGAGGAATAGGAGAACACAAGGAACAATGATATAGATGTATAAAAATGTCATGGTGACACCTCTTCCTTAGCAAACCAAATTAAAAAGAAAACACACAATTACAAGGAATAGAGTAGTTGGGGAGTGAGTGGGAAGGAATAAATAGCAGGCTAAGACAGCTGAACCATGAAAGAGATATGTTGAGCATTTCTGCTGAAGAATTTTGAGCAAGGCAGTTTGTCTTTCCAAAATCTCCATGTGGAGTGAAATAATAAGGCTAATTATCTCATATTCTTACTGGGAAAGAATGAATATACTATTTTGGTCTGGAGAGAAAGATAAACACACTCAAGAAGTTTTAGGGAATAAATAAACAGTATCAGAATGGTTAATAAAAAAAACAACTTCAAGAGAGCATCACAAAACAACAAAATGACATGGTCCCCAAATAACTCTTAATATTAACTGTCTCAGTTCCTCACTAAAGAGACATAGACTGTCAGATTCGATTAGCAAACAGGATATGCTGTTTTGTTTCCTCCAAGAAACACACCTCACCATCAACAGTAGGCAACATCTTGGGTAAAAGGATGAAAAAATATTCCAAGCACTAAAAAACAACAAAAAAAGTGAGTATAACCATTATAATATCTGATAATATAGCTAGTAAAACAAATTTCAAACCCAAAGCTGGCCAGAAGATATGAGGAAGACACTCCATATTCATTAAAGAAACAATCCACTAAGAGTATATTACAGTTCTCCACAGTGCTTAGCCATGGAGCCATCTCTTCAGCTCTATGGGTTTATGATCTAAAAAAAAAAATATTTCATTTAAGTTTATTTATATCCCAAGGGTGCTCCCTCCCTTCCTCCCAGTATTCCTCCTCTTCCTTCCCCTTTCTACTCTCTCTTTCCACCTAGAAAAGGAAAGGCCCCCCCACCCCACATCAACTCTCCCCAGCATATCAAGTCACATCAGGACTGAGCATATCCTCATCCACTGAGGCCCGGTAAGGCAGCCCTGCCAGGGAGAAGCGATCCAAAAGCAGGAAATAGGGTCCATGTTAGAAACAGCCCCCCCCCAATCTTCCACTCACCAGGTGACCTACATGAAGACCACGCAGTCCATAGGCCCCATATGTGCATGGGGCCCAGGAACAGACCATGCATGCTCCTTAGTTGATGTCCCAGTCTCTGTAAGCCCCCGTGGGTCTGGGTTACTTTTCTCTGTTGGTCTTCTTGTGGGTTCCTGTCTCCTCCAGGTCCTTCCATTTTTCCTTCAACACTTCCATAACATCCCCAGAACTCCACCCCATGCTTGGCTGCAAGTCCCAGCATCAGTCCCTATGATCCGCTGCTGGCTGGAGCCTCCCAGAAGACAGTCATGTCAGGCTCCTGTCTGCAAGCATAGCAGAGCATCATTAATAGTTTCAGGGGCTGGCTTGGGTGGGTCTCAGGTTGGGCCAATCATTGGTTGGATATTCCCGCAATCTATGTTCTCTGTTTCCTCTTTATTCCTGCACTTCTTGTAATTTTTGAATCAAAGGCTTTATGGGTGGGTTGTTGTTCCCCTTCTTCCACTAGTCCTGTCTGCCTAGGAGATGGTCACTTCAGTCCCATGTCCACTCCTGTTAGTAGTCACAGCTAGATTCACACCTGTGTCCTCCCAGGAGCCTTCCCTGTCTCAGTCCTCCAGCTTGACAAAGAGATGCCTCCCTCACCCCAGTTTCCCTTCTTGTTCCCAGCCCTCCCACCTCCCACACTCATTCTTCCCACATCTGATCCTCACTATTATTTCCCTCCCAATTCCATCTCCTGCCCAGTTTCCTCTCTTCATCCACTTCTACTGTCTGTTCTATTTCCCCTTCTAAGTGACATTCTGACACCCTCCCTTGGGCTCTCCTTTTTACTTAGCTTCTTTGGGTCTGTGGACCGTAGTATGGTTATCCTATACTATAGGTCTAATATCTGCTTATAAGTGAGTACATACCATGTATATCTTTCTGGGTCTGGGTACCTCATCAGGATGATATTTGCTAATTCCATTCATTTGCCTGCATTTTTTATGATTTCCTTATTTTTAATAGCTGAGTGGCATTCCATTGTGTAAATGTACCACAACTTCTTTATCCATTCTTCAGTCAAGGGATGTCTCTAGGTTGTTTCCAGTTTCTGGCTATTACATATAAAGCCACCATGAACATAATTGAGCAAACATCCTTGTATGGCAGAGCATCTTTTGGATATATGCCCAGGAGTAGTATGGCTGGGTCTTGAAGATATGGCTATTCCCAATTTTTTTGAGAAAGCACCAGATTGATTTAAAGAGAGGTGTTACAAGTATGCATTCTCACTAGCAATACAGAAGGGTTTCCATTTCTCCACATCTTTGCCAGCATGTGTTGTCACTTAAGTTTTTGATGTTAGCCATTCTGATTGGTGTTAGGTGGAATCTTAGAGTCATTTTGGTTTGCATTTTTCTGATGACTAAGGACATAACATTTCTTTAGGTGCTTCTCAGCCATTAGAGATTTCTCTGTTATGAATTCTCGGTTTAGCTATGTACCCCATTATTTAATTGGATTATTTGATTTGTTGGTGTTTAAGTTATTAAGTTCTCTATATATTTTGGATTTTAGCCCTCTGTCTGATATAGGGTTGGTGAAGATCTTTCCTCTATCTGTAGGCTGCCATTTTGTTGTTTTGATAATGTCCTTTGACTTAGAGAAGCATTTCAGTTTCACAAGATCCCATTTATTGATTGTTGATCTCAGAGCCTGTGCTGTTGGTGTTCTGTTCAGGAAACTGTCTCCTTTGCCAGTGAGTTCGAGACTTTTCCCATTTTGCCTTCTAATATGTTTACAGTCTTTGGTTTTATGTCAAAGTCTTTGATCCACTTGAACTTGAGTTTTGTGCAGGGTGATAAATATAAGTATATTTGCATTTTTCTATCTGCAGACATCCAGTTAGACCAGAACCACTTGTAGAAGATACTTTCTTTTTTTCTATTGTATAGTTTTGGCTTCTTTGTTGAAAATCCAGTGCCCATGGGAATGTGGGTTTATTTCTGGGTCTTCAGTTTGGTTCCATTGATCAACCTGTCTGTTTCTATGCCAATACCATGCAGTTTTTATTACTATTGTGCTAACACCCATGCCAGTGTCGCCATAGTAGCATGTGCTACAGGGCGGGAGACACGCTGTCTTCGGAAATTCGCTCCCTGGAAGGTCCCTGGCAGGTTCATCCCGCTTGGAAAAGAGACGTATTCTGAGATTTCTGTGCTTTTCGGGCGCGGTCTTGGGAATGGAGTTTTGAATTCTTTGATCTTTCTCTGTGACTCCTGAAACAGCACAACTAATTTTATAAAGAAATTTGTTATTCGTAGATTATTAAAGGCTTTAATAAAAATAAAATTTAAAAGAAATAAGTTTAAGAAAAGTAATGAATTAGATTTAGTATTAATAGGCATTAAGAAAAATAATAGGCGCCTTCTTAAGAAATAATAGCATGAGAGGTGCAGCTGGGGGGAGTTTCCCCTCCCTTCAGTGCCTTGTTCCTAGGGAAGATCGTCAATCTTAAGCAGGACATATGGGAGGATGGTTAACAAAGGTGTAATTAGATTTTGATACAGAGAAAGATTTTGGCAGGCATCTGACTTAGCGCTTGACTTTCCTCTTCACTGGTTAGCAATAATGAAACTACATTTGAGGTTTCTTTTTCTTTGTTTACTCTGATCAAAAAGTTTTTAGGCCAAGATTTCTTGTGGGCACTGCTTTATGTTTGACTACATTTTGAGTTAAAATGTAAACTATGTATTCTTGGTTAAAGTCTGAATGTTCTGGGAAGTAGGCCAACTTTAAGGTGCCTTTTGTGAAATCATTATAAAAATACTAGCTTGATTTCAGTAAAGTGCAGCAGAGTCAAAACCATCAAGGTGTCTCTGTCAATTCATCGCCAAATCCGTGTCTTCCTGTCCAAAGCCTTGTTCTCCCAAGGACGATGGGAGCTGGACTGGGCCGGTCCGTGGCACTATTGTTCTGCACTATACCTGAGATCAGGTATGTTAATACCACCAGAAGTTCTTTTATTGTGCAGGATTGTTTTCGCTATCCTGCATCTTTTATTTTTCCATATGAAGTTAATGGTTGCAATTGTGCTGAAATTTTGATGGGAATTGCATTGTATCTGTAGATGGCTTTTGGCAGGTGGGCCACTTTTACTATGTTAATCATACAGATCCACTAGCATGGGAGGTCTTTCCATCTTTTAAAATCTTCACTTTCTTTCTTCAAAGTCTTGAAGTTCTTGTCATATAGGTCTTTCACTTGCTTGCACCAACATATTTTATATTATTTGTGGCTACTGTGAAGGGTATTGTTTCACTAATTTCTTTCTCAGCCCTTTTGTTACTTGTGTAAAGGAGGGCCACTGACTTTTTTGAGTTAATTTTGCGTCCAGACACTTTGCTGAGGGTGTTTATCAGCCCTTTGACCTTTTCCTTTCCAATTTGTACTCCCTTGGTCTCCTTTACTTGTCTTATTGCTCTAGCTAGGACTCCAAGTACTATACTGAAGGGATATGGAGAGAGTGGGCGGCCTTGCCTTGTCCCTGGTGTTAGTGGGATTGCTTTACGTTTTCTTCTAACTTGATGTTGACTATTGGCTCGCTGTGAGTCACCTTTATTGTGTTTAGGTATGAGCCTTGTATTCCCGATCTCTCCAAGATTTTAAACATGAAGGGGTGTTGGATTTTGTCAGAGGCATTTTCAGCATCTAATGAGATGATCATGTGTTTGTTTTTTTTTTTCTTTTCAGTTTGTTTTTATGGTGGATTACATTGATGGATTTTCATAAGGTGAATCATCTCTGCATTCCTGGGATGAAGCCTACTTGATCATGGTGGATGATTTTTTTTTTTTTTTTGATGTGTTCCGGGATTCAGTTTGCAAGTATTTTATTGAGTTTTTTTGCATCAATAAGGAAGAGTGGTCTGAAATTCTCTTTCATTGTTGAGTCTTTGTGTGGTTTAGGTTTCAGGGTGACTGTGGGCTCATAGAATGAATTTGACAATGTTCCTTCTGTTTCTATTTTGTGGAAAAGTTTGAGTAGTATTGCTATTAGTTCTCTGAAAGTCTGGTAGAATTCTGTGATAAAAATCATCTGGCCCAGAGCTTCTCTCTCTCTCTCTCTCTCTCTCTCTCTCTCTCTCTCTCTCTCTTCTCGGTTGGTAAGCTTTGGGTGACCACTTCTATTTCCTTAGGGGTTATAGATCTATTTAAATAGTTAAACTGATCTTTATTTAATTTTGATATGTGGTATCTATCAAGAAAACCATCCATTTCATTTAGATTTTCCAATTTTGTCACATATAGGTTTTTGAAGTATGATGTAATGATTCTTTGGATTTCCTCAGTATCCGTCATTATATATGCCTTTTCATTTCTGATCTTATTAACCTGGACACTCTCTAGCTGTCTTTTAGTTAGTTTGACTAAGGATTTGTCTATCTTGTTTATTTTCTCAAAGAACCAGCTCATGGTTTTGTTGATTCTTTGTATTGTTCTCTTTGTTTCTAGGTTATTGATTTCAGCCCTGGGTTTGATTATTTCCTGCTTCTTGGGTGTGTTTGCCTTCTTTTTTTTTGTAGAGTTTTTAGGCGAGCTGTTGCTAGTATTAGCTCTCTTTACTTTCTTTATGAAGGCACTTAGTGCTATGAACCTTCCTCCTAGAACTGCTTTCATTGTGTCCCATAAGTCTGGGTATGTTGTGCCTTCATTTTTATTGAAGTTTAGGAAATCTTTAATTTCTTTCTTCCCTGACCCAGTGGTCATGGAGTAGAGGGTTGTTCAGTTTCCATGAGTTTGTAGGCAATCTGCTGTTGAAGTCTAGCTTTAATCTACGGTGGTCTGATAGACTACAAGGTGTTATTTTGATTTTATTGTATTTGTTGAGGCTTGCTTTGCATCCGAGTATGTGGTCAATTTTGGAGAAGGTTCCATGAGGTGCTGAAAAGAAGGTATATTCTTTTGTGTTTGGATGGAATGTTCTGTAGATATCTATTTGGTCCAATTGACTCATAACTTTGGTTTTGTTATTTCTCTGTTTAGTTTCTGCCTAGATGATCTGTCCATTAGTGAGAAAGGTGTGTTGATGTCTCCTACTATTAATGTGTGGGGTCTGATGTGTGATTTAAGCTTGGGTTTATAATTTTTTTAAATAAGATTTTGCTGGAGTTTTTTTCTCTTAATTCTGTTAGTATATAAATTATTTTCACCCAAGAAAACACACACATGTATACACACACACACATACACACTCATACATGCACAAAAGTTACAGAATGGCTATGAAGAGTAAGGGGCTACAGTAGAGTTCATGAGAAGCAAGGAAACTGAAAAAACATAAATAGAGACTACATTGACAAGGTAATGACCTCAACCTAAACACAGAAATTCAGAAAATACAGCTCTGCCTGCTGGCCTTCTCCAGGCAGCAGGATTAGAGGTTAGCTCCTAGAGTGAGTAAAGCAAAGGGCAGGATCTGGCTCCCACAAGTGAACGTGTGCATGGTTGAAATAGACATTTCCAGACAGGTAAACGGGATGAGCAGACAGGTCATGTAGGTGGTGTTTACGGTGAGGACGAAGCTAAGTGAGGCCCTGTGTTCTCTGCTGGCCATCTCTCGACTACACACCCTGTGGTCGGGTCGGGTAGGTGGATGAGAACCATTGCCATCCTGGTGCTACTATCTGCCTCTAAATGTATGCAGTCCAGCAGAGGAGTTATACTCTTTCCTCCATCTGAAGCATCTGAGTTCTCAGGCCTATTTTCCTGATCGGATTTGAATACTTCCATGTGACTCCACCGTCTCAAGTCATCTGATAAATTTCCAGGGTACCTCCCTTTCTCCTCCCAGGAATAAGCAGTTTCTAGTCTATGGTGCATGGGTGGTGACAGGTGGTGACATTTACATGCCCACCAAGGAAAAAAGTCATCCTAGGATGTTCAGAATGGAGTAAAAAGCTGCTTATGAGATGAGTTTTCTCAGGGAGACACACATTTTGAAAACCTGCTGTTTTGCACAATCTGGAGTAAGTTAGGCCAGCACAGGCTGGTCTCAGCCACAGCAAGTTTGAATATTGCTCTCCATACAGCCCCATACACCGACTGTGACTACACCAAGTGTGAATAATGTTTTCCGTACAGGCCCAGCCTGCATTTGGACTTCTTATTTGCATTACATAAGATCGGTATAAAAGGACTCATTTGTGCTGAAGGGGTAGTCTGTTAGGTTTGAAAACAAAATTATACATCTATCAGGACAACAGTTTATTTTAATACAGATATTAAGATTATAAAATAATTGAAGTAGGTAGTTGTTGGTAAAAAGGAAGCACACAGTGGCCAGAGATGGCCAGCTGGGACTCTGTATTCCCCACTATTTGGCAATTTCACTCAGATAACCTTCATATATGTATGTATTTTAGGAAGTTTCTACTGTATTAAGTTTCTATATTACTCCTCAAATGATCCTTAATTTCAGCTGTCTCTCCCTGTATTCCTTCTCAGTCTTTCCCTTCCTTCTTTCATCCTATTTCACCTCTCCCATCCATCCATCCATCCATCCATCCATCCATCCATCCATCCATCCATCCACATAATTATATATCCTATTTACTTTTCCTAAAGAGATCTGTTTGTTCTCTCTAATCCCTTACTCAATACCTGCCCTCTGTGGTTCTATGGATTGTAGCTTGGTTATCATTGACTTAAAAGCTAATCTCCAGTTTGACAAGAACATTATATACATGTAATGATATGATAATTGTGGCTTTCCCCTGGGGCCTATGACTGCCTTACCCATAGGTTTTTCTGTAAGTTTCCAGTATCAAATGTGAACTTTCTCCCTGTGAAGCAGGCTTTATGTCCAAACAGGAAGTTGGTTTAGTCATAACCACTTTTACCACTATTGCATCTTGAAGCATGCTGGATCCACAGCTGAGTTTGACTTTTGGGCTTAATCCTCCCTAGCCTCCTTAGTAGCAACTTCTGGCAGTAAGGGAGCGAACACAAAGGGAGGAGGACATTCAGGGCCAGTTCTAACTTTATTTTTCCAAGTCCTGCAACCAACGTGTTTAATATTTTCAGCAATAGAGGCTTATCATTCAGTTCTAGAATACAACCAACAACCATGGCAATAGCCTTTACATTTTGGGAGTCTCAAGGGCCTCCTTGAGGGAGATACCTGAGCCCTGGCACTGGGAGTTTCAATTAACAACTTTAACTCTTCAGGGAGCATTTGTTTCTCCTGCATGATGTCCTTGCTTACTGTCTGTGAACAGATATTTTTTTTACCCTTGCACTTTTAGCTTTGCTCAGGTTTCTCTAATTGCGCTCTAAGTCTGTAAAACATTTAAAAGTTAGCATTGTGATATTTGTGCACAATGAACCTTTTTTCCCCTCCAGCGTTTGGGCAAAACAACAATGAAACCCTGAACCACCATCCCATTTTCACATAGCTCTCTTCCTTCCTACGCTCTAGTTCTTCCTATGGTTTCAAGTTCTTAGATTTCAGGAAGGACCTCTCATACCAGCCTTAACTTGTACTGTCTTTTTCTTTTGGCCTAGCCGTCTCCTCCACAAGATCATTTCATTTATCTAATTCACTTGGTAATCAGAGAATAACACAGAGGATGTTTTGTTAATTAACCGTTTTCAGGGCATCTTAATACTCACATTGTGAACCCCACTTACCATGAAGAGGTTAGAAATATAAACAAACTTCCACATTAATTAAAATATAATTTGAAAGGATATAATAATAAGGTTACTAAGAAATATTAAGCTACATAAAAATAAGAAGTTAGGCTTGGAGGTTCTGCCTCAATATTACTCAAGGATGACTTTGAGATAGGTGTTGAGTTAAAGGTTTTTTTTCTACTCCCACTCTAGCTCCCAAATAATGAGATGGAGAATTGTTACATTCATTAATAAGCATTAAAACACTATAGCTGGGCAGATTCTTATCTATTCAAACCTGTTTATGCTAGCCTGCTCTACTTCCCAGTTACCTGTACTCTAGTCTTGCCCTGGCCACTCTTGATCCACCTTTGTCTTCATGGCAACTCCCTCATGGCCCAGGAACCTTCTCTCTCTCTCTTTCTCTCTCTCTCCTCCACCTGGGACATCCCACTGAAATTGCCTTGACTCTCCTGTCCATTGTAGGCTGTTCAGCTTTTTGTTGACCAATCAGAGATGATGGAGAAAAATTTTTACATAACACTGAAACAGGAGGCTAGGCAATAGTAATGATAGTACCAGAATATTTTAGCATTTAGCTCGCTTCTGGTTCAGCAGCTTACAATTGAATATACAGAATCTCACCTTAATACAATAGGAACGAAGGTCATCTCTACAGATAGGTACTTCAATAACTGGTTTCTTCTAGTCTCAGCAAACTGCGGTGGGCTTCCCACCACCAGCTCAGGCCAGGGTCCTGTGCCACGCTGTGGTCCCCACAGCAACAGCGAGCGTTGCTACTTCCACTTTCACAAGCTGACCTTTTGGGCGCCCGAAGGGGTTGTGTTATCAAGTTTTTCTGTGTAGTAGAATTGTGTCTATAGATGTGCTAGCCAGTACACAAAAAGACTAGAATGTGAAGTTCAAGTGGGAATTCAGGAAGTCAGGTCAAGCAGACTGTGAAGAAAAATTGTTCGATGCACATGTGGGAGATGATCAGACTTGAAATGCCACTGGAGCAGCCATTGACATCTTCAGGATTTTCCCATGGGAATATCTGTAAGCAGTGTCTCCCACAGGATTGATCTAGTGGCCAGTGCTAGCCAATGGAGAGTATCTGAAATGTATTTGAATGTGGAACACACTTTCAGACTCCTTTCAACCCCTTTTCATCCTCCTCTTCTGATACTCAGCTCCTTTTATTACCATCTCCTTCAAGAAGCAAAAAGGACAGAATTTATCAAAAACAAGTAGAACTACTAAAACTCTAAGGAATTAATTGAAACATTGTGGTATTTCAAAAGATCTTCAGAAATGGCAGGTGTTAATACTTAGTCAACACAGAACCATGGACCAGAATAGTTCTGGTCCCGCAAGCAGTTTCTTTGTCTTGACTTACTTTTCTAAGTGCCAAAAGGTTAAGTAGGTTATTTGTCAAGACTCTAGCTAAGCTCTAAGGTTCATAGTCTTTAAGTCCTTTTGTTACTACTATTGCCAGTAATACCACCCATCCGGAGAGTCTTTAGAAGATAGCATATTTTAATTAAGAAAAAGTTTAGCTGAAAATTTATTGTCAAAAGTATTTATGTTTTGAAGATAAAAGAAAAACTTCACTCATATAAAAGCCACTGTAGTGCTCACGTCTTGCTATCCATCTGTTTGTATTGTTCTTTAAGGACCAATAATTGACAGTTGAAAACTACATTTAAGGTAATATCTACATTTAAAATAAAACAACATTTAAAGTAAAACTACATTTAAAGTAATATTATAATATCACTCCTAGGTGATATTATAATTTCATCAAATTCCTGCAAAGATACCAGGAGCATCAACAAAAGTCAGGTTTGCTTTAATACATTAAAAATTTTAAAGACAAGCGATACAGTCTAAACCATCATTTTGATTGAACCATTAAATTAGTAACATTGTAGCATGGTCATACCAGTTTATAATATAGCTTGTAATGTTATATACTGAAACACAATACACAACTTTCCTAGTACTTTTACCTGTGATGACTTCCTCCCCCCAATAAGTCACTTCACACAATTTCAGGAAGATGTAACCTAAAAGCCCCTCAAGTTATTCCTTTTCAGGGCATCGAGCTTCTTTGTGCCCCATAGGACAGTCACAGGCATCTACCCTAAAATATATATATAAAATTGTCTTAGAGAATCCAAGAGATTGGAACTTCCTCTTCTGCTCAGATTTGATGATTGATGGGCCAAGTAATAAAAAGTTCATTCACTCCTGACAGTCCCTTGGTGAAATACGAATATTCTTTTTTCTGAATATCTTTGCTTAAATTTCCATCACATTAGGTTGTGAAACAACAGTTTCTCTCCAGAAATCAGGGATGATGATTGTTGGAATCAAGCAAGGAAACAAAGTTAACAGAAAAGCATGGTGCTGAGTTAGTCACCACTGTGAATGACTGGAACTCCATCTACAGGATCCAGGAAATGTAAGAAATATGTCTGAGGTTTTCTATCCAGGGAAAGTGTTAGGAAAGCATTTCTTTATCATCATCCATCATTCATAATTCAAAAGTCGTCTTATGAGAGATTGCTTTCTATCCAGAGAAAGAGTTAGGGAAGCATTTACTTAATATCACCCGCCCTTCACAGTTAAAACAACTGCTCAGCAATTTTGCCCCTCTAGGATGTTCATGCCCAAGTCCAGGGTAGGTGCTTGTGAGAGTCCTAAAGAAGCTCTAGGCCAAGAGACAGGATAACTTGTAGATAACTTAGGTTTTACCTTCCTAAAGTTGAAGACCATGTGGTATTTACGACTAAAAACATGGTAAGTAAGAATTAAGCCGAGAAGTCCTGAAATGTTATAGAAAAGGGACAAGCTCATAGGAAAACATTGCATGCCCTCTCATAAGCCAGCCTCCAACTAAACATCACATGTCCTCTCATAAGACAGCTTCTAGAAAAACATCACATGACCCAACTGAGTCTTCAAAGAAACCAGAAACTTCCACTTCAAGGACGCTTTACCTATGTGCTACCCAGACATTTAAAAATCAGCAACTAAATCCAGTCTAGAAAAGTGTCCCATTCAAGATGGCAGCCAGAAAAATCCAAATAATTGATCCAAAATATTTTACTAGCACAAATTACAGTCCTTCCCGAAGCTATATTGTTCAGAACCTAGTGAGATTTATCATTTTCTCCTTCCCTTTCTTAATAATTCTAGGATTAAGGAACCTTTGATCAACTTATCCTTTAACTGACCTAGAAAGCTTACATAAAATATTACTAGAATTTTCCCCAAAGAATTAATTGCCATGCTTATTAGACTTTGCTTCCTACAGCTGCTCATCAGCCATTATCACTGCAAATGAGAGCATCAAAAATTGTCACAATGGATCCCCTCTGATCCTGCTAGCAAGCTAGAATACCCTTTCAGAGTAATCAAAATCAACCACTGCCAGCAGGTATAATAACGCTATAGTTTCTTCACTGCGGGCTAGTGCAGAATTTTGCAGTGTTGTGGTAATTTTAAAATTACATGCTAATAATGTTTATTATTTGCCCTGTAATTGTCGTGGTAGCATTATCTAATCTACTATCATAATCAGTAAAGACACAGGTTCTAGATTTGCTTTATTTCACCTTGCGCCGGGCAGATACCTATTATGTTACCTTGTTACCTCCCAGCCCCATCCCATGCCATCTGCTTTAACCATTCCTATCTGGACCACTTCCATCCATAATCCCCAAACACTTGCTTATATGTTCATTTGGGCTGTTCCCTTCCTCACCGTCCTCAGAGTCCTTCCTCCTGGCCCACATGATTCTTTTTCTATCCCACAGCAACTCTGATGTCTTCTCCTCCTTTTCCTGTGATCCTTCTCCAACCTGAAGCCAGTGCACCTAGGTTACACCTATCCCATCCACCTTGCCCAGGTGTGCTGGCGTTTTATTTGTCAACAGAGAGGCAAGTTTGCCTTGGGGAAGACAGCAATTAGCATTAAAAATAGATAGCACCAGACCAACCCCCTACGTTGAAGAAAAAGAACAGTGAAAAGGAATCCTCTCGCTGTGCCCCAGCTCAAGGGGAATAAACTGGTCCTCAGATAATTCAAAGTACAGACGTTAGTAGATTTCTGTAACCTAATCTAGGTGGGTACAGTTTTGTAAATAAAGTTTGATTGAAATGTTTTTGTGTGAATGTGCTTAGTATGTGTGTGCGTGTGCTCACATGCGTGCATAAAATCTGTAGTAGAGCCTATGCCACACAACCCTTCTTTCTAGACTTGTAGCTAATAGATCAATAAACCGTTTCTACAACGGGCCAGATAATAAATATGTTCCCTTTTATAGGCTACTGTAATCTCTCTTACAACCACTCAATTTTTCAGCTGTAATGAGAGTAGTCATGATGATTCAGCTCATGAATAAGCCCTCCTTATCATCTCACCCTCCTCCTTTTCATTTTGCTTTTCCTTCGCCTCTTCTTTTTTCATTTCTCTTCAATTAAATATAGCTTTGTTCTCTGTAAGGCTGAAAGCATATCTAGTTTGAATCCCAACTTCTCTGCTGAGCAACTGAGTGATCTTGGGGAAATTGCTTCCCCTCTCTGAACTTCAGTATATAATACTCACACAGTAGATTACTTTCTAGGAATAAAATTGGGTTGAAATGAGATACATTTGGCAGGATGCCTGGCTCAGAGGAGCTAAGTCTGTTAAGAGTCTTAATGGAAAGCATTGCAAGCCAATGTAGCTGGTTTAATCAGAACAGAAAATGATTAAGGGGTATTAACTAGGACAAAGAGACCGGAATGTTCCACTTGGAATCCATGCAGGTAACAACACTTAGCTTTGCTGCAGACTCACTCCAGCAAACATGCTGTAGCTACTCCTGGGAGACTTGAAACCCCAGGCCTGACACTGATGAAGGTGGCATGAGGGCTGTGTTTGCTATCACCAACAGAAAATGACATTTCTATAAAGGATCCATGCAGTGACTCTCTGGTTTTAGTGAGTAAGCTCTCTGGCTAAATAAAGAGCAGAAAGGCAACATTTTCAAACCAAATTCTTGTTGAGACTCACTTAGTTTCAAAAGCCCAGTTCAAATTTGTCTCATTTGTAAAGGAAACAAAAATGAATTTTAAGGCTTCTTCATTTGTCACGAGTGATTATTGACGCGAGAAAAATGAACAAACAAAACTTTTACAAATCAAGCAACACACACATGAAACTCCAAAATATACCACTTGAGACTGTTAGTTCAAATAATCAAAAGATTAATGTGAGTTTTAATGCAATTTTTTGCATGTGACGACTGAAGAAAAATAATTCCCCAATAATCACAAAGTGGTCTTATGAACAGCAAGAACAATCAGCAGATGTCTAACATAGTACATATAGATATTTATTTCATGTCTTATTCTCATGCTTTTATAAACCTTAATAGCCCTGTGCTTTGCTAATAGGATACCATTTTCCACATTGCAAGTTTTATTAATTGAAGGGTATAGAGATGCAGGCTTTGTCTTTGTTAGGGTTTCTATGGCTGCAATGAAACACCATGACCAAAAAGCAAGCTGGGGAGGAAAGGGTTTATTTGGCTTATACTTCCACTTTGCTATTCATCACCAAAAGAAGTCAGGGCAGGAATTAAAAAAGGGCAGGAGCCTGGAGGCAGGAGCTGATGCAGAGACTATGGAGGGGCACTGCTTACTGGCTTTCTCTTTATGGTTTACTCAGCCTGCTTCCTTACAGAATCCAAGACCAGCATACCAGGAATAGAACCACTCACAATGGTCAGGGCCTTCCCCGTCACTCACTAAGTAAGAAACTATCTTACAGCCAGATCTTATGAGGGCATCTTCTCAATTGAGGTTCCCTCCTCTCAGATGACTCTAGTTTGTTAAGTTGGCATTAAGACTAGCCATCATAGGCCTTCATATTTTTCAGCTTCATCTGTTGCAAAGAGAAGATATTTTCAGAAATAAACATCAGTTATATAGAAAAATCAAATTACACTGTAGGTGTCAATTCAGAAATATTATAGGGAATTACATCACTTGTTTCTCTTGCAAAAATGTCACAAACAAAAAGTTTAAAAATCAATGTTAATTTCCTACAGTATTGCCTCATAATGCTGTTTTCTCCATCACTGGTTTTATTTGAACTTTGGCTGATTTGTTAAGAAGCATGAATTAATGGGAATTCTACCTTGACTCTTCCTACTCAGGTGACAAGGCAATTTTCCTACCCCATAAATGTTGTTAAGTTAGTCAATATTTAAGAAAAGTATTTAACACATGAGAATTACATATACCAATTATTTACAAATTGCTCCCAAGATCATAAGCTCAAGATCAGCACACCAAGAGATACCAGATCATAGCCACCTGACTGTGGGCGAGGTGGAATCTGGAATTATACTTCCTTATTCTTTTGAAGAAAGAATTTATGTGAGGATCTGGGGAAGAAAGATCAACACAAACAAACTTTATATTAAAATGGCATAATAAAATCTATTACTTTGTATTCTAATAAAAAAACTGGACAAGAAATAAAAAGGACATTTTTTATTATTTGTAATGTTTAACACCAAATCTTTTAAGAAAGTTCTACCCATAATAGGTGTCACTTTTATATGCATTATGCAAAAATAGTTTTGGACATAAATATAATAAATATATGGCCGACAGATGATTGGAAAGAGTCATGGATGTTTGATTAGGTGAGAAGTGAGAGTAAAACACTTAAACTGAGAACAAAGCCAGCCAGCCTCTTGTTACACAGATAATAGGAACAATAGGTCTTCTGGGCACAGAGTGTGGAGTGGCCTCAGTTCTCTGGATTTTCTCTTTTCATTCCGGATCGGTAACAACAGACTACGTTGTGGACAGTAGAAGTGATGTAATGGGATCTGGCATCAGTTCTATGAATAAGTCTATAGATGATTGGGATAATTGGTCCTTCTCTTTCTTACAGATGAGCTCTTAGCAATTTTGGAAAAATAAGAATATTGAATAATTTAAGGCGTGGGATAACTTCCATTCCTAAATTTTAAAATGTCAATTCATTCTCTAATGGGAAAAGACAAACGTCTGTGTTTCATTTTAAAATTGTTGTTGTACCCCAGCAAGGTTGAAAATGTATTCCAACCTTTAGTAAACCTACTATGCACTTTCTACGATTTTGTACATTACTCTACCCCCAGTACAACTTAAACAAATATTCATTTCATCTGAAGTGTTTCAGTGTATGATAAAAATATTATTCCCACTTTTAAATGAAATCAATGCCGACTGATACAGTATATGAGACATATGATTAGCTTGACTGTGTAATCACAGACTCTGTGATAGAAAATTCAGATGAAAAGGTGATACAACTATTCTAAAGACTTATATCACCATGACAACTCTAAGAAGTTATAGGACCATAAGTTTATATTTTTTAGTATACATGAGTTAATAGAAAAGCATTACCTTCTGATTATTATGTTACTTTCATTGAAAATCAATATGATATAAAATATACTTTTTAATTCTCTTAGTAGTAAAATATGCTCAGGGCCCCTTTATCAAAACTGACCATACTATTGTGCATTCTAATGGCAAATGCTGCCTGGGAACTACCAGCTTCTCTTCTGGAAGGGAAGAGAGACTACTGTTTGTCCAGGCTGTCTCCTGTCATTCTTCTTCCATAAAGATGAACAAAAGTCAAGGTTGTGTTTTCCATACATTTACACTCTTGTATATGACTTTTATTATATTTGGTTTATTTCTCCATGCAATGACCATAACTCATTGATGGGCTTGATAGGTATGATAGCAAATGATTGTTTGGAAAAATAGAGAATATAAACAGAGGTGACACCAAATATGCCTTTCCTTTTTTAAATTGCATATGGCTTCCAAGGAAAACTTCCCTGGTTGTTTGGCCATGTTAGGCTCAACGTTGCAGTCCCTCGCTGATCTTCAGCACACCGAGACTGCTCACAGCACCTATTAGAAGAAAATAGTTACTTTCAAAGCTGTCTTTCATTTTAGGGTGACATTCTGAATTGTATCTTAAAGGGGCCATAGAAGAAGGAAGAGTAAAGCTAAAATTTAGATGAAAGAGAAGAAGAGTCCTTTGCTGTTAAAAAGACAAAACCACACACAGCTGTCTTCTTTCCATTAATTAATTTATTTAATTACCTTACAACCTAATCTCGGTCCCCTCCCTCCTCTCCTCCCAGTCGCACCCTCACACTCTTCCCCTCATTTTTTCTCCTCTTCTCTGAGAAGCAGAACTTCCCCTTCCCATGGATACCAATCCATCCTGGAACATCAATTTGCAGCAGGACTAAGCACAGCCTCTCCCATTGAGGTCAGACAAGGCAACCCAGCTAGGGGAAAGGAATCCAAAGGTGGGCAACAGAGTCAGAGATAGCCCCTACTCCCATTGTTAGTGGACCCACATGATGGCCACGCTGCACATCTTCTACACATGTGTAGGGGGCCTAAGCCCAGCCCATGCATGCTCTTCGGTGGGGTGGTGCAGGCTCTGTGAGCCCAGACAGGTCCAGGTTAGTTTACTCTGTAGGTCTTCTTGTGGTGTTCTTGATCCCTCTGGCTCCCTCAATCCTTCCTCCCATTCTTCCACAAGACTCCCTGAATTCTGTCTATTGTTTGGCTGTAGGTCTCTGCATTTGTTTCCATCAGCTGCTGGATGAAGCCTCTCAGAAGACAGTTATCCTAGGTTCGTGCTGCAAGCATAGCCGAGCATCATTAATATAGTATCAGGAGTTGGCTTTTTTCCATGGGGTGGGTCTCATGTTGGGCCAGTCATTGGTTGGCCATTCCATCAATCTCTGTTCCAACTTTATCTCTACACTTCTTGTAGGCAGGACAAATTTTGGGTCCAAGGTTTTATGGGGGTTAGTGTCCCCCTCTTGCCACTTTACACCTGGCTACAAGCTGTGGCAACTTGAGGCATCATATCCCCTGCTGCTAGGAGTCTTAGCTAGGGTCACCTTTATAGACTCCCAGGAGCCTCCCCTGTCCCAGAGCTGTCCCCTCACCGATTTCTGTTCTCTCCCCCTGTCCTTCCTCTCCCTGTATCTGGTCCCTACTCCTGTTCTCTTCCACCCCCTTTCTTGTACAGTTCCTTCTGTCTTTCTACTTCAGATGTCTATTTTATTTCCCCTTCTGAGTGAGAGTCAAGCATCCTCCTTTGGGCCCTCCTTGTTACTTAGCTTCTTTGAGTCTGTGGATTGTAGCATGGTTATCCTGTACTTTATGGCTGATATCTCTTGTAAGTACATACCTTGTGTGTCTTTCTAGGTCTGGGTTACCTCACTCAGGATTTTTTTCTAGTTTCATCCATTTGCTGGTAAATTGCATGATGTCTTTATTTTTAGTGATGAGTAGTATTTCATTATGTAAATATACTCCATTTTCTTTATCCATTCTTCTGTTGAGGGACATATGAATATGCCCTCAAATTGTTTCCAGTTTTTGGCTATTACAAGTAAAGCTGCTATGAGCATAGTTGAGCAAGTATCCTTGTGGTATGGTGGAACATCTTTTGGGTACATGCCCAGGAGTGGTATACCTGGGTCTTGAGGTAGATATATTCCCAATTTTTTGGGAAACCTCCAGATTGATTTCTACTGTATTTGTACACATTTGCACTCCCACTGGCAATGGAGGGGTGTTCCCTTTTCTCCACATCCTCTCCAGCATGTGTCTGTAGGTGTGTGAGTTTATTTCTGGGTCTTCAAATTGATTCTATTGATCAATCTGCCTGTTTAAATGCCAATACCATGTGAATGAAAAAGCCTTTGACAAGATCCAACACTCCTTCATGTTAAAAGTCTTGGATTGATTAGGGATACAAAGCTAAATCTAAACACAATAGAGGCAACATATAGGAAACCAATATCCAACATTAAATTAAATGAAGAGAAACTTTAAGTAATTCCACTAAAATCAGGAACACGACAAGGCTGCCTATATTCTCGGTATCCATTAAATATAGTACTTGGAGTTCTAGCTAGAACATGACAACTAAAGGAGAGCAAGGGGATATAAATTGGCAAGGAAGAAGTCTAAGTATTGTTATTCACAGATGATATGATGGTGAACACAAGTGATCCCCAAAATTCTACTAGAGAACTCCTACAGCTGATAAATACCTTCAGTAGCTGGGCACAAAATTAACAAAACAAAACAAACAACAACAACAAAACCCAGTAGCCCTCTTTTATACAAATGATAAACAGGCTGAGAAAGAAGTTAGGGAAACAACACCCATCACAATAGCCACAAATAATATATAAAATATTTTGATGTAACTCTAACCAAGCAAGTGAAAGACCTGAATGACAAGAACTTCAAGTCTTTGGAGAAGAAGATATCAGAAGATGGAAAGATCTTCCATGCTCATGGACTGGTAGAATTAACAGTAAAATTAGCTATCTTACCAAAAGCAATGAATCTACAGATTCAATGCAATTCCCATCAAAATTTCAACACAATTCTTTACAGACCTTGAAGAGCAATTCTCAACTTCACATGGAAAAAAAAAAAAACAACCCAGGATAGTGAAAATAATTCTGTGCAACAAAAGAACTTCTGGAGGTATCACCATCTCTTATTTCAAGTTGTACTACAAAGCAATAGTAATAAAAACTGCATGGTATTGGTATAAAAATAGATAAATTAATCAATGAAACAAATAAAAGATCCAAAAATAAATCCACACACCTACAGACACTTGATTTGTGACAAAGAAGCCAAAGTATACAGAGGAAAAAAAGAAAGCATCTTCAGCAAATGGTGAGTCTAATGGGGAGTCTACATGTAGAAAAATACAATTATACCCATATTTATTACCCTGTGAAAAACTCAAGTCCAATGGATCAAAGACATCAACATAAAACTGCATACACCAAGTATAACAGAAGAGAAAATGGAGAAGAACCTTGAACTCACTGGTAGAGGGGACAACTTCCTGAACAGAATACTAATAGTTCAGACACTAAGATTAACATTTAATGAATGGATCTTCATGGCATTGAAAAGCTTCTGTAAAGCAAAGAACACCATCAACAGGACAACGCTGTAGCCTACAGATTATGAAAACATCTTTACCAACCCTACATCTTATAGAGGGTTAATATCCAAAATATATAGCGAGCCTAAAAAGTTAAACCCCAGCAAACCAAACAATCCAATTAAAAATAGGGTACAGAGTTAAACTGAAAATTCTCAACAAAGGAATCTCTAATGACTGAGAAGCACTTAAAGAAATGTTCAGTGTCCTTAGTCATCAGGCAAATGAAAATTAAAATGACTCTGAGATTCCATCTTACATCTGTCTGAATGGTTAAGATCAAAAACTCAAGTGACAGCACCTGCTATTAAGGATGGGGAGAAAGGGGGACACTCCCTTATTGCTGGTAGGAGTGCAAATTTCTACAACCATTTTGGCAGATAGAGTAAAATCAGATCCATCTACATTAAAAACAAACAAACAAACAAACAAACAAACAAAAAAACACAAAAGCACAAAAACCCAACTGCTCCCCAGATATCTAACATGCACTTGAGCAAGCTTAAACTATTTGAACTCACCTGAAGCAGTGAATGTTCTTGTACTCTTGAGTAAAATGTATGTGAAGAAGTTGGCAGAGAGCTAAGCGTTTGACTCCATGCTAATCTTATTTAAGCAGATTATCAGGCTTTTTTTTTTTCTTCATAAATCACTTAAAATACTAGACTGGAATTCAAATGAACTTTGCAAATTTGAAACTTTTAGAGCTTGTTCAATCGTAGTTAAGACTGCCCTGAAGAAATAGTAGCTAATATTTCAATTTGCCACATGCCAATTAATTCCTCTGAGCTTGACATTCACATTTTGACTTTACAGTGTTATTATACCATGTAACAAATCCTAATTGCTCTCATTTTTTTTGGGCTAGTTTTCCTCATTTTCCTACTAGTTTTCTCCTTAATAAAATTAAGATGCCTGTAATATCTAACTAAGCCCAGAGAAGCTTGTCTCTGTATAGCTTCTCTGTCGGCACCCTGAAGGCTTTGGAAAGTGATACATCCATGGCGACAGCCTAGTCAGAAAGAATATTTGAATTTGATTCAGAAGATTATGTATATAATCCAGCCACTTGTTTCTGTGCATGTCACTCCCTGATTAAATCTCTATAAATCTGGGATATTTTGCTTAAAACTGTTGAAACTGGAAAATTTGGGGGATGGTTTAGCAGATAAATGCACTTGCTGCAGAAACCTGGTGACCCATTGTAGGTCTCCTAGCATCATGTGAAGGTGGAAGGTGAGAACTGACCCCACAAACTCGTCCCTGCCCTGCACACTTCTGCCATGGTATGGGTGGTAGACCACATTACCCACCACCACAAAGACAGACAAACAAACAAATATAAAAGTAAAAAATCTGGACCACTGAATGAAGTGGACCATATTGGGATGCGTGTACACAGACAGCAACTGCTTTTCTTGTATAGTCTGTAGGAGATGTATCATTATTTTCCACCATTTAAATACCATTTAAAAACCTTGCCTTAAATAGCTTAAAATTTTATATATTCATTAAAATTTGTGTAAGTGGACACGAGAGGCTTATTAGATGTGAGACTGCAGCTCAGTTCTGTAGAAAGTAGAGATGGGAAAGATTCATTCTAATTTTGTGTCAAGAAATTTGAGTTAGGTTGAAAGAGCCCATTTTTAGTGCACATTTGCCCATATGATTAGAAATGAAGAATGTAGTAGATAAGAAAATGGTATTAAAAATTAATAAAACATGACACTTTTTTTGTTGTTGCTCTTTGGTGTCAGCTGGAAGCTTTATTCACTTAAAATACTAGACTGGAATTTAGTATGCTATGCCCACTGTTGAAAGGTGGTATTCTAGAAAGGTACTTTGTTACATTTTAAATGACAGGTTGAGTTTTATTGCTTAACTTTACTGCCACTTGATACATAGTTTTTGATTGCTGAATTTGTGCTGGCAATTCATTCAGCACCTTTTGGAACATTAGGTGGGTTCATTTAGAATATAGACTGCTTGCTCAGTGGACCAGGGGAAGGGCATAGGGGGAGGAGACAAGGGAGGGGGTCACAGCAGGAATACAAATTGAATAAATTATAATTGTAATAATAAAAAATATAAAAACTATTAAATAATAAAATAATTAAAAAAGAAAAAGAAAGGGTTTATTCACTTGCCTGCTCATTTATTTTAAATTAATTCAAAATTAGCTGAAAATAGAAAGTAGGCTGCTTCTTTGTAATGAAAATTGAGGAGGAAAAAAATCAGTATACTCAGAAAAGGCAGCAGGTGTCCATTAATGTCTATTAACCCATGACTCAAAACTGGAATAAACACATAAGTCATAGTCATGGCTCTTTTGCCCTTAAAATGGCATATTTAAACTTGGTATAAAAGGTAAAGGGTTGAAGAAATGAAAGATTTTGATTAAAAAATTTCAGAAGGCATGTGCTACCTGCTGAAACCTGTCACAAGACTGAAAAGTATAAACACTTGGGTTAATGTGTTTGGAGACACAGTAGGCGGCAACTGTCTCTGCAAACCGCCTCTGCAACTCCACACTTGAGGGCAGTGTTCTGCAGCAAATCTGGAAAACGCTCAGGCAGGTTCAGCCCGATTTCCGATCTATTAGAAGACCAGGCTCCGTTTGAACGTTCACATTATTCTAATTAAGAGTCACCCATGCCTTGTCAAACTCTACAAATGTATTTAAAATGACCATCAAATTAAAAAGACAGTGAGATGAGGAGGCAAGCCTTAATGTAGACATAATAATGTTTGTTCAAATTTACCCGAGTTCCCAACTTATCCAAATAGGAGAGAATACAATTAACATGCAAAAGCCAAAGGAATGGCAGCAGCCAGTGTTTTCCTTGGGATTCTGAGCCGCTGTTGTTTGTGTTTACTAGTTCATAGGTGGAGGAAGAAAAGGTGGTTCAGACTATTTAGTATTCGCTGTAGGTCTTGGGATATAAATGTGTCAGAACAGAACTGAGATCTTTCAGTTCAGGGCTCTCTGAGAGGAAAAAAAAATAACAAGAAGATAAAATTGTCTAAGGTAATGTAAATATTTAACTGCAAATAAGTGAGCTTATCTTACCATATGTCTGTCTGTGTGTCTGTGTTTGTGTATGTGGGGGGAGGCGCAGACATTGAGCTAACTCACCCATATATTTATTTCTGGATACGATTGTTGGAACTATGCTACACAGCCATCCATATTTCTATCCCAAATGCTGCTCAAGATTGTAGATAATTAAATATTTGTAGTTACATCAAGGAACAGAATGAATAGCAGGCTTTCTAGTTAAAGTTTGTACATATGCACAGTTTTGGCATTTGTTAGTTTCAGATGGAATTGAGGCTGATGAAATTTATTCATCATTGTTACTTTGATGCATAGAGTAAGGCTTAAGTTCATCTGCCATCATCAGTCAACTACAGCCTTCTGGGGCCACTTTCTCAGGTGGGAAAAGGGCTCTGTAGGAATCTGTGCAGGAGAAGGCAAAGTGAATGTCCAGGGATTCACAGACCACTAGGAAAAGCTGCCGTAGCATTATAATGGGATTGTCCTTCAGAATAGCAGTCTTTTTTGTTTTCTACCAGTGTCACTTTGAACCTCGCTTGCTCATTTGTTGCTCATCAGTCATTTGTCTCACAAGACAAATATGCAGCAGAATGATACCAGCTATGCCAGGACTGAGAGTATAGAAAGCAGACAACCTTGATGGCTACAGTTTATGCACTGGCTGCTCTTGCAGAGGACCTAGGCTCAGTTTCCAATACCTACATGGCAGCTCACAACCATCAATAACTCCAGTTCCACAGGAGCTGACACCTTTTTTTGTGGGTGACAGGCAAGCACATAGTACATGAACATACAAGCAGGCAGAGCTCTCATACATACAGAACTAAGCAAATAAGTCTAAAAGTAATTTCATATGAAACAAGAAGAGGCATTATAAGAAAAAAGAAGCAGATGTACTTTCAAGTAGGAAAGGGTAAGAGGTTCAGAAACTCACAAAAGTAGTAATAAAATAGTACAAAAATGTTGAGTGTTAAGCAACAACAGACTAAAGAGAAGCCAAGTTGAATGCATCTTCAGCCACATGTCTCTGGAGCAAAGGGAAGGAAACCAGAAAAGTCATACAATAGATATGGCAGGTGGCAGTCCTGGTCTCACGCAAGCCCGCAGCAGGTCTCAGTGAGACCGCAATTCTTCCAGCCAATGTGCCCGTAGTTGCGTGGACTGCCGTCCTGTCATTCCATGTGACTTAGATTGCTGCACAGGGTTGAGTCTGGGAGTCATCTTGCGAGGCTATTGTTTAAAGATACCCTAAGGATATGAGAACAGGGAATGACTACAGGGAATAACAGTTTGGGAATCTGAATTTAATCTCTCATAGTCCTACAGTGAGAAACATTCCTAGGAGGCAGCTATGGGGAGGTGGAGGGTTGAATGCCAATAAATACAGGTGGTGGGAAACTTGCTTCAGGCAGTCAAGTACACAGGAAAGGGTAGTGTCACCCCCAGCAACCAGGAGCCAGTCTCATTAGTTGGGAATGGCTTTGAGGTTTGGTATCTCTAAGCTTGAGGTTAGCAGAGTGGAGCAACTTTTGGGACTACCTATCTGCCATTTCCTGGTGTAGACTCTGCAAACTCTGAGACTCCATTTGAATATTTGATATCTATAGCTACATTCCCCCAGTAAAGGGATTTGGACTGTGAGAAAACAATTTCTCCCTTTTGTTGTACCGGTGTTAAACCCCACAAGTAGAATATTAACTATCTCAAGGGGTTATACCTCAGGAGGGTGGGAGAATGACTTTGACCACATACTGTAAAGACATGGGTCAGTAGAGTTACATGGCACATGCAAAAATAAGCTAATAAAATGAATGTAGTTTTGGTGGACATTAGATGCTTTTCTAACAAAAGTTCAAACACAGCATAAAACAGAAGGAAGACAAAAGTCACTTTAAACTGATTCCAGCCAGTTTGCATATAACTGGTAATCTCCAATTTTTGTTTTTTTATTTTTATTTTTTAAGACAGGCCTTCTCTTTGTGTAGCCCTGGCTGTCCTGGAACTCATGTTGTAGACCAGGCTGTTCTGTCTGCCTCTGCTTCTTGAGTTCTGTGATTAAAGGTGTGTGCCACCATGCCTGGCTTTCTAATTTTTGAGAATTTAGAAACTGCCCTCCCTGCCCCCTTTCTCCTGTTCCTCCTGTTCCTCCTCCTCTTCTTCTTCTTCGATAGGGTTTCTTTGTGTATCCCTGGTTGTCCTGGAACTCATTCTGTAGACCAGGTCAGGCCTGAACTTGGAAATCTGCTTTCTTCTGCCTACAGAGTGCTGGGATTAAAGGCATGTACCACCACTGCCTGGCCTCCCTCCTGTGTCTTACACACTTTTTCCTTGGTCTTCCCCATCTTTTACTACAATTTTAGCAATATTTTTACTTTGTTGTATTAAAAAAAAAACCTTGCTGTGTTTATGTTTTTATTTTCCCTCATATAGTTATTTAATTTTCTTTACCCATTTTATTATATTCATTTTCTAGAGAAATATTCTTAGTTTCTGAAGCTGCCATGTATGTATACAATGTATTTTGATTGTAACCACCCATCATTACCTTGTCTAATTTTTTTAAGCACCCTCCAAGCCATTTTCCAACTTCATGTCCTCTACCTTTAATTGTTATTATTAGTAGCCAAATGAGACTAGTCACTGCTGACTGTATACAGGGTGTGGGACCATCCACTGATAGGTTACCATAGCCACTCGTCAGCGCCTACCCAAAGAAAGGTAATTCTCCTGTCCTCAGCAGCCATCATCTGGTGAAAGCTTCCCAGCTAGGAGTGGGGACTGGTGAGTCCTTCCCCTATTCATGCTAAAAATTTGATTTGCTTGATCTTGTGCAGGCAAGTGGGCACAGTTCTCCTTGCCATCTTCTGGCTCTTACTTTCTATCTGACCAATCTTTTTTTGATGTTTTCCAAGCTTTGGATGCAGGGAAGTTGATGTAGACTATTTATCTATGGTTGACAGCCACTTATTTTCAGTGCCTGCACCAGTTATGTGTATCAGTATTAACAATTGTTCAACACACACACACACACACACACACACACACACACACACAAGTTCTGTGACTAAGGTTGAGGACAGTACAAAACAGATATATGGGTACAGACATAAATAGTAAGAAGGTATTTCGACAGTGGGGGTATATTTAGAAATAAGCCCATGAGTTCCATTTGTTACCTCCATAATCAATCTGTCACTGATGCTCCAGTGCGTGCACCTTACAGGGTCTGCACTGTGGCATGCAGGACCCAGTGCTGGGAAAGATCACGGATGTCTTTTGTCTTCCAGCAGCCTGTGTAGCATCGTCTAGTGCCATGTCAATTATGTAGTAGGGAGAGAGTTTCCTGGTCAGTATGAAATTGATTTCTTGATGTCCTGCAACCAAAGTGGTTGGTGTCTTCAGCAAAGGGGCCTTAGAGAATCAATGTAGATGAATGCTTATGAAAAAGGTGCTATATATACACAATGGATATTCATTGTCTAAAGAAAAACAAACCCATAAACTTTAAGTAGGTGGAACCAGAAAAAGAAACACTTAATGAGATCACCCAAGTTCAGAAAGACAAAGGCTGCCTGCTCTCTCTGATGTGTGAATCTCTTTTTACCTTAGAGTATCTGTAGAAGCCAGGTGATAAGAAGTGGATCACTGGGAATGAGCCCATTAAGGGAGGGGAGACAGTAGAATATAGATAAAATGAAAGTAGATGTGGGGCAAGTGAGCCATGGGATTGGGGGAACTGGCCCGGAGCAAGGGCGAGTTTGAAATGTGCCCAAGCCCAGAAAATCTCATCTTGAGCATGGCAGGAGTAAGATGGCTCCCTGCCTGTTCTCATGTAGCCTTAAAAACCACTTCTGCCACCTTTGAGGTAGTCCTGTAGCTTGGTGGCCAGGTTTCAGGTTAAAACTCTATTTCCTTATAAGGACATGTCAAGCTTGCACCTGGAATTCCTCTTCATGCGAATGAAGCACTCTGAGCACCTCAGGCCTAGCCAATGTTGTACATTCACCCCGAAAAGCCCTATCCATTCATTTCTCCAAGGTTTATAGAACCCTTACTCTTCCAAATAAAGAAGTGCTGTTTCACTGAAAACGTCTCGGAGAAGGCTTTCTCTTCCTCGCACTCACCCACCACCTGGCTAAAGCTTCATTCCCTCAAGTCCAGCATCGGTGCACAATGGTGCCCGGATACCCTGGGCCAACAAGTAGAGAAGGAGAATACTGAGGATGGGAAGATTCACACACTGAAGGGTTTCACAATGGGGAGATAAGCTGAAGAAGCCTTAACCAAAATGGAGAGTTAGGAAAAGCTGTATGAAGGAAAAAAACCAAAACAAAACAAATGGTTGTAGAACACAGGTCACATGAAGGGAGCATTTGGGGTTAAAGGTGTATGTAGTAAGAGTTTTGGTTTCTTTTAAAAACCAGTTATGAGCTGGGTGTGGTGGTGCACACCTATAATTCCAGCACTCGGGAGGCAGAGCCAGAGGCAGGCAGATCTTTGTGAATTTGAGGCCAGCCTGGTCTACAAAGCAAGCCCAGGATAGCCAAGGCTACACAGAGAAACCCTGGCTCAAAAAAACCAAAGCCACAGCCAAAACCAAAGCCAAGCCAAACCAAACCAAACCAAACCAAACCAAACCAAACCAAACCAAACCAAACCAAACCAAAGCCAAGCCAAACCAACCAAACCAAACCAAACCAAACCAAACCAAAAACCCAGTTATGTTATGTTTTTGTTTTAAACTCAGGTGTGTGATAAGAGGCTGCTTCACAGCAGGTAATTATGATTTGCCTCCTGCGTTAGCAGGGACATGATTTTTGCCAGCTGCAGATAATTTAATTCAGGGGCTCTATGGAAAGGATATAAAGGGAAGAGCTCAGAGATGACCTGCGGTGGCTGCTGCTCTCTGCTGCTGCTCTCTGCTGCTGCTCTCTGCTGCTGCTCTCTGCTGCTGCTCTCTGCTGCTGCTCTCTGCTGCTGCTCTCTGCTGCTGCTCTCTGCTGCTGTGTTTGTTCTGAATGGATTGCTGGATATTCTTATAAAGAAGATTGTACTCCCTTCTATGAGCCCTCTAATCAGCAGGAAGTAGTCTAGTTTAGGGGGGTTGGAAGGGTGGTAGATATAAGAACCCAATAAAATAGATACAAAAGTACACCTACAGGTGCAAGTGGGTATGAAACAGGAGATGGAGAGATGAGGGAGTAGAAGTGGGTTAGCCAAAACTCAGGAAGTACAAGCCTTATGGAAATTCACTACTTTGCAAGCTAATTAAAAATACAAAAAGCTATTTACTTATTTGACAAATGTTTTACTGCATCTACCCTGTACTGAGCATAGTTCTTGTTTTGCGTTTTTGGCAGAGTCTCTCCATGTAGCTCTGGCTGTCCCAGAACTCTCTGTGTAGACCAGGGTGGCCTTGAACTCACAGAGGTCCACCTGCCTCCGTCTCTTGAGTACTGGGATTGGAGGCGGGTGCCACCACTGCCTGGGAGTTTGGGGCCAGCCTGGTCTATAGAGCTTGTAGAAACCTTGTCTTAAAAAACCAACATATAAATACATATTTATTCATAAATATATTTTATTATATATTATTTATATTTATTTTATAACTATATATTTTAAAAGAGTTTGATCAGAGGTATCTAACATGGGTAGACAACACTGCTCCTAGTAGACATGAGTTACTTAATGAAAGTCTGTGTGTCTGAGTGCCTGGTGCAGGTTATTTCTCTAGAAATTATTGGGCAGGAGGTCCCAGAGACACCCAAAGAAACCCATGCCATTGCCATCACTTTCAGTTCTTCTATTCTTTTTAACTCATGTTTTTATAGTTTTTTCTATTGTAAATTTATTGGCTTTGTACTATTAGTTTCTATTTTTACTTTAAGTTTTTACAGTCTTGCCTTTTATTCAATTCTTACATTTATCTTATTTTATTTTAAAAGTTTCTTATTATAGGAAAATATTTAATTTAAAATTTTTTTCTAGTCTGCCATTTTTGTCTTCTGTTCCTTAATATTATTTTTTGTTCTTATACTTATTTTTAATTATTTAATTTAGCTTCTCATCTACTTTTCTTCTCTGTCCTCTTTTACTCATTTATTTACTATTTTCATATTTATAAAAATTTAATTTCACAGCACATTCAAGCTTATGTAGGTTATTTTCTGGATTTTTGACATGGATTTAGGTGATTTTAATGTGTTTTTATGTTTTGTAAGATTGACAGTCATTATAATAGTTTGCTTTTTTTTCTTTCTGAGTGCTGTGGAGATTCAGTTCTTCACAAAGATGGCTGTTCAATAAGATTTCTAAGTAAACCATAAAGAGATATCCAATACACAAAAATACAAGAAACTTGAACACCAATAGCACAGGCTCTAAGATCAACAATCAATAAATGGGACCTCATGAAACTGAAATGCTTCTGTAAAGCAAAGGACACTGTCAACAGAACAAAACGACAGCCTACAGCCTGGGAAGGATTTTCACCAACCCTATATCTGCCAGAGGGCTAATATCCAGAATATATAAAGACCTCAACAAATTAAAAAGCAACAAATCAAGTGATCCAATTAAAAAAATGGGATACTAAACAGAGACTTAAACAGAGAACTAAACAGAGAATTCTCAATAGAGGAATGTCGAATGGCAGAGAAACACTTAAATGCTAAACATCCTCAGTCATCAGGGAAATGCAAATCAGAACGACCCTGAGATTTCACCTGACATCCATAAGAATGGCTAAGATCAAAAATTCAAGTGACAATGCATGCTGGAGAGGTTGTGGAGAAAGGGAACCCTCCTCCACTGCTGGTGGGAATGTAAACTTGAACAACCACTTTGGAAATCAATCTGGTGCTTTCTCAGAAAATTAGGAATAGTGCTTCCTCAAGATCCAGCTATACCACTCCTAGGCATATATCCAAAATATGCTCAAATATACAACAAGGACATTTGCTCAACCATGTTTGTAGCAGCTTTATTTGTAGTAACAAGAATCTGGAAACAACCCAGATGCCCTTCAGCTGGGGAATGGATATAGAAATTGTGGTACATTTATAAAATGGAATACTACTCAACAATTAAAAACAAGGAAATCACGAAATTTACAGGCAAGTGGTGGGATCTAGAAAAGATCATCCTGAGTGAGGTATCCCAGAAGCAGAAAGACACATATAGTATATACTCACTTATAAGTAGATATTAGACATATAATATAGGATAAACATACTAAAATCTGTACACCTAAAGAAACTAAGCAAGAAGGAGGAGGACTCTGGGTAAGATGATCAATCCTCATTCAGAAAGGGAAACCGGATAGTCATGGGAAGAGAGAGAAAACAGGGACCAGGACAGGAGCCTACCACAGAGGGACTCTGAAAGACTCTATCTACCCAGCAGGGTATTGAAGCAGATGCTGAGACTCATAGCCAAACTTTGGGCAGAGTGCAGGGAATCTTATGAAAGAAGGGCGAGAGAGCAAGACCTGGAGAGGACAGGAGCTCCACAAGGAGAGCAACAGAACCAAAAAATCTGGGCACAGGAGTATTTTCTGAGACTGATACTCTAACCAAGGACCATTCATGGAGATAATCTAGAACCCCTGCTCAGCAGCCCATGGCAGCTCAGTCTCCAAGTAGGTTCCCTAGAAATGGGCACAGAGATGATCTCAGACATGAACTCAGTGGCTGGCTCTTTGATCACCTTCCGCTGAGGGGGAAAACAGCCTTACCAAGCCACAGAGGAGGACAATGCAGCCAGTCCTGATGAGACCTGATAAACTAGGGTCAGATGGAATGGCAGGAGGACCACCCCTACCAGTGGACTGGGGGAGGGGCAAGGGAAGAGAAGAGGGAGAGAGAGTGAGATTGAGAGGGGACAAGGGAGGGAGCTACATCTTGGATATAAAGTGAATAAATTGTAATTATTGATAATAAAAAAGAAACTTGAAAAATCAAAATAGTGTGATGCTTCCATGAGCCCATAACTCCTCAGCAACTTAATTCAAGGCCATAAACCAGAAAAAAGAGCAAAGATCTTAGAAGTTTCATAAAATCATATAAAAATGAGAAGATTAATTCAGTTCAGAACTTGGTGAGGAAAGTCAACTAACAGAGAAAACAGTCATCAAGATGAACTGGAAAGTCAACAATGTAAATGTCAGGAAGTAAAATGAATATTAAAAATGAAAATCTTAATAAATTATTGTAGTATATATACATGGTGGCTCCCGTCCTCTCACAATTGCAGTTCCAGGGGATCCGACAACCTCTTCTGACCTCAGCAGGCACTAGTCAAACACATGGTACGTATCCATACATGCAGGCAAACACTCATGCACATCAATACATACACATCAATACATATAAAAAATTAAAAAACAATGAAAAAATAATACCTATAAGAAGCAAAGAGGAATAAAGGGGAGTTGGAACAGAGTCTGTCACAGCGAATGCAGTAAACCAGCAAACTGACAATACTAAAAAAAAAAAAATCTCATTATTCCTTTACTTAATCCTCTATGATCCTTAAATGTGATTACTGTGGTTTGGGTATATTTATAAATTATTTTCTATATTCAAAGAGCAAGTTCAAGGCTATACTAAGGTCTAATATCTTCTAGAATGAATGATATAAGGGAAAAATGTACTGGCATTTGTGGAGCTGAAAGCTGAGTCGGCAGTTAGGAATGTTTGCTGCTCTTGCAGAGAACACCTGTGTTCAGCAGCTCATACCTGCCTTCAACCCCAGCTCCGGATTCTGATCCCTTTTGAACATATTGAACAGATCTACACACACCCACACTTGCACACCGATACAAGCTTGAGTTTGAGGCAGCTGGTCATGTTGCATCCCTAATCGGGAAGCAGTGAGAAATGAACACAGGTTCTTACCTTTATTTCTGCTTGTGTTCAGATCAGGGCCTCAACCCATGTCCTGGTGCCACCCACAGTCTTCCGTCTCAATTAATTGAAGAAATTTGTACCATAAATGCATGTGTGTATAAATAACACCACGACGAGATAAATTTCCATATCTCATATAACATAAATATGGAATATTTACACACATAAGTTTTCAAACAGGCTCCTAACGAAGTGTTTCTCCAGATTTAGCACACTGTGGTTCCAGGGAGACAGGCTCTATCTCAGTCTGAGCAAGTTAGGGTTAGGTGCTGGTTTTTCAGGTAACAAGGAGGTCAGAGTTAATGCACTGTGGCCATTTCTAATTTCATCAGTTGGTTAAGCCACACTAGGAGTCCCTGCCAGGAGGCCCTGAGTGGCCATGGCCTGAAGCTGGGAAAGTGAAACCTAAGTGGCAATGGAGAGCCAAGGATGCTGGGAGCATGGAATTCTCTCCAAGGGAAGCCTCAGGCACAGAGAGGAGCCAATGTAAGAGAAAGTTTGTGTATGCTATAGGCAGCAAAGGTGGAGGGGCAGTTACACAAGCCCCTTAGGACCCAGATTCCATCAAGAGTTCCAGATGTCTGAGAAGGATCTGCAGGGTTTAGTACTTGTCCTGCTGGGGTTTAGTCTTGCTTTGGTCTACGGTGTAACAAGTCTTCCTTGTAACAGAGATGTTTACCCATTGTACTTATGGAACATTTTGTTGTTGTCTCTAGGCACTCATGGCTACGGCTTTGCCTCGACTTCCCGAAGACCTTGGACTTGTAAACAGTTGAACAGCATAGGGACTTTTGAAATGAGGCTCATTGTGCTTTGTTTTATGAGATGGCTGTGAGCCCATAGGCACAGGCATAGGGTAATGATTAAAAGGGCTATGTTTTAGTGTTACATTAACAATAGGTGGACTCGTGGTGCTTGATTTTCGTTGTCAATTTGACAGGATTCAGCATCATCTAGGAGATATAAACCGTTAGCCATGTTTAGCAGGGACTTTCTAGATCTGGTTAGGTGAGAAGGTAAGAGCCCCTGTGACTGTGAGTAGCGCCGTGACATGGGCTGAGGCACTGGGATGAGTAAGAAGAAAGTGAAATACCCATGTTCATTTCTCACTGTTTTCTGGTAATGGATACAGTGTGGTCAGCTGCCTTAAGCTCTTTCCATCAAGACCTCACTGTTTATGTGGACTGTGTTCTTAAAAACTAAGCCCAAATGACTCTTCTTTCCTCATGGTATTTCTGTGAGAGATCTTGTTGCAGTAATACAAAAAATGAAAACCACATGAAACTGGGAAGGACACCATGAGAGCGGAATAAGAGATCGTAAAAGAGTTGGGGTGGTTAATAAAGCACACAGAGGGCCATGAAATACATGTGGTGTGAACCTACACAGGGCAATATTGGTACGAAAGAGAGGGGCTGGAAGAAGAGCAGGAGGGTGTGGGAAGCCCTGGGGGAAGGGGAAGGAATAAGAACAAAGAATGTATATAAAGCCATTACTTCGCCGTGCTTTCAAAATCTAAGAAAAGTAAAGGAAAGCAAAAGGGGGGACTAACTGGAGGAAGGAGGGGACCTGCCCAAGGGAGACAGAGGGAAAAGTGTAGGACAGTTGGCTACAGGGACAAATAAGGATGTGTCACAATAAGACAATGGTTTGTATTCTAACTTAACTTTTGAATGATAAAAATATATTCTCAGGAATGTTGTAGCAACATTTAAAAAGATCACAGGATAGTATAAAGTTATAAATACAATTTATAAATTTGGCAACAAATCTATAAATGGCATTACAGCACAATATAAACTATACTTTATCTTTACATAGATATAAAACTATGTTCAACTTAATTTTATTAAAGATTACAAAACAAATCTTCATAGAACACACAGGCCTAAAATCATTGGAAATATATTTGCACGCAGTGGAGTTAGAGCAAGAGTCATGAGACATTACCTATTAATACCTTTAACATTTACAAATTTAAACAGTTCTAAAACTCCCTCTGTCAATGAAAAAAAAAAACAAAAAACAAAAACAACACCATAATGTAAGTTAAAATGAATCGTGATAACGAAAAGCCCAGGATGAAGTTCACAACAGTCACTAGTTTGCTGCCTTCCACTTCCTCCTCCCTTGACTTGCTGGAGTAAAGAGTGTTAAGTGCACCAGATCAGACTTTTTTAGGAAGGACACTGCAGCAAACAGGCTTCTTCCTGATTGCAGATTCCGGATCCAAACTAGCTCTGAACAGGGAACCAGTGACCCTCACACTTAGTTCTCTCCTGTGGTACTGCCTCAGCAACAGCTTCCCAAGCATTCTGGGTTGTTTTCTCCCGGCATCTCAGATGGTAGCTTTTGAGTAAACACTCTAATCTCGCAGTTTGCAACAGGAAGCTATGGATACTCTCTTGAATCATATCGCCTAGGAGGGATGATTTTCTCACAGATTTCCCCATGGGTTCTTTTCCGCAGCTCTAGAAAGTGATATTTGATCTCTTTGTATTCTAGTCTATGTTCATTAGCATTCTTTATATAACTTGGCATGCTAGTCTTTGTTATAATTAATAATTTAATAGTAAATTTATATGCAAATTACTAGGCTGAATTTTTTTCTCTTGGTAGAAACCTGACTACTACACAGAAAAAAGTCTGTTGAGTAAAATTTATAGTATTTAGCACATAAAAGGGGAGAAATTCAAAATTAAAGGTCTAAAATTTATCTCAAATAATGCATACAAATTACACATACCAGTATATAAAGAAATAACTTCTTGACACCTGCGCATACTTATGTCCAACTTGATATAAGTTGGAGTCATCTGGAAAGGAAGAATGTCAGCTACGAACATGCATCCGTCAGATTGTTTGTAACCCAGATGCTGAGGAATTTTCTTGATGATTGGTGTGGGCAGGCCTGAGACATAGTGGCCAGTGCCATCCTTGGACAAGTGGTCGGTCCCATGTTGTAAAAGAAAGAACAAACCAGGGTGAGAGAACCAATAAGCGGTATTCTTACATGGCCTCTGTTTCAATTCCTGTCTCCAAGTTCCTACTTTGAGTTTCTGCCTTGATTTCCTTTCATGATAGACTACAACTGTGAACTCCCCAAATTGCCTTTGGTCAAAACAACGGAAGCAATTTATGACAATATCCAGTCTCTTTTAAAAGGTTACTTTTATTTTAAAATTATTACAATTATTATGTAAAAATATAATCATATTAATAGTCATAGAAAATATTTGAAATACTCAGCATTCACTTGCAATAAAAATACTCTTTTCTTTATTTATTTATTACAATTTATTCACTTTGTATCTCAGCTGTAGCCCTCTCTCTTGTCCCCTCCCACTCCCTCCCTCTTCTTCCATGCTTCTTCCCCAGTCCACTGATAGGGGAGGTCCTCCTCCCCTTCCATCCTATCAGGTCTCATCAGGACTGGCTATATTGTTTTCTTCTGTGGCCTGGTAAGGCTTCCCCTCCTCAGAGGCAGGTGATCAAAGAGCCAGCCACTGAGTTCATGTCAGAGACAGCCCGTGTTCCCCTTACTAGGGAGCTCACTTAGAGACTGAGCAGCCATGGGTAATATCTGTGCAGGGGTTCTAGGTTATCTCCATGTATGGTCCTTGGTTGGAATATCAGTCTCAGAAAAGACCCCTGTGCCCAGATTTTTTGGTTTTGTTGCTCTCCTTGTGAAGTTCCAGTCCACTCCAGGTCTTTCTATCTCCCCCTTCTTTCACCTAGGAAGATGGAGAAAACAGGAAACAGGACAGAGCATACCACAGAGGGCCTCTGAAAGACTCTACCCAGAAGGGTATTAAAAAAGATGCTGAGACTTATAGTTAAACTTTGGTAGAGTGCAGGGAATAAATATACTCTTAACAAGTTAAGAATGCAAAAGTAATGTAGTAATTAATATTCAAAAAAATCCTATAGAAAATATTAACTGATGATGAAATATTTAGAAACATTTCACTATTAAGAATCAAGACAAGAAAGAAAATTAGTCAAAACCCACTAACATGATGTCCATAAAATCAAAGACTGGTAAATTGAGCCATATTTGTTTGTAAGCTTTCTCTTACTAAACGATATCATTAAGAGATTCTGTATTGTCTTAGAATTGGGTGAACTATCTGATACATATTAAATAATAATGTATTATATGACTATATATCATATAACATCAAATATTATAATTATGTTCCATAATAATGAATACATTGTATAGTGATATATAATATGCAGAAACTAAGTGATAATTATATACATTGATATAACTATATACTTCTATAATCTGATATAAATTGATGACTAGAATACGTTACTGAGGATCTATTGGTAGTGGACACCTCCTGGGGAGAAAAACATTCTCTTTTGAGGAAATACCCACTGATAGTTTTTTCATACTCCAGTGGATGTCTCCATACCCAGGTACATATGCAGCAATGGTCTTAGTGACTTATCAAACAAACAATTTAAAAAAAAGACATGTAGTTGGGAGGTTCATTTTGGGTAGGATATGGTGAGAGCTGGGAGAGGAGATAGGAACTGATATGATATTTCATTATATATATGTATGAAATTCAAGAATAAAAAAATTCCTTTTATTGGAAATAGATTCTTTTCATATATAATATATTTGATTACAGTTTCCCATCCTTCTCTCCTCTCAGTTCTTCTCTATATCCCCTTTCATCCAGATATACTCCCTTTCTGTCTTTACAAAAGAACAGGCTTCTAAGGGATAATAATAAAATATAACAAAGTAAAATAAAATAAGAAAAACCCAAAACTATCACGTAGGAATTGGACAAGACAAACAAACAAAAGAAAAAATAGTCCAGGAGAAGGCAGAAGAATCAGAGACCGACTTGTTCATATGCTCAGGAGTCACACGGAAACACTAAACTGGAAGCCCTAATATGTATGTAGAGGACCTGGTGCAGGCCCATGCAGGTCTGTGCCTGCACCTCCCTCTCTGTGACTTCCTATGAGCTTTAAACATGTTGATTTAGAGGGCTTTGTTTTCTTGGTGTCCTCCATCCTTTCTGGCTCTTACATTCTTTCTGCCTCCTTTTCTGCAGGATTCCCTCAGCTGTGAGAGGAGAGATTTGATGGAGACATACCATTTAGAGCTGAATGCCCCAAAGTTTCTCTCTCCGTATAATCTCTGGCTGTGGGTCTTTGCATTTTTTCCCATCTGCTGCAGGAGGAAGCTTCTCTGATGATGGCTTAGCAAGGCACTCATTTATGAGTATGGCAGAATATTATTAGGAACTTCTTGACCACCATGTCTGTCTGTCTGTCTATCTATCATCCATCTATCTATCTATCTATCTATCTATCTATCTATCTATCTATCTATCTATCTATCTATCTACTATCTTTTTTAGACAAGCATATTTGGTTTTTCCTTAAGTCCCTGGACTAGCTAGTCTCTGGTTATTGATCACTCAAGCAGTGTCAGGTATGGCTTTCATCTTTTGGAGTAGGCTTTAAGTCAAATCAATTATGGTTGGTCACTCCTACAGGCTTTGTGCCATCTTCGCCCCAGCATATCTTGCAGGCAGGACACCATTGTAGGTTGAAGAGACTGTGGCTGGCTTGCTGTTTTGTTTCTCTTTTGGTAGTGTGTAGAGTACTTCCCTGTAGTAAAGATGCTAGCATGCAGGGGTGAAGGCTCTATGTAGTCATCATCTTGATTTCTGCATCATCCTTGAGTAGTGTAGGTGTTGTCTTCAGCAATGAAGCCTTGCTGTCAGTTTGTGGAAAGCAACCTATTTGTTTTGACAATAGCCTGGGGTGTTTGGGGATTCTCATGGAACATCGTTGGACAACAACTCAACTAGATGTAACTCAATCCCAGTAGTAGAAACTTCATTTACTGACAAGAGATAGCCAGCTGGGGCTCTGTCTTCTCAATTGTTAGCTGATTTTATTTAGATTACTTCATGAAGGTGATCTAAATAAAATATATATATTATATTATATATTTATACTATATAAATTTATAATAAATTTAGTTAGGTTATTTGTTTTATTGCTATCTAGTGTTTTTGAGTTTTAAAAACATATTTTGTATATTAGCCCTCTATCAGATGTGGAATTGGTAAAAATCTTTTTCCATTCTGTAAGCTGTTGCCTTTTCTGAATGATGGTGTCCTTTGCCATCCAGAACTTTCTCAGTTTCATAAGGTCACATTTATTAATTGTTCATCTTAGTGCCTTTTCTGCATTCTGTTGAGAAAATCTTTTCCTGTGCCAGTGAGTTCAAGGCTATTCCCTACCTTTCTCTTCTATCAGGTTCAGTGTATGTCATCTTATGTTGAGGCCTTTGACCTACTTAGTGTTGAGTTTTGAGCAGGGTGATAAGTATGGTTCTATTTGGATCTTCTACATGCAACCATACAGTTTGACCTGCACTGTTTGTTGAAGATACTGTTTGTTTGTTTGTTTTTGCTCCTTCAGAGTGTATTTCTGGTTCCTTTATCAAAGATCAGGCATCTTGAGGTGTGCGGATTTATGCTGCTGTCTTCAGTTTGGTTCCATTGATCAATATGTCTGTTTTTGTGTTAAAACTGTGCTTTTATTATAGCTCTCAGGATTGTTTTTGCTATCCTGTTTTTTGTTTGTTTGTTCTTATGTCTATGTGTGTATTTCCTTATGAAGCTGAAAACTGTCCTTTCAAGATCTGTGAAGAATTGTGCTGGAATTTTGATGGGAATTGCACTGAATATGTAGATTGTTTTTGGTAGTTAATATGTTAATCCTACCAATCCACAAACATAGGAGATCTTTCTACTTTTTGATGGATTCTTCAATTTCTTTCTTCAAAGACTTGAAATTATTATTATACAAGTCTTTTACTTAGAGATACCCCTAGTATTTTTATATTATTTTAGGCTATTGTGAAAGGTGTTTCTCTGATTTCTTTCTCAGTTTGTCATTTGTGTATTGGATGGCTACTGATTTTTTGAGTTAATATTGTATCTTGTTACTTTGCAGAAAGTGTTTATCAGCTGTAGTAGTTTCCAGGTGGAATTTTTAGAGTCACATATACATACATACATACATATTATCATATCTTCTGCAAATAAAGATGCCTTTACTTCTTCCTTTCTAGTTTGTGTCCTCTTGATCTCCTTAAGTTGTCTTGTTTCTCTAGCTAAGACTTCAAGCACTACTGCTCAGACTACATGGGCCAGGACATGCGGGCCCAGGGCAGGGGTGAGTAATCCTGCTCCTTCTGATCCCTGGATGAGATTTCCAGGGTTTGGACATGTCTTGCCGGACTCTTACTCCAGGCTGGCTACCCACCATCTCACATCTTCCTTCCCCCACAAAGAACTATATTGACTCACTGTGAAGAAAATGGGTAATATTCTGATTTTAGTGGAACTACTTTGAGTTTCTCTTCATGTATATTGGTGTTGGCTGTGAGAAAAAGATTAGAAAAGTAGTTTCTAAAAAAATAAAATAGAAGGGTTTATAAAGAAGAGGACAGGGAAGAAGGCGTGGTTCATTATGAGCTGTGATAAATGATATCAACTGAAGATAGTACACTTTGAGGAAAATAAGAAGATGCTGAATTTAAGAGAAGAGGAAAACTTAATGATGAAAGCCATGAAAGCCTGGGGCATCAGAGTTTCAAATAAATCAACAGAGCTTGTTGATCACATCATTAAGTAGAAAGGGGCGGGCTTTCTGAGGACAGTTTCTTCAGTGCATTAGATGTTGAAGTCAGACTTCAGAGTTACTGGGATAGGAAGGGAGCAAGAGCTGAGAAATCTGTGGTAGAAATATTAGCTCATCATTCAGAAAAGGAAGGTGTAAAGGAAGGTGTCTCTAGGGACACTCTGATCTTTAGAAGTAATTCAAGCATGAAGCCATCTAAACATAAGAGCAACAACTACAGGAAAGTGAGAATTAGTGTTGAAATGAAGAACCAGAAAATAGATAAGGGGCCAGTTTAAGATCATAGGTGGAAGTGTTTGCCTGGAAGAAAAGTTGCCTGTCAAATATGTCATAGTAGAGGAAATTATTCTTGTGTATGTGTGTGTGGCAGGGGGAGGAAAGAGAAACAGGGAGGGAGAGAAAAAGATAGAGGGGGTGGGAAGGAGGATAGAGTGAGAAAGAATACAGATGATTGTGTACTTAGTGACAGAAGTTAGTAAGAGAGTGAGGTAAACAACAGATGGTACTCCAGTTTTCTGGGATCAATAAATGACTTGTGGTTTATTGAGTTATCAAGGATGCTGTACCACACTATGTGACTTTTCTTTGAGTAAGTGGAGTAGAATTTACTCCTAACCTGTTATTCTTGGCAGCCAAGATTTCATTCAGATTGTACCTACCCTTCATTCCAACGACCTACCTACAAATAAAACACATCTTTGGAGCAGCATTGCAATGAGGAATCTTTACTGCTGTATCACCCAATCATCTCTGGCCAGACCTCAATTCAATTGCCTCTCATTGCCTTCTCTTCACCTGTGCTGCAAACTACACCCAGATGGACCGTAGTTACTTTCCACATTCCTGCGCCTGTATGTTACAGTTAACAGTCTCCTTTGTTGTTACAAGAAGAAGCAGAATGTACCATCTACAAGTGGTCTAGCGTAACACTTTTGATTTAAAAAATTAAAAAGAGTTTATGAGGAAAATTACATTTTAATGATATAAAACCAGAAAACAAACATTTCATTTGAGCCAAGAAACACAGTCAATTATTGCACGCACACAGAGTAATCGTATATGTGAATCTTTCTTTGGGCTTTTATGCTCCCCCAAAAAAGGATGGAATTGCAAAAATTTTAGAAATTTAACTGATGATTTTTTTTTTTTGTTGTTGTTGAAATCAGAAAAGATTTCCGGGGTTTTTGGGTTTTAACTTTAAAAAATGGAGAGTGGTTAAAAAAACTTAGTCATGCTTAATAATGTGAACATGAATGTGCAGTTATCTTTGGCACAGGTATAAGGTTCTTTGAGTGTATACTTCCAAGTGATACAGTTGGATTATATGGTAGTTTGATTTTTATTTTTTGAGAAACCTCTAGACTGATTTCCATGGTGACACCACCAATACCCAGCGATGTAGAAGTGTTTCCTTTTGCTATATTTGTGCAAGCATTTGTTGTTACTGATATTCTTGATGATAGTCATTCTGACTGGAGTGAGATAAAACCTAAAACTGGTCATAATCTGTATTTCTGTAATGTTTAAAAATATCTTACACTTTAAAAAAGGTGTTTCCTAGCTGCCTTAGTATTTTATTGCTATAAAGAAACACCATGCCCAATACTTTCTTGTAAAAGAAAGTCTTTAATTAGGACCAGCTTCCAGCTTCAGAGGGTTAGGTCATGGTCACGGTGAGGAGTGTAGCAGCAGGCAGGCAGACATGAAAATGCTGAGGGGCAGGCTTGAGAGAGACGGAGGATGAGAGACACTGGGCTTGGCGTGGGCTTTTGAACCCTCAAAGCCCACCCCCAGTGATACCCTACTTCCATAGGCCACATCTCCTAATCCTCCCTAAACAGCCCAACACCCGGGAACCAAACATTCAAATATAAGAGCCTATGGGAACCATTCTCATTCAAATCATTATACTAGTTGTTTGGATTTCTACTTTCAGGAACTTTCTATTATGTTATGTTTTAAATTTAGTTGTTTGTTTTTAAAAAAATTCTTTGTACTTTCCATTTACAGTATATTTTTTAATTGTTTGTAGTGATATTCTTATCATTAATTTCTTGCTGAAAAGCTAGCAAAGATTTTCTTCCACCCTTTAGGCTACTTCTTCATTTGATTAACATTTTTTTTTTCTTGATAGAAGCATTTTTAACTTCATGAGACATAGTTTGTGGATTGCCTTTCTCACTTCTTGCCCCATGGATAACTTTTCTCTTACACATTGAAGCATATTCTAATTTTTTTCTATAGTATTTTTAAAGTGTCAAATCTTTTTTAAATTAAATTTTTATTTTTTATATTAATTACACTTTGTTCACTTTGTATCCCAGCTGTAGCCCCCTTTCTCCTCCCCTCCCAAGCCCACCCTTTCTCCCTCATCTCTTCCTATGCTCCTCTCCAAGTCCACTGATAGGGGAGGTCCTCCTTGCCTTCCATCTTACCCTAGCTTATCAGGTCTCATCTGAACTGGCTGCATTGTCCTCCTCTGTGGCCTGGCAAAGCTGCTCCCCCATCCAGGCGAGGTGGTCAAAGAGCTGGCCACTGAGTTAAGGTCGAGACTGTTCCCCTTACTAGGGAATCCACTTGGCTACTGAGCTGCCATCGGCTACATCTGAGCAGGGGGTCTAGGTTATCATCATGCATGGTCCTTGGTTGGAGTATCAGTCTCAGAAAAGACCCCTGTGCCCAGATATTTTGGTTCTGTTGTTATGCATGTGGAGTTCCTGTCCTTTCCAGGTCCTTTCCCCTTCTTTCCTAAGATTCCCTGCACTCTGTCCAAAGTTTGCTTATGAGTCTCAGTGTCTGCTTTGATACAATGCTGAGTAGAGTCTTTCAGAGGTTCTCTGTGGTAGGCTTCTGTCCTGTTTCCTGTTTTCTCCTTCTTCCAATATCCATCCTATTTGCTTTTCTGAGTGAGGATTGATCCTCCTTCTAGCTCACCTTCTTTAGGTGTACAGGTTTTTGTAGGTTCATCCTATATTATATGTCTAGTACCCACTTAAAAGTGAGTATGTGTCATGTGTGCCTTTCTGATTCTGGGATACCTCACTCAAGATGATCTTTTCTAGTTCCCCCATTTGCTTGCAAATTTCATGATTTTCTTGTTTTTTAATTGCTGAGTAGTATTCCATTGTGTAAATGTACCACAATTTCTGTATCCATTCCTCCGTTGAGGGACATCTGAGTTGTTTCTAGGTTCTGGCTATTATGAATAAAGCTGCTATGAACATGGTTGAGCAAATGTCCTTGTTGTGTACTTGAGCATATTTTGGATATTTGCCTAGGAATGGTATAGTTGGATCTCGAGGAAGCGCTATTCCTAATTGTCTGAAAAAGCACCAGATTGATTTCCAATGTGGTTGTACAAGTTTACTTTCCCAGTAGCAATGGAGAAGGGTTGCCCTTTCTCCACATCCTCTCTAGCATGTACTGTCTAAAGTGGCAAATCTTACATTTAGTTCTTTCATCCATCTGGAGCTGAGTTTTGGATAAAGGGAGGGACCGTGATCTGGTTTCATTCTTCTGGATGCTGATGTTCAGGTTTCTCAGCAATATTTGTTGAAGTTGATATCTTTTTTCAATGTATGTTTTTGACAATTTTGTAAAAATTTAACTCATAACATTTATTTAGACCATTTATTTATTTATTATTTATTTTCATTTTATCATTATAGGAAAACAGAGTAGAATGTTCACATGCCTTCCCTTATCATCCCCACAGATTTTATTATTAACATCTTTATCAGCACAACATATTCATTACATATTTTGAACAAATAGTAGTAGGTTGTGCTTGAGTAAGGCTGATAATTCACATTAGAGTTAACATTTTGCACTAAGTAATTCCTTGGGTTTGACAGTGTACAGCGTCATATACCATTTTGCATCCAGAAGATTTTCAGTGCCTAAGCATCCTTTGTGTACCAACTATTTGTTCTTCAATCCTCTCATGCTTCTCTTTCCACATGGGAAATTCTGGAGGATTATAACGTGAGAGATTGTACCAGTCTTACTTGATCTCGTACAGTCAGATTTTAAAGGAAAAGACAGAGAGTGGAATATTATTCAATAGAATAATTAGATGTTTTGCCTGCATAGTTCCACATTATTCCTCCTGTCTTTCTATTATGCTGTGTTGAATTTACAGGCAGACATTTAGAACCCCAGCACTGGCCTTAAATTCCTTCTCCAGCATCTTTAGCCCACTCACTTGGAAGACCTGGATGAATAAGCTACATCAAACCCTAAAGCACTGTATTCTCAGTTTGGTTTTATAAGACAAAGACCTGAATCAAAGGTTAGAATACAAGAAAATAGTAAGCACGAAGTAAAATTGAGTTTGAAGAGTTGTGTCAATATTCACACCTGAGCTGGCATAGTGGTGCAGGAGGATTGTTAATTCATGGCTATATGAAAAGACCTTGCCTCAAAGGACCACTGACACCACCACCACTGGAACAACAAAACGTTACCATCACCATCACTATCATCACCACCTCCAGACTTTCTGGAGGTACTAGGCACTTTAAGACCCTAGAATATGAAACCATTACTCTAAAGAAAACACCAGATAAGCGCATCAGGATACCTCTAAGTTCTCAACAATTATCACAATGTCTATAGACATTTGGTATGTAGGGAATAAAAGTACTTCAGTCCTGGCATTTTAAAAAGTGTGCTCTTGAAGGATTTTTTCTTCTCCTCAGTTGTATAAAATTTCCATCTGACCTAGCAGAGAAGATTTGGTATGAAATAGAATAACAATTTATCATTGTATTAATGTGTCACTCCAGCTTTGCTGTAGGCACTAACAGTTCTCTCTTTGGGGATGCAAATACTGTCTCCCAAGTCTGATCCTCAGACAATAGCACAGAGAGAGCCTCCAGAGATGGAAAACTTATCTCATGAGCAAACACTATTGATCATTTTTGCACAAACAGAAATCAGTGATGTTAGGACTATTTTCCGTTTTTCTATTTTTACTATGGGATATTATCTTTTCTCTCAGGACCTTTTGAATTTATGCAGGGATAAACTGTATTAAGGAAGCAGGGAAATTGCCATATCAGGCTCTAAGCATATGCTTAAATTTGTTTACCACAAACAAACAGTAGCACATTTTAGCTATTGTTCCTGCTATCATGGCAATGAGATCAAGATTGCGTCTGTCAATAGAACACCACATAAGGCAAAGACAAGCAATTACAAAAGAAGAGCAATGATCATTATAGAGCAGCCAATTGTCAGTTCAGGGACCCATTCCCAAACTGTAGCTCCATTTTTTTGGAATAGATGGAAAATAGAACTCAATAGGCATTAGAAGCCCATTTCTGTCTTCATCTGCAGTTTAGTGCAATAAACAGCTGGGAATTCTTTACTTAACTAAACTCCATGGTGTATCCCTGCAGTAGGTTTATTCGCCTTAATGGTAGTGATCCTCAACCTCCCTGATACATTTTAATACAGTTCCTCATGTTGTGGTGACCCCCCAACCAAAAAATTATTTCATTGTTACTTCATAAGTGTAATTTTACAGCTTTTATGAATCATAATTTAAATATCTGATAGTCAGGATATCTGATATTCAACCCCTGTGAGAAGGTCATTCAATCTTCCCCACAAGGGTTGCCACCCACAGGTTGAGAACTACTGCTTAGTGGTATAAAATCGGATTAATGGATAAGACTAAAATTCAAGATTGTGAAAAAAAAGTTAAAAAATTTAAATATAGATACTAAAACAGAGCTCTTTAAAGTAAGAATGGAAATTTAAGTTAAATGTGTATAATTCCTTCTTTACTTTTTCGAGACAAACATCTTTAGGTGAGCTAAATTTATGCTTGGTAAGTTTTAGCTAGTATTTATCAGTCATTCACACTATGTAGTCATATATTCCAACTGCAAATAGACAGAACTATTTCAGAGAGAGAGAAAGAAACATTCACATGTGAAGAGATGATCCATTCATTAGACTTTAATTGAATATTGTCAGTGAATGCAATGAACAAGGTGTTATACCAACCCCCAAGATGCTTAAATAAGTTAAACAGGCTTCCCATTCACAAACCTATTTTTTCAAATACAAGTAATTCAGGTAGATTGTGTATATATATATATATATATATATATATATATATATATATATAATATATATATATAATGAGAAACTTACAAAAGAATACTGAAAATGGAGTGCCATGATTTGCTAGATGATTTTGACACTCCTTCAAATAAATTATATTTAGCTTAGTGTAGAAAAATCAGAATATGTACAAATTCAGAATATGATAGAAAAGATAGAGTGAAAAGAATAAAATAGAGTGAAAAGAATGAAATAGTCTCAAAATTTCTTCCAGTGGTTTATATCTTGATTTTTCTCTTTCCTCATGAATGCCTGATTACTACTTAGAGTGAAGCATTAGTCTAGGTGTCATAACATGTAGGAGCAATTGTACCTTGTCCTGATCATTAGTTTTCTTGGAGTTTAGTAATAGATTGCTTCCATGTATTCTACACAACAGAAATTTTTATTCTCCTAGGTCTGGGGACTAAAATTTAAAGCTGAGGTGTCCGCATAGCCATGCTCCCTAGGGAAGCTCAGTTAAGATTCATGACTCAGTGTATCAGCACCATAAATCAGTTACCTTGGTTCCTGTCAATGTGACCGTTACTGAGGAAACTGAGATGGTCCAACCTGCCCAAGTATAATGGTTAGTGTTGGCGCTCAGTTAAGGAGATAGGCTTCTGGGCATGCCTGTTGGGGTTATCTTAACTGTTATTCTAGGAGGGAAGACTCCTCTAGACAGTGCACGGGACTATTCCCTAGGCAGGAGATCTTGACTACATAGAATGGAGAAAGGGAGTTGAGCACGGACACACAGTCATTGTTATCTGTTTATTGACTGTGGATGAACAGTTAAAAAAAAAAACCTCAAGTTCCTTTTTTTTTCCAGTTCCAGAAAGCATGTTTTATTTATTTAAATTTTATTTTATTTTATTAATTACACTTTATTCACTTTGTATCCCCCCATAAGTCCCTCCCTCCTCCCCTCCCGACACCCTCCCTCTCCTTTCTTCATGCACGCCCCTCCCCAAGTCCACTGATAGGGGAGGTCCTCTTCTCCTTATTTCTGATCTTAGTCTATCAAATCACATCAGGAGTGGGTGCATTGTCATCTCCTGTGGCCCGGTAGGGCTGCTCCCCCCTGAGGGGGAGGTGATCAATGAGCAGGCCAATCAGATTGTGTCAGAGGCAGTCGGTCTTCCTATTACTATGGAACCCACTTGGACACTAAACTGCCATGGGCTACATCTGTGCAGGGGTTCTAGGTTATCTCCATGCCTGGTACTTGGTTGGAGGATGAGTCTCTGGGAAGTTCCCTGTGTTCAAATTTTCTGGTTCTGTTGCTCTCCTTGTGGGGTTCCTGTCTTCTCCAGCTCTTACTATTTCCCACTTCTTACATAAAATTCCATTCACTCTGCACAACAGTTGGCCATCAGGCTCAGCATCTGCTTTAATAGTCTGCAGGGCAGAGGCTTTCAGAGGCTCTCTGTGGCAGGTTCCGAGGTTGTTTCCTGTTTTCTCCTTCTTCTGATGTCCAACCTCTTTGCCTCAAGTTGCTTTTATCAACATATTTTATCACAACAACCAGAAAAGAAACTAATATACCAAGTTTCAGAGACAGACTATGCATATTAGCACATTTAATTAATCCCATGCAGGTCGATTCTCAAGCCTAAGTTTTTTAGTATCACAGACTATTACTGAGTATTAGAAGAAGGAAGAATTACATTGACAATAGGATATAGAGCAGGGAATGAAAACTATATGTATAAAGTAGATAGAAATAAGAGTATCCTGGGGTAAAAATGAAGTCTTTAAGGAAAGGAACAGAGATTCATGTCCATGGATCATGAACACCAGAGTGGATGCTAGTTACTATATAAAGAATGAAGAAATAGTCAGAGTATGTATAATAAATAGGACTTTGAGAGATTCTCTGTTTTACTGCTAACTTTTAAATGATGATGTATTTCCAATATACCGCTCTTGCTGGTATGTGGAGAGTGTGGTGGAGATACTTTGAAAGGGAAAAATCATAGGGAAACATGAGTGGGAATTTGAACTTACATAGGGAATGAGCTCACTAGGATACAGTGATAGGATCCATCTGCTCATACGTTATCAATTTCATTGTTTTGGCATTTATTTATTACCATACATCTTTTCTTCCTTGAGTTTGGATTATTACTTTTATTTACTTATTAAAATAATTACTTCAGCAACTCAGACTCCATTCCAAAGTCCTGCCAAATTTCTCATTGATTTTTTTTTTTACTTCCTTCATCCCAAGCCCACATTTCTGTCTTCACTTTTTGCTACTGCCTACAGTCATCTTTTCCAATTCAACTGCAATTCTAGTTTTTTCTTTTTTGATTTTATTTTATTTTTTTATTAATTACACTTTATTCATTTTGTATCCCCCCATAACCCCCCCTCCCCTCCTGATTCCACCCTCCCTCCCCTTTCTGCATGCATGCCACTCCCCAAGTCCACTGAGAGGAGAGGGTCTCCTCTCCTTTCTGATCTTAGTCTATCAGTTCACATCAAAAGTGGCTGCATTGTCCTCTACTGTGGCCTGGTAAGGCTGCTCCCCCCTCAGGGGGAGGTGGTCAAAGAGCAGGCCAATCAGATTATGTCAGAGGTGGTCCCTCTTCCCATTACTATGTAATCCACTTGGACACTGAACTGCCATGGGCTACATCTGTGCAGGGGTTCTAGGTTATCTCCATAAATAGTCCTTGGTTGGAGTATGAGTCTCTGGGAAGTTCCCTGTGTTCAAATTTTCTTGTTCTGTTGCTCTCCTTGTGGAGACCCTGTCCTCTCCAGCTCTTACTATTTCCCACTTCTTACATAAAATTCCATTCACTCTGCCCAACAGTTGGCCATCAGGCTCAGCATCTGCTTTAATAGTCTGCAAGGCAGAGGCTTTCAGAGGCCCTCTGCAGCAGGTTCCGGAGTTGTTTCCTGTTTTTTTCTTCTGGCTTTCAGAAGCCCTCTGTAGAAGGTTCCTAGGTTGTTTCCTGTTTTCTTCTTCTTCTTATGTCCATCCTCTTTGCCTTTCAGGATGGGGATTGACCGTTTTAGTTAGGGTCCTCTCTCTTGCTTAGTTTCTTTAGATGCACAGATTTTAGTGGGTTTGTCCTATGTTGTATGTCTATATGAGTGAGTATATACCGTGTGTGTCTTTTTGCTTCTGGGACAACTCACTCAGGATGATCCTTTCCAGGTCCCACCATTTACCTGCAAATTTCATGATTTCCTTAGTTTTCATTGCTGAGTAGTATTCCATTGTATAGATGTACCACAATTTCTGCATCCATTCTTCAGTTGAGGGGCATCTGGGTTGTTTCCAGCTTCTGGCTATTACAAATAAAGCTGCTACAAACATGGTTGAGCAAATGTCCTTTTTGTGCACTTGAGCCTCTTTTGGATATATGCCTAGGAGTGGTATGGCTGGATCTTGGGGAAGCGCTATTCCTAGTTGTCTGAGAAAGCGCCAGATTGATTTCCAGAGTGGTTGTACAAGTTTACATTCCCACCAGCAGTGGAGAAGTGTTCCCCTTTCTCCACAACCTCTCCAGCATGTGTTGTCACTTGAGTTTTTGATCTTGGCCATTCTGATGGGTGTAAGGTGAAATCTCAGGGTTGTTTTGATTTGCACTTCCCTAATGGCTAATGAGGTTGAGCATTTCTTTAAGTGCTTCTCTGTCATTCAGTATTCCTCTACAGAGAATTCTCTGTTTAGCTCTGTTCCCCATTTTTTAAGTGGATTACTTGGTTTGCTGCTTCTCAGCTTGTTTAGTTCTTTATATATACTGGATATGAGTCCTCTGTCAGATAAAGGGTTGGTGAAGATTCTTTCCCAATCTGTAGGCAGTCGCTTTGTTTTGATGACGGTGTCCTTTGCTTTGCAGAAGCTTCTCAGTTTCATGAGGTCCCATTTATTGATTGTTGCTCTTAGAGCCTGTGCTGTTGGTGTTCTGTTCAGGAAGTTTTCTCCTGTACCAATGAGTTCTAGGGTATTCCCCACTTTTTTTTTCTAGCCGATTTAATGTGCCAGGTTTTATGTTGAAGTCTTTGATCCACTTGGACTTTTTTTGCAGGGTGATAAGTATGGATCTATTTTTATTTTTCTACATATAGACATCCAGTTGGACCAGCACCATTTGTTGAAGATGGTATCATTTTTCCATTGTATGGTTTTGGCATCTTTGTCAAAGATCAGGTGTCCATAAGTGTGTGGGTTTATTTCTGGGTCTTCTGTTCGGTTCCATTGATCCACTATTCTGTTTCTATGCCAGTACCATGCAGTTTTTAAAACTGTTGCTCTATAGTACAACTAAAGATCATGGATGGAGATACCTCCAGAAGATCTTTTATTGTAGAGGATTGTTTTAGCAATTTTGGGTTTCTTGTTATTCCATATGAAGTTGAGAATTTTTCTTTCCAGGTCTATAAAGAATTGTGTTGGTAATTTGATGGGAATTGCATTGAATCTGTAGATTAGTGTTGGTAAGATGGCCATTTTTAGTATGTTAATCCTGCCAAGCCATGAGCATGGGAGATCTTTCCATCTTCTGATATCTTCTTCTAATTCTTTCCTCAGAGACTTGAAATTTTTTCATACAAGTCTTTGACTTCCTTGGTTAGGGTTACTCCAAGGTACCTTATGTCATTTGTGGCTATTGTGAAGGGTGTTGTTTTTCTAATTTCTTTCTCAGCCCTTTTGTCTTTTGTATACAGGAGGGCTACTGATTTTTTTGAGTTAATTTTGTATCTGGCCACTTTGCTGAAGTTGTTTATCAGTTGTAGGAGTTCTCTGGTAGAGTTTTTGGGATCACTCACGTATACTATCATATCATCTGCAAATAGTGATAATTTGACTTCTTCCTTTCCAATCTGTATCTCCTTGATCTCCTTCAACTGTCTTATTGCTTTAACAAGGACTTCCAGAACTATGTTGAAGAGATATGAAGAGAGTGGGCAGCCTTGTCTTGTCCCTGATTTCAGTGGGATTACTTTGAGTTTCTCTCTGTTCAGTTTGATGTTGGCTATAGGCTTGCTGTATATCGCCTTTACTATGTTTAGATATGTGTCTTGTATCCCTGATCTCTCCAATACTTTAAACATGAATGGATGTTGGATTTTGTCAAATGCTTTTTCAGCATCTAGGGAGATTATCATGTGGTTTTTTTCTTTCAGTTTGTTAATATGATGGATCACATTGATGGATTTCCGTATATTGAACCACCCCTGCATACCTTGGATGAAGCCTACTTGGTCATGGTGGATGATATCTTTGATGTGTTCTTGTATTCAGTTTGTGAGTATTTTGTTGAGTATTTTTGCATCAATGTTCATAAGGGAGATTGGCCTGAAATTCTCTTTCTTTGTTGAGTCTATGTGAGGTTTAGGTACCAAGGTGATTGTGGCTTCATAGAATGAGTTTGGTAATGTTCCTTCTCTTTCTATTATGTGGAATAGTTTGAAGAGAATTGGTGTTAGCTTTTCTTTGAAGGTATGGTAGAATTCTGCAGTGAAGCCATCTGGTCCTGGGCTTTTTTTGGATGGGAGACTTTTGATGACCGCTTCTATTTCTTTGGGGGATATAGGACTATTTAATTGATTTACCTGGTCCTGATTCAGCTTTGGTAAGTGAAATCGATCAAAAAAATTGTCCATTTCATTTAAATTTTCAAATTTTGTGGCATATAGACTTTTGAAGTAAGTCCTAATATTGTTTGGATTTCCTCAGTGTCTGTAGTTATGTCCCCCTTTTCATTTCTGATTTTGTTGATTTGGGTGGTGTCTCTCTGCCTTTTAGTTAGCTTGGCTAAGGGTTTGTCGATCTTGTTGATTTTCTCAAAGAACCAGTTCTTGGTTTCATTGATTTTTTGAATTGTTTTATTTGTTTCTAATTGATTGATTTCAGCCCTGAGCTTGATTATTTCCAGCCGTCTACTCCTTTTTGGTGTGTCTGCTTTTTCTTTTTCTAGGGTTTTTAAGTGAGCCATTAAGTTGCTTGAATGCGCTGTCTCGAATTTCTTCTTGAAGGCACTTAGTGCTATGAACTTTCCTCTTAGCACTGCCTTTAGTTTGTCCCACAATTTTGGGTATGTTGTGTCTTCATTTTCATTGAGTTCTAGGAAGATTTTAATTTCTTTCTTTATTTCTTCCCTGACCCAGCTGTCTTTTAGTATCAGGTTGTTCAGTTTCCATGTATGTGTAAGCTTTTTCCTATTTCTGTTGTTATTGAGGTCCAGCTTTATTCCATGGTGATCAGACAGGATACAAGGGATTATTTCAATCTTCTTGTATCTGTTGAGGCTTGCTTTGTGACCAACTATATGGTCTATTTTGGAGAAGGTTCCATGAGGTGCTGAGAAGAAGGTAAATTCTTTTGTGTTTGGGTGTAAGGTTCTGTAAATGTCTGTTAGGTCCATTTGATTCATGACCTCTGTTAGAGATATTGTTTCTTTGTTTAATTTCTGTTTAGTTGACCTGTCCTTTGTTGAGAGTGGGGTGTTGAAGTCTCCCACTATTAGTGTGTGGAGATCTATGTGTGGTTTAAGTTTTATCAATGTTTCTTTCACAAATGTGGGTGCCCTTGTATTTGGGGCATAGATGTTCAGGATTGTGATGTCTTCTTGGTGGAATTTTCCCTTGATGAGTATGAAGTGTCCTTCCCCATCTCTTTTGATTAATTTTGGTTGAAAGTCTATTTTATCAGATATTAGAATGGCTACTCCTGCTTGCTTCTTGCATCCATTTGCTTGAAAAGCCGTCTTCCATCGCTTTACCCTCAGGTAATGTCTATCTTTGTGCCTTAGGTGTGTTTCTTGTATACAACAGATTGCTGGGTTTTGTTTACGAATCCATTGTTAGTCTGTGTCTTTTTATTGGAGAATTGAGTCCATTGATATTGAGAGAGATTAATGACCAGTGGCTGTTAGATCCTTTGAATTTGATGTTGGCTGTGGTCATACGGTTGTGTGCTTTGTTTGCTTTTTGTGGGGTTATTTATTTCCTGTGTTTTCTTGAATGTAGCTAGTTTTCTTGGGTTGTATTTTCCCTTCTAGTGTCTTCTCTAATGCTGGATTTGTTTGTAGGTATTGTTGAAATTTGTTTTTGTCATTGAATATCTTGTTTTCTCCGTCTATGAGGACTGAGAGTTTTGCTGGGTATAGTAGCCTGGGCTGACATCTGTGTTCTCTTAGTGTCTGCATGATATCTGTCCAGGCCCTTCTGGCTTTCATAGTCTCTGTTGAAAAGTCAGGTGTGATTCTAATGGGTTTGCCATTATATATTACTTGGCCTTTTTCTCTTGCAGCTTTTAGTATTTTTCCTTTGTTCTGTATACTTACTGTTTTGATTATTATGTGACAGGAGGATTTTCTTTTCTGGTCTAATTTATTGGGTGTTCTATAGGCCTCTTGTATTCTTATTGGCCCCTCTCCTTTAAGTTGGGGAAATATTCTTCAATGATTTTGTTGAAAATATTTTCTGGGCCTTGGTGCAGGGAATCTTCTTTTTCCTCTATTCCTATTATTCTTAGGTTTTGCCTTTTTATGTTGTCTTGAATTCCTTGGACGGTCTGTGTCAGGAATGTTTTAGATTTAACATTTTCTTTGATGATACATCTAAGAAAATTTCTTCCATTTCTTCCATTGTATCTTCCATACCTGAGATTCTTTCTTCCATTTCTTGTAGCTTAGTGGTTATGCTAACCTCTATAGTCCCTGCTTTCTTCCCTAAGTTCTTTCTCTCCACAATTTCTTCCATTTGTTTTTTTTTTTTTTAATTTTTTCAATTCTATCTTCAGGTCTTTAGCTATTTTGTTGGTTTCCTTCTCCTGTTTGACTGTATTTTCATGTTTTTCCGTCAATTCCTTCAGCTGTTTTTTTGAACAATCCACTGTTTCTTTTATTTCATTCAGTGATTCTAGCATTTCCTCTCTAAAGGCCACAAACTGTTTGGCTGCAGCTTCCTCTATTTCTTTTCGTATTTTATTTGTTTCCTCTGTTATCTTCTTCATGAGCATAGATGTTAGGTCATCTCCCTGAATTTCAATTATTCTGGAGTGTCTAGGGCTATTTGCCCCTGGATAATTGGGTTCTGGAGATGCCATATTGCTCTGGCTTTTGTTGGTTGAACTTTTACGCTGTCTTCTACCCATTGGGCTATCTTAGTTGTTTGAAGTTAGTTTCTGGTTGTTCCTGGACTCTTGTAGTGGAGAGAATCCCTTTGGCAGGAAGATGGTGTTTCCTGAAGGAAGCCTTCTTAGCTTTTTGGGTATAGTCACTGGATGGCCGGTGTTTTTCAGGAGTTGCTACAGCTCACCTCAGGCATAGAGACCTGGGTGGTAACTGTGGTCCTGATTAGTCAAGAGGGCTCTCCTCTCACTGGGAGAAGTCCTGGAGACAGCTGCCCTCCTTCTGGGTTTCTTGCTGTAAATTTAATGATCAGCTGCTGTAACCTGTGTGTCCCGTGGTTTGGTCGGTTTTGTTAGGGATAACTGGTTGCCCCTTGGAGCAGTATCTGGGGGTTGATCTCAGGGTTCCTGGTCTTTTGTAGGTCTGAGGTTGGGGCTCTGTGCCCCAGAACCCAAGAGGTAATCTGTGACGAGTGAGTACTGCTCTCCTGGTAACAGCAGGCTATCTGGTGCACAGCAGTTCCCTTGGTTGGGCCAGTCTGTGGGACCTTTTCCGGGGATATACTGGGTTGCCTAAGTCTCTCCCCTTTGCTTCGTTCCTTGTTCCTTGTGAGGGTTTCTCCAGACAGTGACTCTAAGACTCTGGTGTCTTGGGGCACACAGTTCTGTCTGTAAGGAGTAGTTGGTACAAAGCAGGCCTCTGGGCTGGTGGAGCATGTGCCTGCCTGCTAGTCTGCGGGAGCTGGGTTCCCAATATCTCGGTGCTCCCTGCTTGGGCCCGGATCTGTGATGGCTTGGCGTACTCACCTGTTTGCAATCTTTGGTCTGCTAGACTTTCCCCAGGCAAAGCCTAGGCGACCCCAGCAGCACGGTTTCTTCCTTTGTTGTGGGGCCCTTGCCAGACAGGGGTTCCCAGTCCCTGTTGCACTGGGGCTCGCAGCTGGTCTGTACCGGTGAGCTGGGTGTGCAGCTGCTCAGGTGACCCAAGCAGCCTGGTTTCTTCCTTTCCTGTGGGGCCCTCTCTGGACAGGGATTTCCAGTCTTTTTTTGCTGTGAGACGCGCAGCTTGTCTGTATGGGTGAGCTGGGTGCGCAGCTCTCAGCGCTGCGGGAGCTCAGTTGCGATGGCAGCAGGTACTCGAGGTCCGTGAGACCTTCCAGGGAAAGACTGGGTGACCCGTGATCAGACTCGAAACTTTGCTTCCCCGTGGGGTTTTCTTGCGACTGGGACTCCCAGTCTCAGGCACCCTTGTGCCCACCGATCAGCCTGGGAAAGTGATTGGGACACGCAGGCTTGCGGCTCCAGCCAGAGACCCAAAGCCTGCGTTACCCGGGATTTCTTACAGGTTCTGGCTGGGCAGCTGAGAATGGACCCGACCGATTCCCACACCATGGGAGCCTCCCCTCACCTGGGAAAAACGATCACTGTAGTTTTAGGGCCCAGAGTTCAGTTTCCTGGTCGCTGCACGGAGGGTGCTGTCCCGCTTCTCAGACACAGTGCTCTCCCGGCTCCGCCATCTTGGCTCAGATCTCTCAACTGCAATTCTTTTCAAGATCTTGAAACCCTGACCAAATAAGGTTCCATGAAAAGCCTCCAAGGGGCCCACTCCCCTTTAGGTATCCCAGCTCCCTTTCTTTGGATCTGAGTGGTCACCATTTCTTCCTTTCCCATGAATGCCCGAGGAGAAGTGAATCTGAATTCTCAGTGAATTAGAGGGAAGTGATTGAAAATTTTTACTAATACTACAATGATGAAGATATTAAATTTTATAAGAAAGTTTGCATTTTGGAAAAGAAAGTCTGAGAAGAGTCATGGAAAATTTGCCAGTGACAGAACAAAGTTTTGGAGGTGATAGATTGGGAATACGCTCTAAGGTGGTCATTTAACATGGGCGATGATCCACTCAACCTAGAAATAGGCAATGATGCCCTGAGATGAGAGGAGATGATGGGCCATCATTTTCTGTCTTGATGGGTCATAAATAGGTTATCATCCAGCTCTGACAGTTAATGTCCTAAATCCAATGAAGCCGATCTTTTGCAAAGTAGCCAAGCAGATTCATTCTGAAACTTTTCTCAATATTAAAATTCTCTGGAGTGATTTTTTTAAGCAAAAAGAATAAAAAAGAAATATTACCAGTGTGTGGAGCTTAGTGAAGTGAGAATGTGCAAGGAGGCGCTCTTGCTTTAGAGCTTATTAAAGCCAGCTTTCCACTTCCGTGTGTGGCAGAGAAAACACCCACCCCTGCCATACAGTTTAGGAGAAAAGTTGGTATAAGAAGGAATGTATTCAGAACAGGAGATACATACTGTATAGGCAGCTTAGGGCAGAGACCCCCCATGAGGAACAAGGAAGTTTCAGGAAAATCCTGTGCTCCTTGGCAAAGAATTCCTGCCAAGAGCCCTAGTTTTTCTCCCTCCCTCCCTCCCTCCCTCCCTCCCTCCCTCCCTCCCTCCCTCCCTCCCTCCCTCCCTCCCTCTCTCCCTCCCTTCCTCCCTTCCTCTCTCCCTCCTTCCCTCCCTCCCTCCTCTCTTCTCCCCTCCCTCTGCTCCTTCTTTCCTTTCTTTTTTAACTTTTGATTCTTTGTGAATTTCACATCATGTACCCCAGTTCCACTAATCTCGCCTTCCCTTCAGATCTGCCCTTGCAACCTCCCCCCACAAAAGAAAATAAAGTAAGAGGAAAAAAAGTCTTGTTGTGGAAGCCATAGTATGTGATAGGGAATTATAAAGTTTATCCTTTTGTCCAAGCATCTTTACTTGCAAATGTTCATTGCAATGAGTCTGTTTCGAGGCCTCTGGCTTGAATTTCACTATCTGTGCTGGATCCTCATGGGAACTCCTTCCAGATATCCTGTGATTGCCTTGTATCATGGGAATCCTGCAGCTTTATCTGCAGAACTGGCCCTTTCATACTCTCCAGCAGATTGTAGACAGGGTAGATGTTGGGGTGGGCTGACTCAAAACCCTAGACCTGGGCCTGGGCAGTAGCTGAGTTGGTCAACCTACCACCAAGGTGAGCTCTCTAGCACTGTTCGAGCTAGCTCACCTAATGCTGCAGCCAGCAAGGGGCAGGGTCAGCTCTCCTGCTCTCATGTCCTTGGGGCTGGCTCACCCACATCCCACCACCAGGGCCAGCTCTACCTGTGCTGGCCAGGTGAGGTACAGAGTCTGCTCTCTCTGTGCTGAAGCCAGTAAGGGGTGGGGTTAGCTCTCCCAATCTCATGACCTCTGGGCCAGCTCTCTATAGGCGAGTGGCTAGAGGTGAAGTGGGAGGTGTGGAGGGGGGGTGGAAGAGCATCTTTCCCTCACTCACATGACCCCATAGTAGATGAGGGTGGGGGCAAACTCCCTCCTGCCAAGACCCTCAGGACCAGTCCACACCCTTGACAACAGGGTCAGCTCTAATGTATTGTCCAAGGAAGGTGCAGGGCCTGTTCTCCTGAGTGCTGCAGCCAGTGAGGGGCAGGGGCAGAGGGGCAGCTCTTCTGCTCTTACGATCTTGGGGCATCTCACCTGCCTGCAGCAGGCAGAGAGGGTAGAGGGGGCCAGTGGGGATCTCTTCTTCACCCATGCCATCCAACTGCTGCCTGGGGCAAAGCCAACTCTCCTGTGCTCAGGTCCTCAGGGTCAGCTCTAATGTGCTGCCCAGGGAAGAGGGAGGGCCAGCTCAGCAAAGTGTCTCAGTGGCAGTGCAGACCAGGGACATTTGCATGACTGTTGGTGGCAACACAGGCCTGGACATCAACACAGACCCCAGCTGCCACAGGACCCACGGACCCAGACATGGCCTCTGGCACAACCCTGGGCTCAGATGTCCTTATGGCCTCGGGTCAGCATCCTTCCCTCCCGCCTGTGTGACTGCATGGCCCTCAGATATCCACATGGTCTTCTGTATCAGTACAGACCATGAAGATCCACATGGCCTTTGGTAGTTACAGTTACTCTGGCCAGACATTGACACAGACCTCAGCTCCCCAGCTGCAGCAGGACCCTGGACACAGACATGGCCCTTGGTGGAAGCCTAGGCCAGAACCTCAAAATGGCCTCCTTACATTTATCTGCTTCTCAACTGCTGTTGAGTCTCTGGTTCCACCCCTCTCCACAGTGCAGAACCCCACTTGGCTTTGCTTTCTCTTCTCTCTCTCCATCACATACATCTTTCCCATCTCTCCATCATCACACATTTGTCCATTGTAGTGGTGCCCACAGCAGGTGCTTGGGTGTCATTCTTTGGGGCCAGTGGGCCGGGGGCAGGTGCAGCGGTGAGTGGCCTTTTGCAGGCTAACCTGGACAAAGTAACGGGAGTGGGTGATTGGGTGTCTTTCTTCTGGCTGCCATGGGCCAGCCAGCCCAGGGCAGGTGCTGCAGAGCTCTGATTTCTTATCTCCTCCTAAATGAGCACCCTTGCTTGGAGGCTATAAGTGAGGGTGTGGTCACAGCTCCAGCTTAGACACCAACCCCTTCTCATGAATAGCTTTGGAGCAGAATCTTCATGATAAAAATGGATGATAAATGTTCTCCAACTTTAACCCATCTCCAAAATGATGTTAGGGGAGAATGTTACAAGAGTCTCACAGAGTATCTGGGTCTTTTGAGGCCCACTAAAGCAAACCTCCTTATTTCTGGTTAAAAAAAAAAAAAGTTTAGTGGTTTTATGGGATTCCTGAGCATGCAAATGAATGGGTCTCTGATTCTTACGATTTTTCTTCAGCTACTGGTCCAGAGTGGTGACTTAATATTTCAAGTGACTCAAAACACATGATTTCATTAAAGGGATAATTATTCTTCCCATCGCTTTAAGTTGGTTTGAAGTGAATCAGCTTCAATGAGGCATGGTCTTTTTGTTGGGTGATTGGCAAGCCTAGCTGAATCAACCCATGTTTAACTCAGCTAGGTTTGACAATCACCTGATGTTTTGTCTTGTCTAACTTTGATGTGATAGCTCTTATTTATCTTATTGTATTTTTAAAATATCTTTTAAAAATGATTGACTGATAACTTACACCAGCTGGGAGAGGAAAAACCGGTTTTCTCCAAGAGTCACACGGGGTAAATCAACTACTCCAGGACAGGCCCCATGTTCAGGAGTAGTTGACCAATATATAACTGGATTTAACTGGACTTTACAGGTTTTGTGTGTGTGCATATCTCTTTGACATGGAATATCTTGTTTTGTTTTTTTGTTTTTTAACTGAAAGTTTTGCTGGGTATAGTAGTCTGGGCTGGAATTTGAGGTCTCTTAAGAGTCTCTTGGATTGTCTCTGACATGAACGAAGCAGCTGGCTCTTTAAAATCCTCCCACCCTCTGAAGGAGGAGCAGCCTTGCCAGGCCACAGAGGAGGACATTGCAGCCAGTCCTGATGAGACCTGATAAGCTAGGGTCAGATGGAAGGGGAGGAGGACCTCTGCTATCAGTGGACTTAGAGAGGGGCAGGGAGGAGATGAGGGAGGGAGGGTGGTATTGGGAGGGAATAAAGGAGGGGGCTATAGCTGGGATACAAAGTCAATAAACCATAATTAATATAAAAAATTAAAAAAAAGAGTCTCTAGGACATTTGTTCATGCCTTCTGGCTTTTAGAGTCTCCACTGAAGTCAGGTGTGATTCTGGTCTGCCACTGTATGTTACTTGGACTTTTTGCCTTACAGCTTTTAGTATTTTTTCTTTGATCTGAATATTTAGTGTTTCAATTATTATTATTATTGTTATTTTTACTCTGTAACACCTACTCTTATTTATTTTAATGAGAATTAAAAGATACAACATGTCAAAGACATATTTAAAAAAACTAGTGTGGTAATACAAGGAATCAAATTTTGTTTATATCCTAAAAATTACAAGACGCTTTGAAAATGTAATGTTAGTTCATTGTTTTTTCAGTTGAAAATGTTCTATGTGCAACACCTTAGTATACAGCTTTAAAACCTAATCACCATGTTCAACTAGAAAAAAGTAAGTCACCATGCCTTACCAGTCCACAGAGGAAGACAATGAAGCCAGATGAGACCTGATAGACTAGGGTCAGATGGAAGGGGAGGAGGACCTCCTCTATTATTGGACTGGGGGAGGGGCATAGGCGAAGAAGAGGGAAGGAGGGTGGGATTGGGAGGGGATGGGGTAGGGGGCTACAGCTGGGATACAAAGTGAAAAAACTGCAATTAATAAAAATAAAAAAATTATAAAATTTGCTGACAAAAAAATAAGATAGAAAACTCATTTTTCTTTCATGGTCCACAATACCTGGAATATCATGCCAAAATATAAAAGTTTAAAGGGAACATTATTTTCCTCTAACTCCACCAAAAATTTGGTTACTGTCTGCTGGTATGATGACTGCCAGCAGTGGGCAGAAACTATAGAAAGACATAACATACATAGGTTTTTTTCACAATTAGTAAAAGAAAGGTTCAATTTAATGTGATGCTACAACAGAACAACAATGCCTTCAGGTCAATGTGTGTTCTCTTGTAGCTTAAAAAGATAGTGTACTTATCTTAAATTTATACAGAACACTAGCAAATATGATAGTTGTTCATGAGTAAAACAAAGCAGCAATGAAAATTAATTTAACACAGTGTTAAATATATTCACATGATCACCATTGTAATTCAAATGGTCACTAATGTAGTTACATGTCACTATATATATGTACATAATATTTATCACAGTTATGCTAGCCTCCAAAACTCAAATCCAGTTGCATCAAAGACCTCAACATAAAACAGGGTACACTAAATCCTAGAGAGTAAAAAGTGGGGAAGTAGTCTTCAGCTCATCGGCACAGGAGTCATTGTCCTGAATAGAGCACCAACAGCTCAGGCGCTAAGATCAACAATCAATAAATGGGACCTCAGGAAACTGAGAAGCTTCTGTAAGGCAAAGAACAGTGACAAAATGGCAGCCAAAAGAATGGGAAGAGGCCATATTTTCATGATTGGGCACAGAAAGGCTTTGTAGCAGGACAAGGAATCAGGCAATTGGACAACTTTTAATGTAACTTACTTGCATCTTCAGTACCTGCTCAATCAAGACACCTCTTCTATTTGTTAGTTAATTACTGCCATGTATGTCCAAATTATGGCTTGGTGGTTCAAATGGCATTCATCTTTTGATAAGGAACTGAAATTGCATGGTAACTTGGCTCATCATCAAGCCATTCCAACCAGAGCCAATATCAGGTCAACAGCTGTTTCTTAAAGGGGTAGTATATTATGGATGATGAAAAGACCTTGCTCCCAAATCCCAAGGGTCTTCACCCTGAGTCTCTTTTTTTAAAATTTTATTTTATTAATTACACTCCACCCTGAGTCTCTTACAGGGGCCTGTCAAATGTTCTAAAGAACATTCCCATCTGCCACAAGTATCACGGTATGCTAGATTATATTGTTCAAGTGGCTCGGCAGCCTGTACCTATAGAACAAGCAGTCTGGACCATTTGAAGAACTTTATCCCTTTCCAGGTTTCACTCAAAACTAAGACATTTTTGAATTACTCTGTGAATGAACCAGAGTAAGATGCTCAAGTGAGAAATGTGTTACATACAAAATTTAAATAGACCTGTAAATGTTTTTTTATTTTATTTTATTTTATTTTTTATTTCCTCAGATGAGGAGATGAGATGGGAGCTTTTCCTGAGCTTTTGTAGCTCCTTCTGAACTCTTGCTGGATGGTTCAACTCAGCTTTTCTGGCCTAAACTGCTTTGTAGGATGACTGATTCAAACTGGTTTCTCTTAGGTTCTGACTGAATTGCTCTGCCTGGCCTCAAACTTATCTTGATAATATGTTTTAACCTTCTGGCTCCTTTACATTCTGTCTGCCTGCCTGCTTGCCTGTCTATCTATAGTAAATCTGAACACGCAAGCATTATTTGTTTTTAGTCATTTTGGTTCATTCTCTCTTCACCTGGGTCTAGCTTGTTTTCTCTGCCACCTGTCTCTGTAAAACTGTCCTGGTAATCAACTCTTGGTAAAAAACCTCCTCACTGCATGTGCTGCTTTTTTTGTTCTCTTTAATATGCTTATACACTGGAACTGGGCAGAAATTAACCCCCTAAGTTATCTTTTACCTCCCAGCTCCACATCCCATTCCACTTGCTTTAATTATTCCTATCTGGGCTACTTCCCATCCAAAATCCCACAAAATCTGCACGTGTTTTCCATTTGGGTTACTTCTCTCTATCTGTAGTTCCCCAGAGTAAGATCCTGCTGGCTATGTGCTTCTAATTCATGCTTAACCCATGGTGGCTCTGCTTTCTCTTGCCTCCTCTCCTGTTTTCCTCCTCCTGTGAGCCTTTTTTCCTCTGAGCCTACATGAACCTCAGCTTTGCCTATCTCTCTTCTGTCCAACCCAGGTATGTAGGCAACTTTATTTAGCCAATCAGGGATAAATTGGAGGTGAAGTTACAAACATCATTTTGGTTACATGTTTGCTTGTAGAACAGTAAGAATCTCAGGGGGGCAAGCAATTAACATCCAAATACATGATGGCTCTAGATCAACCATCACAATTACCGTTTTCTGTCTAATTAAAAAGGCTATTTAAAAAGTATATAGTAAGAACAATTATGAAACAATCATAAAAACTATTAGGTAAGACTTACATAATGTCCAGTCTATATGTGTTTGCCAACCTTGAAGAAATTATTATATAACCTATAATGTGAGTCTAAACTTCTGTACCTAAATCATTTTCTATCAGATCTTGTATCTATTTATCTAAAAAACATCTTTATAGACTTTAAACCATCTTAACTCCTGAGCAAACAAGCTTAGTTGCAAAACTATAACTATCTAGTCTTCAATTCCATCAGAGACTTGAGAAAGAATAAAACAATTACCTGAGTAAGCAGGAAGTACAAGCAAGCAGCTTCTAAAATAAATAAAAATGGCAGAGACAGTTTGCTGCCTGGACGGTCACCCAAAACTCTCTATGATGTTGGAGCGTCATCTTCAACCTTCTGGCCTAGTATATCTGACGGACTTGCTTACTCTGTCTTGGCAGATCTAGGCAGTCAGTTCAGCCTGCATCCAAGTCTTAGCCATTTTTTAGACAGCATATTCTTTTCAGAGAGAGTAGGAGCATTTGCCCAGTGGCTAGCTTGCCACATTAGAAGCAACTCCATATGTGGCTTTCCTGATGCTCATATCTTCTGTGAGGTAGGCTGGGGGTGCTGACAGCAGCTGACAGGCCTCAGGTCAGAAACACCTTAAATTAATAAAAACATCTTTAAATGTCATCTTCTGTAGGTCTCCAAGGTTTTTTATTTTTTTAATTTTTAATTTTTTATTAATTACACTTTATTCACTTTGTATCCCCCCATAAGCCTCTCCCTCCTCCCCTCCCAGCCCCACCCTCCCTCCCCCTTCTTCATGCATGCCCCTCCCCAAGTCCACTGATAGGGGAGGTCCTCCTCTCCTTCCTTCTGATCTTAGTCTATCAGATCCCATCAGGAGTGGCTGCATTGTCATCTTCTGTGGCCTGGTAGGGCTGCTCTCCCCTCAGGGGGAGGTGATCAAAGAACAGGCCTATCAGATTATGTCAGAGGCAGTCCCTTTCCCATTACTATGGAACCCCCTTGGATACTAGGCTGTCATGGACTACATCTGTGCAGGGGTTCTAGGTTATCTCCATGGTCTCCAAGGTTTTTGAAGACTTTTATCTATATGTTCACTTTTACATAGTACATCTATCTATCTATCTTAAATCTGAACATGTAAACATTGTTTTTTAGTCATTTACTATCTGTTTGATCTAGGAAGCATATTTCTGTAATAAAGTAGACTAGTATCTTACATGATCATGAGTCTAATTGATTAACCATTAAATTGTTGCTGCTCTTTGAGAGTTGAGCATATCCTATCTCTTACTCAGGGTGTCAAACCTTTCTCTGATTTGTCATTTTTTATGCCCCTTAATTAGACATCACTTTCAAACATGACCATGTCCTTCTATAAACTAACCTTACCTTCATTGTTTGGGATTAAGGCTGTGTACTAAGGGTGTGTGCATTCCAGCCAGATCATACTGTAATCTGGAGTGTGTCTGCATTCCAGCCGGATCACATGGACCTAGGCCATCTTTGGGCATGATGATCCCTTGCTAGAGCAGTCATGTTGCTGGATTAAAATTCCTTACATAATACTAAGCATTATTATTTTTTTCTGTGGTGAGAGAAGAAGGAAGCAACAACCTCTTCCACACCAATGAACTTCTTGACTTTTTACTGAGGAAGAAGGCCTTTGAATTTTGCTTGTATTTATTTCCCATCCTCTGATATACAAATGTTTTACCTACAGGTTCAGAGTGGTTACAGCCTCCAGCTCATTTTGTTCAATCAGCACAATGTCATCAATGTAATGGATCAGTGTGACACTGTGTGGGCGAGACAGGTGATCAAAACCCAAGGAAAGTAAGTCATGACACAGGGTTGGAGAATTAGTAGACCCTTGAGGGAGGCCGGTAAAGGTGCACTGGTAGTGTTGCTAGCTGAAAGAAAATTGCTCTGGTGGGCTCTAGGGACAAATATTAAGGAAAAAGAAACCATTCACACAACATTTGTAAGAACAACATCTTTATCCTAAGTACCAGGAAATGTGTTAATTTGCTCAAGTAAGGCACATCTGGTATACAGCTGTAATTAGAGCTACTACTTGACTAAGTTTGTGATAACTAACTGTTAGTATTCAGAATACATCTGTCTTTTGCAGAGGCCAAGTAGGAGACTTAAGAGGGGATATGGTGGGAACCACAGTCCCTGTATTTTTCAAGTCTTTGATGGTAACACTAATGTCTTTAATCTCTCTAATGATGCAATATTGGTATTGGCTCACTCTATTTTCTGGGAAGGCAGTTTTAATGGCTTCCATTTGGCCTTTCAGACTGTAATTGCCCTTATTCTGAAGGTCAGAGAATCCACTCTGCCAATTTTAAGTATATCTGTTCCAATTATGCACTTAGAGACTGGAGAAATAACCACAGACTGAGCTAGTAAATCCGATGGACTCACCATGAGTTGGAATTTGAATAAATGTGAATTCATCATCTCATTGTCATAAGCCTCTACTTTAACTGAGTAGCCACAATGTAGTTTGGTATCTGTAGTGTCCAGTTGGCCCAGAAAGTTCAGATTATTTTCTTTTCCTCCACTGTACAGTTACCATACACATAAGTTGCAGGTTCCTTTGGGAGAAATATAGGGAAAGATTAATTGGTAATTTTTTTTTGTTAGTGTAGCATGGTCCTTCCTCAAGAATATGTAGCTTCAAATATATGGCCTCTCCTGCATTTGAAAAAAAAATTAAATTAAAATTTTTATATATTAATTACAGTTTATTCATTTTGTATCCCAGCTGTAGCCTCCTCCCTCATTCCCTCCCCATCTTACCTTCCATCCCTCATCTCCTCCCATACCCCTCTCCAAGTCCACTCTCCTGGTCCTCCTTCCCTTCCATCTGACCCTAGCTTATCAGGTCTTATCAGGACTGGTTGCATTGTCCTCTTCTGTGGCCTAGGAAGGCTGATCCCCCCTCAGGGGGAGGTGATCAATGAGCCAGCCACTGAGTTCATGTCAGAGACAATCCCTGTTCCCCTTACTAGGGTACCCACTTGGAGACTGAGCTGCCATGGGCTACATCTGTGCAGGCATTCTAGGTAATATCCATGAATGGTCCTTGGTTGGAGTATTAGTCTCAGAAAAGATTCCTGTGCCCAGATTTTTTGGTTCTGATGCTTTCCTTGTGGAGCTCCTGTCCTTTCCAGGACTTACTATCTCCCCTTTCTTTCCTAGGATTCTCTGCACTCTGCCCAAAGTTTGGTTATGAGTTTCAGCATCTGCTTTGATACTGATGGGTAGATTCTTTCAGAAGCCCTCTGTGGTAGGCTTCTGTCCTGTTTCCTGTTTCCTCCTTCTTCCAATGTCCATTCTGTTTGTCTTTCTGAGTGAGGATTGATCATCTTACCCAGGGTCCTTCTTCTTGATTAGCTTTTTTTAGGTGTATAGATTTTACTATGTTTATCCTATATTATATGTCTAATAACCACTTATAAGTGGGTATATATTGTGTATGCCTTTCTGCTTCTGGGATACCTCACTCAGGATGATCTTTTCTAGATCCCGCCATTTGCCAGCAAATTTCATGATTTCCTTGCTTTTAATTTCTGAGTAGTATTCCATTGTGTAAATATACCACAACAGAACACCAACAGCACAGGCTCTAAGATCAACAATCAATAAATGGAATCATGAAACTGAAATGCTTCTGTAAAGCAAAGGACACTATCATCAGAACAAAACGACAGCCTATGGCCTGGGAAAGGATTTTCACCAACCTTTTATCTGACAGAGGTCTAATATCCAGAGTATACAAAGAATTCAAAAAGTTAAAAAGCAACAAATCAAGTAATCCAATTAAAAAATGGAGTACGGAGCTAAACAGAGAATTCTCTGTAGAGGAATATAGAATGGCAGAGAAATACTTAAAGAAATGCTCAATGTCCTTAGTCATCAGGGACATGCAAATCAAAACAACCCTGAGATTTCACCTGACACCCATAAGAATGGCTAAGATAAAAAATTCAAGTGACAATACATGCTGGAGAAGTTGTGGAGAAAGGGGAACACTGCTCCATTGCTGGTGGGAATGTAAACTTGTACAACCACTTTGGAAATCAATTTGGTGCTTTCTCAGACAATTAGGAATAGTGCTACCTCAAGATCCAGCTATACCACTCCTAGGCATATATCCAAAAGATGCTCAAGTATACAACAAGGACATTTGCTCAACTGTCTTTGTAGCCGCTTTGTTTGTGATAGCCAGAACCTGGAAACAACCTAGATGCCCCTCAACTGAGAAATGGATACAGATAAATTTTGGTTCTGTAAAGTGAGTTAAGCTTGGAAATTAGCTGTAGGGGGTCATGATTTTCTGATGCTATGATTTAGGGTAGCCTTCACTCATTTTCTGGAACTTTTTGGCCTACACATATTGAGCAAGAATTGATTCACCTACTTAAAATCCATTCCCCCACACGTTTAAAAAATTTTTGTTTTTATGAATTAGAAAACCTATAATTTATAAGTGTAGCAATCTTCTTATGGGTTATACTTAAAAAAACAACTTCGTGTATGTGTTTGTGTTTGTGTGTGAGTGTGTGCATGTGAGTGCAGGGCTCCTGGTGGCCAGCAGCCAGACACATAGCATTCTGTGGAACTTGAGTCACAGTCAGTTGTGAGCCACCTGACATAGGTGCTGGAAACTGAACTCAGGTTTTCTCTAGGGGAAATACTTCCCTTATTCTTAATCTCTGAGTCATCTCTCCAGTCCCAAGGGTTAAAATTTTTATATAGCCCTGAGGGTTCCAATTAGCCTTATCTGGTTATAGGTCTAGACAGAAAGACTTTTAGTCTTTCTAATTTATGAAAGCAAAAGTGTGAAAAATACGTGTGGAAATGGGTGGACACTGAGGGATATCACCATTTTGTTTGGTGTCTCCTCCAGGGCAGGTCATTGCAGGTTCTACCGACAATGCAGGTAGAATTCCTTCAGCCAAGGGTAGGGTGGAAGATACTGAAGGGCGTAGGAGTTGGGGTGACTCTTCTGTTGAACACTACTTGGTCAGGTGAAATGACTCTTTCAGAATCTGAGCGTTCAATGGCTGATCTCCCTTAGGACCCTTTCATACCCCTCCGGATCTTACAGTACAGATTTCCGCTCTTTTCCCACGAGTGCTCCCACTAATTGCTTATGCCCTAAGGAGCTGGGACACAAACATGACTTGCAAGTCGGCCAATTGTGAAATGAAGCCTTGGGTTTGGTTCAGGGTAACTTCAGTGCTATGGCTGCTGGAAGGAAGATTCTCTTCTAGGACACACTTAGAAACTTTTAGATTGTATATATACATACTGAGCTGGGAAATTTCATCTCTGAGTTTACTTTTTTCTTTTGTTATTTTATGTGCAGATGCTAGAAATAACTAGCTAGCATAAACACATTCCTTATTTTTCCATAAATATTCAAAAGTTTTAGGTGTAGAGTCACTAGATTCCTTGTCTCTCACAAAAAAAGAATCAAAAGAACTTATCATGATAAAACTCTTTAAACAGTTCACACCATGAATTTTCAGTGCTCCCGTCTGCCTTCAGTAGCTATAGGTTTTTATCTATTTGGAAAGCCAGCTCTAGATAGCATCAAGACCACTAGAGAAACTTATCCTTACAATTCTGCTGCTCTAAAATATTTCCTGGTACCCAAACATGTAGTAGGGTTCTTTAGAGAAACAAAAACAATAGAATAAATACATAGTGCAAAGGGGATTTATTATATCCGCTTATGCAGTAAGTTTACAGGTTACAGTTTACAGTTTATTCTATGTATATGTAGCATTGTTAGACTTCTCAAACTCTCTCAGAAATTCACAACTTATTATTCTTTACTATTGTAGTGCTTTTATACATATGTGTATATATAAAACCATTTAGCATTCCTCATATGTACATGTGTCCAGGAGTGGCCATTTGGTTTTGAACAATCAATTTGCTCTATTCATAATAGCTAAGAAATGGAAACTGTTTAGATGTCCAGCAATGAATGAATGAATGAATAAAATATTTGGTATATATACAATGTAAATTTTTTCAAATGTAAAATGAAATGGCATTCATAGGAAAATGTGTGGAACTGGATATCATAATGTCAAATGAAATATATCCAGGCTCAAACTACAAGGTATCTATTCACTGTGCTACAGCTCAACTTTATCCCTTGAATATGCTTGAGCTCAAATTTGTCCTTTGGATATGTATTGGAGATATACCTCCAAAAATCCAAATTTCATACATTTGCTTTTATCAAATTTACACCATAGAGTAGAAAGGAAGCTGGTAGCATCATGGGGGTGGGGGGACAATCAAGAACCAAAGTCTAGCATGTTCTAGCAGAAAGCAACGTTATTCCTTTCTACAATTACAGCTTCTTCCTGGGGGTAATGAAGATTTCATTGACACCTCTGGATCATTGAGGGACATGGAACCATCCCCCATGGTCAAGACAGATGCTCTCCCTTAATGTGATATGACAGTAAATAGTCTAGGAACCAAGAGAATGAAAATAAATACAGTTCAGTACTAACAAATTAAATATAGGAAATGTTGGGGATCTGTGTCTTTTTTTTTTAAAGTTAAATCTTGGTTTTCTATTTAAGCCTCAGCATTTCAAATAGGATTATAATCTTTTGTATTTAGAGTTTATTTATTTATTTATTTTGGCAGAAAAGTACTTGTTTTTCCTAAGAAAAATGCTTCTTTAGTGTCAAAGGCTATTACAAAACAGCATTTGATGAATTCAATGCAAGTCAATGAAAAACACATGGATCAAGTTTCTGCTAACATCCACATGGGTTTAATAATTAAGAAGAAAAGCTTGACAGAGAATGTTTTGCATTTTCATGAGTTGAAAAATGTCTAATGTGCTTGAAGCTCTGAATCTGATAAGTGCCTGAAATTACTCATCCTTAACTAAAACAGCCCCAGTCAGGCTCGTGCATCAAGAGGAGACGTATGAGCCTTCCTCGCCAAGCAGGCATCTACCAGACTTTGGGAATGAATGACAAAGCAACCAGCCGTCAACAGCCCTCAGCTGACCGTAACCAGCAAAGACTGTGCTATCTTCACACCAAGCAACTCAAAATGCCTAAGATCATTATGGGTTTGCTTTCTCTGAGTTAAGCAGTCTTTGATGAGACGGTGCCGCACACCCACAGTTGAGGTAAAATCCCGTAGAACTGCACAGCTAGTGATTATAGGAGTCTTTTTTCCTTTTCTAAATTTTTTCTTCACAATTTATTCATTATATATCCTGATTGAAGTCCCCTCTCTCAACTCTCCCATGATCCCTTCCTCTTCCCTCATCCCCTTCCCCTAGTCGACTTAAAAGGGGAATTCTCCACTACTGCCATCTGTCCATAGCTTGTTAAGGCTTATCAGGACTGCTTGGGTCTTCCTCCTCCAAGGCCTGGCAAGGCCGCATCACCTGGGGCGGGTGATCAGAGAGCAGTCAACTGAGTTTGTGATAGGGGCAGCCCCTGCTCCCCTCACTCAGAGATCCACATGGAGACTGAGCTACTAGTTGGCCACATCTGAGCAGAGGTGTAGGTCCTCTCCATGCATGGTCCTTGATTGGTGCATCAGTCTCTGCAGGATCCCCTGGGCTCAAATCTTTTAGTTTTGTTGGTTTCCTTGAGGGGCTCCTGTCTCCTCCATGTCCCTCTAATCCCACCCCTCTCTTCCTCCATAAGACTCCCTGTGCTCTGCCCAAAGTTTGGCTGTGAGTCTCAGCATCTGCTTCAATCCCCTGTTGGGTGAATCCTTTCAGAGGACACTCTATAGTAGACTGCCTTCCTGTTTCTTCTTTTCCACCACTTCTGGTGTCCATCCTGTTTGAATGAGATTTAAGCATCTTCTCTAGGGTCCTCCTTAGTGTTTAGATTCTTTAAGTCTGTAGATAGTTGTCCTATATTATATGGCCAATATCTGTTATTAGTGAGTGTATACCATGCCTGTCTTTCTGTTTTCAGGTTACCTCAGTTCAGGATGATCTCTTTTAGTTCCATCCATTTGCCTGCAGATTTCATGATTTTTTTGTTTTTAATAGTGGAGTAGTATTCAATTGTGTAGATGTACCACAATTGCTGTATCCATTTCTTCGTTGAGGGACATTTAGGTTGTTTCCAGATTCTGGCTATTACAAATAAAGCTGATATGAACATAGTTGAGCAAATATCCTTATTGAATGGTGGGACATCTTTTTGTTATATGCCCAGGAGTGGTATAGCTGGATCTTGAGGTAGTGCTATTCTACCAGGGAAATCCTACAGCTGATAAACACCTTCAGCAAAATGGCTAGATACAAAATTAACTCAAAGAAACCAGTAGCCTTTCTGTATACAAAAGACAAATGGGTCAAGAAAGAAATTAGGGAAATAACACCCTTCACAATAGCCACAAAAGACAAATGGGTCAAGAAAGAAATTAGGGAAATAACACCCTTCACAATAGCCACAAAAGACATAAAGTATCTTGGTGTAACTCTAACCAAGCAAGTCAAAGACTTGTATGAAAAAACAAACAAACAAACAAACAAACAAACAAACAAACAAAACACTTCAAGTCTCTGAAGAAAGAAATAGAAGAGCATACCAGAAGATGGAAACATCTCCCGTGCTCATGGCTCAGCAGGATTAACATACTGAAAATGGCCATTTTACCAAAAGCAATCTACAGATGCAATGCAATTCCCATCAAATTACCAACACAATTCTTTAGAGACCTTGAAAGAAAAATTCTCAACTTTATATGGAATAACCAGAAACTCAAAATAGTTAAAACAATCCTCTACAAGAAAAGATCTTCTGGAGGTATTTCCATCTGTGGTCTCAAGCTGTGCTATAGAGCAGTAATATCTACCACGCTGCACAAAACTAAAGTCCACATTGATCAAAGATTATAGGATTCTTAATACCTTGAAAATCAGTTCAATTTTGTCTAGATGTTGTCCCATGGTGGATGAGTGACAAGTGAGTCATTCAAAACACTCTCCTCAGTTTATCCATGCTTACAAGTAGGTAGAAAGCACTGAAACTCTCTACTAGTTGTGTAGTTGGACTACACAACTAGTAAAAGCAGGATGGTGGTAGCAACGTAGAGGAAACTGACAAAATGAAGCAGTTCTGTAATTATTGTTATTTAGCAAAGGGTTGGCAAAATAATATGTACCAAGTTCAAACTATGAAAGGAAGGACTAATACTCAACGTTTCAAGCCACCAGAAACCTGCCTCAGCTGTATTAGAAGTAATTGTTTATGTGTATGGTTTCATTAATTTTCCCAATAAGTGTGTATATGCACACGTCTATGTACATACATGTATGTGCGTATCTCCAGTGTTTTTCCATTAATGAAAACATGTTGCACAGCCTCTAAATTTCTTTTTAACTACAAATTAGAAGTATAATGAGTACTTACATTTATATCTTTGTAAATATCTCATAATACAATATATTTTGGTCTTTGTTCAAACAAGGTATTACTGAATGAACAGATTAGTGAAATTATAACCAAGGATATTATCCAAATTTAATTATCACCAGGAATTCTATGACAAATATCCTTGAAAATAAATTCTTTAGTTTTTTTGTTAAATACATTCTTTAATTATTTGAGAATTTCATATTTGTTTTGATCAAATCTACTCCCAACTCCTTCCCCTCCTAGTCCACTCATATTTCATCATTATTTTTCTTCCCCCAAATTTATGTACACTTAAAAAAATCCAGATCCCCTTTAGTGCTGTGAGTGTATTCATGGGGCAGGGTCTTCTGCTGCTGTATGGGTGGCCTGTTGGTGCCATATGCTTAAAGGAAACTGACTCCCCCTTTCACAGCAATCTTCAGTTGTCAATAGCTAGTCACCTGTGGCTGGGACTTCTTGACCATGGCCCTCCCTCATGCACACAAGAGCTGGGTTGATCTTGTTCAGGTCTCACTTGTAAAGCAACAGCCATTGTAAGTTCATGTGTGCAGCAACTTGTGTTTGGAGAGGACTGTTTTCCTCAAGTTTTTTTTTTTTATCTATGGCTCTTACAATAGCACCCCCTTCCATGATGACCCCTGAGCCTTGGGGTTAAGGATGTGGGATAGATGTCTCATTTAAGGGCTAGCACTCCATTTTCTTATTCTCCGCTCATTGATCAGTTGTGTGCCTCTGTATTAATCACCATCTACTGCAAGAAGAAGCTTTGCTGGCAAGGGTTGAGAGTTGCACTAATCTACGGGTAATGAAAGTAAATACGTAGGGGAGTAGTTCAGTGCTTTGCTCATTTAGCAGAATAATACAAATAGGCTCTCCAATAGGGACTATCAGCTACTTAGCCACGGGTTCTTAGCCAAGTTAATGTGACTAGGAATGAGTCTGGTTTGTGGAATGGATTAAACCTAATCATAAAGTGTGTGCTTACTCCTATAACATCAAATCTCTGTTATGCCAGTGGACGTCTCTGTCCTGGTTAGTGGTTGCTGTAGCTCTCAGTGTTGGCAGCTGAGTAAGACTGTTGCTTACTTCTTTCCCAGTAGTGTGCACCACACCTTCAGCGCTGTTAGAACGAGTCAGCAGGAATGGAGCTTCCGGACCAACTGGATTTCTCCACGATCTGGGATTCAGTTATGCAGCCTCTTCAACATTAAGTTCTTGTGATCAACTTCTAGAAGGTAATTAAGAGCAATAGAAATATCTTGCAATGTATCATGGGGAGGGGGGTGCATCTAGAGGACCCCACTGACCAACAACTGGAAAAGAGGTGACCCACAACTAGCACTAGTTTTTTTTTTTTTTTTTTTTTTTGTTCAATAGCTATGGAATCTTGGAGAGGCATTGTCCCACCTATTATAAGGTATTCAGTGCTTTTATATATTTTTTAAAAGTGAAGTTATAAATTAAATTAAATAGAAATTTCTAGGACTCAAGGCATATATTGCATACTGTGATAGATATCTGAAAATTTTCTTGAAATTATATTACTAAACCTATATAAGAGAGAATATTATTCACACCTATATAAATTCTTTTCATATATTGATACATCATCCTCTTCTTTTTAAAAGTGTTAATGTATTTTAATTTTTAGATTTTCCTTTGTGACAAATAAGAGACATGTAATTAACTATATTTTCTACTTATAGATATTCTCAAATATTGACTTTATGTGATGTTTAATGTTATTCATAATGAGTAAAAAGTTAATTTTTAGTTGATAACTCTACATGTTACCTTTGTTCAGCTGACATCTGTGTTAGTAGTACCTCTGTTTTACTTGTTAATGATATTTATTATTTGTACTTAGTTTATGGCTTGTGATTGTTAATCTTATTTTGTTCTAAAGCTTGTATTGTATCCCAAAACATTTAAATGTTGAATTTTTAAAAAGTTAGATCTGGCAGGGCTGGAAAGATAGCTCAGAGGTTAAGAGTGTCGACTGCCCTTCCAAAGGTCCTGAGTTCAATTCCCAGCAACCACATATAACATAACAAGATCTGGAGCCCTCCTCTGGCGTGAAGGTGCATGTGCAGGCAGAACAATGTATACATAATAAATAAATCTTTAAAAAAAAAAGTTAGATCTGTAAAGTTCCATGTGCTTGTTAATCTCTATTGCTTGAGGACATGCTCACCCACAGATGTAGGATCGTACAATACACAGAGATTGGTTGAGAAGATAAAGTAGATGGGTGTTGTAGCAGTGGCGCATTTTAGAAGATTTTCACTTCTCAGCTTTAGATAAAACTGGGTGTTGTTGCACTTGCCTGTAATCTCAACACTCAGGAAGGTAGAGGCAGGAGGATCTCTGTGAGGTCAAGGCCAGCCTGGTCTACAAAGTGAGTCCAGGACAGCCAAGGCTACATAGAGAAACCCTTTCTGAAAAAAAATTGGAAGAATGGAGACAACAGAGTGAAAACATGCAACATAAAATTAAACTTTGTGAACACAACATTTTTTTCTAGGTGATAATTAAACAAGCTGATTCATAAGGAAAAGACATATGAATGATATAATAAGTATATCAATAGTAGATAATAAATAATATAAGTAGATAAATAAATAACTGATCAAAGCCAAGGTGAGGAGGAATTATAAAAAGAAAATAGTGAATCATTACATGTATATAAAATTTTCTAATGCTGCAGTTCCCAACTTGTGAGTCATGACTCCTTTGGCAAACCTGTATCTTCAGAAATATTTACATTACTATTCATAACATTAGAAAAATTACAGTTGTGAAGTAGCAATGAAAACAGTCTTAGGGTTAAGAGTCATTACAAAATGAGAAACTTTATTAAAAGGTCGCAGCGTTAAGAAGGTTGAGGACCACTGCTTTAAGGCAAGACTCACTCATAAGTTACAGTCTGCTACTTAACCATTCTTCCTCTTTATGTTGTCATTGACTGTGGGCAGCACTGATTTCCTCTGTAAGTCTATCAAGATTATTTAGCTCATGGAGCTTTCAGAGTGTTTTAAATGCACAGTATAAAAGCTCATATGGTTATATGCAAAATGAGCATGTATGTCCCTCTCCTGTAAGCCCCTCTTTCCTCTTTCACATCTACAACCTTGCAGAACAGCCAAAGGAGATCGTTGGAAAGAGGAAATGGGCTAATTCCACTGACAAAGTTGTAGTAGCACAGTTGTAAACAAATCCCTTTAACAAAGTAAACTCTAACGCAGCAGTCACATGGCAAACAAGGAGTTGTTTTCTTCTCAGAACTGTACTTTTAGCATTTCTTAACTTTGAAAGATGAAGTCACCTTTCAAGTTGTGTCACTGCATATATTACCTTATTAGTTACTTGACTCATTGTGACAAAATGGCTGAAAAAAATCAGCTTAACATGGAAGGAGCTCATTTTGGCTCAGAGTTTGAAGACAGTCAGTCAAGAGGAAGTCAAAGCAGCAGGAGCCCTAGGCGGCTGTGCCTGCCTAGAGAAGCAGAGAGAGATACCTGCTTTCAGCTCATTTCTCTCTCTGTGTCTCTGTCTCTCTGTCCCTGTTTCTCTCAGTCTCTATGTCTCTGTCCGTCTGTCTGTCTCTCCAGCCTATGGAATTGTGCCACCTATAGCTATGATGGGTCTTTCCACCTCAGTTACAATATCGTACGTAATTCTCACATATGTCAGAGGCTAACCTAATCTAACTTTTCCTTCACAGGCTTGTCTAGAGGCTTGATGAATAGGTGGTTCTAGATCCTGAGAAGTTGGCAGTTGTCCTTTGTGTTACCAGATTTTGGGTTCTTTTCAGTGTTTGGAGGAAATGACAGAGACATGTGCATCTGCAGGAAGATGCGATTTCAAAGCCTCCCCATTAATGTGTTCTCTCAAAAATCTGTTTCTAAGCACCCACACTGAAGAGCCTTGGGTCTGGCCTGGTGGTTGGTCACTTCATGGATCTGGGTGATAGATCCTAAAAGCTGAGAAAGGCATGGCAGATCGGGTTTAGGCCAGCATGCCCGGGTGAAACGGATTAGTGATGTTTTTATCCTTCTGTTTGCAAATGCTAAAGTAATTAATTCATCACCTATAATTTATGCAAGAAAGTTTGAAAGACAATTGCTATTGGCCAAGAGCTCACTTTATGGACGCTAAGCTTTTGCTTACTTGAAATTAGGAATGAATAAACATGGAGGCTCTCTGTTCTCACTTTCATTGGGAAAAACAAAAACAAAAACAAAAAACAAGCCAGCCCCTGGGTGGTGTAGTTACTTTTATAGGAGTAGAAAATTCAGATACAGAAGAGTCTGTGTTTTATTTCAGGAATTCCAATTCTGTTTCCTCTGTTGTTGCCATTATTTTGTCCCCTATCTGTAATGTAGAAAGTCAGAGAAACACATTTGGCTTTAATGAGCTCTCGTACCACCTGCCTCAGCATACTGTTTCCATAATTCTCAAAGGCTGATGACAGCCCCACCTCACTAAATGTTTGACTAACAAATTAGGATTTTTAAGAGAAAACAAAAGAGATACTATAATTTTGAGATAAGACAATATTTCTCAGGCCACAAAAGCACAAACAGTAAAGGAAAAAATTCAGAAATATTCTTTAAACTTTTCTTTCTTTTTTGACAAAGTCTTTCCAAGTACCCCTGCTATTCCATAGTTCACCGTGTAGGTGAGGCAATGATGACCACTGCCTAAGCCTTTGGAGAGTTGAGGTTGTAAGTGTGTGCCAACAAATCTTGCTCCCCTCTGCTCTTTAAAAGACCTTATTTGGAAAATAAAAAGTCAGGTGATATCCAGAAAACTCCACAATTTACAAATACCTCTTTAATTTAATTTAATTAAAAATTTTATTCACTTTACATCCTGATTGTAGCCCCTCTTTAATCTCCTCCCAGTCCCACTCTCCCTCTCTCCCACATCTGCTCCCCTAACCTTCAGAAAGTGGGAGCCCTCCTCCCTTACCAACGGACCCCAGACTATCAAGTCTCTTCAGGACTGCCTGCATCCTCTTCCTTTGTGGCTTGGAAAAGCCTCCCCCACCAGGGAGAAGAAATGGAAGTACATGTAACAGAGTTCACATCAGAGACAGACCCTGCTCCCCTTAATAGGCGACCCACAAGGAGACTGATCTGCCCATGGGTTACATCTGACAGGGGACCTAGGTCCTCTCCATGCATGGTCCTTGGTTGGTGCATCTGTCTCCACAGGCCCCCTTCAGCCCAGATTTGTTGGCTCTGTTGGTGTTCTTGTGGAGCTCCTGTCTCCTCCTGCCATACATGTTGTTGTTTTGGAGTCAGCCATGAGGTTACTCACTGGTTTTGCCATCGCTGATCTTCTGCCACTCAGATATGGTTTGTACTGACCACCACCATCTTTTGATAACTCTTAAAATGTAACAAAGACTTTTGCTAACATACTTCAGAAAAGAAAACTAATACCAGAAAGTATTTGACTTGACTAGTCATTGGGAAATATAAATTAGAACCACAGTGTGATGCTGCTTTGATATAAATTAGAATATTTACAGTGAGTCTTTTAACACCCAGCATTGGTGACAGGAGGTAAAGCACCCCCAGAATTTCAGATGGCAGTGAGTAATAAAAACAGCAAAAAGCAAATAGAGATGAATAAAGCCAATTATAAGATAAGTCCTCTGATGTTTATCTACATTGTACCCAGAATTTTAACCCTTAGGTATTTGTCTGGAGAAAAAATACAAATAAAAATTATGTTCATAATCATTCATAGCAACTTTACTCATAAAAACCTTAACTAGAATAGACCCAAGTACCTTCTGTGGTGGTATATTCTGCATACTGTTGTCTTCTAAACAATAAGAGAACTCGATGAGCAATATGATATGAATGAACTTAAACATAGAGTTGAGCGAAAGAAACCAGGCACAGCAAATGACTGCATTGATTTATATACACTCAAAAGATTAATAAATCAATTTATGGGAAGACACAAATCAGTTATCCGGAACACATTGAGACAGCAGAGAATAACACTAAAGGGACACAAAATTTCTTAATGATAACATTATTTTAGAATGTTGTTAGGGTATGATTACATACTTGTTACTTTGGTATTGGGGTGCAGACATCTGTGAGATATGTACATGTATATATATGATATAGATTATGTTCAATTATAAGGCAATATGTCTATATATGTGGCAGTTAAATGATATGATATGTCAGAAATCATGTAATGACGCTCTTAAATGACTGTAATTTAAAGTAAATTTTCATTAGACAATTTATTTAATAGTAAATGTGGTTACTTAAGTGAGTATGTACAAGCTCACAAAAGGTTTCAGTGACATACGTTTTGTTTTAGTTTTGAAGTGGCAATTCCCAGTTGCTCCATTATATCCTGTTCACCAAACATACAGGGTATTATGCGTTTTATCAAATTTGTCAAATACTTATTACATGACAAGACTTTTTGCTTTCTCTTGCTGTGATGAACACCGTGGCCAAAAGCAACATGGCTGACACTTTCAGGCAACAGCCTTTCCGTTGCTAGAAGTCATGTCAGAAGCTCAAGCAGGGAACAGAGGCAGGAACCATGGAGAAAAGCTGCTTGCTTCCTACTGCTGCTCAGCTAGCTCTTTTATATATTCAGGGGTCACCTGCTGAATGAAGACACCACCCACAGTGGGCTGTACTTCCTTACATCAATCAGCAGGCAAAACAGTTCTCCACGGAGATGGCCACATGCTGGCCTGATTCTGGCAAATCTTCAGATGAGGTTCCTCCTTCCCAGATGACTCTGGGTTGTGTCAAGTTGGTATTAAAAACTAACCGGCTCAGAAAGCACATATAATGAGCAGGTCAAAATTTCTAGCTTTCATAGAACGTCTGATAGCTTTACATTATCGAGTGTTTGTCTTTTCAGCCCTGAATGAACTTTAGTTTATCCCATCCTTGTAAAAATATATGAAATAGTTTTAAATTCTAATTATAGATACAAGGACAACGAGGATCAGAAGAGTGAAAAACACCTGCCAGTACACAACTGGCACAGATGTAGTCAGATCTGACATGCAGGCCTAAGTCGCCAGTACCGGGCTCAGAACGTTACTCTAACCCTAACCCCATGCCTAGCCCTGACCCTAACCCCATGCCTAACCCCTAACTCCAGCCCTGACCCTAACCCTAACCCTACCACTAGCACTAGCCCTAGCCCTAACCCTTCCATGACTCATTGCCTACTTCCCTTGAGCTGTGGTGTGCAGTTTGTCTGGCATTCTGTGTAATACCCACTGTAGTGTCAGTTCAAACATTACACCTGTACATACTTTTCATCATTGTCATCTTTTGTTGTGATCACTATTACTTCATGTTCAGACATATTTTCCATTTGCTAAGTCTTTCTGATTCTAGCTGTTTCTTCTCAAATATATTCTGAATATGGCAATTATGGATATTTTTCTGTATATATAATTCTTGTATGTGGCAGGCTGACTGAGAATATAACCTGGCTTTCAAATTCACGAAAGGCACACTTTTCTTACAAACCTGTAGCAATTCATGTAGCTTGGTGTAAGCCAACGTCACCTTACTTGTATATCAAGTATAATTCAAATGCTTTCAACTTGTCTCTGCAGAGGCCTTGTGCTTTGCTTCCTATGGGCTGCTGCTTGTTCACCCTGTTAGATCACTTTGCCTTCTTTTTCCTTTCCTGGAACCATTTAACTTTCAATGCCAAACAAATCGCTGATCCAGTGAGCTTCCTCTGACAATATTAAACAAACTCAACCACTTTATCCTCTTCAGTTTCTCCTCCTCTCTTCTTCCTTTTCTACCTTCTTCTTTGGTGTGTGCTTTGCTACAGTCAAGCTACTCTCTCATTCATTTATACACTCACCGCCTCTACTGAGTTTGTGTTTGCTTGTGCTATGGCTCATTCTCAGTGCATGCTGTAGGAAATAGTGTACCCCGTGAGAAACAATGTGTTTTGTTGTCAGGAAGGTGTATTCTTGCATCTCTATTGGAGGTTATTCCTCAAAATTCCTGAGAAATTTCTTGAGGTCTGTCTGCATTACATAGTAAGCAAATTTTATACTCAAAATTATGTATTTAAATACAGCAATCTAAAGAACAACTTTTTATTTATCCCACTTTTAAAAAGTCAAGTACTATACCTCTCTAGTTTGCTACTTAATGGTGAGAGAAGAGATCGTTGGCAGCTATGTGGGTATTGGGGTGTTTGGTGACTTCGTTTGCTACATGTATTTATTCCTTATGTGAATTAAAATAACAAAGCAAAGAGAGAATGCTACATTCACTGATATTTTTATATTGTGATTTTCAAGTTCTTCTGAAATCCGGAAATGGCTATTTCTCTAACAGAAAATTTAATTTACTTGATGACATAGGACTTACCAATGGCTGTAATATTAAATTTTCCTTATTATAAAGTCAGAGGAGTAAAATAATACTGTACTGTTCTATCTCATGAAGCTATAGTTTAGGAGTGATAAAATGGCATGACTTAATATACAGTAAACTGGACTGAGCAGAGTCAGCTGTATAAAAGATATATGAGAAATTTTATTTTCCTTCATGAGCAAATTAATTCTAGTATAATATCATATGTTGTAAAATTTATACATAGAGTTCTTTCTTATGGGTTATTTCCTCTCTTTTGACATGGAATAAAATAATTCTCTGGTTTTCTTCTACATGTGCTATGCCAAGTAAGTATGGCTTTTAGTCTGTGGTGAAATAAGATTGCTGAAGAAAATGATAATGCTTTGTTATAATGGGATGATACCATATCCATCTGAAGTATATGATAAGTTATGATTATCACTAATATTGCCTCCAATTGCAGTATAAATAAATGATATATTATGCAGTATAATATGCAAATATCTTATGGAGATTCTTTAGTGTAACATTATTCTTGAAAACTTTTGCTATCTCAAAATATGCTTTTATGATCCAGCTTGATACAATGTAAGGTGAATCTATCAGACAGCGACAAACCAGAGACTCAATGCTCTGCAGATGGAACATCACCTAGAAACCAGACCAATGGCCTCTTTTTCAAACACCTCTATGGGACTGCTTATTTTTCAGTTGTCTGTCTATCTATCTATCTGAGAAATCTAAAGCTTTCTGTAAAATACTTTCATTTTTTTTAAGAACATTAAAAAGACTCAAACATTGGTTTAATACCAGGTCACATTAAAGTAGCTCTCTTTGTGCAATGATGCAACTTTTAAAAAGTGTCACCTCTGAAAATTTTGATTAAGTATAGATGCTCATACCGGAAGCAGGTAGGATAGTTAAGCAGTAAAAGGTCAGTTGTGGGAAACTACAGATTAAAATTAACCATCAAGTTCACTGGGTTCTAGGTAATAATACAAACTGGAATTTTGTGTTGATTGTAACGTTTAAGCAAAATATTTGTCAGACAAGATGATACAGACGCACTACCCCTCCTTTCCATTTAATGTAACTAAATACTTTAGAAATTACCAACACGTACTGATTGGAGGAGTAACTCCTAGAGGGAGAGAGGCGCTCACCAGAGATCTAAGGTTCTGAGAGAGAACAATGTGATGAGCTTACTGGGCTTTTCTTTTATTTTCTCTGTACTCCCTGAGAAACTCTGAAGTGGCTTGTAAGTTGACACTCAGGGGTAAGGTTTAAAGAACATTTTCAAGGGTGGGATAGTTTGATCACATGGTGGAGAGTCTTGGCATCTGCCCAAAGTAGCAGACATTCTACTCCACAGACACTTGCTCAACCATGTTTACTCCAGTTACATTCACAGCAGCGAGGAAATGGAAACAACCTAAGTATCCTTCCAGGGATGAATGGATAATGAAAATGTAGTACATAGATACAATGAAATTCTATTTAGATGCAAAGAAAAAAGAAATTATGAAATTTTCAGTTAAATGGATGGACCCAGAAAGTATTACACCTGAGTAAGATAAGGCAAACCCATAAAGACACGTGCAATGTTCTCATTCTAACTCTAAACCTTTAAATGTGAGCATATAACACCGAATAACCACAGAAAACAGTAAAATAAAAAGGGGGAGTGGTGTGGAGAGAAGGAACTCTAAAGAGGGAGCTAATAGACAAAGGTGCCATGAAGGACAAAATGGGAACAATAGGGGGTGAACTGGGAAGTGAGGGGGAAGGACAGCAAAGAGAGATAGGGAGGAGGGATAAATGACACTAAGAATGTTTCCAAAGAGCTTCAGGGAAGCATTATTTTATGAACTTACTTAAGATAAATATGCACACAAATTAAATGAAGTTAATTATCTAATTATGTTTAAAAAAAAACATTTCTAACCTTTGAGTTATTGGTTAAAGAAATTCAAAAGATTCCCGAAAGCAATGTAGGCTATTGCCATTGTTGTTTTCTAGAACTTGAAGGTAAGACTTTTCTGCTGCTCATAGCTTACACTTAGGATCAAGACTTGGAGGGACTGAGCTGGACTGACCTAGAAGGCCCCTCTCTGAGGATGCTATGCAAGTTGCGGTGGGAGAAAAGCAGCCAGTACTTCTATCCAGCGTGAGGCTTACAAACCACAACAATGAACATCCTGGAAAGTTATCTTTAAAGGTGAGATAGTGTCACTTATATCTTGGACTTAAGATTCTTCAATATGATTCCTCCTGGTATAATGGAATTCATGCCTGGCATTTTCAATCTAGCCAACTGTCTGTGGCTGATGAGGTCATAAACCTTAGAGGAGAACTCCCCGATCGGCTTTGTTGCTTAAAATTATGTTTTTTCTTTTCCTGGTTTTTAGGCCCATTGTTTTCACCAGTGGTCTGTATCTTGCTGAGATTTTTTTGAATAAAAGATTTAAAAATAAGGCAATTCACTACCGAGCCAATATTTATTTCAACTTTATTGACTGGCTTTGCTTCTTTAACTTCAGTCCTTTTTTTTAGTTTGATTCCTACTAATCTCCAACTTTTAGTTGTGCTTAGTAAAAAAGTACAGAAAAGTATGTAAATTCCATTTTTTTTCTTAGACTTTCTAGTACTGGGATTGGGTTACATGCAATTGAGTTGTTTGACGGAAGGGTCCCACAGGAATCCCCAAACAACCTAGATTGTTGCCAAGACAATAGGTAGCTCTCCACAAGCTGACAGCAAGGCATGTTGAAGACAACACCCACACAAGTCCTTGAACATGCAGAGGTCTAGCTGGTGCCTACATAAAACATTCACTTCAATGTTTTAGCGTCTTTGGTGTGTAAAGCTTCTCTGCAGGCTTCCAAAAGAGAAACATATACAACAATCCAACTACAAAACATTGGATTTACAGTGATGTCCTGCCTGAAAGATGTGCTAGGCAGAAGGCATGTGGGAGGAACCAGCCACTAACTGATTTAACTTAAGGTCCATTCCGCCATATGGACCCCATACCCTGCACTTGTTGGGTGACCAAGAACCTGAGATTGGATAGCTCAGAGACCTACGGTAAAGCCAAGGTCTTAAAAATGGAGCCATGAAATGACACCTGATGATATTCTGCTATACTCATAGATCAGTGCCTTATTCAGCCATCCTCAGAGAAGTTTTCTCCTGCAGCAGGTGGGGACAAATACAGAGACTCACAGGCAGAGGTTATGCAGAGAGAGAGAAAGAGAGACATGGGGTGGGGGGTGAGAAAGATAACCACAGATGACTGTAGTGATGTCATAGCAAGCCTTCCAAATTCTCACATATTAATGCATCTACAGGTACCTTTGTGCATTAGTAAATTATAATTACTTAAGAGTTTTGTGCTTCAGTTTTCAGGAATGGCTCTAAAGACCATGCTTTGTATATATTTCATAGCACAAGCATCAAAACCTTTCATATTGTTAAGAAGAAAAAGAAAAACAACAGCAAAATGTCCTACCATAATCCAATTTTGGGAGATTTCCAGAACTTGGTAACAAAATTTCTTAAAATAGAAGCAGCCCTGTTTAGTGTGAACATATGTCTCTCAGGGCTAGTTGTATGCATAGTTTTCTTAGATTTCCTATGAATTTGAGTCACCATGCTGACTAAAAATTAACCATATTTTAATATTGTACAAATATTTCTGAGTGATGTTTAATAGTGGCACCTATATGTGAACAGGTGGGGCAGTTATTTGTCTTCTGGTGTATTCAAACTTTTTCTCTCAGGCAAAGGGAGTCAATCAGGATGCAACTTTCTTTTTTTAACAGATAGAAGCATTGGTTGCTAGGGACAGTCACATCCACCAGGTTCAGACTAAAAGTTAAGCTGTGACACACTTTGGAAACAAGTGCTCAATGCTTAGGTATAGTGTAATACATTAAACATTTTAGGCATTGTAGGTTTGTAGATCTTTAAAACCGTGTGGCGCATCAGCAGCGGCTACATGTCACTATAAGCAAACGACTGCATATTCCCACACTTTTATTTTGAAAATATGTATAGCGGACTTTTGGTTACTTTATTGAGTTCTTTTTCCTACTTCAATGCATCATCGCTCTCCCTTCCAACTTCCCAACAATAGGTATGATTGAAAGGTTAGAGGGGATAAGGGTGGTATAGGAGGTAGAAAAAAAACAAACCTGATAAAGTAGGCAAAAATTTGGCTACAAATGGCGTCTAGATGTAAGACTAGGCAGAATGGGAAATCTGATTTCTAATGCTGTAGAGAAAATGGCAGAGGGAGAAGAGATAAAGATTTAGTTTCAAGATGTCAGCAAAAGGTTTATTGTGGCTGTTGCCACTAGACTGTCACCTGCTTTGCTCCCAGGGGGGATTTTTTTCTTTTTCTTCTTCGAACATTCTGTCTCAAAAAAGTTTGGGAGAATGGCTGAGCAGTTTGAAAAATGCACAGTGGAAATGAAGGAATCTGAGAAACAACAACAACAAAAAAAATGGATGAAATGGGAAGACCAAAGGGGCCATTCAACTCTCTCATTTCTGAAGGATTACAGAGTTGGCCTTGCAACTGGAAAAGTTGTGGGTAGGGATGGAATCACTTGGGAGAACAAAAGGGCTTAGACCCAGTGACTGAGCAAGAGAGTGGGAGCTTCCTGAGCACAAAAGTGGAAAACTGAGTGGCCTGGAAGGCAGATCACAGCCCTAGCTGGTACCACATACTTTTGATTTCAACTCCTGAAGTCCCTGGGTAGGGCAGAAAGCAACGTGTACATGGGGAAGGAGGAGGGAAAAGGAGGCCATGTAGAGCTATAGAGTTTAAGAAAAACAGCTGTTTTGAAAGAAAGGGTTTAATCTTGAGCCAACTGTCCTGTCAGAGATAGAGGCGGGCAGCCTGAGATTTCAAAATCATCATTGGTTTTCTCGGCAATCACACAGGACATGCCTGCTAATGGTTTGGATTATGGTTATGATGAGATAGCGTGGCATCCTATAGAAATGATAGATGTGAGGCATTTTAAAGAGGCTATGATTTCCTATGGAATGCGTTCACCTTATGTAAAACAAATATTAAATAACTGGGCTACCCCTAATAGAATCATTTCCTAAGATGGGAAGGGTCTGGTAATAGCTGTGCTAAAGGCTGGTCAGCAGTTATAATGTTTAATGTGGTAGAGGGAGAAGGCTGTGACTACTGAACAGTGAAATAGAACAAGGGAAATGAATATTGTCAAATGATCAGTTCCTTGATGAAGGGTAGTAATCTGTTTTATAAGAACAGATTTGATTTGATGATGCTATTATAGAACAATATTACTTAGTGGCTTTAAGAACTTAGGATAAAGTTTAGGAGCCTGGAAAAAGTTCCACTTTATTCACTAATATTTACAAGGCTCTGGGGATGCCTTCACAGGTTTCATGCAAAGATTTGTTCCAGCTGTAAACAAAGCTGTATCAGACCCGGATGAAAGACAGGTGTTGATAGAGAAAATAGCTTATGAAAATGTGAATTCTGGATGTAAAAGAGTTATTAGACCATTAAAGGCATGGGCAGTGCCAATGGATGAGCGAATGAGGAACACAACTAATATTGGTTTTCACAAGCATCATGCTAATATCAAAGGACAAACTATAGCTAAAGGTGTTAGATAACAAAATGCCAGGTGCTTCAGTTGTGGAAGATTTGGTCATTTACAAATAGATTTTGACCAAGCTGCTAAAAAGCTCAGATCTCAAAATGCCCAGTGTGTGAACTGTGAGAAATATAGTACTTTCTGCTAGAGAAGGGAACAAGTCATTTCTGGTGGCAATGGGTTTTCAAAGAGAACTCATATGCTTTCCAGGGTTTGCAGATGTTGTGCAAAGGTTACCATTGGACAAATAAGTGCAGGTTCAAAAGAGGTATCCAAGGCAACTTCTTGCCATTGGGGAAAAACTTTTGTTTGAGGCCCTATAGCAAAAAGAACAAGCAGTTTCAGACAAGAGAAGCTGAGAGTCACTAGATTAGAAAACTACATAACAACAACAACAAAACCTTGATCACTGATTTGAAAAACATTTAGTTCATTCCAAATGTCTTTGTTTATAATTTCTCACTAAGCATGGTACAATTAAGAGCTTAACAATGAAAGGGGGAAATATAGTGAGAAATTTGGTTTCTTTAAAAGCATAGAAATGTTATGTGAATATGCTTTTGTTTTGATCCTGGACATGGGATATGGGCTGTTTCAGACTGTCCACAGCAGCTAACTATGTTTTGTTTCGTGCCGGACAGGAGAGTGATTTTGTCAGCTGAAGACAGTTTATGTTTGGAATTCTGGGGACTCTTCAGAGGGTATATAAATGCCAGAGCTCTGACAGGTGTGGTGGCTGCTGCTCCTGTTGCTGCTGCAATTTGTTGTGGTTTGTCAAGTGGTTGTGAGCAAAGGGTCAGGTTAAAAAATTGGATATCCTGCTGGCACAGAGCAAATTTGGCCAAAGGAACTCAACGCCCCTAATCAGCAGGAAGTACTATAGTGATATCTATGGCCTCTTTCTCTTCTAGCCTTTTTCTTATACTTAGTGTTGTGGGATTGGAAGGGGTAGGGAGATAGGAAAAAGAACCCAATAAAGTAGCCAAAAGTCTGGGGGACAAATATTCGAATAATAAACAAACAAACAAACAATCTTGACAGTATCTCAAGAGCAAACACAGAGGTTTATGGATTTTTGGTACTGACAGAAAACATTTCAGAAAACATTCAAGGTCAAAAGCTAAATGTAACCAGATCTCAGACAGGAAGATTAGAAAAAGACTTAAGTCATAAATACACTTTAGATTGGCATTTTTCCTGGGTGTGACAAATTGTCTCTAAAAAATACAAAGTCATTAAGTTGAGTAGTGACCTCAGCATTAAACCTCACTCAAACAGCCTCCAGTTCCACAGCCTCAAACTTGAATCATGTTGATTTCTCTCCATTCTCTGTCCAGATAGTCTACATGCGGAGAAGTTTTCTTCCATGGTTTGAGCTAGATTTTGACAGTTCCACTCTTCATAATAACGGTGCTTTGAACTTCTTCCTAGCCACAAGTTTCCACTGACTATTGTCAGTTAGACCGTTCACGTCCAGCTGTTAAAGTTTGGAATCATTGGATACAATTAAGAACGAAAGAAGCCATCTCCCTCTGTTACATAAATGATGATGGTGTAATTTAAAAAGTCACTCATCTGATTATATACAGCTCTCTAGTTTTATTTATATAAACTGGTTTTCTCTAGCTACTTTGGAAAAAAGCTGTAAGAGGCATGGTCATTTTTCCTGTATTACTCATAGAACCCGTGCGTGGGGCTGGGTAGTGTTGGCAGCAAACTGGTTTCAGCAGCTTGGCTTAATGAACTTTAGTTTTCCAGTTGTACTTTAAAAATAAATTATCTGGACTCACAATCAAACCTTCGGCAGAGTGCAGGGAATCATATGAAAGAAGGGGAGTTTGATGTGGAAAGGATAGGAGCTCCACAAGGACCAAACGTATCTGGGCACAGGGTCTTTTCTGAGATGGACACTCAACCAAAGTCCATGAGAGGTTAAAACCTAGAACCTCTGCTCGGATGTGACCCGTGATAGCTCAGTAATCAATTGGTTTCCCATAGTAAGGGGAACAAGGACTATTTCTAACAGGAACTCAATGGCTGGCTCTTTGACCTCCCCACCTCCCAAGGGAGGAGCAGTACTGTTAGGCCACAGAGGAGGACTTTGCAGCCAGTCCTGAAAATACCTGACAAAAGGGAGTCATATGAAAGGGGAGGAGGTCCTCCCCTATTAGTGGACTTGGAAAGGGGCAGGGAGGAGATGAGGGAAGGAGGGTGGGATTGGGGAGGGAATGAGGGATACAGCTGGGATACAGAATTAACAAAATGTAACTAATGAGAAAAATAAAATTATAGAAAAAAAATAAATTATCTGAAGAAGAGCTTATGATAAACTACCTGTGGCTGTTGCCCCTGTGTACCTACTGTGAGAACTATGTGATGCAAAATCAAAACAAAGAAAAGAAAGACACACATGGTATATATTCACTTATAAGTGGATACAATAATATAGGATAAACATACTAAAATCTGTACACCTAAAGAAGCTAAACAAGATGGAAGACCCGGGGTAAGATGATCAGTCCTCACTCAGAAAGACAAACGGGATGGACATTGGAAGAAGGAGAAAACAAGAAACAGGACAGGAGCCTTCCACAGAGGGACTCTGAAAGACTCTACCCAGCAGGGTATCAAAGTAGATGCTGAGACTCAGCCAAACTTTCGGCAGAGTGCAGGGAATCTTATGAAAGAAGGGGGAGATAGAAAGACCTGGAGGGGACAGGAGCTCCACAAGGAGAACAACAGAACCAAAAATCTGGGCACAGGGGTATTTTCTGAGACTGACACTCCAACCAAGGTCCATTTATGGAGATAAGCTAGAACCCCTGCACAGATGTAGCCCAGGGAAGCTCATTCTCCAAGTGGGTTCCCTAAAAGGGGAATAGGGATTATCTCTGACATGAACTCAGTGGTTGGCTCTTTGATCACCTCCCCCTGATAGGGGAACAGCCTTGCCAAGCCATAGAGGAGAAGAATGCAGCCAGTCCTGATGAAACCTGATAAGCTAGGGTCAGAGGGAAGGGGACAAGGACCTCCCCTATCATTGGACTTGGAGAGGGGCATGGGAGAAGATGAAGGAGGAAGAATGGGAATGGGAGAGAATGAGGGAGGGGGCTACAGCTGGGATACAAAGTGAATAAACTGTAATTAATATAGAAATAAAAATTTAATAAAAAAGTAAGTCATAAACAATGAAGAAAAAATAGAAAATGACCATTATTTTCCTTCTCTTTCTGGATGAGAATAGATCCCTTAGCACATTCCAGCCTTTTAAATCCAAGGGACACCATGCTTAATACCTTCCCTGGTGTGTGAGCAACCTGACTGTCACAATGGAAATGTCTCCCAACTGCCTCTGCATTTCTCCCTAACCCTACATCGTTAGCACAAAGTCTATTTAGATATAAGTTAAAAATGTTCTGCTGCTAGTTGGAAATATATGACTGTGAATTCATGCATCATGAACTCATGCATCTATGTACAATATAAGCCAGAGAGTAGGTCTAGGGATTCAATAAAGGAGAAACTTAGATTTCATAAATTGTCAAGGTAACATTAAAAATAAGATTAAAAGTGACGATGCTCATAGTTGGCAAAGACATGGTAAAGAAGTGAGCTCTTTCTTACCAATAAAGAGAATAAAATCTAGAGATATCTTTTCTAGATGTCAGCACATGAAAAAGTTTATGTCCACAGTTTTTGATTCAGTAACTGTAGGAATAGCTACAAAGGAACCAATAATCAGAATGTAAAATTCACCATTAGGATGTATGTATATCCTTTAAGACAGTTGTTTGTCTTATATAATGCAAATAAACAGATGATAATTTCATGGGTTTAACCCCATGATATTGGTTCAATTAAATGGGACATATTAATGTAAAATAGTTTTCTATTTTAATATGGGCTTGTAAAATGTCTAATGACATATAATCTTTTAGAGGAGTCTTAAAATTGTGGATGATGTCATATAATGAGCCAAACCTCATTATTAACAGAAGCATCTAAGGAAGAACTTTACTGTAATGATGAATTGCCTGTAAAGTCGCTGGTTTGATGATTGAAGCATGGCACAGAAGAAAAAGGCCTTCTATATAGAAATGAATAGCATCAACTAGGATGCCATCTCTTTGTACTTTGTAAGTGAAAATATTTTATGTCCTTTAGGACAGCTAGTTCTTCTAGGTAAGTAAAAACAATCTCTTTAAATTTTTAATTGGAACAATTGATTTTTTTCAGAAAGGAAAAAAAGAGTCATGCTTTAATAATGAGTTCAGAGTAAGTCTTGTGTGAGAGGAGGTCCCTCATAAGTTAAAGACTGGGAAGTTATTTTTTTCTCAGTGGCTAAGCAAAGAGCATTTCCAGAAGCGTGGCAGAGGACAGTCAGCGCAGCACACTCTTCATCCTCCACAAGAATGAAACTTCTAGAAAGCTCAGTGAGGAGGAAGCGGAGGAGGAGAATTCATTTATTCATTCATCTGTCGTTTGATTTTTCCATTTTCTTCCAGCCATTGGTAATTTGTTAATGTTTTTTCTGGCAGTCTAGAATTTTTTTTAAGCCAAGAGGGTCTAGTTTCTTTAGGAAGAATTTAAGGAAATATGTTGAATAATTATTTGTTAAAATACATGAATTTTCTGAACACACTCCCATCTTCTCAACGTCTTCCTGAGACCTCTGATTGAGTCTTCCTTTTCTGTTAAACACATATCAGAGGAAACAACTGGGGATTTGCACAGTTTTAATGATTTATGAGAAAGAATTTCCGAGTGTAAAGAGGAATGGAGCACTTATAAATTTATCAATCATTTATCATTGTTTTCCACTGTAAACAGCAACAGATGAGACAAAAATAAAAGGCAAATAAAAAGTAATCACAATTTCTTTCTTTAAAATAAGTTTGTTTGTATTTTACAGACTTCTGTATTTTGTTTACATTTGAGTAACATGAGCATACATGAATATGTATAGCTAATATTTATTTTTACATCTCTATTCTCACTCATATTTGAAGGTATGGCTATAAATGATACCAAATGGAAAACGGGAAGATATGCCAAAAACTGGTTTTTGGGAGACATCTGAAAGGAATTAGACACGTTTCAGAAGTACTTCTCTCGTCTATGCCTGTGCCCCTGGCTAATATGTTCTTTGTAAACTAAATTCCGGCTTTAGAAAGTTTGCCAGACACACAGGACCAGTGCACTGCCTCGTGACCCCGTCACTGATCAGAGGCAGCCATAGAGAGGCCTGGGCCAGACCACTGTTACCACGGTGACTTTGCAAGACCCTGCATGTCTTCTCTCTCTGACACAGACACACACACACACACACACACACACACACACACACACACACACACACAGTGAGAGGGGGAGAGAGAGAGAAAGACAGAGTGAAACACACACACAGAGGGTGGTTTACATGCTTTCTGTTAGACTAAGGGTACAATAGGATCGAGAGAGAGAGAGAGAGAGAGAGAGAGAGAGAGAGAGAGAGAGAGAGAGAGAGAGAACTTTGAATTTCCAGAGACAAAGAGACCACAGGGAACCAATGGTCTAAGACTTAAGTTCAGAGCTTACTAAACTGCAGCAGCAGCAGCAGCAGCAGCAGCAGCAGCAGCAGCAGCAGCAGCAGCAGCAGCAGCAGCAGCAGCAACATTTAACTCCAAGTCTACATCTTGTCGAGCTAACCTGATATCAATAATCTTGAGAAATGCTTTCAAATTTGTTTCTCTGAAGGAATTTACAATCAGTAAGAATCCATATTTGAGGTTTGTATTGATATACTTGGATTTTTGATTCCTGACTTTGTTCTGTTCTACTTTTCTCTGTGTGGTTTGCAAAGTCAATTTATTTCCAATGCCCCTTGACTCTCTTCAGGAGTGTCTTGGTCTTAGAGAGCAGACGCTAGACTGCAGAACAGGGAGAAGAAAGGCAGAGGTGTTTCTTCTCTATGTTACTGGTGGTTTCTAAATGGATGAGGTATTCCAGGCTCTTGACATCTGGCTCAAAGAACTGAAGAAGGGTGCCCAAACAGCAAAATAGGAAAAGATTTTCTTTAAAGGTATAAAAGGCAGGTGTGGAGTAGATATGCTGTGAGAGAGCACAGATGTTGAACAAGATTTGCTCAACCGCTCTGGGTTACTTCTGGCTCACCTTTTTATAGGTCATCGGAGAGGAGGGATTGGGTGCCTCTAGTGGGGTGCTGGTGGTTGTCTGTTTTGATTTTGACCTTGGGTTATGTAATCTTTTATTCACTGTGTTCACTGTGTTCTTTCCAATGAGGTATCTAATTTTAGTAACATGCATGTCTAATCTTAGACAAGCATAAGATAGTAAATAGATATTCCCTAAAAATTCGTTCAGATAACTTTGTCTTATACACACACCTCAAATCAATACAAGCTGGGTTATCCTGGGTTATCTCACTGCCTCTAGCTCTAGAATATACTCCAGAATGTGTTTGTTCACAAAAGGCAAATTGGTAAGAGATTGCTAGGGAGCCATTATGAAAGAATGGCAGATTGCTATTTGGAAGGGGCTGTGTGTAGCTTAAACCAAGTGGGACCTCGTGTCACTAAGCTATCTCTGTGTTTGCCTGACTTTCCTCTCAGCTCTTCCTGCCTCTGAGAGTTGCTGTTTCCTTTCTGTCTCCAGTTCTCTAAAGAACGGGCATCATTTCTGGCTTCTGCCTTTTGCACGTCATTCAAACTTTCTCTTTCCAGCTATCTGAGGACCTACCCCTATGCTCTACCTGAAGACCAATCCTTATGTCCTACCTGAGGACCTACTCTTACATCCTGCCTGAGGACCTACTCCTATGTTCTACTTGAGGACCATACACTCCATTCTTGCCTTTCTAAACTCTTTCTGTAACCCCTCTTCAGGTAAGGACCAAAGAATTACATCACTAATTCAATCTACTCTCATGAATACCCTGTCTAACCCATTTCAAGGCAGGGAGCCTAGACTGTGGCTGCCAACTCCACCCATTCTTGTGACACAAAGACTGTTTATTTCCAAGCACAGGCACTATACCCAAACCCAAGACTTGCCTGGGGATCATGGGTTTGGCATTCTTCTAAATTCCCTCTTTAAGTAAGAGTCCCAAGTCATGACAACTCCACCACCAACTCCACTCATCCCTAACAACTTCATCTATCCCTAAGACACAAGTACTGACCATCTCCAGGGACAGGCATAAGATCATCATACCAGTAATGACATGCTTCCAACCTCCCTGAGGACCTTGTGTTCCACTCTTACCTTCTGAATTCCCAGTCCTGCCCCTGTACTTCAAGGTTGGTGTCTTAAATTCATGTAATCAACCCTACCAGGTCACACTGCCTTTGGAAAACTCCTAAGTAGCTCTCCAGATTGGCTGTGAGAATCTTGTAACTTTATAGAAAATCTGATCCTCAGTTGAGAAACCTCACTTGTCTTTCAATGAGTTAGGAATACTTCTGACACACCATTCCAACACCATCATTTAATTGCCAAGAGATCAATAACCTGACAAGTTGGGGTTATAGGAAACAAGCTTCTAACTATCAATCATCCAAGGAGAGACGATTTTATACCAAGAAACAGTACCAGTGCCTAACTCCAGATGTCTAGATCCCATTGCAAATACACAAACATGAATAATTAAAACATAGTCTCTGCTAAAAGTGGTACTCCTACATTGATTCAAGGCAGCTGCAAGAAAGATACCAGAGAACCTGTCACAGGAAGCTGAAGAAAGATGCCTAAGTGCCTACCCTGGTCATGCCAGCCCAGGGAGGACGGAAGAAAGAAACCTAATGCCTGCTATGGATGCCACAGTGATAAATATGTGATGGAAATGGGAAAGATGGGAGTATTCAGCAGGGAGATGGATGAAAAAATGAAGCAAAGAGATTTATACACTGTGGAGAAAGACAGATCTAGAGACTAAATGGCAGTGAGGAACCACAGGTTTGATGAGGTACTGTCCTGGGCTGTTGCCAAGGGCCATTCTGGGCCCTTGGTTCTGCTGCACCTGATGTATGTGTTGATATCTGTAGGTCAAGTTACCATCAAAGAGCAAGTTAATGTCCATGGCTTGGGCTACCACTGGAGATCATGTAGACATCTGAGAGTTGTGCTGATGCAGGGGACATCTGAATGGGCTGGGCTGTCACAGGAAGCCACGGGAACATCTTGAGGCAGGCTGCTGCCAAGGGCCAGGCCTGTGCACTACTAAGGTCATGCAGATGTCCTTGGTCTGTACTGTCTCCTGAGGCACTGTGCTGAGCTGGCCCTGCCTCTCACTTGGTCAGCACAGTAGAGCTGACCCTGAGCCAGTAAGCTTTCCCTAAGGACTCTGCCTCATCTGGGAAGCATAGTAGACTTGGCCCTGAGCAGGTGAGCTTGCCCTGAACATGGGAGAGCTGTCCCTGCCCTCATCAGCCACTGGGTAGTATGGGCGATGGAGAGACACTCTTTCTTCCTCCCTTGCTGCCTTTGGCAGGCAGGTGATCTGGTCCCTCTGTTATGAGAGTGGGAGAGTTGTCCCTATTCCTCACTGGCTGTAGCACTTGAGAGAGTAGATCCTGAACCTTTCCTGGGCAGCACAGTAGAGCTGTCCCTGGTGGTGAAGGCATGGGTGAGCCAGTCCTGAGAACATGAAAGCAGGAGAGGACCTTGCTCATTGCTGGATGCAGCATTGGATGAGCTAGTTGGGGCAGTGATGGAGAGCTCACTTTGGTGGTGTGGGTATAGGAGAGCTGACTAACTCATCTATCTCCTAACCCCAGATCCAGGGCTTTTAGTTGGTCTACTGCAACATCTACTCCATCTATGATCTGCTGGAGGATGCGAAATAGCTGGTCCTGTGATCCAAAACTCCCTGCTTTATGATATGGGGCATCAACAGGACATCTGAGAGCAGTCCCCATGAGGATCCAGTAGAAATGGTGTAGCAGAAGCCAGAGGCCTAGAAACAGACCTAGAAACTCATTGCAAGGAACATTTGCAAGTGAAGGGTATGCTATGGAACACACAAAGTAGTTTCACACACTATGGGAAACACTACAGTTTCCATAATGAGATTTTTAAAATTCTATTTCATTTTTCTTTCTTTTTTTGGGGGAAACAGTTACAAGGGTGGATTCAGATACAAATGGGTGGGGAGATCAGTGGGATTGGGGTACATGATGTGAAATTCACAAAGAATCAATAAAAAGTTAAAAAGGACTACTCCTAAGAAAATGACTTATGTGATTTAAAATAGTGTTTAAAAAAATAGCAATAATAGACATGATCAAGGAACTTGAAGATATGAATAAATCATGAAATGAAAACCACAAAACACAAATACTTGAAAGAAATAATAAAACAATTCAAGATATAAAAGTATAATTTAATAAAGAGATTGAATTTTTGAGGAAAAGTCAAAATAAAATAAATCTTGAAATAAAAATTATTAATTTAAACAAAAACGCAGAAAAATTTCTTAGCAAAAGATTGGTTTGAGTGAAAGAAAGAATCAGGTTTTGAAGGCAAAGTAGCAGAATTGGGTCACTCAATCAAAAATAAAATGTCAAATTAGCAAACAACCCCCTCCCCAAACAGAAACCAAACAACTGAACAACGAAACATGCAGGAACTCAGGGACACTATAAAAAGACCAAAACTACAAATGGTGGGAAAGAAGAAGAAAATAACCACAAAAAATACTTTCACCAAAGCCAGAGAATAAAGCTTTCCCATCACCATGCTAGCTCTGGGTGGGTGGAGAGTAGGGTACCTTGCACCTGCAAGATTCTACATGATCTTATGTTTCCTTATTTTAGATGCTCATCTGCTGTAGCATCCTTAAAACTAGCTGTTCCCATCATTTTCCTCTTTCTAACTACATGAAGTAAATTTTGTCATGTCCTGTAGCTTGATACTTATTTATGAAAAGAAAGAATGTGTATGACAAGTTCATGAAGCCAGCTTACCACAAAGGAATACAGCCTTCATATTTTTTCTTTTATTGAAATTAGATTCATTTATTAATAATGTATCATATATTCAGATTATGGTTTCCTCTACTCCTCTCGGTTCCCTCCCACCTCTTCTGCCATCTGAATCCACCCTCTTTCTGTGTCTTATTAGAAAACTAACATGCTTCTATGAGACAATAATAAAATAAAATAAAACAAAGAAACAAAAAAGGATGTCATGATTCTAACTTCAGGACAATAAGAGGCATACAAAATAAACTCACGTCTGAGAAGTTTGACACACTGTCCTGTGAGTTCCTTGATATAGGCAGAGTCTACATCTGGGTTCATATAGCTGATTGTGGGCACAATCTTAAAAGAGTCAAAGTAATCTCATTGTCTACTTAGCTGTGTCTATGACCTGCAGAAGATGCACCAAACTTTGATAGTCCAGCACCAGAAGGTCAAGTGATATGGAGGCCAAGCACATTTAACTGTCTTCTAATCTCCAACTGACAAGATGAATTTGAAAACAGAAGCTGAAATCCTGTATACGATGCACATGAAAACCCTGCTCTCACTAAAGAGGAAAAACAGGGAACCCATGCTAACATCAAGATTTGGAGAACAACAGATTCACTGGAGAACTTGGAAAGCTTGAGTTTCTTAATAAGTGATTTAATAAAGTTTTGGAAAGCAAAAGACAGTCCAAATATAAGATATGGAAGAAAATTTGGAGGGCCTCTGACAGATGTGAGATCAAAATGAAACCACAGATATGCTAAGCTCCTAATGAATCAGTTTTTCACCAGAATGTTTTCCTTGATGTTAAGAAAGGACTTGCTAGGAAAGGTTTGTTTCCTGTTGTAGCAAAGTCACAAGAACACCATTAAATTTAATGCCAGGATTTTCTTGGTGATTGACAAAAGGTGATTGATGTGCTAAGATACAGCAAAAGATCTAGGAGTGTTTATTCCTGCTTTCCCTTACAGCTCAAGGGACAAGAAATGATTTTTTTTTTCTTGAGGAATCATTCATGCCACTGAAGATAAAAATGAATTGGAAGGCAGTCCAGGAGCTCACTGGTATGTATGGACAATGCCAGGCAGCAGAACTGAAACCAGTGCCATTGTATAGGCTAGATTTTTACCTACCATGAGAAGTCACTATTTGAATGGTCACAAGGGAATATATATATATTACACAGTGGCAACTTGGGGAAATGGAAGATAGTGAAAGGATCAGACTAACTTTGCAACCTATATGTCTTGTAAAGCCTTTAGTTTTGAGTTTTAGGTCCAGGTTAAGCTAAAGTCTCTTAGTACTTTTCCAGAGAATGGAGGAATGTGACCCTATCTGTGAGGACAGATATAAAAAATCGAGAAAGCAATGACCTTCACTTAGCAAAAAGAATGACCAGACCCTTGTCTTCGAGATAGTGTTTCTTAGCAACCAACTCAGATAGCCTCAATCCTTTTTCTGAGTAGACTCTGACCTCCAACCAACAGCCCGCAGCCCCAATCTTTAAGGATGAGCTAACCACCCCCACCTTTATTTTATTTTATTTTATTTTATTTTTTAATTTTTATTTTTTTAATATTAGTTACAGTTTGTTAACTTTGTATCCCTGCTGTATCCCACTCCCTCTTTCCCTCCCAATCCCACCCTCCCACCCTCATCTCCTCCCTGCCCCTTTTCAAGTCCACTGATAAGGGAGAACCTCCTCCCCTTACATATGATACAGGTGTCTTCAGGACTGGCTTCAAAGTCCTCCTCTGTGGCCTATCAAGGCTGCTCCTCCCTGGGGGAAGGGGGGAGTCAAAGAGCCTGCCATCGAGTTCATGTCAGAAACAGTCCCTGTTCCCCTTATTATGGTACCCACTTGGATACTGAGCTATCAAGGGCTACATCTGAGCAGGGGCTCTAGGTTGCATCCATACATGGTCCTTGTTTGGAGGAACAGTGTTATAAAAGACTCCTGTGCCCAGATATATTTGGTCCTTGTGGAACTCCTGTCCTCTCCAGGTCGTATTAACTCCCCCACCCGCCTTTTTTTTTATTCCCTGCATTCTGCTGGAGGTTTGGTTATGTGTCTTAGTATCTGCTTTGATACACTGCTAGGTAGAGTCTTTCAGAGGCCCTCTGTGGTAGGCTCCTGTCCTGTTACTTGTTTGCTCCTACATCCAATGTTTATCCCATTTGTCTTTCTAAGTGAGGATTAATCATCTTACCCCAGGTCCTCTTTCTTGTTTATCTTCTTTAGGTGGATAGATTTAGGTGGATAGTATATTTGTCCTATCTTATAGGTCTATATAAGTGAGTATATACCATGTGTCTTTCTCTTTCTGCTTTTCATCCCCACCTTTAATTGCAGCTGCATTCACACTTGGTAGGACTGGCCAAGCTTGAGCACCTAAGACTAACCAATTATCTTACTTTATAGCTTCCTCATCCAATCCTGAATTGCCAAGACTGCAAACTCAAAATTCTTGCACTTTGTCTTTTAAAAACCCAAGGCCTTTGTCTCCCAGTGCCACTCTTTGCTGACCAGCAGGGGTGACCCCATTACACAATGGTTAAAATAAACCTCTTGTGATTTTGCAACCATGAGATCTGGTCTCCTGAGTTCTCTTCATCCTTTCTGAAAATTAAGCTCATGCTGGGCCTAACATTAGATTTATGAAAAACGAGATTAATTGATGCCTACTCAATTGTCCTTAAAGCATAAAGTTTAAGTGTCAAACCTTCAACCCCAGATAGCTTATGATTCCTACTGAGCATAAGTACCACCCACTGAAACATCACCTCCAGGACGGGCACTTCAGCTTGGCCTGAGGACTGACTCACCATTTCTCCAGGAATGTCCTACCAAGACTAGCAAAAAGCCATCACCAAACACAAAGAACCACTTAATCAGAAATAGCTGTGAAGGAAGATCTAAACAGTGGAGATGCAAATGGGGTATTCGCTGACGCTAGAGAAAACCAGAACCCTAAAATACAAAGTGATCATCCTGTCACTGGGTAGAAGCAATCAAAATAAAAAAGATGGAAGTTTTTTTCCATCAGTTTACTCAAAGTTTTCACTATAGTTGATGGTTGTTCCTGTGATTAGTGTATTGCCTGGCCAATTAATAGAAGCGATGATTTCAGGCAGGCTTTCCTAAATGAGTGCTCCAAGCTGGTGGTTGACATGCCCTCGGTAGAATCACATTTGGCAAAGTGTGAAGTTTGTGCAACATTTTAGAGCTGGTGAGCATTCAGAGCTACCCAACTACTGGAGAGTGGCAACCATCTCTTTCTTCTTACACTGTCTTCAACAGTTAGCCAAGTGACAGGGTTGGAGAAAATGACCTCAGAAAGTGTTCAATATAAAGATCAGATGATAGGGACTTTGGAAAGAAAGGGAAGTCATTTCTGATTCCCACTTCTCAAGGTGAAGAAGGAATTGTTGAAGCAAATTAATTAATATATAATAACTCAGGATATATATGTGTGTATGTGTGCGTGTGTGTGTGTGTGTGACTGTGTGTGACTGTGTGCGATAACATCTGGGCTGAGCTTAACGTAGATAAAGGATCTGTGCGTGTATCTTAATGACTAGCTTCTCACAGTACGTATCCGGTGAAATAAGCCCATCCATCGATGAAATGGATTCTTCCGCCTTCCTAGACAAGTTAGAGCAGGAAAAACAATTGCTTCTTTCTTTCAGACCAGTGATGCACAAATTCCCTCATATCAGGTGCACTTTAAAAAAAGCAGCTTCCAAAAAGGTTGGTTACTTTTTTTTTTTTTTTTCACTTCTGTGATGTTGAAATTGTCTAAAAGGAAGCTCTCTTGGCTTGGAATCCAAACAGCTTGAAATGTTCCGAGAAAAGGCAAGGCTTTGTTCCAGGTGAGTCAGTGGTTAACCTGGCTGGAAACTGCTGAACACAGACAATCCGATGGAGAAGATGATTAAAGAACCAGCTAAAGCTGCACATGGGCACAGCACACTGTCACTACGACACAGCTGTGCTTGACCTAACCACCATGAGTGTGCATTTCACCACAGTGTTCTCGTGCTGTCTAAAGCAGCAAATCAGAAAGTGTTTCTTGCTGCACACAATTTCTTTTTGTATTGTAATGTCATAATTGTTTTCTGTCACTGCATATTTTAGGAGTGTCTTCAATGTTTACACATTGAAGCATGCAATAAATACTCTGCAGGTCCTCATGTAGAGGTGATCTGGAGAGACAATCCTCTTTGTTGTCAGTTGTTATGGGCTGTTTTAAGTTAGAAAGCAGAATGGCAAGGCTGAATACTTAGAAATGTACTTTTTCCAGTAGCAGTTGAGTTACTTAATATTTGATTTTTCTCATTTGTTGTCACAGAAAATTTCTTAACTGTAGTTGATGATTTTTGCAGTAGTAAGCAAATTGTATGAATTTATATCTGTAGTTGATGCTATATTTTAATATTCTTGTGTCAGGCAAGTGCATATGTCTTTCTTGTGTGAAGCTGATCAGCTTCAAAAGATTGTTAATGCCCTTGGTGTTTTTATTTTTGTTTTTTTATGGGTGTGAAACAAATAGTAATGATTTGTTTTTTTTTCTGTTGAAGTGTTGAACTTAAGTCTCCTTATTTATCAAGTCTTGTTCTTGCACCAATTTTACATAGTTACATTTACCAGTTAATATTGTGACACTTAAAAAAAAATTGTGATAGTTAGAAATGATAGAATACTGCCTGTCCCAAAGAACTCAACTGAAGTGACGGAGCTGGAATCACTAAACTGTAGAGTCCACTTACTGATGAGGTACATTAAGGACATCACACAGTTTTCAGATGCGCACAATGGAATGCTGCAGGCATTTTCAGGAGTAACTTACTAGACAGTATGTTTAAAAGGGGAATGAACGCTTCAGTGATACTGAAGATAGAGATGCTAATTATGAAGAAAATGGATGCCAAGTCCTTAAAGAATTTACTTAGCATGGTTGGATACCATAAAAAGCTAAAATGATACGCTCAGGATGCGAGGCTAAGCACTGCACTCAGGGTCAGCCGCTTTGGACCCAGAGAAGAGCATGTCTGATTGCATGCGGGTTGATGCCCCAGGTCCCGCCTCTGAGAAAAAGGTATCGGACGGGTCCGATGCTCTTTGGGTGGATGACACCTAAATGAACATCTGTACAAAGTCCCAATTTATTTCTAATATCAGAGATCAGACCTCTACTCTTGCCTGATGCGTCTAAAACAAAAAGGGGGAACTGTAGAGAGCTGCAGAATGCTATGCCTTAAAGATGGAGCTGGTTTCCGCCCTCCACCTTCCCGATGGTGAGTGCTCTCTGTCAGGAACAACTCCACATTTGGCTAAGGCCGAGGATCTGGCTTGCTTCCATGTATGTGGACCTATCTGCATTGCCCCCGTGGCACGCCTGGGTTGGCTACCCAGAGGCTATTTAAGCTGTGGGCTGGCTTTCCCCGGGGTCCGAGGATTGTTCAATGTTCCTGAATAAACTGCATTGAAAAAAAAAAAAAAAAAAAAAGAATTTACTTAGACTTCAGGTAACTCAAGGTGGAAAGTGAGAGGGTCACGGGATGAACACCTCTTCTGCCTAAAAAGGCACAAGAGGAAAAGTCCCCTTTCTTTCAACATTATTTGTTTATTCTTAGTGCGCGTTGCAGATAAGAGTTGTTCATGTAGAAAACATACAAAAACATCATAGTAAGTCTAGTGAGATCACAATTGCTGAAGGATTTTTATGCATCTTAGAAAGTGTTATGGAGAGCTAAACCAATTCTTAAAAGTGAGTATATTTTTATAAATGTCCTAGGAATATAAACACGGAAAATCAATGGCCCAAGTTTAGAGTTGGCTTATTCTGCAATTATGCCTCGGAAGATAAAGCACTTCAAATTTCAGTGCCTCACATCAAGTTTCTATAGCTTTTTATTTAATAATTTGAGAACTTCATACATGATCACCAGATCTGCACCTCTCCTGCTCCTCTTGCTCCTCCTTTAACCCCTCCCAGACCCTCCTAAATTCAGTTTCTTCTTTATTATAGTTATATGTATATACATGTACAGAGTCCGCTTAGCTTTGCTTGTATGCACATGTGTCAAGGGCTCAACAAGTTCTGTGAAATCTGCTCTCTTCAGCTCTAGATTAGAGCTGTGTTCCACGTGTTTTCTGTGAGTCTTTGTACCATTCTTTCTGGGCCAGTGAGCGCTCCTGTTTTATTTTCATGGTAAATGACAAGAATGAGTATACTGATGTGCACTGACAATCTAGCCACAATACAGGCTTGCACTTCTGCCCACAGTGATCAACAAAGCGCTGTGTATACTGATTAGCACAGCTGAGTGAGGCAGCACCTTATGCACACTTCATTGGGTGCTGTCAGTTTCTTGGTGGATGCTAGAGTGATAGAGTTTTAGCAAATGGATATCATGCAAACATATTTAAACAACGACAATTTACTTTGAATACACAGCCAACTGGCCTTTTTTATTTTGAAAAAAAAATACAGGTCTTTTTTTTAATAGAAAATGTGAAGACAATGAAAACAGATATATGATGAAAGTGTATGGAACTATGTGCCTATATCATGAACAACACTGAAAGGACACAGCAAGTTGTATTTATATATTTGTGCATATCAAAAATAATAAAAAAGTGGCTATGAATTTGAGAGGGAGTAAAAGGAGAGGCATGGGAAAGATTAGGGGCGAAAGGGAATGAGGAAATGGTATAATTTAAAATAAAATAAAAAGAAAATGTAAAGAAATCGGATGTTATTATAATTCTTTATTAATTCTTTATTAATTTAATTTCTTTGTGTGTTTTGTATTACATTTAGTACGTGCCTGTGTGTGTGTTTGTGTGTGTGTGTGTGTATATGTTTGCATGTTGCATATATGTGGAGGTCAGAGGACACTTTAGAGGAATCTTTTTTCTCCCTCCTTTGAGCCTTAGGGACCAAATTCAGGTTATTAGTCTTGGTAGCAAGTTCTGTTACTCACTGAGCCTTGCTGCTTCTGTTTCTGAATTATTATATAATTCATAGAAATTATTATATAAAAATAAAAGTTTTGCTCATGTAATGAATCAAATTAAAAGCATTACACTGGAAAAATTAAGTATGTCAGAGAACAATAATTTGAAAGGATTTTCTTTAAATCATGAGTTTATGTACCTAGATGATTATAATTGCATGAGTCATTATCATTCACTAATAATCCATTCATTAATATTTTATTCAGTACTCCCTAAAAAGAAAAACCTTTATCCAATTAATTTAATTTATTATATTTAGAACATATTTTTATTAATTAGACATGTCATCTCCAAATTTCCCTGATTTCCAAGGGCAACTACAAAAGTTCTTATTTGTTTTGTTTCTTCCAGAGACAGCTGCTTCTGACAGAGACTCTATACCCACAGGGAAATCATGGCATCACACCCATTCATGGGACTATGGAAACTTCATGTTTTAGTGCCTTTTCTGCCAATGAGTAGTCACAGCTAAACCCAAGTAGTCACAGCTGAACTGCTTCATTCACAAGATTAATGAAACGTTTAAAGGAGATTCCATACATAATAGCACACTGAAAAACTAAGCCCTAAATGCAGTTACACCTTCTTAGCACAGACTATTTAGGGATGGGTAGTGTCTTAAGTAGGGCTTCTGTTACTGTGAAGAGACACCATGACCATGGCAACTCTTATAAAGGAAAAGGCTGACTTACAGTTTCAGAGGTTTAGTCCATTTTCATCCTGGTGGGAAGCATGGCAGTGTGCAGGCAGACATGGTGCTGGAGAAGGAGCTGAGAGCTCTACATCTGAATCTGCAGGCAGCAGGAAGAGAATTGCTACCCTGGGCCTGGCTTGAGCATTTGAGTCCTCAAAGCCCACCCCCAATGATACCCTTCCCCCAGCAAGGACTCACCTACTTCAATAAAGCCATCTTTCCTAATAGTGCCATTCCCTGTGAGCCTATGGGACCATTTTTTTTTCAGACCACCACAGTTAGACTAAGAGATCAGGAGACAACTGTTGTTTGTCATAAATCACAGATCTAAAGAGAGCATGAGTACTCATGGCTTGAAGGGGCATGCAGGAAATCATGAAGGGAGGGGGTGACTTGTGGGAAATGCCTTTATTGTGAGTTGCATGTTAGGGAACAATTACCACAGATTAATTGGCTTAAGACTGATTAGCTTGATAAGCTCAAGAAATCTCCAAGCTATTGAGAATGTTGCTACCTTCCTTAGCACTTGGGCCAGGAGTATGTAGGGCAGGTGCATAGTGGGATGAATTGTGAAAACATTATTCATGAGGTGGTTGGAACTCTAGATTGTTGGTTTGAACTTGAAAGTGTATTCTTGGGAAAAGGGAAAAGGGATGAAGAAGGAAGCAGGAGGCCAAACTCAGAAGACTCCGGGATGATATTAGGTTATCCAGAACATGGTGCATCTGGATTATGCATTCATAGCAGACTCTAAGCCAGTGGTTCGCGCCCTTCCTAACGCTGTGACCCTCTAATACAATTTCTCATGTTGTGGTGACCCCTCTTGTGGGGTCCACTTAAATCCAACATAACTCAAACACCGTGTCAATGCAGATGACAAAAATTTATTATAATCAAGCTGGTACTGATTGATCAGGGTCTCAGAACAGACTCAGAAGCTGAACTGTGACCCCGAAGGGACATTGTACAGCATATTTAAAGGATAAAACCACAAAGTGAGGGGAAATGGGATAGGCTGTAGCCTTGTCTAATCATATTTTGACATAAGGTGTTGAGCAAGGAAGTTTCCATTAATCAAGACAGTAGGTTCCTTGGGAACATAAACCTAGTTGATTCTGCCAGCAAGGTGGAGAGTTGTCCTTGTGCTGTCTGGATTCAGACATCTGTCTCCTTACAGCAGAAGCTGTTAAGATATTGGGAAGTCCATAGCTCCCCTAGGGCCTGGGACCTTGGACTTATATTCTCCCTGTGATTAAATGGAGTCTGTACTGCCATGGCCTCATCTGTGCAGGGGTTCTAGGTTATCTCCATGAATGGTCCTTGGTTGGAGTATCAGGAAGGAATGTTTTAATTCAAAGAAATAGGTACTACCCACTCTACCTTTCCCACCAGCTTTCACATCTTGCCTTTTTTTGTATAATGTTCTTTGAGCACTGGAGGCAGTGATGCACATCTCTGATTCATTTTCTGTTGATGAAGATTGGGTCACTCTGCCATAGGAATGGTAAGTTGTACTGAGATTCTTGTTCAGTTTTCTTTGTCTTCAGAAAACAATGCCTATTTTAAGAAAGTTTATTGTACTGCTGAGGCTTATAGCAGCAAGTCTATGGGCGTAGATACAAATGCTTGGCAGGTAGGCACATCACATCTGTTAATAAAAGCGATAATAGTGGCCTCTCTATCTGGACCTATTACCTTCTAGCTATGAACTTCTGAGCTTTCTTACAGTTCCAGAGGTGAGCTACCTCTGTGGAGCAGCCTTAATTCTAATAGAAAATAATTTGGCTTCACCAATAACAGTTGTGCCATTATTATACGAGTGAGCAAATCTGTTTTTGCATGTTGGTACTATGGCATATAGAGTTAGTAACTGAGCAGGAATGTTGGCAAGAGTTCTTTCACAGTAGACTACATAGAATATTCCAGCACTATGAAAGGTAACTGCAGGATAGGAGTTCCTACGTCCATTCTAGCTTGATTCTCCACACCCGACAACAAAAGCCTGCAGTGTCTTAAGCAATATGAACTTGTAATCCTTTTTGGCATTCCAACACCAACATCCAGGCTTTGTAGTTTGTAGGGATTCCTGGGTATCACTGGGATTTTCAGTTAAGTATTTTGTTTTCTAGGAATGCTTGTTATTTTTTTTCAAATGTACGGCGAGTTCTGTGATTAAACTTACCAACTATTGTTTTAATAAAATTTTTGGCTTCAATTAACTCAATACATGTATGATAGGGGAAGGTGCCGTTAGTGTTGGTTGTCTAGAGTCTGCTTCTGAAAATCATACAAGTGTATGTGAAATGAGTATCCTATTTGTACTGATTTTATGGCTGTACTCACACACAATACATACGGTTAAACAAGGCCCTAGATGGTTTCATTTGCTGATTGCTTGCTTGGAAATGTTGCAGGAGGCCTGTGGTGGTAACAAATGAGGGGAAATTCGCATCCTCCACTGTCAGTACAGCCGTGAGTAGCTTATATACACATACCATTCAGAACAGGTTGGCTTTCCCCATCAGAAGATCCATCTGCCAAGGCCATCATCAGGAGAGTATAGACTGTTGGAGGATTTTTCTGACAGTTTTGTCAGATATGGTACTCTCAAGAGTTTGAAAACTATGCCTAACCCTTGCACATGCTTCTATGATTGAGCAACAATATTTAACAGGAACATCAGCAGCTTTAACTGTTTTTCAGGCTGGGATGACTCCCTTGTATCCAGATAATCAGCCTCATGAGGGCAGATGGATTGTGTTTCGGTGATGGAATTTGTGTCCTGACTTATTTGATGATTCAACGAACTATGAACTGCCATACAAATCAAAGGGCACTGCTTCCTCTTTCCTTCCACATCTGCTGTATTCATAGTGGCTGGTGCTGCACTTTAGATTTTCTTTTCCACTGGGCTAACTACAGGATCTTAGCAAGTCTGGAAATCTCTTGAGGGTTTTTTTTCCCTTGCTCTCAAATAGCACCCCATTTAAAAAGTTATTTAAAAGATAAGCCATTTCGGTAAGATTGGACTTGACTATCCCATAAAACCCCAGAATGTCTGCTACTGTTTCATATTTAAAAGCATAGGATATTACAGTTTTTTTTCAATAAACTTGTCAGGTATCATATATGTCTCACTCAACTATTATACGACCTAGAGTTTATTGCTGGCTCTTGCCATTGCACATCATGCAGTTTATCTCCTGTCTCTGCTCATTTAGGAACTCTTACACGTTTTTCACATACTTTTCTAACTCTGTACAACTCTCGGCTATTTGCTTGGTATCATCTACATAATGAAACATTTCCATGAAAGTGGGAGGTCCTGGGATACCTTTTATGACAAATAATGACATTGTAAAGATAAACTTGAAGAAGTACTCTGAAAGCCCATTGCAAATTGGCCTTGAGATTTGGCATCTAAAAAAATATTTTTAAAAATATCACATTTTGGTTAGAGAGGAGACACAAAGTTATTTCAATCTTTTTGAATTTGTAAAGATTTTCTGATGTCCCAGGATGTGGCCTGTTTTAAGAAATAGCTTCTGTGTGTTGCTGAGCAGGATGTGCATTCTTTATCATTTGGGTAAAATATTTTGTAAATGTCTGTTGAATCCATTTGAAGTCTGATGTTATTTAATTTTGATGTTTCTCTGTGTATTTTCTTTTGTTCAGAAAACTTGTCTTTTGGAAAAAGGAGGACATTGAAATTACCTGCTTAATGATCGATGTTAATCTGTGTCTTTAAATCAAATAGAACATTAAAAAAATTAAATTGTTTAGAATATTGTGGCCACATTTAGGATATTGGTGCTTAGGAAATTGGTGCATGTATGTTTAGGATAGTAATGTCTTCTTACTTAACTGTTCTCTTGATTAGAATGGAGTGTCACTCTTGATCTCTTCTGATTAGTTTTAGTTTAAATTCTATTTTTTCAGATATTAGAACAGTGTCTCCTGCTTGATTCCTTGTCCACTTAATTGGAGTATATTTTTCCATTTCCCCCCTAAAACAGTGCTTACTTTAAAATTAAGATATTTATGGCAGACTCAGATGAATGGATTGTTTCTTAATCTATTCATTCAGCCTGTGTCTTTTGATTGGAGAATTGAGGCCATTGATATTTAATCATTATTTAATTGTGGTCAGCATGTTGATTTATTATGTTGTGGTTTGTGTCTTCAGTGGTACTTCATGGCTTAGTGATAATGTCTTAATATTTCTTTCTATAGTCTCTTAGCTATTTTCCTTCATCTCTTTAGTCAGAAATATTAACTCCTATATTTTCTTTAGACTTGTTTTGTTGGGTATAAATTTTTAGACTGTTTATATCATGAAAAGTTTCTCTTCTTTGACTATGGTTGATCGTTTTGCTTGTTATATTAGTTTAGGTTAGCTTTCATGGTCCTTTAGGACTTGAAATGCATTGCTTTGTTTCTGGCTTTCAAAGTTTCCACTGAGAAGTCAAATGTTATTCTGATGCATTTTCTTCATATATATGAGGTCCCCCCCCCCTTTTGCAGCTTTCAGTACACGTTCTTTGTTCTACATACTTAGTGCTGTAAGTATATAATACTTTTGGTCTTGTATATTTGGTATTCTGTGTGTTTCCTGAATTTGTATGGATAAATCTTTCTTTAGTTTGTAGAAGCTTCTTCTATGAGCTTGCTGAAAATCTGATCTGTCCCATTGACTTGGGTTTCTTTTCCCTCATCTATTGTAAGACACTGGTGACCTGCCAGTCAAAAATAAAGACACCAAGACCTTTTAAGTTTTTGAAGGTTAGGTCTTAGCCAGGCAGACTCTGAACGTCTCATCTAAGTTAACCAGACCACCTAGCCCCGTCCCACCATGCAGATGGCTATACTTTCCAAGAGAGTAGTCACATCTATCTACCACCTGTGTCTCCTGGTGAAAAGACCCCTTCTTTCTTCTTCCCAGAGGCCCTTTCTCTGCCCAGAAGTCCTGCCTTCCACTTTCTGCCCTAGATATTGGTTGTCAGCTATTTATAACAACCAATCAGCAAATGAGGTACATCTGATACAACTCTTGATTTTTTCTTTAGGATTTACAAAACAGGAGGCTGGTGATGGGTCATAGTAATGACAATATCAGATCTGTTAGCAGTTATCTCACTAATTACAACTGTTCAGCAATTAACAATATGCAGATACACACCTTAATACAATGTGAATGAAGGTCACCTCTGTACTCATCTATTGCTGTAATTAAAAGGTTTAGTCTTTTCATACTTTCCCATGTTTCTGAATGTTCATTCCCTGTTTTTAAAAAATTATATTCCTGGTTTATTTGATCTAGATCCTCTACTTTGTTTTTGAGACTAGATATCATATCTTCTGCTTGATTCATTCTATTTATAAAGCTTTCCTTTAGGTTATTGGGTTTTCAATTCTATCTTCACTTCATCTGAAGTTTTCTCTAATGTTTATATCTTTCATTGAATTATGCTTTCATATACTACAATGCCTTTGTCATTTCCACATGTTTATGTTTACTTGGGCATTTGCTCTAAAGTTGTTTCTCCTCAATTTCACTGAGGTATTTATTTTAAGGTCTTTAAACTCTTGAAGTATTTGATGAGATTTATGATTGCTCTTTTAAATTGTGGTTCATGTAGGTAATTATTAAAAATATTTTGAGAAGGCAGGTGAGTTTTGGAGGGAGAATACTGGCTTTGTCTTTCATATTGTTTGCATTTTTGTGATGAGATATGGGCATATGAACTTCTTTCATTAATTCTATGTCTGATATAGAAAAAGCAGAATGGGGCAAAAGAGAGGATGTCTGGAAGGGTTGGAGCTAGATGTTGGAGATGGCTTAGATGGAATAAAGTCATATAGATAGAGGGGACTGGTCTGGTATGCAGGATGTGCATTGCAGGCCAAGTCTGGAGTGTGGTGGTAGATTTGGTTGTGTGGAGAAGTTAGATATGGTATGGGAGATGCTTATGGTTTGGGGGCAGGCAGAGTGGGCCCAGAAAGAAGCCTAGAGGTTGGTTGTGGTTGAGGCAGAGGTAGCCATTCTAAGCGGGGGAGCTGGATGCGTGACTTCAGCTGAATTTTGCAATTTGGGAAAGGCACATAAAGAGAAAATTCATGTAGGCTCATCAGGCTAGACCCTAAAAAAACAAAACAAAACAAAACAAAACAAAACAAAAAAAAAAACAAAACCAAAACCAAAAACGAAAATAAAAAAGGCTGTGTATGTGGGTAGGTGGAATTCACTAATCTTGGAGGAGAACTTAGAACCACTACTTTAATATCCAAGCAGAATTCCTAACTACATTCTAAATATTTGTTCTTATACCAACAGATAAGTATCCTTAACCCCCATCAGGGAAACTTGTCTTTGCAACAGAAACTATTACAGTAAACCAGAACTAATAAAAATGCAGAGTTGTGAATCCCAGTCTCAAAGGCTATGTCTGCAATAGAACTCCCACACTTAAGGCTTAGGGATCATTTTGGCAGGAATGAAAAGAATGTAAGAGTCAGGGCATCAGGGAGTTTGCTGTGATATTGTGTCTCTGGGTAATGTCAGATGCTACACCCATAAAGTCTCATCATCATAATTGCCTAAACATGAGCTCAGTAAAGACAGCAACAATAGAAATGCTTACATGGACAATGAAAAGCCCATGAGACCTCAACTCCAAGGCTTAACAGGGAGTTAAGGCTTGCTGAGAGTGGGAGAAATAGTCTTCCTTAAATAAGAGCACATCAGTTTGTCATCCAATATCAAATGGGCAGCTCCTAAAACATACAGGCAAGTAGCAAAATACAGACTGAGCATGTTGTACTTAGGAATATACTTATATATAAAAGCATGTGTATATAAAAACAGTTAATAAAAAAGGCATGAATATGCAAGAGAGCAAGGAGGAGTATATAGGAGGGTTTGTGCAGAGAAAGGGGAAGGAAAAATGCAATTATATTATAATCTAAAAAAATACACGACTTTCAAATAGTGATAGCAAAATCATATACAGAAGGAACATGTAGTGGAAGTTTTGGTTACATTATGTAAATATATTTTTGTTGTAACTCCAAGTGTGGAATGCAGGAACACTTTATCCTTAGCTGATAACAACTCTTGAGAGGGTGCTTGATCCTTGTCAGCTGGAAACTGCCTCTTTCAGGGGGTGTGAGTTTTACCAGCTGAAAAACAGCAGCCTGGTGCAAACTCTGAGAGGGTATAAATAGTAACAGAAAGAGAGAGAGAGAGAGAGAGATACAGAGATACAGAGATACAGCCAGACACACACACACACACACACACAGACAGACAGACACAGACACAGAGAGAGACACTGAGATTGAGACTGACTGACTGACTTTGCTTTGTTTTGTTTTGAGATGCTCCTAAAGAGAATTGCTGTGGAGAACGCTTCAAGGAGGCACCTGCTGATTCATGCACTGCTGCTGTTTTTGCTGCTGTTGTTTGCAGTTTGCTAGACTGTTGTAATCTTGATGACAAAGAGTGGAATCACCCCAAGGAACTAAGTCTAAAAAGGTCTCTATCCACTGTTCCTACTAAACTTTCTCTTCTACTTAGGGTCAGGGATTTGAAGGGAGGTAGAAGCATTTATGAACCCCAAATAAAGTAGGTTTTAAAAAAATCAAAGCATACAGGACTATATCCCATGACTTGTATTACTTGGCCTTTGGCCTCTATAGACATGGCCTTTATAGACAGGTGCCATGATGCACATACACATTTGCTCAAGCATGCATGCTCATGCATGTACACTGGTGTATATAGCAAACATTGCTTTATTTATATCTTTGTAATCCACAGTCATTCTAAAGGAATCCTCTGATTTCCTCATGGGCCGAAGCAAGCTGTTGAAAGTTCTATGGAGTTTAGTAAACAACCTCTTTTCTTTGAAATTTCTTATGCTTTTTGTAGACTCATGATGGCAACCAAGAAATTAATATTGTCTGATAGCACCAACCCTAATCTGTGTGCACAACTTCACAGGTTCTCATTTGCCTGAATGATTGTCTTTTCAGTTTGCATTCCAGATCCAAGTCAAGTTGATAACCAAAATTAACCACTACAGACTACAACCCAGAAGGTGCTGTGATGGAATGGTTTTAAGAAGAGATTGCCTGAATTATTCTCACCAAAGCCAGAGAAGGTCAAGAGTAGTAAGAGAATCAAATATAAATTATTCAATTAACCTAGTTTTAACTTTACTCTAGGAGCATAGTAAGATAAATTTAATTCAATTTAAAATACTAGTATTAACAACGAATCTTGCATAAAGATGGTATATGCAAGGAATACTTGCTCCCCCCTACCCCCCAGAAAGGGTTTCTCTGTGTAGCCTTGAATGTCCTTGACTTGCTTTGTAGACCAGGCTGGCTTCAAACTCAAAGCAATCCACCTGAATCATGGAATATTTTTTAAGTAAGGAAAAGTATGTGTACTAAATGACTGATAGATGATGTGAGGGATGAAGAATGTGGAGCATGAAGACAGCACATCTGGTCCTTTGTATCACAGGCAGCACCCCTTCAGTGAGCCCATTAATAGTAACTGTTACCTCACTTTCCTCTCTAATTGATCTCATGCCTTTCAGAGACTAAAGATTTAAAAATTAGTTCTTTTCGGTATAGGTTTAAAGTTTAAAGCACAAGCCTGAACAAAAGCCAGCCAGGTGGAGACATGTCCACACACCTGAGGGAGGAACTAGCCTTACCACATTCTTTTCCTGCTCACTAGAGATACAGTTGCTAGGAAACCGGCCCACCGGAACCAGTTATGGACTTGGTGCCTAAAGTAAACCAATCATTTCAAAAGCCAATTTCTCTTACCCAATCATGTAATGCCAAGGCATGTAGCCCTCCACTTGCTGTTTTTCTCTTTAAAAACCTTGTTCCCCTAGACTGCCCCACTGCATTCCTCTCCTGTTTCCACAGGAAGTTTTATGACCCAGACTTGAGCTTGTATTAAATAAACCCTCTGGTGTTTTGCAGCAGAGTCGATTCCTGGTGGTCTTTGAGGGGTCTCGCGAACTGGGCATAACACCTTCATGGCAATTACCAGTGTTCAGTGGTGTCACACACAGGGTCTTGGCTTGTCTTGCTTATTGTTGTTCCCTCAGATACTCAACAGCTAAGATAAAAATTGTACAAAGAAGCAACCCTCTCTGTTTTGTTCACTGCTTTTGTCTAAATAGCAAGAGTGCCTATAGCTTAACAAACTTTTAAACACATATTTTTTAAATTAATGAACTTTTTACAATAACAAGGAAATATTCTATAAAGCTCCCACATTATGAGATACCAGAGTGCTTCAAGTTTTCTGTCCAGAGTTAGATAATGAATATTTTCAGGTTTTATAGAGCAGAGATACTGTGGTCAGTTACTGCCATTCAACTTTGTGCTAGTTCTGTCACTGTAGCTTAAACACAATAGGAGTGTATATTAGCATATGAATGGAAGGCATTAATGAGAATGTTTACAGTCATAGGCAACAAATGGATTAGGCCCACACATGGAGGACTGATCTCTACTCCAGAGCAAGGTGACATCCTTAGGACCTTGACAGCACATTCTTTGGAGTCAAGTTACTTGCCTGGAGTCTACGTATGTCTTGATTATTCAACAAATATCTTCAAGCCTCAGATTCTTTATGGGTGCTTGATTCAGTGCCTGACATACAACAAATCCTTAATAAATTACTGTAAACAATAATTTCTTCAAATTTGGTTTTTTGTTTTGTCTTTTGCTTTTGTTTTGACATAGAGCCTCATTGTAAAGCCAAGCCAGCCTACATCTCTGCATCTTTCTGCCTCTACCTTCTGAGTGCTAGGGGTTACAAGCCAGTATTACCAAGTCTAGCTAAAAATAAATCCCTAAGAATAAGCAATTACAATTGATTTATATGGCAAATGGTGATGCAATGAAAATAAGAATGAGGAAACACGTATGATTAAGCACTTTGGCAAGAGAAATTGACAGTTACTAGTCTCTGAAGCATGCTAATGTTAATGGTTTTCTAACATCCTGGTATCATTAGTTTCTATTTGGAATACCGCCCCACTTCACTGCTTATAAAAATTCTAATTATTCTCTAAGGAGTTTTGTTTCCATATTTTGAGAAGCTTTCCAAATTCTTGAACAGTAATCATGTATGAAATACAACAGAGTCTCTTAAATGTACTGATATTTTTGATTTTACTATAAATTGAATATTGACATTGCTGGGTCATATGTTATGCTGGCTAGATTCATGTCAACGTGACACAAACTAGAGTCATTGGGCAGAGTGAGCCTCAGTTAAGAAACTGCCCTGCCAGACTGTCTTGTGGGGAAACCTGCAGAGAATTTTCTTAATTGATGATTGATGTGAGAGGGTCCAGATCACTGTGGGTGGTACCACCTGTGGATAAATGGTCCTGTGTGTTAAATTCAAGCAGGCTGAGCAATCCATGAAGAGAAAGCCAGCAAGGAGCTTTTCCTTCATGGCCTCTGCTTCAGTTCCTGACTCCAAGTTTCTGCATTAACTCCTGGACTAGAAGCTGAAAGATGAAACAAACTCTTTTCTCCTGCCTTAGCCACTGTTCTATTGCTCTGAATCATGACAAGGTAGTTCTTATAAAATAAGCACTTAATGGAGGATGCTTAGAGTTTCAGAGGTTTAGCCCATTATCATCATGGTGGGGAGCACGGCAGCACACGCAGCACATAACAGCTCCACCCTGACCTGCAGGCTGAGAGAGGAAGAAAGAGAAACACTGGGCCTGGTTTGGGCTTTTGAAACCTCAAAGCCAGTGACACTCTTCCTCCAACAAGGCCACACCTCCTAATCCTTCTAAATACTTTTAAATAGTGCCACTTCCGGGTGACCAAGCATTGGAATATATGAGCCTGTGGGGGCCATTCTTATTCAAACTACACACTTTCCAAGTTGCTTTGGTCATGGTTTTTATCACAGTAATAGAAATTCTAGGACATATAGGTGTTCTACTTCTAGTCCTATTAGTGAAGCCCTTTTGTGTTGAGTTGTACAGAGATGTGATGATAGACACTATGTGCTTAGTTTACTTAAAAAAACAACAACAACACATATATTGTGTCCACATGCACTGTAGCATCTTTATCATACCTCCACTGAGGCCTTTCACTCTATATCAAACACTCCAAATTATTACTATCCAATTGTGATTTCTCTCTTCAGGCAATACCCGTTAAATAGTCTTTGTTCAAGTAAAACTGCCATGTCTTTGCTATGAACTAAATTGCCTTAGAAGTATCATATATTTTAGTATTTCATTCTTTTGCTATTATTTTCTTTTAATAGCTTTTAGTGTACAATCAGGCAATTTTGTATGCTGTCTTTAGATTAAGAAAATATAATTTGATTTTGGTTCTCATACTTCTGAACTGCATGACTTTGAGCAAAACTCACCTGCTTTATGCTATGATTGATTTAGCTATGAAAGGTATTGATAACTGCCCAAATGTTTGTGTTCTTGCGTTAAAAACATCTCCTGAGTGTGCACTATGGGACAAGTCTTATTCTGCATGACTGGGACAACAGACCATGCAAAATCATAGAATGTGTATACGACAAGCCTTAAATGTTATAGGCGCCAATGTGATTTGTGATGATCAGATATGCACAAACCTGGCTTGTGACCATAACTTCTGAAGCAAAACACATTTTTACATTGCTTACATTTATATGTCATGATGACATGCCGGCCGGCAGCAACATGTGCTATTGTCTTGTTTTCTTAGTGGCGATGGTGTGCTCTGCGGCAACATCCATTTGCTTTCTCTCTGTAAGGTTTCCCAGTTTATGACACAGTTGGCTGGAGATTCCATAGAACTAATTGACTCCGAGAGAGATCCAACTTCTGACCTTGACTTCATTAACATCGTGCGGCGACTGGTCAGAAACAGTCCACTCAGCTGCTCTATTTCCAGGCACCCTGATATGGTTTCCCAGAACCTCCCCACCTCTGGGGAGAATGAATAGGAAATCGCAGTCAAGCTTAATGCATTTCTATTTAGGGATCTAATGTCTGGCAGAAAATATCTTTATCATTTATTTAATACACAAATGGTTGTTTTCCTTGTCTGATTCCTCCAAAGCTTGGCAAACTAAAGATTGTCCATTAATCACTTTGGTAAGGTGCAGCCATCCAGTCTGTGAGAACTGCACTTGCTTACCTAGGCACAGGGCACAACTCAATAAAAACTTGGACACGAAATCCTTTTAAGGGCATTGATTGTAATCGGTCTTTGTTATAGGGAGGGATGATGGGACAGAAGCAGAAAGAGATCATTTTCCACTAAGGTGAGCAACCCGTGAAGATAGGAATGGGACTTGAAAGCGAACACAGAGATGAACAGATCCTAGGAGAGAGCTGCTTGGAATCTTTTCTCAGTGCTAACACATCTTAGGTCTAAGCATTAGAATTTATCACTACCGAATTTTTAGCCTAGTTATGACAGAACTTACGATCTTTATTAAACCATTTTCTCCCTTTTAGTTCCCACCTACTGTGATATTCTCCAGGCTTTAGCTCTGAAGACTGAGCATGTCTGGTTTGCATTTCCCTTTGCTACGTGAACCTACCATTCTTTCTGCATCCTTTACTAAGTCCATCATGTCTCACCAAGTCAGTTTGTGGTAAGGTTCTTTCTAGAGCCTTTGACCAGTACTTCAGGACATAACCTTTACACAGGTGTTTCCCTTTAAAACATCCTAAAACACCCTTACCTTACTACTCATACTTTTTTAAAAGTCTTTAATTTAAAAAAAAATTGTTTGTATGCTAAGAATATCCATTCTAAAATACTATCTTCCCTTTACATAATGAACCCAGTAGAAGAATGAGTCGAGGGCAAAATAACCAGAGTACACAGAGTGTGGCCCCTCCTGCGAAGTCTCCAGAAGCCTCTGGGATTTTAACCATCAACAGCACAGTCCCACCTGACAGGAGAACACCCTCTAGTGGCAGACGAGATTCTCAGAATGAAGCTCTTTCAACGGAAACTGCAGATGTAGGCCTCTCCCCAGTGTGGACCCTCTGGTGTGTTTGAGGCCTGACAGAAGCCTTTCCCACACTGCTGACACACATAGGGTCTCTCTCCTTGTGGACCCTCTGGTGCCTGTGGGAGGATGAGGCATCACGGACGCCCTTCCCACACTGCTGACACGGGCCGGGGTTCTCCCAAGTGTGGACATTCTGGTGCATGTGGGAGTTTGAGGCCCGACTGAAGCCCTTCTCACACACCTCACGCTTGTAAGGTTTCTCTGCCGTGTGGAATAGGCAGCGGATGTTGAGATTCCAGCTTCAGAGGAAGCCTTTTCCCACAGCCGTCACGCTGGTAGGGCTTCTCGTCCCTGTGCACACTCTGGTGGGTCTGAAGCTTTGAGCTCTCACTGAAACCACACTCATGATGCCAGTAGCGCTTTTCTTCCTGGATGGGCATTTTGTTGAATGGAGACCCTGGAGCCCTCGTGTGTACTAGGTTCAGGGGACTCCTTTCCTAAGACGACTTGCTGACGGGGTTCTAAACTGGAGCTCTCAATTATGGTTTCTGGGCCATTGCTGCCCTGGTAAGGCCTTCTGTTCTGCGCACACACGACCTTGGGCGAGAGGTGATGTGGGAAAGATGACATTACCACAGTTACCACTGCTGTAGGCTTTGTCTCTTTTACTATCATAATTTATTTATTTATTTTTTATTAATTACAGTTTATTCACTTTGTATCCCAGCTGTAGCCCCCTCCCTCATCCCCTCCGAGTCCCATCCTCCCTCCCCCTTCTCCACCCATGTCCCTCCCCAAGCCCACTGATAAGGGAGGTCCTCCTCTCCTTCCATCTGACTCTAGCTTATCAGGTCTCATCAAGACTGGCTGCACTGTCTTCCTCTTTGGCCTGATAAGGCTGTTGCCCCATCAGAAGGAGGTGATCAAAGAGCAGGCCACTGAGTTCATGTCAGAGACAGTCCCTGTTCCCATTACTAGAGAACTCACTTGGACACTGAGCTGCCATGGGCTACATCTGTGCAGGGGTTCTAGGTTATCTCCATGCATGCTCCTTGGTTGGAATATCAGTCTCAGAAAAGATCCCTGTGCCCAGAATTTTTTCTCTTTTTGTGGAGCTCCTGTCCCCTCCAAGTCTGTCTACCTCCTCCTTCTTTCAAAAGATTCCCTGCAAGCTGCCCAAAATTTGGCTTTGAGTCTCAGCCTCTACTTTGATACCCTGCAGGGTTGAGTCTTTCAGAGTCCCTCTGTGGTAGGCTCCTATCCTCTTCCCTGTTTTCTTCCTCTTCTGATGTCCATCCCATTTGCTTTTCTGTAATTCCTTAATTTTATTCCAAGGTTTTTGAGGCTTTTCTGAATGAGATTTTCCTCTAATTTCTTTTTTGTCATATTTGTTGTTTGTATGGAGAAATACTACTGATTTTTAAAGTGTTAATTTTTTATTGTTCTGATTTTTAAAACATGTTTATCAGATGTAGGAGATTTTTTATTTTGGCAGTCTTTAGGGAGTTTTATGTAGAGGAGCATATAATCTGTGAAAAATGACACTTTGACTTTCCATTTTCTACTTATAATCCCTTAATCCCAACTCCTTTTATTTTGTAATATTGCTCCATTTAAGACCTTAAGCACTGTATTGAACAGAAACAGAAAGAGTGAGCATCCTTGTCTTGTTTCTGATTTTAAAGGAAATGCTTTGAAATATTTTATACTTAGTATGATGTTGGATGTGGATGTTTTATGTGTGTGTGTATCTATGGTTGTGGTATTTAAATGCTATGGCCTAATAAATTTTGTTATTAGGCTATAAGTATTATGGTGCTATTATCTAATCTATTTAAGACAGTGATCCCTGCTGTATCTTATAAAATATAAAATAGCTTTACCTGGGGCACTGCACCTATTAACCCTCTAAACTAACTTTACTTCCCAGCCCCATCCTTGAGCTACCTCCCATCCACGGTCCCATAATACTTATTAATGTTCTCCAACTCCTCTATCCACACTCATCCAGCTGTGTGCTCCCCATGCTACCCCACAGCACCAGTCCGTTTTCTCCTCAGATCCTCTTCTTTCTTCTTTCTCCCTCATAGTCTCTTGACCCCAGTCTTCGAACCTCAAACTCCACTTCCCTCTCTTTTGCCAAATCCCAAGCTTCATCATTTTTAAATTAACCAATCAGCTTTAAATTAGATGGAGCAAAGTTTACATGACAAGGACAGGTATATGTGAGAATATGCTCATGAGAATGTGTTCATTTGAGCATGAACAAGATCCTGGGGATCAGTAATTAACATTAAAATACATAGTACCAGGCCAACCCCCAACATACAGATGTATGTATCTCTCTCTCTCTCTCTCTCTCTCTCTATATATATATATATATATATATATATGTGCGTGTGTGTGTGTGTGTGTGTGTGTTGAAATGTGTCTCAAATATACGTGGTTTCTCCAGAACTTTTATTATGAAAGGATGTTGGATTTTTTTCAAAGTCTCTTTCTGTGTCTAATCAGATGATCATGTGATTTTCGTCTTTGTGTCTATGTTGTAGAATACATTTATTGATTTCCATATACTGAATCACACCTGCATCTCGTGGATGAAATGAAGTTTAATGAGGTAAATAATCTTTGGATTGGTTCTTACACTCACTTTGCAACTACTCTATTGGGAATTTTGATTCTACGTTCATCAGGGATATTGGTCTATAATGTTTTTGTTCTATCATTTATTTATTTATTGGCTATGTGTTGATGTTTTACCTCCATGTTTACCTGTGTACCATGCACATACCTGGTTCAGGAGAAGGCCAGAAAAGGGCACTAGATCCCCTAGAACTGTGGTTACATGCGGTTTTCATCTACATGTGGATACTGGGAATTACACCTACTTTCTCTGGAAGAACAAAATCAGAAACAATAATATATAAGTAAACTACTTAGAAGGAAAAAAAAAAACCACAAATCCAGACAAAAGCTTTGTGAGACAAACCAAACCAAACCAAACCAAACCCCTCCAAAAATACCACTGGGTTCATTTTGTGTTGACCATCAACTGCTGGCCTGCCAACAAATGTGATTTGTATACCCAGTGAGACATCACTGGAGGAAACTAATGTTTTGTTTGTGAGTGCTTATCAGTTGGGGATAATTTCTGGCTTAGAGATAGAGGCTTGTGTTTGGCTTAGATCTGTATAATTCCTGTGCATGCCTCTACAGTCTCTGTGAGTTCATACATGTATTGCTCCTGCTGTGTTTAGAAGGCCTTATTTTCTCCAGTGTTTCATTGGCTCTAACAATCTTTCTGTCTCCTCTTTGCAGAGTTCTCTGAGTGCTGGAGGGAGGGATTTGATGGAGGTATTCCATTTAGTGCTAAGTGTTCCAAGGTCTCTCCCTCTCTGCACATTGTCAGGCTGTGAGTCTCTGTATGTGTTCTTTTCTACTGCAGGAGGAAGCTTCTCAGAAGATGGCTGAGCAAGGCCATCCTGATCTATGAGTATAGCAGTCTGTTATTAGGTGTCATTTTATTGCCTTTTTAAAAGCAGTAGTATTTAGTTTTACCTTGGATCCTGGGTCTCTCTATCCTCAGGTTTTTGGCCATTCAGGAAGCATCAGAAATGAATTCCATCTTGTGGAGTGGGCCGTGAGTCAAATCAGATATTGGTGGGTTACTCCTATAGACTATGTGACACCATTACCCTAGCATGTCTTGAAGGCAGGACACCATTGTAGACAAAGGGTTTGTGGCTGAGTAGTTTCTCCTGTTGGTGCACAGAGTACATTCCTGTACCATATACACTGGTGCCATCTAGGTTCTTTTCCTAGGGGAACATTACTGTGGGAGGATTAATTTTGGGACAAGATGTACTATGTGTGTGGGTTTAGTTTGTTTTGAGATGGGAGTTAGGTCACTGATAGTCTTCTGGTGTGGTTGTCTGTTTCACCTTCGTTGAGTTGGAATTTGGCTCTCTTTTGGATGTTAGGTTAACTTGTCAGCGTTGGGTACCAGGAAGGGTGCTTCAGGTTCAGTCTTGGGATGCTTAGTACTAATGTGGCAGTGTGGTTTCAGAAGTGGTTCTTGTTCTGCAAGGGTTAGGTGCAGCTCCTGAGCACCTAATAAATGTTTTTTTTTTTTTTTTTTTTTTTTTTTTTTTTAAAGTCATCAATATCTTTAGCCATTATGGATATGCAGATTGAAATTACTTTGAGATTTCCTCTCACCCCAGTTATATTGAATGTCATCAAGGATAGACAATGAAAGAAGCTGGTGAGGATGCAGAGAAAGATAAACCTTTATTCCCTGCTGGTGGGATTGTCAGCTAGTACAGCCGTTATGGAAATCAGTGCGGAGGGTTCTCAAAAACTAAAAATAAAACTACCATCTGAGCCAACCATATTCCTCCTGGGCATACACCCAAAGGACTTCTGCATCCTACCCCAGAGTTCCTTGCACATCCGTGTTCATTACTACTGTGTTCAAAACAGGAAAGAAGTGGAATAACCTAGATATTCATTAATAGACAAATGGTTAATGAAAATATGGTACACACACACAAAGGGATTTTACCCAGTCATAAAAAATGAAACTACAAAAATTTCAGAAAAATAGAGCTAGAAAACATTATATTTATATGTTACTTATTATTTTTATGGGGGGGGCGGAGTGTATGTGACATGGCTTAGGCAACAGACAGACTATCTGCCATTTGTTCTCTTCATTTAACCTTTAAGTCCATGCAGCAAATACCTTTACCTGCTAAGCCACTCAGTGGCCCTGAAACATTATATTAAGCAGGGTAACCCAGGGTCAGAAAAAAAAAAAAAAACCAAAAACCAAATACCATATGTTCTATTTCATATGAGACTACTGGCCTCTAACTTTTAAATATGTACATTCAGGTGGTAGTAAACATAGGTAAAGACCAGGAAAATAGAAAGATGTACATGTGAGTGGAAGAGAATAAGGAGGTCTAAGGCAGCGGGGGAGGGGAAGACACTGAAATGGAAGGGAAAAATGCTGGGGAGAAATGATGCAGTGAAGAAGAGGCTACAGAGAAAATGAGGAGGAGCCGGGGTGGGGAGAATTAGCCAACATGAAATATGCATGAAAACCCCATATGGAAACTTACTACTTTGAAATATCATTTAAAAAATTGGACAGAAAATCCAAAAAGAATACTCCGAGTGATTATGGATTAAAATGAGCTGACTTTGTTGAGATGAGTCTGTAATGTTTAGCACAGGGTGAATGAAAACTCAGGGATGGGCCACAGCTAACGTTCCTTTAGCTTGGAACACTTCCTACATCATATTCATTTCAAAGCACTTTATTCCGAATTGTCTTCTCTAAAGTTTTACTTTCTCAATCTGCTGGTAATTTCACTGGTAAAGGAATGTTACTCTTTATTTGTTTCCCAAGCACTAAGAGAGTCATGCCCTTATGGCAAATTTCCATCAAATACGAAGTAACAAGTAGATGGGATGGATGATATTAAAATCACTGAGTTGGAGGTTTCGCTTTAATAGAAGCTAAACTTTAATTTCTTGGCATGTGATAGGACCCAGTTACTAACATATATTTTTCTTAATCTTTAATAGGTCATACTACATGACTGGATCAAGGGAGTCAACATCATAAAATCTTTGCTAATTGAAAGGATATTCGAAAGATTGACAGGGGTAAAACATTTTGAAGCACAGAAATTCATTTCAGCCTTTTTCAAAACCAACCTGTCCCATCCTTTATGGTTTAGCTGTCGCTGATATTTTCAGTGTGATGTTTGTGAATATTTTCATGATTCAATTACTTCATAGTTTTTCTTATGCCCCTAAAATTTCCACTGTCCATAAAAGATCTCTAAGGATTTGGTAAAACATGAATTTAGTGTCTGAAACAAATAAAAGAAATAAAACCCATTTCAAATGTAGAATAGCTCCAGCACAGATGGACAAATAGAAACTTGTAGCTCAGTAGACTGCAGAGAGGAAATAATTTGTTTTCAACTCTGAAGGGAAAATACATTAAAGAAAGTGTTTATCTTTGTGAAACATAATTCCCAGGGTCACATTTATTCCCTAATACCAATATCATAACTGATTCATAATTTGCCTTAAAGTATTTGGAAGTAAAATTACACTGATTGTGTTCAATGTTATGAATAGAAACTGTACATTTGCATACAATATAAGGTTGATGCAACTTGTTTGTGTATCAAAAAAAATTGTTTACATTAGGGGTTTAAATCTTTGCCTGATACTTAAAGATCATTACAAGAATTACAATACTAAAATCTAAAGTAAGATTCCTTTTTGGAAATAAAGTGTGCCATAAATGTTCTGTAGTAATGATCATTATAGTTTGCTTTACTGGGCAGCCACAGGCTGATTTGAATATAGTAATACAGAAAGGAGATTAGTAAGAAGAAGATTTAAAGGTAAATGACTTAAATGCTGGAGCAGCTCTAAGTTCAAACAAAGCTAAAACAAAATTTGATGGTGATCAAAATATGAAAATAAAAACATGATAAGGATCATAACAGGTATCATGCAAAGCTCTGTAGGTGATTTTTTTTGGTGTGGTATTAAAACTAAATACAAAGTAAATTAAATGAAGATATCTACTGACATACCTTAAGAAATTATACATGATACCAACACTACACTGAAAAGAATAGTTTGTCTAGTTTCAGGCAGTCATGAGAAAGGGAATAAGAGTGGGGGAGGGAAAGGAATGAACAGTGTTAACACCAGCAGCCCATGTCTTCATCATTTTTGTTATTAAATCAAATTAATTCAGTCTTTTGTAAATAATGCTTCATAAAAGGTCCCTGACTAAGGATGACTGGGTGTGATATCAATATCATAAAAATATCCGTGCTGAAAATTTATTTTAAGGAATGTTTACATTGTATATTTTTCTATTTGTTAGCTGCTATTACCATAAAAATTAATATTTACTATTATATTTGACAATTATTAAGCAATTTTTTCCATTTAGCCTTAAATATGTTGCTATTAGGCATGATTTAATTCTCTCACTATATTTATTACTTAATATGTGTCTCAAAATATATACAAAATAGGAAAATAATCATATCATCAAAGATGCCGAGGGAGACATTTGAGATGCTGGTTACAGTTGTATGAAGCTTGACAATAAAGATATGTTTGACTCAGTTAAAGTAAAGCAATTTCAGTTTTCATGACTTGCACAGGAATATCTGTACTTGTTAATCTTCAAAAACTCTAGCAGATGGTGTATCCTAAGAGTTGATATTTGAATAGCATATATTTATTTTGTTTTGGTCATTTAAAAACTACATCATCATTATTATTATTTACAATTCATTCACTTTGTATCCCAGTTGTAGCCTCCTCCCTCATCTCCTTCCAGTCACACCTTCCCTCTGTCTTCCTCCAGTATCCCTCTTCTCTAGTCCACTGATAAGGAAAGTCCTCCTCCCTACTGTCTATCCCTACCCTATTAGGTACGATCAGGACTGCCTGGATCCTCTTCCTCTGTGGGCTGGCTAGGTCACCCCACCAGGACGAAGTGATTAAGGAGCAGGCAACAAAGTTCATGTTAAAGACTGTCTCTTCTCCCCTTACTAGAGAATCTACATGGAAACTGAGCTGTCTATGGGCTACATCTGAGCAAGGGATCTAGATCTTCTCTCTGCATGGTCTTTAGATGATGCATCAGTCTCTGCAGTAACCCCCTGGGCCCTGCTTTTTTTTTTTTTTTTGGCTTTGTTGGTCTCCTTGTGTGGCTCCTGTCCCCTCTGGTTCCTTTTATATCACCCTTCTTGAATAAGATTCCTGGTCTCTCTTTGTCTAAAGTTTGGCTGTGAATCTCTCTATCTGCTCCAATCCCCTGCTGGGTGGAGTTTTTTAGAGGACATCTGTAGTAAGCTCCCATCCTGGTCTCTCTTGTCTACCACTTCTGGTGTCTATCCTGTTTTCCTTTCTGAATGAGAGTTGAGCCTCTTCTCTAGGGTCCTACTTGTTACTTAGCTTCTTTAGGTCTTTGGATAGTAGTATGGTTATTCTATAGTGTACGGTTAAAATCCACTTATAAGTGAGTATATACCATGTGTGTCTTTCTGTTTCTAGGATACTTCACTAAGGATGATCTTTTCTAGTTCCAACCATTTGCCTACAAATTTCATGATTCCATTGTTTTTAATAGCTGAGTAGTATCCATTGTGCAAATGAAAGCTTCTATAAAGCAAATGACAAGGTCAACAGAACAAAATGCCAGCCTACAGACTGGGAAAAGATCTTCATGAACCCTACATCTGACAGAGGGCCAATATCCAGAATATATAAAGAATTCAAGAAATCAAACACCAACAAACCAAATAATTCAATTAAAAAATGGGATACAGAGCTAAATAGAGAATATCTCAACAGAGGACTATCAATGCAGATGCTGAGACTTATGGGCAACCTTTGGGCAGAGTGCAGGGAATCTTAGGAAAGAAGTGGGAAACAGTAAGATCTGGAGAGGACAGGAACTCCACAAGGAGAGCAACAGAACCAAAAAATCTGAGCACAGGGGTCTTTCCTGAGACTGATACACCAACCAAGGACGATGAATGGAGATAACCTAGAACCCCTGCACAGATGTAGCCCATGGCAGTTCAGTATCCAAGTGGGTTCCATAGTAATAGGAACATGGATTGTCTTTGACATGAACTGATTGGCCTGCTCTTTAATTACCTCCCCCTGAGGGGGAAGCAGCATTACCAGGCCACAGAAGAAGACAATGCAGCCACTCCTGATGAGACCTAATTGACTAGGATCAGAAGGAAGGAAAAGAAGTCCTCCCCTATCAGTGGACTTGGGGAGGGGCATGCATGTAGAGGGTGGAGGAAGGGAGGGATTGGGATGGGAGGAGGGAGGGAACCACAGGGGGGATACAAAGTGAATAAAGTGTAATTAATAAAGAATTTTTAAAAAAGGGGATAAAAGAGAAATGCTCAAAGTCCTTAGTCATCAGGGAAATGCAAACAAAAATGACTCTGAGATTCCATCTTACACCACCAGAATGGCTAAGCTCAAGACTCAGGCCAACACAATCCTGGTGGGAATGGAAACTTGTACAACCACTTTGGAAGTTAATCTGGCGCTTTCTCAGACAATTGGGAATAGCGCTACCTGAAGACCAGCTATACCACTCCTGGGCATATATCTGAAAGATGCTCAACCATACAACAAAGACATGTTTTCAACTATTTTTAGAGCAGCTTTATTCATAATAGCCAGAATCTGGAAACAACCTAGATGTCCCTCAACCAAAGAATGGATACAGAAATTGTGATCACTTTTTTTCTAAAAATAATTTTTTATTCTTTTTTAAATTTAATTTAATTTTTTTTATTTTTTATTTTTTTTATCAGTTACATTTTATTAACTCTGTATCCCAGCCATGTCCCGATCCCTCATTCCCTCCCAGTCCCTCCCTCCCTCCCTCATCTCCACCGTGCCCCTTTCCAAGTCCACTGATAGGGGGGGACCTCCTCCCCATTCATCTGATCCTGTTTTATCAGGTATCTTCAGGACTGGCTGCAAAGCCCTCCTCTGTGGCCTAACAGGACTGCTCCTCCCTTCGGGGGTGGGGAGGCCAAAGAGCCAGTCATTGAGTTCCTGTTAGAAAAATCAAATATATACAATGAAATATTATCATATTCATTTCCTCCTATCAATTCATCCCACAATCCTTTCAACACGTCACCTCTCAATTTCTTTTTCCTACTCCTCTCCCTCTTTCTTCCATCTCCCCTCCTTCTTCTTTTTGATTACACACTAAGTCCAATTTGTACTGCCCACACAGAAGGGGTATACTGCTATCTATTAGAGCAAGAGAAACCTACAAGTGCCAACAACCTCAAAAAAAAAATTCTCCTCCTTTCAGAAGCAACTGCGTGATTACGTACACATCTTGTGCCATGGAATAGGGAACTTAGCATTTCACAGCACTTCTTCAGCGTTTACATTCTTTTATGTTTCCCTTCTGCAGTGATTGCTGAGCTTTGTGAGGGTGAGTTTGAGTACAAAAAGGTGCCCCATTTATGGCCGAGCACTTAGGCTCTTCTCAGTACCTTGAACATTTAGATATCTCTGCATTGACTCTTGTCCAATCCATAAAGAACTTCTTTGACCAGTTTTGAGAGGAACCCAAGTCTGTTAGAATAAAAACAAATATTTAGAAAGCAATTTGATAACATGAGTACTCAGCAAACAACAACAGTAGGTTATACACCAGAGTCTACAATGCCCTTAACCATGCAGATGATTACAGTACCAGACATGGCATTATTTCCACAGAACAGGCCTCATAACCAACTAGAAAGAAGTTTATTAGAGTAACAATACCACTATTGCACATTGGACAAATCTTGTTTGGCACATTAGTACAACATTATTAAGGGTCAAGTGCCAGAGAAGCCACTTGATAATTTTTCATCTTCAACAGTCTTCATGGTGCCTAGCCAATTGGGAAGAAAATTTCTGGTTGGTTTGATATAGGTTTCTCTATGTCATTGGTTCTCAACTTTCCTAATGCAACACTTTAATATAGTTTTACATGTTGTGGCGACCCTCAACCATAAAATTACTTTTGTTTTTACTTCATAACTGTACTTTTGCTATTGTTATGAACTGGAATGTAAATATTTGTGGTTTTGATGGTTTCAGTGATCCCTGTAAAAAGATCATTTCATACCCCCACCAAAGGGGTCATTGCAACCCACAGGTTGAGAGCCTCTGCTCTATGTCTTGCAAGAAAGTGTGTGATATCTTTAGCATATGGGTCTTACCATGTGATTATGGTGGGTAAACAAAGGCAATAGCAATAAGCTCTGTTTTTTGGAGACCTCTGGAGCTACCTTGATCAATAATTTATGGGGAAGCATCTCATGCTTTTCAATGCAATGTAATTTTCATATAACAATCCATATCTTCAGGGAGTGACATTATTCACCCATGCAGGGTAGTGCCATTTGACCTTTCTCTCTCTCTCATTGTTTTATAAAAATGAAAATCCAGACCATTCTATTCTGCCAATAACATGTCAGGAGCCAGATGCTGGGGTGAAAAGCTGCTAGCCAACAGAGGCAGAGGAAGCACCCAGTTGACCTTCCTTCTCAGCTCAGGTCTGGATGGAAAAAACCGAAAAGGCTCACTAGCTCAACTGATAGCCAAGGAGCAAAAGGCCAAAAAAACCCAAGGCTGAAGGTTTACTAGCTCAAAGCTCCAAAAGCTAGCAAGCTGAGGAGTTGAAGACTATGCTAAAGCTAGAGCTTGAGCTACAAGCCTTTTCTTCTTCTCCATGCTGTCTTAAATACCCCTCAACTCAAAGTTCCTTTTACTCTTTAATTTCAACCAGCTGTTTTTTCCTCTGCCTCATGACTCAGGGTTAACTATTAAATTAAATTAAATTAAATTAAATTAAATTAAATTAAATTAAAAGCTCTTGGATTAAAGGTGTGTGCTAGGATGGGTGATCCATGCCTTAATCACCGTTTACAATAAACAGAAAGTTCTTGGATTAAAAGTGTGTGGCAGAACTCAACCACACCAAAGAAACCAAAGAGTTTTACAATTCACAATTTTGGGGTTCACAATGGGAGAAAGTATTATGCAACACTCTTCTTTTTAATGAATTAATTCAACTTACATCTCCCTTACAGGCCTTTTCCTCATCTCCTCCCAGTCCCACCTTCCCTCCCACATCTCCTTTCCCTTATTCCTCAGAGTAGGGGAGCCCCCTACCCAGACACTCCAGCTTATCTATTCACATGAGGACGAGTTCCTCTTCCTCATCTGTGGCCTTGTAGGGAAGTCCCACCAGGGAGGAGTGATCAAAAAGCAGGTAACACTGACTAATTGGTTTCCACAAGACCCTTTCAAACATCCTTAGTTTTGATTAATGCATCCACTAACTACCCTGCAATTCTGTCTCTTTCTCTTACTTTGTATCTGTTGGTTCTGAATTTAGAGATTCTACTGATGAAAAAATGGGAGATTTTTGGAAAAGCTGTACTAAACTCAGACACAAAATTTTAATCATTAGTATCTAAGTAATAATTATAACAGTGATTCAACTACATTTCCATTATATTAGGTATAGAGTCGCCTCCAACTGAACTGACTTACACTGAACGATGAGCAAAATGAGGTGACAGTGTTATAGCATTTCATAAAAAAGATTTTACAATTTGTTCAATATCCCTTATTTAGAGCTGCATTTCAATTACAAAGCTTGTGATTTACAACAAGGATGATCTTTGAACCAGATTGTATGCGCCCCCCCCCCCTTTTTGGTAGAGACAATTCCTTAATTGAGGTTTCCTCTTCCCAAGTGTGTCAAGTTGATGACTGAGATTAGCCATAACAGGGCCTTTAAAAATGGCAAAGAAGAGAACGATTTCCCCAGAAGATAGAAAAAACAGAAATCCAGGAGTGTGTTGGACTCAAGCATCTTCATGCATTGGGACATATATGAGTTGTTTGTTTTTTCTAGATAGGGTTCCTCTGTGTAGCCTTGGCTGTTTTGAAACTCATTCTGTAGACTAAAGTGGCCTTGAACTCACAGAGATACACTGCCTCTACTTCCTGCAGTGCTGGTATTAAAGTGCCACCACCACCTGGCACATACATGAGTTTTATACAAGAAAGGATTTGAAAAATCTTGTGGGATATTACTACATAACACCCCAGAACTCACTGGCTTAAAGACAGCCTGTTATTCTCCAAACACACAGGTTTGGATCAGGTCAGCTACAGTAGTTTTGCTCTCACCTGAGACAGTTCCACTCATGGGATGGCAGAGGAACAAAGGAGGAAGTCACAGGGTGCTATAGTTTAGACTTTGAAGATCCCTTGAAGGCCTAAGTGCGAAAGGGTTGAGCTCCCGGATGGCACTGTTGGGCATCGGTGGATTCTTTAAGAGGTGAGTCCTAACTGGATGTCTTTACATCACAGTCATGGCCTCAAAGGAGAATACGCACCTCCTGATCCACCTCACTCTTGCTCCCTGAACATAAGGTGAGGAGCACCGTTTTGTCATTGTGTTCCCTGCAAGATGTGAGGCACCAAATCAACAGAACCCACTGATCATAGAATGAAACCTTTGAAACTATGCACCCAAAACATCTTTGTTTCTTGTTTCCTTTTTTTCCTCAGATATTTTTTTCTATTCTTTTTTAAAAAAGTAACTTTTCATTGATTCCAGGTGAGTTTCATTCCATGTGCCCAAGTCCCACTCATCTCCTCATTCCTTCATGTCTGCCCTTTGCCCCTGCAACCTCCCCCTAAAATAAACTCACCCCCTCTCTCATACATACACGCAAACAAACAAAACAAAGCATAGAAAGGAACTCAACATGGAAGCCACAGAAGGTCACAGCGTGCCTCACAGTATATCTTTCTGTCCATACAGCTTCACTTGCTAATGTTTATTGTAATGAGTTATTGGTCTGGTTTGAGATCTCTAGCCACCATAACACCACCAACATTAGATCCTCACTGGGCCTCCTTCTGGTTATCCTCTTATTTCCCTCTGTCATGAAGATCCTGCAGCCCTGGATAAGCATGACTGGCTCTTTCACACATCTCAACCATTCACAGATGATATAGCGTTTGGAGTGAGCCAACTCAGAGCCCCAGATCTGGGCCTGGGCAGTAGCCAAGCCCGTCATTATAAGCCAGATATTCCTTATCACCACCAGTAGGGTGAACTCTAGTATGCTCCAGCCAGGCCACCCAATGCTGCCATTGGCAGAAGGCAGAGGTACCTCTCCTGCACCATGCCCTGGTTCCATGTCCACTTCTCCAGAACCAGCACCCCTGTACTGTCCAGTCAAGGTTCAGGGGCCCACTCTCCCAAGTGCTGCAGCCTGTGAGGGGCTGGGCCAGCTCCCCCACTCTCAAACCTTTTGGGTTGGCTCACCACCAGGGCCAGCTCCACTGTGCTGCCTGGGTGAGGAGGGGCAGAGCCCACTCTCCAGAGCACCACATCCAGGGAACCAGTGAGGAGCAAGTCCAGTTCTGCACGGCTCCTGGACATGTGGGTTACTCTGGTGGCTGCCCCAACCAGGGACGTCCTCATATTCTTTAGAGGTAATATGAGTGATGGACATCGACCTCAACCCTTGCTGCTGTGTAACCACAGACACAGACATTCCTCTCAACAATAGCTTGGGTTGGGACCTCACCATAGCCCCCATAAAGCTGCCTACTCTTCTTCACCTTCCAGTTTCATCTCTCTTCACATTTTGCAAGGGGAGAATGGACAATAGAAAATTGTCTTCTGACTATCAAATGCATATCCTACAGGTCGTAGAATAAGTAAGTAAGTAAATAGAATTAAAAGAATTATAAAACAGTAACTACTTGTTTCTTTAACATGGTCACCATTGTTTTAAATGGGACATCTCTACCCCAGGAGAGAAACATTATGATTAAATATTTGTAATAAAAACAAGTGGATGGTTGCTAAATAATAACCCTCTGTATACACACATCACCATAAAACACAATACAAAGTGTTTATAACCCTTAGCAGCCCTTCACACTTCAATCACCACTGTTGATTTCGTGTTGTAGCAACTTTAGTGACTAGAAACAAAGTGTAGGCTGTATGAACTTGTATTGTCTCCTGTCTATGTACAATCCTTTCCCATTTTACAACCATTAATAAAATGTAGTGATAAAATTCAGTACCATCAAATATTAAGCTTTTTCCCTTTGGCTTAGTGTTATTTTTAGGTTTGTGTATTTGTTCAGATTGCGTGTTGTGCTCTATATGTGTGCAAGTATGTGTGTGTGTGTGTAAGTGGATCGACAACAATGATAAATTGTAAAAATAGTGCTGCAGAGAAGTAGAAGTGATATAAAATCTTAGGGTATATCACTAAATAACCACCAGCAGGCAAGAAGAAAGAACTGAATTCTGACCTGTGATTTTTTTTTTTTTTAATTAACAACAAAGGCAATTTGGCAATGTTATATTTATGATAAAATTTAGTATGATTGTTGCTTTACTTATAAATGGAATTAGTATTAACTTTAAAATATAGTTTTTCTAATAGTTAAATTTGATTCAGACAAGTACATAATTGTATGTTAATAATTTTATTTATCTTATTATTTTAATGAGAAAAATCAATAAATATTAAGTCTATTTAAAAACTTGTATTGATAATCAGTAAAGATGAAATGAATTTGCTAACAGAAGCAAGCTAATTAATACCTTGTAGAAAAAGAAAATACAATGTTTTGTGTAATTGTTTTTAGAATAAAAATCAATTATACTACAACGAGGCAATTAATTTTCATTATTAAGAAAGATAATTTTGGATTTCAGTTATCTAAAACATAACTTCTGTCTACAGAGTTGGCACATATTTATTTTAACATTTGATTCTTTCTAGCTATGAAATGATATAGTTCTAGCCCATGATCAGTCAATGTTCTGAAAACAGTAATGTGATGAACGCTCTTTGGAAAGGATAATAAAATGACACGGTGAAAAATTAGATCTGAATTTAAGAAACCTTGCATAAAAATTTAAACTATACCAAACTATAAATGATGTATTAGAAGATTAACTTATAAAATGTTATTTAAGAAAAGATATGTCTTAGTTACTTATCTATTACTGTAATAAGACACTGTGACCAAGGGAACTTAAAAATGAAAGGGTTTAATTTGGGTTTACAGATGGCAGAGCTGGAAAATGTCCTTCAATTTCTGTGAAGAGTTGTTTTGGAATCCTAATGGTAACTGTATTGAATCTGTAAATCTGTAGATTGCTTTTGGTAAAATGACCATTTTTCATTATATTAATCCTACTGACCCATGACAATGGTAGATCTTTCCATCTTATATTTTCTTCAGTTTCTTTCTTCAATGGCTTATAAGTCTTTCACTTATTTGGTCTGAATTATCACAAGATTTTTTTTCAGATTATTGTTAAAGATACTGCTTCTTTAATTTCTTTCTCAGGCCATTTGTGATTTTTATATAGGAGGAATACTGATTTTTGTGAGTTAATTTGGTATCCAGCTACTTTGCTCATCAGCTATAGGAGTTCCCTAGTGGAATTAAGGGTCATTTGGCATATTGTCATATAACCTGCAAATAAAGATACTTTGAATTCTTTCTTTCCATTTGTATCTCCTTCATCTCCTTCAGGTGTCCTAATACTGGCTAAAGTTTCAAGTACTGTATTGAATAGTTATGAAGAAAGTGGACATCTTTGTTTTGCTTATTACAGTGGAATTGCTTTGGTTTTCTCTCCATTTATGTTGTTGTTGACTGTGGGCTTCTGTAAATTTCCTTTATTGTATTATATCCCTTGAATCCTTAACCTCTCCAAGATTTTTAGTATAAGGGCTGTTGGAGTTTTGAAAGGCCCTTTTTGTATCTAATGAGATGATTATGTGGATTTTTGTCTTTCAATTTGTTTATGTGGTGGATTACATTTATTGATTTATGAATGTTGAACCATTCCTGAATTTTTGAGATGAAACATCCTCCTCTAGGCTTTTTATGGTTGGTAGACTTTTATGTATTCCTTTTGTTTCACTAAGGATTATAGGTCAGTTTATAGTGCTTACATGATCTTGATTTAACTTGGTAGGTTTTATATAGCCAGAAACTTACACATTTAGGCTTTCCAGTTTGGTGGAGTACAGATTTTAAAAAATGTTTTCTTATGACTCTCTGGATTTTCTCCATGTGTATTATGATGTCCCTCCTTTAGTCTCTAATTGCATTAATTTGGATCTTATCTCTCCATCTTTTAGCCAGCTTGGTTAAGGGTTTATCAGTCTTAACTGATTTTCTCAAAGAACCAAACCTTTGTATCACCAAGTCTTTGCATTTAGTTTATGTTTCTTGATTTCAACCATGATTTCTTTTTTTTTCTTCTTGTCTATTTTCTTTTTAACTGGGTGTCATATCTTCTTTTTGTTTTAAAGCCTTTAGGTGTGGAACTACATTGATAATATGAGAGCTCTCTTTCCTTTTTATGTAGGCATTTAGTGCTATGATCTTGCTTCTTAGGCAATGCCATCTTCATTGTTTAGGTTAGGGTATGCCATAATTTCATTTTCATTTAATTCTAAAATGTCTTTAGTTCTTTTTATTTCTATCTTGACCTAGTTTTCACTCAGTAGTGAGTTTGTATGGAATCTGTCATTTCTGCTGTTGTTATAGCCAGCTTTAATCCATGATGATCAAATAGAATGCAGGGTGTTATTTTTGTTTTCTTATATCTGTTATAACTTGCTTTGTATCCTAGCATGTGGTCAGTTTTGGAGAAAGTTACCTGAGCTTGATTTTAGGAAAATGTGGCAGCTGTGGGTTTTCTGGGAGGTAGTTCTTCTGCATGTCAGTGGGTGCAGAGAGGAATAGAAAAATAGATCCATATTTATCACCCTGCACAAAAGTAAAGTCCAAGTGGATCAAAGACCTAAACATAAAATCAGACACACTAAAGCTCTTAGAAGAAAAAGTGGGGAAGAGTCTTGAACTCATTGGCACAGAAGACAACTTATTGAACAGAACACCAACAGCACAGGGTCTGAGATCAATAATCAATAAATGGGACCTCATGAAATTAAAAAGCTTCTGTAAAGCAAAAGAAATTGTCATCAGAACAAAATGACAGTCTACAGACTGGGAAAGGATCTTCCTGTATCTGACCAACCCAAATCTGACAGAGGGCTAATATCCAGAATATATAAAGAACTCAAGAAGTTAAAAAGCAACAAATCAAGTAATCTAATAAAAAAAGGGGTACAGAGCTAAACAGAATTCTCAATAGAGGAATATAGAATAGCAGAGAAACACTTAAAGAAATGTTCAATGTCCTTAGTCATCAGGGAAATGCAAATCAAAACGACTCTGATATTTCACCTTACATCCACCAGAATGGCTAAGACCAAAAACTCAAGTGAGAGCACATGCTGGAGAGAATGTGAAAAAAGGGGAACCCTCCTCCATTGCTGGTGGGAATGTAAACTGGTACAACCACTTTAGAAGTCAATCTGGTGTTTTCTCAGACAATTAGGAATAGTGCTTCCTCAAGATTCAGCTATACCACTCCTGGGCATATACCCAAAATTTGCTCAAGTACATAACAAGGACATTTGCTCAACCATGTTTGTAGCAGCTTTGTTTGTAATAGCCAGAACATGGAAACAACCCAGATGTCCATCAACGGAGGAATGGATACAGAAATTGTGATATTTTTACACAATGGCATACTACTCAGCAATAAAAAATGAGGAAATCATGAAATTTGCAGGCAAATAGTGGGAATCTAGAAAAGGTCATTCTGAGTGAGGTATCCCAGAAGGAGAAAGACAAACATGGTATATATTTGCTTATATAGACCTATTAGATATGATAAACATAATGAAATCTATATACCTAAAGAAGATAAACAAGAAAGCAGACACGAGGTAAGATGATCAATCCTCACTTAGAAAGACAAATGGGATGTGCATTGGACATATGACAGAAGTCTACCACAGAAGGCATCTGAAATACTCTACCTAGCAGTGTTTCAAAGCAGATACTAAGACTCATAACCAAACCTTCAGCAGAGTGCAGGGAATCATATGAAAGAAGGAGAGTTAGTATGACGTGGAAAGAATAGGAGCTCCACAAGGACCAAGTATATCTGGGCACAGGGGTCGTTTTTGAGACTGACATTCCACCAAGGACCGTGTATGGATATAACCTAAAACCTCTGCTCGGATGTAGCCCATGGTAGCTCAGTAACCAATTGGTTTCCCATAGTAAGGGGAACAGGGACTATTTCTGACAGGAACTCGATGGCAGGCTCTTTGACCTCCCCACCCCCCAAGGGAGGAGCAGTCCTGCTAGGCCACAGAGGAGGACTTTGCAGCCAGTCCTGAAGATACTTGATAAAACAGGGTCAGATGAAAGGGGAGGAGGTCCTCCCTATCAGTGGACTTGGAAAGGAGCAGGGTGGAGATGAGGGAAGGAGGGTGGGACTGGGAGGGAATAAGGGAGCGGGATACAGCTGGGATACAGAGTTAATAAAATGTAACTAATAATAAAAAAATAAAAAATAGATAAATTAAAAAACAAACAAACAACAACAACAACAAAACAGCTGAGAAGGGCTTCCGGAAATCGTCAAGGAGATGGATCCTATCTACACCAGGAATTGGGTTCCTCAAGGAGTCGGAGGTGTGATGGGATGAGAGGATCCTGCAAGTAGGCTACAAATATGACTAAGAATAATATGGGGAGGCCGGGGGAGGGGGTTCCTGCTTCTGAATTTTCCACTGAATCGGCTCGGGTAGGAGGAGGAGTATTGCAAACAGCTGGTTGCTGGTGCTGAGGGTGAAAACGCAAGATTGTAATGGAGGAAAGAAAGGTTGTGTGAATCACTTACGTGAGTTCCTGTTAGGCGTGGTCCCTGAGTGTGGGGGTCACAGGTTAACAAGCATATTTAGCTATTGGGGTCTGACACAAAGGAATGGGACTAGGCTAGATGGGAGAGCTTGGAGAGACCACAGGGATGAAGAATCCTGGATCCAGGGCAGGGTTCAGCGGGGTCTCTGGAGAATGGAGGGAGGGTGAGAAGAGAGGCTCCTGCAAACAGTCTGTAACAGGGCTGCTGCTGAGACTGCATTCCTCATTTCTTTTTGCTGTTCTTGCTCTGTTATTGTATATCTGCACAAGAATGCTTACTAATAACCATAAAACATAATCAATTTTAGACTGTCTTAAAATCGCTGCCTAGAAAATTAATCCACTACTTTTCAACTTAACTTCAGTCAGATTCTTAGGACAATGGCAGAAAGTAGCCACATTCTTCATCAAAATAACACAAGAACAGTATATAGCTCAGTTGATGATAATGTTCCCCTCTGAAACCTCTTAACCTAGGCTTCATATTCTACGTTGCTCTCCACACTGACGTCTTCCAAAGCTCCTAGGAGGATTTCCCATTGAGACCTGCTTACAGTGTTCAACTGCTTTCCTAGTTCAAAGTGCCAATGTCTCCCAAATTCCTCTGAAAAATCTCATGCCCAGGATTGTTATAGCAATAGCCCACTCCCTGGTACCAAGCTCTCTCTTACTTACTTTTTTTTGTTGCTCTAAGAAGACATCACGAGCATGTAAACTTATAAAACTTTGTTAAAAAGTGAGAAAAGCACTTAGTTTGGGGTTCACGGTTCAGAGGGTTAGAGATTGTGATGGCAGAGCAAAGGCAGCAGAACCAGCGGAGAGCTTACATCCACAAGTTGGAATAGGCAAGCACTGGGCATGGCACAAATCTTTAGAAAATTTCACTCGAAGTCTCCCAGCAGTGACACACTGTCACCAACGAGGTCACACCTTATCCTTCCCAAAAAGTTTCATCACCTGATATCAATGATTCAAATATATGGGCCTGTAGGGACCATTTTCATTCATTGTATCCAACTATCTATTTCTGGTGTGACACCAAGAGCAATGACAATTGCCCATCTTGTTTTGGGTGTTCTGGGTGGTAGGTCTAAAAAAATTTTTTTTGTATGTTTGTGTAAGGGAGTAGATTCCTGTCATTCCCTTCATTTTGGTTAATTTTCCCTTACACATCTTCATCCTGCCAAATCCCTACCCGACTTCTTGTTTAACTTCCTTCACAGTATTTTTCTCCACAGTACTCCCCCTGTATATTTTTATTTTACCCAAGTTCTAGTATCCATTTTCCCTTAAAATATCCCTCATTACGTGTCTCTTTCTAATTTCCTGTATTCCAAAGTTTCTCTAAGTTAAACACACAAACGTGAACATTTGAGGCAGGTAGCATGTCTTTCCGGGTTGGGTTACCTCTAGCAGAATAATTTTATACAATTCCATCCATTTCCTTGTACAGTTCGTAATTTCACTTTTCTGTGAAGTTGACTAAATCCCATTGTGGGTATGTTCACACCTTTATTGTTTACTTGTCACTTGGCAGGTATCTAGGCTGCTTCCATCTCCTAGCTATTGTGGGCAGAGCAGCATCGAGCAGTGTGTGCAGCTATCTTTGTAGTAGGATATAAAATCCTTTGGGCATATTCCCTGGAACAGTATAGTTGTATCATACGGTAGTTTAATTTCTATATGTTTTTTGAGAAACTTCCTGTCTGATGTACAAAGTGATTACAGTTCCACCAACAGTGAATGAACATTCCTCTTTCCCCACACCCATGCCAGCATCTGTGGTTATTTGTGTTCTTGGTGATAACCATTCTGAGTTGAATGAGGTGAAATCTGAAAGTGTTTTTATCAGTATTTCCTTGATGACTAAATATGCTGAACACATTGATTTGCATTTCTTCATTTGAGACTCCATATAGTTCTGTTCAACATTTTTGTGGTGCTTAATTTAATTTTCATTTTCTTTTCTTTAGTTATTTGTATAATCTAGACATAAATCCCCTATCAGATATGCTTGGCAAAGGTCTTCTCTCATTGGGGGGGTACCTCTTTACTTGATTGACAGTTTCCTTATTGACATTCCACTTTTTGATTGTTAGACCTATTGTTGGATTTATTGTTGGTTCTAAAATTTTATTTAAAAATCTGTACCTGTATGTTTATATGCACACATACCCTACATTTTATTCAACGGTTCCAGATTGTTAGGTCCTATATTGACATCTTTGATATGGCTAACACAAATCAAAAGCAGACACTTATGGATTAATTTAATGATGTTATGGCAACTATTAGTATGTTTTTTTAGAGCACGTTTGTTTTTTAGTCAAGCCTCACTTATAAGTAAACTTCAGAGCTGTGTTGTCTTCTGCTTACTCTCCTATAAAATAACAGGTAGGAAATTAGGCTAAGTGGTAGGAGTATGACCAAAAAGCTGAATTTTGATAGAAAGAGACACACCTTTTCTGATATTAATAATAAAATGCCAAGCAGATGAGCAAACAATTTAGTTATGAATGACAGTCTTATATGGTGCAAATACAGCTAAGTTGTCAGAAATAAAAAAAAATGTGGAAAATATTTTTGAGTTTTATTTTAATATCAATTATTACATCTATTTTATTTACTGTTTTTATTTCTCTCAGTTCAATAAAAGGAAGACTTAATTAATAATTCACATGAATTTTGTTAGCTCCTAATTTTGTGATCTTCAAAAAACTTATGCCACAATTAACTTTATAGCATTTAAAAATGATTTTCAGTTTCCCTGTGGATATGTATGAAGGCAATGGATGAAAATAAATTTACTTGGAAAAGCATTTCTATATTTAGTGATTTATTTGTAGCTGCATTTAGCTCTTTGCATGGCAGTCCATATGCTAACATTTCAAGTGAAAATATAATCTTAAGGCGACGAGAGGTGGCACAGGCCTGTTGTCTCAGAACTTGGTTGGGGGCACACAGGAGAATCCCAGCCTTGGGGTGAGCTTGGACTACACAGTAAGACCTTGACTCCAAAACCAAAACAGTAACAGCAAAACCCAATGAAATATTTTTATTGCTCCTCATAGATTTCCTCATTTCACACAGGAAGACTGACAAGAGGCGAGATTTGCATGAGCTCAATGAATAGGCTAAGAATGGAGTAGTCTTGCCTTGATAATAGAATTTCAGGTAAATACTATTGGGTTTTTTATAAATGTTTCTTTTCCAATACCACAGTCACATACATGCACATGCACACACATGTGCATGCACACACACACAAAGTAGGTGATTTTACTCTTAGTCCTAAACTATGAAAACATTTGTCATGCTGGTTTTACTATTCAACTGTTTCCAAATTAGCAGGTTAACCGGAAATGGAGAGCATTGTTTTATTCTAGTATGTGCACATCCAAGCATATCTGGATCTGCGTTACCTTACAATGATCATTTCCTCCTCTATCCATTTTCATACACATTGCTATCATCTCATACTATTTCATTGTGTAAATATCTTGTATTTTCATTATTTATTCATCAGCTGATGCACATTTGGGCTGTTTATGCTTACTGGATATTTTGAAAAGATCATCAATAAACACGGGTGGCCAGGCATTCTCCATAGGAAAGTATAGAGTCCTTTGGGTGTGCACCCATGATTAATAGATCTGGACTATGTAGCAGATTCATTTTTTATCTTTTTGAGGATTATCCACACTGTTTTCTAAATTATATTTACAAATTTACCATCCACCAGCAGAGAAAAGGGGCGTACAGATTATAAGAACCAGAAGTGGTGGATGACTACAAGGAAACTGTTTTCCTGACCTGACGGGGAAGTTGCACATATGAATTTACAGTGGTCGTGACAACACGCACAAGCTCAGTCCAGACAAATCTCACAAAGGACAAGAAGTGTGCTGAATTCTTATCTAGTCATGGAGCTGCTGATGAAGCTTGCCAAGAGTTGGGGAGTCTACTCTCTTTGGAGATGTGGTCCCTGCGAGGTGCTACTTATTCCAGTGGGTAAATAGTCAGCACTCATGGGAACTGATGAGATGAAAGACACAAAAGTTGGGTGGGTAGGAAATGAAGGATGGATTTGGGAGAAGGAAGAGGAAGGGGATGATATGATTAAAATACAATGTATGAAATTCTCAAAGAATCAATACAATATTTTTAAAGATTTTTCAAAACTTGTGTGGACAAGTTGATATATGGAATACAGAGGAGAAATGCCACACTTGCCAATTCTAGGCGTGGTGGGAGCCTCCTGAATTCCATCTTCTTAGATGATAGTCAAGAAAATACAAATCTGACAAACAGAGGCTTCTATAGATAATAATACACTATTTTAATGCTTTTCTTAAAACCTTTAAAATGAATGATAGCTATTTCTTATATGTATATATCATATTTAATTTTATTTTTGATAATTTCATATTTGAGTACACTGTATTTACATCATATCCACCTCTGCCACTCCCTGCTTGAATGCTTCCTGTGCGTTACTCTTCTCTTGAGGTCTTCTTCTATAATTATTATTAACTATTTATATGTATATATAAAACTTACTGAGTCCAGTTAGTGTTGCCCATATAGATAGGTATTTAGGGGTATTTAGGGATAGTTAATTGTGATTTGGAAACCCATCAAAGGGCACATCCCTAGAGAAAAGAGTTTCCTTTGTTCACCTTCCCTGGCTGCAACTCTTTACTCAGGGGTGGAGTCTTGTGAAAATTTCCTATCCATGATAGCATGTCCTGGGGAGGCCATTGTACAGATCTTATAAAGCAGCTATATGACCAATATTTTATGGGTGCAGTATCCCTGTCATGTCCAGAAGATACCATCCCTCAGCACTCATGCTTGTACTCTGGCCCTTACAATCTTTCTACCTTCTCTCTCTCATGTTCCCTGAGACTTTGGTGTAGTGGTTATGTTGTTGCTGTTCCAGCTGGGCTTGGGCACCACATGGTGACTTGTTCTTTTCTTTTTGACCAGTTCTGTATCTCTGTAGTAACCTCCATCGGCAGCAAAAAAACTTTTTATAGAGATGAGAGCTGTACTCATCTAAGGGTCTAGGATAACAGTTCAGAAAATATTAAGAAGCTACATGATTTAGACAAAATGGCAGTAGCAGGTTCTCCTTAGTGGCTACTAGATTAACAATTTTTGGAGAAGACATAGCATCTTGGTTTTTCGTATTCCTATTTTTGCTTAGACTTGTGCATCCGAGTTAGTTTGTTGGCAGTGCTTTCTCTTTTTAATATTTGTATCTTTTTTTGCTTTCTTTTTAATATTTCTAAAATTAAACTTGGTGGAGACTACTCTAGAAGATCTTTTATTGTAGAGGATTGTTTTAGTGATTGTTTGGGTTTCTTGTTGTTCCATATGAAGTTGAGATTTTTTTCTTTCAAGATCTGTAAAGAATTGTGTTGGTAATTTGATGGGCATTGCATTGAATCTGTAGATTGCTTTTGGTAAGATGGCCATTTTTACTATGTTAATCCTGCCAAGCCATGAGCATGGGAGATCTTTCCATCTTTGATATCTTCTTCGATTTCTTTCTTCAGAAACTTGAAGTTTTTTTCATACAAGTCTTTGACTTCTTTGGTTAGAGTCACACTAAGGTACTTTATGTTATTAGTGGCTATTGTGAGGGGTGTTGTTTCTCTAATTTCTTTCTCAGCACATTTGTCTTTTGTATACAGAGGGGCTACTGGTTTTTTTTGAGTTAATTTTGTGTCCATCCACTTTGCTGAAGGTGTTTATCAGCTGTCGGAGTTTCCTGGTAGAGTTTTTGGGGTCACTCACGTATACTATCATATCTGCAAATAGTGATAATTTGACTTCTTCCTTTCCGAACTGAATACTTTGATCTCCTTTAATTGTCTTGTTGCTCTAATAAGGACTTCAAGAACTATATTGAAGAGATCTGGAGAGAATGAGCAGCCTTGCCTTGTCTCTGATTTCAGATCGACTGATTTAAGTTTCTCTTCATTTAGTTTGATGTTGGCTATAAGCTTGTTGTATATTGCCTTACTATGTTTAGGTGAGTGCCTTCTATCTCTTATCTCTCCAGGACTTTAAACATAAATGAATGTTGGATTTTATCAAATGCTTTTTCAGCATCTAAGGAGATCATCATGTTTTTTTTCAGTTTGTTTATATTATGGATCACATTGATGGATTTCCATATATTGATTCCTGCATACCTGGTATGAAGCCTACTTTGTCATAGTGGATGATATCTTTGATGTGTTCTTGGATTTGGTTTGCAAGTATTTTGCTGAGTATTTTTGCACCTATGTTCATAAGGGAGATTGGCCTGAAATTTTCTTTGTTGGGTCTTTGTGTGGCTTAGGTAGCAAAGTGACTGGCTTCATAGATGAGTTTGGTAATGTTCCTTCTGTTTCTATTTTTGGAATAAATTGAAGAGTATTGGTGTTAGCTCCTCTTTGAAGGGCTGGTAGAATTCTGTGCTGAAACTATCTGCCCCTGGGCTCCTTTTAGATGGGAGACTTCATAACAGCTTCTATTTCCTTAGGGTATATAGGACTATTTAATTGATTTACCTGGTCTTGAGTCATCTTTGGTAAGTGGAATTTATCAAGAAAATTGTTCATTTCATTTAGATTTTCAAATTTTGTGGCATATAGGCTTTTGAAATAAGACCTAATGATTGTTTGTGTTTCCTCAGTGTCTGTTGTTATGTCCTCTCTTTCATTTCTGATTTTGTTGATTTGGATAGTGTCTTTCTGCCTTTTAGTTAGTTTGGCTAAGGGTTTGTCTATCTTGTTGATTTTCTCAAATGACCAGCTCTATGTTTCATTGATTCTTTGAATTGTTTTCTTTGTTTCTAATTCATTGATTTCAGCCCTGAGTTGGATTATTTCCAGCTGTCTACTCCTCTTGGGTGTGTCTGCATCATTTTTTTCCCCTAGGGCTTTCATGTGAGCCATTAAATTGCTTGTATGTGATGTTTCGAATTTCTTCTTGAAGACACTTATTGCTTTGAACTTTTCTCTTAGCACTGCTTTCATTGTGTCCCACAAGTTTGGATATGTTGTGCTTTCATTTTCATTGAATTATAGGAAGTGTTTAATTTCTTTCTTTATTTCTTCCCTGACCTAGCATCATTGAGTAGTGAGTTGTTCAGTTTCCATGTGTGTGTAGCTTTTTGCTCTTTTTGCTGTTGTTGAGGTCCAGCTTTATTCCATGGTGGTCAGATAGAATACATGGGTTTATTTCAATCTTCTTGTATCTGTTGAGGCTTGCTTTGTGGCGAAATATATGGTCTATTTTTGAGAAGGTTCCATGAGGTATGGAGAAGAAGTAAATCCTTTCGTATTTAGGGGAAAGGTTCTGTAGATGTTTGTTAGGTCCATTTTGTTCAGGACCTCTGTTAGAGTCATTGTTTCTTTTTTTAATTTCAGTTTTGTTGACCTTTCCTTTGCTGAGAGTAGGGTGTTGAAGTCTCCCACTATTAATGTGTGGGAATACATGTGTGGTTTAAGTTTTATTAATGTTTCTTTCACAAATGTGGGTGCCCTTGTATTTGGGGCATAGATGTTCAGGATTGTGATGTCTTCTTGGTAGAATTTTCCTTTGATAAGTATGAAGTGTCCTTCCCCATCTCTTTTGATTAATTTTGGTTGAAAGTCTATTTTATTAGATATTAGAATGGCTACTCCTGCTTACTTTTTGGGCCCATTCGCTTGGAAAACTGTCTTCCAGCCTTTCACCCTCAGGTAATGTCTATCTTTGTGACTTAGGTGTGTTTCTTGCATGCAACAGACTTATGGGTCTTGTTTACTCATCCATTCTGTTAGTCTGTGTCTTTTTATTGGAGAATTGAGTCCATTAATATTGAGAGAGATTAATGACCAGTGGCTGTTAGATCCTTTGATTTTGATGTTGGTTGTAGTAGTGAGTTTGTGTGCTTGGCTACTTTTAGTTTTGCTATAGTAAGGTTATTTATTTCCTGTGTTTTCCTGAAAGTAGTTATTTTTCTTGGATTGTATTTTTCCTTCTTGTATCTTCTCTAATCCTGGATTTGTGGGTAGGTATTTTCTAATTTTGTTTTTGCCATTGAATATCTTCTTTTCTCTGTCTATGAGGACTGAGAGTTTTGCTGGGTATAGTCACCTGGGCTGACATCTATGTTCTTTTAGGGTCTGCATGATATCTGTCCAGGCCATTCTGGCTTTCATAGTCTCTGTTGAGAAGTCAGGTGTGATTCTGATGGGTTTGCCATTATGTATTACTTGACCTTTTCCCCTTGCAGCTTTTAGTATTTTTTCTTTGTTCTGTATACTTACTGTTTTGATTATTATGTGGCAGGAGGATTTTCTTTTCTGGTCTAATTTATTAGGTGTTCTGCAGGCCTCTTGTATGCTTATAGGCCTCTCCTTTAAATTGAGAATTTTTTTTTTTTATAATTTTGAAAATATTTTCTTGGCCTTGGAGTCAGGAATATTCATTTTCTTCTGTTCCTATTATTTTTAGGTTTTGTCTTTTTATGTTGTCTTGGATTTCTTGGATGTTTGTTTCAGGAATTTTTTAGATTCATCATTTTCTTTGATGTCTACATTGACTTCTTCCATTGTATCTTCCACACCTGAGATTCTTTCTTCCATCTCTTGTAGTCTGTTGGTTATGGTTACCCCTGTTCCAGTTTTCTTCCCTGAGTTCTTCCTCTCCATGATTTCCTGTCTGGGTTTTCTTTAATTTTTCCAATTCTATCTTCAGATCTTGAGTCATTTTGTTGATTTCCTTCACCTGTCTGACTCTATTTTCCTGTGTTCCTTCAGCTCCTTCAGCTGTTTGTTTGAACATTCCTCTGTTTCTTTTATTTATTTCAGTGATTTAATAATTTCTTCTCTGAAGGCCACAAACGGTTTGACTTTATCTTCCTTTATTTCTTTACACATTTCATTTGTTTCCTCCATTATCCTCTTCATAAGCATAGATGTAAGGCCATTTTCTTGAATTTCACTTATGTTAGGGTATCCAGGGCTTCTTGTCCCTTGATGACTGGTTTATGGAAATGCCATATTTTTTGCCTGTTGTTGGTTTGCTTTTATTCTGGCCTATACCCATCTGACTGTGTCAGGTGTCAGCTGTTAGTTTCTGGTACCTGCTGGAATCCTGGGGTGGGGAGAATCCCCTTGGCAGGATTCTGAAGGCTTTTTGGGTATGGTCAACTGAATGGCAGTGTTTCTCAGGAGTTGCCACAGCTTACCTCAGGCATATGGACCTGTGTGGTAACTGTGGCCCTTGGTGGTTAGGGGGGCTGTCCTCTCACCAGGAGAAGACCTGGAGATAGCTGCCCTGACGTCTGCTGCTGGGTTTCTTGCTCTGAATTTAGCGAACTGCTGCTGCTGCTCTTATACTGTGTTTGCTGGGTACAGTCCTCTTGAAGAACCAGGGAGCCCAGCAGTTCGGTCAGGTTAGCTAGGGGTAACTGGTTACACCTTGGAGTAGTATCTGGGGGCTGATCTAGTGAATCTCAGGCTTCTGTAGGTCTGTGATTGGAGCTCTGTGGCCTACGCACAAGAGGTAATCAGTGGTAGGTGAGTGCAGCATTCATGAGTGCCGCAGGAGGCTAGAACCTGGAGCTTGCAGGAACCCAGAAACTTTTTCGGAGCTGGGTGTCCTGAGGTTGGACCCGTTGTTTCCCCCATTGTGGGGTTTTCTCCCAACAGGGAGACTTAATCTGTGGTGTTTTGGGGTCCACAGTCCATCTGGGATGGTGAGTAGATCACGTAGGCACAGGTGAGTGGCTCCACACTGCTGTCTGGGCACCTGCAGGAACCCAGGAACTTTTCCTGAGAACTTTTGGGGCGGGGGCATTGGATGAGTGCCCTGAGGTTGGACCTGATGTTTCCCTCACCATGGGGTTTCCTCCTGACAGGGAAACCTAGTCTCTGGTGCTTTGGGGCTCACAGTTCTATCTGAGACAGTGAGTCAGGTGCACAGGTGTGTGTCTCTGGGCTGGCATCTGAGCGCTTGCTGGACCCCGAGTCCTTTTCCAGGGATTGTCTGGGTGACCCGAGGTCAGTCCCTATTGCTTCCTTCATTGTGGGGTTTTCTCTTGACTGGAAATCCCAGTGTCTGGTGTTATGGTGCCCACAGTCAGTCTAGGATGATGATCAGAGCAAGCAGGCCTGTGGCTCTGGGCTGTCAAACAAATACCTGCTGGGACCCTGAATAATTCCTGGGTTTAGCTGGGTGAACTGAGAACAGACCTGATTGCTTCCTACACCATGGGGTTTCCTCTCACCTTGGAAACACAATCACTGGTGTTTTAGGGCCCAGAGTTTGGTCTGTTGGTTGTTTTTCAGTCACTGCTGTCCTGCTTGACAGACACAGTGTTCTCCTGGCATCTTGGATCTGCCATCTTGGATCTCCGAGATTTGTCTTTTATGTGAAATTTTATTGAACTATAGTTAGATGAAATTCATGGATATATGAAATTATTTCACATCAAAGATATCATCCACCATGACCAAGTGGGCTTCATCTCAGGTATGCAGGAATGGTTCAATATACAGAAATCCATCAATGTATTACCCCATATAAACAATCTGAAAAAAAAAAAAAAGACTTGCATGATCATCTCCTTAGATGCTGAAAAAGCATATGACAAAATCCAACACTGGTTCATGTTTAAAGTCTTGGAAAAATCAGGGATACAAGGCACATACCTAAACACTGCAAAGGCAATATACAGCAAGCCTATAGCCAACATCAAACTAAAGGGAGAGAAACCTAAGTCAATCCCACTGAAATCAAGCATAAGGCAAAGCTGCCTACTCTCTCGGTATCTCTTCAGCATAGTACTTAAGTCCTAGCTAGAGCAATGAGAAAACTAAAGGAGATCAAAGGGATACCAATCATCAAGGAATAAGTAAAAGTATCAGTATTTGCAGATGATATGATAGTATTCCTGAGTGACCCCCCAAAATTTACCAGAGAACTTCTATAGCTGATAAACACCTTCAGTAAAGAGGCTGGATACAAAATTAGCTAAAAAAATCAGTAACCCTCTTGTATACAAATGGTCTTAAAGATGTTAGGAAGATAACTGCCTTCACAATAGCCACAAATAACAAAGTTCCTTGGTCCTCAAGTCAAGGAAGTGAAAGACTTGTACGAAAAAAACTTCAAGTCTCTGAAGAAAAAACTGAAGAAGATATCAAAAGATGGAAAGAACTTTCTGAATTTATTAAGATTCTTTTTGTTCCATGATGTGGTCTGTTTTAGAGTAATATCCATGTGTATTCTTTGGTGTTTGGATTGAATATTCTGTAGCTATCGTTTAAGTCCATTTAGCGTATGATGTCATTTAATTCCAATGTTTCTCTGGCACTATTTTGTCCAAACAATTCAGCTATTGCAGAACTGGGAAATTGGAGGAAAAAACCCTCCTGATGTTAATCTGTGTTTTTAATCTAGCAGTACACTTTCTATGAGATTGGGTGAACCAGAATTTGGTGCATATATATTAGAAAAGCATTGTCTTTTGGTTAATTATTTCCTTGATTAGAATGTAACATTCTTCTTTACCTCTTCCAGTCAGTTTTATTTTTGAAGTCCATTTTGCCAGATCTTAAGAGAATAATATGCCCTTTCTTCTGGGTCTTGTTTGAGTAGAGCCTTTTGTCCATCCTTGCACTCTAAGGTGATGTCTACTTCTGAAGATGTCTTGTACACAACAGATTAATGGATTTTGTTTTATGATCCAGTCAGCCAGCCTGTGTCTTTTATTGGATAATTGGGGTTATAATGTTGGTCCAGAGCTGGGTCCTGCTTCTTTCTCTTGGAACATTGAGGTACAGGACCAGTTCTGATCTACATGTAAGGCTTTCTCTTGAGTTTAACAGCTGAGATATTACGTTTTAAGTTCCATCTTAATATCAGCTTGAGTTTTCTTTAATACTTCTCTTTATTAAATTCTATTTTAACCTTACATTATCTTGGTCATTTTTATCAGCCTTATGTTTGTATTTCCTTGGGCATCACTCAGGCATCTACTTTCTTTAAGTTAGAGTTCTTTATGTTTATTAAACTGTTTCTTTGTGTTTTTAAAGTTATTGAGTGTTTTGAGCCATTTACGATTCTTCTTTTACTTTCTGTATCATAGGGTTTATTTAGTGAATTCATTGTTTTCTATAGGACCAGTGTATTTGAGAGAGGATGATACTGGCTAGATCTTTCATATTGTTTGTATTTTGGTGATGAGCTCTGGGTATGTGGACTTCCTTTGTTAGTTCTGTGTCTGATGTGGACAGAGCAAGAGACAGAACACAGGATATGTGGGCTAGGTTGGGCCCAAACCTTGGTTATGGCTTATGTGGATTGAATTCAAGTGGACGCAAAGTGCTGGGCTGATGTGCAGGATACATGTTCTGGTCAGTGCCTGGAGTTTGGGGTATATCTTGGGGTCCAGGAATATGTGTTTAAGGGACAATCTGGTAGACCCACCCAGCTAGACTCTGGCACGAGATGTATAGAATCTTGCTGGGTAGAGAGGCTGAATGCAGGTATTGTCTCTCCTGGCCAAAGTCTGAAGGTTCGGAGTTGTGCACGCAGGGATGGCCTGACTAGGCTAAGAATCAGATCTGGAACTTGATGAGGGAATATGGAGGGAAAGATGAGGCAGACTCATCTGGAGAGACCCTGATGAAACATCTACAATGGAATTCAGTTTATCTGTGAAGAAAAATGAAGCCAAGTAATTTTTAGGATAATGGCTAGAATTGGAAACTATCAGACTAAGTGTGGTAACATAAACCCAGCAATACAAACAACACATGTCCCCTGCCATATCTGGAGCTATGGTTTAAATTTCAGAATGGTATATTAATTTGGAGTATTTGTAGAGGTCAGTGATTTAGAAATAAAGCATGAAAGGGGGATGGAAAGAGGTCTTCAAAGGCCAAGGAAAAACTAGAATATTGGTGGTTAAAGGTTTTAGTTGGGATTGAAAGGGGAGGATGAAGAAGAGGAAGAGGTTGGGATGTGTTAGCCAAATTTAGTGACATAAAAAAACTTTCTGGAAACCAATTATTTTGTGAATTAACTTCACAAGTATCCTTCATGGGTGGATAGTGCTTTTGTTAGAAGACATAGGTCATAAAATAAAAATATGAGTGCCAGGATACCTTTCTGTGAGTTATTGGTTAGGGAGACTCCAAAGGTCTTCCAAACCACATAGGTTTTTTGTTTTTTTTTCCTACTGGCTTTAGTTGCCTGCTAGAACTAATTGGTAAAACACAGTTGCTGAAGATGCAACACACTATGCCTGCAAGAAATAGACAAACTGGATCTGACTTGAAAACTTTGTCCTTGATGGTTACGCTACACATGCCATCAAGGGAAAGAAGTTATCAGTGCTATTACCTGGTTGTGAACCCTAAACACTGCAGTTCTGACTTGTCAGGCATAACATACCCATTGGTACAAAGTGGCATGAAGGTTATAGATAAACCAGCTGCATTATCATTGGATTTGAGGCTTGCACCACAAGAGGGAACCCAAGCCCGATACTGTAAATCTGGTCAAAAGCCCAGGGCTTAGGGTGTCTTAGGTTTTAGGGGGTGTGTCTGTTACTATTGTTGTACTGAACAGACATGTTACCAGTCTGTACTCTAAATATTTATGCTCGTATCTATGGGCTAGTGCCGCTCTGCTCTCAGTTTTGGCTAGAGAAGCTTATTTGTGCAGGGGGAAACAGTTAATTCAATGACTCATAATTGGCAAAAGTGTTGAGATAAAGTGCCTGTGAGTTTTCAGTTCTACATGGGACATCTATAGCAACCCCTGACCTCAGGTTCAAGGAACAATGCAAAAGAAAAGCAGAAAGAATGTGTCCTGGCTAGCTTGGTTTTCAGTTTGACTACATATGTTATCAACTAAAACCCAAGCAACTGGGCATGCTTATGAAAAAATTTCATGACTGGATTTGAGGTGAGAAGATTCACTTTAAATCTGGGCCACATCTTCTCCTGGTAGCACACATAAAGGGACGTGGAAGAAGGATGCTTTCCCTTTTTGCCTGCTTGGCTTCACTTTTGCTGGCAAATTCATCTGTTAATTTCCTGAGACATGTCTTTGCTGGTGTTAGAACTTACTTATTTGGGATTCCAATTTTTACTGAAGACTAGCAACCTTATAGAACTTCCCTAGGACTCCCATTGGATTGGAATTGCTAAGAAATTCAGTCTTGTGGACTGAACAACTACCAGGTCTTTGACCTTTGTTGAATTACTCAGCCTACAGCCTATAATGCACTTTAATAAATCGTCGTTTAATATATATTGGATGTGGTGGTTTGAATGAGAGTGGTTCCCAAAGTCTCATATGTTTGAGTGCTTTGTTAATGGATCTGTTTGGGAAGGATTAGAAGGTTTGGCTTTGTTGGAGGAGGTGTGGCACAGGGGATGGGCTGTGAGACTCAAAAGGCTTGAGCTATTTCCATTTTCACACACTCTCTATCTACCCCATGGCCGTGTCTCAAGAAGTGAGCTCTCCGCTATCTGTTCAGAGCCATGCCTGCCTGCCTACTGCCAAGCGACAACTTTCTGAAACTGTAAACCCAAATAAATTCCTCTGTAAATTGCACAGTATATTATCACAGCAATAGAAAATTAATTAAGGCAGAATATAAGATCAGAGAATGGGGAAGAGTAACATGAAATACTGTCTTCTAGAAATGACATGTCTGATGCCCCAAGGAACACACTGAAGATATAGACACTTACATTAATACATGTGGAAGGTCACGTCAACAAGATCCATCAGCATTCCAGCAAGCATCCCTAATTGCACTCAGTGGGGAGTGGGTGAACATGAAAGTGTGGATATCATGCTCCAAAGAGTGTCTGCAGGAGTTGGGCAGGGAAGTTTGGAGTAGATAGGATCAAGATTGTCAGAGAATAAATAAAATATACTTAAAAGTTATAATATCATGTTCCATTCTGATCAACAATATGTGAATTTCTCTTTCAATACTGAATTCATCTTGTTAGAGTCATCCCAATGGGCTTTATTCATATTTGTACCTATTTTTTAACAACTTGAAAAGTGCCTATGTACACATGATATGAAATGGAAATGGAGCAATGATTAAGATAGCTGTCATTCATAAACATCCAATTAACATTTTTGTTTGAAATTATTTTATTAAGGTTATTTTGTCTTTTATTTTTGGCATTGTTATCTATCAGTATCATTCTTGTAAATACCAGAACTAAATTTTTAAAATTTTATTAAATTTTCAGGTATTTTTTTATTGTGAGTCATGGGCTACACAAAGTCACATATATGGATTCTTAATAAGAATTATTTTAATGTGCTTCGATTTCATCTGCATATTTTTCTCATTTTCCCCCTTTGTTTCTGATTTCAGGCATAATTTTATGCTTATCTCAAATCACGGGCTTTTCAGATAGACATGAAAAGGAAAAATCAGACAAAAAAGCAGTTTTCCTTTTCTTAGAGCCTAGTGAAACATTAACATGAGAACATCGTGGAAATTCAAGGGTGGCTTCCTCCATAAATCCCCTTGCACAAATCAAATATGGAAATTCGCCATGAAGGAACAGAAGTTCAGATTCTCCAGTTTATGTGGCTTCCACTAAGTAGAATATATTATGTATTAGGTATATAGTATTTCTAAGTCTTCTAATGCTTATGAAGAGAAAATTTTCATTATATAATAAAGTAAAACTTGGGGAACTTAATTAATACTTCTAAAGTCACACACCCAGTGCTAGAGAGATGGTCAATGGTTAAGAGTGCTTACTACTGTTTGAGAATACCAGAATTTGGTTCCCAGTGCTCACACTGTAAATTACAACACCTTAACTCCAGTTAGAGGGAATCCAGTGGCTTCTTCTGGCCTTTTTTGGCACAAACATAGTGGCACACACACACATGCATTCACATACACAGATACACTAATTAATAAAAATAAAAGTAAACTTGTAATGTTACACATCTAAAAAATAACAAAGCAATGATACAATCCCACATGCATTTGATTACAGAGACTGTACTTTTAACTTCTTCATCTTAATATTCAGAAAAATGTTCAGATAATATCACATCTATGCTTTTATTTCAATTGTATTATAAGGGTGTGTGTACAAATGCTTTCATTTAAAAATATTTTACTGCAACAAGCTCCTGATGTTCTGGCAGAGAACAATACCTGTCAGTTCAGAAGGTGAGAGGAACAGCAACATCATTCTATGATGTCAAATGTCTAGAGAGATCAAAAAGTTCAAAGTGCAAAAATCTATTGAAGACTTGCAGGTGTACTTTACACTCAGTATTTATTTTATAACCAAGAAAATTGTGCAGTAGGTTTTATTTTCATAAAATAAGAGTATTAAAGAGAATAAGAATATATTTGCAGATTTTCCAGTAGTCCTAACTAAATCCAACTGAGAAAAACCCAGGCTAATGTCTACCCGAGACAAGAAAAGTGGGTTTATGTTCTTTTAGTTCACGTGGTTCAGCATCAGGGCTCAGGGTTAGATAATCTGATAAATCAGGATTAAACGAATGTGAACTGTGCTCACGACCTCAGTTTCTACTTGTGCAAGAAGTACCTTGAATGTGAAGCATTTCCACTGTGAGCAGTGCTCCACAGCCCATTTCCAACAGAGCCTTTTAGCTGTAGAGACAGTACGCCTGTGACAGTATTTATATAAACAACCTTGCTACTTGCACATCCCCCTTAATGTATTAACAGACATCACAGCAAAAATAGAACATCTGTTTAAGATTCTTATCCAGTTGGTCGTATTTGATTAATGTTCTTGAGTGAGGCCAGATACTTTCAGGCTTTTAGTTCACGCTGCCAGATCTGTCTAATTTATCTAATTGTAGCAAGGTTTCGATGTCTTGTAAAAACTTTATTATTATTTACACAAGCCAAGGAATTTTTGTACTTGTTATGCAAAAATAATTGAACAATTGCATCATTTCTAAAATATTACATATCAAACCACACTGAAAATACTTACCATATGCCCATTTTCACAGGGCAAGGCTTTTAGTTAGCTTACAAAAAAAAAAACAAAAAACAAAAAACAAAAAAAAACAAAAAACAAAACAACAAAACCCCACATCTGTGTTTGTTTATTGCAAGTATAAATATTTTAAGAGAGGGGAAGAAATCTCAAAGTAAAATTAGCTTTCTCAGCACCCTGTTGCTTGAGATAAACTTTATGGAACTCTGTAGTGTGAACACGTAAGCACAACAAAAGAATGAGTAATTTTTTTATTTTATTTTAAAAGTTAATGAAGAAGTTTCTCTTCAGGAAGAACTTATATTTAGGTTTTATTGAGTAACTAATGTTCTAACCTGCATTTCAGTAGTTTGACTATCTGCCACCACAATTTAAATCGAAGGATACAAAAACAAATTATAAAAATATGAGGAGACAACATGTCTGAAAGAAGAGGCTTTTGGTTGTTTTATTTTTTAATGTAAGTATGATTTTATAGAATTATTTGTTTGCCAGCTCATCAGGCTCTCTTTTTCTTTAGGATTTTATTACTTTTCTTTTTCAATCATTTTTTTAAACATGATAAGTGGTTAAATACCAGAAAAGTGTAGATGAGATCTTGACAAAGCTTGCTTTGAAAGCCTATAAGCTAACCTATTATGATTTTATTTTAGCAAGTAATTGGGTGGGGGACGAGGTAAGGGCTGAAGCTTCCTCTGTGATAAGTCCAGGTGTAGTGGTGTGTGTGTGCATGAGTACAATGTGTCACACATAGGCCAGCTCTAAAATCTGAATGTGGAAATCAGACTCTGGATATAAATATCAGAAAGTTCAAATTAGAATCATTATAATTAAAATGGTAGAATCTAGGGTTTATTATTTTCATTTTCTTTTTTAATTCTTTATTAATTACACTTTATTCACTTTGTATCCCCCCTGTGGTTCCCTCCTTCCTCCCGTCCCAATCCTTCCCTTCCTCCCCCGTCTGCATGCATGCCTCTCCCCAAGTCCACTGATAGGGGAGGACTTCTTTTTCTTCCTTCTGGTCCTAGCCAATTAGGTTTCATCAGGAGTGGCTGCATTGTCTTCTTCTGTGGCTTGGTAAGGCTGCTCCCCCCACAGCGGGAGGTGATCACAGAACAGGCCAATCAGTTCATGTCAGGGGCAGTCCCTGTTCCTATTACAATGGAACCCACTTGGACACTGAACTGCCATGGGCTACATCTGTGCAGGGGTCTTAGGTTATCTCCATGCATAGTTCTTGGTTGGAATATCAGTCCCAGGAAAGACCCCTGTGCTCAGATTTTTTGGTTCTGTTGCTCTCCTTGTGGAGTTCCTGTCCTCTCCAGAACTTTCTGTTTCCCACTTCTTTCATAAGATTCCCTGCACTCTGCCCAAAGGTTGCCCATAAGTCTCAGCATCTGCATTGATAGTCTGCAGGGCAGAGTCTTTCAGAGGTCCTCTGTGTCAGGCTCCTGACTTGTTCCCTCTTTTCTCCTTCTTCTGATGTCCAGCCTCTTTGCCTTTCTGGATAGGAATTGAGCATTTTAGCAAGTGTCCTCCCTCTTGATTAGTTTCTTTAGGTGTACAGATTTTAGTAGGTTTATCCTATATTATATGTCTATATGAGTGAGTATATACCATGTGCATCTTTCTGCTTCTGGGATAGCTCACTCAGGATGATCTTTTCCAGATTCCACCATATACCTGCAAATTTCATGATTTCCTTGTTTTTTCATTGCTGAGTAATATTCCATTGTGTAGATATACCATAATTTGTGCATCCATTCTTTAGTTGAGGGGCATCTAGACTGTTTCCAGCTTCTGGCTATTACAAATAAGGCTGCTACAAACATGGTTGAGCAAATGTCCTTATTGTGTACTTGAGACTCTTTTGGGTATATGCCTAGGAGTGGTATAGCTGGATCTTGAGGAAGCACTTTTTCTTGTTGTCTGAGAAAGCGCCAGATTGCTTTCCAAAGTGATTGTACAAGTTTACATTCCCACCAGCAGTAGAGAAGGGTTCCCCTTTCTCCAGCATGTGTTGTCTCTTGAGTTTTTGATCTTAGCCATTCTGATGGGTGTAAGGTGAAATCTTAGGTTTGTTTTGATTTGCATTTCCCTGATGGCTAATGAGGTTGAACATTTTTTAAGTGTTTCTCTGCCATTTGATATTCCTCTATTGACAATTCTCTGTTTAGCTCTGTACCCCATTTTTTTAATTGGATTACTCGATGATTTGCTGTTTAACTTCTTTAGTTCTTTATATATACTGGATATAGTCCTCTGTCAGATATAGGGATGGTGAAGATCCTTTCCAAATCTGTAGGCTGTAGTTTTGTTCTGACAACAGTGTCCTTTGCTTTACAGAAGCTTTTCAATTTCATGAGGTCTCTTTTATTGTTGCTCATAGAGCCTGTGCTGTTGATGTTCTGTTCAGAAAGTTGTCTCCTGTGCCAATGAGTTCAAGGCTCTTCCCCACTTTTTCTTCTAAGCAGTTTAGTGTGTCTGGTTTTATGTTTAGGTCTTTGATCCACTTGGACTTTAGTTTTGTGCAGGGTGATAAGTATGGATCTATTTGCATTTTTCTACATGTAGACATTCAGTTAGACCAGCACCATTTGTTGAAGATGCTCTCTTTTTTCCATTGAATGGATTTGGCATCTTTGTCAAAAATCAGGTGTCCATAAGTGTGTGAATTTATGTCAGGGTTGTCTATTTGATTCCATTGATCCACCATTCTGTTTCTACGCCAGTACCATGCAGTTTTTAGTATTGTTGCTCTATAGTACAGCTTGAGGTCAGGGATGGAGATACCTCCTGAAGATCTTTAACTGTAGAAAATTGTTTTAGCAATTCTAGGTCTCTTGTTCTATATGAAGGTGAGAATTTTTCTTTCAAGGTCTGTAAAGAATTGTGTTGGTAATTTGATGGGAATTGTATTGAATCTGTAGATTGCTTTTGGTAAGATAGTCAATTTTACTATGTTAATCCTGCCAAGCCATGAGCATTGGAGATCTTTCCATCTTCTGATATCTTCTTCTAAGTCTTTCTTCAGAGACTGGAAACTTTTTTCATACAAGTCTTTGACTTGCTTGGTTAGGTTCACACTTAGGTACTTTATGTCATTTGTGGCTATTGTGAAGGGTGTTGGTTCCCTAATTTCTTTCTCAGCCCTTTTGTCTTTTGTATACAGAAAGGCTACTGCTTTTTTTTTTTTTGAGTTAATTTTTTATCCAGCCACTTTGCTGAAGGTGTTAATCAGTTGTAGGAGTTCCCTGATAGAATTTTTGGGGTCACTCAGGTACACTATTATATCATCTGCAAATAGTGATAATTTGACTTCTTCTTTTCCAATTTGTATCCCCTTGATCTCCTTCAATTTTCTTATTGCTCTAGCAAAGACTTCAAGAACAATGTTAAAGAGATATAGAGAGAGTGGGCAGCCTTGCCTTGTCCCTGATTTCAGTGGGAATGATTTAGGTTTCTCTCCATTGAGTTTGATATTGGCTATAGGCTTGCTGTATATTGTCTTTACTATGTTTAGGTATGTGCCATGTATCCCTGATCTCTCCAAGACTTTAAACATTAATGGATGTTGGATTTTGTCAAATGCCATTTCAGCATCTAAGGAGATGATCATGTGCTTTTTCTCCTTCAGTTTATTTATGCGGTGGATCACATTGATGGATTTCCATATATTGAACCACCCTTGCATGCCTGGGATGAAGCCTACTTGGTCATAGTGGATGATATCTTTGATATGTTCTTGGATTCGGTTTGCAAGTATTTTGTTGAGCATTTTTGCATCAATGTTCATGAGGGAGATTGGCCTGAAATTCTCTTTCTTTGTTGTGTCTTTGTGAGGTTTAGGTACCAAGGTGACTGTGGCTTCATAGAATGAGTTTGGTAGTGTTCCTTTTGTTTCTATCTTGTGGAATGGTTTGAAGAGTATTGGTGTTAGCTCTTCTTTGAAGGTATGGTAGAATTTGGCACCAAAAACATCTGGTCCTGGGCTTTTTTGGCATGGTAGACTTTTGATGACAGCTTCTATTTCCTTAGGGGATATAGGACTATTTAATTGGTTTACCTGGTCTTGATTCGGCTTTGGCATGTAGAATTGGTCAAGAAAATTGTCCATTTCATTTAGATTTTCAAATTTTGTGGCATATAGAGTTTGGAAGTAAGACCTAATTATTGTTTGAATTTCTTCAGTGTCTGTGGTTATGTCCCCCTGATTGTTTCTGATTTTGTTGATTTGGGTGGTGTCTCTCTGCCTTTTAGTTAGCTTGGCTAAGGGTTTGTCTATCTTGTTGATTTTCTCAAAGAACCAGCTCTTATTTCCATTGATTCTTTGAATTGTTTTATTTGTTTCTAATTGATTGATTTCAGCCCTGAGTTTGATTATTTCCAGCCATCTACTCCTCTTTGGTGTGTCTGCTTCTTTTTTTTCTAGGGCTTTTAAGTGAGCCATTAAATTGCTTGCATGAGATGTTTTGAATTTCTTCTTGAAGGCACTTAGTGCTATGAACTTTCCTCTTAGCATTGCTTTCATTGTGTACCATAAGTTTGGGTATGTTGTGCCTTCATTTTCATTGAATTCTGGGAAGTCTTTAATTTCTTTCTTTATTTCTTCTCTGACCCAGCTGTCATTTAGTAGCAAGTTGTTCAGTTTCCATGTGTGTGTAGGCCTTTTGCTATTTTTGTCATTGAGGTCCAGCTTTATTCCATGGTGGTCAGATAGAATACAAGGGTTTATTTCAATCTTCTTATATCTGTTGAGTCTTGCTTTGTGACCAACTACATGGTCTATTTTGGAGAAGGTTCCATGAGGTGCTGAGAAAAAGGTAAATTCTTTTGTGTTTGGGTGAACAGTTCTGTAGATGTCCGTGAGGTCCATTTGATTCATGACCTCTGTCAGAGTTATTGTTTCTTTGTTTAATTTCTGTTTTGTTGATGGGTTCTTTGTTGAGAGTGGGGTGTTGAAGTCTCCCACTATTAATGTGTGGGGGTCTATGTGTGGTTTAAGTTTGATTAAAGTTAATTTTACAAATGTAGGTGCCCTTGCATTTGGGGTATAGATGTTCAGGATTGTGATATCTTCCTGGTGGATTTTTCCCTTGATGAGTATGAAGTGTCCTTCTCTATCTTTTTTGATTAATTTTGGTTGAAAACCCATTTTATTAGATATTAGAATGGCTACTCCTGCTTGCTTCTTGGGTCCATTTGCTTGGAAACTGTCTTCTAGCCCTTTACTCTCAGGTAATGTCTATCTTTGTGATTTAGGTGTGTTTCTTGTATGTAAATGATTGTTGGGTTTTGTTTACACATCTATTCTGTTAATATGTGTCTTTTTATTGGAGAATTTAGTCCATTGATGTTGATGGAGATTAATGACCAGTGGCTGTTAGATCCTTTGATATTGGTGTTGGCTATACTAGTGTGTTTATGTGTTTGTCTACTTTTTGTTTTGTTGTAGTGAGGTTATTTATTTCCTGTGTTTTCTTGAATGTAGTTTTCTTTGGTTGTATTTTTCATTCTAGTATCTTCTGTAACGCTGGATTTGTGTGTAAGTATTGTTGAAATTTGTTTTTGTCATTGAATATCTTGTTTTCTCTGTCTATGAGGACTGAGAGTTTGGCTGGGTATAGTAGCCTAGGCTGACATCTGTGTTCTCTTAAGGTCTGCATGATATCTGTCCAGTCTCTCTGGCTTTCATAGTTTCTGTTGAGAAGTCAGGTGTGATTCTGCTGGGTTTGCCATTATATGTTACTTGGCCTTTTTCTCTTGCAGCTTTTAGTATTTTTTCTTTGTTCTATATACTTACTGTTTTGATTATTATGTGATGGGAGGATTTTCTTTTCTGGTGTATTTTATTAGGTGTTCTGTAAGCCTCTTGTATTCTTATAGGCCTCCCCTTTAAGTTGGGGAAATTTTCTTCAATGATTTTGTTGAAAATATTTTCTGGGCCTTGGTGCAGGGAATCTTCTTTTTCCTCTATTCCTATTATTCTTAGGTTTTGTCTTTTTATGTTGTCTTGGATTTTTAGATTTATAATTTTCTTTGATGGATACGTCGATTTCTTCCATTGTATCTTCCATCCCTGAGATTCTTTCTTCCATCTCTTGTAGTCTGTTGGTTATGCTTACCTCTGTAGTTCCTGTTTTCTTCCCTAGGTTCTCCCTCTACATGGTTTCCTCCATTTGTGTTTTCTTTAATTCCTCCAATTCTATCTTCAGATCTTGAACCATTTTGTTGATTTCCTTCACCTGTCTGACTGTATTTTCCTTCAATTCCTTCAGCTATTTGTTTGAACATTCCTCTGTTTCTTTTATTTCTTTCAGTGATTTAATCATTTCCTCTCTGAACGCCACAAACGGTTTGGCTGCATTTCTTTATGGATGACCATATCTGTTTTATTCCCCTAATTCTTTACACATTTTATTTTCTTCCTCCATTAACATCTTCATAAGCATAGATGTAAGTTCATCTTCTCGAATTTCACTTATGTTAGGGTGTCCAGGGCTACTTGCCCCTGGATAACTGGGTTCTGGGGATGCCATGTTGCTTTGCCTTTTGTTGGTTGTGCTTTTTTGCTGGCCTCTACCCATCTCTCTGTCTCAGGTGTTTTTTGTTAATTTCTGGTGCCTTCTGGGTCCTGGTGTGGGGAGAATCTTCTTGGCGGGGTTCTGAAGTTCTCCTCTGCTTTTTTGGGTATGGTCAACTGAATGGTGGTGCTTCTCAGGAATTGTCACAGTTCACTTCAGGTGTATGGACTTGTGTGGTAACTGTGGTGTTTGGGAAGGCTCTCCTCTCATCAGGAGAGGTCCTGGTGATGGCTGCCCTGCTGCTGGGTTTCTTGCTCTGAATTTAATGAGCAGCAGCTGTTGCTCTTAAGGTGTAGTTGTTGGGTGCAGCCCTCTTGAAGGACCAGGGATTCCCACAGTTTTGTCACTTTAGCTAGGGATAACTGGTTGATCCTTGGAGCAGTATCTGAGGGCTGCTGTAATGGCTCTTAGGTCTGAGGATGCAGCTGTGTGTCCCAGTTCCCTAGAGGTACTCAATAATGGCGGGTGAGCACAATTCTCATGCCTACAGTAGAAGGCTACGGCCTAGAGTCTGCGTGAATCTAGAAAGTCTTTTGGAGCTAGGTGTCCTCAGCGTTGGACCTGATGATCACCCCGCTGTGGGGTTTCCTCCTGACAGGGACACCCAGTCTTTGCTTTGGGGACAGCCTTTCTGTTTGTGATGTCGAGTAGAACCGGCATCACAAACAGACTTAAGGGGCTCTGCCTTTCTGCCTTTCTGGGGATTAGGTGCCTGGGTGCCTGCTGAAACTGGGTAACTTTTCCTGAGACTTTTTTGGGTTGGTGGTATCAGCTGAGTGCTCTGAGATCAGACCAGCCGTTTCCCTCCCTCTGGGTTTGCATCCGACAGTGAAACTTAGTCTCTGGTCCCTGGGGCCCGCAGTTCTATCTGAGGCAGCGAATCAGGCGCATAGGCAGGGCTCTGTGCTGGAGCCTGGGTCCCCAGCTCTGGCTCTGGGATGACTTCTGGGGCGCCCTCGGAACCCGAGTCTTTTCCAGGGAATGTCTGGGTGACCTAAGGTCGGTCCCAATCGTTTCCTGCACCGTGGGGTTATCTCTCGACTGGAAATTGCAGTCTCTGATGTTGTGGTGCCCACAGTTCAGTCTGGAACAGTGACCAGAGCATGCTGGCATGTGGCTCTGGGCTGGCGACCAAGCGCCTGGTGGAACCAGGATCTTCCACAGTTTACCTGGGTGAGTTAAAGCTGATTGAATCCCCCATCATGCAGCATTTTCTCACCTGGGAAACACATCATTTGTGTTTCAGGGCTGCGAGTTCTGACTGCTGTTCACTGTGCTGATCCTGCTGTGCTGCTTGTCAGAACAAGAGTAGTCCTGGCACCTCCATCTTGCCGAATCCCCCTCTTTTTCTTTTTTAATTAAATTTTTATTTTTTTATTTTTAATTTTTTATTAATTACACTTTATTCACTTTGTATCCTCCCTGTGGTTCCCTTTCTCCTCCTGTCCCAATCCCTCCCTTCCTTCCCCCTCTGCACGCATGCCCCTCCCCAAGTCCACTGATAGGGGAGGTCTTCTTTTCCTTCCTTCTGATCCTAGTCAATTAGGTTTCATCAGGAGTGGCTACATTTTCTTCTTCTGTGGCCTGGTAATGCTGCTCTCCCCTCAGGGAGAGGTGATCAAAGAGCAGGCCAATCAGTTCATGTCAGAGACAGTTCCTGTTCCTATTACTATGGAACTCACTTGGATACTGAACTTCCATAGGCTACATCTGTGCAGGGGTCTTAGGTTATCTCCATGCATAGTCCTTGGTTGGAGTATCAGTCTCCAGAAAGACCCCTGTGCTCAGATTTTTTTTGGTTCTGTTGCTCTCCTTGTGGAGTTCTTGTCCTCTCCAGATTTTACTGTTTCCCATTCTTTCCTAAGATTCCCTGAACTCTGCCCAAGGTTGGCTATAAGTCTTAGCATCTGCTTTGATAGTCTACAGGGCAGAGACTTTCAGAGGTCCTCTGTGTCAGGCTCCTGACTTGTTCCCTCTTTTCTCTTCATGAAACTGAAAAGCTTCTGTAAAGGAAAGGAGACTGTTGTCAGAACAAAACTACAGCCTACAGATTGGGAAAGGATCTTCACTAACTCTGACAGAGGACTAATATCAAGTATATATAAAGAACTCAAGAAGTTAAACAGTAACAAATCAAGTAATCCAATTAAAAATGGAGTACAGAGCTAAACAGATAATTCTCAATAGAGGAATATCGAATGGCAGAGAAACACTTAAAGAAATGTTAAACATCCTTAGTCATGAGGGAAATGCAAATCAAAATGACCCTAAGATTTCCCTTTACACCCATTAGAATGGTAAATTTTTATTTTTTATATTAATTGCAGTTTATTCACTTTTTATCCCAGCTGTAGCCCCCTCTCTCATTTTCTCCCAATCTCACCCTCCCTCCCTCATTTCCTCCCATGCCTCTCTCCAAGTCCACAGATAGGGGAAGTCCTCCCCTCCCCTTCCATCTGACCCTAGCTTATCAGGTCTCATCAGAAATGGCAGCATTGTCCTCCTCTGTGGCCTGGCAAGGCTGCACCCCCATCAGGGGGAGGCAGTCAAAGAGCTAGAAAAAGTGGGAAGAGCCTAGAACTCATTGGCACAGGAGACAACTTCCTGCACAGTACACCAACAGCACAGGCTCTAAGATCAACAATCAATAAATGGAACCTCATGAAACTGAAGATCCTGTAAAGCAAAGGACACTGTCTTCAGAAGAAAACTACAGCCTACAGACTAGGAAAGGATCTTCACCAACCCTATATCTATACCAACCCTATACCAACCCTATAGACAGAGGGCTAATATCCAGGATACATAAAGAACTCAAGAAGTTAAGCAGCAACAAATCAAGTAATCCAATTAAAAAATGGATTACAGCGTTAAACAGAGATTTCTCTCTAGGGGAATATCGAATGGCAGAGAAACAGTTAAAGAAATGCTCAATGTCCTTAGTCATCAGGGAGATGCAAAACAAAACCACCTTGAGATTTCACCTTACACCCATCAGAATGGCCAAGCTCAAAAACTCAAGTGACAACACATGCTGGAGAGGATGCGCAGAAAGGGGAATCCTCTTCCATTGTTGGTGGGAATGTAAACTTATATAATCACTTTGGAAATCAATTTGGCGCTTTTTCAATTAGGGTTTATTTTTTATTCCATGTTTAATCTTGTTGATGGATACCATAGGTGTTTCTAGTCTGTAAAGCAAAATCAACTATAATTAACATGGGGGAATGGGGGAAAATATTTATTTTAGTCAGGAAGGTCCAAATAAAAGTTTTTTTTTTTTTTTTTTTTTTTTTTTTTTTTTTTTTTTTTTGCATTCACAGGAGACTTTGCTCCAGTGAACAGGGCCTGCAGTATGGGTACTGTACTGTATTGCTTATGAAGCTACATTTGGTGTTTTGTTAGGATACCTCAAGGAGGAAACTGAGCCTCATTATTCTACTTTTGATGAACACGATACATAAAATTTTCAGTATTTGTGAGAAGTCACGAAAAGTGTCACTGGCTAAGCTGAATGTCTACATTGTGCATATGCTTTTGTTTGTCTGTTCTTTTGATCATCAAGAAAATGGTTGTGATGTGAATAGACACATGGAAAAAACACAGAGACATCTGGGATGTTAATAGAGTCATGGAGGAGAGTTTCTCTAAATTAATGCTGAATCCAAGGCTGTTTGTGGCTTGCATGTGTTTATTTCCATACACAAAACAATAAATCAAAACTTCCCTAAATGATCCCACATGGTTAACATCAGAAGGCAAATTTGAATTCCATTTCTTTCTCTCCTCAGCTTGTTGGCTTGAGTAAATTAATTCTGCTTTCTATGCCTCAGTTTCTACTTCTGTAAAGGTGGAAAGAGTCTAAGTATTAATATCTAACCTTTCTCTGCAGATGAGCACTTTATGATTTCTCTTTGAAGCATGTGCTTAGTAGAATCATGCTTTAGTTCACAAAAAGCATATTTCAGCCAGAGTCAAGTGTCAACCACAGCTGAATCTACTCAATTACACCAGTGTAGCTACTGTGGTTATCTGCAGTTCCTTAATGTCCCATGGCTACAATGTGTTCAACTACCAACTGCCAATCCCAGATCAACAGAGCAGTTGCTACTTATTTGCAAAAACTAAAAGTGTTTGCTTCCAAAATAAAAAATGTTTGATCCTAAACCTTATTGTATCCATGATGCAATGTTCAAACTGTACTGAATTCTAAAGGAATGGAAGCCAAATTTCTTTGTTATGTGCCAATAAAAAGATCTAAATAAAGAGACCCAACTCTCTTTGTAAAGGTCCTTAGCTGAACTATTGCACAACTGCGGGGCAACAGGACGTATTCCCTTCAGAGTTCCATTCAGCTGTGGGGTTTGTCATTTTAAAAAGTGAAAACAAACATGGTAGCTAAACTTTTGTTATTTCAAGTTATTCAAATGGATTTTCGACTGGAAGTTTGGGTGCTTAAATTGCAATCCGTACTCTGATATTGAGTAACTGTTTAAACTTTGTCAAGATGTGCATCTCCTCTATGCTCTAGAAATCCTGTATACTGAATGAAATACTGAAGCTTTACAGTGGCACATGATATCCCATGGCGGTAACCTTCAGACTCATTCTTCATGTAGAGAACTAAAGTGTATTTCCCCTCTAGCAATTTCCATAACTCCTTCAGGCAAAAACAGTACAAACAGGACTTGGTACCTCACTGCAATGACAAAAGGAATGGCCGTGCAACTATCAGTACAGATGTGGATGTTCCCAGGAAAAGCGATTGTCACAAAAAGCAAATGCAAGTAAAACAGGAAGCCCAAACTCCAGAAAACCATTTATGTAATTGTTAATTATAGAAAACCGAATCTGTGTTGCTTCTACATTATTAAGATAAAGCTAACCATCTTGGCACTTTCTTTTTATTATTAAATCCAGAGCTTTGCATTTATATAAGTGGAAGGAGGGAATCTTTTCTTTTTACAATAAATTCATTCTGTTATGGAACATTTATTCTTCTCTATTCACAGTCCCAACTACAACCTGAACTTTGTGCTAATGATTTCAGCTACAGGCTCAGATTCATTTAATTCTCCATTTTCCAAATCATTAAAATTAGGTCCCTTTCCTGAAGGTTTTCCGACAAAGAGAAACCCAGTTCTCTTTAATTAAATCCAGTGGCCTGAAACACCAAAGAGATGTAAACTCAGGGGATTCCAACAGGAAGAGGCTGATGGATCAAAGGAAATGCTCACATGGTAAGAAGTTCGGAACATGACTTAGAATAATCCCCGGAGAAAGCAAAGGAGCAAACAAAAGGTCCTGCAACCTTCCCTGAAAAATGAGACTGGACCAGCTGCTGAATGCAGGGGCAAGATGTGCTTCACCTTTGTCAGCTCGTGTTCTCACCTACACTGTGGGGTGATGCTATCCAGGCCTTGGGTTCCTCATTTTATTGAATACACTATTGGGACGAAGAAAGAACCACAATCAACTTTTGGTCAGTCTCTAATGTTCAACATCTTCTTGGCTCATCTATCAGTCCATATGGGTATAAGATCCTGAGCTAAATAGTTCTATATCTATATCCATATTGCAAACGAGGAAACTAAGATCAAAGGAAGTTGAAAAGAATCACTGCATGTGCAGTTGTAAACAGGGAACCAGCACAAGTGAAATCCACTACTTGAATGCACTGTGTCTGCAATGCTCCAAGAAAGCACAATATTCGCATGAATCTATATGTTCTTCTATAGGACTCCTAGGAAATCTCAGCTGAATTCCTTAAAAAATTACTAAGACAGTCTAGAGCAAAGCCTTCAAAATGTCCGAATTTGGCATCAAGGATAAGTACCTCAGAACTGTAGCGTCTATATTATCTATATTATCTATATTAGATATCTATTTAATGATGCAGAACATGGCTGAATGAAAAAAATATTTTGAGGTTAATAGTTATCATTTCATACACTAATTTAGCACTGATTTGCTGGGACTCTTCACACATACACTATTGGCTTAATCTCTATTTTTCTCATGTATTCAAAGGCAATTCCAAAAGCCTCGTCTTCAGATTTGCTGTGACACTAAGCGAGAGTATTCGAGTCTGGCTGAGAATATTTCTTACTCAGTTTGTCAGCTGGAATATCTTTAAATGGAAAAATAGATGCATCTTTATTGTCTGAGAATTTTGTACATGTGTTTTGATCATATTCACCTGCCCCCTTTTCTGCTAACTCCTCTCCTATCCCTCCCACCGTTTTTCCTTCCCAACTTCATACTCATGCTCTCTCTGTCTCTGTCTAGCCCTGCTAGGGCTGCCCATGTGTGCATGATGGAGGAGCATCTTCCAGAGCACAGAACATAATGGTTCCATCATCCTGGGAGAACACTAATTTCCCCTTTCCCAAGCAATTGCCAAAAGCTTCTCAGCTAGGGCTGGGACTTCAAGAGTAAATGCGTTTTTAAAGAAAATAGTGGTAGGAGAAATAAAAATGAATATCACATTGACAAACATGATGAGGGGTTCCTAAAATGAATCAAAAGACCCCATTAACTGTACATGGTAATAAGACTAGAAACAATCATCTCTCCAGCACCAGTCAGAAGACTTCTGGATGCAAGAAATAAAGTCTATCTGGAGAAATCAAATAGATATAATAGCTGTTTGGACAAAGTAAATATATTTCTGAAAAAGCTACTTATAATAGTCTAATAAACTAAAAGACCAAAGAATCTGGAGAACAAATAATACTAAATAAAATGTTGTTGCACAAATCCAATAATAAGAATCATAAATAAAAGCAAGCATAATGGAAAAAAAGATAATACATATGCCTCTGTGGTTACTCCTGAGCAGGAAACATGTGTAAGTATGAGGTAGTGATGAGAAAATGGAGTCATCTGCTTGCAAGGTGTACAGGCACTTTCAAGCAGTTTTTAAAGTGCCAGGCAACACTAACAGCTTTGTAACAAGATAAAATATTTCTACAGACCATATCTGTAGTTACTTAAATGAACTTAACAGCCTGCTTTCTTTACTACTCAGAATAAGAACATGCAAATACATAAATCTCAAATCTTTAAAAAGTGTATGCATGTGCATCTGTAGAGACATAAAAACAGATGTGGCCCCGTGTTCGGCACTGTTCACTGAGTGGACATGATGTCAAATTCCCTTCTAGACATTTATGCTCATACTCATAGTTTAGTACTGTCTCAACCTTTGTCAGAGGCCCTTTTTGCTGTTGATCATGTTTACTACAGTCATAACTAGTCAAAGTGCTCAGAATAAATGACTCTGAGCAATCAGCTATCATGGAATATTGTGGAAAGAGGTGTGGGGTCAATGTGAGAACCAGGAGATAGGAAATAATAATGTTAAATTGTCTCACATGGTCATTGTGTACATGAACTCACAGAAGCTATGGTTACATGGATGAAGCCTGCACATGAGACCTTCAATGTTACAGCATGGATGGGAGAGGAACACATGAAGTCCTATCTCTAGCTAAGAAGTTATTGGAAATGAATAAGAGTTGGGGTAGGGGGAGTAATTCATTTCAGTAGTAGGGTGCACATCATCTAGAAATAAGCATGCACTCATATACATGAAAGGAACCTGTAAACTCATTAAGTTGAATTTTAAAGATATGATGTAATCATATTAGAATCTCAAAATAATAATAAAAATTATTTAAAATGGCATTAAAATAGGAGATTGTGTTGAGAAGTTTCCAGAAACAGCAAGAGAGCTATAAGAAAGGAAAATAATGGGTCATAAACTAAAAAAAGAAAATTTCATCCCTTATTTTTTTTTAACAATAGATTGAATGAACATCAATATCCTGTTTTTGCTGCAATCAAAGTTGTTTTACAAATACTATGTGTTTAAGTTATTGACTTCTTTGGGCAGTTGCATACCTAAAGGACTTAGCAAGTAATTTTCACAATGTGTTTTATTTTCTTGCATAATACATACATGCATGCATACATACACATACATACATACACACACACGTCTCTCTCTCTCTCTCTGTGTAGTATATACTACCTATCCTGTTGAAATAATATAGAAATAATGACTCTATCAAGAATTTTAGCTTCAACTACTCAGAAGCCGGTTATATTACCAATATTGTTATTTTATTCCTGCTTATTATATTCTATATCTTTAGGCAACTGTCAGTTCTTGCTTTCAGGCAGTTCTTTATTCAATATGATCAATTTTTATTTGCTATAATTTATCAACAAGAGCTTATTCTTTTAGAAAATATATTCTAAAATAAGACAACATCTATACTTAGATAATAAAACACAATATATTTTGAACTGAGTAAAAATTATGCATTTTGGGCCAGAGATGGCTTGTTTAGTGGTTAAAAGTACTTGTTTCTGCAGAGAGCACAGTTCTAGTCCCAGGGCTCACATGGTGGCTTACAACTGTCTATAAATTCAGCTCTGAAGCATATTAGTATTTTTACATTTATAAAATACTAATATTTTTTGAGTTCTTTTTTCCTCATATTTTTGTTGATTCTTTGGGAGTTTCATGTCATGCACTCTCTTCCTAGTTCTTTCATGTCTCTTCCATTTGTGACTTCACCCCCAAAGAAATAAAAAAATAAAAATAAGAAATAAGAAAAAAGAACCCCAGCCCCTCAAAAACCCAAGTTCACTTTGTTTTCTCCATATACTCACTGGAGCATGGTCAAACTCTCGCTGGCGTGTCTTCCAGGACCCTCACCAGAAACCATCAGTTGTGGAGCACTGCTCTTCAGCAAGCCTGGGACACATTTTAAGGGTTCTCTTCCGTGGCTTGCTGTCTAGGCAGTTACTTTTTTGGAGGCCTTGGGAGGTAGGAGTTGTCACAGAAACCTTCCATGTTTCTCCCTCTCGTCTGTGCATCTGTAGTCATCAATCTCACAGCCTCCTTGATTTTTTACCACTGGGACAGCATGGATCACTGGCTTCCAAATGGTTGTGGCGATAGCACAGACCATGAACATGGCCTCCTGTTGCAGTAGGATCCTCGGCTCAGACAAAGCCCTTGGAGGCTACCCCCTGGATCTCACCAAGGCCTCAGGTGGCAGCAGGGGCCACTCACATCAATATGGCTCCCGGTGGCAGCATGGCTTCAGGACAACAACATGGTTTCAGGCGGCAGCACAGACCAGGGACCTCTGTACCACGGACATCAACACAGATCTGGGCTATAGTAGGGCCTCAGGCTTACATATGGCCCTGGGTGGCAGTAAAGACCAAGCCATCAAGATGGCCCCAGGTAGCAGGACAGGCCACTCACATCAATATGGCCTCCTACAACCCCCTCCGACTTCCTCCCACCTTTCTTCAAGTAGCTTTTCTGTCTACACCCCACCCCCAAGAACTGCATGGGCAAGGTTGTGAGTGGCTGTTTCCTTGTTAAAAACAGTTACTTCTGATTTTTGCCAATATATGTTCACTAATTTGTGGCTTTCTAAAGCCTTTCTTTTTCTCTCTCTTTAGAATAAATTAATTTTTTTTCTTACTATGAATATCTTCTCCACCAGTTCTAGTTTACCATCTCACCTGGAAATCTGGAGCATGCAAATTTTACCAGAAAATTAAACAGACTGTTTCAAAATGGTACCAAAAAATGATCTGATGAACCCTCTATTAATGATAAAAATATAGATAAAAGGGTAAGAAAACAATTCCAAAACATTTCTTAAACATGCTAATTAGGTATTTATAGACAAAATTATTTTGGTAAAAATTCAATGTATCTAGAAATCATTCACTCACTCACTCACTCACTCATTCATTCAATCAAGTCAAAGTACTGCTGTCACTGCTAAGACTTAATCTTTAATTTTTTAATTAAAATGTTTTCATACAGTATATTTTGATCATATTTTCCCTCTCCTAACTCCTCCTAGGTCTTTCCCACCTCCCTATCCACCTAACTTCATGTTCTTTCTCTCTGTCCCTCCTCTTCTCTTTCTTATGTGTGTGTGTGTAAAAATAATCTAGGACTCATTCATAATACAGAAGCTTTGTTCAAAGCAGTCACATAAGTAGCAAAAGCAAGTCAAATAACTATGAAAAAAAATCCAAAGATAATTGAATTTCAGATTATATACTAGCACATTAACAAAATATCTCAAGATGGATCATCAACATAGTAAAATAATGTTCAATATAGAAGTAACAAATATTTACACAATTATAAAAACTGCAAGGAATACTTTAATTTTCTAGGCACAAATCTGGAAAGTTGTTCACGTTCTTATCCGACTTTATTGAGGAGGAAACATGAACATTTTGTCTGTCAGGAACGCTTGGACAGTCTAGATGTATAGAATGTGCATATAACGGTGCTCAGTTTTCAAGCCATAACAAAGTAAACAATTGTAACATGATCATCACAATAACAAAATAAATCATTCAATATTAAGTAAACTCAGGAGAAAATGACTTTCCTTCTGAAAAAAATGCAGAAATACCTTGAAGAAAATGGTCTAAGGCAGAAGCAAAATCATGAATGTGTGTTGTCATTCCAGGCAAGAAAATTTTATGAATAAAGCATTACTAATTAAATCCAGGAAACAGTATATAATTGATGTCAGAATAAATATGTACATCAAAGAAAGAATGGGATATTCAGAAGCGTAATTACACATGTGCTACATTTCAGACAAAATTAACATTTTATATCAAAGGAAAACATAATATTTCTGGAATAATTAATGTAAAAATAAATATTCATACTCACAACTTCATGATTCACACATATAAATGAGCTATAGATGCATTAGCTGGCTACAATAAGAATAAATGAATTAGAAGAAAATGGAATAATATTTTAAAATTACAAAGAAGTCCTCCTTGACCAAAAACATGAAATCCAGAAAACATAAAGTTAAGCTATGCAGATTAATTTTTTGTTAGTGTGACATGGACCAGGGTCATATAGGAAAAAAAAACTTTAAATGAGAAAATGTCTCCTTATATTGGCCTGTGGACAAGCTTGTGTGGTATTTTCTTAGGACTGATGTGGGAGAGCAGGGCTGGCTGGTGTGTGTGTCTGCCCCTTGTAGAAAGATTGTCCTGGGTTCTATAGATAAGAAGGCTGAGTAAATCATAAAGAATAAGCCAGTAAGTAGACCCCTGTCATGGTCTCTGTATCATCAGTTCTTGCCCTGACTTCCATTCATAAGAGAGTGTAAGCTGTAAGATGAATGAAACTGTTTACGACTCAAGTCAGTTTTGGTCAGTGTTTTATTTTATTTTAAATTACTTATTTATTACAATTTATTCACTTTGTATTTTTTTTTTTAGCTCTGTTGATCTTCTAGTGGAGCTCTTGTTCCCTCCAGGACTTTCTTTTATTTCCATTTTTAATTTTTGTTTTATTAATTACACTTTATTCATTTTGTATCCCCCCGTGGCCCCCTTCCTTCTCTCCTCCCAATCCTTCCCTCCCTCCCCCTTCTCCACACATGCCCTCCCCCCAAGTCCACTGACAGGGGAGGTCTTCCTCTCCTTCCTTCTGATGGTAGTCTATCAGGTCTCATCAGGAGTAGCTGCACTGTCTTCCTCTGTGTCCTGGTAAGGCTACTCCCCCATCAGGGGGAGGTGATCAAAGAGCAGGCCAATCAGTTCATGTCAGAGACAGTCCCTCTTCCCATTACTATGGAGCCCACTTGGACACTAAACTGCCATGAGCCACATCTGTGCAGGGGTTCTAGTTTATCTTCATCAATGGTTCTTGGTTGGAGTATCAGTCTCAGAAAAGACCCCTGTGCCCAGATTTTTTGGTTCTGTTGCTCTCCTTGTGGAGCTCCTGTCCTCTCTAGGTCTTATTATTTCCTACTTTTTTCATGAAATTCCTTGCACTCTGCCCAAAGGTTGACCGTAAGTCTCAGCATCTGCTTTGATACTCTGCAGGGTAAAGCCTTTCAGAGGCCCACTGTGGCAGGCTCCTGTACTGTTCCCTGTTTTCTCCTTCTTCTGATGTCCATCCTCTTTGCCTTTCTGTATGGAGTTTGAGCATTTAGCCAGAGTCCTCCTTGTTGATTAGTTTCTTTAGGTGTACAGATTTTAGTAGTTGTATCCTATATTATGTCTAATATCCACTTATGAGTGAGTATATACCCTGCGTGTCTTGAACTCATTGGCACAGGAGACAACTTCCTGAACAGAATACCAACAGCACAGGCTCTAAGAGCAACAATAAAAGGGACCTCATGAAATCGAAAAGCTTCTGTAAAGCAAAGGACACTCTCATCAGAACAAAACGACTGCCTACAGATTGGAAAAGGATCTTAACTAACCCTATATCTGACAGAGGGCTAATATCCAGTATGTATAAAGAACTCAAGAAGTTAAACAGCAACATAGCAAATAATCCAATTAAAAAATGGGATGCATAGAGAATTCTCAACAGAGGAATATCGAATGGCCAAAAAACACTTAAAGAAATGCTCAATGTCATTAGTCATCAGGGAAATGCAAATCAAAACGACCCTAAGATTTTACCTTACACCCATCAGAATGGCTAAGATGAAAAACTCAAGTGACAACACATGTTGGAGAGGTTGTGGAGAAAGGGGAACCCTCTTCCACTGCTGGTGGGAATGTAAATTTGTACAACCACTTTGGAAATCAATCTGGTGTTTTCTCAGACAATTAGGAATAGCGCTTCCTCAAGATCCAACTATACCACTCCTGGGCATATATCCAAAAGCTGCTCAAGTACACAATAAGGACATTTGCTCAACCATGTTTGTAGCAGCTTTATTTGTAATAGCCAGAAGATGGAAACAGCCCAGATGCCCCTCAGTGGAAGAATGGATACAGAAATTGTGGTACATCTATACAATAGAATATTACTCAACAATAAAAAACAAAGAAATCATGAAATTTGCAGGTAAATGGTGGGAAGTGGAAAAGATCATCCTGAGTGAGGTATCCCAGAAGCAAAAAGGCCCTCCAGGTCTTTTTATTTCCTTTCTCTTCCATAAGGATTCCTGCACTCTGCTCAAAGTTTGGCTATGAGTCTCAGAATCTCCTTCAATACCCTGGTTGGTAAAGTCTTTTATAGGTCCTCTGTGGAAGGCTCCTGTCCTGTTCCTTGTCTTCTCCTAATTCCAATGTCTATTCTGTTTGCCCTTCTGAATGAGGTTTCAGTCTCTTCTGGTCAGTGTTTTAATCACAACACTTTCCAGTCCAGGCAAACTACTACTTCAGCCTAACATTTATAACTATGACATTATATATTTAGACATTTTGTACACAGACACATTGAAAACCAACTCCACAAAATGTACAAGGAAATTTTATGTGAGAAAAAAGTTGAAAAAATATAATGTATAGGAAACTTTTAAAATCTTTTGAGGATAAAAAGATGGCTAAATAAATTAAATTTCTGTAAGGAAAAATGTAGATGGCCAGTTACTGATAAAAATGAAAGACATTTTCCTGTTTAATAGAAAAGGATAGCTCAATAAATATTGTTCTTTATATATATTTGAGTGTCATAGAATATAAGTTTATTATTTTCTTAGAGTTGTAGAGTCCAGAAGCCTGACGTAATCTCTTCTCTCCCCCAGGCTGATATCAAGGTGGTAGCAGGAATGTGACTTTTTATGGAGTTTGGGGGAATTTTCTTTTGCCTCTAGAGTATACCTGTCGTGCTGGCAAATTTAATGATTTAGCTTTTGTCAACTAGGTTGGGCCCAACTGAATTCCCTTCATTTTTTTTTTTTAAATCAGATGGTCAGTATAAGCACTTTAAAATTAGGAATATGATTGTCTCAAAATATGATTATGTTACTCATAATGTGAACAGTTTTTGACTTCTAACTTGTTTTATATTGTTGAAAAATAAAACCCCAAATCCAAACAACGAAAAACAAAACATCAAAATCAGTGTGTACTTGCCTGGGTTGCAGGGCACAGGGAAGTCAAGCTGTGACTCAGCAGTGGACTTTCTCCCTGACTGCTTCCTTACCAGTACTGAGCAAACAGACAGATCTTACAATGGAACTGACCAGATAGATCACCTGGGTACAGCCTCCTCCCTTTATTTTTCACAAGACCTGAGACAGTTAAAAGATGACTTTGGAAACCTTTCATAAGATACTGAGAAATACACCAACATCTTCACAGGATTCACCAGTCCTTTGGCAGTCGGGAAGGCATCCTGGACGGATGTAATGTTATTCTTTAATCAGACCCTGACCTCCACTGAAAATGAGTGCTGTATTTCAACCCTCTATAATGTCTGAGGACCAGATACAGAAAATGAATGTGAATAGAAATCCCATAGCACGTGAAACACAAGTACAAGTAGAAAACCAGCTCGTAACAAAGAGACAAGTGCTCACAGGGGGTGTCTCCTCTGGGACTCCAACCGATCTTCTCCCCCCTCACCCCAGAGAAGGGGGCGGGGTGACTGAACACCCAGACACATCCTAGCTTCTGCTATAAATCGCAAAAGATCTCTTTAGAATTTGAATCTACCCTACACAAATACCTAAAAACTGCTAATTATAACTTTTGTAATTTAGAGCATAAGGAGACTAAGGAGATCAGATGAACAAATCTGGAGGAAAATGCTGGCTCTTGTGGCTGTGATCTATGGGAAGTTAACCCAAAACTAAGTCCTCAGGCAAAAAGAGCAACTCACTCAAGCATCACAGGGATATTCAGTATGTAGGATGGACCCCTGCTGACACGTGCCAAAACAACCTTAATTTAGCATGCTGGTCTGCAAGTGAGTGGACCCTGAAGCCAAGGTATGTTGGGTAGCTCCAGTGGAACCCACTGAGTCTGTAGAACTGAGTTTTGGCCCTGGCTACCTCTCTAGGATTTCTTTGGAATCAGGGAAAATAAATGCAAACTCAAGATCACTCTGCCAATTTATTTATGTCATGACATCAGTGACTGAATGTGTCTTCCAGTAGTATTATTATCTGGATTCCATTTTAAAATCATGCAGATATGTAGAAGACATAATTAGGTGTGTTGACATTCTCCCTAAAAATATTTAAAATGTTCTAAATGACACAACCCAGGGTTCTTCCCTTCTTCGCCTGTAGTTCAGGTGACAAGAAAGGCAGTTAGACAAAATTACTTGGCTTTAGTTAGCCTCACAACTGCTCAGGATGGCATTTGTGCCATTATTAAGACTGTGCGCTGTGTATATACTCACATTAATTCTGCTAATGTCTTCTGTTTACAAGATCTATAAAAGCAGACTCAGACCATGTCAGACACCACTATGTCATTTGTTAACAGCTCTGGAGATGGACCACTGAATCCTCAGGGTGAAGGAGGTTATCGCTATTGTAATCTTAATTGTAATTCTAGTAATCTTTGAGCTCCATGAACTCTGATGCTGTTCTAACCTTCTCTTCCTTATTTACAGCCAGTCCACATTCAAAAGGCCCCCGTGACATTCTAAGTCCTTCTGCCTGCATCCTCTTGATGACCCTCCAAAGCCAGAAAGTCTGCAAGTGTAGGAACCCTAACGACCCCACTACACCCCCTTACTCCTCTTGCTTTTACTGTTTCTGTTCTTCAAATAAGCAAGATAAGAATCTGAAAACATGATGATAATCCTGTGGCTAGTCCTGCGTCCACTCTGGAAGAATTTACCGTGACAATGGCCACTCTCAGCTGCTCCATCGTAGTATCGAATTCTCCAGTCCAATTACCTAAAATATAGCTAGACAATTGTTTAGACAGATTTGCAGCACAGGGAAAATTCTCATGTTGTATGCTAGTGACTCAAAGTCCAGAATACTTTCATTGACAGCCAAGTTGAGTGATTTGCCATAGGGTATCAATTCAGCTGCTTTCGACCCAGAGAAAAGCATGTCTGATTGCATGCGGGTTGATGCCCCAGGTCCCGCCTCTGAGAAAAAGGTATCTGTCGGGTCTGATGCTCTTTGGTTGGATGACACCTAAATGAACATTGATACAAAGTCCCAATTTATTTCTAATATCAGAGATCAGACTTCTACTCTTGCCTGATGCATCTAAAACAAAAAGGGGGAACTGTAGAGAGCTGCGTAATGCCGTGCCTTAAAGATGGAGCTGGTTTCCACCTTCCACCTTCCCGATGGTGAGTGCTCTCTGTCACGAACAACTCCACATTTGGCTAAGGCTGAGGATCTGGCTTGCTTCCATGTATGTGGACCTATCTGCATTGCCCATGTGGCATGCTGGGGTTGGCTACCCAGAGGCTATTTAAGCTGTGGGCTGGCTTTCCCCACGGTCAGATGATTGTTCAAGGTTCCTGAATAAACTGCATTGAAAAAAAAAAAGAATCTGAAAACAACCGACTCAGTGAAAGATTTATATGACTCTGAGCATCCAGCATACTAGCTTCTGGGATAAGCAGCCAGAGGAGGGCCAAGAAGGGCTCTGCCCCTCTCAAAGACAATAGGCAAGTATCATAACTTCCAAAGAAAATAGTGCCACAGTGCAAGTAATTAAAGGTAGCCACATGCACGAAAACATAGTTCTTAATTGTGTTTTGTTCAATTTTTTGCTGAAAAGTCGCTGTACCTCAAAGTTGACTTTGAAGGTTGACAAGATGGCTCAGTGGGTAAAGGCACTATGATGGTTTGAGTTCCAGTAGTTACCTTCTGGCCTCCACACGCATACTGGGTATAACTCTGTGTGTTTGTGTGTGTGTGTGTTTGTGTGGGTGTACATATGTGTGCATGTATGTGCATGCATAGACAGACAAACAGATTGACAGACAACAAACAGAAAGACAAGCAGGCTGACACATAATAAAAGAGACAAAGATCACATGGAAAGGGGTTTTTTCCTAAGCATATGCTTTTATTTAAGGTCTTGTTGAGAGATTTTTCCTGGGTTACTAACAGGAGTATTGGGTAAGGGGTTACTTACAGGAATAGAGAATACTCAAAAACATTTGCATTACCCCAAAGCCCATGTAGCAAGACCTTGGCTCACACAAGCTGTATCCCTGCAGGGTCCTGCACAGCCTGAAAGGTGTCTTGACAGCCAGAGAACTATCCTCTCTGCAGGTCCACAAGCTGATGGTCAGTCTCCTTTCCTAGAACTTGTTTACTTCTATAAAGCCGATGAGAAACCTTCAAGAATCATGCAAATTTTAGCTTGCCAGTTGTGACATTTGTTTTCTTTTTGAATCTCATGAGCCACCCCTTCTTTCCTGGGGTAATATATTTCAATTCAGAGGAGACATCCATACAACAAAGGGTAGGGCAAACATTCCTGTAAGAGAGGTCAGAAGGAAAGCACAAAGCCACCAACCCTCACAATATTGCGAATGTAAGGCTCATCTAAATTCTGCTCCATTTAGAGCCTCTTTCCACCAAGTCTCAGCTAGTAGATTCTCTTCTCTTTGTGCTATTGCAAATAGTAATAGTGATGATACAGGAAGAGACCCGTGACTCCATTCACACCCTATAGAAAAAATTGGAATGCACTCTGTATTTAGGACAGGAAAATTAAGAAAGTAGATTTCTGCATTTCCCACATAATACAAGGTTAAAATAGTATGAAGCCACTCTAGATTAAAGGTATGTGGACTCAACACTGACACTACTGGGAAAAATGTCTCTTCTCTTGAGCCTGGAAAACATCCTTTCCTTTGACTGCATTGTGAAGATGCCTCCAAAATAATATTATCTGTAACTTCTGTAGAACAAATACTGCCTTTTTTGTTGATTATTTATAACACAAGAAACTTTTCAATTTTTATCATCTTTTTTTTTGTAGACAAATAAATGAAAGCCAGAGATAGGAATAACTCTTAAGACTTATTAACTTCTTAAGACTTATTAAAAGACTTATTAAAGACTTATTCTTTAATAAGAATAAGACTTATTAAAGAGTACATAGTTGTCTGAAATGCAAGTCTTTATATCTAAAGTGAGAATGAAGTTATGTTGTCAGATGTTTGAGCATGGCATCAACTATGAAATTGGTTAAAGCCTTATTTCTTCAGTAAGGAAAATACCTTTATTATGGAATTGATAAACGAAATTAGATATGTTATGTGAAAGTATAAGTAGCACTATGTAAAAACAGAAAACTCTTGTTAAATGGTAACTATTACTTTATAACTTAAAAATATCCAATACAGGAGTTTGGCTGATGCGAGTTGACAAGTGCACTAATGTAGAAGTTTAAGAATAAGCTACTAGTAGTTGGATTAACACCATGTCCATTTAGCAGAGTCATAGTAGTTGTTTCTCCCTTAGTGCTTATTATCTGACTAATAACATGCTTTTGGCACTAAAGTACAGTGCCAGATAAGGGTTTCAACCCGCTGAGAGAGCCCGAAGTCTAATTAGGAGAGAGCTGGTTACTCCCATGACATTCATGGCACTGTTGTCGTAGATAGTGATTAGCACAATGACCCACAACTCATCAAGGTTCAGAAAATAAGAGATGGCAGAATGCTCAGCCCCACATGAGACATTTATATAACATTCCTTCCTCCAAAGACTCAGGGTTTTTTCTGGAAGAGGAGAAAAAAAAGGTTGTAAGAGCCAACGGAGGCGGCTGGGTAGAGGGAAGGAATGTTTCCTGAGTACAGCAGGGCAGTTGCGCAAGGCCATTCATGGCAGCTGAGGTAGTATTCACAAGGCTCGTGCAAGCTCAGGCCAAAAAGAAAAAAATCCAACATAAAAAGGACAGGTGGAGGAAAAAACCGTCTTCTAGCTAAGGAGCTATTGACAATTGATCGTTCCTAGTAAAGAGAGTCAAGTTTTTAAGGGTACTTTACCTGGTGGGTTCCCCTCCAGGGAAGGCACTCATCCAAGAATATATGGACAGCACAGACTTTATTCTATGGGCTAATCAAAAAGGAACTCAGAGTTGCGTGAGTGTAAAATTGATCTGGATCTGGATGATGGATGTGAATATAAGAAGCTAAACAACAAGAAGGACCCTAGGAAAGATGCTTAATGCCCATTCAGAAGAGCAAACAGGATAGACATCAAAAGTGGAAGAAGACAGGGAGCAGGACAGGAGCCTTCCACAGAGGACCTCTGAAAGGCTCTATTGATCAGGGTATCAAAGCAGATGTAGAGACTCATAGCCAAACTTTGGGCAGAGTGCAGGGAATGTTATAGAAGAAGTGGGATATAGAAAGACCTGGAGGAGACAGGAGCTCCACAAGGAGAGCAGCAAAGCCAAAAAATAAAAGTCCATGAGGTCCAGCAGAGACTGATACTCTAACCACGGACCATGCATGGAGATGACCTAGATGCCCTGCTCAGATGTAGCCCATAGGAATCTCAGTTTTCAAGTGGATTCCCTAGTAAAAAGGATCAGGAGCTGTCTCTGACATGAACTCAGTGGCTGGCTGTTTTGATCACCTCCCCCTGGGGTTCAGCCTTGCCAGGCCACAGAGGAAGATGATGCAGCCAGTCCTGAGGATCTCGAGCCCTGATAGACTAGGGACAGATAGTAGGGGAGGAGGACCTCCCCTATCAGTGGACTAGGGGAGGGTCTCATGGGAGAGAAAAGGAAGAGAGGGTGGGATTGGGAGAAGATGGGGAAGGGGCTATAGCTGGGATACAAAGTGAATAAACTGTAATAAAAATGAAAGTGAAAAGAAATTTCAAAGAACAAAAAAAAAATCTTATTTTCTGTTGTTCCCTTAATTCATAAAACCAATTTACACCAAGATGGTTGGTTTCATCTTTATGGAGAAAACAGATTGTGGGCAAGTATTCATAAAAGAAAATAATTAGAAATATGCTGCCACAGTTGGGGAAGGTATATGAAAATGTTGGAAGGAGGTAAGTAGATATTAAGCACATCCCTTTTGAGGAGAACTGACTTAAGGGAGCCTAAGACACTTCACTAGTTTTTGTAAGGTTTTGTTTCAGTGAGTACTGTTGAGGCTCAGTCCTTGCATGTTGCCCTGTGTCTGTTTTTCTCTTGGGGTATTCAGGCTCACTGAGCACCAGGCTGGACTGGAGTGTGCGTGTTTGTGTGTGTGTGTGTGTGTGTGTGTGCAATGCAGGATCTTGGTCAGGAGTGAGTGTGTGGGAAACAAACTTGTTGGGACACAGCTTTAGTAAGTTGTAATTGAGGTAATCAGAGGCTATTTAAACCGTTTGGGAGAGGGAAGAGGCTTTTAGGGTGAGTGTGCATCGTGGGCCAGGGCCAGGGTGCTGGGAATACCTTATTTACATGAAGAGAAATTCTAGGTGTTTGCTCCACATGACCTTGTAAGGAGAGAGGAAGTTTAACATGGCGGGTCAGGCTGCATATCCACCCTCAGGGGTGGCAGAGGTGGGTTGGGGGCAAGGCTACAGGGGCTGGGACATGCAGGCCTAGCCCAGGGAGGGAGAAGCCTTACTCCTGCCAGTCTCAAGATGAGATTTTCGGAGTTTGGACAAGCCTCGACCTAGCTCTTGCTCTGGGCTGGCTCCCTTGATAGCATGGCTCCCTGGTCCCACACTTAAACATACTAGCCAGGTGCTGGACTACTGAGCTCTGCCAGCACTGGATGCTATTTTATTGCAATGGAAAATCTGTTGTCATTTCTGTTTTCATTTCTTCACAGCTTGTCCATTTCTTTTCGGTTGCTTTTAATATATCACTTAAAAAAAAAAAAAACAAAACAGCTTAGTTTTCTGTTACTCTACTTTTCTTCTGGAGTTTTGTTTGGCAAGTTTTGTTTCAAAACTGTTGAAGTTTTTTAATATGTAGACATTTTTAAAGTCAATTTTGGAACATACGTGACTTCTGTTATGTATTGTCTTCTTTTTTTCATAATCTTTTGGAAAGTTAGTTACATATGTATTAGACCATTTATTTTAGTGTGTATCATGCATTGGGCTTATTTTCCTGTCTTTCAACATTTTGTAGATTTTATCTTGAATAATTCCTTCCATACTTTGAAAATCAATAACTTTCTTCTATAAATGCATATGTGGTGTTAATGACATTTAGGGTATTTTTTTAAAATTTGGGGTGTAATTTCCTCCTCTAGAAATCTCTTTGGAAATTTACATCTTTCCTCACATTACTTAACAGGTTTAACCTTTTTTTTTTTTTTTCCTAATGTGCAGAGATCATCCTCAAAAACACTTGAGGCCATCCTACGACAAGAAGGCTGCCCTGGGCTCAGAGCTGACATTCGAGGATGCTCTTTTCCACCCCGGAGGTTCTAGTGCTTGTCTCTCATGGAAATTTGCTTTCGCCTTCCTTAGATTAGCTGCTATTGTGTAGCCTTAAGTTAGGGTAAATCTAATCAAAAGAACATAAAATAAAGGTTGGTATTTTATTGTAATGCTCTCTGGCATCAACAGAAGCTAGGGGAGGGAAAAATCTGCCAAAAATGATATTATGCTCTAATATTATCCTACAGATGGACCTACTTTGTAGAAATTAAGGGAAATTATCTAAACCGCCTTATTACAGACTTCCATGGATACGCAAGCAAACAAAATCTAAGCCTGTAAGGTACACTGGGATTAAAGCTTCCTGTATCAGCAGCGCTCGCACTAGGGCCTGGCCTGAATGCTCAGGAACAGTTAGAGTGTATGTTTGTTTTCAATGTTAGACTTCTAGGAAAAAAAAGAGCTAGAAAGTTGCTCTGGAGATTTCTGAAACAGCCCTGGACAGCTTGTGCCCCTGCCACATCTAAGTCTGTTTCTTCTCTTGTGTCTCTACTTCCTATGAGGACTTCTCAAAGCCACAATTTTCTGTCCCATTTTAAAACAGACTCCCATCTTCTTCCTGCTTCCCAAATGTAGAAGATGCCCTTGTCTTATACAACGGCTAAAATTTAAGGCATAATTTGTTCTTTAGTACTGGTGTAACTGACCTTCTGGGTGTTCAATGGCCGTGCTTAGAGGTGTATTCTAACAGTCTGAAGGAGTAGCAGGAATATTATTTTTCTTTTTTGCCCTTTTGCCCCTAAGTCAGAGAATGTGGAATATTGTTGGGAATGTAGTTTTAATTCTGGTGAGTAATCTGCTCTCTTGCTCAGGGAGGCAATGGAGACTTCACCAGCTTGGACTCTAACTAGTGTTTATTCCTTCCTTTTAGTCAAATCTACCATCAGATTCTTTAAGTCATTCTTTGTGTCTTACCACATTCTTAATGTATAATCACAAGCATTTTTTTTTGACAACCCATAAGAACAAGCTAGAAAGGATGATTTTCTCTATGCAAATATGGTCATAGCTTTACTGGCTCCAGCTCCTTCTAAAGTGGCATCATCCTGATACTCTGTTTAAATCCTGCATTTTGATCCTGTAATAGCCAGAATCTGGAAACAACCCAGATGTCCTTCAATGGAGGAAGCTAGGCTGGAAGGAGGATCCTGGGTAAGATGATCTATCTTCATTCAGAAAGGCAAATGGGATGCACATTGGAAGAAGGTGAAAATAAGGAACAGGACAGGAGCCTACCACAAAGGGACTGTGAAAGACTCTACCCAGCAGTGTATCAAAGCAGATGCTGAGACTCATAGTCAAACTTTGGGCAGAGTGCAGGGAATCTTATGAAAGAAGGGGGAGATAGAAAGATCTGGAAGGGTCTGGAGCTCCACAAGGAGAACAACAGAACCAAAAAATTTGGGCCTAGGGGTCTTTTCTGAGACTTATACTCCAACCAAGGACCACTCATGGAGATAACCTGGACTCCCTGCATAGAGGTAGCCAGAGGCAGCTCAATCTCCAAATGGGCTGCTAATAAGGGGAGCAAGGGCTGTTTCTGACATGAACTCAGTGGCTGGCTCTTTGATTACTTCCCCCTGAGGGGAGAGCAGCCTGACCAATCCACAGAGGAAGATTATGAAAGACAGCCCTGATGAGACCTGATAAGCTAGGATAAGATGGAAGGGGAGGAGGACCTCTCTTATCAGTGGACTGGGGAAAAGGTATGGGAGGAGATAAGGGAGAAAGGGAGGTCAGGATTGGGAGGGGATGAGGGTGGGGGCTACAACTGGAATACAAAGTGAATAAATTGTAATAAATACAAATTATATTAAAAAAGAGCTTGTAAAAATTCTTTCTTCTAGGTTATATTATGATTCCAGACAACTCCCAAGACTGGCAATGCAGCTAGAGAGAGGCTCCTATTCCCTGTTAGGTAAGGTATGCTCCATCATTCGCTTAGAAGTAGATATAGAAGACTATCACTACCTTATGCTCCAAAACAATTTTTGAGACCACAAGTTTCAAAGGGGTCACTAAGGAAGGAAAAGAGTCAAAAAGGAAATTCCAGGGAGTAACATATGAAACATGTCAGCAGGGAAAGGACTGGTTCACTCAGGCAAGAGTAAATTTAATTTTTAATGATTTTTAGAGTTTCATATATGAGCACTGTAGTTACATAATTTTCAACTTTCTTCCCTTCCTCCCATGTCCCCCTATTCCCACTCAAATTTATGACTTCTTTAGTTGTTGTTTAAATATTGTTTCACACATACAGAGACACACACACACAACACAACACAACAGTCTGAGTTCAGTTAGCATTACTTGTAGGTACATGTGTTTAGAGTTAACCACTTGGGACTGAATACACTATGGAGTGCTTATCTCTGGAGAAGACTGATTCTCCTCCCAGAATCCATTAATTGACTGTAAGTCTTCCTCTAAGGCTAGGCCTTGTGAGCATTCTCCCCTTCATGTGGGCATGTCTACTTGCTGTTGCCATTCTCCTGGTCTTGTTTTAGTGATCATATTGTTGAGATTTTGTGGATCTTTGTCTTCGTCTTAAAAGGATCAATGTAAGCATAATGGAAAGCCGACTGGGTGGTGACTGTCAACAGAATTGGGTATAAATTAACTGGATTAATACATGATACTAAGTTGTAATTGAGATAATGGTGCAGGAAGGGTTTGAGGATAGGAAGGCAGAGTAAGGAGGAAGTACATGAGGATAAATAACACTGAAGATTTTTGAGAAAATTACTACAGCTGAGCAGTATTCCATCGGTAAATGTACCACGTTTTCTCTATCCATTCTTTGGCTGAGGGGCTTTTAGGTTGTTTCCAGTTTCTGGCTATCTCTAATAAAGCTGTTGTGAACATAGTTGAGCAAGTGTCCTGGTTGTATGGTGGAGCATCTTCTTGGTATATGCTCAGGAGTGGGATAGCTGGGTGGTGAGGTAGAATTATTACCAATTCTCTGAGAAACCACCAGATTGATTTCCAAAGGGGTTGTACAAGTTTGCACTCCCACCAGCAACGGAGGAGCATTTCCCTTTCTCCACAACATCACCAGTGTGTGCTGTCTCTTGAGTTTTTGATCATAGCCTTCCTGACAGGTGTAAATGGAATCTCAGAGTTGTTTTGATTTGGATTTCACTGATGACTAAGGGCACTGAACATTTCTTTAAGTGTTTCTTGGCCATTCAGTATTCCTCTGTTGAGAATACTATGTTTAGGTCTGTACCCCATTTTAAAATTGGATTATTTGGTTTGCTGGTGTTTGATTTTTTTGAGTTCTTTATTAATTTGGATATTAGCCCTCTGTTGAATGTAGGGTTGGGGAAGATCTTTTCCCAGTCTGTAGGCTGTTGTTTTGTTGTATTGACAACGTCTTTTGCTTTATAGAAGCTTTGCAGTTTCATGAGGTCCCATTTGTTAATTGTTTATTTTAGTGCCTGAGCTGTTGGTGTTCTGTTTAGGAAGTTGTCTCCTGTGCGAGTGAGTTCAAGGCTCTTCCTCACTTTTTCTTCTAGTAGATTTAGTATGTCTGGTTTTATGTTGAGAGCTTTGATACACTTGGACTTCACTGCAGGGTAATAAATATAGATATATTTGCATTTTTCTACATGTAGACATCCAGTTAGACCAGCATCATTTGTTGAAGATACTATCTCCTCCCCCCACCCCATTGTGTGGTTTGGTTCCTTTGTCAAAAATCAAGTGTCCATAGGTGTGTGGGTTAATTTGTGGGTCTTTGGTTCAATTCCATTGATTCACCAGTCTGTTTCTATGCAGTTTTTATTACTCTTGCTCTGTAGTGTAGCTTGAAGTCAGGGATGGAGAAATTTCCAGAAGATATTTTATTGCACAGGATTGTTTTTAGGTATTGTTTTTATCTGTTGGTATTTTGATGGGAATTGCATCGAATTTGTAGATTGCTTTGGTAGAATGGGCATTTTTACTATGTTAATCCTACCAATCTGTGAGCATGAGAGATCTTTCCATCTTCTTTTATCTTCTTCAATCTTTCTTCAGAGACTTAAAGTTTTTTTTCATATATGTCTATTATTTGCTTGGCTAGGGTTACAGCAAGATATTTTACTTTATTGTATTTTTTGTACTTTTGTGTGTGGCAATTTTGAAGAGTATTTGTCCCCTAATTTCTCTCTCAGCCCATTTGTAATTTTATACAGGAGGGCTACTGATTTTTTTGAGTTAATTTTGTATCCAGACACTTTTGCTGAAGGTGTTTATTAGCCGTAGGGTTTCCCTGGTAGAATTTTTGGGTTCACTTATGTACACTATCATACCATCTGCAAATAGTGATACTTTTGACTTATTTCTTCTTTTGTAATTTGTATCCCCTTCATCTCCTTTATTTGTCTTATTGCTCTAGCTGGGACTTCAAGTACTATAGTGAAGAGATAAGGAGAGAGTGGGAAGATTTGTCTTGTCCCTGATTTCAGGGGAATTGGTTTAAGTTTCTCTCCATTTAGTATGAGGTTGGTTATAGGTTTGTTGTATATTGCCTTTATGATGGTTAGTATGTGCCTTATATTCCTGATCTCTCCAAGACATTATATATGAAGGTGTGTTGAATGTTGTCAAATGTTTTTTTCAACATCTAAGGTGATGATCATGTGCTTTTTCTTTTTCTTTCAGTTTGATTATGTTGTTGGATTTTTCTTATGTTGAAGCACCCCTCCATCCCTGGATAAAGGGTGGTGGATTGATTGTGATTTTAATGTGTTCTTGGATTCTGTTTGTATGCATTTAATTTAATATTTTGCATTAATAACATAAGAGAAATTTATTTGAAATTCTTTTCTTTATTGTGTCTTTGTGTGGTTTAGGTATAAAGCTGACTATGGCCTCATAGAATTAGTTTGGCAATTTTCCTTCTGTTACTATTTTGTGGAATAATTTGAGGAGTATTGGTTCTTTGAAAGTCTGGTAGAATTCTGTGCTGAAACCATCTGGCCCAGTGACTTTTCTTTCTCTTCCTTCCTTCCTTCCTTCCTTCCTTCCTTCCTTCCTTCCTTCCTTCCTTCCTTTCTTTCTTTTCTTCTTCTTCTGTTTTAATTGGGGAGTTGAATCCATTGATGTTGAGAGATGTTAACGACCAATGTTAGTTCTTGTTATTTTTGACATTGTTGTTGGTAGTGTGTGTGTGTGTGTGTGTGTGTGTGTTTTCTTGTTTTGGTTTTGTTGCAGTGACGTTACTTATATCCTGTGTTTTTTTGGGTGTAGTTAACGTCCTTGGAATTTCCTTTCTAGTGTTTTCTGTAGCAATGAATTTGTACCTTGATATTGTTTAAATTTGGTTTTGTTATGGAATATTTTGTTTTCTTCATCTATACTGATTGAAAGTTTTGCTGGGTATAGTAGTCTGACATCTGTGGTCTCTTAGTGTTTGCAAGACATCTGTCAAGGTCCTTCCTTCCAGCTTTTAGTGTCGCTGTTGAGAAGTGGTGTAATTCTGATAGGTCTGCCTTTATCTTTTACTTAGCCTTTTCCCTTGTAGCTTTTTATATTTTTTCTTTGTTCTGTACATTTAGTGTTTTGATCATTATGTGTTAAGAGATTTTTTTTCTGGTCTAATCTATTTGGTATTCTATAAGCTTAGTGTATGTTTACAGGCATTTCTTTCTTTAGGTTGGAGAATTTTTCTTCTGTAATTTTGTTGAAAATATTTTCTGGTTCTTGGAGCCGAGGATCTTCTCTTTCTTCTATTCCTATTATTCTTAGGTTTTTTCTTTTCATAGAGTCTCCATTTTCTTGGATGTTTTGTGTCAGGAATTTTAAAATTTAACATTTTCTTTGATGTGTTGAATTTTTCAATTGTATCTTCTACATCTGTGATTCTTTCCTCCATCTCTTGTATTATGTTGGTGATGATTACATTTGTAGTTCCTGTTCTTTTCCCTAAGTTTTTCAACTCCAGAATTCCTTCAGTTTGTATTTTCTTATTGTTTCTATTTCCATTTTCAGGCCCTGAACTTTTTCTTTTTTACTCCTTTCCTTCACCTTTTTCTTTAAGGGATTTATTCGTTTTCTCTTTAAAGGTCCTTATCATCTTCATTAGACTAAGTTTAAGGTTGTTTTTCTGGTGTTTCACCTATGTTAGGGCTTGCTGTAGTAGGATAGCTGGGTTCTGATAGAGCCATATTGCCCTGGTTCTTGTCAATTGTGTTCTCATGCTGGTCTTTCGCCATCTGGTTGTCAGTGGTGTTGGCTGGGTGTTCTTGGTGCCCACTGGACTCCTCAGAAAGACAGTAGAGCTCTGGGCCAGAGGCTGGAAGTTCCTGGGGACTGGGAACAATCCTCAAAAAAGCAGGTAGGATTAGGGGCTGGAGGCTGGAACTGGGTTTCTCTGGGGCCTGGGAAGCTCCCTTCAGAAGGCAGGTAGAGCTGTGGGCCAGAGCCTGGAACTCAGGGATGGCCCACAGCTCTTTTCTGGGGGTTGTGTCCCAGCTGGACCCACAGGCAGACGATTGGGGTGGGGATGGGGCCTGACCTGGATGATCCTAAGGCCCTGTAGGTAGGGCCATGAGCCAGAGGCTGGATGTTCTTGCATGAATGAATTCTTTACTGTCAGACTATGGCCTGTTCTCTGATTCATAGATAGCCATTATTTTTCATCTCCTCACATTCCAGAAGTAAGGTATCTCTTGGGATGTATTTTAAAAGGTCACTAATTCCAGCCCTGTGTGTGTTAGCCTCACAGCCTATAACTTGCTATGGTCTCAATTTCCCATCAAAAGTCATGTTGAAAGTTAACTGTCACTGTAAAGTGTTAATAGATACAGCCTTTAAGAAATGATTGGGCCATGAGGTTCTGCCCTCATGAATACATTCATATACTTCTGGGTACATTTGTCATTATAGGAGTTAATGCATTATGAAAGTGAGATCTCTATCGCTTATTTGCTCTCTCTTACTACATGATAGCCATGTCAAGATACAGTACAAAGGCTTACAGTGTATGCTAAGCAGATTCCAGAACAGTCCTCATGAACTTCAAGAACTATAATTTAAATAAATCTCTTTTCTTTATCATTTATGTTATTTAACTGTATAATGGACAGAAGCAAAAGACCTAGAAAATACTCTAAAACATTTCTATACATTTCTTGACTGGCAAGGCCATCATGTTGGAAGTTAGGATAAAGTATGAATTCTTCAAGTTACAAATATTCAGGCCATAACTTTCACTCTGTTGAAGTTCATTTTTTTGTTATTTTCCTCAAACTACATCATCTTCAAGCCCAGAAAGTACTAGTAATTTTTCCTATGTTCCAGCTCTACTGACCTTTCATTTATTTTAGATTACTTATTGGATACACCACATTTGGTACAAATATTCCATTCATCCCATTGAAACTTGGTTTGTTTGAAGTGTAGTATCTTTAGTTATATTCGAAGTTACTGTTACTTCTCCCATGAATTGGTATAAGTGTGTTAAATTATTGATTCTTTGTACTTGTTTATATACTCTTTTATGTATAATGTAGTGTCTTCTACATTGCACATGGTTAGAAAATGGTTGGATTTCAGCCCACTGGAATTATAACAATGCAGCATCTTTACACAAGAAGAGCAGTAGACTAGCTAAATTCATGGAAAGCATAGTTCAGTCAGCCATCCATTGTATTTGAGTCCTTTTACAAGATAAATGAGCACACCCAGGAACAGACTGAGAAACATTGCCTGTCATTCACAAAGGTGAATTTTTATTCTTCCCAAATATGAACAGCTAAACTAAAGCTAATTTCAGTGTTTCATTAAGTATTGTTCAAAGTCTACTTCACTGCTTGTTATAAACCATGAAAAGACTACTTTGTCCAGAGTCAAGAAGGTATGGAGTATTTTAGAAAGGCAACTTTTCAACTTTTCAACTTCACAAATAGCTATTCATAGCTGGGTACTCACTCTCTGGGGCTTGCATATTGATTTTACATAAAGTTTACCATTTTGAAAAGATTTTGAAGTTTTTGAACTCTCTGTTTTGCTCTTTTCTCTCTCTCTCTCTCTCTCTCTCTCTCTCTCTCTCTCTCTCTCTCTGTGTGTGTGTGTGTGTGTGTATGTGAATGAAAGCTCAGGTGACTATGGAGGCCAGAAGAGAGTGCTAGGTCCCCTGGAGTTGGAGATACCAACAGTTGTGAGTCATTCAGCATGGGCACTGGGAATCAAACAAGCTCTGAGCTACTGACCCATCTCTCCAGTACGTGATTACATATTTTATATGGCTCTTTCCTTTCAAAAATTTGTTTCTGAAAAAAAGATTTTTTTGTTCTTATATAACAATATGTTTTTTTCTTATATAGAAACAATTGCTATAAATTTCCATTCTATCTTGAAACCATACTATTATGCCTGTCATTCCTACTTCATTTTCAAGAATAATTGCTTAAAGTATGGGTTATTATGTAAATGTCTCACTGCATATTAAATAGTTAAAAATGTCCAGCAGTGAAAAAATAAACCAGAGCATTGCATGACTTAATATTTAATGTATCAGATAGCTAATAGTACACTGAAAGTGAGAATGAAGAAGCCCTTTCTCCAGCAGCTCACATTATGTCATATCATATCATATCATATCATATCATATCATATCATATCATATCAATCTACCTACCTACACACACACACACACACACACACACACACACACACACACACATATATATATATCCTACCTATTGTGATATACTGGTATCTCAGGCAAGTTTGAGAAGTATGTTAAATTGGAATTAATGGATATTTAAAAGTGGAGCCAATTAAATAAGAAGAATCCATGGTTGTGATTATGCTATGAATCTTATAGGAAGTGTGCCTTGCTTTAAATAAAGCTGATCTGTCACTGAAGTGTTAGTTTATTTAAATCATTTCTAGTAAGGATTCTAACAGAATGTTAACAGCCAGAGACATGAGAAATAACACTGCCCTAAGTGTGTGCTGTGAATTTTTACACTTCCTATTAAGTATTGGATCAATGAGTAGAATATTCTAAAACATGTTTATTTGATTTAATATGAGAAAAATCACAAAACAACTGTAGTCCATATTATTGCTGGAAAACCATGTGTCCATCTAGGGAGAGAGTGAAAAATGGAGGAACAGAAAGACTTGAATGTAAGTTATTATCCTTTAAAAGACAACCGAATTTATGAAAATAGCTTGATCCCCTAGAGACCTTATAAATTAAATATATGCATGTATGCATATATTGAGAGAGAAGGAGAAAGAGAGAGAGAATTGGCTTACAAACACTGTTGGCCTACGTGATAAACCAAAAAAGAAATAGAAATAAAGTATGCTTCTATTTCTCCATTGACTTTCATAGTCCCTTTTGTTTTACTTGATTTTTTATTGATATGTATTTATTTTCTCAGTAATTGGTTATATAACTACATTTTCATTCCAATATAGCGTATACTTTGTAATATTTAACTATGTATACCCTCCTCTTTCTTCAAGATTCCCCCTTGCATTAGTACATTATGTTTCTCCAAATAGGTATAATTATTTTATCTATCTATCTATCTATCTATCTATCTATCTATCTATCTATCTATCTATCTATCTATCTATATTTAGATATGCCACTTCTGTGCATGCATGTGTACCTATGCACATACGTGTATAATCCAGGACAAATATACAACAAATAATGTGTTATTTATCTTTATAAGATTGGCTTAATTTAGCTTAATAAGATAAACCAGTTCTATCCATTTTCCTGCAAAGGCATTTTTCCATTAATCTTTATAGCTAAATAAAACTCTATTGTATATAAGCCTTATATTTCATTTATCCACAAATTTGTTAATAGGCATTTAGGTTGGTCTTATAATTTGGCTTTTCTGGCTAGTTTTATGTCAACCTGATACAAGCTAAAGTCATCTAAGAGGAGGGAACCTCAACTGTCAGAGTGCCTCTGTAAGATTAAGCTGTAGGCAGAGAAGACTGATGGAGGAGTGACCTGCCCATGGTGGGTGATACCATCCCTGGGCTGGTGGTCCTGGGTTCTATAATAAAGCAGGCTGAGCAAGCCATGTGTAGCAAGTCAGTAAGCAGTATCCTCCATGGCCTCTGTATCAGCTCCTGCCTCTAGGCTCCTGTCTGGTTTTAGTTTTTGCTTCCTTCAATAGACTGCGATTCAGTATGTAAGTCAAATAAACCTTTCACTTCCCAAGTTACCTTTGGTCATTGTGTTTTATCACAACAATCGAAACTTCAAAAGACTGGCTATTGTGAATAGTGCATTAATAGACATAGATATGCAAGGAACAGTATAGATTTCTTGCTTAGATATCATTGAGTGTATTCTCAGGACTGGTACGGCTAGATCCTTATAGTTTTATTTTCTGGATATTTTTTGAAGCTTCATATTGATTTCTACAGTGGCTAGGCTACTTTACATTCCCAACAGCAGCAAATGAACGGGGTTCCTTTTCCCTGCTTCCATGCCACTATTTGTTGTTGTTTTTTTTTAACAATGATAGGATGGAATATCATTGTAGTTTGGATTTTCATTTCCCTGTGTCTAAGCATGTTGAACATTTTGTCATGTGTATTGATTTTCATTTCCCTGTGTCTAAGCATGTTGAACATTTTGTCATGTGTATGGATTTTCATTTCCCTGTGTCTAAGCATGTTGAACATTTTGTCATGTGTATTGATTTTCATTTCCCTGTGTCTAAGCATGTTGAACATTTTGTCATGTGTATGGATTTTCATTTCCCTGTGTCTAAGCATGTTGAACATTTTGTCATGTGTATGGATTTTCATTTCCCTGTGTCTAAGCATGTTGAACATTTTGTCATGTGTATGGATTTTCATTTCCCTGTGTCTAAGCATGTTGAACATTTTGTCATGTGTATGGATTTTCATTTCCCTGTGTCTAAGCATGTTGAACATTTTGTCATGTGTATTGATTTTCATTTCCCTGTGTCTAAGCATGTTGAACATTTTGTCATGTGTATTGATTTTCATTTCCCTGTGTCTAAGCATGTTGAACATTTTGTCATGTGTATGGATTTTCATTTCCCTGTGTCTAAGCATGTTGAACATTTTGTCATGTGTATTGATTTTCATTTCCCTGTGTCTAAGCATGTTGAACATTTTGTCATGTGTATGGATTTTCATTTCCCTGTGTCTAAGCATGTTGAACATTTTGTCATGTGTATTGATTTTCATTTCCCTGTGTCTAAGCATGTTGAACATTTTGTCATGTGTATTGGCCATTTGCATGTTATCCTCTGAGTGCTGTCATCTTATTTCATTTTTCCTTTGGTTGGATTGTTTGCTAGTGTTTTCAGTTCTTCATGTGTGCTAGATGTAAATCATCTGTCAGAAGCATAGCTGGAAAAAAAAAGAAAATCCAAAAGAATTTGTGGACAAAAAAAAAAAAGAAAAAGAAAAGAAAAAGGAAAAGGAAGTATAGCTGGTAATATTTTCTCTTATGCTATAGGCTGTCTTTTAACTTGATTAACTGCTTCTTTGCTGGGCAGAAGCTTTTTAATCTTATGAAGTCAATTTTTGGGGTTCTTTTCTGAGATAATTGAGTAATTTTTAGAAAGTCCTTCTTGATGGGGCCACTTTCTGTGGTTTGGGAGAAACAAGCCAAAGGGGATCAGGGAAGACAGGAAACAGTAGAAGGTAGGTGAACAAATTAGAAGAAAGTTAAGTAATTCAGATTACTAAGAGGACAATAAAACCAATTAATTTATATGTTATTTTTGTATGATAAGAACACCTGAGCTGAGAGCTACCCACTTAGCAAATTAGTTGTATTATGTATTTATTTTACATATGCATAAAATATGACAGAAGAGAGCAGTAGGTCTTTTTTTTTTTTAACAGATGGTCATGAGCCACCATGTGGGTACTGGGAATTGAACTCAGGTCCTCTGGAAGAACAGCCACTGTTCTTGATTGCTGAGCCATCTCTCCAGCTATATGTTATTTTTATATGCTAAACTTTTATATGTTGATTTTGGTATGTTAAGCTAAGAATTAATGTAAAAACAAAGAGTAACAAATAGGCAAGGAGGAAAAAAATAAGAATAGAATGTTCTTACCTATGTCTATATATTGAAATGCTTACCTGTTGTAGAAGTTCATATTTTTTTGTCATTGAGTATTTTATTTTTTGTTTATATATTTTTTAAAATTTTTATTAATTACAGTTTATTCACTTTCCATCTCCCCTGTAGCTTCCTCCCTCCTCCCCTCCCAACTCTACCCTCCCTCCCTCCCTTCTCTTTCTCCACTCATATCCCTCCCCAAATCCACTGATGGGGGAGGTCCTCCTCCTCTTCCATCTGATCTTAGTCTATCAGGTCTCATCAGGAGTGGCTGCATTGTTTTCCTCTGTGGTTTGGTTAAGATTGCTCCTCCATCAGGGGGAGGTGATCAAAGAGCAGGCCAATCAGTTCATATCAGAGACAGTCCCTGTTCCCTTTACTATGGAGCCCACTTGGATACTGAACTGCCATGGGCTACATCTGTGCAGGGGTTCTAGGTTATCTCCATCAATGGTCCTTGGTTGGAGTATCAGTGTCAGAAAAGACCCCTGTGCTCAGATTTTTGGTTCTGTTGTTCTACTTGTAGAGCTCCTGTCCTCTCCAGGTCTTACTATTTCCCACTTCTTTCATAAGATTTCCTGCACTCTGCCCAAAGTTTGGCCATAAGTCTCAACATCTGCTTTGATAGTCTGCAGGGCAGAGCCTTTCAGAGGCCCTCTGTGGCAGGTTCCTGTCCTGGTCCCTGCTTTCTCCTTCTTCTGATGTCTATCTTCTTTGCCTTTCTTAATGGCAATTGAGCATTTTAGCCAGAGTCCTCCTCTTGATTAGTTTCTTTAGGTGTACAGATTTTAGTAGGTTTATCCTATATTATATGTCTAATATCCATTTATCAGTGAATATATACCCTGTGTGTCTGTGTCTTTCTGATTCTGGGATACCTCATTCAGGATGATCTTTTCCAGTTCCTACCATTTACCTGCAAATTTCATGATTTCCTTGTTTTTTATTGCTGAGTAACATTCCATTGTGTAGATGTACCACAATTTCTGTATCCATTCCTCAGCTGAGGGGCATCTGGGTTGTTTCCAGCTTCTGGCTATTACGAATAAAGCTGTTATGAACATGGTTTAGCAAATGTCCTTTTCTAATTCCATCCACTTGCCTGCAAATTTCATGATTTCCTTGTTATTAATAGCTGAGTAGCATTCCATTGTGTAAATGTACCACAATTTCTTTATCCATCCTTTGGTTGAGGAACATCTATGTTGTTTCCAGATTCTGGCTATTACAAATAAAGCTGCTATGAACATAGCAGAGCAAGTGTCCTTGTTGTATGGTAAAACATATTTTGGGAATATATGCCCAGGAATGGTATGGCTGGATCTTGAGGTAAGCTATTCTAAATTTTCTGAGATAGCAACAGATTGATGTATGGAGTGCTTGTACAAGTTTGCAGTCACCAGCAATGGAGGAGTGTTCTCCTTTCTCCACATCCTCTCCAGCATGTGTTGTCAGTCGTATTTTTGGTCTTAGCTTTTCTGATGTTTGTAAATTGGAATCTCATAGTTGTTTTGATTTGCATTTCCCTAATGACTAAGCATATTGAGCATTTTTTAAGTGCTCCCCAGCCATTCAATATTTCTTTGTTGAGAATTCTGTTTAACTCTGTATCCTATTTTTATTTGGATTATTTGGTTTGTTGGTGTTTAATTTCTTGAATTATTTATATATTCTGTATATTTGCCCTCCGTCAGATGTAGGGTTGGTGAAGATCTTTTCCAAGTCTGTAGGTTGCCATTTTGTTTTATTGACATGTCCTTTTCCTTACAGAATTTTTTCAGTTTTAAGAGGTCCCATTTATAAATTTTTGATCTTAGAGCCTGAGCTCTTAGTGTTCAGGAAGTTGTCTCCTGTGCCAATGAGTTCAAGTCTCTTCCTTACTTTTTCTTCTAATAGATTTAATGTTTCCGGTTATGTTGAGGTCTTTGATCCACTTGGATTTGAGTTTTTGCAAGATGATAGATATGTGTCTATATTCATTTTTCTATATGTAGACATCCAGTTAGACGATTTACTAAAGACGCTTTCTTTTTTTCCATTGTATGGTTTTGGCTTTTTTTTTTTTCCTCAAAAATCAAGTGTCCGTAGCTATATGGGCTTATTTCAGGGTCTTTAATTCGATTCCATTGATCAACTAGTCTGTTTCTATACCAATACCATGCAGTTTTATTGCTCTCTAGTACAGCTTAAAATCAGGGATAGTGATACCTCCAGAAGATCTTTTATTGTATAGGGTTGTTTTAGTTATTCCGGGTTTTTCCTTTCTTTTAATAAATTTTCATTTTTTACATTAATTACAGTTTATTTGCTTTGTATCCTAGCTTTAGCCCCCTCCCTCATTCCTGCCCAATCCCACCCTCCCTCCCTTTTCTTCACCTATGCTCCTCCCCCAGTCCACTGATAGCGGAAGTCCTCCTCCCCTTCCATCTGATCCTAGCTTATCTCTTTAGGATTGGCTACAATGTCCTCCTCTGTGGCCTATCAAGGCTGCTCTTTCCTCATGGGTGGGGAAGTCAAAGAGCCAGCCACTGAGTTCATGTCAGAGACAGTCCCTGTTACCCTTATTAGGGAATCCACTTGAATACTGAACTGCCATGACTCCATACAAGCAGGGGTAGGTTTTTCCTTTTCTACATGAAGCTGAGAATGGTTCTTTCAAGGTCTATAAAGAATTGTTTTGGTATTTTGGTTAGAATTGCATTGCTGTATATTGATTTTGGTAAGATAGCTATTTTTACTGTTAATCCTACTGATCCATGAGTATTGGCGATCTTTCCATCTTCTGATATTTTCTTTAGTTTCTTTCCTCAGAGACTTCAAGTTCTTGTCATACAGGTCTTTGACTTTCTTGGTTAGAGTTACTCCAAGGTACTTATATATTATATGTTATTTGTGGCTATTGTGAAGGGTGTTTCCCTAATTCCTTTCCCAGCTCATTTGTCCTTTGTATATAGGAGGCCTACTGATGTTTTTGAGTTAACTTTGTATCCAGCCACTTTGTTGAAGGTCTTTTTCAGCTTAGGAGTTTACTGGTAGAAATTTTTGGCTTACTTAGGTATACTATCATATCTGCAAATAGTGATACTTTGACTTCTTCCCTTTCTCTTGATCTACTTTAGTTGTCTTATTGCTATGGCTAGGACTTCAAGTACTATATTGAAGAGATATGTAGAGTGGGCAGCCTTGTTTTGTCCCTGAATTCAGTAGAATCTCCATTTAATTTGATGTTGGAGATAAACTTGCTGTATATTGCCTTTATTATGTTTAGGTACGTGTAGAATCTCCATTTAATTTGATGTTGGAGATAAACTTGCTATATATTGCCTTTATTATGTTTAGGTACGTGCGTTGTATCCCTGAACTATCCAACACTTTTTTCATGAAGGGATTTTGTCAAATGTTTTTTCGGCATATAATGAGATGCTCATTTTTTTTTTTTCAGTTTGTTTATATGGTAGATTACACTGATGGATTTTTGTATATTGAACCATTCCTACATGCCAGGGATGAAGCTTACTTCATGATCATTGTGAACGATATTTTTGATGTGTTCTTAGATTCAGTTTGCAAGTATTTATTGAGTAGTTTTGCATCAATGTTCATAAGGGAAATTGATATGAAGTTCTTTTTTTGTTGTTTATTTGTGTGGTTTAAGTATCAGGGTGACTATGGCCTAACAGAATAAGTTTGATGTTTCTTCTGTTTCTATTTTGTGGAATAGCTTGAGTAGTATTGGTATTGACTCTTCTTTGAAAGTTTGGTAGAATTCTGTGCCGAAACCATCTGGCTCTGGGGCTTTTTCTGGATGACAGACTGTTAATGACTGCTTCTTTTTCCTTACGGTCTATGGAACTATTTAATTTGTTTACCTAATCTTGATTTAACTTTGGTAAGTGGAATCTACCACGATAATTGTCCATTTCATTCATATTATCCAATTTTGTGGAGTACAGCCTTTTGAATTAAGACCTACTGATTCTTTGTTTCTGTTGCTCTATCCTCCTTTTCATTTATGATTTTGTTAATTTTGGTTCTCCACTCTATCTTTAAGTTAGTTTGGCTACGGGTTTATCTAGTTTGTTGATTTTTCTCAAAAAATAGCTTTTGGTTTTGTTGATTATTTGCATCGTTCTCTTTGATTCTAACTTTTTTATTTAAGCCCCAAGTTTCATTATTTCCTGCTGTTTACTCTTGGGTGTGTTTGCTTCCTTTTTTTTTTTTTTTTTCTAGAGAATTCAGGTGAGCTGTTAAGTTGCTAATATGTGCTCTCTCCAATTTCTTGACGATGGCACTTAGTGCTATTAACTTTCCTCTTAGCACTGCTTTCACTGTGTCTCACAAGTTTGGGTATGTTATACCTTCATTTTCAGTGAAGTTTAGGAAATCTTTAATTTTTTTCCTTTATTTCATCCCTAGTGGTCGTTGAGTAAGAAGATGCTCAGTTTTTTTTTTTTTTTTTTTCATTTCTACTGTTGAAATCCAGTTTTAATTCATGGTCATCTAATAAGATACAATAGGTTAATTCAAGTTTCTCGTATTGGTTGAGGTTTGCTTTGTGATGGACTCTATGGCTGATTTTGGAGAATGTTCCATGAGGTGCTGAAGAGAAAGTGTATTCTTACATGCTTGGGTGAAATGCTCTGTAGATATCAATTAGGTCCATTTGGTTCATAACCTCTCTTAATTTTATTATTTCTCTATAAGTTTCTGTCTCAATGATCTGTGCATTGGTGAGGGAGGGGTGTTGATGTCTCCCTCTATTTATGTGTGGGGATTGATGTGTGTTTTAAGCTTTCATAATGTTTCTTTTACAAATGTGGATGCCCTTGTATTGGGGACATAGATGTTTATAATTTTCTTTTATGATTTTGTTGAAATATTTTCAGGTCCTTGGAGCTGGGATTCTTCTTTTTCTTCTATTCCTATTACTCTTAGGTTTCAACTTTTTATCACATCCTTGATTTATTGGATGTTTTATGTTAGGAAGTTTTTAGATTGAATATTTTCTTTGATAAATATGTCAGTTTCTTCAATTGCATTTTCTGCCCCCAAGATCTTCTCCTCCATTTCTTGTATTCTGTTGGTGATGCTTAACTCTGTAGCACCTAATATTTTCCTAAGTTTTCCATTTCCAGGATTTTCTCTGCTTGTTTTTTTTTTTTAATTGAATATATTTAGATTTTCAGGTCTTGAACCCTTTTATTCATTTCCTTCACATATTTGATTGTATTTTTCTGTATGTCCTTGAATGCCTCTACTGGTTTGACTGTGTATTCTTGTATTTCTTTGAGGTATTTATTTGTTTCCTCTTTAAAGGCATCTATTTAGTTGTATTTCTCTGTATTTCTTTGAGTAATTTATTTGTTTCTGTTTAAAGTCCTCTAGCAGCTTCATAAGCATAGATTTAAGGTCATTTTCCTGAGTTTCGGCTGCATTAGGATATTCAGTGGTTGTTGCGTTTACTGGTGAAGCCATATTGGCCTGGTTCTTACGCTGGCATTTAGCCATCTGTTTGCTGCTGGTGTTGGCTGTTTATTCCTGGAGCCAGCTGGATTTTCAGGCATCCAGGAGAAGCCCTGCCTGGGTTGTGTGCTGAGGGCTGGATTTTTGCCATACAGCCACAGCTTTTCTCTTCTGCTTGTATCCCAGGTGGACCTGTAGGAAGGGGGAGTAAGGTGTGGTGTTTATCTTGTGTGAACCCTAGGTCCAGTGGGTCTCCTCAGGGCAGATGATAGAGCTGTGAATTGTAGGTTGGATCTGAGTGTCTCTGGAATCTGAAAGGCACTGGTTGATCATGTGTCCCTTGGGTCTAGGAGTCATCCACAAGGGTCTGGGGCTGTGCCTCCCTAGCTCCTGGGATGCCTCTTGTTTGGGAAGCACAGACGGTGGCATTTTGGCGTCGACAGCCAGGCTACACGCTTGGTCTGCAGTCTCTGTTCCCCTGCTTCTCAGTTAACGGGCACTCTGTGTGCCACTATCTTGGAGTTCAAATAATATTTTAAAGGGGTTGTTGAATTCCATTCAAAATTATTTTACTAAAAAATTTTGCAATTGTTTTCCTTAGGGAGATTTCTTTGTTTGCTCTTATCTGGTGTTAATATCAGGATAACACTGGCCTCACAAACTGAATGTAGTACTATTTTTCCCTTTCTAATTTATCCATAAATGAAAGGCCTTCTTTTAAGGAACATTTGAACTCTTTAAAGGTCTTGTAGAATTCAACTCTGAATTCATTTGGATCCGGACCTGGCTTTTTGTTGCTGTTGTTGTTTTTACCCCAACAGAGTCTCACTCTATAGACCTGAGTGGCTTGGCCTCAGACTCACAGATACCTACCGGCCTCTGTCTCCCAGTTCCTGGGATTAACGTTACACATTGCAAGCATATGCATATCCTCTTACTATGGCCATTACTGTAGTTCATAGAGTTCACAGAGACTTTTGATAACTTTTTACCCTTTACCCAGAAGACTTCATATAATTAGGATACTATGAAAGCTAGGAACCAGGGAAGAAGTGTCATGGTCAATCCCAACTTAGCTTTGTGTCTTATTACCAAAGTGTGTTGTCCCTTCAGCAATAGGTCTTACCATCAAATTTTCTTCACTTCTAGCTAGTATATAGTATAATATATATGCCCACACATAATATATATGAAAATACAGTGGTAGTCAGTTAAAAAACAACCAACCTTTCAATCACATTAACTTTGGAAGAGTATAGTAACAAAATAGTACTATGTACACTAATATGTTAGTTACTGAAGACAGGAATAAAAAATAACATAAGCACAGTAAGATGAAGAATTCCTGTTGAACAACTAACTGAGTAAATAGTTAAACAAGAACATAAAGACGATAGATATGAGGAGGAGGAGGAGGAGGAAGAGAAGGAGGCGAAAGAAGAAGAAAAGAGAGCTGGCAACTCCTACATGAAAGTAGAGATTGTGGGGCTGGAGAGATTGCTCAATGGTTAAAAGCACTGGATGCTTTCTAGAGGAACTGGGTTCAATTTCCACCACCCACGTGGTGGAGGCTCACAACTGTCTGCAACTCCAGTTCTAAGGGAGCTGGTACCTTCACACAGACATACAGACAGACAAAACACCAATGCACATAAAATAAAAGTAAATAATTTTAAAAAGCTAACTTGCCAAGCTCAGTCTATTGTTTGGCTGCGGGTCTCTGCATTTGTTTATATCAGCTGCTGGATGGAGCTTCTTAGAAGACAATTATGCTAGTCGCTTGGCCTGTCTGCAAGCGTAGCAGACTATCACTAATAGTGTCAGGGTTGGCTCTCTCCCATGGCGTGGGTCTCAGGTTGGGCCAGTTGCTGGTTTGCCATTTCCTCAATTTCTGCTCCTTCTTTATTTCTACACTCCCTGTAGGCAAAATAAATTTTGGGTTAAAGGTTTTATGGGTGCATTTGTGTTCTTCTCCCTCCACTGAAAGTCTCACCTGGCTACAGTAGGTGGTGAGTTCAGGCTCCATTTCCCCTGCTGTGCCAGAGTGTTTTGATACTGTCTGGGAACTTCTCCCCTGAGAAGGAGAGAGTGATATTGGGGGAAGGGGCCTCAGGGTATGACTGGGAGGAGAGAAGGGAGGGAGCTGGGATCAGGCTGAAAATTGGTTAAATAAATAAATAAATGAAAAAAGCTAACTTAAAAAGTAGCGATTGAGTACAAAGAGGAGAAAGAAAGCTCTCTGCCAACCTGTAGCAATCACAGCAACAAAAAGGAAAACCTACAACCCAAAGTCAAAGCCAGGGAAACCTTTTTTTGCTGTTTTTGTTTGTTTGTTTGTTTATATCTCAATGGAGACCCAGAGAAACAATTTCTTAGGGAAGAGAGATGCAAAGTACATTTGGAAACATACAAAGAAGATCAAAGTAGGAATAAATTCTAATGTATTGTTAAGTTGCTTTCAAAATAATATTAGCATATGGAATAAATCTCTCATTTTCTCTTGAAAGGAATTAACTTTCATGAACGTGTGGATTCAGATTCTGTATATGTGGAAGGGGTCTTAGCGCGTGGAGAGCCAAGACTCTGAGGTCTTTCTTAAAGTAGGATATTTCAGTGTTCCATTGCTACAGATGTGTGTGTGTGTGTTAGGAAATACCATCTTGTAATAATTTTAAAGTAAAACCTAAATATATTTTAGCAAAATGATAAGGTATTGTCAGAACAATTTGTCATTTTCATTTGTACCCTAGGACACTTCAGAGGGTTCTTTTCAAAGTGGCCTAAGTTTTATGGTGAAAGTGAGATAGTTTACATTCAGTGTGATTATTTTTTTATTTTGACTATATGATATATTTCTTATGTTCTAAATAAAATATTTAATTATTAAGATCTTTGTCAACATTATGTATTTGAGAAAGAAGTGGAAGGGCAAGAATCAGAGTGAAGAACTACCTACCCAAAGCAGGGTGGAGCTCATCATTTGTGGTCATGGGCAATGTTCAGGTCCGGATGCTGAGAGTGAATTGGACTACCTGTCCTTGGCAGTCTGTTCATATCTACTTAGGTGTGGAAGCTAACAACAGGCACACGTAATAATTTTCAGAGGAGCATGGATGACTGAAAGGTAGCAAGGCTAATCTTAAAGCTTTCTCTACCATTGTTGACAATTGGTAAGACTACATCACTTGAGTACCCTAAACGCTGTGCAGACGGCTATGCCACAGAACAGCGTCTCTCTCCTAGCAACTGTTTATTGTTTATATAACTTCATGCAGAAGCTATATGCATCTTACCTTCCCTGAGCCTTGAGAATCCTATGTCATTTATATCTCATGAGATTTGTGTGTCACTTTCTTTCCTCAAAGAAAAGTACACCGTGTCAGAAACAAATACACTGTAGAAGATACTGCTGACAGAAAAGCAGCAGAGAAATTAGAAAACAAATATAAGTAATGTCTCCATACTCCATCATTACCAACCACCTATTTTTATGCTCGCAAATTCTACCATTTGCCAACACCTGAACTTGCAAGATCTAGAATTGTGCATAGCACTATTTTACATCCATTCAAGTGCTGTGCACAGCCTTTAGTATAATTTAGTATCTATTCATACAATCAAATATTCACTTTTAATTGTATAATATTGCATTGGTTTCAACTTTGTAGAATTAAGCTTCTTCTTTTTTTTTTTTTTTTCAATGCGGTTTATTCAGGAACCTTGAACAATCATCTGACCCTGGGGAAAGCCAGCCCACAGCTTAAATAGCCTCTGGGTAGCCAACCCCAGCATGCCACGTGGGCAATGCAGATAGGTCCACATACATGGAAGCAAGCCAGATCCTCAGCCTTAGCCAAATGTGGAGTTGTTCGTGACAGAGAGCACTCACCATCGGGAAGGTGGAAGGCGGAATCCAGCTCCATCTTTAAGGCATAGCATTCCGCAGCTCTCTACAGTTCCCCCTTTTTGTTTTAGATGCATCAGGCAAGAGTAGAGGTCTGATCTCTGATATTAGAAATAAATTGGGACTTTGTACCGATGTTCATTTAGGTGTCATCCACCCAAAGAGCATCAGACCCGTCCGATACCTTTTTCTCAGAGGCGGGACCTGGGGCATCAACCAGCATGCAACCAGACTTGCTCTTCTCTGGGTCCAAAGCGGCTGACCCTGAGTGCAGTGCTTAGCCTCGCATCCTGAGCGTAACATTTTAGCTTTTTATGGTAGCCAGCCATGCTTGGGGAGACTGTCCCGCTTCAAGGCCTGAATGATCATGGCTGCATTATGCTGTTGTGAGACTCTAATCTTGCATATACACCACAGGCAAACCAAGGAGACCAACACCAGAAGGCCTGCTAACGCTCCCATGCCCACCCATTCCTTCAGATGATTCATGGCTGCAGCAATCCATGATGATAATCCTGTGGCTAGTCCTGCGTCCACTCTGGTAGAATTTACCGTGATAATGGCCACTCTCAACTGCTCCATCGTAGTATCGAATTCTCCAGTCCAATTACCTAAAATATAGCTCGACAATTGTTTAGACAGATTTGCAGCACAGGAAAAATAGAATTAAGCTTCTTACAGACAAGTGGCTTACCTTTTTATTTAGTTTGTGGTGAGAATTACATCTATATTATCACTCAAAATTTTTGTTAAATGGAAAAATGGATTAATGATGCAATTAATGAAGGAATATAAAAGTGTATTTTGATGTGCCAAATTTGGCAGTCTTTTCTGGTCTAGATGTAGATAAAATAGTATTTTAGACCTTTCATCCAAGCAAGGTGTTATACTACCTATTTGTGAACCATATACATTATTCTATGCATACTATATATTATAGTTTGGATATGTAATAAATAAATGTCATACATTAGTTATACTCTGTATATTCTACCACATAATTATATGTATATAAAAATATAGTAAAAACACTTGTATCTCTTTTCCCCCTTAATTCCATTATCAAAATGATCCAACATCCATGCATTCTACCTCCACCATAGGTTTGGAATCTGCCTCTTTCAGTCTAGTGAAAATTATCTCATTAATCCTGATTCTAATTGCTTGTCCCTGAATTGCTTAAATTCAGGACCCTTTTGGTCCTGAGTCAATCACTTTATTTAAGTCACCTTTTGTGAATTTTCCACATTAAGCTTTCAAAAATTTAAGAAGCCATTCCTTTAATATTCACAGTGAGTTTCTATACTTGCATAACAATGTTGAAATTATTTCACACAGAAAACAAGAGGCCTGCTATTTTAAAAATCTCTCTTCTCCCCAAGTCCACTTGGGGAGTGGCATGCATGCAGAAAGGGGAGGGAGAGTGGGATCGGGAGGGGAGGAGGGAGGGGCTTATGGGGGGGATACAAAATGAATAAAGCGTAATTAGTAAAAAAATATTAAAAAAAGTAAAACAAAATTTGAACCCCCCCCAAAAAAAATCTCTCTTCTATTGTCTCCCACCTCTGAATATAGTTTTTAAGGCAATGTAAGCTTTTCTCTTTCGCAACTACCATCAAGGATTCTATTGCTTCTATCTAAATTAAAAAATAAATAAATAAAATATGAGCTAGGTGTGGTGGCACACGCTTTTAATCCTGATGCATGGAAAGCAAAGTTAAGTAGATCTCTGAGCTTGAGAGCAGCCTAATCCATGTAGTGAGTTCTGGTTCAGTCAGGGCTACATAGTGAGACCCTGTCTCTAAAATATGATTTCTTACTTTTTGTCATATGTGTTAGATAATGTATGTGACTCAGATTTCTGGCAGACCTACAGATCTGTTAGCATCTAAAAGACAGAGCTGAGGGAATCCACATCTACTAAATCATTCTTCAACTAGTTAGCATTACCTTCCTATGTGATTTGCGTATTGTGGTGTTTGTAGAATTTCACTTAAGTGTTCTATAGGCTGAAGTAAGAAAGTTTGATATTACTGAGCCGACTTGACACCCCCACCCCAGGCTTTTGATTTTCTTTTTTCTTACTACATAAGGAAAACCAGGTCACAAACGTCTTCTGGAGAATTTCCGACTCATTCATTTGAACCCTGGTGATTCAGGAAGAACATGAAGGACTTGAACATGAAGGAAGAACATGAAGCAAAAACATGGACTCATGTTTTACTGATCAGGACTGAAGAAGGTTCTGCAGTAGAGAATAGATTGAACTGTGCAGGACCTGGTGATGAGCTTCAGAGAGCTGAGCACCTGGAATAAGGCAGAACTTGAAATTCTGTACGTTTCCCTTAGATAAGAATGTATAAATTTATAAGGATATAAAAATGTCAGATTATTCAAAACGTATAAAAGCTAATATATGACGGAGAAAAGTAAAACATAAATGTTAAGAAGAATTTGTTTCCTTTTAAAAACAAATTTTATGTGAAAGAAGATAGCACAGTGTTCCACATTATAAAACTCTTGAATTCTAATTTATTTCAAGCAACAACTTGTTATTTCTCTTATCTCATTTTACCCAGAGTTGGTTTATATAAAGAAGGCGTTTTCTCTCCTGAAGCTTACGTCATCATTTCTCTGTATCCCAGAAGGACATGCATATAAAAATATCCTCAACAAAAAGGCACAGATCTCCAGGCACTTGTATAAAATGAAGTAATTTTTATTTTAAAAATGCATAATATCCTGCATTCTTATTTTTCATTTCTATGTTACTTAAAGGGCTATTACAGAGCTCTCTATAAACAATTGTTATACTATATTACAGTGGGATTAACAACAAAAAGTCTGCAGTTTTTCAGAAGAGATGTAATTAAAAACATAGCCTTGATCTTTAGCTGTTCATATCCACGGCTGTACCATCCTTGGATGTAGAGGTTTGATTCACTTGTGCAAGTTACTTCAGTAGATGGGTGGGCTTTGGGAACCTTTCGAAACAGTTCTGAGGAAGGTGAAGCTGAGGTCTTGCTTGGCCCCTAACAAGATATGCAAACTCACCCATACACTTGTAATGAGTAAGACATGCATTTTCTCCCAACCTGAGTCTATATTTAAGCCTTTACATTGTAGAACTGAGGACAAGAGGCAAGTTAATACGGTAGAAAGAGCTTATTATAGCTAACAAAGGAGTACAAAGAAACACAACACGAGATACACTAACAGCATATTGTTAGGAGAATGAACTTACTCATTAGAGATTGGAAATTGCTTACTAAATTAGAGTCACACGATTTTAGAAAATCATACTATACTTTGAAAAGTTTAATAGAATACAACCGGGAAGGTAATAGTGACAACAACAACAACAAAGATTGTTTATAAGAAACAAGAGAAAAATGAGTTAAATAGGACATATGACTCCTTTTACACAAATTCAATGATTCCTATGCAAAATATTGTCTTATAATAAATAATACAAGTTTAATTGAATTTTTAGAGACTGTGTCACTGAGTTTTATCATTTCAAAAGGAGGAAACTGAGGCCATAGCCAGTGAGATGCTCAGCAGCCTGAGGAACTTGCTGTGTAAGTCTGATAACCTGAGTTCAACCCTCAGGATCTGTAAAGGTGGATGGAGAGAGTTAAGTCCATAAGTCTGTCCTCTGACCATCATGTGTACATGTTAAAGCAGATGCTAAGACTCATAGCCAAACTTTGGGCAGAGTATAGGGAATCTCATGAAAGAAGGAGGAAATAGAAAGACCTGGAGGGGACTGTAGCTCCACAAGAAGAGAAACAGAACCAAAAAATCTGGGCACAGGGTCTTTTATGAGATTGATACTCCAACCAATGACCAATCATGGAGATAACCTAGAACCCCTGAACAGAGGTAGCCCATGGCAGCTCAGTCTCCAAGTAGGTGCCCTAATAAAGGGAATAGGGACTGTCTCTGACATGAACTCGTGGCTGGCTCTTTGATCAGCTCCCCCTGAGGAGGCAGGCAGCCTTACCAGGTCACAGAGGAAGACAATGCAGCCAGTCCTGATGAGAACTTATAGGCTAGGGTCAAATGGAAGGGGAGAAGGACCACCCCTATCAATGGACTGGGGAAGGGGCATGGGAGGAGAAGAGAGAGGGAGGGAGGGATTGGGAAGGGACTAGGGAGGGGGCTACAGCTTTGATACAAAGTGAATAAACTGTAATAAATAAAAATTCTAAAAAGCAATAAAACCATACACACAAACATGACAATAATAATAATAATAAATGAAAAAATTTATGTTCTGGAAATTCCAGGTTTATTTACACACATGGAGTTTATTAGCCCATTGGAGATCATAACCCATTTATAGTTATTCTGCTTATATTTAATCTTTTCTTTACAAATATTATTGAGATGACATTTTTTAATGTATGTCAAAAACTATATTTGAGAGCAGTTGCATTGTCTTCATGGCCTGTTTTTAGTCAATATACTGAATTATTTCGCTGATCCAGTAATTATTATAACAGATCTCACTACTAGACAATTTTGTGCAGTAAATATTTCTTTTTTTAATATTTAGCTGGCTGAGAGATCATTCTATAATAGAAAGATATAATATGAAATTGGCGCATACTGGCTTCCTTGACATTGTAACATATAATGCCAATAACAATTTCATTAGGAACTGAGCACTATATTTAGAATGCCTGGCTTCAAATAAAGGATTATGGAGATTTGAAATATAAGCAGTAAGTACCACAGCATCTGAATCTCTCACTCTCCATCAGTAGGAGCTGAAGACTTTCCAAATAGAGCTTAAGATGTTGTGGCTGTTTGGAGGCCAACCCAGTAAAAAGCTTTTCAGTGCTTAATGCAGCAAGCTTAAGAAGGTTAATGTGACATTTCTCATTAGTCACTGTTTTCCTAAGTGTTATGTAGCCCTACTCTAACTGCTGCCTTAGGCAGCCTAAGGAAAAGACAACTCATTAGGCTAAAACCTTGCTATTGAGGTCACCACATAAACACCTAATGATGCAGAAACACACTGGAGATTCATTCACTGCGCAAACTTAGATGAGTTCTGTAGAAATGTTCCATTGGTGGCAGGGGAATTGCATCAACAATGCTGTAAGGGGACTGTATGTGGATGCCAAAACCTTCCTTTATTCAGAGATGATCATAATTTCTAATTTTCTGAGTTAAAACAGAGGTCACAAAACATGTAAATGTCCCAGTCTTACAGAAAGAAGTCTGAACTATAAAGTCTTTTTGTTTAGGGACGTCTTTTATTTATTCCTGTCATGAGCATGAGGTAAGTACTCACTGAAGTTTCATTTCTGCTGCAGTAATGAATATCTTTCCAATGAATATGCATTGCAACTTGGAATCATTAGGAATAGTTATTCTAATTTTATTGTATTTATATTTAATGCACCCTTATTTAGCATACTCTACAAATATTAATGCAAATTACTTAAATCTCCATATTATATCTTTCTAAGTCCTTCTTCTCAGGATGTTTTGATCCTCATAATACATTCTTTTTTTTTTTTTGGTTCGAGTTCAGAAGCTAGTACAGTTTCTTCCTTATTCTATCTACTTCATATTTTTTTCATATCATCGGATGTATTGATGATCCTCCTGACAAACTGAGACAGCTGTTTTTCAGCTAACTAGCTGAGACTACCTTCAACACTGATTCAATATTTTATAAGTTGCTGCTTATGAGATAGTTTGAAAATATTCTGTAACTGTGTCTTTAAAGTCACATGAGTTTTGAAGTAGTTTTAGACACTAGCTGGGACATGTAAATAACAGGATCTCAGAGCTATCCGATTATATGTACCAATATTATTAGCAATGCATTGTTCCCTTTATACTTCTTCCATTTATATTATTGCTTACTTGTTCTTATTGTGTGTTAGTTTCTTCCCTAACAGTTTTGTATTTTGATGTAACAATGCTCTTAGGTTGATAATATCATAGTGCCCATTGGAGAGATGAGAGAATGGAAGCATAAATGTTTTAAATGTTTAAAGTTCTTTTCCTGAATTAGAAGTAGACACCAAAGCAAAGTTTCAGTTCTAGGTTTGGCTGCACTTATACTATGTCACAGAACAGCCCAGGGAACCAGTGAAGTAATGTCTTATGAATACAGCACCTATTTGGTTGCTTTTTCTTGCTGTGACCAATATCTGACAAGAAGCAATTTAATGGAGGAAGTACTATGGATCACACTTAGAGAGGCACTCCGTCATGATAATGAAGATGCAGTAGCAGTAAGGAAAACATAAAGACAAAGACATTCAAGAGGCAGGAATGATCAGGAGACAAGTCTGAGGCATAAAACTCAGGGCCAACTCCAGTGATCCATTTCCTCCAGCAATGTTTCAACTTCTATAGGTTATACAGTCTTTCAAAAACCGTATAACTAAGGATTCAAACACATGAGGGTATGAGGAACATTTCATATTTAAGCCACATCATTCTTTTCTCGGTGTCAATAGACTGATGGCTGTCTCATGATGTGAAACTCACTTGTTCCAACTTCCAATGTCTCCATCATCTTTAAAAGCTACAGTATCATACAAAAAATGACAGTGTAGATGATGTTTCTATGTAGAAAATAAAAAAGAGAAACAAGTCGATATACCCAATGTACATAGATGCAAAAATCTTCAAGAATAATTTTAGAATATAGACATATATCAAAATGATCATCTGCCGAAATCAAGTTGGCTTTGTTCTGGATATGTAGGATTAAAAAAAAGGCCATTAATGTAATAAATCATGTAAGTGGACTTAAATATAAAAATCACACATTCCTCTCAATAGATGTAGAAAAAGCCTTTGACAAAATACATGTCTTCATTCAAAAGTACTAAAGAAAGTGGAAGGAACATATATAAATGTAATAAAGGCTATAGATGATAAGCTCACAGTCAATACTACCCCAAATGAAGAAAATCTAATTTCCCTTCTCTATTTTCTGATTTTAATCGGATCGCAAAAATCACATGATCATTGCAATAGATTTAGAAAAAGCCTTTGTTGGAAAACAACATGCCTTCATTCCATAAATCCCTATTTTTTCAATACAGTGTTAGAAGCACTAGTTAGAGCAATAAGGCAAGAGAAGGGAATTAAAAAGAGATAAATAGGAAAATAAGTTAATTTATCATGATTTGCAGATCGCAGATATTATGTCTAAGAGATCTCAGAAATGCTATCAGAAAACTTATAGAAATGCTCAACAATTTCATAAAAGTAGCAAAATTCAAAATTAACCCACAAAACCCAGTAGTATTTCTACATACCATTAACAAGCAGGCTGAGAAATACACAATGGGTATACTTACATTCACAATAGCCTCAAAAAAATCTAGATTTAAGACTCATTAAGGAGGAATCTCAGGGTTTTATTTCTGTGAAGAGATGCCATGATCATGGCAATTCTTATAAAAAACACATTTATTTGGGACTGGCTTACAGTTTCAGAAGTTTAATCCATGATCATCATGGTGGGAATTGTGGTGGCTTGCAGGCATGCAGGAAGTCATGGTACTGGAGAAGGAGCTGAGAGTTCTACATCATGATCAGCAGGCAGCAGGGACAGAATGCCACACTGGGCGTGGCTTGAGCATCTGAGACCCCCAAAGCTGGCTCCCAGTGACATACTTTCTCCAACAAGGGCACACCTCCTAACAGTGCTATTCTCTATGGGCTTATGGGGTCATTTTTATTCAGATCACCACAGGCAATGAAAGACCTTAATAAAGAAAACTTTAAATCTCTGAAGAGAGATATTGATAAAACATTATCAATAATAATAATGTGAAATTATCATAATTATAATAATTATGAAATTATCTCTGCAGGGAATCATGGAGTTGGTTTGGTCTACCTGCCTTGAGAGGCATGAGTCAGGGTTTTCAGGTTGGGATCCATGGCTTCTTTGGCACTGAGAAACTAAGGCAATGAAACATTCAGGCCACCTGTGTATCTCTGCATTCCATAGAAGTCAATGAGGCATACAGAAGTTTGGAAGAATACTCAGTCTTAGATATTAATCTCATGTACTCTGTATGTCTTGCAAAGGTCATTGTATTCTGGCAATTACCATTCTATTCTTCCTGACAATTGCCAGTGCATTTTGTTTGTGATAAAGATATACAAAATCTAATTACTTGCAACAAACCAAAAGAGACATATAGATGAACAGAACAAAATAGAAGACCATCTTGAGATCAGGGATGGAGATACCTCCAGAAGATCTTTTATTGTAGAGGATGTTTTAGCAATTCTAGGTTTCTTGTTATTCCATATGAAGGTGAGAATTTTTCTTTCCAGGTCTGTAAAGAATTGTGTTGTTAATTTGGTGGGAATTTCATTGAATCTGTAGATTGCTCTTGGTAACATGGCCATTTTACTATGTTAATCCTGCCAAGCCATGAGCATGGGAGATCTTCCCATCTTCTGATATCTTCTTCTAATTCTTTCTTCAGAGACTTGAAATTTTTTTCATATAAGTCTTTGACTTGCTTGGTTAGGTTCACACCAAGGTACTTTATGTCATTTGTGGCTATTGTGAAGGGTGTTGTTTCCCTAATTTCTTTCTCAGCCCTTTTGTCTTTTGTATACAGGAAGGCTACTGAATTTTTTGAGTTAATTTTGTATTCGGCCACTTTGCTGAAGGTGTTTATCAGCTGTAGGAGTTCCCTGGTAGAGTTTTTGGGGTCACTCACGTATACTATCATGTCATCTGCAAACAGTGATAATTTGACTTATTCCTTTCCCATCTGTATCCCCTTGATCTCCTTCAACTGTCTTATTGCTTTAGCAAGGACTTCCAGAACTATGTTGAAGAGATATGGAGAGAGTGGGCAGCCTTGTCTTGTCCCTGATTTCAGTGGGATTGCTTTAAGTTTCTCTCCGTTCAGTTTGATGTTGGCTATAAGCTTGCTGTATATTGCCGTTACTATGTTTAGATATGTGCCTTGTATCCCTGATCTCTCCAATACTTTAAACATGAATGAATGTTGGATTTTGTCAAATGCTTTTTCAGCATCTAGGGAGATTATCATGTGTTTTTTCTTTCAGTTTGTTAATATGGTGGATTACATTGATGGATTTCCATATATTGAACCACCCTGCATGCCTGGGATGAAGCCTACTTGGTCATAGTGGATGATATCTTTGATGTGTTCTTGTATTTGGTTTGCAAGTATTTTGTTGAGTATTTTTGCATCAATGTTCATAAGGGAGATTGGCCTGAAATTCTCTTTCTTTGTTGGGTCTTTGTGAGGTTTAGGTACCAAGGTGGCTTTGTAGAATGAGTTTGATCTTAAGCTTACTATAGAGCAACAGTTATAAAAACTGCATGGTACTGGCACAGAAACAGAGTGGTGGATCAATGGAACCAAACAGAAGACCCAGAAATAAACCCACACACTTATGGACACCTGATCTTTGACAAAGATGCCACAACCATACAATGGAAAAAAGGTAGCATCTTCAACAAATGGTGCTGGTCTAGCTGGATGTCTCATACTCCAACCAAGTACCAGGCATGGAGATAACCTAGAACCCCTGAAAAAGATGTAGCCCATGCCATTTAGTGTCCAAGTGGGTTACATACTAATGGGAAGAGGGACTGCCTCTGACATAATATGATTGGCCTGCTCTTTGATCACCTCCCCCTGAGTGGGGAGCAGCCTCACCAGGCCACAGAAGATGACAATGCAGCCACTCCTGATGTGATCTGATAGACTAAGATCAGAAGGAAGGAGAGGAGGACCTCCTCTATCAGTGGTCTTGGGGAGGGGCATGCATGAAGAAGGGGGAGGGAGGGTGGGACCGGGAGGAGAGAAGGGAGGGGTTATTGGGGGATAAAAGGGAATAAAGTGTAATTAATAAAATAAAATAAAATTAAAAAAAGACCAAAAAATAAATGAATTTATTTACAAGCACTTGATATTTGAAAAGATGCCAAAAACACACACTGGAAAAAAAAAAAACAGCATTTTCAAGAAACAACGCTGAGTAAACTGAATGTCCACTTATAGAAGAATAAAGTTAGACCCATATCTATTACCGTATCGAAAGTAGCTCTAAAATGGACCAGAGCCCTTAATATAAAACCTGAAATGCCAAAACTTCAAGAAGACAACATAGGTAGTACCCTACAAAATACAGGTATAGGAAAAGACTTGAATAGGACCACTTTTACTCAGAAATTAAGGCCCCTAATTAGTAATTGGGATATCATAAAGCTCCTATAGGAAAGTAAACAGTTAATAAAGAAGAAGCCCACAAAATGAGTAAGACTCTTTGCCAGCTACAAGTCTTATAGAGGACCAATGTTCTTAGTATTCAAAGGTGCTTTTCATTATACCCATCAATAAATATGGCTCTCCAAATAAAAGAGGCCATTTTGTTTCTTTCATCTGATAGAGATGATATAGAAGCCACAAGTAGTAAAAATGCAGAGAACAACTCATTATGGGATGTCCAAACCCAGGTGAATCAATCTACAATGAAACATCCAAATCTAAATTTCAATGAACAAAAAGAAAAGGAGGGGCACCTGGGCTGTTTCCAGCTTCTGGCTATTACAAATAAAGCTGCTACAAACATGGTTCAGCTAATGTCCTTATTGTGTACTTGAGCCTCTTTTGGGTATATGCCTAGGAGTGGTGTAGCTGGATCTTGAGGAAGCGCTATTCCAAGTTGTCTGCGGAAGCACCAGATTGCTTTCCAGAGTGGTTGTACAAGTTTACATTCCCACCAGCAGTGGAGGAGGGTTCCCCTTTCTCCACACCCTCTCCAGCATGTGTTGTTACTTGAGTTTTTGATCTTAGCCATTCTGATGGGTGTAAGGTGAAATCTTAGGGTCATTTTGATTTGTATTTCCCTTATGACTAATGACGTTGAACATCTCTTTAAGTGTTTCTCTGCCATTCGATATTCCTCTATTGAGAATTCTCTGTTTAGCTTGGTACTCCATTTTTTAATTGGATTACTTGGTTTGTTGCTGTTTAACTTCTCAAGTGACAACTCGTGCTGGAGAGGTTGTGGAGAAAGGAGAACCCTCCTCCACTGCTGGTGGGAACGTAAACTTGTATAACCACTCTGGAAAGCAATCTGGCACTTTCTCAGACAATTAGGAATAGCGCTTCCTCAAGATCCAGCTATACCACTCCTGGGCATATATCCAAAAGATTCTCAAGTACACAATAAGGACATTTGCTCAACCATGTTTGTAGCAGCCATATTTGTAATAGCCAGAAGCTGGAAACAGCCCAGGTGCCCCTCAACTGAAGAATTGATGCACAGATTATGGTATAGCTACAGAATGGAATATTACTCAGCAATAAAAAACAAGGAAATCATGAAATTTGCAGGTAAATGGTGGGACCTGGAAAGGTTCATCCTGTGTGAGATATCCCAGAAGCAGAAAGATGCACACGGTATATACTCACTCATATAGACATATAATATAGGATAAACCTACTAAAATCTGTACACCTAAAGAAACTAATGAAGAGGGAGGACTCTTGCTAAAATGCTCAATTCCTATCCAGAAAGGCAAAGAGGATGGACATCAGAAGAAGGAGAAAAGAGGGAACAAGTCAGGAGCCTGACACAGAGGACCTCAGAAAGGCTCTGCTCTGCAGACTATCAGTGCAGATGCTGAGACTTACAGGCAACCTTTGGGCAGAGTGTAGGGAATCTTAGGAAAGAAGTGGGAAACAGGTATAAGACAAAATTTCAAAGTAGTTTTCATTTGAACATCCCTGATGACTAAAGATGTTGAACATTTCTTTAAGTGTTTTTCAGCCTTTTGTGTTTCACTTGCTAAAAACTCTCAGCTTAGATTTGTACCCTATTTTTAACTGGGTCATTTATTTTCTTGATATCTAATTTTTGGGTTCTTTATATATTTTGGAGATTAGTTCTCTATCGTATGTGGAATAGGTAAAAATCTTTTCCCGTCTTGTAGGCTGCTTCTTTGTCTGATTGATGACATCCTTTGCCTTACAGAAGCTTTTTAGTTTCATGAAATCCCATTTATTACTTGTTGATCTTAGTGCCTGTACTAATGGTGTTCTGTTCAGATGAGTTCAAGGCTACTCCCTACTTTTTCATCTATTAGGTTCAGTGTATCTAGTCTTATGTTGAGGTTGTTGATCCTTTTGTGGTCGAGTTTTGTGCAGGTGTTCATAGGGGCTCTATTTGGTTTCTTTCACATGCATCCATTCAGTATGAACAGCACCATTTGTTGAAGATTCAGTCTGTTTCCAAGTGTGTGTTTCTAGCTTCTTTATAAAAAAGCAGCCTTACCAGACCACAGAGGAAGACAATGCAGCCAGTCTTGATGAGTCCTGATAGCTAGAATCAGATGGAGGGGGAGGAGGACCTCCCCTATCAGTAGACTAGGGGAGGGGCATGGGAGGAGATGAGGGAGGGAGGGTGGGATTGGGAGGGGATGAGGGAGGGGACTATAGCCTGGATACAAAGTGAATAAATTGTAATAAATTAAAAAAATAAAAAAATCAGGTGTTCATAGATGTGTGTATTTATATCTGTGTCTTCAATTTGATTCCATTGATCTCCATGTATGTTCTGTGCCAATGCTATGCTGCTTTTATTACTATAGCTCTGTAGTACAACTTGAAATTGGGACTGATGATATCTCCCACAGTTCTTTTATTGTTTGGAATTATCATAGTTAACTTGAGTATTTTGTTTTTCCATATGAAGCTAGAAGGTTGTTCTTTCAAGATGCGTGAAGAATAGTGTTGATATTTCTACAGGATTGCATTGAATCTATAGATTTTTTTTGTAAGATGATCATTTTTACACTGTTAGTCATACCTATCCAGGAGCTGAGAGATCTTTCCATCTTCTGATATCTACTTCATTTCTCTTTTCAAAGACTTGAAACTTTTGTCATACAAGTCTGTTACTTGCTTGGCATTACCCCAAGATATTTTATGCTACTTGAGGCTATTGTGAAAGATATTGTTCTCCTGATTTCTTAGTTCATCTATGATTTTTTAATATGGATGACTACTGATTTTTTGAACTAATCTTATATCCATTACTTGGTTGACAGTACTTATGAGCCATAGGAATTTGCTGGCAAAGATTTACTATCATATTATCTGTGAATAAAGATGCTTTGACTTTTTCCTTTTCAATTTGTATCTTCTTGATCTCCTTTAGTTTCTTCTTCTTCCTCTATTCCTCTTATTTACAGATTTGGTCTTTTCATAATGGCCCAGACATACTGAATGTTTTGTGTCAGGAGTTTTTTAGATTTAACCCTGTCTTTGGCTGAAGTATCCATTTCTTCTATGTTGTCTTCAGTGCCTCAGAGTCTCTTCTGTCTTCTGTATTCTGTCTTCTGTATTCTGTTGTTGAGGTATGCTTTTGATGTTCATGTTCCATTTCCTAAGTTTTCATTCCCAGGTTTCCCTCAGTTTGGGGTTTATCTATTACTTCTCTTTCCACTTTCGAGTTTTGAGCTATTTTATTCATTTTCTTCCACTGTTGGTGTTTTTATAGATTTCTTTAGTGTCTTTATTCATATCTTCTTTAAGAACCTCAGCCATAGCCATAAAATCTATTTAGGGTGTTTCTGTAATGCTTCAGCTACTTTGCAATACATAGGGCCTGCAGTGGTACGGTTGCTTGACTCTAGTAGAGACATATTGTCCTTACTGTCATTGACTGTGTTTTTACACTGGCATCTAGGCATTTATGTTTGGAAAGATTGTAATTTTAGTGCTGAACACCCAACACCCATATTGTTTGTTGGCTGGGTGTTTATTCCTTGGTTTCTGGTGACCTCTCTGGTTCTTAGGAGAGTGTGATGGCTGTGTGTTGCTCCTTCTTCTTGGATCTTGATAGGTGTGGCCATGGGGGTTCTTGGTAAAATGTGCTTTTTGGTATTAGGAGCTGACTCTTAGACATGATGACAGAAGTGGCTAAGGGGGTCCACAAAACAGAGGAATATAAGGTTTTCCATTAGGATCTGAGGAGTCTTCTGTGAACAGGGTAGAAAGTGAAAAGAGACCATGATAGTTGGTCTGCTACAGAGCTGGGGATGGGACTGGGTATAGAAGATGGAGAAAAAGAAGGCTAGTGAAGGTTTGAAACTTGTCTACCTGCTTTACTGGCCTACTTGCTTCTCAGGCAGGCTTGGCTGGAGGGCTTCTAGAGAAAGCCAGCTGGAGCTGGGGTCTGAGATAACAGGATGAGTGGAAAAGAAGGTGGAGGAGAAGATCTGTGTGATCCCTCAAGACTGGGACAGAGAAGGGGAGGCAGCAACAGGTGATCTGCTACAGAGCTGAGGATGAGAGTGGGGGCTGGATTTGGAGAATAGGAGGGAGAGCTGAGTTAGCCTTCATGCTTAATTAGCAAGAGTGGCTTGTGGAGTTTATCAGGATATCCTAATATGCATATAAATTCTCAAACTTCAACTCTTGACCATTTTATACATATCTCCGAGGGCATAACATACAGGCACACATATATGTACACTCACATGGAGATGTTGTGAAGACATCAGAAAGTAGTTCAAAGGTTGGGTAACCAAGATAGCAAAGCAACTTAAAGAAAAGGCAGGTACTTAATCTTGAAAAAAATGTAATTTCTCCAATTTTTAAAAATTCTGCTCTCTTCTAAATTAACATTAAACACACAAACATATATGCATACACAGATGCACACATAACATATACACAGGCACACATACACATGTACACACCCACACACATAGACATACTCACCTGCACACACACATACACATGCTCACATACACACACATCTATACCCACACACATACACAGACACACCCACATACACAAACATGCACATACACAGAAACACTTAATATTACTGAAACTCCATGAAATTTTAGTACTTTTAGACTATTCTGTTTGTGTTTTTCTATGGTAAAACTTCAGAGGGCCACAACACTTTGCAACATATAAAGTTTGTGTCACTCCCTAAGGTGACATCACTCTTTTTTTTTTTTTTTTGGATTTATCAGAAAAATATATTTTTTTTTTCAATGCAGTTTATTCAGGAACATTGAACAATCCTCGGACCCCGGGGAAAGCCAGCCCACAGCTTAAATAGCCTCTGGGTAGCCAACCCAGGCGTGCCACGGGGGCAATGCAGATAGGTCCACATACATGGAAGCAAGCCAGATCCTCGGCCTTAGCCAAATGTGGAGTTGTTCGTGACAGAGAGCACTCACCATCGGGAAGGTGGAAGGCGGAAACCAGCTCCATCTTTAAGGCATAGCATTCCGCAGCTCTCTACAGTTCCCCCTTTTTGTTTTAGACGCATCAGGCAAGAGTAGAGGTCTGATCTCTGATATTAGAAATAAATTGGGACTTTGTACAGATGTTCATTTAGGTGTCATCCACCCAAAGAGCATCAGACCCGTCCGATACCTTTTTCTCAGAGGCGGGACCTGGGGCATCAACCCGCAGTGACATCACTCTTTTGAAAACATACACTTTGGCATTAAAAGATGTATTTACATTGAATGTCATTATTTTTTCATATTTTGTTTAATAATCATATAATTCACTAAAATGTTGACATATTTAAATTTCTGATTCATTTGACTAGATTCACATGCTTCATGATTGCATTCTTTGAAAAAAAAACATATAACAACGTAGACCTATAAGTACATTAAAACTTCAATTTCCAGGGAGTATAGCAGGGATGCCGTGCCCAGTTTCTAAAACACTACAAATTACTGTTGTTTCCTATTGACAGGAAGTTACACTTTGAAGGACTACTAAAAATGTTGGTTGCCTGTATCTGACTATAATTTGTATCAACTGAGAAATAAAATAAATATCAAAATAACCTCAACGCAATGACAAAATGAAGGGGAAAATTCAAACTGTGTCTTCTGTAAAAGTGTCTGTGTTAGAACCCTTAGAATGTACCCGGGCATGAAACACTATTGGGACTGGGGAAATGGCATGACAACCTTTTTCTTCAATCACTTGTAATTGGTATTCTTGGTGTGAAGAGAAGAAAATAGAAGGAATGGGATCTCTTGATTGGCTGCTTTGGTTTGGAATTGCCCGAAATAACAAGTAACCACAGGGCAGATTGACATCTCCTTGGTTCACTTGTAATCTTTCCATCCTCCATTCTTTCCAAAGCTTTAAACAAATGTATTTGAGTCAGGATGTCCAGAAGGTGGGCTTACATCAATTCCCATCCTGACAACTGAGACTATTCACAATCTGGTTCCGGTTTTACATTTTTCAACATTATTTTTTCCCTATCATAAATGTGTATTTCTAGAAGTATCTTTCTGGTTATGTACCATGCTCCTTCTTCATTTTCTGTTTTTTTTTTTTTTTCTTTTGGCACCCCCCCTGAAATTTTGCAGTCATCCATCAGGTTCCTTTAAAGCTTTCCAGCATTTTGTGTATTGATCTGCCTCTGCCCTTCCTGCTGACGCTTTTCCCCGTTCAGCTGCTCAATACAGTATGCCAGTGACGCGCTAGAGCCACATTCAGTAAGTAAAAGTTCCCTGAGCCTTAACTGGAGTTTATACATTGCTTATCAGCATCAGGCATAGGCTGGAGAATCAAGCAGGCAAAAGTTCTTATTAGGCAATGCTTTATATGCAGGAGGAGTAAGCAGTGAAAGCATATGACTTACAATAACAAAATACGTTGGAGAGAGGAGGCAGTGAGATTTTATTTAAAGAATCAGGACAAAGTACTGAACTCTGCTTTTGTTCTGCCAAGGCAGCCATCAGCAATCATTAAATCAAAGTTTAAAACTTGATTTGTAGAATCGGGATCTACATGTAATACAATTTTCCTACAAATAAAATATTCTTATTTTAAATTTAATATGTATTTTAAAGTCACAACTTTGTGTAATGGACTAGTTTTAGAGAGGGCAAAAAAAAGGTCACAGTGAAAGGTAGCATTTAAATTGAGTACAGAATGCAGACATCTGTATTTTTCTTACAATAAATTTGAGAAATAAAATGTGCTGTTAACTTTTAAAATTCATCCTATTTGTCTTTATATCAAGCATAATTTTCATAGATACTTCAGCTAGAGTTTGTGGGGGTAAACAGACCTCATGACTCTGAGGTACCAGAGCACAAGGTACCAAAGTGATTTGACTTTTTGCTATGTATGTTATACATCTTTGAAAAGTTATTCAAAGAAACCTCTATGGCCACACCTGAATAGAAAGAATAACATGAACTCAGTGGCGGGCTCTTTGATCACTTCCCCCTGAGGGGGGGAGCAGCCTTAGCAGGCCACAGAGAAAGACAATGCAGCCAGTCCTGATGAGACCTGCTAGGCTAGGGTTATAGGGAAGGGAAGAGGACCTCCCCTATCAGTGGACTGGAGAAGGGGCATGGGAGGAGAAGGGGGAGGGTGGGTAGGGCTGGGATACAAAGTGAATAAATTGTAATAAAAAATAAAATAAAAAGAATTAGTAGAATCTAGTTATTGAAAACTTTTATAGATTTAGGTTAGAGCATGCTAAGCACTGTGTCCTGAAAGGACATGAGGTGCAAACACGAGGTTTGTCATGGTCATACGTTGGCATTATCTTCCCATAAGTCTCTGGTGGCCCCGGGACACAGCTTCATCAGAGTTTCCCACACACTTTCCAGCATTACCAGCGTCTTCACTTCCTTGCTTTTAGATGGATAGAAAATTTCCCTCTTTTTCTGACTCCAACATTCATACCTCCTCCTACATCCACTTTTCCCCTTCCCTGACATGCTTTTGTGGTGTTTCATAACTTATTTTCATAATTACTCCCAAACTCCTCATCTCTCATGGTTGGCAACTTGCTCCATAGCCACTCAAGATACATCTTGTTTATCAGTGATCATCTACCAGGCCCTGTGGTATACTCACCATTATATTACCTAATTTTGTTCTGCTGGCTTCTCAGGAAGCAGACAGTTTGTTTTCTCTTATTGATATTGTTCAGCTGAGTAAGCTAGAGTATAGAAAGTTTTAATAACTTAACCATGGTTGTGATTTCAGAAAACCTATTATGCTCTTGATAAATGTTCATAATTACATCTGATATTTAAAGAAATATCTTTTGCTAAATTCAAGTAATAATATATTAAAGGAAAAATATCACAACTAGGTAAATTGTATCAAATAAATATTACATTACTTTAATATTTGAAAGCCAATCAAGACAGCTCAAACACTAGTGCAATAAAAGGGAGGGACACCAATGACCATCTCATTCACACAGTAAAAGCATTTGATGAGGTCTCATGTCTGTTCCTGATGAGAATTCTCAACACTTTAGTAATAATAAAGAACTTCCTCAGCCCTGTAAATAATATCTGTGAACACCTACAGCTGACATCGTATCTGTGCTGAATTCTAAATACCTTGTTGCAAGATCAGAAATAAGAGCGGGGTGTCTGTTCTAGACCAGTTCTCTTGCACATTGTACTGGAAAATCTAGCCAGTGTAATGGTGTATTAAAAAGAAGTAGAAAGCTTTCAGACTGGGAAGAAGGAAGTAAATTCATGTTTATATTGAGATGATATAAATAAATAGAAATAAAATGAGACTTACATTAATGAATACTAGAACCATTAACTAAAATTGGGCATTCATGATTACTTCTCAATCAGGAGAAAGGATGTGGTATGTATGACAAGCATGTATGCATACATGTGAAAAGACTGGTCCAAGTTTTCACTGGACTTCAATTTGTCATAGTCCCTAACTGGAAACAATCTAGCAGCCCAAATACTCATTAATGGAATGAATAAATAAATTGTAGCACCTTTATACTATCCAACAGTGAAACACAGTAACAAGTGTGAATCTCAAGATGATGCTAAGTGGAAAATTAAAAAAATACCTGACAAAAGGGAGTCATATGAAAGGGGAGGAGGTCCTCCCCTATTAGTGGACTTGGAAAGGGGCAGGGAGGAGATGAGGGAGGGAGGGTGGGATTGGGGAGGGAATGAGGGATACAGCTGGGATACAGAATTAACAAAATGTAACTAATGAGAAAAATAAAACTATGGAAAAAAATACTATCCTGAATAATTTTTGATTTTTTTACAAAAATTTAGAAAACACAAACTACTCTCAAGTGCCATTTGGAGAGAGGATTTGGAATGGGGGGAAATTTGCAAATATTTACAAAATAAACTCATTGGCTGGCTCTTTGATTACCTCTTCCTTAGGGGAAGCAGCCTTACTGGGCCATAGAGGAAGACAATGCAAGCCCTGATAGGCTAGGGTCAGAGGGAAGGGGAGGAGGGCCTCCCCTATTAGTGGACTTGGGGAGGGGCTTGGGAGGAGATGAGGAAGAGGGGTGGGATGGGGAGGGAACGAGGGAGGAGGCGACAGCTGGGAAACAAAGTGAATAAACTGCCATTAATTAAAACAAGTTAAGAAAAGGAATGATTGTGGCCATGGCATGTTCATTATCTTGGTGGGGTGAGGATTTAACAGGTACGTGCATACACAGCAATTAATTACATATCAGTAACGTGTAAAATTTATGAGACTATCACTATTATACCTCAATACAACTGTTTGATGAGTCTGTAGGGCTGGGCCTGGGTTTGGATTCTCAGAGTAAAAAGCCGGTGTGATTGCACCTGCCTGGAATCCCCTTTCTAGGAGGAGCAGCTAGGGAGATGGCTTATTGGATAGTCAGTCTGACCAGTAAGCAAGATCTAGGTTTGGTGAGAGAGACTGTTTTAGAAGGTAGGTGGAAGAATGAAAAAGAAGAGATTTGTATTTATTTCTGGCCTCCACAAACACAGGCAAGGATATCCTTTCCACGCCTGCCCTACGTGTCCGTGCGCACACACACACACACACACACACACACACACACACACACACACGATGTTATGTCAATTACATTCCACTTAGTATAAATAACAGTAGTTATTCCTTAGAGCTGGTGACTCCACACCCTGTGTGGTATGACGTTCTGTTACACCTACGTATGTCAGCGTCATTGTCATTGCCAGATGCAACAAATAAACAAAAAAGACTCTCCTATCATGTCCATATTTGCTTATACCACATCTGCCCCCTTTGTGTGCTGACATTAACAGTGTAATAAGACAAGCGGGTACGCAATCAAGGGTCTATTCTCTAAGGGAGTGTTGACTTCAGCTTAAATGAGCAATGCCTATGAAGTAAACCACTCAATTTACATCAGAATTCACAATTTTTTTCACAAAGTATTTTTAAGATGCTCGATACTCCAGAGCCAGCAAAGAGATACATAGTTTGACGCTTTAGGGAGGCGCAGTGATCAAGGAACTAAAACCGCCCATCTTAGTGTGTTACAAGGCTGTCTTGCAAAATAACTTCCAAGGGTTCACTTTTTGAATGTCCTTTTAATATAAACTTCTTACTGTACAGGAATTATCTGGTTTCAAAAGTTCAAATTTTAATTCTCTCCATAGATGTTCATAATAAAACAAAATTTAGAATTTCCCTTTTTAACTTATTTTGAAGAAAAATGAGCATGGATGTGATGGAAAACAAAAATTTCCATAATCATCAGAAGAGCCAGTCTATGTTTTAAAAAACTGGAAATTCATTATTACACTTCTCCATCTGATACACAAAGAAGTGAGTGATGGTGTCAGTGGTATACAATATATATACACTGAGATATATACTGAGATCACAGAATAAAAATTAAAATCCAAGAAAATTTAACTCCATTCTATGCCTCTTGATGATTGAAGCAAAAAGAAGACATATTCCAAAATGTAACAAACAAATATCCCGTGGCCCGGAGTTTCTCAGATTATTATTCACAGAACTAGGCTATTTAATAAATGTACTGACTTTACTAGTCTTCAATACGATAGGATTCATGTACATTTCATTCCTTATAAAATGTCATGAATATTAAATATTTGACAGCTGCATGCTTTGGCCCATGCCTGAAGCAAGCGCCAGGTATGTTGGGAGCAGCACGATTCTACGAAGAATAAAAGGAGAGAGCTAATTAAATCCTGGAGAATTCATCTGCAGAGATCGTGATGGCCCCTGGCATTTGTTCACACCAGGCAAATGTCCCTAATTATAGCTGTGCGGTTCACATGCCAGAGCGCTTAGGACCAGGTTTGGTGTGCTTTTTTGAGGCTAGCTATTTTAACAGGAAATGTGAAACCAGCAAGGACCCCGCCAGGTGTCATTTCACTCTGAAGGAACTGCTTTCTACAAATTTAAAAATGAAACACATCCTGCCCCTGCCCCGCCCCCATCCACACAATCAAATTAAGCAGTTTAGACATTTTCTTCCGCCTTCTTCTTCTTCAGATGGTGAGGAATGTCTGGTAGGCGTGACTCCTGCTGTGAAGAAATGACAGTTTGGCGGGATGGGCCATGCGACTGCAGAGGAAGCTAATAGATTACAAGTCTACGGATACTGCAGAGTACATGTGGTCACAGTTTGTTCAATTCAGAGCATATTTATTGAGTCTGTGCTGTGGCTGTACATGGTTCAAAGCTCAAAAGTTCATAGTCTTGTGATTTCAACTCACCCATGACATGCTGTCTTTCCAGAGCTAATCGTATGTCTGCATTTAGAATCTGGCTAATCAGCATTGGCTGAAAAGTGCTTGGAGAGATGTGTTTGCCCCTTCAACGTCCTAGTGAGCTGTCTATAATAATGCCAATATCAGACCTCTAAATGTTAGCTAAAAGCTTTCCAAATTTCTATTTCTACTTTCTGAAATGTCAATCCTTGAACCTACACTCATACAAGTTGGTTTACCAATCAAAAGATTAGAACAGAACTGATCTAATTTCTTTTATTCTTTTTCCAAAATCTGTTTACCTTTATTTCTTGTTTGTCACACATATTTTTTAATTGTGGGAAAATAGGTGAACACACGAGTCATTAAATTCTGGGAAAAATGTAATAATTTTCAAAGTGCAATCCACAATATCCAAATTACATATCTACATACAGATATTAATCTTTTTGTATGTAGCACGTCTGTGAGAAGGAACGGGTAACATTTGGACAGTGGCCAGAGCCCACGGAATAAACACTTTGAATTTTGACCCCCTATTAAAATGTTTACTTGGTTCTTTGATGTCTCTCCTCAAGGCATTTAATATTTCTCACTTCAGCATCTTCATGTGTTAAATGTGGGTAAGGTAACTGAAATATAATGAAGTAACTATCCAGAAATATTAATGAAGCACAGAGAATACAAAACCTTTATTTGGATATTCTGAGGAAGACTGAGTATTCAGAGCCTAGCCTTGACTTAAAACTCAGTTTCATTTGAAAGAGAACCCAAATAAGGGTTTTATTTAAGAGTGGGATCAGTACCATGCTGAATTCTTGGCATCAATTTTATTTCAATCATATTGGCAAAATTGCAATCTTCTACTACAATCTTCTAAAGCAATCTTCTATTATTGTGGTCTTAAAATTTGCTTGGTAGCTGTAAAATCCTTGTACAGGAATAGTTGGAAAGAATCCTGTGGCTTATAAATTAACTTTCTGACTTGGAAATTATGCCCCAAATAAATTCTTTTATGTGATCCACTGTTATTGTGTTGTGAGACACATGAATAATCATTGTTGAGAGAATGATCTCTGACTCTAAGGTGATTCTTCTATCTTACAGAAGCAGAAATGAATAGAGCAAGGGTAGGAACAGGTTCATCCATCAGAGAAAGTACAATCTATTTGAAAATGAGAACAGTGTAAATATAGCACATCAAAACTTATGTTTGAAAAATAAGTTTTAAATATGTACTACTTTCAAACAATGAAAAGACTAAAATAAAATAAATCCAACAGTAAATGTAATGAAATTAAAACAAAAGGAAGAAAAACAAAAACTTTAAAATTATTGTTTGCTGTTGCGCCTTTTGGGCACATGCCAAGGAGTTGAATTATGCGATAGATTCTACTTTTATCCTTTTGAGAACTCTCCAGAGTGGTGGCATAAGCTTGAATTCCTAACAGCTCTAGACGGTTCCCCTTTTCTCACATCTTCACTGCATTTGTTATTGGTTGTTTTCTTGATCTTAGCCATTCTCACTTGGGTAAAAGAAAATCGCAAAGTAGTTTCAGTTTGCATTTCCCCAATTGCTAATGAGATTTAACGCATTTGAGTTATTTCTTAGGCTAATATTTCTTCCTTTGATAAATCTATGTTTAGATCCATAGCCCATTTTTAAAGATGGATCATTTGTTTTCTTTGTTTTTGAGTTGCTTGTGTATTTCTGGATATTAATTCATCAAATGTATAGCTGACAAGGATCCCTAACTACTTTGTGGGCCTCCTCTTTTTGTGTTACTGATTATTTCCTTTGCTGCACAGAAGATTTTTATTTGGATGAGGTCTCATTTATCAGCTGTTAGTCTTAATTTGGCATGAATAGGATCTGATTCAGAAAGTACTTTCCTGCACCTCTATCTTGTAGGGCACCGCCTATGTTTTCTTCTAGCAGCTTCACCATTTCTGGTCACACATTTGAGATTTTTTGGTCCATTTGGAGTGGTCTATTGTTCGGGTTGATAGACCTGGGTCTCCCTTCATTATTCTACAGGTGGACATTCAGATTTACCAGCACCATTTGTTGAGGATGCTGTTTTTTCTCCAGTGTACATTTTTGGCTTTTTGTCAAATGTCAGATGGTTGTCACACTTGTTTGGGCCTGCTACTTTGTTCCATTAATCTACATGTCTGTTTTTGTGCTAGTACCATGTTATGTTTGTTACAATAGGTCTATAATTAATCTTGAAACTTCATATGGTAATCTGTCCATCATTGTTTTTTTTTTTAAATTGTAATTATTTTGTCTATTTAGGGTATATTAGCAGTCCCATGTGAATTTTAGGATGTTCAACCATATTCATTGCTTTATTCACAATAAAGGACACACAACTTAAGTTGACTGGTGAACTGATAATAAAAATATGGTATGTGTATACAATGGAAAATATTCAGATTTAACTTAAAATGAAATAATGAAATTGGCAGGTGAATTTTTAGAACTCAAAAAGATTACACTAAGGGAGGTAACCCAGATCCAGGAAGACAGACATCACTTTCTCTCTTATTTGTGGATCTCACCTGGAGTAACAGAACATATCAGGAAAGTAAAAATGGAGGTGGGAAGCTATAGAAAGCAGAATAGTAATATATGTATAGTCTGAATAGAAAGATGAGAAAAGTAGGGGAGATTTACTTCTGGAGGGAAAGGGAGGTTTACAGAGAAGGAAAAGATGGGAAATGGGTTAAATAACACTAAGCATGTTTGAAAACCCAAAGGAAGTAATACTGTTTTATGTTTACTTAATTACATGTACACACATGATTAATTTTAATAAAATTTTACCACTTGGTAGTGACAATGGTCCCCTCCAAATTATAGACTATCTAACAAAAACCTGATGTCAGGTGTGTTAAAAGCCCTTCAAGATGTTGGTCTTGGAAATCTAAGAAACTCATTTATAATATAGACTATTGACAATGTCTACTATGAAGGAATTCTATGCTGGAAGCAATATTTCAAAGAAGGGTTCTGGATTCTTCTGTAATGCATCTCACTTCAGAGCCTGAGCACCCATCTAGCTCTTCTGCTCTTTACTGATACAATCTTCTCTCATATCTCTTCTAAGAACTCAATAGTAAGGTGTTGAGCATGGACAATTTGAAAACAGCCATTCTTTTTTTCTATGTTGAGACTTTAGAAGCCAAATTTATTTTATTACCAATCATCTACAAATAATTTAGAGTTTTAAAATAAACATCTAATATTTCTCATACTGTGGTAAAACTAGTGAATCTTTTGGATTAGGGTAAATGGTCGGAGACAGTGTTTCTCCCATGTTACTTGGCAGCTTGACTTTAGAGCTCAGTTTTTCTCTGTTCAATGTCTCCTTCATGGTGCTTGGCTTTGTTTCTCTAGATGACTGATTCCAGGTTCCAAAAAGTAACAAAGGCAGATTATAATCTGGATGTAGTCTCTTTTCAACACTTAATGGCCAAGCAGTCACAAGAGTAGCCCAAAGTTGGAAGAGCACAGCTTTGCCAAAAGACATAGATAGGGGCAGAGATCCATTTACACCAAGTAAAGCACAGATATTTATGCCCAAAGAGCTAATATAATAATATGGATTGAATTTAAGATTTGAGAAGAGTTGGAATATTTAAAAAATTTTCCTTCTGAAGGGATCGCAATTGTGCCCTGATCTTATACTGTGGAATTCATTTATCATGATGTATGTGCATGTGTATGGGCGCACACACAACACACAGATAAATGTTAAACATAATTTTATTCCTTGATTATTATTATTATTACAATTTATTCACTTTGTATCCCAGGTGTAGCCCCTCTCTCGTCTTCTCCCTGTCCCACTGTCTCTGCCTCTTCCTCCCCTAAACCTCTCCCCTAATCCACTGATAGGTGAAGTCCTCCTCCCCTACTGTCTGACCCTATCCTATCAGGTCCCATCAAGACTGCCTGGATCCTCTTCCTCTCTGGGGTGGCTAGATATCCCCACCAGGCGGAAGTGATCAAGAAAAAGGCAACCAACCCCATGTCAGTGACTGTCTCTTTTTCCCTTACTTGGAAATCCACATGGAGACTGAGCAGTCTATGGGCTACATCTAAGCATGGGGTCTAGGTCCTCTCCATGAATGGTCTCTGGTTAATGTAGCAGTCTCTTTTGTCCCCCCTGGGCCCAAATTTTTTGGCTCTGTTGGTCTCCTTGTGGGGCTCCTGTCCCCTCCAGGTCCTACTATCTTCCACTCTTCTATAAGATTACCTGACTTCTGTCCAAAGTTTGGCTGTGAGTCTGCTCCAATCCCCTGCTGGGTGGAGTCTTGAGATCTGTGGTAGACTCTCGTCCTGCTCTTTCTCTTCTAACACTTCTGGTGTCTATCCTGTTTTCCCTTCTGTATAGAATTAAGCATCTTCCTAGGGTTCTCCTTGGCCTTTAGCTTCTTTGAGTCTGTAGGTTTTAGTATGTTTATCCTATATTATATGGTTAATATCCACTTATAAGTGAGGCTATACCATGCGTGTCTTTCTGGGTCTGGGCTACCTCACTCAGGCTTTTTGCTATTTTGTTATTGTGGAGGTCTAGTTTTAGACCATGGTGGTCTTATATAATACAGAGATGATTTCAATCTTCTTATAGCTGTTTGAGGCTTGTTTTGTGCCTGACTATGTGGTCAGTTTTATAGAAAGTTCCGTGAGGTGCTGAGAAGAAGGTATACTTTTGTATTCGGGAGAAAAGTTCTGTAGATATCTGTTAGGCGCATTGGAGTGTCATAATTTCTTTATTAAGCTTCTATCTCAATATTTGTCCCTTGCTGAGAGTGGGATGTTGAAGTATCTCACTGTTAATGTGTGGAGATAGATGTGTAATTTAAGCTTTCATGATGTTTCTTTTACAAATGCAGGGGCCCTTGTATTTGGGGCAAAGATGTCCAGGATTGTGATGTCCTCACAGTAGATTTTTCCTTTGATGAGAATAAAGTATCCCTCCCCATGTGTTTTGATTAATTATGGTTGAAAGTCTATTTTTCAGTTATTAGGATGGCTATTCCAGTTTCCTTCTTGGGTCCATTTGCTTAGAAAACCTATTTCCATCCCTTTACTCTGAGGTAGTATCTATCTTTGTTGCAGAGGTGTGATTCTTGAATGCAGCAGAATGTTGGATTCATTTTCTGCAACCATTCTGTTGGTCTGTGTCTTTTTATTGGAGAGTTGAGTCCCCTGATGTTGATAGATACTAGTGATCACTGATTGTTAGTTCCTTGTATTGTGGAGTTGATGGCGATTGTATGTTTGTGTACTTGTTTTCTTTTTTTGTTGCTGTGAAGTGTCTCTATCCTGTGTTTTTTTTTGGTGTAGTTGATTTTGTTAGATTGGAGTTTTCCTTCTATTATCTTCTGTAGGGTTGGGTTGCAATGTATATATTGTTTAAATTTAGTTATGTTATGGTATATTTTTGTTTTCTCCATCTATGTTAATTGAAGGTTTGGCTGGGTATTGCAGTCTGGATGGCATTTGTGGTCTCTTAGTGTCTGCATGATATCCATCTCATCCCTTCTGGCCTTCATCGTTTTTGTTGAGAAGTCTACTGTGATTCTGATAAGCCTGTCTTTATATGTTACTTGGCCTTTTTCCCTTGACACTTTTAATGTTTTTTTCTATGTTCTGTAGAGATCAGTCTGAAATTTAATTGAAACAAAATTTCATCAATTGAAATGCTAGGAAAAATTGTAGACATGATTAATTGTTTTCCTAGCTAGAAGAAATTCAAGAAGAATTCACAGAAGAGCTCATAAGCACATGGCAGAGGGAGAGAAATAGGTTTGACTCAAGGATTTGTATTTGAGCTGCTCCTTTTCAAGTTTGTGATGTTGTCAATGAGAATGACCCCACAGGCTGCTATATTTGAATGCATGGCCCCTAGGTACTAGACTCTGTTTTCTGGGGCAAGGGGAGGAATTGGGGGGGATTAGGAGGCATAGCTTTGGTAGAGGAGGTGTGTCACTAGGGGTGGAATCTGAGGTTTCAAAAGCCCACAGCATGCCCCTCTTTCTCTCTCTGCCTTCAACTTGCCTAAAGATGTAAGCTCTTAGCTACTGCTCTAGCACATGGCCGCCTGCTGCTGCTTTGCTGCCCACTGTCATGGTCATGGACTCACACTCTGAGACTGCAAATCCTCAAAGAAATGCTTTCTTTTATGAATTGCCTTGGTCATGGAGAGTTTTCACAGAAATAGAACAGTAACAAAGACAGAGTAAATAGAACTTTTCTAGTGAAAGGATAAATAAGGGCATTTCCTGGTGGGAGAATAAAATGTGAAAGTTGGGAGAACAAAAATCATCATGTCATAAACTGGATATCCATAAGAAACTACTCTGGTGTGCAGCAAGGAAGTGACATGGGCTCTGTTGAGCTATAGTCTAAACACTTATGTCTCCCATGGTAAAGCAGATACTACTGAACACATCTTCTCTCCCTAAATTTAACTGTTTTAACCAGACCACCAAAATTGAAGTACCTCAAAACATGGAGTGATAATGAGCAGTTTAAGTGATTTGTGACTTGATCAAGGATACTTCTTACAGAAATGCCATGGCATGATAATTCATGCAGATCATGTTTTGTAATGTCATGAAGCAAGCGTCTGCCACCTGCCATGCAGTGTACCCTTTCTTCTTCCCAATTCTGTCTGTGCAGTGTTCCCTTCAAGCTCTTCATGAGTGCCCTATTAGAAGAAGTGAAGCTCTTCAAAATGGCTAAACCAATGTGCTTCAGACTTTTAAAACAATCATACAATATCATTTGTCAGCTTCAAAGACAGGAAGGGGTGACTATCATAGAATTTTGTTTAGTGTTTTGTCTCTTCTGTGACTAAATCATATTACTTTTAAAAGATGGAAGCATTGGTATGACACTATCAACCCTGAGTGGTTTAAATTCCTTCCACCATGAGAGGTTTTACTATTTGATATATAATTTGATAATTCAAGGTGATTCTTACAAAAGCTGAGCAATAACAACTAGCAACAAGCTAAAATAACAGTGTGTTTTGGTTGTCTTATACTTACTTAATTAGAACCATGGCATATAAAGGTGGTGCTGTGAAGGAAAGCATCTCAGAAATGCACATAGAGGCAGTATCAATTGGTCTCAGTGGGCAGAGAGAGAGAAAGGGTGAGAGAGAGAGAGGAGATGAGGCTGAACAAAGATGTATGTGGGAGTGGGGTCAGGAGTGAGGCAGGGGGTGATTGGTGGATATGATTAAGATGCATTGTACACAAACATGAAAATGTCAAGACTGAAAAAGGGAAAATTAGAGGGAAAAGAAATGTTTTTATGGTTATCATTTTTTTATACCTTAATTGTTAGTATTTGGTTATATTGAAAACAACAGGTCTTTACTCAGACTGTTTTTAATCTCTTTCTGAGGGTATTGCTGGTGCTATTTTTTGTTTAATAATAATAATTAATATTATATTAATAATAAGTAAAATAAACAATAAATATAAAATAAATAATGATTATTATTATTACTATTATTATTTACAATTTAGTCATCTTGCGTCACAGTTGTAGTCCCCTCCTCATGTCCTCCTGGTCCCACCCTACCTCCCTCTTCCTCCCCTCTCCCTCTTCCCTAGTCCACTGATAGCAGATGTCCTCCCCTCCATACTGTCTGATTCTATCCTATTAGGACCCATCAGCACTGCCTGAATCCTCTTTCTCTGTGAGTTGGGTCGGTGGCCACACTAGGGACAAGTGATTAAGGAAGACAAATGGTACTCGCACTTTGGAATACAATTTATTAAAAAGTAAACAGACTTATACTACATAATCCAAGCATTGTACTTGTGGGTGTTTTGCCCAAATGAATTATAAATTTATGCCTTAACCAACACTATCACATAAATGTTCAGAGAAGCATTACTGATGGCCAGCCCAAATAAGAAGCAGTCCAAAGGTAAGAGAACAAACAAAGAATAAAAACATACATGTTGTCCATCTACAGAAAGGCATATAGCCTTGGCAATTGCCTGAGTTGTCTGTGGATTCCTATGGGACTCCTTTGGCCAACAATTAGATGAGATGTAATCCTATCTTGGTACTAACCACTTCAATTGGTGACGAGATGACCAGTCAGGACTCTGTCTTTCCCATTATTTGGTGATTTTATTTGGGTTGCCTTCACATATGTATATATTTTAGGAAGCTTCTACTGTGTAGGTTTCCATACTAACCCTCTAATGGCCCTTAATTTTAGCTGCCTCTCCCTGTATTTCTTCTCCCTCCCCCTTCCTCACTTGATTCTTCTGTTCCATCACCCCACCAACCACTCATAACTGTCTATTCTATTTCCATTTCCTAATGAGATCTATCTGTGCCCCCAAGTTCCTTACTCCACGCCTAGCTTCTGTGGTTCTACAGATTAAAGTTTGGTTATCGTTGACTTAATGGGCACTATCCACACATATGTGAAAATATACTGTGTGTTTCTGGGTCTGGAATACCTCACCTCACTTAAGATGTTTGTTTTGTGTTTGGTTCCATCCATTTACCTTTTTTTATTCAGTTTTTTTTTTAACAGCTGAGTAATATTACTCAGTAATATTGTGTAAATGTACCATATTTTCTTTATCCATTTTTCTATTGAGGGGCATCTAGGTTATTTCCAATGTCTGACTGTTATGAATAGTGTATCAATGAACATGATTGAGCAAGTGTCTCAGTGGTAGGATGAAAAGTTTGTAGCTATATGTCCAAGAGTGGTATAGTTGAATCATGGGTTTGTTCAATTCCCATCTTCCTGAGGAGCCACCACATTGATCTCCACATAGTGACTGTACAAGTTTGCAGTCCACCGGCAGTGCATGGGTCTTCCCCTGACTCAACATCTTTGCTAGAATAAGCTGTCATCTGTTTTTACTGATATAGCCATTCTGATGGGTATAACATAAAAATCTCAAAGTAGTTTTCATCTGGATTTATATGATAACTAAAGATGTTGAACATTTTAGCTATATCCTCTACTGTGAATTATCTTTTAAAATCTGTACCCTATTTTAAGTTGGATTATTTTTTCTCTTGACATCTATTTTCAATTAAAACTCATATATTCTTAGTTTATATACAGTTTAATTTGCAATTTTTCTTTTATGATTTACACTGAATCTCCTTTAGTATATAAAATATCCAAATTTTCTTTCACATTTTAAATTTCATAATCCTGACTCATTAATATAGATCTGTGATTCTTATAGAAAAGCATCATCTCTGGTCTCCATTCTGTTTATCTTCACACCAATACTAAAATGACTTGATAATGATAATTGAAGAAAATTGAGTGGATAGTACAGATAGCTACCTAAAGAAAATTCTAAAAATGTCAAATTTATAAAAATAGTTAAATCAGTTGGAATTCCTTTTTATAAATATATTTACTTGTTTTCTTTTCATATACATATATATATATGAAAAAATATATATAATGAATTTGACTCCTTTTCACTCCTGTTATGACTTTCTCCTTCCCCCTTTCTCCCATTGAAACTTTACATCATCCCAACATTTTTTTTGTCCAAGTTTCATATCTTTTGTGCTCTCTTTTGGAAATGGAACTATCACATAAACTGTAGAAACAGTCTGGCAGTGTCTTCAATATTTAAACACACCATTCCCTGTGAATCAGCTACCTTACCCTACATATTTTCCCAAAAGATATAAAAATAGACTTCTGCTTGAATTTTTTTACAGTTTTACCCAGAGTATGCCAAACTCTCGAGAATCCAATTGTCTGTTAGCTGATGAATAAAGCCAATTGCTGTGGCTTGTTACCCAGCATCAATGTGCAGCAACACAGGCGATTTTAAACACATTCAGAAGACTGAAAGTAAATTACACATTCTATAGCCCGATTGATTTCGTTTATTTGAAATTTTAGAAATGGGAATAATATAGTAACAAAATAGTAACTTAGAATTAATGATTGGAGAGCTATGACAGACTTTATGGAAATTTATGAACACATTTGTCAAAAGTAATCAGATTATATTTTCAAAAGGGTAAATTTTATTTTATTTAAACTATCCTATCATTTTAAAAACAAAACTCTTTATTTATACACAGAGGATTTTAGAGATTATATCTTTCCATTTGTATTTATCACCTATATAATAAAGTCTAACCAAAGTATTGGTGCTATTCTACCATGGAGAGTTCATTTATAATTACTTTAAACTATTTTGCAAATAGTATTTATACTGCTTTTCTTTCAGTGCATAACAGTAGATACACCATAAGAACATTTTGGAGGTAAAGATTTTTTCAGCTATAGAAAGTGATTTGGGCAATGTGAAAAATCAGGGATGATTGTGGAGGTAAAAAGATTGCAAGAGCCAGAGACATAGAACGTTTACTATGAGATTGTGTCTCCTAAAAAATGTCAGAGAACCTACATCCATGAAGCCTCATTAATATCGCTGCCTAAACAAGACCTGAATATGACCACCGATGGATGTGGAACATGGTCAGGAGAAAGATCACATGGCCCTAACTCTAGGGAAAAAATGTCAGAAACTGGGGAGTGCTGAGAGCAGGAAAATGGTCTTTCCTAGGGAAGAACCCCTCAATTAGTTATACAATACCAGATGGTCGGCCCCGAGATCATATCTACAAGTAATATTATACAGATTGAACAGGACGTATTTAGAAATTTTGTGAGAGAGAGAAAGAGAGAGAGATTAAACAGAGAGGCCATGAATTTGAGAGAGCAAGGGGAATATGAGAGTTTCAGAGCAGAAAATGTAACAATATTCTAATTTCAAAAATAAAAATAAGATATACATTCCCTTTATTATTGTTACATTGTTATTTCTAGGTAAATAAAACTCTGCTATTATCATATATATTATCATACATATACATATACATATAGACAAACAGACAGCAGAAGTTCGACTTTACTCCAGGTTTCCTGTTTCCATATCAAACATTCACTACTATCATGAATCTTCCTCCATTTCTTTTGAATCAAATGCTCCATATTTCTTTCTCACTGTATAAAAACGCTCCATATTTCATTCAGACTGTATTTTACCTAAAATGGGCTCTACTCAGCAGATAAAACTTTTCTGTATTGTAAAGATTTGTTCATTTTATGTGTTTGTGCATGTGCCTGAATATATGTTTATACAGTAGATTAGTACAGGTGGCCATCAAGGCCAGAAGAGGGTATTAGATTCCCTGGGACTGGAGTCACAAATAGTCCTAAGCCACACAATATGATCCTATGTAAGACCAACAAGAGCTCTAAACCACCGAGCCATCTCTCTAGCCCACATTTCTCTGTATTTAAATTGGCCTATAAATTTTAATCAAGAGTACTCTTTTATCATTACTTTACCTTACTCTATAACAGTGGTTCTCACCCTTCCTAATGCTGCAACCCTTTAATACAGTTCCTCATGTTGTGGTGATGCCCAACCAAAAAAGCATTCATTGCTACTTCATAGCTATACTTTTGCTGCTGTTATAAATTGAAGTGTACCCTGCTCAGATGTAGCCCATAGTAGCTCAGTATCCAAGTGGGTTTCCCTAGTAAGGGGAACAGGAACTGTTTCTGACATGAACTCAAGGACTGGCTCCTTTACCTCTCCCCACTCCGGAGGGAGGAACAACCTTGCTAGGCCACAGAGGAGGACATTGTAGCAAGTAGTGAAGATACCTGATTAGCTAGGGTCAGATGGAAGGGGAGGAGGACCTCCCCTAGCAGTGCACTTGGAGAGGGGCAGGTAGGAGATGAGGGAGGGAGGGTGAGATTGGAAGGGAATGAGGGAGGGGGCTATGGCTGGGATACAAAGTAAATAACCTGTGATTACTATTAAAAAATAAAAAAAAATTAAAAATATTGAAGTGTAAATGCCTAAAATGCAGGATATCCGATATGTGATCCCCTAAAGGGAATACAACCCACAGATTAAAAACCGCTGTTCTGTGCTAATGGAAATGCCTGTTTAATCTCTCCATCAAATCATAACTTGGAAAAAAGTGACATATATCACTTTATCCCAGAAAATATATTGTATTATGCTTGATATATAGTATTTTTTCACTTATCACATTTTGTTCTTCTGTAAAAAGATGTTGAAAGTGTATCATTCTGATTTAGAAGGAGTATATTTCTACTCAAAACATAAGAGGACATATCTATTAATGTATCATACAATTCAGGAATTTAAAGAATTAAAAAATTAAGTATATTTTCTGATGAAACACGAATATTTAAAAACACTAAATTAGGCACTGGTGCGCTCTCTCCCTGCAGTGTGGCTGTTTATGTGAAGCAGTGGCCTGCCTCCTCTGTCGCTTTCCCACTTGATTTTATACCTCTTTCATTTTACACATGCAATATTACATCAGCAAGTATGTGCTTAATGGGCTGAAGCTAATGAAAATTGAAGCTTTGAAAGTGCCAAATCTGATTCTCGAGGGTGTACATTGCTACATTTTCTTCTGCTCCTTAGAACAGTCCGTTCCAGGGATCCTCAAAAACAAGTTAGTTTCACTGCAGAAAAGATAAATGACGGATTGCAGAAAGTGTGCCACTTAAGTCCTGCGGTGCTTCACTTGGGACTCATGACATTTCCCTTAAAATATCCCACACTCACTTTGGTCATGACACACAACTTCATGCTATTTGTTGAGCTAATTCAAAATTAGATATTGACACCAACCCAAATGTCCTAAAAAAAAAGACTCATTAATGCTATAAAATTTGAGAGATTAAATCTATTTGCATTTTTCTACATGTAGACATCCGGTTAGACCAGCACCATTTGTTGAAGATGCTATCTTTTCTCCATTGAATGGTTTTGGCATCTTTGTCAAAGATCAGGTGTCCATAGGTGTGTGGGTTTATTTCTGGGTCCTCTGTTCGGTTCCATTGATCCACCTTTCTGTTTCTATGCCAGTACCATGCAGTTTTTATTACTGTTGCTCTATAGTACAGCTTAAGATCAGGGATGGAGATACCTCCAGAAGATCTTTTAATGTAGAGGATTGTTTTAGCAATTCTGGGTTTCTTGTTATTCCATATGAAGTTGAGAATTTTTCTTTCCAGGTCTGTAAAGAACTGTGTTGGTAATTTGATGGGAATTGCATTGAATCTGTAGATTGCTTTTGGTAAGATGGCCATTTTTACTATGTTAATCCTGCCAAGCCATGAGCATGGGAGATCTTTCCATCTTCTGATATCTTCTTCTAATTCTTTCTTCAGAGACTTGAAATTTTTTTCATACAAGTCTTTGACTTGCTTGGTTAGGTTCACACCAAGGTACTTTATGTCATTTGTGGCTATTGTGAAGGGTGTTGTTTCCCTAATTTCTTTCTCAGCCCTTTTGTCTTTTGTATACAGGAGGGCTACTGGTTTTTTTGAGTTAATTTTGTATCCAGCTACTTTGCTGAAGGTGTTTATCGGCTGTAGGAGTTCCCTGGTAGAGCAACCATGTTTGTAGCAGCTTTATTTGTAATAGCCAGAAGATGGAAACAGCCTAGATGCCCCTCAACTGAAGAATGGATGCAGAAATTGTGGTACATCTACACAATGGAATATTACTCAGCAATGAAAAATAAGGAAATCATGAAATTTGCTGGTAAATGGTAGGAACTGGAAAAGATCATCCTGAATGAGGTATCCCAGAATCAGAAAGACACACACGATATATACTCACTCATATAGACATGTAATATAGGATAAACCTACTAAAATCTGTACATCTAAAGAAACTAATCAAGAGAGAGGACCCTGACTAAAACGATCAATCCCCATCCCGAAAGGGGAAGAGGAAGGACATCAGAAGAAGAAGAAAACAGGAAATAAGTTAGAAACCCGTCATGGAGGGCCTCTGAAAGGCTCTGCCCTGCAGACTATCAAAGCAGACGCTGAGATGTATGGCCAACTGTTGGGCAATGTGCATGGAATCTTATGTAAGAAGTGGGAAGATCTGGAGTGTACAGGAACTCCACAAGGAGAGCAACAGAACCAGAAATTTGAACACAGGGGTCTTCCCAGAGACTCATGCTCCAATCAAGTACCATGCATGGAGATAACCTAGGACCCCTGCACAGATGTAGCCCATGGCAGTTCAGTGTCCAAGTGGGTTCCATAGTAATGGGAAGAGGGACTCTCTCTGACATAATCTGATTGGGCTGCTCTTTGATCACCTCACCCTGAGTGGGGAGCATCCTTACAAGGCCACAGAAGATGACAATGCAGCCATTCCTGATGAGATCTGATAGACTAAGATCAGAAGGAAGGAGAGGAGGACCTCCCCTATCAGGGGACTTGGGAAGGGGCATGCGTGAAGAAGGGGGTAGGAGGGTGGGATCGGGAGGGGAGGAGAGAGGGGCTTATGGGGGTTACAAAGTGAATAGAATGTAGTTAATAAAATAAAATTAAAAAATTGAGAGGTTAGATTGATTTAATCTGGAAAATTATGTTTTTTTAGCTCAAAGGAATTACTGAATAAAGGAAATAGCAGTGACTATTTGAGTCAGTCATCATATCAAACTCATTTGATTTCACTCCATGACCATATTATCAGATTTACATAGGTATCTCACAGCAGTCTCACAGTCTTTTGGTGTGTCACTAATAAGTCTTATGACAAAGGTGAGGTTGTGGTAACTGAGCCATCATGGAGTGTGTTTTGCTCTATCATTGCTCACCTTCCAGGTACCCTTTCATACCACAAACAGCAGTGTTTTCATCATAACAGTTTGCTAATAAAGAAGACATAAGCTCACAAAATCAAGGATGTCCCAATGTTCAAAAGAAGGGAAACTGATAAAATAAAGATCATGTCTGAGCAATGAACTAAATCGAGTAGCATGAACTTTAAAAGGGACAAATATGGGGGCAGCAAATGAATTTAAATAACCAATGAAAGCTAAGGTGAAACAGAGGCACAGAAACACAGACATGTTAATATATAGTAACCTCAGACTTAAGCCATACTTCCATGCGGCTAGGAAAAGGGCATGAAAAGTTCAATGTTTGAGTGAGTGTTAAGTGGCCAGGTAAAGGGCAAAGTTGTTCTCTGCAATGGAGATTTCAGTGTGGTAATTTGTGTACCGCACTTTATAACACAAAAATGTCATTGAATATGACCGAGATGTTAGAAAAATTGAAGTTCATGATTCATGAGGAACATTTAGGTAATCAGGAATATTAGATACTGAAAAGATGAGAATTCACCAGAGACAAGAGAGCTTTTGAAAGCACTGAAGCCTGCATGGAGGATAGGCAAGGGAGACATTACAGCGGTGAGAAACAGTGTGGCACTGTGCCCGCCTACAAGCACAGAGGGGAGGGTTGTCTTTGTTCCCAAGATGAAGAAAACTACCAGTACTGTATTACTCTGTTACATTCAATAAATTGATATTTAGAAAAAATGTAAAAAGTATTTGAGTGGAAGAGGTTCCCCCACACCCCTGATTTTGTCATAGCCTGCTAGGAATGTTGTCTAAAAGAAGGGCATGTTACCAAGAGACATTCTCCATAAGTGAAATATAAGTTAAACTTTAAAATGAGATGGCAATGCAGATAACATTTACTCAGGGTGGATTGATTCCTTGAACTTATTTTGACTTTTCAAATATTCAAGAATGCTTTTAGAGTGAGCGAATGTGGAAACCGGAATAAGTAACAGGATGCACAGGCTTAGAATTGGTACAGATGTGATTCTACAGGGCAGATGTTGAAATACCAGGGCAGGTGCCACTTTGGAATGGATTGTACAGAAACACATGAATAGCTACAAGAAAGGAGATGGTTTGTTAGGGAAAGACTTATTAAGGGAGAGGTGCAGGGAAACATCTGCCATATTCCCCCACTGACAGGTTCAGAGGGCAAGAACGGAAAGGAATGAATACAGGTCCACTGTGAACCTTTTGGGTCAACAGCATGGTATCTGGCTCCTCCAAGTTTGTATAATTTAAGCTTTTCTGACTATAATCTTTTGGTTGAATGAAAATCAGGGAAACTGAGGGCTGCCAGTCTTTGCATTGATGCTACCTTGACATATTAATCTCCGGATCTTTCTTCATTAATTTCTATTCTCGTGCACTAGAACTAATTCCCACATGGCAAAGATTCACCTACTTTCTGTGCGAATTCACCCTGAATTGACTGCAGACATCTTGAGTTGTAGTCACCATGACTGTCCCCAAGAAGTGAAGTCATGTTTCCTTACTAGATTGGTATCTGGAGTTTAACATTACTCTACATGTCAGGGTGCGCCTTATTCCTTAGCAGCAGTTTGAGAGCTACTCTGACTTGATGTCTGCTCTGACTCAGGGCCTGGTAATGCCGTGACGACACTGGGCTCTGCAGAAATGCCTGTCCAGGAAGCTTACTTAGCTTCCCTCAGTTATGTTCTCTTCCACAACAAATACGGACGGAATTAAGTGAGATGGGGCACAAATACGCTTGGAATAGGCAAGTGGGAATTCACTCTAGAGTTCATTCCAGATGAAACATTTGTTTTAAAAAGTAAGTTGTTCATACGAAAAGTGTGAGGTCAATGAAGACTGTAGGCAGACGGAAGTTTCTCAATACACTCTTCTTGAGTCTAAAACTGACTCTGTACGTGTGCAGAGCCATGAATAGCCTGGAGTCATTTTGGAAAAGATTTTCTATTCATTGGCCCGTAGGTGATAGGAAGTAGCAGAACAGTTTAACAGTGCCCAGCACCTAGTTAGTTTAGAGAAACTTGTACAAAATACAGTGTCTGTGTATTTTGTGTTGCTGTTATTTGTTAGTTTTCTTTTTTTTTTTGAGTCTCAAAAGTAACTATTATTTTTAATTAATTTTTTTTTTATTAATCACAGTTTATTCACTTTGTGTCCCAGCTGTAATCCCCCTCTCATTCCCTCCCAATCTCACCCTCCCTTCCTTATCTCCTCCCATGCCCCTCCCCCAGTACTGATAGGGGAGGTCTTCCTCCCCTTCCCTCTGACCCTAGCCTAGCAGGTCTCATCAGGACTGGCTTGCATTGTCTTCCTCTGTGGCCTAGTAAGGCTGCTCCTCCTTCAGGGGGAGGCCAGCCACTGAGTTCATGTCAGAGACATTCCCTGTTCTCATTACTAGGGCACCGACTTGGAGACTGAGCTGCCATTGGCTACATCTGAGCAGGGGTTCTAATTATCTCCATGCATGGTCTTTGGTTGGAGTATCAGTCTCAGTAAAGACCCCTGTACCCAGATTTTTTTGGTTCTGTTGCTCTGCTTGTGGAGCTCTTGTCCCCTTCAGGTTTTTCCATCTCCCCCTTCTTTCGTAAGATTCCTTGAACTTTGCCCAAAGTTTGGCTCTGAGTCTCAGCATCTGCTTTGATACCTTGCTGGGAAGAGTCTTTCAGAGGCCCTCTGAAAATTATTCTACTTTCTGTTTATTGAAACTCTTAGGGAATATCTAACATGGATTGATATGTTTCTTCTAAGAAAAGTTAAGTGAAATCTTATCTCATGAACAGCAGAATTTTGATTTGGGAAATACCCTTAGTGTGAAAAGAAGAAAATAAATTTATGGATAAATGTAGTTTTCTCAAAGAGGTAAGCTGTAGTGATATAATATCCTAATCATAGATACATTTTCATTATTAAATATAATTTGTAGGTTTTGAATTAAAAATAAAAGCCTATGAGCATGAATCACCTTGTTTCAGGGTCCGTAGCTGTTAGTGGCAAGGTTCATCTTATGTGAATGAAATAAACGATTTTCTGTTATTTAAAAGGAGTAAACAACCACTGCAAAGAAGAAGTTATCCAAATGAGCGGCTACTTCCTAGATAATACTTTATTGCTAATGAAATTCAGATTAAATAAACACATAGACAATATTAAAAATTATTCAGAGGTCTCTAGCATGTTTATATTTATTTATCTGACCCATTAACCATTTCATTACTCCAGTTCTGTCAGCTTTTCTCTCTCTCTCTCTCTCTCTCTCTCTGTGCGTGTGTGTGTGTGTGTGAATGCTTACAGAAGCATAAAAATCAGTATTAACACCATTTGCTCCTCCAAGTGTATACTTTGGATGGATATGAAATTTGAGAGATTAAATATATTAGAGATTAGATATACAAACATTCACACACAGAGACACACACACAAACACATTCTAATTCTATTCATGATATAACTCTCGTTGTTTTTAGCCTAAGTTTCAAACTTTATTTTTCTTAGCTGTCATTTAAAAGAGTGATAAATGATAATATTTAAATGGAGATTAATGTCTTATTTATTGCAATTTGCCTTGAAATACATCAGGCAAAAGAATTTGCTATTTAGGCAGTAAGTGAGATAATGAAAACCCCAAGCCTAAGCACAATGATGCTTTGAGGTCACCATCAGTACCTCAGTCCGCTTAACTCCTCATCACTTAGCTGGTGCCTGTTCATCAACTCCGGTTTATATGATAAGCTTTGGAGAATGAAATAACCAAGATGATAAAAGCTATATTTTTTGAAATGTCTTTATCACTTTCTGGTTTTCAGATGAATCTCTTTGTGTCATTTCTCAATTTTCTTACATGTGATTGTTTGCCAGCACCATCTAGACAAATTGTTAAAATTCAGCCTTATCCATGGAACAGAAAATATATAAGAACATCAGAAAAAAAATAGTGAAATAACACACCCACAGAATTGTAACATTCAATGTCTTACTTTTACAATGATTAAGAACTAAATAACATTATTTTGTTCAATAATGAATCATGCCAAGTTGAAAAACTATTTAGAAGTTTAATGTCTAAAATTTCATTTTCATCCAAAGGTGAAGGAGCACTTTGATGGAGCAAATGGTGCTAATAGTGATTTTATGCTCTTGTAAGCATTCACACATTTTGAGTAACATAACTCAACACATAATTTCTCCATTGTGAATGAAATCATAAATGGTAAGCCATACAAGAATATTTTTACTTGAGAACAGCAATGGTCTGGAAGAAAATGATACATGTTAAGAAATTGATCCTTCTGTAGCCAATCATGTATTCTAATTGGCAACTTCAGTCATTTATTTGCTATTTCTTTCTTCATGACTTTCAAGAAAAAAAAATGTGACCCTTGTAATAAATGTGTTTTCCTCTCTGACAGGATAGCTAAATGCTTAGAAATAGAAACACTTTGTTCCCTTAACAGCACAGAAAAATACCATTTTTAGAGTGATTAAAAACAATATTTATGGCCTCAAGTTTGCGTACTGTGTGTTAAAAAGTCTGTCAAGTTAGCTGTTTATTACTCACAGCTTAAAGCATCATTGCCAGAAAAGGATCTGTGAGTCTTTGAACAAGCGTAGCTGCTGATGGAAATCAGCAATGTGCTACCATAATTTTAGATATTATGATTCACAGTAGTGACTCTATGTACTGTATTTTCCTGGGAAGGAACATACAGACAGCTAAATAGTAAGGAAGAAATAGAAGAGTTGCATTGCTATGATGCCAAATGCTCAGTTGCATTTTCCCAAGCAGGACATAATGTGGATAGATCAAATTTCAGTTTATTATTTCCTTCTTCAAGGACTCTATGTCCCAGAAATTTTCTCATGAATATCAGCCTCCTCAATAGTGACTGACACGGTCTCTCAGAGGACCTTGGCAGAAAAGTTACATTACAGTCTCACATCATAAATCTGATAGTACATGCCAAACATAAAAGGTACGTTGAGAGGGCAGCCTTGACACTTTCCTCCATTTTCATAATTATTTTAGTGGTGATAACAAAAAGGAGATACATCATATGCAGAGACCAAAAAGAAAAAGTTAATAAGTGGATATCTCAGTAAAGAGTTTGCAATTTGTGGATTACATGCTACACTGAAATGCCAAAATGACAAAATTCTGACCAGATGAGCAGAATGGCTCAATAGGTAAAGGTGTTTGTCACTAGCCTGACAACTTGAGTTCAGTCCCTAGGACCCACATAATAGAAGTGAGCAGACTCCCACAGTTGTCTTCTGACACATACACACTCACAATTAAATGAATTGATAAATAATTGTAAAAGAGAAAAAAAAACTTTCAAAACAGAAATATTTTCCCATATGAGCAAATGTTGAGGGTATATCATGGGTGAATGTAGTTTAAAAAATGCTGATGGTTATTATTTAAGTTGAAAAAAAAAACACCCAACATTCTAAGTATAACAATGTAACGTTAGAATCCACAGATCCTGTAGCCTGTAGAATTACAGTTTCAGACATTTATACTTTTGAGACATTATTTGTGAATCTAGGTGCTAGGATTTCTTAAGTGTGAAAGTAAGTTTCCATTAAAAGGGGGTATTGATGGCCAGACATCCTGCCCCCACATCCTTCCTAATGTCCTGCCTGAGAATCAAGAGTTTGGGTGCAGATTCATTCTGTGAACCACACCTGTCTTAAGGAAACTCTAAGAAAACAAAACAAAACAAAACAAAACAAAACACAACTTCTTCCACTTGGGGCCTGATTCTTCTATTCATAACTCCCATGGACCCCCGCCAATGCTGTCTGTCTTTGGTGCTGAGGCCTAACCTCTCCCCAGGGCTTCTGCCCTGTTGTTGTTCGCCTGTGTCCATCACAGTGACAGCTTCTCTAATGCATGCCAATATATTCTTTATCCCAATGTTTCCTTGAGCCTACATCTAAAACTTTTCACAATAAGAATAAAGTGGACAAACTTACTAGTAAATTAAAGCATGTAGTCAAAATTGGCATTTTCTAATATAGCAAAAACATGTGAAAATAATTATTTTTTGCTTTGCTTTGCTTTTTCGAGACAAGGTTTCTCTGTATAGCCATGGCTGTCATGGACTCACTTTGTAGACCAGGCTGGCCATGAATTTACAGAGATCTGACTGCCTCTGCCTCCCTGGCTCTGGGATTATAGGCATGCACCACCACATCATCTGAGAAAAATCATCCTTAACTCAAGTTTAAAAAAATAAAATAATAAAAGATTAAAATACTAGAGTAATAAAGTTTCTAATTAATACCAAGGTGTTAAAAATTATAGCATCAAAAACTGTGGCTAAAGAGATAACTCGGTGCTTAAGAATACTTGCTGCCCTGCTAGGTGGAGCCTTTCAGAGAACCCTCTACAGTAGGCTCCCATCCTGTTGCCTTCTTCTACCTTTCTACCCAACAGGGGATCAAGGCAGATGCTGAGACTCAAAGCCAAACTTTTGGCAGAGTGAAGGGAATCTTATGGAAGAAGAGAGGGGTGGAGATGGAAGGACATGAAGGGGACAGAAGCCCCATAAGGAGACAACAAAGCTAAAAAATCTGAGCCCAAGAGTTCTTGCAGAGACTGATGCACCAAACAAGGACCATACATGGAGAGGACCTAGACACCCTGTTCATTTGTAGCCGATTGGCAGCTCAGTCTTCATGTGGGTGCCCCAATAAGGGGAGAAAAGGCTGCCTCTGTCATGAACTCAGTGGCCTGCTCTTTGTTCACTCGCCCCTGGTGATGCAGCCTTACCAAGCCACGGAGGAAGAGGATCCAGGCAGTCCTGTGAGACTTGACAAGCTATGGGCAGATGGCAATAGTGGAGAACTCCCTGTTTCAGTGGACTAGGGGAAGGGAATAGGGGGAAAGAAGGAGGGAGGGTGTGACTGGGAGGAGTTGAAGGAGGGCTTCAGTTGGGATATATAATGAATAAATTGATTAGAAAAAAAAATTGCTGCTCTATCAGGAAACCCAACTTCAATTCCTAGCATCCACACCACGCAACTCATAACTTCCTATAACTCCAGTGTCAGAGAATCCAACACCCTTCTTTGGCCCCCAGAGACCTGCACACATATGGTATACACATATATATTAGGGTTCACACATTTACTTAGGCATGCACATTCATACAAAATAAAAAAAATATATATATATTTTGAGTCAGGGTTTCTCTGTATAGCTTTGGATGTCCTGGACTCTCTTTGTAGACCAGGATGGTCTTGAACTCACAGAGATCCACCTGCCTCTACCTCCATGAATGCTGGGATTACAGGCATCTCCCACTGTTGCTGGCTATAAATAAAATAGTAAAATTTAAATAAGCTGTTTCAGTGAATCTGCTTCAGGCCCTCTCACCCTGAGGTGAGAGCCATAGTCACACACTTTCTTAGAGAGTGAATACCAAATCAGAAGCCACCTTCACGTTCATGTACCTTCTAGTGAGGCTGTCTGTATTCTTTGTCCTGTGCCTTCTTTCATTCTCATGCCCAGCAATGAGCTTCATTCATGAAATTCTCAGTTGCCATGGAAATTATCCTACTCTCAAATACTGAGTACCTGAAGGACTTATCAAAATTCTTCCTCCCTGATCTGAAATCAATCAACTTAGCGCAAAAGCAGAAACAGAACAAAAATTCTACTCCATGGAGGCAGGCTAGAATCCCATATCACAGCCACAAAAAAGAAATCAATCCACACACCCAGCTCCTCAATACAACTAATATGAAATTGCCAAGACAACACATCTCCTCCACAGAGAAATAGTCCTATAAAAAGTTCTCTAATAAGAACTACCCAGATAAACCCCAACAGAAAATTTAAAAGAACAATCAAATAATTCAAGAGTTTAAAGAGAACACAAACACTGACGTGAACTTGAAGAAAATAGGAAGTCCAGAGTAAGGTCCACGAAAATACAAAGTTATAACTGAACAAAATAATCAATACAATTCAGAATTTAAAAAGTTAATTCAATACACATACAGAAGATGCAGAAATATTGAATAAAACTCAAGTTAAATGAAGCCAATTTCGTAACCCAATTAGAAAACTCAGGGAAAACTACCAGTAAAGTGGATCAGGCAGAAAACAGACAAGAGGACATAAAGATACAATAGAGGAACTGACCATACAAGCAAAATATATGAAAAAATACAATAACATAGTAGCATGAAAAGAATATACGGGGTCTGTGGAAGGTCTTGCAACACCATGCTATGGAATATAGACACCACAGGAGAAGAATCCCAGCACAATGGCAGAAGCCAGGTCTGCGTCAGGGTTATAGAAGAAAACATGCCTAAACTAAGGAAAGACCTACTTACTGAAACACAAGAAACACATGCAACACCAAGTAACAATTACTCATCATTTTACAGTTAAAACACCAAATGTACAAGACAAAGAAAAGGTTTTGAAAGCTGAAAGAGAAAAACCACAAGCTACATACAAAGGCAAACCCACCAGAATAACCGCTGATTTATCAATAGAAACCTTAAAGTCCAGAAGAGCCCGGATCAATGTAGTGCAGGTTCTAAAAGACCACAGGTGCCAACCTAGATTGCTTTACCCAGAAATACTATATGCTATAGTTCGAGGAGAAAGAGAATCTTTCTATGATGTGAGCAGGCTAAAAGAATTTGTGTGAATAAAAATCAGCCCCACAGAGAGGACTGAAAACAATATTTCAGAAAGAAGAGTGCGTTAAAGATAGAAAAGAAACAAAATGAAAACAAATGAATGGCCAAGAACAGAAACAACAGACCAAGAACACTGCATCATTAGCAACTGCTTCGTGGTGAAAGGGCAGATTCTGTAACTCTGCACAGAAGACTATGACAGAACCCACTTGGCAGGAGGCAGTGGAGCTGAGAGGTTAGTTTCTATCTACCAACCAAATATAGTCTGGATGTGACAGATGGAAAAAAGTTGCTGATTTTTGTAGGTAAAGATTTCAAGTGATTACAGGCAGGAATGAGTGAGGATAGTGGTTTGGAAAGGAATGGAACAAGGTAGAAAGGAAGGCAGGAATTAAGCAATTTGTCAAGGTATTCTGGTAAGGTGATATGAAAGTTGAAGCCTAGAAGGGAGACAAAACAGAGACTCCTGTGTAATAGGAGATACATGAGCCAGTGTGATGCAAGGATAGAAAGCAAGCAACCAAATGTGAATTTAGAGGCCACCTGAGCTAATACAGAGGCTGCTTTTAGAGCCCATAGACAAGGTTAGCACCCCCTAACTGTTGTATCCAGCTGTTTGAAAAATAGGCAGCAAGGGCAAAAGTGGGTCTTCATTTGTCCCAACATCTCTAGGACCATTCCATTCCCCATTTTTCAGAAGTATGCAAAATAAAAGGTTGGTCAACATCTGAGAGGGGCAGAGCAGGCGCCAGTAAGGGTGCTTCTTGGAGAAGAGAGAAAGCAGGTGTGAAAGGCTTAGTAAAATAGAGGCTCTGTTAAGGGTCCCCGGGCCACTTCATAGAGGGGGTAACCAGGAGGAACAAAGTTTGGAACCCAGGTTCTGAGATATTCCACCAGACCCAGGAAGAAGAAAATCTCTGCCTTGGTGGCTTGAGGTACTATCTGTGATCAAAGATGAATGTGTGGCTATTGGGGGATAACAGAAAGCCTAGATACTTTACCTAAAGGACCGAGAGCTGAACTTCAGAAGGGGAGGCTCTAGGCTTAGATTTTTCAAACACCTATTTTATTTAGTAGGGAAAGGGGCTATAGAACTCTTTTAGCGACTTCCTGCTGATTAGGGTCAATGGGTTTTTTGGAGATATACCAAAAATGTCAGTCATCAGGATACCAGTAGTGTTGTCAAACAGTAAAGTTGCAAACCATAGCAGCAGCAGCAGCAACAACAAACAGGAAGCAACAGCAACAGAGGTGGTACCACTCCGCAAAAATAGGAAGACTCTGCCCAAATGGCTCAAATCCACCAGAGGCAAAACTCTGCCAAAGCAACACAGAAGTTTTCTGGAGCATTTCTCTCTGTGAAAACCAACACAGCAATGTGAACTGTTTCAAAGCATAGTGATGCAAAAAGCAATGTCCCCTGTCTGTCGGCTTCTATTTATCCTTTTTCAGAGCCCACACAGGATGTTTTTCCAGCTAGCAAAAACCATGCACCTCACATGAGGTAGTTTCCAGCTGACAAACATCACACGCCTTTCCATGGGGGTGGTTTTCCATGGCGTTGGGGGGAGACATTGTCACATCCCACACTTGGAACCAAAACCAAAACATACTTATGTGACACAACTGAGTTGCCAAATAAACTAGAAACTTTCACGCTATATCTTTTGTTTTATAAAAAGTTAAGAAGTTGTGCAGTATATTGTTGTGACAGTGAAAGCAGAGCTTACATACTGGAAAAATCACTTACATATTGGATTGTCTGGGTGGTGGGTTGTGAGATAAGAGCACAGTGGCCAGAAAAGAAATGGGAGATAATTCAGAGCCTCCGGGGGCAGACAATGCAAGTGAGCTGAGATGCAATCCTGCTGTCAGGGTCCTCCCAGCTGATGGAAAAGAGATCGTGTGAATTCAGGTGTAAAGGAGTGCTAGATAAAGTCCACATCAGTAAAGTCAGAAGGAGGTAAAGCATGGAGGAAGGGCTAGGTGCCGCGGCCTGGACTGCAATGACTGGGGTATATAAAAGCCTAGTCCTAAACCAGGGAGTAGGAGCTATCAGGCGTTAGGGCAGGCCAGATAGGGGTGTTATACAGTAAGTGAGTAGGCTTGACAAAAATACCTTTATTAAAAAGGCATTGTATGACAGGCTTTAAACCTTGCCTATATTTTAAGAGATATGGTATTGAGAGTGACAAGGGTTGAGATGGGGTCCTGGAGTAGTGTCTTAATGGGGGATGATGAGAAGCCACTGAAAGAGAAGTATCCATACTTTTGGGTAAACAGGAGAGTCTGGATTAGGATAGGGTGATCTTTGGCATCAGCAAGGAGATTCTTCAGAGGCTAGAAGGAGAGGGAGAATTCCAGGAGGGATTGTATAATTGTATTGTAGACATGATATCCCTCCACAGTATTGGGGTTGGGCAGCTAGACATAACGAAGGACAAGTGAAAGGTGACCCCAGCGGGAAAGGGAAAGACCTGTAGCTCTGGGGTGATGGGGCCAGCTGTCAACACCCATCACAGAGATCTGAGAATAAGTTTTATCGATGAAACAAACTGGTGCACATTGATGGGAGGAACCTGGTGTGTACATTTAAGAAAACAGTCGTTTGTCACTGTATTCCAGTAGTTTCACTGCTAAGCACATACAAACACACGCATTCACCAAGAGAAATATAAAGAGTATTCATAGAATCATCATTACAGCAACTGTCAATTGAAAACACTCCTGATACTCATCAAAGCAGCCTAGATCACATGCTGCAGTGTTTTACATTAACTCGAACACTGCATAGTTACATAGAGCGACACAGACTGATCCCACCACCATTTATAATGTGCATGAAGACAGTAGTCAGGCTATACATGTTCATCTGCTATGTGTCTTGAAATTTTAGGGAATAGAGGAAGAGACTGGGGATATGATGGCTCAGTGGTTAAAGTTTGATTGCGGAGCCCATCTTGGCTCACAGCCTCCTGTGATTCCAGTTTCACTGAATCTGACATCCTCCCTGGCCTCCTCCGACACCAGGCACACATGTAGCTTATATACACACCATACGTGCACTCAAAACACTCATGCAAATAAAAAAAATCATTTTTACAAGGCTAAGCAGGAAGTATAGACCAAGTAATTCCCCATGTTTATTAAAAATGACTGAGCCCTACCTGCTACCTGAACAGTTAGCCTGGGATCTTCCATATTAATCTTGATGGATTTTTTTAATTTACATTTTTTATTAATTACAGTTTATTCACTTTGTATCCCAGCTGTATCCCCCTTCCTCATCCTCTCTCAATCCCACCCTTCCTACCTCATCTCCTCCCATGCCCCTCTCCAAGACCATTGATAGGGGAGGTCTTCCTCCCCTTCCCTCTAACTCTAGTCTATCAAGTCTCATCAGGACTGGCTGCATTGTCTTCCTCTGTGGACTCGTAAGGCTGCTCCTCCCTCAGGGGAAAGTGATCAAAGAGCAGGCCACTGAGTTCATGTCAGAGATAGTCCCTGTCCCCATTACTAAGGAATCCACTTGGACACTGAGCTGCTATCTGTGCAGGGGTTCTAGTTTATCTCCATGAATGGTCCTTGGTTAGAGTATCAGTCTCAGAAAATACCCCTGTGTCCAGATATTTTGGTTCTGTTGCTCTCCTTGTCACCTTCATGTATTTCTATCTCCCCCTTCTTTCATAAGATTCCCTGCACTCTGCCCAAAATTTGACTGAGTCTCAGCATCTGCTTTGATACCCTGCAGCGTAGTCCTTCACAGGCCCTCTGTGGTAGGCTCCTGTCCTGTTCCCTGTTTTCTCCCTCTTCCAATGTCCATCCCCTTTGCCTTTCTGAATGAGGACTGAGCATCTTACCCAGAGTCCTCTTTCTTGATTAGCTTCTTTAGGATCAGATAGAAGAGGAGGAGGACCTTCCCTATCAGTGGACTGGGGGAGGAGCATGGGTGGAGAAGAGGAGGGAAGAATGGAACTGGGAGGGGCAGCAGGAGGAAGCTACAGGTGGGATACAAAATGAATAAACTATAATTAATAAAAATAAAAATATATCTTAAAAACTGCAAATCACAGGTAACTAGACAGAGCTGGAAATTACCATTCTGAGTGAGATAACCCAGATCCAAAAAGACAAATGTCACGTTTTCTCTCAAATATGAAATGCTGAAAAAAAATGTACTCATAACCCAATAAGAAATGGTCATGACTGAAAACATACACATGCTTAACATTTTATAGACTGGGCAGGTCATATTTTGGAATTTGTATGTGTATGTACATATATGCATGTAACAGCAATTGATCTAAAATTAGCCAATGAAATTGAAAGAAAGCAAGGAGGAGTATATGGAAGAAGGAGTGAAAAAGGAAAATAATGTAATTATGCTATAGTACAGAAAATAAAAGAAAAAAATGAAAATCACATGATCAGCTCAATAGTTGTAGAAAAAGACTGACAAAATCCAACATGACTTCATTCAGAATAGATCTTGACAGACATTATTTCAATATAATAAAATATATCTATGACAAACCCACAGCCAACATAAATCTAAATTAATAAAAATGCAGAGGGATCTTATTAAAATCAGGAATGAGAAAAATGATCTATAAAAATAATTTTCTTACATGTTTGTCATTCTAGAGTAAGACAGAACCGTCAATGATACATCTGCCTTTTTGTAGTAGAATTGTGACATGTATTTGAAAGACAGTGATGGAACAGTATGAAGCAGAGCCAAATTGAAAGTAGCACAGGATAGAGCACATCACAAGCACTAGGCATCTGATAATGTCAGCAACATATTTTTACTGCCACAACTGTTGTATTGATCATTGCCACATCAGATTAAATTTAACTTAATAGACATCATTATTCTTGGACTGGGACAAATAGAAATCTTACATGCAATATTTATTTCCTGGAAATTGAGTGTAAGAGACACTTCTATCTTCATTAAGGTGTTAATAAAGTATGTCAGATGTTTATAAGACTTTCAGAAAGTTAACCAAAGAACCTCGCAGTCCACTTGGTTATTTTTTGCAAAGTACATTAAGATATAATCTACGATGATTAAACTGAACACTGCTTGTCTGTTCTTGAGAACAACTCCTTTTGTCGGGAATTGGAAGAGTTCCAGTGGAGCTGCCATATGAGAATGAGGAAACTGTAGTCCCCTCTTGGGGTTCTTAATCTCACCGTTTCACCAGTAAAATAATTTAAAAATGAATTCAAATGGAGGTTCTAGGATCATTTTATCTAAGTTTAAAGAATAACCTCAGAGGAGGGAAACTGTAAATCTCAGCAGTTGCTGGAAGATAATGGAGAAGTGAAATAAAAAGTCACCCTCTGTGTTAAGCTGGCATGGAGTTCAGCCATGCTTCACAAAAACAACTGCATGGTTGGCAGTAGTGCTTCAGAGAGAGAAAAAGTAGCTCAAAGTATCAGAAAAAGCACACTTAGACTGGGCAGTAGTCAAAAGAGTGTCAGAAGTGAAGAAAATAGAAAAGTTATACCTTTTCTAGCCAGGACTCAGAATAATGAAAGATCCATCATACTCCCAGCGTATCTGCTAGGAACTGCACTACAGGCCAGGAATTTTGGGATGGAAATGTACATTTTCTCTTTTAAGGGCTAATTGTGCCTCCCATCTTTTTAACATGGCTCATTTTATAATGAGCCCATCTACCTACAGGTGGTCCTGTTTTCCTAAGAGGAACTCCCTTACCCAGGTCAGTGCCTTGCATAACCAGAAGATTAGGTCTCCACTCAGGGCAGGGATTTCATTCTTTTGACCAAAAGGAAATAGTTTCCCCTTAATGGTTTTTCTTTTTCTTTTTTTTTTCCCCTGCGGCTCTGACTCACTATCAGAAATAAATAATGTTTCGGTATTTTCACTGGAAGGTAGTAATCATTAACATACCATACTAGAGACCAGAGGAAGAAATGATCATTTCCTGTTGTGGAGAATTTTACTTGGAGGCAGCCATTCTGGTGCTCAAATTTATACAAAGTTAATGGTAGTATCTGAGCCACACATTTTTCATTAATTACGGTTCTATTCAGGCATAAAGGCCTTATTGTAGCTAGATAATTCTCATTTAACTTGGAATAAAAGCCTTAATTTTTGACATTATATACTCTTACACCATAAAAATAATCTTTAAATGTCTCTATGAAAAAATCTGTAGAACGATTATTAATATTTAATATTTATTAATATTATAGTAAAGGAGAACTTACTCAGTAACCTGCTATATATCCAAATAACCACACAGAGAGAGTAGGATTTAATTAATTAGCTTAGAGCACAATGATGAGCAATAATTACTCCATCCTGAACCTCCAAGCTGGTATTGCTTCCTCCCATTCAGATTTCCCAGATTATACTTGCTTTTTACATCTGGTTCATTTCTCCTGATGTTTCCCAGTTCTTTCCTCATGGCTCCATCTGCTTCTTCTCTCTTTCTCCTCCTTTATGGGACGAGGATGTCACACCCTATTCTATGTATCGCTCAGCATTGCCTGATGGGCATTTAATTGGCAGAAGAGAGAACAAATGCTTTGCATGTTTACACAGACTTGAGACAGTATATACTCAGAGCAAACATCTCAATGCAATGTATTGACGGAAACCAGGTACTCAAATGCTGGGGTAAAGAAACCAGCATTTGAATGAACAAGGGTAAACTGTACACAGTTCTCAAGAACATTATGCCAACACAAATCTTCAGCAGAAAGTGAAAGTGTTAAACTAAATCTAAATGGAAGTGTGGGGTTATAATGTTATATAAACTAGACTTTGTAGTTCATGAGACAAAAAGCGTATTGAGAAAAAAAAATAATGAAAATCTATATGTAGGATGAACATTGAAGACTGAATCCATGTGCCCCGAGCCCAGACTAGAGACTAAGTTAACATGACCTTACTATTTCAGTGTCTCCATTTCCACAATACTGTTTTCTTTAGCAGATGTTTGTCCAGGCAAGCAATTGTTCATGGGAAAACTTCCACAGAAGATTCACATTTCAGGAGAATTCTTACCTCATTGCCTTCATCAATCCTATCATAGCATCAGTGATCTTATTCAATTCTAATCAAAGTTTCACGTTTACAGATTTGACCTAAGAAAACTTCAAGTTCTCACTAAATTTCCTTTTGTTTTTCTTTCTGTGACCCTACTAAAGACCCTTCAGATGGGATTTTTCATTACTGTGATAGAGTATTAAAATACCCCATTTCTTTTAATCAGTCGTCTGTGTTGTTCAAAGCTGAGGCGTGACACTGGATGTTGTGCAAAGACTAAAACTCTGGGGAGAAAGTTATGCTTATAGAGAAAGTACTCTTGAGTTTGCAATGGAAACAAATATTAGTTACTTAAATAGAAACGCTTCACACAGTAAGGCATTTAAAAAAATGTGTTTGTTTCCTAGGCCATGAAAACCTCTGTCTAGATCTTTTTTTTTTTTTACCTTTTATTTATTTTTTAACTTTTATTAATTACACTTTATTGACTTTGTATCCCTCCATAAACCTCTCCCTCCTCTCTTCCTAATCCCACCTTCCCTCCTCCTTCTTCACGAATGCCCCTCACCAAGTCCACTGATAGGGGAGGTCCTCCTCTTCTTCTGATCTAAATCTATCAGATTTCATCAGGAGTGGCTGCATTTTCATCTTCTGTGGCCTAGTAAGGCTGCTCCCCCATTAAGGGGAGGTGATCAAAGAACAGGGCAATCAGATTATGTCAGAGGCAGTCCCTCTTCCCATTACTATGTAACCCATAACTAGAATCTCTACAAGACCATGAAGTGGGAGACTGAGTCTTTAGTACCTAAATACGGGGTCAATTTAAACTTCCCTGGTTAATGAAATTTCACAGAGAGATCAGCTGCAAACATCTTCTTTCTAGATAACCCTTGGGAAGGGAAATACTGGGAGCCAAGCTGCATTTGTCGGGGAGGGCAATTTATTTGGTTTTAAGGATATTTCTAATGCCTTTTAACATTCTCTAGTCCAAGATGCTACACACTAAATTGCCATACATTGGAGATTCTTTTTTTAAGTTTCAGCTCTTAACAGTGATACAGTAAATTAAAATTTTTCACTCAATAGGGAGAAAAATACTCATTTTATGAAGTTAATGAGTTGTGGGTCCTCTTGATTACAGCTGGTCTAGTGATTTTATAGATAACACAATTACTGATGTAGCTTAAATACTCTTACATCTCAGGTGTAGGGAAGAGCCTGGTACCCTGAACAACATTGCAAACACCTCCAATGAAAGAAGAATGACAACCTGAACACAAACAACAGAGGCTAGAGAGATGGCTCCATGGTTGAGGACTTTCTGCTCTTACAGAAATTCAGTGTTTGGATATCAGCCTTCACACAGGGGCTTCACAACCTCCTGTAACTCTGGTTCCAGGGACTCCAATGCCCTCTTCTGGCCTCCTCAGGCAACTCCACACACAAATGAAATGCATGCTCAGACATAAACAAAGACACATCAATTAAAATTAAAAATAATATAAAAATAAAACAATACAACAACTACAAAACAATACAATACAACAATACAAAAACTTAACCCATGCTCTAACTCTAGATGGGAAGATTTCAGTGCAAAAAATTACATGAAATGAAAAATTAAGGCAAAATGTCTGTTTTGGTTTCATATCAGATGCTGGGATAAAACACTGACCAAAAGCAACTTTGGGATGAAAGCATTTTTACCTTATACTTTATAGTTCATAATCCAGGGAAGCCAATGCATGAACTTAAGGCAGAAGGTTGAAGCAGGAACCATAGAGAAATACTGCTTGATGGCTTGCTAGACATAATTTTACTCATAAAAGACCCCACTAGCAGAACTAATAAATACTTTCATCAAAGTGGTAAGATGCAAAAAAAAAAAAAATAACATTATAAAATCAATAGAATCCCAAATACCAATAATAAATAATACCAAGAAAGAAATAATCTGGGCAAGTCCACCCATAATAGCCTCAAACAAAATAAAATACCTTGAAAAATTCCAAGCTAAAGAAATGAATGAGTCTACAATAAAAAAATTTTAATTGATTTTTATTTTTTATATTAATCACAGGTTATTTACTTTGTATCCCAGCCATAGCCCCTCCCTCATTCTCTCCCAATAGAAATTTTAAAACAGTGAAGAAAGAAATTTATTAAGACACTAGAAGACAGAAAGACTTCCTGTGCTCATGGTTTGGTAGGATTCATACTGTGGAAAATGATAATTCTAGCAAAAGTGCTATACACATTCAATGAAATACCACTCAAAGCTATCGTGCCATGTTTTGGAGAAACAAAATAATCTAAAAATTCGTATGAAGTACAAAAGATCACAGACAGTCAGAATAATCATTAGCAAAATATGGTTATTGAAGGTATCACCATACCTGATTTCAAGTTACATTTCAGAGCAATAAAGGCATGGTATTGATACAAACACAGACATGTAGAATGGGTTGGGCAGATGACCCACATAAGACCACACAAGTGGAGCCACCTGACATTTGACAAAGTAGAAGTATGAAATTAGATCCTTATTTTTTACCTTGCATAAAAATTTACTACAAATGGTTGAAAAACCCCCATTTAAGACCTGAGGCTCTGAAAGTGCTTGAGGAAAAAGGTAGGAAATAATTTTATCTATATAAACTTCAGTAAGAACATTCTGTACAGGATCCAGCTACTCATGAAATACAATTGAACCATGGGTTGTATTGAATCTGGTGGGACACATGAAGTTGGAAACTCTTTTCTACAGCATAAATTAAACTATTAAAATTTTTGATAACTTCATACACTAACTTTCTTCCTCTCCTCTCTGACTCTCCCAATGTCCTTTACACTCAAAAATTCACCATCTGTTATTGTAACACATACTAGCATATGCACATAAACATACACATATACACATACATATGTGTGACTGCATAGACATGTATATAAGCCTACTGAATTTAATTAGCCTTACTTCTATGTACATGCAACCAGAGGTGACCAGCTGGGACTGAAAAACTGACGAGGGTGGTCATCCCTGGAGGAACTGCTTCTTCCTGTCTTAGTAGTAGAAGAGTACCTTCATGTGGGTGTGTAGCCATATGGCATTTCCCCTGTCCAACTGGCATGTCAACTGGTCCTATCATTAATGCCAGTCTTGTTCAGGATACCATGTTACTGAGAGTTCATGGGTGCTTTTTTATGTCATGTCTAGAGTACACTACCTAGCATCAGGAGTCCTGTGTCTATAGCGCTTATAACATTACCGGTTTTTCCTTCCTGAATTTCACTGAACATTAAGTGTACATTTACAAAGCCATTATTGAGTTCATTGTGGAGATTCTCAGCTAAATATAAGAGCTGCCATGATTTAACTATAACAACCATGCCTGAGCATATACATAAAAGGTTCAATATCTTGCTATAGAGATATGTCCTCATAAACAGATAAAGAAATTGTAGAATATACACAATAGAATTTTATTCTTTTATAAATAAATGTGAAATTATGAAATTTGAAGATAAACAAATGAAAATGTAAAAAACCCCACAGATCAAGGTAACCCATTGTCAGAAAGACAAGCACTGCATGTTCTTTCTCACATGCAGATGCCTTTCAGAGTTCTATGCTTAACATGGGGTCCCTTTAAAGCCCAGGGAGCTAGAAGGGATGAATTTGACAAGTAACACAGAAAAGAAGCTTAATAAAAAGAGGTAATAGTTGAACATGATAAGCAAAAAAAAAAAAAGGGGAGAAAACTGGAGGTTAAGTGGTATAAATTGAAATGAGGATGAAGTAAACAGGAGATGAGGGACAGAGTGTGGTTAACTTAAAACCAAGGATGTGTGAAGTCAAATAGGATCCTAGTGCCTTGAAGTTAATTAAAATTATAATGTAAAAAGCAAAAGAGTCTGAAGAGTTATTCCATACGGATAGATAATCCTGGTCCCAGAAGCCATAGGTTATGGAACAAAATCCCAGTGCCAGGTGTGATTATATTTATGAGTTGTTGATTCGGGAGGCAGCAGAAGTCCCCAGGACAATTCAGGCTATTACCATTGCTCTTGGGTTCTCACCAGAACTAGATGGAAACAGCATCCTGCTGAAGACATCACACTCTTTGCTTTCAGGACAGAGGGAAATCAAACTGGACCTGACTTGGAAGCTTCCTCTATGTTTGCCAAGGTTCCTAGCACTGGAAAGTGCTATGCTGAGCAAGAAAAAAAGTTATCAGTCGCTTTTCCACTGCTGCCGCTGAGTTGCGCGGAGGCGGAGGCTCGGGTGCGTTCAAGATTCGGCCTCACCCGTAACCCACCGCCATGGCCGAGGAAGGCATTGCTGCTGGAGGTGTAATGGACGTCAATACTGCTCTACAAGAGGTGCTGAAGACCGCCCTCATCCACGATGGCCTAGCACGTGGCATACGCGAAGCTGCCAAAGCCTTAGACAAGCGCCAGGCCCATCTTTGTGTGCTTGCATCCAACTGTGATGAGCCCATGTACGTCAAGCTGGTGGAGGCGCTCTGTGCTGAGCACCAGATCAACCTGATTAAGGTTGACGACAACAAGAAGCTAGGGGAATGGGTAGGCCTCTGTAAAATCGATCGAGAGGGGAAACCACGGAAAGTGGTTGGTTGCAGTTGTGTAGTGGTTAAGGATTATGGCAAAGAATCTCAGGCCAAGGATGTCATCGAGGAATATTTCAAATGCAAGAAATGAATTAAATAAAATTTTTGGCTCATTAAAAAAAAAAGTCATCAGTCTTATTCATCTGTGAGCCTTGTGAGCTATAGCATCAACCTGCAGGCAAGATGTGGCCAGTGGAGCAATAGCAGCATGATTGCTATTGGGGTAACCAAGCATTTTCTTTTTTCTTTTTTTTTTTATTAGTTACATTTTATTAACTCTGAATCCCAGCTGTATCCTGCTCCCTCATTCCCTCCCAATCCCTCCCTCCCTCATATCCTCCCTGCCCCTTTCCAAGTCCACTGATTGGGGAGGACCTCTTCCCCTTTCATCTGACCCTGTTTTATCAGGTATCTTCAGGACTGGCTGCAAAGTCCTCCTCTGTGGCCTAACAGGACTGCTCCTCCCTTGGGGGGTGGGGAGGCCAAAGAGCCTGCCATTGAGTTCATGTCAGAATAGTCCCTGTTCCCCTTACTAAGGAAAACCAATTGGTTACTGAGCTACCACGGGCTTCATCCGAGCAGAGGTTCTAGGTTATATTCATACATGGTCCTTGGTGGTGTGTCAGTCTCAGAAAAGACCCCTGTGCCCAGACATATTTGGTCCTTGTGGAGCTCATATCCTCTCCACATCATACTAACTCCCCCTTCTTTCATATGATTCCCTGTACTCTGCCGAAGGTTTGGTTATGAGTCTTAGTATCTGCTTTGATACAGTGCTAGGTAGAGTCTTTCAGGGGCCCTCTGCGGTAGGCTCCTGTCCTGTTACTTGTTTTCTCCTACATCCAATGCCCATCCCATTTGCCTTTCTAAGTGAGGATTGATCATCTTATCCTGGGTCCTCTTTCTTGTTTATCTTCTTTAGGTGTATAGATTTCATTATGTTTATCATATCTTATAGGACTATATGAGTGAGTATATAGCATGTGTGTCTTTCTCTTTCTGGGATACCTCACTCAGAATGATCTTTTCTAGATCCCATCATTTGCCTGCAAATTTCATGATTTCCTCGTTTTTGATTGGTGAGTAGTATTCCATTGTGTAAAAATACCACAATTTCTGTATCCATTCCTCCATTGAGAGACATCTGGTTGTGGTCCAACTGGATGTCTACATGCAGAAAAATGAAAATAGATCCATATTTATTACCCTGCACAAAACTAAAGTCCAAGTGGATCAAAGACCTCAACATAAAACCAGATACTCTAAATTAGTTAGAAGAAAAATTGGGGAACAGCCTAGAACTCATTGGCACAGGAGACAACTTACTGAACAGAACACCAACAGCACAGGCTCTAAGAGCAACAATCAATAAATGGGACTTCATGAAACTGAAAAGCTTCTGTAAAGCAAAAGACACTCATCAGAACAAAACGACAGCCTACAGACTGGAAAAGGATCTTCACCAAACCTATATCTGACAGAGGGCGGATATCCAGCATATATAAAGAACTAAAGAAGTTAAAAAGCAATAAATCAAGTAATCCAATTAAAAAATGGGGTACAGAGCTAAACAGAGAATTCTCTATAGAGGAATATCGAATGGTAGAGAAACACTTAAAGAGATGCTCAACATCCTTAGCCATCAGGGAGATGCAAATCAAAACAACCCTGAGATTTCACCTTACACTCACCAGAATGTCTAAGATGAATAACTCAAGTGACAACACATGCTGGAGAGGTTGTGAAGAAAGGGGAACCCTCCTCCATTGCTGGTGGGAATGTAAACAGGTGCAACCACTTTGGAAGTCAATCTGATGCTTTTTCAGACAATTAGGAATAGCACTTCCTCAAGATCCAGCTATACCACTCCTAGGCATATACCCAAAATTTGCTCAAGTACACAACAAGGACATTTCCTCAACCATGTTTGTAGCAGCTTTTTGTGTAATAGCCAGAACCTGGAAACAACCCAGATGTCCACCAAGCATTTTCTTACTGCGTTTCACACTCAGTCCACCAAGGGATCCGTGCTCTGTGCTATGAGTCTGGTAAAATGCTAATCTTTTTAGAACAAAGTTATAGACCCTTGAGGGAAATCTACTATTATACTGTTATGTAGATATGATGTCAAACTGCCTTCTGAGTATTTATGTTTATCCGTATAGGTTAGTGTTGCCCTCCTTCTGGGTCAGAGAAGCCTTTGAAGTGGGTAATGGTTAATGCTGAGATTTCCAAGTGGTGAAAGTATTAAGACTTTGAAACTGTTGAAAGATCTGTCCTAAATAGGCATTTATATCACACCCAGGGTACATTACACAAAAGGAATCAGAAAAAAAAATTCAAGAGCTGAAGGATGAGGTATGCTGCAGGAAGCTCCATTTTTTTTTTTTTTTTTTTTTGGGAGAGGAATATTAAAATGACTGCTACACTGATAGCATCAGAGCATCCAAGAGATCCATCTTCCAATTCAGACACCTGGGTCTTTGGTCCCCTTTCACCCACTGTTACTGGTTTTACTATGCAACATTGTTGGAAATCTGCCTTCAGAATCACAGAGTGTGCCATTTTCTCTGTACTGCTTGGGAGACCTTTGAAGGATAGCTGATCTTTGTGTAACTGTAACTTAGTCATTGATCAGAGGAGTTGGCATGGCTGGTCACCTTATTTAAAATAAGAATGAGTATGTCTCTTTTTTTTTTCTTTTTGTTTTTTGAGACAGGGTTTCTTTGTGTAGCCTTGGCTGCCTTTTAAATTTTATTTTGTTTTATTTATTACAATTTATTCACTTTATATTCCAGCTGTAGCTCCTGTCCCTCATTCCCTCCCAACCCCACCCTTCTTCTCTCCTCTCCTCCCATACCCCTTCCCCAGTCCACTGACAGGGGAAGTCCTCCTCCCTTCCATCTGACCCTAGCCTATCAGGTCTCATCAGGAGTGGCTGCATTGTCTTCCTCCGTGACCTGGTAAGGCTGCTTTCCCCTCAGCAGGAGGTGATAAAAGGCCAGCTACTGATTTCACATCAGAGACAGACAGCCCCTGTTCCCATTACTAGGGAACCCACTTGAACACTAAGCTGCCATGGGCTACATCTGTGTAGCGGTTCTAGGTTTTCTCCATGCATGGTCCTTGGTTGGAATATCAGTCTCATAAAAGACCCCTAAGCCCACATTTTTTAGTTCTGTTGCTCTCTATGTGGAGCTCCAGTCCCCTCCAGGTCTTTCTATCTCCCCTTCTTTCATGAGATTCCCTGCATGCTGAACCTTGGCTGCTTTAAACTCACTTTGTAGACCAGAACTCACTGAGATCTACCTGCCTCTGCCTCCCTGAGTTCTGGGATTACAGGTGTGCACTGACACGCCCAAATATGTAGTATGATGTCCTTGATTTCTTGGATGTTTTGTGTCAAGAATTTTTTAGATTTAAACGTTTTTTCTTGATGGATGAATTGATTTCTTCTATTGTAATCTTCTACAACTAAAATTCTTTCCTTCGTCTCTTGTATTCTGTTGTCAATGTTTACCTCTGTTGCTCCTGTTTTCTTCTCTATGTTCTATGTCTCCAGGATTTCCTCGGTTTGAGCTTCCTTTATCATCTGCATTCCCATCTTCAGATCTTGAACCATTGTATTGATTTCTTTCACCTGTTTGTTTGCATATTTTCTCTATTTTTTGAGTGATTTATTCATTCTTTCTCTACAGACCTCTCTAAAGGCCTCAGTCAGTTTGACTGTATCTTCCTATTTTTCTTAATGGATTTTTTTGTTTCCTTAATAATTATCGGCACAAGCATATATTTAAGGTCATTTTCCTGTGTTTCATTTGTGTTAGGCTATCCAGGGCTGCTTGCCATGGGCTAACTGGGTTCTGGCGATGGCATATTGCTCTGGCTTTTGTTGATTTAGTTTTTATGCTGGCCTTTAGTCATCTGGTTGTCTCTGGCATTGGCTAGTAGTTTCTGGTGCCTGCTACACTCCTGGGGGGTGCTGAGGGAAGAGTCCTGGGGAGGAAGCTGAATGGTCCTGAAGGAATACTCCTCAGATTGATGGGTATGACCTCTGACACATGCTTCTCAAAGAATTGCCCATGGTTCTCCTCAGATGTATGATCCTGTGGACTAACTGGATTCCTCAGGAGTTTAGGGACTCTCCTCTCACCAGGGAAGTCCTTATGGCTGCCAGCCACCCAACCACTGGCTTTGTTGCTCTGAGGGTAATGAGCTGCAGCTGCCCAGACATTGTGTTCAGACACTGTGCTTGCTGGGGGCAGCCATTTTGGAGAACCAGAGCTCTGGTTGGTCTCCCTAGGGCTATTGGTTAAGCTATGGAGCTGCATCTTGGGCGTTCCTCTGGCTCACAGTTATCAGGAAGCCCAAGGTTGGAGCTTTGAGCTCTTGTACCTGGAAGGTATTCATGGGCTGGTTAGAGCAATACAAAGATGAATGGCTATACACTGAAACAGAACACTGACAGGAACTTGGGAACCTTTCGGGGGATTAGTCAGGTGATGTTGGTCCTCCTCCCAAGGGTCCAGCCCGTGTATGAGGACAAGGGATCTAGGCCAAGCGGGTGAGAGGTATCAGAGTCACTACGCAGACACTGGGAGTCAGGTGAATGCAATTTGGGGGCAAGCAGATGCAGACTCATTTATTTTGGAAGAGAGAGCTTTGGGAGATCGATCAGGTTAATTCACACCATCTCCGTTTGTCTCTGGGCAGACTCTCCAATGTCAGGTCACCAGGTCACGTACTTTCTGCCTGCCCAACTACTTCTGTAGTCATGTTAGCAGAAGTTGCTCCAGGAGGTGAGCCCTAATGGCTCTTTGGAAGGAGTGCCCACAATCTAATGTCGGATCTTCTTATTTCCCTCACCGTGGACTCTCCTCTCGACTGGGAGACCGAGGCACTGGTGTTTTCAGACCCACATGTAGGTCTGGGATGGTGAAAGCAGCTTTCAGGCCTGTGGCTAGATGCTGGAGATCAAGCTTCGGTGGGAACCCTGGAACTTTCCCAGGGATTAGCTGGGTGACCTGGGGTTGGACCCAATTGTTTCTTTTACTGTGAGCTCTCCTCTCACCTGGAAAACACAGACACTGGTGTTTTGGGACCCACAGTTTGGTCTGTTGGAAACAGTCACTGCTGTCCTAGGTGTGTGATCGGTGCCACCATCTTGAATCTCCCCCATATTTTCTTTATCCATTCTTCACTTGAAGAACATCTAGGTTATTTCCAGTTTCTGGCTATTTCAAATAATGCTGCTATGAACATAGTTGATCAAGTGTCCTTGTGGTTTGGTGTAACATCTTTTAAGTATGGCCAGGAGTGGTATAGGTGGGTCTTCCCCTAACTAGGAGGCCTTGTCCAGCTTCAATAGAAGAAGATGTGCCCAGTCCTACTACAACTTGATATGTCAAGGTAGATTGATGGAGGTTTTTCTTTCTCTGAGGAGAAAAAGATTGGGACATAAGGAGAGTGGAATGGAGGGAGGGTCTAGGAGGGGGGAAGGAAGGGACAGCTTTGATCTGGATGTAAATTAATTAACTAATTAATACAATTTACACTAAAAAAAAAGGAAAGAAAAAAGAAATCTAAAGTTAGGAATCCAAACCTTGACAAAACTCAGCCATTCATGAAAAAGAATGAAGCTTCTTTCTTTTTTGTCTTTGGTGAAACTAGCTTACCGTAAGGTAGGGTTACTTGTCATGCCTCAAAAGTCAAGGTTAAATGTTGTGACACAGGGAAGAGGCGAGAGGCAGAGAAGACTCAGGAAGCTAATGCAACTTAATTAGACTCAGGAAGCTCAGGAAGTTAAAAGGTTGACAAGATAACTTTTCAAGGTTTGAATAAGTGAGGAAGGAGTGTTGGAGGTTGGTCTGGTGCTCTGTGTAGTCAGAGGCTAAATACTAGCCCCCCAGATCTGGTAGCTATCCAGCCATGTCCACCAATGATGATGTGAAAACTTTAATACACAATATTCTTGATTGGTTAACATAAAGAAAGGTTGAAGCCTGTAGCTGGGGAGAATAGAGGCAGGCAGGCGGGGGGTCTCAGGAAGGACAATGAGGCAGGGAGATGGGGAGAAAAAGGAGAAGGAAGATGGAGAAGGAGGACTCAGCCTGATGGAGCAGCTCCCGCTCAGACAGGATGACTTATTGGCAAGTAATTTGGGGAATGCAGTTGGGTGATAGTCGGGCTAGCTTAGGAAATTAGTTTAAATCACACCTTCCCAGTTATTGTGCCAAAGTTGTTTAAATAAATTAATAGGTCTCTTTCTGGATTGTTTTGTGGCAGGGGTTGGGGGGTGCCACACAGCCTGGTCATAGAATAGCCCTCAAGAGTCTGATAATTACTTCACACAAGGAGAGAAGAGTTTTTTTCATGTAATACTTCCGTGCTGGGCAAGGGGTTCCAGGATGCCGCAGCTTCTTTGGGTTGTCAGAATGCTGGTGTAAGCTTTTTGATGATGCGGTTACTCAGGAGTCACCCATGATTCTTCAAGTAACCCATCACCCATTTTTCTGTAACCACAATAAATTCATTGGCTCACTGACTAGTCATGGGTGGAATAATTCTTTTGGTATGTCACAGATGCCCTACCTGAGATGAACATTTTTTTTCCCCATCTCCCAGGTGTGTGTGTGTGTGTCGGGGGTGGGGGAGACAGCATTTAATATGAAAATTCTAATTATACCTCAAGTCAAATATTTCAGAAGTTTGTGAGGGCTAATAATGGAAACTAATTCTGATTAAAAATAAAATGTAGATTAAGGTGAATAAATGTTGAGAACCAGCACCTGTATATTTGTGCAAAAGGCTAGCACAGAATGACCAAGGGTCAGACCTATAGAATAGCATCACCTTCAGTTTACAATTTTATTTAGTTATAACTTCTTTTCACTTAACCACATAGTAATGGTTTTAGCAGGAGAAATAGTTGGCATTTCTTGTTAAGAAGAAACAAGAAAGGTGAGCTAATATATTATGTTGTTACTCCAGTTTCTGTAATTATTGCAGATGAAGCTGAAACATTCCTCAAGTAGCATAGTTGAGTGTTTCCTATGGTTTCCCACACTTCAAAAAACCCAATAAAGATTTTGCTTCAAATTGTAGATAAATGATTAGGCCTCCTTATATGGTGGAGTATATGATCATTTTATTTTCTCATGCTTTCTTTTCTCTTAAGCTAATAGTGAAATCTATTTAAATTTCTACATTCCCTGTATTATGCCATACAAACTTATGAAGGCCTAATGGAATAGAAAACACTTGAAAAATAAAAACAAATCCCACAGAGCGAGGATTCATTTGCCTCTTGCAGGGTATTTTCTTTGTTCTGTAAATATTTCACATTCAAAACCAGCAGCTAAGTCACGTCTCCATCTTTCTCCATCAGCCCTTACAAAGCTTGCTTCCTCCTAGTTCTCTTCCTAAGGTCTCATAATTAGACCAAAATAATGAGACATTTCACCTGAGTATCCTGAGAATGCATTAGGTATTTTAAAGCAATAGATCTTTATCTCTGCGGGGGAGATAAGGAATGAGTTCAAGAGGGATGAAGGAGACAATGAAAGTGACCAGATAAATATTAGATTATTTTTCTAATTACAAAAAGAAAAAAAAATGGAAAGAAAAAGGAACCGCCCTCTGAGTACTGGAGCCTTCCAAAGGGACCAAAGATGTCTTTATAAACCGATTTGCCTTCCTAACTGTGATTTACCAGAATGACACTTAATATGTTCTGAGCACAGTTGATGCCTCAGACACAATGGCGGATGACAGCCCACATAACCTCTCTTTCAGCTTTCATCTCACATATTCCATTTGAAGTTGAGTTCAGATGAGGGAGAGAGACACAGAATTAATATTACCTTGGATCAGCCAAGTCTCCAGAGGGAGCAACAGAAGCTCTTCTGGAAACAATAAACCCTTTAAACATGACAGGGGGAATGAGACCTTAGAAGGCCTCTGAAAGTATCCATTATTACAGAAGGGACAGGGGACTTTGATTTTTTTTCTCAGTAAAAGCAGTGATGAAATAGTGCCAGTTTTACATACAAATTCAAAGATCTAGGATGGTTTGTGTTAAAAGTCTTTCTCCTGCTCCATAATACAGTCAGCAGAGAGAAAGAATTCATTCATATGAACTATATTTGTCATGACATTGATATTTGTCTTCTGTTTAATTTTTTTCTGAAGAAAAATCAAATAAAAATGGGTTACTTCAGCAGCAAAAGCCAGAAAGGAAAAGCAAATTATATGAACACACACACACACACACACACACACACACACAAACCTTTTCAAATTAAAATATCCAAAAGTTCAAATAGGAAATGTATGGCTGCATAAAGAATTCAAGAATATTTTAATTGATACAAAAGTGTACACTTACAAAAAGAAAAGAAAAATACCAGGACCATTTATAAATAACATAAACAAAATACATATGTACATTTGTGTGTTCTAACAGCAATATATTCATTACTATTAGCATTACAATGAATGCGTCTAGGGGATGGGGATGGCTCAGTGATCAAGAGGGACTGCATTGCAAGATGAGGACATGAGTTTGAATCCCCAGCACATGAATGAAAGCAGAGCTTGGCTGTGGGCATATGAAACCCAGCCTTGAGTGGGGTGACTGTTCATCATTGGTTAGAAATTTTATAGATCAGTACCAGAGACATTTATTATCACACAATTCTTTCTTTTACTAACACGGGCAAGACCCAGCAGGGAATCTGTAAATGGCAGTTTCTCACTAGCTTAGCCTGAGGGGGGAAAATGCACTTTCAATTTTAGACACTTGGCTGGTAGTGAATCCTAGAAGATCTTCCAAAGTCACTGAGAGGACTGTTGACAAGCCTTTTCTACCTCATGACCATAGTGAAGGAGAGCATGGCAGCAACTTTAACATCTCATTGTCTCCGTGAAACTGTCATTCAGTGCAAAGAGCTTCTCCAAGAGAAGCATTGTCAGTTGCCTTCAATCCTAGGTGCAGTGAATTGAAACTCAGCTTTCCTGAATAAAAGGCTAAATGCCCTCATCCTCCAATCTTTCCTTTAGGGAGAAAGAGGTTGATTATGGCAAAGAGAGCTGATTTTAGCAACTTCTTTCAAAGAGCCACTTCTCTGCTAAGAGCCAGGGTCAAGACATATTAAGCAAAATGTTCAATACACTGTTAATGGATGTCCTGGAGGGCTCACAAACTTATTTATTCAAGAAAGATTCAGTTATATTCAACAGAATGGTAATTAATGAAGCAAAAACATAAAACCATAGATTTAAGTAAATTCATCACCAAGTGAAAATAAAAGTAATTAGGATATGGCTGTAGGTCTTTGATTCTCAGAAAAAAAAAGTAACTACAATTTTCCCTAGACAATGACCTATGTGTAAAGAATTATCTCTTAATAATTTTAATTTCATTGGTTGAAAGTGGTACAATTAAGAACCCAAATTTTAGTTAAGTGACTGTATTACAAAGTTTTATGTAACCACATACTCCGTTTTAAAAGCTCCCTTGAACTTATCTGTAATGCCCTTAGTTGTGGGCATTATTTTTATCGTGTGCTCATTAGACCCCTAGTGAAAGCTGTACTTGGATTTCCATACTTTATTACCAACCTAGTTAATCACATATTCCAGCATTTGTATATTCATGCACACAGACAGACAGGCAGGCAGGCAGGCAGATACACACACATACCACATGTAAATGCCCACATACACCAATGACTTCATGTGATGAACTCACAGTAATTCTAATCTTAGCATAGGCATTCTTCTATGGTGGATCTCATTCCAGACTAAAGTTTGATTAACTAGAAAGACCATCTTTAGACTATGTTAGGATCATGTTGGAAAAGGCCAGGCATCTGTTTATATTAATGCTCCATAAGTATTTCTCATGTATCAGTGAAAATCCTGGTCTACAATTATGGATCTATGACATACACTAGGGATAAAAGGTCTTCCACAGATTCAAAGTCAGATGCAGAGAAAATAAACCTTAAATATTCAATTGATTGTCTAAAGGTCTGGATTATATTGATCAGGACTAAATTTTAGATGATGGAATGCTTTTTGATTTTATCATACCCACAGCACATAATTCTATCAATGCAGAAATAAGTAAAATTTGTATATTAGAATCTTGTTTACCTGCAAATTTCATGATTTCCTTGTTTTTTTATTGCTGAGTAATATTCCATTGTGTAGAGATACCACAATTTGTGCATCCATTCCTCTACTGAGGGGCATCTGGGCTGTTTCCAGCTTCTGGCTATTACAAATAAGGATGCTACAAACATGGTTGAGCAAATGTCCTTATTGTGTACTTGAGAATCTTTTGGATATATGCCTAGGAGTGGTATGGCTGGATCTTGAGGAAGCGCTATTCCTAGTTGTCTGAGAAAGTGCCAGATTGATTTCCAGAGTGGTTGTACAAGTTTACATTCCCACCAGCAGTGGAGGAGGGTTCCCCTTTCTCCACAACCTCTCCAGCATGGGATCTGGAAAAGATCATACTGAGAGTGAGCTATCCCAGAAGGAGAAAGATGCACACAGTATATACTCACTCATATAGACATATAATATAGGATAAACCTATTAAAATCTGTACACCTAAAGAAACTAATCAAGAGGGAGGACTCTTGCTAAAATGCTCAATTTCTATCCAGAAAGGCAAAGAGGCTGGACATCAGAAGAAGGAGAAAAGAGGGAACAAATCAGGAGCCTGACACAGAGGACCTCTGAAAAGCTCTGCCCTGCAGACTATCAGTGTACATGCTGAGACTTATGGGCAACCTTTGCAGAGTGCAGGGAATCTTAGGAAAGAAGTGGGAAACAAAAATATCTGGAGAGGACAGGAACTCCACAAGGAGAGCAATAGAACCAAAAAATCTGAGCACAGGGGTCTTTCCTGAGACTGATATTCCAACCAAGGGTTATGCATGGAGATAACCTAAGGCCCCTGCACAGAAGTAGACCATGGCAGTTCAGTATCCAAGTGGGTTCCATTGTAATAGGAACAGGGACTGTCTCTGACATGAACTGATTGGCCTGCTCTTTAATTACCTCCCTCTGAAGGGGAAGCAGGATTACCAGGCCACAGAAGAGGACAAGGCAGCCACTCCTGATGAGATCTATTTGACTAGGATCAGAAGGAAGGAAAAGAAGACCTCCCCTATCAGTGGACTTGGGGAGGGGCATGTGTGGAGAAGGGGGAGGGAAGGTGAGATTGGGAGGGGAGGAGGGAGGAGTTTATTGGGGGATACAAAGTGAATAAAGGCTAAGTCTTTAATGACTAAATTTGAATTACTTAAACAGAATTATTCCTCTGAGAGAAGACTCAATGGTTCCTGCTATGGTTACTCTTCACTTAATTAGACTTAGAATTACTACTCAAATACATCTCTGGCTCTACCATGAGGACATGCACAGAAAGGAAGGCTCCTTGAAGTCTACTTAGATCTGGTTAGTGAAGATCCCAGGAGTGAAGTGGCCAGCAATCTGAGTAGCTTCAGCAAACCTCCATGTCTCCTCCTGGCTCCTGTTTCCATGGAGGTTTGCTGAGATGCCAGCAGGGGCTTTTCCAGGCCCTCTTTGGATTTTTGACGTAGAATCCATCACTTTCCCATTTTTCTATGTGCTTTGCCATCTGAAAGTCAAGGTTGGTACCACCCAAGTATGTTTCTGTTACAAGGAACTTGAGACCATCCCCTTCCTTATTCTGCAGGATGCTGAAGACTGAACACTGTGTGAGAGATTCCTTTTAAGCCACAATGGGAACCAAGAAGAACACCAGCCATATGACATAGTGACAAGGCTGCAAAGGTGTATTTTAAGTGTCCTTGCTTTGGAATTTTAAGACTTGATTAGTTGATAAGACTTTGGCAAACTACAATATTGGATACTCCAAAGTTAAAGACTAAAAAGGTCTTTTTCTTCTATTACCCTTTCTGTAATTACCTTTGAGCTTTCGTGAAACCTTTTCCTTATTCTATCCTAATGAGGCACAACTGCTGGTAAGAATATTCAATGATGCTTTCAAACAAGATTCAGTAATTTTTTATTTTATTTCAGTAATTTTTTATTTTATTTATATTTATTCATTATTATTATTTATTATTTATTTATTTTATTTTATTTTATTTCAGTATTTTTTATTTTATTTCAGTAATTTTTTATTTTATTTTATTAATTACACTTTATTCACTTTGTATCCCCCATAAGCCCTTCCCTCCTCCCCTCCCAATCCCACCCTCTCACATCCTTCTTATGCATGCCACTTCCCAAGTCCACTCATAGGGGAGGTCCTCCTTTCCTTCCTTCTGATCTTAGTCTATCAGATCTCATCAGGAGTGACTGAATTGTCATCTTCTGTGGCCTGGTAAGGCTGCTCCCCCTCAGGGGGAGGTGATCAAAGAGCAGGCCAATCAGATTATGTCAGAGGCAGTCCCTCTTCCCATTACTATGTAACCCACTTGGACACTAAACTGCCATGGGCTACATCTGTGCCGGAGATCTAGGTTATCTCCATGCATAGTACTTGGTTGGAGCATGAGTCTCTAGAAAGACCCCTCTGTTCAAATTTCTGGTTCTGTTGCTCTCCTTGTGGAGTTCCTGTCCTCTCCAGATCTTACTATTTCCCACTTCTTACATAAGATTCCATGCACACTGCCCAACAGTTGGCCATAAGTCTCAGCGTCTGCTTTGATAGTCTGCAGGGCAGAGCCTTTCAAAGGCCCTCCGTGGCAGGTTTCTAGATTGTTTCCTGTTTTCTTCTTCTTCTGATGTCCATCCTCTTTGTCTTTCAGGATGGGGATTGAACATTTTAGTCAGGGTCCTCTCTCTTGATTAGTTTCTTTAGATGTACAGATTTTAGTAGGTTTATCCTATATTACATGTCTATATGAGTGAGTATATATCCTGTGTGTCTTTCTGCTTCTGGGACAGCTCACTCAGGATGATCCTTTAAATTTTTAATTAAGCGTGAGAAACCCAAGGAAAAGCAACAGGAATGCTCAGTACCTGGATTCCAGGACGTAAGCAGGGGGAAGAAGCTCACGAGCTCTACTTTGTAAAAATGTGGTGGCCATTTATTTTGCTATTTTCCTAATGGACATATACATCTGGAAAGAGATTTACATAGAAAGGATATTTCTGAAAAAAAAAATTATTTGCATACTGTAAGCAAGTTGGAAAGTACTGAGAGACCAATTTTCAGACCTAGGCTGATACATGATATTCCACAGCTGAAAAATACTTTATCCACAAGACAGAATCTTAGAGTTCATTTCAGTTATGATCTTTATTATTGTTAATTTTTGCTTCACCCAGCATTACATTCAAGAAAACAATATTTAAGGGACTGAGGCTGCAACAGCAACGTGCGCAGCAAAGTTCATGCACTTGTGTAGGTTTTCCAGGTCGTCGGTACTTTCCTGGATGTTAGAATTGCTACTTTCTCCAGAAAATACATGAATGGTACCCATTCATCCAGAGAACCTGTAAGGATATCTGGAACACCCCTGCCTTTTGTTATAGTGTGTCTACCCCTTTATTTCCTTCTTATTATTACTTTTCTATATCCCATGATATGAAAATATAATTCTGATAATATTGTCCTACATACAAACGTTTTATAATTTGACTTTCCTTGTTTATGTCTTCTCTCCCTGTCCCACAATTAGATGAAACATTTTTGACTGAAAATACCTTTCCAAGTTTATGTTTCATGATATGATTAACTATGGCCAGTTCCTCTGCCATATTTGCCAGAGGATGGCTATGTTTCAATAATATGTCTGTCTCATCCTCTGGTTTGGAAAAGTGCATATCCATGCAGAAAGGGATGGGATGTGTATCACCAACGATATAGAGAAGTTCGGAGGCATACATTTTGAGAAGAATCAGGAAGCACTCCTTCACTGCTGAGTTACTCATTACCCAAACAAATATTCATTGAATAATGATAATATGCTGGAAACATATGGAAGTGTTGTGCTCCATCTCTGACTTCACAATATTTATGTGTTTACAGGTGAAATGTATGCTGTGAGGGCTTTTTCTTTTTTTAAGCATGGGTTCTTTAATGTTTTTGCTTGTCCATTTCTTGGTATTCCCTTCTTTAAAGATTTCCAGAGAGTTATATAGAATATTGTGTAATAATTTAGAAAATTATTTTCTACATTCTTGGTCCAAATTGTTTACCATTTTTTAAACAAAAGAGCAAATTTTCTATCTTCTCGATGATGTAAGTAAAGGTTCTTATGCCAAACAGATGATGGTGCATAGAACCAAAAACTTGGCTTATGCATTAGATGAGCTGCCTCTATAGTCCAATGTATGTGTATGTATGTATGTAGGTGTCTTTGATGTTACTAGATTGCATTACAGTTATGCCCGCTTATACTTCTGAAAGCTGAAAGGAAACACCCATACTTACACAATTGTCTACCAAATGTCATTACAGTAACACGAAGATAAAGGCTGCATGAGAGTTTCTGCCATTCTTACTGTAAGGTGTGGGTCTATTGACCACTTCTATGATTAGTTTTTAACATACCCAATGTTTAAAATATGTTTATCCAACTATTTTGACAAAAGAAATATTGAACATATATAGACTATAAATAAGGTTAGAACATAAAATTTATTCACATTTCAATATCCATACAAATAAGAAGCAAGCTTTGATTTGAAATATCTCTGCTCTATGGCGTTATAATTGGTCTTTCTATTTTGGTAAAGCTGTGGAAATTTGGTAAAGTTGTCACTCTATGCTAATGAGTGACCCAAAGAACTTCTGCCTGGCCTTACCCTTTTGCTGTTTAGACTTGGTGAAAAGAGAGGGTTTGCAAATTGAATATAATATTACCAGTAGCCAATAATTTGGCCTAGCATACTAATGAAACAAAACCCTCATAAAGTACTCTAAACTGCTGCTCTATGAACTGGTGTGCTCAGAATATTCACATATTGAGAGGGTGGCATGCCTCTTCTCAAAGGAAGCAGATGCTCTGCACTTGGAACCCACTTAAACCATATTCTATGGAACTCTTTATTTGGTTGTTGTCTTCTATCCTTTATAGTGAATTGCATGGGTAAGGTGCCTTCAAGAGGCCTGTGGGCAGTTTTAGCAAATCATGGAACCCGAAGAGCTATTAAGTTAGAAGCAGAGGTGGCCTGAGGTTTACAATAGACATCTGAAGCCTGATTGGTCCTGTCAGATTGAGCTTTTTAATTTATTACACCACAAAGTAACTAAAACTTGAAAGTCTCCAAGTGGAATTTCATTCTTGAGGATCCAGCTAGTGTCCTCGAATTAGAAGAGAGTTGAGATAGCACATAAAATAGACAATGGCCATGGCCAGTCACTGAATGCATTTGTCACATTGAACCCTCTGTTCAGTATGGAGGAATATTTACACAGCTTTAATACACTAAACACTTTTGAAGTATAAATAAATTTTAACATGATGTATATATACCTCTTCATGTTCTCTTTCATGTTTGAAAACAAAACAAAACAACCCCCTCTGCTAAGCAAACCAAACCAAAACACAAAATAATAAACAGAAATCACTAGTAAACAAAATAGTTCCTCAGAAATAACCTAGCTATATGTTCTGTTCAGTCATCTCCTGAAGAAGAATGAGGAGGAGGATAACCAGCACCAGCAGGAGCTGGCTTGCTGAGTGGAAGTAGTGTTGAGAAGGAGTCCATTTGTTTCTTTACAATGCCTGAATATGTTCTGGAGTTGAGTCTAAAGGAAACCAGTGTGAAGATGGAAGGCAAGTTTCAGAGAGGAAAAACCACCTCTAGGCCTTTTGTAGCATCAAGGTAGCATCAAGCCTCGAGGCTTCAGGACGCATGCACATCAGTAAAAGGAGTAACCATGGAGATCCCCTTGTTAGTCCTAGTTTGCTTTAAAATTCCCAACACTGCTATTCAACAGACACAAGTTTACTCTGGGCTCATAAAGGTGTGTATACTGACTTGGAATTCCCTGTGAAAACTGTTTGCCTTCATGTGAAATTAGCAGTTATAACCTTGGCAGTGTAACTTTGTGTTGAGTGTGGCCTTTTATACTCTTTCATCCTATGAGAACATTCCCCGGGTGACTAGTGGTTCGTGGAGAAAGAAGATTCTCTGTACATTTAAGGCAAACCAGCATCATCTTCACATTGGAACTTCAGTACTTCAGGTTGGACGTGAAGAAAAGGTCTGTCGATCTGAGTGTTGGAATGGCATGGTAGACTGCACTCCAATAAAGATAGCCACACAGATCTCTACCACTTCCCAAAACTGCTCACCAGTCCTCAGTGCATCAGCAAGGAGAGAGCTAATCAATGTCGGAACAGAAAATGGTGGATATAGGGAAGTAGGGAAAAATAGAATTACATGTGAACTAAAGATTACGATGGAAAAATATGTACATCATATTTTATGCATATACAAACCTACAAGCTACTAAAACTGTATTGAAATTTTGGTGTTTATAAAAGTTTGGAGCAGAACAATTATACAAAATTTAGATTTGCTGACTTTCAAATTAGCTAGTCATCACATTTTCTTTCTCAGAAATATGAAAGTAAAAAACCAGCCAGTTAAATTTGAAGGCAATGAGTCAACATGGTGAAATAGAGCTGGGACAATGGCAAACTAGAGTCCCATCAAGGCAAAAATGGAATAAAAATACAGAGTTAGCACCAGTGGCTGCTCAGAGGGAGAAGGATATGAACATAGACACAAACCAGAGATGCAATTAGGAAGATGCTAAATTACTACACAACTTTGTAGGCAAGAGGGTCCTGCGAGCTTAATGATTGCATTCAAATATTTCAACATTTATTCTGGCAGATCAATCTCCACTATAGCAAAATATTTGTTGTCTACAAAGAAAAGAAATATTGAACATATACAGACTGTAAATAAGGTTAGAACATAAAATTTATTCACATTTCAATATCCATACAAATAAGAAGCAAGCTTTGATTTTAAAATATCTCTGCTCTATGTGGTCAAGAGAACTTTTCATTTCATTCTAAGTGGTACCAATTTGTTCCAGGAACCCTTTTTTCTTGAGTGGGCTTGTATGAGCTTCTCTACTTTCCAATCGAACTCAAAATTGCAGTGATTTTATTTGGGTTTCATCTTGGGAGTGATACCATTTCTAGAAGAAATGATGAGACCATTACCAGAATAAACGATGCCTAGGAAATCCTCCTAGATCTGTGTTTTCATTTCAGCAGCCTGAAACTGACTCACATCCATTTGCTGCTACCATTTACTCCTCAATTAAGGATAACTAATTACCACTTCACTTTGACATTCAGATTTCTACCCTCGTCTAAATAACCACAGAGCTACGGTGTCATGAGAAACCTGATCCTGTAACAGAACTGCTCTTTTTATTTTGGATGGAGTAAGAGGAGAAGAATGATGGATTGCACAGGCTGTCTATGGAATAGAGGCAAGCCCCACAGATTCATTTACACAGCTAAATTTAGAGAACATTGGGCTCCTAACAAGCTCCATTTCCTCTTTTAACTCAGCACTTCAAAAGGATTTACACCAGTGTTCCTTGAGGTGAGAGTAGATCTGAAAAGAAACAGATATGCATATGTTTCCTCATTTGAGTCTTCCTGCATATGCAACCATACTATATATATATATTTAACTTACAAACTGCTTTTATTGATATTTCATTACTTCCATGAATTGATTCAAGAATTTGGAAGTTAACACTGGTCTCACTGCATACAGAAAGAGAAGTACGGTATGTATTCCAGACTGAACACTGGTGTAGGAGCAGCCACTGTAATTCAGAGGACTATTGCATTCATTTGTTGTCTGAGTATTTGTTATCTTTCAAAAATAATATGGGTAGGTTCTGTGTGGTGTCATGTGCATTTAATAGCAGTATTCATTCGAACAGAGCAGAGGCAGAGGAGGCAGAGGCAGAGGAGGTAGAGGCAGAGGGGCAGAGGGACAGAGGGGCAGAGGGGCAGAGGGGCAGAGGGGCAGAGGCAGATCTCTGTGAATTCGAGGCATGCTAGGTTTGCATAGCAAGTTCCACATAAGTTAGGGCTGCATAGTGAGCACACGTCCATAAAGAAAGAAAAGAAAAGAAAGAGAAAAGGAAGGAAGGATAAAGGAAGGAAGGAAGGAAGGAAGGAAGGAAGGAAGGAAGGAAGGAATGGAGGGAGGGAGGGAGGGAGGGAGGGAGGGAGGGAGGAAGGAAGGAAGAAAGGAAAGAAGGAAGGAAAGAAGGAAGGAAGGGAGGAAGGAAGGGAGGAAGGAAGGGAGGAAGGAAGGAGGGAAAGAAAAGAAAAAAATGGTCTGGATAAATGCAGCAAACATTTTTTTGCTGTGTCTCTAGTTACCAATACTGACAGTGCACTTGAATGTATTGTGATGGGCCTCATCCCTTCCATTCAGGTCGTTGTTGAGTGGTCTGCTCAGTCTATCCCTGTGAATAATTTGATCTCTAAATGAAGAGGAAACTCAGAGGTTTTTTTAGAAGGAATCTTTTTTATCACGTTCTTATATTTTGTCTCTTAATTGAGGAAATTAGTGGCTGTAAGGGGTTGGTAGAGAACACCCCTTTACCTTTGCTACAGCTGTGCCATCTATTCAGAAGCTTTATATCAATAAATCTCCACTCCAGATTCATTTCTGACACCTTTTTTTTTCAAGTCAAACTGCTTTCTTTTTTTTTCTCATTTTTAATTTTTTTAGTTTATCCATTATGTATCTCAATTTAGGCCCCCCTCCCTCAACTCCTCCCAGCCCCACCTTCCTTCCCTCTTCCTCCCCCCCGTGCCCTTCCCTTAGTCCACTGAAAGGAGGGATTCCCCTCTGCCATTTGCCCATAGATTATCAAGTCTCATCAGGATGGACTGGATCCTCTTCCTCTGTGCCCTGGTAAGGCTGCATCAGCAGGGGCAAGTGATCAAAGAGCAGGCCATTGAGTTCATGACAGAGGCAGCCCCTGCTCACAATTTGAATGTAACTAATCAGGTGTACTTGCTTACCTTTGAAATAGGAAAGTAAGTTGAGGACCAGAGCAATGACCAGTTGACCTTTCCTATTATCAAGCAAATTCACGGATACACTTTGCTTCCTTATGGTAACATTAATATAGATGCTTGTGTCCAGTCTCTGGCTTGAAAGGGATCAAAAGGCAGAGGTTGGGGCATGTATTTCTTCGTACAAATATGACAGGTGTAGTATGGCTCTCAAGGTAGCACTCGCCAGTGACAGTTTCACAACAGGCAATAAACATAGCGTGAAGCTGAAGTCAGTCATATCAGCCTGTCATACACCTGTCTGACTGTGGCAGATGACGCAATCTCGCTGGCAAGGCAACTCTGATTATGTTCTGTAATTCATTCTTGAATCCCCAAAATGGATGTCACTCCTCTATCATTCATAACTGTTCACAAACACCTCGCCTTCCACATTAATACCTCTTTAACTTAAAAATAACCACATTGCATGCTAATTATATCTTAACATAAACTAATATACTTTGGGTTTTGAATGTGTCTGTGAGTTTCAAACACACGCCCCACACTAATAACTGGGTTTGTTTACTTGACTTTAAGGAAGTGATGGGGAATTATTATCAAAGGTAATTATCAAACTATTATTACTAGTAGTGTCTGGGGCAAAATTAATATGAAACAGTCCTTTGGAATCTGGTATGGAGTGCCTACTGGACGGTCTTGGTGGCCAAGTGTGGTGGAAAAGTGATGACAATTGAATACAGCCTTGTTCTATACTTCCAGAAATCACTATGGGTAAAATCATTAATTTTAATTTTACTGGGGAGATTAATATACAAGAGAATGGACTAGATGTTTTTAATTATCAGTGTCACAGTGAATGGGAATTCATATGTTCCATTTTAGAGAATATTCTGTTTCTTAAAGTTACAAGGTAGGTGTACCAAGCAAGTAGGTGTAGAAGTCTGTGTACCGACTGCAAGGGAAATAATGAAACATCTATGAGTAAGATAATAGCATTTAGCTGTGGGAGAAAGAGGTTATGAAAATTACCTTGACACTTATAAAACTTTCATAGCATCTCTCTGATTATGCGGTGGCATCCAGAAATAAAATCCTGCTTGTTCTCATAATAGGAACATCTCAACCATTATCACTGCAACAGTGTTTGAATATTAAAAGCAGTTTATATTGAGAGAAAGAGCTGCTGAAGAGGCCTGAGGAAGATGCTTGGAACAATTTCACTAGAATAGGTTTAATTTTTCTTCTTTGGTGCTCTGCTGGGTAATTGAAATTTAAATTATGGCTATACAGTCAAAATAGAATACCCACACATATGGGAGAGGGAAATACTCTTCTAAAATATACTTTTGAATAGTCAAATATGGGATCTGAGATATTAATAAACTTTGGGCATCTACAACACAATGATGGTTGACTGGCAAAAGGTGAAAACTTACAGAGATGGTTAATAAGTGGGAACTTTTTCTTAAGTACATTTAAATGTCAAACAATTCTCAAGTTATTCAGTAGTCCATGTGTACACAGGTAGATATATTCATCAAGGTGACAAATACATATATTTTTTGACTTATTGGGTGAAGTCTTTGCAAAATGACAATAGGAAGACCCGGGAATCTTCATTCTCACAAAAAAGGTAAACACACTTTCTGGAACTCCCCAAAGATTTGGTTCATAGCAATCACTTAAAACTCATAGGGTATTTTAACCTATCATATACACTTTAAAGTTATTATTGTGGTCTTGACATGAAACAGATCTTGGTGAATAAAGATTATTATGTCATCACTCATTGAGTAACACCAGTTGTAGCTGAGGCTCAAGTAGTCTTTTACTATAGTTACTATGACTACTTTCTGCTACTGTGAGTCAATATGTAGCTTTGAGGTTTTTTTTTTTTTTTCAATGCAAGTTTATTCAGGAACCTTGAACAATCCTCGGACCCTGGGGAAAGCCAGCCCACAGCTTAAATAGCCTCTGGGTAGCCAACCCAGGCGTGCCACGGGGGCAATGCAGATAGGTCCACATACATGGAAGCAAGCCAGATCCTCGGCCTTAGCCAAATGTGGAGTTGTTCGTGACAGAGAGCACTCACCATCGGGAAGGTGGAAGGCGGAAACCAGCTCCATCTTTAAGGCATAGCATTCCGCAGCTCTCTACAGTTCCCCCTTTTTGTTTTAGACGCATCAGGCAAGAGTAGAGGTCTGATCTCTGATATTAGAAATAAATTGGGACTTTGTACCGATGTTCATTTAGGTGTCATCCACCCAAAGAGCATCAGACCCGTCCGATACCTTTTTCTCAGAGGCGGGACCAGCTTTGAGGTTTTGAATACATTTGCTTCCATAATAATCTGAAGAGTCTAGCTTTCCTGACCCAGAAAATAGAATAACTTATTTATCTAATGGCATAACTGTCTGACTGTTTCACAAGTCAACCATGAAGGCTTTGTAGATGCCCAAAGTTTATTAATACTCAGATTCCATATTTGTTTATTCAAAAATATATTGTAGAAGAGTATTTTCTTCTCCCTTGCACATGGGTATTCTATCATGACCTATAGCTAACTCTTCTTATAATTAATCTGTAGAAAATCTTATTCTTTCCTCTTCCTAAGGACACACAGACATACTACAGTGATTTGCTCAAGGAGTTTGTACCTATTTAAGCAGACAGTACTAAGAAGTCTTATGCCTTGGGTCCTTGAAATTGCTCAGCAAACAAAGGCACCTGCTGACCAGGCTGACAAGCTCTAGAACCCACATAAATAAAGAAGAGAATAAACTCCTACAGTCTGTCCACCAACCTCCACTCCTGTGTTGTGACATATGAGTGCACCAATGTGTACAAATACATAAATTGATAACATGTAAAAATAAGTTAAAATACAAATAAAAAGAAAAAAAGAAGCTCATATCTTGATGACTTCCATTTGGTACCCTCAGAGTTCTAGGAGACAAACATAATAGAGACTAAAAGGCTGGCTACTTTGATGAACACACGGACAAAACAGTAATCTGGGGCCTGTTTGGTTAATATACGTTAAAAACCCAGAAAAATTGAAGCATCTTACAAACATTACTACTAAAAACTGATTCCTAACGATGCTATTAGAATTTAGGTGACATATGAAAAGAAACATGGGTGGTTTCCCTAGGAGTTTAATAGGATGGATCCTAATTAGAATTCTAAATAAGAAACAAAGAAAAAAAAGTCTCTTCACTTGGTACAGATGCAATTAGGAATTTACGATGTTGGTGGATCTGGAGTCTGTAACCAGACAGAATGGCCCCGATGTGAGAATCAATGTGAGCTCCCATAGATTTGGAGAGTAAGATTCAATCAGCTAATCATTCCTGCTTTGTAGAAAAGCTGCCCTTTGTCAAAAAATTAACTTTATTTTTATTTTATGTGTATGTTTTGCCCGCATATGTATCTGCGCCCCATGTGTGGCAGGGCCTGTGGAGTAGTGTGGAGGGTACTGGATTGTCTGGGACTGGTGTTACAGGTGGTTATGAGCAACATGTGGCTTCTGGAAATTGAACGTCCCCACTTTGTCTGCAAGAGCAGCCAGTCTCTTAAAGGTTGAATCATCTTTCCAACCACTGCATTTATTATTGTTATTTTTTTATCTATTAGAAGCTCTGTTTATTTGATGACAAGGATTTTTTTATGTAGCCCAAACAGACCTCATGATAAGTATATATTCATGGGGATTATTGTGAATTTCTGATTTTCCTGCCTTCACCTCTCAAGTGCCGAATTTACAGATAGGAGCCACCACACATGGCTCTGAGGAGTAATATATATATATATATATTACACATGTGTCATCATATGTTATATAATATATTATGCTATAATATATAAAAATATAAAACATCCAACCACCAAAAGCCATGTTATTAGGAAAGGGAAGACAAATGTAATAGTCTTTGTAGAGTAGTTCAGCTAATTTTCTTTGATATTACATCAAATCTAAAGAACCACAATATTAATTATTTTAAAAGTTATAGTACATGGCAAATTCAGGTTCCTCAACCCTTGCTGCTAGACATCTCAGTTAAGGGCACCTCCGTGGGCTTCTGGGAGCCTCCCCTGTCCCAGAGATACTCGCTTCCCCTGATTTCCATTCTCTCTCCAGTTCATCTTCCTTCCCCTTCCCTGATCTCTGTTACCTTCTCCATGTCCTCTCCCACCAAATTTCCTCCCTCCATCTACTTCAGTTGTCTATTTTATTTTCTGTTTCGATGAGATTCAAGAATCTTCCCTTGGGCCCTCCTTGGCTTCTTTGGGTCTGTGATTTGTAATGTGGTTATCCTGTACTTTATGTTTAATATCCATTTATAAGTGGGTACATACCATGCCTGTCTTTCTGGGTCTCGGTTACCTCACTCAGGATGATCTTTTCTAGTCCCATTCATTTGCCTGCAAATTACATGATGTCTTTGTTTTTAATGGCTGATCAGTATTCCATTGTGTAAATGTACCACATTACCTTCATCCATTCTTCTGTTAAGGTACGTCTAGGTTGTTTCTATTTTTTGGCTATTATAAATAAAGCTGCTATGACAATATTTGAGCAAGTGTCCTTGTGGGACTCCCAGTGGAGGGAGTCCATAAAACCTTCAACCCAAAATTTGTCTTGCCTACAAGAATTGTAAGGATAAAGACTGAGCAGAGATTGATGGAATGGAAACCAATGAGTGTCCCAACTTGAGACCCATCCCGTGGGAGAGAGTCAACCTCTCTCACTATTAATGATGCTCTGTTGTGCTTGCAGACAGTAGCCTAGCATGACTATCTTCTGAGAGCTTTCATCCAGCAGCTGATGGAAACAGATGCAGAGACTCACAGCCAAAGAATAGGCTGAGCTTAGGGAGTTTGTGGAGGAGTGGGAGGAAGGATAGTGGGATCCAGAGGGGTCAAGGACACCACAACAAAACTTACAGAATCAACTAACCTGGGCCCATGGAGGCTCATGGAGACTGAACCACCAATCAAAGAGCATGTGTGGGCTGGGTCTAGACCCCTTACACATATGTAGCAGATCTACAGCATTGTCAATGTGTGGGTTCCCTGGCAATATGAATGGGGCTGTCTTTAGGCTGTTGCCTGCCACTGGATCCTTTCCCCTAGCTCAGTTGCCTTGTCAGGCTCCAGTGGGAGAGGATGTGCTTAGTCCTGCTGTGATTTGTGATTTGAGGTGTCAGGGTGGGTTAATACCCCTTGAGGAATGGAGGAAGGTGGGTGAGGTTGGGGCTTGGAGGAAAAGAGGGAGTCTGGGATCAGGTTGTAAAGTGTTTAAATAATAAGTAATTTAAAATTTGAAGTTACAGTACAGAAGCTTAAACTTCTTGATACCTCTGCCTTGCTTGTAGTAAAAATGACAGGACTTTAATGCACAGTTCCTTTGCAGTGTCAATGAAAGTGTCAACATGGGCAACACAAGAGGTAATGTTGCATTCATCCATTTGGGTTTCAAAAAGAAAATACCAATGACTGGCTAGCATAAGCAATAGGAATTTATTTCTAAGAGAACTAAAGAAATGAGAAAGATTGTTTCCTTTCTCTGTCTGTCTCTGCAGTGTGTGGATATATTAAACGGTGGCCATGCAGTCCAGACAGTGAGTCTTCAGTAATGGACTGGTTCTCTTCATAAGGGTGCACATCCCATTTATGAGCGTTCCAACAGCACAATCTAATTCCCCCTCTTCCCCCAAAGTCCTACAGCGGAGATTCTTTTTTCAACATATAAACCTTGGAAACAAAACAATTTAACCCTCAGCAAATCCTAAAGTGTTATTATAAAAATGGTTGTGGTTTTTCAAACTTCAATGAAATGGCACTCAAAGGATTACAGGTAATGCTCTATGAACAGCTGCTATAGAAAAAGAATTCCTGCATTTTAGTCTGCCTCAGTAGAGTGAACACCAGCCCAAGGAAATCAAGTGATCTGGAAGCTCAGTAAGAATTGTGTGGCGACGTGTTATAGGATCCATCAAGCTGGAAAGCTGTACTTCCTTAGTTTCTCTGCATCACTTCATGGACAAGTTTGACATGAGCTAACTCAACCACATGCATAAGTAAACTGCATGAGAAAGTCAACCATTCTGCCAGCTCTGTATAATCAGATTCATTGCATTATTTGTAACTACTTTCCAATGCCCACTTGTCTGAGGAAGAAGAAACTCAAGTTTGCCTCTGTAGCTTATCCTCAACACTGTGCTGCCATAGTTGGAAGGAAATGACATCATCATCATACTCCAATGTGGCCCTGAGCAACAGGTATGCGTAGAAATAAGTCATACAGGCAAAAATTCATTATATGAAAGTAGTGATGACTAGGATCACAGATCTGTACTCAGTTTATAGGCATTGGGGAAGAGATCGATCAATGAGCAACAGTTTAGAAGAAATATGAGTACATGTTTCATGGCAAAGTGATGTATATGAGATATTTGAATCACTTTTGAAAGATGAAGTGTTTGGGAAAATTTATACCTTATAAAAGTGTTCCGCTGAGAATAGGGAAGGGAGACAAGAAAGGCAAAGTGCAGGGTTAATTGTGATCAAAATGCGTTGTGAACCTGTATGAAAGTATCAATGAATTAATAATTTTGTTCAATAATATAGGCTAATATCAAAAGAGAAAATAAACAAAATGTTAGACAATTGTTAAACTCCATAAAATCATGTTTCCTGGTTTCTCAGTAATCAGATAAAAGAATGATTCTTTAAATTGTTTTGATAAGTCTCGTCTGCTTCTTGCCTTTTATCTAAACCATAACCTCACTACAGGGTCCAGAAAATAGACTGGGTGGAAACTGTCCTTGGGTCTTTTTGTCCTTTCAAGTACGGTCACGCAGAAGAGATCTGTGGAGAGCCACTTGTTTGTCAGGCTGTTTTGTTATTGAGCTCTCAGTGAAAAACAAGTTTTCACCCTGGCCTTCACCTGGAGACAGGGATAGCCAGAATGTTTTACCAAGTTCACTTCCTTTTGTTTGTGTGAGGATCACACAGACAGGTGGCCGAGGTACTTCTCCATGTACCCCTTCACTGTATCAAGGTGCTTTGTTCTGACTATAAAAAGGGATTGTGGAAAAAACCTGTGTGACAGTTTCTACTGGCAGCCCTCTCAAACAGATCCCATGTGTAGTGTGTTTTATTATTATTATTATTATTATTATTATTATTTTCTTTCAATCCTCACTCCCCACTGAAGAACTCTTAGACTCTGCCAGCTGGCTAGAACTCCAACAATACATGGTCAATAAATCCTTGGCTACACTATGCTCAAAATTTATTATGCCATTAATTGGCTTAGATAAAACTGGTTTACAGTTTAGTTTCATCCTGCATATCTCATACATTTATAATTTTAGGACTGTATAATGCTTGTGAGAAATTATATGTTTACAGAATAAAAGAACCGGACACCGGAGATGCTGGATCAAACCTGACAGAATTCATTCTTCCAGCATGCTGAGACATTGACACATCTGTTCCAGCATCTTGCATGTTACAGCATTCTGGTGGTTTATGCCTCAACTACTTCAATTGCTGTTTTTCATGGAAGCCTGCTCCCAAGCTTTGAATAAATCTCAATTGGTCCAGTATTTTAGACCATTCCAAACAGGACTTCTATTAAGCCTGAAATTTCTCAACATTCAAAGACTGAACCACAAATGTTAATGTTTGCTTAATTAACCAGTTTATCCAAATTTTGTGGGGGGTGCCCTAACAAGATTTGTGTGTGTCCAAAAAGTCAGCTAGAAAAAAATTCATGAGATCGATGTCCAATTTTTTTAAAGGGGTTGTGTAGGTTTTGGTTGTTTTCTGGGGCTATGAATGTTTATTTTCATTAGGAGATGGTTTTAAGTTGTTAATGATCTTATTCAGAGAGAAAATAAAATTAGGATATTAAGTAATGCAAGTTAATTGTTAGTTAATTAACTCATAGTCATATCAGGCACTAGTCAAATTTATCACAGGAATATACATCATAGGTTTAACAGATAGGTATGATGATATAAAGATAGGTAAGTCTTCAAAAACCTCAGAGACCTACCTGACTAAAATGCTCAATCCCCATCCTGAAAGGCAAAGAGGATGGACATCAGAAGAAGAAGAAAACAGGAAACAACCTAGGAACCTGTCACAGAGGGCCTCTGAAAGGCTCTGCCCTGCAGACCATCAAAGCAGACGCTGAGACTTATGGCCAACTGTTGGGCAGAGTGCATGGAATCTTATGTAAGAAGTGGGAAATAGTAAGATCTGGAGAGGACAGGAACTCCACAAGGAGAGCAACAGAACCAGAAAATTTGAACTCAAGGGTCTTCCCAGAGACTCATACTCCAACCAAATACCAGGCATGGAGATAACCTAGAACCCCTGCATAGATGTAGTCCATGGCAGCTTAGTGTTCAAGTGGGTTACATAGTAATGGGAAGAGGGACTGCCTCTGACATAAACTGATTGGCCTGCTCTTTGATCACCTCCCCCTGAGGGGGAGCAGCCTTACCAGGCCACAAAAGATGACAATGAAGCCACTCCTGATGTGATCTGATAGACTAAGAGTAGAAGGAAGGAGAGGAGGACCTCCCCTATCAGTGGACTTGAGGAGGGGCATGGGTGAAGAAGAGGGAGAGAGGGTGGGATTGGGAGGGGAGGAGGGACAGGGAGGTGATCAAAGAGCCAGCCATTGAGTTGATGTCAGAAATAGTTCCTGTTCCCCTCTCTAGGATACCCACTTGGATACTGAGCTACCATGGGCTACATCTGAGCAGTGTTCTAGGTTATGTCCATACATGGTCCTTGGTTGGAGATACAGTCTCACAAAAGACACCTGTGCCCAGGTCCTTGTGGAGCTCCTGTCCTCTCCAGGTCATATAAACTCCCCCTTTTTCCTATGATTCCCTGCACTCTGCCGAAGGTTTGGTTATGAGTCTCATTATCTGCTTTGATATACTGCTAGGTAGAGACTTTCAGAGGCCCTCAGTGGTAGGCTCCTGTCCTGTTACTTATTTTCTCCTACATCCAATGTCTATCCCATTTGTCTTTCTAAGTGAGGGTTGATCACCTTAGGGTCCTCTTTCTTGTTTATCTTCTTTAGGTGTACAGATTTCAGTAAGTTTATCTTATCTTATAGGTCCAGGACCCACTTATAAGTGAGTATATACTGTGTGTGTCATTCTCCTTCTGGGATACTTCACTCAGAATAATCTTTTCTAGATCCCACCATTTGCCTGCAAATTTCATGATTTCCTTGTTTTTCAATGGCTAAGATAAAAAAAACTCAATTGACAACACATGTTGGAGAGGTTGTGGAGAAAGTGGAACCGTCCTCCATTGCTGGTGGGAATGTAAACTTGTACAACCACTTTGGAAATTAATCTGGTGCTTTCGCAGACAATTAGGAAAAGTGCTTCCTCAAGATCTAGCCTTACCACTCCTAGGCATATATCCAAAATATGCTCATGTATACAACAAGGATATTTGCTCAACCGTGTTTGTGGCAGCTTTATTCGTAATAATCAGAACCTGGAAACAACCCAGATGTCCATCAATGGAGGAAAGGATACAGAAATTGTGGTACTTTTACACAATGGAATACTGATTTTCTTTTTATATAGTAGCTTAGAGCTACACATTTCTTTCACAGGAATGCTTTTACTGTGTTTCAGAGGTTTTGTTGTTCTGTGTTTTCACCGTTATTTAGTTCCAAGACTAATTTTTTTTCTTGATTTCTTTGGACAATTCACTGTTCAGAAACATTTTTTTTTTTTTTTTTTACGTGTTACTCCATTATGTTCAGATATACACAGTCATTTCAAGTTTTCTGAAATTTTTAACAGGACCTCCACAAGGAGAGTAACAGAACCAAAAATTCTGGCCCCAGGGTTCTTTTATGAGACTGATATTCCAACCAAGGACCATGAATAGAGATAACCTAGAACTCCTGCACAGATGTAGGCCATGGCAGCTTAGTATCCAAGTGGGTGTCCTAGTAAGGGGAACAAGGACTGTCTGACATGAACTGCAAATTTCATGATTTCCTTGTTTTTCAATGGCTAAGATAAAAAAAAACTCAATATACTGCTGGCTGGCTCTTTGATCACCTCCCTCTGAGGGGGTGCAGACTTACCAGGCCACAGAGGAAGACAATGCAGCCAGTACTGATGAGACCTGATAGACTAGGGTCAGATGGAAGGGGAGGAGGACCTCCCCTATCAGTGGACTTGGAGAGGGGCATGGGAGGAGATGAGGGAGGGAGGGTGGGATTGGGAGGGAATGAGGGAAGGGGCTGTAGCTGGTATACAAAGTGAATAAACTATAATTACTATAAAAATAAAAATTAAAATCTAAAAGATTTATTTTGTGTTCCAGGATTTGGTCTTCTTAGAGAAGCCTCCATTTCATGCTTCGCAGACTGTATATATATATTATTTGGTGTTTGGGACAAATACTCTGTAAATATACATTTGGTCCATTTGATGCATGATGTTTAATTATGATGTTTTTCTGTTCATTTTTTTCCAGATGACATGTCTATTAGAGAAAGTAGGATGTTGAAATCACCTATTATTAATGGGTTGCTATTAATCTGTCTTGAAATTGCACATTATTTTTAACAAAATTAAGTGTGCCAGAGTTTGTCACATATATGTGTATGATAATAATGATTTCATGGTTTATTATTTCCTTGATTAGAATATAGTATCTTTATTTTTGTGATCAGTCTTAGTTTAAACTCTTTTCTACATAACATCTGGCCTTCTTTCATTGTTTGTGTATCTGGTGTGAGGTTCTAGGCTGCCTCAGTTGACCCATTTTGGGAGTTTTTTTGCCCAAGCTTGGTTTATTTCAGATCAGGTGTGTGGAGTTGGTAGGTCACTCCTTCAGATATGTAGTGTTGATTTTCAATTGTAGAGTCATGGGTGATTCAAATTCAGTGTTGATGAAAAAAACCATGCAAATGGGACAAATGGCTGAATCTGCTTTTAGTGGTTTGCAAGCTGTGTACTCGAGCTTGCTTGCAAGTATGAATATGGAATGGATGAGCTGGGGTCTCAGACACTGCCCGGGCTTGGATGGTATGCAGGATAAATCAAAGCAAGGCCTAGGGGAACAGTGAAGGTAGGACTCATGCCACTGGTCCTGGGCGCATTATGTGAACCACAGCCCATGAGGCTGAGAATGGCACAAGTGGAACTAACTAGACTTCCAATGCACAGGGCATGTGACTCAGGGTGAATGTGGGGAATAGAGAGTGTGCAGGTATAGTTCAAGAGATTCGCCAGCCTGGACCTGGCAGAGGATGGGTGCCATGGGCAAAGTGTGGAGGTTACCATAGCATGGGCAGATTGAAATTGGGAGAGCTGAGCCCAGTGAGCATAGCATATCCAACTGAGACCAAGGCTGGGGTTTGGTGTTACATGGGTGGTACTGATCAGAGTAGATCAACACACAGCGTGTAATACCTTGGATAGGTCTAGGGACTGGAAAAGGGGTGGGAAGGGGAGTGTTCAGAGAACTCACCAGACTGAACCTGGGCACAGATGTGTGTCCTGGGTAATGGCCAGGAAGTTTGCTATGCTGTGGGCAGGCTTTAGCAGAAAAATTGGCCAGACTGGGTTGGCAAACAGTATGCACAACCAGCACCAAGCCCCAGAGTTTTGCCTAGAGAAATTATCAAGATCCAATTTGATACGAATTATGATGCCTCTTGTACCCAATTAAGGACCTACTGGCTATACTGAGTGGGAAAGACCATAAGAAAGCACCGTTTTTAGGTCAATGTGTGTAGTCATATTTTTGTGTGAGAAGACTATAATTACATAGTTATAAAAAGAGGGTTGCCTGTGAAGAAAACCAGGATCTTAGAGCATTAAGGGGTGCAGAATCAGAATTCCCAAGGGAACAGCAGAGTGCGTGAGCAATGTGCAGTACAAAAAAATCCAGGGTCATTCTTCCAGTGAATGGTGGGCTTTGCTTTTCATTGATATCTGGAGAAAGGGTAGGTAAGAGACGGTAGCCAGGCACCATTCACAATAGTTGACATTGAATCTAGTCTACATTTAACCACATAAGCATTTAATTAGTCTGGAGGCAAACATTCAACACCTAATTACTAGGGGGAAAATGCAAGAATAGGTGTTGCTGTGCATCGAACTTAAAGTCATCCTAAGTAGAGAGGTCCTTGTCATTGTACCTCGTAATAAAGGAATTCAGTCCCAGTGTCTATATGCTGAGGAATTAAAGCAATTATTTTGTTTTGTGTTTTATCATTGTTAATTGTGCATTACAAGTCTCATTCAAGAACATTTAAGAAATCATAGACTCTGGGGCTGGGGAGATGACACAGTAGTTAAGAGCACTTGCTGCTCTTCTGGAGGACTGGAGTTTGGTTTCCAGCACCCAAGCTGGGTAGCTCCCATCTCCCTGAAAGTGCAGCTCCAAGGATCTGAAACTCCCTTTGGCCTTTACAGGCACTTGCACTCACGTGTATAAACCCACACTCAGTTTTTAAAAAGTTTTTAAAAAATCATGGAGTTCACAATTTAATTTACAATTAAGTATAGAGCATACAATGTGCTTCTGTAAACCTAGCCCTATGGATATGCAGAAGTCAAAGTGGTTATTAAAAGTAAATTCAAGATTTACTCCCCAAATGCATATTTTAGTTAAGGTGGTAACTCATGTACGTATTTTATCTCAGTGAAACTAATAATTATATATCTAAGTGATTTTAATTCTCAGCCTTGTGGAAAATTTCTTGCCATCATTTCTGTCATTAGACACTTTTAATAGTGCTCTATTTCTGTCACTATTCACCTTTAATAGTGCTCTGAAAGTCAAAGTGGTGACAGCAGGAGATGGATACTGTTCAGGCAACGTGGGGCAGGAATGCCGAACATAAACAGTTCTAGTTACTCTCCTTGGGCAGAAGCCAGATACAGCCTTGGCTCTGCTTTGACTGCAGCCAAGGGTGTCAGAAGAAAGCTCTGGTGCCTGATCTAGATGCTTCTTATCTTCCTGTACGCGAGTACCTGACCCAAACTTAGAGGCATCGGGACACCTCAGGGGTGGGTAGACCGAGCTGAATGGCTCCCTTCCCCACACCTCACCCCGTAGTCCTTGTACGGGGCTTTAAGTTCCTAAACTTAACTTCTCTTTGTCTATGAATTTTATTCACGTTTCTTCAGACAATGAACCTAACAGCCGCTGGCTTGGGATTGGTTTTGTGGTCATTGATTAGTTAGTCCCAGACCAAAGCTCCCCAATGTATGCTCACCTGGAATGAAAGATGAACCCTCACACTCGAGGGTCCTGCTTTTCCTTATCAATATGATTAATGTTTTAGCCACTCTTCTTTTGCTGTGGTAAAATGCCATGACCTAAAGCACTTGTAGAAGGAAGGGTTTATTTGGACTCGTGGTCGCAGGGCTGTGAGCCCCTCACCACCGCTGCAGAGGGACAAGGGAACGTGCAGTCACAACACTGAGAGCAGAAAGCCGAGAGCTCAAGTTCTCAACTGCAAGCATGATGCAGAGAGAATGAACTGCCTGCATCCGGGGACTTAGTTTCTCCCCCAAGTCCGCACTCCCTAACAGAGCTACCAACTGGGAACCAGAGATCCCAGCCTCATGGGGGCATTTTCATTTCAGTCACTGCCAGTACTAAATAGCATGACGAATTGTAAGTCTTTGGCCTTTGGAAGATATATTTGTTTTGTTTTAGCAACAACTGGAAGTTTGCTTCCAAACGGATCTTTTAAACAGACAGTGAGAATACCGGGTAGTTCAATGTATTTTAAAACTATAATTTAAAAATATTTTTTAAAAGGACCAAAGGATGTTGACAGAAACCAGTTTCCCTGCGCTCTTAGGGTGTCTTCTGCTGCAATGAAACATCATCACCAAACAGGATGTTAAGAAGGAAAGGGTGTATTTGGCTTACACTTCCATATTGCTGTTCATCATCAAAGGAAGTCAGGACAGGAACTCACAGGACAGGGACCTGGAGGCAGGCGTTGGTGAAGAGGCCATGGAAGAGAAGTGCTGCTTGCTGGCTAATTTATCAAGGTTTGCTGAGCCTGCTTTCTTAATAGAAACTAGGACCACCAGACCAGGTATGGCCCCACCCACAGTGGGCTGGGCCCGCCCCCATCAATCACTAATTAAGAAAATGCTCTACAGGCTTGCCTATAGCCTAATCGTATGGAGGCATTTTCTTAACTGAGGTTCCCACCTCTCAGATGACTTTAGCTTGTGTCAAGTTGACATAGAACTACCCAGCACACACATAGAATTTCCCAGCACACGTGCATAGAGCATGCACTGGCTCTGAAGGGATGCGTGCTTCAAAAGTATTAAAAATTATGCAATCAGCTGTGTACCTGTGTCCAGGTACTTAGTGGTGTGACATCACACAGATCCTTAATGCAGTGGACAGAAGAGCAGATGTATCCTTGATATCTGTCTTTTTGCCATGTGAAAACACGGCTAGCTTTCTTGTTATCACCGCTACACTATGATGCTTGAAATACTCTCTGGTGGAGTCTAAGAATACTTTAGTTTTTAAATGTTTACTTATCTTCTATGCCTCGCTATAATTTTATTACACATGCATGTCCACATATGAATTTACTCATGGCCAGTGCTTTCCTGTCACTGAGGGGATCACTGTGAACAAGGGGTTTTCTATGATAATTTTCATGCTCTTCCTACAGCTGTCTTCCAGAGGGGGATGCTCACGTAAAACATACCTTTCTCTATACCTGTGTTCCAAGTAATTATGGTTGTGAGCCCAGCCTTTAACAGCTGAGCCATCTCTCTCCAACTATTGTGTCTATGTGATCTATCTATCTGTTTTACATGTTCTTTTCTAAAAGAACTTACAGCAAGTAACTCAAATCCCCCTGACGTGTATTTTTCTTCCATTCCTTATAAGAGTTTAGTTTTTCTTTGTATGTGAAAGAGAAAGGCAACTGGATGTAAAGAACGTGTTCCTCCACATCTTCCAGGAGAGAGTGGATAATTCAGATTCTACCTGCTCTAACTTTCTACTGCGGTCACCCGATACATTCTTTTCTGTTGTTTTTATGAAGCCATAAAATATTAGTTTTTTTGACATAGATATCTGAATAAAGGGACACCAACATTTATCATTCCACTTGTAGGGAGGGTAGAGGACAAGACAAAATTTGATTGTGTATTGGAGTTATATCTGGCCACTGAAATATTGCTGTGTCCCTATAAGACACATGAAGCTTTACGGGTGCGCAGCAATACAAAACCAGTTGTCAGTTCAGTGAGAAACACAACTCAGGAGGGTTTGAGTTACTCGCTCTAAGTTCTCTTACAAAGGAACATGTGTGATTGGGGCTGTGAATGGCGTTCCCTTGCCAGGCTACACTGAGCCAGCACTTCTCTACTCTTTTCTAAGCATTCTTATTTTTGTTATAGTTTTTTATAGACACAGTTTTACATTTTAATTTTTCTATGCCTGTTACATCCATCTAGTAAATATTCAATTTAACTTTCTTGGGTATTTTTGGTTAAACATTGAAGTTTTCCTTTAATGTCTATTTTTCTTTTGCCTAAATTTGCTCTTAAACTTTCACAGAGTATGCTATACATCAGACAATCTTTTTAAAGGCTGCACTACAGAGTTTATTAAGAAGGCTGAGGAGATTTATTATGGTAAACATCACTAATTGAATATAAGTTTAATTTAGAAGACTCAAGAATCTTCTAATTGGATATCTGTTGATACAGCACAATTTATTATTTTCATTCACCAGGGTATAATCCAGACTTTATTCTGAACATAGGAAATCATCAATGCTTTCACAGGGAAAATGTGAATAGAATTATTTCTAAAAGCAGTGAAATAGATATGAATTTATGAACTGATTCTAATAAACTAGCTTTTGTGACAAGCATTCCCCTCTTTTATAAAGAGGAAGACAGTGTTCCCACAGTAGAATTGTTAGGAGATACAGGATACTTTCTGGACTTATACTTGAAATACAATATTACATGTCTTCCTCATCAGGAATGGAAACCCTACAAGTAACTATGTTCAGGTTCTTGTCTGCCTTTAATACCTGTGAATTTTTTATTTAAATGAACAGTTCATGTCCTTGTTGACAAAAAAAAATATAGATCAGTCACACAGAATTCAAACAATTCATGAATTGACTATTAAAATGGGCTACTCTTAGATTTAAAAAAATAAATTAAGCTCATTGTAATTTGGGCACATATAAGTAAATGTTACAGACATAAAAAAAAAAGAAATAAAGTTAAAATGAAGTGTATTGTGGGTTATCCCAAACTATTAGGGACCTTCAGGAGAGGGTGCATTCCTCTCTGCCCCCTGTATCAGAGCTAAAGCTGTGCCCCAGGAGGCATTTGTCTCCCTGGAATGTCTGGATTACATTCCCATTAGCAAACATTCCAAGCTGTTTGTGTCATTTCCAAGCTGGAAATATCCTGGAAGACTGAGGTCTTCTCCATAGAGCTCATACATGATTTTCCTTCTATCAAACTAACTGCCTTTGTTTAATCACCAAAGGCCATTTTTTCTTAGTATTTAAGTTAACTCACAAATTGATACCTTGAACCTTTCTGTGTGGAAACTGAAAAAAATTACTTATTGCCCCTAATATTTTGGACCAAAAAATCCTTTAAAACATTTTTTCATTGTTGTTGAGCATGTATAAAATGGCCCTACAAAAAGTAGTTCCTATTTACATTTAACCATATACAAGCCTTTCACTTTCATGGTCAGTTTTGTCAGGAATGTCATGACCAGTTTTATTGCATCACAATGTGAAAGAGACAGACTTACTGAAGAAAATTTAGTGGTTTTTGTTATGCGAATTTCATTTTTAAAATTTTTATTTTTAGTAATTACAGTTTATTCACTTTGTATTCCACTTGTAGCTCCCTCTCTCCTCCCCTCCCAATCCCATCCTCCCTTCCTCTTCTCCACCCATCCCCCTCCCCAAGTCCACTGATAGGGGAGGTCTTCCTTTCCTTCTGATCCTAGCCTATCAGATCTCATCAGGACTGGCTGTATTGTCTTCTTCTGTGGCCTGGTAAGGCTGCACTCCCCTCAGGGGTCGGTGATCAAAGAGCCAGCCACTGAGTTCATGACAGAGACAGTTCCTGTTCCCATTACTAAGGAACCCACATGGACACTGAACTGCCATGGGCTACATCTGTGCAGGGGTTCTAGGTTATCTCCATCAATGGTCATTGGTTGGAGTATCAGTCTCAGAAAAGACCCCTGTGCTCAGATTTTTTGGTTCTGATGCTCTCCTTGTAGAGCTTCTGTCCTCTCCAGGTCTTACTATCTCCTCCTTCTTTCATGAAATTCCCTGCACTCTGCCCAAAGTTTGGCCATAAGTCTCAGCATCTGCTCTGATACCCTGCTGGGTAGATTCTTTCAGAGGCCCTCTGTGGTAGGCTCCTGCCCTGTTCCCTGTTTTCTTCCTCTTCTGATGTCCATCCTCTTTGCCTTTCTGAATGAGGATTGAGCATTTTAGCCAGAGTCCTCCTTCTTTATTAGTTTCTTTAGGGTTTTTCACAGATTATTAATCTGAAAAAGTGAGCTGCTAGGTGGAAGTTCTGGCTGACTATTATCCTTCTTCAGTTATGAATCTTCTCAGGGTTTGTGGTGGTGTAAATGAAACTTTCCCCATAGACTCTTGTACTTAGACACTTGGTCCCCTGTTGGGCTGTTGGGGAAGGTTTAGGAGGTGCAGTCTTGTTGGAGGAAGCATGTCACTGGGGCTAGGTTTTGAGACTTTGAAGACTCACCGTTTCCAGCTTGTTCTCTGTGATTTGTCCTCTTTTGCTTTAGATGTAAACGCTCAGCTACAGATCTTGCCACCGCTGCTGTCACTCAATGCCTTTCCTCTTGGCTGCACTGACTCATCCCTCTGGTATCATAAGCCCAAATAAACCCTTCCTTTCCCTCAGCCACTGTTTTCTCTCACAGCAGTTGGAAGGAAACTAGAGCAGGGCTTCATTTTATTTATTTGTAAGATGAGAAACATTCAATTAACTAGTCTTCAAAACATTGGAAGAAATGATATTATATCCTGAATATGCTACATGCTCACTGACATTGTCTTTTTCTATCAGAATGGTGTCTGATTTTATACTTGTTCATAAAATATATGTCTCTAATCAATTTGTTGGAACTAACTGCTACAGAGGGTGAAATAGATATGTTGCTTTTAAGAGCAATGTCTGCTTATAAAAAGCTTCCTATCAATTCATTCATTGATGGAGATCTGAAAATTTGGAGACAAACATATCAAGACAGTCTCTATACAGTTGTAGAGTCAGCAATAATGGATTGCCTACTGTATCCAGTTTAAGTGTCATAAGCATTTACTTATTGTATTCTCAAATCAATTAATTTTCTTTTAATCACTGATAGGCAGGGCGAATTTAATAACAATTTTTGAACACAACTAAGGTACAAATGGAATTGATAATGTTGTGGTTTTTAAATAGTTCACTTACCTCTATTAGTCACAAAATATTTTTTCTTTCTTTTTTTGAAATTTATTTATTATTTATTACAGTTTATTAGCTTTGTATCCCAGCTGTAGCCCCCTCCTTCACTGTCTCCTCCCTGTCCCACCTTGTCGTCTCCTCCTTCCTCTTCTTCCTCTATACTCCTCCCTTAGTCCACTGATGGGAGAGGTCCTCCTTCTCTTCTATCTGATCCTAGCCTATTAGGTCTAATCAGGACTGGCTTCATTATATTCCTCTGTGGCCTGGCAACATCCAGTTCCAGCCAGGGGAGGAGAAAGAGAGAGGAAGTGGGAGAATCAGTTGTGAGGAATCACCGCAGGAAGTTGTGAGGAGGACAGATGCATGGTATCTGAGCAGGAGTAACCAGCCATGTGGAAGAATGTAGATTAAGATAAATGGGTTATTTTAAATTATGAGTTAGTCAGAGAAGAGCCTAGCTATATGGCCCAGGTATTTGTTAATATATTTTGAGTCTCATGAGCCATTTTTCCAGGAGCTTGGGAAGGGAGGAAAACAAGCACCCTACTACAAGACAGGATACAAATAACCAGAACCATTAACCAAGGCTCCAAAAGCTGGATTCTAGAAATTTGTTCAAGTCAAATGAAGGTCTGTTTTGTAGCAGTTTCCTTCAAGATTAAAACATTCCATTTCTATGGGAAGCTCCATAAGGAGAAGGTAAACAACCCCAAATAGCTTCTATAAGTTCCTGAAACTGACCAAATTCACCCTTCCCCTGTAAACAGTAAATACTGCTGTCACTCTCAGACCAGCCAATCTGCGAAGAAGTCTCATACCAGACAATCTTCCTGAAAGAAGCAGAAAGCAGCTGAGCTGTCTGGAAAAGCTTCGATCAATTGAAGCACCTGGAAAGGACACTCTCCAACCTGCTGGCCTGCCTGCTGTATGATCCAGGTTCCCAGATTTTGTGAGGTGTCACCTAGGCTGAAGTGAGCTTTGGTGTAGCTGTCTTTGCATGATTTATGCTCCAATGAGTAACTCCTTAGGCATATTCCTGTCTGTTACCCCAAGAAAACTCATTAGTCCACCAAGTTGGACTTCAGTAGAATCAGTACATCATGGGATCATTATCTGGGCTAAAAAGATGTGTGTGTTATGTCTACCCAGAAAAAATCTTATCGTACAACAAAGTCGGTGATATTATGCATGTAAATTAATATATCCTGTCATAGTATCAGGTAAGCCATGTCCATGTTTCTCAAAAACAGTACCTATGTCAGTGTAAACCGGGGAGTTTTTCTTCCTCTATAAAATAGTCTGAGTTAGACTTTCCAGGGTCAAATATGGGGCTTCATGGGTTTGTCAAGGATGCAGGCTTATTGCAAGTCTAATGCAATCAGTCCACAGTCTTCAGATCCAAATGGTCATTGACGCTCCAGCCTCATATCTACTTTTATAGTGGATAAGATGAAGAAAGGACCAGCACAGACATGTTCATCTAACTATTAAAGTGATTACTATTGGCTCAGGATCCCCAAGACCAAGTTCTTAGCACAAAGTAGATTTATTTGCCCTAAGGAAACAAAGGACAGGAAATAAGAGACAAATACTGGGGAGAAGGAGAAGGGAACAAGACAGTGGGGGAAGGGGTATTTGTCCTGGAGGACAAAGGACTTCCTCTGGATAGAAAGGAGACGGATGTGGCCCATAGGAACATGGCACTTTATGAAGGTAAATGGAAACTGTGTTAGAATGAAGTGTTTAATTTTAATTATACATGTGAATTAAGCAAGCCGAAGGGAAATTTTGATTACTGGACTCTAATACTTTAATAGCTGGACCTTGCTCAGCCTCATGAGGAGAAACTGGCCAAATAAGAGAGTAGACCTTGGTGGCTAGCTTTAGGACTGTATTTTTTTTTTTTTTTTTTTTTTTTTTGTCAGCAAGGCAGAGGGAATGGGGGGAGACGGGCAAAACCGGCCAGAGCCATGTTTGCCATGCTCGAGCTGGCTAGAGCCCATTCAGCTATATTTGTATGTGGCTTCTTAGAAGCTCTCACAGAATCTTCCTTCTTTCCTTGGCTAGTCATTTTTGCCACTTAATGAAAGGTAAGTAAATAACATAATCTTTGTCCCAGGGTATCATATCTCCAGCTCAAAGGCAGGCATTCTACCTCTAAGGAAAGAAGGGTGAGAAGATATTAATGAAGACTAGAGGCAGTTGCAATTACATGAGTAAACCCAAGGCCTGGATGGATAATAAAGTAAGACATTGCACTAGAGTAATTCTATAATCTTTGCCTATACAAGCATGGAATGGCCTACTGCCATATGCGCGCGCACGCGCGCACGCACGTGTGCGCACACACACACACACACACACACACACAAATGCACACATATTTAACCTGCCTGTCAAATTTATGAATATGAAAATCTAGAATAAAATGCAATCTTTTTGATATTCACAGCTTTTTAAAAATAACATTTCCATGGAGCACTAAAGCTATGTGCATAACATTCCAAAAAAGAAGGGAAAAAAATAACATAGACATACCACAGAGCTCAGAACCTGCTATCAATTCTATTCACAGTGGCAGAATGGTTTTAATGGCAAAGGCATTTATGAGTCATAAATTACTATTTATAAATGCAGTGTTTAGTATTCATTTCAATGGACGACATATGGCTGCAACATTTCCAAATAGCTTGAACTGATAAATAGGCTACTGAAGTGGTTCAATTTGTTAAAATGCTAACACATTAACTCCTACAGGAGTAGGATTGCAGGTTTGTATCTGAAACGCTGAGCGTATATTTTGAGATTGCAAGATGCCACCTTTGGAAACTGGACGTAGATTTGTAAAACGAGTCTCGTAGTCCATTTTTCACCATGATTTATATGATTCTGTGCAGAGAGAGTCTGTGATCCATCAAAAAGAACTCATTCATTTGTCTTCTCACTTCAGAGTATGACAAACTTGCTACCAACAACGTCAATACCCTCCTGTTTGCACGGAGTTGTCTCTGAGCTGTACATAGTGAACAGGATCGCTGACCAGAGTGTTTCCATGTATTTCACTGCAAATAATAGAATTGTTGGTTTCTTAAACAACTGAAACATAGAACTATTGAATAAGGGGAATGGTCTCTCTCAAAATGGTAGGAACAGGCCTATGGAGCAGGGCAAATCTGCGAGAGAACATGGACCCCATACAAGGTTCCGGTGGAAAAAGTATGCATATAAGAAATGTAGAATTTTATATGAAAAACTTGTGTGGTCTTAGTGCAGATAAGTCTGGGTCATATGTGCTCTAAAATGGAGATTTTCTTTTTAGTTTATTGTTAATATTTTATTTTTGAGGTTGTCATTTAATGTTTTCCCTTACCTTCTTCTCTCCAAACCTTCCCATATACCCCTCCTTGCTTTTTTCATGTACATGGCCTTTCTTTAAATAAATATGCATTTGTGTATATCTATCTATCTATCTATCTATCTATCTATCTATCTATCTCCAGTTGATTTCAAATAATGTTACCTGTACATGTGCTAGGTTTGATCAGTTGGCAGTGGATAAACAACTAGTGTGCTCTCCCCTGGGAACATCACCTCTCTCACTTTCAGCTTTATTCAGTTGCTTGTATGTGGGTTGACATGTATGTAATGACAACACTGAAGAAAGAGGTGGGGGAAAAACATTTGTGTAGCAGTTAATGATAATTTGGTCACATTAATATCAGACATCAAACTCCAACTCTGAACATGCAGAGTTGTAACTTAGATCTCTGAACAACAATAGTAGCAAAACACTAAAAACACTTCAAATTAAAGACTCATGTATAAACACATCAAAATTTGAATAAAGTAAACTAGGAAAGCTATAAAAGTATAATAGACAAAATCAAAAAATGGAAATAAATGAGGTGTTTAATGTTCATGAATAGTAGAAAGACTCAACTTGTCAAGATTTTGCTTCTCTCTGATGTAATCTGCATCTTTACATCAATGAATACTTTTATAACTGTCAGCAAGATTAATCTAATCTTTGCAAAAGGAAGCAGAAGATAAAGTAATAAGAGCAATGTTTAAAGATCCCAAAGTGGGCATACTGATAGCAGTCATACTTCATACTCAAAATAAGCCATAGACATGAACCCAGTAATACTGATGCAAGGGTGGAGGAAGAGATCAGTAGTTCAGAACAGAGAGTCCCCAAACTGGCAAACACAAGTGTAACAAGTGGTAATGGAGGCAAAGACAGGAAGTAGTTAGTGAGCGATAGCACTTCTACCTTCAAATGAGTGGGTCTAGGCACAGAGCTGACACTTCTCACAAAAGCACATCACAGCAAAAGTATCCAACTCCTGGATGATATACAGGATGCAATTTGAAGTTCTTTGGATATGGTAGAAACTTATTTTCATTTATTATCAAAGGTTAAATCCATTAAAGGAAGAGTTGATAAATGGAATCTATTAAAATGTCCATTTTTAAAATTCTGTCTCTTTGCCTCCCCTCCACAGGGGGCAGCAGCCTTGCCAGACCACAGAGGAGGAGGAGGACCTCCCCTATCAATGGACTTGGAGAGGGGTATGGGAGGTGATGGTGGAGGGGTGATGGGTGGGGAGGGAATGAAGGAGGGGGCTACAGCCAGATACAAAGTGAATAAACTGTAATTAATATAAAAAATAAAAATTTAATTAAAAAGATGTCAAATGTGATGACAGAATATGAGAAAAATTCATAACAGTCATAGGTAGTAAATACTATTTTAATGCAAAAACAATTCATACAGTTCAACTGTAGGAAACAAAAAAGTCAAATATAAAAGAGAACATTTCTTATTAGAGAATCTGTCATTGATGACAGATAAAAAGTATAAATGTGAAAGATGTTTATATTCATACAGCATTATGGAAATTCAAACAGGACATTAAGATACAGATGTATCAGAGTAGCCAACAGTCTGAAACACAGCAGCAAATGCTGATGCGAATGTGAAATAACAGCACTTCTGTTTCATTGCTTGAGTAAATGCAAAACGGTGCAGCCACTTTGGAAGGCTGTGTGTCGTCCTTTCTTCCAAAACTAAACTTATGATAACCAGTTGATCAGGCAGGAACCAACTTGCTTAGTCGTTATACAAATGGGTTGAACAGTTACACCGCGGAGGACTTTACACACAGAGAGCTAGGGAGATAGCTCAGTTGACAAGGCACTTGCTGCATATATCTGAGAACCTGAGTGTGGGCGCCTCAGAACACACAGAAAGTTGGTGGCAGTTGCACACACCTGTAATTACAACACTCTTACAGGGTGAATCCCTGGATGCTTTCTGGCCAGCAAGTCTGGAGCATGGAACGCTAAACAATGGAAGATGCTGCTTCAAGCAAGGTGGAAAGCAAGGACCAATGTCTGAAGTTGTTCCGTGACTTCCACACATGCACACACATATACACTGCACATGCATGTGCACACACATGCATGTATACATTTTAAGACAGCATTTTTTTATAGATGTTCATGGTAGTATTATTAACAGCCCGTACTTGGAACCAATGAAGACATTTTTCTCTAGCTGGATGTATAACCTGAGACACACACAGACAGCACTTAGTGCTGAAAGAAAATGTAATAGTGAGCCATGAAAAGACATGAAAGAATACAACAAAGTAAAATGAGCCAATCTGGAAAAGGCACAGTGTGTGATTCAAACTATTTGACATGAAAAAAAATGTACAGCTATGGAAATAGTAGATTGTTCGCTGGTTTCCAAGGGTTGCAGAACGGGGAAAGGATGTGTAGGTGGAGCATAAGAGCATTTGAAGGTAGTGAAACTGTCCTGTGAGATGCCATTAATGGTTGGTAGACACCAACATACATTTTCCAAGCCGTACAGGCCAAAGGTGAAGCGGAGGTGACAGACAGAGTGTCAGTGTAGGGTCACTGCTGTTAGCGAACACCGCAGCCTGTTGTGGACTGCCCATTGTGGGGAGGTAGACTGTCATACATCGAATATGCAGGCTCCTTCTGCTTGATTTCGCTACTCCAGGAACTAAGATCAATTTTGAAGGATAGCTAGGAAGGAGGACTGGGAGTTGGAAACATGTAAAGACAAACACTAGCCTAACCTATCCCGCTCATCAGAAAATTTCATTTTCCGTTCACTGGCCGCTGAACATTCCCACTTAATCAGCCATCTCCTCCCGGGAATTGTGATTCCTGGATGATAGACTCCTGGAAACTATCTGCTCAGAAATCCTGTGCCCGTCCTCCAGCTCACTGAACCCTCACCCCTCCGTTAGTATTAAGTATCATTTCTGATTTCTTTTCCTCCTCTGGAGCCCATAGAAGAATCATGTTTTCTTTTCTTTTGCTTTGCTTCCATTCCATACCATAAAGCCGATATAGTGTAGTGTTACACTAAAGACAGAGTAAATGTTACTTAGATTTGAACCTCAGTTCATGTGTTGTCTGATGGAACAACACAGGGCCAGTCACTCAAGCTTCTCTCTGCTTGTTTCTTCATCTGCAACACAAGGATAATAATAACAACAATAATAGTGATAATAATAATTAATAATTATAAAATAATTAATAGATTTTCTGGGAAATGAGTAAGCCACAAGTTAGCAAAAACACCTTACCTAGCCAGCATTGCTTTCTCCAGAGAGACAGTTTTAGATTGTCATTTTTCTGTCTTATGAAAGGAAGGGTCTTATCCTTCCTTTAAAAGATTATATACATGTGATATGGAGAATTTGTCCAGAGAGGGGCTTTCCCTAAAGCCTTGAAATCGTATTACTAGGAAGATTTTTTTTTCTAATGCTTTTCGAACTCTATGACTCTGCCCTGGCCTGAAGATTTGAAAGGAGATTAAATTCCTCACAGCCTAGTGTTCTCCTCTGCCCAACTCAAAGTCTAAATTACTCATAATGGTCTGCTCTTGTAGAAAAGAAATCACTTCATATGTTCAGATTTCATCAAGTGGATAGCTGTGGTTGCTCCCAGCTGTGAGTGATAGAAGCAAGAAAATAGTAGCTGAAGAGAGGGGTCCGGGAAGTCACAGACAAACAGTGTCTTCACATAAAAGATCACGTGCCAGCTGTGTTTGAACCCGAGGCTGCAATTCAAGGCACAGGTGGCTGTGGGCAGATGTGGTCAGGAAAAATATGACCTTGAAACAGACTGAGCAGAGTCAAGGCTAGGGGTCAGAGCTTCAAGCCTCAGTCTAAGCTGTGCTGCATGTTAGACAGGTAGCAAGTTGTGCTAATTCCTCAAATCAGAGATACATCAGGTGCAGGATAAATTTTTAAAAAGATTAGCTCATACATAATATATGTATGTGATTTAAAACGCATAAAGGAAAAAAATTAATTTGCAGTGATATTAGTTTTGTCATTGACTCATTTAATTTCCCGGTGCATAGAAAGGTGTGTATATATTCTGCAGTCGTCTAGAAGAGTGCAACAGCACTATGAGTGACAAAAATGTGCATGTATTAATGTGAAAATACTTTTTTTTGCTAAAATTTCTAATATCCCCCTGAGATTTTAGAAGAACAACTCCAATAAATTTTCTCAGCATAGCGTTGTTCTGTGCCTTCAATCCTCACACAGCATTTATAAATGGCAGTGTGATATGGTATAACAATGCAGTCTTTTCAGAACCCTGATACTATGCTTTCACGAGGTGTGTGCCACTGACAGGAGACATGTTGATACAGCTGAAGCAATAGTAAAATATCATTATGTTAGTATTTTAAAATATCGTTACATTCAATTGCTGGAAATCTACAGAGAAAAAGACAAATGGAAGGAACTATTCTATAGGAAGCGGATAAATAAAACACATTCGAAGTGGATAGTTGCTTGATAATGCAAAATAAAGAGCAGATTTTCATTATTTCCAAATCTCTAAGTTCACAAAGCCAGCGAGCAAAAGACACTGGTTTAAATGTCAAATTCTTGTATCCTGGTTACTCCACGACATACTAGAATCTATCAAACACCGGCTTTTCATTCCTGAAGGTCCATGTAATGTAAACTCCAACCAATACTTAGAACTCATTAAATTGATGCGGGTGAAGAATCCATTTACAGTAAGAGTTCTTTTTAAAGAAAAGAATGGGTCTTCAATTTGATTCCATTGATTAATGTGTCTCTTGAAATACTTACCTCATAATTGTTTGTCTGGACATGGTTTCTTAACCCTATAGGTCTTTTGCTTATATATTATGGTTTCTTATTTTTTTTCTTCATAGTATTTCTGAGTGTGTGAATGTACCTATGTGTGTATGTGTTTCTTTTTGTGCTTTTTCTTTGACTCTTTTTTTTTTTCATTTGTTTTGTTCTGCTGTTTTGTTTTTTTTTATTTTATCTTTTTTTTTTCTATTTGGAAAGATGCCTGTTTGTTTTTTAATGAGAAAGAGCAAAAAGAGTGTAGATTTGGGTGGATGGGGAGGTGGGGAGGATCTCAGAGAGTTTGGAGGAAGAAAACCATAATCAGAATAAATTATATAAACAGCTATTTTCAACTAAAAATTATTGGAAGTTTAAATTCTTTTAATTTTAATTTTTATTAATTATACTTTATTCACTTTGTATCCCTCCATAAATCCCTCCCTCCTACCCTTCCTACCCTCCCTCCCCTTTTCCATGCATGTCCCTCCCCAGGTCCACTGATAGGGGAGGTCTTTCTCTCCCTCCTTCTGATCCTAGTCTATCAGGTCTCATCAGGAGTGGGTGCATTGTCTTCCTCTGTGGCCTGGTAAGGCTGCTCCCTGCTCAGGGGGAGGTGATGAAAGAGTAGGCCAATCAGTTCAGGTCCTGTTCCCATTACTATGGAACCCACTTGGACACTGAAATATCATGGGCTACATCTGTGTGCAGGAGTTCTAGGTTATCTCCATGAATGGTTCTTGGTTGGAATATGAGTCTCAAAAAAGACCCCTGTGCAAAGAAATGCTCAACAACCTTAATCATCAGGGAAATGCAAATCAAAAAAGATCCTGAGATTTCACCTTATACTCACCAGAATGGCTAAGATCAAAAGCTCAAGTGACAACACATGCTGGAGAGGTTGTGGAGAAAGGGGAATCCTCCACTGCTGGTGGGAATGTAAACTTGTACAACCACTCTGGAAATCAATCTGGTGCTTCCTCAGACAACTAGAAATAGTGCTTCCTTAAGAGCCAGCTATACCACTCCTAGTCATATATCCAAAAGAGGCTCAAGTACACAATAAGGACATTTGCTCAATCATGTTTGTAGCAGATTTACTTGTAATAGCCAGAATCGGGAAACAACCCGAATGCCCCTCAACTGAATAAGGGATACAGAAATTATGGTATGTCTACACAATGGAATATTACTCAGCAATAAAAATCATGAAATTTGCAGGTAAATGGTGGGAACTGGAAAAGATCATCCTGAGTGAGGTATCCCAGAAGCAGAAAGACACACAGGGTATATACTCACTCATAAGTGGATATTAAACATATAATATAGGATAATTTTTTTAATGAAATGCTTAGTATTTGGGATTAAGTGGGTGATTAGCAAGTGGCCGACATTCCTGTAACCAGTAACAGCTGCAAACTGTAAAATGAAATGACAAAGAAATAAAAAAACATTTTTAATAATTACAAGGCATTTATCATCTATGTCTACATTTCTTGTCCCAATTCATAACAAAAAACAAATGTAAGCCCAATTTGAGAATGCTGTAACAAGGTTTTTTTTTCTGTGCAGTTCTGGCACACACACATTACAGACCTGATCTATCTATCTATCTATCTATCTATCTATCTATCTATCTATCTATCTATCTATCTATCTCAATTTATTCACTTTGTATCCCCACTACAGCCCCCTCCCCATCTCTTTCTAGTCCCAACCACCCTCCCTCTTCTCCTCCTATGCCCTTTCCCTAGTCCCCTGACAGGGGAGGACCTCCTCTTCTCCTATCTGACCCATTAGGTCAGATTAGGTATCATCTGGGCTGGCTGCATCCTCTTCCTCTTTGGCCTGGCAAGGCTGCTTCAGGGGGAGGAGATCAAAGAGCCAGCCACTGAGTCCATGTCAGAAAAAGCCCCTGATCCCCTTACTAGGGTACACACTTGTACACTAAGCAGCCTATGGGCTTCCTATCAGCAGGGGTTCTAAGTCCTCTCCATTCATGATCCTTGGTTGGAATATCTATCGGTCTCCTTAGGGGCCCCTGAGCCCAGGTTTTTAGTCTCTGTTGGTCTCCTTGTGGACTTCCTGTCCCCTCCAAGTCTTTCTATCTCCCTCTTTTTCTGTAAGATTTCCTGCATTCTGCCCAAAGTTTGGCTATGTGTCTCAATATGTCCTCTGTGGAAGGCTCCTATCCTGTTCCTTGTCTTCTACTTACAATCAGACCTGACCTTTCTGATAAACCCTAATCATGATTTATCCATGTAGCTCAGCAGTTGTCCATACAGACTTTATAATTTGTTTGCTTGGCTAACTAATATAGTAATATAAGAAACACAAATTTAGATAATGTTATCTTACAATTTAAACTGTGTGTTCTTGACGACTGCAGACACATATGCTATCATCCTCTTCATCACTGGGATTCTTCCTTTCTTCCACATAGCTGGCACTCTTTCATGTGATCATCCCCTTTATCATTTTATATTTCTTTTCAAGAAACTTATAGCTTATGCTTACTTTGGCTATTTCTGCTTTTATGAAAATACCATACCATATGCGGTATATTTTTGGAGATGATCGGCCAATTAGTACTTTGTTGTGAGTTTTGTCTTTTATTATGACACATTGCCCATTTTCTTAGCATAGTTATATTCATATCAGTCAAAGTAGTCTTTGGGGCAAGTTGTGAATATAATATTTACTAATAAGATATGGGAACAGTCATTATAACATATTACATTCACACACAAAAAAACACATGGACACACACAATACACACATGCACACACATATCTACTAAATAACTGAGCTGAAATTCATAAAATGAAACTAATAGAACTAAGTAGGTACAAACATTCACATTCATACAGTATGTTTAACATTGTTCTCTCAATAATAAAAAAGGGAACAAATTCAAGTATAGAGAGGTAAGTTATGACTTCATGTTTTCTTATGCCCCAACAGTCAGGGGCTTTTCTTGACTACCACAGCTCCCTCACCAGGCCTCTTGTCACAGTGCAGGGACCTTGTCTACCCCACCACGAGAACCATTCCACAGCTGCTTCACATAGAACCTTCAGCCTAGGCCCTGGGAACCTGCCCTTGCCATGGCCCCAGGCCTGCTCTTTCTTTGGACCCACCTGTCCCAGCAGCTTCATGCAGACCCTAGTAAGTGACCCTGTCATTGCTCACAACTTCAAATGACGATGCCTGTGGTCTGGCTCTCCACATGGGCTCAGAGTAGTCCCTTGGGTCCAGGCCCTGGTAAGTGACCTGGTGCTTTGTGCATCCAAATCCACCTGCCACAATCATTTGACACAATGGTTACTACAATCTGACCAAAGAAATAGTAAGAGAACACCACCCATTCTGGATCCTGGCCTGAGCTGCTTCCAGATCAGCTCAAAGTTGCAACCTTTCCAAATAGATTTTCTGTTCCTAACAAAAGACCCACCCTATTCTCCATTGCCTCTCCACCTCTGGACCTGTATATCACATTAAATCCTTGGAGTATCTGTGGCCTGGTCCCCAAAACCCAATGCATGGTGCCCTGACTCATTCTGCCTGGTAGACTCCCTGAAGCCATCAGACTCACCAATTTGCCTTGGGATACCACTCCTTGGCCTATATCCAAAACATGCTCAAGTATACAACAAGGACATTTGCTCAACCATGTTCATAGCAGCTTTATTTGTAATAGCCGGAAGTTGGAAACAACCCAGATGACCCTCAACTGAGGAATGAATCCAGAAATTGTGGTACATTTACACAATGAAATGCTACCTAGCAATTAAAAACAAGGAAATCATGAAATTCGCAGGCAAATGGTGGAAACTAGAAAAGATCCTGAGTGAGGTATCCCAGAAGCAGAAAAACACACACAGTATATACTCACTTATAAGTGGATATTGAACATATAATATAGAATAAACATACTAAAATTTGTACACCTAAAGAAGCTAAACAAGGAGGAGAACCCTGGGTAAGAGGATCAGTCCTCATGCAGAAAGGCAAAGGGGATGGACATCACGAGAGGGAGAAAACAGGCAACAGGACAGGAGCCTACCACAGAGGGCCTCTGAAAGACTACCCAGAAAGGTATTAAAGCAGATGCTGAGACTCATAGCTAAACTTTGGGCAGAGTGCAGGGAATCTTACAAAAGGAAGGGGACATAAGAAGGCCTGGAAGGGACAGGAGCTCCACAAGGAGAACAACAGATCAAAAAATTCTGGACACAGGGGTATTTTTTTTTTTTCTGAGACTGACACTCCAACCAAGAACCATGCATGGAGATAACCTAGAACCCCTAGAGCCTTTGCTTAGATGTAGTCCATGGCAGCTCAGTCTCCAAGTGGGTTCCCTAGTAATGGGAACAGGAACTGTCTCTGATATGAACTCAGTGGCTAGCTCTTTGAGCACCTACCCCTGATGGGGGGAGCAGCCTTACCAGGCGACAGAGGATACAGTGAAGCCAGTCCTGATGAGACCTGATAGACTAGGATCAGAAGAGAGGAGAGTGGGACCTCCCCTATCAGTGGATTTGTGGAGGGGCATGGGAGGAAATGAGGGAGAGTGGGTGTAATTGAGAGGGTTTGAGGGAGGGTGCTGCAGCGAGGATACAAAGTGAATAAACTGTATTTTATAAAAATATAAATAATTTTTTAAAGTGAAAAAACAAACAATCAGAAGAAAAATAACCTACGAAGAATTATAAGAAATAAAAATAGACCCAGACACCCACTCATTTGTACATTCAGGAATTTCATAAAAACACTAACCTAGAAGCCATAATATATTTGCAAAGGTTCTCTGTGATTAAAAAAGCCCTACATATACACATATTATACATAAATAAAATGCAATAAAGTAAGAAGAAAAATACAGAAATATTTTTTAAAAGAAGCCATGATGTGACATTATGAGATAGGCAGCCTCCACAGGTGCCCTTAAGTTTGTCTTCTGTTAGCCACTTACTGCTGGAACAGTTTGTTGCCCCAATGAGACTCCCTTGGAAAAAAACCCAAATTTTTGTTTGCAAGTGGGTACCAATTGGAGGCAGCTTCTGGATGAGGGGTGGGGCATGTACCCACTCCTTTCAGCTGTAGGATCCACCTAGTGCAGGCCTGTGCAGGCCCTGTGCAAAAATGCCTCAGTCTTGAAGTTCATATGTGTATCGAGGTTAATTTAGAGGGACTTGCTTTCTTGGTGCCCTCCATACCCTCTTACACTCTTTCTGCTTCCGCTTCCCAACAGGGTTTCCTGAGCCTGAGATTTAATGGAGATATCCCATTGGGCTAAGAGTTCCACCATCTCTCATTCTCCGCATGAGGTCTAACTATGGGTCTCTGTATTATTCCCATCTGCTGCAAGAGAATGTTTCTCTGATGATTGCTGAGCAAGGCGCAGCTCATATTTGTCTTTCCTTCACTCAGTATGATTTTTGTAATTCACCCATTTACTTATGAATGTCATGATTTTAGTTTAACAGCTGAATAACCCTCCATTGTGTAAATGTACTACAGTTTCTTTATCAATTCTTCTGTTGAGGGGCATCTAGGTTGTTTTTAATATCTAACTATTATGACTATCAGAGAACATGGTTAAGCAAGTTTCCTGTTGGTAGGGTAAAGCATCCTTTGGGTATATGCCTAAGAATGGCATAGCTGTATCTTGGATAGATAAATTACCATCTTCTTGAGAAACCACCATACTGATTTCCACAGTGGCTATGCAAGTTTGCACTCCTACCAGCAATGGAGAAGTGTTCCCCTTGCTTCACGTCTTAGCCAGCATGAACTGTTCAATTGTTTTATTGATTTTAGCCATTCTGACAGATGTAAGAGGAAATCTCAAAGTAGTTTGATTTGTATTGCCATGGTGGCTAAGGAAGTTGAACATTTCTTTTAGTGTTTCTCAGTTGTTTGAAATTCAGCTACTGAGAATTTTGTGTTTAGATCTGTACCTCATTTTAAAATTTGATTATTTGAGGTTTTTTTTTAAATATCTAGTTTCTTAAGTTCTTTATATATTTCAGATCCTAATCCTTTTTTCTCTCGTGTTTTATTAGTTCTTTGAAAACTGTATACACTGTATTTTGACGTCTGATAATATTTTGATAGTATTTGTGCCCTCTCTCAGTTGCAACCAGATCCATCTCCCTTCCCAGCCAACCAGTGCCCTTTTTCTGTTTCTTCACTTTTTAAAATTTTTATAGATTACAATTTATTCACTTTGTATCCCTGCTGTAGCCCCCTCCCTTTTCCCCTTCCAATCCCACAGAGTTGGTATTTTCCCCATTCTGTTGGCTGCCACTTAGTATGAATGCCAGTGCTTTCTGATTAGATGTAAGGTCCACTCCAGGAGTTGGAGCCCATGCCTGAGACTGCTTAGGTGACCAAGAACCATAGACAAGGTACCCCAGAGCCCCAGAGTAAAACCAAACACTGTTGGTCTAAAAAAGGGAAAAAGGGGACAATAAAACCACCCCTAATGATACTCTATATATCCATCCATCACGAGAGAAGCTTCCTTCTACAGCAGATGGGGACAAGCACAAAGACCCACAGCCAGGCATTTTACAGAAAGAGAGACCTTGGACCTCACAGCTCCAAATAATTTGTTACCATAAAATACTTTACCTCAGAATTCAGGGGACTATGGAAAAGAGGAGGATGAGGGAGTATGGGAGCCACAAGGAAAAAGGATACCAGCAGAACAAAGACCTCTAAATCAATTGCATAAAGCTCATGCAAACTCAGAGGTTGAAGCAGCAAGCATGGGCCTACATGGGTGGGCACCAGCACCTCTGAGCACATATTACAGCTTTCGGTTTAGTACCTAAAAATGAAAGTACTAGCAATAGGATTTTTACATTAATCTAATAAAATACACATTTCTAGGTAAAAGTTGAAAAACAAAAAGCTAAGAAGGAAATTTAAACATCCACAGAATTGAATGGAAATGAAAACATAACAAACTGAAATCTATGGGATTAAATGAAGGCAGTTTTAAGAGGAGAATGTACAGCCCTAAGCACCTACATAAAACAACGTGAGAGATGTCAAATAAAAACCTTAATTATCAACCCTAAGGCTTTGGAGCAATAATAACAACCCAAACCTCAAAGCCTATATTGGGAAAATAATTAAAACCACGAAAAAATTAATGAAATATATAAACAAAAATGAGTCAATTAAGTGAAGAGTTGGTTATTTAAAAATATTACTCAAATTAGTGAAGATTCTTTCCCAGTCTGTAGGCATTCATTTTGTTTTGATGACAGTGTCCTTTGCTTTACAGAAGCTTTTCAGTTTCATGAGGTCCTATTTATTGACTGTTGCTCTTAGAGCCTGTGCTGTTGGTGTTCTGTTCAGGAAGTTGTCTCCTGTACCTATGAGTTCTAGGGTATTCCCCCACTTTTTCTTCTAACCTATTTAATGTGTCTGGTTTTATGTTGAGGTCTTTAATCCACTTGGACTTTAGTTTTGTGCAGGGTGATAAGTATGGATCTACTTGCATTTTTCTACATGTAGACATCCAGTTGGACCAGCACCATTTGTTGAAGATGCTATCTTTTTTCCATTGTATGGTTTTGGCATCTTTGTCAAAGATCAGGTGTCCATAAGTGTGTGGGTTTATTTCTGGGTCTTCTGTTTAGTTCTATTGATCCACCATTCTGTTTCTATGCCAGTACCATGTACTTTTTATAATTGTTGCTTTATAGTACAGCTTAAGATCAGGGATGGAGATGCCTCCAGAAGATCTTTTATTGTAGAGTATTGTTTTAACAATTTTGGGTTTCTTCCTATCAATAGACTTGGGGAGGGGCATGCATGAATAAGGGGGAGGGAGAGTAGGACAGGCAGGGAAGGAGGGAGGGGCTTATGGGGGATACAAAGTGAATAAAGTGTAATTAATAAAAACAATTAAATTAAAGTAAACATCAAAAAATATTACCCAAATTAAGAAAAAATGCCTTTCTGAATGAGGATTGGTCATCTTACCCAGGGTCCTCCTTCTTGCTTAGCTTCTTTAGGTGTACATGTTTTAGTATGTTTATCCTATTATATGTCTAATATCCACTTATAAGTGAGTATATACCATGTGTGTCTTTCTGATTATGGGATACCTCACTCGGGATGATCTCTTCTAGTCCCCACCATTTGCCCGCAAAATTTCATGATTTCCTTGTTTTTAATTGCAGAGTAGTATTCCATTGTGTAAATGTACCACAATTTCTGTATCCATTCCTCAGTTGAGGGACATCTGGGTTGTTTCCAGCATCTGGCTATTACAAATAAAGCTGCTATAAACATCTTTGTTGTATACTTGAGCATCTTTTGGATATATGCCTAAGAGGGGTATAGCTGGATCCTGAGGAAGCACTATTCCTAATTGTCTAAGAAAGCACCGGATTGATTTCCAAAGTGGTTGTACAAGTTTATATTCCCACCAGCAATGGAGGAGGGTTCCTATTTCCCCACATCCTCTCCAACATGTACTGTCACTTGAGTTTTTACTCTTAGCCATTCTGATGAGTCCTCTATCTTGCTTAGTAAAAATACTAAGCAAGATAGAGGACCCTGGATAAGATGCTCAAACCTCATTCAGAAAAGCAAATGGGACAGACATTGGAAGAGGGAGAAAACAGGGAACAGGACAGGAGCCTACCACAGAGGGCCTCTGAAAGACTCTACCCAGCAGGGTATTGAAGCAGATGCTGAGACTCATAGCCAAATTTTGGGCAGAGTGCAGGGAATCTTATAAAAGAAGAGGGAGATAGAAAGACCTGGAGGGGACAGGAGCTTCACAAAGAGCCAAAAAATCTGGGTTCACATGGACATGCAGAGACTGATGAATCAACCAAGGAGCATGCATGGAGGGGACCTAGACCCTCCTGCTCAGATGAGCAGCCCATGAGCAGCTCAGTCTCAGTGGAGGTTCCCTAGTAAGGGAGAAGGGGAAGTCATTGGCATGAACTAAGTTGCCTGCTCTTTGATCACCTTCCCCTGGAAGGGTGGCTTTAGTACAAAGAAAGAGGATCCAGACAGTTCTTATGAGACCTGATAGGATCAGATAGTAAGGGAGGAGGACCTCCCCTATCCATGGACTATCATGGAGAGGGGAAGTGAGAAGAAGGGTCAGACTGGGAGGAGCTCAGGGAGGGGGTTACAGCAGGGATACAAAGTGAATAAATTGTAATTACTACTACTAAATATTTTAAGTCTCACATATAACAAAGTTATATCCTAAATGTATAAATAAAATTAATAAATAAAAAATAGGTATGTTATATCTTTAATGCACTTATAAGTAGTTAGATTAGTCTATTAAAAACTAGTGATATTAGTTCATTTTTCTTTATGGTTGTACAGAAGAATCCCATTGTGTCTATGTACTACATTTTCAAAAATTAGGAAAAATACACAATTTGAACAGCATATTTAAGAATTAATATGTATAGTTCTGTGAAATAAGCAACCAAAAATAACTTGATATCATTAGCCATTATGGAATTAAAAATATAATTCAGTATCTTCATACACTATATCACTAAGATGAAAGACTGGCCCACATGTTGTATGGGGAACGCAGAACTGGATATTAACGTACTGCTGCTGGGAGAATAAAGTGATATGGCCACTTGGAAAGAGTTTTATTATGTTAAAAATAAAACTGACATATTTTTATCAAATTGCCTACCATTGTGATCCTTGTTAATGGATCAAGAAAAATGAAGACTCATGATTCTGTACAGATTCTATGACCTTCACACAAGTATGTTTAGGGGTATGGTAACAACTGAATCCTGGCTATAACTTAAATGTTCACCAATGAGCAAATAAATAACCATTTAAAAGACTATTATTCTTCAGGATGAGGGAGCAAAACATTGCTACATGCAACAATATAAATTAATCTCAAAATAAGTATCCTGAAAAAAATGAGACATCCATATATATGTAACATACATGCATATAAGTATGTTCACATACAAATAAATAATGTAAAAATAAATTTTAGAACCTCCTAAGATAAAGTTAATACTTGATCTTATGGGAAAAGCTATCTGAACATTAGAAAACACCATTGATCAAATTGATCTAATTGAGATAACAGAATACTTTTTCTACCAACTCTACAGTTTATTTATATCCTTTTTCAAACACACACACACAAACGACTCATATGCATCGCAAATATCTCATTACCATTTGACTCAAAAACTTGATTCCAAAATATTAATTCCAGGAAATGAAATAATATGTTTCTGCAAAGATTTGAACATAATTATCAACAAAATTTATTAATATCCAAAGTTGAAATTATGCAAATGTATTTAATAAACAGACTGCAATACATCCACAATAGTGATACTACTCAGAAGACATAAATAGAAAAAAAACACAGATATTATTATGATTATCCTATATTATATGTCTAATATCCACTTATAAGTGAGTATATACACCTAAAGAAGCTAAGCAAGAAGGAAGACCCTGGGTAAGATGCTCAATCTTCATTCAGATAGGCAAATGGTATAGACATCCCAAGAGGGAGAAAACAGAACAGGACAGAAGCCCAATACAAATGGCCTGGAAAGACTCCTCCCAGCAAGGTATTAAAGCAGATGCTGAGACTCATAGCCAAACTTTGGGCAGAGTGCAGGGAATCTTATGAAAGAAGGGAGAGATAGAAAGACCTGAAAGGGGACAGGAGCTCCATAAGGAGAGCAACAGAACCAAAAATAGTGAGATTTTTTTTCTGAGACGGATACTCCAACCAAGGACCATTCATGGAGATAACCTAGAATCCCTGGACCCACACCCGCACAGATGTAGCCTATGGTGGCTCAGTCTCCAAGTGGATTTCCTAGTAAGGAGAACAGGAGCTGTTTCTGACATGAACTCAGTGGCTGGCTCTTTGATCACCTCCCCCTGAGGGGGCAGCAGCCTTACCGGGCTACAGAGGAAGACAATGCAGCCAGTCCTGATGAGACCTGATAGGCTAGGTTCAGATGGAAGGGAAGCAGGACCTCCCCTATCAGTGGAATTGGGGAGGGGTATGCGAGGACTAGAGAGAGGGAGAGCAGGATTGAGAGGGGATGAGATAGAGAGCTACAGGTGGGATACAAAGTGAATACATTGTAATAAACAAAAAAATTTTAAAACCAAAAAAAAAAACCCAAAACAAACACTAGTATGATAATTCAGTCAAAATTAATAAAATCTTTTTTTGTTCATTGAAATTAATTATGGGTGAATGAAATGAGGAGAATTTAACTACAAAGAGTATAGGAAATAGTTAAGTGGAAATAACGATAATAAAACAGTAAATATATGTGTTCAGTGCATTTAAAAGTGGTCAGATTAGTCTTTTGAAACTAGTCAGATTAGTTTTCTTTATGGTTGTACAGACTCCCATTGTGTGTATATTCCACATTTTCTTTATATCTATCCTAGATTGTTTCCATTTCCTGACTTTTGTGAGCCACGAAGCTATCAGCATGGATGTCCAAGTATCTCTGTGGTGAGCCAATTATCTCCTATCTACAGGAGAAAAAGTAGTGTTTCTCCATTGTGAAATAAAATTTGGTCTTCCCTCACTTCCTATTTGTGGACACAATTTCTTTACAATAAAAATTTATGTCACAGGTTTGAGAGATGGCTCTGCAGTTAAAAGTGCTTGCTGCACGATCTTGAGGCCCTGAGTTCAGAGAATAGAAACCACATTGCTGGGGGTTGGGAGAGGGGCTTCACAGATGCCTAAATCTCTAGCTCCAAGGAATACTATATTCTCTTCTGGCCTCTTCAGGCACACACATGTGTGGTATATGTACACTCTCTCTCTCTCTCTCTCTCTCTCACACACACACACACACACACACACACACTTTTAAATTCATAAACCTTAAAAGTAGTACTTGAATCAAGAACACAATTTTTTAAATTTATTTTTCCTTTCTTTTTTTATTTATTGTATGTCCCAAGGGTAAGCCCTTTCTCCTCTCTTCCCAGTTTTCCCTCTTCTCCTCTCTCTTTCTCCCCAGAAAAGGAGAGGCCCCTTTCCTCCTATCAGCTTTCCCCAGTACATTAAATCATATCAGGACTGAGCATATCTTCATTCCCTGAGGCCAGGCAAGGCAGGCAATAAAGTCCATGTTAGAAACCGCCCTCACCCCTCCCCTCTTCAAGCACCCACATGAAGACCAAGCCGCCCATTAACCCCATACGTGCAGGGGCCCTGGGTACAGAACATTCATGCTCCTTAGTTGATGTCTCAGTCTCTGAATGCCCCCATGGGACTGTGTTAGTTGTTTCTGTTGGTCTTCTTGTGAGGTTCCTGTCTTCTCCAAGTCCTTCCATCTCTTCCTCCACACTTCCAAAGGACCCACGGAGCTCCATCTAATGCTTGGCTGCAGGTCCCAGCATCTGTCCCTATCTGCTGCCTCTTGAAGCCTCAAGAACACAGCTTTAAGCTCTTAGCAGAAATTAGTTTTTTTGTGAATTCACAAAACTGAAGAAAACATTAATAAGAAATTAGTAGAATTATATAAAATAAAAAGTAGCGTTGTCATGATATAACTAGTCAGTTATTGCTGCTGTTGTTTTTCTGAGAAAGCACCACCATGACTGGCCTATAATGAGAGCCTTGTGACTGAAGCCAACACTGAGGAATGAGTTATGAGTTGTCAAGTTAAAGCAAGAGGGCTGTTTTAACAATTCTGGGTTTCTTGTTACTCCATATGAAGTTGAAAATTATTCTTTCGAGGTCTGTAAAGAATTGTGTTGGTAATTTGATGGGAATTGCATTGAATCTGTAGATTGCTTTTGGTAAGATGGCCATTTTTACTATGTTAATCCTGCCAAGCCATGAGCATGGGAGATCTTTCTGTCTTCTGAGATCTTCCTTTATTTCTTTTATTGAGACTGGAAGTTTTCTTCATAAAAGTCTTTGACTTGTTTGGTTAGAGTTACACTAAGGTACTTTCTGTCCTTTATGGCTATTGTGAAGGTGTTGTTTCCCTTATTTCTTTGTCAGCCCATTTGTCTTTTGTATACGGGAGGGCTACTGTTTTGTTTTGTTTTGTTTTTTTGTTGTTTTGTTTTTGTTTTTTGAGTTAATTTTGTATCCATCCACTTTGCTGAAATGAATTCTCAATAGAGGAATATTGAATGACAGAAACATTTTTAATTAATTTATTTTTTATAACTTACAGTTTATTCACTTTATATCCTCACTGTAGCCCCCTTCCTTATCCCCTCCCAACCCCACCCTCTCTCTCTCATCTCCTCCCATGCCCCTCCTCAAGTCCACTGATAGGGGAGGTCCTCCTCCCCTTCCATCTGACCCTAGTCTATCAGGTCTCACCAGGATTGGCTACACTGTCTTCCTCTGTAGCCTGGTAAGGTTGCTCCCCCATTAGGGGGAGGTGATCAACGAGCCAACCACTGACTTCATGTCAGAGATATTCCCTGTTCCCATTAACTAGGGAACCAACTTGGTTGGAGTATCAGTCTCAGAAAAGCCCTTGTGCCCAGATTTTTGGATCTGTTGCTCTCCTTGTGGAACTCCTGTCACTTCCAAGTCTTCTATCTCCCCTTTCTTTCATAATATTCCCTGAACTCTGCCCAAAGTTTTGTTATGAGTCTCAGCATCTGCTTTGATACACTGCTAGGTAAAGTCTGTAGTAGGTTCCTGTCCTGTTCTCTGTTTTCTCCCTCTTCAATGTCCATCCCATTTGTCTTTCTGAGTGAGGATTGATCTTCTAACCTAGGGTCCTCCTTCTTCCTTAGCTTCTTTAGGTGTAAAGATTTTAGTATGATCATCCTATCTTATAAGTCTAATATCCACTTATAAGTGAGTATATACCATTTGTGTCTTTTACTTAAAGAAATGCCCAACATCCTTAGCAATCAGAGAAATGTTAATCAAAATGACCCTGAGATTTCACCTTACACCCATCAGAATGGCTAAAATAAAAAACTCAAGTGACAACATATGCTGGAGAAGATGTGGAGAAAAGGGAAACCCTCCTCCATTGCTGGTGGGAATGCAAACTTGTACAAACACTTTGGAAATCAATCTGGTGCTTTCTCAGACAATTAGGAATAGTACTTCTTCAAGATCCAGCTACAGCACTCCTAGCCAAATATCCAAAACATGCTCAAGTTTACAACAAGGACATTTGTTCAACCATGTTTGTAGCAGCTTTATTTGTAATAGCCAGAATCTGGAAACAACCCAGATGTCCTCAACTAAGGAATGGATACAGAAATTGTGGTACACTGACACAATGGAACACTATTTAGCAATTAAAAATAAGGAAATAATGAATTTTTCAGGCAAATAGTAGGGTCTAGAAAAGAGCATTCTGAGTGCAGTATCCCAGAAGCAGAAACACACACATAGTATATACTCACTCATAGGTGGATATTAGACATATAATATAGGATAGTCATACTACAATCTGTACACCTACAGAAGCTAAGCAAGAAGGAGGACCCTGGATTAGATGCTCAGTCCTCATTCAGAAAAGTAAACAGGACGAACATTGGAAGAGGGAGAAAACAGGGAACAGGACAGGAGCCTACCACAGAGGTCCTCTGAAAGATTCTCCTAAGCAAGCATTGAAGGAGATGCTGAGACTCATAGCCAAACTGGGTAGAGTGCAGGGAATCCTAGGAAAGAATGGGGAGACAGAGAGACCTGAAGGGGGCAGGAGCTCCACAAGGAGAGCAACAGAATCAGGAAATCTTGGCACAGGGGTCTTTTCTGAGACTGATACTCAAACCAAGGACCTTTTATGGAGATAACCTGGAACCCCTACACAGATGTTGTCCATGCAGCTCAGTCTCCAAATGGGTTTCCTAGTAAGGGGAAGAGGGGCTGTCTCTGACATGCACTGGCTCTTTGATTATCTCCTCCTGAGGAGAGGAGGCTACAGAGGAAGACAATGCAGACAGTCCTGATGAGACCTCACAGGCTTGGGTCAGATGGAAGGCAAGGACTACCTTCCCTATCAGTGTACTGGGGAAGTGGCATTGAGGAGATGAAGGAGGGAGACGGGATTAGGAGGGGATGAGGGTTCCTTCGGCTATAGATAGGATACAAAGTGAATAAATTGTAATAAATAAAAAACAAATTTAAAAAAAGCAAGAGGGCAAGACAGTACCTTCAGAAAATATTTCTTGAAATGTTCTTTTTCTAAAGATGGCTTATTTTTAGTATTCCTTGAACTTGCAGCTCTTAATTCAAGCTGTTAATTTTACTTAAAACCACAAGAACTGTTCTTTGTTTTGAATTTAATGTTCTTGATAGTATCAATCAGCAACCTATTAGTATTTATCTGTTCAAGTACTTTTCTAGCTCCTTGATATAACTCATTAACTCTTACTCTCTTTTCCATATATAGTATCTTTGACATGGTAGTTTGCATCCACAATTCCTTCATATCATAAGCTGACTTATTCTCTATTGATTTATTTGTTGGTTTTCATTAGCACATTTTCCATAAAGAATGAAGACACTGTTCTGTTTTGCTTCTCTATTGCTATGAGAAACACCAAAACCAACATTAGGAAGAAGATGTGTATTTCAGCTTCTACTACTATATCACAGCTTGTCTTTGAAGGAATCCAAGACCACAGAGGCAATGGTCTACTGGCTTGCTTCCTTTGGTTTGCCCATCTACCTTTCTTATATATAAATGGGCATACCTGCTCAGAGATAATTCTGCCCATGTGACTCTGACACTTCCACATCAATCAATCAATCAATCAATCAATCAATCAGAAAATGTCAAATGCTTGCCCATAGGCTAATCTGATGAAGGCAACTTCTTAGTTTTGATCTTCTTTTCCAAGGTATGTCTAGATTTGTGTCAAGTTGTCAATAAACAATGACAGGAACTGAATTCCACATTTTAATATGTGAAGCCATTTGCATAGTATAGAATTTTGATTATAAATATAAGTACACTGATTTCTAGATTTATAGGTGCTATGAAGAAAGACAATTTTTGTGGATGGCTTCTGGATGACTCTTATATTCTGGAATACCTAAGGACTTTATTAAACTGTGTCTTGGGGTTGTTCAGTCATTCTGCGCTCAGACTTGTTCATGTTGGTACTTTCCATTTTGAATTCCAGTTCTGACCTGTTCTTTTGTTTAAGTGACTTTTTAAAAATTTGCTCAAATTTGCTTTTTACTGCTGTGCTTATCTTAATATTCAGTATATCTATCTTTTTTAGGTTTTTAATGGTTCTTTTAAAAATATTTTTCTAATACTTTATTACTGAAAATTTTAACCTACTGGAAAAATACAAATGATTCTGAACTAAATATATACCTACTTATTACATTCTAGAGGTAACAATTATTGTTTTCTACAGCACCTATTTGATGTTTCTCTTTCACAGAAAAAAGAAAAGCTTTATCAGGGTTATTTGGATTGCATGACATCTTGGCATCTATATATTTATTTAGGAAGATAAAAATATTGCCTGGAAAGGTTGTTAATATACCTCTCCATTTATTTTGGCATTATCAAAATACGGCAGTAGTTGTAAATAGAATCTCAGACAAGTGTCTGCTTACTTTTTCCCCTTCTGTGAAGAAGAGTTAACAGCGCCATTACTAAAGATCCCAGTACTACTGTATTGATTACTCATTATATATCCATGACCACAGTGCCAGGGTATTCTGTAGGTTTCCCATGGCAATACCAGCCAGTGATACCTAATTGCCATATTACACTTAAAGGAAATAGCTATACCACAAAAAGACCTTCATTCTTTTTTTCATTTTTGTTGCTTATAAGAATATGGAGCCATCCTAGTTGTGTAATTAGCAGTAGTTCATTCAGCAATTTTATAGAAATTGCCAGTTCATCTGGATAGGTGTTTTCCCTCAGTGAATAATACCATTTTGTCTCCATTAAAAAAGACAACAAAAGGATGGTTGCCATATCATTTCTACCATATCAGCTTAAGAAAATGTTTAGTCACACAATAATTACACAATAGACACTGCTTTCCTGTTGCTTTTATGAAGAGTTGAACTTCATTTTGATTAACTTAACAATATTTCTGTTTCACAAGTTACCACCCTGTAGGATTATGAGCAACTTTTTCCTGACAACTGTTTAGATTCATCAAATGGAAAACATAATAAGGATATAGAAGTTGGAGTGTGCACAGTCTCGTCTGTGAACCAAAGCCAAGTGCCCTCTGAAGAGAAGGAATAAACTAATCAGCCAATTATATGAATAAGTGTTCTTGCCAAGAAAATAACCCATCATTGTTTGGTATTCATGGAAGTATATGGTGTTAAAGAACATTAAAAACTGAAACACTGCCAGCATTTAACTCACCAGAGATGTGTTTGTCATTCTTCTCCATGCCAGAGGCTCTCGGATTTTGTGGCTGTCCCTTCGTCTTATCTCTTCCAATTTTATATCTCTGTTCTCAATAGACTTCTGTGCCCACTTCAATGAATACAAATAGATTTTTCTACACTAAGATTGTAAAGCCCACCATTTGCTGGTTTGCCCTGCTCTGCCCAGTAGACTGTGTCTCAAGTGAAGCTATTCAGTAAACTATCATCATGTAATGGTAAAATGACAACAAACAACAACAAAACCCTGGATTTTAGCCACCTTCCGAGTACTAATCAAATGCTTCTCCCTCTAACGCTGGAGTGGACTAGTAAGAGGCACATTTTCAGTGTAGTTTTCCTTCATTTCTAGTGTATAAACTGAAGGACACACACATTTCTGAAGAGTGTAATTAAAACAAGGAAATTTTTTATTCCTTTAAAATTATATTGTCCTTCCCCCTTCATCTTTGTGACCTTTTATTTAATGAGCAGTTGTTCCGTGTTTATTCCAGGCTTGAGTGTTCCAAGAAGACACTAAAGACAGATTAAAGACAGATAAAAAGAGGTGTTAGACAAAGGTCAAGAAAACGAAGACTCTAAAGTGGTATGTTTGTGTCTGTGAATAGTCTTTGTAACTTTTTTACGAGTTTTTTGCTTGAAATATGTATTGTCATATCTTCAGAATATAATGCAACCTGCTATGTTAGAAATACTAAAAAGACAAGTCTAATTTTTATGTAAAATTATTTTTAGTTTTATAACAAATATCATCAACCAGGCATCACCACCACATAATTATTTAATGGTTACTTTTCAATTTGTAGCAAAATGGAGTATGTAGAAATAATTGTGGTAATGTGTTCTTGAAGGCTTGGAGTTGGAAATGAGTGTGGAGAGAGGAAGACTGATAAGGCAGTAGAACAATCAAGAAAAATAGCTTATATATGCTTGCCCGGAGAAAAATGGACATATTTCAAGAACTGAAATAATTTCACTGTGCAAGAAACAACAAACAAGGAAGATTGCTGGAGATGAGCTTATGAATAGACAGTGGATATATCTTACACACTGTGTAGGAATTTATTATTAGAGTACTACAAAAGAAGCACTAAATGGTTTTAAGCAAGACCATGTTATAATGAGTTACTCTATAATCGCTTCCACAAATATTATATTCAGATGCATTTAGAAAAGTGAGACATCAGGCAACATGGTAAGGCAACAAATATCATGATGGGGTCAGGATAAATGAGAAAAGTAGATGAAATTTCTAGAAACACTTATTTCATGTCTAACATAAGGATGAAGTGAGAGTTAGTTTTGCTTCATTTATAATGTATAAACTGAAGGACACACACATTTCTGAAGAGTTTAATTAAAACAAGGAAATTGTTTATTATTGTGAACTTAAGAAAAGTAGAGAAGTCACAGAAAGGAGAGTAACTATCTGTCACACATTATAGTCAAAAGTTTTGATTGCTTGTTATAGACTCCCAAGAAGTTGCTGATCTTTTGAAATGTAACAAATCATGTTACATACTGGAAATTGTATCATGTTAGAAATTGGTTGAAATTCAGATAAGGGTTACCAAATATAGTAAAGAAAATTTGGTTAAATGTTGTGGTTCAAGCCTTCATTATGTTTAGGCACAGCATCTTTCAGCCCAGGTCTAGCACTGTGAGTCACATTGTACACATAAAACATGGCTTGCTGTTTCCACTGCAATCCACATCACAGCACATTGCAGCCATCATTTACCCTGTATAGCACCGAGGCAGAATAGGATAGAGAGTGAGGTATGGAGGACTACAAAATTAACATATAAAAGAAACCAGTTGGTTGAGAGAAAGAATGGAAATCTTCAGCCGTAGCTGTCATGTAATAGAAAACACATGCCTGAGAGGGTCCTCACTATGCAAATGACCCATAAAAAGTAAGAGTCCTTTGGGTATAGGCTATAGACTTGCTAACTTTACTCTCAGCGTGACTCACTTCTTGCCTTCTTAATGACAGTCTCCTTTTCTACTACTGTTCACACATTCTTGTCAGTAAGGGTTTGACTAAGCAGCGTCCTCTAGAGTCTTGGGCATTTGGTTCCCAGTTGGTGGTGCTGTTTGTGGAAGGTTAAGTAATTTGGCCTTGCAAGAAGGAATCTGTCATTAGGGACAGTGTTTGAAAATTAAACAGTGTGGCCTACTACCATTGCTTTCTCTATTTTTTGGTTGCAGTTCAAGATGAAAGACCTCAGCTTCCTGCTCTAGTCACCATGACTGCTGCCTGCTGCCACGCTGTGCCAGCCATTATGAACTCTAACCCTCTGGAATGTTAAGCCAAAATAAATTGCTTTCTTCTATAAGTTGCCTTGGTCATTGTGTTGTTTATTATTTCTTTCTTATTGCTGTGACAAAAACATCATGACAAAACAACAACAACAACAACAACAACAAGCCAAAAAACCCTCATTTAAATTGGGGCTCAATGTTCCAGAATAAGAGTGTATGACCATCACGGTGGGAGCCTGGCAGCAGACATGCAAGCATAGTGCTGGAGCAGTAGCTAAGAGCTTCCACCTTAGGGCACAACCACAAGGCAGAGAGAGCTAACTGGGAATGGGGTGGCCTTTTGAAACCTCAAAGGTTACCCCTAATTACGTACCTCTTCCAATCTTTCCCAAACAGTTCTACAGTCTGTTGTAGTGGAAGTTTTGTTTTATTTTTTTTTAAAGTGTTATGTTATGTAAACAGATTTTTGCTTTAATTTCAGGTGTGGGATATGGAGCTGCTTTTATTTTATCTACCTCAGATAATTGTCTCGTGAGGGGTGTGGTCTTTACCAGCTGCTGTTAGTTTAATTGGGAGGACTTTGAGAGGGTATCACTTCCAAATAACAGGTAATCATCAAAAGCAGTGAGGGAAGGAACTCAGACTCAGCCAGGACAGGAACCTGGAGGCAGAGACCATGGAGCCATACTGCTTACAGGCTTGCTCTGCCTGGTCTCTGATAGAATCGAGAACCGCCACCCCACAGGTGGTACTGCCCACCATAGGTGCCCTATCATAAATCATTAATTAAGAGAATGCCCCACAGGCTCGCCTACAGCTCTGTCTTACGGAGAAAGTTTTCTCAATCGAGGCTCCTTCCTCTCTGATGACTCTAGCTTGGGTCAAGGTGACATAAAACTAGCCTGTAGAGATGTGTATAAGCTAGAATTCAATAACAGCACAAGGGACCTAGTTCTCACGATGTCTTCAGCACAGCTTCAAAAACTGCAACAAGTCTTCGCCTACATATCAGACTTAAAGAATGGACACAGCTTCTATTCCTGTTGGCTCATCTTCTGCAATTTTCTCTTCTGGTCAATCTTGTGGAGACTGTAAAGGAAAACTCTGGGGATTATGAGAAATTGCTTACTTGAACCAAGCTGAAATATTACAAAAACGTTGGCATCTTCCATCAGCCATTGTCTGTTGTATCATTTGATTTTTATTGAAAACAAAATCAGATTTTCCTTGCCAGAATTTATCACTGTACAAGTGATGCCCACAGGCTTCTGATGCCCTTGTGTTGACTTCCTACAAAAACCTTGTTGATAGAGGTTAAGATGAGGCTGGGCAAGAAAATGGGTGGTTTGAAAAGACTGATGTGTGTTTGGAATAAAATACATCTGTGTTCTTTGTATTAATGAGCAGGAGTAGGAGTCTCAGTTCTGAAAAACTGTTTTCCATTTTTATTCAGCTTAAAAACCAGCTTGTAAGTATTTGCTTACCTTTTTGGTTTATTAAGGTACTTATTTCTGTTTGCTTCTACTTCATTCTTTTATGATAGACCTAAAAATATTTAAAGAGTTGTCTATATCTGAATATATATTTAGCATATAAAATTTAAATAATAGAGATTCTAAAGCACATTAATATAATTTCATCCTGCATTTTTCTGTTGCCTGAAATGCTACTGTTGGTAACTCATTTTGTTCTTTTATAATATACTACTTCCTATAATCTATTTAAATAAAAAATGTAGCAAACCAATTAGTCAATATAATTTTAGTCAGAATCAATTTATACATGGAATATTTTCAACTAATAAAATAAAACAGGGAAACAGATTAGATTGTGTAAAAGAAAAACAGGCCTTAGATATAGAATAGATGTAGTTTTATTAAATGTACATTTCCCTCAGTGCAGAATTAGTCCCTGAAATATTGTTACATAGCTAAATAGGGATTAACAGCTTTAGATGCAGTTGGCGTTGTACCTTTCCTCATCTCTAGCTTTAGATTTCATCTCGTATTTTTCTGTTAATATTATAAAGGGAAACCTCACAGATGCCCCTCCTTAATACTTAAAATGATGGTGCCATCAGGTCTTTGTTGGGATTTCTTAGAGAAAAGCTACTTCCTCCTGGTAAAATGCCTGGAAACTGAGTTTGGCCCTGGGTGGAGATATGACATTCTGATGTGCTCCAAAAGATTAAAGCAGTACATCCCATTATCTACTTCCTTAAGTCTTACCCAACTTGGACCTGTCAATCACCTGGCCAGGAGGCCAGTGCTCAGGATTGCTGATTCACCTGAAGCCATACTAAGGAGGTGTGAGGAATGATTGTTCCTTGGATGATGCAATATAATTCTCTAGAAGCATCTCTTTTGAAGTAGCTGCCAGCAGAGCTTCTGATGTGTGTCACTGCCAGGCCTGCACAAAATTTTCTGAGTTATAACTCAGAGGGAATAACTCTTCTCTTCTCTTCTCTTCTCTTCTCTTCTCTTCTCTTCTCTTCTCTTCTCTTCTCTTCTCTTCTCTTCTCTTCTCTTCTCTTCTCTTCTCTTCTCTCATGCTCTCTTTGACATTTTGAACTTCTTCATTCTTTCTGTATCACTACTCCCATTGCCCCGTGAAGATGAATGTGTCATCTACTCCAGAACCTGACTCAAAATACAGTATCTCTTCTTTTGCATCTTTTTCTACCTTGCAGATGCTGAGCTTTAAAGTTTACCTGCTGCACTAGTTTTTGTTTGCCAAACTCTAATAAACTAGTTTATAACAAACTTGTCTGCTTTTAAATTCTTTTATTAATGAGACAAAGAACTCACAAGAGGACCTCAGTTTCCGTAGTAGTAATATGTAATGTCAGTAACAAAACACAGCTTTTATTCAAAAGATATGCAAAAATAGAGTTCCAGTATACTGGAAGGTCACTGTGATATTTAGTGTTAATTGTCAATTCAACAAGATTTATAATTGCGTGGGATGGGCCTTGGGCATGCTTGGGAGTGATAATATTGCTTCCTTAATTTAAGTGAGAAGACCCAGTAATTGTGTGTGGTATCATTGGATGGGATCTGAGAATGTAGAAGGAGAAAGGAGACTGTGAAGCTGCATGCATTCCTCATGTGTCTGTGCCTCTAGATGACATGTAAGCAAACTCCTGCTTCTTTGACTACCCTACCATGTGGACTGCACCATGGGACTCTGAGCTAGACCAATCCTTTTCTCCCCTAAGTTGTTTTATCAGGGATATTTTAATCACAGAAACAGAAAGAATTGACTTAGATGGCCATCTAGTAGTGTGAGGGTCTCTGTGATTACCACGGCCAGCAGCGGGAATCAAGATGATAGTTCAGTTCAACACAACTCAGTAGTTGGTGCTGGTTTAAACTTCAGGAGTCTGATGCTATTTTAGGTATATTTAAACACAGAACAATTTGGTGAAAAATTTCCTGGTAATAAATAACTCAATCCCATGTATACAATGAAGCTAAGACATGGCTACATCAAAACTCTTTGCAAAAGGACATGTGACATCTTCCAGAAAGCCGAGTTTACAGATTTTCAAGCCAATAATAAGGGTCTAGATGAAGATCTGGTATGGTCTTGGCCACACAGATATGGCAAAATTCCCCAGGCTATTAATCACATCTGCTTCTAGCCTTCTGGGCTTAAAACAGGTTGGTTATACATGTCTCCATTTGAAGGGACAAACCGTATGTTTCACAATCCTGGTTCCCCTGGTTCTGGACTGAGTGTTTGTGTCTCCAAGTCCACATGTTGAAACTTCAGCTCTAGTGTGATAGAATTTGGAGATAACAATATGAGAGTTTAAATGACCATTTTCCAAGAAAAAAAAAATAGTACTATTCTGTTAAGATAGCTTGTTGACTAATACAATAGTCCCCACTTAGTGAGAATACAATGTGTCCCTGGCTTCATTCCATTAGGGAAGTAATGAGGTATTAATAAGCTTGGAGGTCATTGAGAAGCCAAGCTCTTCCTCATAATCAGTTTTGGATTCAATACCCCGTGTCCATGGTAACACACTAAGAAAGGGGAAGTATCACAACTGGCCTTCTTAGAATTTGAAAGATTCAGAGAAAGGAGGGAGGAGGTGTCATAATTTCCCTCATATGATTTAAAATACAGTATGAAATGAAGTAAGAAAGCTGATTCCTATCAATAAAGCCTGATATTTCATAAATTTGCTTGTTTTTTTTTTTTAGTTCTGTTTATTTTACTTTCTGTGTGTGTTTTGTTCACATGTATATCTGTACATTGCAGGATCTTGGTACTTGAGATCTCTACATAATGTTTGACCAAAAGGATAGGACTTAACTCATAGCTCTGACCCTTCATAGAGGCATAACCTTCTAAACTGCCCTCAATATTGTAGGATCATCAAGACATATGATTGCCTCCTCTTTTAAGAGCTCACTCAAACAGGCCTCTCAGTCATGTGAACAAGAATCCACCCCTCAAAAGCTATCTGTTGCAGAAATTTCACGACACAGTTGAAGACATTAAAAAAGTTGTGAGATCTCTCACCTTAATGAAATATGTGCTCATCATCCCCAGAAGTCTTTTCCTCTCGTCTGCCTCTACTCTCTGGGCATTTGATTTCCCCTTACAACTACTGATTGTGGTCCATCCCTGAGCCTGTCTGCTTTCTGGATCTGTAACTAAGAAAGAGTGGTGTTCTCTTTTCCTCTGAAGCTGCCATGATCTCCAGCTTTCCTGCACTGTTTTTATTTCTTTCCAACTCTCCAAAAACTGTCCTGTCTTTCGTAGCCTGTTATCTATCTATCTATCTATCTATTCATTTATTCATTCATCTATTTATAAAGTTAAGGATTGGGAAGATGGACCCTGTGTTTCCAGGCGACAAGTCCAAAGCCTGTACCTCCCACATCAACATTTCTTACTTCAACCCAACTGGGATTGCTGTCATTTCACAAACAGTACAGGCAGTATGCAGCTGAGGCTTCAATCATTATAGTACCAAACTAGAATTTTAGTTTGGAAAGGTCAGATATTAATAAAAACTTCTCTAATTTTGTTAATATTAGTATTGAAATCAGTAAATTAAAAATCATTATCAAAGGAGGGAGCATTCTTTTTTTTAATTTTTTATTAATTACACTTTATTCATTTTATATCCCCCCATAAACCCCTCCCTCCTCCCCTGCTTATCCCACCCTCCCTCCCCTTTCTGCATGTATGCCACTCCCCAAGTCCACTGATAGAGGAGGTTCTCCTCTCCTTTCTGATCTTAGTCTATCAGTTCTCATCAAAAGTGGCTGCGTTGTCCTCTACTGTGGCCTGGTAAGACTGCTCCCCCCTCAGGGGGAGGTGATCAAAGAGCAGGCCAATCAGATTATGTCAGAGGCAGGGAGGGAGCATTCTTAAAGAAATTAGGAGTAAGTAAATGAGTTTTCACTGGATAGCATATTTATAATTAGAGAATATTAAAGTGTTAAGTTAAATATTAACAGAATATAGAAATACTATTTAAAAACAACTTGAAAGCCAAGACAATCCATCATATGTGACAGTTCTGAGACTTGAAACCTAGCTCACACATTTGGCTCCTTCTGCTCCTCACGTGTCTACACTTGGAATAGTCCCTTCCCAGTTTTTTTGTGTTTTCAAATTTAGATGTTACTGTCTCAAAATACAGAATGAGAATACAGATCTAGGACTCACGATCAATTTCCTGGCAACAATAACTACTCCAAGAAGAGTGTGGAATTATTATGGAGTAATGATTTGTGACTACAGGTGGAGTGGTACAACTGGTACATTGAATGACTACTTCCCCTTGTTCCTAGAATGTAGAATCCTGTTTTTCTCCATGCTGTACAAATATGCCCAATAGTAAGAGAGTTTACTTTCCCCCAGTTACTTTGATGAATAATATGAGCTGTAGAACAGTGATGACCAAGGAAATATAGCAAACACTTGCTGGGGAATCCAGAAAAGATTTGGTGCCACTTTTGTTGGGGAGAAAACACTGCTATCTGCCATTCCCACTGAAGCTAGAGTTTTGTGGGAGTTCCTTTCTGCTCATCAGGGGGTACCAGGGAAAGCAAGTCCTCTCAGGAATTTTAGCCTTATCAATAAAAGATTTAAGAACAGATTCCAACATTAGCTCCAGAGAAATTTTTATTAGAGAGTTAAAGCAAACAAACAAAAAGCAAAAACAAAAACACAAGGCAGAAAACCTGAAATCTCAGCAGCTGTCTAGAGGAGGAAAATGGGGAACAGAAGTAATAAAAGCCATCTTGCTTGAGTGAAGCTGGCCTGGAAACCCGCCACATGAGGGTTTACAAACACAGAGAGGGAGGAAGCTTTAGAGAAAGAGTAAGAGAGTTCAAAGGGCCAGAGAAAACATTCTTCAGCAGAGATGAGAGGAAAACAAACAAACAAACAAACAAACATCAAACTTTCCAGAGTATTTCAGAAAGATGCACAAACTTATGAAGTTGCGTGGCTGCTGTCCTAGGGGAGGGGAATTCTGGGAAAGAAAAGCACACCATCTTATTACAAATGCTAACAATTCTATATTTTTATTCGATATCATTAGCTTGGCTTAAAGTGAACCTGTTGTGGTCTCACCTTCCCAAGGGATGCACTTACCCTCCCAAGGGGTGTTCTCACCTTTCTGAGTGGTGGTCCTTTAGCCATATCCTTGGCCTGACTAGCTGGAATGTTATGTGTGCACCCTGGTCAGGTATTGTGTCCTCTTGACCAGAAGGAAATGGTTTTCCCTTGGTGGACTCTGACTTCTGCTCTTACTTTACTGTCGTCTTAAAGGCAGGGGCCATACTTAGAACTCCTTTTGATGGCAAGAAAAGATTAACATGTATTAACTGTAAAAAAAACAAAAAAACAAAAAAAAAACCCCAAAAAACAGCACTTTACACTGCTGGTGTTAACAGTTATAATAATCAGTTCTGATAACATTCAGAGTCGTTGGGAAAGGAGGAAACCGAGCTCCTTCTCAATAGTTTTGACAGTGTTGATATTAATTGTAACAAATGCACTTTGAACTTCTGTTTCCTCTGAGCCTCCACAGAGAGGTGCTGTGAATTTTGTAGGGATGAAGGAGGGAGATATGGGGCACCACATATTGCAGATCCTCACTTGACTTCAACCCTGGTAATTATATTATATGATGTTTCTGAGTTTCTGTTTGAGTTGTTTGAAATAACTTTCAGATATTAGGAAGTGTGTAAAAAGCATTTGCCTGAGTGACTTAGCATTCCTTCCAGCTTTAAATGACCAGTCTGGCTTTTTCCCCCCGCTAAGACCTTTATATAAACTTCAAAATGCTATTTATCTTTAACAGGAAGAGTACTTAGTTTATATTGTATTTCACAGTTTATTCTGATAATTTACCCTGTGCATTATTTTAAATAATGTTGCCTGACAAAATGTCACTTGTGATAGAATTTAGCAGAGAACATCAGTCAGGGAGGAGGATGTGTTACATGCCATGAGGTTACAGGCACATGGCAATGCATATATTCTAGGAATTCAGTGATGATACATTCAATTGAAATACATGTGATTCAAAAATTTTGAACCTTGATACTTACATAGCAGACATTTCAAGAACACACTGTAGATCACCTTTAGATGCAATGTATAGACATTCAAAACTTTTGAGAAGAAACTCTTCCTACCAGAAAACATCCATCATAGCATGAGTATTCTTTAAATTGAGCATCTATCTTCAACAAGAATTTCCCTTTCCTTTAGTCTGGCTTTGTGTTTCCCCTGATATAACGAGACCTATGTGCATGGAGTTAACAGTTTCCAACATACAAAGATTTTGATCTTTGGGTTGCAGGATTAGTGTGTCAGTTTTCTTTCTAGATTCTAAGTTCATTTCTGTCAACACCATTGATTATTGTTTTGACAAAGAAATTCACTCTAAAGAATATCATATACGATAAAGATACTAAAATCTGTACACCTAAAGAAGCTAAGCAATAAGGAGGACCCTGGGTAAGATGATCAATCCTCATGCAGAAAGAAAACAGGGAACAGGACAGAAGCCTACCACAGAGGGCCTCTGAAAGACTATACCCAGCATGGTATTGAAGCAGATGCTGAGACTCATAACCAAATTTTGGGCAGAGCACGGGGAATCTTATGAAAGAAGGGGGAAATAGTAAGACTTGTAGAGGATAGCAGTTCCACAAGGAGAGCAACAGAACCGAAATATCTGGGAACAGGGGTCTTTTCTGAGACTGATACTCCAACCAAAGACCATTCATGGATATAACCTAGAACCCCTGCTCAAATGTAGCCCATGGCAGTTCAGTATCCAAGTGGGTTCCCTAGTAAGGGGAACAAATACTGTCTCTGACATGAACTCATGGGCTGGCTTTTTGATCACCTCCCCTTAATGGGGGAGCAGCATTGCCAAGCCACAGAAAGGACAATGCAGCCAGTCCTGATGAGAACTGATAAGCTAGGTTGGATGGAAAAGGAGGAGGACCTTTCCTATCAGTGAACTTGGAGAGGGGCATGGGAGGAGATGAGGTAGGGTGGGATTGGGAGGGGATGAGGAAGGGGGCTATAACTAGGATACAAAGTGAATAAACTGTAATTAATATAAAATAAAAATGTAATAAAAAAGGAATTAATGGTTGGCCTTTCATCTTTATATAAATAAATGCCAGAGTAGCTACAAGAAGCCTATGAAGAAAAACATTCATAGACTATGGAAATAGTTTTCACACATAATTTTACATTATACTATTTTTTTTAAATCTTGTTGTTTTCTCCAAATTGCTGAGTTATGCGTGTACAACTGTGGGCATGGGGAAGGGTAGAAAAGCTGCCCAGTTGCGATGATCCAGGACAGTGTGGGGATAGCATGCCTAACTAGCAGGAAAACCTCAGTCTATGGCTTCAACTATTTCAGATACTTGGATATTTGAGACATTCTGATAGTTTTGACACTAGAAAGCCAGACAACAAAAACAAAACTCTTTAAAACCTTACACAACAAATTCACAAAGATGTGGAAGAAAATATGAAAATGTAAAATAAAATAAAACCCTTCTTGAGATGTAGTGTATCTAGTACAACTGTGGTCCAGAGAAAGTTTGGCTAACTGGGTATGTAGCTTGATGGTAGAGGGACTGTCTATCACTTGTGAGACCCTGGGGTCCGATTTCCATAGTCACAAAACAGTGAGCTAAAATTAATACAAATAGAGAGAATAAAATCACTAGAGCTAGCCACCACAGCCTATGGATGTCCCAAGCCTTTTGAAGCCTTCGGTAGCAGTCTAGACAATATGTCTTGTTACTTTGTCCAGATTAGAGTTGAGTAGGATAAATGGAAAGGGAAGCACTGAACAGACAAATAAGTTTAACTCTCCTATAGAGATGGGAGTGTCAAAATTATAAGAAGCCTACTTGTAATTTCAATACAAATAAAAAGAATCCCGTAACTGGTAGTAGATCGTTAGTGTGGAGCAAGTGGTGCTGCAAAGCTCAGGCCCTGCAAAGGAGACAAAAGGGTCATGCATAATAGATGAATCAACTAGTCTTTGAGTTCTGGGGATTTTCCACGTTTATTCCATTTATTCCTTATACAGACCTTCCTGAAGGAACTCATCCCAGTTAACAAATGAGGAGATGAAGCCTCCAAGTAATCAAGAAACTTATTCAGCATGAATCATGAATATGAAGTTCAAGATGTTAAGTTAATTTAAATATCTAATTTTGATTACATCTTTGACTTTCAGTGCTGCTTGGGAAGCACTCCACTGAGGGGATGTATTATTATGTATCTGTAAATGGCATTCAAGGGCTTCCTAATGCTTTAATCTTATTATAGACAAGATACTCTTTATTTAGAGAAAAGATAATTTGGCCAAATTCAAATATGTAAAGAAAGGAGAAACTGTCATGTGTCCTGTTCAAGGATGAAAAATTCTCTGTGATTCCATTACTGTATCTTGACAACGCAGCAGTCTCCCACGCAAAACTCTAACCTTAATGGAAATATATGTGGACATAGCATTTATGTAAGTATAATTGGAGACACAGACGGCCGCTTTGCATTCTGAGTTCTGTCTGTTGAGCAGCTGGTCTTCACATGTTGCCTTTTGAAAAACAGGAAAATTTTCATAGTGAATGGTTGCCCCAAGTGACCGTCGCCGTGCACTTTCACCTGTGGTGCTGGGTATCCAACCCAGGACATCATACATGTAAGGCAGGTGCTTCGTACACAGGCCTTGGTTTTGTTTCTTTGCTTTGTTTTTAAGCAAGATCTTGAAGTGTAACCCAGGCTGGTCCTAAACTCTGCATGTGGCTCATTCTTTACTCCAACTTTTGTGATCTCCTGGTCTTAGACATCTCCTTTTGTCTTTACTGTTCTCAACTCCTTTCCCTCCTTAATATTCATTGGAGTAAAATAGCCTTTTTTCATTTCTCAACTTCCATATTAGACAGAGGTAAACATTTTCCAAGAGACTTTCTATACCAGAATTGTGAAGTCACACAATGAGGTTTTTCAGGTAACTCACATAGATGACAAATAATCCATATATATATATGTATGTGTGTAATAATATTATATAATATATTACTTAATATATTAAGTAATAATGATAATAATTAATATATATTACTTATTTTCTTTAACAAGTGAGAACCAATCCTTCTAATGCTGCAACCTTTGAATATAGTTCCTCATGTTGTGAAGACACCCAACCATAAAGCTATTTTGTTGCTACTTCATAACTATAATTTTGCGACTGTTATGAATCAGATGGTCTTATGAATCAGATGACCACCTCTATGAAAGAGTCATTTGACTTCCAAAAGACTGTGATCCACAGGTTGAGAACTGTTGCTTTAAACAGTTACTCTAAAATCATCTGAATCTTTGCTTAAAATGCACAATGAGATCTTTTTTTAATACTTTGGTCTTTATTATGCATTGAAATTGGCTTAACTCTACTCGATTTTGAAATTTATTTCATATTGCATCAACCATCTCTCCCGGTCTTTCAGTGTTATTTGAATTAGTTTGTGCTCCATGTGTGAATCTTCAAAGCCCCAAGGAAGCAGGAATTCAGGGACATATATATCTGCTTTGCAATAAAGAACAAGAGATGAAGTGAACTATATTGAATCTGAAGGCCTTGAAAAATTTGATTGACATTGCCATGCCTCAGACTTCATTTATGGAAAGTGAGTAATATTTACCTTTTAGGTTTATCAAATTCCAATGTAATTACTTAAAGCAGCCACATCTCAATGAAAAATACTCACTTTATCATTTCTATTACGTAGCACAGTGTGTAGATTAATAACTTACAAATAATACAATTCAAAGAGACTAAAATTATACTTTTTAATCTGAACTGCATTATCTTATTGCATTTATTGTTCTAACTCTCAGACATTTCCGTATTTGCTTTTGAGTTCAATGTGATTCAGTGAGTCTCTACTAGATAAATGATGACGGAGCTCAGTTTATGTCATTTCAGTTTCTAGTTTTCTGCTCCCTTTCCTACCTTCTAAACTGAAAAAGGCAGCTACTGAAGAACCCCACAGAAGGGGTTCATCAATTAGCATAAAAAGATGCTGATCACAAATCAGGAAGCAGGACTTTACTGTAAGCCGTTGTGAACTAGTGTTGTGACTCTAAATGAGGTCAGTTACCTACCCATGCATTGGTTTATTTAGCAGATGTCAGTGGCAAGCTTTGGTTTACCTAACATAAAAATTAGAGCAATCTAATGCAAGATGCACTTTTTATTTGTGCATAGGTAAATGCACTCAATATATATGATGTTAGACATTTTATGACATTCCAGATTATAACTTTGTGCTATCTTGCTTTCAGGTTGACCCAGTTCAATATGCAATCCTTCAGTTTCTGGACTAATTATTTAATGTATCCCATGAACTATTTAAACACATTCAGAGTTGATTATAGATAGTTACATAATATACAGAAAAGGTTTGCATTTTGATTGAAGGCTTCAAGGTATACAATGTAAATCATAAAATAAGATGTAAGGAAAATAGCGGTCTGGGGGCCTAAACAGGAAAATCTTGGGAAACATATTTGATGTAAGTAGGACTTGTGGTGTCACCACTGAGTTTGTATTTTCAGCCGTGTGTGTGTGTGTGTGTGTGTGTGTGTGTGTGACATGCCTGTATGTGCAGATGTTAAACACATGTGTGCACATGTATATGGAGGGCAGAGATCAGCCTGTTTCTCAGCTGATTTCTACCTTGTTTTTGAGACATAGTCTTTCATTGGTCTGGAGCTCACTGAGTAGGCTCGGTTGGTTGGCCAGTCAGCCCCAGACCTCAACTCACCTGTGCACTTCCACAGCACTGGGATTCCAAGTGCTCATGGGCACACTCATTTTTGTACATAGATTCTGGGGATCATTCAGTTCCTTATACTTTCATAGCAGGTGATTTTTTTTTTTTACTGAACTATCTTCGTAGTCTTACTCTAGTCCATTAAAGGTATAAATGGTGTATATAAAATCTACAGTATTTTCTAATATATTAAAATTTATGCTTCAGTTGTTATCAACCTGAAATAATTGCACCTTTTGATTTCACACTCGTTTGTAGGAAGGAAGGTGGAGTAAGAGGCATACCTCATCGTGAAACAGAGGAAGAAAGATGACTTTGAGTAAGGTTTAGCTAGAAAATTTAAGATAACATTTTCAGGTTAACTTGAGTAGCATTTGTCTATTGAGGTGTCACCCCCTTGGCCACTAGGGGTCACAATTACACAGCACACTCACACAACACAGACCACTAATGGGCCAAAGAGGAAGGACCAAAAATTACCATTTGGAAATGGTTTTGAGCATTGTGTGCAGATAGCACACTGAAAAAGCGTCTGCCGCATGCCTGCCAGCTCTAATTACACGTTAGCGGGAAGAAGATACAATGGCACGGAGACTCGCTCTAGCCTATTTTTTTCCAGTCTTATTTCTCTCTATTCCCACACAAGACACAACTTAGAACTAGATTTGAAAGAGCTTCTCCCCACCTTTAAGGGTCCGTTTTTTGATAGGCGAGATGGCAGGATGATTTGACGTTAAGGAACTTAAAGTCTTCCCAGGGAAAATAGGATTCAGGGAGGCAATACGTATTATTGACCGAAAGCAGGCTTTAAAACGTATCTATCTACCCAAATGCAAAATAATGAAACTGCTCTCCCTTTCTGCCCCATCCCCACAGTTCCAAACAGGGCCGTGCAATTGTGTTTATATGCTGTAAGTAAGCTTCTGGTAATGAAAACATGAAGCATGTTTGCCTGTTCATCCTCAGTATTTCTGCGTTTAATTCTTGGAAGAGTGGTCCACACATGTTGCTCAGGTTCCTAATGCCAGTCCTCCTCCAGTGCTTCCTCCAGCACCTTGGCTTTGGTTTAAACACTCTCCCTTCTCTCTGTAAATACTCACCTTGTGAGAGGAGGAACTCTCTAGAGAGAACTTTGGTTCTGTCTTCATCTGCCTTTTTCAGTTTTTGTTCCCTTGTTTTTTTGTAAAACTTTAACCTTTTAACATTTTTGTTTTCCACTAACAAGTAACCTCTTTTATTCTCCAGTATTTTTAAGTGACATCTTATGTGTGGTGAGAGAGAGAGAGAGAGAGAGAGAGAGAGAGAGAGAGAGAGAATGAAACAAAACTTTCACAGTAGCACAAAAGTTTGACGTGGAAATTTGCATATGAGTATTTGAATGTTATTGAACTGTGGACTGTGGTTAGAGTTGAAACTCTGTCTCTCTGTGTAAAGGCAAATGTATATAGAGACTTTTTTCAGAGCAGATAGGTGTAGGTGGGGCACACAGAGATCGATTTCCAAATATAACCGAGCAATAAATAGGCAAAGCCCAGCTCAGCCCAGGCTGCTTTCTTTCTAACTGTTCTGTGCAACAGTTCTCATCTCTAACTTAATGAACTGGGTTGGTAGCATCAACAGGAAGTACTGTCCTTGGTGGAGCTAGGAGGCCACAACAGTGTGAAAAGGAACTGGGCGCTTGTAGTGAGTGTGGCAGTGGAATAATCACAGACAAACAAAATAGATTATGTTTTTCTTTTCATTTTATTTGAGGTTAAAATATAATTGTATCCACCTCAAGAAACTAATCAAGAAGGAGGACCCTGGCTAAAATGCTCAATCCCCATTCAGAAAGGCAAAGAGGATAGACATCAGAAGAAGGAGAAAACAGGGAACAGGACAAGAGCCTGCCACAGAGGGCCTCTTGAAAGGCTCTACCCAGCAGGGTATCAAGCAGATGCTGAGACTTATGGCTAACCTTTGGACAGAGTGCAGGGAATCTTATGAAAGAAGTGGGAAATAGTAAGTCCTGGAAAGGACAGGAGCTCCACAAGGAGAGCAACAGAACCAAAAAATCTGGGCCCAGGGGTCTTTTCTGAGACTGATACTCTAACCAAGGACCATTGATGGAGATAACCTAGAACCCTTGCACAGATGTAGTCCATGGCAGTTTAGTGTCCAAGTGGGCTTCATAGTAATGGGAACAGGGACTGTCTCTGACATGAATTGATTGGCCTGCACTTTGATCACCTCCCCCTGAGGGGGAGCAGCCTTACTAGGCCACAGAGGAAGACAATGCAGCCACTCCTGATGAGACCTGATGGACTAGGATCAGAAGGAAGGGGAGGAAGAACTCCCCTATTAGTAGACTGTTGAGGGGCATGCATGGAGAAGGGGGAGTGAGGGTGAGAATGGGAGGAGCAAAGGGAGGGGCTTAGGAGGGATACAAAGTGAATAAAGTGTAATTAATAAAAATTAAAATAAAAAAGGGAAAATATATTATTTACCCATTCCTTTTCCTCCTTTTAACCCCTCCCGTGTGCTCCCTTACTCTATTTCAAAGTCATGATCTTTTGTTTCTTTTAATAGTTCTTACACATGCACACACACACTTTACTTGTCAATAACTTTTGGGTAACTACAAAAATACATATGTATGTATGTAAAATGATTTGAGTAAATTATAGGAAAAAAAGAAGGTAGTTGTTAGGGGTAAGGAAGGTAGAAAATTAGTCAAGAAATGAAAGGTTTACAAAAGCTCTGAAAAGGGCAGAAGAAGAGACTTTTCAAGAGTCCCCGCAGGGTTGAGGTTATTTTTCTCTTTTTAACTTTTCTGTTTATTTATTTCTTTTTTTTTTTTTTTTCAATGCAGTTTATTCAGGAACATTGAACAATCCTCGGACCCCGGGGAAAGCCAGCCCACAGCTTAAATAGCCTCTGGGTAGCCAACCCAGGCATGCCACGGGGGCAATGCAGATAGGTCCACATACATGGAAGCAAGCCAGATCCTCGGCCTTAGCCAAATGTGGAGTTGTTCCTGACAGAGAGCACTCACCCTCGGGAAGGTGGAAGGCGGAAACCAGCTCCATCTTTAAGGCATAGCATTCTGCAGCTCTCTACAGTTCCCCCTTTTTGTTTTAGACGCATCAGGCAAGAGTAGAGGTCTGATCTCTGATATTAGAAATAAATTGGGACTTTGTACAGATGTTCATTTAGGTGTCATCCACCCAAAGAGCATCGGACCCGTCCGATACCTTTTTCTCAGAGGCGGGACCTGGGGCATCAACCCGCATGCAATCAGACATGCTCTTCTCTGGGTCCAAAGCGGCTGACCCTGAGTGCAGTGCTTAGCCTCGCATCCTGAGCGTATCATTTTAGCTTTTTATGGTATCCAACCATGCTTGGGGAGAATGTCTTGCTTCAATGGCTGTAAAGGCCTGAATGATCATGGCTGCATCACACTGTTGTGAGACTCTAATCTTGCATATATACCACAGGCAAACAAGGAGACCAACACCAGAAGGCCTGCTAACACTCCCATGCCCGCCCATTCCTTCAGATGATTCATGGCTGCAGCAATCCATGTTGTTAATCCTGTGGCTAGTCCTGCGTCCACTCCGGTAGAATTTACTGTGACAATGGCCACTCTCAGCTGCTCCATCGTAGTATCGAATTCTCCAGTCCAATTACCTAAAATATAGCTCGACAATTGTTTAGACAGATTTGCAGCGCAGGAAAAATTCTCATGTTGTATGCTAGTGACACAAAGTCCAGCATACTTTCATTGACAGCCAGGTTGAGCGATTTGCCATAGGGTATCAATTTGCTCCTGCAAGAGGTCAATCCTCTGATTGAACACCATCAAGCTTCCTTTTAGTTGAGCATTAATTTCTTAAAATATATTTTCTTTGTGGTTCCCTCCCAAATTCCTCCCAGATCCTCAGCACCTCCCTACCTATGTAAGTTCATGTTCCCTTTTTCTCAAAAAGAAAACAAATAATCCCCCCAAATAAAATCAAAACAAACAAACAAAAGACCAGTAAGACAAAACAATGCCAAAACAAAGCAAAACAAAACAGAAGCCCACAAAAAACATGGAGTTTGTTTTGTCTTGGGGCCTTCCCTGGAGTGACACTTCATTGGAAAAAACTGATTTTCCCTTTGCCTTCAGTATTCATTGCAAAAAGCTTTTTGTTTAGTTGTGGGAACCCCTGTTCAGTTTCCTCTCTCAGTGCTGCTACTCTGTCTTGCTTAAGCCTGCACAGGTCTTGTGCATGCTGCTACAGTCTCTCTGAGTTCATGTGCACATCAGTCCTGGTGTGTCTGGAACACATTGTTTCCTCAAAGTCATTAACTGCGTCTGGTTCTTATTATCTTTCCACCTCCTCTGTTGCATAGATCCCAGCGCCATGAAGGTAGGGGTTTGGTGAAGGCATCTCTTTCAGTACGGGGTCCTCAGATATCTCAGTGCCTCACATTGTCCAGCTTTGGGTATCTATGTTGATTTCCATCTACTGCAAGAAAGGGTTTCTCTCATGAGAGTTGGGAGACACTGATCTGTGGGTATAAAAGAATGTCATTAGGAGTCATTTTATTGCTATGTTCATTTATCAATAATAGTACTGGGTTTTCTCTTGGACACATATCTAGTCTCAGTTGGCTGTTTATTCCAATACTGTTACTAAAACTCAGCTTGCTGGCTATTTCAACACTGTCATTAAAAAACTGGTTGATTACTCTCATAATATTTGTGCCACTATTATACCAGTGTATCTTGTAGGTAGGTTGCAATTGTAGGTTGTAGGGTTTGTGGCTAGGTGATATCAGCAGTGGTCTTTTTTTTCTCTGCTAGTACACAAAATACCTTCCAGTACCATAAACATTAGTCAGTAGGGGGTGAAGATTCTAATTTGGCACTAATTTGTTTTTTCCATGTTTGATGACATGAGTACATATTATTTTTAGCAGATGGGCCGTAACATCAGATTGTGAAGAGAAAGCAGTAGCCTTAGCAATGACTTGTGATGTTTGGGGTAGTGATCTTGGATAGGGATTATTTGGTTAATGACTCAACAATATGCAGCCCATTCTTGGCACTGGAGGTTTTGTTGAAGTTATATAAGATGCCTAGCTATGGCACTGTCCCTCCTATGTCATGGTGACTCTGTTTATATTTATTTCACATAGGTAAACATTTTAGGACTCTCTCACAGTAGCAGGTCTCCATATAATTCTTCAAAGGCCTTTGGTGTTACTTGCTCCTTTCCACACTTCTTCCTTTACTCTTTCTTATATCCTCCTTCCTATTTAATTATATTCTAGCTTATTCTTCATTTCCACACAATACCATTTGTATTTCCCTTTCTTTGGAATACCCTCTCCTCCTCCCCTCTGCTCCTTTGCTAAGTACCTAACCTCTGTCGTTATTCAGATTTTTGCACACATATTGAAAGCTTATAAGTTAACATATATGTATAAGAGAAAACATGCATTATTTGTATTTTTGAGTATGAGTTATATCATTCAGTATGATTTTCTATTTTCATCAATTTACTTGCAAAATTTCCAATTTCATAGTCTTGACAGCTGAATAATATTTCATTATTTAAGTGTACCACATTTTCATTATCCACATAAGTTGAAGGACATCTGACAATTTCCAATCTGGATATTACAAATAGAACAGTAACGAACATGGGTAAGCAAGTATCTCTGAAGTAAAATGCAAAACCCTTTGTATATATGCTTAAGAGTGTTATAACTAGATCTTGAGGTAGACTGATCCTCAGCTTCCTGAGGAACCACCACATTGACTTCCATAGTGTCTGTATGGTTTGTACTCTCATCAACAATGAAGAAATGTTCCTCTTTTCCTACATATTTGTATTCCAAGAAGCCTGCTTCAACCAGAGACAACTGAGTAAAACCTCATCTCAAGCTCTTGCCTGCCATGTCCTCTTAAAACACTCTTAAAACAGCCTTATATTGTGCCCCAAACTCTGTACTCCACTTTCTGGCCCTGCTTTCCCAGAGGACTCTTTGGCACTCGGATTCTAGGCTACACTTGTACTAGGGATCCTAGAGGCAATGTTAACACTGCAAATGTCAGAGGCCCCGCAGACTACGAAAATCCCAGGGGAGATATCCTATTGGACATGAAGATTACCTAGTCACCAGAACCTTACAACACTATGGCCAGAAGACAGAGAGGAAACAGAAACCAAGGGGGAAAATTCAGAAAACACCGATTCAACAAAAATAAGTTATAAATCAGCATTTAAAACTATAATAATTATGAAATACAGATGGTAAAAGTCAGCATAAGAACACAACCAACAAGGATCAGGCTAATATGGTACCACCAGGGCCAAGCAATGATACTACAGCAAGCCCTGAATATCCTAATACAGTTGAAGCACAAGAGTATGACCTCAGATTCAACCTTATGAAGATTACAGAGGTGTTTGAAGAGAAAAATGAATAAATCCCTTAAAGAAATAAAAGAAAATACAATCAATCAAGTAAAGGAAATGAATAAGTCTTTAAGGCTTGAGAATAAAAATAGAAGCAATAAAAGTAAAAAATAGAAGAAAAGAAACACACAAACTGAGGGAGTCCTGGAGATGGAAAACTTAGGCAAGAAAACATAAACTACAGATACAAGTATCACCAACAGAGTATAAGAGATGGAAGAAAGAATATGCAGCACAAAAAATACGAAGAAGAAATTGATACATTGCTCAAGGAAAATGTTAAATCTAAAATGTTTCTGATATGAAACATCCAGAAAGTTGGGGACACTATGAAAAGACCAAACATAAGAATAACAGAAATAGAAGTAGAATATTCTTACCTCAAAGTCCCAGAAAATATTTTCTTTTCTTTTTTTTATTAATTACATTTTATTCATTTTGTATCCCCCCCATAAGCCCCTCCCTCTACCCTCCTGGTCCCACACTTTCTCCCCCTTCTTCATGCATGCCCCTCCCCAAGTCCATTGATAGGGGAGGTCCTCCTCTCCTTCCTTCTGATCTTAGTCTATCAGATCTCATCAGGAGTGGCTGCATTGTCATCTTCTGTGGCCTGGTAAGGCTGCTCCCCACTCAGGGGGAGGTGATCAATGAGCAGCCAATCAGATTATGTCAGAGGCAGTCCTTCTTCCCATTACTATGTAACCCACTTGGACACTAAACTGCCATGGGCTACATCTGTGCAGGGGTTCTAGGTTATCTCCATGCCAGGTACTTGGTTGGAGGATGAGTCTCTGGGAAGACCCCTGTGTTCAAATTTTCTGGTTCTGTTGCTCTCCTTGTGGGGTTCCTGTCCTCTCCAGCTCTTACTATTTCCCATTTCTTACATAAGATCCCATGCACTCTGCCCAACAGTTGGCCATAAGTCTCAGCGTCTGCTTTGATAGTCTGCAGGGCAGAGCCTTTCAGAGGCCCTTTGTGGCAGATTCCTAGGTTGTTTCCTGTTTTCTTCTTTTGATGTCCATCCTCTTTGCCTTTCCGGATGGGGATTTAGCATTTTAGTCAGGGTCCTCTCTTTTGATTAGTTTCTTTAGATGTACAGATTTTTGTAGGTTTATCCTATGTTATATGTATATGTGAGTGAGTATATACCATGTGTGTCTTTCTGCTTCTGGGATAGCTCACTCAGGATGATCCTTTCCAGGTCCCACCATTTACCTGCAAATTTCATGATTTCCTTATTTTTCATTGCAGAGTAATACTCCATTGTGTAGATGTACCACAATTTCTGCATCCATTCTTCAGTTGAGGGGCATCTGGGCTGTTTCCAGCTTCTGGCTATTAGAAATAAAGCTGCTACAAACATGGTTGAGCAAATGTCCTTATTGTGTACTTGAGCCACTTTTGGATATATACCTAGGAGTGGTACGGCTGGATCTTGAAGAAGAGCTCTTCCTAGTTGTCTGAGAAAGCGCCAGATTGATTTCCAGAGTGGTTGTACAAGTCTAAATTCCCACCAGCAGTGGAGGGGGGTTCCCCTTTCTCCACAACCTCTCCAGCATGTGTTGTCACTTGAGTTTTTCATCTTGGCTATTCTGATGGATGTAAGGTGAAATCTTAGGGTCGTTTTGATTTGCATTTCCCTAATGGCTAATGACGTTGAACATTTCTTTAACTGTTGCTATGCCATTTGATATTCCTCTACAGAGAATTCTCTGTTTAGCTCTGTTCTCTATTTTTTAATTGGATTACTTGGTTTGCTGCTTTTCAGCTTCTTTAGTTCTTTATATTTACTAGATATTAGCCCTTTGTCAGATAAAGGGTTGGTGAAGATTCTTTCCTAATCTGTAGGTGGTCGCTTTGTTTTGATGACGGTGTCCTTTGCTTTACAGAAACTGTTCAGTTTCATGAGGTCCCATTTATTGAATGTTGCTCTTAGAGCCTGTGCTATTGGTGTTCTGTTCAGGAAGTTGTCTCCTGTACCAATGAGTTCTAGGGGATTCCCCACTTTTTCTTATAACCGATTTAATGTGTCTGGTTTTATGTTGAGGTCTTTGATCCACTTGGACTTTAGTTTTGTGCAGGGTGATAAGTATGGATCTATTTGCATTTTTCTACATGTAGACATCCAGTTAGACCAGCACCATTTGTTGAAGATGCTATCTTTTTTCCATTGTATGGTTTTGGCATCTTTGTCAAAGATCAGGTGTCTATAGGTGTGTGGGTTTATTTCTGGGTCTTCTGTTTGGTTCCATCGATCCACCATTCTGTTTCTATGCCAGTACCATGCAGGTTTTATTACTGTTGCTCTATAGTACAGCTTAAGATCAGGGATGGAGATACCTCCAGAATATCTTTTATTGTAGAGGATTGTTTTAGCAATTCTGGGTTTCTTGTTATTCCACATGAAGTTGAGAATTTTTCTTTCCAGGTCTGTAAAGAATTGTGTTGGTAATTTGATGGGAATTGCATTGAATCTGTAGATTGCTTTTGGAAAGATGGCCATTTTCACTATGTTAATCCTGCCAAGCCATGAGCATGGGAGATCTTTCCATCTTCTGATATCTTCTAATTCTTTCTTCAGAGACTTGAAATTTTTCTCATACAAGTCTTTGACTTGCTTGGTTAGGGTTACACCAAGGTACTTTATGTCATCTGTGGCTATTGTGAAGGGTGTTGGTTCCCTAATTTCTTTCTAAGCCCTTTTGTCTTTTGTATACAGGAGTGCCACTGATTTTTTTGAGTTAATTTTGTATCTGGCCACTTTGCTGAAGGTGTTTATCAGCTGTAGGAGTTCCCTGGTAGAGTTTTTGGGGTCACTCACGTATACTATCATATCATCTGCAAATAGTGATAATTTGACTTCTTCCTTTCCAATTTGTATCCCATAGATCTCCTTCAACTGTCTTATTGCTCTAGCAAGGACTCCCAGAATTATGCTGAAGAGATATGGAGAGAGTGGGCAACCTTGTCTTATCCCTGATTTCAGTCGGATTGCTTTAAGTTTCTCTCCTTTAAGTTGATGTTGGCTATAGGCTTGCTGTATATTGCCTTTAGTATGTTTAGACATGTGCCTTGTATCCCTGATCTCTCCAATACTTTAAACATGAATGGATGTTGGATTTTGTCAAATGCTTTTTCAGCATCTAGGGAGATTATCATGTGGTATTTTCTCTTTCAGTTTGTTTATATGGTAGATCACATTGATGGATTTCTGTATATTGAACCTGCATACCTGGGATGAAGCCTCTTGGTCATAATGGATGATATCTTTGATGTGTTCTTGTATTCGGTTTGCAAGTATTTTGTTGAGTATTTTTGCATCAATGTTCATAAGGGAGATTGGCCTGAAATTCTCTTTCTTTGTTGGGTCTTTGTGAGGTTTAGGTACCAAGGTGACTGTGGCTTTATAGAATGAGTTTGGTAATGTTGCTTCTGTTTCTATTTTGTGGAATAGTTTGAAGAGAATTGGAGTTAGCTCTTCTTTGAAGGTCTTGTAGAACTCTGCACTGAAACCATCTGGTCTTGGGCTTTTTTTTGGGTGGGAGACTTTCGATGACCGCTTCTATTTCCTTGGGGGATATAGGACATTTAATTGATTTACTTGGTCCTGATTCAGCTTTGCTAAGTCGAATTGATCAAGAAAATTGTCCATTTAATTTAGATTTTCAAATTTTGTGGCATATAGACTTTTGAATTAAGTCCTAATGATTGTTTGGATTTCCTCAGTGTCTGTAGTTATGTCCCCCTTTTCATTTCTGATTTTGTTGATTTGGCTGGTGTCTCTGCCTTTAGGTAGCTTGGCTAAGGGTTTGTCTATCTTGTTGATTTTCTCAAAGAACCAGTTCTTGGTTTCATTGATTCTTTGAATTATTTTATTTGTTTCTAATTGATTGATTTCAGCCCTGAGTTTGATTATTTCCAGCCATCTACTCCTTTTTGATGTGTCTGCTTCTTCGTTTTCTAGGGTTTTTAAGTGAGCCATCAAGTTGCTTGAATGAGCTGTCTCGAATTTCTTCTTGAAGGCACTTAGTGCTATGAACTTTCCGCTTAGCACTACTTTCATTGTGTCCCACAAGTTTGGGTATGTTGTGGCTTCATTTTCATTGATTTCTAGGAAGACTTTAATTTCTTTCTTTATTTCTTCCCTGAGCCAACTGTCATTTAGTAGCAAGTTGTTCAGTTTCCATGTGTGTGTAAGCTTTTAGCTTTTTCTGTTGTTGTTGAGGTCCAGCTTTATTCCATGGTGATCAGACAGGATACAAAGGATTATTTCAATCTTCTTGTATCTGTTGAGGCTTGCTTTGTGACCAACTATGTGGTCTATTTTGGAGAAGGTTCCATGAGGTGCTGAGAAGAAGGTAAATTCTTTTGTGTTTGGGTGTAAGGCTCTGTAAATGTCTGTCAGGTCCATTTGATTCATGACCTCTGTCAGAGACATTGTTTCTTTGTTTAATTTCTGTTTTGTTGACCTGTCCTTTGTTGAGAGTGGGGTGTTGAAGTCTCCCACTATTAATGTGTGGGGATATATGTGTGGTTTAAGTTTTATCAATGTTTCTTTTACCAATGTGGGTGCCCTTGTATTTGGGGCATAGGTGTTCAGGATAGTGATGTCTTCCTTGTGGAATTTTCCCTTGATGAGTATGAAGTGTCCTTCCCCATCTCTTTTGATTAATTTTGGTTGAAATTCTATTTTATAAGATATTAGAATGGTTACTCCTGCTTGCTTCTTGTGTCCATTTGCTTGGAAATCCATCTTCCAACCCTTTACCCTCAGGTAATGTTTATCTTTGTGCCTTAGGTATGTTTCTTGTATGCAACAGATTGCTGGGTTTTGTTTACATATCCATTCTGTTAATCTGTGTCTTTTTATTGGAGAATTGAGTCCATTGATGTTGAGAGAGATTAATGACCACTGGCTGTTAGATCCTTCGATTTTGATGTTGGCTGTGGTCTTAACGTTATGTGCTTGGTTGCTTTTTGTTTTACTGTAGTGAGGTTAATTATTTCCTCTGTTTTCTTGAAAGTAGCTATTTTTCTTGGGTTGTATTTTCCCTTGTAGTGTCTTCTGTAATGCTGGATTTGTGTGTAAGTATTGTTGAAATTTGTTTTTGTCATTGAATATCTTTTTTTCTCCATCTATGAGGACTGAGAGTTTTGCTGGTTATGGTAGCCTGGACTGACATCTGTGTTCTCTTAGGGTCTGCATGATATCCGTCCAGGCCCTTCTGGCTTTCATAGTCTCTGTTGAAAAGTCATGTGTGATTCTAATGGGTTTGCCATTATATGTTACTTGGCCTTTTTCCCTTGCAGCTTTTAGTTTTTTTTCTTTGTTCGGTATACTTACTGTTTTGATTATTATGTGGCAGGAGGATTTTCTTTTTTGGTCTAATTTATTGGCTGTTCTGTAGGTGCTTGTATTCTTATTGGCCTCTCCTTTAAGTTGGGGAAATTTTCTTCAATGATTTTGTTAAAAATATTTTCTGAGCCTTGGATCAGGGAATCCTCTTTTTCCTCTATTCCTATTATTCTTAGGTTTTGTCTTTTTATGTTGTCTTGAATTTCTTGGATGGTCTTAACATTTTCTTTGACAGATACATTTATTTCTTCCATTGTACCTTCCACACCTGAGATTCTTCCATCTCTTGTAGTCTTTTGCCTTTGCTAACCTCTGTAGTTCCTGTTTTCTTCCCTAAGTTCTTTCTCTTCACAATTTCCTCCCTTTGTGTTTTCTTTAATTTTTCTAATTCTATCTTCAGATCTTGAGCTGTTTTGTTGATTTCCTTCACCTGTCTGACTGTATTTTCCTGTTTTTCCATCAATTCCTCCAGCTGTTTGTTTGAACAATCTTCTGTTTCTTTTATTTCATTCAGTGATTTAAGCATTTCCTCTCTAAAGGCCACAAACTGTTTGCCTGCAACTTCCTGTATTTCTTTAGGGATGGCCATAATCTGATTGTTTTTATCTTCCTCTATTTCTTTATGGATGGCCATAATTTGTTTGAGTTTATCTTCCTCTAGGTCTTTACGCATTTTATTTGTTTCCTATGTTTTCCTCTTCATGAGCATAGATGTTAGGTCATCTTCTTGAATTTCAATTATGCTGGGGTGTCCAGGGCTACTTGCCCCTGGATAACCGGGTTCTGGAGATGCCATATTTCTCTGGCTTTTATTGGTTGAACTTTTACACTGGCTTCCACTCATTGGGCTATCTTAGGTGTTTGGGGTTATTTTCTGGTGGTTCCTGGAATTCTGTGGTGGAGAGAATCTCTGGCAGGAAGATGTTTTTTTTCTGAAGGAAGCCTTCTCAGCTTTTTGGGTATAGTCAGTGGATGGCTGGTGTTTTTCAGGAGTTGCCGCTGCTCACCTCAGGCATAGAGACCTGAGTGGTAACTGTGGTCCTTGTTAGTAGAGAGGGTGCTCCTCTCATCCGGAGAAGTCCTGAAGACAGCTGCCCTGCTTCTGGGTTTCTTGCTGTAAATTTAGTGATCTGCTGTTGTAACCTGTGTCTCATGATTTGGTCAGTTTTGTTACGTATAACTGATTGCCCCTTGGAACATTATCTAGGGGTTGATCTCGGGGATTCCAGGCTTCAGTAGGTCTGAGTTTGGGGCTCTGTGCCCCAGTACCCAAGCGGTAATCTGTGGGGGGTGGGTACTGCTCTCCTGGTAACAGCAGGTTATCTGGTGCACAGCAGGTCCCTGGGTTGGGCCGGTGTGCAGGAACTTTTTCAGGGATATACTGGGTGGCCTAAGTCTGTACCCTTTGCTTCGTTCCCTGTGAGGATTTCTCCCGACAGTGACTCCCAGTCTGTGGTGCTCTGGGACACACAGCTCTTTCTGTGCCGGAGAGCTGGGCACCCAGCAACTGTCTGTACTCACAGCAGGAGCCCAGTTCAGTGATGGCAGCTCATACCCTCCAGTCTGCAAGACTTTTTTCAGGGAAAGACCGGGTGACCCAAGTCAGTACCATTTCCTTCCTTCCCTGTGGGGTTTTCTCAAGACTGGGACTCCCAGTCTCTGGTGTTTTTTGTGCCCACTGATCAGCCTGGGAAGGTGATCAGGACACGCAGGCCTGTGGCTCTTGTCTGGAGACCTAGTGCCTGTGCAACCCGGCATCTCTTCCAGGTTCTGGCTGGGTGACCTGAGAGTGGTCCTGACTGATTCCCATGCTGTGGGGGTTTCCTCTCACCTGGGAAACACGATTGCTGTTGTTTTAGGGCCCAGAGTTCAGTCTCTTGGTCGCTGTATGGGAAATGTTGTCCTGCTCCTCAGATTCAGTGTTCTCCTGGTGCTGCCATCTTATCCCCCTCCCCAGAAAATATTTTCAACAACATCATAAAAGAAAATTTCCCTAACCTAAAGAAAGAGATTCCTATAAATCCCTTGAGGGGGAAGCAGCCTTACCAGGCCACAGAGGAAGACAATGCAGCCGGTCCTGATGAGACCTGATATGCTAGGGTCAGAGGGGAGGGGGTACTCCCCTATCAGTGGACTTTGGAGGGGCATAGGAAGAGATGAGGGAGGATTGTGATATTGGAAGAGGAAGAGGGAGGGGGCTACAGCCTGGATAACAAAGTGAATAAACTGTAATTAATAAAAAAATAAAAAAATTTTTAAAAAGCTGTAAGGCAAATGGACAAGCAACATATAAAGTCAGAGTTATTAAAATTACACCTAACTTATCAAAGAGACTGGATGCATTATGTTTAGTCTCTAAGAGACCATGGATGGCAGCCCAGAATACTATATCCAGCAAAACTTTCTATTACTGTAGATAGAGAAAACAATATGCTTCATGACAAAATCAAATTTAAACAATATTTCTTCACAAATCTAGCCTTACAGAAGATACTAGGAGGAAAACTCCAACCTAAGGAGGTTAACTACACTGAAGAAAAGACAGTAAATAAATAATTCTACACCATCAAAAACAAAAGAAAGGAAAAAAAAAGAAAGCACACACAAATACACATACAACCACCACCAACATCAAAATAACAGGAATTAACAATACTATCTCTCAGCATCAATGGACTCCATTCCCCAATAAAAAGACATGCTGTATCAGAATGGATATGAAAACAGGATCCATCATTCTGCAGCATACAAGAAATAAAACTCAGCAGCAAAGATTACCTCAGAGTAAAGTGCTGGAAAAAGTTGTTCCAAGCAAATAGAAAAAAAAAAAAAGCAAGCTGGAGTAGCCATTATAATATTTAATAAAATAGACTTCCAAGAAAAATTAGTAAAAAGATAAAGAAAAGGACACTTCATATTCATCAAAGGAAAAATCCACTAAGATGATGTCTCAGTTATGAATATCTATGCCCCAAACACGAGGGTACTGACATTTGTAAAAGAAACAATACTAACGCTTAAATCACAATTAACCCTCACACATTAATAGTGGGAGACTTTAACACCCCACTCTCACCAAAATCAAGTCATCCAAACAGAAACTAAACAGACAAATATTGTAACTAACAGATGTTATGACTCAATGGACCTAACTGTTCTGACATAGTGAATATCTCACCCAAACACAAAAGAATATACTTCTTCTTAGCACCTCACAGAACCTTCTCCAAAATTGACCATGTACTCAGTCACAAAGCAATTCTCAACAGATTTAAAAAAAATAAATAACTCCTTGTATCTTATCATATCACCATGGCTTAAGGCTGGAGTTCAACAACAACAGAAACAATAGAAAGTCTACAAACTCTAGGAAATTGAACAACTCTCTACTCAATAAATGACCACTGAGTCAGTAAAGAAATAAAGAAATTAAAAACTTTCTAGAATTCAATAAAAATGAAGGCACAACATATCCAAACTTATGGGACACAATGAAAGCTGTGCTAAGAGGAAAGTTCATAACACTAAGTGCCTTCATAAAGAAATTACTTAGATCTCATACTATCAAATTATCAGCACCTGAAAGCTGTAGAACAAATAGAAGCAAATACACACAAGAGGATTAGATATCAGGAAATAATTAAACTCAGGGCTGAAATAAACTAAATAGAAACAAAGAGAACAATATAAAGAGTCAATGGGGCAGAGATGGTTCTTTGAGAAAAATCAACAAGATAGACAAATCCTTAGCCAAACTAAAAGTCAGAGAGAGAATACTCAAATTAACAAATCAGAAATGAAAAGGGGGACATAACAACAGACATACACACACATACAAAAAAATCCAAAGAATGATTAGAATGATTAGAGTTACACCAAGATATCAAAATATACTCCACAAAACTGAAAAATCTAAATGAAATGGATGAGTTTCTTGACAGAAACCACCTACCAAAGCTAAATCAAGATGAAGTAAACAATCCAAATAGATGTATAACTCCTAAGGAAATAGAATTAGTCATTAAAAAAGCCCAGGGCTAGATGGTTTTAGCACAGAATTCTATGAGGACTTCAAAGAAGAGCTACTACCAATAGTATTCAAATTACTCCAGAAAATAGAAACAAGGAATACTGGCAAATTAATTTTATGAGACCTCAGTCACTTTAATGCCTAAACACACAAAGATTCAACCAAGAAAGAGAATCTCAAACCAATCTCCTTTATGAACACTGATGCAAAAATACTCAATACAAAACTTGCAAACTGAATCCAAGTATAAGTCAAAAACATCATCCACCATGATTAAGTGGGTTTCATGCCAGAGATGCAGGGAGGATTTAGTATATAAACATCCACCATATAAACAAAATAAAAGAAAAAACTACATGACTGTCTCATTGGTTGCTGAAAAGGCCTTAGACAAACTCCAACACCCACTTATGATAAAAGTCTTGGAGAGATCAGGGTTACCAGGCACACACCTAAACACAGTAAAGGCAATATGCAACAAGCCAATAGCCAACATTAAATTCAATGTAGAAAAACAAAGCAATAGCACTAAAAGCAGAGATAAGACAAGGCTGACACTCTCTCTGCATCTATTTAATATAGTGCTTGATGTTTTAGCTAGAGCAACAAAACAACTGAAAGAGATCAAAAGGGATACAAATTAGTAACGAAGAAGTCAAAGTATCGTTATTGGCAGATGATATTATAGTATGCATAAGTGACCCCAAGAATTCTACTATGGAACTCCTACAAACTCCTACAAGGTCCACTTTGCTGATAAGCATCTTTAGCTAGCAAAGTGGATGGATACCAAATTAACTAAAAAAAATTAGCAGCCCTCCTATATACAAATGATAAATGAGCTGAAAAAGAAATTAGGAAATCAATATCTTTCACAATAGTCACAAATAATATACAATATCTTGGTGTAACTCTAATCATGTAAGTGAAAGACCCATATGATAAGAATGTTTAAATATTTGAAGAAAGAAATTGAAGAAGGCAGATAAGATAGAATGATTTCTCATGCTCATGGATTGGTAGGATTAACATAGTAAAGATGGCTATCCTACTAAAAGCAATCTATAGATTCAAAACAATTTCCTCAACAAATTCCAACACAATTCTTTTACAGACTTTGAGAGGACAACACAAAAACAAAAATCTCAGGATAGATAAAACAATTCTGTATAATAAAAGAACTTGTGGAGGTATCACTATCCATGACTTCAAGCTGTACTACATAAGATTTGAAATAAAAAACCACATGTTCTGCAGAGGATTCGAGATAAAAAAACAGGAGATCCAAGATGGCCGCAACCAGGGTGCACAGTATCTGAGGGGCACAGGATCTGAAACTCTGAAATTGGTGAGTGGAGGGGCAGCTGAAGCCAGAACATCAACATTGAAGCTTCCTGGGTGAGAAGGGACAACCCGTGAACTGAGACCATTTGGATCAAGGTCACCCATCCATGTCTCTGGGGACTGAGAGTGGCAAATATTCAACCCTCCTGCACTTCCCCTTAACCCAATCATGATGCCTCTCTCCTCAGCAGAGGCAGTCCACAGTACCTGCTGCTCCAAGCATGGACCTCTCAGCAGAGGCGGGCCTCCCAGTTCTGTAGTGGTGACTGTATGGGCCTTCTAGTGGGCCACTGTACAGGCATTACAGGTCTGTTGGGGCAGTGGCATGGTGGCAGGTAGCCCTAACAGAAGCCTCCATCCTCCTTGACTGAGACAAGAGAAGTGGCTACCACAAGTAAGGGTCTTCCTGCCCAGTGGACACACAGTGGACACCTCTGTGCTGACGGATCTCCTACACTCTCATTTGCCCCTGTAGGCCCAAATCTGAAAGTAGAAAACAGGGGGAACCCCTGTGCTTTCCAATTAGGCCTGTTAGAGAGTGAGTGCACCTTCAAGTGAGTGCGTGTAGAACCCCAGATTCAGGGTCCCTCTACACTAGGAGCCAGACATCAAATCCCTCCCACCCACACACCCACTGTGGGCAACACAGGGATTCTTTGGACAGCATTCACAACATTGAAGCCCCTGTTTTGTGGGTCCACCAGTGGAGTCCAAGCAAACAATTCCTGGAGCCCAGATAGATCTGAATACTAGGAGGACAGTGCAACAGGACTGTAGGCCACTGAGGTATTCTGGTCACCTGTGCATACACATTGTGCCCTTGAACAGCACCAGCACCCATACCCCCTCCTGCTCTTAAGCCCTACATTCCAGGCACCAACATGCTCTAGGACCCTGTCCTTCCAGGCATACTTTTACACACATGCCCATGTTTTCATGCCCTCATTTGTGCACTTATGCCTGCGATCTTCCTCCCTTAACAACAGCTGAAACACCAACATCTACTCTTAAACCAGCGGACCTCTCTCATCTTCCTGAATAATACTTCACACCTAGAGAAAAACAGACCCAGTCTGTAGTATAGACTCCAGGAACAAATAGTGAAGATTACAGATAAGCAGATGGTTAGAGGTTGGCCTAAGAACACATTTAACAAAAATCAGGATATCGTGGCTTCACAAGCACCCCCCCCCAAATCAATGGACATGCTAATTCATTGGAAACACAGGAACATTCTCTCAATTCTAGGCTTATCCGGGTATTAGAGGTACATAAAGAGGAAACGGACAAAGCTCAAAGAAATACAAGCAAATAATAGCCAAAGAAAGGCACAGATAGAGGCACGAATAGAGGCATATAGAGAGGAAACGAATAAAGCTCTCAAAGAAATACAGGCAACTACAGCCAAACAAATATAGGTACAAGTAGAGGCACAATTAGTGGCATATAGAGAGGAAACAAACAAAACAATAAAGGCCATCATGGAAAGACAGGAATCCACATTCAAACAGATAAAGGAAATGGTGCAAGATATGAAAACAGAATTAGAATCAATAAAGAAAACACAAACAGAGAATATCCTGGAGCTGGAGAACTTGGAGAAAAGATCAGGAACCACAAAGGTAATGATCATCAATAGAATGAAAGAGATAGAAGAGAGAATCTCAGGTGCTGAAGATACACTTGCAGAAACTGATAAATCTTTCAAAGAAAAAGTAAAATTGGAAAAGTTCTAAACATAAAACATCCAAGAAATCAAGGACACCATGAAAAGACGAAACCTAAGAATAATAGGAATAGATGAAAAAGAAGATTCAAGGCTCCAAGGTCCAGAGAATATTTTCAAGAAAATCATAGAAGAAAAATTTCCAACTTAAAGAAAGAAATGTCCATACAAGAGGCCTACAGAACACCAAATAGACTAGACCAGAAATGAAACTTCTCATGTCACATAACAGTCAAAACTCTAAATCTACAGAACAAAGAAAAAATATTAACAGCTGCAAGGGAAAAGGTCAATTAACATATAAAGGTAGACCTATCAGAATCACACCAGACTTCTCACAGAAACTATGAAAGCCAGAAGGACCTGGGCAGATGTCATGCTGACTTTGAAGGACCACAGATGCCATACCCAGCAAAGTTTTCAATCAACATAGATAGAGAATACATTCATGACAAAAGTAAACTTAAACAATATCAACACAGCAACCCAGACCGACAGAAGATACTAGAAGAAAAATTTCAAACCAATGACATCAACTACAGCAAAAAAAACCACAGGATATACATAACTTCACAACAAAAAATTGAAAGAAAACAAACATTGAAACACAACACCACCACCAACTTCACAATAAAAGGAACTAATATTCATTGGTCACTATTTATCTATCAACATCAATGGATTCAACTCTCTAATAAAAAGACACAGACTAACAAAATGGTTGTGGAAACAGGATCCAACATTCTGTTAAATCCAAGAAACATACCTCTGCAACAAAGATAAATACTACTTCAGAGTAAAGGGCTGGAAAAATGTTTTTTTCAAGCAAACTGACCCAGAAAAAAGCTGGTAGCTATCCTAATATCTAATGAAATAGATTTTCAACCAAAATTAATCAAAAAAGATGAGAAGGGGCATTTCATTCTCACAAAGGAAAAAAATCCACCAGGAGGACATCACAATTCTGAACATCTATGCTCCAAATACAAAAGCACCTACATTTGTAAATGAAACATTATTAAACCTTAAATCACACATCAATCCCAACACCTTAATAGTGGGAGACTTCAACACTCCACTCTCACCAAGGGACAAGATCATCTACACAGAAACCAAATAGGGAAATAATGACACTGACAGAGGTCCTAAATCAAATGGACCTAATAGGTGTTTACAGAACTTTTCACCCAAACTCAAAAGAGTATACCTTCTTTTCAGCACATCATGGACCTTCTCAAAAATTGACCATATAGTCAGCCACAAAGCAAGCCTCAACAGATAGAAGAAGATCGACATATCTTATATCCTTTCAGGCCACCATGGCCTAAAACTAGACCTCAACAACAGAAATAGCAAAAAGCATACATAAACATGGAAACTAAACAACTCTCTACTCAGTGACAGCTTGGTCAGGGAAGAAATGATAAAATAAATTAGAGACTCCTAAAAATCAATGAAAAATGAAGGTACAACTTACTCAAACTTATGGGACACAGTGAAAACAGTGTTAAGAGAAAAGTTCATAGCAGTAAGTACCTCCAGAAAGAAGTTTTAGACACCTCATACAGGCAACATAACGGCACACCTAAAAGCCCTAGGGGGAAAAAAAAAGAAGAAGAAGCAGGCACACCCAAGAGAAGTAGATGATTGGACATAATCAAACTCAGGGCTGAAATCAGTGAATTAGAAACAAACAAAACAATACAAAGAATCTATCAAACCAAGAGCTGGTTCTTTGAGAAAAATAACAAGATAGACAAACCCTTAACCAAACTAACTAAAAGTCTGAGAGAAACTATCTAATTCAGCGAAATCAGAAAACAAAGGGGGACATAATGACAGACACTGAGGAAATCCAAACAATCATTATGTCTTACTACAAAAGCCTATAAGCCACAAAATTTGAAAATCTAAATGAAATGGACAATTTTCTTGATAGATTCCTTTTATCAAAATTAAATCAAGATCAGGTAAATAGATTGAATAGTCTTATATCACCTTACAAAATAGAAGCAGTCTTCAAAAGTCTCCCTTCCAAAAAAGCCAAGGGCCAGATGGTTTCAGTGCAGAATTCTACCAGACCTTCAAAGCAGAGCTAACTCCAATTCTCTTCAAACTATTCCACAAAATAGAAACAGAAGGAACATCACCAAGATCATTCTGTGAAGTCACAGTCACCGTGATACCTAAACCACACAAAGATTCAACCAAAAAAGAGAACTTCAGACCTATCTCTCTAATGAACATCGATGTAAAGATACTCAATAAAATACTTGCAAACCAAATCCATGAACACACAGAAGATATCATCCATCATCCCAGGGATGCAGGGGTGGTTCAATATATGGAAATCCATCAATGTAATCCACCATATAAACAAACTGAAAGAGAAAAACCACATGATAATCTCCTTAGATGCTCAAAAAGCATTTGACAAAATCCAACACCTATTCATGTTTAAAGTCTTGGAGAGATCAGGGATACAAGGCGCATACCTAAACATAGTAAAGACAATATACATCAAGCCAACATCAAACTAAATGGAGAGAAACTTAAATCCCACTGAAATCAGGGAAAAGGCAAGTCTGCTGACTCTCTCTGTATATCTTCAACATAGTACTTGAAGTCCTAGCTATAGCAATAAGACAACTAAATGAGATCAAGGTGATACTAATCAGAAAAAAAGGAAAAAGCTCAAAGTTTCACTATTTGCAGATGATATGATAGTATACCTGAGTGATCTCAAAAATTCTACCAGGGAACTCCTACAGCTGATAAACACTTTCAGCAAAGTGGCTGGATACAAAATTAACTAAAAAAAAAATCAGTAGCCCTCCTGTACACAAAAGACAAATGGGCTGAGAAAAAAATTAGGGCAACAAAACCCTTCACAATAGCCACTGAAAACATAAAGTACCTTGGTATAACCCGAACCAAGCAATGGAAAGACCTATTTGAAAAAAAAAGTTCCAAGTACCTGAAGAAAGAAATTGAAGAAGATATCAGAAGATGGAAAGATCTCCCATGCCCATGGATTGGTAGGATTAGCATAACGAAAATGGCCATCCGGCCAAAAGCATTCTACAGATTCAATGCAATCCCCATCAAAATACCAACACAATTCTTTACAGACCTTGAGAGAAAAATTCTCAACTTCATATGGAAAAACAAAAAACCCAGAATTACCAAAACAATCCTGTACAACAACAGATCATCTGGAGGTATCTTCATCCCTGATCTTAAGCTGTACTATAGAGCAACAGTAATAAAAACTGCATGATACTGGCATAGAATCAGAATGGTGGAACAATGGAACCAAATAAAAGACCCAGAAATAAACCCATGAACCTACGAATACTTGCTTTTTGACAAAGAAGCCAAAAGACAGCTTGGAGAAAAGACAGCATCTTCAACAAATAGCACTGGTCTAACTGGTTGTCTACATGTAGAAAAGTGCAAGTTCATCCATATTCATCACCTTGCCCAAAACTAAAGTCCATGTGGATCAAAGAACTCAACATAAAACCAGACACACTAAATCGGTTAGAAGAAAAAAGTGGGGAAAAGCCTGGAACTCATTGGCACAGGAGACAACTTCCTGAACAGAACACCAACATCACAGGCTCTAAGATCAACAATCCATAAATGGGACCTCATGAAACTGAAAAGCTTCTTTAAAGCAAAGGACACTGTTGTCAGAATAAAATGACAGCCTACAGACTGGGAAAGGATCTTCACCAACCTTATGTCTGACAGATGGCTAATATCTAAAATATATAAAGAACTCAAAAAGTTTAAAAGTAACAAATGGAGTAATCCAAATTAAAAAATGGGGTGCAGAGCTAAACAGAGAATTCTCTATAGAGGAATATTGAATGGCAGAGACACACTTAAAGAAATGAGCGAAGTCCTTAATCAACAGAGAAATGCAAATCAAAACGACCCTGAGATTTCACCTTACACCTATCAGAATGGTTGAGATCAAAATCTCCAGTGACAATACATACTGGAGAGGATGTGGAGAAAGGGGAACTCTACTCCATTGCTGGTGGGAACGCAAACTTGTACAACCACTTTGGAAATCAATCTGGAACTTTCTCAGAAAATTAGGAATAGTGCTACCTCAAGATCCAGCTTTACCACTCCTAGGCATATATCCAAAAGATGCTCAAGTACACAAGGACATCTGTGCAACCATATTAGTCACAGCTTTATTTGTAATAGCCAGAACCTGGAAATAACCCAGAGGTCCCTCAGCGGAGGAATGGATGCAGAAATTGTGGTACATTTACACAATGGAATACTACCCAGCAATTAAAAACAAGGAAATCCTAAAATTTGCAGGCAAATGGTGGGAACTAGAAAAGATCATCCTGAGTGAGGTATTCCAGAAGCAGAAAGACACACATGGTATATGCTCACTTATAAGTGGATATTAGACATATAAAGAAGGATAAACATAGTAAAATCTGTACACCTAAAGAAGCTAAGCATAAAGAAGGACCCTGGGTAAGATGCTCAATCTTCACTGAGGAAAACAAAGGGGATGGGCATCAGAAAAGGGAGAAAAACAGGGAACAGATCAGGAGTCTAACACAGAGGGTTTCTGAAAGACTCCACCCAGCAGTGTATCAAAGCAGGTGCTGAGGCTCATAACCATACTTTGGGCAGAGTGCAATGAATCTTATGAAAGAAAGGGGATAGAAAGACCTGGAAGAGAGCAAGAGAACCAAGAAATCTGGGCCCAGGTTTCTTTTCTGAGACTGATACTCCAACCAAGGAACATGCATGGAGATAACCTAGAAACCTGCATAGATGTAGTCCATGGCAACTCAGCATCCATGTGGGAACCCTAGTAAGGGGAAAAGGAGCTGTCTCTGTCCTGAACTTAGTGGCTGGCTCTTTGATCATCTCCCTCTGATGGGGAGCAGCCTTACCAGGCCACAGAGGAAGACAATGCAGCCAGTCCTGATGAGATCTGATAGGCTAGGTTCAGATAGAAGGGGAGGAGGACCTTTCCTCTCAGTGGACTGCAGGAAGATCATGGCAGGAGTAGTGGGAGGGAGGAGAGATTGGAACGGGATGAAGGAGGGGGTTACAGCTGGGATACAAAATGAATAAATTGTAATAAATAAAAAATTAAAAAAAGAATAAATACAGCAACAACCAAAAAAATGGGATACAGAGGTAAACAGAGAATTTTCAACAGGAGTATCAAATGGCTGAGAAGCAGTTAAAGAAATGCCCAGTGTCATTAGTCATCAGGGAAATGCAGATCAACACAACTCTGAGTTTCTATCTTATACCAATCAGAATGGTTATCATCAAAAATGGATGGAACAAGGAAAAAAAAAAACCATCCTGAGTGAGGTAACCCAAGCTCAAAAATTCAATAAGTGGATATTAGCAATGAAGTAAAGGATAATAATCATACTGCGATCCACAGATCCAAAGAAGCTAAGTTGCTAAGACCCAAGGGAGGATGCTTGAATGTCACATAGAATGAGAAATAAAATAGTCATGGGGATAGATGGAAGGAAGAAACTAGGTAAACTAGTGGTTTCTTAAATCACTGAATAAACAATGGGAGAAAAGGATTATTTTTTTTTCTGGTTAGCTGCGGGAAACAGACACAAAGAAGGGCATAATTAAATGACTTTTTTCTCAATCAGCATAAAAAGCAACTCAAAGGGGATTATAAGTTTATATCTTTTCAAACGTATAAATCAGATCTGGACAAAATAAACGTACTATTACATACAAAATTCCAGTATAAAATAAGTGTATTGCTACATATAAAATTTAAGCACCAAGAAGCTCATATCAGCAAAGTTCAGATAGTAATTTCTGAAAATATGTGTAACCAAGGAAAACATCTTATAAAATGAGTAATATTCAATAAGGAAAGGAGAAAAATTTTAAAAGTTTATAAAAAGCTGGATACTTATGCCAATGTTTTTTAAAATATTTTTTATTTTTAAATAATTTTATACATTCACTTGTATCCCAGCTGTAGCCTCTCCCTCTTTCTCTCCCAATCCTCCCCTCCCTCCCTCATCTCCTCCCTGCCCCCGTCTGAGTCCACTGAGAGGGGGTGTCCTCCTCTCCTCTTTACACCTGGCCCTAGCTTTTCAGGTATCTTCAGGATGGTTGCAATGTCCTTATCTGTGGCCCCAGTGTTTTAATAAAATGTGAAAGCTGAGAAATGAAAATCAAAATCTCAGTTTACTATTTCATATGACTTTAATGGTAACAACAACAACAGAAGCTGTGCCCATACAAAATTACATGTTAGGATTTCTTTTCCCAAAAGGAACAGCTCACAGAAAGAAACTGCAATAAAATGTATTCCCTTGTATTTTTATCTGTGAATAAATGTTCATATGAGTGTATGACCGTGTCACTGAAACGAAGTGTTTGTAGTGATGGCAATACTTTTTATTCTAATGAGAAAGAATCATTTGCTCGTGTTTCATATTTTATGATTTGTCATGAAAATGTTTTTATGCTAGCACATGTAAATATATTATGTTTTCCTAAGATATGACCAAGTTATATATTCCTTTATTGATATGGGTTGTCTGTAATATGGTTTTACAAAACAAGACAAAATAATAAAATAATTTTGTACAAAACAATATACTTTTGACATATTGACAATTAAAAAAACTTTTTCTCCTTTAAGATTGTTGAGAGTGGGATCATTTTGTGATATTGGAACAACACGGGCACAAGAAAACAAATATCATGGTATAGTGCTAATAGTCAAATAACTGTAAGAGGGAAAACCAGCTCTCTCCAATGGAGTATCACTGGGTATATGGGCCTCAGTACAGTGCAGGCCTCAGGCCCAACAGTAGTTAACTGACACAAAGAAGCCTCTTTGGAGGGCAGTGTGTCGGTACTGAAAAGGAAGCAGGACTTGGACGGAAATATGCCAAGTATTTTTTCCTCCCGAGACACGGTTTCTCTGTTTAGCCTCGGCTGTTCTGGACTTGCTTTGTGCAACAGGCTGTCCTCAAACTCACAGTGATCTGCCTGCCTCTGCCTCCCTGAGTGCTGGGATTACAGGTGTGTGTCACCTCATCTGGCTATATGCCAAGTTTTTAACAGAGGTTATTTCTGGAAGAAGATGGTGTGGTTGAAACACAATCTTACTTAGTATTCCACAGAAGGCTGTAGTGTTTGGCACACAAATAAATTAAAAATTTACAATTCCAACAGTCAAGTACTGTCTTATATGTAGACTATATACCATATACCTACTCTGTACCATATTTTTTCTTCCAAATTTACAAGGAAAATTACTACAATTAAGTGCTTAGGAGATGCCCTATATTATTCAAAGGCTGTACTCCTCAGTCAATCAAGCGCTTTACCATTCAATGATTCTTTTTGTATACTCTTGAGAAAACAATGCTGATGGTTGGAGAATACTTAGTGAGGAAAGGGATAGCCTCAAATAACCACTTTGCTCCACATTACTCAAGACAACCGTTTCCATGGGTATTGGGCTCATGACTTCAGACTTGATTATCTTCTGAGAACAAATGACACTTTCCAGGTTGACTTCAGTAATTAATTTTGTGCTTCAGGAACCCATGTTTCCAGGCAGCTTACATTCCAGACACAAGCATGTGGTCCCTGCAGGAAGCCAAGGAGCCTGGAGTTAAGCACAGTGAAAATCACTCGCTCTAACATGCTTAAGTGTGCCTGGAGGATAAGGCTTGAAGTTTGAGAGGTTACATACAGTCGCTTCAATTCTCCAATGGTGGCTCCTTTCAGCTTGCCCCCCCACCTCAGGCACTGACATTCAAATTGACTTCTCCCATTTATGATAGCAGTTTCCGTCTTGTTATTTTTGCCATTGTCCACTGAGACCACCACTGTGATTTTCTGCTGGTGTGCAGGGTAGAAGAAAGCATCCCAGAAAATGATGCACCACTTACCCCAGTCATCTTGCTAAAAGACACTCAAGTGTGGACAGAATCATCAGAGAAAATGACAGAGAACTGCATGCTACTGTCAGAAATGCTTCCTCATCAGTGGTCCAATTTTCAGGAAGTAGACTAAAAAGTTACGTGCTATCCAGCTTTCAGACAAGAAAGACATGCGCTATAAGGCATCTGAGTTAGGAGTAAAAGGGTTTTGCTTAAAAAGAAAGAAAAGTGTCTGCAAAGATGGCAGGGAGGAACTCTTACTGCTCTTCTAGAGGACCAGAGTTTTGTTCCCAGCATCCACCAATGCCCATAACTCCAGCTGCAGGGCACTCTCTTTTGGCCTCTGAAGGCACACATGTGCATGCGTACACACATGCGCACACACACACACACACACACACACACACACAGAATCTTTAAAAAATGAAAGCAGATAAAAGTAAAAACAGCAAAAAACACAAAGAAAAGAAAAATAAAAATAAAGTCCTGGTTGGAAACATTAGGATTTTGAAAGACAAAAATCCAAATGATCCAATGTCAGTGAATGACACAGAAATGTTTTCAAACTGCTTTCTGCTTATGCATGTTCTAGGAAACGAGAGAAAGTGATGAATGAAAGTGCAGAGTGTGGGATAAGGAAAAGAACGGGATTACAGTTACCAACAAGGAGAAGTATTAATCTCAGAAAGCAATCCCAAAAACAAGAGTAAAGGGAGGGAGACCAAGCAGTCTGAGAGAGACTGAGAGTGGGAGTAAGAATGAGGGGCCTGGAAAGAAGCAACTGCCAGTTTTAAAATTTTACATATGTATGTATTCACTTATTTTATGTGTGTGTGTGTGCATGCATTTGGGCATATGAACAACACAGGAAAACATGCAGGAGTTAGTTCTCTTCTACTGTATGGGTTCCCACCAGCCTTGGCAGCAAGTACCTTCACCAGCTAAGCTGTTTTACCAGCCCGCAGTTCATATTTCTTAAAGTTGCATTCCACAAAACAACAATGTCTAAGACACCAATAAATGCTATGAGAAAAAGTAAAACAAAACCAATCCCAAATGAACTAAAACAACTCTGTGGTCAATTAAATGCCATGATTCTCAGAACTTTTACTATGAGACTATGTTGCTTGATTGCAAACAGCCATCTATAACATGCTTCATTTAATATTGGAAATTGTTTTTACTGACAGAAAGTCTGCTAACAATGGGAAATAATTCCTCAGGAAATGTTAGTTGTGAGAACTCAGAAGCACCTAGCTGTACAGCCGCTGCTTTCTGGCCATAACTTTGAACCATCTTTATCCTGTATTGGACATTTAAACTTGTGTTCTCTATAATAAAGGGGTTATCCCGAGTAGTTCCAAACCTCATTTTCCATGGTTTAAACAGGGTAATTCTTTTTACAGTGTCCTTTGCTTTACAGAAGCTTTTGGGTTTCATGAGGTCACATTTATTAATTCTTGATCTTAGAGCCTGGGCTGTTGGTATTCCGTTCAGAAAGTTGTCTTTTGTGCCAATGAGTTCAAGGCTCTTCCCCACTTTTTCTTCTAACAGATATAATGTGTCTGGTTTTTATGTTGAGATCTTTGATCCACTTGAACTTTAATTTTGTACTGGGTGATAAGTATGGATGTACTTATATTTTTCTACATGAACATCCAGTTAGAACAGCACCATTTGTAGAAGATGCTATCTTTTTTCCATTGTATGGATTTACTTTCTTTGTCAAAAATCAAACATTGTAGGTGTATGTTTTTATTTTTGGGTCTTCGATTTGATTCCATTGGTCCACCAGTCTGCTTCTATGCCAGAACCATGCAGTTTTTATTATTGCTGCTCTACAGTACCGCTTGAGATCAGGGATGGAGACACCTCCAGAAGATCTTTTATTATAAATGATTCTTTTAGCTATTTTTTTTCCCATGTGAAGTTGAGAATGGTTCTTTCAAGGTCTGTAAAGAATTGTGCTGGTATTTTGATGGGGATTACACTGAAACTGCAGAATGCTTTTGGCAGGATAGCCATTTTCACTATGCTAATCCTATCAATCCATGAGCATGGGAGATTTTTCCATCTTTTGATATCTTCTTCAATTTCTCTCTTCAAGCACTTGAAATGTTTTTGTTTTCCATACAAGCCTTTCACTTGATTGGCCAGACTTACACCAAGATACTTTATAATATTTGTGACTATTGTGAACCGTGTTGCTTCCCTAATTTCTTTCTCAGTCATTTGTCTTTTGTATACTTGAGGGCTAGTGATTTTTTTTTTTTTAGTTAAGCTTGATTCCAGCCACTTGGCTGAGGATGTTTTTCAACTGTAGTAGTTTTATTTTGTAGAATTTTTGGGGGCCAAGTATACTATTATATCATCTGTTAATAATGATACTTTGACTTCTTCCTTTCCAGTTTGTACCCTGTTGATCTCCTTTAGTAGTCTTATTGTTCTAGCTAGGACTTCAAGCACTATTTTCAAGAAATACAGAGAGAGTGGGCAACCTTGCCTTGTCCCTGATTTCAGTGGAATTGATTAAAGTTTCTCTCCATTTAATTTTATATTGGGTACTACAGCCTTAAAGATTTTCATCAACTCTACATCTGACAGGAGGTTAATATCGAGAATATATAAAGAACTCAAGAAAAAGAAATATCAACAAACCAAATAATGCAATTAAAAAGTGGGATAGTGAACTAAACAGAGAATTCTCAACAGAAGAGTATAGAATAGCCAAGAAACACTTAAAGAGATGCTCAACGTCCTTAGTCATCAGGGAGATGCAAATCAAAACGACTCTGAGATTCCATCTTACACCTATCAGAATGGCTAAGATCAAAAACTCAAGGGACAGTACATACTGGAGAGGATGTAGAGAAAGGCGAACACTCCTTCATTGTTGGTGGGAATAGAAACTGGAACAGCCACTTTGGAAATCAATCTGGTGCTTTCTCAAAAATTTGGGAATAGTGCTTTCCCAAGACCCAGCCATACCACTTCGCGCATACACCCAAAAGATTCTCCACCATACAACAAGGACATTTGCTCAACTATGTTCATAGCAGCTTTATTCATAACAACTAGAATCTGGAAACAACCTATATGTCACTCAACCAAAGAATGGATACAGAAATTCTGGTACATTTACACAATGGAATACTACACAGTTATTAAAAATAAGGAAATCATGAAATTTTCAGGCAAATGAATGGAACTAGAAAAGATCATCCTGAGTGAGGTAACTCAGAAACAGAGACACTCATGGTACATTCTCACTCATAAGTGGACATTAACCATATAGTATAGGATAACCATACTAAAATCTACAGACCTAAAGAAGCTAAACAACAAGGAGGACCCTAGGAAGGACTCTAAGGATTCTAAGGATTCTTAATTCTCATTCAGAAGGCAGACAGGATAGACAGGAAGCAGCAGAAGACAGGACACAGGATATGAGCCTACCACAGATATCCTCAGAAGGGCTTCACCCAAAAGGGCATTGAAGTAGATGCTGAGACCCACAGCCAAATTTTGGACAGAATGCAGGGAGTCTTATGGAAGAAGGGGTGGGGACAGGGGTTCCACAAAGTGACCAACAAAGCCAATAAATCTGGGCTTAGGGGTGCTAGCAGAGACTGATTCATCAACCAGGGACAATTCTGGAGAGGATTTAGATTCCCTGCTCAGTTGTAGCCTATAACCAGCTCAGTCTCCATGTGGGTGTCCTAGTAAGGGTAGCAGGGCGGTCTCTGACATAAACTTGGTTGCCTCCTCCTTGACCTTGCCAAGCCCACAGAAGAAGAGGATCCAGGCAGTTCTGATGAGACTTGATAGGCTAATGTCTGATAGCAGGGGAGGAGCACTCTCCCTTTCAGTGGACTAAGGGAGCGGGATGGTGGGGTGAAAGGAAGGTGGGTGGGACCAGGAGGAGATAATGGAGGGGGTACAATTAGGATATAATGTGAATAAATTGTAAAAAAAATACATAAAATTAAAATTAAAATAAATAAATGAATAACTAAATAAATAATTCAGTGGGAACAAAACAAAACAAAGCAGGATAATTCATGCCCAAGTCTTTACCCATTAAAATCAAACTCCATTTATTGCATAGGAAATGCTCACCCAGGTTCTGCCTTATGAGAGGATGCTAACAATGAGAACAACAGCCACTGAGAGATGACTCCGGAGTCCTGGTGAATTCAGTAAGGAAACGCATATGTAATACTGACATCCAATAAAGTTTCCTACTTACAGTGGTAGAGGAAGACTTGCTAACTACCCAGGACATTGTCAGTCATTTGTGAGGGTGGTTTTTCTGTCCAGACCCACACAAACATCCAAGATGTGTGGAACTCTGTAATACTGTCTCTTGTCTCTTCCTCCTACGTTTAATTAGGAAATAGTAAATTCTTCAAGTCTCAGGTTCAAATATAAAGAGGTAAAAAAATTAAACCAAACAAAACATTAACTGTCTTTAGAACAAGAAAAAGCTGATTACAATGAAAACCAATTAATTTATAGACATAGCAGAAATGAGATGTTGCAGGGAAAACTGAGACAAAGCAGAGAAGGAAGCAAGGGGGGAGGCAGGAGACAGGAGGCAGGAGTGAAGATCTGCTTAGTCAGATAGATGTAGAAGGACTCTAAAACGCTAAATGGAGGTTTTGGAAAATTGCTGGAGGCCATATTTAAAAGAGAAACTCCTGAGATCACAGTCTTGGAAAATGTACCCTTTCATTTGCCACTAGGAATCCACCAGATTCAGAAGAAAAAAAAAAATCCCAGGAAAAGCCTGCATGACTGTGATAGGAAGCAGGAAAGGGGAAAAGTGTATCCAGAGTCTTCTATAAATGTTTCCTAAACTTTGGTTCATGGCTACATGTGGGGTTGGGAAATAGGATCATTTCTGAATACACAACAACAAAAAATTAATTCAAATCAAATGCACAATGAAACCCATGTGTTTCTGGCAGAGTTTGCCTACATTGTATCACATGGCTTCACTGTAGCCTCGATTCCAAACACACAGTATACTAAACTGTGCTCTGCCAAGCCCCTCCATCACCCAGTACCAAGAAATGCTGCCTGAACCATCTTGGCTCAGACTGGGGACACACTGAACTTCAGTGTTTTTATACACATGTAAAGTTTCTGCTCTGAGACAAACATAGCAATTAATTAAAGAAAACACTGTTTAAATATTTTTCTATCATTTTCACTGCTTATGTATCTAGAGTTCAGACGATATGGGGTTGGAATGTCCACCTATTTCTTGTGTGTGTTATGCATGGAGGTGTTTGCATGTGTGCATGCATGTTTGGCCTGGCCAGCGAGCCCCTAGGATCTGCCTATCTCTGACTCCTCTGTGCTAGGATGCCAGGTGCAGGCTACCATGCTGGCTCTTTATGTGGGTCCTCATGCCAGTGGAATATGTACTTACTGACTGAGACATCCGCCAGCCCCAGGATGCTTTGCTTTTAAAATCTTTGTTAGAAGGGGCTGGAGATGTGGTTCACTTGGTAGAATGTTTGCTTAGAACATATAAAGCCCTGGGCTTGATTCTGAGCACAGAATAAAACCAGACATGGTGTGACATCCATAATCTCAGGTTGAGTTGGAGGTTTAGAACTTTAAGGTAATCCTGGTAATCCTTAGCTACATAGTGAGTTCAAGGCTAGTGTGAGGTTCATGAAACCCAACCTCAGAGAAAATTAGTAAATAAATTGCTGACTTAAATATTGTAACAATGATGAATGAATTTTGGCTTAGGAGTAGACAGAATTTCCAGCTATTTCAGAATTGACTCTGAGCATATACTTTTATTTTATAGATATTTATGCAACACGGCTTCTCTCTCTCTCTCTCTCTCTCTTTCTTTCACTCATTCTTTCTTTATTCCTCTTTCTTTCTGTTTTTCCTTCTTTTTTCTTTCTCTTTCTCTCTAATTTATTCACTTTATATCCTAACTGTAGCCCTTCCCTCTTCCCCTCTTAGTACCACCCTCCCTCCCTCTTCCCCCAATCACCCTCCTCTAGACCACTGATAGGGGAGGTCCTCATTTCCTACCATCTGACTTTAGCCTATCAAGTCTCATCAGGACTGCCTGCATCCTCTTCCTCTGTGGCCTGGCAAGGCCGCCGCATCATGGGGGAATGTTAAAAAAGCAGGCAACGGAGTCCATGTTAGAGATAGCCCCTGCTCTCCTTACTATGGAAACTACATGGACACTGAGCTGCTAATGGGCTACATCTGAGCAGGGGTCTAGGTCCTCTCCATGCATGGTCCTTGGTTTGTGCATCAGTCTCTGCAGGCTCCCCAGGCCCAGACTTGTTGGCTATGTTGGTCTCCCGGTGGAGCTTCTGTCCCTTCCAAGTCTTTCCATCACCCCCACTCTTTCATAAGACTCCCTGCATTCTGCTCAAAAAGTTTGGCTGTGAGTCTCAGCATCTGCTTCGGTCCCCTGTTGGGTATAGTTTTTCAGAGGACATCTATGGTAGTTTCCCATCCTGTTCCTCTATTCAACTGTTTGCATTGTTTATTCTATTTGCCATTCAGAATGAGAATTAAGCATCCTCCCTAGGGTTCTCCTTTTTATTTAGCTTCTTCAGGTCTGTGGATTTTTATATGTTTATCCTATATTATATGGCTAATATCCAATTATAAATGAGTATATACTATGACTGTCTTTCTGGTTCTGGGTTACCACACTCAGGATGATCTTTTCTAGTTCCATCCATTTGCCGGCAAATTTCATGATTTCCTTGTTTTTAATAGCTGTGTAGTATTCCATTGTGTAAATGTACCAGAATTTCTGTATCCATTCTTTGTTTGAGGGACATCTAGGTTGTTTCCAGATTCTGGCTGTTACAAATAAAGCTGCTAGGAACATTGTTGAACAAATGTCCTTATATGGTGGAGCATCTTTTGGGTATATGCCCAGGAGTGGTATGTGGTATGGCTGGGTCTTGGGAAAGCACTATTCCCATTTTTTTCAGAAAGTGCCAGATTGATTTCCAAAATGGCTGTACAATTCTGAACTCCCATCAGCAATGGAGTGTTGTTTCCATTTCTCCATATCCTCAACTGCATGTGCTGTCACTTGAGTTTTTGGTCTTATCCATTTTGATGTGTGAAAGATGGAATTTCAGAGTTGTTTTGATTTGCACTTCCCTGATGACTAAGAACACTGAACATTTTTTAAAATGATACTCCATCATTTGATATTTCTCTTTTGAGAATTCTTTGTTTAGCTGTGTATCCCATTTTTAAATTGGATTGTTATGCTTGTTGGTGATTAATTTCTTGAATTCTTTATATAGCTTGGATATTAGACCTCTATCAAATGTAGGGTTGGTGAAGTTCCTTTTTCCAATCTGTAGGCTGTTGTTTTGTTCTGTTGACATTATCCTTTCCTTTACAGAGAATAATAATAATAGCCAGAAAAGCTAACAAAGTCCTTATATGAAAGATTTTCTAGAGCTATCTCCATGCTTTATCTCAGGTTGTACTAAAGTGAAACAATAATAAAAACTGCATGGTACTGGCATAGAAACAGAATGGTGGATCAATGGAATCCAATTGAAGACTAAGAAATAAACTCACACACCTCTTGACATTTGATTTTTGACAAAGAAGCCAAATAGAAAAAAAGATAGTATCTTCAACAAATTTTGCTTGTCTAACTGGATGTCTAAACGTAGAAAAATGCAAATAGATCCATATTTATCACCCTACATTAAACTCAAATCCAAGTGGATCAAAGACCTCAACATAAAAACAAACATGCAAGGGGGAGCCAAGATGGTGGCGCCGGGAGAGCACTGCCTCTGAGAAGTGGGACAGCACTCTCCATGCAGCGACCAGGAGACTGAACTCTGGGCCCTGAAACAACAGCGATTGTGTTTCCCAGGTGAGGGGAGGCTCCCACGGCGTGGGAATCGGTTGGGTCCACTCTCGGCTGCCCAGCCAGAACCCCGAAGAAATCCCGGGTAAGGCGGGCTTTGGGTCTCTGGGCTGGAGCCACAAGCCTCCGTGTCCGGATCACTTCCCCAGGCTGATCGGTGGGCACAAGGTTGCCTGAGACTGGGAGTCCCAGTCGCAAGAAAACCTCACGGGGAAACAAAGTTGCGAGTCTGATCACAGGTCACCCAGTCTTTCCCTGGAAGGTCTCACAGACCTCAGGTACCTGCCTCCATAGCAACTGATCTCCCGCCTTGCTGAGAGCTGCGCACCCAGCTCACCCATACAGACGAGCTGTGCGCCCTAGTGCAACAGGGACTGGGAACCCATAACAGGAGAGGGCCCTACAGGGAAGGAAGAAACCTTGTTGCTGGGGTCACCTAGGCTGTACCTGGGAAAAGTCTAACAGACTGCAGATCTCAAACATGTGAGTATGCCCAGCCATCACAGATCCGGGCCAAAGCAGGGAGCACAGAGATATTGGGAACCCAACCCGCAGACTAGCAGGCAGGCACATGCTCCACCAGCCCAGAGGCCTGCTTTGTACCAACTATTCCTTACAGACAGAACTGTGTGCCCCAAGACACCAGAGTCTTAGAGTCACTGTCTGGAGAAACCCTCACAAGGAACAAGGAATGAAGCAAAGGGAACGGACTTAGGCAACCCAGTATATCCCCGGAAAAGGTCCCAAAGAGTGGCCCAACCCAGGGAACTGCTGTACCCCAGATAACCTGCTGTTACCAGGAGAGCAGTACTTACCCACCACAGATTACCTCTTGGGTTCTGGGCACAGAGCCCCAACCTCAGACCTACAAAAGACCGGGATCCCTGAGATCAACGCCCAGATGCTGCTCCAAGGGGCAACCAGTTATCCCTAACAAAATCGACCAAACCACGGACACACAGGTTAGAGCAGCTGATCACTAAATTTGCAGCAAGAAACCCAGAAGGAGGGCAGCTGTCTCCAGGACTTCTCCCGGTGAGAGGAGAGCCCTCTTGACTAATCAGGACCACAGTTACCACCCAGGTCTCTATGCCTGAGGTGAGCTGTAGCAACTCCTGAAAAACACTGGCCATCCAGTGACTATACCCAAAAAGCTGAGAAGGCTTCCTTCAGGAAAAAACATCTTCCTGCCAAAGGGATTCTCTACACTACAAGACTCCAGGAACAACCAGAAACTAAGTTCAAACAACTAAGATAGCCCAATGGGTACAGGACAGCAAAAAAGTTCAACCAACAAAAGCCAGAGCAATATGGCATCTCCAGAACCCAGTTATCCAGGGCAAATAGCCCTAGACACCCCAGCATAATTGAAATTCAAGGAGATGACCTAACATCTATGCTCATGAGAAAGATAACAGAGGAAACAAATAAAATACGAAAAGAAATAGAGGAAGCTGCAGCCAAACAGTCTGTGGCCTTTAGAGAGGAAATGCTTAAATCACTGAATGAAATAAAAGAAACAGTGGATTGTTCAAACAAACAGCTGAGGGAATTGACAGAAAAACATGAAAATACAGTCAGACAGGTGAAGGACACCAACAAAATAGCTCCAGACCTGAAGATAAAATTGGAAAAAAAAAAAACACAAATGGAAGAAATTGTGGAGAGAAAGAACTTAGGGAAGAAAGCAGGAACTACAGAGGTTAGCATAACCAATAGGCTACACGAAATGGAAGAAAATATCTCATGTGTGGAAGATACAATGGAAGAAATATATGTATCTGTGAAAGAAAATGTTAAATCTAAAAAATTCCTGACACAGACCGTCCAAGAAATTCAAGACAACATAAAAAGACAAAACCTAAGAATAATAGGAATAGAGGAAAAAGAGGATTCCCTGCACCCAGGCCCAGAAAATATTTTCAACAAAATCATTGAAGAAAATTTCCCCAACTTAAAGGAGAGTCCAATAAGAATACAAGAGTCCTATAGAACACCCAATAAATTAGACCAGAAAAGAAAATCCTCCCGCCATATAATAATCAAAACTGTAAGTATACAGAACAAAGAAAAAATACTAAAAGCTACAAGAGAAAAAGGCCAAGTAACATCAAATGGCAAACCCATTAAAATCACACCTGACTTTTCAACAGAGACTATGAAAGCCAGAAGGGCCTGGACGGATATCATGCAGACCCTAAGAGAACACAGATGTCAGCCCAGGCTACTATACTCAGCAAAACTCTCAGTCCTCATAGACGGGGGAAAAAAAAGATATTCAATGACAAATTTCAACAATACCTACAAACAAATCCAGCATTACAGAAGACAGTAGAAGGGAAAATACAACCCAAGAAAACTAGCTACATCCAAGAAAACACAGGAAATAAATAACCCCACTACAGTAAAACAAAAAAGCAACCAAACACACAACCTTATGACCACAGCCAACATCAAAGTCAAAAGATTTAACAGGCAGTGGTCATTAATCTCTCTCAATATCAATGGACTTAATTCTCCAATAAAAGGAAACAGACTAACAGAATGGATGCATAAATAAAACCCACAAATCTGTTGTATACAAGAAACACACCTAAGTCACAAAGATAGACATTATCTGAGGGTAAAGGGATAGAAGACGGCTTTCCAAGCAAATGGAAGAAGCAAGCAGGAGTAGCCATTCTAATATCTGATAAAATAGACTTTCAACCAAAATTAATCAAAAGAGATGGGGAAGGACACTTCATACTCATCAAGGGAAAATTCCACCAAGAAGACATCACAATCCTGAACATCTATGCCCCAAATACAAGGGCACCCACATTTGTGAAAGAAACATTGATAAAACTTAAACCACACATAGATCCTCACACACGAATAGTGGGAGACTTCAACACCCCACTCTCAACAAAGGACAGGTCAACTAAACAGAAATTAAACAAAGAAACAATATCTCTAACAGAGGTCATGAATCAAATGGACCTAACAGACATTTACAGAACCTTACACCCAAACACAAAATAATTTACCTTCTTCTCAGCACCTCATGGAACCTTCTCCAAAATAGACCACATAGTTGGTCACAAAGCAAGCCTCCACAGATACAAGAAAATTGAAATAATCCTTTGTATCTTGTCTGATCACCATGGAATAAAGCTGGACCTCAATAACAACAGAAATAGCAAAAAGCCTACACATACATGGAAACTGAACAACTTGCTACTAAAAGACAGCTAGGTCAGGGAAGAAATAAAGAAAGAAATTAAAATCTTCCTAGAACTCAATGAAAATGAAGACACAACATACCCAAACTTGTGGGACACAATGAAAGCAGTGCTAAGAGGAAAGTTCATAGCACTAAGTGCCTTCAAGAAAAAATCTGAGACAGCTCATTCAAGCAACTTAATGGCCCACTTAAAAATCCTAGAAAAACAAGAAGCAGACACATCAAAAAGGAGTAGACAGCTGGAAATAATCAAACTCAGGGCTGAAATCAATCAATTAGAAACAAATAAAACAATTCAAAGAATCAATGAAACCAAGAGCTGGTTCTTTGAGAAAATCAACAAGATAGACAAAATCTTAGCCAAGCTACCTAAAGGCAGAGACACCATCCAAATCAACAAAATCAGAAATGAAAAGGGGGACATAACTACAGACACTGAGGAAATTCAAACAATAATTAGGACTTACTTCAAAAGTCTATACGCAACAAAATTTGAAAATTTAAATGAAATGGACAATTTTCTTGATCGATTCCACTTACCAAAGCTAAATCAGGACCAGGTAAATCAATTAAATAGTCCTATATCCCCCAAGGAAATAGAAGCAGTCATCGAAAGTCTCCCATCCAAAAAAGCCCAGGACCTGATGGTTTCAGCGCAGAATTCTACCAGATATTCAAAAAAGAGCTAACTGCAGTTCTCTTCAAACTATTCCACAAAATAGAAACAGAAGGAACATTACCAAACTCATTCTATGAAGCCACAGTCACCTTGGTCCCTAAACCTCACAAAGACCAAACAAAAAAAGAGAACTTCAGGCCAATCTCCCTTATGAAGATTGATGCAAAAATACTCAACAAAATACTCACAAACCAAATACAAGAACACATCAAAAATATCATCCACCATGACCAAGTAGGCTTCATCCCAGGTATGCAGGGGTGGTTCAACATACGGAAATCCATCAATGTGATCCACCATATTAACAAACTGAAAGAAAATAACCACATGATAATCTCCCTAGATGCTGAAAAAGCATTTGACAAAATCCAACATCCATTCATGTTTAAAGTATTGGAGAGATCAGGGATACAAGGCACATATTTAAACATAGTAAAGGCGATATAAAGCACACCTATAGCCAACATCAAACTGAACGGAGAGAAACTTAAAGCAATCCCACTGAAATCAGGGACAAGACAAGGCTGCCCACTCTCTCTAGATCTCTTCAACATAGCTCTGGAAGTCCTTGCTAGAGCAATAAGACAGTTGAAGGAGATCTATGGGATACAAATTGGAAAGGAAGAAGTCAAATTATCACTATTTGCAGATGATATGATAGTATACATGAGTGACCCCAAAAACTCTACCAGGGAACTCCCACAGCTGATAAACACCTTCAGCAAAGTGGCTGGATACAAAATTAACTCCAAAAAATCAGTAGCCCTCCTGTATACAAAAGACAAAAGGGCTGAGAAAGAAATTAGGGAAACAACACCCTTCACAATAGCCACAAATGACATAAGGTACCTCGGAGTAACCCTAACCAAGGAAGTCAAAGACTTGTATGAAAAAATTTCAAGTCTCTGAAGAAAGAATTAGAAGAAGATATGAGAAGATGGAAAGATCTCCCATGCTCATGGCTTGGCAGGATTAACATAGTAAAAATGGCCATCTTACCAAAAGCAATTTACAGATTCAATGCAATTCCCATCAAATTACCAACACAATTCTTTACAGACCTGGAAAGAAAGATTCTCAACTTCATATGGAATAACAAGAAACCCAGAATTGCTAAGATAATCCTCTACAATAAAAGATCTTCTGGAGGTATCTCCATCCCTGATCTTAAGTTGTACTAGAGAGCAACAGTTTTAAAAACTGCATGGTACTGGCATAGAAACAAAATGGTAGATCAATGGAACGAAACAGAGGACCCAGAAATAAACCCACACACTTATGGACACCTGATATTTGACAAAAATGCCAAAACTATTCAATGGAAAAAAAGATAGCATCTTCAACAAATGGTGCTGGTCCAACTGGATGTCTACATGTAGAAAAATGCAAATAGATCCCTACTTATCACCTTGCACAAAACTGAAGTCCAAGTGGATCAAAGACCTCAACATAAAATCAGACACATTAAATTGGCTAGAAAAAAAAGTGGGGAATACCCTAGAACTCATTGGTACAGGAGACAACTTCCTGAACAGAACACCAACAGCACAGGCTCTAAGAGTAACAATCAATAAATGGGACCTCATGAAACTGAAAAGTTTCTGTAAAGCAAAGGACACCATCATCAAAACAAAGCAACTGCCTACAGATTGGGAAAGAACCACTTAAAGAAATGCTCAACCTCACTAGCCATTAGGGAAATGCAAATCGAAACAACCCTGAGATTTCACCTTACACCCATGAGAATGGCCAAGATCAAAAACTCAAGTGACAACAGATGCTGGAGAGGTTGTGGAGAAAGGGGAACCCTTCTCCACTGCTGGTGGGAATGTAAACTTGTACAACCACTCTGGAAATCAATCTGGTGCTTTCTCAGAATAGCGCTTCCCCAAGATCCAGCCATACCACTCCTGGGCATATATCCAAAAGTGGCTCAAGTACACAAAAAGGACATTTGCTCAACCATGTTTGTAGCAGCTTTATTTGTAATAGCCAGAAGCTGGATACAGCCCAGATGCCCCTCAACTGAAGAATGGATGCAGAAATTGTGGTACATCTATACAATGGAATATTACTCAGCAGTGAAAAATAAGGAAATCATGAAATTTGCAGGTAAATGGTGGGACCTGGAAAGGATCATCCTGAGTGAGTTGTCCCAGAAGCAAAAAGACACACACGGTATATACAAACTCATATAGACATACAACATAGGACTAACCCACTAAAATCTGTGCATCTAAAGAAACTAAGCAAGAGAGAGGACCCTAACTAAAATGCTCAATCCCCATCCTGAAAGGCAAAGAGGATGGACATCAGAAGAAGAAGAAAACAGGAAACAACCTAGGAACCTTCTACAGAGGGCTTCTGAAAGCCAGAAGAAGAAAACAGGAAACAAACTAGGAACCTACCACAGAGGGCCTCTGAAAGCCTCTGCCCTACAGGCTATCAAAACAGATGCTGAGCCTGATGGTCAATTGTTGGGTAGAGTGAATGGAATTTTTTGTAAGAAGTGGGAAATAGTAAGAGTTGGAGAGGACAGGGTCTCCACAACGAGAGCAACAGAACAAGGAAATTTGAACACAGGGAACTTCCCAGAGACTCATACTCCAACCAAGGACTATTCATGGAGATAACCTAGAACCCCTGCACAGATGTAGCCCATGGCAGTTCAGTGTCCAAGTGGATTACATAGTAATGGGAAGAGGGACTGCCTCTGACATAAGCTGATTGGCCTGCTCTTTGATCACCTCCCCCTGTGGGGGTAGCAGCCTTACCAGGCCACAGTAGAGGACAATGCAGCCACTTTTGATGTGAACTGATAGACTAAGATCAGAAAGGTGAGGAGAAACTCCCCTATCAGTGGACTTGGGGAGTGGCATGCATGCAGAAAGGGGAGGGAGGATGGGATCGGGAGGGGAGGAGGAAGGTACTTATGGGTGGATACAAAATGAATAAAGTGTAATTAATAAAATTAAAAAAATTAAAAACAAACACACAAACATTCTAAATCTGTTGGAAGGAAAAGTGGGGAAGAATCTTGAACTCATTGGCACAGGAGACAACTTCCTGAACAGAACACCAGCATCATAGCCTCTAAGATCAACAGTCAATAAATGGGACCTCATGAAACTGAAAAGCAACATGGCACTCTTGATAGCTAGAAAACCAAAGCTTTGTTTTGCTTGTTAATGCCTGAAAGACACTCTATTTTCTACAGTAGCAAATATTCAGTCAACATGCTACTCTCCTTCTGTAAGAGTAAATGAAAACACCTATCTCATTAATGTGCAAATCTTTCATAACGTTAAAAAATAATAAAATTTATATATGTATACATCAAGGAATTGTTTTAACATTTCTATTTTTAATTAAATGTATTTTATGATTCTATCAGCAAGTGTTGATTTATACCTATTTTCTGTGTCCATATACTGGGTGAAATTTTACTGGGTGAAATTTTACTGGGTGAAAAGGGCTCATGAGTGGAAAAGCTTCAAGATGCCTTGCTCTCCATAAGCAAAGTCTCCCCTGGTGGAAGTACCAGAGCTTGGCTTCAGTTGTCATGGAGTGATTCTTTATGTCCCACTCTGCCTTATCAAGTCTTTTTGCCTTGCCAAGGTGGGGAATGTCAAGCCAGTACATGCCAGTTTTATTTTTAATTTTTTAAATTTATAACAATTTATTCACTTCGTATCCCAAATGTAGCCCCCTACCTCATCCACTCCCAATCCCATCCTTCCTCCCTCTTTTCCCATGGCACTTCCCCAGTCCACTGACAGGGAGGTCCTCCTCCCCTTCCCTCTGACCCTAGCCTATCAGGTCTCATCAGGATTAGCTGCATTGTCCTCCTCTGTGGCTTGGTAAGGCTGCCCCCACCTCAGGTGGAGGTGATCAAAGAGCCAGCCACTGAGTTCATGTCAAAGACAGCCCCTGTTCCCCTCACTTGGAGACTGAGTTCCATGGGCTACATTTGTGCAGGGGTCCTAGGTTATCTTCATGCATTGTTCTTGGTTGGAGTATCAGTTTCAGAAAAGACCCCTGGGCCCAGATATATAATATAGGATAATCATACTAAAATCTGCACACCTAAAAAAGCTAAGCAAGAAGCAGGACCCTAGGCGAGATCATCAATCCTCATTCAGAAAGGCAAAAGGGATAGACTTTGGAAGATGAAGAAAACAGGGAACAGGACAGGAGCCTACCACAGAGGGCCTCTGAAAGACTCTACCCAGCAGGGTATTAAAGCAGATGCTGAGACTCATAGCCAAACTTTGGGCAGAGTGCAGGGAATCTTATGAAAGAAGGGGGAGATAGAAAGACCTGAGGGGACTGGAGCTCCACAAGGAGAGCAACAGAACCAAAAGCTACAGTTGGGATACAAAATGAATAAATTGTAATTAATAAAAACTAAATTAATTAAAAAAGACATGTTTTAGAAAGACATTTGCTAGAGATAGTAGGCAGCAGAGTGGGCATTTGTATTCCTGTAAAAACTCTGTAAATATTAGGGTACATGCATAATGTAAATAGGAAAAGCATTATGGTAAAACCAAGGTTTAAAGTAAGGCTAATAGTCACTTTACAGTCACACCAGCAGACTGAGGTATAAGCGCTGACGGCAGCTGAAAAGATTCTCACTAAGCTGCAGTTCTAGGAAGGCCCAAACAGCTAGTTTCAAGTCTTCAAGAGAAGAATCTGTAGCCAGAGTCATCAACAGACACAGCAAACATAAACCAGCCAAATCTCTACACAGACTAATATGAAACATCACATTAACTGCTCCCTTTACCTCATTTTTTATTAATCAAATAATCATCAAATTTAGTATTCAATAATAAAGCAAAATTACAAGAAGATTTTTAAGTAAAGAAAACTACAGCCTAAAGTGCCAAATCAAGAACCAGAAATAGATTTAGTTATGGTACAGAAACTAACATCACCAGAAAGAGAATTTAAATTATGATTAATAATGTTCAATGCTCAACTAAAGATGTAATCTGTAAGAACACAGAGATGAGGTAAGTACAAAATTTAGAAATGAAAATATGTAGAACCAGGTCTAGAAATTAAGCACTGTAATAAAAGTGAAGAATGCTTTGTGAGAGCCTCAGCAGCAGCAGGACAACCTAATGAAATAGTATTGGATTTGGAGACATGGTAGTTTAAAGTCCCCACACAGAAACTCCGAATACAATAAGATGATAAAATAACAAAACACAGTATATCAAAATGGAAGAATGATTACAGAAGGAATATGTATATGTGTGTGTTTATACACATACATATGAATGTGAACATTTTGTCTTTCAGATGTGAGAGGACATTAATACATTTCAACTTGCCTCAACTTCTGTGTTACTTTCATAATAAATACATATTCATATGTCTTATCCTGGGTACCAGTAAGAAGAAATAAACCACTCCAATTATGTTTTAAAAAGTCTTAAAGACAATTCAGCAGGTAGAAGGAAAATTGGTAAGGGTTAAACAATGAATCTCAGCAAAGAAAGGGAGACAAATGGATAAAAAATAAATGAAGTTCAAATAAGAATCTTTTTTATTAGCCTTTACTATCTAAAATTACAAAGTATATGCATCATGTAAGTAACATAAAATATAAATAAAACAGCATATGTATGCACTTATACACATATGTGTGTTGTCATTTCTATTGCACCCATAGCAGACAGCGATGACTGGCATTATATATTTTTTCTTGCTTTGCCTTCAGTTTATTTTCAATGAGCACTATGATTTATGTACCTAATACTAATCAACCTGAGTTGACACTTAAGATAAAATCTCCTCGCAGAAAGAATTTAAAGAATAATCTAGTTACTTATCAAGGCAGATAGTTAATGGAAAATTCAGAGTTAATGGCTAATAGCTCACATCAATCTAGCTTCTCAATCTATCAGTCACTCTGCTGAGAGCTCTGTGTGGAAATTCATTTAATTCTCAAAACATTCATGAAAGGTACGAATTACTACAATTCTTGATTTTATAGACAAGGCAGCCAGGGCAGAGAGACACAGTCTGTAGGCTTGGGTTTTAGATTCAGCCATTCTGACCCATAATCCACGCTCAAGATGTTAATTTGATCACAGAATATAAATAAAAGTTAAAAAAATTGGCCTTAAAAATTACTCAATAATTTCAGGAGAACTTAAAAAAATAATTTTTGCATGAGCTCAGCGTTTTAATCTTTTGAGATCTCCTGGGCACTAACACACATTTCTGGATCTTTAGGTAAAACAATTCTTAAAACTACTCTGGTGGAAGCTTTCATAGACTATTAGGAATGGTGGCTACAGCAGCAAAGCCTCTGACAACTCAGGAATTTTCTAGAGCTCCTCAGGTGCTCTGATGTGCTAAAGCAGCTGACCAAGGCTTTGGAACAGAATCTAAGATGATGAAAAATATGACTGTGAAAGTGCATATTGCTAGATTCTTCTTGGTAAATACTGTGATGCTATTGCTGATATAAAGAAGTCTCTTGAACTCGATCCAAATAATATCCTTGCTATCTGAAAAAAGGGATATGTGAATATTATGAAAAAAAGGAAACCATGTTTCTGATCTAGAACATTTTGGAAAAAGACAAAAAACAGTTCAGAAATAAATTTCACTATCTACACTAAAAGGTATCAAGATACTTAGACTGGATCAGAATTTGTAAGGTGACTGTTTCTCAGAAGACTCTTCCCAAACTAAGTTTGCTGGAATCAAATAGTGTAAGAGCTGTTTTTATTTCTTCATATGGAGAGATCAGATGAGAGTTGTATTCAAGCTTTACTAATAAATGGCTTGGGCTTAGCCCAGAGTGTTTCTATCTAACTATCCTTAGGTGTAGGCCTGGAAGCTTTAGCCTCTGAACAATTTAATCTTCTGTAAGCCCAGCCCTTGATGGCTTCAGCTTCTGGCCTCCATCTGCTAACCTAGGCCTATAATGTTTCAGCCTCTGAGACTTACTGCTGAATAAGCTCACCCTTTCTAATTCTTTCTGAACTCTGGCTGGCTGATTCAACTCAGCTGTTCTTGCTCAAAACTCCTCTCCAAACTGACTGATTCCAGCTGGCTTCGCTCCTCTTCTCACTGAACTGCTCTTCTAGGGAAAACTGCCTCTGAACTTCAAAAACTGCTGAACTTCACCAAACTGTACTGTATTCCTGAAGTAGTCTACTGTACTGTCTCCACAAACTCTATCAATTTTTTCTTTTCTTTTCTTTCTTTTTTTTTTTTTGCACTGCTTTTAAGTAGCTTCTTTTTTCCTGTCTGTTCTCCTGAGAGTTAGGTTTATCCTATCTCTGGATTCTCTGGATAATTCTGTTAAATCTGTCTCTGACTTGTTACTTTGTTTGGGATTAAAGATGTGTGCTGAATTCCAGTCAGAGGGATTAAAGGCCTGTCAAATCTATATTGTAGCCCAACGGATTTAGGGTGTATATGATGGGCATGTTTGTATTCCACCCAGATCACACAGAGCTAGGTCTTTTGATGTGATCCCTTATCAGAACAGCCATGTTGCTGGATTAAAATTCCTCTACAAAATGTATTGTGAAATAATCATTACACATGTGATCAAGAATCAGAAGAATGCTATACATGTGGATTTTTCAGAAAAAGAGTTCTTGCTTTGGTGAAATTTCTGGGGAGGATTATAATTTGAAGTGGGGATTTCTTCAACCTGTAATACCAGAACAGACCACATAGAGCACATATAATGCACTTTCAACAAAGACTGACATTAAAATATAAAGATCCAGAGGCAGTGAGATAAGAAAGTTAGAGGGGCCAGGAGAAGTGTCCACAAACAAAACAGCAAAACAAAAAACACAATTAAAACCCAAACTAACAACAACAAAAGACAAACAAACAATCTAAACAAAACAAAACACAGCTCCCAGAAGTCCTAAAAAACCTGTGTCCATCATCACATCATTTAAGAAGCAGGGATAGATTGGTGGGTGACATCAAAGATGAAAAAAGTAAGAATCTTCAGGGAGATGCAGCTTTAAACAGGTTGTTTCTGCAGATCTGTTCAGATGGTTCTGATGAAGGCAAACACGTCATGAACTTCCAGAGTCTGAAGTGCAGTCTTGAGTATTAACTGGTTTAATGAAGGTGAAAGAAAAGTTGAAATCAGTCCCCCAATGGAATGGAAACAGTAATAGAGAAATTAATTTGCTAAAAACTGTCTCACAGTACTTGAAGTTTCTTTCTTAAACACACACACACAAACACATACACACATAAATACACACAATATGGACTGGAGAAATGGCTCATCAATGAAGAGTACTGACTGCTCTTCCAGAGAACCTGTATTCAATTCCCAGCACCCACCACTACTTTCTCTAACTCCAAGACCTGACACCCTCACAACAGACACACATGCAGGCAAAACACTAATTCACATAAAGTAAAAACACATTTGTAGAACCCACAATCAATGTGGGTTCATCGGCAGAGAAAACGTGTTCGTTGACAGTTTGTTACAGAGAAAACGTGTTCATTGACAGTTTGCTACAGTGAAAACGTGTTCACTGACAGTTTGCTACATACATAATGCATTTTAGTTATTGCCACCTGTGATCCTCTTAGACTGTCTTAGCCCCTTTAGCACTTCCTATCCTTTGTACAGTTTCCTCCTGTGCATTCATATCACCGTCTGTCAGTGACCTTTAGGGATACTAGATCCAAAGCCTAAGTCTCTGAGGTAACTCTAGGTTTTCTCCGTGCATGATCCTTGTTGGAATATTGGTCTCTGCAGGGTCCCCTGGGCCCAGTTTTTTTTTTTCTCTGTTGGCCTCCTTGTGAAGCTCCTGTTCCCTCCAGGTCTTTCTATCTCCCCCTTCTTCCATAAGATTCCCTGCACTCTGCCCAAAGTTTGGCTATGAGTATCACCAGCTGCTTTGATACCCTGCTGGGTAGTCTTTCAAAGGCCATGTGGTAGGCTCCTGTCCGCAGTCTTCTTCCACTTCTGATGTCCATTCTGATGTTTGCCCTTCTGAATGAGGATTAAGTATCTTCCCTAGGGTACTCATTGTTGTTTAGTTTCTTTCGGACTATAGATTTTAGTATGTTTATCCTATATTAAATGTATAATCAACAATCAAGAAATGGGACCTCATGGGAAACTGAAAAGCTTCTGTGAAGCAAAGGACATTGTAAACAAAATGAAATGGTGGCCTACAGGCTGGGCACCAACCCTATATCTGACAGAGGGCTCATATCCAGAATATATGAAAAAAATCAATGATGATAATAAATGACCATGAAAATGTGGGGAAAAAAAGAAATCAACAAGTTAAACACCAACAACCCAATAATCCAATTAAAAATGGAGTACAGAGCTAAACACAGAATTCTCAATAGAAGAATATCAAATGGCAAAGAAACACTTAAAGAAATGCTCAATGTCCTCACTCATTAGGGAGATGAAAATAAAAATGACCCTGTGATTTCATCTCACACCCATCAGAATGGTTAACATCAAAAACTCAAGGAATGATGGATGCTGGAAAGAATTTGGAGAAAGGGGAACACTCCTCCATTGCTGGTGGGAATATAAACTTGTACAACCACTTTGGAAATCTGGAGCTTTCTCAGAAAACTGAGAATACACATACCTCAAGACCCAGCTATACCACTCCTGGGCATACACCTGAAAGATGCTCCAGCATATAATAAGGACATTTGCTCAGCCATGTTTATAGCAGCTTTATTTGCAATAGCCAGAATCTGGAAAAAAACTAGATGTCCCTCAATCGAAAAATGGATAAAGAAATTTACATTTACACAATGGAATACTACTCAACAATTAAAAACAAGGAACTCATGAAATTTGCAGGCAAATGGATGGAACTAGAAAAGATCATACTTAGTAAGGTAACCCAGAAGCAGAAAGACACAAATGGCATATACTCACTTACTTTGATATTAGACATTTAAAGAATTTTAAAAGAATAATCACATAGAAGATAAAAAGATACATAAAGCAAGAAAATATATTGAAGACTTTAACAAGACAGTTTCCATAGAATTAAAATTGCTAAATTGAAAGAGAAAGCACAAATTTGGAGGAAAAGTTCATCAAAAAATTTGAAACAACAACAACAAAAAAACCTTGAAATATCTGGCATTAAATAAATGGATAATCAAATTTAAAAAAACACATCAGAAAGCATTATCAAGAATCACCTCCCCATGATGGGGGAGCAGCCTTACCAGGCCACAGAAGGAGACAATGCAGGTAGTCCTGATGAGACCTGATAAGCTAGGGTCAGATGGAAGGGGAGTAGGACCTCCCTTATCAGTGGGCTGGAGAAGGGCCATGGGAGGAGAAGAGTGAGGGAGGGCAGGATTAGAAGGGGCTGAGGGAGGGGGCTACAGCTGGGATACAAAGTGAATAAACTGTAGTAAATTAAAAAAAATTTTAAAAAGAACGAGTTTCAGGAATGGGGATAAGATGCATAACATAATACAAACACACATAAGAAAAATATAGAGAGGCATGAACAGTATCTATAAAAAGTCTAGAATACATTCAAGAAAATAAACCTGATAATTCACAACATACACAAAGGAGCAAAAATAAAATCAAACAGAATAGTCAGAAATTTTTATGAAATTATAGAAGAAAACTTTCCAAACTCAGAGAATAAAATGGACACCCATATTCAAGAGGCATTTGGAATACCCAATAGATGCTACTGGAAAAAAAAAAAAACTTTCTATGATGAGTCACCGGTAAAGATGCAAAAACTACAAAATAAATTACTAGAATTAGTATAAAAAATGCCAATGCACATGCAAAGGCAAGAATATCAGAACAACTTTCATCAGCAACCATAAAAGTCAGAAAAGAGGGCAATCATGTGTAACAATCCCTGAAAGTTAAGAATTGTGAACCAGAAATGCTGTGTGCCAACAGTGCTTTATTTCAAAATTGATGAATATATAAGGAAATTTCAAGACAAATATAAATTAAGGCAATTTATGACAATTAAGCCAGTACTGTAAAAATTCCTCAAGAAAAACCTTGCAGTAAGTAAGAAGATGATAGCCTTCTTCATGAGAACAGAACAATGGATTTGCTCCTTTAAAGGAACAAATAAACAAAGTAAGCAGAGCAGAATTGTAGAGCTGGGAAACAACTCTGTGCAATACAGCAAACCAGCAAACTCTTAAGGGAGAAAGAAAAAGAAGTATCCATAATCCAACAAAAGAAAACAATGCTCATCCTATTGTTAACTGTCAACTTGACAGGGCCTAATGTAATTTAAAAGGGCAACTGAGGGTTGCCCAGATCAAAATAGCCCGTGGGCAAGTGTAAGGAGAATTGTCATGACTATTATTTGATATAGGAGGGTCCAGTTCACTGTGAGTGGCGCCATTCCCAGGGAAGGTGGTGCTGGGCTGTCTAAGAAAGCTATCTAATCAAGGGTGTGTGAGAAAACTAGAAAGCAGTAGTTCTCTATGGTTTCTGTTTCAGGTTCTGTGTGATTCCTATTCTGATTTTTATCAATGATGGATGTAAGATGACCTTATTTTTCCTTAAGTTGTTTTTGGTCAGAGAATTTTTATCACAGCAACAGAAAAGAAACTGGAAAAGAATTTCCATAATAACCTTAATTGTAAATGGCCTCAATTCACCACTAAAAAAAATGCAGAGTAATTACCTGGAAAAAAATCAATTTTATGTTGTCGCTAAGAAATACATTTAGTATAGGCCCAGAAAAACTGAGTATCAAAGGATAGAAAACAATACACCAAGTAAATCGAAGCTGTAAATGAGCAGTTTTCACTATGACTATATCTGACCAAGTGGACTTCAAAACTGATTGAAAAAGTAAAGCAGAACACTGCATATTAATAAAGGGAAAATCTATCAAGAAGATATAGCAAATGAATGCATTCATATGCAGAACACTGGGACTACTGATTTCATAAAAAAAAAAAAAACACTAAAAAGTCACATAGGTCCTGAAATTAAAAATAAAAAAGTATGGAATGTCAATAACCTACTGTTATATTTAGATAAGTCTTCAAAACTAAATGGAAGCCAACAGCCTTTAGAGTTAAAGTATACTATGGATCAACTGTGCTTATTAGATAGATACAGAATATTCTACACAAGAGATAGGATATAATACTTCTTGTCAGTGGCACATGAAACTCCACTACTGATAAAATCGGAAGCCAGCCACAAATTGAGCATTAACAAATGAGATAGACAGAGTTGGGGGGAAAAAGGGAGAGGGTAAGGGTGAGGATAAGGGGTAGGTAGAAAAAGAGACAGGATGACAGTGGAATAAACATAGAATCAACTAAAAAAAAAAAACCCTGCAAAATCAAAATACTTGAAAACTGAGCAATATGCTTTCAAATGAACAGTGAGCCTTTGAAGCAGTGGTAGGCTTCTGTCCTGTTCCCTGTTTTCTCTCTCTTCTGATATCTATCTTGTTTGCTTTCTGAATGAGGATTTATCATCTTACCCAGGGTACTTCTTGCTTAGCTTCTTTAGGTATACAGATTTTAGTATGTTTATCCTATTATATGTCTAATATCCACTTATAAGTGAGTATATACCATGTGTGTCTTTCTGCTTCTGAGATACCTCACTCAGAATGATCTTTTCTAGATCCTACTATTTGCCTGCAAATTTCATGATTTCCTTGTTTTTAATTGCTGAGTAGTATTTCATTGTGTAAATATACCACAGTTTCTGTATCCATTCCTCAGTTGAGGGGCTTCTGGGTTGTTTTCAAATTCTGGCTATTACGAATAAAGCTGCTCCAAACATAGCTGAACAAACTCCTTGTTGTATACCATATTTTGGATATATACCTAGGAGTGGTATGGCTGGATCTTGGGTTAGCACTCTAAGTCAAAGTAGATCAAAGACCTCAACATATAACCAGAAACACTAAATCTGTTAAAGGAAAAAGTGGGGAAGAGCCTTGAACTCATTAGCACAGGAGACAACTACCTGAACAGAACATCAACAGCTCAGGCTCTAAGATCAACAATCAATAAATGGGATCTCATGAAACTGAAAAGCTTTTGTGAAGTAAAGGACACCATCATCAGAACAAAACAACAGCCTACATACAGCCTGGAAAGGATCTTCACTAACCCTATATCTGACAGAGGGCTACTATCCAGTATATATAAAGAACTCAAGAAGTTACACAGCAACAAATCAATTAATCCAAATAAAAAATGGAATATAGAGCTAAATAGAGAAGCCTCTGTAGAGGAATATCGAATGGCAGAGAAACACTTAAAGAAGTGTTCAGTGTCCTTAGTCACCAGGGAGATGCAAATCAAAATGACCCTGAGATTTCACCTTACACCCATCACAATGGCCAAGGTCAAAACTCTGGTACACATGCAGGAGAGGATGTGGAGAAAGGAGAACCCTCCTCCATTGCTGGTGGGAATGTAAACTTGTATAACCACTTTGGAAATCAATCTCACACTTTCTCAGAAAATTGGGACCTTTATATTTAAAGGCACTAAAATATAAATAGAAAACTAGACTGACTTCAAATAAGCAACCTGATGGTGTAGCTCCAGGCTATAAACCAAACCTCCCTCTCACCAAAGAAACCAATCCCAAACCCAGTAGATGGCAACAATTAATAAATATTAGCCAAGAAATTTATGAAACAGAAAACTATGTAAAAAATTAAGGAAGGACATGGGTTGTTTAAAAATTTTAACAAGAATGATAAATCTTTTTCCAAAAGGACAAAAAGAAATGGAGAAGAGCCATATCAATAAATTAGTGACAGAAGGGTGTTATGACATTAGACTCCACTGAAATCCAGAATGTCATTAGAGGATACTTTGAAAATATACACTTCAAAAAGTTGAAAAACTAGAAGAAATGAATGAATTTCTAAATCCAGATGACCTACCAAAATTAAAACCAGAAGATCAAAGTTATAATCAAGTCTCCCGTCATGCACAAGCTCCAGACCAGATGGAGTCACATTGAGGACACCTTACATTACTAGTAGGTGGGCTCATTCTGGAGATACATGGTTTGTTCAACATTCATAAATCAACAAATGTAATATAAACCACACAAACAAATGCAATATCAGGAGTCACAGAATCATCCTAATAGATGACATCAGGACCCAATTGCTGAGGAAATCCCTAGACGACTTCCTCAACATGTCGAAGTGAGCTGTTGCCTACATGGACCTTCACCCTGCATTCTAGTGCATTTTGTTCAGGAAAGTACTGTGTGGGACACCAAAAGATAAACCCAGCCTCCAAACTTTTGATCTACAATCTGTCCTGCCCACAACATATGCTAGAATTTGTGGGAGTAGCCAACCAATGACTGATCTGACTTAAGGCCTACTCCACAAGACAAAACACATACCCAACACTGATTGGGTAAGCAAGAACCAGAGACTAGACAACATACATACCTAGGGCAAAACCAAACACATCTGGTCTAATAAAAAAGTATCAATAAGATTACTTCTCCTGAAATGCTACTATATACATAATCAGTGCCTTATTCACTTATTCAATCATCATTGTAAAAGCCTTTTCTGGCAGCAGATGGAAAGATTTAGAAACCTGCAGCTAGACATTATGCAGAGAAAGAGTCTAAGCGGAAGGTCTTCATCAAATTTTCCCCTCCAGAGCTCAGCCAACCCCATGGAAGAGAAGGCAGAAGGATTGTGAGAGCCAGAGGAGATGGACAGAGGATCCAGACAGTCCTGATGGGACCTGATAGGCTAGGGTCAGAAAAGAGGGGAGGAGGATTTCCTCTAGCAGTGGACTAGGGGAGAGGGATAAAAGAGGAATAGAGAGGGAGAGTAGTACCGGAGGAGACAGAGGAGGGACTTTGTACAATTGAGATACAAAGTAAATTGTAAAATATAATAATAAAAAATACTAAGCTAAAACCCTGTAATATATGCACAGAGGACCTGGTACAGACCCCAGTAGGCCATGTACTCAATCTCTTTGGACTCATATGTGCCTTGCTTAGTCTATTCAGAGGGCCATAATCTCCTTCTGTCCTTCCTCTGAGGGCTGGCTAGGTCACCCCGACAGTAAAGAGTGATCAAGGAGCCCAGTGATAAAGGACCAAGTTCATGTCAGAGACTGTCTCTTCTTCCCTTACTAGGGACCCCACATGGAGACCGAGTTGTCTATGGGCTACATCTGGGAAGGGAGTCCAGGTCCTCTCTATGGATGATCTTTGGCTGATGCATAGGCTAAGCTTTTTTGGCTTTGTTGGTCTCCTGTGGGGCCCCTGTCCTCCCGGGTCCTTCTATCTCTCCTTTCTTTCACAGGGCTCCCTACCACAGATATCTTCTAAAAGACTCCAGCCAGTGGGGGATCCAAGCAGATGCAGAGACTTAGAGCCAAACTTTAATGAAACTACTTAGTGTGGGAGCGAGTGGGTCTCTGACTCTGGTGCCTGCTTTTGGGACCCTTTCCCTTATGCCATATTGCCTTGTCTAACTTTGTTATGATCGTTTTTGTTCTATCTTATTATATCTTATTTTGTCATGTTTGGTTGGTATCTCTTAGAGGCCTGCTATTTTCTACTGTGAGACATAAAGAAAGGGAATGGGTCCAGAGGAGTGAAGATAAGGAGGAATTGGGAGGATTAGATGGAGGGGAAACTGTAATCAGGATTTAGTGTAAGAGAAAGAAGATATTTTCAATAAAAGGGAAACAAAACCACCTTGTCAAAAACAGATAAAAGAAAAAATTCAACATGACTTCATGATAAAAGTCCTAGAGACATTATAAATAGATGGAGTATATTGAAAATGATTATACTAATAACAAACTCATAGAGGAAGAAGTTAGGAAAAACGTCTCAATCATAATAGCTCAAAAAATATTCAGAAATAAATTTAACCAAAGAAATGAAAATTCTCAGATATGAGAACGGAACTCAGAGAAGAAAATAAACAATGGAGTGAGCTTCTGTGTTCCTGAATTGGAAAGATTAAAAGCATGGGAACGGTTATTCTACCAAAGTTAATATACAGATCCAGCACAATATCTATCAAAATTCTAATGTCATGCTTCACAGAAGTAAAAACAGAAACAAAACCAAGGAATATAAACGGGCCCACAAGAGGCCGTGATTTGCCAATGCAATTCCAAGGAGTAAAAGCACAGCTGAATCTGACCTCAAATTATACTGCAGAGCTTTGGTGAAAAGACATCCTTGTACTGGCATAAAGACGAGAAATAAACAGAACAGGATGGATAACTTGTAAATAAGTCAACAAGTATGGCTCCCTGATTTTTGACAAAAGTAGAAAAAAAAAAGAAAGAAATGGATAGAAAAATCTGTTTAATAAATGATACCAGTAAAAGTGGATACCTACCTGCAGAAATAAGAAAACAGGTCTGTATCTTTCATCAGGTACAAAAGGCCTTAAATTAAAACCCTAAATGGTCAAACTTCCAGAGATAAGCATAGGAAATGCTCTACTGGGTTGCATTTTTCTGGATAGAACATTAATAGGATAGGGATGAGCACTCAGAATGAAAAGATAGGGCTACATGAAATCTTAAAGTCTCTCCAGGCACATGGAAACAAAACAGAGACCCACCGCTAGACATTTGTGGGATCATCCCTATATGGGCTGATCAAATCCTCCCTTCAGAGCTCAGGGAACCCTGCAGAAGAGGAGACAGAGTGTAAGAGCCAAGGGAGATGGAGGACACCAAGAAAACAGAGTTCTCTAAATCAACACGTACAAAGGTCATATGAACTCTGAGAGGCTGAGGCAGCATGCACAGGGCCGTCAGGAATCTGCACCAGGTCCTGAGCGTATATCATGGCTTCCAGTTTAGTGTTTTTATGGGATTCCTTAGTGTGTGAACAACAGGGTCTCTGAGACTTGTGCCTTCTTCTCTTGGGCTCTTTTCCTTCTGTTAAGTTTTTTCTGTTCAACTTTGATGACATAGCGTTTGATTTATCTTAATATATTTATCTTAATACATTTTATGTTGTTGTATTTTAATATTATCTCTGAGAAGCCTGTTCTTTTCTAGGGAGAGACAAAGAGGGAATAGATCCTGATGGGAGGGAGATGGGGAGGAGCTGAGAGAAGTAGAGGGAGGGGAAAAACACTGAGGATATAATTTGTGATAAAAGAATGTATTTTCAATAAAAGGAAACAAAAGTCTCTGCACAGCAAAAGAAACTCTCAGTAGAGCAAACAAACAGTTTGCAGATTGGGAGAAAATCTTTATAAACTGTACTTCAAACAAAGAGCTAATATGTAAAATTTAATACGTGCAAAATTTAAACACTAATTAAACAAAACTGACAACAACCAGAGTAATGAAAAAGATACGCAGTACCCAAAGAAGAACCACAAATGGCCAGTAAGTACTTTAAAATATGTACAGAATCTCTAGTCATCAGGGAAATGCAAATTATTATTGTGAGATACCAGTTCACCCAGGTTAGAATGCTTATCATCAAGCAATTAGATAGCAAGTGTTGAAAGCATGAGGAGAAACACGAATCTTTATTCTCCTCTTGTCAGAGTGAAAATTACTATAAACAATATGGCAATCATTGTAGATGTCTCTCTTTTTTAATTTTAAAAATTAAAATAAGTCTATCATATTACCTTGCTATATCACACCTGAGCATTTGCCCAAAGGATTTCTCAGTCTGCCACAGGGACTCTTGCATTTTTGCCATGTTTAATGTTGCTATATTCATGGTAGCAGAGAAATGGAAGCATCTAAGATAGTTTTTCAATCAATGATAGATAACAAGAATATGGCGCATATACTCAATGAAATAATATTCAACTGCAAATAAAAAATGAAATAATAAAATTTATAGGAAAACGATGAACCGGAAGATGTAATAGTAAGGAGATCCAAATCCAAAAGACAAAAAACAAACAAAACGCATGCTTTTCCTCATATGCAGATCACAGCCTATAGTTTAACATACATATATGTATGTGTATGTTCCTATGTGAGTTTGTGTGTGTGTTTAAAGAAGTTCAGGAAAGGGAGTAGGTGGGCAACAGGACACATGGAACATGAATGAGGAAGATCATCTGTGTGAGGGAGGTTTGAAGGGTGCATGGATGCAGTGGGGAGGTAGGTCCAATGGGTGAAGCAGAGAACCCAAACATATGTCTAGTGTTTACTTAGAGATGTTAACAAAAAGAAATCTCAAGATGCAAAACTATGTATTGTATTGCGTTCGAATATTATTTTGTGTCTAGGTTTGAATGCACGACTGAGATATCTTTATATTAACAACCTTTTAAAAGTATTTCAAGCAGTTAATTTGAGAATATTATGGGTATTTAGTCAAAATAACTTAATAACCATAATTAAGGTAGAAAATGCGCCTCTTGCTCTTTTCCTAATAATAAGATCATTCTCAGTTAAGCTGAGATAAACTCCTTTGCTCCATTGTGTAGTTGCACTCTGAGACTTCTTTCTAATGCACAGAATTAAGCAAATATCCTGGGCAATACTTGAAGCTTTGGAACTTTATAACTCTTCACTTCTGATATAAAGTGCTTTGATCACCTCCCCCTGAGGTGGAGGGGGGCAGCCTTACCAGGGTACAGACAATGCAGCCAGTCCTAATGAGACCTGATAGGTAGGGTCAGAGGGAAGGGGAGGAGGACCACCCCTATCAGGGGACTGGGGAAGGGGCATGGGAGGAGAAGAGGGAGGAAGGATAGGATTGGGAGAATATGAGGGAGGGGGCTACAGCTGGAATACAATACTCACTCATATAGACATGTAACATAGGATAAATCTACTAAAATCTGTACATCTAAAGAAACTAATCAAGAGAGAGGACCCTGACTAAAATGGTCAATCCCCATCCCGAAAGGCAAAGAGCAAGGACATCAGAAGAAGAAGAAGAAAAAAACAGGAAACAAGTTAGGAACCTGCCACAGAGGGCCTCTGAAAGCCTCTGCCCTGCAGACTATCAAAGCAGATGCTGAGACGTATGGCCAACTGTTGGGCAGTGTGCATGGAATCTTATGTAATAAGTGGGAAATAGTAAGATCTGGAGAGGACAGGAACTCCACAAGGAGAGCAACAGAACCAGAAAATTTGAACACAGGGATCTTCCCAGAGACTCATACTCCAACCAAGTACCATGCATGGAGATAACCTAGAACCCCTGCACAGATGTAGCACATGGCAGTTTTGTGTCCAAGTGGGTTCCATAGTAATGGGAAGAGGGACTGCCTCTGACATAATCTGATTGGCCGGCTCTTCGATCACCTTCCCCTGAGGGGGGAGCAGCCTTACCAGGCCACAGAAGATGACAATGCAGCCACTCCTGATGAGATCTGATAGACTAAGATCAGAAGGAAGGAGAGGAGGACCTCCCCTATCAGTGGACTTGGGGAGGGGCATGCGTGAAGAAGTGGGAGGGGTTTATGGGGGGATACAAAGTGAATAAAGTGTAATTAATAAAAAAATAAAAAAAACAAAATTTTAATGAAGAAAAAGCAAATAAACATGTTACTATAAAGTACACTATAAATTAATTCCTTATAATCATATTTCAAAATAATATACTATTCCTGGAATTTATAAAAGTCACAGCTTAAGCCAAGTTTTTTTTTTTTTTTTTTTTTTTTTTTTTTAAACTGAGCAAGTTTGGGCATAACTCAGATGCAGAAAGTAATGTGCAGGCATCATTGATATGAGGATATTTGTATTGGTGAAGAATACAATACTCAAACAAAGTAGCTCTGAAAATGAGTCATTCAAGTGGTGCCTTTTCATGGTTGTTCGGTACCTGAGGGAACAGCTGTGGTAGAGGAAGGGTTTCTTTTGCTCCTAACTCCTTAAGGTTCACTTCATGTTTTTTTAATCCCGTGCACTTGGACAAAACATAATTGTGGTGGTTAAATGTATTACATAAGCTTCCTCACTTTAAATTAAGGAAAATGGGAAACAGAGCAAAGAAGGATCTGGGGACCAGGTATAGCTTTCAAAACATGTCCTCAGTAGCTTCCTTCCTCCAACTAGGCACCATTTCCTAAATTTTCAGAACCTCCCAAATAGCGTTACCCCTTGTAATCAAATACTTCACACATACATGCCTATAAAGGATATTTCACATTTAAAATATAGCACAAGATAAGGACTTTCTATTTTTTTTAAAACTTTTATTAGACCCCTATGTTCATATTTTGCAGGTAAACGGTGGGAACTGGAAAGGATCATCCTGAGTGAGCTGTCCCAGAAGCAGAAAGACACACACACGGTATATACTCACTCATATAGACATATAATATAGGATAAACCTACTAAAATCTGTACACCTAAAGAAACTAATCAAGAAGGAGGATTCTGGCTAAAATGCTCAATCCCCATCCCGAAAGGCAAAGAGGAAGGACATCAGAAGAAGAAGAGGAGGAAAACAGGAAACAAGTTAGGAACCTACCACAGAGGGCCTCTGAAAGGCTCTGCCCTGCAGATTATCAAAGCAGATGCTGAGACTTATGGCCAACTGTTGGGCAGAGTGCATGGAATCTTATGTAGGAGTGGGAAATAGTAAGATCTGGAAAGGACAGGAACCCCACAAGGAGAGCAACAGAACCAGAGAATTTGGACTTTCTCTTCTTACTCAGAAGAGCAAACGGTCTACACATGCATGCATACTTGAAAGAACTAAATAGTAATATCACAAATCTGAAAATTATCTGAAATAATGTAGTAACCATTTCTAAATGAGAATTATGTGGCTATGCCTATGCATGCCACTGATGACATGAAATTTTATAAGGAAAAGTAATAAGACAGACAAGAATACCTTGCAACTACCTTCCCCACAGAGTTAAAGCACTCTGGCTCCACAGCATCTTTGCCTGACTTGTTCTCCTTTTATTTTGATTTTATCCCAACTGGTAATGATTTTACTAATGAATGTAAGTGCTTTTATCTGTATGATTCCCCTTAGAAAAAAATCTTCTGTAGCATGAATTCAAATACTTTATGTGTTAGGAGAACAGAGATTTTGTGTAACATACTCACTGTTGCATAAAGTGTATATAATGGCATGAGATATTTATTTTAGAAGTGTCTTAGGTAAGTTACTGTTAAAAAATTTAAAAGCCAGGGGAAGTCATATTTCCGCTGATGTATTTCTCAAATTCAAACATTTTTAAAGTCCTTTGGCTGCCATTGAAACTGAGAAGTTTTGAATACAGGGCTGTGTAGACGCCATCTTCCAAAATGCTGTACAGTCAGACTTTATCTGTATAAACTGAGAACACTGGTGGATTTATGTGTCAAGCGAAATTTATAATATCCATATGTTTCAAAGAATTTGAAGATATATACACACATACATGCTTTTCAGATATGTAAAAACAGTCTGAAATATTGTTAGATTCATTACAACAGTAGGCATTCAATAAATACCATTTTATTGAAAGAAACCACAGAGTGCTGTCTTGTAACGTTCATACCAGGATCACTTTGATGAATGAGCCAGAATGAGTATAGGTAAAAGAAGTAGAGGAAAATAAAATAAGCATTAAGTTACTTTCCACAAACCCCACATGAAAGCAGGATAGCAATGAGACAACAGAACAATAATAAATATGAACATTTCTAACAAAACCAAATGGCAAGATGTTAACAGAGCTCACAATATGTTACAATACAACACAACTCAACACAAGGTAATACATACATATAGGACTATGTCACACAATGTACACACATTTGAGTTCTTTGAGTGACTGGAAATCAGTAAACAAAAGGAAGGACCAGGGTGGCTAATGTACTTGAGAGCCTACTGCTGGACCTCAGCTAGCTAGCTAGGCTCTCTCCTGAGACTCGTTTTAATTAATTAATTAATTAATTAATTAACTTATTTATTTATTTATTTTACATAGCTGAGGTGGTGCCTGATCCATGCAACTGAGTTTACAGTCCTGGCATAAGGCTTAGTATTTGACGGGGCTCACTATTTGATTTCATGCTCTGCTATGGCTATCCTTATTTTCTTTATAAATTTTCATGAACAAGCTCCATGCTTCCAGTGTTCACTATTTCCAGTTAGCCCCCACTTCTTGGAAATGGTGACCTGCTACATGTTAGTCTGATGATCTAGTCCCTGCGTCACAGGGATGGAGCCCGTACTACACTCACATCTTGTCAGAAGGCACAAAACAGGAGAGAAAACTTCACTTCAGCACTTCGGATTGTTCACTTGAGATAAAGATTAAAATGCACTTAGGAAACCAAAGACAGAGGGACCCCTTCAAGACTTACCCATGGTTGGAGACTACCCATGGCTACCAAGATTGATTTCAGGACTTGCTGGGAACATGAGGCTTCCCAGAAATTGTCTCTCATGGTCAGGATGACATGGGGTTTACATGAAGCTCAGACTATAGATCACGATGATAATCTTTTTCAAGGCATTATCTTTGTCTTATTCCTTGGTTAACATAATGGTTGTGCAAAGCTTTAAAAAAATACACTGCATAAAATTTGTCTATAAATTGCCAGGTTCGGAAAACAGAATGGGGGCTTTGAGAGAAGATGGAGGAGGAAGAAAGCAAAGCAAAACTATGACTGGGTCTTTGAACTCTTCATAGTAGCTGTCACAGTCTTCCAAAACATGAGATGAATGAGCTACAGAGGATGCTGTCTTCACTTCACTGTCTTTATTATTGAGCAAACAAACCACTGAACTTTTCTAGGCTGAAATATTTCCAAGATATGGTAACAAGTTGCAACTATTTTAAAATTTATTTTTTGTTTGTTTTTTATTTGTTTATTACAATTTATTCATTTTGTATCTTGGCTGTAGCCTCCTCCCTCATCTCCTCCCAGTCTCACCTACCTTCCCTCTTCTTCACCTATGCCGCTTTCTAGTCCACTGATAGGATAGGACCTCTTCCTCTTCTATCTGACCCTAGCCTATCAGGTCTCATCAGGGCTGTCTGCATCCTCTTCCTCTGTGGCCTGGTAAGGCTGCTCCCCCAAGGGGGACGTGATCAAAGAGGCAGTTACTGAGTTCATGTCAGAGACAGCCCCTGCTACCCTTCCTAGGGAAGCCAATTGGAAAATAAGCAGCCTATGGACTTCCTCTGAGCAGGGGGTCTATGTCCTCTCCATGCATGGTCCTTGTTTGGAGTATTGGTCTCTGCAGGCCCCCTTGGGCCCAGGTATTTTGGCTCTGTTGGTCTCCTTGTGGAGTTACTCTCCCCTCCAGGACTTTCTGTCTCCCTCTTCTTCTGTAAGAATTCCTGGCCTCTGCCCAAAGTTTGGCTATGAGTCTCAGTATCTCCTTCTACAACCTGATAGATAGAGTCTTTCAGAGGCACCCTGTAGAAGGCTCCTGTCTTGTTCCTTGTCTTCTCTTACTTCCAATGTCGATCTTGTTTGCCCTTCTGAGCAAGGATTAAGCATCTTCCCTAGGGTCTTCCTTTTGTTTAGCTTCTTTAGGAGTATAGATTTTATTATGTTTATCCTACATTATACAGCTAATCTCCACTTACAAATGAGTATATACCATACATGTCTTTCTGCTTCTGGGTTACCTCATTCAAAATGATTTCTTCTAGATCCCACCATTTGCTACAAATTTTGTGATTTCCTTGTTTTTAATTGCTGAGTAGTATTCTATTGTGTAAATGTACCACAATTTCTGCATCCATTCTTCAGTTGAGGGACATCTGGGTTGTTTCCAGATTCTGGCTATTATGAATAATGTACTATGAACATAGTTGAGCATATGTTCTTGTATGTTTTAGCATCTTTTGGTATATGCCCAGGAGTAGTATAGCTGAGTCTTGAGGTGGCACTATTCCTAATTGTCTGAGAAAGCACCAGACTGATTTCCAAAGTGGTTGTACAAGTTTACATTTCCATCAGCAATGGAGAAGGGTTTCCCCTTTCTGCACATCCTCTCCAGCATATGTTGTCACTTGAGTTTTTTATTTTAGCCATTCTGATGGGTGTAAGGTGAAATCTCAGGGTCATTTTGATATGCATTTCATTAGGAAGATGCTTTATTGTCTTGTGTTTACACTAGAATCAACTCCACCTTAGAAACAGAACTGTCATTCTCTCGTTCCTTTTTGGAAGCTGTAAAATGTCAATTCAGTCCAAGTCAAAGGTACTCCTTAAAAATTTACCAATACTAAGAGTACTTTAACAGCTTCTTTAACAGGTAGCTTCTACGGAAGCAAAGTGAAGTAATCAATGGGCTCTTGTAATAAATTTGACTTTGAGGGGTTCTTATTCTATACCTTAGAAAATTTAAAAAGTCTTGAAATAGCTGCTCATTCCATCACAACACATTTCCAAAGCTCTTATTTATAAGATACTCCAAAGTTTAGAAATTACAGGAAAGTATAAAACAGAAAAATGGTACATACCAGAGGAAGAAGAACATGTGTAAAAAATTCTAATCTCATATGGTGATTCTAAGTAGCACAATGAGATAGTTTTGAAAACAGTGTTGAAGCTGATAATGCCTTGTGTTTTGGCCAGTTCTGTAATTATCAAGTCTTAGGGGCAGAAATATAGAGTCCTCTTTTGTGAATCTGTTCTGAATAGTACTTCAAGTTTCAGCTTAGGAACATGGATTGCAGGGGTCAAAATTTTTCTCTGTAAGATGGTAGTTCCTTAGTGAAGAGACTAGTATGCATGATATGGTTCCCCTGTTTCCACAAAAAGCAGGCAAAGCAGGTGAGAAGGTTCAGTATAAATAATTTCATTTTGAATCAATGACTAAATCTCTTAATGCTTCATGTTCTTGGTACCGAATCATCACCTTCGTCATTGCAGTACAGAACACGTAAGACAGGTGCCCAGATGGAGAGACTGGAGTTTAGGCTTTAATTTTTTTTCATACTCTACATGTATTACCTTGAACTGTATTAATCTGAGCATATCTCATTGGAAGGCCATATAGAGAACTGAGATGAATATTCAGTGTGTCAGATATCTCGAGACATTACTGAATCATTCTATTTAATCCAAGAAAAAAACTCTATGCAATGCCATTTCCATATTTCAAATGAAAATATTAAAGCATGGAGATAGCATGCCACCTGTGACATAGCCTTTTAAATTTTATTCATTTATGGAAATTGGAGACTTTAGGATTATATACTACTAAATTATTAGTGTGTGGTATTCCAGGTAATTATTTGGATATTTTGTTTCATTTAATGGTTAGTATCAATATAGGATTTCCATAGTAAGACTCAGGACAACAGCACTGACCTCATTTAAATAAAGACACACACTCTTTACAATGTGCTATCTGGCTTGAGAATGGATATCCATCCACGCCAGCAGACTGGGTGCATAGGAATGTTTTACCTCTCTCAGATAACGAACTCTTCCCCAATGTGACGAAGTTGATAAAAGTTTATTGTATAATTTTATACCATGGACTCCATAGGGGTTTCTTGTTGTTCTTTGTTTGTTTGGGTCATTTGATTTTGAGAGAGAAAGACAGCATAAAGTTTGGTGGGTGGGGGTGGATCTAGAGAGAGTTAAAGAGGTAGGTGTGGGGAAAGGATAGAATCTACCCAGTCTCGGGTGCTTCGCCACATTAGGAGTGTCAGGTATGAGCTTGGTCTTGTGGAACAGGACTTACACCAAATAATAAAGTAGTTGGTTACTTCCCTGGCATTTGTGTCACTACTGCACCATTATATCTTGCATCAGGTCATTTTTGTAAGGGCAGGATTCCAGGTGTTGTAATATTGATTTGATAGAGTCATAGGAGCCCAGTCTGCTTATGTGGATGGATGTACATTCTCAGCCATGCGGCACACTGTAAAGAGTGTATGACTTTATTTAAATGAGGCTAGGGGCTCTTGTCCTGATTCCTATCATAGAAATGCTATAGTGACACTAATGATTAAATAAAACAAGACATACAAATAATTACCTGGAATCCCACTCTCAAAGTTGGGTAACATTGATGATTCCTTTCTTCCTCCATTAGTATGAAAACACATTTTCACACACTAGTAAATAGGAATGAAGCTTCTAGCTGGCCAACACTTTAATTTCTTCATGTTTGATGACATAAGTAAGTTTTGTCCTTAGCAATAGGCCCTGAACATCAGATTATGATCAGATTATGGAGAGTAACCAATATCTTTGGAAATAGCCTATGATATTTGGGTATTCGATGGGCCTTTTGGGGCAAAAACTCAACAAAATGGATACAATTCCTGGCACAGGAGATTTTACTTGGCAGTGCGAGGTGTCTGAGTGGGGCATTCCCCCCCATTGTATGGTGCCTCCATGTGAATTTCATATATATATGTATATATATTTAGGACATTTATATGGTAATGGGTTTTTCTATAGCTTTTCAAAAGGCCTTTAGAGTTAGTTGTCTCTCCCAATAGTCGCCCTCTTATGATGTTCTCTTATTAAATTTTTAATAGAACATATCATATAATAATCATGCTTCGAAGACTGACTTTTGCCAGAAAATCTTCAGCTTTTGTAGCTACTGACCACCAACTATTATGTGATTATTCCGTGTGTGACCCTTAAAGACTGAAACAGCGACTAGCCTCAAAGCATACTTGTCTATCAAAAACTAAATCATAAGATAACATTACACTTTCCCCTTATCTTTTGGAGAGATAAGACTGTGTCCAGTCATTTCCCTGTCTTCTGAAAAAAAGTAATAAACTCAGCTTAGTGTTTTAGAAGATGATTTGAGGAAAAGACATTTGGCAGAATCATATCTAAAACACATATCCCTTTAAGTAGTTTAAGCATATATATGAAGTCTGACTTGATTTTTTTAAATCCACTTTATCCTAATGTAGATCAAATAAATAATTATTCCATTAAAAAAATGACTAGGGCTTGTCTTGGAATGAATAGGATTGGGGTGATAAAAAGCCTTTTTTTTTTTTTTTTTTTTTTTTTTTTTTACTTAGTAAAACTTTAATTTTTTAAAAAAATATTCTTTAGTTTTTTTCAGTGTTGAGATAGAGCCTAGAGTCTCACACATACTAGACAAGTGCTCTACCAGACATATCTCTAACCGTGTTCTTATTTGACAGTTTCATAGCTTTAAATAAAACATTTTAAGTTTTGTTCCATTCCCCTCTCTCTCTGCCACTGGAACCTGTCTTTTCAACCAGCCCCACTCCTACTTCCATTTTCTTTTTGTGTGTGTCCCACTGAGTTTAGTAAGAATCCCTTTTCTATGCATGGGGAGCTGTTATTCAGTGGAGCGAGGGGAATTTATCCATGGCTACACCACTGACACCTCCTCCTGTTAGGGCCCTTCCCAGCTCATCATGCAGTGGTGAAGAGTCCAACCTGGTGCAGTTTTTGTTCAGATAATCACAGGTGAGTGCAGTGGTTATACATGTCCAGATGACTTCTCTTTATTGTACATCACTCCAATCTGAGCTCTTACATATTATCTCTCCCACATCATGTATGATGCTCTTAAATGTCAGTGTTTCTTTACAGGATGTCATGCAGTTGATCTGTCAAATCATGAGAGTGGAGTATTAAAGTCACCCACTATTTCTGGGTCAGCATTTATTTTAAATCTGTTAGTGTTTGCATCGTGAAGTTGAATGAGCCTCTCTCATATTTGATGCATATATATATATGTATACATATATATTTAGAAATGTAATTTCCTCCTGATGGAATGCTATCTTGATCAGCATCTCTTCTAAAAATAATTTTTGTCATTATTTAGTCAGATATTAATATAGGAATGAGTAATTGGTTTTTGGTCCCATTTTCTTAGAGTACATTTTTTTCTCTCATTTGACCCCAGATTGTTTTTAAACTTTGGCAGAAAGGTTTTAGAGTCAGCAAAAAGCAAACCTTTGTTTCTACTCAAATCTACTTGTTTGAGTTTAAATGGGTGAATTGAGATTACTAACATTAAACGTTATGATTGCTTGGTTTGTATTGCTACCTGTCAGATGAACTTGTAGTGTTTAAGAATTTCATAGTCTTCTTTTGTTTAATGAGTATAAAAGCATCAGTTATTATTTTCCTCTAGTAGTACATTGTGTGTTTTGAAGTATTCTTTCTAATATCTGCTTTAGGTAGCTTAGCTGTCATGATTTTCTAGCCTGTTTTTACCATATTTGATTGCCAATCATGCCTGATATTTTTGCTTGGGATGTTAGAATGAGTTGGCAATTATGATATTTCAGAATTTCAAACACAGTAGCCCGAGACTCTTTTCTTTTCATGGTTTGGAGCAAAATATTAGCAGTTATTCTGTTAGGACTGCTTTTGCATATATTTGATTGTTCTCCATTGCAGGTTTCAATATATTTTCTTTGTACGGCCATTGGATAGCTTTACTATAATATACCATAGCATCTTTTCTGGTCCTGTCTGGTGTGCTTCTTTTATACAGATGGACTTCTCTTCCCATAGATTTTGAAATTTTTCTTCTTTAATTGGATTAAACGTACTTCCTTTTACATTTTTTCTATTATTATTATTTATTACAATTTATTCAATTTGTATCCCGGCTATGGCCCCCTCCCTCGTCTCCTCCCAATCCCACCCTCCTTCTCCTATGTCCCTCCCCTAGTCGACTGATAGAAGAGGTCCTCCTCCCCTTCTATTTGACCCTAGCCTATCAGGGCTCATCAGAAATGGCTGCATTGACTTCCTCTGTGGCCTGGCAAGGCTGCACCCCCAGAGGGAGGTGATCAGAGAGCCTGCCACTGAGTTCATCCCACAGAAAGTCCCTGCTTCCCTTACTAGGGAACCATCTTGGAGACTGAGTCTATGGGCTACTTCTGAGCCGGGGTGTTAGGTACTCTCCAGGCATTGTCCTTGGTTGGGGTATCGTTCTCTTCAGGACCCTCTGGGCCATAAAAGTATTTTCTACCTGCTCCTAGCAGCATTACAGGTGTGACTGCTATACCACATGTGCTATCAGTAGGCAGCAGAGAGGAGAGGGGCTGTGTCTAAGCTCAGCGTTTTCACTGTGAACATCTGAATGATAAGCTGTAGCAGGAACTGGGAGGGGGAGTTATAAGAAGATGAAGTTACTGAACTGAATATTGATTTTTGTCTCCTTGGTAGATCCTCTGCTTTGTCTTCCTGATCCTGTTCTGGGCTGTACTCTGTTGATTTTTATCAATCTTGTTCTTCTCTTGTGGGTTCTCCATTTTTCCTTTTATATGGAGTTTCTTGGCTATGCTCTGTGAGCTGTGGGTACTTAAGACAAACTTGCCTCTCCAAGGTTTCTGTTTCTCAAGTCAAGAATGATTGTGGCTATGTGGTACTCAAAGGTGTGTTTGGTTGCCAGCATTAGCTTTCCTTGTTGGGTAATTAGCTGGTGGACCTGCCGTAGTGGCTGGGAACATCTTCTGTGGAACCCTTACCAGTACTGTTTTTGCAGATTTCATGGTAGAAGTCTTTTAACCCAGTTTGCCTGGGGTAAAATTCTGCTATTGAAGTGGTAGATCCATTAGATACCCAAGCAGCAAGTCAAATCTGACTGTAGAAAAAGTTTGTGAGTATGATGTTAGGAGAAATTTGTTGGTGTATTGATCAAGTCTATTCTATTATCAGAGAAACAGCAGGTGGTGTGATTGTGATATGCTCTTTCAATACTCTTTATTCCTCAAAGTGTTATCAGCCACTTGCTCCAGCATGGCTTCTAGTTGGCCATTTAACCCCTAATGAAGAGTTTCAAAGTCAGTTCCTAATAGTGTGGTTTGTAACATGGATATTAAAACATTCTTGCCTGTAAATAGTTCTTTTAGTTCTTGAAATACTACAAGCCCTTCCTCATGCTTTTAAATCAGGAATTATCCTCTCCATTCTTTTTCATTGAAATGTAAATCTTTTTGAATAGGATTTGCATTTTAATTAAGATGCTAATACTTTGGAGTTAATGAGTTTAATCTAAGACTTTCTTCTTAACAGGAATGTGCAAGACTAACTGAAAGTACTTTTGATCATTTGGGAAAATGTAAGACATCCATGTGTTACTTAAACTATGTAAGAAAGGCACCTTTAAGGACGGAAACAGGATTTATCCTAGACATCTTACAACCTTACAGATGGCTGCTGAATTACACCAGCCATTTTCTTTTTCTTTCCATTCTACCAAAACACAAAATAAAAACAAAAACAAAAGTTGCCTTATGCTTTATATGGTCTTAATGATGCCCCTACTAGTCAATGCAGTGACTTCATGTATGAAAACCATGATATAACCAGCACCCTGAAAGTTGGTACATACATACAATGGAATTTTATTCATCTATAAAATTATTAAATTTACAAAAAAAATTTAGCTCACTAGAAAATTTACTGACTGATAGATACATTTCAGCCCCAGAAAGATAAGTACTATGTATCCTCTCTCATATGATTATCTTAGCTTTGAATTTTTAGATTTGTGTATTTAATTTGGAGTGTTTGTAGATGCTAGGAAATGAGCAAATATTCTGGAGAGGGGGAAAAAGGATATGAGAGTGGTGTTTGCTGGATAATAGAATACATGTTATGTGAAAGTAGAGGGGAGAGAATTAATATGAACTACAGACTATTAAAAGGCTATACAGAAATCTATTTTCTATGTCTATTAAAGTCTACAACTAAAAATAAAAAAGAAATTATTGATTGTAAACACCCTGCACTTACCCAGAACCCAAAGTTATTAAATGAAAATTCCAGTTCCAGGTATGGGATACTCCCTAATGAGCTGTTGATCAGGGAGGCCCTGGAGTTGCCCATCCCCCAAACAAAATAGGCAATTGTCATTGTATTTGGTTGCCCAACAGAAATTGAATTGTAAGACCCTATAACTGAACATACCAAAAACAGTAGTTTTACACAAAGATAAACTGTGGAAATTTCCTCATTACTAGCTAACCTTCACAGTTCTGGCAAAGTGTTCCAGAAACTACTGAGAGAGAAAAGTCATCAACAGACTTATACAGCTTTGAACTCTATGAACTTCAACAACAATTGTCTAGGCAAGATCTGCTCACTAGTGCAGTATAATCATTTTTATTATTGGGGTAAGGGATTGCTTTCTGATTGGATTTGTGCTGCAATATATAAGGAAGTACCTGGTTTTTAAAAAAAGAAAAGAAAAAAAAGAGCCTTGTCAAGAGCTCATAGACCATTGGTTCATAGATACTCTTCTTGTTCAAAGCAAATTTGGTATCAGATTTTCTTCTAAAGAGTTATGTCTATAACCCACAGATCACTGTTATTTCAGCCTTCATCAGGAAAACTTGTTTTCTTTGTGAGTTTCAGTTAATGCAGAGACTCAAAACTTGCTGAAGTGCTAAGAATAACTATTGTGGTGTTTCATCTAAACAGGACATAGATATCACTTCCTCCAAAACAGAAGGAACATTGAAGAAGCTGCAGAAGGATGGTAAGAGTCAGAAGATGAGGAAAAGTTACCTACAAAACAACAGCAACAACACCCCCTCCACACAAAAATTGGCCATATCACAATTTCATTGTGCTTGGATAATGCGCTTACTCCTAAGACTCACCACTCACTAAGGAACCATGGGCAGGTAAGAGCTGCTGCAGGAAGGGACATCACCTTCTTCAGTGGGGCTGCTATTGTTTAGAGGCTCAGGTTCCAGTAGAGAATCCACTACCCACGCCCTTGAAACCTGCCAAATTAATCAATATATTATATGTACACCCAAAAGGACATGGAATTAGTACAGGGGCTTTATGAGAAAAATAAGAGTTTCAATGAGCAAGGAATAAGAGAGGGTAACAAGGGATAAAAATAAATTATATGCATATATCACATTGTCAAAGATTAAAAAAAAAGAGAAAGAATAGTAAGAGGGTACCTCAAACATAAAAAGAAATTTCAACATCCTGAGTAAAATTTAGCTGCATTTGTTAGAAAAATTGTTTAGTCTCTAAACTATATGTCTAACAATCGTATGTAAATATATGTGGTATAGATTGCTGTCTCTGATCTAGCAGAAAAAACTTATTAAAGCTGATTATAAAAAAGCTAAGTGAGCCTAGCCTTTAAAGGCTGAGCCATCCATAAAAAGACCAACAGAACCAAAATATCTGAGCCTAGGGGGGCCTGCTCATCAGGGTATGGAAGGAGATATTGAGACTCATAGCCAAACTTTGGGCAGAGGGCAGGAAACCTTATGGAAGACGAGGGAGATAGAAAGACCTGGAGGGACAGTAATTCCACAAGGAGACCAAAAGAGCCCAAATACCTGGGCCCAGTGGTCCTGCAGAGACTGATACTCCAACCAAGTACCATGCATGGAGAGGACATAGACCCCTGTTCAAAGGAAGCCCATAGGCTGCTCAGTTTCCAAGTGGCTTCCCTAGTAAGGGAAGCAGGGGCTGTATCTGATGGGAGTTCAGTGGCTGGCTCTTTGATCACCTCTCTCTGGGGTTGGAGACAGCCTTGCCAGGCCACAGAGGAAGAGGACACAATCAGTCCTGATGAGACCTCATAGGCTAGGGTAAGATAGTAGGGGAGGAGGACTAGGGGAGGAGCATAAGGGGAGAAGAGAGAGGGTGGGTAGGACTGGGAGGAGATGAGGGAGGGGGCTACAGCTGGGATACAAAGTGAATAAATATAATAAATAATCAATGAATAAATAAGGGAAAAAATAAAGTGGCCTATTTATATGTTGGCATATTGTAATTGTCTGTCATCAATGCCAGTAATTAAGCCATGTCACAGTAATTAAACAAAGGAGGTATAGCTATATGTGCATACTTGAGGAAAGTGAAGGTTTATTAGGTTCTAAGTTGTATCAGGATTTTGGCTTCATTTCTCTGAAACTTTGGTAATGCCTATGCCTTCATCTCAATGTCAGGATCTTTCTTCATGTGGTACATGTGGGGTCACAAAGCAATTGGCTGAAAAACTGAAATCTGTCTTCTTTCTCAACAATTTACAGTGGCTGTGAAGAGTTTACCAAACATGTAAATATAAAATTTGATTTTGGAGGTCATTATGTACTGCTAATTCTCACTGATCATCTTGATGCCCAGAGGAGGACTGTCGCACACTGACTGCCACAGGAGAGATGGCATTTTTCAGACAGCTTGAAATTAACAAGCACTGGCCTCTAGAGATTGAGTTAATTCCACTCAATTTGAATCAAAGTGAGTGGAGAAGTTATAATATTAGAGCAATTGGTGCTTATTATTTCATTAATATTAAATGTAATAACTACTATTTTCTGTACTGTAACTGCTACTTATCCATTTCACCATCATTATTTCTATCATGATATTATGTCTTCCTAAGTATAAAAGTTTTACAGACAATTGCATTGTGAATATATTTTCAAGGACAGCAAACATGCAGTCTATCCAACTTTGTTGCAAAACAGGGTTCATTATCAATAGGTATCCAAATATATTATTTTTATCACAAAATAATTTATTTTTTATTTTATTAAATGATCCTTGGAGCAACTTATAATAGTACCATTCCTGCCTGGTGGGGCTGCCTTGCCAGGCCATGGGGAAGAGGACATGCTCAGTCCTGATGCAACTTGATGAGCTGGGGTGGATGGGAAAGGGAGCTCCCCTTGTATAAGGAGTAAGCAAAGGGAGAGAGGGAAGAGAAGGAAGGTGGGACTGGGAGGGAAGAGGGATGAAGCTATAACCAGGATGTAAAGTAAATAAAGAATAAATTAATTAAAAAGAAAAGAAAATTCTAAATCTAAGTTATGATCATTATGATTAAGCTACTTGTGGGTAGAGTCAAAGTGATATTGCAAATAAACCTTATCTTTTCTCTTCCCTGATTAATAGACAATCTGTCTTAAGTACTCATTGAAATGAAACTTAGACCAAATTGTCACTCACTTAGTTTCTAGAAACACCTTGCATCCAAATAATAAATGGTTCTTTTTATGAATAAGTTTGCTTGATTTATCAAACAAAAATCCAGAGCTCTCAAGTAAATGTAAATGCTAGATAAACAATGGATGCTTAAATTTTCTGTTTAAAAAACAAAAAAAAAAATTAGGATAGGCTTGGGTTAAAAAATTCATTATTTAGCTAAGTACATATTTTTTATTGACTGTACTTTAGTCTAGCAACCATATATGCGAATGCCTATCACTGTTTTTGTAAACAAAGTACTTCCAAAGTATTTTTGCTGGGTTATAAAAAAAATTTCCAGCATTTCTCGGGGAGAAAATCAAGAGTCTGGCAACTGAGCATAGCAAAAACCTAGCTTATTCTGTGATGCCACCAAATACTGACCTCTCAAAACCATGCAGTACCTTCATTTCAAGAGAAATGTTTCTTATTTTTTTAATATGGACTGGAGTCATTCATCAAAATATAAGACCTAAGACCTTCATTCTATGTGTGTGTTTCCTATACTACCTAACCAGCCTGGGACAAACTATTAACATCACACAAATAGTGAGATTGGAATTTCAATCATGCAGTCTTAAAATGAAAGGTGCTACAGTGATCACGCTGTGGTCATCAAGGGCCACTGAACTTAGGAGAGGTTCAGTTTCTATATCTAAGGTTGCATTTCTGCAAAGTAATAGTGCTGTTTTTAGTGGCACACAAGGAGGAGCACACTTAGAACACACTTAAAACACACAAGCTTACATCTATAATCAGTTCTCTACATGTCTCTCTGCTTCTCTGTCTGTCTCTTCTCAGTCTCTGTGTCTGTGTTTCTGTCTCTCTCTCCCTCCCCCTCATTCTTAGTCTGGCTATTGCTCCCTACCATCTAAACTGCATTTGAGTCTTTGAAAGTTGGGAAGCCTTAGAGGACCTCTGATTTTTATAAGAACATTATAATAATGAAAAGGAAAGAGGGCTGGGGAGGTGTAGAAAACAAAGGTCCAAGGAAAGAAAGATTGAAAGAAATCCCAACATTTCCACTAAACACTTCCAACTTACCCACTTCAGCCTCTGTAGGCAGAAATCACATTGCAAAGGAGAATGTTTTACAATTGTAATTACACATAATAGAAAGAATGTATTTTGCCTTCATTCTGCTCCCATGGTGAATCAATTTAATTTTTAAATACAAGAGACATAATTGATTTTAGCCCTAGATTAGTGCTGGAAATGATCTATATGTGTCCTCACTAATGGAACAAGAGAATTGGCACTCCTTGGAGACTTAGCCAAACCTGTTCTTGCAACAATTACTAGAGGCTGACAGGTTAGTGCGTGAGGAGAGAAATGAGGGAGGGAAACACCCCACTGGTTAACAGTTGAGGAAAATAATTAATATTATGCTCTTCCAAGTTAATTATGGATTAGGCACAAATATATCATAGTCTTGGAAGCTGCAAAGTGATGCCGCTGCCTCAAGGCGCCTTACCCTGTTCACCAGAAAATGGACCTTCTGTGAATTTCCAGGCAATCATAAGCCTAGATGGGACTTGAATAGGAGGGGACGGATTAGGGGCAGGCTGATTTTCCCTGGGAATGACAGACCCCTTTCTTATCTGGCAATGGGTCTTCCATCTGTTTTACCAGACATCCATGTAGTTTATGAGTAAATGGAACAGTAGTCGCTGAAGGCAAAGCTATGAAATAGGTATTTTATACTTCGTCATTTCATCATCAAAACCAGCCCTCCAGCACAACTTCAGAATTCAATTCTTACTCTTACTGAGTTGTCGGCTAATCCTCCCTAAAGCAGGATTAGTAGCTTGGATCTTAGCTTCTAAGACTATAATTCACAGGTGTATTTGCATTTTAATCAATGAGTTTAAGAAGTCAGATTTGGCAAGGGCCCATCACTAGCAAGGTAGTGCTGAGACCTAGGATCCAATACATACCTGTCGATTTGACAGCTCAGTAATTTTTAAGTTATAAAATAGGATTAGAGTCACCTCATGAAATTATTGTGATAATTAAGAAAATGATACAATACAATGTAATGCCTCTAGCACGGTACCCAGCATTTGTTAACATACGTCATGGTGGAGAAAACTCCTCAAGTCTTAAAATGAAAGGTGCTACAGTGATCATGCTGTGGTCATCAAGGGCCACTGAACTTAGGAGAGGTTCAGTTTCTATATCTAAGGTTGCATTTCTGCAAAGTAATAGTGCTGTTTTTAGTGGCACACAAGGAGGAGCGCACTTAGAACACACTTAGAACACATAAGCTCTTTCCCTCGTGGATAGTGGCAGTTTCAGGAAACCTACTTAAACATGAGTAGCTCTAGAAGACAAACATGAGTTGTTCAGGACATTACAGTGGGCAGGTAGAAATAGGAGAGATTTTATACTTATGTCTGAGCTTGTCCTTTTGTAACTGTTTACAGAGGTGTGTGTTTGTGTCTGTGCCTAATTGTCGATAAATTGTCTAAACTTCAAAATACACTCTCCTTAGGAAGCAAATGCTTGCCTGTAGTAATAATGAACATGTTATGCATGAGAAAATTTATGTGGTGCTAAAGATATATTTGGACCTAGTATTTAGGTCGTTAGGTAGCTAGCTAATCTACCTATAACCTATGAGATGTACATTCAATATTCAAATTACACAATCAAGCACCACAAGGAAGTTTCAAATGACAAGTGGTGTTCATGAATCTCACTCCAGCCATTAGGGAAATTTGCAGTCTGTGTCAAAAAAACCAAACAGACAAATCCCAAACTATTGTTTCGGTTTAATTCACATAAACATGTTTCTTCAATAAAAATAATTGTCAGAAATTCATTACTTTTGTTTTCATATTTATAAATAATTCATAAACAATTCAGGAAACTCTAAAGTCTTGAAAATTCTAAAACTATCATCTGCAAATAGTGATTTTTTAACTTCTTCATTCCCTATTTGTATTTCCTTGATCTCCTTTAATTGTCTTATTATTCAAGCCAGAACTTTAAGTACTGTGTTGAAGAGCTAAGGAGAGAGTGGACAGTGTTTTCTTGTCCCTGATTTTAGTGGAACTGCTTTGAGTTTCTCTCCATTTAATTTTGATGTTTGCTATTAGCTTGCAGAATATAGTCTTTATTGTGGATAGGTATATGCCTTGTAATCTGATCTCTCTAAGACTTTCATCATGAAAAGATGTTAGATTTTGTCAGACTTTTTCTGCATCTAATAAGATAATTGTGAGTTTTTTTTCTTTGAGTTTGTTTATATATTGAATTACATTGATGGATTTTCATATGTTGAACCATTCCTGCATCCCTGGGATGAAGCCCAGTTGATAATGTTGGATGATGTATTTTATGTGTTCTTGGATTATATTTGTGAGCATTTTATTGAGTATTTTTGTATTGATGTTCATGAGTGAAATTGGTCTGAAATTTTCTTTCTTTTTTGAATCATTATGTGGTTTAGTCATCACAGTGATTTAGGTGGTTAAGATATCACAGTGGCTTCATAGAATGAGTTTGGCAATGTTCCTTCAGTTTCTGTTTTGTGGAATAGTTTGAGGATTATTAACTCAACAGCTCAGGCTCTCAGATCAACAGTTAATATATGGGACCTCCTGACGTTGAAAAGCTTCTGTAAGGCAAAGGTTTACTAATGTCAATAGAACTAAATGACAGTCTACAGATTGGGAAAAGATCTTCACCAATCTTACATTTGACAAAGGGCTGATATCCAAAATATATAATGAACTCAAGAAATCAAAAACCAATAAACAAAATAACCCAATTTTAAAAATGGGGCACAGAACTAAACAGATAATTTTAAACAGAGGAATCTCAAATGGCTGAGAAGCACTTTAAGAAATGCTCAACTTCTTTAGTCATCAGGAAAATGCAAATCAAAACAACTCTGAGATTCCATCTCACACCAGTCAGAATGGCTAAGATCTAAATCCCAAGCTACACTGCCTGCTGGCAAGGGTGTGGGGAAGGGGAACTCTCCTCCATTGCCGGTGGAAGTGTAAACTTGCACAACGACTTTGGAAATCAATATGGTGCTTTCTCAGAGAACTGTGTGAAAAGCTTTACCTCAAGACCTATCTATACTATTCCTGGATATATACCCAAAAGATGCTCCACTATACAACAAGGGCACTTGCTGAACTATGTTCACAGCAGCTTTATTTGTTATAGCCAGAATTGGGAACAACCAAGATGTAAAATGGATAAAGAAACTGTGGCACATTTACACAATAGAATATCACTCAGCTACTAAAAATAAATCAGGCAAATGGATGGAACTAGAAAAGACCATCCTTAGTGAGGTAACCCAGACTCATAAAGACATATGTGGTACGTACTCATTTATAAGGAGATTTTAACCATATAGTACAGGATAAGCATACTATGAAGCAGAGACCTAAAGAAGATAAATTACGAGGATCCAAGGGAGGATGCATAAATCTCTTTTGGATTGGGAGACAAAATAGACAAAGGTAGTGGCTGAAGAAATAGAACATGGTAGGAGAGAGGTCACAGAGAGTTAAGAGATCAGACTTGGAGAGAGCAAGATCAAGAGGACAGAAGGCCTATAAAGAAAAAAGAAATGGAGTGTGGGGAGAGGGAAGAGAAGGAAGGTGGGACTGGGAGGGAAGAGGAATGAAGCTATAACCAGGATGTAAAGTAAATAAAGAATAAATTAATTAAAAAGAAAAGAAAATTCTAAATCTAAGTTATGATCATTATGATTAAGCTACTTGTGGGTAGAGAAAAACAATGGCCATTTATTTCTCGTGAATTAGAAGCAACTAACTTGCCAAAGAACCTGAATTTCTCATCTTTCTAACCCAGACAAATGGATAACAAACCTTACTTACAGGACAGTTTTGTGTCCATAAAAGCTTAGAATTCAAATAAAAATAGAATTATTTGTGAATAAGTCAACATTCTTTTTCATGTTAGTGAAGGGAAAATTGAAATTTTGGATAAGTCAACCACATACTTCGTTTTCAAAAATGTAATATGAACCCTTAGATCTATAAGCTTGTCACTAAAACAAACTTATTTGAGCTGGAGAGATGAATATAATAGACATATTAAGTTTGCATTTGAAGAAAGCAGAGAATCCTTAATACCTGAAAGAACAAAAAAGTGGCTTCATGTCTTAAATCATTTATGTTGTATTGCTTTTTCCTCTGAGTTGAAAGATGTGCTCCTTGATGAAGGAGACTCATAAAAGAGGAAATTAATGAAATGTACAAGGTTCGGGCAGCCCTGAAATTTATAGTTAGCACCTGTCGGGAAGAACTTTTTTGCTTGAGCCCCTTGCACCTTCAGCAGACGGACCCCACAGGCAGCTTTTGCGAGTTGTTACCTCTGCTGGGTTGGGCTTTTTGGTAATGCAGTTTATTTTGAGACACTCATCTTTCTGTAAGTAACCTATCACCCACAAACCTCTAAGTTACAACAATCTCATTATCTCAGCAAGCAAGACTTAGGTGGAAAATTTCTTTGGTTTTCAACTGGTGCCCTATCTTAAAATAAAGTAGATGTTTATCCATGTCTTCCAGGAAAATGTTATACAACACTACTGATACCTCAATAGGGGCCACAGAACCAAAAATTATTTGGGGAGCAGAAGTTGCCCTGGGGTGGGAAATAAGACATGCAATGATGAATCACCCATCTGAGGACAGAGTATTCTTATTGGAAATACTATTACGGCTATCTTTCCTCATGTGGTATGTGATGGTATGCCCCTTTGCTATAGTGACAATGGCATGCTACCTGCAATCCATACTAATGTTATCTGAGGGTAAAACGTCTTTGGGACTAATTCCAGGGTAGCATCTTTCTTTACATGTTCAACTTTTAGCATTTTAACCTGTCATTCATAAAATTTATGTACCATGTAATCATCTGCAAAATGGAAAAAAAATCACAATAATAAATCTCGTAACGTTTTAAATAAATTTGATTTTGTATAGTGTTACATTATATTTTAACCATCTATACACTTCCAACAGTGAAGTGGGTTGCTTCGTAAAAACAAACAAACAAACAAACAAAACAACAAAACATCACAAGGAATTAAATAGCCCCTCACAATCTGGCTTCTGTAAAACACTGGGACGAATACAAATTCTCAGTCAATCTGAGAACCCTGAAAGCGGGAAATTTGTTAGTATGACTACCCATCCCTCCCTGAGACAGAGGCTGCATAATATAGGGCAGATGAAAGAAATCATCCCCTAAGTGACTGGATAACACAAGCCATTAGGGAGATTTGATTATTGCCAGCTGAGTTCCCCAGGAATGTCACAATCTGGAGGACAAGAAAGGAGAGACAGGCTTTACTAAGGGAGCCCTTCTGTGCGTTTGATACTCACTACGATGGATCAGATAGTCCTCAGAGAGGGGGCATTCAGGTCAGTTCCATCTCAAGTTTGGGCTCTGTTTCTGTCTCTCTCCCTTCTTGTCTTCCAGATTGTGACAGTCATGAGGAACTCAGCTGGCAATAGTCAAACACCCTAATGGCTTGTGTTCACAGGAGAGTGAAGCATGAGGTTGACAGGTCTGGAGAGATGGCTCACGGTAGAGAGTATGGCATGCTCTTCCCAGGAGGAGTGTTCTCCCAGCACCCACATCGTGGCCCCCAACCAGCCGTAATTCCAGAGGATCCTATAGCATCTTTGGCCTTCAAGGACATTGTATGCACATTGCGCACTTACATACTTGCACAGAAAATACCAAAGTGGTTGATGAAGTAAGGATCACTGGGCTGCTGTGGAGCTGTAAAGTTTTTGATGAGCCCTGTGTTCCTTGATGTTTGAGGGTTAGAAGAGGATTGCTTTAGGAGATATGAATGATTTGGGATGGCTCTTAAGCAAGATTTATGAGATGAAAAAAAAGTAAACTCTTGGGCCCTGTAGGAGGGAATTACATAAATGGACTTTTTGGATCATTCAAAGGCAAATTTAGCAATATTTTGAGCCAGCTGTAGTTCCTAAGAAAAGAAGTTTAACAAAATGCTGTGCCACTGAGCTATAAGCTCTAAAACCTGTGTAGTAGTTCACAAAAGCACAAATGCTAAAATAATGCAAGTGAAAAGATGAAACTTCGCATAAAAGAGAAAAGCTATTTCTCCAGCATATCTGTTGTGTACACCTCTTCCTTGTACAAATGTATACAGCACATGGAGGGTTTTTTATAGAGCCTATCACAAGGCAAAGGTTTGGTGCTGGTTTGAAGATATCAGAACCAGGAATGGCTCCAGTGGCATGTATTTGGGCAAGCAAGAGTGCAACCCTGCCATCAGAGTGAAGAGATACTTGATGACTCACGGTGCCAGCGGCATTCCCAAATGAGAAGGCAGGATGGCTCATGGGAAATGGCTGGACTTCAGCGCAACTTTACTGAGCACTGTTCTTTGGATGAAAACCAGATACATGAGATGAGATCTATTGCTAACATTTCTTCTTTTAGATTTATAAAACCAACTGGTACTTTTCTTGGAGTGGATATCAACAGGCTTTCCAAGATAAAGCCTGCCTTCTATAAAACGTTCTCACTACTGAACAGGAGAGATGGCTCAGTGATTTAGAGCATCTGCTGCTCTTCCAGAGGATGGAGTTCTATTCCCAATACTCACATGAAGTGGCTCAATTAACCTGTAATTCCAGAGCCAAGGGCATCTGACACCTTTTGCCTCTGCAGGTACCTGCGTTCATGTGCAGATAGCCCCCTCCCTACCTCACACCTACATATAATTAAAAATAATAAAAAGCTTTAAAATTTTCATCACATGGTGCTTACCTTTACCAGTGTTATCAATTTGAAACTAAATTTGGAAAACAGTAAAATAGCCGTTGGAGAGAGTGAACAAAGCCATCACGTGGGAATGAAAGCGCATACTTCCCAGAAGGCAGTTTGCCAGAGTAAGCATCTTGGTGGTAGAAGAAGGCTACCTTCCTATGGCCTTTGGGACAGGGAGGCCACCCAAATCCTTGGAAACCATAAGGATACTACCAATGGTGTTGGTTCATGTAAGATCTACACAATAATCCTCATTGTTGAAGAAACTCCATATTTTAGCTACACGATAGAAAAAAAAGTGCTGTGTCTGAGCCTGAGGCCCTTTCATGATGGCTGGCTTTCTTCTCTGATTTTTGTTATTTTTAAAATTGATAGAAGTTTCAAAAATATTCAGATAATTAGAACACAAAGACATTAAACAGATGTATTAAAACTATGGCATATTACAATCCATGATGATTATAATGCAAATAACTAATGCAAAATATTCATTTTCTAGAACTCAAGTATCACAAATGGAAAGACATTTTTCCTCTTTTTTGAAGGGTGCATATTATGTTTTACCCATTAATTCAACTACATCTATAGCAAAATGGTAACATGCCACTTGAGATAATTCAACAACTTCAGTTTTCAAAGAAATATGATACTTAAAAATAAAATATGTCAATCTGCATTAATAAGCCATGCTCACGCTCAATGACACATTATTTTTAATGGCTGAAGGTAAAGATCACAACAGAAGAACTATCACCTAAAACTTAGAATATTTCATGCTTAGTTCATTTTAGATAGCATGAATGTTTTTATTATCATTTCCAATATCATCCAACAGGAATTCATCATCATCTTCCAGAACAAAATGGGTCTGTGTTTGTTGATTTCATCATTATATGAAAGTTCTCCATATTTCTGTAGACATCTAGCTTCATCTACACTACACATTAAAGCAACGTCAGCTTTGTTATCTTATTAGTGTTGCAAACCAATCATGTATAATGTATAACCCATCATGATATAATGTCTTTGGTATTTATCAAAACCCTTTTTATTATTTTCCTTTGATATGGCAAATAACTTTCTTACACTATCAAAAGACATTACTTATTATCATCCATTTCCCAGAAATTCGGCTTGTGTAGAGTCTAGCCAACCCCCTTTAGGCACAAACTCTTTTTTTAAGATTCATTTTCATTTTTATTTCTGTACTTTTTGCCTCTTTTACCTTTCATGGTGGAAAGGGCAAGCACAGAGGTGGAAGTGCAGTGACTTCTTGCTGGCACCCCTTTCTGAGAAATAGTATTTGGACAAGTCGACTGAAAGCACTAACAGGGGTATGTCTGAAATACACTGGATAGTTACTAGAGCTTTCTTCTGGTAAAGCCCAAATATACAAGATTCACAGTCAACACATGGTGTTCTGGTGTCCCTGTCTTTCATGAGAATGACAAAGTCAACAGAACAACTTGACTTTCGCAGATGGGACAGCAATAACGCCAATGGGTGCCTGGTAGACAATGGCCGGTTACGATACTCCCTGTGGCCTAATCCCATATATTCTATACTCACATCCCTCCACTGTGGCACATAATGGATGGATTTTGTAGTGCCAAAAGGAGCCAATAAGCTGCTGGAAGACCATTATCACAAATAGTTGTGCTCCTTTATAGGGTAATATATTGTAGTATCAACATGTCAGGCAAGCTGGAGTTGCTGGTACAGTGATTGCACAACTATCTCAGGTGAATAAATGTTCATATGTCCTCAAGAGAAGTCATGCAACATCTGGGCAACAAATTAATTAAAACAGGATAAAATTTTCAAAACCTAATTTGACTAGTCAAGGCAACAGTAATTCAGTGAAAATAGACCAAATTCTGGGTAAAGAAAAAGAAAAACTGGGGTTATGTAAGTTCTCATCTGCACATTTGTCCCTTTAGCATCACCCCTCCCCCTACCTCAGCATTAGTTTCCTGGATGAGAATATTTTAAGCTCCAGGACAGTGCCGAGTGAAGGTTACTTCCTTTGTCTCTATCTTCCAATTAGAATTTCATCTTCTAGAAAAAGAAGAGATTGTGGTAGTTTGAATGAGAATGGCCCTTATGTGGTCATATGTTTGGACATCTGGTCCCTAGATGATGAACTGTTTGGGAAGGATTAGGAGGCATGGTCTTGGAGGAGGTGTTTCACTGGGGGCAGGTTTTAAAAGGCTATTCCTAGTTGCTCTCTTGGCTTCATGTTGTATCTCTAGATGTGAGTTCTCAGCTACTGTACCAGCACTATGCCTGCCTGCCTACTGCCATGCTTCTTGCCATGATAGTTATAAACTTTAATCCTTTGCCACAATGAGCCCCAAATTAAACGTTGCCTTGGTGATGGTGTTTCAACAGGGAAATAGAAAAGTAACTAAGATGTTGCCTTATTATAATTCTCTACCACTCATAACACCAAGTCATTTGGATAATAAGCAATCAGTAAGTCCTGGTTGAAACAAAGCTTTATGTTTATGTAGGATTATGTGTGAAAAAGGCAGACATTGTATCAGGATTGAGCTAAAGATAAAAGCCAGATTATTGGATTCACTAACAACAGAACGACTAGATTGATTATTTCATATCATAATGAGAATATGTTTTGTTCCAGGCATTGAGCTTAGGGTTTGCTGTAAATTATGTATTCATTAGAAACACAAAAAATGATATGCTCATATTACAGACAAAGAAAGTCTAGCACAGAATGATTAAACAATTAAAGGACACATTTATACAATAAATGCTCTTTGGTCAAGAATTTTATTATCTGATGTTTTATTGCAATGACAATGCAGATACTGTATAGCTCTTCTAAAAATTCCTGGCCAAATGGAATTTTGTGAAAGAAGGGGGATATTAGAAAGAACTGGAGGGGACAGGAGCTCCAAAAAGAAAGCAAGAGAGCCCCCCCCCCAAAAAAAAAATACTGGGCCCTGGGGGCCCTGCAGAGACTGATAACTCAATCAAGGACCATGCATGGAGAGGACCTAAAACTCCTGCTTAGATGTAGCTCAGTCTCCAAGATGGTACCCTAGTAAGGAGAGCCGGGCTGTCTCTGGCATGAACTCAGTGGCTGGCTCTCTAATCACCTCTCCAGGGGAGGGGGGGCAGTGCAGCCTTGCCAGGCCACAGAGGAAGACAATGCAGCCAGTCCTTATGAGAACTGATTGGCTAGGGTCAGATGGAAGGGGAGGAGGACCTCCCCTATTAGTGGACTAGGAGAGGGGCATAGGGGAAGAAGAGAGAGGGAGGGTGGGATTAGGAGGAGATGAGGGAGAGGGCCACAGCTAGGATACAAAGTGAATAAATTGTAATAAATAATAATAATAATAATAAAAGTAAAAAAATATTTCCTGAGCAAGACATCCAACTTAGTCCTTCAGTTGTATAAGTATCTGCATAGCAATCGAAACATATTATAACTAGATTAATTCAGAAAAAATAATAAGTGAGCATTTTATTAAATTTCAGTAGTAAGTAAAGACAACGCAAATCCTGAATTTAGTAAGTTATTCCTCTCACAAAGATGAAGGATCCAAGGGGAGACATAATTGCTGAGACACAAAGATAAAGTGTCCCCATAGAGTGACCCCTCCTCTTGGCAACCCTTACTATCATCTGAAGCCAACTAGATAATAAAGCCAGATCTCCCATTGTCCTCTCCATTGGATAAATACAAGAGGGCAAGAAAGAGCAAAAGATAGTTTGTGCAGTAAAGCAGGTCTCCCAGAGAGATTTACAATAGTGAACAGAAGCTCATCACAGAACCTATCACACAAAATATGTAAAATCTAGAATTGTGCTTTGTTATTTAAGGTCACTGGAGACAAGAAAATTCATAAGGTAGAATGAATTTTGATTAACTAAAGTATAGAATAATTACAGTTATAAAACAAATTATTCTCTGAAAAAATTCAGTTTAATCTTACTTTAATTCATTCTATGTTTTGATTTATTTATTGTGTGTCTGTAGTGGGGGTACATATACCATGACCTGCATATGCAGGTCAGAGGAAATGTTACAGGGGTCAATTATCTTCTTTCAGTGTGTTGGGACCAGGAACTGAACTCAGTCTTCTCGCTGGGCGACAAGTATGTTTACCCTCAGAGCCCTCTCACTGACCCTAAGCTTGCAATTTTTACACGGCATGCCATCAAGAGCCAACACGTGACACACCCAAGGTATTAAATGGAAAGAAGTTGCAATCGAGAATGTAGCAGGGAAATAATGGCTGCATATTTAGCACAGTTCCTAGTCTGATCAGAATTGTCCCAGGCTGTCAGCGATGTCTTTCAAATCCACACCGGCAGTCGTGTCCACCTCCGGAGGGGTGGACAGTGTCAACGGACCGTTCTGACATTATCTTCTAAAGAATTCTTTTCTTTTAACTTAACAGTTTCTCTCTGTCTTCAACTAGACCCCAAATATCCTTTCTGCTTCACATCTTAATCATTATAACTTTCTAAGTCATGAGACAGGTCCTTTTCCACTGACCTCATTCTTCATTCCATGACGTCTTTCTGTACCCTTGTCTACTATACACACTGGGTGCTCAGAGTGACTCTGAAAGACTGGCATGGAATGACTACTAAGACAGAAAGTTCAGTAAATGAGCATGTGAATAACTACAAAAAACTGGAAATGTTACAACTCCCTCTATATGAAGATAAGCACAAAGCAAGGAGAAAGAGATAGGAGCCTTTTTATTTAAATATGTGTCCTTGGCACATCTATTTCCAGTTTAAATATACTGCTCAGGTACTGGAAGTGTGTAAGAATGCCTGCTGCGATAGGGGCGCGGCCTCTCTCAGAAGTGGACACAGTTGCCTGCTTTGGGTCACTTTCCCCTATCTGGGCTGCCTTGTCCGGCCTCAGTGGAAGAGGGTGCACTGAGTGCTATTAGGACTTCAAGTGTTAGGCCAGTTGGTACAGAGGAGAAGAGAAGGAGTCAGGGGAAGGTTGGGGGACAAGGGTAAGCGGGTGGGACTAGGTGGAGAGGAGGGAGAGAGCTACGATCCTAAAGTGAATAAATAAATAATTTAGAAAAACAAACATACAAACAAACAATGTCTAATGTGAAAGCATGAGGACCTGAGTTCAAATCCTCAGCAACATTGTCAATGTCAGGCATGGCATACATATATCACCAGTAGCAGCGTAGTGGAGGGACAGACAGGTGACCCTGAGAGCTTGCTAGCCAAATGGTCTAGCTGAAACAGTAAGCTTAATGTTCAGTGAGAGATGTGTCTCAAGAGATAAGACACAGAGTGACAGAAAGGCTTGTAGTGTCTTTTTCTTTTCTTTTTTTTTTTTTTGCCTCCACATGAGCAAGTGCGGGTACATGTGCCTACACACACAGCATGTCTACACATATTTTAAATGTCACATATTTTACTAGGCTTAGCGAAATGTCTGAGGAGGTTGGTTAGAACAAAAGCACCAGTAGGAGAAAGTGAGAAAATGACCTGTGGAGGACCTGGGCAGAGTGAGGCAAAGGCTTTACTTTATGATGGTAAATTCTCACTTGTAGTACCAATGCCAAGTGTCGCTGAGGCAGCATTGGTTCCCATATTTTGTTTACCCTCGTCGTGTAGTGGTATTCCACGGAGCTCACAAGAGGTGGCCTTTTGAAAGCACACAGAAAGCAAATTGTTGAACAGGGCAATAACAAACACGAAAGCTGCTGTTCTTCTCTCTTTAACAATGGAAAGAGAGAATGTGTACATAGAACGAAGAGTAAATCACTGAACGGAGCAGTCAACAGAGGGCAAGGCATCCTTAGAAGGCTGTTAGCCTATTTACTTACTATGCCCCAATAATTACTAAGTGACTTCATAGTATCAGTATAAGGATCTTCTGCCTTTATAAAAACTGAAACTTTTTATTGGAAAAGTTAATTCCACGGTGGCATTTTCCTAGCCAGCTAAGAAATTTAAATAACCACGAATTTATGTTTTGACGATGACCTCTGCACAGGCAATTATTTGAGCTGGTAGCTTCAAATTGATCAGTTACTCCTTAGAATTTTTTATATCATCTTATGTTTTTTCACAAAACACTGTTTTAAAAAATACTTTTCATTCCCAGTAATTCAAATAGGAAGTAGACACAAAATCTCACCCTTAACCAAGAAGAGGTTTGCACCTGAGACCAGTTGGGAAAGAGAAAAAATAGTTTTCTACAATAGAGTATCACTGAGTATAACAACCACAACCCAGGGCATGTCTCCATGCCCAGTAGTAGTTGGCTAACGTGAAATGGACTCCATGGTTTTCTTTTGAAAGATAAACAGAGAGAAAGACACACACACAGACAGAGAGAGCATGAAACTCGGTGGGTAATGAGGTGGCATGGGCTGTTTTACTGTCTACCTGTGTATACTGTGGAGGAGGGAGGGAGTTCTGGCTTTCCTCCCTGGTTTGTTGCTATTTCCTTGTATATGTAGTTGAAATAGGATGAGGTATCTTTGTGTAAAGAGTACAAAGAACTGCTAGCATAGGAGATTCGGGATCTGGACTTTATGTGAAACATGCTGAGAATTTGCATGATTCTGGGAGAAAATAAGTGCTTATTTGACCTTAAAAGTATTTTCCCAGGAGTCTATCACACTTGATATGATCCAGGTAAAATTTGCGGTTACTGTTATCACCAACTCATCTCTATTTTTCAAATCCCACCTTAGACCCTAATTTGCCAGTCACTAACAGTGATAGCTTTCCCCCAAATGTCAATATTTGCATAATTAAAAAGAACAATTTTTCTTAACAAAATAGAAAATGGTCATAGAAGCTATTGACTCTCTCTCCATATATAATATAATACATAAATATATTTAATATACTTCTATTTTAATATATAATATAATTTGTTTATTATATATTATATAAATATATTTAAATATTTTAGATATATTTATATATAATTTATATTATGTTTATGTAGTTTTATATTATAAAATTTCATATAAATTTTATTCATTACATATTATACATTATACATTATATTTTATATTATATTTTAAGCTATCTTTATGTATTATATATGTTCGATAAGAAAAAAAATTTATAAAATAAAGCAATATAATTGTACAATATGTAAGAAATATAATAACAACTATATAATCAAATACATAAAATATATCTAATTTTTCTCAACAGAGATAATTCAGCTAGAAATACCTGTAGCTGTTAAAATCTTAACAGCTCTTTTCTAATACTTTTCAATGGTTAAAGACAAATGAGAAATGTGAAGAGATCAGCTTCTTTGCAATTTTTTTAATGCTAGGGATTGGATCACGGGACTTGACATGCTGGTAAGTGTTTTGCCACCAAGTTCCATCAATAACCTAATAACCAACTTCTGTGCTAAAGACAGAAGTCACAAACTTCTATGTGACTTATTTTAATTAACACATAGCCAACATCTTTGTCAAAAAGTGTAGTCTTTTTCACTAGTATTGCCTTGTTTTTGCTTTCTCACAGTGAGGACAAAACACTTTTTTTATTTTTTTTTATTTTTAATTTTTAGTTATTTATTTACTTATTTTAGGTATTTAAATTTTTTTAAACTTTAATTAATTACACTTTATTCACTTTGTATCCCCCATAAACCCCTCCCTTCTCCCCTCCTAATCCCACCTTCCCTCCCCCTTCTTCATGCATGCCCCTCCCCAAGTCCACTGATAGGGGAAGTCCCTCTCTTCTTCCTTCTGATCTTAGTCTATCAAATCTCATCAGGAGTGGCTGCATTGTCATCTTCTGCTCTCCCCTCAGGGGGAGGTGATCAAAGAGCAGGCCAATCAGATTGTGTCGGAGACAGTCCCTCTTCCCATCACTATGCACTTGGACATGGGACTGCCACGGGCTATATCTATGCAGGGGTTCTAGGTTATCTCCATGCACGGTACTTGGTTGGAGTATGGGTCTCTGGAAAGACCCCTGCATTCAAATTTTCTGGTTCTATTGCTGTCCTTGTGGAATTCCTGACTTTTAAAAATGTTTAAGAATATATTTTCATCACGGAAATATTTCTAACTAATATTAATTTTGTTCATCTCCCATGGAGAGAATTATCAAAACTGTCAGAGCCAGTACTTTTCAACACACACACACACACGCACACACACACACACCCCCGTCTCTTTATTGCTGTGATAAACATTATGATCAAAAGTCACAGAAGAAGACAATCAACCACTCCTGATGAGACCTGATAGACTATGATCAGAGGGAAGGGGAGGAGGACCTCCCTTATCAGTGGACTGGGAGAGGGGCACAGGTGGGGAAGAGGAAGGATGGCATTGGGAAGGGATGAGGGAGAAAGGTACAGGGGGATACAAGGTGAATAAACTGTAATTAATAAAAATAAAAATAATTTAAAAAGTTCCTTTCAGAAAATGGTGTACTTCAGCATACATTTCCAGGCAACCTTTTGTTATCACCGAGAACATGGTGAGATAGTCATTCTCCAAAGGGGTGCTTCTTACTGGCTTGTTCTTCAAGGCTTGCTCAGGCTGCTTCCTAGTACAACCAAGCACCACCTGCCCAGTGATAGCAGCTTCCACAGTGAGCTGGGCTCCCTGACATCATTCATTAGTGGAGAAAATTACCCACAGGCCAATCTGATGGGGGCATTGTTGAGGGTCCCTGTTTTCAGATGACCCTAGCTTGTGTCAAATTGACACTGAAACTAGCCAGCACACCAACCTGAAAAGGCATAAAAATAGTATTTTATAGCTGTATATAAAATATTTTTAGATTGTGAGTTAAACATATCATTAAATAGAAGGATTTAAAATATCCTTCTATACCCTGAAAAACATATTTTATAATGGTCAGAATTAACAACTTTCACATGTAAGTTCTTTATCTCTCTCCTCTTTTTCTTTTTTAAAATTAAATTTAAGTGACATATAAATAGAAATTGCACATATTAAAAGGACCATATCATATTTTAATATGTGTAGATATTTTTAACGTTTAAATCAGCTAAACACATCTATGTTTTCAAACACTTCTAATTTGATGAAAACTTTTTAAAAATCCTTTGGATGATACTCTTGAAATGCATGCAACATTATCTCCATTCATCCTCCTGTGAAATACTGAAGTTGTGAAATAGCACACCAGAACTCCACACCCCGAGTAACTGTACCTTGGCACTTACTGACCACTCTTTCCACACCTCTATCTTCCTTGACAATGAGACTACTCTCAGTGTCTGAGATAAACATTGTTAGATTCCACCTGTGAGTGAAATCATGTGGTACTTGTGTTTCTTCCCTTGCTTACTTCACTTCACACCACTAGTTTTATCCATATTGTCCTAAATGATAGGATTCCATCCTTTTCAATGACTTAGTACCATTCTAGTAATACACTACATTTTGCTTATCACTCATGAATTAAAGCACTCTTGGGTTATTTCTATTTCTTGGCTATAATAAATAGTTCTATGACAAAGTTCTTTAATTTCTTTATATTTCACAGGAGAAAAACAATATTGTTATTGTTATCTGTCCTCTCTATTTCTCATCTCCTGAAGCCCTTTGTGCCCTGATCTTGAACTATTAGAAACTGGTTGTGTCTCTGTATGCAGACAGTCGAGCCTGCACACCAAGCTTCAGTCATTTTTCTTACATAGGGTGGCTTCTTGGCCTCCAGTCAAGCCTAAGAGTATATACATTAATTGCAAGACATGATTTCAGAAGGATCTAGAGACAAGTCTGATGCAGTACCTGAAATACTCTGAGAATATTAAAAGTCTCCAAATTGAGAGAAATAAGGTGTGTTGGCTCCTGGCTCTGAGTTACTCTGGACTCAATGACAATTCATTTTATGGTTCACCTAGAGGAAACCCATAGTATACTGTCTAAACAACTGCAAGTAAGGGAAGCCTCATATTCATGAGCTCCAAAGGCAGATAAATAGGATGCATATTATGTAAAAATCACAGCTGGAAGTATGAAAAGTCTTAGACTCTAAAATCTAAAACTGGACTAGCTTATTTCATGGTCCATGTATGTCACATTTCCTCGTTTCTACATGTAAGTAAATAATTTGTTTTCCATTGGAACAATCTATCTGATAGGGAAGACCGGAGGATCTTATCACTTGTGAGAGTTTTTAGTTTCTCAGGTATATTGCTAATAGACTTCATCTCTCAGGCTTAACTAGTAGTACTAAAGAAATCTTGTCAAAATATTTTTTAAAATTATAAAAAAGAATCTGACCTATACCTGAGGCTTGTCCCAAATCCTAAGCCATTTCTGATCTTGAGACATTATCTTAAATATAAAAACTCAAAAGCAAAGCACCATTCTCTACTCCAGTCATCACTCTATTTTCTTTTTTTTTAATTTTATTTCTTTATTTTTTATTTTTTTCAATACAGTTTATTCAGGAACCTTGAACAATCATCAGACCCTGGGGAAAGCCAGCCCACAGCTTAAATAGCCTCCGGGTAGCCAACCCCAGCGTGCCACGTGGGCAATGCAGATAGGTTCACATACAAGGAAGCAAGCCAGATCCTCAGCCTTAGCCAAATGTGGAGTTGTTTGTGACAGAGAGCACTCACCATTGGGAAGGTGAAAGGCGGAAACCAGCTCCATCTTTAAGGCGCAGCATTCCACAGCTCTCTACAGTTCCCCCTTTTTGTTTTAGACGCATCAGGCAAGAGTAGAGGTCTGATCTCTGATATTAGAAATAAATTGGAACTTTGTACCGATGTTCATTTAGGTGTCATCCACCCAAAGAGCATCAGACCCGTCTGATACCTTTTTCTCAGAGGCGGGACCTGGGGCATCAACCCGCATGCAATCAGACTTGCTCTTCTCTGGGTCAAAAGTGGCTGACCCTGAGTGCAGTGCTTAGCCTCGCATCCTGAGCATAACATTTTAGCTTTTTATGGTAGCCAACCATGCTTGGGGAGACTGTCCTGCTTCAATGGCTGTAAAGGCATGAATGATCATGGCTGCATTACACTGTTGTGAGACTCTAATCTTGCATATACACCACAGGCAAACCAAGGAGACCAACACCAGAAGGCCTGCTAACGCTCCCATGCCCACCCATTCCTTCAGATGATTCATGGCTGCAGCAATCCATGGTGATAATCCTGTGGCTAGTCCTGCGTCCACTCTGGTAGAATTTATTGCGTCACTCTATTTTAAAAAAGAGTTTCTTCATGTGAAGCTTAAAATAGAGAATATGCCCATTTCCAAAATTATTAATTCAAGAAACATTAGCTAAACATACACACACACACACACACTTCTGAAATTGGGGATCACTATTTGGACTGTAGTAGAACACACATCTGGTCTGCTGGCTTTAGGTTAGAAAGGTAAAAGTCATTATCTACAAAAATCTAAAGAAAGAAATATAATGTGGTTCCTGATCTTTTCTCTAAGTTCTTCAGCTCCAGCGTTTTCTGTTTTCTCTGTTTTCTGCTTAAATGTCTTATACATTTCCTTCATCTGTTTGAATGTGTATTCCTGTCTTTCCATGATGGCATCTATTTTTTTATTCATTTCCTCTTTATGTGCCTCTATTTGTGTGGCTATATTTGCCTGTATTTCTTTGAGAGCTTTGTTCATTTCTTTTTTATGTGCCTCTAATAACTTGATAAGCATAGCTGTAAGATTGTTTTCCTGTGTTTGCGATGAATTAAAATATCCATTGATTTTGGAGGGTGGGATTGGGAGGAGATGAGGAAGCCTATAGCCAGGAAACAAATTGAATAAATTGTAATAAATGAAAATTTGCAAAAAGAGGAAATACAATGTGCAGAGGTACTTCAAAGGTATCCAAAGTTTCTTAGGAAAATAGCTAGTGAGGAGAAAACACAATTCTCAGACTAGCTGGGGAATCTCCTTCACATAGATCTGCAGAGAACCTTTAGGGCTCCTCATTCTCCTTCCTAGGAGTAAAGCTTGAAGCCCAGAGAAGCAGCAGCAGTGATTTTAAGACCAAGTCAAGGACCTCCTGCAAGGACCTTTCTGCATTTTAGTGGCCTTTAGAATACCACTGGGCCTTGGGCAAACTTCACAGAAAATTAGTGAAGAAATGCAAATGTGTTTTCTTCCCTCTTTCCCATCTTATTCTTGCTCTTTTGTCAAATCTTCAAGTCATTCTACTGGTTCTAATGACAAAATGTTCTTTGAACAATTCATCAACATTCTAATATTTATTTATTTATAATTAATTAATTTATATTAACCCACTAGTTGTTCATATCCATCAGCCATTTAATGTTTCAATACTCAGTCCACAATCATTGCAACATTTCATTGTACCATTAGGACACACTAATGTGTAACTGTTAGGACACACTAACAGTAATTCAGAGCATATGAAAATTAATGCTCTAAGTTAATAGCATTTGTAGATTACTGAGAATTAGGAAAATTGAACATTTAAATTGTCTGTCACATGATTTGCCACCAGAAATAAACACAACTGGTCCATCTCTTTCTTTTCATTAACATAAATTCTCTGATTGGTTAAAAGATGAAAGCTGTAACTCTGTTGCTTATTTCTCAATTTCCCGGACACCCAACAGCTTCTCTATAGAAAATGCTCATTGGTGATCTGTAGCTGTGGACTCTTTAAACTTTGCTTTAAATACCAGGGAATCCTAAATTATCATACAATGACCCTTACCCTATCTTACATTATACAATGTCTCTTACCTTCGCCTAATAAATTCCTTGCAGTTCAACCAGCTTGCAAAGTATCAGCACATCTCACGACTGTTCTTTCTGATTTTGAAGGTGGTAGTGACCCTTATCTAGGTAAGAAACAAGTTCAGGGTCTGGAGAAATGGTTCAGTGGCTACTTCTCTTGTAGAGGACCCAAGGTAGGTTCCCAGCACTGTATCTGGTGGCTCACAACTGTTAACTCCAGACACAGGAAAGCCCACACCCTCCCCAGGATGCTGTGGCCACTGCACTCTTAAGCACAATCCCGTACATTAACGTATAGTTAAAATTAACATAAAATCTTAAAAATAATCCACTTTCATCTTAGTAACAACTTATCATAGTGATGTTTAGGACATGACATCCAACAGACTACTCAGTTTCTATTTTTGTCACTGTGCTATTTCCAAGCTCACAAACTCCTTAGCCTAGCGCGACCTTGATTCTTGCAAATGTATACAGTCAATTGCATTACACACACTGAGATTTTCTGTACAATCCATCTCAGCAAATGAGTATCTTATTTTTTGCATATGTGTCATGTTTAACGATTATGCAACCATGTGCTGGATTTCTATCCCCTCAAACCTTTGAGATTGATCACAGGAGGGACAAAGACACTAGTTTCTCAGAAGCCATTAATGATTCTGTTTGTGAATAAAGAAACTAATGCATTCTGTGCCAGACTTATTCAGATGTATGTGAAGAGATCACAGGCACTGAGAAGGTCTCTATATCCATAAATATCCACACTATCTCCAGACTGCTGGAGAAAACAGCTTTGTGCTCCTGATACAGTTAAATTGCTTAATATGAAGACATGAACTGATTGGCCTGCTCTTTAATTACCTCCCCCTGAGGGGGAAGCAGCATTACCAGGCCACAGAAGAAGACAACGCAGCCACTCCTGATGAGACCTAATTGACTAGGATCAAAAGGAAGGAAAAAAAAGTCCCCCTGTCAGTGGACTTGGGGAGGGGCATGCAAGCAGAGGGTGTAGGAAGGGAGGGATTGGGATGGGAGGAGGGAGAGAACCACAGGGGGGATACAAAGTGAATAAAGTGTAATTAATAAAGAAAAAAAACTGTATTATTTATTTATTATTATTTTATCTACAATTTATTCACTTTGTTTCCTAGTTGTAGGCCCTCCCCTAATCTCCTCCCAGTCCTGCCGTCCCTCCCTCTTCCTCCCCTATCCTTTTCCCTTAGTCCACTGATAGGGGAAGTCCTCCTCCCTACTGTTTAACCCTAGCCCATCAGGTCCCATCAGGACTTCCAGGATCTTCCTCCTTTGTGGGCTAGTTAGGTTGCACTACCAAGGAGAAGTGATCAAAAAGCAACCAAGTTCATGTCTTCATGTCGCAAACTGTCTCTTCTTCCCTTACTAGGAGACCCACATGGAGACAGAGCTGTCTATGGGCTACATCTAAGCTGGAGTTCTAGGTCCTCTCTTTGGTTAATGCATCAGTCTTTGCAGTCCCCGACAGGTTTTTTTTTTTTTAAGTATTATGGCTTTTATTTTCATATTCCCATGAAAAAGTACTCAAAGATAAAACTCACACATACTGTAAAACAACAGAATGTTAGGTAATCACTTCAATAAGTGTATAACAGCAATTACTTAATTTTTAAATCTTCATGATAACAGTGATTTTTCAGTACTAAAGTGGATTGTAGACTGTTTTTTTATGATTTTTCCTTTGTTGGTCTCCTTCCTCAATGTTCTTAGTCATCAGGGAAATGCAAATCAAAACGACCCTGAGCTTTCACCTTATACCCATCAGAATGGCTAAGATCAGAAACTCAAGTGACAACACATGTTGGAGAGGAAGTGGAGAAAGGGGAACCCTCCTCCATTGCTGGTGGGAATATAAATTTGTACAACCACTTTGGAAATCAATCTGGTGCTTTCTCAGACAATTAGGAATAGTGCTTCCTCAAGACGCAGCCATACTTCTCCTGGGTATATATCCAAAAGATGCTCAAACATACAAGGACATTTGCTCAACTATGTTCATAGCAGCTTTATTCATAATAGCCAGAATCTGGAAACAACCCAGATGTCCCTCAACTGAAGAAAGGATACAGAGATTGTGATACATTTACACAATGGAATACTACTCAGAAATTAAAAACAAGGAAATCATGAAATTTGCAGGCAAATGGGGGAACTAGAAAAGATCATCCTGAGTGAGGTAACCCAGAAGTTGAAAGACACATATGTTATATGCTCACTTATAAATGGATATTAGACACAAAATGTAGGATAAACATCCTAAAATCTACAGATCTACAGAAACTACACAAGGAGGAGCCTAGGGAGGAGGATGTTTCATTCTCATTCAGAAGGGCAAATAGAATAGACACTGGGAGCAGTGGAAACGCCTACTACAGATGCAGACTCACAGCCTAACTCTGAGCAGAGCGCCTTAGGGAAGAAAGCGGAGGTAGAAGGACCCAGAGGGGACAAGAACTGTATTTGAGAATATATGTCTGTCTGTCTGTCTGTCTGTCTGTCTATCTGTCTGTCTATCTATCTACCTACCTACCTATCTATCTATCTATCTATCTATCTATCTATCTATCTATCTATCTATCTATCTGTTCATGTTATTGTCAAATGGCATTTACCTACACATTGAAGTAAATCATTTAGAAGTATGCCATGTGGCAGGAATCAGAAACTGGGCATTAAAGAGCAAAGCCAGAATATACCAGCTGGTGGTAGAAGGAGAAATAATTGAAGGCAGAAAGAGTGGATCCTAAAGTCGCGCGTGAAAACGATTTGGAGATGGTCTTCAGGTGTACCCTCTCCTTCACAGTTTTCTTTAGCTCACCACTTAGGCTATCTTGACATCCTTAATTACTCTTTTCACTAAAGCTGAATTTGGTACAAATAATGCAAACCTATTTAGTTCAGCGTAGAAGGAAGGACCGTATTAGATGGTGTAATTCTTTAGTAAAATGTAAGACTGTGAGAAGAAAACTGATTATTATTGGTGCTGCAACTTACCACAATTTGCTGTAGAAATACATGCTACAGGTACAGGCATAATTGTGCACAGCAACATTCTGAAGGGTGCACTTCATGTACCTTGAGCTTTGCAGTTCAGTTACACACACACGCACACGCATACACACGCACGCATGCACACACACACACACACGTGAAATTAAACTAGTTGGAACTTAAGTGAAAATCAGATTTATGTTTATGTATCAGGAGGAGTCTCATGATAAACAGGAGAGCTTTATTTCTTTTATTTTTTGAGCATATAATATAATTACATCATTTCTTACTTTCCTTCACTCCAAATTCTCCCATAAGCCCCTTCTTTTTGTATCTCATATTAATTTATGGCCTTATCTTCCATTAATTTTCATCACACACACACACACACACACACACACACACACACACACATGCATTTATATTCTTAAATATAATCTGCTCAGTCTAAATAATGTTACCCGGATATTTGTTTTCAGGGCTGACCATTTGGTATCAGATTACCAATTGGTGTGCTGTGGAAGACTATGTCTCTCACTCTCAGCCGGCCACAGGCACCTGAAGTTCTTTGTGTAAGTTTAAAGTTTCCTGTACTTCCTCTTCTCTACTTTGGCCTGTCAATTAGTGAGCTATTGTTGAAATTTGGAAACTATACTTGGTCTTTTTTTGCCCTAAAATATTTCCTTAAGTTTATTTTTATAAAAATTGAAAATATTTATAAAATAATATATTTATAGAGGGATAGCATATATTCACATATTTTCCTTTCTTTCATATATATGAAGCATATATACATATTATGCTCCTAATACTACAATCCTCTATAAGCTTACTGAGAACAAAGCTAGAACCGTATACATACATATACACACATATATAATCTTATATACAATATAAAATTATGTATAACAAACATTGTCGGGAGCCGCATTCGCCATTACGAGATGGCGCTGGCTTCCTGCTTCCTGGTTCTTCTTGCTAGAACTCGCCTTACAGCGGTGCATGCGCCACATGATGCTAATACGGATTTGAGTGCTCTCCCTATCAGAGAACACATGCTAATTGGGTATTCTGCGGGGCACCAATCACAGACGAGCACGTCGCCCTGCAGGCTATTTAAGCAGAGCACGCACAGGGTTTGGGGTCCTTCTCCATCTACCTACAAGAGCTCTACAATAAAGATTCTGCTGGACAAATCTTCGGTTGCCGCGTCTTCCTTATCGGCGAAGGATTACACGCGACAAGTGGTGCCGAAACCCGGGAACTCGCCGACCCCGGGCAGAGGAACGACTCGAAGGACCCCCGACTGCTCGTCGGAGGAAGATTCAAGCCAGCAGAGTGAAAAGCTGCAGCTTTTCAGCAAGATATGATTTCTGTGGTCTGGTGCATTCCGTTTCTCGTTGTTAGTTTCGTTTTTGTTTTACTGTGTTGTCTGTGTCTTAATTGTGGGAAACGGGATAAAACTTGCATCTGTCCTTTTTGCAATTTTGAATAATTGGCCATAAGACTCAGGTAGATAACTGAGCCGCCGCGCTCTCCCCTGTAGATAAAGGAGCTATGGGTAACCAACCAACTAAACCGATTTTGGAAGCAGCGCAGGCGCTGCTGAAGCAAAAGGATTTAAAAATCCCTGACAGGGTGCTGCGGAACTTTCTTAAGGAGGTTGATCGAGTAGCTCCCTGGTTTGTGGTCTCTGGGTCCCTTTCTAAAAGATCGTGGGATAAATTAGGAGGAGATTTGACACGAGAGAAAGAACAGGGGACCCTGAAACCAGGGGTGTGGCCACTATACAAACTGTTAAAATCTTGCATTAAGGATAAAAGATGTAAGGAAAAAATCAAGAAAGGCCAACGGGCATTATCAGACCATCAAGATAGTCTATCAGAAGCTAAAAAGGGAAAAAAGGCTAAGCAAAAAAAAAAAAGCCAATAAAAAAAAAAGTAAAAGGTAAAGATAAGCTAGCTAAACTTGAAAAAAGGGCAAAGCAGCTTGCAAAAAAGGAAAAAGAGCTCGAACAGCGAGCAAAAAACTTAAAGCTGCTGCCTGCCTCTGAGAAAGGGGTAAGTAAAGGTGAGGAGGACCCTAAATTGTATCCTCTCCTCACTGAGTTTAAAAATTATACAATATCGTCCTCTTCCGAGGAGGAGACGTCCTCCGAAGGAGAGGATCAGCAAGAGTCATCTGACTCTGAGGAAGCAGGGCTTGATCCTGCTAAACAAGCAGACCAAATATAAATCAAAAAGATATGGCCCAAACCCTCCTCCGCCTTATGCGCCAGGGTATGGTGCGACAGCGCCTCTGCTTGAGGAAAAGAGCCAGAGTAAAGATAAAAAAAAGGTTAAGACTTCTAACTCGCTAAAAGGCCCGGATCCTATTTTAATAAGATCCAGGGGAGCTGTCTGTGTTTTTCCACAGAAAGAAAACAATCCATTCTGGGTACCGGAGTGCCTCACGCAAAAGCTCGTGACAGCTGAAGATGATCTTTCAACAGACACACCTGCTACTGCTTAAAAAATCAAGAACAGCGAGGAGGACCACTAATTTTACCCTGGGTTTCTTCTGCCTTTTCTTACTTCAGATTGGGTGGGGGTGGGAATGTAACCTTGGTTGCAGGACTGCTCCTCTGTTTTTGGTTGCTTCGCAAGTTCAAAAGACAACAACATGCAAAGAATGTGGCCATAGTTCAGGCTATGCTGGCTGTCGAACAGGGAACATCCCCTCAAGTCTGGTTAAACATGCTTAGCCGTTGAGACACTGTCAGAACTCATGGCACTCCTGACGGGCACAGGTTCCCATTGCACCGGGATGCTGTTCTGATCAGACCTTTGCATCTCCCAGGGTTCAGGTTCCCATTGCACGGGGTTCAAGGTGCAAAGGGTCTCTTATACTATGTAACCTCCTCGATCGCTTATACTGTTGAGTCAGTGAGCTGATCGAAAATCTCATAGTGTATCGTTTGGCTTTGCTTGTAATTTTTAAGAAAGGGGGAGATGTCGGGAGCCGCATTCGCCATTACGAGATGGCGCTGGCTTCCTGCTTCCTGGTTCTTCTTGCTAGAACTCGCCTTACAGCGGCGCATGCGCCAGCCACATGATGCTAATACGGATTTGAGTGCTCTCCCTATCAGAGAACACATGCTAATTGGGTATTCTGCGGGGCACCAATCACAGACGAGCACGTCGCCCTGCAGGCTATTTAAGCAGAGCACGCACAGGGTTTGGGGTCCTTCTCCATCTACCTACAAGAGCTCTACAATAAAGATTCTGCTGGACAAATCTTCGGTTGCCGCGTCTTCCTTATCGGCGAAGGATTACACGCGACAAAACATAATATAACAACATAGCTATCTATAACTATCACTTTATATATTTATATATTTATATGCATATATATATATAATTTTTTATTTCCTGATCTAGTGTCAAATTCACACTTCTCTTACTGTAGCCTCTCCATTACTGGTTTTAGAGATTCATGCCATCACAGATATCTCATTCATACAACGTCAGTGGGCTTACTGTTTTATCTATATAATTATATTACATATTATATAGATGGATATAAATATATAGATATATACTTTAAAAAAGATAATATATAACATGTATAAGTTTTATCTCTATATATTATACATACACGTCCTTTGCATATGTTTATGTGTCTATATGTGCATATATATGTTTCCTGTTTAGGGTTTTTATGGGCTACCTGACCATTTCTTTTGCCTTCTTTTGGGCTCTTTTCCTTCTGTTTGTTTTGTACATCTCCAGTGTGTTAGCTTTTGTTTTATCCTATTACATTTTAATTCATCATATTTATTATTATCCTATAGAAGTTTGTTTTTAATGATAAACAGAAAGAGTGTGAATTTGGAGGGGAGGGGAAGTGAGGAGGATTTGGGAGTAGTAGAGGGAAGAGAAACTGTAATGAGAATATAGAGCGTGAGAAAAAGTCTATTTGAAATAAATGGAAAATATGGAAATAAAATAAAATAAAGAATAAAAAGCAGAATAAAACAAACAAGCAAACAAACAAACAGAATGGCCCTGCTACAACATTTGAGACAAGTAACCTCCAACGATGCTAGTGAGTTTATTTTCATCTACTGTTGGACATACTGCCTACACGTAAGAGTAGCTGTTTCCCCAGTCAGACTTCTTTGGAGAAAACTAACTTTTCATTTTCAAGTGGTTGTCAATTGGAGATTCCTTCTGGGTTATGGGGGGAAGTGTTTTCTTCTCTAGGCTCTCATCTGATGCAGACCTCTTCAGGCCCTGTGTGTGCAGCCTCAATGTCTGTGAGTTCATATGGGTGTCAGATGAACTGTTGAAGTTCAGGGTCTTGCTTTCTGGTGTCTTTTTTTTTTTTTTCAATGCAGTTTATACAGGAACCTTGAACAATCATCGGACCCTGGGGAAAGCCAGCCCACAGCTTAAATAGCCTCTGGGTAGCCAACCCCAGCGTGCCACGTGGGCAATGCAGATAGGTTCTGGTGTCTTCTATTCCCTTGGGCTCTTACGCTCTTTCTTTATTCTCTTCCTCAGGATTCCATGAACGCTGAGGAGAGGGATTTGATAGCGATATCACTTTTAGCTCAGTGTTCCAAGATCTTTCACTCTCTGCATAGTATCTGGCTGTGGGTCTTTCTGTATTTGTTCCCATCTGCTGTAGGAGGAAGTTTTCCTGACTAAGAGCTGAGCAAGGCACTGATCTATAACAGAATGTGATTACAGCTCATTTTATTATACAGTCTTTTAGTAGAACAGTAGTATTTGGTTTTACCCTAGGTCCCTGGGTTATCTAGTGTCGGGTTCTTGTTCACTCAAGCAGACTCCAGTATGGGTTCCATCTTGTGAAGTGGATCTTAAGTCAAATCAGATGTCGGTTGTTTACTTATGCAAGATTTGTGACACCATCACACTAGCATATCTTTCAGGCAAGACACCTTTAGAAATCAGAGGATCTGTGGCTCTGTTGGTGTTTACATTTCTTTTTTGATAGCCTGAGGACTACCTTCTGCCAAAGCCAGTATATCCCATATGTTCTATGTAGACACAAGCTTACTTCTCTATATTAAATGGGTCGTGTAGGCAATGTCTTCAGCAATAGGGCCTTACCATCAGTTCATAAAAAGCAACCTACACTCTTGGTTGTTTGGGGCTCCCATAGTACCCTGTTGGCCAATATCTCAATTAGGTGTAATCCATTCTTGATACTGGAAGCATCATTTGGTTACAAGAGATATCTAATTGTGGCTGTGTCTTCTCCATTATTAGGCAATTTTATTTAGATTGTCATTAAATATGTATGTATTTTAGGAAGCTTCTACTGTACTAGGTGTCCATAATACCCCTTAAATGGCCCTTAATTTTAGCTGTATTTCCCATATTCCCTATTTCCTCCATCATTCCCCTCTTCTCCCTCTTCTCACAGTTCAGTCCCCATCCATCCATAACTATCTATTCCATTACCTTTCCCAAGGTGATCTATATCTGCATCCCCTCCTTCACCCAGTCCCTTACTCCAAACCTACCCTCTCTGGTGCTATGGATTGTAGCTTTTCCAGTGAAGTAATTTACTAAAACTTCTGTGTATTTTTATTATTCACTTTCGTTTTATATATAGTTCGCAGTTTTTGAAGGGATCACATTGACCTCTGATCTACACAGAACCAATGTTAACAAGAATTTCAATTTAGCTGAATCCTGGAAATCCTGGATTTCTAAACCCATGAGGTCTTATATGTGGCTTTATGAAGTTTAAAACATCTTCATTTCACATTCATATCTAAATAATAGTTTATTGAACACTGGAGTTGAAACCTTTCCTGTAAATTTGGAATATGTCACTTAATCCTACTTTGATTTTACTGCTAGCTAAAAGGAATCAGCCTGGTATTTGATGCTCGACTCACATTATAGGAAGTTTTAGTTTTTCTTTCTTGTTGGATGTAACAAATATTTCCATGTTAATGTTCTTCGTTCCCTACCTTATCTATTTCACAGCAATGATACTTTAATTGTGAAACTTTGTAAATGTCTTATTTTTAAAATTATTTTACCTTGGAATGTTTCTTCCTTTTAATAAAATAAGTAAATTTTCTCCTTTCTTTTGTGTCAGATTATTTTTAAATTATTGATATTAAATTTTAAAATATTGATATTTTAGTCATACCCAAATTCTGTTTTTCTAAATTTTCTTATATTTTTTCACAAATTCTTTGTACTGTGAAGGTCACTTTATTTAATATTTATATTTATTATGTTTGTTTTCAGCTTTATAGATACTACTACATGACAGATTGACTTTCAGTCAAGTTTGTTATGCTTAAAATGTATTATACTCATTTAAATAATTATTAATTCTTCTTTATTGGGTATAATGTCCCATTCAAGCAAAATTCGTTCTCTGTCTTATTAATTGGCTTCCCATTAGCTTCTATTCCCCTGGAATGTCTAGGACAATCTCATATACATAAAGAAAAGTCTGAATCCCCAGACTCCATCTTGATCCTCTAGTTTCCAACAGAAGGTAAAGAGACTATACTAGAAATCGTGATCTCTTGGCACATCAACTTTAATCCACCTCAAGTGTTTTGTTTGTTTGTTTCCTCTGTCGCTGTAGGTGTCATTCTGTCCTTGAGAGAACCTTGTAATCCTACAATACCACATCAAGTTTATTGAGTATTGTTTTGTCTATAGTCACCTACTGTACATAGTTATGTTTAGGGTTCGCTGTCTCTACATGAATATGGCATCTTTTTTTAGTCTCAAAGAGAAGCCCCCTTCCTTATCAGTATCACACCCAGCATCTCCAGATGGTAATAAAAAGCTCAGTGTGAGGCAGTCCATGATAATACTTGCTTTTCAGGGTTGGATGGAAAAAAACAGCATAACAGCTGATGCCATAGTAACTAACTACTATGAAAGAACTTAACCTCAAAAGCTCGTTTTCATGAATGGGCAGATTGACATTTAAAGACACAGTCACATCTTATTCACGTCCAATCAAATAAACAGAATAAAGCAAGGGGCGGTCCCACACTACTGCAAATGGTCAGGACTGGCCCAGGACATAAGATACCACAAAGTAGTTGGCTTCCTCCTCAAAGAATGAAAGTTACTCTAACTTCATGTAAATAGGACATTTATAATGTTGATCTTTAGAAGTATTTTCCATAAAATAATAGGCCCCGGTGGGACAGGAGAGGGCTAGGCTTTATTCCAGGGTTGCAGGGACCCAGCATTACTCTCATGCAATGCTAACAGGGTAGCAGGAGTTTAGTCTGCCCCTGTGATTGCAGCAAGTACCCTGCTGTGGATGTGGAATGAGACCGCCTGGGTTTCCAGAGGAACAGCTCATAAAGGAGTGTGCAGTTATGGCCTCACATGAAAAGTAATGTATAGTGCAAAAGATAACGGAGAAGAGTACAATACGATCTGCACGCGTTCCTGGGTTTATAGCCAATCTAGCGCAGTATTAAAATCTGAGCACACTTAATTGAATGTCTCATGTTGAGGAGTGTGATGAATAAGGGTCATGAAATGGTTAGTGCTGAGAAGTGAACAGCAAATGCACTAGATTCCATTTCGCATACCATCTATGTTTCACAGCGGAGATCTAGGGAACAAGAGTTCAAGTGTCTAATCATGCCTCACTGAGAGTCCTGTAACAAAATTTCTAAGATTTTGCTCTGTGTCAAACCTTTTTTGCATCTGGAGAAACTTCACTTGGTCTCTTGTGTGCGAACAGAAAAACAAGCCCCAAATCCTCAAATTCATCAGAAACTCTTGGACATCATTTCAGTTTTCTAATTTTTATCTGCTAGTGAATAAGCTAAGCATGTGTCTGTGTTGAAAGGGAAAATTATACATCATAAATCTCATTTGTTAAAGAAATGGTATAATGTAGTGACTTGTCCTTCAGAGGGTCCCATGGATCATTCTTTTGTAAATAACTTCATCAGTACCAACGATCTATTTCACATACTTAATTCAAACATAAAGGCCTCCTGAAAGCTGAGCAAATGCACGGTTCTCTGCTAATCACTCATTGAAATGCCTCAAACTCATTCATTAAAAAGAAAGGTTCATTTATAGAATGTATATTACTTCATAGAAATTGTGCTGGACAATTTTGTTGTTGTTGTTGTTTAGACATAGCTTGGTTCCTCTTCTCTAAGAATTTTACACCAAGTTGAGAAGTTAACACATTCGCATCAAGAGATTCTTAGCAATCTATAGTAATTTAGGGAAAGTGCATCATAAGTAGGGCATTGAGTAATCAAATGTAGAATCAAAATTATGTGATCAAAAATTACTTAGTACTCTCTTTGTGTAGGACAATGAAATAAAGGCTGCAGATGATATAAAGGAATATACAAGCAGGAATCTACACTTTCCCCGTGTCTTACTGCTACAAGTGCACTCTCTTAGCTATTATGTAAATACCCAAATTGCTCTAAGTGCTTTTAGAAATAAAATCTTTTCTCCTATAAAGGCAAAGAATAATCCCTTTCTCTGTAAAGCACTCAGCAATTTCGAAAGTACTTTTATATTCAGATCTCACTTGGTATTCACAGCAGACCTGTAAAATAAGTAGGGCAGGTGTTCTTTACATGCGTGCGTTTTCCACCTTAGGAATTGAGGAGGAAAGAGGTACCAACTTTCCCCAAGACACAGCTAACCAGAGATAAAAGAGATGAAAAAGAAGGATCCCAACTTTTAACATGCTGTTTTACAGGCAGTTTGTAAAGGAGCCAGGGTAGGGGTATAACCTGAATAACCGGTAGGGACAGTTATTCGAGGTTGCTAGTCAACCTCCATTCACACTGCTGTCTATGCCATCCTGTGAACTTTTGATTGACACACTGCTTCTGCCACAGACCTAGTTATGTCCTAACACATTTCTAAAACAGTTTTCAATAAACGCAGGTTCTACTTAGAACTCTGAAACTGACTAGCACTCTCCTATGAAATGAAAACGTGACTCCTCTCTTGTTGACCTTGTACCTTTGCATTCTTTTAAAGTGTCATTTTATAGTCTAGCATCCCCATTACAATCTGTGTGTCTTCCAGGGAAGCAGTGTCAGAAGACCCCATTCCAGTTTCTCCATTCAATCATTAGAGATATAGACACAGAGATGTAGAGGAAGGCAAAGGAAAGTACAGTTCATTTGATTTTATTCTGACCTGCTACTTATGCTTTTTACTTATAGCTATTTTGCTACTACAACTCCAGGAATTATGTCATTATATGCACAGTGGCCATTAGTTACTTGTGAGTGTAATATTGGAGAAATATGTAATTATAAGCAATACAACATACACATGACGACGAACACATAGAGTTTGGTAAGGTGGATGTCTGTGTCCACACATGAAATCATTGCTAGAGTGGTGATTATAAGTGTATACAGTCTCTCCTTCAAACCTATATCCTCATGCCCATTGTAATTCATCTTTCCTACTTTTTGCTCAAATATTTTTTCTGCTGGATTTTTAAGTCAGTTCTCAACATATGACTTAATAAAAACTGAATAAATACTGTGTACTCTTTAGTTACCTTTTTGAGAGTTTGGAGTTTCCCTTATTTAAGTGAGCATAATTGTTCTGAGATTCATTCCCAGTTTTGTATTTGTATCAGTAGTTTGTTTCCTTTTTCACCAATAACTGGATATATAGCAATACTTTTATAGCCTCATGGTGGACTAGTGAATGCTTTCCATTTGGGGGTTATTACAAATAAAGAGGCTATGAGTAATCTGTATGTGTTGAAGAAGCAAATGTTTTCATTTCTCTTGAGTAAAATATCTAGGAACAGACTGGATAATACAAGAGCCACGTGTTTGACAGCTTTGTGAAATCCAACATTTTCCCTTCTTAAATGCTATTGGCTTTGATGATGAGATGGAAATGTAAGATCATTATTAACCTCTTACTATGACACTGATAATTTTAACAAGAAATTTTGGTGCCACTTGCATTTTCAGCATTTATGAATATAGCCATTACCTTTTCCTTTGCAAAGAATTGCTACAGTAAATTGTACTCATAGATATACCCATACTGATGAAACCTATTTCTTTTTTAAATTTTATATGCATTGATATTTTGTCTGCATGTACATCTGTGTGAGGGTGTTAGATCCCCTGGAACTGGAGTTGTAGAAAGTTATGAGCTGCCGTGTGGGTGCTGGGAATTGAACCTGGGACCTCTGGAAGAGCAGCTGGTGCTCTTAACCACAGAGCCATCTCTCCAGCCCCTGCATCCTAATTTCTTAGAAATAACCTTTGTTCATGATTTTTCTTTTTTTTTGGATTCTGCTTTTCCCTATCACAATTTACAATTTAAATAGATACACGAGCAACTGTTGTGTGTGTGAGACTGCAAAATTTGGAGCTCTAGGAGTTTTCTGCTACTGTTTGAGCTTCAAAACATGAAATGGAATGTGTAGTTTTACTTTTCCCATCTGATATTCTGAGATAACTTTTTGTAGCATTGGTTTGTCCATTTTTAAATGTGAAAACAGTAGACAATTGAGCTTCTCCCTGCCTTCAGCTTTCTGGTTTATTTGTTTATTTTTTTAATTTATCTATTGTTTTATTAATTACAGTTTATTCACTTTGTATCCCAGCTGTCTCATGTTTTTAAATAGCATCTTTTGAGATCATTTGATCTTACCTGGGATACTTTTGGGTTAAAAATGAAAACATCTACTTATGTAATTTACTCCCATAAATGACAATCCAAACCTCTGATATCAACGTTTCTTTACTATTGTTTCAAGGAAATCCTTACCCAGAAAGTTAAGGCTGTAAATCACTAAACAATTTCGCTCTTTGTTTGAAATTTCACGGAAGCCCACCTTATCCAGGTTGCTTACCTTGGCAAATAGCTCTTTTCATAAGCAGTGAGTCATTTGCCTGATCTAACAGTTTGCTTCTTAAACTCCGGTTCATCGATTGGGCCTTGCTTTAGTACCTTCATATCACTGTGTTGAACAATTCTCCTATGTCTTATGTGTTGTGTCATTATGACCTTTGCCCCATCCCAGATTCCAACTTTGAGAGCCTCATTTTAATCGACTTTGTATTTGTAACTTGATCTTAGACTCCAAACCATGTTTGTGTCTGCCATTACTTTTCTGTCCGAGACAGTAATGATTTAAGGCTATTCTATGAGTCTCACGTTGCCTAATCAACAGATAATTGCAAGAAACTACATCACTTTTCTTAGGATATTGTCCATTATATCTAAGTTTCAAAATTTCCTTGCATAGAGGTAAGAAAAAGATTTATACGATGATGATTTCTTTATCTGGTGCATGATGGGAAATTTTTACATATTTATTTATTATTAATTACATTAAAACAATTTTAATATGCCTTATTTTAGCTGGGGCTGGGCAGATATTACCCCCTAAGCTACCTTGTTACCTCCCAGCCCCACATCCCATGCCATTTGCTTTAATCATTTCTATCTGGGCTACTTCTGTAAATGCTTGCTTATGCATTTCATCTGGGATGCTTCCCTCCACCCATGCTAATCCTCAGAGTATATTTCTCCCCGCCGCTTGGTTCTTCCCTCCTCTACCTCATGGTGATTCTACCTCTTCCCCTCTTCTTGTACCTGTCTCTCAATTTATTCACTTTGTATCCAGCCTGTAGCACCCTCCTTCATCTCCTGCCAGTCCCACCTTTTCTCCCTCTTCTCCCCCTCTGCCCCTTCCCTACTCCACTGATAGAGGAGGTCTTCCTCCTCTACTATCTGAACCTAGCCTATCAAGTCTCATTGGGCCTGGCTGCGTTGTCTTTCTCTGTGGACTGGCAAGGCTCCCCCATCAGAGGGAGGTGATCAAAGAGCCAGCCACTGAGTTCATGTCAGAGACAGTCCCTGTTCCCTTACTAGGTAACCTACTTGAACACTAAGCTGCCTATGGGCTAAAGCTGAGCAGAGGGTCTAAGTCCTTTGCATGCAAAGTCCTTGGTTGGAACATCAATCTCTGCAGGCAGCCCTGGGCCAGATGCTTTTTTTGGCTCTGTTTTTCTCCTTGTGGGGCTCCTGTACCCTTCAGGTCTTTCTATCTCCCCCTTCTTCCATTAGATTTCCTGCACTCTGCCCAAAGTTTGGCTATGAGTCTCAGCATCTGCTTAATACCCTGCTGGGTAGAGTCTTTCAGAGGTCCTCTGTGGTAGGCTCCTGTCTTGTTTCCTGTCTTCTCCCACTTTTGATGTCTATCCTGTTTGCCCTTGTGAATGAGGATTGAGCATCTTCCCTGGGGCCCTCCTTGTTGTTTAACTTCTTTAGGACTATAGATTTTAGTATGTTTATCCTATATTATATGTCTAATATCCACTTATAACTGAGCACATATCATGTGTGTCTTTTGTCTTCTTGGATACCTCACTCAGAATGATCTTTTCTAATTCCATCCATTTGCCTGACAATTTCATGATTTCCTTGTTTTTAATTGCTGAGTAGTATTCCATGTGTAAACGTACCACAATTTCTGTATCCATTCCTCAACTGAGGGACATCTAAGTTGTTTCCAGATTCTGGCTATTACAAATAGCTGCTATGAACACGGTTGAGTAAATGTCCTTGTTGAATGATGGAGCATCTATAGGGTATATGCCCAGGAGTGGTATAGGTGGATCTTGAGGTAGCACTCTTCCCAAATTTTCTGAGAAAATGCCAGATTGTTTTCCAAAGTGGTTGTACAAGTTTATATTCCCACCAGCAGTGGAGGAGGGTTCCCCTTTCTCCACATCCTCGCCAGCATTTGTTTTCACTTGAGTTTTTGCTCTTAGGCATTCTGATGGACGTAAGGTGAAATCTCAGGGTCGTTTTGATATGTGTTTTCCTGTATTACCTGGAGAAGAAGCCATCAGAGTGGAGAGGTAGTGGGAGGGGGTCAGACAAATGAACTCAGTGAACTCAGTGAACTTAGGTATGTATGATGTGCCAGGGGAAGAAACTTCAGCTACAACAGAACAGCTGAAGTAGCCTGGCAGCATGCTAAGACTCCTCATTAAGGGAGTTTAAAAATGAAGAAAATTATTATGAATTCTCCAATAGTTTATCCAAATCCTAACATCAAGGTGTATTTACTTGTCTTTACTTTTCAGGCTGCTTATAATTAAAGACAACGCAGAGAGAGGACCTAGACCCCCTTCTCAGATGTAGCTCATATGCAGTCTCCATGCGGGTTCCCTAGTGAGGGAAGAAGAGACAGTTTTTGACATGAACTTGGTTGTCTTTTCCTTACTCACTTCCCCCTGGCAGGGTGACCTAGTCAGCCCACAGAGGAAGAGGACCCAGGCAGTCCTGATGGGACCTGATAGGCCAGGGTAAGACAGTAGGGGAGGAGAATCTCCCCTATTGGTGTAGTAGAAAAGAGAGATAGAGGAGGAAGTTGGAGAGAGGTTGGACAGGAAGGATATGAGGGAGGCAGCTAGGACAACCAGGATACAAAGTAAATAAATTGTAAAAAAAATTAGTAATAATTAAAAAAATAATTCAATTTCTACTTTCATCATCCCAAGGAGTACTTGATCACATTATTTCATAAAAAATCTTAATATTAAAAGGATATATTATATTAAAACATACATTGTATGGTGATCAGAGATTGTAGACTAAAAGTTTTCTTCAACAAAAATATTTTATTTACTTGTAGGATATTAATAATTATAACAAATACACCATAGATATAAGCAAAAATCTTTTTTCTTACCATAAATACAGCTCTGTAATACTGCATCGCTGTGTGTATCCACCCATAAAGTCTAGTTTATTGGACATATTATTCTGTCTCTGCACCATCGCTTATTTCTTGTCTGTTATATCTCTGCAATTTTTGAATATGAGACAATAAAATCTTTCTCCATAATTGCATTTTATCAAGGTCAATGTACATTTTGAATATTTTGTTTTATATTTTAGCTGCTATCTTCCTGGTGCGTCCAACTTTATGACTTTTATATATTCTCCATAAATCGTTCTTCCTGTCCTGTGGAAAGTCCTTCAGTGTCCTCTTTAGTACTCATAGCCTTTCATCTTACTTTGTCTGATATTCCAGTTCAGATTTTTGCTTCTTTGTTGCATTTTAGTATCTGTACTCCATTTTTTGTTTCCAAACTTTAAATTTTTTTTTTTTTTGCTTTTTGTAATGTGTGTGTGTATCTATTTATACGCGTGTGGGCACACATGTGTGCACTCACGTAGAGCTCAGAAATCATGTGCCTTCCTCATTTGTTCTCCATCTAATTTTTGGAGCCAGGATCTTTTGCAGAATCTGGACCTCATCATTTTAGCTAGATGGTTTCTTGGTGAGTCCCAGGGACCCTCCTGTCTCTACCCTCCAGCTCTTTCTGCTTAAGGACACATGCTTCCTTGCCTGAGTTTTCTGCATGAACTCTGTGAAAATAAAAGCAGGAGCTCACGCTTGCAGGTAAACACTTCGCCAGATGAGCCATCTCCCTAGTCCTTCAATTTTTATTTTCTTAATATTCCCTTTAAAGTAATATATAGCTAAATGATGCCACTTTCCCCAGTGTTCAAGTTCTACCTTCTGGCATGGGAACAAGTATTCTGTTCTCTGATGTTTCCTGTTTGATCTGTTTTGTTATATATTTAATTTTAATTTCCTTTTTGTAATATTAATAATTCTCTATTTTCCTTGTGAATCTGAAGTTGGATTAAATACTTTCATTTCTGCACCCATTTTCCTCAATTTCTCTGCATGTTTATACATAAATATCTATATTCTGTTTAGCAATGCTTTTTTCTTGTCTGAGAAGAGCATCTTCCCCTGCAGAATAGCTAACAGTGTTCTTCTCCCTCTTCCTGACACTTTATGATTTCTGAGTTTTGCTGAAATATTTTAGTGTTTTTATAACTATGTTGTTATTGTGGTTTTTCCTTGCAGTATGTCATTTCTACCTCCCAAGTCTATATTTAGTAATTATATTGTAAATATATAAAGCTCATATTTTTCCATCTGGTAGATGAATGATATCTTGTGTGGGAATGGGATTCATCTCAGAGTACTTTTAACTCAATGGACTGACAATAAAGATGATGTTGCCTATTTCCTCCTAACAACAGCAAATATTACTGTTATTTAGACACCACCTCTTCTACTTACAGAGTCCTCATATATCCGCCTCCTCCATGGCTTGAATTTTCCTCACGTTCTCTATCATTTTGCTTTTCTTTTCTCTTCATTTTTTTTCATTTGTTCTTCTAGGTTGCTCATTTATATCTTTCATGAGTTATCCTTAGAAATTCAATGCTTTACAGAGAACAAGTCAATCAACCCCCACATCTCCAAGTTTGCAGTTCAGCTATGTGGACTCACCTGAGCATTCCCCTGTTCTCACTAACATGTCTTATGCCAATGCTGACTCAGGCAATCTAGGATGGTCTTGGCTCAGCTTTTATTTCCTACAGAAAGGGTTCCTGTAAGGAAGGAAGGACATGTGAACAATTCCAAACAACCATGCTTCTTAAAATGCAGACCCAGAACTATCATGTCAGTCTACCAATGACAGACAACAGTCAAACCCAGATTCAAGTAAATCTGCCTTCTAAAAATGGGCAAATGTGTGTGACAAGTCACATGATGTTACGGAAAGGAAGCAGAACAATAGAGACTGAAAGACACAACCTCAATGCTGATGAACTTTTCTTTAGATAGATCTGATTTAGTCTGCGTCTTTACTACAGATCACAGCTCCACACGCTTGCAAGCTTTCTAGTTAGTTTTATTTTAATGTGAGCTACCATATCATACCTATGGTTTAATGCTGAAGAATATTCCAATCCTTTAAAGCTGTTTGTTAAGATTGCTGCTATTATATTCTGTTTTTGGTGTTTTGTTTTGTTTTGTTTTGTTTTTACTTCCTGAGGCACAGAGTTACTCATCCTCACAGTTAATCCAGTGGTTTCAAAGGAAATTCCATGAATCATGGAAGCAGGTACAGTAATTGTAGTCTGTTGGGAAGTGATCTGCCAGATTATAATTTGATTGTTTCCTGTCAAGACAAATGCTATGTGTCTTCTCAGAGGTTATGACCTAAGTTCTTCCCCACTGAGAGTCTTGAGCCCAGATGCCTGGGAGCCCTGTGGTGACTACGAAAGCTCTGGCTCTTTGAATTTTTAATATGATTAAAGAGTACAAAGAAGTTCAGGCTTTAAGAAATGAAAACAAAACATCTCCTTTAGGATTACTAATGTTCCCTTTGAAAAATAAAAGTGCATACATGGCTGCATTTTCTCAATAACTATTTTCCTAAATAAACTTAAAATAAAAAACCTATGACTTAAAATCATGGTTTCCCAGAGAAATTCATAGCTATGAATGATACAGCAACATCCCAGCAAGAGGTGAAGCTCAAGTGTGCATGTAAACCCGGAAGATCACAGCCACATAGAAGATGACACCGTGCTTGATGCTGACAAGTCAAGGAGTAATCAAAATTACTAGTCTAATCAAATTCTCAAAGGATTTGCCTGTATTATGTGACTATTATTATTTTACAATTTATTCACTTTGATTCCCCATTTATTACATGTAGTCACTTTGTATCTCCCTCATCTCCTCCCAGTCCCACTCTCTCTCCCTTCCCCCCATCACCCTCCCCTAGTCCACTGAAAAGGGGGAGTCCTCCTCCCTCTCATCTGACCCTAGTCTATTATGGCCACTCCGCCAAGGAGAAAGGATCAAAGAACAGACAACCTAGTTCATGTCAGAGACAGCTTCTGATCCCCTTACTGGGAAACCCACATGGAGACTGAGCTGTCTTGGGCTACATCTGAGCAGGGTGTCTAGGTCCTCTCTGTGCATATTCCTTGGTTGATGCATCAATCTCTACTGGCCCTCCTGGGCCCAGATTTTTTTACTCTGTTGATCTCCTTATGGAGTTCCTGCCCCCCCCCCCCGTCCTTCTATCCCTTCCTTCTTCCATAAGAATTTCTGTGCACTGCCAAAAGTTTGGCTGTGAGTCTCTCCTTTGGCTTCAATCCACAATTCTGCCTGCTCCTGAATTTAAACCTGGTAAGATCCATGCTATGATTTTTATCTGAGGCAGCAATTAAACTTATTGTTTCAAGCCACTTAAGTTGTAGAATTTGATTTCACTGATAAAAGAAAACCCATGCACTGTTCATTTAGCAGTCCTCATGCCCTGTCTTGAGGACTTGTCTATATTAATATATAATATATATATTATATATGCATACTCAAAAACAGCATCGGAAATACTTGAAAACAGGTATTTTAAAAACTTTCAATGAATATCAAGCACCATTCCTGTTCTACAATCAGTTTTCAGTGGTTGTGACCTATTGCAGACTACAGTTCTGAATGTTCTTGAAAATGCTCCACCATACCTTCCTTATTCTTCTTTATCTCACTCTTGTTATCACATTTTGAAATCACCTTGAATTTCTTTCTTACTTTTTATTGTGAGCGTGCTTAGCCATTCATACAGTGACTTAGCAGTTAAATAAAATACAATCCAGTATCACCTAACATGTGGTGCTCATGTTTTACATCTCTGCATACAATTAACACATTTACCATGTACATTTCTTACAGGTTTTCTGAATGACTTGGCTCTGTCACCGATTTGCCCACTTGTTCCATTCCTTGAATACACTGATTCTGTGGAAGCCCTGGCCTTGGACTGGGGAACACTGCACCTAGCTCAGTGCTTCTCAGCCTTCCTAATGCTCCGACCCTTTAATACAGTTTCTCATGTGTGGTGATCCCCAACCACAAAATTATTTTTGTCGCTACTTCATAACTGTAACTTTGCCAGTGCTTCGAATTGTCATGTAAATATCGCTGTTTTCTGATGCTCTTAGATGATCCCTGAGAAAAGGGCTGTTAGAAGCCAGAGGCGCAGCAGCTCACAGGTTGAGACCCAGTGTTCTGCTCCATGTGTGAATGCTTCTGCACCTACAGGTCCGTGACCTTCTTGCTACAGGTGTGCTTTTTTATTTCTTTGCGTAGACAGAAATAAAAATTGCTTAAATCATCTCTGATTTAATAAGAGTCTTTATTATTGTTATATTTTGAAGACTTAAGTAAATAATATTCATGCTATTATACAGTTAGGTGGTTGTTCTCCATGAATACAGTATTTTTAATGAAACTCAAAATTCTCTGCAAGATCACTGATCGATATAGTAGTTACATATTTAATAAGCAAAAGGGAAATGCAGCATCTCCAATAATTAAACTGAGAGAAACAATCATTAAATGTTATTAAATCATTGATTATGGGATGCTTATTCTTCATATAATAGCTCATGCTTTAAACATGTATTGATTCACCTTTGTAACAATACACTTGATAAAGAGACACAGGAAGGTCCAGCCACAGCTCAGACTTCTTTTCATCACACACACACACACACACACACACACACACACACACACACACACACACACAAAACATGTATGTGCCAAATGTTCACACTTGGATGTGCAGTCTGCTCTCCCAGTGTCCAGAGAGCAGACTACATTCTGACACATTCTGCATCATGCATTTGTTTAATCATTCATAGCAACATAAAATCTGATGTTAATGTTTCAGCTGCTTTCCTTCAGTTCTGGAAATTACCACTAGCTATATCTCAAACTCTTCCCTTTGAGTACTTGGCCTCTGACGACAGGATTTCTGCAGGAACCATCCTTCCTACATTATTTATTAGAGCATGATAAGGTAAGGTAATTACACTATGTGATATCTCTGTGGTATTTGAGCAATAAGGCACCATAATAATAGCATAAGACATCTTGAAAGAGGGTATAATTACCACAAGGCAATCACACTCCTGGGGATTATAGTGGCTTGGATACATGTCTTTCCTTATAATGCCCCAAGGACATGATTATCTCAGGAAGAGAGAAAAAGAGAGACACAGCGGATAATGCTGTATTCTGTTATACAACATTTATAGGAGAGGGCAAAAGTATATTTCATGTGAGGATGTGATATGACAGTTTATAATATTTGAACAGCAGTTTGAAATGAGACAATTTATTCTTAAAAGATAACTCATCTCTTTAAAAAATAAATAGACCATTCTAAATCACTTTGCAAACCGAGATTGATGCAGAAATTCACTAAGTCTCAGCAAATCTTCAGTCTTAATAAAGTGGCCATTTTTAGGAAACTGGGGTGCTTCCCAGTTTGGGGGCTTACCTCTGAAGAGATCCAGCAAGCTCATAAAGCCAGTCTTAAGTAACAGTTGTTGCATGGCATAAAAATAAAGATGGGAAATATGTTGGTGATTTCTCCCCTTAAATCAGAGTAAGTCATACCTCTGGTACAGTTAAATTGAATTTTTCTTGTTGACAAAAAATAGAGCAGACCTTTGGGATGGCTCAGCAGGTAGAGCACTGACTCTGACAACCCAAATCAAATCCCAGGAATCCACATAGAAGAAGGAGAGGGTGTAGTGTGTAAGCTTTCCTTTCCTCAAGGGTGCTTTGTATGAGTATTCACAGAAAGAAAAAACAGGGAGAGAGGAAAAGAGGGAAGATGCACATTAGGTCATGGTTGTAAGCTACAGGTTCAGCTGTATCTTTCATAACTAAACCAATTCAATAACTTTTTGATCTAAAAGGAAAAAAACCAGAAAATTAAACTTTCTGTACATACTCAACTGGGATTTCTCCAAGAACATCTTTAACATTTGAAAGTGGAATAAGTAGGTCAAAGGAAAATTATTGGAACCAACTTTATAATTCCTACCTCAAAAATCAATTCAGTTAGCAAAAGACATTTTTTTCTTAAAATTTAAACACCTGTGTATTTATTTTATTTTTAATATATGCCTGAGTATGTGTGTGTGTACCACGTGTGTACAGAAGCCCACAGAGATCAAGGGGCACTGTGTCCTCTGGAACTGGAGTTACAGGTGAATGTTGAGTGACAACTGGGTACATGTAACAACACCATTAAGTTAGTTAATACATATGTTAACTGCCTGGGTCTTCTGTAAGAGCAACAAACACTGTTTACTGATGAGTCATTCTTCCAGTCCCAAAAGACAAGCTTTCAAAATAAAAAATATTTAAATAAAAATAAAACAAGTTGCCTACTTAAGTTTTTAACAAAGAAGGAATGTAATGAAAGTCAAGGACTTTCAGAACTGTCAGAACCCCTGTGTTGTGACTCAGGGGTTTCATGCAGTAGAAAAATCTCATTTTTGGTGTTATAATATTCTGACCTAGGTGCTAAGATGATAGTAGGCAATCCGACATTGCCTTCTTCGATAAGATTGACATCCTACTTCTTCCGTTAGATTTTTTAATTTACTCCCTGCTAGGTTCTTTATATGTATAAATTAATTCAATTGCTGCAATAGGTTTAAGAGTAAGTGTTACTATTCTCATTTGAAGTACAAAGAAATTGAGGCAGAGAGTGTTAATTTATATGCCCAGTGCTACACTACTCATAAACAGACCTTTGAATTTTGTTTATGCAAATGTGAAGGCGCCCATAAACCACACATGCCCTGTGATTTGTTAGCAGGAGAAACTGTTCAGATTTAGATGGTAGCTAAGACAGCATAGTATAAAGTACACAGTGGGAACTTATAAGTAACTGTTTAATATAGTAGGAAGATTAGATTATGAACCTCATGTGTCCATTTGACTGGATTCAGGGATACTCAATTGGCTTGTAAGACATTTTTTTTTGGTGGTATGTCTATGAGGTTATTTTATGAAAAGACTAACGTTTGAACTGCTGTGCTGAATGCAGAAGATTCCCCTCATCCTTGTGAGCAGCCGTTGCCAATCTGTTGAGGGATCAAGCAAACGAAAATTCAGAGACGGGGACTTTACTCTTGCCTCCTGCCCTGGGGCACCCATCTTTCCTGGCTTCTGTGTATCTGTCCTCTTTGCTTTCTTGCCTTCTATCTTGGACTAAGACATACACAGGACCAGTACCAATAAATATTCAAGTGTTTTTGGGACATTTGAATATGTCACTACTTTGATTGCCAGTTGGACTACTTTATTCATTAAATCCTATTCATTAAATCCGTGCATACCTCTGAGAGAAAATTGCAGTCTCTCAAAAAGCAGAACACTCTGTAAGCAGCGACATTAGTAGTTTGGAGGATCTATTCTTTTTACTTGTTATAATTATGTGGAAACGTCTGGTTATTGCTGTTAGAGTTTTGAAATTTTCATTGTAAAATTGAAGATCAAAGATATTTTGTGGATAGTTGTCTGAAGTTTAAGCAAATTGTATTAAGTTTAAGAAGATACACAAGGACAGAGTGTATTAGAATTTTTCATCTAATGTTTTAAAGAATTATTTATTTTTAAATGTATACATTTATTCATGGGGCTAGAGAGATGATTCATGCTTAAGAAGTGTATTTTTTTCCTCAGTTATACTTCATGAGTCTTTGCCTCGAAACTTTAATTTTTTATTGAAAACAGATTCTCCTCTCATACAATACAGTTTGGTTCCTGTCACCCACATTAGGCTTCCAAGGGTATCTGCTGGTGGATGATGCACATGAACTTACGCAGGCACATATGCATACATATAAAACAAGTAAATAAACAAATTTTTGAAAAATGTGTACATTCTCCTTGAGAGGTTAACTATTTTGAATATTAAGTGGAGAAAAATGAGAAAAGTAGTCATGAAAACTATGTAAATGTTGCTGTTCCCATAATATAGGTGATGTTCCCTTTCTTTTGTCTAAGAAATGGTTGCAGAATAGCAAAGACCTTTCTGAGGATCAGCCCTGGTTGGATGGGTCTCCAGTGAGAACTGACTTTCTTGCCAGGGATGCCAATGTGTCCAGTCCAGACTCTGTCAGAGATTGCCCAGGTTGTGGGGATTCTGTCCCGTCCTATTGCTCACAGCTAAAATTCTCACTGGGAAGATGTATTCTCAGTTCTGAGAAAAAGTAAGGTTGCTCAAATTTTTGTTGTAATTCTTATACTTTTAAACAAAGCCAGTTTTTCCAAGTAACGTTAATTTTTTTAAATTAATTCAGGCTGTGTGTGTGTGTGTGTGTGTGTGTGTGTGTGTGTGTACAAGTACAGGTGTGCCATGGCAGTTAGGAGTCAGGTCTCTCCTGCCACCTTGTGGGATCTGGGCTTGGAGTACAGGTAGTAACTGCTGTTGTTGTCTTAAACATGTATAAAACATGACTCACTGAGCCATCTCATCAGCCCTAACAGGTACTTTTTATAGTAAAGACAGGTGGAGAACTGGCCCAATGGTTGAAGGTTTGAGGGGTGAATCCATGTGAGAAAGAAAACATGGCTTGGTGTTCAGTTTCCTGCACTCAGCACATAGTTCTCTTGCAATTTGCTTCATCTTTGCTCGGTGATAAGAGAATCAACTTCTGATGTCTCATGATGAATGCTTCTACTAGGAAGCATAAAGTGATCCAGACACAGTTTCAGTCCATTCAGTTAAGCTAGATGTGATGGCTCTTCTTGGTTGTCTGCAACTAACTCAAACCCAAATGACCATGCATACCTTTGAGAGAAAATTGCAGTCTCTCAAAAAGCAGAACACTATGTAAGCAGCAACATTAGTGAACTTAAGAAAGGCAGGTCCATCGGCAGATGACCCTGGCTGTTGCTGAGGTGGAAGGATGGGCAGAATTCTGACCTCCACCTCACTAAAACAACCATACCCTGCAAAAGCCTCAAGCCAACTGAGGATGAAGCTGAACATTCCGATTCTTCAGCTCTCTGCTACAGTCCTTCGGTGCTATATAATAGCATCTTTAGCCATGTGGTTTGTAGAAACTAGAGGTCTGTTAATGGATTCCAAAGGCTCTACCTAATGGTCAGAAAAGATGTCAGGTCATGTATGGAGATGGGCAATAAACAGCTATTAGGGTGGCTATTTAGATGCCCGAAGACAATTTGGCTCTAAACTAGCGACATTCCAATCTCTCCAAATCACTGACATAATCAGTTAATCAGCATTTGCAGACACAGCTTCTTTCCAGAATTTCTCATCCTTGATGCTTCATAACCCAAGGAGAAAAAGTAAAAAAAAAAAAAAAAATCAAACGATTGTAGCTATAAAGACAGCAGATACTGAATACAAAATGTACTCTCAGAGTATTTACCAAATCACACCTAATGTTTTAAGAGGTAAAATGTTCTCATTAAATGCTAATAAAAGTCTCTTCGAAGGAACCGAAGCTGTCTTTACCTTGCTAAGTCTTTAGGGGAAGCTCCGTTGTCAGAATCAAGTTTCTCTAATTCAGCTATTCCACAGAGAAATATAAAATTCGGAAGCAGTATTTTTTTCCTGTGCAAGTTTTACCCCTTCTGTAGATTTTTTTTTTATGTGTGTGTTAAAGAAAGACAATCATATGGTACAAATGCAGTGGGAGGCCTTTAAGAATGGTCTGCTATTGCTAAGCATTGTCTCTAATTAATATCAATTAGAATCTATTAACTTTAATAGACTTTGAGTTATTGAGTTTAATTCAATTTCAATAAATTTCAATTAAGTACAATTTGTTTCTATTACTTTTATTAATTCCAGTCACTATCAATTACCTTCAATTAATTTAATTTACTGGCAATGTATGTTCAGGTAATTTCCTCTTACTTTCAATTAGTTTTTTCTTTTTTTTTTCATTTCAGTGGCTTTCTTGGCTGCTAACTGATTTCATACGAGCAAATGTGCATCTAAAACATAATTCCTACAAACAGGGCATTCATACAAACTAATTAGCTCTCCAGTCAAACTTAGAGTAACACAGGAGAGGTCCGCAATTTACGTGCTACTGGATTCACCTTTGCCCACATTTCCCGGAATTACCTGTCTGCAGAGAGCCTGGCCTTCACAAAGAGGTGTCAGAGTGTTTACCTGATTCACAGGTCAATTGGACCTCCACTGGCTGGACCTATGAGTCAAGGAGAACGCATGAAAGAGTACAGCAGGATTTCTCACCATGGGTCTAATGTGTAATGGAAGATGTGTGTGTATTTCATTAACTGTGAAGATCTCTGAATAATGCCATTGCTTCACACAGAACAGATATTTAACATTTTTCAAACAAGTGCAAACATTTCCTTCTGAAAAGTCACTGTTCAAGTGAAATAACAGAACAATCAGAAAATACTCTGGATCCCATAATATGTACGAACATGGTCTCCCTGTGGAAAACATAACACAAAATTATTAAATATTTGTAATAAAAAGCTAAAGATATTTTCACATTATATTCATTTTACACTTGAAGTCCTTGAGGTTCAATGTGAGGCAATGTGAATATAACATGACTAATTCTATAGCCCGCTTGGTCCTTTTTACCTAGGGAGCAATTTGCATTTTAAAAACATCTGCATACAGCTTTTCACAGTTTGCAGAGCACTTTGGTCTCCATTAACACAGTCTGTGCATCTACAACACTTGGAAGGTGACACTGGAAATTTTAACTACACTGAGAAACTAAGTCCTGTAGAGGTGAGATGCTTCTTCAATATTGAGTGAGGAAATAGTGAGATTCAGAAGGAAATAGTTCAAAGGTGTAGGCAAAAGAAAAAAAAATCATGCCTACTTGCCTCTCAAATGATGAGTTTCTTGCTGTGGCATAGGCTAAGTGAGGAAGGCAGCCATGTCCTGGCAGACACGTGTGGAACAAATGGCTCACTTACTGAGCCTCCTGCTCCCTCCAGTCAGGAGTTCCTCAGAGCAATGTACCTGAGTGCACCAGGAAGTGGCTGGACCTGTGACAGCTGGATAAAGCTCCACAAAGAGGAACACTCTGAGCACCTCCAGGGGACAGCCTGTTTCTTGCGGGGAGTCCTCTTGGAGCGGGCTTCTTTGGCAGTGGGCCATGCTGGAGCACAAGAAGCCTGGCTCTCTTCCAACCTGCCCCTGGCAGAAAACTCTGTGAGGAAAGAGTGGAAGAATTTAAGGTGAATCCAAGCAAAACTAACAGAGCCCTTTGCCTAAGATGTGGGAGGTCTTGGGAGGAAAACCAGGGAATTTAATATATCAAAAGGAAAACTGACTGGAAGGATGAAAAAGCCATCGCAAGCAAAACTGAAGGGACCAGTGTTCTGGCAGGGAATGTACTCCACACAGCAGGAGTGATGACAGAGAAAGGTGAAAATACCAGACAGCCAAATATTTAGCAAATAGGCAAGGGTAGTGCAGTTCTAGTTTTTAATAACTTTGCTATCTGATACTTTTTTCTTAGGTCTCTTCTAAGTTAACATAATAAAAACTTCCATAAATGCTCAGTGATTGTCTATGTGACTTCACCAGAGAAATTATTTCCCCAGCTGTGCTGCATTATTGTTGTTGTTACTATTATTATTATTTAAACTTGACACAGCCAAATCATTTCGTCAATCTTAATTGATTAATTGTCTCCATCAGATTGCCTATAGGCAAGTCTTCACGGAATTTTCTTAATAATTAATGTGGGAGGGCCCAGTACACTCTGGTTGGTGTCACTCCTGGCCAGATGGTCCTGGGCGGTATGAGAAAGCAGGCTGAACAGTCCAGGGTGGGCTAGCCAGTGAGAAGAATTCTTTCCTCCATGGTCTTTGCTTTAGCCCCTGATTCCAGGCTCCTTCCTTGAGATCCTGCTGTGACTTCCTTCCATGATCTATGGTGAGATAAATAGCCCTTTTCCTCCCTGAGATGGTTTTGATCAGTGTTTTATCTTAGGAACAGAGAAGCTAATTAGGACACCAGGAAGTTTGTCCTCTATGCCCACACTGTCTACTCCTCACGTCTTAGTACCTGTTATCTCAGTGCTACTTATGCTCCGGGACATGCTGGAGTCAGATGCTGAAGCGTCAAGAGATCTTCTGAATTGACATCAGTGAGTGTCAATTCAAAGATCTGAAGCCTTGTTCTCACAGGCCAGGCCAAGGTGTGAGAAATGAGTTCTTTCCTGCTGCAATGATAGCATCCTAGGAAGTACTCTACCCACTGACCAGCAAAAGATGATTTCATGTTACAGAACTCCGGTGACACCCATAAGCTCCACCTCCCTGTACGTTAGCATTGTACAGGATCTTACTTCTACAAAATATTTACATATAGATTCTTGTTTAATCTTGCACTAACTTTTATGGCCTTCTAAATATGCCTTCTGTATGTCTATTCCCCAGATAGATATCAAAATAAAAGATCGAGCTCCTGTTCCTTTAATTTTCTTTCAGAATACACACACACACACACACACACAAGATGCCTGGTAGGCACTTACTGTAAGTTATTATTGGCTATATGGGATAGTCTTGAGGAATGTTCTGAAACTTTTTCCTATTTTTTAATAATTAGGCAGTACTTATTATGTATCTATAATGTATGAAGCACGGAGCCACAGGGGTAGATTATATGAACAATCTCAGACCTCTCAAATTGAGAAGGGCCTGGGAACTGCAGGGGGTAAATGGCAGCAGAGATTCTCCTCCCCTCAAGAGTCTCTTTCTACACTGTTTGATATTCTGTCCTAAGAGCCAGGTGGCTTGTAGGTAAGTAGGTGGGTAGATAGGTAAACAAATAGATGGTAGATTGATAGAAGAGAAATATCACTCTGCTACTGCTAATTACTTGTCATCCTGATTTTTACCATTTCATTTATTAAGCCATTTATATTCTGTATGGATTTGAATTATATAAAGAGCATTTCATTTTTGCTCTCTTTAGCTAGCATGGTATATAAAAACTAGCTCTCTTTGTTTTTGGTCTTTTTTTCCCCTCACATTTTAGGGTACTGAGTTCAATGCATAGTAGTTCACTAATCTTGACATGCTTCTAAGTGGCAACATTTCAGTTGCATTATGATGCTTATTGTGGATATATTCATGTTTTTTGTTTTGGTCCCAGGTGTGGGATGTGGGACTGATTCAGATAGTCCACAGCAGCAAACTATTTGCATCATGTGGACTCAGAGAGGAGCTCTTTGCCAGCTGCAGATAGTTTAAATCTGAGGATTCTGGAGAGAGAATAAATGCCAGAGCCTAGAGAGTGTGGCTCTTAGAGAAAGAATAAGGCTGGTTCTGCTTTCCCCTTGTGGCTCCTGGTTGCTGTTTTTACAGTGAGACAAGAAGTTGGAGATCTCCTGAAAAGAGGATTGAACTGGCTCCAAGGAACCAGATGACCCTAACCAGCAGGAAGCAACTAAGAGAACTGTGCTCCCTTTCCCATTAACCCTTTCTCTCTTCTACCTATTTTTGGAGTTGGAAAGAATTGGGTGAGTAGGGAAAAAGAGACATAAAAATGTAAATTAAAAGTTTTTTAAATGTATGCCAATAGATGCTCAGTTTCCCGTGCTTGTTTTAAATTGTCTGTATCCACCATACTGTGGGCCAGTTGGTCACAGGTGATCTCTAACCTCTGGTACACTTTCAATTTCTCAAGAGGCAGTATATAAAAGCCCCTTGTTATACTTCATAAGTTAGTTTTATTTAGTTGTTTGAAGGCATAGCTTCCTATGGATCTTTAATGATTGTGTTTACCACAACCAAAAATGTTGGGACATTTCTTATTGCAATAAACACATCTTGGTAACTAATAATGAAAAAAGCATGACTTCTTATAGGCCAAGGTACTAAAACTGAGTAAAATCAATAATCACCTGTTAAGACTTGAACCTACAGAGGTGTATTGGGGGAAATAAAAGATATAAAAGATACTGCTATGATATGAAGGGAAACATTTAAGGATGACTAGTTGGCAAACCAGGAACCAATGATGCTGAGACCTTGTACTAGCTTTTGAACTAGGAGTTCAGGTCAGTCTTAAAAACCTGCTCTTGACCTTAAGTCACCCAGACATCCCCTGGAAAAGACTCAGGTTCCGTGGGTGCCCCAGGAGCCAGCCCGGAGCCAGAGCTGGGGATCCAGGCGCCGGCACAGAGCTGTGCCTGCCTGCCCGATTCACTGCCTCAGATAGAACTGTGAGCCCCAGAGCACCAGAGACTCATTTTCACCTTTGGGTGCAAACCCACAGGGAGGGAAACAGCTGGTCTGATCTCAGAGCACTCAGCTGATACCACCACCCTGAAAAGGTCTCAGGAAAATTACCCAGTTTAGGCAGACACCCAGGATCCCAACGGCCAGAAAGGTGGATCCACGGGCTGGCTTCTGTGCCTGTGGGTTCTACTCGCTGCCACCCCAGACAGAATGGCGGTCCCCAAAGCAAAGACTGGGTGTCCCTGGCAGGAGGAAACCCCCAGCTGGGGGGGATCATCAGGTCTAATGCTCAGGAACCCAGCACCAAAAGACTTTTTGGATTCACGCAGACTCTAGGCTCTAGCTTTCTAATGCAGACAGGAGCAGGAGCGCTGTGCTCAGCTGCCATTATTGAGTACCCCTAGGGCACTGGGGCACACAGCTGCATCCTCAGACCTACAAAAGCCAGAGAGCCATTACAGCAGCCCTCAGATACTGTGCCAAGGATCAACCAGTTACCCCTAGCTAGACTGACAAAACTGTGGGAATCCCTGGTCCTTCAAGAGGGCTGCACCGACAGCGTCTGGACCAGAGCAGTGCCTGCAGCCAACATCCCAAACAGGGACACACAGCTTCTGGTCCAGACTGAGGCACCCAGCCTCCAGACCAGAGCAGTGTCCCCAGGTGCCAACTCAACCTAGGTACACATTCTCCAGGCCCAGAGCAGAGCACTCAGCCTCTGGCCCAGAGACTTGCTGGGTGCTCCTCTCATTTTCCCGGACAGAACTGTGTGCCCCAGGATAACAGACTGAGTTTCCCTGTTGGGAGAAAACCCCACAGCTAGGGAATCAGCAGGTTCTTCAAGAGGACTGTACCTGGAAAACTGTAACAACAGCAGCAGCTCACTAAATTTATAACTAGAAACCCAGCAGTGGGGCAGCTGTCTTGAAAACTTCTATAGATAAGAGGAGAGCCCCCCCTGCCTAACAAAGACCACAGCTACTACTCAGGGCTATACACCTGAGGTGAGCAGTGGCAATTCCTGAGAAACACTGGCCATACAGTGACCATAACCAAAAAGCAGAGGAGGACTCCTTCAGGAAAAATCATCTTCCGGCCAAGGGGATTCTCCCTACCTCAGGACTCCAGGAAGCACAGAAACTAACAGCCAACACCTAAAACAGCCCAATGGGTAGAGGTCAGCGTAAAAGCTCAACCAACAAAAGACAGAGCAATATGGCATCTCCAGAACCCAGCCATCCAGGGGCGAACAACCCTGGACAACACAGCATAATAGAAAATCAAGAAGATGACCTTATATCTATGCTGATGAAGATGATAATAGAGGAAACAAATAAAATACGTAAAGAATTAGAGGAAGATAAAACCAAACAGATCATGGCTATCCATAAAGAAATGGAGGGAGTTAAAGACAAGCAGATTATGGCCATCAGTGAAGAAATACAGGAAGATGCAGCCAAACAGTTTGCAGCCTTCAGAGAAGAAATAATTAAATCACTGAAAGAAGTAAAAGAAACAGAGTTGAAGGAACTAAAAGAAAAAGAGGAAAATATAATCAGACAGGTGAAGGAAGTAAACAAAACAAATCTAGACCTGAAGATAGAATTGGAAAAATTAAAGAAAGCACAAATGGAGGAAATAATGGAAAGGAAGAATTTAGGGAAGAAAACAGGAACTACAGAGGTAAGCAAAACCAACAGACTACAAGACATGGGAGAAAGAATCTCAGGTGTAGAAGATACAATGGAAGAAATCGATGTATCTGTCAAAGAAAATGTTAAATCCAAAAAAAATCCTGACACAGACCATCCAAGAAATCCAAGACAATATGAAAAGACAAAACCTAAGAATAATAGGTATAGAGGAAAAAGAAGACTCCCTTCTCCAAGGCCCAGAAAATATTTTCAACAAAATCATTGAAGAAAATTTCCCCAAGTTAAAGGAGAAGCCAATAAGAATACATGAGGCCTACAGAAGACCCAACAAATATGACCAGAAAAGAAAATCCTCCTGCCACATAATAATCAAAACAGTAAGCATACAGAGCAAAGAAATAATACTAAAAGCTGCAAGGGAAAAAGGCCACGTAACATATAATGGCAAACCCATTAGAATCACACCTGACTTTTCAACAGAGACTATGAAAGCCAGAAGGGCCTGGACAGATATCATGCAGACCTTAAGAGAACACAGATGTCAGCCCAGGCTACTATACCCTGCAAAACTCTCAGTCCTCATAGATGGAGAAAACAAGATATTCAATGACAAAAACAAATTTCAACAATACCTACATATAAATCCAGCATTACAGAAGACACTGGAAGGGAAAATACAACCAAAGAAAATTAGCTTCTGTCAAGAAAACACAGGAAATAATTAACCTTACTACAGTAAAACAAAAAGCAACCAAACACACAACCTTATGACCACAGCCAACATCAAAATCAAAGGATCTAACAGCCAGTGGTCATTAATCTCTCTCAAAATCAATGGACTCAACTCTCCAGTAAAAAGACACAGATTAACAGAATGGATACGTAAACAAAACCCAGCAATCTGTTGCATACAAGAAACACACCTAAGGCACAAAGATAGACATTACCTGAGGGTAAAAGGTTGGAAGATGACTTTCCAAGCAAATGGACCCAAGAAACAAGCAGGAGTAGCCATTCTAATATCTGATAAAATAGACTTTCAACCAAAATTAATCAAAAGAGATGGGGAAGGACACTTCATACTAATCAAAGGAAAATTCCACCAGGAAGACATCACAATCCTGAACATCTATGCCCCAAATACAAGAGCACCCACATTTGTAAAAGAAACATTGATAAAATTTAAACCACATATAGATCCCCACACATTGATAGTGGGAGACTTAAACACCCCACTCTCAACAAAGGACAGGTCAACAAAACAGAAATTAAACAAAGAAACAATATCTCTGACAGAGGTCATGAATCAAATGGACCTCACAGACATTTACAGAAACTTACACCCAAACACAAAAGAATTTACCTTCTTCTCAGCACCTCATGGAACTTTCTCCAAAATAGACCATATAGTTGGTCACAAAGCAAGCCTCAACAGATTCAAGAAGATTGAAATAATCCCTTGTATCTTGTCTGATCACCATGGAATAAAGTCGGACTTCAACAACAACAGAAATAGCAAAAAGCTTACACACACATGGAAACTGAACAACTTGTTACTAAATGACAGCTGGGTCAGGGAAGAAATAAAGAAAGAAATTAAAGTCTTCCTAGAACTCAATGAAAATGAAGACACAACATACCCAAACTTGTGGGACACAATGAAAGCAGTGCTAAGAGGAAAGTTCATAGCACTAAGTGCCTTCAAGAAAAAATCTGAGACAGCTCATTCAAGCAACTTAATGGCCCACTTAAAAATCCTAGAAAAACAAGAAGCAGACACATCAAAAAGGAGTAGACAGCTGGAAATAATCAAACTCAGGGCTGAAATCAATCAATTAGAAACAAATAAAATAATTCAAAGAATCAATGAAACCAAGAGCTGTTTTTCTGAGAAAATCAACAAGATTGACAAACCCTTAGCCAAGCTAACTAAAAGGCAGAGAGACACCACCCAAATCAACAAAATCAGAAATGAAAAGGGGGACATAACTATAGACACCGAGGAAATCCAAACAATCATTAGGACTTACTTCAAAAGTCTATATGCCACAAAATTTGAAAATCTAAATGAAATGGACAATTTTCTTGATCGATTTGACTTACCAAAGCTGAATCAGGACCAGGTAAATCAATTAAATAGTCCTATATCACCCAAAGAAATAGAAGCAATCATCAAAAGTCTCCCATCCAAAAAAAAGCCCAGGACCAGATGGCTTCAGCTCAGAATTCTACCAGACCTTCAAAGAAGAGCTAACTCCAATTCTTTTCAAACTATTCCACAAAACAGAGACAGAAAGAACATTACCAAACTCATTCTATGAAGCCACAGTCACCTTGGTACCTAAACCTCACAAAGACTCAACAAAGAAAGAGAATTTCAGGCCAATCTCCCTTATGAACATTGATGCAAAAATACTTAACAAAATACTCACAAAATGAATCCAAGAACACATCAAAGATATTATCCACTATGACCAAGTAGGCTTCATCCCAGGTATGCAGGGGTGGTTCAATATACAGAAATCCATCAGTGTGATCCACCATATTAACAAATTGAAAGAAAAAAAACCCACATGATAATCTCCCTAGATGCTGAAAAAGCCTTGGCAAAATCCAACATCCATTCATGTTTAAAGTATTGGAGAGATCAGGGATACAAGGCACATATCTAAACATAGTAAAGGTGTTTAGATATGTAAGCCTATAGCCAACATCAAACTGAACGGAGAGAAACTTAAAGCAATCCCACTGAAATCAGGGACAAGACAAGGCTGCCCACTCTCCCCATATCTCTTCAACATAGTTCTGGAAGTCCTTGCTAGAGCAATAAGACAGTTGAAGGAGATCAAGGGGATACAAATTGGAAAGGAAGAAGTCAAATTATCACTATTTGCAGATGATATGATAGTATATATGAGTGACCCCCAAAACTCTACCAGGGAACTCCTATAGCTGATAAACACCTTCAGCATTGTGGCCGGATACAAAATTAACTCAAAAAAATCAGTAGCCCTCCTGTATACAAAAGACAAAAGGGCTGAGAAAGAAATTAGACAAACAACACCCTTCACAATAGCCACAAATGACATAAAGTACCTTGGTGTAACCCTAACCAAGCAAGTCAAAGACTTGTATGAAAAAAATTTCAAGTCTCTGAAGAAAGAGTTAGAAGAAGATATGAGAAGATGAAAGATCTCCCATGCTCATGGCTTGGCAGGATTAACATAGTAAAAATGGCCATCCTACCAAAAGCAATCTACAGATTTAATGCAATTCCCATCAAATTGCCAACACAATTCTTTACAGACCTGGAAAGAAAAATTCTCAACTTCATATGGAATAACAAGAAACCCAGAATTGCTAAAACAATCCTCTACAATAAAAGATCTTCTGGAGGTATCTCCATCCCTGATCTCAAGCTGTACTATAGAGCAACAGTTTTAAAAACTACATGGTACTGGCATAGAAACAGAATGGTGGATCAATGGAACCGAACAGAAGACCCAGAAATAAACCCACACACTTATGGACACGTGATTTTTGGCAAAGATGCCAAAACCATACAATGGAAAAAAGGTAGCATCTTCAACAAATGGTGCTGGTCCAACTGGAGGTCTACATGTAGAAAAATGAAAATAGATCCATACTTATCACCCTGCACAAAACTGAAGTCCAAGTGGATCAAAGACCTCAACATAAAACCAGACACATTAAATCAGCTAGAAAAAAAAGTGGGGAATACCCTAGAACTCATTGGTACAGGAGAAAACTTCCTGAACAGAGCACCAACAGCACAGGCTCTAAGAGCAACAATCAATAAATGGGACCTCATGAAACTGAAAAGCTTCTGTAAAGCAAAGGACACCGTCATCAAAACAAAGTGACTGCCTACAGATTGGGAAAGAATCATCACCAACCCTTTATCTGACAAAGGACTCATATCCAGTATATATAAAGAACTAAAGAAGCTGAAAAGCAGCAAACCAAGTAATCCACTTAAAAAATGGGGAACAGAGCTAAACAGAGAATTCTCTGTAGAGGAATATCGAATGGCAAAGAAGCACTTAAAGAAATGCTCAACCTCACTAGCCATTAGGGAAATGCAAATCAAAACAACCCTGAGATTTCACCTTACACCCATGAGAATGGCCAAGATAAAAAACTCAAGTGACAACACATGCTGGAGAGGTTGTGGAGAAAGGGGAACCCTTCTCCACTGCTGGTGGGAGTGTAAACTTGTACAACCACTCTGGCAATCAATCTGGTGCTTTCTCAGACAATTAGGAATAGTGCTTCCTCAAGATCCAGCCATACCACTCCTAGGCATATACCCAAAAGAGGCTCAAGTACACAAAAAGGACATTTGCTCAACCATGTTTGTAGATTTGTAATAGCCAGAAGCTGGAAACAGCCCAGATGTCTCTCAAGTGAAGAATAGATCTCGAAACTGTGGTACATCTATACAATGGAGTATTACTCAGCAATGAAAAAATAAGGAAATCATGAAATTTGCAGGTAAATGGTGGGACCTGGAAAGGATCATCCTGAGTGAGTTGTCCCAGAAGAAAAAGACACACATGGTATATACTCACTCATATAAACATACAACATAGGATAAACCCGCTAAAATCTGTACATCTAAACATACTAAGCAAAAGAGAGGACCCTAACTAAAATGTTCAATCCCCATCCTGAAAGGCAAAGAGGATGGACATCAGAAGAAGAAGAAAACAGGAAACAACCTAGGAACCTGTTACAGAGGGCCTCTGAAAGCCAGCAGAAGAAAACAGGAAAGAATCTAGGAACCTGCCACAGAGGGCCTCTGAAAGCCTCTGCCATGCAGACTGTGAAAGCAGATACTGAGCCTGATGGCCAACTCTCGGTCAGAGTGAATGGAATTTTATGTTAAGATGTGGGAAATAGTAAGAGCTGGAAAGGACAGGAACTCCACAAGGAGAGCATCAGAATAAGAAAATTTGAACACAGGGAACTTCCCAGAGACTCATACTCCAAACAAGGACTATTCATGGAGATAACCTAGAACCCTGACAATGCAGCCACTTCTGATGAGAACTGATAGACTAAGATCAGAAAGAAGGAGAGGAGGACCTCCGCTATCAGTGGATTTGGGGAGGGGCATGCATGCAGAAAGGGGGGGAGAGGGTGGGACCAGGAGGGGAGTAGCGAGGGGCTTATGGGGGGATACAAAATGAATAAAGTGTAGTTAATAAAAGTTAAGCAAAAAAACAAAAACAAAAACAAAAACAAAAACAAACAAACAAACAAACAAAAGAATTCTGATTTGGTGAGCAGAAGCATACACATATATCTCCCAAAGCCCAGGAATCACACATTCCTCTCAGGAGATAATTTTTTTTTTTTTTTCAAAGAATGGCATCTTCACTATAGGTACAGACAACCCACTTATTTGAACTCTCCATAGCATTTTGAGCCATTTGTAATATTCCATCTGTGCTAGATGTTTTTAAATACTAATGATTAGTTTATCACAGAGAGAAGCACATCGGTGGCAATCTCCCCTTCAATAAAGCACGTCTTTAGACAGTGTTGCGCAATACGATTACACGCCATTTACGGAATGTTTTTCTTACTGCAGAAAGCAGTGGAGCGAGTGATGTGAATATCGCTGGGACGTTGCCTGGCTCTGCTAAATCCCAGTCATGCTCCCCTTGAGAAAGTGCACAAGAACAGCCGACAAGTCTGACGGCCAGCCGACTCAACAGGCTTCAGACTACATTTTTGCATGTTTCATGCTTTGGAACCAAACGCCTTCAAATTGTTCTGTTTTTAACTGCTGGTTTGCATTTCAGCTTGAGATCACATTGAAGGAGAGAGGAAAGAAACAAATAAAAAAACACCCCAAACTTTTGATCTACTTGGTTCACATTCATCTGCTTAACAATGAAAGTATCTTGCTTATGCATCCTGGCACCCGAGGAGAGGGGAATGTGTGTTTCATGGAGCCCTGAGCTCAAGCTTCAGTGTCGTGTTCTTTCACAAGCAGTTTTTCTGCAGTGAACTCATCTATAAGGTTATGTGGACCCATTCTTAATTCCGGTTTTTCAATTAGAAATGTCTGGGTACAGGGGCCTTTTTTGAGACTGTTTCTCCAACCAAGGACCATGCATGGACAAAACCTAGAACTCCTGCTCGGATGTAGCCCATGGCAGCTCGGTCTCCAAGTGGGTTTCCCTAGTAAGGGGAACAGGGACTGTTTCTGACATGAACTCATTGGCTGGCTAGTCCACAGAGGAGGATATTGCAGCCAGTCCTGAAGTGACCTGATAAGCTAGGGTCAGATGGAAGGAGGGGAGGACCTCCCCTATCAGTGGACTTAGAGTGGGGCAGGGAGGAGAGGAGGAGAGGAGAGAGGGAGGGTGAGTGGGATTGGGAGAGAAAGTGGGAGGGGTCTACAGCCGGGATACAAAGTAAATAAACTGTAATTAATAATAAAAAAGAACCTAAAAAAAAAAAAAACAAACAAACAAACAAAAAAAACCAAACCTGGTCTTTGCAAACTTGGCTGCCCGAGATTCTGTCCTTCATGTTATTCTTTGATAGTCTGTGAATTCACAATAGTATTTATAATTTACTTCTGTTAAGAGTTGTAGTTGCAAGAAAAAGGAAAAGGTGTGTGTTTCCTCCACATTTGAAAGCAGGAACATCAGCAATAACTTCCTTAGCAATATTCTGGAAAGTAGCAAGGAAACTCACACTATGCAAAACTCAGAGAGAAAAGCAGAAACAAGACAGGAAGTCTGGGCCTGTGTATTCAGATGACCTCAATTGTTCTTCATCAAAGCTTGGAGAAGTGTGTATGTGGTTTTGGGGGGAGGCAGTGCCCATTTGTGGAGCCTTCTGCTCCTTTACACTGAGGTCAGCTGTGATATAACACACACGAAAGCACAACATTAGACAACTCATGAGTGTGTATGTGAACCTGGGTTAGGTGATTGACTGAGGTCTTCTAGGCTGCTCTCTTCCCTGCTGGCATGCTCCTCTAGCCTATCCATTAGTTCTTGGACTAACCTCCACAAACAGTGCTTTTGTCACATCACTGCCCAAATCAGTAACTCTCTCTCTCTCTCTCTCTCTCTCTCTCTCTCTCTCTCTCTCTCTCTTCTCTCTCAATATCAGTTCACTTTGAATCCTCAAACAAGGCTCCTTGGGTTGTTTTTCTTCCAATCTATCTGATGCTTGTTAATCTGTTTCTAACTACCACACTTTTTCTATTCCTGTTATAGAATTTACTCATCTGCACTCTATATATTTCTCAAATTCTATGCAACTCTCCAAAAAACTTGTAAAAATGTAGTCTTTATATAAATTTATATTTATTATTTGTGTGTGTGTGTGTGTGTGTGTGTGTGTGTGCATAGTGAAGGTCTTTACTTGAGTGCAGGTGGCTCTAGAGGCCAGAGGCAGTGGATCCCCTGGAGATGAAATTAGGGTCAGTCATGAGCCGAGTTGATTTGAGTGCTGTGAACGGAGCTCAGGCCTTCTGGAAGAGCAGCAAATGCTCTTCACTGCTGAGCCATTTCTATAGCCCCTCAAATGCAGGCTTTCTTACTCCCAGTGACAACTGTCAACCTTCTTTCTTAGGTAAGTTCTTAAGGCACCATTTGTAGACCATTGAAATCCTAATGTCAAGGTGACATGTTGCTTTTCCTATGGGAAAATTGATGAGTCGAAGGAGAAACTTCAGTTCACGCACCTTATGTAAACTTCTTAAACTATAGTAGAGCACAGAACTGACAGCAGGCATCCTCCTGTGTCTGCTAAAATACCTGCTTCCCTCCATTTTATAGAGGACAAGGAAGTGGGTTGCTATGGAGTCAATGTTAGACCTACAGTGTGACTTGAAGCATTTGTGTTTGACAAGGGGAGATCAACTGTCCTGTGTTCCCACATTCATGAAATCTGGATCTCTAATTGTTTTCTGCCAGAGATGCCTGAATATATTCCAAAGAAATGTTTTCTATATTTTTCTAAATCTTCTAGAACTTCAAGTAGGTAGTAGACCAGTATAAACCACGGTTTTCTGGGTCACCCGAAATTGCTGGGGTTAGGTTAATCTCTCAACATCTAATACTGTACATTATATGTTCTTATTTCTGTGTAATCCTCACTAGGCATAGTGAATTCATTTCTAATGTATATATCTTCAAATTCCTGTAGTGAACATTTTTTTATGACCTTAGGAAAAAAATAACCAGTTCAGGACCCAAATCTTGAAAGCCCCTTACATAATTCTGTGAAACACCATCTCATTGATTCCATAGACCTCAGAAACCTCAAAGCCTCTGAGATCCTCAGAAGAAAAATTGACTAAATGACAAATGAAGGTAAATTTTAGCTACTTGTGCTAAGAAGTCAGATCAAAGCTAGCAAAATAGCTCCATGTGTGAGTACAGCTCTACGTCTTCTGGTAGATGAGGAAGAGAATTATGTCTGCACCCCACAGAGTCTCCCCAGACTCTAAGAGAACTCTCTTACCCTCTGAGTTCCTATGGATAAAGCAAAGGAGTTCAACTCAACTGTACTTATTTTCTTGACTTCTTTGTCTATGTATGTGATGGTCACTGAAGTTTCTCTTATCCGCTGCCAGCAGGTGCATCTCATCATCTTTGCTTTGCTTCTTTCACCCAAAGCAAAATTTTACTGACTTCATCACCACACCTGCCTCTTTGGCTCAGTTTTTTTTTTTTTCTGTTAAGTTTGGTCAGTGAAATCTCTCAGCACGATGCAGAGAAAGAGAAGAGAGCTAAGCTGTGGTGTATCTTTCATATTCTCTGATTCCCCTGCACCATGTTTCTTGAAAATAGTCACCTACTGAGTTCTGTCGCACAATGTGTCTTCTACAGCTCTCTTGCTTCTGGGTGCTATCATAATTATCCCCTCTCCTCTTTCTTTCCAGCCCAAGAATGGCAATAGCTTTCTGTTATTTGTGATCTCTTTTCAATGCCAAGTTTCTTGTCAATACACTTAATTTTTCCCAGACACCTGTGAGAATTTCCTGTGTTATTGTCTAATGATTCATTTGATTTTGGATTTGTTTTCTTGTTGGAAGATTGACTGTTACATAAAATTAGATGATATTATATATACTTTGAAGGAAAAACAAGACAGTATGACAAATTATTTGAATGGAATAAATGAAAAATAGTTTTATATTGGTAACCTCATCAGGACTACACCACAGAACTGTACAGGTATCAGGAGACAAAATACCACTCACTTACCCCCTGATGATCCTGTCATAAGACAAACATGTTTATCAGGAAATGAGGTAGAACAGTGAATAATATATAGTAGTCCAACAAAATACAAACATTTATAGTGCTGTTTGTTTAGGCATACATATAAGTTTATGCATTTTCTATTGATACTGTAACAAATTACCTCAAATTTATCATCTTCAAATATATAAATGTATATTTTATATTTATCATTCACATATTTCTTTAAATATATTTCTTTGATATAGTTTGAGAAGCTAGAAGGTTAGAATTAATTGAAGTAATCTGAAAGCAAGATCCTCTCAGGACCATCTTCCCCACCTTCCCTGTCTTTCTTCCACAACTGCATTCTTCACATTTTGTTGGACTGAGCCTTAAAACATTTTAGCCTGCAGGGTCATTTCTCTTTGAAACCAGTGCACCTGGCACCGGGCTTTCATCTCCAAAGCTAGCAGGACAGTGTCTTGGGTCAGTGGGCATCCTACATGTTCTCCAGTTAAACTCCTGTTGACCCCTTCTTAGAAGAACATTTGTCATAACAGTTAAAGCCACTCAGATAATCCAGGGAACATCATTCCCATCCCAACACCACACCTTCCAGGTTGCCTGTGTTTCATGTTTTAGAGACTTTCCTTAGAGGCTTAATTAATATAGGTCTTGGTTACCAACGTACTAATAGAAAATCTTACAGTTGAAACATTAGACTCAAAGGAAGTTTAGAAAGGAATAAATCATTTGTCTTCAGGAAGTGGACAGACTGATATTGCCTTCAAGAAAAAAGGCACAAAATAATACCAGAAGGTACCTCTCTGCCCCTATCATGATGTTAAAGGCCTATAGAAAAGCATCACTTAATCTGTAGGCAGTCGTTTTGTTCTGACAACAGTGTCCTTTGCTTTACAGAAGCTTTTCAGTTTCATGAGGTCCCATTTATTGATTGTTGCTTTTAGAGCCTGTACTGTTGGTGTTCTGTTCAGGAAGTTGTTTCCTGTGCCAGTCAGCTCAAGGTTCTTCCCCACTTTATCTTCTAAACAGATTTAGTGTTTTTATATTGAGGTCTTTGATCCTCTTGGACTTTAGTTTTGTACAGGGTGATAAGGATGGATCTATGTGTATTTTTCTACATGTAGACATCCAGTTAGACCAGCACCATTTGTAGAAGATGTTATCTTTTTTCCATTGTATGGTTTTGGCATCTTTGTCAAAAATCAGGTGGCCATAAGTGTGTGGGTTTATTTCAGGGTCTTCTATTTGATTCCATTGATCCACCAGTCAGTTTCTAGCCAGGACCATGCAGTTTCTACTAAAATCTAAATACTAAAATCTCTACACCTAAAGAAACTAATCAAGGAGGAGGAGTCTGGGTAAGTAAGATGCTGAATCTTCATTCAGAAAGGCAAAGAGGATGGACATCAGAAGAGGGAGAAAACAGGAAACAGGACAGTAGCCTACCACAGAGGGCCTCTGAAAGACTCTACCCTGCAGGGTATCAAAGCAGATGCTGAGACTCATAGCCAAACTTTGGGCAGAGTGCAGGGAATCTTATGAAAGAAGTGAGAAATAGTAAGACCTGCAGAGGAGAGGAGCTCCACAAGGAGAGCAACAGAACCAAAATATCTGGGCACATGGGTCTTTTCTGAGACTGATACACCAACCAAGGACCATTCATGGATATAACCTAGAACCCCTGCACAGATGTAGCCCATGGCCTTTCAGTGTCCAAGTGGGTTCCATAGTAATGGGAACTGGGACTGTCTCTGACATGAACCAATTGGCCTGCTCTTTGATCACCTCCTCCTGAGGGGGGAATAGCCTTACCAGGCCACAGAGGAAGACAATGCAGTCACTCCTGATGAGACCTGATAAGCTAGGGTCAGAAGGAAGAAGAGGAGGTCCTTCCCTATCAGTGGACTGGGGGAGGGGCATGGGTGGAGAAAAGGGAGGGAGTGTGGGATTGGGAGGGAAGGAGGAAGGGAGCTACCAGTGGGATAGAAAGTGAATAAACTGTAATAAAAATAATAATAAGTAAAAAAGAAAAAAAAGAAAAGTATCACTTATTGATACTGAATGACCATTTCAATTGAAATTGATATTTCACAAGTTCTAAAATCATTTTAGGTAAAGAATTCAACTTCAATTATATTTACAGCAAGATGATGTGATAGAAATGTCTGTACTCAAATGATAAAACCTATACTAATATCTAGTAACACCAGAAAATTTTACAACTTGTGAGTCATAAAGCAATTGATTATCGTCTACCTTAATATTTCTGAGCCTTACTTAGTGTCTCAGTGACGTAGAAGTTTAAAAAAATGGTAGAATAGTACTAAACCTCAACTTCTTATACCACATGTAATCCAGTCAGGGAGTTCTCAGCTTTCACATTCAGAATATGTGCACTGGCACGGGTCTTTTGATAGTCCTTCCATATGGCTCTACGGAAAGATGATGAATATTGTGGTGGTTTAAATGAGAATTCTACCCTAACTTATTATTATTTGAATGCTTTGTCCCTGTTGGTCATGCCATTTAGGGAGGTTGTGGAACTTTAGGAAGTTTATCATTATATTGGGATGTGGAGGGATACATTACAACAACAAAATAACAGAAATCAGTAAACAGTTTTCATTAAGAGTTCTCAGAATTAGTTGTCTCAATTCTCTGATAAAAAGACTCAAACTAACCGATAAGATTAAAAAATAGGATCCGAGAGGGGCGGAGCCAAGATGGCGACTAGCACACACAGTTTCTGAGCAGTGGGATACCTGATCTTCTGAGTTGGAGAATGGAAGGACACCCAACCCAGGAAAACCACAGCGAGGCTTTCTGAACACCAGAGAACATCGCAGGAGGTGAAAACTTTGGCCTCCGGTCACCCGGAGACTTGCTTGGGGAGGGAGAGAAAAGATCCTTTGTTCTTGCTGCACTCCCTTCCCCCAGACCTCCTTCCTCCTCGGCACAGCGGCACAGCGGACTCATCTTTCTCAGCGCAGACCTAACTGCCTGGGGTATACAACCGCTGAGACGGAGCCCCAACCACTTTAGCGGCAGACAAAAGCCAGCAGTACGTACCCCGGAGTCCCAGATTCGCGCAACGGCTGCACCATCCTCCCAGGGCGCGAATCTGCTAGACACCATACTAGCTCCGCAGGATCGCCATCACGGATGTACGACCCGCCCAATCCCACAGTGACAGAGAATACGCTATATACTCACCGAAACCAGGCAGAAACGTCATACAACCTGGACACACCAGGCACTGGGCCTCCCAAGCTTGGAGAGCACAACGAAGAGATCCCAGGACTTACCAGAAAGCATTGGGACTAGCAAGCCAGTCTCCAGTTACAGCAGGACGTGGCAGCGGAGCAGTACTGAACTGGCGGGGCACCACAGCCCTCCAGTTTAAGACTAACCAGGGCCAAACCAGAGAACAGAGAGCCTGATTACCCCATCCCTGCTGAAGTGACCACCCTGAAATCTCCAGCTGCAGCAAGACCTCAGAACCTGGCAGTGACAGCAGCACAGAACTGGCGGAACACATCAAAGAAGCAGGGCCAAACCAGAGAGCAGAGAGCCCCGGATACCACGATCTCGGCCAAGAGACCTGCCTGTAAGTGAGTGCACCCTTGAGAATCTGCAGTTCCCCAGATCCTGGGTCCTTCTAAATCAGAAGCCAGGCATCGAACCCCCCTCCCACCCACATACCCACTTTGGGAAACAGAGGGGCACTAGGGACATTGAAGTTCCTGCCCTGTGGGCCTGATTGAGGAGCTAAGACAGTTAATACCAGAAATTGCGCTGCGATCATCATTAGCGCCTGCGACATATACAGTACAGAGCCCCTCCCACACACTCAAGGGTTCAACATTAGCCATCACTCTGTCCCTCGAGAAACTCATCCACGCACACTTACACACACAGACACACACGCGCGCGCGCGTACACACACGCTTGCATTTGCCCCGTTTGCGCCTGCGTACTTTCCTCCCACAGGTACAGCTAGTCCTCAGCACAAGCTGAGAGTGCTCAGCTTCCTGAAGAACTCTCCAGACACCAGAGAGAGACAGCACCAGTCTGATCTGCAGAATCCAAAAACAAACAGGGAAGGTTTCAGATAAGCCAATGGCCAGAGGTAGGCGAAAGAACACTTCCAACATAAATCAGGACATCATGACTTCACCAGCAAACCCCAAAATCGATGGATACACCAATTCAGCAGAAGCACAGGAAAATGATTTTAAAGCCATGCTTGCCCAATTATTTGAGGCTCATAAGGAGGAAATGAACAAGTCTTTCAAAGAGATGGCCAGTCAATTGGAGGCAAAGAAAGAAGAAATAGACAATATCCTTAAAGAAACACAGGCAAACATAGCCAAACAAATAGATACACAAGTAGAGGAAAAATTAGTGGCATATAAGAAGGAAATGAAAAAATAAATAGAGGCCATCGTAGAGAGACAGGAATCCAAATTCAAACACATGAAAGAAATGGTGCAAGGCATGAAAACAGAATTAGAATCAATAAAGAAAACACAAAATGAGAAAACCCTTGAGCTGGAGAACTTGGAGAAAAGATCAGGAACCACAAAAGTAAGCATCACCAACAGAATACAAGAGATGGAAGAGAGAATCTCTGGAGCTGAAGACACACTTGCAGAAATGGATACTTCTCTCAAAGAAAAAGTAAAATCAGAAAAGTTCCAATCACAAAATATCCAAGAAATCAAGGATGCTATGAAAAGACAAAATCTAAGAATAATAGGAATTCACGAAAAAGAAGACTCCAGACTCCAAGGTCCAGAAAATATTTTCAAGAAAATCATAGAAGAAAATTTTCCCAACTTAAAGAAAGAGATGTCCATAAATATACAAGAGGCCTACAGAACTCCAAATAGACTAGACCAGAAAAGAAACACATCACGTCACATCATAGTCAAAACACTAAATCTACAGAACAAAGAAAAGATATTAAAAGCAGCAAGGGAAAAAGGCCAAGTAACATATGAAGGTAGACCTATCAGAATCACGCCGGACTTCTCATCAGAAACTATGAAAGCCAGAAGGGCCTGGGCAAGTATCATGGAGACTCTAAGAGATCACAAATGTCAACCCAGGCTACTATACCCTGCAAAGCTTTCAATCAACATAGATGGAGAAAACAAAATATTCCATGACAAAACTAAATTTATACAATATCTACACAGCAAACCATCCCTACAGAAGATACTAGAAGGAAAACTCCAATCCAATGAAAACAAATTCACCCAAGAAAACAGGGCATACAGATAATATCCCAACAAAAATGAAAAGAAAAGAAGCAATGAATCAGGGTTAGATCATCGACTCCATTACAAAAGGAACTAACATGCATTGGTCACTATTATCTATCAATATCAATGGACTCAACTCACCAATAAAAAGACACAGGCTAACAGAATGGTTAAGGAAACAGGATCCAACATTCTGTTGCATCCAAGAAACACACCTATGCAACAAAGACAAACACTACCTCAGAGTAAAGGGCTGGAAAACTGTTTTTCAAGCAAATGGTTCCAGAAAACAAGCTGGAGTAGCCATCCTAATATCTAATAAAATAGACTTTCAACCCAAGTTAATGAAAAAAGATAAGGAGGGCCACTATATTCTCATCAAAGGAAAAATCCACCAAGAGGACATCACAATCTTGAATATCTATGCCCCAAATTCAAGAGCACCGACATTCGTAAATGAAACATTATTAAAGCTTAAATCATACATTGATCCTAATACCTTAATAGTGGGAGACTTCAACACTCCACTCTCACCAAGGGACAGATCAACTAGACAGACACCAAATAGGGAAATAAAAGCACTCACAGAATCCCTAAATCAAATGGACCTAATAGACGTCTACAGATTATTTCACCCAAACTCAAAAGAGTACACCTTCTTTTCAGCACCCCATGGAACCTTTTCCAAAATAGACCATATAGTGGGCCACAAAGCAAGCCTCAACAGATACAAAAGGATTGAAATAATCCCTTGTATACTATCTGACCACCATGGACTAAAGCTCGACCTCAACAACAACAGAAACAACAAAAAGCCGACATGCACATGGAAACTAAACAACTTACTACTCAATGACAGCTGGGTCAAGGAAGAAATAAAGAAAGAAATTAAAGACTTCCTAGAATTCAATGAAAAGGAAGGCACAACATACCCAAATTTATGGGACACACTGAAAGCAGTGCTCAGAGGAAAATTTATAGCACTAAGTGCCTGCAAGAAGAAATTCGTAACATCACATACAAACAACTTAATGGCCCAACTGAAAACCCTAGAACAAAAAGAAGCAGATACACCCAAAAGGAGCAGACGGCTGGAAATAATCAAACTAAGGGCTGAAATCAATCAACTAGAAACAAATAAAACTATCCAAAGAATCAATGAAACAAAAAGCTGGTTCTTTGAGAAAATCAACAAGATAGACAAACCCTTAGCCAAACTAACTAAAAAGCAGAGAGAAACTATCCAGATCAGCAAAATCAGAAATGAAAATGGGGACATAACCACAGACATTGAGGAAATCCAAACAATTATTAGGTCATACTACAAAAGCCTATATGCCACAAAATTTGAGAATCTAAATGAAATGGATAATTTTCTGGAAAGATTCCATCTACGAAAACTAAGTCAAGATCAGGTAGAAAGACTGAATAGCCCTATATCTCCCAAGGAAATCGAAGCAGTCATTAACAGTCTCCCCTCCAAAAAAAGCCCTGGACCAGATGGCTTCAGCGCAGAATTCTACAAGACCTTCAAAGAAGTGCTAACTCCAATACTCCTCAAGCTATTCCACAAAATAGAAACAGAAGGAACACTACCAAACTCATTCTATGAAGCCACAGTCACCTTAATACCTAAACCACACAAAGACCCAACAAAAAAAGAGAACTTTAGGCCTATCTCTCTTATGAACATTGACACAAAAATACTCAATAAAATACTTGCAAACCGAATCCAAGAACACATCAAAGATATCATCCACCATGACCAAGTAGGCTTCATCCCAGGCATGCAAGGGTGGTTCAACATACGGAAATCCATCAATGTAATCCACTACATAAACAAACTGAAGGAGAAAAACCACATGATCATCTCCTTAGACGCCGAAAAAGCATTTGACAAAGTCCAACACCCATTCATGTTTAAAGTCTTGGAGAGATCAGGGATACAAGGCTCATACCTAAACATAGTAAAGGCAATATATAGCAAGCCTATAGCTGACATCAAACTCAATGGAGAGAAACTTAAATCAATCCCACTGAAATCAGGGACAAGACAAGGCTGTCCATTGTCCCCATATCTCTTCAACATAGTACTTGAAGTCCTAGCCAGAGCAATAAGACAACTAAAGGAGATCAAGGGGATACAAATCGGAAAGGAAGAGGTCAAAGTGTCACTATTTGCAGATGATATGATAGTATACATGAGCGACCCCAAAAATTCAACCAGAGAACTCCTTCAGCTGATAAACACCTTCAGCAAAGTGGCAGGATACAAAATCAACTCAAAAAAATCAGAAGCCCTCCTATATACCAAAGACAAAAAGGCTGAGAAAGAAATTAGGGAAACAACACCCTTCACAATAGCCACTAATAACATAAAGTACCTTGGTGTGACCCTAACCAAGCAAGTGAAAGACCTGTTTGAGAAAAACTTCAAGTCTCTGAAGAAAGAAATTGAAGAAGATATCAGAAGATGGAAAGATCTCCCGTGCTCATGGATTGGTAGGATTAACATTGTGAAAATGGCCATACTGCCAAAAGCAATCTACAGATTCAATGCAATTCCCATCAAAATACCAACTCAATTCTTTACAGACCTTGAAAAAAAGATTCTCAGCTTCATATGGAGAAACAAAAAACCCAGAATCTCCAAAACGATCCTGTACAACAACAGATCATCTGGAGGTATCTCCATTCCTGATCTCAAGCTGTACTACAGGGCAACAGTAATAAAAACTGCATGGTACTGGCATAGAAACAGAAAGGAGGATCAATGGAACCACATAGAAGACCCAGAAATAAATCCACACACCTATGAATACTTGATATTCGACAAAGAAGCCAATTCCATTCAATGGAAAAAAGACAGCATCTTCAACAAATGATGCTGGACCAACTGGATGTCTACATGCAGAAAAATGAAAATAGATCCATATTTATCACCCTGCACAAAACTAAAGTCAAAGTGGATCAAGGACCTCAACATAAAACCAGATACCCTAAATCAATTGGAAAAAAAAGTGGGGAACAGCCTAGAACTCATTGGCACAGGAGACAACTTCCTGAACAGAACACCAACAGCACAGGCTCTAAGAGCAACAATCAATAAATGGGACCTCATGAAACTGAAAAGTTTCTGTAAAGCAAAGGATACCGTCATCAAAACAAAACGACTGCCTACAGATTGGGAAAGAATCTTCACTAACCCTTTATCTGACAGAGGACTAATATCCAGTATATACAAAGAACTAAAGAAGCTGAAAAGCAGCAATCCAAGTAATCCAATTAAAAAATGGGGAACAGAGCTAAACAGAGAATTCTCGACAGAGGAATATCGAATGGCAGAAAAACACTTAAAGAAATGCTCATCCTCATTAGCCATCAGGGAAATGCAAATCAAAACGACCCTGAGATATCACCTTACACCCATCAGAATGGCCAAGATGAAAAACTCAAGCGATAACACATGCTGGAGAGGTTGTGGAGAAAGGGGAACCCTGCTCCACTGCTGGTGGGAATGTAAACTGGTACAACCACTCTGGAAAGCTATCTGGCGCTTTCTAAGACAAATAGGAATAGTGCTTCCTCCAGACCCAGCTATACCACTGCTAGGTATATACCCAAAGTTTGTTCAAGTACACAAAAAGGACACTTGCTCAACCATGTTTATAGCAGCTCTATTTGTAATAGCCAGAACCTGGAAACAACCCAGATGTCCATCAACGGTGGAATGGGTACAGAAATTGTGGTATTTTTATACAATGGAATACTACTCAGCAATCAAAAAGGAGGAAATCATGAAATTTGCAGGCAAATGGTGGGATCTAGAAAAGATCATTCTGAGTGAAATATCCCAGAAGGAGAAAGACAAACATGGGATATACTCACTTATATAGACCTATAAGATATGATAAACATAATGAAATCTATACACCTAAAAAAAGATAATCAATTGAGCGGACATGGGGTAAGATGATCAATCCTCGTTTAGAAAGACAGATGGGATGTGCATTGAACGTATGACAGGAGTCTACTGAGCGCATCTGAAAGACTCTAACTAGCAGTGTTTTCAAAGCAAAGACTCATGACCAAACCTTTGGCAGAGTACAGGGAATCATAAGAAAGAAGGGGAGTTAGTCTGATGGGGAAAGGATAGGAGCTCCACAAGGACCAAATATATCTGGGCACAGGGTCTTTTCTGAGACTGACATTCAACCAAGGACCATGTATGGATATAACCTAGAACCTCCACTCAGATGTAGCCTGTGGTAGCTCAGTAACCAATTGGTTTCCCAAAGTGAGGGGAACAGGGACTATTTCTAACAGGAACTCGATGACTGGCTCTTTGGTCTCCCCACCCCCGAAGGGAGGAGCAGTCCTGTTAGGCCACAGAGGAGGGCTTTGCAGCCAGTCCTGAAGATACCTGATAAAACAGGATCAGATGAATGGGGAGGAGGTCCCCCCCATCAGTGGACTTGGAAAGGGGCACAGTGGAGATGAGGGAGGGAGGGAGGGAGGGACTGGGAGGGAATGAGGGATCGGGACACGGCTGGGATACAGAGTTAATAAAATGTAACTGATAAAAAAAAATAAAATAAATAAAAAAAAAGAAAAAAAATAAATAAAACACACACACACAAAAAAAAAGAAAATGATTTAAATTGGAAAAAAAAAGAAAATAGGATCCATCTTTCTGCTGAATCTGAGACACACACTCTGCCGTCAAGAATAGATATCATCTCAAGGTTAAGGATGAAAAAAATGTATTTCAAGCAAATGGGACCAGGGAGTGAAAAGATATAGCTACTTTAATAACAAAGTAGACTTAAAACTTATACTAATCAGAAGACATAAGTAAGGAGAGTTTATAAACATTAAAGGAAGCAAATCTACCAACAAAGTACTGTAATCGTCGATATTTATGTACCAAACAAGTCTGCCAAAGTTCTTAGAGGAAGCACTACTACAGCTAAAATCATATACTGACCTTCATCTATTGATATGGATGACTTCAATACCCCACTCATGCTAACTAATAGGACATCTAGACCAAAGCTAAAGAGAAATGCTGTTGCTAAATGTCATAAATCAAATGAACATAGCAGAAACCTACAGAACACTCCATCAAGCATTAAATAATATACTTTCTTTTAGCAGTCAATTTCTCAGAATTGACTACATATTAAGACACAAAGCCAGTGTCAACAGATATAGGGAAATGGAAATAACACATTGCATCCTATCTGACCACCATGGATTAAAGCTGGATGTCAACAGGAACAGGAACTACGTAAACTCATTGAAGCTAAACAACTTATTACTAAATGAAATTGAGTTAAGACAGAAATAAAAAGAAACCAATTAAATAAGCATTTTAAAATTGTCAAGAGGAATATGAAAACATTTGGAAATGTGAAATAATAAATTCATTAAAATATAATCATATACCTGCACACACATACATGCACACACGCACACTTGCACACACACCAATTGCTCATTTATGTAGCCTTTTAAAATCAATTATAATAGATTGCACTGGCAACTGACCTTCTCTACACTTTTGAAATATAACTTGAAGTTTCTTCACCAAGATGTGGTCTCTGACATGAAGTGATTGGCCTGCTCTTTGATCACCTCCCGCTGAGGGGAGAGCAACCTTTCCAGGCCACAGAGGAAGACAATACAGTCACTCCTGATGAGACCTGATAGACTAGGATCAGAAGGAAGGAGAGGAAGATCTCCCCTATCAGTGGACTTGGGAAGGGGTATGCCTGAAGAAAAAGGAGGGAGGGTGGGATTGGGAAGGGAGGAGGAAGGAGGCCACGGGGGGGGGACACAAAGTGAATAAAGTATAATAAAAAAAGATGTGGGGTTCATACCGCTATCGCTGTACTGTAGTCTTACACTTTTGTGTGCACAGAGTATTGTGTCAGTTCTCAGTGTAGTACCTCAAAAACCATCCTAGTTTCTAATGAGAATGTCAAACTTCTGGGCAAATAGTCCTGACCAACTTGTTTGAAGATCAGAAGCACATGGGCTTTCTTTCCACTGGACTGACTAAAAGCCAAGGCCTGACTGCAGAACAGCTCACATGAACTGGGCCTAAATCAGTTACCCATACAGCCAGAACTCAATCAGTGTGCTAAAAGCCACAAAGAAGCAGATATCAGATACTTCAGTTTTGCTGTTTTCTTGGAAAATTTCTTAAAAAATAACAACAACAACAACAAAAATAAAACAAAAAAAGAGTTCATTCTTCATACCGCTAGATAAATGCAGATTGGAAGTATGAAACTGCACTATCTAACTTTATACCCATTTTTGTTTCCTCTATATTTTGTGTTTTTTCATTTAGAAAAACTAATGTGTTCAATTATGTAATATTAAGCTAATTCCAAGATTTGGTACATACTGATGGTGACGTTGGTGTTACTTAAACATCAAATGTGTGGTTCATGTTCTGCCCCCGTGAGGACCTAGGGAACCACAGGAGCTATTCCGATAGTAACACATGTCCGTTGAGAGGCCTTAAGTTGTGACAAAACTGGGCGGAGTCCAGGCAGCATTCTTTTCCTGTCTGCTGTCTTTTGCTCTTGTTGGTGGTGATGATATTTTATGTTTGACATTATTTGGCTGAGCTGAGGATCAAGTACAGGGCCTTGCACACATTAGGCAAGTCCTGAGATACATCTTTAACCCACAAGACATTTCTAGCACATTTCTGCTCATATTTTTGAGACAAGTTTCACTGTTCAGCACAGCATCAACTTGCAGATTTTCTTCTGTCAGCCTCGCAAATTAGAAACGTGGGTTACCACCACAGATTTCTATTGTAAGAAACAAGTAAAAAGAAAGTGTGTGTATGTGTGTGTGGTGGGGTGTTTGAAATATTAGAGATTGATAGGTGTACTAAATGCTCATTTCACTTATTTTGCAAGTAACAATATAATTAAAGTACAGAAGCTAAAAACATTTTTGTCATAGTCAATTTGACAGCTGTATATATTGATAATCTATGAGGAGCTGGGTCATTTAGTAACCATTTCTCCAGCCTTACTCTGTATGTACACAATTAGCATCGACTGTCTTTCTCTCTCTCTCTCTTTCTTTCTTTCTTTCTTTCTTTCTTTCTTTCTTTCTTTCTTTCTTTCTCTCTCTCTCTCTTTCTTTCTTTCTATCCCTCCATTTCCCCTCCCTCCCTTTCATCCTTCCTTCCTGTCTTTAATCAGATGTTGTTCTAAATGGATGAGGCCATATTTGTTTTCTTTTGAAGAACATTCCCATCATTTATTCAGGTCTTTCTGAAATATATGCTCTTTATTTTCTTACTTGCTCAGGAAAATATTCTGCTACATCTTCTTACCCATGAAGAGTGACAGATAACATGCAGCCTGCACCTGCTGTTCTTCTGTTTTGGCTGCTTGATACTTATCTTTTGAATGGGCCAAAGAAATGTGCAATGAAGCTTAATATGCAGTAAATACAATTTAATCAATGGCCATTCAGAATATCATTCTAGCCTTAAACTGCAACAGAATAAAAGAAAACGTACAATCTAATTACATATGACTGTTTCTAAATTATGAGTATATTGGGCTACTGACAGCTATTTATTTTATCTGAAGGCATGGGAATTCCTGGCAACAATAATGCTTATTATCCACACAAGGATTAAAAGAATGCTTCCAAGTATGCTGACGTATTTATCCTTGTTCATTCTTAAAGCAACCCTGCAGATTGAGGAAGTATTATCTCCATTTGTCCAAATGAGAAAAATGAAGCTCAGCTGAATGATTTATCCCCAAATATGCAAATTGGTTGCAAACCTGCCTCAGATTCTCTAGCCACCGAATCCCCGCCTTGAGGGCCCCAACAGAAACAACTCTCTGTGTGATCCCCAGTTGCCCTGTTCTCACTGATGTGTTTTTGTAAACGTTGTGTTCAGAAACAGGAGAGGAAATAGAAGGTGGACTAGTTATTCTATTATGTCTGCTGAATGCAGTTAAATCATTGGTTTTTTATGAATATGAAATGCTGTAGATGAATATGTATCTATTTATATAACAATAACATGCTCCAAGAGGATGTATGTGGTTGAAATATAGATACATTGGTTTCAGTTCTAATATTGGTTTAAGTAAATTGTCTCTTAGCCTCCCAATAAATATATCCATTACAGTTAGCTTCTTTAATTTGGTTAAAGGAGTACAGGTTTATTCAGCAGCACATGCACATTGGTTATGTAAAACCAATAGCTGGGGTTCATCCATATGGCTTTAATTAGGATGCATAGACTGAGATGAAAAAGCGAAGAGACTTCTGGCTTTGATTAAGCCTGCAGCTACCCCAGTATCAGTGTCTACAAAGGCAAATGTGGGTTGGCTTCACTTAATGCATGCTCATTCAGACACCGTGCCTTGGCTCAATTTCATGTTGAAGGCTTTCATTAAAAGATATTGTTTGTCTATGCACCAGTTTAACTTGTGTCATTCAATTACCCAAGACTATTTTCCAGGCTTGGGAAATAATTGCATATGTTGAAAAGACGTTGGTTGTGCTGTGTTACAAAGAAAGCAGATTTATTTCAGTGAATACTTCTCTGGACTTCTGGAAACTGTACAGTCTCCAATCTATGTGCTTGTCTCCTAACATAACTTTGGGAGACCGCCTTATTTTCCTTCCCAGGAACAATACCCTTTGAGGAAAAAAGATTTCCTTCATAAGCAGCAATCATCTTCTCAGGGGATTACTAAACTTTCCCACCAAGGAGAGAGACACAATTTTATAAAATTAGTAACTTATTTTACATTGGCCTAGTATTTATTATCTTAAGGACAAAACATATCTTTTGTAATCATTTGGGCTTTCAGGGGGACTTTCAGTTAGTTTATCCCCTTTCATTCGCATGTTGTGATTGGGTAAAATGATGGTTAGTAAAGCACTTAAGACATGCATGTCGTTTTTTACTTATGCTCATTTGATTACAATCTCCCGTACGCCTACCACACTTGTATTGGTTCCCTTCTTTTTCTCTTTCATGTCATAAACAAAAATCATATATATGTGTATATAATTTATTTTTATTTGTACATGATGTGTCTGTGATGTGCATATGACGTGCCTGTCATGATTGTGTGTGGTGTGTATATGATTTGTATATGTGAGGTGTGACATATGTGTGTGATATATGCCTGTGTAATTTGAGTATGTGTGATGTGTGACATGTATGTGTGCATGTTGTCTGTGTGATATAGATGTCTATAATGTGTGTGTGTGACATGTATGTGTATGTGTATGTTTGCAATATATGTATCAAGGCATGCAGGCTGTGGCGCATATGGAAATGTCAGAATACAACTTGTGGATCACTTCCCTCTTTCCAATTTGGATGAGTCTCGGGATGGAGCTTAGGCTGCCGGCTGGAAGAGCCAGCACTTTACCTGGTAGAGTTCTCACCAGCCCTAATACATACTTTAAATCTACATCCCACATATGATAGGAAATGTAATATCTGTCTTTGAGTTTGCTTTATTTCACTTAAAATGAGGATCTAGATCCACCCATTTTCCTGCAAATGACATAATTTTGTTCTTTATGGATGAATAAAACTCTACTGTGTATATATCATATTTTTCATTAATTCATTCCTTGATGGAAATCTAGGTGGATTTTAATCTAAATAATAAATGGGATAATGAAATGAACAAACAGTTCTCAAAAGGTTAAGTACAGATAGCCCATAAAGAAAAAAACTGCTCAACATCCTGAGATTTCAGAGAAACACCATCAAAATCACACTGAGATTTAATCTCATGAAAGTCAGAATGATTATCATTAGGAAAGAAAACAAACAAAAAAAATCTGTTTTGGAGCTGATGTACTCTTCTATTGGGGATGCAAATTGCTCTATCTACTATGGAAATCAGTATGGTGCTTCCTCCAAAACCTAAAAATGGAAATACTGTATGACACAGTTATATCACTTTTTAATACATACCCAAATGACTCTAAAGAAAGATGAAATTATATTGTTTCTTGCTGATCCAGTTTAAAGAATCCAGTGCTTATAAAATGTAACTCCACAGTATATATGAATTATTGCTCATAATATAGTGCCTCAAAATATAAGGCTAAAAGAATAAATATCACATTTAAGTGCATTTAACTAATAAATAGTGTACCTGGGACTTAAATTTGACAGTTTCCCAAAGGTCATGAATAGTGGCACATGTGTAACAAGACAAAAAGAACATGCACAATGCTTCAGAATATGTCACCTGTTGTGAAACAAATACTCAAGACTTCTTAGGGTTTCAGGCCTAGTTATAAACATAGTTTACTCCAGGAGCTGGGGGTACAGGTTAATAGGCGCGTACAGGTTAATAGGCGCAACACTTGTCTGGTATTCAAGAAACTCTGGGTTTGACCCCTAGGACTACAAAAACAAGCCATGGTGGTAAATGCCTGTAATCATAGAGTTTGGGAAATACAGGCATGAGGACTGGAAATTGTACCTCAGCTACATGGGGTATTTGAGGCCAGCTTTGGATAGACAAGACCAAGCCAGAAACAGGGAAGGATTTTATTGGTTATAGATTGTGAACAGACCTCCATTGCCAAAGTTGACAAAATGGCTTGGCCATGGATGTCAGAAAACCTTCCAGAAAAGAAGCCAGAGAACACAAGCCAAAGCTTATCAGAGTCTCTTCTTTATATTCTTTCCCGATCTGTTTTTGTCTTTCTTTTCATTTGCTTAAAATCTATGCTTTAAACTGCAAGGCATGAACACACAACAAGTCAGGTATTCTGATCATCTGGCCACAGATACCCTTCCTACAATCTTTCTGCAGAGACCCGCCAGCAAGTATTTTCTGCTTTTGATCCAGAATTATTTTTAGTCTGTAAAATGTCTTCTATTAAAAAAGAAGCATCCCTTGTGCAGTGAGAACCTTCTAAGTTCTTATTAGTCAAAATCATAGTGGACAGTTTATGAAATTAATATAAAAGTTCTCCAAGACGAAAGCACAGTTATATCACTGGCTAGTACATTGCTATGTACACACATTAATAATGGAAAAAGTCACAGAGGAGAAAGCTGTATAGTAGGGTCTTTAGAATTTGTCACATATTTCCCCATATGTTTCTCTTTACTCATTTTCTGTTCCGACGAACCTGCTTTATACAACCCATATAGAATCTCTCTCTCCTTTCTCTTTCTCTCTCCTTTCTCTTTCTCCTTTTTCTTTTTTTCTCTCTCTCACACACAAAGAGAAAGACAGACAGACACAAAGAGATACAGAAAGAGAGAGACAGAGGGGCAAAGAAGATGTGTTAAAAACAAAAGTATAAGGTATAAAATATGTACTAAAACCAATAGTATAAGTTGGAGATCTGGAGGCATTACTGTATTGTGAGATTTAAAAATTTTAAATAAGGCTGGGATTTGGCTAAGCTGGTAAATCACTGCTCGCTAAGAAATCCTAGGGCCCCTTTGAAAAGCCGGTTCCCATTAGTAACACTGGGGTTAAGGAGGCAGAGACAGGTGCTGGACAGTCATCTTGCTCTTTTAAGAAAACATGACATAGACTTAGAAGGTTGAAGTGTTTAGAGATAAGTGAGGATAATATGATAAAATTTTATTGTATGAAAATTTTAAAGAATTAATATTAAAAAAAAGCCAAGAACACAATTCCTACAGGCCAAACAAATATAGGTAACATTTCATTGAGACTGTTTCTAGGTGTTTCTTGGTTGTGTTGAGTTGTCTATTAAAATTAACCATCACGTATATTAAGGTCATGGTTCTGACTCAATCTTAGTCATTGATCATCTGTGTGATTTTGGACACATTTTCTTCTATTTCTCTGAGCTTCATATTTCTTATCTCAAAGTAAAAGCTCAATTATTTTAGTTATATCAATGAATTCAATACTTAGTAAAGTGACTGGAACGCAGTAAATGAATTACAGAGTGGGTAAAGACATTACATTTTGTCATGACAACAAAATAGCAACAGTACTGCATCTAAACCCACATTAGACTCTGTGTTGAACATTAAATATTCATTCTTGAGAGTTCTTTAGATTACAAGGGATAGCCGAGGCCACGGCAAATCTAAGGAAAGTACTCTTACTACCTGGGAAAGATAGAATTTAAAAATATTTCTGGAAAACTTTTTTAGCATGTGAATACATTCTGAAGAGATAATGTACAGCTTGTTAAAAATACTGAATTGTGTCTTTAAAGTCTACACAGGATATATCAGAAGCATTTCCACACAATCATATCACAATCATATGTGAGATAATGGCTGTTTCAATTAGCATATAGTAGCCATTTAGTCATAACATATGGAAATATCAAATCATATTGGATATTTTAAATGTATGGCATCTTTGTATCAGTTACCTTAAATGAAGAATACATATGAATAAAAAGATCATTTTCCATCCAAAAACTGTCTAAGCCAACATAGAGAATAAGGAAAGTTGACAAATCTATAACTAAATTTTATTATGAAAGCTGCTATCTACAGATGCATAAAATATGTTTGTGAATATAAACCTGTATCTACATTATTTGATCATGCCTAAATACTGACAATTTTAAATACAAATAAAAACAATTGTAAGCAAATATCCCATAAACACTTATTCCCACAAGAAGCCTGTGAACCAGACTCCCAATTGCACTGGCTTCTGAGGAACAGACAGACACGTTGCCCTTTCTGCATCAAGGGAAAATCCAGTTATTTTCTATGCAGCTAGAGAAGCAAATAAGTATTAGCAACAAGGCCTGTCCCTGACAGCTGAAGTGCGGGGAGAAAAGAAAACATAGAAAATGAGAAGTGTTGTTTTCAGAATCTAGGAATACTGTAGTACAGCCTAGCAAAATTCTAGCTGTTAAGAAATTATCTTCTTTGTCTACTGATATGGAAAGATTTAGAGTTTTTTGAGGAACATCGTCTGAATGGCTAAGTTGAGAGTTAAAGTATCAATGATGATAGTGTTAATGGCAGTGATTGCTAATAGACACGGCTATCCTTGAAGCTAGGTGTGGAGTTCATATTACTATAAACACTTAATTAAGAAACTGTTGTTAGTTTCTGGATAAATACTAGAAACCCAAAACTTTAAAACTTAAAGAATATAATGTACCATAAGCATTGACAGATCCCATGCAGTCTACAGATCATATGCAAAGGCCAATATCAAGGCAATATTCCTTTAAATTGTATTTAAGAAAAAAAAATCTTCACTGAAAATTGAAGTTGTCCAAAAGGTCTTCTAATATCTTTAGAAGGATGAGTAGGAGGAAAGGCATTTTATTGTCCCTGGACCCAGTGAGACCAATGAAATGAATTCAAACACCACATCAAGGCTAAACTTTGTAACCAGCCGGTTCTTTGGAAGACAAGCATCTAACAGCAGAGAACAAGGTCTGCCTGTGCAGTGCTTCCTAACTGGTGTTTGGCATAGGTTCTGGAAACAGCAGTCTTCGGTGTAGGTAGAAGGCTAATTCTTCTTGCTGCTACTTTGCTAGATTGAGATAGGAGAACCAACTTGGCCAACTTCAAATTTGTGCTCATTAATTAAACTTGTGAATCAATTCTATTTATGGCCAAAGCACAATAGTTGTGGGAAAGAAAACTAGGCTTACATTTCTTTTGTTTGTCTCATAATGTTACACTATGAACTTAGATATCCATATTTTTGAATTAGGCAATGTTTTTAATTTAGTTCAATTACTGACAATATCATACTCATAAAAAGTATCCTGTGATCACTTTCATCTTCCCTTGTCCCAGTGACCTCCTTTTACTTTTCAGCTCTTATTTTATGTGTGTACATTTCTTCAATTAGCCATAGATATTCTGCTCTCATAAACCTAATAGCCATGCCATACCCAGAAGACAATACATAGCACTTCTCCTCAACTTCAGATTCTCACAATCTTTCGGTCCAACACCATTCCCTTGTCCTTGGAGGATGTGACATTGATGTCCCCTTTGTTAAAGAGCACTCAAAACTTTGACCAGATATCTGTGCATTGATTATTACTTGCTACACAAAGAACATTCTCTGACTAAGCATGTAAACATAAATATTTAAAAGACAATTTGACTACAGGTCCACTTATCATCTTGCTAATCAACAGTAGTAAGTTTTTTCCTTCAGGTCTATGATCTCTCCAGCCACTAGTTCTTGACCAGATCTGGAAAAAAGGCATGAGTTTCCTCTTGTGGAACAAGTCACATATCTAATCAGAAAGCAGTATTACCTTCCATCATCACACCTCATCACCACACCAGTATCTCACCAGTGGTTGACCTTGTCTAACTGGCTGGAATTAATGTGTGCAAGGTCCATAGGTGGGTCAGATTACTTATTACTTCTCTCCTTGGCAGCCAGCACAGTACAAATGGCACAATAAACACTAGCCAGCAGAGAGCAGTTGGATTCCTTTGCGTCCTATTCTAAAGTACGTACTGTCTTCATCAATAGAATTTATCAAGTAATAATTTTGAGGAAATTTTTATACATGTTTCATTATTTTACAGCTGGTCAAATTCTAGCAGGGATTTTGAGGCATCCCAGCATTAAGTTAACAGGTTCAGCACTCAGTGAAAAAAAGAAAAAAAAAACTATCCCTGAAAGTCAAATACTTCTCATATAACTAGAAAAATCATGACTTTTGTGGTTAAAGAATTTCTTAGGATCGTTGCACATTAGCAAAATAACAGAAAAAATCAGAGCTGGTTCTGTCTCAAGACTAGTCAACAGTAAATAGTTTGTATGGAGATGATAACTCTATAAACAACTGAAGCACCTGATATCCGACTCCTTCTGGGTGGTTACTGAATCAGTACCTCACCCAGCTCAATATGGCCATTGGTTAAAGTTGGATCATTTTTAATCTCTTTTTATTCTTTATTGTCTGTAAATTGTCATCCTACTCATTGTGCATTCTCTTGCAAATGATGTACTTTCTGTGCCCCTCTGCCTTTGTGTGTAAAAGAACTCACTAGTGACTCTGGGAGGCAGAGGCAGTCTTTACATCCATAATGGCTTTCACCACCATCACCATATCCAGGCAAGTAGTCAGAGGGCCACATTTGTGTATGCAGAGAGTAAGATAGAGTGTGACCTTGGGAGGCTGAAGAAGTGTCTCCTCAAGCTGTCTTTGTTCACTTATTCTCCATTTATTATTGAAGTTAAAAAGACCATTTTAATTAGTTAATGTGATATGTGCTGAGCAAGTCTCTCTAATGCTTGTGATTGCTTCTGTGGTGATAATCTACCTGAGCAAACTAGAGGTTATATCAGGTGCCCTGATGACATGAAGGTGCTTTAAATTCTGTACAATTGATTTCACCTTTACAACGCCCTAGCAAACTTGGATAATATAAATATTTCAATTGAAAAAATAAAGTTGATCAAAACACAATCAGTGAAATAACTCTGAATGACTAAGCCTCAACATATAATAATAATAATCATGGAAAATCAACACAGCACAACTCCCATTAAAAATAAGCACTCCATAGAAATAACTACAAATGATAGCAAATAAGATAAAAATCCCACTCAAGATTTTAAGCTATTTTAAAGATTTATTATTATTTTTTTAAATTTACCTCAACTATTCTTTTCTTTATTCTATTCTTTTATTTTATGTATACATATTTTTGTTTATTTCTCTTTTTCTTTATTATTTATTATATTTATTCACTTTGTATCCTGGCTGTAGCCCTCTCCCTCGTCTTCTCCCACTCCCACCCTTACTTCCTTTTCTCTCCCTATGACCCTCACTTAGTCCACTGATAGGGGAAGTCCTCCTCCTCCTACTATCTGACTCTAGCCTATCAGGTCTTATCAGGGCTGGCTGCAACCTCTTCCTCTGTGGCCTGGAGGTGAACAAAGAGCCACCACAGAGTTCATGTCAGAGACAGCCCCTGTTCCCCTTACTAGGGAACCCACTTGGACACTGAGCTGCCATGGGCTACATCTGAGCAGGGGATCTAGGTTCTCTCCATGCCTGGTCCTTGGTTGGAGTATCAGTCTCTGCAGACAACCCTGGCCTCAGAATTTTTGTTTCTGTTGGTCTCCTTATGGGGCTCCTGTCTCTTCCAAATCTTTCTATCTCCCCCTTCTTCCATAAGATTCTCTGCACTCTACATATTTTTTAGCCTTACTCTTTTTTTGCTTTTATTATTCACTGAAATTTTTATACATGCATACAAATATGTCTTGATAATAGCCAATACTCTCTCTTCCTTCCAACTCTCTAACCAGATCCCCCTTTCACAGCACTGCACAATCTCCATGCTTTTTTCTATTTATTTATTTATTTATTCACTCACTCATTCATTTGCTTGATTAGTAAGTTAATTTTAATTCACTGAATCCTAATTAGTGCTGCCCTTATGTGCATGATTTTGGGGAGACTACCAGTATTCCACTACTAAATGGAAGTGGCTTTGGCTTTGCCTTCCCCAGCAACCATCAACTGCTGATAACTCCCGGCTAATGAGGCTTGAGATCCACACTTTTTTTTTTTTTTTGTTCCTGGATATGCTTCTTTCATTAATTTATTTTTAAGTAAATTGTTATTTTTTTAATATTAGTTATAGTTTATTTACTTTGTATCCCAACTGTAGCCCCCTCCTTCATTCCCTCCTAATCCCACCTTCCCTCCTTTATCTCCTCTCTTCCCCTCTCTATGTCCACTGATAGCGGAAGTCCTCCTCCCCTTCCATCTGACCCTCACTTATCAGGTCTCTTCAGGACTGGCTGCAATGTCCTCTTCTGTGGTCTAGCAAGGCTGCACCTCCTTTGGGGTGGGGGAAGGTCAAAGAACCAGCCCAGAATTTCCAAAATTATCTTGTATAACAACAGATCGTCTGGAGGTATTTCCATCTTTCCATCCCTGAACTCAAGCTGTACTACAGAGAAATAGTAATAAAAACTGCATGATATTAGCATAGAAACAGAATGGTGGATCAATGGAAATGAATAGAAGACCCAGAAATAAATCCATACACCTACGATACTTGATTTTTGACAAAGAAGCCAAAACCATTCAATGGAAAAAAGACAGCATCTTCAACAAATGGTGCTGGTCAAACTGGATGTCTACATGCAGATCAATGAAAATAGATCCATATTTATCACCCTGCACAAAACTAAAGCCCAAATGGATCAAAGACCTCAACATAAAACCAGACACACTAAATCGGTTAGAAGAAAAAGTGGGGAAGAGCCTTGAACTCATTGGCACAGGAGACAACTTCCTGAACAGAAAACCAACAGCACAGGCTCTCAGAGCAACAATCAATAATGGGAATAATAATAATGAATTGAAAAGCTTCTTTAAAGCAAAGGACACTGTCATCAGAACAAAGTGACAGCCTACAGACTGGGAAAGGATCTTCACCAACTCTATCTGATAGAAGGCTGATATCCAGAATATATAAAGAACTCAAGAAGTTAAAAAACAATAAATCAAGTAATCCAATTAAAAAGTGGGGTACGGAGCTAAACAGAGAATTCTCTGTAGAGGAATATAGAATGGCAGAGAAACACTTAAAGAGATGCTCAACATCTTTAGCCATCAGAGAGATGCAGATCAAAACGACCCTGAGATTTCACCTTAGACCCATCAGAATGACTAACATAAAAAACTCAAATGACAACACATACTGGAGAGGTTGTGGAGAAAGGGGAACCCTCCTCCGTTGCTGGTGGGAATGTAAACTGGTACAACCACTTTGGAAATCAATCTGGCACTTTCTCAGACAATTAGGAATAGTGCTTCCTCAAGACCCAGCTATACCACTCCTAGGCATATACCCAAAATTTGCTCAAGTACACCTCAAGGACATTTACTCAACCATGTTTGTAGCAGCTTTATTCATAATAGCCAAAACCTGAAAATAACCCAGATGTCCATCAACCGAGGAATGGATATAGAAATTGTGGTATTTTTTACACAATGGAATACTAATCAGCAGTCAAGAAAGAGGAAATCATGAAATTTGCAGGCAAATGGTGGGATCTAAAAAAGATCATTCTGGGTGAGGTATCCCAGAAGGAGAAAGACATACATGGTATATACTCACTTATATAGACCTATAAGATATGATAAACATAATGAAATCTATATACCTAAAGACAATAAACAAGAAAGAAGACCTAGGGTAAGATGATAAATCCTCACTTAGAAAGACAAATGGGAGGTGCATTGGATGTAGGAGAAAACAAGTAACAGGACAGGAGCTTACCACATAGGGTCTCTGAAAGACTCTTCCTAGCAATGTATCAAAGCATATACTAAGACTCATAACCAAACCTTCGGCAGAGAGCAGGGAATCACATGAAAGAAGAGGGAGTTTGTATCACATGGAAAGGATAGGAGCTCCACAAGGACCAAATATATCTGGGCACAGGGGTCTTTTCTGAGACTGACACTCCACTAAGGACCATGTATGGATACAACCTAGAACCTCTGCTCAGATGTAGCCCGTGGTAGCTCAGTAACCAATTGGTTTTTCCCTAGTAAGGGGAACAGGGATTATTTCTGACATGAACTCAATGGCAGGCTCTTTCACCTCTCATCTCCCAAGGGAGGAGCAGCCATCCTAGGCCACAGAGTAGGACTTTGCAGCCAGTCCTGAAGATACCTGATAAAACAGGGTCAGATGAAAGGGGAGGAGGTCCTTCCCAATGAGTGGAGTTGGAAAGGGCCAGGCAGGAGATGAGATAGGAAGGGTGGGTTTGGGAGGGAATGAGGGAGCGGGATACAGGTGTGATACAGAGTTAATAAATGTAACTAATAATACTAAAAAAAAATAAACCAAGAAAAAAAAGAACTCAAGAAGTTAAAAAGGAACAAATCAAGTAACCCAATTAAAAAAGGGGGTACAGAGCTAAACAGAGAATTCTCTGTAGAGGAATATAGAATGGCAAAGAAACACTTAAAGAAATGTTCAACATCTTTAGCCATCAGGGAAATGCAAATCAAAATGACCCTGGGATTTCACCTTACACCCATCAGAATGGCTAAGATCAAAATCTCAAGTGACAACACATGCTGGAGAGGTTGTGGAGAAAGGGGAACCCTCCTCCATTACTGGTGGGAATGTAAACAGGTACAATCACTTTGGAAGTCTACTCTTTAATCCCTGCTGGCTTTTAAGCTGGTTTGATTTTGTATAGATATTGTGTGGTTAACCACAGCTATTATGAAAACATATGTAACATCCATATCATGTTCAGAGGACAGCATTTCATAACCCCTCCTGATGCTCTTGCTCATTCATTCATTCTACCACTTCCTTCTTGATGGCTCCTGAAACTTGGGCACACATTTTCTGACTAAATGGCTTGTGACTATTTATTCTCTGTGATCTCTTTGGTGCACTTATTCTTCTCTTTAGGCTGAAGTATTTCTTCCAAAATTATTTTTAGGGTTGGCTTATTGATCATAAATTTCCTCTAATTTTTTTATAATGATAACTTTTTATTTTTCATTTTCAATACATACTTTGGTTAGACATAATAGTCTGTGTGTTAACAATTGTTTCTCATAATTTGGAATACATCTTTTGAGGCCCTTTGGCTTTATGGTTTCTGTTGAATAATTAGGTGTCATTTTGATGGGCTTGCCTTTATTGGGTACTTGACATTTTGCTCTTAAAGATTTTAGTACTCTTTTTTTTTTGTCTGTGCTTTTAACATTTCACTATAACATGTCAAGGGTGGTTTCTTTTCTATTCCTGTCTAGTTTGTGTTATGTACAGCTCTCATACCTGGATTGGCCATCTCTTTCTGTAGGCTTACAAAACTTTCTCTATGTATTGAAAACACAATCTATGTCTTTGGCATGACATTCTTCTCATGTGAAAATCTCCTCTTTTCATGCTGGGATTTTGTCTGGCTTGGTCTTGTACAGGTCTTCTGCATGCTGTTAAAACTGTCATGGTTTCATATATGCAACTGCTTTCACTCTGTCTGAAGAACACTGCTTGCTTTGTTTTACTCACCTAAATTTTTTTTTTTCATGTTGTATGCTAGTGACACAAAGTCCAGCATACTTTTATTGACAGCCAGGTTGAGCGATTTGCCATAGGGTATCAATTTGCTCCTGCAAGAGGTCAATCCTCTGATTGAACACCATCAAGCTTCCTTTTAGTTGAGCATTAATTCCTTTATGTACAACTAAGGCATGAGCTACATTGGCTAAATGATTATTCAGGGTCTGAGCAGTCTGCCCAGTATGACTCATGGCTAATGCCCTGGTGGTAGCTCCAACAGCCGTCAATGAGATGGTAGTAACAATGGTGGCTGTAGTTCCAAGATCCCTTTTCTGTCTGAAGAGGGAGGGACTTATGGGGGGATGCAGAATGAATAAAGTGTAATTGATGAAAAATTTAAGAAAAAAGGGAAAAAAATAATTTAAGAACCTTAAATGACTTTCAAAATTGGAGGAAAACATGGAGTTAGTCAATTGGCATGGAGCACGTCTCGCCCCTGGGGGCAATGGTCTCCTGAACCTACTCAGACCTTGGACACCACCACTGCTAGTTCTAGAACTGACGCAGGATGTTCCAACGAGGGGTTAAGGCTTCTCATAATATTTCCTATAAGCCCACACCTGTTTGTCTATATCCCCCATTTTTATTCATTATTAGCCAGATAGAGCCAAGTAATTGTGATAATGATACTTGCTTTTTTGCCCAATGCTGGAATGCTAGTAAATTTAGGTATGCCCTGGTTACTCCCATGCCTCACTGGGTGCCTGTGCCCATTGATGCCCCTCACGCTATGACTCACCTAAATTTTTAACATTTAAAATCTTTCTGTCCAAAACAAATACTAGAAAAAAGATAACATCTTCAACAAAGAGTGGTAGTAAAACTGGATATCCTATGTGGAAGATGAAACCTAGATTTCTGTTTCTTACAATGTGTGAGAATAAAATTTAGCTCTGTTAAGAACCCTGATGTAAGATATTGACAAGGTAAGTACCCTCTGAATTGGGCTCCAGTCACTCAAGACACAGTGCAAACAATTGGCAAACTGGACTTCATGAATTTGAACAGCTTTTTCACAGAAAAAGGGAACAATTAAGTAAAGATACAGCCCACAGAATGAGAGAAAACATTGGCCAGTTGTACATCTGATGGGTGATTAATATTGAAAATAGATAAAGGACTCAAAATTAAAAAAAAATCAAGGCAAAAACTGAATAATAAGTGTCATACAATGAGTGGCAGTTTTTATAAGGTGCAGTACAAATAAATATATGAAAAAAACTTCAACATCACTAACAATCTGAGAAATGTAAATAACAACTACACTGAGAATCTATTTCATTCCATTCAGAACGTAGTCACCAAAAACAAAACAACAGATCAGAAGAAGGAGAAAATAGGAAACAAGCTAGGAACCTGCCACAGAGGCCCCTGAAAGGCTCTGCCCTGCAGACTATCAAAGCAGATGCTGAGACTATGGCCAACTGTTGGGCAGAGTGCAGGGAATCTTATGAAAGAAGTGAGAAATAGTAAGATCTGGAGAGGACAGGAACTCCACAAGGAGAGCAACAGAACTGAAAAATCTGAGCACAGGGGTCTTTCCTGAGACTGATACTCCAACCAAGGCCTATGCATGGAGATAACCTAACAGCCAAGGCCTATGCATGGAGATAACCTAAGACCCCTGCACAGATGTTGCCCATGGCAGTTCAGTGTCCAAGTGGGTTCCATAGTAATGGGATGAGGGACTGCCTCTGACATGAACTTTTTGGCCTGTTCTTTGATCACCTCACCCTGATGGGGGAGCAGCCTTACCAGGCCACAGCAGAAGACAATGCAGCCACTCCTGATGAGATCTGATAGACTAGGATCAGAAGGAAGGAGAGGAAGATCTCCCCTATCAGTGGACTTGGGAAGAGGCATGTGTGGAGAAGGGGGAGGGAAGGTGAGATTGGGAGGGGAGAAGGGAGGGGTTTATGGGGGATACAAAGTGAATAAAGTATGATTAATAAAAATTAAAATAAAAAATATAAAAAACAAAACAAAACCAACAACAAAGGATGCTGACAAAAAAAAAAATCCTTACATATTGTTATGTGGGATCATAGACTAGTCCTACCATTATGGCAATCAATACAAAGGTATGAGCTCTTTAATTAGCTATCCAATACTGAGAGGTAAGTCCTAATATATATGCACAAGTAACACTAAACAGACATAAAATTAGAGGCAAAACTAGAAAACACACAAGATTAATGACATGAAGAAGATGGAGGTTAGTGGATTATGAGAGGGAATATGCTTAGAGCACGTTGAAATGACCTTTTTAATACTGCATAATAAAATTGCTAAAGATTTATTTATTTTGTCTGAACTCATGTATTCTTCACCATCTGTGTGCAGTAACAACCATGGCCAGAAGAAGGTGATGGATCCCCTGGAACTAAGGATCAAGCAGAAGTACTCTGGAAGAGCAGCCAGTGAGCTGAGCCATCTCTACAACCCTATATAATAATGTTTTTAAGACAACAACAAAAAGAATGTCATGAACAGGAATAATGTGTCTCAGGAACCTATGGGAAAAGAAAAGGGAACAGAAAGTGGGAACCAAGCAATTAGATTTTTTATGGCAAATACAAAAGCTTTCTTCTTCTTGCCAAATAAACACCTCTGATTGCAGTAGTCCATATTAGCTCCATCGTAACTCTGCCAATCCAGACTGTAAATGGTTATGTACTCCATCGAGTCAGGGTTCTGAGAATTCTGCCGTCCCCTGGCCTACAGTGGCAGCTTGTCACCACAGGTGCAGCTACCTGAGAATGGAGGCCACCCTGATGGCTTCCCTTATGGTGGAGGAAGGTCTTCCCTGTCTCCCGACATCGACACCACTGAGAACTGGGAGAACACGAGTCCAAGCATGTCCTCACTCCATACCCATAAGTCACTCTGAGTACAGCTGTGTCCTCATTGTTAGGCTAAATTCTCCTATCAGCTCTTTGTCTATACTTTCAATTAATTTACATATCCTTCTTTAAAAAAAAAAACGCAATAATCAAAAGAAGCACAAACATTCAAGGGAAGAGAATGAACCAAAACAGAGGTAGCCGGCCGCTGGCAGCACCAAAAGGACAGTGAAAATCTCCTTTAAGTGGACATTAAAAAACTTTGTATACAGGGCAAGATACTGAAGTATTTTCTGAGACACTGTAGCTGGAATCTGAGTTAAATTACCTACATCAAAGAACACAAGGTAAAGGCCTTTTTAGGCCATAATTGAGGACATGTCACCAAAAGCATAGAATTTCTTTTCTATAACCATTAAAACCAAGCAACCGGCAGTGACAAAGTGTGTAGGGTAATTTACTGCAGACACTTACTGAATTAATTTATACTCTAGAGCTATAGCAGTAAAAGGGACTTTCTGACAGGGAAAATTTGAAAGACTGTTTAGTTCAGCCAGGAATTCTAAATGCCAAATCTTAACCTCCGAGATGCGCTTTCAGAAGCAGCACCTCTAAAACTTTCACAGTCTCTGGCTGTGTATAAGGAAGTATAGGAACATGAATGTGTGCATGTCTTCATACATGTGCATGTAGCATCTTCTCTAAAATCAGCACTCACTCCAAATGCAATCAGGGAGCAGACAAGACAGAATATGGATGGTCTCTGGCTCCCAACAGACTCTTGCCACACACTGTCAAAGAACCAGCCTCCTATCATGGCTTTCTGATTTATCAGATCCAGGTTCCAATACCTCCCAAGCATGCAGTGGTGTCTCACCTAGACTAACAAAACTAACTTCTTGGACAAATGAAAACATGCCAGTTGCAAGCTCCATGTATTTCTGTGAGGACTTGATTAATAAAGCAAAGCATTGCTAAATCGCCAGTGGCCTTATCAGCATCTCTGTTGTTAATGTTCTAGTAAATGCTGCATTCTCAAATCATAGTGAACTTGGTGTTTTATCCACCTGGAACTTCCCACTTCAAAGGTTTTTGTTTTGTTTGTTTTTCTACTGCTCTACCAAAATATAAATCTCTTTAAAAACCATTTTAGATATTCAATAGAATACACTAAACTGAAATACAGTTTGGTGTAAAAGGAAAACCCCAGATGGCTTTCAGAACAAGTATGAAAACCTGGTCTCAGGCTGAGAATGTGGACACATGATAGAGCATGCCTTGCCACTGCCTCGTTTTCTATATACAAGTCATGTTAACTACAGTTTTGCTTAGACTAGAGGGGAAAATGATCAGTTTTTATCCTTAAGGATTCTCTGGGGTGTCGCAATTCCTGTTAAAGTATCCAGAGTTACTCAGCTTTGTTCATTCAGCCCTCAGTCTACCTATGTGGGAAGATTTCCTGTATAAAGCATTGCAGATTTGGCTGTTGGTGCTATCATGGTTAGTAATGGTGTAATGGGCATATCACTCCCTAATGACTCATTGTAAGTGAAGATGGGAGTCCATGCACGCGTACATTCGTGGGCTGCCGTTTCTTCATCTCACCCTGCAATGCGTGCTGTATGCCTAATGTTGGAAAAGAAATTCCTTTGAGACTTTTCTATATTTTTACGTTCAGTTAAGGTAAATTCATCTGGATGACATGAAAAAGAGAAGGAATCCCATTAACTAAATTTTGTGCTTCAACAACACAGGCTTAACTAGAAAAAAAAAACTCCATCCCTCTTCTTGTTTAGAGTGTGGTTGAACACGTTTTCTTCCCTTGGGAATGAAAATATTACCCAACAACTTACTTTACTTGTTGGAAAGTGCTAAAAGTAGAACAACGTTACCTCTGAAGTTCTTGTCTAGTAAATGTTTTGTGATTTTTCCATCAACAGTTAATAAAGAGGTAATAAAGAGGAACTAAACACATTGTCCCTACTACCACATTAGAAATAACATCGTCATGGAAAGTTTATTTTAAAAATTGCCTCAGTCACCGCCCTGTACCTTGTGTGATGGTGTGGTGGCAGGCAAGAGCTCAGATGCTCTTCAGCAGAGACATAGAGAGAAGACAAATCTAAAAATGTTTAGTTAGCCAGTGTGCCCGGAAATGTAAGCTAAAAACAGCCCACATTAGATGTCATTTCTTTTCAGGCTTCTGCTCTAAGGACCAACAGAAAACATTTAAATGCTTTATTTATGTTTCAGAAAGACAGAGTGGAGTCTTTTAATCTGCAATTATCTGATTATCAAAAATCTGAAAGCAGAGAGAAAGGTTATTAACTGTGGATTTTAGATCTAGCCTTCCTCTTATATGAAGGCTATATTTTCTCAGTTATTAATGTTCATCTAAATAAACAGGTGCCAGAGACGGGGGGTGGAAGAGAGAGTTTCATTGGTGTTTGCTGTTGTGAGTTTTGGGGAGCATGGGAAATGTACTAGGAGGATTTGGACCAGTTCCTAATTCTGTGGTGAAATGCCAGGTGTTCACTGTAAGCCAACCATTCCCTCAATATTTGTCATGGCTCATAAATGAGATTGAGAACTCCATTATATCTGAGCTGATTGTGTGTAATTTCAATATGTGTAAGTAGGAGCTTCAGAGCAGGTTGAAAGTCTACCCATTATTTTGCTCTGTCAAATGAAGGGGAAAATCAGTTCTTAGGTAAATCTCAAATAGATTTATGCTTGGTACTCTGCCCTAGATTCATAATATTGGGGGCAGATCTAGAAACAATTACTTGCAGGGCTATAAACCTCCAAATTCAGAAACTGAATTGTGCAGAGGGCATCACCTTTGCTCACAGTGATGGAATCAGTAGTAGGTGGGTAACAATGACTGTCTTCCAGGATTCCTGAATGCCCTTTATGTGTTGTTGATTCTAGTGTGACATTAAACTCTAGCAGAAATATAAGGCTCTAGTGACATCTCTGTAAACAGAAATATACAAGATAACCACCTGTTTCGAGAAGATTTGGAATCATGAAGATGAGAATTAACCACCACCAACATCACCACCACACCACCAACAACAACAAACAGAGAAAACATACAAAGCAACTGCTTTGAAAATTAGATGGTTGGCAACAGGGATTATAAAACCTGGGAAAAGACAGACAGTGCACTTTCCCTAAAAGTGAGTGAAATCCAAATGGAGCCCCATTTGTTCAATGAGTTAAAAAAAATTGGAGATGAAAGTTTATCAATGCCAAAGAAGCTGGAAATTTGAGGTCATAACGTTTAAAAAGGAGAGGGAAATGCAGGAAGCCTAGAGCTTCATCAGTCTATGGAGAATGCATTGCTTGACATATGTGAAAGTAAAAGTTTCCCACCATCCCTATGAGGAAGGAAAGACTCAACATTGAAGGTTTCCAGAGTTCGGATTCTGTGAAGTTAACTGCTGTCACAGCACTGGCAATTTGGTACAGCTGCCCCTTGTGACTGATACATTATTCATCTTTGTAATTTTTTATTTGCGTTTGAGCTGGTATAATTTATATTGAAGTGTGATCAAGTGTCTTAATTCTTTCACCTTGACAAAAGCTTACGGATGAATAGGACAGAAGACTTCATCTTTATTATATTTTTCAGTTCTAAACTGTCTTGTTGACTATTACAATTTCCATCTCCCCACTAGTAGTTCTCATTTGTTCAGTCATCCATTTTGGGATTCATGTTTAGTGAATTGATTGTGGAAAATTTGAAGTCTGTATCATACACAAAATAGCTGAGTAATTTTTACTATGATTCTTCAGGTTGCTACATTTTTTAATAATGACTTGAGTTTATTCGATTTATTCTTACTACATGTAATTTTTTCTTAATGAATACAATGTGTTTTGTGTAGGATGGGAGACTCTAACGTAAATATAATCACACCCAAGCATTTATATGTTTCAAATATCTTTAAATATGCTTAGGGTGTAACATGGCTTCAGTTATTACAGATTTATTTTTTCACTCAGTATAATTCATTAGAGAATTGTTGGGGTGGTGTGAATTAATAATTTGCTATTTTTTCCCAAGTACGATCCCATGGTATAAATAAAATGTAATTTGTATACTTTGTAAACCATAGGACAACTGGGTTATCATTTGTGATCTATCATGTTTAAAATAACAGAACAGGGACTGTCTCTGAAATGAACTCTGTTGCCTGCCTTTCGATTGCTTCCCCCAGATGGGGCAGCCTCACCAGGCCACAGGAGAAGAAGATGTGCTCAGTCCTGAAGGTCCTTGATGTATTGAGGTGGGTTGTTAGTGGTGGGAAGCTCCCCTTATCTGAGGAGTAAGGGAAGAGGGATGAGGGGAAGAGGGAGGGAAGGTGTGTCTGGGAGGAGAGGATGGAGGGCCTACAATTAGGATGTAAAAGAAATAAATAAAAAAGTTAAAAATAAAATAATAATAGTACAGCTGAGAAGTGGACTTCAGAGATAGTCTCAGAGATAAAGCTTATGGGCTTGACAGATTGTAGGAACTGAAAAAAACAAAACAAAACAAAAAAAAAAACAACAGCAATTACTAATTGCTTCAGCAGCCGGGGATGACCTGCCCTTAAGCTATGCTGATATTGTTGCCTTACATATTTAGTCAAAAGCGACAAAAATATTTAAAAATGTATATATAATTTGCATTATATGGAGACCCCGGTGTCCATCATTTACTCCAGAGGAAGCTTTAACTTTAGGGTTACTTATCTACAGTTTGTCTTTCTCAGAAGGTCCCCTCTCCTTTGAATGGGTGGTTCTTCCTAATTGTTTAGGTCTGAGCTGCCCTTTAGTACAGACGTTTAAAGACGACTTCACCTTCCAGAAGTCTCTTCCTGACTTGCTAACCTAACTTAGTTACTCACACACTTTTCACTATTTTTGCATTCTGTAACATTGTCATTAGCAGGTGTTATTATCTAATTTTATTTTTTTGACCAGAGCTTCAAGCAGTAATCATCACCTGGCAGGGGTCTAATACAGATATACAGGTAAAGAAAGCTACCAGATGTGAAAGACTGTAGAGATCTAAAGCAGACAACAATAGATATTACCAAAAATAATAGCACTTTAATTCGCACTAGTGAGGATGAACAATAATGCATACAATTTCTTGGTAATCTTTGGCACTTGGTGGACACTGTTATGAACATCATAACAGAGTCATCACTTCCGCCAACATGTGCTATGTAAAGACTGTGTCATTTCAGTGGTCTTTTTAAATACAATGACACAGTAACACATTAGCTTCTGAGAGAAAGAGACTCTTTGGTCAGAAAACTATAATAATAAAATTTACCCCAAATTACTTAATTAAAATAAAATGTATTTATTTTGCTTCTCTTGAATTAAATTAGACTAATAAAAACATAGGATACAGGTTGTGTGACTTTTCCTGGGAAACCATGAACAAGTATTTATTCACTTCAGTTAGGGCAATGATGGCAGACTTAAGAAATGCTTCCAATCAATTCAAGTTCAGTGAGCTGGTGAATTTAGTAGGGTTCTTTACAGTACTATCAGTGCGGGGTTACTCACAGGAATATGAATGACTCAAGTTAGCTGCAATCATTAAATAGTCCACCACAGCAAGGTGACAATCTATAGAAGCCACAACCCCAGGCTCCCTGCATGACCTGCCAGGAGCTTGGCTGGTTAGAGTCTCCTCTTCCCAACAGCTGTTAATGCTTTCATAGCCCTGGGGAGGAAGCCTGAGGCTACCTACGTTTTATGAAAGTGGAAAGAGTGTAAAAGCCAGAAGACAGAGTCTCATAAAATGTAGTCAGTCTCCTACCAGAAGGATGGGAACACTAACCAACACACAAAAATTTTGACCCAAAATTTACCCTGCCTACAAGAGGTGCAGGGATAAAGATAGAGAAGAGACTGATGGAATGTCCAACCAATGTCTGGCCCAACCTTTGACCTATGCTATTGGAGAGTGCCAACTCTTGACACTAATAATGATACTTGGCTAAGTTTGCAGACAGGTATTTGCCAGACTTCTCCTCTGAGAGGCTTTACTCAGTGAGGCCTCCAAACAGATGCTGAGACTTACAACCAAACACTGGTCAATATGTAGGGCATCTTCTGGAAAAGTGGAAGGAAAGAGAAAAGGACCTGGAGTTGACAGGAGCTCCACAAGAAGACCAACAGAGCCAACTAACCTGGGCCCAGATGGGCTTGCTGAGACTCAAGCCTCACCCGGGGACTATGTAGGAACTGGACCTAGGCCTCCTACAAAGATGTAGCATATGGACAGCTTAGGCTTCATGTGGGTCCTTTAGTAAATTAAGTGGGGACTGCATGTGACAGGTACTCATTTGCCAGTGCTTTGAGCCCTTCCCCCTGTAGGGACTGACTTGCCAGGCCACCAGGAAAGAAGATAGGCTCAGTATTGCTGCAACTTGATGAGCTGGGGTGGATGAGAAAGAGAGATCCCTTTTTCTGAGGAAAAGGAGATGAGGAGGGGGAATGGAGAGAAGGTAGAACTGGGAAGGGAGGAAGGATAGAGCTACAACAAGGATGTAAACCAAATTAAAAAAAATAAAAAAAAAATCATCCTGTGTGAGATCACCCAGACCCAGAAAGACACACAGGGTATAGACTCACTTATAAGTGGATGTTAGCCATAAAGTACAGGATAATTGTATTAAAATTCATAGACTCAAAGAAGCTAAGGAGGGCCCAAGGGAGGATGCTTGAATCTCACTCAAAAAAGGAAATAAAATAGACATCTGAAGTAGATGGAAGGAACTGGGTGGGAGTAGGTGTGAGTGTAATAGGGGTCTGGATAAAGTATGGGGAAAGCAGGTGCTGGAGAAAGAAGACCTGGAAAGAGGATAGAAATCTCTTTTTAGGGTGGGTATCTTTGGGACAGGAATCCATGAGGTTGATCCTAGCTGAAACTCCTAGCAGGGTGTTTAACGACCCTTAAGTGGCCATCTCCTTTAGCCAGGTAGGACTTTTGGTGGAGGGAGGGGACACCAACGCACCCATAAAACCTTTGACAGATTTTTCTTGCCTACAAGAAGTATAGTGATTAAGATGGAGTGGAGATTGAGGGAATGACAAATCAATGACTAGACCAACTTGAGAACCACCCCATGAGAGAGAACCAACCTCTGCCACTATTAATGATCTTCTGCTATGCTTACAGAGAGGACCCTAGCATAACTGTCTTCTTTGAGGCTTCATCCAGCAGCTTATGGAAACAAATGCAGAGACTCACAGCCAAAAAACAGGCTGAGTTTGGGGAGTTTTGTGGAAGAGTGGGAGAAAGGCTAGTGAGAGCTGGAATGGTCAAGGACACCACAAGAAGACCTACAGAGTAAATTAACCTGGGCCCCTGGGGGCACACAGAGACTGAACCACCAACCAAAGAGCTGGCATGGTCTGGACCTAGACACCTTACACGTATGTAGCATATCTGCACCTTGGTCAACATATGGGTCCCCTAACAATAGGAGTAAGGGAGGTCTCTGACACTGTTGCCTGATTCTGGATCCCTTTTCCCAAGCTTCCTTGTTAGTGGGAGAGGATGCTCTTACTCCTGCTGGGACTTGATGTGCCAGGGAGAGTTAGTACTCTTGGGGGCTTCCCCTTCTCTGAGAAGGATGGAGCATAGGGGAGGGGTGCATGAGGATGGGACTGGGAGAAGAGTGAAAGATCCAGGATAGGGCTGTAAAGTGATTTTTTTTTTAAAAAAAAAGAAAAAGAGAGACAAATGATCTTTAGAAAATGTGAACTGGTTGTCACAGAGTATGAAGGGTATGTGTGATTTTTTTCTTTATGTTTTTAACTGTTTTCCACAAAGGGTTTTATCATGGGAATATACCTTATGCTGAAGAAAACATTTAAACAGTTGTATACTAACTTTATTATTCTTCTTTTAAAATTTATATGTAACTAAGTTTTTTTTTTCAAAACTTCAAAACATAAAAAACAAAGTGAAGAAGTATATTCTAAATTTATCTGAATTCTCACAGAAAATCATTATTAAGATTTTGGGGTATGTTCTTCCAGATTTTTCAATATTTGTGGTTTTTTTCCAAAATGGAATGACTCTACTATGCAATCTATTTTTCATTTAGTAAATTGTAAATTTTCACAATAGTAATCTGTGCATTTATTTTGTGACTTTACTATATGATACATTTATTTTATTTCCCTTACTAGTCATTAAGTTCCTTCTAAGATTTTAGTAGTTTTAAAACAAGCTGTGACAAGCATATATACAGTACAAGTTGTGCAGAACCAAACTGTACGTTATTACATCGCAGTCCAGTATATACTTAAGTGAAAACTTGTTTATGTACTTAAAATAAATAATTAAAATGAGAAAAAAGTTTTCTTTCAGAGCCAACGGGTTGGCATCACAATAATCTATGGACACGGGCAGAAATGTTTGTGAGAAGTCTGCCAGGCACTTTAACTCTGCTCTGCCTTCTCACCAGAGTCTACAGGGTTCCAAGATCAGAACTTTCACACTGGCTGACAGTACCAGCTGTGACTCCCCTCTATGGAGCAGCCATTAATTCAATGGTGAAGCAGTTGGTTATCTCCATAATAGTAATACCATGTTCCAGGAGGTACATCTTCCTTCTCTTATTGGTACTATACCACTAGAATTCCATATCTTGATAGGAATATTAGAACAATTACCCAAGAAGTAAAAGCTAACCAGCAGGGGAGAAGCCTCTGACTCAGCCACCATTCGATTTCTCCAGGTCCTTCATATAGCCAAAGTGACCAATGCCTTTATGAAAATGATCTCATACTATAATTTTGCCATGCAACAGGCAGCAATGACATAACCTTTATGGTTTATAGAGTCCCAAATCTTTCTTGGCTAATACCTCACATGGAGGTAGCCACCCCTAGTTCTGTGGGTTTTTTTTTTTTTCAAACATCCTTGTGGTTCTACAGAGTGCCTTTTCCTATGTATACAGGTTGCCTTTGTTTCAAATCCTTAGCTGCCATCTTTCCTGGTCTTCCAGGTTTTTTTTCTTTTTAATTTCCAAACATGTAAGACACTTAATAGTTAACATTACGTAATGAAGACTTTATATAAAGGTTAGTGTCAGTTAATCCTGTGTGGTTAAGGAGATATTTAGGAGAAATATAATATCTAATATAATAATAACTCATCACTTCTAACAGTTGTTTTGGCAACAGAGTAATGTTGGGTACAGGGGCATGGATAGTAAACAGTATCTCATCAAATCTTGCATAAACTACAGTCATCTCCCATGAGCTGTCTCACTTTCTTCCCTGCAATGTTACTGCTTCGTGGGGCCACTAGATCTCCTCACTCCAGTAGGCCTAACAGGACTGGTTTGTGTTGATGTTCATTCTGACTAAGGTTCAAAGAAATAAAGGGACATATGTTTTTTTTGTTTGTTTTTTTGTTTTTTTCTTGCTTGCTGCTTGCTCGAGCTCCCCAGTTCTGACAGGGAATTCTAAGCTAATTCCATGAGCCTTGATATTTTTCAGTCTCATCTGGCTTCTGCTAGGGCCCAAGGTTGAATAGTAATTTCCACCTCCAATGTATACATCATACTTAGCGTACTTCCCATCCAAGGACAAGTGTAACCCTTTTCATTTGTGTTGTTCTATCATTTACATATTTTGTAAACTGTTGCCCAGATTCCAAACCAAGTAGAAGCTCACTAGCACAGCATTTGACTTTCTGTTAGTTCCCACCCTCTCCCCAAGGGACACCAGCTCAACTGAAATCATGTCTATTTTGTCCTTTATCTGCGTGGCAGTTCTAGCTGCTCCTCTTGCTTGCTTTAATGCCACATAAACTTGATGGGTATGCTGGTTTAAGTCTCTCTGATCTGTTGAAAACTCTTCTATTACATAAAAATCACGCCTCACCATAGGACTTAGCCAAACCACTAAATCCCTGTATCATTCCCAAGGCCCATGTTGAATCAACCTCTTTCTTATTCCTCCTGTGAGCACAGTTCTATCCCACTCAGTGAACCGGGCAATAAATACTGCCTCTCCCATGCCTGTCATTCCTCTACTGTCTCTGTTATTCATGGAGACTCTCCAAGTAGCTGAGCTGCCTGAAATCATCCACAGAGCTCTAGGGAGGCAGCTCTCATGAGTCATCACTAGTGCTGCAGTGGGATTTTCAGTGATTCAGCTGCCTTTGAGCCACTGATGCTCCTTTAAGTAACCTTTCACCCATATTCTTGTCAATCAGCTCAGTGGCACACTAAGCTGGGCTTGGACAGAATCATTTATTTGGTCTGTCATCAGTGCCCTATTTTGAGTGAGGAGAGAGCAAATATACTTTAACTTTGTAAGTAGTGGCTTAAGTCTGACATGGAAGAAATGCCAATCATTTGTGCAATGTAATGTGTACTGGAACTGACCCTGTAAGTCCTGGTAGTCTACACCCAGGCTTTGTCCCTTTTGTATTCCATTCATTTTCTAGGTATTAGTTGTTGGTAGGAGCAGTTTTCAATCACTTTTTATACATTATGAAGCAATATTATGGTAAATGGTTTAATTATTTACAGGGTGGTCACAAGAAATGAAGGGGGCAATGTTTGAATGTTGAATCAGGCTGATGTTTTTCTGGATTCTGTTCTGGTCTTCTGCTTTATTATGGAATATTTGCAAGCTTTTTGAAGGATTCTATTCAGATACTGGAAAAATTATTTTTGTCTTTTTTTTTCTTTTGGTCTTTCACAACAGATGCCTATTGCCTCATCTCAATCCTGTTGATCTTCATAACCTGTTGGCTCTTTGTTACCTGTTTTTTTTCTCTTCTGGCTATGGTTTTGCCAATCATTTTATGATCAAATTCAAGGTGAAAGTAATTTGGTAGGAAAACAACAACACATTCATGTCAAGGCAGAGGCAGATTGATCAAGTAAGTTTGTCTATGTCCAGGCAAATTTAAGGAAGTCATTCTTAATTAGTGACTCCCTTCATTCAGCCCTAAATCCATGAAACAATTTCTCCCCAGTTCTTGCCCTCTGGGGTAATCACTTGAGAAGAGGCTTCTGCTGTTGCTGATTTCATACCAAAGTTATTCAGGTGATACTTACTGTAACACAGTTCACTATGTGACCACATCATGAAGTTTGGGGGTCATGTGTTGTATAGTTACTTAGTATTATCTTCTAATCTTGTGTCTCTTGGGAGTAGGTGGCAGGGAGCTTAACTCCAAAATCAGCAATCTCTGCAGTCATTCCAGATACACAAATCAGTAGTAACAAGGCGAAGAATGTAGGACAGCCACAGTGTTTTTAAATTTAACTCCAAAATACATTTTAAACTGTGGCACCTTCAAGTAAGGGCTATAATCTCCATGGCTTTTTTCTTTGTGCGTATGCCTGAATTTCTTTCCACTCTAGACGAAAAGAAAAATCTCATTAAAAATCATTTGAGAGATGTGATCAGATTGTTAGAGTGATGGAATTAGGCTGACAAGCAGAGAGAGTGAATGGAGGAGCCATCTTGTGTCCAAGAGCACTGTTTCATGGAAGCAATACCAGCACATACAGAAAGGCATCATGATCACCAGTCACCAAGGTGAACTTCCAAATCCGGTTGGGGTGCTGAGGTTTGGAGGTTCCGCTGCAGCAACTAAAGCATGAGTTCTCCGAGGAAACATCAACACGGGCCAACCAATCGCAGACAAGTTTTACGGCCCCAGAAACGTCTATCACAGCCTACCTGTGTGGGAAGAAGTGGGGTAGAGGGAGGATGACAGAAGGAAGGAGGATGCATGGAGAGCCTCTGTCGTTCCCTATTTGTGCTGTAACCAAGTGGCTTTGTGTCCTTCATATTTTCCCTTAGAACTGTTTTTCTGGTAAACCAATCTTTTCATTCTCTAAATTTCCTCTAATTTAATTTTGTTTTGTGCTGTTTTCCATTATTGTTGCCTGTATCTTAGAACAAGGTTTCTAATATATTGGTAGAAGTTACGGTTTGCGTTTTAAAATCCCATCAAGCCGGAGTAAGGTTGTTTCACACCCTCCTCCCCCGTTATCTCTGTTTGCTTGCTTTGTGTTTATGAGCAGGAATGAAAGTGAAAAAGCAATATTTTCCTAAAACAACCCAAGGCAAGAAACCACTAGGTACAAATCATTGATTGCATGCCCCCTCGTGGGCTCGTTAACCTATTGACAGTTTGTCTGAGATACAGATTAATGCTGTCTGTTCTGGAGAAATATGATATTCATTCAATGTTGAGTAAATCCATATATTAAAGCCAAACATTGATAAATAATGTAGGCCAATAAACCCGAAAGGGCCTATTTCCACATTTCCTAGAAGAGTGACAGCATGCTACTTTTTTTTAATGGTTTCTACTGTTGCCATCTCATATGTATGAGTGATGTTTCCGTGGTTAGGCCTCTGATTTATTAATTAGAATGCAGTTTCCAGTGTGCTGATGTTACCCTGAGTTGAATGATAAACACATATTTTAAATATGAGGTTTGGCAATTGCACAGTATTTTAAGTTGGCCTGAAATATGTAACAGATAAAAATCTCTCAGAGGTATGGGGGATTCAGATCACTTTTCTGTGAACTGGCAGTTTAAACACAAAGTTAGCATTTGTTTTCTAAGGATGAAGCACGAGAGTGTATGACTTTTTAAAGCAATATTTCTTTAGAAAATATTTTACTTTTGCTTGAAAACATTCCATCTACTGGTCCTTACTACCAAATCCAAAACTAGATATTCTGAAAGATTGCTTTCTGATGTGTATTTGGACTGAAACAGCAAGCAACATGCATGAGAATTTTCATCAAATACTTTCCCAGGGGAAAAGTTCTTGCTAATCTTAATTAATGATTTTTTTTTCTGGAATTGTTCTTCATGTAGGTAAGAATAGTAACTACTCTGTCAGTTATATTTTGGCATAGTTGTTATTGCTACTTCATAGCTATTTGAAGTCTGTAACTTTTAGCCACTCTCCTCAGCATTATTTATTTTTCATGGTTTCCCAATCCTAGCAAATTAGTCTATCAATCTGAAGATATAAAATTCAGTTTCAGACATGGGAAGAGCCTGAAGATAAGTGTGGGCATTTTCTCCTGTGAAGGTCTTTCCTCAGTGAGTATGCTGTTGGCTAATTAATTGTCTGTTCTTAAATTGTCATCCCATCAAGTTTACATGTAACATAAACAAGAAGATAGACTACTTCATAATATTCAATAATTGTTGTTTCTTATCTGCTAAGTCTTAACAAAAATGTCAAAGCATCAGTTTAAGCAAAAGCAGGCGCTTCTTGGTTCTACAGAAAAGAATTTTTTTTGGGGAATGTAAGAAATAAAGGCAGTGGTACCTAAGGTTTCTGGATGCTAAGGAAGATGAGGAGATGGCCTGTCTTCAAGTGTGCTTGCTGGCTTTACTTAAACTTAAAGAGGGGGCTTCAATTGGGAATATGCCCCCCAAGTTGACTTGTAGGTAAGCTTGTGGTCCATTTTCTTGACTAATGACTTATGTGGAAGGGTCCAGCTCACTGGGGTGCAGTGACACCTCTGTACAGATGACCCTGGGACTATAAGGAAATAATCTGACCAAGCCAATAAACAGCACTCTTTCCTGGCCTCTGCATCAGGTCTTGCCTTTAGATTCTGGCCCTGCTTGAATTTCTGTCCTGACTTAACTCAGTGGACTGTTACCTAGAGATGAAAGATGAAATAAATCATTTCCTCCCTAAATAGCTTTTGCCCATGGCGTTTTATCACAGCAATAGAATCCCTAAAGATTCCAAGCACAGAGATGGCCTCCAGTCTTTCAAAGGTCTTGGGGTACTTCTCTGCCTATAGAACTGTACTATCTTGCAACTCTCTATTCACATGGAAATTAGAATCCAGAGCACAAACTGTTTGGCATTCGATGGTCCAGGAGGTTCTCCCAAAAGGTTCTCCTGGAATCCAGCTTGAAGGAAGCTCTTCCATCACTCTCCTGGAATTGTTTGAAGTAAGGCAGTTGATTCTAAACACAATAATTGCTGGTATGACCCCTGTGGTTTCAACAACTGTTCTTCATTATCCTCTAGAGCCAAGGCAGAGCTATTTCTACCACAAGCCGTGATGAAAGTTTTTCAGGATAATTCTGTTTGGAGGAGTTGATACATATCAATGTCATTAAGGGCAATGTTTGTGGTATGAAGAACTTCTCAACAAGCATTGTCTCATCTTTCCACATGAGGACCCTACTTTCGCTTACTTTGCAAGTATTTTGTTAATTAAATTTTTATTTTTAATATTAATTTCAGTTTATTTAATTTGTATCCCAGATGTAGCCCCCATCCTCATTCCCTCCCAATCCCTCCTTCCCTCCCTCATCTCATCCCTGCCTCTCTCTAAGTCTACTCATATGGGAGGTCCTCCTCCACTTCCATCTGACTCCAGCTTATCAGGTTTCATCAGGACTGGCTGCAATGTCCTCCTCTGTGGTCTAGCAAGGCTGCTCCTCCCTCGTGGCTGGGGGAGGTAAAAAAGCCAGCCACTGAGTTCATGTCAGTGACAGTCTCTTGGAAATCTTAAGATATGGGACACAGGATGGAGATGTCCACAAACTTCTGAGATAGTCTTTTTTCTCTCCTTTATTATTTTTATTTGATTTGCCAAAAGAGAATACTAGATAATAGCCACAGGATTGGTCAGTCAATAGGTGTTTAAGACAATTTTTCCCAATTAAAGGATCTACATATTACATTGTTCAATTTTACAAAAGCTACTGAGTACTTACTAATTGTCCAAAGAGAATATAAAACAAATCATCTCTCTCCAAGAGTTTTAGCCTGAAGTGGATATTTAAAGGGAAACATTAACTGAAAAAAAAAACACAAAACAAAAACAACAAACAACAACACAAGAATTCACCACACACACACACACACACACACACACACACACACATACACACACACAGATAGCTATATGTGGGAAGAATCGAAATCCAATGTAGAATAATAAACTCTGTTTGGGGCAGAGATCTCCCAAGGCAGAACGTAGGCTCTTACAGTGAGTCTAGTTATAAGGCAAGTAAGCATAAGAGCTATATTGGTATTGAGACTGAGTGCTAGCAGGAGAAACTTTTGAAAAAGCAAATACAAAAGAAGACATTGTTTTTCTTTGGGAAAATCTATTGAGCACATGTTGTGTACTAAAATTTCATACTGTCTTTATATCAGTGAAGCAATACAAAGTCATGGGCTGAATCAGCCATGCATTCTGAACCATGAAGATATATAATAACAAAATATGAATTTTATGACAGGAATATGGAGCCATCGACGATCGATCTCTGAAAAAGAAGGTCTTAGACAGCAAAGACATGAGAGCAAGTTACCAAGGTGGGTTGCAGGAAGAGTGTCCCACGCAAAGTGAACTGCATCAACTAAGACCCTGAGATAACCTGCTAATCATGCTTTAAAACAAAATAAAATAAAACAAACAAACAACAACAAAGAATAAAACAAGAAGTGAGTTGAGGAGAATGATGACAAATTAAGTTTCAGTGGTTCCCAAGGCTTGTAGATCTTCATAAGAACTTCACAAGACCTTTGGCTTACAGCGACATAAGTGGGAAAAAATAAGATGCAGGCAAAAAGAATGACATGATGTCATTTATACTCAAGTTGCTCTTTCTTACCCCTGTTCTGAATGTAGCTGCAACAGCAAGTCTAGTTAGGAGGCATGTAAATAGGAAGGAATGGGGTATATCTGAGGTCACTATTTCTGAAAATTAAAAGATCTTGAAACAGAAACAATGAAAGGAGGAAAAGGATGACGAAAGATAAAGTTTTTAATAGGCCCTACCTAGGTCTTTTGCCACAGAGTTTTCTTCTATAGGCAAAACAACATGTAAAGGTCTTAAAGTCAAGGCATGAATGAGCCTGTAGGCACTTTAAAATAGTTCAATGATAATACAGGGCTGAAGGAGGTTAATAGTAAAGGCACTAAGTGAATATAGTCTAGGACAGTGGCTGCATAAATTAAAAAATTACCAAGGAAGAGAGATAACCAAGGACTAACCTGAGAGTTTTTCAGAAAATTTGCTTTTTATGATTTAACCATTGACTGGGGTTAGTGATAAATGAAGGGAATGGTCAGATTCCTGCCAGAAGTTTCAGAGTGTTTTCACTTGCCCAGCAACTATCCAAGAATTCACCTTTCCTTGCCTCCTAAGTCAGCTGCAAACACATCATATGCCAAATATACCTGTTTACGGGAGGAAAAGAACAGATATGCTGCCTACGCACATAGATAGCAACCTATCTTTTCTCTCATTGTACAGACTTTGGTGTCTTCCATTTCTGATCATTCCCCAGCATGCTTTAAAGTGTACCTACATTGTGCTTCCCATCCAGAAAGTTTCCCCTTTTGTGTAGATGCTACTGTAATTCCCTAGCTTGATGTATGAAGACACAGTTATCGCTGCAGCGGGCTTTCCCATATCCCTTCCATCATAGTTATAGCTCCAGCCTAACAGGAACCTCGCTGGAAATGAATGCTAGAAATCATAATGGCATTTGCTTCATGCAGCTTTATTTAGGAAAATGCTATCTGGAACATGAAATAAGGAACTGCCCTAGAAAAGTATAAACAACCGAATCCCATAAAGTCATGTTTTGGTGTCAAGAATATTGTTTTCTGGCAATATGTTTATGATGTTTTTATTTGCAATCTATCCCATCCTCTTTAATTTTGCTTAAAATTTATTTATTGATTTCATTATCAAGTTAAAGAGTGCTAGGTTGATTAAACTCTTCTGTTTTATATGTAAACAGAAGTCATTATGATAGCATAAGAAATGTGTCAAGAGAATATAATCCTATTTTCTTTTGTTGCTCACTCAAAGCCATTTTAATTCAATTCATATTTACAGAGACTCTTCTGTTTGTAAGATTCTACTTGACCACCATATCTATCCAATGAAAAATCATGAGTTTCAGTTCCTTTGCTCAATGTTTTATAACCAGTTATGGAAATTGTACAAAATATAAATATAATAAAGATTCATCAAACACCATGAGATTCAAATTACTGTGAACATGAAGGAAGAGAGGGATTACTTCCTGCCTACACAAACAGGAAAGTGGATTCACCCATCTTGCATACAAGTCAGCATTGGTAGATAGTGGGCTACCCTTTTTTTTGAAGCTCTAAGTATGAAAACTGAACAACTGACCAGCTGCATGTAGGAAGCCCTGGTCCTAAAAAATTAACTGGATGGAATAAGGATATTCTGAACTAGTAAATACCAGAGGAGTAAGCTATAAAATTAGGAATCATCACAGCACTGCTGAAGAAAATCAGTGGCTTTAAAATATTGAATGACAATGACATGGTGCTAGAGAGGAAAGGACCACCCTTGACCAAATGCCCACACCCTTCCAGAAGGTGATAGTCATCAGCTTCTCTAGATTGGAGTGCAGCCTGGTGGCATGGATGCAGATTAGGGGGATGGTGGGAAGATTAAGGCTAGTGATAAATGACTGACTGAAGATGACACTTAGGAAGGCAGTAGCTTTAGCAGAAGATTTAGGGGGATACACTTTATAGCTATTTCAGAGAGATAATCTATAAGCTTCAGTGATTTCCTGGATATGGGAATTGTAGGTGAAAGTGAGAAGGAGCATGTTGGAGCCTACAAGGTGAAATAAGCAGTCACTAGTAAGAAAATAAAGCCCCTCTAAATGAAGAAAACGTATTCATTTGGCTGGCTGATTGATAAAACAGCTACTCTCATGAATTTTAATATATTTTGAAGTAGTTACTCATGGAGAAAGATTCAAAGGTATCTCAGGCATGTTATCTCCCTCAAAATGTGCATCAGTTAGGATGGGCTTTTAAACCTTATTCCTTTCCTCGTGGCTTCAGAGTATGCACTGGGGGCATGAAAGCACTTGTTTGTCGCCTTCTAAAGCATCTCTGAAAGATAGGCTAGACACTCTTATAAAACAATTACAAAAATTATTAGCCCGTGGATACTCAGATTTCAGTCTCCGAGTGTTGAATTGCAAGATCGCCACTATAATCAGCTAGCTCTTAGGGGCACTCTCCAGCTAGTATATTCATTAGTCAGTTCCTGAGCAGCATGGACACTTAATCAAAAGGCATTGACTCTAATTCATCTCAACACAGATAATTTAGGTTTAGTTGTATATTTTAATTACTCAGTACTAATGTAAGATTTTTGGAGGTCTATAGCTCATAAAGGAGTTGTAATTTTTAATGGCACATGCAGTAGAAAATAAAAACCAACTTCCACATTGATATGATATGCCTTCGTTATTGTAAAAAAAACAAAGAACTTTTTTCCTAGTAGATCAGTTGATAGATTTTTTTTTTTTCATCTGAGTAAATTCCTTACATCTAAGAAATCTAAGATCAGAAAGAAAGAGAGGAAGACCTCCCCTATCAGTGGACTTGGGGAGGGGCATGCATGAAGAAAGGGAAGGAAGGGTGAGAGAAGGAGGGGCTTATGGGGGGATACAAAATGAATAAAGTAATTAATAATAACAATAATAAAAAAGAATTTGATAATTTAAACAAAAAAAGAAAGGAAGCAAGATCTCAAAAAAAAAAAAAAAGAAGAAGAGAATGAGAATGCCATGAGGTTCCCATGTGCTTTAGTCACTCCCTTAGCCTAAAGGTGGCTACCCTTTTCTTTGAAGCTCTGTTTATTCTTAGGAAACTGCTCACTGACATTAACCCTCTCTCTAGACATCTCAAGGTTGCTAGAATACAATTTCATCTTAACGGTAGTTGGTACTTTAGGATTTACAGAGCATTTGGCTATCTTTATCTCAATATTTTCTTAACAGTCTCTCAACATTGTGATACAAGGCCCATATCTATTATGGAAAAATTATCTTTCTCAATAGCCTATTGAGGTAACAAGACATCTGAAAATTGAGGCCCTTATAGGGCCAATATTCTTTGCAGATAAAGATTGCCTATGCTATGTGGCTCTGAGGGAGAAATGAGGATCTCTTCCATGCTACACAGGGAAATAGCGAATAGGTCTTGAGTGTCATCTCTTGGTTTCAAACTCTGGCTCCTCCATTTAATAGTTGTATATTTCCCAAGGTTTTCATTTCTTCAGCAGCATAATCATAGGATAAACAGGATGGATATATGCAGCATGTAAAACAATGCTTTACACTCAATCTTACAGCTCTCTAAACACAGGAGGGGTATTCGTAACTGAATCATAATACATGGAGGTACACAAGGAAACTGGCTTTTAATTGTCACAGTGTCTTCAAAATTATCTCCTAAGCAGCCCTATTTCCAACTTATAACTCTCTACTAAAATTTTTCTGAGAGGTCTGCTCAAGTGAAGCTGCATCTTCAGATGTACCCAGTCCTACTTTGAGGTTTTATGTCCCTTTTTGGAAATAATTAGTTCTCTTTGGTCATAATCAGTTTATGCATTTAGAGTTCACTTTTCTTAGAATCCATTACTGCATGTAAAGCTATACTTTATTGTTCCACTATAACATTGCTCAAACCTTTTTTCTTTTTTTTTTACTTGAAGATGACCTCTGCAAGCAAAGGACTAATTAATATGTTGATCTGTCATGGTTTAGTTCTAAAACCACATCTATTCCTTTAACATTATGAATATTGGATTAACTACAAGATATTGCAATGCCAGTTTTAATTCAAATTATTTTGAGGTAATATAAATGTTTGTTAATGTAGAAAGAAGTTAGCTAATGAATGATTTCAATATCCCTGATTTTACATATTATAGCAAAAAGTTTTAGCTTAATCGAAGTAAATAATAATGGGGTCTGGATGGTTTGGAACTTATGACATATTCAGGTCTCTATTGCAGGAGTTCCTGCTGCTGAAATAGTTTCTGTAACTGGATATAGGCAGTAAGTGCCAGGACTTTCATGGGAGACTGATAAGGGAATTTATAAAGAAGGTAGCAGAATTGATTTCTCTTGTGGCATGAAGGGATATAAGAGTAGTTACTCGGCTCTGGCATATTCATCACTGTAGGAGTCCAAACAGGCAGAATATAGACCGTTTGTCAGAGGTTCTTCACACATCTCTAGCATTCCAATATGTATGCTCTGCTACAGTCTAGAGCAAAAAAGTCGCAGCCCAGATCTTCAAATGTACACCAAAGAAAAATATTCTACATTGCCAAGAAGTCTTCAAAAAGGAAAAATATTACAACACATGAACTTTATTTCCAGACCTATTTTGTAACCATCTAATCTCCATTGCTTTTGCTTGCGCATTTATTTATTTCTTTATTTATTCATTTATTTATGTGTTTGTTTGTTTGTTTATTTTTCACAGTTTGTTGAGAAAGAATTTGTAGATGAGTTACCAAGCTAAGACAGAATTCTTTTATACTGCTTCCCCCAATGGCAATATCTTGGAGCACTTATACAAAAACTAAGATATTGACATTTACACAAGACCTGTAACCAAAGTGCAGGCTTTATTTAGAATTTACTCACATGGCTTTTGGATCTGATCCTGGGCACTACTGAGTTATTGCAATGCTTTCTTTTTTAAATTTTTATATTATATTATATTAATTACATATATTAATTACAGTTTATTTACTTTGTATCCCTGCTGTAGACCCCTCCCTCAGTCCCTCCCAATCCTATGCTTTCTCCCTCATCTCCTCCCATTCCCATCTCCAAGTCCACTGATAGGGGAGGTCCTCCTCCCTTCCATCTGACCTAGCTTATCAGGTCTCATCAGGACTGGATGCATTGTCCTCTTCTGTGGCCTGGCTAGGCTGCTCCCCTCCTCAGGGAGGGTGATCAAAGAAACTGCCACTGAGTTCATGTCACAGACAGTCCCTGTTTCTCTTACTAGGGAACCCACTTGGATACTGAGCTGCCATGGGCTACAACTGAGCAAGGTTTCTAGGTTATATCCATGAATGGTCCTTGGTTGGAATATCAGTCTCAGAAAAGACCCCTGTGCCAGATATATTTGGTACTGTTGCTCTGCTTATGGAGCTCCTGTCCTCTCCAGGTCTTTCTACCTCCCCCTTCATTCATAATATTCCCTCACTCTGCCCAAAGTTTGGTTATGAGTCTCAGCATATGCTTTGATATGCTGCTAGGTAGAGTCTTTCAAAGGACCTCTGTGGCAGGCTCCTGTCCTGTTTCTTATTTTGTCCCTCTTCCTATGTCCATCCCATTTGTCTTTCTGAGGGAGGATTGATCATCTTACCTGGGGACCTCCTCCTTGCTTAGCTTCTTTAGGTGTACAGATTTTAGTATGTTTATCCTATATTATAGGTCTAGTATCCACTTATAAGTGAGTATATACCCTGTGTGTCTTTCTGCTTCTGGGATACCTCACTCAGGATGATCTTTTCTAGATCCCACCATTTGCCTACAAATTTCATGATTTCCTTGTTTTTAATTGCTGAGTAGTATTCCATTGTGTAAATGTACAATTTCTGTATTCATTCCTCTGCTGAGGGACATCTGAGTAGTTTCCAGGTTCTAGCTATTACGAAACAGAATGGTGGATCAATGGAATAAAAAAGAAGACCCAGAAATAAATCCATACACCCAAGGATACATGATTTTTGACAAAGAAGGAAAATCCATATAAGGGAAAAAAGACAGCATCTTTAACAAATGGTGCTAGTCTAAATGGATGTCTACAAGCAGAAAAATGCAAATAGATCCATATTTATCACCCTGCACAAACCTACAGTCCAGGTGGATCAAAGACCTCAACATAAAGCCAGATACAGTAAATCGGTTAGAAGAAAAAGCAAGGAAGAGCCTAAAACTCATTGGCACAAGAGACAACTTCCTGGACAGAACAACAACAGCACAGGCTCTAAGATCAACAATCAATAAATGGGACCTTATGAAATTGAAAAGCTTCTGTAAAGCAAAGGACACTGTTGTCAGGACAAAACGACAGCTTACAGACTGGAAAAGGATCTTCACAACCCTATATCTGACAGAGGTCTAATATCTAGAATATATACAGAACCCAAGAAGTTGAATAGCAACAAATCAAGTAATCCAATTTTTAAAATGGAGTACAGAGCTAAACAAAGAATTCTCTGTAGAGGAATAGAGAATGGCAGAGAATCACTTAACAAAGACCTCTACATAAAATCAGACACATTAAATCAGTTAGAAAAAAAAGTGGGGAATACCCTTGAAGTCATTGGCACAGGAGACAACTTTCTGAACAGAACACCAACAGCACAGGCTCTAAGAGCAACAATCAATAAATGGGACCTCAAGAAGCTGAAAAGCTTCTGTAAAGCAAAGGACACCGTCATCAAAACAAAACAACTGCCTACAGATTGGGAAAGAATCTTCACCAACCCTTTATCTGACAGAGGGCTAATATCCAGTATATATAAAGAACTAAAGAAGCTGAAAAGCAGCAAACCAAGTAATCCAATTAAAAAATGGGGAACAGAGCTAAACAGAGAATTCTTGATAGAGGATATCGAATGGCGGAGAAGCACTTAAAGAAATGCTCAACCTCATTAGCCATTAGGGAAATGCAAATCAAAATGACACTGAGATTTCACCTTACACCCATCAGAATGGCCAAGATGAAAAACTCAAGCGACAACACATGCTGGAGAGGTTGTGGAGAAAGGGGAACCCCCCTCCGCTGCTGGTGGGAATGTAAACTTGTACAACCACTCTGGAAAGCAATCTGGCACTTTCTCAGACAACTAGGAATAGCGCTTCCTTAAGACCCAGCCATACCATTCCTAGGCATATATCCAAAAGAGGTTCAAGTACACAATAAGGACATTTGCTCAACCATGTTTGTAGCAGCTTTATTTGTAATAGCCAGAAGCTGGAAACAGCCCAGATGCCTCTCAACTGAAGAATAGATGCAGAAATTGTGGTACATCTTCACAATGGAGTATTATTCAGCAATGAAAAATAAGGAAATCATGAAATTTGCAGGTATATGGTGGGACCTGGAAAGGATCATCCTGAGTGAACTGTCCCAGAAGCAGAAAGACACACACGGTATATACTCACTCATATAAACATAACATAGGATAAACCTACTAAAAACTGTACATCTAAAGAAACTAAGCAAGAGAGAGGACCCTGACTAAAATGCTCAATCCCTATCCTGAAAGGCAAAGAGGTTGGACAGCAGAAGAAGAAAACAGGAAACAACCTAGGAACCTGACACAGAGGGCCTCTGAAAGCCTCTGCCCTGCAGACTATCAAAGCAGACGCTGAGACTTATGGCCAACTTTTGGGCAGAGTGCATGGAATCTCATGTAAGAAATGGGAAATAGTAAGAGCTGGAGAGGATGGGAACCACACAAGGAGAGCAACAGAACCTTAAAATTTGAACACAGGGAACTTCCCAGAGACTCATACTCCAACCAAGGACTATTCATGGAGAAAAGAACCTAGAACCCTTGCACAGATGTAGCACATGACGGTTCAGTATCCAAGTGGGTTACACAGTAATGGGAAGAGGGACTGCCTCTGACATAATCTGATTGGCCTGCTCTTTGATCACCTCCCCTTGAGTGGGGAGCAGCCTTACCAGGCCACAGAAGATGACAATGCAGCCACTTCTGATGAGAACTGATAGACTAAGATCAGAAAAAAGGAGAGGAGATCCTCCCCTATCATTGGACTTGGGGAGGGGCATGCATGAAGAAGGGGGAGAAAGGGTGGAATTGGGAGGGGATGGGGAAGGGACTTATGGGGGTATATAAAATGAATAATGTGTAATTAATAGTAATATATATATATATATATAAATTCTCAATGTCCTTAGTCATCAGGGAAATGCAAATCAAAAGAACTCTGAGATGTCACTTTATACCCATAGAATGGCTAAGATAAAAAAAAAAAAAAACTAAAGTGAGAATGCATGCTGGAGAGGATGAGGAGAAAGGGGAACCCTCCTCCATTGCTATTGGGAATGTAAACTTGTACAATTACCTTTGAAATCAATCTGGCACTTTCTCAGACGATTATGAATAGCACCTCCTAAAGATCCAGCTATACCACTCCTAGGCATATATCCAAAATATACTCAAGTATACAAGAAGGACTTTTATTCAACCATGTTTGTAGCAGCTTTATTAGTAATACCAATGCTTTCTTGATCACTCATTTACTCTCATGATGGACCTGGTGGCCTTTAAAGAAATGTTTTATAAAGTGATTCCCAGCTTGGCTTTTTCTGTAACTTTTGCATTTCAGTCTAGGCTAGAATATTTGTTCTGAGGTTTGTACTTTAAGTCAGTTGTTAGATGATGCTCTACCTACTCCTAGAGACACACAACTTGGTAAGCTAGTTAGAATGAGCCCTGCTAGGTTTCAATACTCTGGTCATCTTTTCCTTTGTGCATGCCATTCATTAGAATCGAGTAACTATTCCATTCCACTGTTAAGCAGAGGAAATCACGCTCTGTCCCCTGAAGAATTTTGAAAATGGGGATTTAAGGCATATTTTTGGTAGGATAACCTGAGACTACCTTCTCTTTCCACTTAAAATTATTTTACAATCATGAATTCAGTGTTTGCAGGTGACTGAGGTTATATACTTTATCTTGTTTGAGAATTAACAGTTTGCACACATACATTCATAACTAGGAAATTTGTGATATCCTGAAACCAAAATCAATTCAGTTTACTGATCACTCTGGTAAGAGCAGTATAAATTGTGGCATAATTCTATGAGGAAATATTATATTCCAGGGAAAACAAAACAACTGTTTCCACAAGTCAAAGCGAGTGAAAGCACATTTCAATTTTATTCTATGTATGTTAAATTCAAAATTAGAAAATACTTGTTTATATTGTTATTAATTGGGATGTTAATCCTTTGGAAAAGGAAAATCCTTAGAAAGGAACAGAGAAGATTGTTCTGGGGTCTGTTAAAATATTACTCCATCCATTTTCTAGTTAGAGAAATGTACTTAATTTTAGAAAATTAATTTATGCACTTTTACCTTGGGAAATTTCTGTTGTTTTTAAATTTTTGTGTTTATCTCCACAATTGTAATTTAATTACAACATTTCTTCATCCACTATCCTATCTCCAAACCCTAGCATATGCCCCTTTAGTCTCCTTCAAATTCAGGCCTTTTTTATTAGCTGTTAATGAATGTGTATGTGTAATATAACACTTATGTTTCTAAATGTAACTTGCTGAGTCCATATAGATTTACTTATATGCATGCTTTCTGGGATGACCATTTAGCATTGGACAAGCAATGATGTGCTTTTCTCTCAGGAGGACTACCTCTCCCACTCCAAACTTTACTAGGCTGCCTGCAGTCCTCTGTGTAAGATTAAAGCATCAGGTTTGCAATGTTTGTTGGGCCCATTCTTATTCAGCTCACATTTGGGAAGTCATGTCGGTGAGACATTATGGGTACAGCTTTTATTGTTACTAGGATACAAAATTTCACATCAAACTCCCTTATCATCAGGCTCTTAACATCTTCTCCCCGTCTTCTGCAATGTTTCCTGTCTGTGCCTTACACGACAGAATGTTTTGTAGATGTGTCAAGTGGGACTAGTGAAATCCTGGTTCTTGGGGGAGAATCTACAACCACGAATTTACTAACCAGCATAATCCCTCACAACAGTCTATATACAGTTGTCTTTATACCCACAGATAAGTGTAGTCTTCACCCCTCATCAAGGAAGCTTCTCTTTGAAACAGATGGGAACGTTTCTTTATGTGCATTGTATTTTAATCAATGTGAAAAGAAGCGAAGGTTGTTGAGTTGCTTATGGGACTCTCACTCAAGATTCCGGAAACTTTCACTGGAAAAACATCAGAGGAGAATTTAAAAACTTGCAAGTTTCAAATACAATCATAAGTGTGAGCCTATTTTATATATGCTAAATGGGATGGTCAGGGGAAATTATTTTATACTCATTTATAATAGTTTTTTTTTTCCTGTCACCTTAAATATAAGAGAATAATGCCTTACTTCCCAATCAGAAAAATATTACCAGATGGTTTTACATGGAAATGTCTCGAATGGCTGAAGTTTGGAGGAATTAAGGAAGGCTATTCATAATCCTACCATTCCTTCCCCGCATGCCCCTGCTCATCCTTCAGCTACTCAGCAAAAGACCATACTAAGACTTGAAGTTACTTTGCTTTCCAGTTTGTATTTTGTGGAGTACAGTCAGTCAACACGCCTAAAATTTTTACAATCAGATATTTTGTTACAACTTGAGTTTCTTAATGTGAATTCTAGTCTCCATTATTTTTTAGGGATCTTCCATAATGGTTGTGTAACTCCAACTGAAAAATGTTTCAATATGAGATTTAATGCAGTTGAACTAGAAACTTGAATTCATATATGAATATTAAATAATTTCTTTGTTGTTTTTAAATTAATTTATTCACTTTACATCCCACTCATAGCCCCATCCCTCCTCTTCTCCTAGTCCCTCTCTCCCTCTCTCTCTTTTTCCTGTACCCCTCCCCTACATTTCAGAAAAGAAGAGAAAAGCCCCCCTCTAACAACCCACCCCAACACATCAAGTCACATCAGGATTGAACGCATTCACTTCCTAGGTGGCCTGGCAGGGCAGCTTCTACAGGGGGGAAGTGATTGAAAACCATGCAACAAAGTCCTTGTCACAAACAGCCCCCTCTCTCCTTTCTTTTTTTTTTATTAATTACACTTTATTCATTTTGAATCCCCCCATAAGCCCCTCCCTCCTCCCCTCCCGATCCCACCCTCCCTCCCCTTTCTGCATGCATCCCACTCCCCAAGTCCACTGATAAGGAAGGTTCTCCTCTCCTTTCTGATCTTAGTCTATCAGTTCACATCAAAAGTGGCTACATTGTCCTCTACTGTGGCCTGGTAAGGCTGCTCCCCCCACAGGGGGAGGTGATCAAAGAGCAGGCCAATCAGATTATGTCAGAGGCAGTCCCTCTTCCCATTACTATGTAACCCACTTGGACACTGAACTGCCATGGGCTACATCTGTGCAGGGGTTCTAGGTTATCTCCATGAATAGTCCTTGGTTGAAGTATGAGTCTCTGGGAAGTTCCCTGTGTTCAAATTTCCTTGTTCTGTTGCTCTCCTTGTGGAGACCCTCTCTTCTTCAGCTCTTACTATTTCCCACTTCTTACACAAAATTCCATTCACTCTGCCCAACAGTTGACCATCAGGCTCAGCATCTGCTTTGATAGTCTGTAGGGCAGAGGCTTTCAGAGGCCCCCTGTGGTAGGTTCCTAGTTTGTTTCCTGTTTTCTTCTTCTGGCTTTCAGAAGCCCTCTGTAGAAGGTTCCTAGGTTGTTTCCTGTTTTCTTCTTCTTATGATGTTCATCCTCTTTGCCTTTCAGGATGGGGATTGACCGTTTTAGTTAGGGTCCTCTCTCTTGCTTAGCTTCTTTAGATGCACAGATTTTAGTGGGTTTGTCCTCTGTTGTATGTCTATATGAGTGAGTATATGCTGTGTGTGTCTTTTTGCTTTTGGGACAACTCACTCAGGATGATCCTTTCCAGGTCCCACCATTTACCTGCAAATTTCATCATTTCCTTATTTTTCATAGCAGCAAACCAAGTAATCCACTTAAAAAATGGGGAACAGAGCTAAACAAAGAGAATATCTGTAGAGGAATATCGAATGGCAGAGAAGCACTTAAAGAAATGCTCAACCTCATTAGCCATTAGGAAAATGCAAATCAAAACAACTCTGAGATTTCACCTTACACCCATGAGAATGGCCAAGATCAAAAACTCAAGTGACAACACATGCTGGAGAGGTTGTGGAGAAAGGGGAACCCTTCTCCACTGCTGGTGGGAGTGTAAACTTGTACAACCACTCTGGAAACCAATCTGGCACTTTCTCAGACAACTAGAAATAGTGCTTCCCCAAGATCCAGCCATACCACTCCTGGGCATATATCCAAAAGAGGCACAAAAGAGTACACAAAAAGGACATTAGCTCACCCATGTTTGTAGCAGCTTTATTTGTAATAGCCAGAAGCTGGAAACAGCCCAGATGCCCCTCAACTGAAGAATAGATGCAGAAATTGTGGTACATCTATACAATGGAGTATTACCCTCTCTCCTTTCTAAAAGACTCATATGAAAACCAAGCTGCCCACTGGGTACCTCTGTGTAGGAGGCCTAGGTCCAGTCCATGCATAGTCCTTGGCTGGTGCTTCACTCTCTGCTATCCCCCTTCACCCCCAGGCCCAGGTTAGTTGACTTCTGGTCTCCTTGCAGAGTACTTGTGCCCTCTAGGTCCTTCTTCCACAAGGCTCCCCACGCTCTGCCCAATATTTGGCTGTGAGTCTCAGCATCTGTTTCCATTGCTGCTGGGTGGAGCCTCTCAAAGCACAGCTATACTAGGCCTCCATCTGCAATCACAATAGAGGGCCATTAAGTCAATAGTCATGCTGTTTATTCTATGACAAGAGCCTCTTCTTGGTTTGAGTGCAGAGTATGTAAAATTGAACAAACTTCCTTGCTTGGGTATTTTGTAAAATGATCTGCTCTTAAGCAGTAGTCTTGACTCATGGGTTCTTCATCTTATTCTATTTTAAAATTTAAAAGTGTGCTTTCCACCTCTTAGTAATTCTTGGGATGAGGCCAGATCCAACCCAATTTTGTCTTTATGAAAATTTACTATTACTTTATGTCATTTGCTAGTGCCTTTTGTGTATGTCACTTGTTTCTGGCACATTTCTCGGTAAAATCACAACTGAGACACACTCCTGTTCACAGAAACTGAGGAACTTTTTCAAGAACAAAAAAAAAATAGTTATGAGAGTAAGCTTTGCTACTCTATGACCCTGATTCAGTGCTTAGTCAGAATTCACTTTATTTCTTTATTTTTTCATTATTTTTATTAGTGAAAGGTAGACAAAGAAAACTAATAATATGGCCGTACTTGGAAGAAGAATGAAGAGGTCCAGTGTACCGGAAGTCTAGCTTTGGAGTCCTTACATGGGTCTTAGGTTTAAGTAGAGGATCAGAGGCATGTAAAACTAAGCTGCCCCAGTTAATGTCATTGTTGGCCAGTCATTGCTGTAGCTCCAGTGTTTCCTGCAAGGAGATTCAACCAGTTGTCAGAATGATATAAAGTCTCTTTCTGGAAATAAGAAATGCCTCCATCTGGTACTAACCTCTGTCCTTTATTGTTTCCATAATGAAACTCCTTGAGAAATTCCAGTTTTGTGAGCTCTATTGTCTAAGTGGGGGTAGTCAATGGAAGAGCCACAGTGTCTGTTTGAAGTGTATTCAATCAGAGCCTGGAAGATGGCTCAGTGGGTAACAGTGCTTGCCACGTAAACATGTGTCATGTAAAAGCTAAGTTTTGACATTTATTCATGTAACCCAGATTTTTGCTTTCTAGCCAGCCAACCTAGCTGAAAACAGTTCAGCAAAAGATGCTGTCTCAGGAGAATGAAATAGAGGGATAGAGCAAGATGCCTGGCATTCTCCACTGGTGCCTACATGCACACCACACATCACATAACTCTGTACATCCACACGCGTAAACACACACACACCCCTTCATTCCAAGATAGTTACAGCTTTCCACTCTCTGTTTCTATACCTCAATCTTGAGGTAAAATATGCATATGCCTGAAACAGTTATCATAAATTGACTAGGACTAGGGACCAAGGTTAGATGACACTCAGTTCCAAGGATCTCACTATAAAGCCTAGGCTGCCTTCAAGCTCCTTCTGTTTCCACTGTTTCAGCTTTGCAAGTGCTGGAGATTGGAGGTCAGCAATCAATGCAACACCAAGCATGACTTCATTTGATTCTGAAAACTTCCCTGTTCCGTGAGGGCCATCTCTAAATGTTATTTTCTGAAGACAGTTCAGATAAACTGCTTGATAGCTAATCTCTGCTCCTCTTCATCAGGCTGAGATCTGCCCTAGTTGGTCTGATATGATCTCATGGTTGGGTGTGGGGAGAGCAAATAGAAGATGTGGAGGACTGACTGCCAATAAACCCTATATAAAATATAGTCAATTTTATAAGCCAATTTGACTAAGATGTGTAAACTCAAGTCTACTGGCATGTCTCCTTGTACTATAATACTGTGAGTGATGTTATCTTAAGAATTCAGCTCAGGTTCTTTGGTTGGAAATTATAATGTGGAATACAAAGAGAGCAGACCTAGGCTGTACAGAACCATGACTGACATAAGCACCACTGAAGGACCACTTGGGTCCAATGAGATGTCTCAGTGGGCAAGAGAAGTTGCTGCCAAGTCTGATGCTCTAACCCTGATCTCAGAACCTACATGATGGAAAATGAGAAATTACACCTACAGATTGTCTTTTCCTCTCTATAGGAATGTGCATAGGTTAATAAGAATACACTCACAAAATCTAAAAAAAAAAGAAAAATCAACGAAAATTAGTCTACATATAATAAGTTTTTGCTTAGTTGTACTTCTTTGAAAACTGTGCTGTTAGTTTTAACTGTCAATTTAATATAACCCGGAATCAGCTGGAAAAGTCATATTGAAGGCTTTTCTACACTGGATTGTCCTGTGACCGTGTCTCTAGAGGACTGCTTTAGGTTCACCAATTTTTTACCTAACCTACTGTGGTGGCAACATTTCTACAGGACAGTGGTTCAAAACCTGTGAGGCGGGAACCCTATGGTAAACCTTTTTCTCCAAAAAATGTGGACATTCCTGGCAAGGGACCCTTGAGGAAGCAGTTGGGCAGAGGGGCGTGGCCTGACACTGGGGAACCTGTCTGGAGACCAGTAACCAACGGCAGGCTCGGCAGGCTCGGAGATGGTGTGAAGGAACCTGATTGGTCACCCAGAGCTAAATAATGTACTCTCTCTTCCAGGAATAAAGAGTCTGCACTCACTCCTGGGATTGCGTTCCCACGGGGAGGTGTCTGTGTAGTAACGCCAGCACCTCTTACTGCCTAGGCTTGGACCCTTTGTCCTCAACCACGACTGGCTGGACCTCTGGGAGGAAGACCAACACAAAAACATTTACGGCTGGGGATAACCACAGCATGAGGAATTGTATTAAAGGGTCACAGTATTAGGATGGTGGAGAAGCACTAATTGAGACAGAGGTTAGTGAGCTGTCTAAGGGTAGAGAAATGGAGCTGAGCACAAGCAAGAAAGTGCACATGCACTCGTCTCTCCTCCCTCTACTGTGGATGTGATGTGACCGGTGCCTCATCCTCCCTGAGCCGAGACTGCCCTGCAGTGATGGACTATAGCCTGCAATTGGATATGTGTGCCATCTACTGCCACACACACCCGAGTCTCCACACAGAATCCATCTGTGTCCTTCACAGTGAGTGTATTTTGCAGAGCGAGCGACACACTGTAAGTGGCTTAGGGTCTTTCCATCAGTGAATCAGTCTACATCTTTTTCTTCCGCACTATCCAAACCTCTTCTGAGGTGAAGCTCAAGCCGATGAACTCGTATTTGATTATTCTTCATTATTTCAGTTAACATTGTTTCTTTTTCACTATTTTAAACCCGTAAGGGAGAGGTGTCTAGCCAAATTTATATAGGTTTAAACGACCAAATTTTCTTTTTTGTTGTTGTTAAAAAGTTTACAATTATGGATTACTAATTATTTTTCCCTGGCTTATCTATTCTCTGTCACATCCATGGAAAAATCACGCTGTTTTCTTTATTGTTCTCCTCCCCCCTTTTGAACTTCTCTTTGGTAAAACAGAAGTTTTCATGCCCATTATGTTCCCATATTTGTGTAGTCTATGTCTATCTTGCTCTTCTTCAAATTTCAATGTGTGTTGTTGATCTGTCTGTATAAAAATTAGGTCAGCTAAACCATATGTTTAGTCTTTGTAAATTGCCCAATGTCCTTTTTTATTTGTCTGATTTTCTGAACACCTGAGTAAGAATTCAGAAATCATTCTGGGCACCCAGCTGTATATTTTCCCCAAGTCCTTTCTCTTGCTAAACACTAGTCTCCAAATGAAAGACAGACAAGCATCTTTCTGCACTGCATTTGCTAGAGCCGTGTTTCAAAGTATATGTGCAGATGGTGACAATCCTATGAGAAGCTAATGCACAAAAGTGTCTGTCCTCACACAGGCCCGAAAAAGGCTCAAGACAATGCCATCATTTGAAAGATTTACTCTGAATACAAACACAGGCATTTTTCTGCCATACAAAGATAATAAAATACTACAATTAGTTAATCAGCATTTGCAAATTATTTGGAAGTTTCCAAAAAGCACATTTTAATATAATATATACATTAAACCCATTGACAGCTTAGTATGTGTTAGACATTAGTGAATTATCTAACACATCTATATATCTATATGTATACATGCTTATGTATACCTGTATATATACTTATTCAGCAAATACTTATTGAGAATTTGCTATTTGATAGTACATATTTTTGTCATTGAGAGCACAGTAGTAAAGCTATCATATAAGTAGATAATGGAAGAGTAACATGAAATATATTTGCAGTAAATGATAAACAGGAAAGTCAAGAGAAAGGAGGATTATATCATTTAACAATAAATGGTAGGCTTCAATTGTTTACGATACACACACACACACACATACACACACATATATATACACTCATCTAGAAAGAAACTTTTAATTAAGTAGTAAAGGTACTCAGTAAGTTCAGGCATACATTTAAGACTTGTGGGCAAAGGGGCCTCTTTGATTAAGGGCTGCAATATAAAGAGCACACTCAGTGTGTATGCGATGAACCATGTCCACCCTAAACCACTGCTGTGTCAGGGAACAGGAAGAAGGGACAATATGGCTGAGAAACACACACACAGTGGACAAGGCAGAGAACCACAGTTGGAAATATAAGAAGAGATTTTTTCCTTTTACTGAATTAGAAATGTCAAGCCACTAGGAACTGTTGAGAAAAATGGTGTGATTTGACAGCTTTCAACAGGATCATTTCAGCTGCTGTGTTGAGTTCAGCTAGTATTAGGGACAAGAGGAGAAGTTGGGAAATGGGAGCCTGCAGAAATACTGGTAAAAGGTAGCAATGGCTTGAATCAGAGTCAAAGCAGGACTATTCTCAAGACAGACGTCAATTCTAGTTTTGTGTTGTTTGTAACTATGGTTCTTCCTGGAGTAACCAAAATTAGGACCTGCAATTGAGTAAAATAGGCAACACACAGGACAAACTGCCAGCTCATAGGATGATACAAGCCATAAATAGCAAATCATCTAAAATCAGATTGATGAGTGGCTAGAGAAAGAAAGCAATGCCATTTCTTTCATTCCTCCTAATGCTATAGTGTTTTTCAATTTCGTATCATTTTATTAGTGAAACAATAAGACCAAAATAAGTAAAAAAGTGTGGATTAATAGAGCCAGACAACAACTCATCAAGAATTGCTCTGGGATTTGAATTCAAAGACATTTTTGCTTCTAGAGTCTGGTTAAGGAATTGACAAAATTTACCTGTCCATAATAAGGGCTGCTGTTAATTATTAATAAACAATTATAATTTTTTCATTTACAGTAACTAAAAGATATACCATTGGTGGGCTTAATAGTTTCTGGAGGCCCCTTGTGGTTCAGTTTTATGCTTAGTACGACAACACTTACTTGTATGTTCCTCTGTCAGAAGTATTCCTAAATCTCATGAAGAAACGACCTTGTCAAGTTTATACTACCTCTGGGTCAGTAACAGATTTTGTCATGCTTTGGCATCTTTCAACCCACTGTTAGCACTCTGTGTTGTATCTTCTATGACCATGAATTTGAATTAGTCATTTCCCTCCTTGTGATGGGTTTTATTTCTTGATCTTGTCTTTGATCTGTCTTTATACCCCAAATATTTGTCTTTCTACTGATTTCTTTTTGCTTGCAGAATAACTATCTTTCTTACTGTCTCTAGTTTTTATTTTATTTAAGTTTATTTACTTTACACCCCAATAGTGCCCCCCTCCTCCCAGGGCCTCCTGTCCCTCCTTACCCTTTCTACTCTCCCTTTCCCCCCCCAAGACGGGAGCTCCATCCTCTCTCATCAACCCTCCCCAGCACATCACAACTGAGCATATCCTTATCTACTGAGGCTAGACAAGGCAGCCTGGCAAGGGGGAAGTGGTCCACAAGTAGACAGTATTAGTCCATTTTAGAAACACCCCCCACCCCCAGGTGACCCACATGAAGACCAAGCCATCCAGCAGCCACACATGTGCAGGGGCCTAGGTCCAGACCATGCACGCTCTTTGGTTGATGTCTCAGTCTCTGCAAGCCCCTTTGGGTCTGGGTTAGTTGTCTCTGTTGGTCTTTTTGTGGGGTCCCTGTCCCCTCCAGGTCCTTCCATCTTTACTTGTAATTTTCTGTTGTACATTAGAATCCTTCCTGTTCCTTAATGAGACACATAAAAAGTATGCTAGCTCCAATTCCTTCATTTGAATGAAGGGGAATTTAAGGTAAATTAGAATGTTATGCTCTAAACCTCCCAGATTTCAAATGTACCCATAAATTATTTTGTCCCTAGTAAAAAGTCTGGAGCAAAAGAAAAATACTGGGAAAAAGTTGAACTTAATATAATCCTAGTGATCACCCACAGCCAAGGGATGGATTCTCTGCTGTTGAGTCAGTCTTGATTTAATGGACCAGATAGAGAACACAACCCAGGTATCACGGACACTGATGGTCCGTTTCTTGCTTTTCCCTCAAATCAATCTCAGCTTTGTCTCCAAGGATGCTCAGATGAACTGTAGGGGAAAAATGCATCCTAGTCTGGGCGATTCATTCAGTTACAGCTCTGAATACACAGCCGCTGGAAGTCTTCTTGGTGCGAATTCTACCAGTGAGCTTTACCTTCTCAGTAGTCACTCTCTCAAGAGGCCTTCCAGAAATCCATCCCTTTAGCTCACCCCCTAATGCACTGTGAGCAAGTTGCTGGCTACCTCTCCCAAAAGAGCGTTATTAATGGACTTATTTCAAAAGCAGAGATAGTGCCCTGGAAAATGCAGTATTGATTTCTTACCCCCTTCTTTCTCACTGTTTCAATCACTGCTCGTTTGAATGGCTTTCATTTTTAGCAACAACAAGAGAATCTTCGAAGAAAAGTGTTTTATAGGATCAGCCTGAAATAAAATCACCGCTCAATTTAAGCTCTGAAAAATACTATTGATATTTTAATAGAAGTTTGGAGAACCTATTGTGAGCTCAATAATGGCTACAAGGAGTTTATACACAGAAATCATACTTAGAGATCATTTTATTTCTTGGGCAGTATGTGTTAACAGCAAATAAAGGTTTAAAGCTTCACTCACTGCTATACGGAACACAAGAGTCTCAAGAGTGTGGAAATGTTCAGAGTTCTTCAACGTGGGAGAATAGCTTTTTATGAGTCAAATGGTTTGTCTCTAATTGACCCTTATAGAAAAAGCCTGAGGAGGTTTTCTCCTAAGCTCTCTTTGCCCTGCTGGAATCAGAAAATCTCAGCCGTCTTACAGCTCATACCTGAAGCCTGTGGAGTCATATTACTACTTTCTGGCTCACCCTAATAATAATATGACCAGAGATGGCACAGGCTCAGAACACTGTCAAACATTTCCCCTGATCAACACCTAGAGTCTTTTTTTTTTCTACCTGGTATACAGCACTGATTATTTTCTCCATTTTCTTCTGATGCTCTCTTAAAAACCTGTGGATTTTGTCAATTCAGAATCGCATTTTTCTGTATAAACATACTCACTTGGGAAGTATAGTAGTGTCACTGTTACATCCCTTTGCAAACAGTGTGTCTCTTTAGAGTGACAATAGGTGGGGAGGGGAAAACAATTTCTAAAGCGATGGAGGCTATTATAGAACACATGGATATAAAGGGAAAAGACACTTTCATGAAGAGAGTGGTGCAAGTGGTAAGAGAAACAGTGTGTGGCAGATGGCAGCATTGGGACACACAACTACCATTAAAGATGTTCAGAAAAGCCATATGGAAATCTATGGTTTTATAAGCTTCATATTTGAATGTATGCCTTCATTCATTCATTCATACACACACACACACACACACACACAATCATACACACAAAGTTTAACTGGAGCGTTAAACTCCCCTAAGCGTTTATCTCCCCTACACAGGAGATAGTACTTCTCTTGGAAGGCATGGATCAGCAATTTAAAACCCGGGGTCAGGTGTACTGTCCACTAAGCTGTTGGCCAATTGTGTCCCAGAGAGTACCAAAACAATACAAGTTAGTGCCATTGTATTTGGTTGTCCACTGGAACTTGATGGTAAGACGTTATTGTTGAAGTTACATACTTTTGTAATAGGACATTGAGAAATCAGTATGGTATTACCCAGGAAGCTTCTCTGTTGTTTTCATAGTATGAAAAGGTGCTAGAAAGTTGCTGGGGGAAAGTGTCATCTATAGTCTTAGACAAGTGTGAACTCTGTGAACTAAAATTCTGACCAGTGTGGCATGATACTCCCAATGGAACAATACTTGCATGAATGTTACTGAGCAAGCAATCACTATCTGATTGGATTAAGGCCCACTAAACAAGAGGACCCATTTACTTGATACTGTAAACCTGGCCAAGAACAATGATTGGGAAGTTCACAGGCTTCAGGGTGACCCTACAACTATTATTCTTTTAGTTACCATCAAAAGTTATGTCTATATTCACTACTTAACATACTTCTCAGTGCTCATTAGAGACGTTCTCTTGCACAGTAGATGGTAATTAATGCGAAAACTCACAACTAACTGATCAAAGTGCAGACAGGAAGTGTCAATGCACTGCTCAACCACAAATGGAATGTCTATATCACCCTTCCAGTTCTCAAGATTCAGGGACCATTGCAGAAGGGGGAGGGGGCAGAAGGATTGTATGAGCCAGTTTAGGGAATACCACCATGAAACACCATCTTCTGCACTTGACTAAATAACTACATTCATGACCTCAGAGCAAATGGGACTGTCTGTACAAGAAATGCACAAGATCAGGTCATTCAACACTCTACTCTAGAGCAGAAAGAGGCTAATGAGTCCACACCATTAACCGAGGCATTATAATTGACAACTTTTGAGGGAAGAGAATATTTTTCCTTAACATTTTGGTTCCAGTATATTAAACAGCCTCCAGTGTATGGACCCCTACTCATGAGTGCAGGGACAGCTTAAATTAGACTTGGTGGGCTGTCTGAAAATAAATGTCTTGATGAGACCTGATAGACTTAGGGTCAGAGTGAAGGGGAGGCTGACTTCCCCTATCAGTGGATGTGGGGAGGGGCATTTGAGGAGATGAGGAAGGGTGGGATTTGGAGGGGAAGAGGGAGGGGCTATAGCTGGGATATAAAGTGAATAAACTGTAATTAATAAAAATAAATAAAAAAGAAAATAAATAAATAAAATAAAATGGAATAGGGAAGTAGGGAGGTAGAAAGTATACCTGGGGAGAGTTATGGGAAAAAGTGGGGATGATTTTGATGAAAATAAACTGTAAAAAAATTTGCAAAGAATTAATAGAAGTATTTTAAAATTATATCCTATAGGGATTCTCTTACTTGAAATACTAGAAAAATCTTTTTCATTATCACTATGTCTTGAACTATTGTTGTTAATAGTAGTTCAAGTTGCTATATATTCATATAAAAGTAAGATGAAGGTTATATACATACTTTGAAAAATGCTTGAGGGGAACAGAACCAAATCATGGATAATATTGTTATTTGGCTACTAGTGTATGTCATCTTTGTACTCTCATGAAAGCCAAGTGGTTGCTAAGGCTTTCTTTTCTCTCCAAGTATAAGCGAAATGAGGTGGGAATGAGCCCCTGGGAAAGATCTGAAGTTACTGTTTCATGAGTTGCTGAGTATTTTATGGCCTGTGCTTGGGTCCAAGATAAAATGCTAGAACAGTTTATATTAGTTTGCATGGGTACATAAACACCCATTGGGATCTCCCAGAAACAGCTTTTAAAGTTGGATGCTCACACGGAATTAAATACATTTCAGGATATAAAATTTCATTGAAAAACTAATTTTGTTAATGGAAATCACAGATGAGTAGGGAAATTTTTGTACTTCCCAAGAGTGCTACAGGAAAGAGCTGAGAAATGCTTGAAGATAGGAGATGGAGGTCCTTTTTAGCAATGCAGAATCACTTGCTTAAACTTAATTATATACCAGTTTTATACAGCAGTCTAATTTTCTCACTCACCCCAAACTCTGCACCAGCATTTTGGTATGTCTAATGAGAACTCAGAAACCTTTCATATAAACGAACATGCATAGGTCAAGGTGCTATTTGAGTAAAATAAATATTCACATTTATTTTATATCCCAGAAAAGATGGTGGTTTCAAAAGCACCACTAATAAGAAACTGAGCTTAAGTACTAAAGAAGCTTAAATTGGGAGAGCACCAGCAGTTCACTGTTGGCCACTCTGAACATAGCAATCAATTAGAAATCTCGTTAAATGTAACTTCTGTGAGAAATGCCAGCCTTGAACTCCAATTGCACACTTCCATAACACATCAGAATTAAGTAGGTGTGACTTGTAAAAACTGAAGCCCAAGGAAATGAAGCATCTATTCCTCATGTCATCCATTCCCAGCCCAAGCCTCTTCAAGTTGGATCACACCATAGATGCGAAAGCTGTAGATGTGATGAGACATTCATGCAGCAGCGTTTCCCAGCATGCACGAGGAGTGGTCTTCAGGACTGAGCTCAAATGCCTTCAGCAACAGGCTTCTCATTCGCTCATAAAATAGGCTGCTCTTTGGTTAGATAGCTTAATTATTGGAAATATTTTCCTCAAACTGAGGCAAAGTCACCCTCTCTGACTGAACCTTTTCCTGCTTTCTAGGGCAGTTCAGAATCAACTGCCTCTCTGTTTATCCCATTCACTTTAAATAGCAGCCCTGTGTCAGGGCAAGCTGACCCCTTCTGTATAGTTGAGTGATGGCTGGTACTTCAATCTGAACATGATTCTCATTTTTCAGGTTCAGTTGCCACTTCTGAATGACACATTGCTCACTCCTTTGAGCTTTAAGCTCCAAATCATTGTGAGAGAGATAAGGGTATCTGAGTTCAATATTTCCTTGGGTTTTGTGTGCATTATATTGGAAAATGTAAGTGTCAAATCATTCCTTCTGCTGGAACATGCACAGCAAATGCAGAGTGGTCTATTTTGGGTATTTCCCCAAGATTTCAACAGCTGTTGTTCTCATAGTTGTAAGATTTTTCTTCAGTGATAAGCAATAATGGTAAAGTCAGATTCTTTCAAGTTGCTACTACTTTGCTTAAGGAAGCTACCATTTTGACTGAGTTTTAGAAGTTCAATGATAAACTATATTTAGTTATACAGTTTACTCATCTGAACTTGGAGATTTACATATATACAGGACACATGACATTTTTTTTGTTCTTAATTCATACTATACTAAAAGTTATCTTAAAATAGATAAATTCATGCCTATAAGATGAAATTCAGACTAAAAGAAAAACAACAGATGTCAAGGGGTATCTGATTATTTTATTTAATTTCCTTAAATTGGTATTTAAAAACCAATTTATAAAATTATAAAAATTTAAATTTATAAAAGTATGAATATAGGGATATCTGCTTAAGATGTAGGCTAAGGTATAGATTAGAAGTCAAATGACAATAATGTATTTATAGTAAATGTCTCAGGACAGTAACTTAATCAGCAGGATTTATGAGCCATTTAAAATACATGTGGCTTTGTTCATCATTTCTAGGGAAACATGATTATTAAATCTGATAACATTTGCATATGTAAACTATTATAATTAGATGAAAGCTTTCTCCTTATAATTCTAAAGGGCATTTGCCAGATGTATTAAAGAAGATTAAATTGTCATATGCAGGTTACTGTATAAGATGTATGCAAATTAATATGCTCTGGGTTTCATTTTGAATGTATCAAGAAGCAGACGGCTGATGCTAAGTGTGGATCACACTAATTGGACACAGTAATTGAAAGAAATTGTTAATAACTAAAGAAATGAGTACCAAGAAGCTAAGTAAGAAAATCAACATTAAGTTCAAGAAGTTTGAAGAATTGAGGTCTTGAAAGTGCATATGAGAAATGTCACGATCAGTATGTGCATACAACCATACATGTAATCTCGGTTTTGAAATGCTAAAATAAGATGATCCTGAGTTCAAGACCAGTCTCGGACTACACAGAAGAAGTTGCCTGAAAAAACAAAAACAGAAATAGCAATGAAAGTGGTTCACATAAACTATGAACATTCAGGGGTGATATGTACTTGGTGGTACACATTACAAGTGCAATAGGGTGTGGATAAAGTGCAATGACATCACACAGGGAATTAGAAATGAAGAAGTTGATTTTCAATACTAGGATTCACCCTGAGTAGTATAAGATAAAAGAAAAAAAAAGCATAAAGAATCAGTTGCATTCCAACATTAAGAGGGTTTCTACTGCCACAAAGCAAAGCAAATACTTCCAAGAACAGGACTAGAAATGGAACTACAAATGAGAAATAATTGCCGAACCTTAGCAAAGCAACACACCTGCTGGACGAGCAGGAACTGTAAGGCCTGGGTGTGTCAGTTCCACTTAGTCTCAGTGGCCTGGCATAAAAGAGCCCAAGAAAAATAGTTCAAATATAATAAAAGTTGATTCTTCGTATTTTGAGAGCTCTAATATAGAACATTATATTCATTTCCATTGATCCACCATTCTGTTTCTATGCCAATACCAAGCAGTTTTTATTGCTGTTGTTCTGTAGTACAGCTTGAGCTCAGAGATGGAGATGCCTACAGACGATCTGTTGTTGTATAGGATCGTTTTGGAAATTCTGGGTTTTTTGTTTCCCCATATGAAGTTTGAGAATTTTTCTCTCAAGGTCTGTAAAGAATTGTGTTGGTATTTTGATGGGAAATGCATTGAATCTGTAGTTCGCTTTTGACAGAATAGCTATTTTCACTATTTTAATCCTACTGATCCATGAGCACGGGAGATCTTTCCATCTTCTGATATCTTCTTCAATTTCTTTCTTCAGAGACTTGAAGTTTTTTTCAAACAGGTCTTTCACTTGCTAGCAGTGTATCAAAACAGATGCTGCGACTCATAACCAAACCCTGGGCAGAGTGCAGGGAATCATATGAAAGTAGGAGGAGTTAGTACGACCGGGAGAGGACAGGAACTCCACAAGGACAAAATATATCTGGGCCCAACGGTGTTTTCTAAGACTGTTTCTCCAACCAAGGACTATAAATGGAAATAACCTAGAACCCTTGCCCAGATGTAGCCCATCGCAGCTCAGTATCCAAGTAGGTTCTCTAGTTAGGGGAACAGGGACTGTCTCTGACATGAACTCAATGGCTGGCTCTTTGACCTCTCTCCTCCCAAGGGAGGAGCAGCCTTGCTAGGCCACAGAGGAGGACATTGTAGCCAGTCCTGAAGAGACCTGATAAGCTAGGTTCAGATGGAAGGGGAGGAGGACCTCCCCCATCAGTGGACTTAGAGAGGGGCAGAAAAGAGATGAGGGAGGGAGGGTGGGATAGGGAAGGAATGAGGGAGGGAGCTACAGCTGGGATACAAAGTAAATAAACTGAAAGTAATGTAAAAAATAATAAACATTTAATTAAAAAGAGCATTATAAATAGTGTGGGCAATCTGAAGTTACTGGTTTGTTCCATCTTACTGCATTAAAAGACCCGCGTCTCAAATAGCCACTAGAGTGATAGCCACAGAAGCATCTCTGCCAGTAAGTCAGAGGAGAGTAGTGCTTCTGCACTCAAAGGCTCTTTTTCAAAACTAAATAAAATACGTGTGACTCCATTTCATTAGCTGTCATTACTTAGCAATAGTGTTTTAAGGCAAACTAAGGAATGTCTTCAAATAAACTTAAGGGGAATAAGTTTTTGAAAGCAGTTGATTTCTCTTATATATCATTACATAGAATGTCAAAATTTAACAGTAACATTTATTGGGTGCTCATTATATAGCAGAGTCCTGCATAAAGTCTCTTACAAGTTTATCATTTCACAGTGATCCTCAATTAACTAACATCCTGTTCTCAGTAACTCAGGACAAAAAACTTTAAATGCATTTCAGTCATAGAGTTGAAAAAGGGAAGTGACTAAAATCTTGAGTTTTCTATCTTTCAGAGCCTACAAGTTAACCTTATAAGCATCCCAGAATCTATAAACAAATGGTTCTATATGAAAATGAATAATAAAGGGCAGATGCATATTCACCTCTGGGGAGAAGGAATTAATGAGGAGGAAGGAAGATGAAAAAAAAAAGAACAGGAAAGAGAGGAGGAGGAAATAGGAAAAATATCTTAAAAGAAAGAAATGTCATTAAAATATTAGAAGAGAGTCAAAGTACCAAAAATATGGAAAAATGTAGATAAGGGAAAGGAAGATAAGTGAAAATAAAAGCCCACACCACTGTGCATGTGAGGGTCAGTTGCCTTCTCTTCATTCTCTGAACTGTTTGAGTGGTTGGAAATAAAATTCCTTCTTAGGTGATGAATCTGTTTATATAGATACAAAAGATTTTTAAAGTAAAAATGGATACTAGGATTCATTCCATAAAAGAAATTCCAAACTTTGTTTCAAAAAAAAAAAAAAAAAAAACAAAACACTTCAACTCCTGAGACTTATGATCAATGTGTTGACAGAGTCTGCCTTAACAGTTAAATCCACAGTTGACAGGCAAGAATGACAGACAGAATTGGAATAATTCTATCTTCACCTTATGTAAAATCTGGAATAATCACTATAGTCTACAAGGTTACAAGTCCAATTTTTGTTTGACTATGTAATTTTCATCAGCACACAAATGCATTTGTTTCAGTGGTAATGGCTGAGTCCAGAATAAAACTCTTAGACAAACTCTATACTCCAGATGCCTAGACCTTAGGTAAAGTAGGTACAATGGTGCAACACATTCAGACCATGAGAATGGTAACAGCCAACTATTATATACAGAAATAGCAGGAACTAGAACTATACAATTGCCTAATGAAGTCTTGTTATATGCCACTTAAAAGAACTTACAAATAATTAGAGGAGATAATGAAATTAGCCAAGTAGTCATAAAGCTATCTACAGTTCAGAACAGGAGAGATTTCAACAACGCTTCTGGTTTTAACATTTATTATTGTGAACCTACCAGAAAAATTTTACATACTGCCTTCCCCACCTCGATCTGAATGAAACAATTCAAATAAACTTGTATTCTGAATCTAAGCCAAAATTTCTTAAAATAGAGGAATAAAGAGACTCTGCACTCAATATTAAGTGTTTTATATTCAGTAATTGATTTAGATACAATAATAATAAACTTGAGAATGCACCCATTAGTAAAATGGATTTGATTCTGATGGTAAAATGCTTGAAATGTTGCAAAGCTTTAATATTTAAAGTCTCATAGCCTGGCCCATATATGTTAGTATGTGGAAATAAGGAATGAAAACATATGGAAAGCTTCTAGGTACAATAGAAGATTAGGAAGCTCTTTGTATGACTTGGTAAAATAAACAGAATAATATGTAGCAATCTCCATTGCAGCAACCTGTAAGTGAACTTATTACCCCAGGTGAGATTCTGCGCTTAAACAGAGGAGAGCAACGACCTGCTGTGCATGGCACTGGATGCAACAAGTGGCTTGGAGATGGCGAGGTCAATGGAAATCACCAGGAAGCACTCCCACCCATATTCATAGGCTCTGCAGGAACACCTAATTGAACCATAGAGACTTTTATTGGAGGTTACACTCAGCAGCAGGAAACTTGAAAGAGTGTACAGGATTCAGCTTAAGTCAGTAGAAACCAACAGACAATGGCTTACAGTCTCCTTTTCTCATATGCAAGCACCATGGAACAGAGAAGGGAAGAACTATTACAGAGTCCAGACCCAACAGAAACAAGGACCTTACACATCTCTATGAGCTGACAGCAAGGCTACTGAAATGTGATTCCAGGAGGCTCAAGCACCGCCCAACCTAAAGCCACTGCTCAGATCAGTGGAAAGACATAGTGATCACTCCCACCCCAGCTTCAAGCACACAGTGCTGTGAAAACACAGAGAAAATAAAAAAGGGAAGAAAGAACTGCTCTGTTTAACTCAGCAGTTGTGTAAAAAACTAATGGTAACTGATTTGGACCGCAATGGGACAGTATAGCCTCCAAATCTACCATAAAAGGTTTAAACTGCAATTGAAAATTGGTCCTCTTCCTCTATGTAGTTTACTAATAAAACCTCACAAAAGTTAAAGAATCAAAACTCATCCCATCAATGATGAAATGAAACAATGGAACAGGATTAGATTGTTACTTTGCTTTGTTGTTTTTGTTGTTCAGTTATGTTGTAATTTTTAATTTTTTTTTTTTTTACTTTTTAATTTGTATTTATGCAGAAATCTCATGTAACAGTCTTGGTAGAGATTTGTATGTTACTCAAGCAGGTTGTGTAATTGGTCTCTTTCTATTTTACAGTTGTGCTCACTCTACTATCCTTCCTGAATGTACATTGTATTCTCTCTCATTTGTTCCTATTTCTTTTCCTCTTTTCCTTATCCTCTTCTTTCTAATTCTTAACTATAATCTTCCAAAGACTTTATAATTTCTTAACCACACAGACCCTAAAATTTTCCTACATATTTTCCCCACCTGTTTTGGTCAAGTGATCTGATATTAACAACCCCTTGTATCATCCAACCTATGTATCTTCTACTTATAAACTGAATAACTTTCTAGTGCATGCCATATTATCCTTGCTCCTTAACCCTCCAGTTGTTATTAATGCTAGGAAATTCGCTCTCTTTAAGTAGTAAATGTGTGTCTTTCCTGCAGTAGCTGGGATGGGATGGGAACAGAGAAACCTCAAGATCAAAGGTTCCATTTTTCTCAGGAATGGCTAGGCAAGGCTTACTAGGATAGGTGGGTGATACAGTTAGGTCTTTTAAATGATATTGTTGGTATCAAATGGCAGTGGAAACTCTGGAATTGCACATGCTTTGTGGTGATACTGCAGTGTTACAGCCCTTTGGTTATGTTGCTATATTAGCTGCAGAGGTGCAAGTGGAAGCCTGTGCCTGATCTGCTTTCAGCTGAAATACAGGTCTGGAAAGCCTAGGCCTGGTGGGCTGGAAGGCAGGTACAGTAGATGCATGCCTGGTGAGCTCAGCAGTTGGGCAGGCTCTAGAGGTTACTGAGGCAGCTATGGTAACCTGGCTGGCAGCCAAGCCCCCAGAACTCAGGAGCAAGTGTTCAGGAGGAGGGGAGCCTCTTTATCCCCCCATAAAAGAGGAGTAATCTCAGCCCATCATGGCGAAAAGCTGATGGGAGCAACCAACACATTGCGTGTTTATTTCATGCAAAATCAGGGACTTGCAAACCTTGGGCAGTGGGAGGGGTTTTGAGGGTGAATGTATTTGATTTGCTGGGGCTAGAGTGCCAGGGATACTTGATTTACATACAGTAATATAGTCCTATCATAAGAAGGGGAAAGTTGTATTTAATTACCCTATGGGTGAAGAAAAAACTCTAGGTATGGTTAAATGTCATTGGTGGAAAGCCAAGACACCAAAGCATCTCATTAGCAAAGGGTGAGGTATCTTCATGAATCCCCAGGTACTTGATGAATGGGTTTATAATCAGGAAAGAGTAGGGTATTGTAATCTCCCCTAGGGCTGTAATACTCCTTAGAAGATCCCAGGTTCCCCACATTAGGTGGAGAGGGAACACAGCTGAGAGAGGGAATTTATTATTGTATACAGAGTTCAAAGGCTATTCTTAAATGTCAGACTTCAAACTTAATAGCAGAGTCCCACAAATGGGGTATTTGCTTAGAGGTCCTTTTGAGCAGCTGTGTTTCTGCAGTTAATATTCTACTCCAGGAGCAATTATAGGTGATTTACCAAGTGCCCTGAGACCATTAATCAATATTTAACCTCTGAATTATGAACTTATAACCTAGTACAACATCAATAGTAAACTATATCAGCAGCAAGTATGTGGTTACTGAAAATGTATTCAATCAATAAAATAAAATCTAATGTGTAAGCTTCAACATAGTGACACGAGAAAGAGAGAGGAAGAAGAAGAGGTATCCGACGGGTCTGATGCTCTTTGGGTGGATGACACCTAAATGAACATCTGTACAAAGTCCCAATTTATTTCTAATATCAGAGATCAGACCTCTACTCTTGCCTGATGCATCTAAAACAAAAAGGGGGAACTGTAGAGAGCTGCGGAATGCTATGCCTTAAAGATGGAGCTGGTTTCCGCCTTCCACCTTCCCGATGGTGAGTGCTCTCTGTCACGAACAACTCCACATTTGGCTAAGGCCGAGGATCTGGCTTGCTTCTATGTATGTGGACCTATCTGCATTGCCCACGTGGCACGCCTGGGTTGGCTACCCAGAGGCTATTTAAGCTGTGGGCTGGCTTTCCCCGGGGTCCGAGGATTGTTCAATGTTCCTGAATAAACTGCATTGAAAAAAAAAAAAAAGTAATCTCTTTTATAAGATTCCATGTATTCTGCCCAACGTGTGGCTATGAGTCTCAGCATCTGCTCTGATACAATGCTGGGTAGAGTCATTCAAAGGCCCTCTGTGGTAGGCTCCTGTCCTGTTCCCTGTTTTGTCCCTCTTTGGATGTCCATCCCATTTGCCTTTCTGCATGAAGATTGATCATCTTACCCAGGGACCTCCTTCTTGCTTAGCTTCTTTAGGCGTACAGATTTTAGTATGATTATCCTATATTATATGTCAAATATCCACTTATAAGTGAGTATATACCATATGGGTCTTTCTGCTTCTGGGATACCTCATTCAGAATGATCTTTTCCAGTTCCCACCATTTGCCTACAAATTTCATGATTTCCTTGTTTGTTTGTTTGTTTTTATCATTGAGTAGTATTCCTGTACCACAATTTCTGTATCCATTCCTCAACTGCGGGGCATCTGGGCTATTTCCAGCTTCTGGCTATTACAAATAAAGCTGTTACAAACATGGCTGAGCATATGTCCTTGTTGTATACTTGAGCATGTTTTGGATATTTGCCTAGGAGTGGTATAGCTGGATCTTGAGGTAGCATCATTCCTAATTGTCTAAGAAAGCACCAAAGTGGTTGTACAAGTTTACATTGCCACCAGCAATGGAGGAAGGTTCCTGTTTCTCCACAATCTCTGCAGCAGAAGCAGAAAGACACATAGGGTATATACTCACTCATAAGTGGATACTAGACATATAATATAGGATAAACATACTAAAATCTGTACACCTATGCAAGGAGGAGGACCCTGGTTAAGATGATCAATCTTCATGCAGAAAGGCAAAGGGGATGGACATTGGAACAGGGAACAGGACAGGAGCCTACCACAGAGGGTGTTGAAAGACTCTACCCAGCAAAGTATCGAAGTTGATGCTGAGACTCATAGCCAAACTTTGGGCAGAGTGCAGAGAATCTTATGAAAGAAGGAGGAATAGAAAGATCTGGAGGGGACAGGATCTCCAGAAGGAGAGCAACAAAACCAAAAGAATCTAGGCCTAGGAGTATTTTATGAGAATGATACTCCAACCAAAGACCATGCATGGAGATAACCTAGAACCTCTGCACTGATGTAGTCCATGGCAGCTCAGTCTCTAAGTGGGTTTCCTAGTAAGGGAAGCAGGGGCTATCTCTGACATGAACTCTGTGTCTGGCTCTTTGATTACCTCCCCCTGAGGTGAGAACAGGAGCCTACCACAGAGGAAGAGAATGGATCCAGCCCTGATGAGACCTGATAGGCTAGGTTCAGATGGAAAGGGAGGAGGACTGCCCATATCAGTGGACTGGGATAGGAACATGGGAGGAGAAGAGGGAGGAAGGTTGGGATTAGGAGGGGAGGAGAGAGGGGACTACAGCTTGGATGCAAAATGAACAAATTGTAATTAATAAAAAAGAAATTAATTTAAAAAGTAGAGGCTTAAACAGTGAAAAAAAGAAAATGAAAGATTAAAAATTCAAAGTTAATAAAATATAGAAGCTCAAAAAAGAAACCTTTTAAATTAATTCAAAGATTTCCAGTAAACAGCTAAATTAAATAATAATATCAATGAAGATATCAAATAGGAATTCAATAAAGACATAGACAATGGTGAAAAAAAAACAGAACTGAATTTTTATAAACTAAGTAATCAGAAATTCACACAACAGAGTCAACAGAAAGTTTCAGCAATAGAATGAACTAACTAGAAGAAAGTATATCAGGGGTTGGGTGGAGAACAAGAGAAGGCATCCCAGCATCTACAAAAATAAGATAATTCTCAACATCTACCTCAATACCCTAAAGGGTAGAGCCTTTCAGAGGTCTTCTGTGGTAGGCTCCTGTCCTGTTTCCTATTTTCTCCCTCCTCCAATGTCCATCTTTGTCTTTGCCTTTCTGAATGGGGATTGAGCATCTTAGCCAGAGTCCTCCTTCTTGATTAGCTTCTTTAGGTGTACATATTTTAGTTTGTTTATCCTATATTATATGTCAAATATCCACTTATAAGTGAGTATATACCATATGGGTCTTTCTGCTTCTGGGATACCTCACTCAGAATGATCTTTTTCAGTTCCCACCATTTGCCTACAAATTTCATGATTTTCTTGTTTTTTTTTTTTAATCACTGAGTAATATTCCATTGTGTAAATGTACCACAATTTCTGTATCCATTCCTCAACTGCGGGGCATCTGGGCTATTTCCAGCTTCTGGCTATTACAAATAAAGCTACAAATATGGCCGAGCATATGTCCTTGTTGTATACTTGAGCATCTTCTGGATATATGCCTAGTAGTGGTATAGTATTGATTGGCCTGCTCTTTGATCACCAACCCCTGAGGGGGGAGCAGACTTACCAGGCCACAGAAGAAGACAATGCAGCCACTCCCATGAGACCTGATAGACTAGGGTCAGATGGAAGGGGAGGAGGACTTCCCTTTTCAGTGGACTGGGAGAGGGACATGAGTGGGAAAGAAGAGTGGGATTGGTAGGGGAGGAGGGAGGGAGGTACAGGGGGGATACAAAGTGAATAAACTGTAATTAATAAAAATAAAAATAATTTAAAAAAAAGAAAAAAGAATTCTACCACTATGTTTACAAAGTGCTAGCTGCACTGCAGAGACACTCTTAGATACTTTGTTACTGTATTTAGTCTTTAAAAACACACTTCAAGGCTATTGTATTTTTCCTTCCTAAAAAAATAAAAATCAATAATCTGAAATACAAAACAAAACAAAACATAAGATAAGAACACATTTTTAAAATTGAGTTTTGGAGGTAAAATAGACCACTTCTCAAATCCACAGAATCCTGTGACCATTTTAACTCTTGAGGATTCCAGAACACCAAACCAAAAATGCCAGAAAGTACCTCTCCATATCAGGTTCTACTTAAGTAAGTTATAGCAAAGAGGAAAGAATAAAAGAAAAAGAAATATTAAAAACTCTAAGAGAGAAGTACCAAATACCATATAGAAGAACAACGTCAGAATTATAAAAATTTCTCAAAAGAAACCCTAAAAATGAAAAGAGGTATTCCTACTGCAATAAATAAATACACAAACAAACAAACAGTTGAATTAAATGATACCATAGACCAAATAGACTTAACAGACATCATAAAATATTGCATCCGAATTCTGAAGAATACATTCTTCTCGTCAGCCGGTGGACTTCTTCCCCCTCAGAGGAATCATTCAGGACAGGTAAAATGGCACATCAGGTAGCAAAGGTGTTTATCAACAAGCCTGAGCTCTTGAGTTTAATCCCTAGACTGCACCTGATGAGAGGAAGAAATCAGCTCCCAAAAGCTGTCCTCTGGCATTCGCACATACACCATTGCCTGTGTATGTGCCTATGATGTGCCCACACATATTCAATTCAGATTAAATATGTAAATGTAAACTACATAAATAAAATAAGTGACATCATAGAAACAAAGCAATATTAACAAGCAAAGAAATTAACACGAGAAACTGTAGTACATACACAAACTACTGGAGTGAGAACAACACATACTGAATGAGTCATTGAAGAAACAAAGGAATTTAAATGTAACTTTATCTCACCTGTGCCCTCAAAGTTAAAAAGAGTGCTTGCTAAAACTATGAATAAGGATACAAGCACTCTTTTTGTCCTTATTATTCAACATGTCCATGACTTCCAATATAGTGCTTGAAGTCTTAGGTAGAGCAATAACACAAGAGAAGGAAATAAAATGAATATGAACAGGAAAGTAATACATCAAAGTATTTTTATGTGTGACTAGTGATGTGCCTCAAAAGTGAATGCAATGCCTCAAATGCCTCAAAAGAAAATGTGCTTACCACAAAGACTGATGATCTGAGTCTGATTCCTAGTATCCGCATAAGTGGAAGAAGAGAATGCACTTACAAATGTTGTTCTCTGACCTCCAAACATATTATCTTGGTTTGCACAGAGAGAGAGAGAGAGAGAGAGAGAGAGAGAGAGAGAGAAATAAATGAATATTTTCCTATATAGCATGTATTATCATTTTCCTAATTGCTTTGCTAAAATACATGATAAAAAAAAAACCCTTAAGGAATAAAGACATACTTTCTCAGTTCTAAGGAGAGGCCGTTAGGTAGGGCCCGCATGGCAGGAGGAACTTGTAGAAGCTGATGACACTGTTCACAATCAATAAGCTGGGAGAGGCGAATACTGGTGCTCATCTCTCTCCTTATTTGGTCTTGCAATAACATGCGCCTTTCCTCCTCCGTAATTTAATTCAGAAAATCCTCACATGTATGCCCAGAGACTTGCCTTCTTGGTAATCACCCCAGTTCATAATAAATATAAATCACCATATACAAACAGCATGCTGAGAAACAAATTTTTAAGTCTCATTAACAATGTTAAAAGAAAAAAAAACTCAACCTAATCAAGGAAGTTAAAGATCTCTACAGTGAAACTTTTAAGATGCTGAAGAAAGAAAATGGAGAAGATACTGGATGATTTAAGGATCCCTACACCATGATTATGGAGTAGAAGAATTATTAACTGTGAAAATGGCTATAATACTCAATATTTTACCAATTCAATGATATTCTTCACAGAAATTGGAAAAACCATCTTAAAATAGGAAAACATAGAAAACTCTGGAATGTCAAAACAACACTAAGAAAAAAAAGTCAATCAAAAGAATCACCTTACCAGATTTCAATTTGTTTTACAAAACTATAACAAAGAAACCAGCATGGTGCTCTCACAGGAACTAGGTACACATATCAAAGGAATAGAGAAGAGTACCCAGAAACAATCCTATGCAGCTAAAGCCACTCGATTTTTTTTGGCAAAGATATCCAAAAAATGTACAGTGGAGAGAAGACAGCCTCTTCAAAAATAAATCATAAATAATAAGAAATCAAACTCAGTTAAGTCGTGACTCCAATTGCAGCTGCTATTCCAGTTGTGGTGTCCTTATCTGAGTAGGTTAACAGACCTCCTGGTACATGGTATGCAGGTATTGATGTCTGAGACCACCAGAAACAATTTGCTTTTAGTTGGAAAGCCCAGTGTATACCTTTGCAGTTCTACCTCAAGAATGTATTAACACTCCAGCCCTATGTCATAACTTAGTTTGACAAAATAGTACTTTGGTTTCCTATATTGATGATATTATGATGATTTGTTCAAGTGATCAAGAGATAGCAACCACATTGGAATTATTGGTAACACATACGTTCGTCAGAGAACAGGAAATAAATCCAAACAAATTCAAGGGCCTTCTACCTCAGTCAAACTCTTAGAAGTCTATTGGTACTGGACATGCAGAGATAATATTCCTTCTAAGGTGAAGAACAAGTTATTGATCTGGCCCTCCCCACCACATAAAAAGGGAAGCGCAAGTTTGATGGGCCTATTTGGATTCTAGAGAAAGTACATTCCTCACTTGGGTGTGATATTTTGGTCTATATACTAAGTGACAAAGAAAGCTGCTAGCTTTGAGTGGAGCCAGAACATGCAGAAAGGCTTTGTCACAGGTCCAGGCTGCTGTGCAGGCCACTCTACCACTTGGAACACATGATCCAGCAGACCTGATGGTACTTGATGTGACAGTGGCAGATAGGGATACTGTTTTGAGCCTTTGTCAGTCCCCTGTTGGTAAATGGTGTGTGTGTGTGGGGGGGGATGTTTGGGATTTGGAAACAAGGCTCTACCATCATCTATGGAAAACTAGTCTTCCTTTGGAAAACAGCTCTTGGACTGCTGCTGGTCCCCAAGAGACACAGATTCCTCCATAGAGACAAACTAAGGATACACAAATGTTTTTCTCAATGAAGTATAGGGAATTTTCTCATACCCACAAGATACTTGGCTCTGAGAATCGAGGTTTCCACATGCTTAGGGATGTCTGGTTAATCAATTTCTACACATTTTGCTCAATGCAATTTGATTAATTAGATTTTCCATTTGTACTTATAATGGTGTTGTGTGTAGTTTTATGACAACTTGATACAAGCTAGAGTCATCAGAGAGGAGGAGACTTTATTTTAGAAAACGCCTCTGTAAGATTGGGCTATGGGCAAGCCTGTCTGCATTTTCTTAATTGGTGATTGATATGAGAGGGCTCAGCCCATTGTGGGTTGGGCCACCCAAGGGCTGGGTGGTCCTGGCTTCTATAAGAAAACAGGCTGAGCATGCCATGGGGAGCAAGCCAGAAAGCAGCATCCCTCAATGGCCTTTGCATCAGCTCCTGCCTCCAGGGTCCTGCTCTGTTTGAGTTTCTGTCATAACTCCCTTCAACAATGAACAGTGATGTGGAAATGTAAGCCAAATAAACCCTTCCCTCCCCAGCTTACTTTGGGCATGGTATTTCATCACAGCAATAGTAATCCTAACTAAGACAATGGGAAATTATGGTAAAAAGGTTGAGAGAGGGATTCAACTATTTACTGTTTTTGTTAATACCCATCTGGTATATGGGCCTCACTTTCTTCTCCCCCTACTTAATTTCTTTGTTTAGGATTTTTACAAGTCTTGAGCTATTTTAGTTTTTACCTTTGAACAAATCAATGTCTATGCTATTTTCTGAGCTATTTTATATATCTGGATTCATTTCATGCCTTAGAATGAATGTATTTTATCTCTTATTTTGTTTTGTTAATTTGTTGTTTTTCTTTTCTTGGCTCTTTCAACACCTCCTTGCTTTTTTTTTTATTGATTACATTATTTTTATTACTTTTCCGTCTGGAGTTTTAGGACCACAGCTTGTAATCCTATTCATTTCAAAATGCTTTTGTTTGTTTACTTTATAAACCAGAAAAATGTAAACATGCATTATTTAAAACATTTGTATTATAAAATATGAAAAACTACTATTTTACTTGATGTTACCATAGCTTCAACTAGGTCATTTTTATAATTTGCATGATACAGCATTTCTGATTGTCAATATTTGACTTTTCTGAATTTATTATTACATAAATGAGAAAACAGTAGCTGGTAGAACATATTTCACCTGAAAAACTGAGTTCACCAATAATACAATGTCTGACGTTCACTTTTTAATTTAACGTTTTAGATTCGTTCTTCTTCTCTTTTGTTACCTTTTCTTTTTGTAATTTATTATCATATTTTCAATTGATTACTTTCTTCGCAGTTCTGGTTTTTGGTCATTAGTAAACACCTTTAACCAACATGAACCATTCCCCTGGCCCTTAGAATTGTGAAAATGAAAACAATATGTTGAATTATACTGAAATCCAAATGAATATAAAAATTGTGGAGATATGGCTCTGAAGTTAGGATTACTCGCTGCTCTTGCAGAAGACCTGGGCTTGACTCCCAGCACTCACGTGGTGACTCACAACCATCCATAACCTCAGGTCCAGCAGATCTAGCAGAAATGCATGTGGTGCAAATATATGCATACAGACAAAACATTCATAAACACGAGGTAAAGCAAATGAAACTAAAATAACAAAAAGAAAGAAATTGTGGAGCTATTGTGATACTAGGAGAAGGAAGCCAGTCAGGAAAATGAGTCTAAGAATCTGTATTACTTAGCAATTAATAACCTAATAAATGAATGTATATTAGAATTAGCAGACATAGAGTTAGGAGAAAAACTGTTTCTATTATCAGGAAAACAATTTCAAAATCATAGAAATAACACACCTGATGGGATTGAGAGGCATAAAAGCTAAGAAGGCACACATGCTCAGTATCCTAGTCTCTCCAATGGAGACTGGAGATCCAAGGGCAAAGCCTGAAAGGCACCTAACCCACCGACTCTGGCTGGACCATGAGGCCATGTTCAGAGCTCACTTCTGAGAAGAGTTCTGCCTTGTGCCCAGGGTTTAGAAACACCCATCATCTCTGATGTCCTCAGCCATAATGCACTGACAGCTTGTTTAACTCTCTGATGAAACAAACGCAACCCTACACCATCTGCGTGCTTCCATCGTGAACTTAGCCCTGCCCTGAGTCTAGTGTGGGACACCTGCTTCCCACAGGAGGAATGCTTTTAGGAGATGTATATTTTCCAAGAATTACAGCACCAGCGTTAATTAACATTTAGTATTTTGAATTCATTAATGAAATAAAGAAATATGAATATTTTTTTAATTTCACTATTTTTAACTTGGTTTTTATAATATATGAATATTTACATTGCCTTTGTTAAATTTAAACAACTGCCAGGATTTTCATCATGACGATAGTGATTTTTCCATAGTCTGAAATCTACTGATTCTTCATGTCACTTATGTATTCCTTATTATCATTTACCGTGCTATTATTTATGTAATTCTCACGGTATTGTTGTACACAGTTTTATGACCCAGAGTGACTGGCTGTAAGTCATCCTGGTGGATTCTAAGAAGCTCTGCCTGGAAACCTTAGACCATCAAATTTCTTGGAAAGTGTAGAGAATATTTTCTCCATCGCTCATCAAGTCAAGAAGGCGTGTGCACTACAGTGAGAAGGATCACCGACAGGGGCAGCAAGCCCATCTGTGATCAGGCTGTTTTCTGAAGATGAAAATGAGTGGAGCTGGTTATACATACAATCCAGTCCTCTCACCTAGATGGCTCAAAACTCAAGAGAAAGAAGGGAAACCATGAGTAGAGAGAAGGAATGTCAAGCAGGTTCTTGTCTGGCTTCTCATCTAAAGCAGAAGGAAGACTGCTGTGACAGGCACCCTTCCATTATTATACTGGAGGCCAGAAACAGTTGATGAAAAACTACACTTCATTTTGCTTATCTGGGATCATAGTTTTAGAAGTGCCAGGCCATGATTAGTTGTTGGTAGTTCGTGTGGCAAGAGCTCACAGCTAAGCAAAATTATCCACACTCTGGCTAGGAAATGAAAAAGTAAGATGGGAGAGCTGGGCTTCACTACTGCTTTAGGAGCACACTTACAGTGCCCTGAACGGCTTCAGTGGGACTCTTGAAGTTCCTTCCTCCTCCCAATCTACCATTTTGAAAACTAGATTTTTAGCGCATGGATATTCAGAAGACATTTAAAATCCAACCCACAACTGGCAGTACCAAGTAAACAGAGAGGCCCTAGAACAGTTGAAGAGCATGGAGCAGCATGGACCAGTCACAGAAAGGCTACAAATTTTTTTTCCTTTTTTAAAAAGTTTTTATTAATTACACTTATTCACTTTGTATTCCCTTTTAGTTCCCTCTTTCCTCCCCTCTCAATCCTTCCCTTCCTCCCCCTTCTCCACTCATGCCCCTCCCCAAGTCCACTGATAGGGGAGGTCTTCTTTTACTTCTTTCTGATCCTAGTCTATTAGGTCTTTTTTTGCTTAGGAGATTCACTCATCTTCCTGTTCAGTGCAGATGCTGCATAATGGACTGTGGGCATGACATTGGTCTGCTCTGGAAGGGTACAAGGATGTTCTGCAGCAGAGATAGAAATCTTCTTAGATTCAGAACACCTACAGAACACCTACCTGTAGCAACCCAAGAAGTCAGGAGACTACTGTTGTGAGAAGAGTACAGTGGTTTCACTTGTTCATAGCACATACCTGCAGAGCAGCGACATGAAGCACGCAAGCCACTCCTCAGCAGATGCCAAACGACACTTTTCTGTTCTCTTTCTCTCAAAACAATGAAGAAAATACATGTATATGTTTTACAACTTCGTGTATTATCACACTCAACACTAATTCAGCTACGGACAGAACGAAAGTTCCCACCTACATATATGACCTACTGGTCATATATGCTACCACCACTCTGCTCCGTTTACACGCACCTGTTACTACCGTCCGCAGAAAAAGCAAGTGATTACATTTCTGCTTTTGAAGAAACAACTAATTACTTATTCTAAGTGTTTGAGATCAAAGCAACTTGATCAAATGGTCACTCACTCTGCATCCCTGATGTTAAAGAGAACAAAGAGCCGTAGAAGTGATTAAATAGTCTGCTAATGGATATTGAACCTAAATTCACGTGTGTTTATGTAGCACAAATCCTCAGAAGATGTGAAAGATTAGATGTGATATTTTCATGCAGAATTTACTCTACTGAATGACACATCAGACTTACCCAAATTATTACCTGTATGCATTTAATGATAATTTTCTGCTCATTTATTTCTCATTTATCTTAAGTCAAAAACATTCTAGGTTCCATTCTCTTGCTGCACACAATTTAACTACTTGGATTTTGAGTATCATCAAGGCCTAATTGCTACTTCCTGGCTTCATGGATGCATGGAATTCTATGCAAATTGCCAAGGAAGAAAGTAAAGACTTAGGAGAATGATGAAAGTCTTAGGAAAGAAAAATTAGTTTGCAGGTGTTTTCTGAGGTACAGGAGAGGATTTTTCCTCCTTCAGAGGGAAAGTGGGAAGGTTCAGAAATTAAAAAAAAAAACACACTCTTTTTTTGGTATTTTAATTATTTTTATTTTTATATTAATTAGAGATTATTTACTTTGTATCCTAGCTGTAGCCCCTTCCCCCATTCCCTCCCAATCCCACCCTCCCTCCCTTGTCTCCTTCTATGCCTCTCTTGAAGTCCACTGATAGAGGAGGTCCTCCTCCCCTTCCATCTGACCCTAGCTTATCAGGTCTCCCCAGAGTTGGCTGCGCTGTCCTCCTCTGTAGCCTAGCTAAAACCACTCCTTAGAGGATATTGGAGACTCCTGGAAGTAGGAATGGTTCCCTCCCCTACTCCTCTCCTTTCTTCATACTCCCATTCTTCCTCTTCCTCATCCTTTCTTCCCTTGTTATATTGTTGGAAGAATATAAACTAAATGAAAGCACAATTAGAATTTGTCTTGCTGAAATTTGTTTCATAAATGTAAATGGAAAAAACTATCGAAACAAATTAAAACTTTAAATAGCGATGTTGATGGAGACATTGCTATCAGGTACCAGTACTTGAATGAGCAAAGCTGCCAGGTAGGCCCTTGTACAATTCACAGCTCAACATTTGGATCCAGAGATATCCATGTGATGGTTGGTTTTAACTATCAACTTGACACCACCTAGAATCATCTAGAAAGGCAGTCTCAATGAGAAATTGTCTAGCCTAGAATAGGTAGGTCTGGGGGCATGCCTGTGAGGGATTTTTTTTTTCTTTTTATTAAGGTGAACAACATTATTTCATGAGCTGAGTTTTGGGCTGAAAAAATGAAGAGATAAGAATATTACTCAGCAATAAAAAACAAGGAAATCATGAAATTTTCAGACAAATGGTAGGAACTGAAAAAGATCATCCTGAGTGAGGTATCCCAGAAGCAGAAAGACACACAGGGTATATACTCACTCATAAGTGGATATTAGACATACAATATAGGATAAACATACTAAAATCTGTATACCTAAAGAAACTAATCAACAAGAAGGACTCTGGCTAAGATGCTCAATCACCATTCAGAAAGGCAAAGAGGATGGACATCAGAAGAGGGAGAAAACAGGGAACAGGACAGTAGCCTGCCATAGAGGGCCTCTGAAAGACTCTACCCTGCAGGGTATCAAGGCAGATGCTGAGACTTATAGCCAAATTTTGGGCAGAGTGCCGGGAATCTTATGAAAGAAAGGGAAGATAGTAAGACCTGGAGAGGACAGGAGCTCCACAAAGAGAGCAACAGAAGCAAAATATCTGGGCACAGGGGTCATTTCTGAGACTGATACTCCAACCAAGGACCATTCATGGATATAACCTAGAACTCCTGCACAGATGTTGCCCATGGCAGTTCAGTGTCCAAGTGGGTTCCATAGTAATGGAAACAGGGAATGTCTCTGACATGAACTGATTAGCCTGCTCTTTGATCACCTCCCACTGAGGGGGGAGCAGCCTTACCAGGCCACAGAGGAAGACAATGCGGCCAGTCCTGATGAGACCTGATAGACTAGGATCAGAAGGAAGGAGAGGAAGACCTCCCCTATCAGTGTAATTGGGGAGGGGCATGGGTGGAGAAGGGGGAGGGACAGTAGTATTGGGAGGGGAGGAGAGAGGAAGCTGCAGGGGGGATACAAAGTGAATAAAATGTAATTAATAAAAATTAAAAAAAAAGAAGAGCTGGAGCTAAGACCTAGCATGCACACATCTGTTCTCTTTCTTTTTTTAACTGAGGATCTGACTGATTGCTTTGAGTTTCTTCCTGCCACCTTGATATCCCTGCAATAATGGTCTATGACCTGGGATTGTGAGCCCAATGAAGCCTTTCTTTCTTAAGTTGCTTCTGTCATGGTATTTTATCAAAGGAATAGGAAATGAAACTAATGATCTAAAAGCAGTTTATAAACGTCAAGGACAATGTAGAAAAAAAAGAAAGAAAAAAAAAAAAAAGGAGGCAATGAGTCACTGTAGCTGAGCAGGGGAAAGCCACCACTTGCAGTGGCTGGTTATTGGATGGCAAATTTCCAGTTCCTGTGCAGCTTCTTTTTCTCCAATCTTTCTCTGCTTTGTCTTTTCTCCCTCTATGCTCTACCTTCTTTTCTTAAGGATTTGACATCCTATGGCAGTGTTTAAGACCAGGACTGAATGCAAGAGTACAAACTGTGTCTAGCACAGCCTTTTGGGGGTCAAACTTCCCTCATACCCCAGAGAACAGTAATCAGTCTACTCTGTGCCAAGATATTTCCTTCCAAAAGTCTTCAATCCATTTTAGGCATTTTGCTATGAAAACACAGCCATCAAAGCTAACACAATTTGTGCATTTTTGATGAGACACTCTCTACAGAGCCCTGAAAGGAGTTTGAACATGTATCTAGGCTATGGGTAGAGGGCCAGCAAAGCACTGGAGAGATAGCCATGATGACATTGTTTTTCATTTCACGGAGGACGACTCATGTTTCTCTCCTTAAATATATACTTCAAGCCACAGGAGATGGCAGCTGTCTAATTAAACCTGATAAAGCCTCCTTAAAAAGGAGACTTGGGAAACACATCATTTTGACTGTAGAGCTGCCCAATTTTCTCTGAAACCCAGAGAGAGCTGTGTACTGTTCGAGAGGGACAGAAGATGGGACCTGAGGGAGAGTAGGCAAAATTACTGGCACCATCAAGTAGTTGGTGTGAAATAACAGAATACACACAATACATATTTAATGCAAACGAGATAACTTTATAAAACATGCAACGGATAACCTCATCTACCATTTAAAAAGCCACTGACGAGGCTTTGATAATGCACCAAATCCCTTTGTAACTTATAAAGATTTAATGGGAACACTTTATTTTCTCCAGCAGTCCTTTGCTGGCAAGAGAATCTGGGAAATTGAAACGGGGATGTTACTGCCCTGTCTAAGGCTATGGAATAGCCAAAGCCAACCCCTCCCTTTTCTGTCTTCAAACCCATAGGGAGGTGATTTTCACTTTGGTTTTAGATAAAGTGTTCAATGAATATATTTACATGTGCGGAGTATTCCAGTGCACAGAAGACTAAACAGAACTTTGCCTCATTAATGCTTGCTTTATTGTTTCTGAACTTTATCAAGCTTTCATTTTGATCATTTCTAATTCTTGCCCCAACCTCAGAAGAGGCATTAGCACAACCTGTTGTCTACCTGCTGCTGTTGTCAGTACCGGCTGTGAGGTCTCTGAAGGGTGGTCTTCTATGGAATCCTGATGTGGTAAGGGAAGAAGTGGCCTCTCTAGAGTCTAATAAACAGCAGAGCTGGAGCTCCGAGTTTCTCGGGCCTGCTGATGATTAGTTCAGGCATACATCTCCAGAAACATGCATATTGTCTGATCTTTGTGTGCACTTCATACTTCCGTAACTTCTGGCTAAGTAACAGCAGAACAATTTTGCCACAGATATATACCTAGTCCCACTTTAAAAATACACCAACGGTAGAGTTATCATTATGTTTTATGCCTGGAATCATTTATTTATTGAATATAGGTTCACTGGTTTTGTTTGGTGTTGTTTTACCCATTCTTCTACATGTGTCAATTGCTCCTTCCAACTTCATCTCCTAGATTTCATTTGCCTATTTGCCTCTTCCTAGCTATTTGTCCTGATTTCCAATAATTGTAATATCTAATTATCAGTATCTCTATCATTGGATCTTGGTTGTCACATGTTTTTATTTTCTTATCATTGCCTACAAAACTAAAAATAATTCCCTTAAAAATAATATTATCTCTTTTATTTTATTTTTCATGTACAGAATCCTTGAGATTGTAGATTGTTTTTTTCTGTGAAAAGGAGCTTGGGAAAGTTTGGTGGCAGCCAAAACCCGAAGCTGACTCTGGAAATCATGCCAGCTGCTGTGCTGCTCTCTACAAAGCGCTCAGGATAGAAGTTGGTTAAAGCGAGAAGGAGTCTTGAGCCCCAGATGTGGGTGCAGTGTCATGCTCATGAGCTCCAAAAAGGAGACCAGGCCAGTCTTTTCCAAACCATTTCCACAGAATCCTAGGTCCACATAATTACAACTGGTAATATGCACCAAATGAATTCTGAGATCAAATTATTTCAGAAAGAGCAAGGTTAAACAAAGTTTAACAGGCTATTTCACTACAAAACTTGGCAGGACATTTAATAGCTGAAATGCATGATGATGGTCAAAAGAGGGAAAAGTAGGCACTGTTCCCAAAAGTACCTCAACTTGGAGCACTTCTTAAGGGAGGCTCTTGAGAGTCTGGGAGCAGAGTTTGTAACATGCCGCCACTCTAGGTTCAGACTTACCCACAGAAGTATGTCTGCTGCTCAAAACTTTAAAACTTTCCAGCATGTTGTCACACTGGGAATATGGTAGAGACGACTCTGAATCCCTATTTAGTGCCACCTCTTGTCTTCTAAACACACCACTAAGTTAATAGTCCCAGTAGAATTTTTGCCTTTTCAAGAGACAGTGACAGACAGGATCAGACACCTATTAAAGACAGACCAACAAGCTACTGCTGTTCTACAGTGGTTCTGGAAACATATGATAACTCTTATCACACAAGAAAAGAACAAGTTGTCACAGAATTTACAGGACAAGACAGATTAACACGAGCACGTGTGTGTGTGTGTGCGTGTATGTGTGTGTGAAAAAGTCACACGTGTGATCATAGTATTCTACAAACAGACCACTATACCACCTAGAAATTATTAGAAAAGGGCATTGGACAGCTGCTGTTGAAGTCAGAGGAAGCTCTGGAAAGCAAACAACTTGTGAACTGAAATGAGTAGAAACCAGGAAGCAGTGCAAGACGAGAGAATTCCAGCTACGGTGACAGCAAATGGTGAGCTGATGTGTCTTTAAATTACACCAGTTTGAGTGCTGTCAATATTCTTAGGTAATTAGCATTACTTTTATAACACTGTCAAATCTATAAACTTATCTGTCTCCCAAAGTATACTGGAAGGTAACAACTTTGCTTTTGCCTATCACTTTCCTCTCTAAACTATACTTTTCTTGAATAAAACACATACCTTATCTTTCTTTTATTCTTTCAGAGTAGAAGGCAGTGGAATGAATATTTGATGATATAAAATACACACACAGGAAAAGGTAGAGAAATACAGGTAGAGAAAAAAGGTAGAGAAAGACAGGCAGGCAGGCAGGCAGGCAGACAGATAGACAGATAAATAAGATAATGGGGAGAGGGCTTAAAAAAACCAAAGCATCATTGCTCAACCATGTTTGTAGCAGCTTTATTTGTAATGGCCAGAAGCTGGAAACAGCCCAGAAGCCCCTCAACTGAAGAATGGATGCAGAAACTGTGGTACATCTATACAATGGAGTATTACTCAACAATGAAAAAATAAGGAAATCATGAAATTTGCAGGTAAATGGTGGGACCTGGAAAGGATCATCCTGAGTGAGTTGTCCCAGAAGCAAAAAGACACACACGGTATATACAACATAGAATAAACCCACTAAAATCTGTACATCTAAACAAAGTAAGCAAAAGAGAGGACCCTAACTAAAATGTTCAATCCCCATCCTGAAAGACAAAGAGGATGGACATTAGAAGAAAAAGAAAACAGGAAACAAGCTAGGAACCTGCTACAGAGGGCCTCTGAGAGCCAGAAGAAGAAAACAGGAAACAACGTAGGAACCTGCCACAGAGGGCCTCTGAAAGCCTCTGCCGTGCAGACTGTCAAAGCAGATGCTGAGCCTGATGGCCAACTGACTGGCAGAGTGAATAGAATTTTATGTAAGAAGTGGGAAATAGCAAGAGCTGGAGAGGACAGGAACTCCACAAGGAGAGCAACAGAACAAGAAAATTCGAACACAGGGAACTTCCCAGAGACACATACTCCAACCAAGGACTATTCATGGAGATAACCTAGAACCCTGACAATGCAGCCACTTCTGATGAGAACTGATAGACTAAGATCAGAAAGAAGGAGAGGAGGACCTCCCCTATCAGTGAACTTGGGGAGGGGCATACATGCAGAAAGGGTGGGGGAGGGTGGGACCAGGAGGGGAGGAGGGAGGGCTTATGGGGGGATACAAAATGAATAAAGTGTAATTAAAGTTAAATAAAAAATTAAAAAAACAAAGCATCATTTCTCAAGACAGAAATAACACAGATAATAAAGGTTTCAGCCACCTTTGAGCTTGGGAAGACAAAAGATGAATCTCATTAAGTACTCATGTTCAAAATTCTATCTCTTTGGAAGCAAATCACAAACCTCAGCATCTCTTGTTCTACACAAGGCCCTGAGCATGTTCTAAACACAATTCGCCTCCTTGTAGACTGGAAATGCTTGCTTCACATTTTTTGACAATGGAAACCAACATAGACCTGTTTTTTAAATGAGTAGGTTCCCTGGAAAGTGACACGTCCAGCATGTATGATTCCCGGGATCCTATGAGAGATTTTGACCAGCAGCACTTCTGTAGACACAGAAAAAGAAAATGACCATTCCAGTGATCAGCCTTCCCAACTTGTCTTCTCTAATGATTGTTTAGAATCTGAAAATACCTCCAAAAATAAAAATATTTTGATTATTATGTATGTAGAAATTCTTGAGAGAGGGAAATGAGTTGAGAAATGGGTCAGTAATTTCATCATCCAAAATACATTTTTCTTATACCCATGAATAAAATTATATAAAGATCAGTGAGTATTTAAACATTTTTCTAGCTCATTTGGTAATCTTATGTGACATTTATTACTATGAACTTAAAAAGTTAATTATATCCTAATGCCTTGCATGAACAATAAAACTGTAGATCAAAAATAATCGATTGAGAACTGCTTGATACAATAAATTTATCTTTTATGATAGGCCTCAGTTTCATTATCCAAAGTTTAAAAATTGAGGTTAAAACATAAAGCAAGAGTTGATGGTTTATAAAAGAAAGAATTAGTCAGCAGGAGAGGGGCATTTGGCCTGTCATTCTCCCCAATGCATAGACACAGTCACTTAAGAATTTGATGTCTCAGACTGAGCCTCCTCCTCAGAAGAAGAAAACGAGGAAGAAAGGTGCTCAAATGTAAATAATTAAGATTAGGTACTTGAGAAGCAGATACTGAGACAAAGTTTCTGATGGTTTTTCTTGCCAGTAATACCTGGGGAGGGAAAGAGGAGAAAGGGTTTGTATGAAAGGAAAATTAAATCTGTGAAGTAAGACTTCTGACAGTTTTGAAACACCCTTGAGGAGCTGCAAAGCTACAATGATACACCAGAGTTGTCTTCTGTTTGGCTGAAGTTGCAAAGCCTTATTCATGCCCCTACTCTGACCAGCCGTGGACAAGGCAGCCATCTACAGTCAAGTCAATAGCTAACTTATCTAAAACTAGATGGGAATTTTGCACAACATCTTCTTTCCGAATCTGACACTAGAAAAAAGGACCAAATAATTGAGAGTCCTTTGGTCATCATTGAGGTGCACGATAAGAGCCATGCAGCTGGACAAAAACAAAATAGATATTCCGAGATCTCTTTTAGAGGAGGCAAATGGGCTCGGAGACATGGAGAGAGGTGAAGGTTGTGGAATATTCATTCACTCTTCTTTGTTCGTTACAATATTTCTTCAACATATTGTTATAGTTTATCTTGATACCAATCCTGTGTAGTGAACAGAGAGGGCAAAATATCATCTCTAATTTACAAATGAGAAAACTGGGGGCTGGATGACAGGAAGGATTTTCCTGTGGTCACTTAGGTTTCAGAGCTGGGCAGAAGCCCAGGCCTCCTGACTGCCATGTATCACTGTGGTGAGAAGTTTCTGCTCCCTTCCTGCTTTCGATTAAATGGAATACTTCACTCAGCAAGCCTTAGGCTGTAGCCAGGCTGGATGGAGACAAGCTCGATTCTTTAAAAAAAAATTAGCCACTATTTTTATTTTATTTGAATGGGTGCTCTGTCCACATGTGTATCTGTATGCCATATGTTTGTTGGATCCCCTGGAGTGGAGTTACAGACATTCTGAGCTACCAGCTGGGTGCTGGGAACAGAACCCAGGTCCCCTGGAAGAGCAACCAGTGCTCTTAATTCCTGAGCTGTATCTCCAGCCCACCACCTCAGGATCACTTCTTGGTGGAGGTAGGATGCTTCTGCTGCTGTTCACATAGTACATGCGTTCAGGATGTTTACCTCCACTTGGATTGTGTGGATCCTTTCAGCCCTCAGCTGGTTCTTCACCGAAGGACTCTGCTTAGCTGTGAGCTTCACTAGAGTACTAACGACTGAGATGTCTGGAGTCTGTCACACAGATGTTTGGGTAAAACGTCTATAACAGCACTCAGTTCACTCAGTTTCTTACCTCTAAACAGTCTATCATGCCAGACGAGCCCCATGGTTTCTTATGAATTTGAAACATAGGCAGGCATAGGGAAGTTGCCTCCTAATGGATTCTGAATTTCTTGAGCCTTTCAGTGATGCTTTTCAAGCACTGTAAGTAACAATTTGCATTACTTTCTTATTTTGTCCTGAGAAAAGCCATATGGTGCTATTGAAGTCGAAACCCTGCTTTTATTAATTCCACCAATTAGGAACACATATGAACATTTTACCTTTTCTTTTGTTGGTGCCTTTTCTTCTCCAAATTTAAAAAAAAAAGTATATTAAAAGAGGTTTCCTGAGAAACCTCTTTTAATATACTTTTTATATATTTATATTTATATATATTTATATATATATTTAATATATAAAGTATAATAAAAGAGGTTTCCTTGATTTTATTTTGAAGTTTCTCAGGCCAGGAACAAGCCAGATAAGGGACCCACATATTTACTACATAGGTCATTGGATCTGCAGCAGAAATAGAGGGACCATGTAATCAACTATCTACTTTGCACAAAGATGTATCTAAGATAAGCTATGTTTAATCAAATGAAAACTAATGGAAGAGAATTTTCGAAATTATGGTCCAGAACTGTATTTCATTTTTAATTATCACCCAGGCAATAATTTTGGGCGAGAGAACAAAGAAATGACACACATTATAAGGGCTCTACTACTGTCCTGTTGATAATCTATATGGCCTGCAATGCATTAGTTAGGGTTTTAACTGGCCACATTGTCTGGGCAAGAGAGAAACCAGTACATGAGGTACCAAAACCACTGAATGTTTCAAGCCATGGAAGTGCACATTCTTTCTTAAAATGTAGGACGAGGAATTCTCCTATAGTTATAGGAGAACTATAACTATAGTTATAGTTCTCAGGTGTCTTGGGCCCAGCCCAATTATTGTTTCAGGATATATCCAACTTCTTGTATCACTCTATTACCACAGGAGTAGACTCAGCAGAGCCTTTCACAGACTTGCCCACGAGTGCGCACTACATAAGACGTACCTCTTCTCAGCACACCTCTGGTGGCAATCTTACTACGCTCCTAGAAGTTCTGCTCCTTTTAGTAACACCAGGAGGACTGCTCAAACCAGATTCCTTTTCACCTTGACTCTTATTTAAACACAAACCAGGGTTTCACAGAGGTTGCCTTCTTCATCCAATTTTTTATTTATTCTTCATAGACGTTCTGAGAAGCTAACTTTTACTAAATAATAATGACTCAAAATCTCCATACATTTGTTCTGACCTGGGCTTTGGTCCATAGTAGTAATGGAATCAGGAGTGTGGGCTGGTCCTTTAAATGAAAGGCTTTATTCTCTGAAGCATGACCAAGAAAGACTGTACTGGAAGCTGTCTGACTGTGATGCTGTGATCGTGGATAGAGGAAAACTGTACCAGAAGCTGCTTCCCTGGAAGTTCACTGAGAGTCCTGCGGAGGTGCAGGGGCAGCTGTGCCACCTGAGCACAAGGTGGCCCCTTATAGTGAGGTTTTTCAAAGATGCCAACCTGTTTTTCTAATTTGAGCTTGTGGGTCTTCAAGGCATGGTATTCCTTTAGTCAACACTGGTATTAATCTATTTTAAAGGGGTATAACTCAGTCATTATTTGTAACCTGGCCAGGCTTTCACTGTGAGCTAATGTGTCTCTGCTTTGAACTACAGGGCTCACTGTTTTTCTTTTCATTTCCAGTTTCCTTCCATGAGGATATTTGTATTTGAAAAACAAGACATTACCAAAAATATACTTGGGCTTTTATTTATATAAAATAGCCACAAAATTGGGGCGAAACCCAATACTGACATTCTATGCCTTCCCTGTTTGACTGTCTGTCAAGACACAAAACTAGAGCTGTGCAATTGAATTTCACATTTATATCTAAATGGCATTTCAGGAAAAATTAAAGACTGGAAGCTACACATGTAAGTAGAACCAGTGATTATAAACAATGATATTCAGTCTGGAAAACAACAACAATACCACATTATTAAAGAGACATTTGCGTCTCCTTCAGCCTCTAACTAAAGACTGTACACCCCCCCACACACACACAAAATCTAAGAGTTGTAGGGGAAATCACAAATGAAAGCCTGGGTTTCTTCCAACATAAATTTTCTAAAAAGTATGCCCCTACATACATGAATTATGTTGGAAGCATTCAGAACTCATATTTTTTAAACATAATTTTAACTTTATCATACATGCCTTTTACTGAGAGGCAGAAGGCACACCATGTGAAGTTCAAGTTTTGGAGATTTTGAGACATCAACTCTGTCACTAATTAGATACCCATGAAAATGTACTTAATTTCTCTGAGCTTCAGAGTCCATTCCCATGAGTAGAAACGTCTCACGTTATAACAAACTAATGTTGTAAAGCTTAGATTAAATTTATTACACAGTGCCTTGTAGCAGGTCTTTGGCTACTTCATTAAGTTCTCTTTCTTATCTCCCTACAACACCCCCATCCCTTCCAACCTCCCAACATCAGCTAGAAGAGAAAGAAGGATAGAGGGGAAAGACAGCATTGATATTTTTAGACTATTTCCTGCTGATTAGGGGTGTTGAGTTCCTTAGGGCAAAGGTGACCTTCTTCATCAGGGTATCTCCAACGAGCAACCAGCAACCAGTAACCAGCAACCTGTTGGTGTAAATAAAAGAAAAGGGACTCCACCCCAGTCCCTTCTAACACTCCAACATCAGGTAAGATAGAAAGACGGTTAGTGGGAGAGGGGCACAGTTCTCTTAGCTACTTCCTGTTGGTTAGGGTCATTGCGTTCCTTGGAGCCAATCTGATCCTTGTTTCAGGAGATCTGAAACTTCTTGTCTCACAACAGCATCCAGGAGTTGAAGGTGGGAAGCAGCAGCCTCCTTGTTCTTTCCCCAATGATCCACACTCTCTGGGCTCTGGCATTTATTCTCTTTCCAGAGTCCGCAGATTTAAACTATCTGCATTTGGCAAAGAGCTCCTTTCAGAGCTAGTATGAAGGAAATAGTTTGTTTCTGTGGACTATCTGAATCAGTCCCACATCCCACACCTGGTATTAAAACAAAACATGTTTATATCCGCATCATTTCCCCCTTTTCTCTTAAAAAAATAAAAACAAACTAAAACAAAAGGTTCTTATTTTAATATAAATAAAAGTTGCTGTTGTTTTCCTAAAAGGAGATGATCAAGGAACCAAACCCCTTTAGGATCAATAATTTCTTTTATAACCTGATGACTCTCAGCTGCTCTTGCCTGGATCAGCTAGTACTTTCTGCTTTTGAGCCTGGAGCTAATGTCCAGAAATTACCTAAACATTCTTGCGGAGAACCCAGTGCTGCCACAGTAAACGTTATGCTCCTATCCTGAGACAGTATATACTCACCTGTCTGTGTCCTGCGGTCTGAGGCCTGGGTGCCATTTGTTGGCATACTTTTTAAAAACTCTTATTTGCATTTTTTATCTTTCTCCATACTCCACCCAAACCCTTCCAACACCCCAACATCAGGTAGGAGAGATAAAGGATTAGTGAAAGAAGGGACCTAGTTTTTTGCTGCTTTTTTGCTGGTTATAGTTCTCAGGTGTCTTGGGCCCAGCCCAATTATTGTTTCAGGATATATCCAACTTCTTGTATCACTGAAACAACAACAGGAGCCGAGGGGGGGAAGCAGCATCAGCCTTGTTCTTTAAATGAGTTCCTCCAAACCTCTCTGTGTTGCAGCCTGCTATTTGAGACAAAGCTGCAGCTGCCTTTGTATTCAGCTTCCATTTTGTTTCTAAGGTAAAATTAAGTTCAAAATTTTAAACTTCTCAACTCTGCTTCATGGAAGTGGTTTTTCATAGTTGACCTTATTTATGATTCAATAGTGTCATAATTGTACTTTGTTATCTATTCACTTGGCTACACTCTGGTTCTATCATTCTTATCTACCCACCTAGCTACACTTTGGATGTACTCTAGAAGACCCTACCTCACGTACCTCACTTAGGACTAATTAGCTTAAAGGCTAGTTGATAATACTTTGTCTAGTTAGCCAAAAACAATATTGCTTTGCAGTTAGCCAAAATGTGTTACTGCCCCCCATTTAGTTCTTTCTATAAACATTCTGCTGTGAGAACTTGGAGATTTCAGTTAGGCTCCAGAGTCACTAATGTGGCCCTGATCGATCAGCTTGGAAAAGGCATTCCAATAAACCATCCACATCTAACTGAGACAGAAGTCTGGGTGGTTTGTGCAGCTTATTCTTATACTAGAACACTCTGGGCTCTGGTATTTATACTATCTCCAGAGTGCTCAGATTTAAACTATCTGAAGCTTGCAAAGAGCTCCTCTTGGAGCTGGCATGAGGCCAGTAGTTTGCTGCTGTGGACTGTCAGAATCAGTTTTACATCCCACACCTGGGATTGAAACAAAAACATGTTTATATTTACACCAGCCACCCAGAAGAACAGCAAACAGCAGCAACAGTAGAAGCAAACAAGCAGCAGGGGCAGTAGCAGGAGGAGCAACAGTCTCCCTATCTCTCGGGGCTCTCACATCCATACATTCTCTGTAGAGTCCCCAGAATTCCAAATGTAAACCATTTGCAGCTGGCAAAGTAACATCCCTGCTAGAGCAAAAGACAAATTATAGTTAGCTGTTGTGGTCATTCTGAAGCAGCCCCATATACCACACATGGGATTAAAACAAAAACGTATTCATATAACATTTCTGTGTTAAAAAGAAAAACAAAAAATATTCTCACTAGAGTGCCTGACAAACATATGCCTTTAAAAAAATTTTGCTACTATGTGATAATTATTTTTGCTTTTGAACGCAAATATATTTACTGTTTATAATATGTTAACTGTTGAAATAATAACAAATGGCTTTCTTGGAAATGGAGATTTATTGGGAGTTGAGATGAAACTGAAGAGGTTTGAGAAAGGTATGATGTCAGCTTGGATTTAAACTGACATAAGTACTGTGAGTAGGTACAATAAATCAATGTGGGCAAATGTGAAGTAGTGTGGCAAGAAAGTATATTCCAGAAAATCAGCACCCAGAAGAAGAGAGTTCTTGGCCTAGAGAGGAGTCTAAAGTTGCTAGCAAGCAGGCAGTTAGGAAACCCTGGGTGATGCCTTCCTGATAGTAGAGACTTGACCGTTGAGAATGACCTCCAAAGGATCTGACAATCATGTAGATCTGGTGGAGGAAAATGTATGAGTAAGATAGCAGTTTGCTTTAAAGCAAACAAACAGACCCAATTCAAGAAAATATGTAAAGGAGAAGGATGTGCTTAGTCCTGATGTGACTTGTGCTGGGGTGGGTTTGTATCCCTTTTCTGAGGATAAAGGAAGTGGGGCGTGGGGGAAGAGGAAAGAAGGTGAGAGAGAGTGCAACCAGGTGAAGAGGATGAAGAAGGCTGCAATTGGGATATAAAATGAATAGATAATTTGTTTTTTAAAATACACAATATTAAAGCTCATTTCCATATAGAAGATATCCATCATACGGAAGAAGAAGCGGCAACTGAAATACATGTAGAAATACTCATAGAAGGTGTAATGTCATTTAGACATGGGTAACAGTTTGATGGTGGTGGTGATGATTGTGTTGATGAGAATGAAAGCGACGATGCTACAACTCAGAAGTGTATCACAAGTCTGCCTACTGTTTTGTACCAACAAATTTATTAACTCATACATTCTTCTGACTCTGTATTAGTAAATACTGAGACACACCCAGATAAAGCAACTTATTTTTAAAACAATATTATTATTATTTAAAATTTATTCACTTTGTATTCTAGCTGTAGTCCACTCTTGCATCTCCTACCAGTACCACTCTGCCTCCTTCTTCCCCGCCCCTATGTCCCTCCTCTAGTCCAGTGATAGGGGAGATCCTCTTCCCCTACTATCTGACCCTAGCCTATCAAGTCTCATTAGGACTCTCTGGATCCTCTTTCTTTGTGGCCTAATAAGGCCATTTTGCCAGAGACAAGCAAAGAACAGGCAAGGGAGTTCATGCCAGAGACTGCCCATGCTCCCCTTCCTAGGAACCCCCATGGAGAGTGAGCTGCCCATGGGCTACATATGGGAAGGCGGTCTAGGTCCTCTCCATGCATGGTCCTTGGTTGATTCATCACTCTCTGCAGGCCCCCCTGGGCCCAGATATTTCAGTTCTGCTAGTCTTCTTGTGGAGCTCCTCTTCTCTCCTGGTCTTTCTATCCCTCCCTTCTTCCATAAGATTCCCTGCACTCTGTTCAAAGTTTGGCTATGAGTCTCAGAATCTGCTTTAATACCCTGCAGGGTAGAGTCTTTCAGAGGCCCTCTGTTGTAGGCTCCAGTCCTCTTCCCTGTCTTCTCCCGCTTCCCATGTCTATTCTTCTGACTGAGGATTAAGCATCGTCTTTAGGGTTCTACTTGTTGTTTAGCTTCTTTGGGATTATATGTTTTAGTATGTGTATCCTATCCTATATCTAATATCCACTTATAAGTGAATATATACCATGTGTGTCTTTCTGCTTCTGGGTTACCTCACTAAGGATGATCTTTCTTAGTTCCATCTATTCACCTGAAAATTTCATAATTACCTAGGTTTTCATTGCTTACTAGTATTCCACTATGTAAATGTACCAGAATCCTGCATCTGAGAGAGGGCAAATATCCGGAATATATAAAGAACCCAAGAACTTGAAACAAATAAGCCAACCAACCTACAAACAAACCAAGTAATCCAATTAAAATGGGTACAGAGCTAATTAGAGAATTCTCAACAGAGGAGTATTAAAGAAATGCTCAACATCCTTAGTTGAATGCAAATCAATAGGACCCTGAGATTCCACCTTACACTCATCAAAATGGCTAAGATCAAAAACTCTATGCCAATGAGTTCAAAGCTCTTCCCCACTTTTTCTTCTAACAGATTTAGTGCGTCTGGTTTTATGCTGAGGTCTTTGATCCACTTGGACTTTGTTTTTGTGCAGGGTGATAAATATGGATCTATTTGCATTTTCTTCATGTAAACATCTAGTTAGATCAGCACCATTTGTTGAAGATCCTATCTTTTTTCCATTGTATGGTTTTGGCTTCTTTGTCAAAAATCAAGTATCTGTAGCTGTGTAGGTTTATTTCTGGGTCTTCTATTCGATTCCATCAATCCACCATTCGGTTTCTATGTCAGTACCATGCAGTTTTTGTTACTATTGCTCTGTAGTACAGCTTGAGATCATGGATGGAGATACCTCCGGATGATATGTTGTTGTACTGGATTGTTTTAATTCTGTCTTTTTTTTTTTTCATATGAAGTTGAGAATTGTTCTTTAAAGATCTGTAAAGAATTGGGTTGGTATTTTGATGGGAATTGCATTGAAACTGTAGGGTGCTTTTGGCAGGATGGCCACTTTCAGTATGTTAATCCTACTGATCCATGAGCATGGGAGATCTTTCCATCTTCTGATATCTTCTTCAATTTCTTTCTTCAGAGACTTGACATTTTCTTTCAAACAGATCTTTCATTTTCTTGTTTATACTCACACCAAGGTATTTTATTTTGTTTGTGGCTCTTGTGAAGGGTATAGTTTCCCTAATTTCTTTCTTGGCCCTTTTGTCTTTCATATACAGAGGGGCTACTGTTTTTTTTTTCTTTTGAGTTAATTTTGTATTCATCCACTTTGCTGAAGGTGTTTACCAGCTGAAGGAATTTTCTGGTTCAATCTATGGGGTCACTCATGTATAGTATCATATTGTCTGCGAACAATGATACTTTGACTTCTTCCTTTCTGATTTGTATTTTCTTGATCTCCTTTAGTTGTCTTGTTGCTATAGCTAGGACTTCAAGTACTATGTTGAAGAGATACAGAGAGAGTGGGCAGCCTTGTCTTGTCCCTGATTTCAGTGGGATTGATTTAAGTTTCTCTCTGTTTAGTTTGATGTTGGCTATAGGCTTGCTGTTTGTTGTGTGACAACACATGATGGGTAGGGTATAGAGAAATGGGAACACTACTCCATGCCTGGTGGGAATGTAAATTTGTACATCCACTTTGGAATTCAATCTGGTGCTTTTTCAGAAAATTAGAAATAGTGCTACCTCAATATCCAGCTATACCACTTCTGGGCATGTATCTGAAAGCTGCTCAAACATACAATAAGATATTTGCTCAACTATGTTCATAGCAGCTTTATTCATAATAGTCTAGATGTCCCTCAACCATGGAATGGATAAAGGAACTTCTTGCCATAGGGTACTATGAAGAGAATTACAAGGGGAAAACAAAGAGAACTTGAGCAATTCACTCAACAATTTTAGAGTAGCTTGGCCTAACTGGTACTTCAAGTAAATGGAGGACAGGAGTGGGTAATGAATCTGAGCAGAAAGGCTATAGAGATCCTTGAACTCCAAATTTAATATAATGAGCAGTAGAGAATCATTGAAGAAATAGCCAAAGTAAAGTGATAAAATAAAGCTTCACTTTAAGACGTTTGATATGACAGAAGATATAGAATGCATTAAGGCTTAAGAAGAGAGCTGTAAAGAGCTTAAAAGTTATTGAAAATGTGTCAAAGTAACAGAAATATTTCCTGGTTACCCTTGGAACATTTCAAAGCAGAAAACTGACCTCAAAATTACTTTCTTTTGTAGGCAGAGCTCCTGAAAGTACAGCGACTGTATAGTTCTCCATTTCTGGGTATGCTAGAGAAGTATGACATGGAGAAGAATGAGACTCAGAAATATGCCCCTCACGCTATGACTCTCTTCAGACAGAAAAGGGATCTTGGAATTACAGCCGCCATTGTTACTGCCATCTCATTGGCGGCTGTTGGAGCTACCACTGCGGCATTAGCCAGGAGTCATACTGGGCAGACTGCTCAGACCCTGAATAACCTTTTAGCCAATGTAGCTCATGCCTTAGATGTACAAAAAAGAATTAATGTTCAACTAAAAGGAGGCTTGATGGTGTTCAATCAGAGGATTGACCTCGTGCAGGAGCAAATTGATACCCTATGGCAAATCGCTCAACTTGGCTGTCAATGAAAGTATGCTGGACTTTGAATCACTAGCATACAAAATGAGAATTTTTCCTGTGCTGCAAATCTGTCTAAACAATTGTCTAGCTATATTTTAGGTAATTGGACTGGAGAATTCGATACTACGATGGAGCAGCTGAGAGTGGCCATTGTCACAGTAAATTCTACCAGAGTGGACGCAGGACTAGCCACAGGATTATCATCATGGATTGCTGCAGCCATGTATCATCTGAAGGAATGGGCAGGCATGGGAGCGTTAGCAGGCCTTCTGGTGTTGGTCTCCTTGGTTTGCCTGTGGTATATATGCAAGATTAGAATCTCACAACAGTGTAATGCAGCCATGACCATTCAGGCCTTTACAGACATTGAAGCAGGACAGTCTCCCCAAGCATGGTTGGCTACCATAAAAAGCTAAAATGTTAAGCTCAGGATGTGAGGCTAAGCACTGCACTCAGGGTCAGCCGCTTTGGACCCAGAGAAGAGCATGTCTGATTGCTTGCGGGTTGATACCCCAGGTCCCGCCTCTGAGAAAAAGGTATCGGACGGGTCTGATGCTCTTTGGGTGGATGACACCTAAATGAACATCAGTACAAAGTCCCAATTTATTTCTAATATCAGAGATCAGACCTCTACTCTTGCCTGATGCATCTAAAAAAAAAGGGGGGGAACTGTAGAGAGCTGCGTAATGCCGTGCCTTAAAGATGGAGCTGGTTTCCTCCTTCCACCTTCCCGATGGTGAGTGCTCTCTGTCACGAACAACTCCACATTTGGCTAAGGCTGGGGATCTGGCTTGCTTCCATGTATGTGGACCTATCTGCATTGCCCACGTGGCATGCTGGGGTTGGCTACCCAGAGGCTATTTAAGCTGTGGGCTGGCTTTCCCCAGGGTCAGATGATTGTTCAAGGTTCCTGAATAAACTGCATTGAAAAAAAAGAAAAAGAAATATGGAGTCAAGTTTTCACTTTTTATCTGAAACACCTACACTTTTCTATCAAGAGTAAAGAGGGAAAACACTTGCTAGAACTTAGACTTACATAGAAAAGTAAAGGTGAATTATGAACACTAAAAGATCATGGGAAGAATGGTGTCTGAAGGTGTAATCAAAAGGCAGAGGTATAGCCATTTGGAAATAATTCTAAACTCCTTGTTACTGAGATGAAACTCTAATGTAGAATGCTTCACGCCTTACAAATTATTAGATGAAAAGTTAATAGGAAGTTTACATAAGCTTACAAATGTGCACTGAAATTTGATGAAATGTTAAATGATAACTAAGCATCAATAAAGCAAAATTTCATGTTATAAACAAATAGTGCCATTTAGCCATGCTGTAAGACAGATACCTCAGATTCCGTCTCAGTACAAATCACTTTTATCCATCCAAGTCTTTTTTTTTTTTTTTTCAATGCAGTTTATTCAGGAACCTTGAACAATCATCTGACCCTGAGGAAAGCCAGCCCACAGCTTAAATAGCCTCTGGGTAGCCAACCCAGGCGTGCCACGTGGGCAATGCAGATAGGTCCACATACATGGAAGCAAGCCAGATCCTCAGCCTTAGCCAAATGTGGAATTGTTTGTGACAGAGAGCACTCACCATCGGGAAGGTGGAAGGAGGAAACCAGCTCCATCTTTAAGGCACAGCATTCCGCAGCTCTCTACAGTTCCCCCTTTTTGTTTTAGATGCATCAGGCAAGAGTAGAGGTCTGATCTCTGATATTAGAAATAAATTGGGACTTTGTACCGATGTTCATTTAGGTGTCATCCACCCAAAGAGCATCAGACCCGTCTGATACCTTTTTCTCAGAGGCGGGACCTGGGGTATCAACCCGCATGCAATCAGACATGCTCTTCTCTGGGTCCAAAGTGGCTGACCCTGAGTGCAGTGCTTAGCCTCGCATCCTGAGGGTAACATTTTAGCTTTTTATGATATCCAACCATGCTTGGGGCGAATGTCCTGTTTCAATGGCTGTAAAGGGAGGGGCTTATGGGGGGATGCAGAATGAATAAAGTTTAATTGATGAAAAATTTAAAAAAAAGGGAAAAAATAATTTAAGAACCTTAAATGACTTTCAAAAGTGGAGGAAAACATGGAGTTAGTCAATTGGCATGGAGCACGTCTCGCCCCTGGGGGCAATGGTCTCCTGAACCTACTCAGACCTCGGACACCACCACTGCTAGTTCTAGAACTGATGCAGGATGTTTCAACGAGGGGGTTAAGGCTTCTCATAATATTTCCTATAAGCCCACACCTGTTTGTCTATATCCCCCATTTTTATTCATTATTAGCCAGATAGAGCCATGTAATTGTGGTAATGATACTTGCTTTTTTGCCCAATGCTGGAATGCTAGTAAATTTAGGTATGCCCTGGTTACTCGCATGCCTCGCTGGGTGCCTGTGCCCGTTGATGCCCCTCATGCTATGACTCTCTTCAGACAGAAAAGGAATCTTGGAACTACAGCCACCATTGTTACTACCATCTCATTGGCGGCTGTTGGAGCTACCACCGGGGCATTAGCCATGAGTCATACTGGGCAGACTGCTCAGACCCTGAATAATCATTTAGCCAATGTAGCTCATGCCTTAGTTGTACATAAAGGAATTAATGCTCAACTAAAAGGAAGCTTGATGGTGTTCAGTCTGAGGATTGACCTCGTGCAGGAACAAATTGATACCCTATGGCAAATCGCTCAACTTGGCTGTCAATGAAAATATGCTGGACTTTGAGTCACTAGCATATAACATGAGAATTTTCCCTGTGCTGCAAATCTGTCTAAACAATTGTCTAGCTATATTTTAGGTAATTGGACTGGAGAATTTGATACTACGATGGAGCAGCTGAGAGTGGCCATTGTCACAGTAAATTCTATCAGAGTGGACGCAGGACTAGCCACAGGATTATCATCATGGATTGCTGCAGCCATGAATCATCTGAAGGAATGGGCGGGCATGGGAGCGTTAGCAGGCCTTCTGGTGTTGGTCTCCTTGGTTTGCCTGTGGTATATATGCAAAATTAGAGTGTCACAACAGTGTGATGCAGCCATGATCATCCATCCAAGTCTTGAAGAAAAATATATGAAGTAAGAAGTCTAACCTGTATGTTTCCTTCATTATCTAATGTTTTCACTGTGTTTCCCTCAGCCATGTTACAGAACAATATTGTATAACTTTCATGAAAAAATAAGGAATTTCCAATGTTACAACCTGTGATTTTTTTATATCTGGCTTTCCCTTTTTTCCATTTTCTAACTATATTTTTTACATTATATATAAATATTAAATGGGTCCCTTTAACCTATTAGACTCATAATTTATGGTTTGGGGGAGAAAAATGAAAGCATCTTGATTATGTTAGACATTGTTGTCTAAAGATAGTTAACACTGGTTAAAGATATATAAGATAACATGAGACAATAGTAACATGAGATTATACTCAGAAGCAGCATATCTAAATGTACGAAATTTAATCATTCTGGCCTCGGTTTCCTTTTGTGTATCTCAAGAGAATTTTTTTAAAGAAAAGAACTCATGAATTGTTTTAAGATGGAAGATTTCATGAGCCAAAGCCTTCTTTCAAAAAAACTGAAAAAAATTCAGGGTGCAAAGGTAGATGTTCCATATGTAATGTCCAGTAAATGGCAGATATTTAGTTACCTGATTACACATTTTACACAAAAAGAGAAAGTACTCAACAGTTACCAACTATAATATGCACAGTTCTGGGGAAAAACAAAGTAAAATGTGTTAAAGGTTTCATGAGGTATGTAGGAGAAGACTCTCCCTGCAGACTAAAACTTGCAGTATGATCTCTCATTGTCCAGTAAGCAGTCATGGAAAGAGACAAGGAAAAAATTTACCTATTTTCTGAAAAGGGGTTGCACAAGAGATTACCATGGCAGCTAGCTAGTTTTACTTTTGTCACTAACTTGACAGTGTATTCTTAAGTATTATTTTTCCTTCAGTATCAAGAAAGGTGTCAAACATATTGGGAAATTATCTGATCAGTTCCTAAGAGGACGGGTTAGCACTTTAATAAAGCTCCAGAAAGTCTGGGTGAAGGCCTTATGGAATTGTTCCTGTTACTTTCATCAAAGTTGCAATTGCAGAGAACAGTGCAGTGCTGGGGGATTTAAAACAGTGGAAATCTCCTAGGATTCCCTCCAAGAAGGTATGCCTGCCAGAGGAGTTCTACCTCAGCCTGGTCATTCACACAGCCCATATCATATAATTTGGAAGGTTTTCTTACTTCTAAAATAGGCAAATGAATTCCTGATTATGAAACACAATAAGATTGTCAGAATCAATTGCGAAGAAAAATGATATATTGAATATTAAAAGTTCATCTTCCATATATGGCTTCCATGTCATTATGTTAAAATACTTTTTCAGAATAATCATGAAACATCTAAGATTATGGAAATCTTGGGCTAGAAGCAAGGTTATGAAATCCATTACTGTCCCAGATCAATGCTTATAATATGTTTTCTTGACATTTTTCTGTTCAGCTACAGTTGAGTAATGTTTCCTAGAAGATTGAGCTTTTATTTTCATGTTTTTTTTCTTTTTCCTTATGCTTATTTTTCCGCAGAGGTAGGGGGAGGCAGTGCAAGCTAGGGCCTTGCACACACTAAGACAAGAGCTCTACCATGAGAGGTATCTATGATATTTATTCATTTATTGCTTATTTTTACCTTCTATGTGTTTTCATTCTTTACATTGACTGGATAGATAATTATATTATAGATATAAATTGTTTTAATTGTTGAGGTTTTAAAATTTATTTAAAGATGTCTTGGAATGAGTTCTTATTGGACATTAGAATTAGAAATTATGTTTCTATTTGAAAGTCAAACATAGCCTCTGAATGACAGCTAGTGTGTTGACCACATCCTTTATCTCAGTGGCCATCAACTGGCAATATGTTCTTAGGTAGAGCAATATCATGAACCTCCACACCATCTATGGGAATTTTGGATACTGGATCTTGTACAAGTCTTGTGAATAGAGTCCCAAATGCTGTGAGTGTATATGCATAATCACACTCTTATATTCAGCAGATACAAGAATTCTATTCTCTCTGGCATGACATTTCCACACCCTCCTTTCTGTAATTCCTGAACTCTGACAGATAACTCAAACGCCAATGTGTCATCTAAAACTAAAATCGTTTGTCTCTTATTTTCCGCATATTGTTTAATTGTGAGCCTATGTATTAATAACCATCAATTGTAAAGGTCGGTTTCTCTAATATAATTGTGAATTGTCACCAGCAATGAAGAGCATACAGATAAGAACTAAGGAGACAGTTTATCACTATGTCCATTTAGCAGAATAACAGTACCAGTTTTTTCTATAGGGCATATGGCCTAGCCAGTAATAGCTTTATGGAACAGTTAATGGTATCAAGCCTGGGTCCCATATTTTGGAGCTGGGTTGAAATCCAAGTGGAAGATAGTTGGTTACTTCCATAACATTTTTGCCACTATTGCACCCAGTGAGCATGTCATGCCAGGCTAATTGTCATTGGAGCTCACAGAGTTCGCAGCTGGGAAAGACTATATGACCACCTACCATGAATTGAACCTTCAAACACCATTGACACTACAAAAGAAGCCCAGAAGTGATGAAGCTTCCAGAATAGTAACAAATTTATTTCTCAATGCCCTATAACTTGGGCATATGGTTTCTTCAGCAATAGGATATTAATATCAATTTCTGGAGGGTAATGAAGAGCATCAGGAATAGCTTATAGTTTGAGGGAGGTTTTTCTGACTCCATTAAACAGCACTTTAAAAACCCTATGCCTGGTACTGTTTTTGTTTTTTTTTTTTTTTTTTTTGTTAACCTATGATGTATAGAAAGGCATTATTTCTCTCTCTCTCTCGCTCCAGGGCAGGGTAACTACATTTAAAACTATTACATATATATCCATATACATGTGTATATTTCAGGAGTTTTCTATAGTATATGCTTTTTATAAAGCATTCATGGCATTTTTAAACATCTTTACCTTTAGTTATCCTTCTCTATACTCCCGTCTCTATCCTCCTTCCCATCTTCTACCCCATTTGATGCTTCTTGTTCCATTATTCACCCTTTTACTTCCACAATCTCTATATTCTATCTTCTTTTCCTTGAATACTCTCTCTCTCCGGCATGTCACTAGATTCCTGGCGTTTATGGGTACTTCAATTTAAATACATATACTGAAAGTTTAAATATAGTATCCACATATGATATAGAACATGTGGCATTTTTATTCCTGTGTCTGAACAAAATCACTAAAAATGATTTCTGGCTCCATCTACTTACTAGCAAATTTCATAATTTAATTTTTCTTTACAGCTGAGTAATATTCTATTGTACACACAGAACACATTTTTATTATTCATTCATCCGCAGACAGACTTCTACATTAATTCATTTCCTAGCTATTGTGAGTAGAACAGCCATGAACACGGATAAGCAGGTATCTCTGTTTAGGAGAATATGGAATTTTCTTTGGGACTATGCCCAAGAGTGGTATAGCTGAATCTTATGGTAGATCTAGTTGTAGCATCTTGTGGAAACTCCATACCAATTTCTGTAGTGCCTGCATGACTATGCATTCTTCATACAAATAAATAGGTGTCCCCTCTCCACATGTCTTAGTCAGTGTTCTATTGCTGTGAAGAGACACCAGTATAACTCTTATAAAGTAAAGCATTTAATCAGGGCTTGTTTCCAGTTTTAGAAGGTTAAACCCTTATTATCATGGTGGGAAGCAGACAGACATGGGCAATGCAGCGGTAACTTTAGATCCTGCTTCACAGGAAGAGAGAGCAGTACTGGGTCCTGCGTGTGCTTTTGAAACCTCGGATCCCACTCCCAGTAGCACACCTCTTCCACCTCGTTCAGTAAGTTCACATCCCCTAATCATTTTTAAACAGTTTTTCAGCTGGGGACTAAGCATTTAAATATATGAGCCTGTGGGAGCCATTTTCATTCAAATCAGTGCCCCACACATACACACTAGAATTCGTTTTCTTTTTAAACTCTTCGTCATTCTTACTATAGTAAGATGGAATCTAAAAATATTTTCATTTGTATTGTATTTTTCTGATGGCTAAAGGTTTTGAACATTTGAAAACATACTTCTTGGCTATTGTCATTCTTTTCTTTTGAGAACTCTGTTTAGTTACATGAACAAAATTTTGTTTTTTTGTAGTAAAGTTTTAGGTTTTTTTTTTTTTTAAATGTGTAGTCTAGATACCAATGTTTCATCAAATGTATAGACATTTTCCCATTTGCTAGGCTGTCTCTTATTCAAACTAGGATTTTCTTTGCTGTACAGAAGCTTTTCCATTTAAAAAAAGTCTAGTGTGTTAGTTTTTGGTTTTGAATCTTGTATGCTACAAGATTCTATCCAGAAAGGCCTTTTTGCTTCCTGTAAGATGTTTATCTTCCCCAGTTTTTTTTTTTTCTCTAACAGATTAAGAGTATGAGGTCTTATGTTGAAGAGCTTGATCCATTTGGAGTTGAGTTTTGTGGTGGATGAGAGATGAGAATCTGTTTCATTTTTCCACATGTAGTTATGCTGTTTGTCCTGCACCATTGGTTAATGATACTGCCTTTTCTTCTCCACTGCCTATTTTTCACCTCTTTGTAAAAAGAATTAAAAGTCTGATGGTTGTAGTTACATGAACTTATATGTAGGCCCAAAGTTCCAATTCCATTGGTCAATATATGTGTTTTTATGGCAGTCATATACTGTTTATATTGCTATGACTTTAATATAACTTGAAATTAGGGATGGTGATACCCCCAGCAATAATTTTATTGTTCAGGATTGTTTTGGGTGCCTTTTGTTTTCTGTGTTTCCATATAAAATTTAAGATTTTTTTTCAAATTCTGTTAAGAATTAAATTGGGATTTTAATGGGCAGTGCTTTTGGTAGGATGGACATTTCCACAATATTAATTCTACCAGTCTATAAACATGAGAGGATTTTCTGTCATTTAGTATTTTCTTCCTTTAGTGTTTTTACAGTCTCATTGTGCAAGTCTTCTTTCATTTCCTCAGATTTTTTCCAAGGTTTTTGTTTTGTTTTGTAGATTATTGTGAATAGAACTGTTTGCACAATCTTGCTTTTAGTAAGTTTCTCATTGTTATATAGGAAAACTACTGAGTTTGTGTGTTAGATGTGTATTCTGATTTTTTATGTGTTTATCAGCTTTATGAGATTTCTGGTAGAGTCTTTAGGGTATTTCATGTATAGAGTTATATACTCTGAAAATAAGGACTTTTTGATTTCTTTCTTTCTTATTTGTATTCTTTCATCTCCCCATTTTTTCTTACTGTTGTAGCTAAGACTGCAGGCATGATGCTGAGCAGGAGTGGCTAGAGTGGCTAGAGAAAAAGACAGCCTTGTCTTGTTCCTGATTTTTGTGAAAATGCTTCTAGTTTTTCTCTATTCAGTATGATTTTGTCTGTGGGCTTGTTATATATTGCTTTTACTATGTTGAAAAAATATCTCCTGTATTTCTCTATTTTCCAAAACTTTTGTCATGAGGAGTTGTTGGGTTTTGTAAAAGGCTTTTTTTTTCTATCTAATAAGATGATCATGTGGTTTCTGTCCCTGACTCCATTTATGTGACAGATTACATTTATTGTCTTAAACCTTCCCTGTGGCTCTCTAATGAAGACTATTTTATTGCAGTTGGTGATCTGTTCGATATGTTCTTGAATCCAGCTTCCAAGCATTACATTGAAATAAATATGAGACAGTCATTCTTGGTTAGCTCATGTTCTAAGTATTAATTAAATATAATATCTCTTAAATGCCTCTGTCCAGCTTGGACTTGTCTTCTGAATTCCAGGATCAGCTATTCACTGTCTCCTCAGTCTAGGATTGAGTGTTGTGGGTGATTTTGATACAGCAGTGCCGTGATGTTATCACTATGGTTGTCACTGCCACAGTTATGGTTGCTATCTTCCCACAGATCAATCAGTTTTATGAAACTGTGTGGTAATCACGTGACACATATGATGATAGCTTAAAGAAAACTGAAAAAAGTTTCTTTTTTTTAAATGAGCAATATATTGTATCTACTAATAAAATGATTAAATCAATAGAAATTGAATGATAGAGAAGATAATGGAGATTGATCATGGTAACATGATTAGCTCTCAAAGAATCCAGTAGATGTTTCACAAACAATTCTATTAAAATTAGATAAAGAGCTACTTAATGTCTCTTTAAATAGTCTTAAGAGGAAAGCAGGAAGTGAAACTATTTCTATTCATACTCCTCATTAACATCCACTGAAGGTCAGTTAGAAGCCAAGTGTCTATGGTATTGGAACTATAACCCCTCTGTCTTCCACCTTAGTGTAGTGAAGTGTAATGTTATTCCAGACAAACACAGTAACCAACACAGAGCACCAGCTTTGCCAGCTTTCAACTTGAGCGCAACCTTCCACAAAGAAGCAGGATATCAGCTTTTCTGATCCCTCTACCTCCTACTCATTGTTGAACACATTCCCAAGCAAGTGAGACCATGCTTAAGCTCACTCATGTCTTAGGAAGAAAACACTGAAGCTCTGTTCAGCCTATCCAGGACAGTTAACCAAGGGGAGATGAGGACTTTGCTTTCCCTTCATCTGGAATTTGTCTCCAAATGCAGGGGTATCACTTAGAATAAGTATGGCATTTTTACACTGGTAACTCCAGATGTGAGACTCAATGTTGCTTAGGGGGAAAGCAAGATCCTACAAAGGTAGCTTGGACTCTTTCTGAAGGACCTGAAGAAATTAATGGTCCAGGGAGCCATTGGGAATAGTGGAGGTGGAAGTGGTGGTGGGGAGCAGCAACTTAGCTTCAAGGTTGATAGTCAGTTCGACAGAAATGAGGAAAGAACTTTTTTGTGGTCAGAAAAACATTAAATTTGGACACTGGAAGCTTTTGGATTGGAGAATTCAAAGCAGTAATTTATGACTCAGAGGATTATTGAAAATAATACATAACTGGCAAACAATTCATGAAGTTGAACAGGCAGATAAATCATGAAGTGACACGAGAAAGCACCATGGGAAGCACTGCAATCCCAGAACAGCTGTGTACATGGCCTGCTGTTCTCCCAGGAACCATTGCAAAAGCCCTCACTACTGGATGAAGTCGGCTTTGTTCAAATTATCCAACCAATTACTAAGCAAATCAACAATAAAACAAACTCCAGAAGATAATTATAGTATCTACACATGATACAACGTTTTCTCTCACATGCCCAAAGGTCAACAGAAATTACAAAACATGCACAGAAACATGGCCCTGCAGGGATGGAAGGAAGGTAAAATGCGTTCCTGTGAAGATGGCTGGTGCAAAGCAGCCATTCCAACACATACAGAGGTGTGAAGAAACATGGTTAAAGAAGTCAAAGGAAATATAATATCAGCAAGGAGATAGATTTTATGGGAAAATCAATGGAAATCCTGGGGCTAAAACATATGGAAACTGAAATAAAAATGTACTAAGGTGGTGTGAACTGACTAAAAAATAATTATAGGCATGAGAATGGCATGATAAACTACCCAACTCAATGAACAATAAATAAAGGAATAAACAAACAAGCAAACAAACAAAAAATCATGAGTTCTGTCTTCAGACAGTGGGCAGCAGAGAAAGTGGGCGGTTCTCAGAGAAGCTGAGCAGCAAGTGAAGGCACAGTGGGAGATAAGGAGAGTGTAGACACTGGTACCAAGAGGAGAGGAAAGCTGTAAAGAAGAAACAGAAATGTGTACATAGTGTTTTCAATAATGCTCAGAACTCAAACAATTTAATAAAAATACCTGAGCAAGCTTAGTAAACTGAAGAATTATGAACAAAGGTGACCCATGAACAGAGTCCTGAAAGCTGATAAGAGGAAAACAATTTACTTCTTACAAGAGTGTCTCAAAACAATCATTAGTGACATATTAAAAACAATTATCAAAGTACTAGGAAGTCATTCAATCCCAAGTCCAACAGTTCTCTACATGGCAAAATGACCTTTCAAATATAAAAGTTGAACAGCCTTAAAATAAAATAGTGAAAGAAACTGCCTAGTGAAAGGAAATGACTCCAAACAGTAACTCAAAGAAGAGAGAATGTATTTCTAAAATGAACTGTGTAATTAGAAAATATTTATTACCTTTCTTCTCTTAGGTAATTGAAAAGATAACTGAAAAAATAATACACAGCCCGTACAAAGTCTAATATACAGAGAATAGCAATATTTGTCAATATCAGAAGAAGGGGTGACTGGAAGCAGATCTCTTTTGAAGTAAGGAAATGGTTTCAGATTTTGTCCATTTTATCCAGAGAAAACAACCAGGGCTTGAAGGGAAAGCTCACACAAATAAAAACTAAAGTAAACTTGCTTTCTTCTCTTAGATTCTTTAACTATCAAAATTTATAACAAGGTACCCTTTGAACATTATACTTATGGAAAGGATACTTGTATATCTATATATAATAATACAGAAAATAGAGAAAAAAGTAGAACTACAGAGGAATGATGTCTCTATGTCCCATGAAATTAAGTTAGTGCAAGTTCAAAGCCATTCTTATAAATTAAGGTGTATCTTAGGAGCCCTGAGCAACCACTGATGTAAACCAGAGCAATTACAAAGATGACTAAAAGGTAACATAAGAAAATGTTTGCTAATCAGAAAGGAAAGTAGTGAGAAAGCAATGAAGGAATAAAGGAACAAAACAGATAGGAGATATGAAAAAGACACAAGCTCAAATATGAAAAAGACACTAAATTAATAGTTTTAGATGTAAATAGGGTTTTAGAGCCAACTAAAAGGTGGAATATTGCCAGACTGTTTAAAAAAAAAAACAAAAGATAATTGAACTTGACTTCAGTACATATTGTTTATAGAAGACATGTAGATCCAAGAGAAACATAGATAGTAAAAAAATAAATAAACATCAGAAATTAGAGATACAGAAGTTACAAAAAAAAGCTGAATAGCTTTACAAACAGCACAGAAAATCTACTTGGAAAAATATACTCAAGATTAAAGACATTTTACAATGAAAAAATGTGTACCCACTGGCTATTGGAGTTATGGAAATTATACTCATACATGCACTTAATGACATATAACAATGGTGCTTAAATCCTTAGTGGCAAAATAAAAAATACACAAGGCAATATTTTATAGAAATGAAGATGAAAGTCTAAATAATAGGTGGAGATGGTAATACGTCACTTTAATATTGGCACAAGAAGCAAATAAGACACTGGCAACACAGGGCAAGCAGTAGAATAGGGAGGAGGGCCCATAGCTGGGATACAAATTGAATAAATTGTAATAAATGATAGTAATAAAAATATTTTAACATAAAAAAGTCAAGGTGTACTCTCGCGATGCATAATATAAAGTAATTAAAGCATATACAGACAAAACTAAATGATAGTTCTTTATCATGGCAACCTCTCTTAAATCCTCTATTTAAGCAGGTTAAAAACAAAACTCATTGGTTTTAATTATTTTGACATCTATTTATCATTTGTCTATGAATGTGTGTGTGCATGCAAACGTGTGTGCATTTGTGTGTTTATGTGTGTGCACGCACATACAAAAACATGCATGTGGAGATCATAGGACAACTTCTAGGAATGAGTTCTCTCTTCCAAACCTGTGAGGTTGGGTTAAAATGAGGTCATTAAGCTTGGTGGCAATGACCTTTATTTGTTGAACTGTGTTGCCAATCCAAAAAAAAAAATTATACAGTTCCCTTAACTGTTTTCTCTGAATATTAAGTTGAATAATGCATATATTTATGACTGCATGAGCCATTGAAAGTACCCAAGGAAAATGTTTGCTATTATTATAATTATTATTAATATTATCACAAAGCCAGTAGTTAAGAAACGAGTCAGTTAGTGCTGGGTGTACAGTTCAGGTAATTAACAAGTATTCCTGTGGAGATGAGAGACGTGGTCAGCTATCGAGGGGACTTGATGTCCTTGCAGAGGGTCAGGGTTGGATTCTCAGCACCCCCAAAATATTTCACTGTCATCTATGACCCCAGTTCCAGGACATCATCCATGACTCCATTTTCAGGCCCGTGATCCCCTCTTCTTACCTCTGCCGGCAACAGGGCTACTCATAATGCACATTTATATATGTAGAACAAATGCATATCCAAATAAAATTAAATCTCTCTTTGAGATGGAATGTATTTACATAATTAGCTGAACATAATCTCACAGTTCAGGGTTTGATCCTTCAGGACTCATTAGTTCTTAAATTGCTATACAAGGTGCAAGAGTACTCATGGAGTGAATTTCCAGGAGTTCCACCATGAGGGGCATGTACTTAAGGTAAGATATATGATCGGGTGCAAACTCTTCGCAATGGAATGGATGAGGCAAAAGAAGTCTAAGTTTCAGAGGACATAAGGTGACATTTGTAAACTATTTTGCCACTGACAGGAACGGGACTGGGTCACAGCTGACAGACACACACACTTAAACTATGTTGAAGGGCTGTGAACTCTGTAAATTTGACCCACTCAGTTTCCTCAAGTATGTAGTACTTCTAACGAGAAAACCAAATCGCCTCCCTTGGATATTGATAGTGACTCATCAAGAAGTTGCTCCCCTTTGCTAAGAAGGCACTAATCGGAGGTGTAATACTTGAACTACACAGGAGTGTTTTAGGGCCAAATAACAGAAAGTCCACTTAAAGGGCTAAAATATGTGGATTGGCTTCATGTTTGCTGCACTGAAGAAAGATTTAAGGACTCTTTCTGGGTCTCAATTATGTTACAAAAGACACAGGCTTCTATGCTCCCTCTCTCTGCCCAGCATTATCTGTGTAAACATAGCGATCTTCCATCTGCACACCCATCACAAGATTTTTATATATTGAACGTGAACACACAGGCTGCTTTTCTATTCATTCTGTTTTCCAGACTAGAAGAAGAGTTGTGGTAAATGGAGGAGCATGCAAATCAAGACTGTTCAAAGAGCACACGCAAGAATTCATTCCCCTGACAACGCATGGGCAATCTGTCACCAGGCTGCTAGGGCCAGCGTGGGGTTAAGTAGCGTCAACCATATTGTATGCATGGATTCATTGTACCTCACAATATCCACTTTTTGCACATGAAGAAAGAGGGCAGACAGGTTACTTGCTAAAAAAAAAAAATGTCCATACTTGAGGTGCTTTCGTTTAAACGTGAAGAGTTCTAGGCTCCTCCTGTGCTGACTGACTTTAGCATTAAAGGTGATCAGGTTTGAGGATGGAATCAAGCATTCCCTGTAATCCTTGGCTGGAGTCACTAGACAGAACCGTATGTGAGAAACTGAATCACACAATAGCGGCCTGTGAAGCAAAGCAACACATCAGGTGCTACGCATGAGTATTACTCTCAGCCAATAACCTTCAGCTGCCGTTCTAGAACTGGATACACTTACTGAGGATATGCTTGGTTTTCAAAAGGGAAAAATCAGAACTGGCCAACTAGAGTTAAAAGTACCACGATGCAAAAACTATTTTCTGTTTCTTATTTAATTTGTTTTGTAGGAGTTTGAGTACATGGCCTTTCCAAGCTGAGCAAATGCTCACTACCTCTAAGCAATATCCCAGTCTCCTGGTTGTAGTTTTTGGTGCTGTTCACATGGAGCACTGTCTAGAAGGCAGCGCTCACAGGCCTGTTGGAAACAAGCCCTCTCCAGCAGCGTGGTGTGGCAACAGTGCCTTTGACGGCTGGACATGCTGCCATCATGACTGTCTTCATTCATAACATGGGAATCACTCAGTCCCCTGGCCTCAGCATTAACATGACTAGTTTTGGAAATTAGGAGTCTTCCCAGGGAATGCAGCCTGATCTTCACAGGTGTGGCATGAATACACCCCGGGGCTGCATTCAAAGGCCAGTATACTTCCTGGAAGGCAATCAGAAACAGCTCTGACTTTGAAGATAAGCCAGTATGAAACCAGGTAGGAAAGGGATCGTGAAAATAGGAGAGGCAGAGTGACTCCTCAGCAGAGCTAGTTTCTAGAGTCCCAAATAAAAAGGTCATAGACTCCATGAAAAGACAAAAATATTGGGAGAGGCATTGAATCTCAGGAGGTTATTATACTACTATAACAATCTAGAAAGTCGTGTTCAAGAAAAGATGAACAAATGATACCTACATGACATAGAAAAGACATGATTCTATCTAAAATGTCCTTTGCAAGCAAGATAATGGGAATTAGAGTTTCATGATCAGTAAAGTTTTATATGTGTGTTGATTATATTGCTGCTTTCACTGTTCTCTTTATTGCCATTCATCTAAAATTACTTAGTTCAGAGGCTTGCCTACTTTTGTGTGTTCTATGCAAGTGTGCACCTCCTCTCTGAGTTTCCAAAGAAGGAAAACTGACAGCCATTCGCTTCATCCCCGTCCCTAACCTCAGATCCTGGAAGAGAAATGAAGCTTGACAGGGTCCACAATTCCCAGGAGACCAAATTTGCTGAAGAGCAGCCACCAGCAACACAAAAGCAGACCTGCCCCGCTGAGCTGCTCAGCGGGCTCACGCCATCTATTTACGAGAAGAGCACATTCATCCTGATTGCAATAAGTGAGCTCGGAGGGCTAGGCGCGCTCTTTAATCTCAGAAATGCCGCCGTGAACTCCAGTTCACCTGCTCGATTTATTTACATGGCTTCTGCCCACTAACAAATACAACTCTCTATCACATTAATCAACATTTATCAACCAGCAGCGGGAGCATCATTTTGTAATTTAAGTAAAATAGAGAGGGAGTGAAATGGAACAGAGAGCGTAAACCTCCCATCATTCTGTGGCTATTTTATCTCTCTGTATTTTATTCCCGTAATAAATGATGTACTTCTGACTTGAACAATATAGCAACCCTGTGCTCTGTTTGCTTAATGTTTTCACACCAAGGACGATGCAACTCAGTCTAATATGCACATCAGGATCAGGGAGAAAAAAAGATGGTCAAATTCAGATCTGGAACGTTTAAGATCACTCAAGTAAAGAAAAGCTAGATTACTCACAATGTTGTCAGGTGTTTGGTGATGTTAACCCAGATAAGTTATCAACAAGTAACAAAATAATTTTTGTATATGGCATCTGTGACCATCAACATGAATCATTTATTCATTCATATTTTAGCAATTGTTGAACAGCAAGTATTAGCAGAAATTATCTTGGGTTCTGAAGAAATTGCTAATAACAGAAAAAAAGAGCACCCCTCCCCCATCAAAAAGATGGATTACAGAACACAGAATATACATACATGAGAAAATGGCATGTGGTGTTATGATGAAAACACAGTGGACTAGGAGGGCCGACCAGGAGTGCTGCTCCGTACACAGCAACCAAAACACTGTGCTTTAATGATCGTGGAGCAGAAACCCGAATGAAAAGCAGGGGACTCGCACATCCATGCTTCTGAATAAACTTGCAGTCCAGGCAGCGGGAAAGGAACAATAAGGGACATCTGAGGAGCAGCTGTGAGGTAGGCAAGGTTATCTCAATGCAGAGTTGTACAAAGCAGCCGGAATTTGAAAGTGACAATAATTAAGTAGAAGGTTCTTAAGTCAAGTTATAACTTTACCCCTAAACGTATTACTCAAGAGCAGAGCATTTGTAGCTGCTTATCTTTAAAATGAAACATTGCTACCGCATATTAACCATTTGAATGACATTGACAACAGCAAAGAGAGCAGGGCAGGAAGTGGCCATTTGCTACTTGGTGAAAGTTTTTAAAAGCTGACTTTTTATTTAACATTCTTAGTTGAACATACAAAGAAAGACAGCTACAGTTACTATATAAATGCTCAATAATTATCACAGGCAAAATTAACAATGAAATTTAAAAATGTTGAGCAGTTGAACAATGTGTAGAGTTCACTTTTTGAAGTCTCCATTTGCAGTTATCCCTGTTTCTGAAGTTCAATTCTTCCCAAATTTTAAAGAGTAGATCTGCACTCCACTTTTTAATTGTCTTATTTGGTTGGTTGGTGTCTCATTTCTTGATTTCTTTATATATTTTGGATATTAGCTGTAATGGAAGTTTTTATGGAAGTTTCCATAAAAACTCAGTTATATTATGTAAATATGTTTTTGTTTTAATCTCAACTGAGGAATTGTAGGTTGGGCCATAGTTTGTTCACAGCTGATAATTGTCTCCGGTGGGGTGTGGTTTTGCCAGCTCCTAACAGCTGCCTCTTGCAGCATGTGCAAGGGATGAAGGGGGAAGGGGAAGGGCAGCACCCCTGATCTCACACACCCTCACAGCAGAGGAGTGGCAGGGCCATCTCTCCCGCCCTCTCACCCTCATCCACTGGGGCCGGCCATACTGTGCTTCTAACGTGAGGTGCACAGCCCACTCTCCTAAGTGCTGTAGGAGCAAGGGGCAGGGACAGCTCACCCACTTTCATGACCATGGAGTAGGCTCTCCTAGGGCGAGGGGCTCACAGCGGAGGGGTGACAGGGTCAGCTCTCCCTCACTCTTGCCCTTGTGGCTGCTCTCCTGTCCCCTGGCCCCACAGTCAGCTCCACTGTGCTGCCTGCGCCTGCTCTCTGGAGTGGTGCCGCTCCTGAGAGATGAGGCAAACACTCGAGAGTGCTGCATCCAGCCAGGGGCGGGTCCAGTAATGCACACTCTCAACCTGCGCATGGTTCCTGGTGGCTGAGCGGATCAGAGACAGCCCCGTGTTCTGTAGTGGTAACATGAGCCACAGACATAGACACCAATCCCCGGTGCTGCGTAGTCATGGGGACAGACATGGCCCTCAGCTGCAGCTCAGGCTGGGACTCCTCTTCGCCCTGGAGTCTCAGGTTCTGCCCTTCTTCAGAACGCTCAAGCGGCACCACTTCTCTTTCTCTCCCATCCAACCATCATATACTTGCACATTGTGATGGCTCCCACTGCAAGCTGGACATGTTGCTGGGGGTCCCTTAGTGACGTCTTCCATCTGTGCTGCTTGGCTTCACGGCAAGTGGGTGTCTATGGCCTGCCTGTGCCGCGCACTGGAGGGCAGGTCTTAGTATGGCGTGGCAGTCAGCAGGTTTCTGTCTGTCTTCCTCCTCCTGCGCTGTGCTGCCTGGATTTGATTTGGTTTGATTCTTTTGAGTCTTAGGTATAAGACAAACTTGGCCACCAAGTCAGGCATCAAGCTAGGATGAACAAAGACTGCCACCTGCTCTTCCCCTGACTGATATAAAAACACTAACACCAACAAGGTGTCTCTTTGTCCACTGCCAGGCGTGTGACGATAAAGTTTTAAGAGATCTGAGATGTCATTTTTTCCCTTGTGGAAATGATATTGAGGGATGAAAGTTTTAGCCTTCTTTTCAGTCAGGCGTCTAACAGACAGGACCTCATTTCACCATGCCCCATGCTGATCCTCTTTTCTACTACCTTCTGGTGTGGCTTTCCAAGTCTAGTCTCCCTACTATGAGTAAACTTTGGTGGGTACAAGCAGGATAACTTGGAAGCTGGGTGTCTAGGCCTCAGAGATCAGGAAGGAGATCTGGGAGATCTGGAAGCAAGATTCTGGAGGAGATGGCTGCTTATATGATAGAAAGAAGTAGGCCTCATCTGACACATGGACATAGTTGATCCCAGAGGAAACAGGTATTTGACAGCAGTGAAGTGTGAAATCCTGAAGGAATAAAGAGGATTGGGGTGCATTGCTCTCTCAGAACCTCAGAAAAAGCAGATGAGAGAGATGGACTGCCTTTGGGGTGGAAATGAACAGTGCTTTCCTGAAGGATGGGCAAGAGAGGTGTCAGAAGATAGGGATCTGTTGGGAAGAAAAGAGCGGGGGCCCCCACCTGGTGGGTGATGGAGGGGGATTTGGATTACCCAGGTCTTTAGGTTGGGGAGGAGCAAATTCTACCTAGCCCAGGGAAGGCAAGTCCCAGAGGGCCCAGCCTTTCAGTCAGGAAAGAGCAGGTCTAGGTGGCTTGTGAGAATTTATTCATTTGACTTTTACACCAACTCTCCTTTTTCATTTAAAAAATAATTTCAAATTTCATCATGAATTTATACCAAGAAGAAAGTTCTACTTGATACTGTGAAGTGTAAAACCAACTTTTAACTATTATTGATGCATCGAAAACCTTGCTGTACTTCCTTCTAAGTTCTAGTTTTGTTGACTCTGTCATATTCTTCTTATGTTCATCTGCAAAGATAGTTTATTTCTTTCTTTCATGTTCTTGTCAGTTCTCACAAAAAAACAGAATAGAAGTACAATAATATCTATTAAATAATTTTAATAAATAATTAATTTTCTTATAAAACAGAATTAATTGGGCTCGGATGGGTCCATTATTGAATTCAACCTTTTATTTTCTGTGATAAATTTTGAATTTTTTGGGTGCTGAGGATTGAACCTGGAGCTAATGGCATATTACGAACATGTTTTATACCTTTTCTCTGTTTGTGCATGCATGTGTGTGCATACGTGGGCCTATGTGCACGCGTGAGTCTAGGGCTTTCAGTGTAATGTGGTAAAAACAGTGCTGAGATTTTATTATACATGCGTATTATGATTTCTCTTCAACAATTTATGTAATTATGTGAGTTATCATCTTCATTGGAGTGATGAATTATATAAATTAGTTTTAAATGTTGTGCCAATATCCAATAATTGAAATTCTATCCAGCTATAGTATATAACTTGTGTTATACATTGTTGTATTTGATATTACTTGATTTTTTTTTTTTTGCAGTTGGGTTCATGAGAGGTATTGGTATTCCATTTCTCATTTTTGCAATATGTTACTCTGTTAATGATAGTAGAATGCTGTTCCTCTTGGTAAATTTTTTTTAAAGTTTCCCTTGTTTATAATTTCTAGAAAAGAGTCTAAATAATGGCTGGATATTAATCCTGAAATGTTTAATAGAATCCAACAGTGGATCCATCTGAGCAAAATTAATTCTGTTTTAGAAGATAATTAGTTTTCTATGCAAATTATTTAATAGATATTACTCAACTTAGATTCTCTCTTTCTTTGTGAGAACTGACAGTGTCTTTTGAAGAATTTGTCTACTTTATCTAGTTCATCAGTTATGGAGATTGTCATAATATTTACTTATTATCAATTAAATGTCTATGAAATCTGTATTAATCTGTACTCTGTAATTTCTAGTATAAATTACTTACCTGCTCACCATTTCTCTAGTTAGAAGAATATTAGTTTTATTGACTCGAAGACCTGATATTGTTTTACTGTTTTTCTCTGGTAATAATTGATTTTCATTTTCATTTATTTCTGCTGTGGTCTTATTAGTTTTTTATTCACCTTACTTTATATTTAATGCACTTCTTTCCCTCTTTTCTATAGAAGTATGGATTACTAACTTTAAATTTTCCATAAGGTATACATTCAATGATATAGATTTTTCTCTAAGTACTGTTTTCACTGTCTATAAAAAATTTTAATAAGTTGTCATTTTATATTGGCTTTTATTTTTCTGTATATTTTTTGTCTGAATTGTGTGTTATTTAAAATTGTATTGCTTACTTGGCAAAAATTCTGATCTTTCCTGTTTTTTAATTTCATAAATAATATTATTGTTTTCTGAGCTAAAATATTGCATGATTATGTTCTTTTCTTTTCAATCTATTATTGTGAAATTTATGGCCCCAGATATGATCTATCTTGGTCCACATTCTATGAGAACCTAAGTTGTGTTAGTATACAGTAACTTTTGACATATGCATATAGCATTGTATTAAAACTAAACAAGTTGCAAATAACATATTTAGAATTACTTACTATATATTGTAAGAACCTATGGCTTTTATCTGAAAATTTATGGCATTGGCACTTAAGGCGATTACTGATATACTAAAATAGCTACCAACTTTATTACAATTTTGTATTTTATTTTATGTCTATTGCTCTTTGTTTTATGTCTATTGTTTTTCTCCCAGGCTTCTTCTGTTGTTTGTGGAATTTCATTGAACATTTTAGGTGATTGTGTTTTATTGTTTCTTAGCATATCAGTTATAGGTTTTCTTTCCAAAAATTATACCTGGTTATTATTAACAATATATATTTAGAGCTAATTTAACTCCACTTTCAAACAATACTGTAAAGCTTCATACCCTGTGCATATATCTGATAACACCAAAATAGTCCATCAATTTCTTCCATCAATTGTCTCGTTGTTGTTATTCATTTTACTTTTATCTTCATAGTAAATATTAGAAGACTTCATTATTAATATTAGTTTGAACAAAATTACTTATTCAATAAACAAAAAATATTAAAAGTGTTGGAATTTCTCTCACTTATACTTTCTCTGCTACTCCCCTTACATTGTGCAGTTCTGTACTTTAACCTGTGTAATGTTCCATCTCACTCACATCTTGTTTTCAACATTGTTGCAAATCAAATCAATTTGTGCACAATTCCTTCATTTTCATTTATCTTCATATTTGAAGAGTGTTTTTTATAGGGTTGATTTTTACTTCTTCTTATTCTTAGCAATCAACATTTTAAGTCCTTGATTTCGTATTTTTTCCTGGAATGTTTTCCCAGGAAGAGTTTGATGCCATTATAAACTTTGTTTCTCTATGAGTGACTTAACCTCTACCTTTGACTTCTTTCAGGGCTTAGTTTTGATGCTTTGTTGCTCAAATATAAAATGCCCATGTGCAGGAGTAATTTTTGCATTATCCAAGGTTGATAGTCTGAAAGACATTTGTAGCTGATTTGGAGTATCTTAGTTTAGGCTTTCAAAATATTGTATTAGATACTGGATATCTGAATGCAGAAAGCATATGGTTCCCAAAGGCCTGGAAGTTATGGATGTAATCTCAAAGCACTAGACTGTTTTCAGTTGTTAGAGAGGTTCTTTTAGTGACTGCTACTTTTCCATTCTATGCTCACATGGAGGAAAGTAGAGATGGGACAAGCATCCTTGTGTCTCTTCTTAGAAGGCCCTAATCCTATTTATTTGAGCTTCACCTTCATGAATAGGATTGGATAAGTCTTCAGCATATGAATGGGGGGGGGGTCCAATCATTCAGCATAGAGTCATTACTCCTTCAAATAAATATTCGTTTCCTTTTTTTATTCTCCTTTATTATTCCCATCATGTGTACTTTGTTTTATTTTTATTTTTGCTAGTTAAATTCCTTAATTCTATGTTGTGTTTTCTTCTTCACTGTTCTGTTTTGGAATTTTCTACTGATACATTTTCATCCTGAAAGATTCACTTTTCAACCATGCCCATCCTACTATTAAGTCCATCAAAGACATTATTTGTATTAGAGTATTATTTTTCCTTAGGAAATCTTTCTGAGTCTTGAAATTTTTTAGTTTGTGCATTGCTCATTTGCTCTCTCATGTTTGTTTTATTCAATAGCATCCTTAATGTCTTACAAACAGGATGTTAAACTCTAGGTATTATAATCGCTACAGCACTATCTAATCTGATTGTTGTCCCTATGATTTAGCTGTCAAAACATTTAAATTTAATTGCGATTTTGGTCTTGTTCAGGGTCTTTTATTGTGACTTGAAATTTGTTTGTCATATTTGACACACCCCAATGTGTAAACAGTAATGTAATAGTGAACTATGGGTGGAGAATGCTTGTTCTATAGTCCTAGGATTAAATTTCAAATTCTTAATGAGACTGTATCTTAGAATTCTAAGCTACACATGTGTTTCTTGGATTTTCTCTATTTCTATAGTTGAAGGTGTGTAGAATCAACATTTCTATCTTCCAAAATTGATTGGATTTGGAAACAAAGCAAGGCAAAGACTACTTTTACTCTGGAAACATATCTTTTTTTTTTGGGGGGGGTTCTTTTTAAGAATGACAAGATTTTCTAGTGTTTCTAAAAATGGATTTGTCCTTATTATTCCTGCATAAACTGCAGAGAACATCCTTCATTTTTAAGTAAAGTCCTGATAGAGCTCCCAGAAGTTAAAATGTTAAAAAGATGCCACTTTAAGAGCTCTATTATCTTTCCTCTGAAGAAGTCCTTCTGGCCCCAGGAGGAGGCAGGTAAAAGCATTCCCAGATTTCATCCTGCTTTCCAGGGGTTACAGCCCACACAGTTCTATAACCTCCACTCTGGAGAAGTCCTGCTGGCCTCAGGACCATCCAGGCATGCTGGACCAAAAGAACATCCAGGCTAAAGCCTGCCCAGCCTTTCCTCTGCCCACCTGAGACACAGCCAGCAGAGGAACATCTAGGCCTGAAGGTCCCCAGGAATACCCAGCCAGCAGAAGTGAGCAGGCCGATATTCTCTGAGCAACACCAGCATGCCCAAGGCTCTGCCTACCTCCCGGAGGAGTCCTGTCAGCATCAGGAACATCCAGCCAACACCAGGGTCAACCAGATGGCTAAAGGCCAGTGTAAGATCACAATCAACAAGAGCCAGGGCAACATGGAATCACCAGAACCCAGCTATCCTACTGCAGTGAGCCTTGGACACCCTGGTACAGCTGAAGCAAAAGAGGGCAACCTTAAATCCAACCTTATAAAGATAATAGAGGCCTTAAAAGAGGATATGAATAAAACCCTTAAAGAAATACAAGAAAATTCAATCCAGTGAAGTAAATGAATTAATGCCTTACTGAAATGCAGGAAATATAATTAGACAAGTGAAGGAAGTGAATAAAACTGTCTAGGACCTGAAAATGGCAATAGAAGCAATAAAGAAAATACAAACTGAGGCAATCCTTGGGGTGGAAGATGTCTGGAAGATGACAGAAACTACAGACACAAGCATCATCAGCAAAATACAAGTGGTGGAAGAGAGAACCTCAGGGGTAGAAGATACGATTGCAGAAATTGATACATCAATCAAATATAATGTTAAATCTAAAAAATCTCTGTCTCAAAACATCCAAGAAATCTGGGACACAATGAAAAGTTCAAACCTAAGAATAATAGGAATAGAAGAAGAACCCAAGTTCCAAGACCAAAAGAATATTTTCAGTAAAGTCATAGGAGAAAACTTCTGCAACCTAAAGAAAACGATGCCTGTAAAGATACAAAAAACTTACAGAACACCAAATAGATTGAACAAGAAAAAAAATCATCCTGCCACATAATAATCAAACATTAAATGTACAGAACAAAGGAAGACTATTTAAAAACTGCAAGGAAAAAAGGTGAAGTCATATATAAAGGCAGACCTATTAGAATTACAGCTGGCTTCTTAAAAATCACTATAAAATCCAGAAGGGCTTGGGCAGATATCTTACTGATGCTAAGAGACCACAGATGTCAGCCCTGTCTACTATACCCAACAAACTCATGGAAACTGAACTTTCCTATGCAATGACAATTGGGTCAAGAAAGAAATAAAAATTTATACTTCTTAGACTTCAATGAAAATGGAAGCACAACTATCCAAAATTAATGAACACATCGAAAGCCGTGTTAAGAGGAAAGTTCATAACACTAAGTGCCTTCATAGAGAGATTGGAAATATCTCATACAAGCAACTTATAGGTACACCAGAAAGCCCTATCAAAATAAGAAGCAAATACACCCAAGAGGAGTAGATGGTGGAAATAATCAAATTCATGTCTGAAATAAAAAAATTAGAAACAAAGAGAAAAATTCAAATAATCAATGAAACCAAGAGCTAGTTCTTTGAGAAAATTAACATGATAGACAGGTCCCTAGTCAAAGTAACTAAAAGGTAGAAACACAGTTATCCAAATTAATAAGAAATGAAAGGGGGGACATAACAACAGACACTGAGGAAATCCAACGAATCATTAGGTCTCACTTCAAAAGCCTGTATTCCACAAAATTGGAAAACCTCAAGGAAATAGACAATTTTCTTGATATATTTCACTTACCAAAGCTAATGAGAGATCAGGTAAACAGTTTAAACATTACTATAACTCCTAAGGAAATAGAAATAGTCATACCAAAATCATTCTATGAAGCCATGGTTACCCTCATACCTAACCCATGCAAAAACTCAATTAAAAGAGAATTTCAGACCAATTTCCCTCATGACTATTGATGCAAAAATACTCAATACATACTCACAAATGAAATAAAAAAACATACCAAATACTTCATCTACCATGATCAATTAGGCCTCATCTCAAGGATGCAGGGATGGTTCAACATATGAAAATCCATCAATGTAATCCACCATATAAATAAACTGAAAGAAAAAAAAAAACACATGATCATCTCATTAGATGCAGAAAAAGCCTGTGACAATTTCAATATCTCTTCATGATAAAAGTCTTGGAGAAATCAAGGATACAAGGTCTATATCTAAGCATAATAAAGGCAATATAGAACAATCTGATAGCCAACATCAAATTAAACAAAGAGAAACTCAAAGCAATTCTACTAACTTCAGGGACAAGACAAGGCTGCCCACTCTTCTGTATAGTATTTGAATTTCTAACTAGAGCAATAAGACCACTAAAGTAGATCAAGAGGATACAAATTGGAACAGACGAAGTTAAAGTATCACTATTCTCATAAGTTATGACAATATACATACTTGATCCATAAAATTCTACCAGAGAACTACTACACCTGATAAACACCTTCAGCAAGTTGGCTTGATACAAAATTAAGTAAAAGAAAAATAAAATCAGTAGCCCTCCTGTTGACAGATGACAAATAGGCCGAGAAAGAAACAGGAAACAGCACCCTTTAACATAAGCACAAATAATATAAAATGTCTTAATTTAACTTTAACCAGGCAAGTGAAAGACCTGTATGATAAAAACTTCAGGTCTCTGGAAAAAGAAATTGAAGGAGATATCAGAAGCCAGAGGCTATTTAAGCTGTGGGCTGGCTTTCCCCCAGGGTCTGATGATTGTTCAAGGTTCCTGAATAAACTGCATTGAAAAAAAAAAAAAAAAAAAAAAAAGAAAGATCTCCCATACTCACAAATCAGTAAATTAACATAGTAAAAATGGCCATATTATCAAAAGCAATCCACTGATTCTATGTAATTTCCATCAAAATTTCAACAAAATTCTTTACAGACCTTGAAAGAATCATTCTCAACTTCCTATGCAAAAACAAAAACGTAGACTAGCTAAAACAACCCTGTATAACAAAAGACCTTCTGGAGCTATCTCCATCCCTGACTTCATGCTGTATTGCAGAGCGATAGTAATAAAGACAGCATGATCTTGGCATAGAAAACTATACAATAGAAAAAGAAAGCATCTTCAACAAATGGTGCTAGTCCAACTGGAGGTCTTTAGGTAGAAGAATGCAAATAGATCCGTATTCATCACCCTGTATAAAACACAATTCTTTTTTTATCAATGCAGAACTATTTTATTTATAATTTTTAATTTTTTAATATCAACCACAGGTTATTTACTTTGTATCCCAGCCATATCCCCCTCCCTCATTCCCTCCCAATTCCACCCTCCCTCCTTCATTTCCTCCCTGCCCCTCTCTAAGTCCTCTGGTAGGGGAGGTCCTCCTCCCCTTTCATCAGGTCTCATCAGGAATGGCTGCAATGTCCTCCTCTGTTGCCTAGTAAGGCTACTCCTCCCTCGGGGAGGTCGGGGAGGTCGGGGAGGTCGGGGAGGTCGGGGAGGTCAAAGAGCCCGCCACTGAGTTCATGTCAGAGATAGTCCCTGTTCCTCTTAATAGGGAACCCCCCTTGAATGCTGAGCTGCCATGGGCTACGTTTGAGCAGGGGTTCTAGGTTATATCCATGTTTGGTCCTTGGTTGGAGATTCAAGTTCATAAATGACCCCTGTGCCCTGATATATTTGGTCCTTGTGACACTCCAGTCCTCTCCAGATCTTACTAACTCCCCTTTCTTTCATATGATTCCCTGCACTCTGCCCAAGGTTTGTTTATGAGTCTCAGCATCTGCTTTGATACACTGCTAGGTAGAGTCTTTCAAGGGCCCTTTGTGGTAGGCTCCTGTCCTGTTACTCGTTTTCTCCTACTTGAGTGGAAATCAATCTGGTGCTTTCTCAGAAAAGTGAGAATAGCGCTACGCCAAGACCCAACCATACTGCTCCTTGGCATATACCTGAAAGATGCTCCACCATACAACAAGGACATTTGATCAACTATGTTCATAGCAGCTTTGTTAGTAACAGCCAGAAACTGGAACAACCCACATGTCTCTCAGCTTAAAAATGGTTAAACTGTGGCACATTTACACAATGGAATACTCCTCAGCTATTGATAACAAGGAAATAATGAAATTTGTAGACAAATGGATGGAACTAGAGAAGACCATCCTTAGTGAGTTACCCAGACCCAGGAAGACACGCTTAGTATGTATTCACTTATAAGTAGACATTAGACCTATAGTACAGGATAACCATCCTACAATTCTCATACCCAAAGAAGCTAAGTAATAAAGAGGGCCCGAGGGAAGGTGTCTGCATCTTACTCAAAGGGGGAAATAGAATAGACAGTGGAAATTTATAAAGATATGGAACAGGATAGGAGAAGGAGTGCTGAGGGAAATGAGGTTGGGGATCAGATATCAGGAGATCTGGGGCAGGAGAACAGAGGAGACAGAAAGAAGAGAGACTGGGCTGGAGCATCCCTCAGACAAGTTGGAGACCTAGGACAGGGTAGGCTCCAGGGAGGATATGGGGTGACTCTAACTGAGACCCCTAGTAGTGGGGGTCATAGAGACTGAAGAGGCCACCCTCCAACCACAACCTAGTGGAGGGAGATTAACACCATCCACCCACAAAAACTTCAACCCAAAATTTACACTGCCTACAAGATGTTCAGAGATAAAGATAGAGCAGAAATTGAGGGAATAGCCAACCAATGCCTGACCCAACCTGAGACACACCCAAGGGGAGGGAGTGAATGCTTGATGCTATTAACAATACTCTGCTATGTTTGCAGATGGGATCCTAGCATAGCTGTCCTCTGAGAGGCTCTACCTAGCAATGATAGAAACAGATGGTGAGACTCACAGTCAATCATTAGGCAAAGTGCAGGGAGCCTTGTGGAACAGTGTGTGTAGAGGGGTACCTGAAGGGTACAAGAACTCCACAAGAAGACTAACAGAACCGATTAACCTGGGCCAAGGGGGGTTGCAGAGACTGAAGCACCACTCAAGCACCATGCATGGACTGGACCTAGGCCCACTACAAATATGTACCTGATGGGCAGCTTGATCTTCATGTGGGTTCACTAGTAAGGGGAACAGGGCCAGTGTCTGACATGAACTCTGTTGCATGATTTTCAGTCACTTCCCCCAGTTGGGCCTTCCCTGTCAGGCCACAGAGAAAGAGGGGTCATTCAGTCTTGATGTGACTTGATGTGCTGGGTTGGATTGGGAGGAGGGCTTCCCTTTCCTGAGGAGGAAAAGAGGGAGAACTGAGGAGGAACAATTGAGATGTACAATTAAGATGTAAAGTGAATTAATTAATTAATTAATTAAAAAAGAAAAAATGTCACTTTATTTGGCTCTGTGGTCCTATCCTGAACTGCAGTAATTCTCTAGTTACTGCTCAGACTTCCCCACCTGTCTGGTTCCTGTGGAGGTCCCTGTGGAGGTTCTTGTGGAGGTCCCTGTGGAGGTCCCTGTCGGTGGTCTCTGCTTTGATAGGTAGCTACCGTCTTTATTCAACTTACCTGTTTGTTTGGTTTTTTAATTCAGAGAACAGCAGTTTGCTGTAGATTTTGATTACATTTATTTCTCTTAGAATGAATTGGGTTGCTGAATAATCATGATGTACACTGTTTCAAAGGTATGGTATCATTATTAAACTCTGATCACTTGGTCAGAAATATGTTATTGATCTTTCCTATTGTTACAGTTAATGTCTATGATTTGTCTCCCTTTTTCAATTGAAGTAAAATATTTTTGGGATAATTTTAATATAATTGTATGTAACTTGGATAATGATTTATTTATAAAATGTGTGGAATAATTTTCTCATGTTTGCTATAAGCAAAAAGAGAAGCTCATGAGTACAATTATATTCCTGCTAAAATAGTTCCATATTGCCTGGTGCCATGTAAAATTTAGAAATAGTTTATGTCATTTCATCATTCAGTTTTGCTTCTAGGATAAAATCTTTGCCTCATGGAGAAGAATGGCCTCCCTTAATTATATTCTTGTGTATTGGCCTTAAAAAACTGTCAGCTGCTTACTTAAAAGGGTCTTTTGGTATTAATCAGGGAAGCATCACTTCTTAGAAACATAAAATTAAAGCCTGAAGTGAGAGTGATGTGATGTCTTCCACATGCTCAGCTAGTCAGCCATCGAGCAGAACAGAACAACACAAGCCCTGGACCTCACATCAAACCAATGGAAGAAGGTGAGCCTGCTTGGAAGAAAAGCTTGGCAAGACAGCTTCAGCGAGCATGTCCACGCTTTTGCTTGAGATGAATATAAACACATATATAATTTTTAAACAACTAAATATAATAACCTTAATTATAATGCTCCTAAGAAATGAATTGTTGGGTACCATATAACTATTAGGAAATAGGAAAACCAGACAGAATTGTTGATTATGTATCTGCTATAACATTTCAAGAAGTGTATCAGGACTGAGCTTATAGTTAAAGGCTAATACCTGACCATCAAAAAGAGGAAAACAGGGAAGACTAATGTCTTACATACAGTCACAGCTTTACCGTAGGCCTGCTGTACTATACAGTAGTCAACAACCTTATACCATTCTTTTGTAGTGGCTGCCAGAGTGTCATAGGTAATAGAAGAAATTACACATTACATTTAATTAATATATTGAGAAGCCCCAGAAAGCAGCCTTCTCTGGAATTTTAATGGTGAACTGGTTGGCTTGTCAGCTAATATAATATCAGTTTTCTAACTACTTTCTTTACGGCTGTCATGATGACCTCAACTGATAGACTCTTACAACCTTTCTCAATTTAATCCAATTTTCTAGACACTTTAAATTGAATCTTTTTACACAAATTAATGTTAAATGAGTGATTTCCCACACCAACAACGCCTTCCTCTTTCCCTCAGGAAGGATTATGATTGATGAATTGCATTATAGCTAGCTAAAACTGCACAAAATGTTCAAAGCATACAGATTAGCATGCAGTTTTATAGTATATTTATTTTTAAAATTTGTTGTTCTGGATCCAACGACCTAAAAAGAATGTTGAGGTTAGGCTCCTGATTGATGAATGACATCTTTGTTGTTAATCATGTGGCCTTTTAGGCCAGAATCACAGGTTTCATCTTTTTTTGATTATCACGAACTATTAAAGGAGACAAGTTGTGCAGCCTCAGGAACGCAGCCTCCTTCTCATGAAAGAGACATTTTCCTGTCTATTTGATGCAGTGTACATGATGGTTAAATGAGAGGTTGTCCATAGAGCACCTAAGATGATTTCTAGAGAGCACATACTCAATAACCGGCTCCAATTTCTGCTTTCTACATTTTGCCCCATCAAAATCTGTTTCCCTCTGTCCTGAGGTTCATTGCTAAGTGAAATACTCTAAGACAGAAACCTTCCTAATGCTGCGACCATTTTATACAGCAACTCACATTTTGGTGATTCCCCAATCACAAAATTATTTTCATTGCTACTTCACAACTGTAACGTTGCTACTGTTATAAATAATAATGTAAGTATTCAATATGCAAGATATCTGATATGCAATCCCTTGCAAAAGGATCATTTGAGTACCCAAAGGGATTGCAACTACAGGTTGACAACCACTGCTCTAAGGTAATATTGGTTTAATTATCCTGCCTGTAAAATGTCCCTGCTCAAAGAGAAATTTTAAAGGATCTTGACTGCAGAGGTGAGCATTACCACGGTTTTGTCTCTTCCTCTAGGCGTTCAGAACACCTGGAGGCATCATCAAGGAAATGTTGCACAGCCCTGGGGTTCCCAGATGTTTCTTTCCACAAAATAAAACAGAGAGAACAGATCTGTGGTTAGTTCCAGTTACCATAGTGACAATAATGGAATGTAAATACTTTAGGGATGTCTCACTGTTGTCCTGCACCTGGAAATCATAGCTGGGCTTACTCGATTCCAGCCTTGGAACAATTCAAATTTAACAAAACTATGTGGTACAGCTCAGCAGAGTGTCCTGTGGCCCATGACAGGTTGCAGGAAGTAGATTACCCCTCTGTAGCTAATGGAAAATGATTAGTGAAGTCCCTATATTTGGCACAGTCTCTTCCTCCTAACCTATTTACCTCACACTGGTCAGAATCACTTCCTGTAAAGTTTAGGAATTCCAGAAGAGATCATCACTCATGAACATAAAAAGGCCTAGGGGTAAAACTATGAACACAAAAAGGATTCTTAAACGGACCAAGACTTACTTTTACTCTCTATAATCACTTGCTTTTCTATAACCATATTACAGATGAGATGTGTCAGAGGTGAGGTACTAACCAGTCACTGCTATGGTGATGCTGGTGTGGGAAATCACTATTCCATTGAGTTCAATACCCCCACACTACAAAGCACACACTTTGCCCTCTTTTAGGCCCTCACTCTTAATTTACACACTCCTCTCTACTCTGCCCAATGAATACCTCCAACAGGCAGCAAGTCTGTGCTGTTAGTGCCTCTCACATTTCTCTACTAAAAATAGCAGACACATAAACTCCCTAATTCCCCCGTCTGAAACTAATGGAATTCCAGCTTCAAAGACTGTAACTATTCTTCAACCCATGAAAGTAAAATGCACCTACCTCTGCCAACCTTGAGTGTCATTATTCGCGAAACACTACTCCTCAACATTCTCTCTCTCTATTTGTTTGCCTTTTCCATTATTCGCAGTTCAGTGGCTATTAAGACCTGATGCTGTAGAAAACAACAATAACAACAAAAGAGCCATTTAATAACTAAACTTAAAAACCAGAGCAGTCAGCAGATAACAATGCCTTGTCAACATTTCTAAATGAAGCAGAAAGAAGGCAAGCCAAGAGGACAAAGAAAGGGCAAACAAGAGAGACAGGATGCTTTATGATGGATGAGTTTGCATAAGTGGTTCAGATAGTGGCTAAAAGGTACAGTCTGAAGCGCATTAAGGGGAGGAGGAAAGGGAGGAGGAGAATGGGGAGCAGGAGAAGGAAAGGTAGGAGGAGGAGGAAGGGGAGCAGGAAGGAGGAGAGAAACAAGTGAATGGTTTCCTAAGAAGCGTCCAGGATGGGGAGATATTACTAGACCCTGGAGAAATGCCACAGTCGATAGTATTTCTCTCAGATGTTCTTTACAATTGTCCAGGTTTCAGGACTCTTTCTTCTCCCACAGGTCAGTGCCACCACTGCCCTCCTGCATATTATTTCTACAAGCTCATACACTCCGAGAGACGAAACAACCCGCCAGCATCAACTGGGAGTTTAAGATGCTTGTAATCCTGAAGGCCTTAATAAAGCATGTACGTAAATACTGTAAAGAATGTAAAGTAAAGCGCAGTAGCTAAGTACAGGGAATACCTTGGCATGAAGAATTTTCAAGTCCCATAGATGTCTCTGTGTTAGAGACATCTCAGAGCAGCTTTTGTGCAAGTTTTTAGATTTTTACTACTAATAGTTGTGTCCTCAGCCAAGGACAATGCATGGAGAGGACCTAAAACCCAGATTCAGATGTAGCCCACAGACTCTGTATCCAAGTGGGGTCCCAAGTAAGGGGAGCAGGGGCTTTCTCTGGCATGAACTCAGTGATAGGCTTTCTGATCACCTCCATCTGGGGTGTGCAGCCTTGCCAGGCCACGGAGAAAGACAGTGTAACCAGTCCTGATAGGCTAGGGTCAAATGGACAGGAAAGAGGACCTCCCCTATCAGTGGACTAGGGGAGAAGCATAGAGGGAGAAGAGGGAGGGCGGGTAGGACTGGGAGTAGATGAGGAAGGGGGCCACAGCTAGGATACAAATTGAATAAATGTAATAAATGATAATAATAAAAAAATGTTTAAAAAATGAGTTGTGACCTGCTCTCCCGGCCCCATGACTTCAGCTCCAGAGTTAGGGCCCACACTCCAATGTCCATTGGAAAGAAGAAAATCAAAACTGACCTTTCTTCTGTCTCATTTCCAGAGCTCCAGGCAGACAGGCAGACAGACCATCCATAAACCACAGTAAATAACTGGATTTTCTCCTGCGTCTGTTAGCCGTGGTTGCACCCAAGTTGAGTTATTAAAAAGTGCAGTTTCTCTCCCATCTCAATATGCTCCCAAACTTTATCCTTCACCACAGCTTCGGTTCCCCACCCCTAATCTGAAATTAAGCCAATACTGAAACAGAAATTTGAGGGGATCCTTACACCACACAGTTTTTGTTAACATGCTGACATTGTGGCCCAGACTTAACTCAGTCTGTCTGAGTTCTTTATAGATCTGTGGCTGAAAGTCTTGTCCGGTTGTTTTGCTCCACTTAAAATGGATTTCTGCAAAGTAATTGATCTTCTCAAAGTCTCCCAAAGACCATGCTAATTCAAAAGTAGTACCCATTTGTAACAGGCTCAGAATTTACCTTCAAGAGGACTCTTTCTCTACATCTTCTTATGTCTCATTTCTACTATGCTCTGAAGTCCCATTGCAGGGCGTCTTCAGTTAATGCTACCTACATGGCATCTTCACATCTACTAGATGCATCTACCTACGATGCATCTTCACATCTACCTACAATGCATCTTCACATCTACTAGATGCTGAGCTTAACTCAATAATCTATGCACCCTGTCTGGGTAAGATCCAATTTTTGTGCATTTAAACACATGAAAGGAACATATAATGGGGAACAAATCAAGAGTGGTTGTTTACCCTATAGATGGAGATTGACTAGAAAGGGGTATGAAATATTCTAAAGCCAACGCCTTGTGCATTGATTCATAAGATTCTGAGAAACCCACAAGGAGAACAACAAAACCAGAAAATTTGAACACAGGTGTCTTCCCAGAGATCCATACTCCAATCAAGCACCAGGCATGGAGATAACCTAGAACCCCTGCACAGATGTAGCCCATGGCAGTTTAGTGTCCAAGAAGGTTACATAGTAATGGGAAGAAAGACTGTCTCCGACACAATCTGATTGGCCTGTTCTTTGATCACCTCCCCCTGAGGGGGGAGCAGCCTTACCAGGCCACAGAAGGTGACAATGCAGCCACTCCTGATGTGATCTGATAGACTAAGATCAGAAGGAAGGAGAGGAGGACCTCCCCTGTCAGTGGACCTGGGGAGGGGCATGCATGAAGAAGTGGGTTGGGAGGGTGGGATTGGGAGGGGAGGAGGGGGGTTATTGGGGGATACAAAGTGAATAAAGTGTAAAAAAGAATTTAAAAAAAAAGATTCTGAGTTCCCAGATGTTTGCAATTGCCAGAATTTAGTGAATGTTCACTTAAGACTTGTTATTATCTGGAAAGTAAAAAACAAACAGAAACTTCAGCCAACTGATTTCTATCTTTCCAAACTTGCATTTATATGAGCAATTTTTATTTTCACATTTCTACTCATGGCTAAAACACTGGAGTCATCTGTGTTTCAGCTCTTCAAAGCAAACCATCAAATTAATCCTGCTGTCCCAGACTCCACAATATACCCGAATATAACATTATTAATATCATTACTTATTAACATTATTAATTATTATATTAATAATATTAAAATTGATTACTATAATTAATTATTAGTATTATTAATATTCTGGACAGACTTACCATGTATTATTACCTGTGGCATTGCAAGCTGTTATAGACAGTGTCTGACCTTACATTCTTTTCACTGATGTACTTCATTACCATTCCAGACTTGAAGAATGAGTTACCAGGAAGTCCTGAGAACCATATAAAATACAAATCAAATCACTGGTTTCTTCTTTTTTTTAATTCAGTGGATGCCAATCTCAATGAAGTGAGGTAAAAATGAGAAAACTATTTCACTACCTACGTAACTGGATTGAGAGCTGTCTAGGCACTAATAAAGCACACCTCTAGGTGTGTCTGTGAGGTCATTAGCAGAAGCAATTTATTATATTATTATTGTGGCCTTATTAACCAGGGTTCTCTAGAATAACAGAACTGATAAAGTGTGTGTGTGTGTGTGTGTGCGCATTAGACAGGGCTCTCTAGAGTTATAGAACTTATGGAATGGATATCTATCTATCTATCTATCTATCTATCTATCTATCTATCTATCTCTGTGTGTGCCTGTGCATGTGTGTGTGTGTGTGTGTGTGTGTGTGTGTGTGTGTGTATTAGACAAGGTTCTTTTGAGTCACAGACCTTTTGGAATGGATTTATCTGTCTATATCCATACCTATGTTTATATCTATCATCTATCTATCTATCTATCTATCTATCTATCTGTCTATATCCATGTGTGTGTGTGTCTGTACATGTGTGTGTATTAAACAAGGTTATTTTGAGTCACAGACCTTTTGGAATGGATATATCTCTCTATATCGATACCTATGTATCTATGTATCTATGTATCTATGTATCTATCTATCATGTATGTATCTACCTATCATATATATATATGTATATATATTATGATATGTATATATATATTATAGTGATTAATTGTAATGACCTACAAGATGCTGACCAACTAACCCAACAACTGCTAACTGTGAACGAAAAGTCCAAGAATCTAGTAGTTGCTCAGTCACACAAGCTGACTGTCTCTGTTGGTCTTCTGCATATTAGAATCCCAGAGAAGTGTGTTCCAGTCCCAATAAAGAAATGGAATTGCTTGCAAGATGAGGGCTATCCTTGATGATCAGCTTGAATATATCTGGAATAAATTACACTCTATATTTGGAGGACACAGCTATGAGAGATATTCTGCTTGTTTTGAAGTGGGTGAATGCGTTCTAAGTTCAGACCTTTGAGGTAGAAAGACATATCTTTGATCTGCATGGTGAGGCTGGAAGACAACCGGACTTCGATCTGGATCTTGAGGTAAGAAGAAACATCTTTAATCTGCGCCATATTTTCTGCTGGAAGCCTATATAAAGAGATGGAAGAAGAAAGGTTTATTCCAGATATAGTCAAGCTGATCATCAAGGATAGCCACCCAAGTATGTATTTATGAGTGTATATATTGGATATATTAGAGTAGTTTATAAGCTGTGGTTCAATTAGACCGACAATAGCTGTCCCCCAGGGGAAAGTCCAATAATCAAAGTATCTTAGCTGGTCTTCAGTGTACATCAAGCTTCCAAAGAAGTAGCCTCTAATGTCAGTAAAGAAATTACATTTTTAGGGAGAGTGAGGGGAAGCATGCAAAAAAGCAAAAGCTCTCTTCTGTCATATTCATTATATAGACTGCAACCAAAAGGTAGTGCCCAGATTTAAGAAGGGTCTTCATACCTCAAATGATAAAAAAAAAAAACCAAAATACAAGACAAAACAAACAAACAAAAACAAAAACTCCTCCCATAGGTGAGCTCATCTACTTGGATTTTAGTTAATTCCAGTTGTAGTCAAGTTGACAACCAAGAATGCCTGTCGCATGACTTAATTCATTCATTGATGTGACTCTCTTGATGTGTTCATGGGTACTTTGATTCTCATCAGAAATAACCAGACATTCTTCTAAGTTTAGTTTCATGCAGCTCTGTTTAAGCAGCTGGTGCTAGGACCTCCTCTATCAGTGGACTTGGAAAGGGGCAGGGAGGAGATGAGGGAGGGAGAGTGGGATTGGGATGGAAAGAGGGAGGGGGCTACAGCTGGGATACAAAGTAAATAACCTGTGATTAATATTAAAAAAATAAAAATTATTTTAAAAAAGCAGCTGGTGCTTACTGAGAGATTCATCTCCTAGAGATTCGGCAGAGTAGAATGGCAAATACCTCATTTGACCTCTGAGAGGCTGTTCCATGCTATTATTATAAAAGCAAATCCCACAATGGAAAAACCCAACTGTTACAAATTATGAAGGCAAAAACCCTTGACCACACCATTGAATAACCTTATATGCTGCATTGTGTAACCAGAACCTCATCACTTTTTTCAGACTCAAACACTCTTTATAAAGCTTTCTCATTCTACTGTAAGACTCTTGGGCAACATTAAATAGACAAGAATCACCAAAAGTTTCTAGTGGTTCTCCGCAAAAGTTTAGGGAAGTTTATGCAAAAATGAAATATGTTTTCTCCACCTTAGCATGACTCCTTCTGGAAATTTTCAGTATGTCTCTGTAAATGTTCTTTTGGAGAAACTTCATAATTGTCAATATCAGTTTGTGATTGTTTTTTACTATGGAGCACCCTTGTGATTTCCTAAACATTGATATAGTAAGTCGATCTTTTATTTAGAAATGACCTTTAACCTTGTTCCTGACACAGATCCTAACCAAGTGTAATCTTCTAAGTGATGAGTGGCTTATTGTTGTAAAATAGCTGTTCAGGCTAATTACTTAGAAAAGTTTTATCATCAGAAGAACCAAGATGTAAGGTAGAATTTTCAGTTCTATCATAGCCATCCTACAGAAAAAAGAAAAGAAATAGTGATAGAGTTAAAAGTTGGTTATGTACCACAATTTCTGTATCCATTCTTCAATTGAGGGGCATCTGGGTTGATTCCAGTTTCTGGCTATTACAAATAAAGCTGCTACAAACATGGTTGAGCAAATGTCCTTATTGTGTATTTGAGCCTCATTTGGATATATGCCTAGGAGTGGTATGGCTGGATCTTGAGGAAGCTCTATTCCTAGTTGTCTGAGAAAGCGCCAGATTGATTTCCAGAGTGGTTTTACAAGTTTATTTTCCCACCAGCAGTGGAGGAGGGTTCCCCTTTCTCCACAATATCTCCAGAATTTGTTGTCACTTGAGTTTTTGATCTTAGCCATTCTGATGGGTGTAAGGTGAACTCTCAGGGTTGTTTTGATTTGCATTTCCCTGATGGCTAATGAGGTTGAGAATTTCTTTAAGTGTTTCTCTGCCGTTCTATATTCCTCTATCAAGAATTCTCTGTTTAGCTCTGTTCCCATTTTTTAATTGGATTACTTGGTTTGTTGCTTTTCAGCTTCTTTAGTTCTTTATATATACTGGATATTAGCCCTCTGTCAGATCGAGGGTTGGTAAAGATTCTTTCCCAATCTGTAGGCATTCGTTTTGTTTTGATGACGGTGTCCTTTGCTTTACAGAAGCTTTTCAGTTTCATGAGGTCCCATTTATTGATTGTTGTTCTTAGAGCCTGTGCTGTTGGTGTTCTGTTCAGGAAGTTGTCTCCTGTACCAATGAGTTCTAGGGTCTTCCCCACTTTTTCTTCTAACAGATTTAATGTGTCTGGTTTTATGTTAAGGTCTTTGATCCATTTGGACTTTAGCTTTGTGCAGGGTGATAAGTATGGATCTATTTGCATTTTTCTACATGTAGATACTCAGTAGACCAGTACCATTTGTTGAAGATACTATCTTTTTTTACATTGCATGGTTTTGGCATCTTTGTCAAAGATCAGGTGTTCATAAGTGTGTGGTTTTATTTCTGTGTCTTCTGTTGTGGTACATCTACACAATGGAATATTACTCAGCAATGAAAAATAAGGAAATCATGAGATTTGGAGGTAAATGTTGGGAACTGGGAAGAATCATACTGAAAGAGCTATCCCAGAAGCAGAAAGACACACAGGGTATATACTCACTCATATAGACATATAATATAGGATAAGCTTACTAAAATCTGTACATCTAAAGAAACTAATCAAGAGGGAGGACTCTGGATAAAATGCTCAATCCCCATCCTGAAAGGCAAAGAGATGAACATCAGAAGAAGAAGAAAACAGAAAACAAGTTAGGAACCTGCCACAGAGGGCCTCTGAAAGGCTCTGCCCTGCAGACTATCAAAGCAGATGCTAAGACTTATGGACAACTGTTGGGCAGTGTGCATGGAATCTTATGAAAGAAGTGGGAAATAGTAAGATCTGGAGAGGACAGGAGGTCCACAAGGAGAGCAACAGAACCAAAAAATTTGAACACAGGGGTCTTTCCAGAGACTCATACTCCACCCAAGTAGCTGGCATGGAGATGACCTAGAACCCCTGCACAGATGTAGCCCATGGCAGTTCAGTGTCCAAGTGGGTTACATAGTAATGGGAACAGGAACTGACTCTGACATAAACTGATTGACCTGTTCTTTGATCATCACCCCTGAGTGGGGGGCAGCCTTACCAGGCCACAGAAGATGACAATGCAGCCAGTCCTGATGTGATCTGATAGACTCGGATCAGAAGGAAGGAGAGGAAGACCTCCCCTATCAGTGGACTTGGGGAGGGGCATGTGTGGAGAAGGGGAGGGAAGGTAGGATTAGGAGGGCAAAAAGGAGGAGTTTATGGAGGGGATACAAAGTGAATAAAGTGTCATTAATTAAAGTTAAAAAAGTTTGATTATGCCATGTTTTGAGAATCCCACTTACAAATCTGTGACTTTTGGGTCTGAATATCTTGAATACATGGAGGTAATAATGCCTAGAGAGAGCGAGGCAATTTCACTGTGTCATTTGTCCAGTTATACTGATGATCTTCACATTTCATGTGAGGTTTAGGGAGCTTACTTTGACCTCCTTACATCCTTTCTTGAGTATATCCCTATCTTAGCCTCTCATTACATAAGACCAATTGCCTTCATGCTGATTTTAGATTCACAGAAGTTTTGTCTAACTTACCTGAAGCACAAATGAAGAAAAAGAACCTTTCTATGATGATATTCAGCCCTAGTTTTTGTTGGGGTTATGCTAAGAAGATAAAATCTGCAAGTTGTGGACCTGTACAAAGCTCCTAGTCTAGACTGGGTTTCTTTTAGATGATATATCTTGGGCAATTCATGAGAGTGTAACTACTGATGGTTGTGTTTTTCATAGGTGTGGAGACAATAATGGTTATATACTGCAAGGGCCAGGTAGAAAGGGGGTAAAGATTTTGAAAGTATAGACGCAGTTATGATTTGATTCCTTCTCATCTGCAATCTGATTTTTCACCTAGTTACATTGACCATTTTTGAAGTATGCATAAAAGGTTCAAAAATTGACCTGCTTGAGAGATGATATATAATGGTAACATAAGCGTTATAGGAATGACAGATTCAGTGAGTGTTATTGTTGTTGTTGTTTGAATTTAGTATCTACTCCATGAGATGGAACCCATACCTGACACTCCTGAAATGGCCCAAAACGTGAAGCTAGAAAGGTGTGATGGTTTGAATGAAAATGGGACCCATAAATGATTGGCTACCAGAGAATGATATTATTTTAAAGGATAAGAGGTGTGGCCTTGGAGGAAGTGTGTTACTGGGAGTTGGCTTTGAAGTTTTGGAAGCCCATGCCAAGCTCAGAGTCTCCCTCTCCCTGTTGCATATTAATCCAGATGTAGAACTCTCATCTACTTTTCCAGCACCATGTCTGCCTTAGTGCCACCATGCTCCCTGGCATGATGAAAATGGACTAAAACCTCTTGAATTGTAAACAAGCTCCAATAAATGCTTTATTTCATAAAAGTTAATGTAGTCATGGTGTATTTTCACTGCAAAAGAACAGTGGCTAAGACAATAGATGATGGGCTCTAGCTACAATCTACTACTATGATTCTGCTAAAGAAACATAACAATAATAAACTGACTCCTAATGACATACAGCTATAAACATAGGTCATTGTATTGTTCTATTGTTCAACCCTTATCAAAGAAGGTTCTTGTAATAGATAAGCATTAACAAAGACCCACAACTGGACAATGTACATATAATGAGCGACTTTGGAGCACTCAGTCCTAAATGGAATGTCTTTATCAAACTTCTTCCCTCAGCATTCAGTGATCTATATGGAAGTGGAGGTGGAAAGAATATAAGACTCAGAGGTGGTCACTGACTCCAAGGAAGCAATGTCCTTTAGACACAATATGAATGATACACAAATGAACTCAGAGAAACTGTAACAGCACACATAAGACCTGAGCAAGATCATACTAGCACAGTGAAAGGAAAGAAGACACAGAGTTCCACTTCTAATCATGAAGCTATTTGGAATTGCTACCTCATGGATTAGGAAAAGTAAGTTTTCTTCAGTGGAGTGTCACTAGGTGGGAACATTTTTTGTGTGTATCCTTTCTTTTTTTTCTTTATTTGATTTGGTAATTTTTGTCTTTTGTTGTTGTTGCTTGTCTTTTGCTTGCTTTGGTATCAGTTTTTTGTTTTGTTTTGTTTTGTTTTCTTTCTTTGTTTTGAAAGAGAGAATGAACATGAAGTTAGGTAGATATGAAGCTGGGAGAATTTAAGAGGAATTGGGAGAAGGGAAAGAATATAATCAAAATGTATTTTATGAAAAAAATAATAAAAGCATCAGGTGCTTAGAGTTGGCAAATAATGAATATTGAGACTTGATTATGGGAAACAGATGCAGCTTTTATAGGGAGCATTTATATGCAAGGTCTCAGGGTAATGTGTGCGTTATCTAGAGAATATCTTAACATATCGTGTAAAATTTTGGTAGTTCAGCCTGAGTCCATGAATTCTTAGTTTTGTCAAAGCCTATGTTGCTCATTACATAACCTTTTTTCCGCATTTCGTTGAATTTCACACTTGATGGCTCTGGTTTACCTGAAGTGTGAGTGTTTATAACAAGGAGAAGAAAACTTGTGAGTGGTGTTGTTCTACCATGGTTATCACTAGGGTTATGCATAGATGCAAACTCTGTTGACTGTATACATGTACAAATTGTCTGATGCAGTATGAGTTTTCATTTCAAAACAAATGGATGGCTATTATCTTGTGTTATTTCTGGCCTAGTACTGAATCCTGGATATCATCCCATTTTTAACACATAACTTTAACTCACTTTAAGGGAAGCATATTTTTTGCCAGGAACAATGTCATCTTTGTGAAATTAACTTTTCCAGTGGCTTTGCAGAGCCAATGGTTGCCAATAGGCATCTGTTCCTCTACAGAAATAGCCAAAGGGCCATGCAAGATATTGGACTTACTTACTTCTGGGGGTGGAAGAAGTATGTTCCAATATCAACTCAAAACTTGGAAAACTAGGGAGAAGCTGTTCCATATTATTTCCAAGGAATTCAAGCACAAAGCCCATGTGATGAGGTAATCACTATAATAGCATGAAAATACAATAGCAGACAAAACAAGATAAGCAAATCCAAACTTAAAATAACAAGAGAAAAGCTGAGATAAAGAGACAAATGAGTAAAAGTAAGAGAAAGATGGACAACAAAAGAAAAATGAAAATATTGAGAAGTAGACAAGAAAAAAAATGCTTTTGCTCTCCTCTAAAAAGCGAACTTTGAATAATTTAAAATGAGAAAAATATAAAAATAAAAGAGATTAGAAGAAAAGTGAAAAATAATACCAGCAAAAAAACTGAGATGAGAAGAAATTAATTCCAGTTGAGTAATACAAATCTAGCTTTAAGAGGTAGAATGATGACAGATATATCCCTAGCCAAAGGCCTAAGTAAGTAGTTGAGATCCACAGCAGTGACTCCTGTGATCTCACAGCAAGAAGTAGGCTTGCTTTAGCCAAACACTGTTCTGTTTAAAATAGAAAGCTTGGCTTAATTATGTTGTGGTGTTTGATATTTAGCATACTGGAAATTAAAGCAGATAAAATGCTCTTAAAATATGATAAACACTAGAAATGTGAAATCTTTAATCAGAAAAGAATAAAATAAGAAAATACAAGCTTAGAAAAATAGTCTATGGCTCTGGGGGGAGCATTTTAACTACAACTGATAAAACTTCATATATATTAAACACAAAATAATAATAATTAAAAAAACATAGTTCCAGGCAACTTGCCTTCAAGTTGCAGGTCAGGGAAGTAAAAATAATACAGGATTTTATGGTGCCCATGTTGCCTTTCATAGCTTCAAGGTAAGACCTTATATCTAGACACCGTACCGTTCAGACATAGGAGCTGAAGGAATTGAGCAGGAACTGACCTGAAAGCCCCTTCCTGAAGACCAGTTCTCACCATATCATAATGTGTTATGAAAGGTTCCAAGTGGTAAAAATCAATCCACAGTTCTATCCAGTTATAAAGTCTAAAAACAACATTTTTCAGCATAAGAAGATAGTATCAAGAATGCAATAGTGACACATACATTTGGGGCAACCAACAGCCACATATTTGGACTCAAGGTGAACTCAATAGAAGAAAATTCATGCATGGTTCTGTTAACCTAACCAAATGCTTGTGATCAGTGAGATCACATACCATCGAGAAAAACCTACTACTGCTAAATCATCATAATTTCTGACTGCATTCTAATTAAATATACCCACAGGAAATGATTGCTCCTACTCCTGTCTTGTTAGGTTTAAACTGCTCTGTAGATACATAGTGCCTAAGGCAACTTAACGAAGAAAGTTGAAACCACAAGTCCACCCCACTTGTTTACACACTCAGGAGTCCCATAAATACTAAGCTGAAAGCTACAATATATGGGAAGAGGACAAGGCACAGGCCCGTGTTGGTTTTCTGATTGCCGAGAGTTGATATGAGCCCTGATCACTTGATTTAGAGAGCCTGTTCTCCTGGTGTTCTCCATCCCTTCTGGATCACCCATTCTGTCTCTTCTTTCATGGAGTTCCCTGAACATTTCATTTAGACTTTCCAATTTTGTCACATACAGATTTTGAAGTATAATTTAATGAGTCTTTGGATTTCTGCAGTTTCTATTGTATCCCTCTTTCATTCCTGACTTTGTTAATTTGGGTACTCTCCCTCTGCCTTTTACTTAGTTTAGCTGAGGGTTTTTCTAACTTATTGATTTTCTGAAAGATCCAACTCTTGGTTTCATTGATTCTTCGTATTGTTCTCTCTTTTTTTCTAGGTTATTAATTTCATCCCTTAGTTTGATTATTTATTGCCATTGACTTCTCTTGGATGTGTTTGCTTCCTTTTTTTTCTAGATCTTTCAAGTGAGCTGTTAGGTTGCTGGTCTGAGCTTCCTCCACCTTCTTTATGATGGTACTTAGTGCTATGAACTTTCCTCTTAGCACTGCTTTCATTGTGTCCCAGAAATTTAGGTATGTTGTGCCTCTATATTCATTGAATTCTAGAAAGTCTTTAATTTCTAACTTTATTTCCTTTCTGACTCAGTGGTCATTAAGTAGAGGGTTGTCCAGTTTTCATAAGGTCGTAGGCATTCTGTTGTTTCTGTTGTTTTTGAAGTCTAGTTTAATCCATGGTGGTCTGATAGAATACACGTTATTTCAATTTTCTTGTATTTTATGAGGCTTGCTTTGTGTCCTAGTATGAGAAGAATCTAGAAAATATCTAGAACCTAGAAATTACCTTATTAATAAAGTAACTCAGACCAGAAAGCCCTGCTTACACACAGATTTCGAGGATCAAATGTGTGTTTTTATGCTTGCAAGGCAAAAACTTTACTGGCTAGTTTAGTAAACAGTAGTTTACTACTGTTCCAGAGCCAAATAGTCCCCTTTTATTCACAATTTTGTTTTCTTTACTTTAAGTCAACGCCAAGAAACATTACATTAAAATTACTAAATGCAAAGTTTTAGAAGTAAGCAACTAATATTTAAAATAACCTCCACAAGGAGAGCAACAGAACAAGAAAATTTGAACATAGGGAACTTCCCAGAGACTCATACTCCAACCAAGGACTATTCATGGAGATAACCTAGAACCCCTGCACAGATGTAGCCCAGGGCAGTTCAGAGTCCAATTGGGTTACATAGTAATGTGAAGAGGGACTGCCTCTGACATAATCTGATTGGCCTGCTCTTTGATCACCTCCCTCTGGGGGGGGGGGGGGGAGCAGCCTTACCAGGCCACAGTAGAGGACAATACAGCCACTTTTGATGTGAACTGACAGACTAAGATCAGAAAGGAGAGAACCTCCCCTATTAGTGGACTTGGGGAGTGGCATGCAAGCAGAGGGAGGAGGGAGGGTGGGATTGGGAGGAGAGGAGGGAGGGGCTTATGGGGGGATGCAGAATGAATAAAGTGTAATTGATGAAAAATTTAAGAAAAAAGGGAAAAAATAATTTAAGTACCTTAAATGACTTTCAAAATTGGAGGAAAACATGGAGTTAGTCAATTGGCATGGAGCACGTCTCGCCCCTGGGGGCAATGGTCTCCTGAACCTACTCAGACCTCGGACACCACCACTGCTAGTTCTAGAACTGACTCAGGATGTTCCAACGAGGGGTTAAGGCTTCTCATAATATTTCCTATAAGCCCACACCTTTTTGTTTATATCCCCCATTTTTATTCATTATTAGCCAGATAGAGCCAAGTAATTGTGGTAATGATACTTGCTTTTTTGCCCAATGCTGGAATGCTAGTAAATTTAGGTATGCCCTGGTTACTCGCATGCCTCGCTGGGTGCCTGTGCCCGTTGATGCCCCTCACGCTATGACTCTCTTCAGACAGAAAAGGGATCTTGGAACTACAGCCACCATTGTTACTGCCATCTCATTGGCGGCTGTTGGAGCTACCACCAGGGCATTAGCCATGAGTCATACTGGGCAGACTTCTCAGACCCTGAATAATCATTTAGCCAATGTAGCTCATGCCTTAGTTGTACAAAAAGGAATTAATGCTCAACTAAAAGGAAGCTTGATGGTGTTCAATCAGAGGATTGACCTCGTGCAGGAGCAAATTGATACCCTATGGCAAATCGCTCAACCTGGCTGTCAATGAAAGTATACTGGACTTTGTGTCACTAGCATACAACATGAGAATTTTTCCTGTGCTGCAAATCTGTCTAAACAATTGTCTAGCTATATTTTAGGTAATTGGACTGGAGAATTCGATACTACGATGGAGCAGCTGAGAGTGGCCATTGTCACAGTAAATTCTACCGGAGTGGACGCAGGACTAGCCACAGGATTATCAACATGGATTGCTGCCGCCATGAATCATCTGAAGGAATGGGCGGGCATGGGAGTGTTAGCAGGCCTTCTGGTGTTGGTCTCCTTGGTTTGCCTGTGGTATATATGCAAGATTAGAGTCTCACAACAGTGTGATGCAGCCATGATCATTCAGGCCTTTACAGCCATTGAAGCAGGACATTCTCCCCAAGCATGGTTGGATACCATAAAAAGCTAAAATGATACGCTCAGGATGCGAGGCTAAGCACTGCACTCAGGGTCAGCCGCTTTGGACCCAGAGAAGAGCATGTCTGATTGCATGCGGGTTGATGCCCCAGGTCCCGCCTCTGAGAAAAAGGTATTGGACGGGTCTGATGCTCTTTGGGTGGATGACACCTAAATGAACATCTGTACAAAGTCCCAATTTATTTCTAATATCAGAGATCAGACCTCTACTCTTGCCTGATGCGTCTAAAACAAAAAGGGGGAACTGTAGAGAGCTGCGGAATGCTATGCCTTAAAGATGGAGCTGGTTTCCGCCTTCCACCTTCCCGATGGTGAGTGCTCTCTGTCACGAACAACTCCACATTTGGCTAAGGCCGAGGATCTGGCTTGCTTCCATGTATGTGGACCTATCTGCATTGCCCCCGTGGCACGCCTGGGTTGGCTACCCAGAGGCTATTTAAGCTGTGGGCTGGCTTTCCCCGGGGTCTGAGGATTGTTCAATGTTCCTGAATAAACTGCATTGAAAAAAAAAAAAAAAAAAACACAGAACAAAAAACAAAAAACAAAAAAATAAAATAAAATAACCAATTATAGTGTATTTGGTGTAATTTATTTTATAATATTAATAAATATAATTGTTGTTAACTTCTTACTGTGTACTGGTTATAAATTTATTTTTATCTTAGGTATGTACATAAGGGAAAATGCATAAAGCTTACAGTGATATCAATAGTTTTGGTCATTTACTTACTATCTAAGAAAGGTATACCATGGGGAGAGAGAACTAAGTCAGTAAATTAAAAGATAAACCGTGGAGCTGGAGAAATTATTAAGTAAATAATTTGCCTTGTAAGATAACTTGAGTTTAATCCACCAAACTCATGTTTTAAAATCCTAGCTCACCGGTACGATAGTGGCATGGGAGTTCTGAGAGTAACCACTCCATATGCCTGGTACTATAAACCTGGACAAATTGCTATGGAGATCCTAGGTTCTCCATAGTAAGTGTGAAAAATTACTACTGATACTTAGCCAAGTAGAGAAACAGTAAAGGTGTTTCTAATTGTTTATGCTTTTATATTGATAGTCTGTTGTTTTGCTCAGCCTTAGAGAAGGCTGGTTTAGTGTTCAACGTTTTCATAGTGCTGAAAGATGCTGTGCAGGCTGCCTTGGGAGGAAGGAAGACAATGAGCTTACCCTGCTCCAGCAGTCTCTTCATTGTCAGTGTCTCCAAACTCCTGTCCTGTCTCTGCAGTCTGGTTAGTCTCTCTCCAGGTGACTGTTGTCATAGCACCTGTTTCCAGGATGGGAGAGTGCCTTCCTGGCAGCTAATGTTGACTTAGGCCTTTCAAAATAAGCTCAGTATGACTGACAGTCAATTGGTGTTCACACTTGGCTGCTTTTTTTGAAGATAAAAATCCCTCCTAAGCGTGTTTTTTTTTTTTTATTTTTTTCTCTTTAGCTATATCCATTCTAGTAATAAAGACTATTGTTCTTGGTTCTTGTCTTTCATGACATTACATTGATGTGTCTTGTCATTCACCATCTTACCCAGAAGTAATGCTAAACATTCACACAGGTGTTGTTTTAAAGCATTTATTTTGTTTTTCTTACTAGGACATCGTAAATTTACAAATTTATATAACTTAATTTCTACTTTAAACCTCAGAGATATCAATTATATACATCAATATTTATAGGTGATATAGAAATTAAGTTTTATTATTATATAGGAGGGGTAAGAAGATGGCTTGGTGGGAGAAAGTGCTTGCTGTAAACGTACGAGGACGAGAGTTCAAATCCACAGCAACCGCATGAAGTTCTAAGAGTAAGTGCGCCCATAACCCTACTGTTCTGGTAGAGAAGAGACAGTAGCCTCATGGGAGTTTATTGTCAGCTAGCCTAGCTCTAGGCTCAGTGTAAAGCCTTGTATAAAAGGGACAAGACAGTTATAGTAACAGGACATCTAATGTTATCTTCAGCTTCCACACTTGTAGGCACACACCTATTCAGACACACGTATACATCACCTCCTCTTCTCAATAGACAGCTGAGCCGTGAGGGAAGTGAATTGATAAAGACATCCCATTTGGGCATGACTGTTCTGAAGATCTCACATTCTCTGTACAATGTCTGGTTGTGACACTCATCTACTGTAGGAACCTTCTCTGATAGGTGCTGAGCAATGCGTTGATATGCGGGCATACTACTTTCTTTGGGAGTCATTTTATTACTATGTAAATAAACTAAATCCATATTACTCAGCAATCAAAAAGGAGGAAATCATGAAATTTGCAAGCAAATGGTGGGATCTAGAAAAGATCATTCTGAGTGAAATATCCCAGAAGGAGAAAGACAAACACGGTATATACTCACTTATATAGACCTATAAGATATGATAAACATAAGGAAATCTATACACCTAAAAAAGATAATCAAGAGAGCAGACATGGGGTAAGATGATCAATCCTCATTTAGAAAGACAGATGGGATGTGCATTGAATGTATGACAGGAGTCTACTGAGCGCATCTGAAAGACTCTAACTAGCAGTGTTTTCAAAGCAAAGACTCATGACCAAACCTTTGGCAGAGTACAGGAAATCATAAGAAAGATTGGGAGTTAGTCTGATACAGAAAGGATAGGAGCTCCACAAGGACCAAATATATCTGGGCACAAGGTCTTTTCTGAGACTGACATTCAACCAAGGACCATGTATGGATATAACCTAGAACCTCTGCTCAAATGTAGCCTGTGGTAGCTCAGTAACCAATTGGTTTCCCAAAGTGAGGGGAACAAGGACTATTTCTAACAGGAACTCAATGACTGGCTCTTTGGCCTCCCCTTCCCCCCAAGGAGGGAGCAGTACTGTTAGGCCACAGAGGAGGGCTTTGCAGCCAGTCTTGAAGATGCCTGATAAAATAGGATCAGATGAATGGGGAGGAGGTCCCCCCCATCAGTGGACTTGGAAAGGGGCACGGTGAAGATGAGGGAGGGAGGGAGGGAGGAGCTGGGAGGGAATGAGGAATCAGGACACGGCTGGGATACAGAGTTAATAAAATGTAACTGATAAGAAAAAATAAAATTAAAAAAAAAAGAAAAATCCACATCCATAGTTACGAGTGCCAGGTGGCCTGGGCTGTACTTCACATGTGCCAGCATATCAAAAACTTTAAATTCTGCTTCTCACTTTCCATTTTCTTTGCTGTCTCCTCAGTTCCCTATTTTTCTCTCTCACATCCTGACTCCACAAATAGTTATTTCTGTTGATTTTTGCATCCTGAATATCATGGGGAAAAAAAGCAAGAGCCAGATGTCCACAAAAATGTTTACCTGTCTCACAGGTGCATATGTACCAGGTAGTCAAATTTGGGAAAGCAAGTCACCCAAAGTCTCTTTAATCGCTTCTTTTCTAATATGATGTATTCAGCATTTCATTATAAAATAAACTTTATGTATGTTTATCTTACCCAAGTATAGACTAATGTAGGTGCCTTGTCTAGGATAAGCTGAAATTTTGGACAAGTTAGATATATTGAATGCATGCTTGACATGATATATTTGGCTTATGATGAGTTTATCAAGATGTGATTTTTGTGTATGTTTATTTTTGTGTTCATATGTATGTATGTACTTATGTGCATTGTGTTCATTCATGATGTGAGTATGAAAGCCAAAGGACAAACTGAGATCTTAGTCTTTAGCTTCAGAAACTAATCATGTAGGTTAGTCTAGCTGCTTCTTGACTTTTGAGGAATCTATTTGTATCTGCCTCCCATCTGGCCATCACCGTGATTATAGGCTTGAACCAGGAGATCCTGATTTTTTGGGGGGTTCTAAGAATCAAGCACTTTACTGATTGATCCATCTCCTTAGCACATAACCCATCATAAGGTGAGAGACATCTTCATATGTGAAATATTTATAATATATATCTGCTTGTCTACCACTAAGTCTGAAGTCCTTTAAGAAAGCCATACCAAAAAACAAAACAACAAAAAGCCAAAACAGGTTTAAAGAGGTTGTGAGATCTTTGTCTATAATTAAGAAAAACTACTAAGGCTAGGCCTGTGACAAGAGAGTCCCTGCATGAAGGCCTGGAGAGGCCATTGTGTGAAGCTGTGAAAGTGAGGTCTGGATTGTTTTGGAGATATCAGCTTTGTAGATTATCTGCCAAGGAGAGCTGCACAAAGGGAGTGGAACCAGCTCAAGAGAGAAGTGTGCTGTAGGCAGTAAACAGTAAAGTGAGAAGGACAAATCCATGTAAGCTCTTTGATATCAGATGTAGAACTAAAGATTTGGAGATTTGGAGCGTACCTTGCTGTGTTTTGGTACTGCTTTGGTTCAGCATTTCCTCCTTGTGTCCATATTTCTTCATTTTTGGAGTTTTAATATATATTCATTGCCACTGTGTATTAGAAGTATAAAGTTTGCATTTTGATTTTGATTTTACATTGTGTTATAAATAAAATACTGCCATGAGATTTAAAAAAAAAAAAAAAAAAAGAAAGCCATACCACTCCTAGGCATATATCCAAAAGAGGCTCAAGTACACAATGAGGACATTTGCTCAACTACGTTTGTAGCAGCTTTATTTATAACAGCCAGAAGCTGGAAACAGCCCAAATGCCCCTCAACTGAAGAGTGGATGCAGAAATTGTGGTACATCTACACAATGGAATATTACTCAGCAATTAAAAATAAGGACGTCATGAAATTTGCAGGTAAATGGTGGGACCTAGAAAGGATCATCCTGAGAGCCGTCCCAGAAGCAGAAAGACACACACAGTATATACTCACTCATAGAGACATGTAATATAGGATAAACCTACTAAAATCTATACATCTAAAGAAACTAATCAAGAGAGAGGACCCTGACTAAAATGCTCAATCCCCATCCTGAAAGGCAAAGAGGAAGGACATCAGAAGAAGAATAAAACAGGAAACAAGCTAGAAACCCATCACTGAGCCCTGCATACTATCAAAGCAGATGCTGACACTTATGGCCAACTGTTGGGCAGTGTGTATGGAATCTTATGTAAGAATGGGGAAATAGTAAGATCTGGAGAGTACAGGAACCCCACAAGGAGAGCAACAGAACCAGAAATTTGAACACAGAGGTGTTCCCAGAGACTCATTCTCTAACCAAGTACTATGCATGGAGATAACCTAGAACCCTTGCACAGATGTAGCCCATGGCAGTTTAGTGTCCATGTGGGTTACATAGTAATGAGAAGAGGGACTGCCTCTGACATAATCTGATTGGCTTGCACTTTGATCACCTCCCCCTGAGGGGGAGCAGCCTTACCATGCCACAGAAGATGACAATTCAGCCACTCCTGATGAGATCTGATAGACTAAGATCAGAAGGAAGGAGAGGAGGACCTCCCCTATCAGTGGACTTGAGGAGGGGTATGTGTGAAGAAGGGGGTGGGAGAGTGGGATAGGGAGGAGAGGAGGGGTACAAAGTGAATAAAGTGTAATTAATAAAAAATTAAAAAAAGAAAAAAAGCAATTATTACTGTGCCAAGTGTATACCAAGGAACTACAGCATAAAGTAGACTAAGATACAAAATCTGTACCTAATTTCTAATCTGTACATTTTCATCTCACTGAAGGACAAAAGTGTATAAAATTTTTTCATACAAAACCTTCAGCTACTTGTACCAAGAGGCAGTTGGATTTGACTTCTGATATTTATAATTGGAACAGGTGACTTGGAAGAAATGACCTTTTGGGTTTCTTATCTGCATTGTGAGAAAGATGGAAGTAATCAACACTTAGGTTTTCTCGAGGCTCTAAAACTAGCTTGCTATTTGGAACTTTCCAACCCTTCCAATCGTGCAGAATGAGACTGAGTTTCACAAAACTCTTTTTGTTTTATATTTCTATTTTTCTTCTGGGTGGTTTAAATCCTGGTTTGTGCTGCAGAGAGGAGCTAAAATCACATGAAGTTATAGAAAGCAACGAGAAATCAAGGGACAGCCTTGCACATTTCCACCTGTGACTGCTGAAACAGAGATTCCCTAATTACAGGACTTGCCCAGGTTCCAGCAGTGTGTCACAGGTGAAGTCAGAAGCCTGCTGACTTCCAACCACAGCCCAGACTACTTTCTGCTCTGTGGGTTTAATGGTTATGCTTTTTGGTTAGGGAATTTTCTACATACAATTAATGGATTTTGGTCAAATCTACCACTAATTCCTCCTATCCAATCATTCTTTATGTACCTCAATGTATTTTTCCCTCCCTCTTTAAAAATTCTTCTAAAAAAACTTTCTTGAGTTCACTTATTGCTTTCTGTATGAGCATTGAGTATGCCTGAATAAACTGACTGCCCCTACCCTAGCAGCCACTGAGTGCCAATAGTCCTTGGTTAGGGGTGGTGTTTTTAAACCCTCTTCATACATACTAGGATTTTGGACAACTTAATCTTGTGCATGCAGTCCCAGGTGCTAAGAGGCCATGTGTACAACTGATCATGACCAGAAAGCACTGTTCTGCAGCAGTCATCTGCTATCTCTGGCTTTTATGAGAGTTCCACACCCTCAACCGTGATAACCACCGAGCCTTCATGGGGGTGTTTTGTAAGGGTGCTGTTGATATATAATTAATATGTATGAATAACATATAATTAATATATTAATAATTATAGTTATTAATCAGTATAAGATAATGTCATTGACTCATAATCAATATAATTAATTATTATTTTAATTGTTACATATTTATTTATATATATATATGTTCCATATAAGGCGAAGCACCGTGTCAACTTTTATTCTGTACAATTTGATTCTCCATATTAATGACCATCTGCAAAAAGTGGAATCTTGGAGTGGATTGAGAAATTTTGTGCGTATAAAGTATAAAGCTAAGCACTTAGGAGGGTAGTTTAGTATTATGTCAATTTCACAGGAAAACTGTAGTAGGGTTTTCACCTAGAGTCTATGATCTACCAAGCTGTAGGTTCTTGGACTAGCTCATAATGCTGGGCATGAGTTTTCTCTTATTGAATGGACCCAAAATCCAACCAGAATGTGGGTTGGAAGGTTCTTTTTTTTTTCGATAAAGTTTAAAAAGAGAGAGAAGACTTTAGTTATTCTCATAGCATCCATACTTCTCTTGTGCCTGTTGGCATAGAGTCAAAGTTAGCAGCCACCTGTGAGGGAGAACCTGTGCCATTTCATGCACCTGGGCTACCTCACTCAGAATGATTACTCCCAGCTCTACCCACTTACTTGCAAAATTTATTTTTCTTTATACATGAATAATACTATTCCCTTGTGTAAATGTACCGTGCTTTCATTACTCACCAATCAGGTGATGGATATCTAACCTATTTTCATTTCTTGGGAATTGTGAATAGAGCTGAAATGAAAACAAATGAACAAGTATCTCTATAACAAAATACAGAGATTTGGATATATGTCCTGGAGTGGTATGGCAAGAAAATATGGTAGGTGTGTTTCTGTCTTTTTAGGAAGTCCCACTAATTTCCCCAGTAAACTGTATCAGTTCACTGTCCCAATAACAATGAATAAGCATTCTCCTTTCCCAATAGGTACACCAGAATTTGCTGTTCTTGGTTGTTGTTCTTAAACATTCTGACAAGATCTAAGGAAAGATGAACATGTAAAGTACTTTTAATTTGCATTTCCAGTATGGGTAAGGATGTTGAACATATAAAAATATGTATATTTCTTAGTCATTTTATTGCTTCTTTGAGAGAACTTTCTGGTTTATTCTATGCCCCATTTGTATATATGCTCTAAATATACATTGGTCAGATGTATAGCTGGTAAAGGTGTTTTGCCATTCTGTGGGCTGCCTCTTCACTCCCTTGATGGTGTGCCTTGCTGTATAGATGCTTTGTGGTTTCCTGAGATTCCATTTGTTAATAGTTGGTTTTGATGTTGCATCATCAAATTCCTATTTAGAACATCATAATCTGTGGCTGTAAGTTGAAGAATATTTATCACCATCTTGTCTAACAGATTTTCAATAGATTTATTTGTAGCTAAGTTCTGAATGGGATATGGAGTATGGATCTAATTTCATTCTTCTGCCCGTAGCCCTGCTGATCCTACATCGTTTGTTGAAGAGGCTGTCTTTTCTCAACTACTTTTGTCCTTGTTGTCAAAAACTAGGTGTCCTTATTATAATTGGGTCCTCAATTATTTGGGGGGGATTCCTCAATTCTATTCAATTGATCAATGTTTCTCTTTTTATGGCAGCACAATGATTTGTTTATTATTATTATTGCTATAGTTCTGGAGTGTACCTTAAAATCTGTGATGGTAGAATCTCCAGCAGTATTTTAGTTGTTAAGGTTTGTCTTGCCTATCTTGATCATATATTCTGTGTCCTTGAATCTATTTATGTGGAGATTACACTTATTGATTTACATAAATATCACTTGCATGTGGTAGATGATCTTTCTGATGTGCTCCTGAATTTAATTTTTAAGTATTTTGTTAAGAATTTTTGCATCTATGTTCTTCAGGGAGTTTGATCTTCAATTTCCTTATTTGATTATGTCTTTGTCTGGTCTAGATATCAGTACAATTCTGACTTTGTAAAAAGACTGTGGAAGCATTCTTTCTTGTTCTATTTTATAAAATAGCTGAGAAGTATAGCTTTTAGAATTTCTTTACAAGTCTGAAAAACTGTAGTAAATCCACTTGTGCCTAGAACTTTGTTTGTTTTCTTTCTTTTTTTTTTGATTAGTTGAAAGTTTATTTTTCCCAACTTTCTTTCTTAAAAAAAAATAGGTTTCAAATTTCTGTTTCACTCACTGCAGACTACTGAGGCATCCCCAAAACACTCCACTTGCAAGGACTGCAGATATTATTAAATATATATTATATGTGTTATTAATTATATAATTATATATATTATTTTTAAATTTAAAAAATTAAATATACTTGGAAATTAAAAGAGAATACTAACTTGTATGAGAAAAAGATGATAAGGGACTTTTGACAGTTATGCAAAAGCATGAAGTTTAAAGGTTTGAAAATAAGCCCCCCTGTGGAGTTGCTGTCCCCTCCAGGTCTTTCTATCCCCCTCTTCTTCCGTAATGATTCTGGCACTCTGCCCAAAGTTTGGCTATGAGTCTCAGTATCTCCTTCGATAACCTGGTGGGTAGAATCTTTAAGAAGTCCTCTGTGGCTCCTGTCCTGTCCCTTGTCTTCTACTTTCGATGTCTATCCTGTTTGCCCTTCTGAATCAGGACTGAGCATCTTCCCTAGGGTCCTCCTTGTGTAGCTTCTTTAGGGCTATGGATTTGGTATGTTTATCCTATCTTATTTGCCTAATAACCACTTATATGTGAGTATATATCATATGTGTCTTTCTGCTTCTGGGATACCTTGCTCAGGATGATCTTTTCCAGTTCCCACTATTTACATGCAAATTCCATTATTTCCTTGCTTTTAATTGCTGAGTAGTATTCCATTGTGTAAATGTACCACACTTTCAGTATCCATTCCTCCATTGAGGGAAATCTAGATTGTTTCCAGGTTCTAGCTATCACAGATAAAGCTGTTATGAACATAGTTAAGCAAATGGGGGCCTGCAGATACTTCAACGAAGGACCATGCATGGAGAGGACCTAGACCCCCTGTTCAAAGGAAACACATTGGCTTGTTCAGTTTTCAAGTGGGTTCTCTAGTAAAAGGTTCAGGGGCTCTTTCTAACATGAACTCAGTGGCCAGCTCTTTGATCACCTCCCACTGGGGGTGCAGCCTTATCAAGCCACAGAGAAAGATGATGCAGCCAATCCTGAGGAGACCTGATAGGCTAGGGTCAGAGGGAAAGGGAAGAGGTCCTCCACTATCAAGAGAGTAGGGAAAGGGCATAGGAGGAGATGAGAAAGGATGGGTGGAACTGGGAGGAGACCAGGGATCGGGCTGCAGGGGGGATACTACAAAGTGAATAAATTGTAATATATATAAAGATATTTTTTTAAAAAGAAAGAAAATAGCTCCCAGTTGTACGAACCGGAGACACCGTCTTTGGGTGTTATACTCATCCTCTGCCTCTTGTGTTCTTATTTTGCAGGAGTTGAGCTCATCCTGCTGCAGTATCCAAGTGATACTCGGTAATAACATTCCTGAGAGGAGCATCTTAGCAGTTATTTCAAGTGTGCAAGATCCAGTAGTTTTACTCTTATGTATTATTAGAGACATTATTAAAACCATAAATTACTGAGCTGTGTTAAAACTGCAAAGCTTACATATTTAGTAGGAAATTGACCAGCTATTTTAAAATACATCCAAAAAGTTTAAAAAAGAAAAGAAAAGTGTTATGAACATAGTTAAGCAAATGGGGGCCTGCAGATACTTCAAAGAAGGACCATGCATGGAGAGGACCTAGACCCCCTGTTCAAAGGAAACGCATTGGCTTGCTCAGTTTTGCTCTGCTGTTTTGATGCAGGCCCTGTAACCTAAGTTAGCTTTGAACTTCAGATCTTTCTGATTTTTATTTCACAAGTGCTAAGAACACAGGTAACAACATTTCACCTTGTATGGGAGAAATTATTAAACCCTTGCAACATCTGAAAGAAGATTTAAGGAATAAGGCAGACATTGTGTCTATCTTTATATGCAATTTTGGATCACTGCAGCTAAGACATCTTGTTCAATGGGTAACAGTACGTGTGTACATTCAGCTCAATAAAGAATACCGTAAGATTTTATGATACTGTAATGTGCATAGAAGCCAGACATCCTGTCCACTTTCTTCTTGTACAACAAAAGAAAAATCTTTTGAAAGTCAATAGAAGCCAGGATAAATTTTTCTTCACAGATAGTTCTGTAGTATAATAGATTCGCCCCAACACTTCAGAGAGGGTATTCCACCTTTCTGGGGAATGTTGGTGGCAATGGCCATGCAGGAGGGAAGAAGCTGTCTCTTCTCAGAACATTTACCGCAGGAGCCACTTCTGCGGCTGCCCTTGGCTGCCCTTGGTCACACCCGCATGTACAAGTTGACCCAATTCTGAATGCTCACCTTGAACCATGGCAAATGTTTTCTGAAGGTCAAAAATCAGAGCTCTGAGCCAGCACCTTGGAAATAATGAGCAACGTGTCTGCAAATGCCTGGCTTCCACATTGTGCCCTGCCTCGAAGGCTATTTATGCTGTGTCAACCTCATTGCTTAGGATGGGTCTTTGTTTAAATTAAATTTAAATATCTTTTAAAATCTCTTACCGATGTAATGTTGGAATGTTGCATATGTTAAGAAATTCATGCGGGTTGATGCCCCAGGTCCCGCCTCTGAGAAAAAGGTATCTGTAGGGTCTGATGCTCTTTCGGTGGATGACACCTAAATGAACATCAGTACAAAGTCCCAATTTATTTCTAATATCAGAGATCAGACCTCTACTCTTGCCTGATGCGTCTAAAACAAAAAGGGGGAACTGTAGAGAGCTGTGTAATGCCGCGCCTTAAAGATGGAGCTGGTTTCCGCCTTCCACCTTCCCGATGGTGAGTGCTCTCTGTCACAAACAATTTCCACATTTGGCTAAGGCTGAGGATCTGGCTTGCTTCCATGTATGTGGACCTATCTGCATTGCCCCCGTGGCACGCCTGGGTTGGCTACCCAGAGGCTATTTAAGCTGTGGGCTGGCTTTCCCCAGGGTCAGATGATTGTTCAAGGTTCCTGAATAAACTGCATTGAAAAAAAAAAAGAAAGAAATTCATCCATTTCATTTAGTTCTTCCGATTTGCCGCAATAGTGTTTGGAGTGTATCCTGGCACTGCTCTAGATTTCATTGATGCATTCGTAATAATGTCTTTTTTCATCACTAATTTCATTAATGCAAACCTTTCCTTGCCTCTTTTAGTTGATTTGGCTGGTTAGTCAATATTATTAACCTGTTCAAAGAACTTACTCCCTATCTCATTATTTCTTTTTATTGTTTTTTTATTTCTTTTTTATTAATTTCTGCTCTAATTGTGTTTTTTTCTCCAAGTATGCTGTTTTTTGTTGTTGCTTATTCTTGTTTTCCAAGGCCTTAAGGTTCATGATTAATTTGTTTATTTATATTCTCTGTGATGTCTTTAATGTAGGCACTTGTTCTTACAACTTTCCCTGTAAGATTGCTTTCATTGTATCCGACAGATTTTAGTAGATTGTGCTTTTATTTTAGTTATGTTCTAGGAGAGTTTTTACTTCCTCTTTCTATTTCTTCCATGATGGATTCATTATCCAGTAGTGAGCCATTTAATATTTGTGACTGTGTATTTTTGTATTCTTTATTGCTGGTGGTATCTTCCTTAGTCCACTGTGGTCATTTAAGATACAGAAGTGACTTCAGTTTTCTTGTCTGTTGAGACTTGCTTTGTAGAAGTTTGAGTTGTAAAGCACTTCTATGGAATACATGAGGATTAAAAGGGAAATGCTTTGGCTTTTGTGGTCTCAGCTATACTACATTTAAAAACAATTACTAACTTTTAAATTAATTTTTAACTTTTAAACATTTTTTGTCACTCTATACCTCTTGAATACTAAACTGCAGTATAATATAGAGATAGGTTTTTGCCGCCTATGAACTTAACTAAAAATTTTTCAGAACTTTAATCCCCTTTGTCAGAACTTCTATGTCAGAATGCAATCAATAGTTTCCAACTATGTGGTGATATTTTGAAAAGGCAAGCCTGATTGGAGAACTATCTGGAAGGCTTTAAAATGGCCTTTCGGTTACACGTGTGGAACGATTGACTCAGGAGCTCAGAACACTCGCGTTCTATGCTTTCTTTTTGCTGCCACAAGATACTTGTCACAAGCTTAGCATTTAACACACTTCAGTGCAATGAGCCTTTGGGACTGCATCAGAGTCCACACAGCCTTTGTGAGGTGGCAAATTAGTTCTTATTTCATTTGTGGTTGGAGGTAAATATATGTGTGTCTATCAATGTCCATGTTAACTTGTGGTTGGTCTTATATAATCGCTTGCTATATTGTGGTCCTCTGCAATAAAATAGAATTTTACGTTAAGAGAGAGCGCGCGCGAGAGAGAGAGAGAGAAAGAGAGAGAGAGAGAGAGAGAGAGAGAGAGAGAGAGAGAGAGAGAGAGAGAGAGAAAGTGAGAAATGGGTGTTTGGATAGAATTTTTAGAATATATCAGTTGGAACTATTTAGATGTGTGATATTGTTTAGTACTATCTCTTCTCAACTCCTTTTTGTCTAGAAGGTGAGTTTGTGAGTGAAACTGAAATGCTAACATCACCTAATAATAGTTAGTATGTAGAGGTCAATCTGTGACTTCATATCTAGCAGCTTTGTTTTTTTATTAAATTTTATTTTTTATATATTAATAACAGTTTATTCATTTTGTATCCCAGCTGTAGCCCCTCCCTCATTTCTTCCCCAATTCCCCACTCTCCCTCATCTCCTCCCATGCCCCCTGCACAACCACTGATAGAGGAGGTCCTCCTCCCTTTCATCTGACCCTAGCTTATTAGATCTGATCAGGACTGGTTGCATTGTCCTCCTCTGTGGCCTGGCAAGGATGCTCACCCCTCAGGGAGAGGTTATTATAGAGCCAGCCACTGAGTTCACATCAGAAACAGTCCCTGTTCCCCTTACTAGGACACCCACTTGGATAATGAGCTGTCATGGGCTACATCTGAGCAGGGGTTCTAGGTAGTATCCATGAATGGTTCTTGGTTGGAGTATCAGTCTCAGAAAAGACCCCTGTGTCAAGACTTTTTGGTTCTGTTGCTTTCTCTTTGGAGCTCCTGACCTCTCCAGGTCTTACTATCTCCCTCTTCTTTCGAAAGATTCAATGCACTCTGCCCAAAGTTTAGTTATGAGTCTCAGCATCTGCTTTGATGCACTGCTGGGTAGTGTCTTTTAGAGGCTCTCTGAGGTAGGCTCCTGTCCTGATTCCTGGTCTCTCCTTCCTCCAATGTCCATCCCTTTTGTCTTTCTGAGTGAGGATTGATTATCTTGCCCAGGGTCCTCCTTGCTCAGCTTCTTTAAGTGCACAGATTTTAGTTTGTTTATCCTATATTATATGCCTAATATCTACTTATAAATGAGTAAATACCATGTGTATCTTTCTGTTTCTTGGATACTTCTCTCAGGATAATCTTTTTTAGTTCCCACCATTTGCCTACAAATTTCATGATTTCCTTGTTTTTAATTGTTGAGTAGTATTCCATTGAGTAAATGTATCAAAATTTCAATATCCATTCCTCAGATGAGGGGAATCTGGATTGTTCTGGCTATTATGAATAAAGCTGCTATGAACATGGTTGAGCAAATGTCCTGTTGTGTACTTGAGCATATTTTGGATATATGCCTAGGCTTGGTATAGCAGGATCTCCAGGAAGCACTATTCCTAATTGTCTGAGAAGGCACCAGAGTGATTTCCAAAGTGGTTGTACAAGTTTACATTCCCACCAGAAACAATCTTGGGAATGGTTCTACTTTCTCCACATCCTCTCCAGCATGTATTGTCACTTGAGTTTTTATCTTAGCCATTCTAATGGGTGTAAGGTGGAATATCAGTTGTTTTGATTTGCATCTCCCTGATAACTAAGGACTTTGAGCATTTTTTTAAGTTTCTCTGTTATTCTATATTCCTCTACAGAGAATTCTCTGTTTTGCCTTGTACTCCATTTTTAATTTGATAACTTGATTTGTTGCGTTTTAACTTCTTTGATTTTTTTATATATTCTGGATATTAACCCTCTGTCAAATATAGGGTTGGGGAAGATCCTTTACAAGTCTGTAGGATGTTGTATTGTTCTGATGTTAGTATCCTTTGCTTTACATAAACTTTTCAGTTTCATGGGGTCCCATTTATTGATTGTTGATCTAAGAGCCTTTGTTGTTGGTGTTCTGTTCAGGAAGTTGATTCCTGTGCCAATGAGTTCTAGGCTCTTCCCCACTTTTTCTTCTAACCGATTTAGTGTGTCTGGTTTTATGTTAATCCACTTGGACTTTAGTTTTGTGCAGGGTGATAAATAGGGGTCTATTTGCATTTTTTACATGTAGACATCCTGTTAGACCAGCACCAATTTTTAAAGATGCTGGTTCCCCCCCCACCCCCTGTATGGTTTTGGCTTCTTTGCCAAAAATCAAGTATCCATAGCTGTGTAGGTTTATTTCTGGGTCTTCTATTCGATTCCATTGATCCACCATTCTGTTTCTATGCCAGGATCATGCAGTTTTTATTAGTATTGCTCTGCAGTACAGCCTGAAATCAAGGCTGGATATACCTCCAGACAACATGTTGCTGTATAGGAGTGTTTTGGTGATTATAGTTTTTTTTTTTCCATATGAAGCTGAGAATTTTTTTTTCAAGATCTGTAAAAACTTGTGTTGGTATTTTGATGGGAATTGCATTGAATCTGTAGATTGATTTTGGCAGGATGACCATTTTCAGTATGTTAATCCTATTGATGTATGAGCACAGGAGATCTTTCCATCTTCTGATATCTTCTTCAGTTTCTTTCTTCAGAGACTTAAATTTTTCTTTTTAAACAACAGGTCTTTCATTTGCTTGGTTAGAGTCACCCCAAGGTACTTTATGTTATTAGTGGCTATTGTGAAGGGTGTTGTTTACCTAATTTCTTTCTTGGCCCTTTTTTCTTCGGTATATAGTAGAAAAGGAGGGCTTCTGATTTTTTTGAGTTAATTTTGTATGCAGCCACTTTGCTGAAGGTGTTTTTGAAGGTGTTTGCTGAAGGAGTTCTCTGGTTGAATTTTTGGGGTCACTCATGTATACTATCATATAACCTGCGAATAGTGATACTTTGATTTCTTCCTTTCTGATTTGTATCCCCTTGATCCCCTTTAGTTGTCTTATTGCTCTAAATAAGACTTTACGTACTATGTTGAAGAGATGCTGAGAGAGTGGACAGCCTTGCCTTGTCCCTGATTTCAGTGGGGATTGATTTAAGTTTCTCTCCATTTAATTTGATGTTGGCTATGTGCTTGCTGTATATTGTCTTTACTATGTTTAGGTATGTGCCTTGTATCCCTGATCTCTCCAAGACTTTAAATATGAATGGGTGTTGGATTTTGTCAAATCGAAGGAGATGATCATATGTTTTTTCTCCTCCAGTTTGTTTGGTGGATTACATTGATGAATTTCCATATATTGGACCTCCCTGCATGCTTGGGATGAAGCCTGCTTGGTTATGGTGGATGATATCTTTTATGTGTTCTTGGATTCCATTTGCAAGCATTTCATTGAGTATTTTTGCATCAATGTTCATAAGTGAGATAGGTCTGAAGTTCTCTTTTCGTTTGGTCTTTGTGAAGTTTAGGTATCAAGGTGACTGTGGATTCATAGAATGAGTTTGGTAATGTTCCTTCTGTTTCTATTTTGTGGAATAGTTTGAAGAGAATTGTGGTTAGCTCTTCTTTGAAGGTCTGGTAGAATTCTGCGTGGCACCATCTGGCCCAGGACTTCTTTTGGAAGAGAGACTTTTGATGACTGTTTCTATTTCTTTGGGGGATATAGGACTATTCAATCTTCCTACCTGATCCTGATTTGATTTTGATAAATAAAATCTATCAAGAAAATTGTCCATTTCACTTAGATTTTCAAATTTTGTGGCATATAAGCTTTTATAGTAAGACCTAATGATTGTTTGGAGTTCCTCAATGTTTGTTGTTATGTCCCACTTTTCATTTCTGATTTTACTGATTTGGATAGTTTCTCTCTGCCTTTTAGTTAGTTTGGCTAAGGGTTTGTCTATCTTTTTTTTATTTTCTCAAAGAAACAGCTCTTGGTTTCATTGATTCTTTGAATTGTTTTATTTGTCTCTAATTTATTGATTTCAGCCCTGAGTTTGATTATTTACAGCTGTTTACTCCTCCTCTGCTTCCTTTTTTTCCCCCTAGGGCTTTCAAGTGAGCCATTAAGTTGCTTGTATGAGATGCTTCAAATTTCTTCTTGAAGGCACTTAATGTTATGAATTCTCCTCTTAGCACTGCTTTCATTGTGTACCACAAGTTTGGGTCTGTTGTACCTTCATTTTCATCAAATTCTGGGAAGTCTTTTATTTCTTTCTTTCTTTATTCCCTAATCCAGTTGTCGAGTAGTGAGGTTTTCAGTTTCCATATGTGTGTTGGCTTTTTGCTATTTCTATTTTTGTTGAGGTCCAGCTTTAATCCATGGTAGTCAGATAGAATACAGGGGATTATTTCAATCTTGTATTTGTTGAGGCTTGCTTTGTGGCCAACTATCTGCTCTATTTTGGAGAAAGTTCCATGAGGTGCTGAAAAGAAGGTATACTCTTTTGAGTTTGGGTGAGAAGTTCTGTAGACATCTCTTAGGTCCATTTGATTTAGGACCTCTGTAAGTGCCTTTATGTCCCTATTTGGCTTATGTCTAGAGGATCTGTCCCTTGGTGAGAATGGGGTGATGAAGTCTTCCAATATTAATGTGTTGGTATCCATATGTGATTTAAGCTTTAATAATGTTTCATTTACAAATGTAGGTGCTCTTGTATTTGGGGCAGATGTTCAGAATTTTGTTGTCTTCTTGGTGGATTTTTCCTTTGATGAGAATTTAGTGTCCTTCCTCATTTTTTTTTTTTATTAATTTTGGTTGAAAGTATATTTTATTAGATACTAGGATAGCTACCCCACCTTATTTTCTGGGTCCATTTGATTGAAAAACATTTTTCCAGCCCTTTACTCTGAGGTAGTGCTTATATGTGTTGCAGAGGTATGTTTCTTGGATACAGCAGAAATTGGATCCTGCTTCTGCAACCATTCTGTTAGTCTGTGTCTTTTTATTGGAGAGTTGAGTCCATTGATGCTGATAGATAATAATGACCAAGGAATGTTAGTTCCTTTTATTGTGGATTTGGTGGTGTTACTGTGATTCGTCGCTTGTTTTCTTTTAATTTTTTGTTGTGAAGTTATCTGTACCCTATGTTTTCTTGAGTGAAGTTGTTTTCAGTGGATTGGAGTTATCCTGGTTTCTTCTGTAGGGCTGGTTTGCTCTGTATATATTGTTTAAATTTAGTTTTGTCATGGAATATTTTTTTCTTCATCTATGTTGATTGAAAGGTTTGCTGGGTATAATAGTCTGGGTTGGCATTTGTGTTCCTTAAAGTCTTCATGACATCTGCCCAGTCCCTTCTGGCTTTCACAGTTTCTGTTGAGAAGTCTGGTATGATTATTATAGGTCCACCTTTATATAAAACTTGGCTTTTCACCCTTGCTGCTTTTAATATCTTTTCTTTGTTCTGTAGATTTAGTGTTTTGACCATGATGTGACATGAAGTGTTTCTTTTCTGGTCTAGTCTATTTGGTTTTCTGTAGGCCTCTTGTAAGTTTATGGACATCTCTTTCTTTAAGTTGGGAAAATTTTCTTTTATGGTTTTCTTCAAAATATATTCTGGACCTTGGAACCTGGAATCTTCTTTTTCATCAATTCCTGTTATTCTTAGATTTTGCCTTTTCATGGCATCATTGATTTCTTGGATGTTTTGTGTTGGGGACCTTTCCCATTTTCCTTTTTTTTTTTTTTTTTGAGATAAGTATCATTTTCTGCAAGTGTATCTTCAGCACCTGAGATTCTTTCTTCCATCTCTTGTATTCTATTGCTTACCTTTGTGGTTCCTGATCTTTTCTCTAAGTTCTCCAGTTCCAGGGTTTTCTCTATTTGTATTTTCTTTATTGATTCTAATTCTGTGTTCATGCCTTACACCATTTCCTTCGCATGTTTGAATGTGGATTCCTGTCTTTCTATGATGGTCTCTATTTTTTTGTTTATTTCCTCTCTATATGCCACTAATTGTGCCTATACTTGGGCCTCTATTTATTTGACTTTATTTGCCTGTATTTCTTTGAGAGCTTTGTTCGTTTCTTCTTTATTTGCCTTCATTTGTGTGGCTATTTCTTTGAGAGATTGGTTTGTTTCCTGTATATGCGCCTCTAATAACTGGATAAGCATACCTTTAAAATAATTTTCCTGTGTTCCCAATGAATTGGAGTATCCATTGATTTTGGGATTTGCTGGTGAAGCCATGATAGCCTGATTTTTGTTGGATGTGTTCTCAAGCTGACTTCTAACCATCTGCTTATCTGTAAACTTCACTGTTCCTGGATTCTGTAGTTCAGACTGGGTCCATCTTTATCTGACATCTGAGGTGGTTTGTGAGTGTGTGTTGTACCTAAGGGAAGAAGATTCACAGTTGCACAAGCACAAATGTGGGCAAGCAAGTGTGTGCGTTTGCGTGGAAGTGTGCTTTGAAGGACAGGGTGCTGGAGAGTATAGATGCCTGGAATGTGGGGCAGGGCGTGGTGCAGGGGCAAGAGGGTTTCAGGCACTGGTGGTGTTCACAGGTGCAATGTGCATGGGCAGATTCCCTGAATATCTCATTGGCCTACAGGCCACTGGTATTCTATTCTGTCTGTGCTCCAGGAATTGTTTGCCTGGACTCCATTGGTAGACCTGCCGAACAGGGCTTTCAATTGCCATCCCCAGAATCCCTATGTTGCCCACAGTGTGTGTGTGTGTGTGGGGGGGGAATCTGATGTCTAGCTGCTAGCTTAGAGGGACCCTGGACCTGGGGCTCTGCAGGCATTCACTTGAAGGCACACTCACTCTCTAGCAGGTCCAATCAGAAAGCACAGGGGTTCTCCCTGTTCTCTACTTTCAGATTTGAGACTGCTGGAACAAATGAGGGTGTAGAAGCAAGCGCCATCAGCTCAGTGGTGCTGCAGCCACAGCGGCTAGTGGAGTGATCTACTGGGAGTCCAGCCACAGCCACAGAACTGGGAGGCTGGCACCTATGTCTGCTGAAAAGTCATGAGGGGACTCTACAGAGTTCCATGAACCTAGGTGGCCCAGTGGGCCTGGCAGACCTGGGTGGCCCACACTGCCAGCTGCCCACCACTGAGGGACTGGGCAGTTGGTACAGTCACGGGCTTGGAGGCCCTGTGGGGCCCCTATAGCTGCTCGTGGGCCTAGGAGCTGGAAGTCTCGTACAGCTGGCAGCCACTGCTGAGAAACTAGTCGCCCCGTCTCTGCTGTCTCAGTCACCAGGCAGAGAGTTCTGTGCCATGAGCCTTGGGCACTGTGGGCTGCCTCCACCAAGGAGGAGGAAGGCCTGGCAACGTGAAATGCAGGGGGATCGAATGTTCACCACTCTCTATCCCCCAAGAAGTCCACAGTGACCTGGGTCCAACTGGTCTCAGCTCACGTGTTGTCCCCTGTCTCCCAGGAAGCCTCAATGTTGATGATCTGGCTTCAGCTGCTCCTCCACTCACCAATTTCGGAGTTTCAGATCCTCTGGCCCTCAGATACGGTGCATGCTGGTCGCTGCCATCTTGGAGTTCCCCGCCATCTTGGAGCTCCCCAGCAGCTTTGTTTTATGAAGCTGGGTGTGTCAGAATGTGGTACATACATGTTTAGGATTATAATGTCCCAATCTTGATGGATTGTTCTCTTGATTGGTATGATAATCAAAGACCTTCTTTATCTCCCCTGCATAGTTCTGGCTTGAAGTTCATTTTGTCAAGTATTTTCTGTATGGATCATGGTTCTACTTGTTTACACAACTTTGCCAATCTTCTTACTCTAAGCTGGTTTCTATGGTTGGAGGTAAGGTGTGTCTCTTAGAGGCAGCATAATGATGAATACTACCTTAATTCCAATCTTTTAGTCTGTGACTTTTGAGGATTTGAGGCCATTGATGTCCAAAATAATTATTAAAATAGTGAATAAATTCTGCAATTTTATTGATTTTTTAAAATTTAAATTTATTTTATTAATTACACTTTATTCACTTTGTATCCCTCTTCCCCTCCTAATACCACCCTCCCTCTCCCTTCTTCATGCATGCCCTGCCCCAAGTCCACTGATATGGGAGGTCCTCCTCTCCTTCCTTCTGATCTTAGTCTATCAGATCACATCAAGAGTGGCTGCATTGTCATCTTCTGTGGCCTGGTAAGGATGCTCCCCCCTGAGGGAGAGGTGATCAAAGAGCAGGCCAATCAGATTATGTCAGAGGCAGTCTCTCTTCCCATTACTATGGAACCCACTTGGACACTAAACTACCATGGGCTACATCTGTGCAGGGGTTCTAGGTCATCTCCATGCCAGCTACTTGGGTGGAGTATGAGTCTCTGTGAAGACCCCTGTGTTCAAATTTTGTGGTTCTGTTGCTCTCCTTGTGGGGATCCTGTCCTCTCCAGATCTTACTATTTCCCACTTCTTACATAAGATTCCATGCACACTGCCCAACAGTTGGCCATAAGTCTCAGCATCTGCTTTGATAGTCTGCAGGGTGGAGCCTTTCAGAGGCCCTCTGTGGCAGGTTCCTAGGTTGTTTCCTGTTTTCTTCTTCTTCTGATGTCCATACTCTTTGCTTTTCGGGATGGAAACTGAGCATTTTAGTCAGGGTCCTCTCTCTTGATTAGTTTCTTTAGATGTACAGATTTTAGTAGGTTTATCCTATGTTATATATCTATATGAGTGTGTATATACCGCGTGTGTGTTTCTGCTTCTGGGACAGCTCACTCAGGATGATCCTTTCCAGGTCACACTATTTGCCTGCAAATTTTATGATTTCCTTATTTTTCATTTTATTGATTTTATGATGGTTTTTATTTTTGTTGTTTTGTGTGGGAGTGGCTTTTTTGTTTTTGTCTTTCTTTGTTTAGACATTGACTGAACATTGTTATGTTGTCACATTCTTAGATATTCTTTATCCTTTTCTTCTATCCCAGTACTCTCTGTAGGGCTGGCTTGTTGGTAATGAATTTCTTTAACCTGCTGTAATCATGGGAAGTTTTGTTTTCTCCTTCAATTTGGGCAGATAGCTTTACTGAGTATAATAGTTGATGTTGGCATCTTTTAGAATTTTTACTACAGCGACCAAGCCTATTTAGTTTATAAAATCTCCATTGGAAATCAGTATACCTCCTGTTGTGTGTAACTTGGTCTTTCTTGGACTTTTAATATTGTTTCTTCAATCTGTATGTTTACTGATTTGATCATTTTATGACATGGAGAATTTACTTTCTGGTCCTGTCCACTGGGTGTTCTGTGTCCCTTTTGTGCAGTTATAGGTATATCTTCTCTCAGATCTGGGATTTTTTCTGCAATGACTTCACTGAAAATATTTTTGTTCCTTTGACCTGGGTTTCCTTTTCTTCTTTTCCATCCATTTCTCATAGGTTTAATCTTTATATAGTGCTTCATTGTTCCTGTGTGTTCTATTCATGGCTTTTGTAGATGTATCATTTTCTTTGAATGAGCCACGGAATTCCCTACCTTATCATCAGGCCTGATTATTCTGTTTTCACTTTCACTTGATCCACCCTATTGGTAAGGCTTTCCATTGAGATTATTTTTTTTATTTTAGTTTAGTTTTTATTTTCTTTATAATTTCTATATTAAATTCTATTTTCGTGTTTTGAATTGTTTTTCTTATTTCATTTAACCATTTGTGCTTTCTTGAACATACTTATAGTTGGTATTTTGAAATCATTGTCTCTCATGTAATCTAAGCTGTTTTCCTCAGGGAACATTACTATGAAGTACTAATTTTTGCTCGAGTTGCATTACCTTGGTGTGTGTGTGTGTGTGTGTGTGTGTGCTGTTTGTGTTTTTGTGATGGGACTTGGGCAGATGGGGTTATATCATTGGCATTGTCTTTTGATGCATATATCTCTTCTACCTTTTTTGACTGGGCATTTGTACCTCCATGTGTTGTTACTCTTATTTGTTGGGATTTAGATCAACTGGGTTTATTTGGTGTTGCTGTTTTGTGTGTGTTTTAGAGTATAAGAAGTTTACTATCTCAGCTTGGGTAAGGTAGAACTTCTGACCACGTAAATGAATGGTAGAGTTGTCAGGTTATGCAGGAGGTGACAGCTCAGACTGTGGTGACATCAGTGCTCTGTGAGAGACACACACATGGAACTCTGCAGGTCTCAGGTGGCAGGGGATGAATCCAAGGGCATGAGTGGTGTCACCTGTGGGAGGCACACAGTTCCTCATGATCCTCAGGGATGGGGTTTGAGTAGAGATCAGGTATGATAGAAGAGTTACCTGAGAGAGGTACAGAGCTCTGAACATTGTCCACTAGTGTCAGGAGCTGTAGGACCCCTATAACTGCTCGTGGACCTGGGACCTGGAAGGTTGGTACAGCTGGCAGCCACTGCTGAGAAACTATTAGCCCCGCCTCTCCTGTCTCAGTCACCAGGCAGAGTTCTGTGCTATGAGCCTTGGGCACTGTGGGCTGCCTTCACCAGGGAGGAGGGAGGGCCGGCAATGTGAAATGCAGGGGGATCCAATGCTCTCCACTCTCCACAGAGAGAGTGGGACAACACTGCCTGTGGGTGGCGCACAGCTCTCTGCGTGGTTCTCGTGTGTGTGGAGCTGGTGGGAGGTTGGTGGTCTGGAATCCTTTCTTGGACAACAGTGCATGCATATCCATCAAAAATTTCACATGTATACTCCCATGTACACATGCACCTCCTCAAACGACCCCCCCACACACACACTGAGTAATGCCAGCTAATTAACAATTCTTCTCACCTTTTTGGTTAGAACCCATTGAAAAAAAACCTCTTTTTGAACACTGAAAAGGTGAGCCAGGGGGCAGGCCAACAGGAGGTTACTTTGTGGGTTGGTTTAATTTATTGGGTTTATTTGTATCCTCTACAGTTCAGCAGGAAACTTTGTAAATGATGTTCGCAGGCACTAAGCTGTGATAACTGAACTGATGAGTTAAAGACTTGACTGAACATTTAATGTTGCTTATTAAATAATTATGATGAGGTTTGATGAATGGCTCTGATTCCCTGAACTTCCAACTGAGATTTTCAGCATGAGTTTCATTAAACAGAGGCGGATGGAGCCTGCTGCATCCCAGCTGCAAATGAGCATGTGAGACATTTTAACTGGAAACCTTCAAATGTGAATAATTCAACTATCTTGCTCTATTTTTCTTGGTCTAAAATATAGTATTTCATTTTCATTTGATGATGAAGTGGAGGCAAATCATCCCATGTCTATGGGGCTTTCTAAAATACCATTGCAAGTTATCTCCACATGTAATTTATGAAAAATTAATCTATACTCTTTGTGAAATGAAGAAATTTATTCAGCTAAAAAATAAAGGTCTTATCCTGCTATGTCAATCATCTTTTAAGAGTATATTAGGTAACATGTGCCTGGAGGAGAGTGCTGAGAAGAATAACAACTTATTATTACTACTATCTTAAAGCCAAGTTTGTTCACTGCATATGATGTGTCTCTTACCTTTGAAATACTTCACAAACTGTGGCAGGACTTATTAGATCATCCAACAGTATAATTTCTAATAAGAAAACTTTAGAAATGTATAGCTTTCATACTATATCTTTTATTATTACTACTACTATTATTATTTTTTATTTTTTCCTTTTTTATTGTTTATTATTTTAGTTACATTTTATTAACTCTGTATCCCAGCTGTATCCTGCTCCCTTATTCCCTCCCAATCCCACCCTCCTTCCCTCAGCTTCTCCCTGCCCTTTTCCAAGTCCATGGATTGGGGAGGACCTCCTCCCCTTCATCTGGCCCTGTTTTATTAGGTATCTTCAGGGCTAGCTGCAAAGTCCTCCTCTGTGGCCTAGCAGAACTGCTCCTCCCTTGGGGGGGGAGTCAAAGAGCCAGCCATTGAGTTCCTGTCAGAGATAGTCCCTGTTCCCCTTACTATGGGAAACCAATTGGTTATTGAGCTACCATAAGCTTCGTCCAAGTAAAGGTTCTAAGTTATATCCATACATGGTCCTTGGTTGGAGAAACAGTTTCAGGAAAAACCCCTGTGCCCAGATATATTTGGTCCTTGTGGGGCTCCTATCCTTTCCCGGTCATACTAGCTCCCCTTCTGCTGAAGGTTTGGTTATGAGTCTTAGTATCTGTTTTGAAATGCTGCTTGGTAGGGTCTTTCAGATGATGCCTTCTGTGGTAGACTCCTGTCATATGTCCTATGCACATCTCATTTTCTAAGTGAGGATTGATCATCTTACCTCGTGTCTGCTTTCTTGTTTATCTTCTTTAGGTGTATAGACTTCATTATGTTTATCATTTCTTGTAGGTCTATATAAGCGAGTATATACCATGTTTGTCTTTCTCCTTCTGGGATACTTCACTCAGAATAATCTCTTCTAGATCCCACCATTTACCTGCAAATTTCATGATTTCCTCATTTTTGATTGCTGAGTAGTATTCCATTGTGTAAAAATATCACACTTTCTGTGTCCATTCCTCCGTTGATGGACATCTGGGTTGTTTCCAGGGTCTGGCTATTATGAATAAACCTGCTACAAACATGGTCGAGCAAATGTCCTTGTGTACTTGAGCAAGTTTTGGGTATATACCTAGCACTGGTATAGCTTGGTCTTGAGGAAGTGTTATTCCTGATTGTCTGAGTAAGCACCAGATTGACTTTCAAAGTGGTTTTACCAGTTTACATTCCCACCAGCAATGGAGGAGGGTTCCCCTTTCTCCACAACCTCTCCAGAATGTGTTGTCATAGAAACAAAAAGGAGGATCAATGGAACTGAATAGAAGACCCAGAAATAAACCTACACACCTATGAATACTTGATTTTTGACAAAGCAGCCAAATACATTCAATGAAAAAAAATAAAATAAAAAAATAAAAACAGCATCTTCAACAAATAGTGCTGGTCCAACTGGATGTCTACATGCAGAAAAATGAAAATAGATCCATATTTATCACCCTGCACAAAACTAAAGTCCAAGTGGATAAAAGACCGTAACATAAAACCAGATACTCTAAATCAGTTAGAAAAAAAGTGGGGAACAGCCTAGAACAACAGGGGACACTTCCTGAACAGAACACCAACAGCACAGGCTCTAAGAGCAACAACCAATAAATGGGACCTCATGAAGCTGCAAAGCTTCTGTAAAGCAAAGGACACCATCATCAAAACAAAATGATTGCCTACAGACTGGGAAAGAATCTTCACCAACCGTTTATCTGACAGAGGGCTAATATCCAGTATATATGAATAACTAAAGAAGCTGAAAAGTAACAAACCAAGAAATCCAATTAAAAAATGGGAACAGAGCTAAACAGAGAATTTTCAATAGGGGAATATTGAATGGCAGAGAAATACTTAAAGAAATGCTCAACCTCATTAGCCATTAGGGAAATGCAAATCCAAACGACCCTGAGATTTCACCTTACACCGTCAGAATGGCCAAGACGAAAAACTCAAGTGACTACTACTATTATTATTTACAATTTATTCACTCTGTTTCTTAATTGTAGCCCTCTTCCTCAACTCCTCCCAGTCCCTCCCTGCCTCCCTTTTCCTTCTCTATCCTCTCTCATAGTCCACTGATGGGGAAGCCCTCCTCCCCTACTGTCTGACCCTCGCCTATCAGCTCCCAGCAGGACTGGCTGGATCCTCTGCCTCTGAGCTGGCTAGGTCACACCATCAGGGAGTGATCAAGGACCAGGCAACCAAGTTCATGCCAGAGACTATCTCTTCTCCCCTTACGGAGTAACTCACATGGAGACTGAGCTGTCTACAGCCTCTATCTGAGCCAAAGGTCTGGGTCCTCTCTATGCATGGTCTTTGGTTGGTGCATCATTCTCTGTAGTCCCCCCTAGGCCCAGAGTTTTTGGCTTTACTTGTGGTCGCCTATCCCCTCCAGGTCTTTCTATCACCCCCTTCTTCCATAAGACACCTTTTGCTATGTCCAAAGTTTGGCTGTGAGTCTTTCACCACCCTTTTATCTCTCAGAGGGCTATTATCCAGAATATATAAAGAACTCAAGAATTAAACACCAACAAACAAAATAATCCAATTTAAAAAATGGGGTACAGAGCTCAGCAGAGAATCCTCAATGGAGGAATATGGAATGGCAGAGAAACAATTAAAGAAATGCTCATCATCCTTAGTCATCAGGGTAATGCAAATCAAAATGACCCTAAGATACCACCTTACACCCATCAGAATCGCTAAGATCAAAAACTCAAGTTACAACACATGTTGGAGAGGATGTGGAGAAAGAGGTACCCTCCTCCATTTCTGGTGGGAATGTAAACTTGTACAACCACTTTGGAAAGCAATTTGGTGCTTTCTCAGAAAACTGGGAACAGTGCTAACCCAAGACCCAGCTATATCACTCCTGGGCATATATCTGAAAGATGCATATACTGTATCTTTTAAGTGGCCGTATGTTAGGTTGGTTGCAAATAAATTTATATATCTACTTATAATTCACGTATGTTTTTTTCTTTTTTTTTGTATTTTTTTTAATTTTTCATTAATTACACTTTATTCACTTTGCATCCCCCCATAAGCCCCTCCCTCCTCCCCTCCCGATCCTACCCTCCCTCCTCCCTCCTCCCCTCCCGATCCCACCCTCCCTCCTCCCTCTGCATGCATGCCACTCCCCAAGTCCACTGATAGGGGAGGTTCTCCTCTCCTTTCTGATCTTAGTCTATCAGTTCACATCAAAAGTGGCTGCATTAGGGGGAGCAGCCTTACCAGGCCATCGTAGAGGACAATGCAGCCACATATGTGTTTTTGTTGTTGAAAATTTTTATAAAGACCATGCTAAAGCTCTCCAGAAGGGGTAAAATTAGTCTACCCCATGGAGGAAGATTACTGGGATTTGTGAAAGGAAGGCTACCTTCAGTGAAGGAGTATACTGTGGTGATGAAGAGTGTAGGTTCTAGAACCACACTAATTTAGTCTGTATTTCTAATCTCACTCTGCATGCTGTGGAAAGGAGCTCATTCCTAGCACCCACAAATCCATATTCCAGGGCTGTATCTTAAGCAGCTAAAACTATACCTAAACAATTGCTGATTTGTCCCATCTGAAAGAGATAGCTACTGAACTCATGTGTGTTCATACTGGAGATTATTTGATTCAGGCAATATCTGCCTGGTTTAATATAATCTCTAGTTATTAGGGATATTTATTGAACTATATTTTTATAAAACTAATTTAAAATATTTTAATGTGGACCTCATCACAGAACACTGTGTAATTTGCTGAAATTCCAGTGGCTTAGAAACATTGATCTGACTTGTTCTGATTTCCTGACTAATAAATAAAAATTGAACTGAGCAACTAAATCCAATTTCTTTTTATGTTAATCCAAAAACATTTAAAAAAGATTTAAAACATTTGTAGAATCTCACTAAGTTGTCAAAGCTGCTCCTGAACTTGCAGTGCTCCTGCCTCAGCTCCCAAGAAGCTGGCATTACAGCATGTACCACTCAATGTCCCTTTATCTTTTTGTTTCGAGTCACAATAATAGAATTGCTTTTTTAATTATGTAAATAGTACATAGTAGTCTTGATTTTAGCTTTTATCTTTTGACCAATGAAGCATTTTTCTCTTCTCTTTTCTTTTTTTCCCAATCACAGCCATTTTGTATGCTTGGATAGTATTTTCCAGCATTTCTTTTCTATTTTGCATATTCTTCACCTTTCGTAATATCACAGATGATCAGCTCCTGTTATTGGATGGATGGTTCTGATGAGAACTTCCTTATTATACTTTTGCAGATTTGTTTGTTCGTATTTTAGAGAAAAATACTGGTAGAAACAACACAAATAAGTATGACAATGATCTACACATACTCATTAGTTTTGAAAGATGTGAATGTGATCAGATTGACAGTTTGAATTGTATGATAAATATCATAATAGGTTATTCCTAAACCCACGGTAGTTTAAATGCAACACTTTTGTCTTATCCTCACTACTGTCTCTCTAATAAAACAAAATTAAATTAAAAAGTGGGTACATTTTGTAGCAAGTACAGAGTATATGTATTAACTGCTCCAAACACTGACTTTGTTTATACACTTTAGCCAAGGTCATATCAAAAAGAAAATGGATAACAAAAACATCTGACATAGGGTGATGTTGCATTACAAGAGAAGAAATTATGTAGTAAGGTTAGGTGACATAAACAGCAACAGTATCACAATGCCCAAAGTTACTGTGTGAGTGATGCCCACATTGACATAACAGCAAAAAGATCAAGAAGTAAATGAAGTGAGTCATCACGTCAACGACAATTCTTAATGTTTCTAGGTATATTTTCAACCACCTTCATGAAAAGATGGCCAGCCCTGCCTTTGAAGAAAGCCATCAATCTTGAAAAATATCAACACAATGATTAGTGAAAGCAATACCAACTTTATCATTTTCTTCTACATTCCACTTCGACCAAATAAACCGTATCATGTAAGAAAAAGGACCCATAAAGCAAAACCTTCCTTCAACTTCTTATCTGAAAGATAAGAGACATTGGCGGCAGCAGTGGAGTACAAACTGAGATGTAAAAATCACCAGAAAAGAAAGAAACCAAACAATTAAAAAAACATTGTTCCAAGAATTATGAGATTCTAATTGCTACAATAATCATGGCACTCAAGAGATAACAATAAAGAATTCCAAATATTATTCTTATCTAAGATTGTGGGCAAGCACTTCAGTCTTCAGGCAAGCAGCAAACATTCAAATTCTGTTTCCCACATTTGCTCTTTTTAAAACAAGGCAGTCAGACTAAGGCAATAGGAGTTATTTCACAGGTTCTGGTGTACATATTAGCCTGGTGTACGCTGTTTGTAAAGCTTGTGGAGAATGGGGAAAAGGTAGTACATTTACTCTTCTAAACTAAAATATCACATTTAAAATCATGCAGAAGAAAGTCTTGACAGAGTGCTTTCTATGAGCAGATAATCATCTTACACTTCATGTCAGCATGGAGAGAAGGCAGAACAAGTGTGTTGACTGTCATCAGGAACAAGAGCTATAGTGCAGGCTTAATGCCTCACCCCAATGAATATCCTCAGAGCTGACTGTAATGGACTGGCAACATAAAAATTTCAGTCATAGTTAAAAGGGGAAATGCATTGTTTTCTATTTTGGGGGCAGTAATTTATCATACTTTGCCTTAGGATGCTCTTTGATTTAACCATGTACTTTGTTGACTGTATTCTGTAGCCACAGTGTAGACTAGTGAAAGTTCAAGAGCCTGGGGTTGAAGAGCCTGATAGGAGGACGACCCTGAGATCAGAGATTGAGCAAAAAGACATGTAAGGTCTAACTCAGAAGCAGAATTTCTGTATTCCATTCTCAACTGAGTCTTCCATTTGGACTATTCTAACTTCCAGACTTCCTAGTTGCTGCTTAGACCTCACGTTCCTTCACTTACCACAGGTGAGTAACCATGGATCAGTACTGAGGCTACTACAAGCCAAGAAGTAACATTGAATTCAACTTAATGATAATTAACATTCCCAATTGTAGGAGTCTGTCCACTTTTCGCTTACAGTTGTTGGACTGGTTTGTCTATACACAGGCACACATGCTCAAAGACACACACATACACACACAAAGAGAGAGAGAGAGAGACTATAGTCTAACTGTTGTAAAATTGTACAAGTATATTTATCAGTGAATATTCAGCATGATATATATATATATATATATGAGTAGGCTATATATATTTTTTCCTTCAGAATAATACAATTTATCCATTTAATTCAATTTTAACATAAGGCATATGCCCATAATCAGACATTTTTATACTATTTAATCTATTTATCAGTGATATAATGTCAATTTCCATTTGTTAAAATCACTTAAATCTCTATAAGACAATCATAATTTTCTAGCATATTGATGGAAACAGCCTAAATATTTTTTAAATGATGAAAACAATAATTTATGATAATATGAATAAAGATAATAGCTAGGGTAGTAGAAAGCCCACATGGGTGATATAAACAGCTCATAGATCTTTACAGCAGGGGAGGGAAGAGAAGTCAGTAACCCAGGGGAGAAGTAACTGTTTCCTTTTCTCCCAGCCCCCCCACAGCCACCTTGGGAAGGCAACTCCTGACCCTTCTTAGCATAACATTATCAGAGTGCATTACAGCTTCCCAGTTAGGTAAAGAAGCATAAAGCTCCTCTGCCTGTGGAAATGAACGGGTTAAGTAGGCTTTGAATTGAATTTAAACCATGAGACGGAATTGATGTGTCTCCTTTATTGTTCAGAAGCCAATAGAAGCTCGTGATCCAATCCATTCCATTTATTTCTGTCATGCTGAGCTAAAGGATAGAGAGCTTTCTTACTCTAATAAGTGAATAGCCCTGCCTCCCTCATTGCTGCTGCATCTTTGCTGACCTATATTTCTCTCATATGGATGGATCACCGCTAGTGAGTTCGACAGACGCTATAATATCATTATGCAAATGCAGGCTCAGTGCCACTTAGGAATCTCATGGACTGATCACTTCATTATCAGCCTTATCAGAAAATACAAGAGAATTGTGTTCCATACTCAATGAGATGAGAACATAATTTAAATGAAGTAGTTTCCTGTCTGACTAGTCTGTGGCTACAGTGGCAGAGGAGGAGGGCTGGCCATAAAAGCCTGATGGCAATAGACCCTGCAGGGCAGAGGGACTGCTGTGCCGGCTTCCTGTGCTCTGCCCTCTTCTTTTCTCCAAATAAGAGCCTGTGATAAGACACCAGGCAGCATTCACTTTGTTCACCTGCTGTCATATGCCCTTGAAAAGTGTCTGTCTTAGAATAGAAGCAGTTTAGCCCTATGCCTGGAGAGTCACGTTGTTTAGAAAAATCTCTCAAAGCTCAGGATCAGAAGGCTTGGATTCTACAGACTAGAATCATGGTGAGACATTGAGTATTTTACATTATTCGGTTTTTAAAAATCACTTGACCTATTTAGGGTCCTTATCTACAAAATCGGGAACTTAATGAAGTCTGTATTTAAAGACCCTTTTAGCAGTAACATTCTTTTTCTACTGGGAATATTAATCTGATATGCCTTTGTCTACCTTCATTGTAAAAATATAAAATATGGCCATTGATAGAACATGATTATATTAAATCACACAACTGGCAGTTATCATTAAAATGGTATATATGAAAGTGTAACTTCCATGGTATAGATTGTGAAATGTAATGTGGTATTATTGTTACCAACAAAACTAATGGACTAAGCACCTGGATTCAACTCATGACAGTGAGCACCATGTTGGGCTGTCCTGGCCTGAGTGCTCAGCTCCTGGGTTTACTATATCTAGCCCACAAAATACCCTTACATGTCTTCTTCCTGGAAAATCCCTACTTGCAATAACAACACCCAGCTGTCACCATATCTGTCTAATTGTATTGTCATGTAAGTAACACTGTGCTCTAACTTCATGCTTTGGTCTCTCCCATGAGAACAGAGCTGTTTGTTTACATCTGCCTTTGGATCTTAGGTCCTAGAAGAAGCAGATACCACCATTTGTATGTTTACATCTGCCACTAAGGACAACTTGCAGGAGATGTTGCACATGTCACCTTGGACCAGATGACAGAATCCTCTGGAATGGTGGAGACTGCACCATGCATGAGGCTTGTGAGAAATAGACAGTTTTCCCCATGACCCCAAAGGAGAAGTCTGCAAAGAGAGCCACCAAAAGAGGCTCAGTGCCTCTTGTAGAAATTGACCTATTCTCCTTAAACCAACTATAAACATGTTATTTTTTTAATTTTATTTTTCTTGTTAGTTACATTTTGTTAACTCTGTAACCAAGCTGTATCCCACTCCCTCATTCCCTCCCCAATCCTACCCTCCCTCCCTCATCTCCTCCCTGCCCCTTTCCAAGTCTGCTGCTTGGGGAGGACCTCCTCCCCTTTCATCTGACCCTGTTTTATCAGGTATCTTCAGGACTGGCTGCAAAGTCCTCCTCTGTGGTCTAGCAGGACTGCTCCTCCCTTGGGAGGTGGAGAGATCAAAGAGCCTGCCATCGAGTTCCTGTCAGAAATAGTCCCTGTTCCCCTTACTATGGGAAACCAATTGGTTACTGAGCTACCACCGGCCACATCTGAGCAGAGGTTCTAGGTTATATCCATTCATGGTCTTTGGTTGAGTGTCAGTCTCAGAAAAGACCCTGTGCCCAAATATATTTGGTCCTTGTGGAGCTCCTATCCTTGCCACATCATACTAACTCCCCTTCTTTCCAATAATTCCCTCCCTGCCGAAGGTTTGGTTATGAGTCTTAGTATCTACTTTGAATCACTGCTAGGTAGAGTCTTTCAGATGCCTTCTGTGGTAGACTCCTGTCATATTTTCAATGCACATTCCATTTGTCTTTCTAAATGAGGATTGATCATCTTACCCCATGTCTGCTTTCTTGATCATCTTCTTTAGGTGTATAGATTTCATTATGTTTATCATATCTTGTAGGTCTATATAAGCAAGTATATACCATGTTTGTCTTTCTCTTTCTGGGATACTTCACTCAGAATGATCTTTTCTAGATCCCACCATTTGCTTGCAAATTTCATGATTTCCTCCTTTTTGATTGCTGAGTAGTATTCCATTGTGTAAAAATACCACAATTTCTGTATCCATTCCACCGATGATGGACATCTGGGTTGTTTGAGGTTCTGGCTATTACAAATAAAGCTGCTACAAACATGGTTGAGCAAATGTCCTTGTTGTGTACTTGAGCAAGTTTTGGGTATATACCTAGCAGTGGTATAGCTTGGTCTTGAGGAAGCACTATTCCTAATTGTCTGAGTAAGCACCAGATTGACTTCCAAAGTGGTTTTACCAGTTTACATTCCCACCAGCAATGGAGGAGGGTTCCCCTTTCTCCACAACCTCTCCAGCATGTATAGTCACTTGAGTTTTTCATCTTGGCCATTCTGATGGGTGTAAGGTGAAATCTCAGGGTTGTTTTGATTTGCATTTCCCTAATTGCTAATGAGGTTGAGCATTTCTTCTTTTTTTTTTTTTCAATGCAGTTTATTCAGGAACCTTGAACAATCCTCGGACCCTGGGGAAAGCCAGCCCACAGCTTAAATAGCCTCTGGGTAGCCAACCCAGGCGTGCCACATGGGCAATGCAGATAGGTCCACATACATGGAAGCAAGCCAGATCCTCAGCCTTAGCCAAATGTGGAACTGTTCGTGACAGAGAGCACTCACCATCGGGAAGGTGGAAGGCAGAAACCAGCTCCATCTTTAAGGCATAGCATTCCACAGCTCTCTACAGTTCCCCCTTTTTGTTTTAGAGGCATCAGGCAAGAGTAGAGGTCTGATCTCTGATATTAGCTCTGCCATTCGATATTCCTCTATCAAGAATTCTCTGTTTAGCTCTGTTCCCCATTTTTTAATTGGATTACTTGGTTTGCTGCTTTTCAGCTTCTTTAGTTCTTTATATATACTGGATATTAGCCCTCTGTCAGATAAAGGGTTAGTGAAGATTCTTCCCAATTTGTAGGCAGTCGTTTTGTTTTGATGAAGCTGTCCTTTGCTTTACAGAAGCTTTTCAGTTTCATGAGGTCCCATTTATTGATTGTTGCTCTTAGAGTCTGTGTTGTTGGTTATAAACATGTTCTTTATTCACAAAGTCCTCCCTTTTTTCTTTTGATTTTTAGTTAAAAATTTAATACACTGTATTTTGATTATATTTCCCATTCTCCAACTTCTTTTAGATCCTCATCACCTATGAATCCAACTTAATGTTAATTCTCTCTCTCATTCTCTCTTTTCTTCTCTCTCTCTCTCTTGCCACAAAGCCCTCTCTAATTCAGGGCTGTATAATCTCTATGACAGCTCCAGTCTCAAGGTCTGCCTCTAGACTGGAAGGTTATTTGAAAAATAGAACACAATGTAAAGCTTACATTTGGGTCTTTTTGCTTCATTTATTTATTTATTTGTTTGCTTATTTATTTATTTATTTATTATAATTTATTCTGATACTGATACTACACTTGGTTTTCATGTTGAGGAAGCTCTGCCTGTGAAACAATTCCACTGAAATTGGAAGTTCCTGGAACAGGTGAGAACATGCACATATTGGCTTCAAGTCAGAGACCAGAAAGTGTCATCGGAACATTACCCACTTCCGTAGATTTATACCAAACTTCCAACTGTAGTGCTTGGAATCCACCGTTTTGTCTCAACTTTTTCTCACAGTTTTAAAGCAGAACCTTTTGTAGACACACAAAATACCTTTGTTGAATAAATCAAAGAACAGAGAGGTAACATACAGGTTACTTTCTCCATCTTCAGGTGAGTAGGTCACAAAACTGAAAGTAAATGTGGTGGCACACAGCTGTAATTCTAGAATTTGTAAGGCCAAGTCATGCAGATCTTGTGTTTAAGGGCAGCCTTGGATACAAGACAAGGCCATGTCTAAAACCAACCAAATGAAATTAAATAGTGTTTGACCTGAAAGAACTTATAATTGTCATACTTCATTCTTTGACAAAGGAAAATGAAGATGAGGAATGTGAGAAAATCTCTTCCTAGGTTCCCAAATTAATCAGTAGCCACATTCCCTCTGTTCTTCGTCTATCATTGTTATTCCAATACTACCAACTCCCAGATGATCAAGCTCCTGAAACTGGAAAAAAAACATTTTTAATGGCATTCTCATTCTCTTAGGAAATCCTTTACCAGGATTCAGCTCATCCCATCACTCTCCAGACAATTTCTACATATTTTGCAGACACTTACAAAATATTGTTTTTGTAACTCCAAGGAAGTAAGTATAAGTATTAGTCAAAGCAAGAAGGTAAAGAGGTCTATGGGTAACCGAGATCTTTAATTGGACTGAAGGTGTTCTTTACAAGAGGAAAATCATCCCTGCTACTGGAAATCTAAAACAACTGCCTGGAGCTAGTAAAGCCATAGATCTTGGAGAAAAACCTACACCTGCCACTTTACTAAACCAGCATTAATTCCTAATTACATTCTAAATATTTATTCTTAAAACCTTAGATAAATGTAGCTCTTTACCTTCAAAAAATAACACATGGAAACCATTACAGAAAAATGCAATCATTCAAAATGTGGAGAAAAGTGAATGTGTGGTATTCAGCTCCCACAAATCCATCTACAATACTACTCAAGTATCAAAGGCTTGGAGAACATCTTGGAAAAGTGGAAATACTTTAAGAGCCTGGAGACCAGAAGTCCAATGTGAGATTTTTGTCTTCTAGAAATGACAAGGAAGCTACACTTGTTTCTTATTAATAAAGCTGTATAATGAAGACCTAAAAAGAAGATAGTCATTGTAACATGGAAGGGAAAAATGTTATGAAGTCCTGATTTTAGACAAAGAAACACAAAGAAAAGATGCTAGACAGCAATAAAGAAATGCTGAGAATGAGAAAAATTGTCACCCCAGCAAAGAGGTTACCACTTGGATAACTGATAACAAGTAGTCAGCCTTAGATCATGTACATATAGAATATTATACAGACTGAGCAGCCTGATTACATATACTTAAGAATAAATATATATGTAACTACAATTAAAGAAAAAGAGGCTATCAATTTGAGAAAGAGCAAGAAGTTACATGGGACAAAGGAAATGTAAGAAGAAAATGATGTCATATTCTAATTTAAAAGATTTTTAATACTCAGTGAGTGTAACAAAACACACAGTGAGCTGGGTGTGCTAGCACACACCTTTAATCCCAGCACCAAGGGAGGCAGAAGCAGGTCTATCACTGTGAGTTCAAGGCCAGTCTGGTCTACAAAGTGAGTTCAGGATAGCCAAAGCTACACAGAGAAACCTGGTCTTGACAAAACAAAAACAAACAAACATAAACCCACAACAAAAGCATCACAAATAGACTCAACCCATAAGAAGAAAGAATATCCAGGATGGAAGACAGGGTCAAGGATATACCACACTTACACTTCGATAGGGAAACATTAAACTAGTTTACTATGCCCACAACATCCAAGAACTGTGGAGTATTATCAAGAGAACAAACCTAGGAATCCACAAAATAAGGAAGTAGGTTAGGTGAATGCCGAGGGCATATAAAATCCACACAGTGGATTATAGTAGAACATTTTCACATGTAGAGAACACAATGGACATTTAAATTCAAGAAACACTTAGAACCTAAAATAGACATGACCAAGAGGCATTGATCTACAACATAGTACTGATACAAATCAAATGAATAACAACAAAAGCTGTAAGTGAAAAATGGCAATCAACCTCAAAGAAAGCACCAGAATAATGTCAGGCTTCTCATCAGAAATTGGAAAGCCCAGAAAGCATGGAATGATGTGATCAAGCCTTAGCAGTAAATAACCATAGACAAGTGATTTTACATACAACAAAACTGTCTTTTCCAATGGACTGCCTAGTGCCAAATGTTCAGCTCTGAAAACATAAATACAGGTAACGAGTTATATTTTTAATGAGTGTGTGAGAATACGTATATGCATGCATAGGAATTAGTGAAGAAAAAGGCCATCAATTTGAAAAAGAGTGAGGAAGAACATGTAGGAAGGTTTGGGAAAAAAAGAAATATTGCAATTAAATTATAAATCTCAAAAATAAACAAACAAGAAAATTTTGACTGTGAAATAAGGATGTCTCAAGACAAGCACAAACTACGGCAGTTTTTGATAACCAAACTACCAGAATATCAGAAGATATTACTAAGAGACTAGATGTAGAAGAGAAAGAAAAGCCATCTCAAAATCAAAAGCAGAGTAAATAAATAAATTTCATGAGAGTAGTGGATGAGCAAAGGAAAGCAAGGTAGAAGTCTGTCCTGCCCACTACAGGAAACTATCAAATCTCTAATACTAACAGAAGGTAAGGGGGAAAAAATAGAAATGATGCAATCACCAACCACAGAAAACAATAAATATTATAGCAATTAGTAAACATCTCTCAACAGTAACCTGAAATGTAAATGACCTTAATTCACTAACAAAGAGACTTGTGTCAAAACGATTTATCTGACTTTTTGTTCCAAGAAGCAAAGCTCACTGGTAAAGTGCAACTTAGATTTTGAAGGGACTGGAGGCTTAAAGCCATCTGGCAAAGTTATTCTGATATTTGATAAGTAAACGTCAAACCAAATTATGCACACAAACTCAAGAAGTCCACCATGTATTAAATTAAAAAAAAATCTATGAGGAATACATAACATGTGTGTGTGTGTGTGTGCATTGCTGAATGTTGAGGCTTTCAATTTTAAACACAAAATACAAACTATTTTATTAGACATTAAAGTTCTGGTAGGACAGGAAACAATTGTGAGTGGTTTCAATACTCCATTTCAATTTTAGATAGGCCATCCAAACTAAGAATCAACAGTGGTTGACTCAGATTTAAACTTCACTATAGATCAAGTTAACCTGACAGCTGTCTACAGACTACACAGTTCACAGTAGTTCAATTTCATTGTCAGTGTAACTGAGTTGGAGTCATGTAGGGGACACAGCTCTGGGTGTGTCTTTCAGTCTTTCCAGAAGGGCTTAGCAGAAGCAAAAGACTCAAGGTAAATTTGAGTAGGAACCCTCTCATTGGCTGGAGTCCTTGACTAGATAAAAATGGAATGAAGAAGAAAGCAAAATTAACCCCAGTGCTTGTCTCTTGATTCCTGGCTATAGACTCAGTTAAGCAGCCACCCCAAATTCCTACCGCCATGCATTACTCACCAGGATTTGCTGATGCACTCCTCGTCATAATGGGTGCTACCCTGAGCTACAATACACCTTTTCTTCCCCTTTTCTATCCTTTGAAAATTTCATGGATGATTAAAATGAATCTTAATCATATCTGTGCCCCACTAGCCCCCATCTACATCCCCTGCTCTTTCTCCCCAAGGTATCTCCCTTTATCCATCAAATCCAATTAGTGTCTCCCTTATGCCATGTCTCAGAGACTATCTGCTTGGTCCTGAGTAGCATATCAATGGCTACCCCTTAAAACACAGTGGCTCTTCCTGCTGCAGAATCTATTCACAGTCAATAGCTACTCAGCTGGGATGAGGCCTTAGTCCTTCCTCTCACTCTGCTAGAATTTTCAACTAGCTAATTTTTTTGAATTCTTGTGCAGATAACCATAGTTGCTGTGTCCAAAGACAAATATTTCACAACATGCCTCACTATCCTCTAGATCTTCCTTTTTCTTTGTCTCCCTCTTCCACAGAATTCCCTGATTCCTGAGAGGTGGTCAATATAGATGTCACATCCATCACTGAGCACTCACAGTCACTCATTCTCAACAATGAGCCTCTACACTACTAACCCCTGCCTTCTGCAATAAGAAGCTTTTTCTGCTCAAGATTGAGAGCAACACAGATCTATAGTTGAAAACATAAATATCTAAACATTTGAAAACATGACCACATAGCAAGACAATATCAGAAGATACCCGACCATGGGTTTGGATTATGTTTATAGTACCAAACATTAATTTTCTCCTATCAAGTAAGCCTCAGAGCCAATCAAGGAAGCAGCTGTTTGTCCCCATAAGCATTATGGCCATTATGGCACCAGTGGCTACATCTTTTCTATCAAGGCTCACTTAGAGCAACAAAGTCTAGAATTGAGGAAGACCACTGATGTCTTCTCCAAGCAGCTTACGTAGCACCTTCCATTACTGTGTAATCCAACCAGCAGAGAGAGAATTTTCTGCTTACTTACGGTTGATCTCTCTGTGTCTTGCATCCAAAGTAAACAGTGTCTTCAGCATTAAGGTCTTACCATCTGGTTATGATAGGAAAATCTAAAGTGTTGACAATCGTCTGTGTTGACCTCTGTGACCTCCAGACCAATAACTGGTAATACGGTATCTCATGACCGGCACTGAGGTTTACATTTAATTAGCTCATGTTCTCTGGGAACAGCATTGTTCAATCCATGTGGGGTATCTGTTCAAACTCTCCACATCTGCTGTTATTGTAGCTTTAATAAGCTGTTATTGTAGCTTTAATAAGCTTATAAACTCGTGGGGTTTCATAATGCTTCTTTATACATCCTTAGTTAGGGTTAACCTCACTTTTCCTTTGGGTTCCTGCCTCTTTGTGATTAAGTATATATATTCCAGTACCTTTCTCTATACCCACCCCACTCTGTTATTTCAAGTCAGATATGTTTTACTATGCCATTTCCCTAGCTGGCCTCTGCTGTCAATTTAACATAGGCTAGAGTTGCCAAAGAAAGTCTCACACTGGGAGAGAGGTTTGCCTCAACCATGCTGGCATATAACATGTCTGTGCAGCATTTTCTTGATTGCTAAGTTATGTAGAAGGGAGGGCCCAGCTCACCGTGGGTAGTAACCCCTGGCAGCTGGTCCTGGGTTGTGTAAAAAGCCAGTTGAACATGAACCAGAGGCCAAGCTGGCAAGCAGTGTTCCTCCATAGCCTCTGTTTCAGGTCTTGCTTCCACATGCATGTGGGAAATTGACGATCCCACAGCTAAGCCAACAGAAGGACATCTAAAGAAGTCCCAAATTAATAAAACAAGAAGTGAGAAAAGAAAAGTTACAATAAATCCCAATGAAATGCAGGGATTCACTAAAGAAGAGCTCAAAAATTTATAAAAGCCAAAAAACCTAGAATAAACTCTTCAACACATGCAACCTACCAAAATTAAATCAACATGATACAGAAAACTTGGACTGGGAATATAGGTCAGTGGGAAAGTGTTTGCCTAGCATGTGCAAGGCTCTGGGTTTAATACTGTTAAAGTTCCTTAAAGAACCACATCTTCCATGGACCCTTCTACAAGGCTGATTAACTGCTTAGAATTTGAATGGTTTGGGGGAGACTGGAATGTTGCAGGTATAGAGCCTAATTACACTTTATCTTGGCCTAGCTTTAGCTCTTTTTCAAACTATCCCTTGCCTATTTCTATATTTGATCTAACACTTGTGACTATCAGTTATGTATTCATTAAGTAGACCACTAGCTTCTAGGAGCCAAAGGTTGAGTATCCTCAAAAGACTCCTGAGGCTAGAGAAGAAATTTCTTTGATTTGCTTTACTTCTCCTATCTATTTTCCCCACTAATGAATCTTAAAAGTGCTTTAACTTAGGACTTTTTTTCCCCATTAAATCATTACTGCACTGGAACACAGAATTTGAGTTAACCTAAATTTATGTTCCCAAGACATGATCTAGAATAATGATCTAGAATAAATGATCTTATCCCACTTTAAGGTGAAAGTTGTTTTGTTGTGTCAAGAAGACTAGGTATTGCAAAAGTCAATCAATCAAGCAAACAACAACAACAAAAAATATATAAACCTGCTAGGCAATAAAAAGTAATAACATTGAAAGGGTAATAATAAAAATAAAAAACATTCTTCCCCATACCCCAAAAGCCCCAGAACCAGATAAATTCACTGCTAAATTCTAGTAACAATTTTAAAAAGAACTAACCTCATACAATTCAAGATGTTGCACAGAACAGAAAGGAAAGAAACACTACTAAAAGTCTCTGCAGTCAACATTACCTGAAAGAATATAATAGTAAAAGAAAACTAAGACCAACTTGGACAATTCTTCTTAAAATTCTTACAAACATATTTAATAACACATGAAGAGTGTAACCAAGCTGCTTTCATCTCAAGAATGTAAGGATCATTCAAATAAATAATACAACATAACAAATAGAAAGAAATCACTTCATCATCTGTATGAAAGCCAAAAAGCTTTGAAAAAGTCCATATCTTGATGTCGAAGAAACTGGGAATGGAAGAGCCATATCACAATATAGGGAAGTCTCTTTATATAAAACAAATGAACAGCTAATATCATCTTAGGTGGTAAAAAAAAAACAAAAAAAAAAACAAAAAAAAACCAAAAAAAACGTGTTTCCAGAATAAGGAAAGGTTTTCCACTATCACAGTGCTATTCATTACAGTGCTTGACATCTTAGCTCAAACAATAAAACAAGAGAAAATGAAATAAAGAACACAAATAGGAAAAGTTTGAGCATCCTCATTTATAGACAATAAAAACATATATTTTAAGTATCCCAATGACTCCACCAAAAAACAATCAAATATAATAAACTCTTTCAGTAAAGTAGCAGGATACAAAATCAACACAGAAATTATTATCCATCTTATATTCCAATGATAAACTTCCTGAGGGAAAAAAATCAAGTGGGTAAAAAAAAAAATCTCATTCACAATATCTTCAGAAAAAAAAATCTACTTATAAACCAATCAAGGACCTTTATTGTAAAAGTTTTAGGAAGAGATTGAAGAAAGTGTAAGATAAAAAGACTCCCCATATTCATGAATCAGTAAAGTCAATATTCCTAAAATGTCTTTTACCAAAGCCGTCTAAAGTTTCAATGCAATTGACAAAAAATTCCAATGACAATTTTTACAGAATTCGTGGAGAATCCCGTAATTCACATGGAAGCATTAGCAATCCTCTTTGGCAAAAAAAAAAATACTGGTAAGTATAAAGAATACAGTTGCAGGGAACACAGTACCCGAGATCAAACTACATGCAGACTGTTAATAACCAAAACAAGATGGCACTGGCAGAAAGGCTGCCATAGACCAATAGACATAACAGAGGCCTCAGGGATGTGCCAACATGACTACAGCCATCTAATTTTCAACAAATACACTGAATACATATCAGCTTCTGATGAAGGAAAAAAAAAACTGCTGAATGAGAATGTAGAAGAATGACACAGACCTCTCAGCCTGCAGAAAGTCAGTTCAAGGTAGATCAAACATCTGAATGAAATACCTGGAAAGATCCCACTGCTGGAAGAAAATAGGGATGGAACACATCAAGAAACAGGCATAAGCAAGAACTTCCTGACAAGGGTAATAATAATATGAGAAATAACTACAGAAATCAACAAATGAGGTTGTGTGTAACTAAATCTCTTCTCCACAGTTAAAAAAAAATCAGCAGAATGAAGAAGTGACTTATAAAAGGGCTTACCTCAGATAAGATTAACATATAGAGTATATGATGCAAGATGAATGCTAAAAGACCCCAAAACAGCACCAAAAACTATCCAATGAGTAAATACCTAATTAAATGAACGAGTGTTCTCAAAAAATGATTTTTTCAAACGTTTGTAATATCAAAGTGAATTTAATAAAATGAAAAGAAATAGTGAGCTTACTGGCTCTACACCTTCAATGATTAGAAAATTTCAAATTGAAACTGCTTTGGTATTCTGTCTTACCCTTGTCACAATGGCTCACGCCAAAACAACAAAACAAAGCAAAACAAGACAAAAAAAGTTGGCAGGATGTGAGGGAAGAGAACTTCTCATACCCTGCTGGTGAGAGTATAAACAGTGCGTGCACTGCGGGAGTCAATGTGGAGGTTCCCCAAAGGCCGAAAATAGACCTACCACATAACCCCAGTTATGCCACTGTGTGTGTGCAGGTGATGAGATGAGGAAGAGGACGAGAGGAAGAGGCTTTGAGGAAGCAGGGGGTGGAGGAAAGAAGAAAATAAGGTAACAGAGCCCATGTGAAATGAAAGCAGAAGGAAGGACCATCTTCTGGAAGGAAGGGAACCTTCAGATGAAGGTGGGAGAATAAGGGAAGATGCTTTGTGAAAGGAGAATGAGGAAGAATGAGGCATAAGAATAAAAATGCCACAGTAAAACCCATCACTTTGTACACTAACCTTAAATGAATATTGAACAATTGAATGAATGAATGAATGAATGAATGAATGAATGAATGAATGAGAGAGACACAAGGCTGGCTGTCACAAGTGTAAGGGAATCTATGTTCTTTTTTTTTTTTTCAATGCAGTTTATTCAGGAACCTTGAACAATCATCTGACCCTGGGGAAAGCCAGCCCACAGCTTAAATAGCCTCTGGGTAGCCAACCCCAGCGTGCCACGGGGGCAATGCAGATAGGTCCACATACATGGAAGCAAGCCAGATCCTCAGCCTTAGCCAAATGTGGAATTGTTCGTGACAGAGGGCACTCACCATCTGGAAGGTGGAAGGCGGAAACCAGCTCCATCTTTAAGGCACAGCATTCCGCAGCTCTCTACAGTACCCCCTTTTTGTTTTAGACACATCAGGCAAGAGTAGAGGTCTGATCTCTGATATTAGAAATAAATTGGGACTTTGTACTGATGTTCATTTAGGTGTCATCCACCCAAAGAGCATCAGACCCTACAGATACCTTTTTCTCAGAGGCGGGACCTGGGGCATCAATCCGCATGCAATCAGACATGCTCTTCTCTGGGTCCAAAGCAGCTGACCCTGAGTGCAGTGCTTAGCCTCGCATCCTGAGCGTAACATTTTAGCTTTTTATGGTAGCCAACCATGCTTAGGGAGACTGTCCTGCTTCAACGGCTGTAAAGGCCTGAATGGTCATGGCTGCATTACATTGTTGTGAGACTCTAATCTTGCATATATACCACAGGCAAACCAAGGAGACCAACACCAGAAGGCCTGCTAACGCTCCCATGCCCGCCCATTCCTTCAGATGATTCATGGCTGCAGCAATCCATGATGATAATCCTGTGGCTAGTCCTGTGTACACTCTGGTAGAATTTACTGTGACAATGGCCACTCTCAGGTGCTCCATCGTATAGTAAGAGCTGGAGAGGACAGGGTCTCCACAAGGAGAGCAACAGAACCAGAAAATTTGAACACAGGGAACTTCCCAGAGACTCATACTCCAACCAAGGACTATTCATGGAGATAACCCAGAACCCCTGCACAGATGTAGCCCAGGGCAGTTCAGAGTCCAATTGAGTTACATAGCAATGGGAAGAGGGACTGCCTCTGACATAATCTGATTGGCCTGCTCTTTGATCACCTCCCCCTGGGGGGGAGCAGCCTTACCAGGCCATAGTAGAGGACAATGCAGCCACTTTTGATGTGAACTGATAGACTAAGATCAGAAAGGAGAGGAGAACCTTCCCTATCAGTGGACTTGGGGAGTGGCATGCAAGCAGAGGGAGGAGGAAGGGTGGGATTGGGAGGGGAAGAGGGAGGGGCTTATGGGGGGATGCAGAATGAATAAAGTGTAATTGATGAAAAATTTAAAAAAAAAGGGAAAAAATAATTTAAGAACCTTAAATGACTTTCAAAAGTGGAGGAAAACATGGAGTTAGTCAATTGGCATGGAGCACATCTTGCCCCTGGGGGCAATGGTCTCCTGAACCTACTCAGACCTCGGACACCACCACTGCTAGTTCTAGAACTGATGCAGGATGTTCCAACGAGGGGGTTAAGGCTTCTCATAATATTTCCTATAAGCCCACACCTGTTTGTTTATATCCCCCATTTTTATTCATTATTAGCCAGATAGAGCCAAGTAATTGTGGTAATGATACTTGCTTTTTTGCCCAATGCTGGAATGCTAGTAAATTTAGGTATGCCCTGGTTACTCGCATGCCTCGCTGGGTGCCTGTGCCCGTTGATGCCCCTCACGCTATGACTCTCTTCAGACAGAAAAGGGATCTTGGAACTACAGCCACCATTGTTACTGCCATCTCATTGGCGGCTGTTGGAGCTACCACCAGGGCATTAGCCATGAGTCATACTGGGCAGACTTCTCAGACCCTGAATAATCATTTAGCCAATGTAGCTCATGCCTCAGTTGTACAAAAAGGAATTAATGCTCAACTAAAAGGAAGCTTGATGGTGTTCAATCAGAGGATTGACCTCGTACAGGAGCAAATTGATACCCTATGGCAAATCGCTCAACTTGGCTGTCAATGAAAATATGCTGGACTTTGAGTCACTAGCATATAACATGAGAATTTTTCCTGTGCTGCAAATCTGTCTAAACAATTGTCGAGCTATATTTTAGGTAATTGGACTGGGGAATCTATGTTCTTGCTACTATCCCCTTCCTTTCTGCCATCTTACCTTTTGCTTTTTCTCGCATTCACCTTCCAGCAGGCACCAACTCTAACCCTGTATGCCTTTCTCCAGGTAGAGTCCTGCTGCTAATTTATGGTCTCTTCAGCATCTTGACACTCCCCTGATTTTGCCCCAAGTGGGGAAGGACTTGCTGCATGCCTTTGTTTTCCAGAATTACGCAGGTATCCCCCTGTTATTTCGAAAATATTCTAACAGTACATGGGAAGATGTTAAGGACAATGGCCGACTAAACATGCAAGGGCAGTTGCTTCCTCCTCAGAAACGGCTTTTCCAGGAGATGTCAGCCTGACAGGGCTCTTAATGACAGAATGTGAAGAAGAGCTAAACAAAAAGGAACATGAGAGAAAAAGAGAAACAGAAGGGGCGCTCACAAGTCCCCTTAACCATGGAGCCTGGGCCCAGACCTGTGCTCCACTGTGTGTGAGTGTGTGTGTGTGTGTGTGTGTGTGTGTGTGTGTTCTTATATTAATGAGCCAACCTCATGGGGGTCAGCTCAGAAGGAGGGATGACAAATGGCTGCCCTGATCTGATTTTGTTTGTTGTCAAGAGTCCTTTGATCCGTGACTGCTTAGCAGAGACTTCATTGCATCTAGCACAATTAGAGTCGGACAGCCCAGGAAGCATCACGGCTGCGGGGGAACTGCTGACAGCCTCCCATCGTCTTAAATATCTTCATTTGCCAGAGGCAGCAATATATATATCATGGTTCCAGCACGGTCTCCACTGTGGTTGTTTCTGATAAGCATAAGGAAATGTGGAGGATTACAAGGTAGGTATCAGAGTTTGATTTTGTGACTTAATCATTTGATCCATTTCAAATATTTATTGGTCACTTACTGGGTTGATGTCACCATATGAAAGAGAGAAAGACAAAATATTGGATGATGAAATATATAGGAACTACAGCCTTAGAATGTAAAGGGAGAAATGAAACTCATTTGTGTGGACCAGCCCTGTAACCTCACAGGAAGATGACTTATTGCACATCTGATTTTTGCCAGTTTTACTGCAAACATCTCTCCTTATGTGTATATTCTTGAAATACAAAGAAAACACTCCAAAGATAATAAATCACTTTAATTCACATTTTTAGTATAGCTTGTCTTCTTTCCAAATAGCCAATAAATTATCTGCGTTCCAGGGCTCAAGATTTGAGACCATTCACTGGCCTGCATGAGCACCTCTAAATTTGGTTTCCAGCGTGATGAAAATCCCTGTTGCTGCTCCTTTTCAGGGTGACTCCCACAACTTGCTTCCCTAAAGACCCAGTTAGAGCCATCCTGACAGACACAGATGTATTCTGACTAAAACTAGGAATGAAGGAAGAATTATGGGCATATAAAATAAAGAGGCAGAGACTGGAGTAATACAGAACAAGGAGATCCTAGAGCAATGGAGGTAGAAGGTTCAATAAAGGAATCCCCATGCTTCTTTGGGGAAAAAAAAACATTCTGGAACCACCATGACTTTGGACTGTAGACCAACGGAATTATGTAAGAACAGACAGATATGCTGGAACCACCCAGATCCTCTTATCTGGAACATGCCTTAACTTCCGGATATTGGTTTGTAGTATTGCTTAGTGTGGTATGGTTACTGATAATGCTGAACAGCCTTAGGAACTGTCATCACAATTTGAAACACATGGCATGTCCAACCCTCTGCCTCCCCACTGTGCATTTGTTTTGTTTGTTCATATGCTTGCTTACTTGGTTTTGTTTGATTCTTGATATGGGATTCACACCATAGCCCAGGCTTACCTGGCACTATGTAAAACACACTGTATTCCAACTCAGAGTTATCTATACATCTTAGCCTCCTAAGTGCTATGACTACAGATGGGATCCATCATCTCTTACTCGAAAGATTTCAATCCCAGACCTTTGCCACCATAATACATCTAATGAAGAGAAGAATAATCAATAAAAAACTATCATGGCAAGTTTCACTTAAAAAATATATATCTTTACAAAGCAGGACAGGGATAGTGGTGGTTGCATGGCCCAAAATCCTTGACACCAACATGACAGAGACACTGGCTCCCTAGAGACTAGAAAGCAAGATGTTTCAGATAAAATTAGAACATTAGATAATCTATATTGTTCCAGGGAGATTTATTTATTTTGTCCTCAAAAAAGTGGACTTGGAGAGGGGCTTGGCAGGAGATGAGGGAGGGAGGATGGGATCAGGAGGGAATGAGGGAGGGGGCTACAGCTGGGATACAAAGTGAATAAACTGTAAATAATATAAAAAGTAAATTAAGAAAAAGAAAATTGAAAGACAAAAAATAAAAGAACAACAAAATATTCCACTGAAACAGTTGGCTCATCTGTTGCTTATTTTGCCTTTCTTTGGAAAGAAAATCCCATCAACATTATCTCTTAATTCTTCATCTCAGAAAGGCTCCCTACCTCCTTTTTGGGGAGGTAATCTCCTAGGCTGTGCTCTTTTCTAACCTACAGTCACCAGCTAGAGTTTTGTTTTGTTTTGTTTTGTTTTTTCTGGACCTTCTCATTCTATATTTCGGGTTACGTTGGTATGCCAGTGTATTGGACACAGACCCAATGATGTCAATGGTTCTGCTGAATAGTTGTACTTCCACGTGACAGATGCACAGTGTGGGAAGCAATGATATCACTTCATACCACTCAGGCCTGAGTCCTCAGGAGACAAGCTATTCTGAAGCTTTTAATCATTGCAGCCCTAAGTTTGGGTTCTCCTGACACCTGGAGTGTCAGCTCTCCCCAGAGATGGGCTTTTATATAAATTCCCCCTATATCCTGCATGACTCAGTTCTCCAGTTTTGCTTTAGAGGTTCCCAGATGTTGGCTCAACGTTTTCCTCAATTTTCATGTATAAATTGTGGACTTTGACCTTGATGAGTTCCCTGTACATTTGCTATGGTTTGCCTTCCTTGCTCTTAGAGGGGTAAATGACTGGAATGCCCTACTCACCAGCAAGTAATTATAATGTTTCTCCAGAATCTAGTCCTTAGCCTACCTGAGTTTCAGAAATCTTCCTTCTTATTTTTATCCAGACACATCTGTATATCCATTCTTTTTGTATGCATAAATTGAAACATCATAAGTAATCTTTTGGTTTCCACAAGCATGTCGACAAGATAACTTCAGGACAAAGGTCCATAGACAATGTGTATGACACCTGTGTCTTGATAATCACTCTCAGGAGAAGGCTGAAATTGAATGTAGGAAATTTTTAGGCATTTGATTCTGGAAAAGGAAATGATAACTCATAGATCCACTCTGCAGATAATCTCTCAGTACAGAATTAGCCAGGAAAGGAATCAACTCCATCTGAGCCAGCATGCAGGTGTTTGACATAGTGATATAGCTGGATAGATAAGGAAAGAGAGCAATGATTTGGAAAAGTCTACAGATGGACCTCATCTAGTAAGGAGGATTTCCTGAGAGGTTTGGGCTCAAGGGAGGACATTCTGCCTCAGTTCCTGTCTTGTTGCTAAAAGAAAGAATGGTGTGAAACCCAAGTTTCACTTCCTTTATGTAGCAAGCTGAATAGCATCATTATTCGTAAATAATGTTTCTATCTTTCAGGAAAGATTGTTTTTCTTTTCTGCTATTTCTTTAAAGGTACTCAGACATTTTGAGATAGATAGATAGATAGATAGATAGATAGATAGATAGATAGATAATAATTAAGAAAGTCATTTTGTTTATGTTCATCCAAGGTTTTTAAGTCAATAATTCTCATCTGAGAATAGGTCTGACATTAACTGGCCATAAAGTCCATCAGAGAGAATTCTCTACACTAAGGTCACAGCTCCTTTTCCAGCCAGAGATGTTCAGAATCTTATACATCTACAAGGTCCTAGGTTTCAGCCAAGATCAGGGACATCTCATGGCCTTTGGTGATAACATGGGCCATAGACATTGACACAGATCCCTGATGCTCAGGACCACTGACCCAAACATGCTCCTTAGTCGTGGCACAGGCTGGGACTTCACTATGTCCCCAGGTGGTGGCACAGGCAACTCCCATTGGCTGTCCCTCTCTCTCTCCAGTCCTACCTCCCTTCACAGTGCACACCATTGTTTTGCTTCTCTTGCTCTCTTATCTCAGCACCACATCTTGGCACATGGTGCTGGTGCCTGAGGCAGGTGTTCCATGCAGCAGGCAGGCCTCTCACTTTCTACTTTCAGGATTTGTTCTGTTTTCAGAGTCAGCTTTCCTACAACTTCTGGCCTCACGCTGAACCAAATGATAGGACCCAATATCCTACTTTCAGTTTACCTCAAGAAGTGCACTTTCACGAGAAACAGAAGTGAGCAGTGCACCCCAACAAAGCTAATGGAGTGAAGGACAAAGTGGGGAAAACATACAAGAACAGCCTGAAGTGAAATACATAATGCTTTAATGTCAGTAGTTTAACAATTTAAATTTAGCCATAGTTGTCAACCACAGTCCCGTGGGGAGCCACACTGTAGGAAAAATCTAGAGAATTACCAAAGCTCTAACTTTTGAAAGGAGGAAATAAAAATTATAGGTTATCTTTTTGTATTTTTATCCTCTTAAACTATCCTAGTTATGTCAGTGTATAGTCATTTAAAATTTTATTGAAAACATGATGTTAAGAGCGGATTATTGAGTAAGGAGATTATGTAAGTGCTGTTCCTAGTTTCTCATCTTTTGGATATTTTCAAAAACCAAATATTTAAATTCTAGGATTTTATGTGATCAGTTAGACTTCATGGAGACAGGGGTCAAAGGCAAATGACTTAGATCAGGAAAGTCAAACACAGAAGGGGAAGTTGCCTGCAAAGTATATGTTACCATACCAGTTCACTGAGTTCTGTCACCATTGCAAAAAGCTGAGAGTCAATAAGGTAAACTCATCCCAGGGTCATCTCAATGGGATTGTCTGTTGGTCCATGGTGATTGGCAGGAAGCATCAGAAACATTAATTCTCAGGCACTTAGCCCTTTGAGAGACCGTGGGAGTTACACTGCTTGTTGGGACAAAGGAAGGCAGTTCCACATTTACTGAAGTACCTTGACCTTACATCAAGTGGAATGGGTTCAAGGGAAGCCTGCTTATCTAGATCTCTTATGCAGCCACTTCTCAGTTTAGGAGAACTGTTCTATAAAGGTCTGGATTTCCAGATAGGGCTTTCTGGTTTTTTTTTAAGTTTAAGAGCTACACTGAATAGTGCTGGAAGTAAGATGAGTTTCAGACAGAATGGGCACCGCTGGTTTCAGTTTGCTCACACAGAGAATGTTATGGTTCCTAAACCACCTTCAATGTGTATTTAGAATCACTCCCAAAAGCTTGTTTCAATGTACATGAGTCACGATGGTCATTTATACTGCAAATCACTTGAGCAAAGATCAGAAAATTTCTTTGAAAAAGGCAGGATAATAAATATTTTAAGTTTTGTGGATTAGGAAGAGAAAAGCAAGAATATTATGTAGGCAGTACATAAGAAACAATGAAATAAACTTGTACAATTAATTCATATATTCAAATTATAAATATTCAAAACATATTAAAAATTTAGTCTATCTTTTATATTAAAAGTCTAACAATGAGAATAGAATTTGGGGGAGATGGCATTGGACAGGATGAGTTTTAAATTAATACCCTATCAAATCAAAATCAGTTATTAGTATTCATGTTAACATGATCTATAATGAAGTTTTTCAGATTTCAAGTCTGAAATTTTTTTACACATGCAGACACTGTTAAATACATTTATTAATTCTTGATCTTATTATATTAATTAAGAATAATTGTAATGTATAGGAAAGTTATAAAATTAGATTCTTTTCTTGATATTTTGGCTTTTAGTATGCCATGACATTGTAAACTAATTACTTCCAGTTGAAGTATATTTAAAAGCTTTTCAATTGTATATTAAATTAAATTTGAAACATGGAAATTTTATTTGTGTCTGCATTAAGGAACGAAAGCTACTGTGATACCACAGCTTTAATTTGAACAATGTATATTTTACAAATAAAGATAGAATTTTCACTTTAATTTTAACAGTACAGAGAATACTTAAATCATGATGGAGTTATTTGGATATCAAAAATTATATATATATATAGAGAGAGAGAGAGAAGAGAGAGATCTTACATATGAATGATTTTTTTCCGGTTATGTTAGTTATATTTTTTAAATTACGAGATCTTCAGCTAACTTAATTTATGAGTCAGACAATGTTTGATAATAATACTTGAAGATAAAGGTGGTTCTTATCTTTAAAAATATGAATATTGGCTCTAAGCTCAAGCAACTGTAACAAAATGTCATAAGACTATATGCTATGTTGCAGAACTTTGTTTAATATGAGAAAGCAGGAAACTTATTTTCTACTGATAATGAAAATATGAAAGTTAATGATGAGTAAGCCATATAAAGTCAACAAAATTCACCATTAAGACTATCAACAGTGACTTTAACAACACATACATAGTTTTTACAAGTCACTGCCAATGAATAATAGCATTGAACATTACTCAATATATTATATTTTATGTGTTCTGGAAAATATGCCAAGGTTCTTGCTTTCCATATATTTTTTCCCACTAGCCATTCTGTTTTAACAGATTCCACTTCAAGTTTTAGTGAATCACTGTTTTCTCACATTCTTTAGAAATGATCTTTAGAAGTAAATGAAGATCTGTCCACCAGTCACTTCAGACTTTTCATCAACTTTGCGAGAACCAATAAAAACTATTCTTGTCAAGACTGTAAACAAGTTGTGTTTCTCTGGATACACATATTTGACTGTTGTAATCAAACATAAATAAATGAGCCAACATCAATAATTCTTTTTATTTTTGTTGAACTAATGGATAAATGACTTTAAGTTTTACTTTTACTTATAAGTAATTGTTTTAAACAAATTTTAGTGATGAGGTATATGGTTGAAATTGTCTCAGATTTTCTAGTTATTGTTTTCCTGTAAGTGGGACTTAAGTACATGTCCTTATAATATCAATGTGCATTGCTTTCTTTTATCATTGTCTATTGTCAATGCTTAGCAATACAATATTTCAACACCCATTTTCTTTAAAAGCTAAGTAAAGTACACAGAATTTCATTTTTCTAAGGCTGTTTTTATCCTCTATAAAAGAGTGAGGCCCAAGTACAGATTCACTCATTCCCCTGTAGATACTAAGTTGACAAATTATTCTCATCCTAAGTTTTAAAAATGTGTATTTAGTTGCTCTGCTATATCAGACGGCTTACTCGTCAACAGCAGTAGCTCATTAACTGGATTCAGTGTAATGAAGTTGAAGATTGTTTACTAGGTGGGTTTGTAGACTGGTGAGGTTGTTTAATGGCATAGACAACTAGCTGAGCATCCTGCAAATATACAGCCTCACTGAAGAACAGTTTCTATCTCTATTCCTATCAAAAGTCTGGTGGAGGTTGAGATGACAGCTAACAAATTACCAAAAAACTACCAAATTGGAGTGTTGCTTACCAAATCATGAAGCCATCACTCTATCCCATCTGTTTGCTCTGGGCAAAAAGCCAGGCCAATAAAGTCATGCTTCACACACACCAAGTCTTTTTCCAAGTGGCTCAGGTCCAAAGCAGTTTCAATTGAATGCCTCAGATTGACAGAAACCAAATAGCATGTAGAATTCTGACAGTCAGAGTTGTCCCAGGGAACATGGCAAATGCCATGTTTTATCTTTCCTTCTCCGGCTTCTTAGTGGGGTATCTGAATGAATACTGAAAACCATTCGATAATTGCCATAGCTCTTTCATCGTATTGTTCACAATTTGTCTATTTTCCTAACCAGTATAGTGAGTGAAAACACATCAAACTATACATGAATGAGAAGCAAATGTTAATAACCTTACTCTGCTTGCAATTAACTTAAAAGAACATTATAAAACTTGCCTATGAAAATTACTCACTTAAAACCCCAAACACAAAAATCCAAGTTCTTAGGTACTTGCACTGTCCTTGAAAACCGCTTGCCTCAGCCTTGCAAGAACCTATATCTATAGACCTGAGACACTATACCATTTTTATTCACTTTAATTTAAATGACTTATTTAGGAATTACTGTGTCCCTAAGGAAAGATTCATTTGTCTTCTCTTGATCAAATAATTTTGGATAATTTATTACTCTTATTTTTAGGCTGTATCCAAACATTTGGGATAATTTCTCCCACAATAAGAAAACACTGCTTTGGTAACACAGTATATTCACTGAATGGTGCTTGGGAAACTGGACATCAACATGTAGGAAGTGAATATGGATTGTTATCCCTCATCTTGAACAAACTCAGTTCTAAAGGAAACAAGATTCCCAAAAGAAGACCTAATAATTTGAAAATGCTTGAGGAAACAGTAGGCAAAGACTTTCTGAATAAGACTCTGATAGCATAGGAAATACATATCAGTGGCTAACAAAGGAAATCTCATGAAACTCAAAAAAAAAACAACTTTTATTAACCAAAGTAAATAGTAAATTGAGTGAAGGGGCAAGCCAAAGGATAAACCCTTTTCCAGCTATATTTTCAACTGAGAATCAGCATCTAGAAGAAACAAACAAACAAACAAAAACCCTTAAAAAACAAAGTAACACCAACTAAACAAATAAACAAAAACCCTAAAACAACCCAATTTTTTAAAAGTCAGAATTTTTAACAGAGAATATTCCAATCAAAGTATTTTCCAATGAAGAAATAGATAATGGCTAATAAGTGTAGTGGAGAACTCACCCTTTCAGTGGACTAGGTGAAGGGCAGGAGGGAAAGAGGGGGGAAGGGTGGGACTGGGGGAGTTAAGGGAGGGGGCTTCAATCAGGATATACAATGAACAAATTGTGAAGAAAAAATTAAAAAAGAAAAAATCCAGCATGTTTAAAATGTTAATCATAATAAGCCTTTACAGATATTTGAGTTAAAACTCCTATTAGATTTCACTTTACCTACATCAAAATATAATCAAGAAATCAAAAACAAAATGATTATAAGTGCTGATTATAAGTCACTGTTTTTAATTCTATACACTGGTAAAGACACTATATAAATCAGTGTGTGAATTCCTTAAAGAGTTCAAAGTATAACTACCATAGTCCAGTTATACCGCTCCTGGGCATATACCCAAGTATTCTCTATCCTATTTCAGAGACAGTTAATCAACCATGTTTAATACTGCTTCTATTCACAGTAGTTAAAAATTGGAATCAGCCTAGATATACATAAACTGATTAATGAATAATGAAAATATGGTCCATATACACAATGGAATTTGAGTAAAAAAATATGAAATTGGAAGGTAAGTGGAAAAGGGAACTGGAAAAGGTGTCATGAAAAGATAACTTATGCTCAGAAAGATAAATGTTACACTGCAGTCTTTCATACATGGATCCTAGCCTCAAGCCTTTAGATTTGTGTGTGTGTTTTAATGTGTAGTACCTGTAGAAGTAAAAAAAGAGAAAAGTAGCAATGGAATTTAAGATGCCTAAGGAGAGAGAGAACAGAAGAACATTGGTGACAGAAAAACAGAGACGAGTTGTGGAAAGTTTAATCAGGGATGAGGATGGGTATATAGGAAGATGAACAGAAAAAAAAGGAGGGGTGGCAATCGAAACAAAGAGTGTATAGACAAGCTATATGAAACAATACTCCTTTTGAAGCCTGCATTTACATGTACACACACACACACACACACACACACACACACACACACTTGCATGATAACTCGTATGACAAGATAAATCTGTTTTCAAAAGCCGAAGATTATTAAACAAAAACTCCAGTGCGGTATTTGAGATACGTCATTATTAGTTGTTGGTAAGGGAGGTCTCAAGGCCTTCCTAACAACATAGGTTTTTGTTGCCCCACCAGAACTAGTTGATTAGATCCTATTGATAGAGACAGTATAAGCCTCATTGAAAAGGTAGAGAGAAATTGAGCTGCAGTGATCTAGGAGTGTCTTCTCTGCTGGTTAGCTTTTGTAGCGTTGGAAGGTGATATTTATTCTGTTAGGCGAGAGCAAGCATTTCACTTAGATATGAACCCTATGAACCGTAATATGAAATTACCAGGGAAGGTATGTGCACTGGTAGAATAGTGGCACAACTGTTATTGGAGGAACCAAAATTTCTCTGGTTGGATTGGAGGCCCACTCCACAAGAAGGAGTTAATCTATGATCCTGACATCAGGTGAGATCCTGCAGCCTTTAATACCAGCTCTTGGGAGATAGTCTCTATCTCTGAGTTAGAGGCGAGCCTGGTCTACATAGTAAGTTTCAGGATATCTAGGAGGGTCCATAGTGAAATCCTGTTACATAAGTAAATAACAAATAAGGAAATAAGTAAATAAATGCATGACTGAGAAGATCTTCATGTTCTCCAACCAACTATCCAATACCAAGTGTTCAGCCTTGAACTCATATACTTAAAAGTAACATTTCAAAGACTGAGCAGGCTGGGCCATTCTCTCTACAGAATGCACGGTTCATTAATAAAAACTATGCTCTGTTCAGATTGCTCTTCAGGGAAACCACAAAAGCACACACATAAACTTAGTCTATTGTCACTATTCTTGGTTACTCATCATAAGTAGATGACAAGACCATATTACATAAACACCACTCATTTTGGATGCAGGTCATAGAGAAACGAGTAACAAACAATCAGGAAATTCTTGCCATACTGCTTGTTTCTCATAGTTATGGAAGGTTCTGTGACTTCTTCTGAGGTATAAGATATATCAAAGATTCAGGGGGAAATCAACACAGAGGGGATGGAAAGGATGTAAAGGCTAACAAATGAAGACAAGAGGTGCGAAAGGATGACTTATGCATGTGATGTGGCTCTTGCACATATCAACTTACAGCATCTCTTGTTGCCTATGTAAGGCCTGCACAAGATTAAGCTAGTCAGATCCAATGTGGATTGGGGAGGAGCCCCTGAGGCTTCACCCTTGGTGGAGGAGGTGTTGGTAGTCAATGGCCATAGAACAAGGAAGAGAAACCCTCTTGTGAGAATATGGACACTGGTACGTTGTCCATACTCCAGTGAATGATTCCATACCAATGAGCAAAAATTGGAGGCACTAATTGGCCTTGAGGTTATCAATAACAACTATAACAAAAAAGACCATGCACTTGTGAGAAAGATGGGGTAGGAGAGCTCAGGGCAATTGGAGTGCAGCAGTGGTGTATGGTTGTGAGCAAAATACACTCTATAAATGTGTGACTTTTTCAAAAGATGAATAAAATAACAAAATATGTCACACATATTATATTAAATATATGTATTTCTATTTATGTATTTAATATAAGCATATAAATATGTATATACATATATTCATGTAACAACAATTAATGAATAAAGAGGACATTAATTAGAGATCAATGAGGTGTACATGGGAGGGTTGGAGGGAAGAAAGGAACGGGAGAAATGGTATAATTACTTCATAATCTAAAATAAAATGAAAAAATTCTATGTGTCATGTATTTGAAAGTTATATTTACCTTAGCTTATTGAAGCTCAGTGGCAAGGTACACTGTGAGCTTGAGAATTTAAAGAAAAGTGATTAACAATAAAATAGACATCCTCAAAGACAAATCAACTCATCATTTTCCCCTTAAAGGTCTTCTGTCAGCTGCAAGACAGATGTTCTCTTTAGTTTGTTACTCCATAAAAATGTGTGGACTGTCTTCTTAGAATTCCCTGTGTTCTGTGTATTGAATTCCTAAGTTAGTAGATGTATTATACTCCTTACTTTGTTTGTTACTTCATTTTGGTGAAATGCAATTTCTAATGGCTTGCTAAAAGAAGGGGGAATAAAAATTAAAAGAAAAAGTATTTAAGAAAATAAAAAACAAGATGAAAGAATTTAAAAAAACAATAAAACTATTAAAGTTATATTCAAGAATTAAAAATACAATAAGCAAAATTACCTATAAGTTCTAGAAACCACAGCCCAAGCTCACAAAATAAGTGTCAGTTTGGGAAGTGAGTCAAAAGAATACACAAATAATGAGTTGCAAGAATTACAAATGAAGAATAGAGCTTAAGAGACTAACATCACCTTAGTTGGCTTGATAAATGCCTAGGAAAATAGAAAAGTACATTTCTGGGTACACCTGTGAATGTTTCCAAAGACGGTGAGATCCTGAGTGTCCTGACAATAAATTTGTTTATGTTAATCTCTTCATAAAGTCATAATATGTTATTTGTATGATATTCTGCCCTGACCCCTCCCTGTATGCCACTTTCTCTGCATCCTGGACACCATGATGGAAAGTATTCTATACCATGTCCTACTGGCTGTGGTAGATGATACTTATGAAGCAATGGGCTAAAATTAGTTATGTCTTCGTTTAAGTTGTTTCTGTTTTGTTCTTTTCACATTGATAGTGAGCAGAGACAAAAGTGATTAGTGAAAAATAACTAATATGTGGGTGGTTCAAGTGTCCAATGCAAAAGATGAAAGCAGTAGGATATAATAAGTAGTGGCTAAGATAAGATGGCTATTGGCTAAGAATTTTCTCAGTCATATCAAATACCATGCTATAAATTCAAGAGATATTTCACATTCAAAGGAAAACACAGATTAAAGATTTCACATAACTCATTTAACTCAAAGGCCAAAAGCAAATTTTGAAAGTACCATAGTAGCTTGAAAGGAACAATAGTGAAATTCAGAACTCACTTCAAACCAGACACAACAGAGGCAGAATGACACTTGAGTTGCATTCTTAAAGCACAGGAAGAAAGTGACTGCCAAGCTACAAGTCTGTTCAACTTCAATAATCTTAACATGTAAAGGAGAACGAAGTCATTTTCTAAAAAACAACATATGCTAGACTACAACACCATCAGTAGAACAGTGCGGAGCATATAAAAATGTGGCCTTTCAAGTTTAAAATGGTCTCAGATATAAACTGAAAGTTTTGACTCAAAGAAAGTTTACATTGATGTGTTATTATATGATGACTTATTGATACTTAGCTATGATATTTGTACCTTCTCTATACATCATACATCTTACAACTTTAATAAGTGAGATTTTCAGGTTGCCAGACTTTAAGTTTTCCTCTATGTCACATTAGATTCACCTGTTATATCATTATCAAGGTTTTCAGTGTCATAACTTTATAATATAACTTAGAACCAAAGAGAACTTATAACCATGTATTTATGATTTGTGGTTCTTACCAAATATATTCTTATCTCTTACAGAATTTTAGCTCTATCATATAAATCTAAAATCATGGGTATTAAATTCTCTGGGACACCAAATATAAACTCTATTAATATCAAACTGAATTTATGTAATGACCAGAGAATATTTTAAACTTTTAGTATTATTATGCTGAGAGTATAGATTTATTTCCATTCTCTAGTACACTTTAATTTTTTTCTACTGAAGTTACAGAATGCAAAATATACATGAATGTTGTCATCATTTTAGCACATAATAGCCAAGTTGTCTTATAGACTCAGGAAATACCCTTTGTTTCACTTTCTTATTTTTTATTAATTACAATTTATTCAATTTGAATCCCAGCTGTAGACCTCTCACTTGTCTCCTCCCAATCCTACCCTCCAACTTCTCCTCCTAAGCCTCTCCCCCAGTCCACTGATAGGGCAGACCTCCTCCCCTTAGATCTAACCCTAGTCTCATTAGGACTGGGGCTGCATTGTCTTCCTCTGTGGTATGGTAAGGCTTTTCCCCCCATCAGCGGGAGATGATCAAAGAGTCAGCCACTGGGTTCCTGTCAGAGACAGCTCCTGTTCCCCTTTCTGAGTACCAACTTGGACACTGAGCTTACATGGACTACATCTGTGCAGGGGTTCTAGGTTATCTCCATGCATGCTCCTTGGTCAGAGTATCAGTCTCAGAAAAGAACCCTGGGCCCAGATTTTTTGGTCCTGTTGCTCTTCTTGTGGAGCTCCTGCCCTTTACAGGTCATTCATCTCCCCTGTTTTTTCATAAGATTCCCTGCTCTCTGCCCAAAAATTGGTTATAAGTCAGAATCTACTTTATACCCTGCTGGGTAGAGTCTTTCAGAGGTTCTCTGTGGTAGGCTCCTGTCCTGTTCCCTGTTGTCTTCCTCTTCTTATGTCTGACCCATTTGTCTTTCTGAACAAGACCTGAGCATCTTACCCAGGGTTCTCCTTCTTGCTTAGTTTCTTTAGGTGTACATATTTTAGTATGTTTATCCTATATTATGTGTCTAATATCCACTTATAAATGACTATATACCATGTGTGTCTTTCTGCTTCTGGAATACCTCACTCAGATAATCTTTTGTAGTCCCCAACATTTTCTGTCAAATTTCACCATTTCCTTGTTCCATAATTGCTGAGAAGTATTCCATTGTGTAAATGTACCACAATTTCTGTATCCATTTCTCAGTTGAGGGACATCTGGGTTGTTTCCAGATTCCATCAATTACAAATAGAGCTGCTATGAACATGGCTGAACAAATAATCTTGTTGTATACTTGAGCATATTTTGAATATATGCCTAGCAGTGTTATGGTTGCATCCTGAGGTAGCAGTATTCCCAATTGTCTGAGAAAGTGCCAGATCAATTTCCAAATTGTACAAGTTTACATTCCCACCAGCAATGGAGGAGGGTTCCCCTTTTCCCACATCCTCTCCAGCATGTGTTGTCTCTTGAGTTTTTGATCTTAGACATTCTGATGGATGTTAGGTGAAATCTCAAGGTTGTTTTAATTTACATTTCACTGATGACTAAGGACATTGCATAAGTGTTTTTCTGCCATTCAATATTCCTCTATTGAGAAGATTCTGTTTAGCTCTGTACCCCATTTTATAAATTTTTTATTACAGTTTATTCATCACAGCTATAACCCCACCTTCATTACCTTCCAATCCTCCCTTCCCTCCCTCTATCATCTCCTGCCATGCCTGTACCTTATTTTTAATTGTATTACTTGATTTGTTGCTTTTTAACTTCTTGAGTTCTTTATATATTCTGGTAATTAGTCCTATGTCAGATATAGGGTTGGTGAAGATCCTTTCCCATTCTCATGGCAAACTCTTTTTGTTCTTACCACAGTGTCCTTTGCTTTACAGAAAGTTTTCAGTTTCATGAAGTCCCACATAATTATTGTCGTGATCTTGGAGCCTGTGCTGTTGCTGTTCTGTTCAGGAAGTTTTTCCCTGTGCCAGTGAGTTTTAGGCTCTTCCCCACTTTTTCTTCTAAGATATTTAGAGTATCTGGTTTTATGTTTAGGTCTTTGATCCTCTTGGACTTTACTCTTGTGCAGGGTGATAAACATGGATCTATTTCCATTTTTTTACACGTAGACCATCCAGTTATATCAGCACCATTTGTTAAAAATGCTGTCTTTTTTTCCCATTGTATGGTTTTTATTTGTCAAAATCAAGTATCCATAAGTGTGTGGGTTTATTTATGGGTCTTCTATTCAATTCCATTGTATTGATCCATCATTCTATTTCTATGCCAGGACCATGTAGTTTTTATTACTATTGCAGTAGTAGAGCTTGAGATCAGGGATGGAGATACCTCCAGACAATCTGTTGTTGTACAAGATTGTTTTAGCCATTCTGAGTTGTTTTTTTTTTTAATATATATGAACTTGAGAATTGTTCTTTCAGGGTCTGTAAAGAATCGTGTTGGTGTTTTTATAGGGATTGCATTGAATCTGTAGATTGCTTTTGGCAGGATGGCCATTTTCACCATGTAAATCCTACCTATCCATGAACATGGGAGATCTTTCCATCTTCTGATATATTCTTCAATTTCTTTCTTCAGACACTTTGTTTGTTTTTTTTTCATACAGGTCTTTCACATCCTTGTTTAGAGTCACACCAAATACTTTATATTATTAGTGGCTGTTGTGAAGGGTGGTATTTCCCTAATTTCTTTCTCAGTGCTTTCATTTTAGAAAGAGTCCTCCCTCTTGATTAGTTTCTTTAGGTGTACAGATTTTAGTAGATTTATCTATATGAGTGAGTATATACCATGCGTGTCTTTCTGCTTCTGGGATAGCTTACTCCATCTCTTACTATTGATGATGCTTACCTTTGTGCCTCCTGATCTTTTCTCCAAATTCTCCAGCTCTAGGGTTTCCTCTTTTGTGTTTTCTTTATTGATTTTAAATTTGTTTTCATGCCTTCCATCATTCCCTTCATCTGATTGAATGTGGATTCCTGTCTTTGCATCATGACCTTTATTTTGTTATTGTTGTTAGTTTCCTCTCTATATGCCACTACGTGTTCCTCTATTTGTTTGGCTGTATTTGCCTGTATTTCTTTGAGAGCTTTGCTTATTTCCTCTTCATGTGCCTCTAATAACTGGATAAGCATAGATATGAGATAATTTTCCTTTGTTTCTGATGAATTAGCATATCCATTGAAGTGGGGGGTTGCTGGTGAAGCCATGATATCCTGATTTTTGTTGGATGTAGTTTTACACTGACCTCTAGCCATTTGCTTATCTGAAACCTCAGCTCTTTGTTCCTGGAGTCTGTACTTCAGACTGTATCCTTTTGTCTCTGGTGTCTGGAGTAATCTTCAGGAAGATGAAAGAGGACCACTGGTTGGAGAGTGGATGTTGGTGTTTCAGCTGTAGCTAAAGGAGGAAGGTCGCAGGTGTATAAGTGGGGGGAGTGTGTGTGGAAGTGTGCCTTAAAGGAGAAGGTGCTAGAGCATGCAGATGCCTGGAAGGGTGGAGCATAAGTGCAGGAGATGGTGCTAGTGCTGGTGCTGTTCTTGGGCACAATGCACATGCACAGGTGCCCCAAATGCCTCAGTGGCCTACAGGCCTTTCCTGTTCTCCCAATATTTAGATCTTCCTGGCTCCAGAAATTGTTTGCATGGACTCCACTGGTAGACCCACAGAGCAGAAGCTTCAGTGTTAAGAACGCTGTCCCAAAGATCCCCATGTTGCCCACAGTGAGGTTGTGGGTAGGAGAGACCCAATGTCTGGCTGCTAGTGTAGAGGGACCCTGGATCTGGGACTCTGCATGCACTCACTTGTTTGGAGGCCTAAACCACAGGGGTTCCCCCTGTTCTCTATTCTCAGATTTGGGCTTGCAGAGGGAAATGAAAATGCAGGAGATTTGTGATTTGTCAACTCAGTGGTATCCACTATTTGGCTGCAGAGCAGGGAGACCTGTACTTGGGGCAGCCACCTCTGGTTTCTCACTTACAGAGCAAGGAGGCTCCTGCTAGGGCTAGCCACATCTTCTGCCACAGCTGCAGACTTGAGAGGCCTTTACTGCCACCACCTCTGCTGTCTCAGTCAGGGAGCATGAAGACTCATTCTTGGGGCAACTACTGCTGCCTCCACCAAGCAGGGAAGCCCATGCTTGGGGCAAGGGGAAGTGCAGGGGGGTCGAAAATTCACCACGCTCAGTTCCCAGAGATATCCACAGGTGACTTGGATCTAAACTGTCCCAGCTCGCAGGTTGTCCCACTCACCCTGGAAGCCTCAATGTTGATGTTCTGGCTTCAGCTGCCCCTTCACACACCAATTTCAAAGTTTCAGCTCCTGTACCCCACAGATATGGTATGTGCTGATAGCTGCCATCTTGGAATCCCCCCAGAAAATACCTGTGATAAAAAGTAATAATCTTTGTTTTTGCCAAAAAATAAGATTATAGTTCTAATTTTTGTTAAATATTTGCATATTTACTAACAAACTTCGTTATTATCTATTACTTTTTCTCTGTCACTTCTACCTCATCTCTTTCTTTTCCTTCCTCTACATGTTGTAAGAAGAAATTTCGAGAACACAACATTCAACCTTCTTACCTGCCTCTTACAGTTTTTAACAGCCTTCAGTCAGCTCGGATGGACTCACTGACACTCTATCCAGCCGTGCAGTTCTACTAGTTACTTCTACTAAATTTTATTCTTACTATTTGTAGAAATATTTTGATATTAATTTCTAGTGGTTCCTATTTATTTCATCTACATAATTTCTGCATCCTTAGTATTCTCCTCTTATTTACAGAGCTAATTGCCTTCCTATTCTGGATTTTTAATATCACCTCCAATATGAGTTCTCTATGTTCGACCTCACAATTGTGCAGTGAGCGTTGTTATCCACTACCTTAGTTCCTAGATTGTCACATCCCAGAGCAGGCTTTACACTTGTCCTTTGCACATTTCTCCTCCAGGTCTACTGTTTGTTATTCCTGTGTTTGTTGTTCCCTTCGTGGCTCCTGCTACCCTATTGGCGCATTTCTATCTCTATAGGCCATAAAGGAAAGAGCTCTTGTTCTGACCCTGTTCCTTACGGAAACGATTTCAGTAAGAATTCCCAGACCGCACTGAACATAATCCTTAAGTCTGAGAACTAATATTTAGCACTATGATCTACAAGTGTCCTTGGGATCCCTGAACCATATATTACCCGCACTTCCTTCTGTCTGCTTCTTGCCACCAGATGCTTCTAGCCATTTAAGTTTTTTTTTTCCTTTTGCAGGGATTTTTGCACATCTTATACATAGTCAGAGTAAATACATGTTGTATAACTAGATAAGGAAATTTATGCTTGTATAGAAGTCTCTGTCTTGACCAAATTTCCTTTTTATTATCTTTCTAATGTGCACTCCATTTTTATTGCAACACTTTCAAACTTTTAGAAAATTTAAAATAATATGATCGACTTAAAAATTATATAAAATTGACACTATATCATATCTGCTCTATCATTGTGTATAAGCTCAACCATTTCAAAGACAAATTCAGACATTATGACATACTAATAATCCTGTTAAATATTTCAGTTTACATTTTACACAATTAAGGACATTCAGGCTGTGCCTTATAGGATCGGTATTTCTGCGAAGAGACACAATGATCATAGCACTCATCACAAAGGAAAAGATTTAACTGGGGCTGGCTTACAGTTTCAGACGTTTAGTCCATTATCATGGCAGAAAACATGGGGACACACAGACAGACATGGTGCTGGAGGGATAGTTGAGAGCGGGGGCAAGAAAAGACAGTAATTCTCACTATCTGTTTGGGGGCAGTCTTACCAACCCACAGAAGACAATGCAGCCAGTCCTGATGAGACCTGATAGACTAGGGTCAGATGGAAGGGGAGGAGGACCTTCCTTATCAGTGGGCTGGAGAAGGGAAGAAGAGGGAGGGAGGGTGGGACTGGAAGAGGATGAAGGGGGGGGCGGCTACAGCTGGGATACAAAGTGAGTAAATTGTAATAAATAAAGAAAAAAAAAAAGAGACTGTGACAAGTGGGCCTGACTTGTCCAAACTTTGCTTTAAAACTCAAAGCTCATCCCCAGTGACTTGATTGGCATAAAAATCACCAAAGCTTGCTGAGAGGGCTAGCTTTAATTTACTGAAGATAGAAATTTGGAAAGGATCAAATCGTCTTTCTACAAATTGCTAAAAGAGGAAACTATACCTCTAGGTCAAAGGGATCTGATGTTTTTCTCACAGCTAAATGGTCAGCATAGGTAATGGTAATAATTAATAGTTGATCTTTGTATCTTGATATTAGACAATGCAAAACTTACAGCAGATTTCTAAAGTAGTTTTGTCAAAATATTTAATCTAGCTCTTAGATTTAAATTCCACATACAGAAACATAGATGTTATACACAATGAATCAACAATTAAGTGACCTGAGAATATGTAATTATTTATAAGATAATTTACCAATTTGCCTGGTGAGGAAAAAAAAAACAACCAATAATGGACCTTCAAGCAAAAATTGATAATCATATCTGGGAGATAATTTGGGAAATTTGAATATAGACAAAATATTAGATAAGTCACTCTTTAAGTGGAATTACACACATAAATACCAAAGTCTTTTCTCTTCATTGCTCTCTAATCCTCTTTCCCTCCCTAATTCTTCTCCAAAAACAGTACCTGTAATAATTGCCACTAGTGGTAATAAAATTGAGCTTTTTCATCACTTTTTTCCATTATGTGTTCCTAAATAAGTAAAAGATACAGTCTGCTCAATCCAGCAAGTTATAAACATCATTTGCATGCAACCCTTTTTCCAGAGGTTTAATTTATTTTGACTTTGTGTGAGGTGTTTACCCTGCATGTGTGCCTATGTACCACACGTGTATCTTGCCTGCTGAAGCGGGAAGAGAGCAGTGGCTCCTCTGAAACTGGGGCTGCAGACTGTTGTGAGCCATCACTGGGAGGTAGGGATTGCACGTGGGTCTTCTGGATGAGCAGCCAGTGCTCTTATGAACTGAGCCACCTTTCTTCCCCTTTGTGTGCCAGTCTTGATGTTCAAATTTGTCAATGCCAAACAGTAAAATCCCTACAAGCCAACCTCTCATTTCTCCCGACTTGCCCATTCTAGATTCTGGTGCATCTTTGCACTCTAGTACAACAAGAGTCCAGACTCAATTATACTTTTCAAATCCCAATCTAGTATCAGCCATTTTTGTAAGGACCCATGATTTATTTTAGAAGGTAATCAGGTTCTGATTGTTACATTTTTTTTATTTTAAAATTTTTAATTTAATTTTATGTATATATTTATTTATTTATTATAATTTATTCACTTTGTATCCCTGCTGTATCCCCCTTCCTCATCTCTTCCCAGTACCAACCACCCTCCCTCTTCTCCCCCCTATTCCCTTTCCCTAGTCCCCTGATATGGGAGGACCTCCTCCCCTTCTATCTGACCCTAACTTAGAAGCTAAACAACAAAGAAGACCCTAGAGAAGATGCTTAATCCTCTTTCAGAAGGGCAAACAGGATAGACATAGGAAAGTAGGAGAAGACAAGGAACAGGACAGGAGCCTTCCACAGAGCCTCTGAAAGACTCTAGGTTATCAAAGGAGATGCTGAGACTCATAGACAAACTTTGGGCAGAGTATCAGAATCCTTATGGAAGAAGAGGGAGATAGAAAGACCTGGAGGGGTCAGGAACTCTGCAAGAACAACAGAGCCAAAATACCTGGGCCCAAGGGACCCAGCAGAGACTGATACTCCAACTAATTGCCATGCATGGAGAGGACCTAGAACCCCTGTTCAAAGGAAGCCCTTTGACTGCTCAGTTTCCAAGTGGGTTCCCTAGTAAGGGGTACAGGGGCTGTCTCTGACATGAACTTAGTGGCCAGCTCTTTGATAACCTCCCTCTGGGGAGTGCAGCCTTGCCAGGCCACAGAGGAAGATGATGCAGCCAGCCTTGATGAGACCTGTTAGATGTTTTAATTGCTAATTCCCTGTTAGGGGTGTTATCCAAACATTTCTGGGTTTTACCCAATAAATACAGTAGCATTTCCTCCCTGTGACAACACAGATGTCTCCAGGAATTGTTAAATATACCTGGAGGATAGTTAACACCCAGTGGAGATCTAGTGAATATGAACAGAAGCATTGAATGAATATGAATGAGTATCCTTCAAAGCTTTGATTTGTTCCCTTAAATATATGTATATATAATATTTAATAAATATAGTTATATAGTTAAGGAAAAAGTAACTATAACTATACAGTTAGTTATATATTGTATATAATATGTATAATATAAATATGCATGTATCAAGAACTCCATATATGAATATGTATATGTGTATGTGTGACTCCAAAGCGACCCACAGGGCTTTCCTGGGTTCTACTATGGTGTTCTGGCAAACTACTGTGCAGCAGAACAGAATGCTCATTTGACCCTGAAATTGCTGGACAGGATATATTTGTGCTTATGCTTGTTCAGATGCCTAGATTTGTATCTTCAACATAGTGCCTCAAAATGAGATTTCTAAAATTAAAAGAAAAAGCGCCATGCAATTTGTTTTATGTTGTGAAATTCTTCTCTACAATGTTTATATCACTTTTCATTTCCTCCTGCATGTGTGAGAATGCTGTTTCCTAACAGGTTTGCCAATATAATTTATATCATTGTAAGACGGGAGGTTGGGAAAAGAGTAGGTAACACTGGTTTTATTAATTTGACGGAGAAGTGGCGTTTCTTTTCTTTTTCTTTTCTTTCTTTCTTTTTTATTTATTTATTTATTTATTTTTTTGAGACAGGGTTTCTCTGTGTAGCTCTGGGTGTAGTGGAACTTGCTCTATAGAATCATCTAGCCTTGAACTCACAAAGATTCACCTGACTGCTGGGAACAAATGAATGTGCCTCCAACACCCAGTGAGAAGTGTCATTTATAAGCATTCCTTTGCATTTCCCTTATTTAATTGAACATTATTGGGCCAGTGTTACATTATCTTTTCTGGTAGCTTCAAACTTATGTCTTTCGCCTCTTTAGTTTTTTGTTGTTTTGTTTTATTTTGTACCAAAGTTTTTTATTTTATCATCTCTATTTTATATGAATGTTTATATTTGAGAGAGATTTTTTTGCAGTTGAGAGTGTTGCTTGAAATTATATTCTGAGATATTATCTGCTCTGACTTTGCTCATGATGGTTTTTCCCATACACTTTCATTTTTGGGTTTTTTGTAATTTTTTTTTCTTTATTACTTACACTTTATTCACTTTGTATCCCCCCTGTGGTTCCCTCCCTCCTCCAGTCCCAATCACTCCCTTCCTTCACCCTCTGCATGCATGCCCCTCCCCAAGTCCACTGATAGGGGAGGACTTCTTTTCCTTCCTTCTGATCCTAGTCAACTAGATCTCATCAGGAATGGCTGCATTGTCTTCTTCTGTGGCCTGGTAATGCTGCTTCCCCTTCAGGAGGAGGTGATTAAAGAGCAGGCTAATCAGTTCATGTCAGAGACAGTCTCTGTTCCTATTACAATGGAACCCACTAGGATATTGAACTTCCATGGGCTACATCTGGGCAGGGGTCTTAGGTTATCTCCATGCATAGTACTTGGTTGGAATAGCAGTCTCAGGAAAGAACCCTGTGCTCAGATTTTTTGGTTCTGTTGCTCTCCTTATGGAGTTCCTGTCCTCTCCAAATCTTACTGTTTCCTACTTCTTTCCTAAGATTCCCTGCACTCTGCCCAAAGGTTGCCCATAAGTCTCAGCATCTACATTGATAGTCTGCAGGGCAGAGCTTTTCAGAGGTTCTCTGAGTCGGGCTCCTGACTTGTTCCCTTTTCTCCTTCTTCTGATGTCCAGCCTCTTTGCCTTTCTGGATAGGAATTGAGCATTTTAGCAAGAGTCCTCACTCTTGATTAGTTTCTTTAGGTGTACAGATTTTAGTAGGTTTATCCTATATTATAGGTCTATATGAGTGAGTATATATCATGTGCATCTTTCTGCTTCTGAGATAGCTCACTCAGATTGATCTTTTCCAGATCCCACCATTTACCTGCAAATTTCATGATTTCCTTATTTTTTATTGCTGAGTAATATTCCATTATGTAGATATACCACAGTTTGGGCATCCATTCTTCCACTGAGGGGCATCTGGGCTGTTTCCAGCTTCTGGCTATTACAAATAAGGCTGCTACAAACATGGTTGAGCAAATGTCCTTATTGTGTACTTGAGAATCTTTTAGATATATGCCTAGGAGTGGTATAGCTGAATCTTGAGGAAGTGCTATTCCTAGTTATCTGAGAGAGCGCCAGCTTGCTTTCCAGAGTGGTTGTACAAGTTTACATTCCCACCAGCAGTGGAGGAGGGTTCCCCTTTCTCCACAACCTCTCCAGCATGTGTTGTCTCTTGAGTTTTTGATCTTAGCCATTCTGATGGGTGTAAGGTGAAATCTTAGGGTCGTTTTGATTTGCATTTCACTGATGGCTAATGAGGTTGAGCATTTCTTTAAGTTTTTCTCTGCCATTCGATATTCCTCTGCAGAGAATTCTCTGTTTAGCTCTGCACCCCATTTTTTAATTGGATTACTTGAATTTTTTCTGTTTAACTTCTTTAGCTCTTTATATCTACTGGATATTAGCCCTCTGTCAGATATAGGGTTGGTGAAGATCCTTTCCCAATCTGTAGGCTGTTGTTTTGTTCTGAGGACAGTGTCCTTTGCTTTACAGAAGCTTTTGAGTTTCATGAGGTCCCATTTATTGATCGTTGCTCTTAGAGCCTGTGCTGTTGGTGTTCTGTTCATCAATGTGATCCACCACATAAACAAACTGAAGGAGAAAAAACACATGAACATCTCTTTAGATGCTGAAAAGGCATTTGACAAAATCCAACATCCATTCATGTTTAAAGTATTGGAGAGATCAGGGATACAAGGCACATACCTGAACATAGTAAAGACAATAAAGAGCAAGCCTATAGCCAACATCAAACTCAATGGGGAGAAACTTAAATCATTCCCACTGAAATCAGGGACAAGGCAAGGCTGTCCACTCTCTCCATATCTCTTCAACATTTTTCTTGAAGTCCTTGCTAGAGCAATAAGACAATTGAAGGAGATCAAGGGATACAAATTAGAAAGGAAGAAGTCAAAGTATCACTGTTTGTAGATGATATGATATAATACCTGAGTGACCCCCAAAATTCTGCCAGGGAACTCCTACAGTTGATTAACACCTTCGGCAAAGTGGATACAAAATTAACTCAAAAAAATCAGTAGGCTTTCCTGTATACAAAAAACAAAAGGGCCGAGAAAGAAATTAGGGAAACTACACCTTTCACAATAGCCACAAAGGACATAAAGTACCTTGGTGTGAACCTAACCAAGGAAGTCAGACTTGTCTGAAAAAAATTTCCAGTCTCTGAAGAAAGAATTAGAAGAAGATATCAGAAGATGGAAAGATCTCCCATGCTCATGGCTTGGCAGGATTAATATAGTAAAAATGGCCATCTTACCAAAAGCAATCTACAGATTCAATGAAATTTCCATCAAATTACCAACACAATTCTTTACAGACCTTGAAAGAAAAAGTCTCACCTTCATATGGAACAACAAGAAACCCAGAATTGCTAAAACAAGTCTTTACAGTAAAAGGTATCTTTTACTGTATCTCCATCCCTGATCTCAAGCTGTACTATAGAGCAACAATACTAAAAACTGCATGGTACTGGCATAGAAACAGACTGGTGTATCAATGGAATCGAACAGATGACCCTGACATAAATCCACATACTTATGGATACTTGATTTTTGACAAAGATGCCAAATCCATTCAATGGAAAAAAGACAGCATCTTCAACAAATGGTGCTGGTCTAACTGGAAGTCTACATGTAGAAAAATGCAAATATATCCATACTTATCACCCTGCACAAAACTAAAGTCCAAGTGGATCAAAGACCTCAACCTAAAACCAGACACACTAAACCGCTTAGAAGAAAAAGTGGGGAATACCCTTGAACTCATTTTTGTTTTTATGTTGGAATTTCTTTAATTGCTTTTGATTTTGAGTGGAGAAAAGAAAAAGCTTACCATACTCAAGATTATAAAATAATTCATTATTCTTTGTTACACTTGTATCCTCTAATTTTATAAACTTAATGTAAAACCTATTGAAATTTATTTGAGTATGTGAAGCATAAAATATTTATAAAAGATACCTCATGTTTGTAAATTATTTATTTAGAGGTCTAGTTTTCCCCTAAGGATTTGAAATATCATCCTCATCACATGCTAAATTTTCAAATAGGTATCAGTTCTTACTCAGGTTATTTTTATGACTCTAATAATGATCTCAGCCTGTCTCACCTTGATATTTATTTTTTAACTGGTGATTATTGTTTATACTGTATTTTAAGCAAGTTCTAGCCCCACCAAGTGTAGCTTTTCAAGATTTTCTTAGACAGTGATTTTATTTTCCACCTTTGCAAAATATTTAATAAATATTTTATGAAAATAATATACATTAATCATCAATAAAATACTTCTATGTTTTATATTTTCATTTTTACTAAAAGTAGGATGTTGTATAATTAAAATTAATAACTTTGATATTTATTTAAAATAATTTTCAAAAAAAAATAATTTTCGGGAGGACTAATACTGAGATTTAGAAAACCCTGTGTCTTTATGCTATGTAAAGATCCAATCAAATAAAAAACATAATTCAGGCATGAAATCACACACTGGTAGTCGTGGTAATTAGGAAGAAAGCCCAGGAAGACTAATTCAAGGCTAGCTTAGGCTACTATGTGGGAGTATGTTTTAAAATAAAAGAACATAATAAATCATGACTGATTTCTGGGATAAGTCAGGTGAAGAGAACCAGAATGTAACTAAACTAATAATTCATTACTATGCATTTTGATGATGTTCATTATTATTTAACAGATTAATTTAATTATTGGCAAATTACAAATTCACAAAATGATAATTTAGGATAATTCTATAATTACCTAACAGTTGGTAATTATGTATTTCACAAATAAATAATCAACTTGTATGCTTTCAAATGAATAAAGATATTGAAGATTTTGTATTAAATGAAGTGAGTAGTAAAAAGAAGCTAATAACTTTTATTTAGAAAATGAAAAGTCATGTTACACAGAAAAAATACTCATTAAACAATATTTTCTTTGTCTCATATGTTTTTCAAAACATATAAGAAATTACCAAAAGTTGGTAATATGCCAAATTGAAAAGAAATAAAGATTAGGGCAACATACGTGAGCAAACACTCTACTGAAGGTATGAAACAAATGGCTAGGGGAAACATGGAAAAATTTGGATATTCTTATTCACTGGGAAAAAGCAATTAAAGCCACAGTCTCACACGCAGCTCACCTGCTAAAATGCTTAAAATAAAAGAAAGCAGAAACTTGCAAAGGGGCAGATGCACACCATGTTAACGTGTGCCCAGAGGACTGCTGGACTTCATGGAGAGAGTGAAATGGCTACCTGCTGTTGTCATCAGAATCCATGTTCATCCCTGTAATGAGTGTCCTAAAATCCTTTCATCCTGAGGCCAGCCTCAGTGTCCTTGGCTTCTTTATGTCTTCATTCTTATTATTATTTGCAGGCATTGAACTTATATACAACTTCTTCCTTTGTCTTCAATTTTCTTGTCTTTCTTTACCCAACCCAGCTATAGTCCATCTAAAGTTCCCTTAGAACTTAACGTGACTACTCTTCTTTCAGGAGGCTTATAACTTTTGAAACAGATAATTGTTTCTGAAGTTGTGTATTTAAATATCCTTATTCATTAGCCCATGAAGCGCTGAGGAAGTGGAGACACACTTGACATACTTCTCAGTGTCCTTAGTACCTGGCATAGCTTTGCTACATTCTAGACGCTTGATAGTGTGCAATGAATGTACGAAGCTCTGGCTAATGAATGAATAAGCTAGAAAGTAAGGAAGTTACCAATGCACAATTGTGTAAGCGATGAGAAGAGGTACGATAAGCCTGAAAACTGAGTTCAGCATCTTTAAGGACATTTAACTGGAAGGCATATCAGCCTTGCCGGTGATGATTTTAAACATTAGATATAATTCAAAGGACTAGAACCTCTGCAACTGAGGCAAAGTGATGTCAATTATGGATAAAATATAAAGTTTACAGATACTTAAACCATACTGATATAAAATCAATTTATAATTCACTATGTGTTATTTCTAAAATAGTCTCTATATCTTAATCAAGGAACGTTAGATTTAAAGAAACATTGACATAATTTTTCAACTTTGGTGGCTTATTTTACAGAAAAGAAAATTAAGCTAGTTTCCCATTTGAGAATGACATGTTTATTCTGGTTTCTACTAATTCTTTCTTTTCCATGTCAATTAACAAGTCACATTTGGTTTAATAGAGTTCTGCCTGTTCTTTTGTTGTTGTTGTTTTTTGCTGTGTGTGGGGGGGACAACTTGGAAGCCTATATTAACCAGACATGGGTGACCATATGCCATATGTACTACACTGACCATATGTACTACACTGGGCACACAATATGAAGTAGTCCTTTTCATGGCTCCTTTTTAAAGTCTTAAAAATAGAAGGTAATGTATTAGTTACTTTTCTCATTGCTATAATAAAATACCCAATAGAAACAACTTAAGGAAGAAATGGCTTATTTTGGCTTCTAGTTTGAGGATATAACACACGCTGGTGGGACAGACATGGCAGCCAGAGCATGAAGCTGCTGACCAAGCTGTACCCACCCAGGAAGCAGAGAGGTAGATGTTGACATGTGGTTTATTTTCTCCTTTGTGTTCAGTTAAGGATCCCGACAGATGGAATGGTGCTTTCTGTACGTAGAATGGATTTCCCAACCTTATTTATCATAATCTAGAGACTTTCTCACACACAGGCTCTTGGGTGGTTCTGTATTCTGTCAAGTAGACAACCCATATTGACCACAGCACATGTTGTACTTGCCATTTTAGAATATCTGCCCAAAGAAAAACCAGTCACCGGATTGCAACAGCAGCCTAGAAAGAGACAAGATGTGTATGTGTGTGCATGGGGAGGGAGAAGAGACAGGGATTGATTGAAGGTGGCCATCACAGAACTACAAAGTGTCAAGAGTTTAAAAACAAGGAGGACATTGTGGAGAAACTACAGAAGTAGATTGGCTGGTCAAGGAACTGGAGGACTTTGGGGATGAATAAACCTGGAGTTCTCGTCTCTCACCACAACAGTGCAGATAGTAAGAGTACCAGCCTCTCACTCACCTTTAATGATCAAGAACTGCTTGGTGACAGCAAACTGCTCTTAAACTCAGGCCATCGTTGGTTTAAAGGGTGTCGGAAAGTCTATGCTGCTCTCTGTGAAGGAGAAGCATGAAGTGAGCACAATGACATCTGTCATCTGACTTGGGAGGTGCCCCCTAGTGACAAGGCATCTTTGCAATCTATGATGGAAGAAGCCATAGAACAAGCCATGCTGGAGAAGAAGGCTGAGTGGTGGGCTCATGAGAATACAGAGTGTGAAGGATTCATGGAACTCTCTAATCATCTAGAAGCTGATAAGATCACCAAGACCAAGACAAGGATCCCACACATTTCACAGTGATTGTATTGCATGCCTGCCATGAACTACAAGAAGTTGAATGACTTCTTTTCTATAGGTGATTAAGGATAAGGCCCACCCCTGCCAGAGCTCTCTTCATTCACTCCTTCTCGTGGATCTTGTAAAAATCCACCAACCTCCTAGACCTGGATGTTTTCATATGGGGCTGAAAAAGCAGCTAAAGACTTTAAGTATGGGCTGGCCTCATGAACCATTCTCAATATTTCATCAATGGGGTTTTTACCAAATTATCTATATGTACAACAAGAGCTGAAATATTATACGGGTAATAGTGATTAGTATGTAAAGACATAGCCAGAATCAAGGGAGAATCAAATAAAGAAGTTTCACTGGGAGCAAGATCAGACAGCACACAGGAAGAATTGAATTTCTGAGTTGGTCCAGCAGGCTAAGAGCAAGGAAAAGACTCTACAAAAAGAGATGGCATTGGGGTTTACACAGAGGGCCTGTGAGCAGGAAGTCACTGTTATTTTCTTTCCTATCATTTACAAGATCCCAACAGCCATCATTATGTTGTAAAGCAAAAGGTTCAAGTACACAAAAAATAGAACTTGCATCTGCAATGTTCTAGGATTCGATATTGGTCTTGACACATGATAGTCTTTACTAGAAAGGTCTACTCTTTTGAAGCTGCTAACTGCATTCCACACATGATATAGCAGCACTTGTTTGTCAAGATAAGGCATTACTAATAGCACTCACAGGAGCAACTGGGATTGAACTTGTCACTTTTGGAGTACATGGCGAAGTGGTACTCAGATCAAGGAGAAGGAAATAAGGAAGACCTCTGGGCAGTGTAACCTTACTGAAAACAGCAGCTGAGTCCATGCTTTAACCTGTTGGAGGGACAGAAGTAATGGGTGTGCCTGCCCCGACTGAGTTGGATGAAGCCCTGCATGCTCTTTTTGGGCAAGACTTCCAATTGTCTGGTATCAATGCCCCAGAAGATGCTACTAATGAGTTTGTGAATGGTTGATGTTAGTCAACATGATGTCAGACTCATCCAGCAGACTGCACAGGAAGTTTGGGTCTGTGAGAATCAGGCAAGTGGCTTGGTGACATTCTGGTCAAGAAGGAACACCTCAAGTCTGAGATGATATAGATCCCAAGATCACCCTAAGGATCCACAGCATCTGAGCTAGTAGCCAGGTTCAGTCAGTAATGCTGTCCGGAGACTGCCAGGACAGAGCATTGGGTACCACAGCCTCACACTGCTACCCCAGTCTCAGCCTCCCTCAGCTCACTACCACTGCATCTTCTTATCTCTAATTGTAGAACCTGTCTTTGTTTTCTCTCTCTTTATGCATGAGTTTATCCAAGTCCAAATTTAAATGACTGTTCTTGCTAGTGCAACCAGAGCTACTTGGTTTAACCCAAGGGCCAAGCCCTGGGTTAGCTTATGAAGGATTGAAACGCTTACTTTATTGGTTTTGATGATACTGTAGGAATGACCCCCAACCTGCCATTCCTTGTTGCTTTCAGTTTCAAACTTTAGAACAGAGACTTGGTCCTGGCCATTAAAAAAAATAATAATCACTTAGCAGTGAACCTTTTAGGATTGGTGTAACAGATATAATGTGTTAAATGAGGACACACACACACACACTAAATAGGTCAGTAAACTGAAAAAGCAGGTTTCAACAATAGAAATGGTTAATAAATAGTTTTAGGTGCTCAGCATTCCTCATCAAATTGGTTAGTATTGATTGTCAGCCTGAGAGGATCTAGGAACTAGAACCATCTAGAAGTCAAATTTCCAGGTACACTTATAAAGTGTAACTCTGGCCATTACCATGAGGGATTGTTTTGATTAATTGAGGTGGGAAGCCTCATCCTAAGAGTAGGGAACCCACCCCTGGGCTTGGGACCTGAGCTGCACCCAAAGGAGGGATCAGCTGATCATGAACCCCCACCCCAGTTGTTTCCAGCTCTGGCTACCCTGCTGTCTCAGCCATACTCTCCTGCACCCTTGAACTGTGTGCCAGTTCTCCTTTCTTTAAGTCGTTCTTGTTGGGTATTTTATCACAGCAACAGGAAAAGTAATTAAGATGCTTCATCATTAGGAGAATGTCAAAGCTATTTTCAGATTTTATCTCTCCTTGGTCAGAATGACTATTATGGAGGAAACAAAAGATGACAAACTTTGGCAAGAATGCAGGACAAGAAGAGCCCTGACTCAGTGCTGGGGGAATTGATAACCAGTGCTGTAGCTGTGAAGTCAGTGTGGAGGTTTTTCAAAAGACTGAAAACAGAACTACTATATGACCTAGCTACACCATTCCTGGACATATTTCCAAAGGACTCTATAGCCCTTCGTAGAGATAGTTCCATATCCATGTTCACTGCTGTTCTATTTATGATTACAAGGAAAAGGAATCAGGACAAATGTGCACAAACAGATGAGTGGCTAATAAAAATTGTGGTGCATGTTGTATAATGGAACTTTATTCAACTATAAAGGAAATTAAATTATAGTATTTTCAGAAAAATAGATGGATGTGGAAAGCATTATATTAAGTGAGCCATCCCAGACACAGAAAGGCAAATACCGCACGTTCTCTCTCATGTTTGGTCCAAGCCTCTAATTTTTATGTATGCACATTTGGGGGGAACTGGCTGTGGATATAAGTCATGAAACTATAAAGGGCCCCATGAGAAAGGAAATGGAGGTTATAAGGAAGAGGGTGTGAAGATAATAGAACACATGAGAGATTCAAGTAAATGTGTGTGTACTGGGGATGAAAGGGTACAGGTGGATGGAGGGAAAAGGGGGGTGGGGGAAGATCACGGGAGAAGCTCTACTAAAACCAAGTATGCATGAAATTGCCTAATTTCTTTAATGAAACTTGTTACTTTGTATACTAATTAAAACAATAAATAAAATTAGTTCAGGCTGGATTGGTTGAATCTCTACTATGACTATAGACTACAGGACATTTGACTTCTATGTTGTTCAGATTCAGGGAGCCCCTTCCTGACATTTCTTTCCTCTGCTCCACAAATGCCATCATCTTTATGACTTTAGCCTTTTTACTTTTTCACATTGCAATTGCTTCCCTGCAGACTTTGTAGCATCTTTGATGGTATGCCTCTTGATTCATCTAATCCCCCTCCTTTTCTCCTCTGCCTTTCCTAGAGTCTATTTTAAGTCACAGGAAAGACAAGAAAATCACAGCCTAGAGGCTTCAACATTTAACATTTTCACTCTATGGAAGGTATGAATCATCGACTTGGACATTCTGAAGCATAATTATTTGTTTCTTTTCTCTAAGAAATTGTCTTGACAGATTTAAAAAAAAAGCCCATAGATTTTTTTATAGGCCCCTTTTGGACATTTTCTCCTTATCTGTAATTTCTTCTGCTTCTCCTTTTCTGAAATTTCTTCTGCAAACATGTTTACAACATGTGCCCAACAAACTCAAATAGGGCATGGTTACTAATGAAGTAAAATTCTCAGTAAAGAGCATCTTTTAAATCACTATCATTTAAATTTGGCCTTAAATAATAATTCAGCTCAATCTCTTTGTTAGCAGGAATTCTATACTTCATTCAAAGCTTAATTCTAGGAAAGTAGAAATGATGGTATAACATATGTCCATGTAGGTGTTAGCAAGTTCCCAAAACTTATGCTAGCATAAAGGCAAAACTCTCTAACATTATTAGGTGATAGATCCTCTATGAAACTTGCCTTCTATCATTTTTTGGTATATCTGTTTTTCAAAAACATAATGATGGCTTACATGAAACTTCCCATGGAGGCCTACCCACAGTGAGGGATCATGGCATTTTCAATTTCTAAACAGGGCTTACTGCTGAGTGACCTAAGGAAGAGAGTGGATATCTCTAGCTGTTTCTATTCTGAGGTGAAGCACTTTATGCCTTGGGGAGGTTTCCTCTGCACTATGTCTGCTGTTTCCGTGTTACAACATCAGATCATCAAGATTGAGAGGAAGAACAGGGTAGCTGAATGCAATCCTTGCTACTGAGGGCACAGAAAGAGACAGTCATAATTTATGAGGGCATGGGAATACAGCTGTGTGTTCATAAACTGTAAGTCCATTCCCTCATTCCTTCAATACTCTTTGTTTGACTGTTCAACAAACTGTCATCATGTTCAACACTGTCATCGTGGCTAGAAAAGGTTGAATGTTGGGGACTTGGATTTCTCATTCATGGCTTTCTGTCTCCATTTGCAAGTGCAATGGAAAATAATCTGCAGCAGGGAGAAAACAGTGAGTGCCAATGGCCAACTGCCAGTCTACACCATGAATATAGGAAACAGTAAGACTCAGAGTTTAAACCAACTTAGTAGGTCAGAGAGTATATAGGGAGGAGGACAGGAAAGAGCAAAGTTAAAAGGGGAAAGGAAAACAATGGTGGGTATAGTTTTGAGATATCAGGAGAACCAAATAGACATGTAGAACATGATATAGGAGCCCGTGAATTTGCATGGTGAACACACACATAGACACACACACGCTCACACACATAACCATATATCTTACACATGGCAGGTCCCAGGAGAACTTTTGAAACAGTTTCTTGGTTGAAGATATATTTGGGGTTCCTTAGACATTCAGAATTTCTCAATTGATGCCAAATTCCAGATCAGAACAATTTAAATGTAGAATCTATCTACTTCAGTTTGTCTATGTCATCCATAGACATAGAAGTACTTGAATGATCAAAGGGAGGAATCTGACAGACCTAAGAGTATGCGGTATCAATGTGTTTTGGTAGGGTCACATATCTGAATGGAATCTAAAATTAAAGAGAGCCTTCATCTAGAGAGTTAAGCTAGATGAAGAGCAGGAGGGGAGATGGAGAGCAGGCTGTAAACAGGGGGTCTTAAGCTTCTTTTTTTTTTGTCTGTTAACTCTCCAGCTACCATTATTGGTCCAAACACTCCCATTAATTTCATAAGACTGCAATGCTGCCCACAGAAGCCACCTTTCTCACCTGCACACTGCTCCCTCCCTAAAGACTACATGAGCACAATACCTCCCTTTGACTCTTTGTTGACATAAAACAACAAAGAGTGTGTGTTAGTGTGTGTATGTGTGTGTGTGTGTGTGTGTGTGTGTGTGTGTGTGTTGTTTGCCTCGCTTCACTTAGTAAGAGGTCTTCTCCAAGGACCAGGATTTTGCCTGATTGTGAATTTAAATCACCCTGAGGAGAACTTCCCAATTAAATTCTTCTGCCTAGACATAGTAGATGCAAGACAAGAAATGAAATTCAAAAATGGCAAAAGCGTAACAGAAATCTGGGGTTGGTTATATAAAGGCCTTTTAAATTCACTCCAATTGGTTACCAGAGCATTGCTGAGCTCCTCATTAAAATTGGATTTTTACTATAAAATGTTCTCCTATAAATGACTATCAAATAGTCTTCTTATTTGTACCATAGAGTTAGAGTTCCCATCATTCTTCTTGTCCAGTGCCAGCAACATGCTTTAAAATGGCATTCTAAGAAGCAGACTCAGTTCTCAAGATACAATTTTAGTTAGCACAAAACTGAATAACATGTAGGCTTAGATTTTCAAACACTTACTTTATTTCCGTTCTTAAAGACCTGTACCCCCCTGCAACCCTGTCAACCTTAGGTAGGAGATGAATAGGGAAAGGAGCTCTAGACCTCTTTTAGTTCCTTCCTGCTGATTAGGGTCATTGACTTCTTTGGGGGTATAGTTGTCAGTTGTCAGTATATCAGCAGTGCTGTCAAAGAACAAAGTAGTAAACCACAGTAGCCGCAGCAGCAGCAGCAAACAGCACGCAACAGCAACAGAGGTGGTACCACTCAGCAGAATAGGCAAAATCCTCTCAAAGACATGAGTCCTATGAAGTGGCAAAACTCTGTCAAAGAAGCATGAAAAGTTCTCTCGAGCCTTTCTCTCTGTGAAAACTAGCAAAGTTAGGAGAATAATTGTAATGTATAGCAATGCAAATACTATTGTCTCACTGTCTGTGGGCTTCAATTTATCCCTTCTCAGAGTCCACAAAAGGATTGTTTTTCTCCAGCAAGCAAAAACCACGCCCCTTGAAGGACATAGTTAACAGCTGACAAACATCATTCCATTTTTTACAGGTGTGGTTTCCACAGGGGAAAATCATTCCCACATCCCACATTTGAAACTGAAAGCAGAAACATATTCACATGACACGACTGAGTTTCCAATGAAACCAGACATTTCCATGTCAATGATACCATAACTTATTATTGGTAGTAGAAGTAGTCTAATAGCTTGGGCAAACTTCCATGGATGTAATAAGAAGAAGAGTAGATGGAAATAGAGTAGGATAAAAAAAAAATGGTAAAGGTTATTCTGATAGTGTGAGCTCATAGTTTACAGATTCTGTGTTTTGTCTTATATTTTATCTATATAGCAGTGAGTGACACAGAGGAAGCATATATATGTACATTTGTATGTATATGTATGTAATGATATCAAGAAAAACAAAACAAAATGAAGGACTGCAGTTGAATTTTCAATAAAAAATAGCATCTGCGCTATTTAAAGCTGATACTAACCTGTGGGTGATACTAAGCCTTTTAGGTTAGACCTTAACCAGTGAAAGTGATACTGTTGCCCAAAAGAGGTAAGTTTCATACACCTCACCCTGAATCCAGTATTAACCACAAGATGCAGTTTGGTAACAGCACATGATGGATTTTTTCCACTTGGGCTTCTGAGAAATTATTAAGGTCACGATGCACTATTGCTGTAGAAATGTCATTATTCCTTTTTCTCTCCACCCAGGAGTGCATTCTACTCACAAGAGGGGCTCCTCGGATCTTCATCTTAATAAGATCACTCTGTATTTTATCTTTCCCTAGTATTCTGTTTACATGTACCTCCAGCCATATTCATGGGGAAAGTGGCTACATTTCCTGCTTTGTATCTAGAACTCTGGCCTCACAAGCTGTTTGAACCTCAGTTTTTATTAGCAGTTACATCCGCAGGACACACAGACATCGTGACTTAATTACCTGCAAGCTCCAACAGATGTATTCGCAAACTAACTTACTTGTTTCTCAGGCTCCTTCATATCTCCCTAGTGTGCCAGATGTTTTCTTAAATTGCTCAATTGCTCAGGAGTTTTGTAATCAGTAGAGTTTGGTGGTAAAAGCAGAGGACGATTGTTTGTAATTTTGTTTCCTTTCATCAAAGCCTCCCACCACGTCTCTACTTTGACAGAACTATCTTAGTCTCTCTTCCTATGACAAATATTGAATTTCACCTCTAAGGTTTCATTAGTCAAAGTGGTGTCTCCTGAAAGGGATTTCATCCTTACTAACTCACAACTTCAGGCAGAAACTAACATTCTCTCTCTCTCTCTCTCTCTCTCTCTCTCTCTCTCTCTCTCTCTCTCTCTCTCTCACACACACACACACACAAAGGAAACAAGGACAAGACAGAGTCTCACTGTGGTTCTAAAATCTCTTTGATGCTTTGATGCCTCAATGCAGGTGCATGTGTTCAGCAGCCACCCTTCAAGAAAAGCTCCAGACTCAACTCCTATCAGGGGCCTTCTACCAACTGCCCCTTCCTCTATCAACTATCCTTTCCTGTCTCAGCTGCTCCTTCCTCTTTCTGGGAACTTGGGAACTTTAAGGGGTATTGCTGAGCAGAATTATCAGATCCCAAAAACCTTCAAAGTAAGCAAAATCTACTTGCTTTGATGTTGAAATGTCTTTTGTTCCTCACCCCAGTGGATGAAAGAAATGATAGAGTAGAAACAGCATTTCAGGGGAACTGGGTCTCATTGTAATACCCTCTACTATCCAGGCAAATGATACTAGAAAAAAAAAAAAAAGGTTACTGTTTCTGGAACCAACTTCTTCAATTTTGAGAAAAATGAATTGATGATAATTATACATTTCCCAAGTCTTTCCAAAAGACTTATGTTTGTCTTTTACTAATTAAATGAAATTTTTACTTGTTCTTTGTAACATATTGCAGGCTGTATTCAAGAGACATAAAGATAGAAAATGTATGTCATCCATATTTGAAGCATGTCGTCTATCAGACATAAAACCCATATGACCATTAACTGAGTGTAACACATGATTTCAGTGCAATATTCCTTAGTGAAGAAGAATTCATAATCCACATGGTGGAAACAATGCAAGCAGCAAATCCTGAACTTCTTCTGACCTCTCTATTTCTCAGCCATGTAAGTATTTCAGCTGGAAAATCAAACCAACACTATTGTGCCAACTGATGAATCAAGATTCTAGAGTCTTCAGTCTTTGAATTCTGCCATCTTAAAGGCAAGGCCTCAGGGTTTTTTAATTATTTATTTTGTGTGAATGAGTGTTCTCTCTGTACGTATGTATGTATGCATACCACACATGTTCCTGGGATCTCGTGGAGGTCAGAAGAGGGCATTGGATACCCTGAAACTGAAGCAAATGATACTTTTGAGCCACCATGTGGGTGCTGGAAAATAAATAGGGGTCCTCAGAGTGAGAAAAAACTAGTCTTAACTGCTGAGCCATCTTTTTAGTCCCAGCCCCTGGGATCTTGCATGGAAAACAGAGAGAATGAAATTCAATCTCAATTATTTTTTATTTTTAAATTTGTATAAAAATAATTATATTTCACAAAAATATCAGATGATTTATTATATCTCTTTCTTCCTTCAATTTTTTTATTTTTTTTCTTCACAATTTTTTTCTTCACAATTTATTCATTATGTATCCCAATTAAAGCCCCCTACCTCAATTCCCCCAATCCCACCATCCCTCTCTCTTCCCTCATCCCCTTCCCCTAGTCCACTGAAAAGGGGAGTTCTCCACTATTGCCATCTGCCCATAGCTTTTTAAGTCTGCTTGTATCCTCTTCCTCCATGGCCTGGCAAGGCTGTGTCATCAGCATTGAGTGATCAGAAAGCAGACAACTGAGTTCATGATAGAGAGATACACATAAAGACTGAGCTACCAATCAGCCGTATCTGACCTGGGGGTCTAGGTCCTCTCCATGCATGTTCCTCCATTGGTGCATCAGTCTCTGCAGGACCCCTGGGCTCAGATCTTTTAGTTTTGTTGGTCTCCTTGTAGGACTCCTGTCTCCTCCATGTCCCTCTAACCCCACCCCTCTCTTCCTCCATAAGACTCCCTGCACTCTGGCCAAAGTTTGGCTCTGAGTCTCAGCATCTGCTTTGATCCCCTTTGGGTAAATCCTTTCAGAGGACCCTCTATAGCAGGCTCCCATCCTGTTTCCTCTCTTCTACTGTCTGGTGTCTATCCTGTTTGCCATTCTGAATGAGATTTAAGCATCCTCCCTAGAGTACTCCTTAGTGCTTAGCTTATTTAGATCTGTTGGTGGCTGTCCTATATTACATGACTAGTATCTGCTTACTAGTTGTATACCATGCCTGTCTTTCTGTTTCTGAGTTACCTCACTTAGGAGGATCTCTTCTACTTCCATCCATTTGCCTGCAAATTTCATGATTTTCTTGTTTTTAATAGCTGAGTAGTATTTCATTGTGTAGATGTTCCACAGTTTCTGTATCCATTCCTCTGTTGAGGGACATCTAAGGTTTTTCCATATTCTGGCTATAACAAATAAAGCTGCTATGAACATAGTTGAGCATATGTCCTTATTAAATGTTGAGTCTTTTGGGTATATGCTCAGGAATGATACAACTGGATCTGGAGGTAGAGCTATTCCCAGTTTTCTGAGAAAGGACCAGATTGCTTTCCAAAGTGGTCCTACAAGTTTGTACTCCTTAAGCCCCATTTTATTTCTCAAAAATATTTAACTGCTTACACTGACTAGTCCTGCTATTTCAGTTATACTTATTCCTAGAAACGCTGTGACACTAGTAACAGAATAAATTTTCCTTTGTTCCTGTTAGAGAAATCCCAGTCTTCTCTTTCAGACCATACATATATGGGCATAGAATTTTTGTGAGTTGTGTATGTTTTCCAGACTCTCTTCGTATTTTCATAATTATATATAAAATGTAAGTTATACAAAATACAACTTAAGCAGATGTAGTAAATTAACTATATACACATTTTAATAATTAAAGGATAAGAAAAGGTATTGTATAGCTTTGATATAATAGAATTTTAACTACAGAAGGAATTATAAAATCTAATTCAATCTGGTTTAAGAATTCCCTAAACAAGTGTTCCTCATGGGTTACAATCATTCTTGTCTTAAACACTGAAATTGAAGGGATAGACATTGTATTCTTTTGAATCTTTAACATTTCTCCAATACTTTCTACCTGTGGGGCCCATTCCTGTACTCCAGACAATGTTTGTTTTTTATGCTGAAGTTCATTTAATTAGGAAATGATCCCTTCTTGCTCTCATTTTCACAAAGACAGCCTCCCTGCTTTGGGTGTTCTGCTGTGGCTTTGAGATTCTCTCTTATCTTAGATGCTCTGAGATCTGCTAGACTGAATCTTGACACACAATCAGAAATTGAAGACCAAAAGAGAATAAGAGATCTAGTAAATGAGAAAAATCTCCAAAGAAATGAATGTACCTCCATGGGCAAGAATTATACAATCAGCCTTGATGGAAAAGAAAAGGCAACTTGACAGTTTCAGAACAACTGAATTGTACAAAACTGAGGAAAAGGAGGAATCAAAACTTGGCTTTCATCAAGTTGAGGAAGTTTTTTAAGTAGTTCAAATTTCAATCAATAGAAGTCTACAGAAGCAGTAATTGTTTTTCTTCTTATCTATTCTTACATTATTTTCCTTTCTCTTCTCCCTGAATTCTTTGATGTTTTGAAAAAAAAAAAGCCAAAACAAGTTAAAAGATTGTTTGGTTGCTTTTTCAGGGTACAATAATTCTTTCTTTTTCAAAGTTGGTTTAATCACTATTCAACAAATTATTTCTTATTTTTAGTTTTCAAGTCCTTAGTCCAGTGACCATCAGAATAAAGCAGCTTGAAATTCTTTAGGTTTCCCCATGCCCTCTGCTGCAAGCTTGACCTAGAATACTGCTTTGGTTTACTACATTAATGTGCTAAATCCTCCCCATCCCATATGTGAAAGTTGACATACGGTTCGGTGGCCTCGCTACAGGATGAATGAAATCACAGGTTCTGCCTGAGCTGAGACCTATGTTCCTTCCATTCTTGAATAAACTCTTGTACAACATCTTTGTCTATCAACTGTGGCTTTTGTGAGATCCTCACTGAGAGATGGTATTGGCTTTGGACAAGAGAGTGGAAAAGTATGGACTCCATCTAACATCCAAGCAAAAATTTTTATTAGTCTAAGACATGTAACCTTTTCTATCTCCTTTATTTCTTTTTTGTAGAAGTTTTTCCTCTCCCCTTTTATGTCACAATTTGAAGATGTACATGAATTTATGATCCTCAGTCTGATATCTACTGTAATCCAGACAATGAAACTTTGTTTTCTTTCATCATGCTTATTACTGAAAAAAACAAAACAAAACAACAACAACAAAAAACTCATTCACATAAAATCAATAAAGCTTTCAAAACTTAAGAGAAAATTTGGTCACGTCTATAGTGGCTAATCAGACAGCTACTAACCCCAAGTGCCAACCAGCCAGTAAAGTGAGGGCCAAGGGCTTGCACTTGCTGATAAAATGTTAACAGTAAACAAAGAGGGAGAGCTGTCTGGACCCTGAGCCTTCAGAAAAGATGAGGGCAATGATACAGAAGGATCTGGGATGTTAGAGGTAAGGTCAGGAATGGTCAGGAGTCCTTGCCCAAAAAAGTCTAAATTTTAAACATATAATCAGTGTCGATGTATAACAGCATTTACTGTATGCAGCAGTGAGTGAGTGCTATAAAGTTATGGTATAACAGCTGGTGTTGTCGTCCTGGTTTCTAAAGTTCTCCCTTTACTGACGATGGCTTCCCGTCACACTGCTTTATATGCAGCATCTTAGCTATAGTTAACTATCAGTAAAACCTGATTCCCAACCTGGACTATGCATTCTGTGAGAAAGGTAACACATACAAATTCTTTGTAACTTCCTTCTCATATGAATGTCACATCCTCCCCAGAACTAAGCCTATAACTGACTGACAAGCCCAATGGAGAAAGAGCAGAAAACAGGAAAACATGCATTATACAGCGCCCTGCATTCATCAGGCCACCCTTCAGAAAGGGGAAATAACAAAGAGTGAATGGTGGGAAGTCATTTTATCTGCTAGAAAAATATGCCCTGCTCTCTACTCGAAAAAACAAGTGGTCATGAAGCAACCACATTATTTAAAGCTACAAGGCAAACAGGAAGAGGCAAACCAAACACAGGCCCTGAGAACTTCTCCCAAAGGCTGGGCTAGATTGCAAGCATGAAGGGCAGGCTGACAGTCTTCAGCTGCTGAGAATTTAGAGCATCTTGATGAGAAAGGAAAGGGGAAAGGAAAGTGCCAGTTAGTTCCTTTTTAACAAGCTATTTAGGGAAGCGGTTGCTAATTCAAAGGAATAATAATACTTTCTAGAACCAACCCCCATCATCATAAGAGTATTGATATCTGAAAAAAAAAAAAACAAACAGTGCAAGCATTCAGGCTTGATGTTTTAAAAATTTCTCAAAAATACAACATAAAAGAAAGCTCTCATCAGAACTCCAGAAAATGGTGATGCTTAAAATTAATTGGCAATGCAAGTAAGTTCAGTAGCAATAATACTGTCACCAGTGGACTTGAAATTTACAGATTGGACCAAGAGAATCCCTAGTTGTAAAGCATGTGACATTTTTTAAGACAATGTTTTCATATTTTAGCCACATTTCACAGCATGTGTGTCCACATTCAAGATCATCTCTTAGCTAAATTGTCCCATTGCTTTACAGGGCGCTGTCAGAACTGACTAAAACTAAAGAGCAGGGTGGATTTGTGATGACCGTGGATTTCACATGGTTAAATGACCATGGTTCTAACATCTGCAGTAGCCTCATGAGTCAGATATCAGTATCATAATCTTACTGGTTAGTGTTCTGAGGTTGGAGTGACTCGGCTATCATCAGTGAGTCTTTTGGGGCTGTGTCTACTCAATAGCACATTCCGCTTTTCTTCCCCTCTGCCATGGGATAAGACATATTTAAGGGATGGTCTGAAATGCTCCATGGCAGGATAATTTGTTGTGATGGAAAACGTAAATTTCTTTGGTGCCCAAACAGAGTTGCATTGGAAAAGGCTTCCCCTTAGATACAACCAGAGGTATGAGTTCATTGCCCTCTTAAAACACAGTTATCTTCCTAGGTCTCCTTTTAGGCATGAACAACATAGAGAAATGAATGTGTCATCTGACAGTGGCATTAATGTACGTTTTCCCATTCCTTGACTCTGACAAGATATAGTGTCACAGAGAACCAAATTAACACAGTGGGAGGCTTTGTCATTAAAGAAATACCAGCTCGCTTTGATTATTGCTGGCGAGAGAGCTGAGTGTGGGGCCAAACAGTAATCCTGGTCTCAGAACTAATATTCTTGCAGACAACACAGCTCTGTCTCAGTGTATCTTGAATTGGGAGATGTGGTGTAATTTTTCAAATCTAAAGGGACAACAATGATTTCCAAGCTAGGTACTTAAAGGTACAACCAGCCATAGATCGCAATGAACACAGCTGTCAATGTTGCCATAATCATAAAAAAACAAAAGTGAGAGAGGGAAACATGAGAGTCAGGGGAGAAAATCACAAGTGTTTCAGTGCGATTTGTATGAACAGAATATGCCATTTGTGAGACTATGTCAGAAAGGCACTTAAGTAGCAGGGTAAAATAAGATTTATTTATCTCAGAGAAGTTACCAAATATAATCAAGCAATTTACTGAAAGAGTTTCTGAAGTCTTCACTTTATTGCTGTAATTCTGTTGTTTGTCTTTGCATTCAAATTAGAATGCTACCATTTTAGAGCCTAAAAAAGTTTGTCTTTCTTTCTTTCTTTCTCTTCTTCTGATTAAAACTTGTTCATTATGCATAAACAGTTCCTAGGCCAGGAGTCAAAGATCCAAATTCCTAATGTATATAGAGCTCTCATTCATTGGCTACCAGTTAATAAACCTCTAAAGCCTCAATTTTCTCATTCAACAATGAAAAGAATAATTTTATTTTTAACCCTATTGCTTAGGATTGTGCATATCCAGTCTGAGATTTAATAAGGAAATACCCTGGAAAAAACATACCTAACCCTCCAAATGATGGTAGTTTTTTAGTAAGCACAAAGATATTGGACTCCCATGATAAACAGTAGTATAGTATATATATATATATATATATATATATATATATATATACTATATATACTATATATATATATCTACATATATATATATATGGGTGTGTGGTGGGGAGGGATACATACAGAAATCTGTACATACTCTCAGAACTGGGTATAGGTGTATTCCCCTCCTACCCTGAAATAGCAAGCACCAGGCCTATTTGAAACCTAATTTCCTGTTCACTTTACCAGACTTAAAAAAAGATGCATATTACATAAAGCATAAAATAAAGATATAAAACTCTACTTAATTGTCTCAATTAATTGTTTTACATCCTAATGTGATAGTCCTTGTGGGGATAGGTAATTACACCACAAAATCATTTTGATCTGAAAGAGTTTAACCAAAAGCAATTATTCAGAGGAAGCATTGTCTCCAAAATAGAACACCTCAGATTTCTTGTGAGGAGAAAAATGGTCTCCTACATAAATGGCCCAACAGGGGAGAATGATGAGAATGGAAGACGGATCATTGAATTCTACAAAGAACAATAGTCATGGAAGTTCACAATGATTCAGTCTCTGTCAAGCAGAAGAAGGATCTTTGAAAGCACAAAGCCCCAAACAATCAAGAATCAAGTCCTGACAACAAGATCATGCAGATCAGGTGGATGGATACTGATCATAGCCAAAGGAAATGAACCATTTCTGCAAAAAAAAAAAAAAAAGACTCAGGGTATTAAAAATGAACTTGGCAATTTGATTTTACTGCCACCAAAACTTATGATACATCAGCCCACAGAAAACAATACAGTTCTACAAAAACAAGAAGGGATGCTTTTGAAAGCATAAGGACTCTCTCTGTGGCAACAGTGATATGGGGGGAAAAAGAAAATTTTCTTCAATATTTTTATGACCATTGTCTTTGTGCAAGGAGCTGAAATGGAGATTATTGTATGACTGAAAACCATGAGTACTAAGCTTAGCCTAACTTAAATGTCACGAAAGGTTTTTTTTGGGGGGGGGTGACTTGCTTTTTTTATTATTATTATTAATTACACTTTATTCATTTTGTATCCCCCCATAAGCCCCCCTCCTCCCCTCTGGATCCCACCCTTCCTCCCCTTTCTGCATGCATGCCCCTCCCCAAGTCCACTGACAGGGGAGGTCCTCCTCTCTTTTCGGATCTTAGACTATCAGTTCTCATCAGAAGTGGCTGCATTGTCATCTTCTGTGGCCTGGTAAGGCTGCTCCCCCCCTCAGGGGGGGCGGTGATCAAAGAGCAGTCCAATCAGATTATGTCAGAGGCAGTCCCTCTTCCCATTACTGTGTAACCCACTTGGACACTGAACTGCAAGCTTGTAAAATGATGCTACAATGACTAATTACTTATACATGGCAATGTTAGCCAGTGGGATGGATCGTTTGCAAATATTCTCATTTCCAGGAAAATGGTGGAAATTGTGTTTATTTCATAAACATAAAGAAGAAACAAGTACTTAGAAAAACAGACCACATATATTCAGAACATGAGCCATAAAAGCAACACAAATATTTTTTCCCTCCAGAAACAGAATTCATGTCCTGAGCCCCAAACTGGTAGTCCTTGAACAATTCTTCAATATATTTACTTTTCAAATTCTCTTTGCTTGTATAATGGGTATAAAAATCTACATAATTCAAAAGTCTAGTGTGTAAAAACTATGCTTTTTTCGTGAATAATTAAAATTGCCTTAAATCCCAATTCCCATTCCTGTGCTGACAGAGACTAAGTAGCTTGTGTTGTATCGGTGGTTGAGTTTATTTCCAGTGTCAGGAGAATCAGCCGTCTCTTTAATTCTCTCTGAAATGAAGCAAAACTTCTTGTGAGTAAAAAAATGTTCAGTTTTGATTCAATGTAATTTAATAGATTTTCTCCTGTGTTTAATGTTTCTTGAAACATATCTGTAGCCTCTGTCTGCTTCAAAGGTCATGAGAATAATAGCTCGTGCTTTATTTTTGATAGTGTAACGTTTATACTTGGATCTAGGAACCATCTTGAGTTAATTGTTGTGTGTAGTGTGAGATAGGAATCAAGGTCTATCTTTTCCCGAAGGGTTATCTAATTGTTCTGACACCATTTGCTGCAAGGCTTTCGAACTCCCTTACTAAATTGTGCATCCTTATCAAAAGCCAAATGACTGCACCTATGTGTGTATGCATCTGTTGTGCTCTGTCGTGTTGTCATTCTACAGGGGTTTGGATTCTTGTAGTAAATGTATGATATCTTCAGTTTCTAAATACAATTTAAATTAAAATGTTATTGCATTTTGATCAAACTGATAATTACTGGAGGTGATATATACAGTTCTTAATCTGCAAATCATCTTAATTTGTGGAAACATGGCTCATCTGACCAGTCAGTCTTTCTGAAACAAGGTTTAATATAGATTTCTTATATTTTTCTATTGCATGCAATTTCATCCTCTATGTATTTATTTATAAATATCTCATGTGTGGATACAGATCACACAACTTTTTCCTAAAACTGTTGAGAGCAATTTTCTGAAGTGATGTCCCTTTATTGCTAAATGTTTTATTAAGATATATTTTCTAGTATATGAATAGCCACAAAACTATTATCAACTCATAACAGACACCATACACTATCCAGATTTTCCCAATTGTCTCCTTTAAGGTAAAATCAAATTTTAGGCCAAGTATCATGCGCCACTATCATTTCATATTAGTCTCTTAATCTAAAACGAAATTGTCTAGCAGAATTGTTGTTGCTGCTGCAGCAAATGCTGACTATTTGCACCATCCAGAGCAGCCTCACAATGTGATCACTGGGCATTTTAAATGTGAATAGAAAGTATTATAAATGATACTCTTTTATTTAACATTAATAAACTCAATTCAAAGCATTAATAACCACATGTGATGGCTACTGTCTATAACTCTGAACACTTTCCAAGTCTTTTGACTTTGACAGGTTTTATAAATTTGCTTAATTATTTGATAGAAATTCCCTCAAATTGGGTTTGTCAGGCTGTTTTTCATAGTTAGATTAGATTCAGACATGATATTGTATGCATCACAGATACTGACTTGTATCATGTATGTTTGGATTTCTTGTAACAATGGTCCTGCTGACTTCGCTATCACTGAGTAAATCTCTTCTGTAAAGCACAGAGCACAGGGGAATACTTCGGAAGTATGAAATATCCTCTAATTCATGTCAGACTGATTTTAACATGTATTGATGGTTCTTGTTTAATGTAAGTCATCAAGCAAGTAGCTCCATTGCAAATCCACAGTAAGTTGCTTGCTGCCAAGTGGAAACTTGAGTTTGACCCCAGAATCTACATGGTCAAAGAAGAGAACCCACTCCTCCACATTGTCCTCTGGCCTCCACACATTGCACAAATAAACAAACGTAAATGCATAAAAATGATAACTGAGTGCTGTTAATATGAGTCAAGGAAGCAGATGTCATTGAGTGATACAACTGAAAGGAAAGGCCAAAACAATAAAGGCATGTTAAGTTATTCATACAATCCAAATTTATCAAACAAATTATGTTTTCTTTCTTTCTATTCTGTTTCTGTTATTTAATTTCTTCCACTTTCACACATGTGGAAAATGCATTGTGATCATATTCTTCCCCTGACTCATTGCCATATCCCCTCCCCTTCCTGTTGACTACGTTCTTCCTACCCCTCTCCTTTTTTCATGTGACATGTGCATGTATGTGTGTATGTGTATGTATGTGTGTGCATGTGTGTATTAGTGTGTGCACACACATACATCTGTCATGCAGGTAAGATACAGGTGCAGTGTGTTCAAGATTGGGAAGGCCATATCAAATCCAGAAAACTGCTGAATAGCTCTCCCTGCCATCTTCTGACTTAATACTATCTGTCTATCCCTTCTTCTGTGATGTTCAATGGATCCCACTATTTGCCCGCAAATTTCATGATTTCCTTGTTGTTAATTACTGAGTAGTATTCCATTGTGTAAATATACCACAATTTATGTATCCATTCCTCCTTTGAGGGACATCTGGGTTCTTTCCAGCTTCTGGCTATTACAAATAAGGCTGCTACAAACATGGTTGAGCAAATATCCTTGTTGTATACTTGAGCATATTTTGGATATACGCCTAGGAGTGTTGTAGCTGGATCTTGAGGTAGCACTATTCCTAAATGTCTGAGAAAGCACCAGACTGATTTCCAAAGTGGTTGTACAAGTTTACATTCCCACCAGCAGTAGAGTAGGGTTCCTCTTTCTCCACAACCTCTCCAGCATGTGTTGTCACTTGAGTTTTTGATCTTAGCTATTCTGATGGGTGTAAGGTGGTATCTTAGGGTCATTTTGATTTGCATTACCCTGATGACTAAGGATCTTGAGCATTTCTTCAAGTGTTTCTCTGCCATTCAATGTTCCTCTATTGAGAATTTTCTGTTTAGCTCTGTACCCCATTTTTTAAATTAGGTTACTTGATTTGTTGCTGTTTAACTTTTAAAGTTCTTTATATATTCTGCATAGGTTTCTTTTTTACAATATTTTATTTTTGTTAATTACAGTTTATTCCCTTTGTATCCCACCTGTACCTCCCTCCCATTTCGCCTCCCAATCCCACCCTCCATTCCTCTTCTCCACCCATGCCCCTCCCCCAGTCCACTGATAGGGGACAGTTTCTTTATTATTTCCTGGCCTATTGTTTTTTCACTCCTATTTAAAGGAGGAAATCTTAGTATAATCCGTTCTAGATCCATATGTATTCTCCTAAATTTTTCATGATTTTATTTTATAATGCTAAATAGAATTTTATTATGTATATGAACCACATTTTCATTGTTCATTCATCAGTTGCTGGACATACAGGCAGATACACATGCCAGGTCCTGTGAATAGAGCCACCGTGAATGATCCTTTAGTTCTTTGTGTGTATGCCCAGGGGCATTATTGCTAAGGCCCTGTGTGTGTTTGTTTGTTTGGTTGGTTGGTTTGCTTTGCTTTGCTTTTTGTTGTTTTGAAGGATGACTTTTCTAAAATGCAATGAAATCTCTGGCTTCATTATTGGAGCAGATTTTGCATGCCAAGAAATATCAGTTTGTTTTTTTACCCACTTCCCTCCTGAGATGTTTGTTCATAAATCTAGTTAATCACACTGAAACTGAATATTAAATAAAATTAATGATGATAACATATATTTATCCCAGATTTCTTAAGTAGTTTAACCAACTTCTAACTTCATTCAAATGTTAACTAATTTTAAGTATAAAAATTTAGTATGTTAGACCAAAGACAATGATGCAGAAAAGAGAAGTGCCAAATTGATATTGAGGAGTATTGATTATTCTCAATAGCCATTGATAATGTCAATAAAATAACATCTATACTAGCAATATACAGCAAGTTAACTGTATTGGACAAACAAGGAGGGCCAGAAATGAGCACCTTGTTGTATAATAAGAGACTCGCAATAGAAATGGTACCACTGGATTGAAGGTTTCTTCTGTATCAGCAATCATTATGCTTAAAAATGGATAAGGTAAAAACTATAACTTATCAAGAGAGATCGTCATTCATCCCTTTCATTTCCAGTCAACTAAACATACATTAATTCTAAGAAATTAGGATAGTCGTTAGGATATATGTATCCTTTAAATATTGTATTATATTTGAAAGAAGAATTGACCATGTACTTAAGTATTTAGCACTTTTTAGTGACAGTGACATATCTTTTCTATGTGTCTAAACATTTGGTTGAGAGCAGATGGTCTCTTGACCTTTAAAAATGTTTACATACGTCTATCACATAAGTATTGACCAGACATGAATTAGATGATTGATTGGATGAGAGAATAATTAAAAACAACTTTATTGTTGCCTTTTGAGAATTGAACATTTGTTAGCTCATGAAGGCATTTTGAAAATACAATGGTTTCTTCTTAAGAAAATGAAAAGCAGAAGTCAGTATCAAGAAGCAAAACACGAAACAAGACAATTATGTCAGAAACTTGGAAGTTACCCTTAATGGAAGGGACAACTTGAGCCAGAATCAGCTAATTGAAATGGAGGATACTGGACTGAGTTCATTCTTTATCTGTGATGGTAATTCTCTAAAGAGCAACATAATGCATTCTTTGACAAAGAAAGGCATTCTCTGTGGTGTTAAACATGAACAGAGTAATGGTGCAATAAGAGTTACATGGTAATACATATAATGAGGCAAAAAATTCAATCACCTAAAAGGAAAGTAGTTTGCCCAAATGTCATCCTTGGAGTTCTGCAATTGTTAAATTTCTATCATGACAAGGCAATTACATAAGGAAAAATATTTTAAAGAACAAAAATCAGATGATTATTATATTTTTTAATCTTTTAACCTTCTATCTCCTTGCCATCTCTACCCAGTCTGAATCTGTATTGGGCAGGGCTACACCAATCATTCTTATATATTATACCAGTTATTATTAGTCATAAACCTCTGTCCCAGCATGATTTAAGCTTTAATAATGTTTCATTTATAAATGTAGGTGCTCTTATATTTGGGGACAGAATATTCAGGATTGTGATGTCCTCCTGGTGGACTTATCCTTTGATGAGAATGAAGTGCCCTTCCTCATCTTTTTTGATTAATTTTGGTTAAAAGGCTATTTTATTAGGTATTAGGATAGCTCCTCCAGCTTGTTTTCTGGGTCCATCTTATTGAAAAACATTTTTCCAGCTCTTTACTCTGAGGTAGTGTTTATCTTTGCAGCAGAGGTGTGTTTCTTGGATGTAGCAGAAATTTGGATCCTGTTTCTGCAGCCAGTCTGTTAGACTGTGTCTTTTTATTGAGGAGTTGAGTCCTTTCATGTTGATAGATAATAGTGACCAGTGAATGTTAGTTTCTTTTATTGTGGAATTGGTGGTGTTACTGTGTTTCATTGCTTATTTTCTTTTAATTTTTTTTGTTGTTGTGAAGTTATCTGTAGTCTATGTTTTCTTGCCAGGGGCATCCGAGTGAAGACTAGCATGTCAGAGGCCCCACCTGAGTGGAGTTAAGGAGAATGGGGGTCGGGATTCCCCCCAAAAAGAAACAGAGCACCCACCACACACTGGATCCCACTGTACTGAGCCCCATGTCCTGGCAGCTATGCCAATAGTGCTGCTATCCCTGTGCTTCCTCCCTGGAGGGAGCATGTCCTCTCGAAAAAAAAATGAAATGAACAATTTTCTTAATAGATTCCATTTATCAAAATTAAATCAAGATCAGGTAAATAGTTTGAATAGTCTTATATCTCCCAAGGTAATAGAAGCAGTCAAAAAAAAATAAATAAAAAATAAAAAAAAAACATGGCTAGATGGTTTCAGTGCAAAATTCTACCTGACCTTCAAAGACGATATAACTTCAACTCTCTTCAAACTATTCCACAAAATTGAAACAGAAGGAACATTACTAAATTCATTCTAAGAAGCTACAGTCACCTTGATACCTAAACCACACAAAGACCCAACCAAAAAAAGAGAATTTCAGACCTATCTCTCTTATGAACATTGATGCAAAAATACTCAGTAAATACTTACAAACAGAATCCAAGAACACATCAAAGATATCACCCAACATGACAAAGTAGGCTTCATCCCAGGCATGCAAGGGTGGTTCAATATATGGAAATCCATGAATGTAATCCACCACATAAACAAACTAAAGAGAAAAACCACACGATCACCTCCTTAGATGCCAAAAAAGCATTTAACAAAATCCAACATCCATTCAGGTTTAAAGTCTTGGAGAGATCAGGGATACAAGGCACATACCTGAACATAGTAAAGACAATATACAGCAAGCCTGTAGCCAACATCAAACTCAATGGAGAGAAACTTAAATCAATCCCACTGAAATCAGGGACAAGGAAAGGCTGCCCTTATACACTCTCTTTGTATCTCTTCAATATAGTATTGAAGTCCTAGCTAGAGAAATAAGGCGACTAAAGGAGCTCAAGGGGATACAAATCAGAAATGAAAAGGTCAAAGTATTACTATTTGCAGATGATATGATAGCATATATGAGCAACCCCAAAAATTCAACGAGAGAACTCCTTCAGCTGATAAACACCTTCAGCAAAGTGACTGGATACAATATTAAATCAAAAAAATCAATAGCCCTCCTGTATACCAAAGACAAAAAAGGCAAGAAAGAAATTAAGGAAACACCACCCTTCACAATAGCCATTAATAACATAACGTATCTTGGAATGACTCTAACCAAGCAGTGAAAAACCTGTTCAAAAAAACCTCAAGTCTCTGAGGAAAGAAATTGAAGAAGATATCAGAAGATGGAAAGCTCTTCCATGCTCATGGAGCAGTAGGATTAACATGGGGAAAATGGCCATCCTGCCAAAAGCAAACTACAGGTTCAATCCAATTCCCATCAAATTACCAACACAATTCCTTAGAGACCTTGGAACAAAAATTCTCAAATTCATATGGAGAAACAAAAAGACAGAAATGGCAAAAATGATCCTGTACAAGAACATCTGGAGGTATCTCCATCCCTGATCTCAAGCTATATTGCATAGCAATGCTAATAAAAACTGCATGGTACTGGCATAGAAACAGAATGGTGGATCAATGGAATCAAATAGAAGACCCAGAAATAAAGCCATACACCGTCAGATAATTATTTTTTTTACAAAGAAGCCAAAATCATACAATGGAAAAAAGACAGCATCTTCAACAAATGGTGCTGGTCTACCTGAATGTCTACATGTAGAAAAATGCAAATAGAGCCATATTTATCACCCTGCACAAAACTAAAGTCCAAGTGGATCAAAAATCTCAACATAAAACCAGACACACTAAATCGGTTAGAAGAGAAAGTGGGGAATCCTCTAGAACTCATAGGTACAGGAGACAACTTCCTGAACAGAACACCAACAGCACAGGATCTAAGAGCAACAATCAATAAAGGGGACCTCATGAAACTGAAAAGCTTCTGTAAAGCAAAGGACACTGTTGTCAGACAGCCTACAGACTTGTAAAGGATCTTCATCAACCCTATATCTGACAGAAGGCTAATATCCAGAATATATAAAGAACTAAAGAAGTTAAAAAGCGACAATTCTAAGTGGCTTACATAGTAATGGGAAGAGGGACTGCCTCCGACCCAATCTGATAGGCCTGATCTTTCATCACCTCCCCCTGAGGGGAGAGCAGTCTTACCAGGCCACAGAAGATGACAATGCAGCCACTCCTGATGTGATCGGATAGACTAAGATCAGAAGGAAGGAGAGGAGGACCTCTCTTATCAGTGGATTTGAGGAGGGGCATGCATGAAGAAGGGGTAGGGAGGGTAGGGTCGGGAGGGGAGGAGGGAGGAGCTTATGGGGGGATATAAAGTGAATAAAGTGTAAATAATTTTAAAAAAAGCAACAATTCTGAAGGGCAGAGCCTTTCAGAGACCCTCTTTGGCAGGTTCTCAACTTATTTCCTGTTTCTTCTTTTTCTGATGTCCATCGTCTTTGCCTTTTGGGATGGGGATTGTGCAGACTATAAAAGCAGATGCTGAGACTTATGGCCAACTGTTGGACAGAGTACATGGAATCTTATGAAAGAAGAGGGAAATAGTAAAATCAGGAGAGGACAGGAACTCCACAAGGAGAGCAACAGAACCAGAAAATTTGAACACAGGGGTCTTTCCAGAGACTCATACTCCAACCAAGTACCATGCATGGAGATAACCTAGAACCACTGCACAGATGTAGACCATGGCAGTTCAGTGTCCAAGTGGATTCCATAGTAATGGGAAGAGGGATGGCCTCTGAAATAAACTGATTAGCCTGCTCTTTGATCACCTCCCCCTGAGGAGGGAGCAGCCTTACCAGGCCACAGAAGATGAGAATGCAGCCACTCCTGATGAGATCTGATAGACTAAGATCAGAAGGAAGGAGAAGGGGACCTCCCCTATCAGTGGACTTGGGGAGAGGCATTCGTGAAGAAGGGGGAGGAAAGGTGGGATTAGGAGGGGAGGAGGAAGGGGCTTATGGGGGGATACAAAATGAATAAAATGTAATTAATAAAAGTTTAAAAAAAGGTCCTTTTTGTGTACTTGAGCCTCTTTTGGATATATGCCTAGGAGTGGTATGGCTGGATCTTGAGGAAGCACTATTCCTAGTTGTCTGAGAAAGCACCAGATTGATTTCCAGAATGGTTGTACAAGTTTACATTCCCACCAGCTGCGGAGGAGGGTTCCCCTTTCTCCACACCCTCTGCAGCATGTGTTGTCACTAGAGGTTTTCATCTTGGCCATTCTAATGTGTGTAAGGTGAAATCTCAGGGTCGTTTTGATTTGCATTTCCCTGATGGCTAATGACGTTGAGCATTTCTTTAAGTGTTTCTCTGCCATTCTACAGTCCTCTACAGAGAATTCTCTGTTTAGCTCTGTTCCCCATTTTTTTAATTGGATTACTTGGTTTGCTGCTTTTCAGCTTCATTAGTTCTTTATATATACTGGATATTAGCCCTCTGTCAGAAAAAGGGTTGGTGAAGATTCTTTCCCAATCTGTAGGCAGTCGTTTTGTTTTGATGATGGTGTCTGTTGCTTTACAGAAGCTTTTCAGTTTCATGAGGTCCCCTTTATTGATTGTAGCTCTTAGATTCTGTGTTGTTGGTGCTCTGTTCAGGAAGTTGTCTCCTGTACCTATGAGTTCTAGGGGATTCCCCACTTTCTCTTCTAACCGATTTAATGTGTCTGGTTTTATGTTGAGGTCTTTGATCCACTTGGACTTTAGTTTTGTGCAGGGTGATAAGTATGGATCTAATTGCATTTGTGTACATGTAGACATCCAGTTAGACCAGCACCATTTGTTGAAGATGCTATCTTTTTTCCATTGTATTGTTTTGGCATCTTTGTCAAAGATCAGGTGTCCATAGGTGTGTGGGTTTATTTCTGGGTCTTCTGTTCAGTTCCATTGATCCACAATTCTGTTTCTATGCCAGTACCATGCAGTTTTTATTACTGTTGCTCTATAGTACAGCTTAAGATCAGGGATGGGGATACCTCCAGAAGATCTTTTACTGTAGAGAATTGTTTTAGCAATTCTGGGTTTCTTGATATTCCATGTGAAGTTGAGAATTTTTCTTTCCATATCTGTAGAGAATTGTGTTGGTAATTTGATGGGAATTGCATTGAATCTGTAGATTGCTTTTGGTAAGATGGTCATTTTTACTATGTTAATCCTGCCAAGCCATAAGGACATTTGCTCAACCATGTTTGTAGCAGCTTTATTTATAATAGCCAGAAACTGGAAACTGCCCAGATGCCCCTCAACTGAAGAATGGATGCAGAAATTGTGGTACATCTACACAATGGAATATTACTCAGCAATGAAAAATAAGGAAATCATGAAACTTGCAGGTAAATGGTGGGACTTGGAAAGGATCATCCTGAGTGAGCTGTCCCAGAATCAGAAACACACACACGGTTTATACTCACTCATATAGACATGTAATATAGATAAATCTACTAAAATCTGTACATCTAAATAAACTAATCAAGAAAGGGGACCCTGACTAGAATGCTCAATCCCCACCCTCAAAGGCAAATAGGAAGGACATCAGAAGAAGAAGAAAATAGGAAACAAGCTAAAAACCATCCATGAAGGGCCTCTGAAAGGCTCTGCCCTGCAGACTATCAAAGCAGACACTGAGACTATGGCCAACTCTTGGGCAATATGCATGGAATCTTATGTAAGAAGTGGGAAATAGTAGGATCTGGAGAGGACAGGAACTACACAAGGAGAGCAACAGAATCAGAAATTTGAATACAGGGGTCTTCCCAGAGACTCATACTCTAACCAAGTACCATGCATGGAGATAACCTAGAACCCCTGTGCAGATGTAATCCATGGCAGTTTAGTGTCCAAGTGGGTTCCATAGTAATGGGAAGAGGGACAGCCTCTGACCTAATCTGATTGGCCTGCTCTTTGATCACCTCCCCCTGAGGAGGGAGCAGCCTTACCAGGCCACAGAAGATGACAATTCCACCACTCCTGATGAGATCTGATAGACTAAGATCAGAAGGAAGAAGAGGAGGACCTCCCCTATCAGTGGACTTGGGGAAGGGCATGGGTGAAGAAGGGGGTGGGAGGGTGGGATCAGGAGGGGAGGAGGAAAGGGGCTTAAGGGGGAATACAAAGTGAATAAAGTGTAATTAATAAAAATTTAAAAAAAACACAAAAAAGGTTTAAAAAAGCAATAATTCAAGTAATCCAATTAAAAAATGGAGTACAGAGCTATACAGAAAACTTTCAATTGAAGAATACCAAATTGCAGAGAAACACTTAAAGAAATGCTCAACTTTCTTAGTCCTCAGGGAAGTGCAAATCAACAACCCTGAGATTTCACCTTATACCCATCAGAATGGCTAAGATAAAAAAACTCAAGTGACAACACATGCTGGAGAGGATATGGAGAAAGGGGAACCCTCCTCCACTGTTGGGGAGAATGTAAACTTGTACAACCACTTTGGAAATCGTTCTGGCACTTTCTCAGACAATTAGGAATAGTGCTTTCTCATGATCCAGCTATTCCACTCCTAGACATATATCTAAAAGATACACAAGTACACAACAAGGACATTTGCTCACCCATGTTCGTAGCAGCTTTATTTGTTTTTTTCCACTATTTTTTTAATTAGTTACAGTTTATTAACTTTGCATCCCAGCTATATCCCCCTACCTCATTCCCTTCCAATCCCACCCTTTCTCCCTCATCTCCTCCTTGCCCCTTTCCAAGTCCACTGATAGGGGAGGACCTCCTCCCCTTTCATCTGACCCTGGTTTATCAGGTATCTTCAGGGCTGGCTGCAAAGTCTTCCTCTGTGGCCTAGCAGGGCTGCTCCTCCCCCGCCCCCCAGGAGGGGATGGTCAAAGAGCCAGTAATTGAGTTCATGTCAGAAATAGTCCCTGTTCCCCTTACTAGGATACCCACTTGGATATTGAACTACCATGGGCTAAATCCCAACAGGGGTTCTAGATTATATCCATACATGGTCCTTGTTTGGAAAAACAGTCTCATAAAAGACCCCTGTTCCCAGATATATTTGTAGTAGCCAGAAGCTGGAAACAACACAGATGTCCCTCAAAGAAGGAATGGATACATAAATTGTGTTCTATTTACACAATGGAATACTACTCAGCAATTCAAAACAGGGAAATCATGAAATTTGCAGGCAAATGATGGGAACTAGAAAACATCATCTTGAGTGAGTTATCCCAGAAGCAGAAAGACAGGCACGGTGTATACTCACTTATAAGTGGATATTAGACATAGAATAAAAATACTAAAATGTATATACCTAAAGAAGCTATGCAAGAAGGAGGATCCTAGGTAAGATGATCAATCCTCACTCAGAAAGACAAAAGTGATAGACATTGGAAGAAAGAGAAAAAAACAGGAAACAGGAGAGGAGCTTACCACAGAGGGCCTCTGAAAGATTCCTCCCATCACTTTTCTGTATCAAAGCAGTTGCTAAGACTCATAAACAAACTTTGGGCAGAATGCAGGGAATCTTATGAAAGAAGGGAGAGATAGCAATACTTGGAGGGAACAGGAGCTCCATAAGGAGAACAGCAGGACCAAAACATCTGGACAAGGGTCTTTTCTGAGACTGATACTCCAGCCAATGACCATTCATGGATATAACCTAGAACCCCTGCACAGATGTAGCTCATGGGATATCATTATCCAAGTGGGTGTCCTAGTAAGGGGAACAGGGACTGTCTCTGGCATAAACTCAGAGGCTAGCTTTTTTATTACCTCACCCTGAAGTGGGGAGCAGTCTTGCCTGGCCACAGAGAAAGAAAATGAAGCCAGTCCTGATGAGACCTGATAGGCCAGGGTCAGACGGAAGGGGAAGAGGACCTCCCCTATCAGTGGACCTGGAGAGGGGCATGGGAGTAGATGAGGGAGGGAAGGTGAGATTGGGAGGGAATGAAGGAGAGGGCTACAGCTGGGATACAAAGTGAATAAATTGTAATTAATATAAAAATAAAAATTAAAAATATATGTAATTGGTGTGATGGAGCAATTTGTTTTAGAACACACATCTATCTGTCAAGTAAGTAATATATACTAAACACTGTTTCTGTTATCCATGCCCTACATTCATGCAGTATTCCACAGACATGAAGCAGAGCTCTTCTTCCTTGCATGATAAGTAGAAAAAGAATACGACACAACTTTCACAGGAGAAAGAGAGCATTGGTAAGTGGACATGAAAGAAACCTTCCTATGGCACATGCTATATCTTAATAGGTTTCAACAGGCAAAAGTAAGGGTGTAATTGTAGGAAAACTACTGAACAGAATGTAGCTATAATAGGTTGGTCAAGTTGTAAGGGAACCGACTATATTTTGAAAAACCGAATATGTGATTGACCTGTACAATAGGGAATATATTAGATTTATTACATTTTACTATATGATTTGTGTCATTCAAATTGAAATTGTCATCAGTTGAAAGAAAGAGTAAGGGAAATGAGGTGTGCCCTGTGTGCTGCTTGTACTGGATCTCACTATCTGGCCCTTCACTGAAGGTCAATCAATTATATGTGTCTGCTGGAACTTTAGCGGAGATCAAATGAAGCAAAGGGAGCAAATTGGAATGCCTCTAAGCAGTGTCAAAGAGGTGCATCTCCTGGCAACTGCAGCACTGGTAACCATCATACTCGGGGCTGTGGGTCAGATTCTGCTTGCAGCAAGTTCTTGTATATATTTCAGCCACAATTCTCTTGTCCACTTCACTTTTCAGAGATTTGCTCTTAAGCCTTCCCAATTATCCTTGGACTTTTCCAGTGTCTTTGCAATAAGTTCCTTTTCTGGTTAATTTACTGGAGCTTTGTCTCTTGTCTGCAATCAAGGACCGTGACTAATCAATGTCTTTACTTATTATTCTGTCTTCACTCATGGCACTAACTTGTACTGTTGACATAATAAATACTCAATTACTACACTGAATCAAACTGAAAGGTTAAATGCAGAAATCTAAAAAGTTTTATATATATTTTTTCATGCAAAGGCCCATGGTAGAAAACTTATCTGGTTGATATTGCTCTCAATATTCTTTTTTCTTTAATTTTATTTTTTCTTATCAGTTACATTTTTCTTTAATTCTTTCTTATTTTCATGGGTTCACCAAATAGCTCCAAATAATATTGACCTGTCTGTCAGTGGCTTACTTTTTACTTATATGCTTTCAGTTCATATTTTAAATGTATTAGTACATATTTTCATCATGTGTGCTGCCAGCTTTTTAAGCATCTTATACAAAGGATAAATACAGGGGCTAATTCTGGATAAGGTGGCAAACTAGAAACCGTGCTGAAAACTGTGGCTGGTTGCAATTAGAGATGTACCAGGACAAGGAATATTTCATCACTCCATTTGTTACTTCTTCACCCCTGAAACTAACTGACCTGGTCAACAAACACTCTCAAATACATCTTCTCTACTATCAGAGCCACAAACTTACTCCACCATCAGACTGAACATGATTCTGCAACTGTGTCCATTGAAGATACCACCAACCACATAACTAAAAAAAACTACAAAAGAAGTACAGAGGGCTTTTCATAGAAGGAGCTCCCAGCAGCTGCTGCCAGGGCCACCATAACAGCCCAGCAGAGGACGGTGAAGCGATTGCAGTAAACACAATTCTAACTAGTAGTTTAGAGGTTGCACTTTCACAACCCAACCCTGTGGGAGAAAACATCAACTGTTCGGAATGTAGTTCACTACCTCCACTGTCTACAGCCCACAGAACAGAGTCAAGTGACACTGCACGCACGGGGAGCTGGGAACACACAAGTAAATAATGGACAGGTAACAATCAACACAGTACAGAGTGGACCGGGGTCAAGGGTCAAAGCAGGGGCTACACAAAGAGATGGAATCAACATTCAGACCAGCGCTCTAATGTTTCTGTATTTCCATCCAGCCCTCCTTTTTCAATATAGCTGTTCCTAAACTGTTACTGGTTAAGTCACATTCACACACCTGTGTGTGATAAACTTAGATACATATTTGTATACATATATGTGTGTGATACACACACACACACACACGCACACACACACATATATAACAGGGCAACAGTATAGCAAGCCAGCAGTTTTTCCTGCCCCCTGCCACTTTTCATTATTCTCTGTCTGCCTATCTGTCTTTGTCTTTCCTTTTACTTTTTTCTTTATTCTATTTCTCTCTTCATATGCCCAGTCCCCTTATTTTTACAAATCCCAAAGCCCAGGCACCCACTTGCTTTATAATATTTGTTTATTCATCTTTACTCTTTGTTTTAATAGACCAGTAATGAAGACCCCCATGGATGCCTCTAGTTCTATCCCTTTGCTTCAACTTCCACTCATATGTGGGTTCCTCGCCTCTCCCACACACCTAATGGCCTAACACTTTCCAGTGGACTCACTCTGATTGCTCACCTCTCCTTTTCCTTTCTACTCACACTAACACGTTAGTATACAATGCACAATAGGCCTATTTAGCCCTACACTAATCTATACTTAACACATATCTGATTTGTATTCTCCGGTTGTCAGAGTGAATTAACTACTGGATAGAGACTGTTGCTGTAGTCAGAACTCAACAAATAGTGCAAACTGGAGATAGAGCCCAGTATGTGAAACAGCAGACTGATAGTCAGAAATATCACCACGACTATACTGAACTCTAGTTTCTTCTGAACACTGAAAATACACCAACTGAAAGAAGAGAGGCAAAACCAATTAAAAGAACAAGAATAGTGTTAAGTCTTAATGATCCAACTCCAGATGTACATGTTTTAGCACAAGAACACAAGTAACATGAAAATATCAAGACAACTTGTCTCCTCCAAAAATTACCAACCCTATACTCTGGGCTTTGGAAGCTGTAATAATAAGAATAATAAATACGGGAAAAGAGAAAAGACTTTTAGAAATGACTTAGACAACAATTTAGGTGTTAAAGTCAAGGGAAGGATTCTACAAATGATGAAACTACTCAAAGATGGCTTCAATCTTTTCCAAGAGAACTGAAACATCTGAGTAAATGAAGTCAAACCATGATATGGAAATAACTTTTCATAAAGAGAGATACAAACAGGATCAGGAAAGAAACTTCCCTGGTATTATAGTGGTATTATAGTTAAAACACTAAATGTAAACAACAAAGAAACCATATTGAAAGAGTCAAAGGAGAATGACTAAGTGAGGCATAGAGAGAAGTATGGAAAAACTACTGAGCTTTCAATCTAAATAATAAAAGCAATAAAATTTGAACTCATGTGTTTCTAAATTCCTATACCCAGAAAAATATGTATTATAATTGATAGTGAAATAAAGCATCCATGATTTAAGCAGATTAAAAGAATTTGTGATCACCAAACTAGCCCTACAAAAGATACTAGAAGGAATCTTTTACAAACTCACTAAAAAGGGTAGAGGGAAAAACAAATGATGATATGATATCCATTAAACACAGCAAGACTAATAAATTCTTAAGTACTACAAAATTAACCACTTAGAAGAAAAAGTGGGGAATACCCTTGAACTCATTGGCACAGGAGACAACTTCCTGAACAGAACACCAACAGCACAAGCTCTAAGAGCAACAATCAATAAATGGGACCTCATGAAACTGAAAAGCTTCTGTAAAGCAAAGGACAGTGTCCTCAGAACAAAACGACAGCCTACAGATTGGGAACAGATCTTCACCAACCCTATATCTGACAGAGGGATAATATCCAGTGTATATAAAAAACTAAAGAAGTTAAACAGCAAAAAATCAAGTAATCTATTTAAAAAATGGGGTACGGAGCTAAACAGATAATTCTTTGCAGAGCAATATTGAATGGCAGAGAAACGCTTAAAGAAATACTCAACCTCATTAGCCATCAGGGAAATGGAAATCAAAACGACCCTAAGATTTCACCTTACACCCATCAGAATGGCTAAGATCAAAAACTCAAGAGACAACACATGCTGGAGAGGTTGTGAAGAAAGGGGTACCCTCCTCCACTGCTGGTGGGAATGTAAATTTGTACAACCACTCTGGAAATCAATCTGGCGCTTTCTCAGACAACTAGGAATAGCGCTTCCTCAAGATCCAGCTATACCACTCCTAGGCATATATCCAAAAGATTCTCAAGTACACAATAAGGACATTTGCTCAACCATGTTTGTAACAGCCTTATTTGTAATAGCCAGAAGCTGGAAACAGCCCAGATGCCCCTCAGTGGAAGAATGGATGCCCAAACTGTGGTATATCTACACAATCGAATATTACTCAGCAATAAAAAGCAAGGAAATCATGAAATTTGCAGGTAAATGGTGGGATCTGGAAAAGATCATCCTGAGTGAGTTATCCCAGAAGCAGAAAGATGCACACAGTATATACTCACTCATATAGACCTATAATATAGGATACACCTACTAAAATCTGTACACCTAAAGAAACTAATCAAGAGGGATGACTCTTGCTCAAATGCTCAATTCCTATCCAGAAAGGCAAAGAGGATGGACATCAGAAGAAGGAGAAAAGAGGGAACAAGTCAGGAGCCTGACACAGAGGACCTCTGAAAGGCTCTGCCCTGCAGACTATCAATGTAGATGCTGAGACTTATGGGCAACCTTTGGACAGAGTGCAGGGAATCTTAGGAAAGAAGTGGGAAACATTAAGATCTGGAAAGGACAGGAACTCCACAAGGAGAGCAACAGAACCAAAAAATCTGAGCACAGGGGTCTTTCCTGAGACTCATACTCCAACGAAGGACTATGCTTGGAGATAACCTAAGACCTCTGCACAGATGTAGCCCATGGCAGTTCAGTATCCAAGTGGGTGCCATTGTAATAGGAACAGGGACTGTCTCTGACATGAACTGACTGACCTGCTCTTTAATTACCTCCCCCTGAGGGGGAAGCAACATTACCAGGCCACAGAAGAAGACAATGCAGCCACTCCTGATGAGACCTAATTGACTAGGCTCAGAAGGAAGGAAAAGAAGACCTCCTGTATCAGTGGACTTGGGGAGGGGCATGCATGCAGAGGGTGGAGGAAGGGAGGGATTGGGATAGGAGGGGGGAGGGAACACAGGGAAGATATAAAGTGAATAAAGTGTAATTAAGAAAGAAAGAAAGAAAGAAAGAAAAATAAAAATTAAAAAAAAATTAACAACAACAACAAAAAACAATCAATGTACACTTTTCGCTCCTACCTCTGAATATCAATACTCCCAATTCATGCATTAAAAGACACAAACCAACAGATTGTATTAGAAAGCAGAATCCTTTTAGGTGCCTGTAAGATACATGCACAAACACATCCATATATATGTACGCACATACTGGGTATATGCATGTACGTATCTTATCAGCATAGATAAAAACCATCTGATAGTGACCGGATGAAGAAAATACTCTAAGCAAATGGAAAGAGGAAATGAGCATGTGTTACTCTTCTAATATCTGGAAAAATAGACTTCAGTTCTTGCTTGGAATTTCTAGATACCCATGGCCTACCAAAATTAAACAAGACAACCTAAATTATTTATTTATTTATTTATTTTCCTGATATTGTTTTCTTTTCTTTTCCATAATTTTATTTTTCTCATTAGTTACATTTTGTAATTCTGTATCCCAGCTGTATCCCTCATTCCCTCCCCAATCCCACCCTCCCTCCCTCATCTCCTCCCTGCCCCTTTCCAAGTCCACTAGTAGGGGAGGACCTCCTCCCCTTTCATATGACTCCCTTTTGTCAGGTATTTTCAAGACTGGCTGCAAAGTCCTCCTCTGTGGCCTAACAGTACTGCTCCTCCCTTGGGAGGTGGGGAGGTCAAAGAGCCAGCCATTGAGTTCCTGTTAGTATTAGTCCTTGTTCCCCTTACTATGGGAAACCAATTGATTACTGAGCTATCACGGGTAACATCTGAGCAGAGGTTCTAGGTTTTATCCTCTCATGGACTTTGGTTGAGTGTCCATCTCAGAAAAGACCCTGTGCCCAGATACGTTTGGTCCTTGTGGAGCTCCTATCATTTCCACATCAAACTCCCCTTCTTTCATATGATTCCCTGCACTCTGCCGAAGGTTTGGTTGTGAGTCTTAGTATCTATTTTGGAGCACTGCTAGGTAGAGTCTTTCAGATGCTTTCTGTGGTAGACTTCTGTCATATGTTCAATGCATATCCCATTTGTCTTTCTAAATGAGGATAGATCATCATACCCCGTGTCCGCTTTCTTGATTATCTTCTTTAGGTATATAGATTTCATTATGTTTATCCTATCTTTTAGGTCTATATAAGCGAGTATATTCCATGTTTGTCTTTTTCCTTCTGGGATACTTCACTCAGAATGATCTTTTCTAGATCCCACCATTTGCCTGCAAATTTCATGATTTCCTCCTTTTTGATTGCTGAGTAGTATTCCACTGTGTAAAAATACCACAGTTTCTGTATCCATTCCTCCGTTGATGGACATCTGGGTTGTTTCCAGGTTCTGGCTATTACAAATAAAGCTGCTACAAACATGGTTGAGCAAATGTCCTTATTGTGTGCTTGAGCAAATTTTGGGTATATGCCTAGCAGTGGTATAGCTGGGTCTTGAGGAAGCGCTATTCCTAATTGTCTGAGAAAGCACCAGATTGACTTCCAAAGTGGTTGTACCAGTTTACATTCCCACCAGCAGTGGAGAAGGGTTCCCCTTTCTCCACAACCTCTCCAACATGTGTTGTCATTTGTGTTTTTCATCTTGGCCATTCTGATGGGTGTAAGGTGAAATCTTAGGGTCGTTTTGATTTGCATTTCCCTAATGGCTAATGACGTTGAGCATTTCTTTAAGTGTTTCTCTGCCATTCTATATTCCTCTACAGAGAATTCTCTGTTTAGCTCCGTTCCCCATTTTTTAATTGGATTACTTGGTTTGCTGCTTTTCAGCTTCTTTAGTTCTTTATATATACTGGATATTAGCATAGATCCACATTTATCACCCTGCAGAAAACTAAAGTCCAAATGGATCAAAGACCTCAACATAAAACCAGACACGCTAAATCTGTTAGAAGAAAAAGTAGGGAACAGCCTAGAACTCATTGGCACAGGAGACAACTTCCTGAACAGAACTCCAACAGCACAGGCTTTAAGAGCAACAATCAATAAATGGGACCTCATGAAACTGAAAAGCTTCTGTAAAGCAAAGGACACCGTCATCAAAACAAAACGACAGCCTACAGATTGGGAAAGAATCTTCACCAACCTAAATAATTTAAACAGACTTACGTCAATGAGATAGAAGTGGAAATTTAAAATCCCCCAACTAAGAATGCCCAAGGTCTTATGGATTCAGCACGGAATTTTACCAGACCTTCAAAGAAAACTAACAATAGCAATATTGTTCAGATTATTTCGCACATTTTAAAAAGAAGGAAAGATTACTTTCAAACTATTGCTGTGAAGCCAATAGTACTATAATACCAAAGTGGAGGAAGAAATAACAGAAAAAAAGAGCCCAGATTGACATGGGGTAAAAATTCCTTATTTTAATTTTTATTTTTTCTTCACAATTTATTCATTATATATCCCAATTGAAGCCTCCTCCCTCAACTCCCCCAGTCCCATCCTCCCTCCCTCTTCCTCCCATCCCCTTCCCCTGGTCCACTGAAATGAGGAATTCTCCACTATTTCCATCTGCCCATATTCTGGCTATTACAAATAAAGCTGTTATGAAGGTATTTGAGCAAATGTCCTTATTAAATGGTGGGTCATATTTTGGCTATAGGTCTAGAAGTGGTATAGCTGTATCTTGAGGTAGTGCTATTCCCAATTTTCTGAGAAATCACCAGATTGATTTCCAAAGTGGTTGCACAATTTTGCATTCTCACCAGCAATGGAGAAGTCTTCCCCCTTTTCCACATCCTGTCCAGCATGTGTTGTCACTTGCATTTTTTTTTTTTTTTTTTTTTTTTTTTTTAGATTTTTTAATTTTTATTTATTTATTACTTATTACAAATTTCACTTTTTTTTTTTTTTTTTTTTTTTATTTCTTTTTTTTTTTTTTTTTTTTCAATGCAGTTTATTCAGGAACATTGAACAATCCTCGGACCCCGGGGAAAGCCAGCCCACAGCTTAAATAGCCTCTGGGTAGCCAACCCAGGCGTGCCACGGGGGCAATGCAGATAGGTCCACATACATGGAAGCAAGCCAGATCCTCGGCCTTAGCCAAATGTGGAGTTGTTCGTGCCAGAGAGCACTCACCATCGGGAAGGTGGAAGGTGGAAACCAGCTCCATCTTTAAGGCATAGCATTCCGCAGCTCTCTACAGTTCCCCCTTTTTGTTTTAGACGCATCAGGCAAGAGTAGAGGTCTGATCTCTGATATTAGAAATAAATTGGGACTTTGTACAGATGTTCATTTAGGTGTCATCCACCCAAAGAGCATCAGACCGTCCGATACCTTTTTCTCAGAGGCGGGACCTGGGGCATCAACCCGCATGCAATCAGACATGCTCTTCTCTGGGTCCAAAGCGGCTGACCCTGAGTGCAGTGCTTAGCCTCGCATCCTGAGCGTATCATTTTAGCTTTTTATGGTATCCAACCATGATTGGGGAGAATGTCCTGCTTCAATGGCTGTAAAGGCCTGAATGATCATGGCTGCATCACACTGTTGTGAGACTCTAATCTTGCATATATACCACAGGCAAACCAAGGAGACCAACACCAGAAGGCCTGCTAACGCTCCCATGCCTGCCCATTCCTTCAGATGATTCATGGCTGCAGCAATCCATGTTGATAATCCTGTGGCTAGTATGCTGGACTTTGTGTCACTAGCATACAACATGAGAATTTTTCCTGCGCTGCAAATCTGTCTAAACAATTGTCGAGCTATATTTTAGGTAATTGGGATTGGAGAATTCGATACTACGATGGAGCAGCTGAGAGTGGCCATTGTCACAGTAAATTCTACCGGAGTGGACGCAGGACTAGTCACTTGCATTTTTTATCTTAGCCATTCTGATAGGTATAAGATGGACTCTCTTGGTTGTTTTAATTTGTATTTCCTGGATGACCAAAGATGTTGAACACATGCTGGAGAAGTTGTGGAGAAAGGGAACCCTCCTCCATTGCAGGTGGGAATGTAAACTTGTACAACCACTTTGGAAATTAATCTGGAGCGTTCTCAGACAACTAGGAATAGTGCTTCCTCAAAATCCAGCTATACCATTCTTAGGCATATACCCAAAGATGGTCAAGTACACAACAAGAATATTTGCTTAATCACGTTTGTAACAGCTTTATTCATAATAGCCAGAACCTGGAAACAACTCAGCTGTCCATTAACAGAGGAATGGATACAGTGATTGTCGTACTTTTACACAATGGAATACTACTCAGCAATTAAAAACAAGGAAATCATGAAATTTGCAGGCAACTGGTGGGATCTAGCAAAGATCATCCTGAGTGAGGTATCCCAGAAGCAGAAAGACACACACAGTATATACTCACTTATAAGTGGGTACTAGACCTATAAGATAGGATAAACATACTAAAATCTGTACACCTAAAGAAGCTAAACAAGAAGGAGGACCCTGGGTAAAATTACCAATCCTCACTTAGAACAACAAATGGGATGGACATTGGAAATAAAAGAAAACAAGTAACAGGAGGCCTACCACAGAGGGCCTCTGAAAGAATCTACCTAGCAATGCATCAAAACAGATGCAGAGACTCATAACCAAACCTTCGGCAGAGTGCAGGGAATCATATGAAAGAAGGGGGAATTAGTATGACCTGGAGAGGACAGGAGCTCCACAAGGACCAAATATATTTGGGCATAGGGGTCTTTTATGAGACTGTTTCTCCAACCAAGGACCATGTGTGGATATAACCCAGAACCCCTGCTCAGATGTAACAGCCCATGATAGCTCAGTATCCAAGTGGCTACCCTAGTAAGAGGAACAGAGACTATTTCTGACATGAACTCAATGGCTGGCCCTTTGACACTCCCTCCCCTCGTGAGGGAGGAGCAGCCTTGCTAGGCCACAGAGGAGGACATTGCAGCCAGTGCTGAAGAAAACTGATAAGCTAGAGTCAGATGGAAAGGGAGGAGGACATCCCCTATAAGTGGACTTGGAAAGGGGCAGGGAGGAGAAGAGGTAGAGAGGGTGGGATTGGAAGGGAACGAGAGAGCAGGCTACAGCTGGGATACAAATTTAATAAACTGCAACTAATATTAAAAAATAAAATAGAAAATAAAAATAAGAGTAGGGTATGGTCAGAAGTTTCCAGAAAAAGAAATAAACATAACTGAGAAATTCTTTAAAAAGTCTTCATCATCTGTACAAAGTCCCAATTTATTTCTAATATCAGAGATCAGACCTCTACTCTTGCCTGATGCGTCTAAAACAAAAAGGGGGAACTGTAGAGAACTGCGGAATGCTATGCCTTAAAGATGGAGCTGGTTTCCGCCTTCCACCTTCCCGATGGTGAGTGCTCTCTGTCAGGAACAACTCCACATTTGGCTAAGGCCGAGGATCTGGCTTGCTTCCATGTATGTGGACCTATCTGCATTGCCCACGTGGCATGCTGGGGTTGGCTACCCAGAGGCTATTTAAGCTGTGGGCTGGCTTTCCCCGGGGTCCGAGGATTGTTCAATGTTCCTGAATAAACTGCATTGAAAAAAAAAAAAAAAAAAAAAAAAAAAAGTCTTCATCATCATAAGTTTCAGGAAAACGCAAATGAAAACTTCATTGATATTTTATCTTACTCCTGACAGAATGACTCAGAGTAAGCAAACTAAACAATGTGACAAGAGACCTTGGAATACTCAGTCCTTAATAGGATGTCTTCATCAAACACTTACTTTCAAGGCTCTGGTATCTATGCAGAAGAGGAGGCAGAAAGACTGTAAGAGCCAGAGGAATGAATGGCACAAGGAAACAATGCTTTCTAGCCACAACAGGACGGTCACACACACAAAGTCACAGAGACCATGGCAGTATGCACAGGGCCTGCACAAATCCAAGCCAGATGGGGTCCTCGCACTGAGCAGATACATAGACACAAATCCCCATTCCTAACCCAGACTCACAAAGAAAACTATGTCTCTCTAAGGCAGTCTCACTTGGTATACAGACCACACTTAAGAAAATATACCATGCTCAGCAGTCGATAGCCAAAACAAAATAAAATTAATTGTACTTTTGAAATTTTATTTTGTCTCACAATTCTTTGGGTTATTATTTTTTTTACCCTTACCAGTCTTTTGCTTATGTTATGGTTTCTTATTTTTTGTTTTTATGGAGTGTGCATGTGTATATGTTTGCGTGGTGCTTCTTGTAGGTTTTTTGTTTTTCTTTTGTGTTTCTTTTGTTTTGTTCTGGCTTGTTCTCTTTATATTTATTTGTTTTCTAAAGAGAGCAATAAAGAAGGCATGGAGTTGGATGGTGGGAGAAGTGGGGAAAATCTGGGAAGAGATGCATGATATGCAGAATCATAGCATAATATGTGAAAAATTATACAATAAAAATAATTTTTAATTTCATTTTCTAATTAAAATAGAGATTGAACATAAAAAAACTAAAGACAATGGATGCAGGAGAAGATCGGAGAAACGAAGAGCCCTTCCGCACTGTTGGTGGGAATGCAAATTGGTGCAGCTACTATGGATATCATTGTGATGGTGCTTCAAAAAGCTTGAAATAGTGCTGCCACATGACTTAGCTGTAGCACTTCAGGGTATATACTCAAAGGAGTATTTCCAACCACAAAAACATATGCTCATCCACAGCTGTTCTATTCATGGTAACTAGGACATGGAAACAGCCTATGGATCCATCAACTGAGGATGGTTAATGAAAATGTGGAACCTATATACAACAAAATTTTATTGAGTTGTAAACAAAATATTATTAAATTTACATATAAGTATATGGAGCTGAAAACATTATACTCAGACACAGAATAACAACACATGTTCTCACTTATATGTGGATCACAATTTTTTTAATCTTTAAATTACCATGTTTAATTTAAAGTACCTGTAGAATCCAAGAAACTAGCAAAGTACTATTGGTGGAGAGGAAGGGAGTGTTGATGGAAAATAGGTGATATAAAGGGAAGAGAAGAAATATTGGAGAGAAGTATTTAAGAAAGGAGTGGAATGAAGATAAGGGCAGAGGAGAGGGCATGGGGGCAGGCAAGATAACTAACATTTGGGGTGTTTGTGGTAAAGCACTTCCCACGGATACTATAGCAACTTGAAAGTTACAGAGCTAACCAACTGCTTTCTGATTGGATTGAAGGCTTATTCCACAAAAGGAAACACATGCTTATTACTGTACACCTAGCTAAGAACCTACAGTTAGGGGCTCATAGGCTCTAGATGAATCTACTGCTCTTATTCTGCTAAATGGACATAGTTTCAAAATCATGTCTCCATATCCATAGATTAATGCTTCCCTCAGACCCCACTGGAAAGATTTGTTGTACAGTGGTTAGCTTGACAACAAAACTCACAAATTATCAGGGTGCAAAGAATAAGTATCTGTGGAATGCCCAAACACAAATAAAAGATATGTATCAGCCTCACTCCAAGATTCAAAAACCATTATGGAAAAGAGGGTCGAATGATTACAAGAATCAAGAGTTGAGGATAACCAGACCCAAACTGTGACTTCTGTACATGACAAGATCACTGCATACAGGAAATCACAGCTGCTATGGTTGTGTGTGCAAGACCTGCACAAAATCCAGCAAGTCAACATTTTAGCATGGAGCAGTAATGTGTCACAGTCATCCAGCCCTAACTGAGACACTATGGACACCTGATAGCTTCTGTAGATGGATGAAGGAATAATTGTCTTTAAGGGTGTGGACCTAGGCTCCTGGGGATGACCGATCACCTAGCATTAAATAGGCAGCACAAATTATACTCAATCGGTTATTTAGGGAAATAAAAAGTGATCATGAAGCTACGAAGGTGAGTATGGATATGAGAGGAATTGAGTTATAAGAATTTTTTTTTAATGAATAAAAGTATAATTTTTTTAAAAACTACACTGATTTACCAATCCCACCATGCTAAGGATCTCTGTCAAAGCAAACAGGCCCTAGACATTTTTAAAGCAAGTATTTATTTCCTCCTCTATTTCTCTTTCTTTCATGCCTGTCTCACACATTGGACTCAACATATATACAGGCCCTGACATCAAGTCAGTTCCAAATGTCTGTGATTCATGAGACAGAAGCCATCAACTATTCCTCCGTAGACTGACTACTAAAATCTGAAAAGAATGCCTTATGAGTTGGAAAAAGAAAACATTTCAGAGAGCTTTGGCATCCATCTATTTCATTTCCTTTTAATAATAATCCTGCTATTGAAGAAAGAGTTCCTAAACCCCGCTTTATAAATAACCGAGTTTCAAAAACACTTAGCAAAATCTTCCCATTGTTTCCATTCTGTCTTCTGACAGCCTCTGAGAGCCGAGTCTCCACAAAGGAAAACAGAAAAAGAGTCCTCAGTGCATCGCCCACCAAAATAAGTTAAAATGCACAGCACATGACATAGGGTGCTGGGTTAAATGTCTTATATTTAAATTTGTCAAAAGAAAACCAATTAGTGTACTTGATTATTTATTTCCTTGAAGGTGTTTCTTCTCATCTTCATTAAAATAGGCCTAACTTCACCCTGTTAAGTAAATCTAAGGGCTAGCAAGAGAAATATTGACCCAACAGTAATAATAGGTAACTTTATTTCAAAACCATATTCACTCCTTGACTAAGTACAACTAATGTTTCTCTAAGGGTGGGTAAAGAACATAGAATCCGTCCTCTCCACACAGACAGACATCCCAAGCACAGGACCAGGCTCTCAGCTTCTTCCTGTGTCTGGACACATTACATAATCTACTGCAAATGTTGGGGACAGAGCAAGTTACTGCAGTTGAAATTCTAAACAGTCTTAAAGACACAGAACTCAACAAAACCATGAAGTTACAAAGAATTTTGGACAAAGACAATACACATAATTTTGTGCTAGAATAACAGGAAACAAGGATTTTCAGACAGATCATTTTATTGCCATCTGTTTACTTCTTCAGAAAACAATGCCAACATAGATGCAGTAGGTATAGAAAAGTAGAGAATGAAGCATAATTGTTATAAGAGCTCAATTAAAGAGGGGTACATGGTACTGTTGTCAGAGCTTCTCTGAGGAGTGGGTGTTGGTCAGAAGGATGCTTTATCAACTCTGTTGAATTTGGTCCAAATTCCTTATCAACCACCTCTACTCTAGTGCTGTACTCACACTGACCAAAGTAGCAAGTTTGGTCTCAGTCAAATACAAATTGCATAGTTTTTCAAAACATAGTTCCACAGACAGATTTTTTTTTCCTATGGTGGTAGATTTGATATTTTGTTTTAATTTTGATTTTGTAGAGGTCCTTTGGAAATTTTATTATTTGACTTTAATCAACAAGACATGAAATGAAAAGGAGAAGTTGGACAGATGACTCAGGGCGTCAAGCTGGAGTGTTTACCGCCTGTGAGAAGGACCCCGGCTTGGTCCCCAGTACTCATAACAGGTAGCTCAATGACCCTATAAACACATGGTGCACATAAATTTACACATGCATGCATGCATATGTGCATCTTAAATAAATAGTTTAAAGAAAAAAGAAAGTTAGAAAAAAATAATTCATAACAGCTTCCAAGTTTGTCAAAGACAAGGTTATCAGGGATCAAAATGCATCCACAGTGACAAATATTCAACCAAACCTGTCACACCACTGCCGACCACACAGGCAAAAACTTAGCTCTTCAAACGCATGCATATACAAACAGCATGGTGAATTCAAAGGTTCTGCTCTTATGGAAGGTAGAAAACAGCTCTCATTGAAACATTTGTGTGCTTTACTAGGAAACCCTCTTCATATCAGCATGCTTTCAGCTTCCTTCCTCCAGGATTGCCGAGCGCTCCAAAGTGCCTGATATATCAGTAGGGCTTTTTATTTTCTGTCGTCTTCCACCTTCCTGTAAGAATTTAACTCTTAAGTTTCAATAGAAGATTTAGATTCCTCTTTTGGTTGAATTATTTACAACAAGTGCAACCAAACTATAGATACTGGAAAAATATTCATAGCTATCACATTAAAATAATAACTTTCACATTCCACAATAACAAATGGTAATTATGTGATTTGATTGTACAATGGCCCACGTTATCTAACGGGGTCAGACACAAATGCCTGGTGTTGATTCTCTGTTCTCTCATTTCTCTCCAGCTTAAAATCTTTCAGTGTTTTGCTAAGTCCTCCACTTGACCCTGGAGCTGAAAAACTGAAGGAAATCCATTGCTTGGAGCATCCTTCATTTCCCTCTCCCCAACCCAAGATCAGTTTCCAAAAGCTAACACAAAAAGTATAGTCTATGTCGTCATCTCCATGGCCTGAAGGTACCTGACTGGAGCTGGGAGCCTGTCCAGTCCAGACAGAAGGAAAATATTACCCTGCTATTTAATGAAGCAGTGCTGAAGGATTAATCATTAAGTAAATAGCAACAAGCCAAGAGGTTTGCCGGGGCAACGGAGCCCCACCCCACGTTCTCAATTTTTTCTGGGATTCAGGACGGAAATTATTACAGGAATAGTTTGGAAAGGGCTTCACTAACAACCATTTTCAGGGCAAGATGGAACAACGTGTGAAACCTCAACTATGGCCTGGCCAAGAGGGAAGTTCATTCTCAAAGCCTCAGAGAACATAGGCTCCTTTTGTCTAGCAATGGCTATCCTGCACAAGATTGGTAAAAACTGGAGAGGCTCACAGCCTGGTCCCTGTTGCCTAAATCACATCACAACTTTTTGGAGCTTTGACTTTCTCATTTCTTTTTTTTTTTTTTTTTTTTTTTTACAGATAGGGATTTTTTTTTCCTTTTTTTTTTTAATTTTATTTTTTTTTATCAGTTACATTTTATTAACTCTGTATCCCAGCCGTGTCCCGATCCCTCATTCCCTCCCAGTCCCTCCCTCCCTCCCTCCCTCATCTCCACCGTGCCCCTTTCCAAGTCCACTGATGGGGGGGACCTCCTCCCCATTCATCTGATCCTGTTTTATCAGGTATCTTCAGGACTGGCTGCAAAGCCCTCCTCTGTGACCTAACAGGACTGCTCCTCCCTTCGGGGGTGGGGAGACCAAAGAGCCAGTCATCGAGTTCCTGTTAGAAATAGTCCCTGTTCCCCTCACTTTGGGAAACCAATTGGTTACTGAGCTACCACAGGCTACATCTGAGTGGAGGTTCTAGGTTATATCCATACATGGTCCTTGGTTGAATGTCAGTCTCAGAAAAGACCCTGTGCCCAGATATATTTGGTCCTTGTGGAGCTCCTATCCTTTCCCCATCAGACTAACTCCCCTTCTTTCTTATGATTCCCTGTACTCTGCCAAAGGTTTGGTCATGAGTCTTTGCTTTGAAAACACTGCTAGTTAGAGTCTTTCAGATGCGCTCAGTAGACTCCTGTCATACGTTCAATGCACATCCCATCTGTCTTTCTAAATGAGGATTGATCATCTTACCCCATGTCCGCTCAATTGATTATCTTTTTTAGGTGTATAGATTTCATTATGTTTATCATATCTTATAGGTCTATATAAGTGAGTATATCCCATGTTTGTCTTTCTCCTTCTGGGATATTTCACTCAGAATGATCTTTTCTAGATCCCACCATTTGCCTGCAAATTTCATGATTTCCTCCTTTTTGATTGCTGAGTAGTATTCCATTGTATAAAAATACCACAATTTCTGTACCCATTCCACCGTTGATGGACATCTGGGTTGTTTCCAGGTTCTGGCTATTACAAATAAAGCTGCTATAAACATGGTTGAGCAAGTGTCCTTTTTGTGTACTTGAACAAACTTTGGGTATATACCTAGCAGTGGTATAGCTGGGTCTGGAGGAAGCACTATTCCTATTTGTCTTAGAAGGCGCCAGATAGCTTTCCAGAGTGGTTGTACCAGTTTACATTCCCACCAGCAGTGGAGCAGGGTTCCCCTTTCTCCACAACCTCTCCAGCATGTGTTATTGCTTGAATTTTTCATCTTGGCCATTCTGATGGATGTAAGGTGATATCTCAGGGTCGTTTTGATTTGCATTTCCCTGATGGCTAATGAGGATGAGCATTTCTTTAAGTGTTTTTCTGCCATTCGATATTCCTCTGTCGAGAATTCTCTGTTTAGCTCTGTTCCCCATTTTTTAATTGGATTACTTGGATTGCTGCTTTTCAGCTTCTTTAGTTCTTTGTATATACTGGATATTAGTCCTCTGTCAGATAAAGGGTTAGTGAAGATTCTTTCCCAATCTGTAGGCAGTCGTTTTGTTTTGATGACGGTATCCTTTGCTTTACAGAAACTTTTCAGTTTCATGAGGTCCCATTTATTGATTGTTGCTCTTAGAGCCTGTGCTGTTGGTGTTCTGTTCAGGAAGTTGTCTCCTGTGCCAATGAGTTCTAGGTTGTTCCCCACTTTTTTTTCCAATTGATTTAGGGTATCTGGTTTTATGTTGAGGTCCTTGATCCACTTTGACTTTAGTTTTGTGCAGGGTGATAAATATGGATCTATTTTCATTTTTCTGCATGTAGACATCCAGTTGGTCCAGCACCATTTGTTGAAGATGCTGTCTTTTTTCCATTGAATGGAATTGGCTTCTTTGTCGAATATCGAGTATTCATAGGTGTGTGGATTTATTTCTGGGTCTTCTATGCGGTTCCATTGATCCTCCTTTCTGTTTCTATGCCAGTACCATGCAGTTTTTATTACTGTTGCCCTGTAGTACAGCTTGAGATCAGGAATGGAGATGCCTCCAGATGATCTGTTGTTGTACAGAATCGTTTTGGAGATTCTGGGCTTTTTGTTTCTTTGACTTTCTCATTTCAAAAAAAAAAAAAAAAAAAAAAAAAAACTGGTATGAGTGTGACCAAAATACATTTTGTACATCCTTGAAATGTCATTAGGAAATCATGTTTTGTGTAATTAGCATACCCTAGTAAAAATCCTTAACTTTTAAATGGCAGAGTGGATACTTACCCATACTGTTAGGTAGTCTGTAACTAGCCACACATAGAAAATTTAAATGTTGTCACTTGAATGCGAAAGTCTATGAAGATGATACTAATAACCGTTGCCTTCCTTATGATCTTAGCCAGAAGTCTCATGGCATTTCACTAAATAGAATAGAATATGCTCTTTCTCTTTGAAACTGAAAGGTGTTGTTTCATGAATAGTCTTGCCTTAGGTTTGTAATTTATATGATCTAGTACAGGGCTTCTCAAACTTTTCATGACTTTCTTTCTTTCCCATAAGTTTTTATACTGCTGTGGGTATTTAGGTATGTAAAATAAACATGGAAATCAAACACTTATGAGTAATAAATCAGAAAGAAGACTATTTTAAAACAATACTTTGATATATATGTGTATAATTTTACTGTTTACTGAAGACCAAAGAAAAAAGTTTCAAACTAATGAGATGATGGTGATTATTTATTTTTACAGAAAGACTTAAGTCTTGGCTGATTATTTGGTACAGCAGGATACAGAAGACTTTTCAGAGCTAAGCAATATACAGATTTTATAGTCATCAATGCTGAGAATTCCACTCTACATAAATATAAACTACAAAATGGCAGAAGTATTTTTAGAGCAATTTCAGATGTCCTTAGAAATTCTGACTTAATCCCAAATCAAAATTCACTTAATGACTTTTAATGAAATCCCGTAGGCAATTCAAAGATAAGTTTTTAAAGTTAAACATTCTAATACAGTCCAATCCAAGAAATACACTAAACTGATACTTTCTAAGGAATGACTGTAAGAAATACTAAAAGTGTTTGTTTTCCATAATTAAACCAAAAGCTTTGTATATGCAATTAAAAGAAATAAGCACTGCGATTTATAATATCACGGTGTGGAGTGAGGTGTTTCAAGCAGGGTTGGTTGACATTGAGAGATGTGACAATATATGCTGTAAAATTGCATGTTTTTTGTGAATTTGTGTAATGCAACACAGAAATGCTCTGCCAGAAACACCTCGGATTCATTGCATGATTGATTTGAATTTGTTGTTTTGCTTTTGAATCTTCAGGACATGTCCTTGTTGCCAAAACTTTTTCTGCACCCACAGTTTGAGATCTTGGAGTATAGTTGATATAACCAGATCTCACTCAGAAGATGTAGTACTTCAAGGAATGCATTACATTGGAGGTGATTCTTTAATTGGTTTAAAAAATGCTTAAACAAGAATTTTCCCTGCAATTGGATCTTATTTGACTTCTTTTTAATTTTATGTATTCATTGATCCTGACAAAAATAATCCCTAGAAATATAAAGTATTCTGGACTCAATGCTGAATATTTTATAGATTATAAAAGAACTAAGACAGGTAGTCTCTGTATGTTGATTTTTCACAAAGTTAGGGTTACAGTTAATGCGAGAAAGAGCAAAATTATGTGAAGCAAAGTATGACTGGATCTGCAAAGTTGCCTGTATATTCCCCTAGCTACTGGGGCAGGACTGAAGGGCTAATTAACAACAGCCAAGGTCACATAGAGGAGGAAAACAGGTCATCCAAAGACCCTATGGTGCTGGTACCTAAATTCAATATATGCACAGGCTGCCCAATATATCACTGTGGGTGTTGTTGCAGGTGGTGAAGTGTGTTTAGATATGCCTAGAATCCATCCATATTCAAGGAAGTATTAGAAGATAGAATTAACACTTAAAAAGTTCTGTACAGACATTCTCTTCTCTGGGTCGAAAGCGGCTGACCCTGAGTGCAGTGCTTAGCCTCACATCCTGAGTGTATCATTTTAGCTTTTTATGGTATCCAACCATGCTTGGGGAGAATATCCTGCTTCAATGGCTGTAAAGGCCTGAATGATCATGGCTGCATCACACTGTTGTGAGACTCTAATCTTGCATATATACCACAGGCAAACCAAGGAGACCAACACCAGAAGGCCTGCTAACGCTCCCATGCCCGCCCATTCCTTCAGATGATTCATGGCTGCAGCAATCCATGTTGATAATCCTGTGGCTAGTCCTGCGTCCACTCTGGTAGAATTTACTGTGACAATGGCCACTCTCAGCTGCTCCATCGTAGTATCGAATTCTCCAGTCCAATTACCTAAAATATAGCTCGACAATTGTTTAGACAGATTTGCAGCACAGGAAAAATTCTCATGTTGTATGCTAGTGACACAAAGTCCAGCATACTTTCAATGACAGCCAGGTTGAGCGATTTGCCATAGGGTATCAATTTGCTCCTGCAAGAGGTCAATCCTCTGATTGACCACCATCAAGCTTCCCAGAGAAGAGCATGTCTGATTGCATGCGGGTTGATGCCCCAGGTCCCGCCTCTCGATACTACGATGGAGCAGCTGAGAGTGGCCATTGTCACAGTAAATTCTACCGGAGTGGACGCAGGACTAGCCACAGGATTATCAATATGGATTGCTGCAGCCATGAATCATCTGAAGGAATGGGCGGGCATGGGAGTGTTAGCAGGCCTTCTGGTGTTGGTCTCCTTGGTTTGCCTGTGGTATATATGCAAGATTAGAGTCTCACAACAGTGTGATGCAGCCATGATCATTCAGGCCTTTACAGCCATTGAAGCAAGACATTCTCCCCAAGCATGGTTGGATACCATAAAAAGCTAAAATGATACACTCAGGATGCGAGGCTAAGCACTGCACTCAGGGTCAGCCGCTTTCGACCCAGAGAAGAGCATGTCTGATTGCATGCGGGTTGATGCCCCAGGTCCCGCCTCTGAGAAAAAGGTATCGGACGGGTCCGATGCTCTTTGGGTGGATGACACCTAAATGAACATCTGTACAAAGTCCCAATTTATTTCTAATATCAGAGATCAGACCTCTACTCTTGCCTGATGCGTCTAAAACAAAAAGGGGGAACTGTAGAGAGCTGTGGAATGCTATGCCTTAAAGATGGAGCTGGTTTCCGCCTTCCACCTTCCCGATGGTGAGTGCTCTCTGTCACGAACAATTCCACATTTGGCTAAGGCTGAGGATCTGGCTTGCTTCCATGTATGTGGACCTATCTGCATTGCCCACGTGGCACGCCTGGGTTGGCTACCCAGAGGCTATTTAAGCTGTGGGCTGGCTTTCCCCAGGGTCCGAGGATTGTTCAAGGTTCCTGAATAAACTGCATTGAAAAAAAAAAAAGTTCTGTACAGGTAAAATATAAACTAAAATAATTTTTAAAAAAATGGTAAATAATAGAAATAAACTAATAAACCATAGGAGGCCATTTGTGAGAAGAACGGTTTACTAATAGAGCTGTAGAGATGGAATGAGTTTCATATTATAAGAGGCCAACAGTAGCTAAAAGAACTTCCTTTCTCTGGTCCTTTAGAGTATAGTATTCATTTTCTACACTAGAGTCTTTTGACTCTGTCCCCTCTTGTCTTACTTCCTTGAATTTCCATATCCGTGTCACACTGGCAAGGAAGCTTCTTCAGGACACATAAGTCCGATTTTTTTATATTTTTTATATTTCTGATGCAATAATCATTGTCAGCACTTCTTATCACATGCCTGCAACCTCCCACGTCCACAAATACATACCCTTAGCAGTGCCTAGCTCAGAAGAGATTTTAAATCATTGAACAGAGAAACATGTGATGACCAGATTATTTTTTTAATTTTTTTAAAATTTATATATATATATATATATATATTTGTTTTTTTTTTTTTTTTGGTTTGTTAGAATTTATTCACTTTGTATCCCAGCTGTAGCTCCCTGCATTACTTCCCAGTCACACCCACCTTCCCTCTTCTCCTTCTATGCTCCTTCCCTAGTCCACTGACAGGGGAGGAACTCTCCCCTTCTAGCTGACCCTAGCCTATCATCTTCCTCTAAGGCTTGGCAAGGCTGCACTCCCTAGGAGGAGGTGATCAAAGAGCCAGCCACTGAGTTCATGTCATAGACAGCCTCTGCTCACCTTACTAGGGAACCACTTGGAGACTGAGCAGGGGTTCTAGGTCCTCTCCATGCATGGTCCTTGGTTGGAGTAATGGATAACAGGATTCTTAAAGTGACAATCTAGCTGAAAAGAATGATGTTACTATTATGAAAATAACACAACATCTTCAAAGCCTCAAGAATTCAGAATTGAGAGTCATAGAAGACAAGCATAGAAACGGTAAGTCTCCTGTCTGCAAGCTTAGCATAGTATCCTTCATAGTGTCAGGGTTGGTACTCTCCCATAGGGTGCGGCTTTGGCTGGACCAGGCGTTGGTTGTGTATTCCCTCAATCTTTGCTTTTCTATCTTTATCCCTACATATTTCCTATGCATGGAAATTTGGGGTTGAAGATTTTGTGCGTGGATTGGAGTTTTCCTCTCGCTACTAGGAGGTTAGTCTAGTTAGAAGGTGTCTCTTCAGTCTCTATGCTCTCTGCTAGTACTGCTAACACTAAAAAGATCAGTTTTATGTCTTTGATTCTGGTCAAAGCTTACCGTGGACAGAGAAATCTCTACAGATCCAGTGCAAGCCTGAGATGTTCAGGCGGGCATCCCTGTGAATCTTAATTCAAATTAGTCTGCATTAAATATTGTTTTCTTTCATCCTTGGTACAGCCTGTTATGTATAAAACATTCAGAACAATATTTAAAATACAATTTGAATTGAACTATTCTCCTGTGTAAATCCTTCTAATGACTTCCCATCAGATAGCTCTATGTCTGCTATGGTGCCAGTGTCTGAAACGCAAGCTCATTGGGGACCAGATCATAAGCTCTAAACATATGTTCTGAGATCAGTGGGGCCTTTCAAAATTAACGTGTGACCCATTTCACGAGTGCTTATTCTGCTCACTTGTGGATTTCTGTTACCATGTGAAAATGTAAACCACCAGGTGACATGGCTTCTAATTTCTCTACATAATCTGAATATGAAATTTTTAGGTAAAACTCTAATTTTGCAATATTGAACCAAATTTATAAAAATGCAGTTCATGCCAAAGGAAAACGTGTGCATTTTTTTCTGACTTCTACTTGCTAACTTACCTTCTGTGGCATAGAGTTTAGACAATTCTACAGTTAGTACCTGCTAAAGGTCCTTTATGGTTGCTAATATAAGGGTTTATTTTAGGAAATGTAATCAGTATTATAAAAATCTAACGGTCAGGTTGCCATGACCTGCACAGCTTTGTGAATTACATGACTGGTATGTGGGGAATGGAAAAACAAAACAAACAAACAAAAAAACAGACACATGCACAGAAAAGGTGAGATTGGGTGGACCATGCACTTGGACTGAGACACTGAGCAGCTGTGAAACTCAGTATCTTTATTCCAGAGAGCTAAACAAGGAGGTAGGTTAGCCGATCTTACTAGGTCTCTGTAGGATAACAGTGTCAGGCTCCAGTCATACAGGAGGAGGGGTGTGTGGTGGTGCACACACTCTCAACATCTGTACTTGGACTAGAGATATTGTCATTCCTCTGAGTCTGCTCAGGGAAGGTCTTGCTTGGCATTTCCATGCTTTTGAGGCACTGTGGTCCTGCTCATGTCAACATTCATTCAGGATTTCATCTACTCTCCACACCAGGCCAAAGAGAGAAATTCATAAAGAGATATTCTACAGGCATCTAGGACTGAAGACAAGAGAGAGATCATTGGAATGGTTAGTATGCCTCAGTAACAAGTTGGCCTCTGTGGAAATGAAAATACGTCAGTAACTTTCTGAATCGGTAAGCTAACCCAACATGGCTTGACAGACCTTCACTGTGCACCTAACATTTTTCGTGTCACTTCAAGAATTAATTGAACATGGAGTGAGTTCAGTGTCAGGACAACAGCAATCTCTTCAGAGGGTCACGCAAATTTATGTGCTTTAGAAAACAGATCTTTCCATGAACACGTCAATAAGGTACACTTCCTGATGACAGTCACAAAAGTCAACCTACGCAATTGGAATGGCAAGACATGGAGACATAACGCCTTCAGATATAAAACCCATGAGTACCTGCAGTAAAGCTCAAATGGGAGGCACACCTAGTCACCACTGAAAAGTTCAGAAACTTAGTGAGCGGGAAGATCTGATCAAAAACATTTTGAAAGAATGTATCATACCAGGTCAAAAACATACTGATGTAGGTGCTATTAATTTATTAATTCAACAAATGTTTACATAATGCTAGATGTGGTTCTAGATCCCACAGCAGTGACACAGATCATCGCTTCTTGTGACTCTTACATGCAGTCATGAAAACAATACGCTGACAAATAATTTTAGGTAGACTGCAAAGAAAATAACTAAGACAGTGCGCAAGACGTATTAACTACCTCATTCCCTCCCGCCATTTTAGTATTTTTATCAACAAGACAATGGAATCTCTTACAATAGGCCTCCTTACTTCAAGTTTGGGAGATGGAAAGGAACCTGGAAGGGAAAGAGCTCAGGAAGGAGCTTCTCGGGCAGAAAGGTAGCAATGAGCCTTGGATGATCAAGACAGAAGGAAGGAGTATTATGCTAAGAGACAAGATCATAAAGTAGCTGTGGAAGGCTCTACAGATGGTACAGGAAAAATGACTTGACTCTTGTCCTGTTTTAATGAGCAAACATTAGAAAGTTATAGTTGGGAGAGTACTATGATATGAACAATGTCTCTATGAGAGCACAGTGAATATTATGTGGTAATTTATTTTATAGACAAATGATAAAACAGTATAGACATCTTAAAAGGAAAATTGAATAGACCAGGCAAAATATTAAATTGCCTTGAGTTGTGATTCACAGAGAAGTACTAAAGCAGATAAATAAGTGAGACTAAGGACTTTTGAAAGTCAAGGTCAAGCTTTGCAAATTAATTCATTTCTTGGAGAGAGCACTGAAGATCCTACAAGATGGATTCGATAGAAGAGAAATCATTTGTTTGCTTGCTTGTTGATTATCTGTTTCCTCCACTGACCGCATACATCATGAGAAGCTTCATTTTATTTCCCAGAACTGCATTTTCCACTGCTACTCTAAGGGTATTAAACATCCTAAAAGCAGGTAGTGTGCTAATTGGACTACAAGTGCCCACTTATTAGCACAGAGTAGGCTGTCAGCAAGTGATTAATGAGCTGGATGACTAAACAGATCAAAGAACATGCATTAGACAAAACAAACCAGGACTAATGAAAAGAGTGTAGGACAGTAGTGGGCCACAAGCTTGTGACAATAAGATGGACTTGAGGGTTAAGGAACTGAACTAGAAACACAGAAGACTGTGAGGAATATTCCTCTGATTTGAAAGGCATCAAGACAATGTGGCAACGATGGTGGTCCTCAGCTCTTAAGGGCTACAAATGAGAAAGAGGTAAAAGATGTTTGCAGTAGTAGCGGTGGTCTCTTGGTTACTGTTACATTTTTGTGATTAAAATGAAAACAAAACAAAAACTAGATGGGGAAAAACAAAACTGTGACCAGGTAACTTACAGAAGAAAGGGTTTGTGTGTGTTTATAGCTGCAGAGGGTCATGGAGGGGGCACAGCAGCAAGTGTGGCAGCAGGACCAGGAAGCTGAGCAAACTAGCACTCTCAGAGCACACCACAGCAACAGTCTTCTTCCAACAAAGCCTCACTACCTGAACAGCAAACCTTGTCACCACTGGGGACCAGGAGCTCAAATGCCAGACACTGTGAGGGACATTTTTCATTCAAACCACCATATATGGATTAGCAAGTCATATTTATTTCCCTCTCTACAATCCACATACAGTCCGATTTACTACCCTGGTCTGCTGAGCCCAAAACTGAAGACCATATTTCCCAGAAGCCTTTGCAACTAATGTTAGCAAGAATATAGGTTTGACCAAAGAGATGTGATATCTAAAAGTGGAGATGAAGTACCTGCCTTTGCTGCTTTGTCAGCAAACAGAGCCATAGAGACATAGGTTTTTAAAGGGAGGATTTAGCAGTGCTCTTGGGTGCTAGACTTCATGCATGTCAACAGTCAGGGAAAGGACTTTCATTTTCCTGATGCAAATTATAGCATGTTCAACTGTGGTCCTAGGGCCTACAACAGTAATGACATCCTAATAATACAAGTTCACTGGTGATAATTAACACTTTCGGTCATGTCACCTTAGGATTTTGCTAGTATTGGTTATCACGAAGAATCAGCAGCTTGTTGGTGGGCAAATATGATATAGAGGCCTCAGAATATATTCTTGGAACCTTAATATGTGTTTTGGCTTTTTTAGTTCAGTGACTTATTTAGTACATCACTTAATAATGTCCCTACATAAACCCCCAGTGCTTAAATTCTTTACTGTGCATGCTGATTTCTAAGAGTGAGTCATTAGAGATATGCCGATCTACAGATATGGATCTTGGAGTGAAGGGATCATTAAAAAGGTAAAATAGGGAGATAATAATAGAACAGAAACTGAGGGGGAAAAGAAGAAATACTTGTCTTAGAATTGTAGAAATAGTTTTACAATGGAAGAATTTCAATAAACACACACACACACACACACACACACAGCCTTTCAGTGTATCCACAATACAAACAATATAAGTAAATCAGCAAGTTGTTTGCTGGGGATAGAAGCAGGGAGCCACCAGCATAGCAAGGGGGCTCTTTAAATGGCATCACCTGCCAGGAGGTGAGAACTTCCAACAGGAGAATGGAACAGAAAGATTCATTGGAAAGTATTTCCAGGGCCAGTAGGAGTATATAAACTGTTTATGTGGCTTGAACAAGATTTCTCAAAAAGAAGTGGATCCAATGGACATGGTGGTTGCCTTGCTTTTCAGCCATACCACAGAGGCCAGCATAACTCAGCAGAACTGCACAGGGCACATGATTGCCATCAAGACACAGGACATCTGAATACAGTGGCACGTGTCTGTAATCCCAGCACTTTCGAGGCTGAGCCAAGATGATGCTCACATTTTTGAGGCAAGATTTGGCTGCAAAAGGAATAACAGTCTAGGACAGGCTGTGCCACATGAACCTGTGGGAAAATTTTTCGAAGTGGTTTTTATTTTTATTTTTAATTTTATTCATTCAATCATGCTTTTTTTTTGTTTGGATTCAACCAAACCTCACAACATCCTTTTTTTCCCCTTCAACATCACAAAACAACATAGAAAGATTGATAGGAGATAGTCTTCGGGACTTTTAACTTATGTACTGTGGGCCGACAAGTTGGCTCAGCAAGTAAAGGAGCTTGCCACCAAGTCTGATGACATGAGTTTGATCCTGGATCCCACATGGTAGCATGAGAGAACAAAACTCCTCAAACTGTCCTCTGCCCTCCACAAACTCACTATAGCACAGTAATATCCACACATCAACACAAAACAAACAACTAAATGTAAATTATGTGTGTGATTACTATCTTCATAATATACACAATTCCCTCTGCATCTCATCTGTTGTATTTCCCTGAATGTTGTAGATAATATCTGACTAAAGCAATTTAATGAAGATTTGTATATTTGGGCTCACAGTTTGAAAGGATGCACTGCATTATGGGAGGGAAGGCACAGCATCATTGGTCTGAGGTCAGGAAGAGAAGTACAGTGAATGCTGATGATTGCTAGATCCTTTGTTCTCCTTTCCTTTAGTCTAAGACTCTTTGCCATGGACAGTATCAACGACATTCATGGTGGGTCTTCTCTCCTCAGTTAAACCAGTCTGAGCACTCTCTCACAAACACAACTGCTTATGCTTATATTTACATAATCTGTAAAGAATGTTGAAAAAAAAAACAACCTTTAACGTATTTAGACCTCTAAGTAGAATATTTAAAGGCATTATCTCACGTAGAATATTGTACAAACCACCTATTCAAACATTCTCCTAGTGGCAAGTACACCATCTCTATAAATTGTGAAAGAAAGCACATGCCCCTCAGGTCACTGTTTCTATCCACAATGACTCAGGAAGATACTACAGGCTTCAGTTTATTGTAGGATGCTCAGGTTCTGAACTGACTGAGTGGGTTGATGTTACCTGTCGTTCTAGTTTTTTCTACTTTTTGCAATCAGAAATAATTTTATTTTGTTAAACTAGCATTCAAAGTAGTATGTTTCATTATTATATGTTTATGCATGCTTTATTTTAGCTGTTTTTCTTCCTCTGGTCCTTTGTCTTAGCTCCATTCCTACTCCATACAGTACCTTCTGCTTTCAGTGTGCAGACTCCTTCCTACTTTCATAACACAGGCATTCCCTGACCCTTGCCAGCACCTTCCCTGGTTCCGTTTCCAGCTTCTTGACCTATGACCATACTGTTCACACATGCACATATAGAAAAGCTAAACAGTACGATCTCCATATGAGAGAGAACGTGTGGTTTTTGTTCTTCTGCTTCTGAATTGCTATACTCATGTAATAATTTCCAGATCTACCCATTGTCCTTAAAAATCTTAATTTCATTTTTCCATCCAACATTACATAATGTACATGAACAACCAAACAAAATGCTAATCAATCAATGGGCTAATAAACTGAACAGACTGAAACCCAAACAAATATTTTAAGTACGAAAAATTCTTAGCTGGAAGAGAAATGAAAATTAAGACCATTCTTAGAGTCCCTGTGAAAGTGGTCAGTTACAGCATCAAGAATACAAATAGCAACAAGCACTAGTGAGGATGTGGGAAAAGAGGAACCCGTCTCACTGGCTGTGGTGGAGTGAACTGTTGCCGCCACCGTGGAAATCAGTGTGGTCATTTCTTCTCTGTGCTTTGTAACGTTGCAGTTCACTCTGTACTTTATAGCGTTACAGAGACTTCTAGATAGAAATATCTACGGTCTTCTAAAAGGCGGGGGGAAGGGAAGTGCTCACTGCTTTTGAAGAAGACCTGAGTCCACTTCCCGTTGGGCGGCTCAGAGGCACCTGTAACTCCAGCTCCAGTGGGTCAGAGGCCCCCTCTGGCCTCTGTGAGCACCTACATGCACGTGTGCATACACAAGCATGTGTACACACAGTTAAAATTGCTTTTAGATGAGAGAGAGAAATATTTACTAGGGAGAATTCCTAGTAAAGATGAGGGCAAAGCCATGAGGTGGCAAATAATTAACCACAAGCCAAATTAAGAAATGGGGACTGACTGAAATTGACCGCCTGGGACTTCAACGTTCTGGATTTCATAACAACAAAGGGAAAAAATTTGTTCTAAAGGTGCCTGGTCTCTAGTATACCTTTCTGGAATCCCTAGGGAATTAGAAGAGTCAAGCATGACATTGATTATATATTGTATAAGTCTCTTATGGTTCTTTTCTGAAGGGAATAAAAGCAAGCAAGACTGAAATTAAAAAAAAACAGTTTTCACCTCCATCTTACACTAAAAAAATAACGAAAAGTTTGACACTATGACAGTCTCAGATCTGTATTTCTATAGACCCCATGAATTCCAGGCTTGTATTAGAGAAATGTGAGAGTTGAGAGAGAAATATTAACACCTGTTCTCTCCAGTTGGTATTGCAAGGTCCAGATCCATCTTTAAGATGCCAAAGCAGGTGAATGCAACTGCAAAATAAGATGAATCCAGAGCAGAATGCACGTGTTGTGGGAAGTAGCAATAATAATGGCGATAGCGAGAGCCATCTTCGCTTCCAGAAAAGTTTCCCATCCTCACACTTGGACATTTTCTGTCAATGTGTATGATAGTAACAACACTCTTTGGTATCCATTTTTGCAAGGAGAGAATCAGAGACTCCAAGAAGACATTATATTTCAAAACATCCACTCAATCACTGAACACATTCAGTGTAACCCATACAAAGAATGTGGCCAGTGAATACACAACAGGATAAGCAACAGGAGAGACCACAAGGAAATCTAGAGTGGCCACAGTTTATGAAGCTCTGGAATAAAGGTTTTCAGTGGCTTCTCTGGCTCTATCAATACAAGAAAATCCTACAGCAAAGATGGCATCTGGCCTGCTAGCGCTGGTCTTCCAAGTCAGAGCTTCTGCAGTTCCGTGGCCACAGCCTGTGCTCCTAGAGCACCATGTTGGCTTTGAATGGCAAGCAGCCTAGAGGTAAACCTTTAGGAGAAAATGTGTACAGCTGTAACCTTAAATAGCAGACCCTATGCCTACTGTTCAATCTTCACTGGAAATCCAGCACTGCAGGCCTAACCCTCCAAAAGAGAGTTTGTTCTTCAGTACATATCATCTCTGAGCATATATACTACCTAATCCATAAAGTAGTGTGACAACTGATTTAATTTCCACACTCTGCCTCAGCATCTCAAAGTCACTCCTACTCTTCTTTTCACCTTCCTCTATGGACAAGTCCTCCTTCCTCCTCTGCCAGCTGTGTGGGTTTCTGACCTACATCCTGCTCAGCTTACCTCAGTCAACCATTCAACCCCATAGTCACCATCTTTCCTGTGGGCTCACTAGTACTGATTAACTTTCATCTCCTACCATACAATTCATTGGTCTAAGACTGGTAACACAAAGGTGAAGACAACGCTGACAGTCTCTGTGAATAGGTAACTCTTTAGGGACAGAATTGCAATGAAGCAGTTTTGGTGGGTGAGGGAGTTAGTCTAGCCCATCAGAATTTAATGTGGACAGAGAAAAAGCAGGTCATGTAAGCCTTGTTCTAAGCAAGCTCCTTGGGTAAACTAGAGTTCTTTTCAAGTCCAGACATGTAGTGTGGCTTATGTAAGTGCCAAGCAAAAGGAATGGGAATGTGTGGCTGGTTTAAGAAAACTTAAGGCCTGAGGAGCAGAGCTTTTTCCTGAGACTGGTAGGAAAGGACCAGTTATCAGGATAGTCAGCTCCAATCATTCCTGATTCTGAGAGTCAGTTTATTTCAAGGCAGTTTACACAGAAAGTCTGATTTGTCTAACATTAGCACCATATCCCCCCCCCCCCCCCCGTTTTCCCCCAAGGAGATCAGCTCACCTTACAGATTCCTTGTTCCCTGAAATGGGGAGTGGGGATTTCCTCAAAAGGAAAATCTCTGAGGTGCTGACAGTCTCACAAGAAGTGATGGCCAGGTGGAGCACACAGCAGATGTCCACACGAGGAACTGGACTTGGCTATGAGAGTGGACAAGACTCCTGGGAGGAAATGAAGGAGAGTGAAAGCCACTAACTCAAAAACAGTATTAGCGTGCTGAGTGCAAGAGAGAGGGGAGGGAAAGGGAAATGCTAGAGACAAAAGCAGGAAGTCTTGAGGACAATAAGCAGGGATTCTTTGGCAAGTGGCAAATGAGAGACAAGGGGAGCCAGGTTAGAGCAAGGAAGGATGCTGTAGTGGTCCATATAATATATATATTAAAAAAAATGTGAGAAGGAAGATAAGGAAAAACAAAACAGAACAAAGAAAAACAAACAAGAAACTGCAGAGTGGGCTACTCCTAGCCCCGTGCAGTGGGGAACAGGCATGTGTATAAGTGCAAAGTGGTGCAGTGTTTAGCATCCATTATCATTATAGCAACAGATTGGGGGGGTTGTTTGTACCTTCCTGAGCTTGCTTGAAAACCCAGTGGAATATTAGACTGGAACTGCAGAGCACATGCTGGTTATGTTTCCTGCTTGTCCTCCACATTCCTCCCTATGCTTCCAAGACTCTAGATCAAAAAGATTATAAAGATTGCCTGTCTCACAGTGATTGTACTCAGAACAGAAAGAAAAGAATAGACTAGAGATGCTAAATGTACATACAGCCATGAGAAAAAGACAGAGCCTAAAACCCCCACAGGTTTCTAAGTGGGAGGGTAGACTGATATTAGGATTGATCAGCAGGATGAGAAAAGGAATCTGCTACCTTGCATATGCAAAATGAATTCTGTGTTAAGTTTGGATGGGAAAAAAAAGAAAAGAAAAACATAGGTAGAGGAGTTCTATAACTCTGTCCTTTCTACATCTTTCCACTCAGTATATGACCTGAGTGACCAGATAGGGGCCATCATAACTGTAGTCCTGCTTGAACTTTAGGCTGGCAAAGGGGTACCAGGTCTTGTGTCCTGAGTGCTTTCCATTATTTTTATATTCTTTCTTTTTTCCAGCTTTTGGGAAGCAAACTGCACTGTTGCCTCTTCATTTAAACCCTGAGTTCAGCTACCATCTGAAGATATCTTTACTAAAGTCCTCCAAAAGAAGGGAAATGTTAAAGAGAAAAAAAAAAAAAAACCTTTGGGGAGTTTTCACACGTGAAAAGTATTTCCCCCTGAACACCTGGACTTTCTGGGATCTACATGGTTTCCAAGTCCCTTCAACTAGTCAGTGGGGGATCTGAACGTTCTCTGGTCTACAAAGCCAAGTCCAGGCTCAGCTGTTCTCAGCACACAATGATGAATCACAAACACAGAGGAAGAGTCAGGTTTCAGCTGCCACTAAACCAAAAAGAGCATGCATGTTTGTTTTTCCTTATTTGTGAGTGTTTCAAAACTCCTAACATCTGGCTTATTTAAAATTTAGCTGGAGAACATTGTTCTGGTTAAATGTTTCCTGGTTTCTTATACTAATATCTAATGTTTTTTGTGCATTCTACTTTTTTCATGACTTATTTTTTTATCTTTTAAATTTTTTCTGATGACATTATTGCATGTGTACCATCTTTTTCATGTGAAACCAAATACACGGAGGATGAATATCTTCCCCAAGGACACCCTATAGCTGCACAATCAGAAGAAATGGGATGCCAGGATTCTGGGCTGTTCCCAGAATCTCTCCTTTGTGTGTCTTCTTGGGTTTTTTTTTTCTTGTTCTAAGAGCAGATCTTTGTGGGTCCTTACACCAGGCAAACAGGTGGTGCCATTTGTAAGGAGGCTCTTAAATACTCGCTTGAGCAGGGAATACGCGGGCAGCTCAGTTTAGCCATCACGAACTGCAAACATTAGCCCCCATAAAGCTGAGAGTTTCACTGAGCGGCAATCAGGTGCAGGCTCTTTCCTTCCTCTTTCAAGCTTTTCAGCTTGATAGAGTAGCATGCTCAAGTGAGTGAGCTGACCACCTGGAGGGCTATATCTGTGTTCTTGATACTGATCGTTTAAAAGTGTCTATGACCAAGATATACATCAAATAGGGTTATTAAAGAGAATTTGATCCTGCCATATGTGACAAGGTGGGAAAACCCAGAAGACATTAAGCTAAGTGGAATCACCCAGTCTGCCCTGTTTGTGACAAAATATCTAAGAGAAGCAGCGTAAACAATGAGCGCTGCTTTCTTTTATCCCATGATTTCTGTCGCTTCAGTCCGTGGTTGACTGGTTTCTCAGTTAGGATTCTATTGCTATGAAGAGACATGACCACAGCAACTCTTATAAAGGAAAACATTTAATCAGATCTGGCTTACAGTTTCAGAGGTTCAGTCAGTTACCATCATGGTGGGAAGCATGGCGGCATCCAGGCAGACATGGTGCTGGAGAGGCAGCTGAGAATTCTACATCTTGATCCACAGTCAGGAGAAGGAGATTGTGTGTCATACTAAGGGTAGCTTGAGCATATGGAACCTCAAAGCCCACCCCCACAGTGACACACCTCCAACAAGGCCACGCCTACTTTGACAAGGCAACATCTACTAATAGTGCCACTTCCTATGGGACAAGTATCCAAACACATGAGTCTGTGTGCTGTTCTCATTCAAACCGCTACATTCCACTCCCTGGTACCCATAGGCTTATAGTCATCACATAACACAAAACAAATTCAGTCTAGTTTTTAAAAGTCCCCATAGTCTATAAGAGCCTCAAACTTGTGTAAAAGTCCAAATTTCCAAGTCTCTTCTGAGATACATGCAATCTTTTAACTGTAATTCCTGGTAAAATCAAATTTGAAAAGCCGATCACGTACATCCAATATATAATAGCACAGGATATATATTACCCTTCCAAAAGGTAGGGAAGGGATCATAGTGAGAAAATACTGGACCATTGCAAGACCAAAAACCAACTGGGCAAACTCCAGGCTCTGCATGTCCATGTCTGATGTCCAAGTGCTTTTCAGAGCTCTGACTCCTTTCAACTTTATTGATTGCAACACACTTGCTCTTGGGCTGATTCCACTCCCATTGTCATGGGTTAACCCATCCCTTAGGTCAGAGTCCTTGTGTTCCAACCATCTCTCAACTGTGCCACAACCTGGGGACCAAGGCTTCAACATGAGAATGATCTCAGGATATTTAATGTCTATGATGATGTTGTCAATTTGCTGGGATCTATGAGCACCGTAAAGACAGGTCTCCTGGTACACATATGACAAGGTTTTTGTGCGGGATTAGCATATGGGCAAGTGTGTGTGTCTGTGTGTGTGTGTCTGTATGAGTGTGTGTAATGGAGTAACATTATTGCTTAATCGATTTGGGAAGATCTGTCCTGATTGTGGGAAGTATTATTCCTTGGTCAAGGGATCCTGGAGAGTATAAAATGGAGAAAGTGAACAGAACGCCAGCACTGATATATTCATTGCTCTCTTCTAATGGTGGTGGGTGTCATGTGACCAATTGCTGCCCCTGCTCCCGAAACTTCCTACCATGATAGAACTGTGAACTGTGATTTAAAATAAACTCTTTCACCCTCAAGTTGCTTTTGTCAGAGTATATTACTCCCAGCAAAATGACAAGAATCTAAGGCAGATTCCAGCCCTCAATATCGCCGAAGAATGGGCACAGTGTGACAGAATGTATAAATGTTATCTAAAATAATCTGCCATGGAAACAGAGGCTCAAATGATGATTTCTTGGAACAAAGGTAGAAGCAAACAAAAGTTATTGTAGAAATACTTCCAGTTTACTTGTATACTTCCAGTACACAAGATGAATAAGCTCCTCTATATAGTTCTGTGAACAGTTACTCTGGCAATCAGAGGAAAAGCCCTGACGCAATGTGTGCTGTTGACTTGGGCACAGATATGTCAAGGACCTGAGCATCAGACCCATATGGGAAAATGGCAAAGGCTTCTCCTGGGGTGGAACTCGGAGGAATGGTCTACTCTGGTCCATGTATAGATATCAAATTTGTGTGTAAAAAATTTCCACCATAACCTGCTCCATGTTTATGGCCAAGAGAATGCTTTCCTACAGGGACTGCTCCTACAGAGATTAGCTAGGTGTATCTCCTTGCTCAGCTGTATTTAATAACCCTACCTCCTTGTTTACCTGTATGTAATAACCCCGACTTTTTGTTCATATGTGCACAATAACGCAGTGTTTCTGTTTAATTCCAAACAATAAAAGTGCTGAGCCTCCAGGGTGCTCCCAGGAAAAGCCTTGTCAATCCAATCCAAGCTTTTCTGTTCACATATCCATATAGCACACTTTTTCTTTATTCCCTTGCTCCGTTGGCAATAATTCTATTATACAATACTTACTCCCCTGAGCTTGGTCCCCAGGACTAGGAAAAACATAAATAGAAAATGTAGATCTCTTGGTAAGTGTTCTTATCACAGTAAAATAAATAAATAGAAGTTGATTACTACAGGAAATAAATGCCGTGCCAATGACTTCAATTTATAAACAAACAAACAAAAAATTGACCTGGGAAAGCAAGGTCACTTGTCATTCCACCCACAGATCTAACTGGCAACAAGCAAGACTGGGAGTGGAATGTTAACCTCTGTGTTCTGATGTTTCTGTACACTTTATACTAGTACATGGCTGCAAAGGATAAGTCATAGCCACAATCTTTATTATTCATTAATCAAGTCAAAGGAAAACTTAAGCTAAACTAATAACAGATCAAAACCAGTCAGAATGCACCACTCCAAACCTGGCTTGCATCTATGTGCCACTGAACTTTGGTTCTGAATCAGAGTTGATTAAAAGACCCACATTTCACGATTGGTCTTTTTGAGCATCTTATCATTGTTGCAGAAATATGTTCCCAATAATCAGCCATAAACAAAAAGTCCAGTCCTGCATTTCTGAGGTGGCTCAAAGGAGCGTTCTCCCATAATTAATTAATGTATGTGTCTATGTTTCCTCAGCCTGTAACTGCTCTAGAAGTCTGCATGTGGACAGTGGCCTATCACGCAGTGACTCAGGGAGCAGTTTGTTCTAAAATGTGACCATGCTATTGTATCAAGAATGTCATATAAAACTTAAACTTACAGAGGAGAAAGTGATACAATTGAAAAACAAGAGGCTGGGGAAAGCCTAGGTAACAGTGAAAAGGAACATATAGAAACAGCAAAGATTCAATGTACAAGCTTTATTGACTATTAACATGTTTTTCCTGAAGTATTGGGCATTTAATTTTTTTTTATTTTTTTTATTTTTTTTAAATTTTTATTATTAGTTACATTTTATTAAGTCTGCATCCCAGCTGTATCCTGCTCCCTCATTCCCTCCCAATCCCACCCACCTTCCCTCCCTCATCTCCTCCCTGCCCCTTTCTAAGTCCACTGATTGGGGAGGACCTCCTCCCCTTTCATCTGACCCTGTTTTAGCAGGTATCTTCAGAACTAGCTGCAAAGTCCTCCTCTGTGGCCTAGCAGGACTGCTCCTCCCTTCGGGGGTGGGGAGGTCAAAGAGCCTGCCATTGAGTTCCTGTCAGAAATAGTCCCTGTTCCCCTTACTATGGGAAACAAATTGGTTACTGAGCTACCACAGGCTACATCCAAGCAGAGGTTCTGGGTTATATCCATACATGGTCCTTGGTGGAGTATCAGTCTCAGAAAAGACCCCTGTGTTGGTCCTTGTGGAGCTCCTATCCTTTCCACATCATACTAACTCCTCCTTCTTTCATATGATTCCCTGCACTCTGCTGAAGGTTTGGTTATTAGTCTTAGTGTTGGGCATTTAATTTTTAATATTTTTCTTTTTTAATTTGTATTTATTCTTCTCTAATACAATACATCTTGACCACTGTTTCCCTTCCTGTTCAGTATCTCTCTCTCTCCCACCCTAAATCCCTCCAGAAAAGAGTAGATCTCCCAGGGACACCAACTGAGCATCGCACAAGATACAGTAAGAACAGGCACAAACCCTCACACCAAGAATCAAGGCTTGGAGAAGGAACCCAATAGAAGCAAAAGGGCCCCAAGAGCAGGCAAAGGAGTCAGAGGCATCTCACTCCTACTGTCAGGAAGGCCTCCCAAACTCCAAGCCAACAACCCTAACACACATACAGAGAACCTATCACAAGCAGGCTCTGAGATCACCTTCAGTATCTGTGAGGCCCACATGAGCCCTGCCTAGTTGATTCAATGGGCCTTGCTTTCCCAGTGAACTCAACTTCTCTGGCTCCCATAGTTTCTCCTGCCTGTCTCTGTGAGGTTCATTTTGATCATATTCTTTCCCATTCTTCAATTCCTCTTAGATAATTCCCAAGCACGCACAGACCCAACTTCATGTTCTTTATTTCTTTAAAAAAAAAAAAAGAGGAAAGATACACAGAGAGGGAGGGTACACACACATAAAGAACATGCAGTTCATTTCATGTTGGCTAACTCCCCATTTAATTGACCAGATGACTTAAGGGAACTAACAGAACTATTAAAATAGATCACAGTCCTGTAATTATTTCTGCGTGCTCCACTCCAATGCTTACCGCAGACCAGGCTCCAGACTAGTAACAGACCCTCTCGATTCACATTAACCCCTAAATTACAACAATTGTTTTCAGATCTACACGTCACCTTAATTATATAAAAAATACAAGAGGGAAAAACTCCAGAAGAGGAAAAACAAAGGAGGTTAGATTTTTTTTTCAGGCTTTTCCACTCTTCAATATACTATGCATATTTATTAATAGATGTTAAGAATATCTACGTGAAGGGTCAAAGTCAACATGTGATGGATACTGTTGCATTCCTGGTTCCTGGAGAGATATTCACAACAGTTTAGTTCTGTAATCAACCTTGGTGCCTATCTATGCACAAACAGATTTTTTTAAATGTGGTAAATGTGAAAAACAGTGTTACTTTACCATAAAGGTGTAAGAAAATGGAAATCGTCATGTAAAGTGAAATAAACTAGATTTAGAACAAAAAAATCTACATATTTTCTCTTACATATGGAATCAAAGGGAAGAGATGAAAGGATAAGGGACGCTATAAGGGGAAAAGGAAAAATCAGGGGATAGAAGGAGGCAAGAGTATGCAGGGTAAAGAGAAATATACATGATCATGGTATATAATATACATGTGTAAATTTGTCACAATGAAACCATTATTCTCTATAACTAACAGGCATTAATAACAAAAATGAGGCCAATGTTGTATGGACTATAAGAAAGGACAGGATTACCTCTGGGGTGAACAATTGATTCACTGACTAAATATAAACCTTCAAGATTCTATCTAGACAAACTTCTTTTATGATATTTATTTAGATAAATATTATAGATCTAAAGCAATATATGAATGCTGAGACAGAATTTTCTGTTTCCTATATTTTTAGTTTTCTCTATTTCCATAGTTAACAATCAGCCTTACAGCCCCTGAAAATATTCTTTAGAACCTTAAGTTCCACTTCCAACCCCAGTGATTACTCACAACTTCATAGCCTGTAGCCACTGCCAGGAAACAAGCAAGCATTCCTTTTCAAAGCAGGTGCAGCAGCCTGACAATAATCCAATAAAAAACCTATTAGCTGAGTCTCCATGACACTCCTGGTATCCATGGGACCCACAATTTCTTTAATGTAGATAATAAATCCAGACCATTTCCTTCTGCAATCGCTCCCAATATGGCTTCACTTCTAAGACTGTTCTACTAACCTTTTGATGCTACATTTTCTCATGAATGCTGAATCACTCTCTAGTCTTTGCCATGAAACAAGTGTGGTCCCACTCAGTAAAACAGATCAATCTGCTTGTGTTAGCCAGCTGCAGTTATCTACTGAGCCATAGTTGCAGATTTCAAACTGCAGACGTAAAGCTGACCAGTACATTTTCAGTCACGGATTGGTAGTCAAGTAATGATAGGTGGAGAGGGAACACAAGAAAAAGATAGTGACCTCTGGAATTACTATGTATATCTCAGTGACTTTGTTTATGTAAATGTCAGACCAATTTAAAATGTCGAATAAAAATCCAAGTGTCCCAACTCATCCTGAATGCTGCTTTTCCCTCAGTTCTGCTGTTACTGTCAATAACAGCAATTCAGATGTGACTTCTAGTAGATAACACTAAATGGCAAATTCATCTGTGATTAAAGACTTTCAGCAGAAGATAGATAGATAGATAGATAGATAGATAGATAGATATTCTCCAAACCCAACCCAACTATCACTACTCTTTATTAACACTCTACTAGAGAGACAAACCATATTTCTACTTGTTAAATGTGTGCTGCATTAACCGTTGTAGAATATAATCTAAAAAAAAAAAACTCAAAGTTTGTCTTAGAGTTTATATATAAATTTTACATATAATATATTTATGCAATTTATTGAAACAACAACTTAGTTGTTTATATCAACTTTCATCTAACGTTTTTCCCTATAATACTTTTTTGCTATATTTTTATATTCTCCATAGTCCTAGTTTTCTTCAGAATGTTTCTTGGTTCTGCTTTACTATGCTGACTGATCAAAGTCAAATGAAATTAAAGCTCTTTAACTTCTGTCTTAGAAAACGTTAACACTTTAAGAATATTCAAAGGAAATCTTAACACTCCATTGCATACACAAATGTGAAATTTGAAGCTTAAGAAAATACAATTGGACCTTGGTTTGCATGGGTGTCTAGAAACAGGACACCTCGCCTAAGGACACCAAAATTAATGATGTTCAAGTTTATAAAGTTACTATAAACTTTGCATATAACCTACAGACACTCTGCAGGCTTTCAACCATCTTTTCACTGTTTAAAACTTAATACAATGACTGCAAGTGCTGTAGTTGTTATGAGATTTTATTTCTTTTTTTTTTTAAGGACTCATTGCTAAGGAGAAAGGTCTGCATATGACCAGTCAGTACAGTTACTTTTTAAAATAAGTATTTCCCATCTGGAGCTGGTTAAGTCAGAGAATGTAGAACCTGCAGAAATGAAGGGCAGTGTGTGCATCACCAGTTGACATTTATAAAGTTCATCACATCTAGACTTAGAACCAAGCTTGGACTTTCGTGCCCCACCTTGGCATAGTTTGGTATTGGCTGCACCAAAGAAACTGTCATTTCCTAAGGTTGTTCATTTGCTCCACAGACATCATGAAGATTCCTTCGTGGTGTCTAGTAAATACTGCTTGCTGGCACATTTGTTTTCTGATATAAAATTTTGAGCTCTAAGCAATAAAACTGTAAAAATCAATGCTGGATAATTTTTTAAGTCATTGCATTTTCTTTTTGTTTCATGTTTAATGAAAAATTAAAGTCACCTTAGATTTGTGGTGATTTGTCTTAAACTAACAAAAACATCTGGGTAGCTATTAAATGTCTCACAAACTGTAAAATCTCGACAGTCACTCACAATCAATAGTCCTTCTGGGGTTCTTTTTCCATTACCTCGTCTACAAAATGTGACTAAAAATTATAAGAACATGAGATCACAATCAGGCATGGGGATGTTTTAAAGGGGTAACATTTAATTATGAGAGGAAGTTCCCCAAATCTAAGACACCACTAAGTGATGTCTTCAAGTTTTCCTTGCACTGAGTCTTTGGCTGAGGTGTAAGCAAGTAGAATTCAGTCTAAACAATTTGTATTATCATCACTCTCATGTGTGGCCACTGAAGATGCCTGTACAGCTCTTTCTGGGTTCTTCCACCTTTCAAATGATGGCCCTGCCCAGAGCAGTCTTAGCAACCAGGGGCAGAGATGTTAACTTAAAACCCCAAATGACTTTGTCAAAAAGTCACCCGACTGATCTCAACACCAGTCCTGGATGGTAATTATGATTAAATTCACTGAAATCTCAAGCAACCACATTCTCTACAGTGTAATATGCCCTATCCATATTATAGAAATATGAACAGAGAAAACAGATTGCTAAGGTTATGAACAAATTTGGTGGTTTTTAAAAGACAATAAAGGCAGACCCACATATTTATGTTCACATTACTGTAAAACTTATTACCCTCAAAATAGATATAGAATGCTTTTTACTATTTTTTTAACTTTTTTTTGTTGGTGTTTTGCCTGAATGCATGTCTGTGTGAGAGTATCAGATGCCCTGGAACAGACAGTCGTGAGCTGCCATGTGTGTTCTGGGAATTGAACCTGGGTCCTCTGGAAGAACAGTCAAAGTGCTCTTAACGGCTGAACTGTGTATCTCCAGCCCAATGCTATCAGTCTTCAAGTTTTAATGTCTACCAAGTTCTCCCAGTCTCTTGACTTTGTTTTAAGGCCACTTTAGAAGCAAGTTTTATAAAAACTGTCTCTGTTCTTAATTGTGATTTGTACACTGAAGCTTGACAAAAGAAAGGAAGCAAAGCTGAATGACTTACTAGGAACAAGACTTCAGCAGGAACTTATTGAGAGCACTGTCTGAGGCCACTAGACTTTGTCAGTGGGGGAAGAAATTATTCAGTTCCTAAAAGCAGAGTACAGAAAAGTTTCCAACAACCTGCTTTTGGAACATACCTTGACTAGAAATGGAAGTTTTAACCAAAATCAGACCTTCACTTTAGCTCCAGAGGATCATAACTGTTGCCTATGAGGGTGGTAAACAACTTTTTATTAATTCATAATCTGACAAACTCTCTATTTTTCCATTTTATTTAATAGCAACAACATTGTGTTCACAATTTTTCTGTTCTCTTTTTATTTTTTCTATTTTTTTTTCAGTTTATTTACTTTACATCCCAAGGGTGTCCCCTCCCTCCTGACACTCCTTCCTCTCTCCCTTTCCTCCCAAAAAAGCAGAGCCCCCTCCCCCATATCAACCCTCCCAAGCACATCACCTCATATCAACACTGAGCATATCCTCATCCCCCGAGACCAAGCAAAACAGCCTTGCCAGGGGAAAGTGATCCAAAAGTAGGCAATAGAGTACATGTTAGAAACGGCCTCCACCCTCAGCAAGCACACCATATGAAGATCAAACTGCCCACTGGCCACATATGTGCAGGGGTCCTAGGTCCAGACCATGCAGTCTCCTTAATTGATGTCTCAGTCTCTGTAAGCCCCCATGGAACTGGGTTAGTGGTCTCTGTTGGTCTTCTTGAGAGGTTCCTGTCCCCTCCAGGTCCTTCCATCTTTCTACCAGCACTTCTAGAGGACCCCCAGAGTTCCAACCCATGCTTGGCTGCAAGTCCCAGCATCTGTGTGGATCTGCTGCTGGCTAGGACCTCCCAGACCACAGTCAAGTTAGGCTCCTGTCTGCAGGCACAGCAGAGCATCGTTAACAGTGTCAGGAGCTGGCTCTCTACCATGCAGTGGGTCTCAGGTTGGGCCAATTATTGGTTGAACATTCCCTCAATCTTTGTTCCCTCTTTATCCCTGCACTTCTGTATCCCTGCAGGGTAATTTTGGATCAAAGGTTTTGTCAGTGGGCTGTCCTTCCACTAGTCCTGCCTGGATAGGAGGTGGTCACCTCAGTCTTCATGTGTTCTGTCTTCCCTCTCCTCCCCGCATTAGGCATCTCAGCTCGAGCAACACCCATATCCTCTCAGGAGACTACCTTATCACAGTCCTCTGCTTGATAAAGAGATGTCCCCCATCAGTTTTCCTTCTTGTTTTTGCCTTACCACCTCCCACCCTCATTCTCCCCACATCTGATTCCCACCCTTGTTTTCCTCCCCATTCCATCTCCTGTCCAGTTCCCTCTCTTCATCCACCTCTGCTGTCTATTCTGTTTCCCCTTCTGAGTGACATTCCACCACACTCCCTTAGGGCCTCTGTATTATTTAGCTTCTTTGGATTGTAGTGTAGTTATCCTGTACTATAGGTCTAATATCTGCTTGTAAATGAGTAGATAATATGTGTGTCTTTCTGGATCTGGGTTACCTCACTCAGGATGATCTTTTCTAGTTCCATTCATTGGCCTGCAAATTTCATGCTTAGTAGTCCATTGTGTTAATGTACCATAATTTCTGTATCTATTGTTTGGTTGAGAGGCATTTAGGTTGTTTCTAGTTTCTGGCTATTATGAATAAAGCTGCTATGGACATAGCTGAACAAACATCCTTGTTGTTCTGGGTTACCTCACTTAGGATGATTTTTCTAGTTTGATCCATTTGCCTGCAAATCTCATGATTTCTTTATTTTTATATCTGAGTAGTATTCCATTGTGTAAATGTGCCACAATTTCTGTATTAATTCTTCAGTTGAGGACATACAAGTTGGTTCTAGTTTCTGGAATGAATGAATAAAGCTGCTATGAACATAGTTGAGCAAATACTGTTGTTGCGTGGTGGAACATCTTTTGTGTATAGGCCCAGGAGTGGTATAGCTGGGTCTAAAATTAAGCATCCCTTAATACAATTGCTGCTTTCCAAGTAGAAACGTTATTGTCAGGTTTCCTAATTCCAAAAATCCAAGAGTTATCTACTGTGTGTTTAAATTATTTAGTCTTCAATGAAATTGAAACCTGTCATATATAACACAAATGTCTCTATATCATTTTTTTAGCTTTAGAAGAAAGCGACTTCAGCACAAGGTTTCTTTATGAATGTATTAGATATAGGGAAATATACAATATGTTCTATATTGGAATATATTTATGAATATATTATACATATATTCATCTACGTACTCTTATTTGATCACATTATTGTCTTCTTGTTCAACATGTTTCTTTTTATTTCTGCCCTCTTTCTCTATAGTATCCTCTTTCTCTTCTTCTTTCCCTACCCCTTTCCCTTCTACTAGCTTTGTTTCAAATACACAACTAGCAATGTTTCTTTTTATTTGCCCTGTATATTATATCTCCACTCAGTTGTTTTCTGTGCAAAGACTTTTTAATTGCACACACTACCATTGGTCAGTTCTTGGTACTATGTCCAGAATGATGGAGTTCTCTCTTAAAAATCCTTGAAAATTCTATCTTGGAGTATTTTCCCTTTTCTTTTTCAGAGCTTCAGGTTTTATACCAAGGTCTTTTACATCTTTGCAGTTGACTTTGCTATAGACTAAGAGGTAGGAATCTTTTTTCAGTCTTCTGCATATAGATTCTCCCAATACTGTTTTTGCAGTCTTCTGCCAATGTATGTTTTGGTTACTTTTTAAATATAGGTTTTATTTTTAATAAAATAAATGTTGTTTTTATTCTCAGTCTCCTATATCATTTTCTTTCATTCTGGTGTGTGGAGGCTAAATCTGAGCAGGGTTTGGTAGAGTGCTTAACAGATTTAATTTGAATTTGATTTGTTCCAAATGCATTAGTAGTAAAAGTCACACTGATATATCAAATTGTCAAATGAATAAATATTGAATATCTATTATAGTTTCTTCTCTAAGCAAAATATTTCATTCTTTTTTTGTTCTACATAGCATATTGACTATATACTTCATGCAAGTAAAGACAGTTCAGGCTTACCAAAGGTGAAAATTTTAATGAAGCTGACTGAATATGTAGAGGTACAAAAAGTAGCAGCCTTTATCCTGAATAAAATCTTGAGAGCCGTTTTGAACAGGAAAATGACAAGAGCAAAGTACTATTGCTCTAGTTAGTTTTCTATTGTTATGATAAAGACCATAACCAAGAGGAAAGTGAAGACCAAAGGGTTTATTTTGCAAACATCTTCCAGGTCAGAGTCCATCAAGAAAGAGACCAATGCAGGACTAGAAGCAGAAACTCGAGGCTGGAACCTGGAGGCTAGCACTGAAACAGAAGCCATGGAAGAATACTTCTTACTGGCTTGCTCCCCATGGCTTATTTAGACTCATATAACCATAATCATCTGCCCAAATCATAGTGCCCTGAGCAATTCCATGTCAATTGTCCATCAATAAAATGCCTAAAGTGAGGTTTCCTTTTTCAAGATAACTCTAGCATGTGTCAAATTGACCAAAAAAAAAAAAAAAAAAATCTAACAAGTACAACTGACTTAGAATTATTCATCTGGTGTTAGGATCCAAAATGCACTAACAGTGAAAACCTTGGAACCTAATAAGGCAATAGGGACCCATTTCAATCTATTTGAATATAAAGAAAACTAAAAGACATTTGATTGTGTTCTAATGAATTCTTAAGTTTATTAAATGCCAAGGATAGCTAGAAATTTAATATGTGTAGTCTTGTGCTAATTATTTCTAGAGAAAAAAGTAAGGCAAGCTCATCATTATCTCAATGTTATAAATGGATAATTTAAGCTTCAGAGAGCTCTTGCACATCCAAGGTCAAAAGTAGAAAGATTAAGTATAAGAATTAACATTAGGAATAATTCAAAAGACCCCATGTTTTAATTCAAGGATACACAGGTAAAAGTTAAGGATGTTTGCAAGCTTTCTAGCTTGTGACAGGAGGAAATTGGGAATTGTCGTTTACTGGTGAGAGCTAATGCTAGAAAAAAAAATTCTGCTTCCCATTTATTTACTATTCACCATAGGTTAATTTTCTGGGTATCTACCTCATTAACAAGATTCCTTCGCTTTTGAACAAACTTAATTTTAACAGACTTGCCTGCAAATGATCTTTGTTTGTAAATATTCAATGTGCCTTTTAACAGCAATAATTTTATACCATTAAGAATAAAAGACCCTTTGTGTTTTCCTCTCCTAATTGAATAGTTGTGGAGAGTTTGACTAACAAACGTGAGTTACAAATTTCAGTAGATATAAATTAGTATAAGGAATAAAAAGAATTAAAGACATTGTAGAGAGCTGGTAAAATCATTGTTGTTTCTATTGTTTTATAAATTGCTATTGCAAGCTTAGAATCCAAATTTTAGTTTTCATTGTTTTCCTTTACCAAGTTTTTCTAAACTTTCTGTGTATGTTACATTTTGTAGAACAAATCTGGGTCTGTATTAAATATTCATTCTTGTTGCTTTTTAAAGAATCTTTTATAGTTTATAAATACAACATCCCTCTTTCAAAAAAGTCATTTTTATGTTTGAAAAATGTTGAAATACTCACCATAGTATTGAAAATAGTATTGGAAACAGTATCTGAGATATAGTGCTAAAAAATGCGAGGGAAAAAATAGTAATTCCAGTACTCAGGAGACTGAGGCAGAATTTGTGGCCAGAATGAACTACATAGTACAATACTGTTTAAATAATAAGTGAAATAAATATTTTTTGACACTTTGATCTCGTCTATCTAGCCTCATTTACTTTTATTTTAAGGACATGGACAAAAAAATAAAATATATGATTCTTATTAACCTGTGCTCTTTCCACTTTAAGTTAAATTTCTCTGACATGTTTTCTGTTTTCTGTGTTTCTGCATATGCTTTCTTATGTATGACCATATTTTGCATTTGTAGGTGTCCAGTTATAAGTGAGCAGTGCACACAGGTAGGCTCTTGGTTAAAGGGTATTTCCTAAATTTGCTCTTCCTCTTCTTTTTAAACCAGACAGCCCCTGAGGCTGGACTAACATTTTTCTCAATTAAAGGTATCTGAGTTTGGAGGGGCATGCATACGGAGGGTGGAGGAAGGGAGGGATTAGGACAGGAGGAGGGAGAGAACCACAGGGGGAATACAAAGTGAATAAAGTGTAATTAATAAAGAAAAAAAATCATATAAAATGGCAGAAAAATAAATAAAAGTACATTTTTTCACCTCCCCCCCCCCAAAAAAAAAGATATCTGAGTTTGTGTACAGGTAACAAATAGCTGTCCTTATAAAGAAGAACCAAGTCCCAGCCGCTGGGAAATGACAACAGGAGGCACCTCTAAGTCAACTTGCCCCTTGAGCACAGGCTTCTGTCCGCTGTCACATACAAGAAAAGAATTGAGTAATTAGGTCTGAAGGTGTCATTATAGACAGCTACTACCCCTGACGCCGCCCAAACATTTTGGCATGAGAAATGTTCCTCCCTTCTCTGACTCTTATGCCTTTTTCAATAAAAACTTGGAGGGCAAGGGCTGCGTCTTCTGTCTCTGCGTAGCTGGATAAATGGCTTAGTTGGTACTAATGAGCATAACAGTACCTTTTGAAGTCACATAGTAGAATCGTGGAGGTAGATTTCTATGCCGTGTTAGAACCCGATTAAGGATTATTGCTTATAAGCATTACTGAATAAACACATTCCCTAACAGCTTTCCCTGACAACTTTGTGGTCCAAATTCAACCTGTTATTCAATATCCAATTACTGCCATCTTCTCCCAAACACTTCTTGAATATGTCAAAAATATTTCCTTACATGGATAGAGTTCCATAAGCCATAGATAACTTCTTTATGTCCCTAAGCCAGATTCTGCCTTTCTCTCGTTCTTCATTATAGTTCCACAATGAAAATGAAAGGCCAAGATCTGTACTTTTTCTTTAATATTTGTGATCATCCTACCCTCATTTTCTCCCCATCCCCAGAATAAACAATATGAGGATTTTGCAACCCTATAAAATACCATGTGGCTGTTTTCCATAAATGTATTGAGATTATCCATCTAAAGAAATGTTTGTTTTAATTCTGTCTTTTAAAAAAGTCAACATGTTACTGCAATCATCAGGATGGGTCTTTCCTTTCAAGCTAAACTTCCCTAGACATCTCCTTATGGATGTATCTGGACGTACATCTCCATTGTGATAATTCTAAGCAAGTTGGTAGTGAAAATCAAGTTCCTAACACCCTAACCACCTCCTCACTGGCTTGGTTCAAATTTGTTTTCCTTCAACTTGACTTTCAAATTTCAATATTCATATTGTTTAGTTAAGGTTGATTATTTTTTTGGAAGTTATTTTTTCTTTGTGTTTTGTGAAGTTCTAGAACCTGCAGTTTTCTATATTCCATTAATCTTAGAATCCCCCTAGTTGCCATTTCTCTCATCATCTCTTTCCTCACTTTATTTTTCATTTGATATTCCAATGTCTTAAGCTGTACCACTCTTAAAAATCTGTAAGACAACTCTTAGTCTCTTGTGTTCCATTCTTTCTCCTTTCTTCTCATTTTTCGATTCATCTTTGAAAATTTCTATTGACTATTCTTAAGTTTAGCAAGTGTTTCCTCAGCTTTAGTCTATTGATGAGCCTATCAAAGACAGACTTCATCTTTGCTACTGCTCTTTTTTTCTTTTTTATTATTATAATTTATTGCAATTTCAATAGACCCACCCTGATGATGGCAGTAACATTCATTTATTTGGGTAGATACACATTTTGGTCAGATGTTGCACTTTTTTTCATTAAGAACTTCCTTTAGCAAAGAGGATGGACATCAAAAGAAGAAGAAAACAGGAAACAAGTTAGGAACCTGCCACAGAGGGCTTCTGAAAGGCTCTGCCCTGCAAACTATCAAAGCAGACACTGAGACTTATGGCCAACTGTTGAGCAGAGTGCATGGAATCTTTTTTTTTTCTAAAATTTTTCATCAATTACACTTTATTCATTCTGCATCCCCCCATAAGCCCCTCCCTCTTTCCCTCCCAATCCCACCCTCCCTCCTCTCTCTGCTAGCATGCCACTCCCCAAGTCCACTGATAGGGGAGGTTCTCCTCTCCTTTCTGATCTTAGTCTATCAGTTCACATCAAAAGTGGCTGCATTGTCCTCTACTATGGCCTGGTAAGGCTGCTCCCCTCCAGGGGGAGGTGATCAAAGAGCAGGCCAATCAGATTATGTCAGAGGCAGTCCCTCTTCACATTACTATGTAACCCAATTGGACTCTGAACTGCCCTCGGCTACATCTGTGCAGGGGTTCTGGGTTATCTCCATGAATAGTCCTTGGTTGGAGTATGAGTCTCTGGGAAGTTCCCTGTGTTCAAATTTTCTTGTTCTGTTGCTCTCCTTGTGGAGACCCTGTCCTCTCCAGCTCTTACTATTTCCCACTTCTCACATAAAATTCCATTCACTCTGCCCAACAGTTGCCCATCCGGCTCAGCATCTGCTTTGATAGTCTGTAGGGCAGAGGCTTTCAGAGGCCCTCTGTGGTAGGTTCCTAGGTTGTTTCCTGTTTTCTTCTTCTTCTGATGTCCATTCTCTTTGCCTTTCCGGATGGGGATTGGACATTTTAGTTAGGGTCCTCTCTCTTGCTTAGTTTCTTTAGATGCACAGGTTTTAGTGGGTTTGTCCTATGTTGTAAGTCTATATGAGTGAGTATATACCATGTGTGTCTTTTTGCTTCTGGGACAACTCACTCAGGATGATCCTTTCCAGATCCCACCATTTACCTGAAAATTTCATGATTTCCTTATTTTTCATTGCTGAGTAATATTCCATTGTGTAGATGTACCACAATTTCTTCATCCATTCTTCAGTTGAGGGGCATCTGGGTTGTTTCCAGCTTCTGGCTATTACAAATAAAGCTGCTACAAACATGGTTGAGCAAATGTCCTTTTTGTGTACTTGAGCCTCTTTTGGATATATGCCCAGGAGTAGTATGGCTGGATCTTGAGGAAGCGCTATTCCTAGTTGTCTGAGGAAGCGCTATTCCTAGTTGTCTGAGAAAGCGCCAGATTGATTTCCAGAGTGGTTTTACAAGTTTACATTTCCACCAGCAGTGGAGAAGGGTTCCCCTTTCTCCACAACCTCTCCAGCATGTGTTGTCACTTGAGTTTTTGATCTTGGCCATTCTCATGGGTGTAAGGTGAAATCTCAGGGTTGTTTTGATTTGCATTTCCCTAATGGCTAGTGAGGTTGAGCATTTCTTTAAGTGCTTCTCTGCCATTCGGTATTCCTCTACAGAGAATTCTCTGTTTAGCTCTGTTCCCCATTTTTTAAGTGGATTACTTGGTTTGCTGCTTTTCAGCTTCTTTAGTTCTTTATATATACTGGATATGAGTCCTCTGTCAGATAAAGGGTTGGTAAAGATTCTTTCCCAATCTGTAGGCGGTCGCTTTGTCTTGATGACACTGTCCTTTGCTTTACAGAAGCTTTTCAGTTTCATGAGGTCCCATTCATTGATTGTTGCTCTTAGAGCCTGTGCTGTTGGTGTTCTGTTCAGGAAGTTTTCTCCTGTACCAATGAGTTCTAGGGTATTACCCACTTTTTTTTCAAGCTGATTTAATGTGTCAGGTTTTATGTTGAGATCTTTGATCCACTTAGACTTCAGTTTTGTGCAGGGTGATAAGTATGGATCTATTTTCATTTTTCTACATGTAGACATCCAGTTGGACCAGCACCATTTGTTGAAGATGCTATCTTTTTTCCATTGAATGGTTTTGGCGTCTTTGTCAAAGATCAGGTGTCCATAAGTGTGTGGGTTTATTTCTGGGTCCTCTGTTCGGTTCCATTGATCCATCATTCTGTTTCTATGCCAGTACCATGCAGTTTTTAAAACTGTTGCTCTATAGTACAACTTAAGATCAGGGATGGAGATACCTCCGGAAGATCTTTTATTGTAGAGGATTATTTTAGCAATTCTGGGTTTCTTGTTATTCCATATGAAGTTGAGAATTTTTCTTTCCAGGTCTGTAAAGAATTGTGTTGGTAATTTGATGGGCATTGCATTGAATCTGTAGATTGCTTTTGGTAAGATGGCCATTTTTACTATGTTAATCTTGCCAAGCCATGAGCATGGGAGATCTTTCCATCTTCTCATATCTTCTTCTAATTCTTTCTTCAGAGATTTGAAATTTTTTTCATACAAGTCTTTGACTTCCTTGGTTAGGGTTACTCCGAGGTACCTTATGTCATTTGTGGCTATTGTGAAGGGTGTTGTTTCCCTAATATCTTTCTCAGCCCTTTTGTCTTTTGTATACAGGAGGGCTACTGATTTTTTTGAGTTAATTTTGTATCCGGCCACTTTGCTGAAGGTGTTTATCAGCTGTAGGAGTTCCCTGGTAGAGTTTTTGGGGCACTCACATATACTATCATATCATCTGCAAATAGTGATAATTTGATTTCTTCCTTTCCAATATGTATCCCCTTGATCTCCTTCAACTGTCTTATTGCTCTAGCAAGGACTTCCAGAACTATGTTGAAGAGATATGGAGAGAGTGGGCAGCCTTGTCTTGTCCCTGATTTCAGTGGGATTGCTTTAAGTTTCTCTCCGTTCAGTTTGATGTTGGCTATAGGCTTGCTGTATATCGCCTTTACTATGTTTAGATATGTGCCTTGTATCCCTGATCTCTCCAATACTTTAAACATGAATGGATGTTGGATTTTGTCAAAGGCTTTTTCAGCATCTAGGGAGATTATCATGTGATTTTTTTCTTTCAATTTGTTAATATGGTGGATCACATTGATGGATTTCCGTATATTGAACCACCCCTGCATACCTGGGATGAAGCCTACTTGGTCATAGTGGATAATATCTTTGATGTGTTCTTGGATTCGGTTTGCAAGTATTTTATTAAGTATTTTTGCCTCAATGTTCATAAGGGAGATTGGCCAGAAATTCTCTTCCTTTGTTGAGTCTTTGTGATGTTTAGGTACCAAGGTGACTGTGGCTTCATAGAATGAGTTTGGTAATGTTCCTTCTGTTTCTATTTTGTGGAATAGTTTGAAGAGAATTGGTGTTAGCTCTTCTTTGAAGGTCTGGTAGAATTCTGCGCTGAAGCCATCTGGTCCTGGGCTTTTTTTGGATGGGAGACTTTTGATGACCGCTTCTATTTCTTTGGGGGATATAGGTCTATTTAGTTGATTTACCTGGTCCTGGTTCAGCGTTGGTAAGTCAAATCGATCAAGAAAATTGTCTATTTTATTTAGATTTTCAAATTTTGTGGCATATAGACTTTTGAAGTAAGTCCTAATGATTGTTTGGATTTCCTCAGTGTCTGTAGTTATATCCCCCTTTTCATTTCTGATTTTGTTGATTTGGGTGGTGTCTCTCTGCCTTTTAGTTAGCTTGGCTAAGGGTTTCTCAATCTTGTTGATTTTCTCAAAGAACCAGCTCTTGATTTCATTGATTCTTTGAATTGTTTTATTTGTTTCCAATTGATTGATTTCAGCCCTGAGTTTGATTATTTACAGCCGTCTACTCCTTCTTGGTGTGTCTGCTTCTTCTTTTTCTAGGGTTTTTAAGTGAGCCATTAGGGTGCTTGAATGAGCTGTCTCAAATTTCTTCTTGAAGGCACTTAGTGCTATGAACTTTCCTCTTAGCACTGCTTTCATTGTGTCCCACAAGTTCGGGTATGTTGTGTCTTCATTTTCATTGATTTCTAGAAAGACTTTAATTTCTTTCTTTATTTCTTCCCTGACCCAGCTGTCATTTAGTAACAAGTTGTTCAGTTTCCATGTGTGTGTAGGCTTTCTGTTATTTCTGTTATTGTTGAGGTCCAGCTTTATTCTGTGGTGATCAGACAAGATACATGGGATTTTTTCAATCTTCTTGTATCTGATGAGGCTTGCTTTGTGACCCACTATATGGTCTATTTTGGAGAAGATTCCATGAGGTGCTGAGAAGAAGGTAAATTCTTTTGTGTTTGGGTGCAAAGTTCTGTAAATGTCTGTTAGGTCCATTTGATTCATGACCTCTGTCAGAGACATTGTTTCTTTGTTTAATTTCTGTTTTGTTGACTTGTCCTTTGTTGAGAGTGGGGTGTTGAAGTCTCCCACTATTAATGTGTGGGGATCTATATGTGCTTTAAATTTTATCAATGTTTCTTTTACAAATGTGGGTGCCCTTGTATTTGGGGCATAGATGTTCAGGATTGTCATGTCTTCCTGGTGGAATTTTCCCTTGATGAGTATGAAGTGTCCTTCCCCATCTCTTTTTATTAATTTTGGTTGAAAGTCTATTTTATCAGATATTAGAATGGCTACTCCTGCTTGCTTCTTGGGTCCGTTTGCTTGGAAAGATATCTTCCAACCCTTTACCCTCAGGTAATGTCTATCTTTGTGTCTTAGGTGTGTTTCTTGTATGCAACAGATTGCTGGGTTTTGTTTACGTATCCATTCTGTTAATCTGTGTCTTTTTATTGGAGAGTTGAGGCCATTGATGTTGAGAGAGATTAATGACCAGTGGCTGTTAGATCCCTTGATTTTGATGTTGGCTGTGGTCATCAGGTTGTGTGCTTGGTTGCTTTTTGTTTTACTGAAGTGGGGTTAATTATTTCCTGTGTTTTCTTGAATGTAGCTAGCTTTCTTGGGTTGTATTTTCCCTTCTAGTGTCTTCTGTAATGCTGGATTTGTTTGTAGGTATTGTTGACATTTGTTTTTGTCTTTGAATATCTTGTTTTCTCCATCTATGAGGACTGAGAGTTTTGCGAGGTATAGTAGCCTGGGCTAACATCTGTGTTCTCTTAGGGTCTGCATGATATCTGTCCAGGCCCTTCTGGCTTTCATAGTCTCTGTTGAAAAGTCAGGTGTGATTCTAATGGGTTTGCCATTATATGTTACTTGGCATTTTTCTCTTGCAGCTTTTAGTATTTTTTCTTTGTTCTGTATACTTACTGTTTTGATTATTATGTGGCGGGAGGATTTTCTTTTCTGGTCAAATTTGTTGGGTGTTCTGTAGGCCTCATGTATTCTAATTGGCCTCTCCTTTAGGTTGGGGAAATTTTCTTCAATGATTTTGTTGAAACTATTTTCTGGGCCTTGGAGAAGGGAGTCTTCTTTTTCTTCTATACCTATTATTCTTAGGTTTTGTCTTTTCATATTGTCTTGCATTTCTTGGACGGTCTGTGACAGGAATTTTTCGGATTTAACATTTTCTTTGACAGATACATCAATTTCTTCCATTGTATCGTCTACACCTGAGATTCTTTCTTCCATCTCTTGTAGTCTGTTGGTTATGCTTACCTCTGTAGTTCCTGTTTTCTTCCCTAGATTCTTCCTTTCCATTATTTCTTCCATTTGTGTTTTCTTTAATTTTTCCAATTCTATCTTCAGGTCTTGAGTTGTTTTGTTTACTTCCTTCACCTGTCTGATTGTACTTTCCTGTTTTTCTTTTAGTTCCTTCAGCTCTGTTTCTTTTATTTCATTCAGTGCTTTAAGCATTTCCTTTCTAATGGCCATAAACTGTTTGGCTGCAGCTTCCTCTATTTCTTTACGGATGGCAATATTCTGTTTGAGTTTATCTTCCTCTATGTCTTTACATATCTTATTTGTTTCCTCTGTTATCATCTTCATGAGCAAAGTTGTTAGGTCATCTTCTTGGATTTCAGTTATGCTGGGGTGTCCAGGGCTACTTGCCCCTGGGTAACTGGGTTCTGGAGATGCCATATTGCTCTGTCTTTTGTTGCTTGAGCTTTTACGCTGGCCTCTACCCATTGTGCTATCTAGGTGTTTGGTGTTATTTTCTGGTGGTTTCTGGGGATCCTGTGGTGGAGAGAATCCCCTTTGCAGAAAGCTGGTTTTTCCTGAAGGATGTCTTCTCAGCTTTTTGGGTATAGTCCCTGGATGGCTGGTGTTTTTTCAGGAGTTGCTCACCTCAGGGATATAGACCTGAGTGGTAACTGTGGTCTTTGTTAGTCGAGGGGGTTCTCCTCTCACCCAGCGAAGTCCTGAGGGCAGCTGCCCTGTTTCTGGGTTTCTTGTTGTATATTTAATGATCAGCTGCTGTGACCCAGTTGGACATCAGGCGCACAGCAACTGTTTGTGCCTGTGTCTGGAGCACAGCTGAGTGATGGCGCCTTGGCCCCACTAGTCTGCTAGACTTTTTCTAGGGAAGGATTGGGTGATTTATGTCAGTACAGTTTCTTTCCTTCCCTGTGGATTCTCTGGAGACACGGACTCCCAGTGTCTTTTTTTGCCCTGGTGCACACTGCTCAGTTTCCGCCAGCTGGCTGGCCGCAGAAACTGCCTGTGCCTGGAGCACAGCTGAGTGCTGGTGGCTCAGTCTCTGCCAGCTGTCTGATGCGCAGAAACTGCCTGTGTCTGCCTTTGCAGCCTTTGGGAGCCTAGGTGCCTCCCTAAGCTGGGTAATTTTCCGGGGGCCTTTTCAGGCTGGGGGTGTCGGCTGAGTGCTCTGAGATCAGACCAACTGTTTCCCTCCCTGTGTGTTTGCACGGGACAGTGAAACTCAATCGCTGGTGCCCTGGTGCCCACAGTTCTATCTTGGGCAGTGAATCAGGCGCGCAGGTAGGCAGGGCTCTGTGCCGGAACCTGGGTCCCCAGCTCTGGCTCCGGGCTGGCTCCTGGGGTGCCCGTCAAACCCGAGTCTTTTCCAGGGGATGTCTGGGTGACCTAAGGCCGGTCCCAGTCGTTTCCTGTACCCTGGGGTTATCTCTCGACTGAAATTCCAGTCTCCGATAGTGTGGTGCGCATGGTTCAGTCTGGGACCGTGACCAGAGACACTGGCTTGTGGCTCTGGGCTGGGGCTGGGGCTGGCAGCCGGCAGCCAGCAGCCAAGCGTTTGGCGGAACCGGGATCTCTTCTGCGGTTTAGCGGGGTGAGTTAAAAGCTGATTGAATCCTCCACCGTGGGGTATCCTCTCACCCGGGAAACACAATGACTGTGTTTTATGGCTGTGAGTTCTGATTACTGGTCACTGTGCTGATCCTGCTGCTGCTGCTCAGAATGAGAGTCCTCCTGGCGCTGCCATCTTGCCCCTCCCCCCGCATGGAATCTTATGTAAGAAGTGGGAAATAGTAGGTTATGGAGAGGACAGGAACCCTACAAGGAGAGCAACAGAACCAGAAAATTTGAACACAGGGGTCTTCCCAGAGACTCATACTCCACCCAAGTACCAGGCATGGAGATAACCTAGAACCCCTGCACAGATGTAGCCCATGGCAGTTTAGTGTCCAAGTGGGTTCCATAGCAATGGAAAGAGAGACTGCCTCTGACACAAACTGATTCGCCTGCTCTTTGATCACCTCCCTCTGAGGGGGGAGCAGCCTTACCAGGCCACAGAAGATGACAATGCAGCCACTCCTGATGAGATCTGATAGACTAAGATCAGAAGGAAGAAGAGAGGACCTCCCCTCTCAGTGGACTTGGGGAGGGGCATGTATGAAGAAGGGGGAGGGAAAGTGGGATTAGGAGGGGAGGAGAGAGGGGCTTATGGGGGATACAAAGTGAATAAAGTGTAACTAATAAAAGTTAAAAAAGAAGAAGAAAAAAGAGAAAAAAAGAACTTCCTTTAAAATTTTGTATGGGTTTTTGGTTGGTTGGTTGGTTGGTTGGTTGGTTGGTTGGCTTGGCTTGGTTTGGTTTTCTGAGACAGTTTCTGTGGCAGACTGTCAGAATATTTCAAATTGTCATGGCTCTCTCTGTTGCCAGCTCTGGTTGAGTACAGGTTAGGACATTATTTATCTTTCTTTGTCTCAAGTCTATAACATGTGTATATACATATATACAGATATATACAGAAATATAAAATCTTAACTATTTAATCAGATATCAGTCTATTGACTATCTCAGTAGTCTCCTTTTGTATTGCCGTAAGAGTTCAGAGAACAGACTGAGCAGTGTTTGAGGAAAATAGAAGATGTTTCGCAATCATCTTCACGGGAACTTTCATTGATGATGATACTGAAACAGAGAAAGACAATGAAGACAGTTGTCACTGAGCACTCTGTCCTCAAGATACTGATTCATCACCTATCATCCATCAACAAGGAAATCATACCATGCTTCAGCATCACTGCAATAAATAAATCCAGACATTGATATTAAGATTATCCAAGCAAAAAACTGTCTCTCATTGATAAAATTATGCCATGTAAAAATTGGCATATCTTTTAAAGAAGGCAAAGTGACATGCTACCAAGGGCACTGAGTTATGTAGCCTATGAGATATGGTAAACTTTGTAAGACTGGTCCTCATCTTTAAAACAGAATTAATAGTATTTGTCCTATCTCTCTTAAAATGGAGAAAAAAGTCATATGAGATGAAATATATGTGATACCATGAAAAGCACTAGAACAAATGTCAGGAATTATTATCTAATTTGGTTATTGGCATTTAAACAAAATGTAATTATCTGAAGATGTGTGTGATATTTATACAAGTCACTTGTTGTCAATTGTCTTTCTCCAAAATCAAGGTCTTCTGAATGAGGTGAACCCAGTGGTTGTAATCAAGTGTAACAAAAGACGAATTTTTTTCCTTCTCTTTTTCTTTAACCTCCCCAAATTTTGCTTTTAAATAATGTCCAGGAAAATCAACTTGAAATTTTCTACTTGGAGTAACTTTTCTTTAGCATGATAAGGGATGTATTTTCATTATAATTGTTTATCAATGACTGATGCAGAAGGAAAATTGATTCATAAAATGTGATAGATGAGTAAAGTTGCAAACCAATAGAGTCTTAGAATTTATTCATTAATTAACTTGGTAATTTAACACCAAGATTGTATCCAAGTCATTTAGAAAATGACTCCTGTTTCTTGTGATTTAGATCCACTAGTTAATTGGTTTTTCTGCCTGGCTGATTGTCAGTGGTGAAGCCTACATCACCTATAACTAACATGTCCATAAACAGAGCAAAGTTACTGGTTTAATCAGCTTGATTTGGTAATTCAGAGGAAGCCATCTTTGTGCATATGCTTCCGTTAAGTTTGTTTGTGAGGCTACCACCTCAGAAAACACCAGGCTGTGGCTATCTATTCAATGCTCACTCTGTTGAGCTGTGTAGCATGTGTCCACTCCATTTGGCTGAGTTGCTAGTTGACTAATGGAATTGAATGGCTGATGAACTTCAGTTGGTGGATCCGATAATGATATGGAGACAGTCATTAAAAAAAAACAACACACAACTTGTTTTTCTTTCCCTGAGAAGGCTAATGATTAGTTTTAATCACCCTTCCACAAATAATTGACCTATGCCGGAATAAAAGGGAACTTCATTAGGAGCAAAGATATCTGTACTTCCATCTCGTAGCTTTTCCCCACCTAACTAATTATATGATAAAAAGGAAATACATTGAAACTTAACACCCTACCTTCTCTCCCCATTACCACCTTCTATCTCACCTCATTTCCAGTTTCAACAACACTTGCAAATGAAAGTTTAAACCAATAGTCTTCCAATTTGTGTTTCATAGAAACAGATGACACACCCATACTGTCCCTGTGTGCTGTCGAATCCTTGTTTACATAGGCGTCAGTTATGTCTGTGACTTGTGCTACTATGTGTAGCTTCCACATGAGAAGAATGAAGTTTAGGGGCAAGGGAATCCCTTAAGGATCCCCTTAAGTTGACATTTAAGCATCGTATCAGACTGAGTAGAAATTAACCTCATGGAAATGTAGACTGCAGATAATAGTTTTACACTCTGCTCACAGTATCCAGAGGCATAACTAGGAGGAAAGTCATGTAGATCTGAGAAATTATACATGCCTCCTATGAAGAGGGTGTTTCTAAATTTACCTGGGATGTAAAGTGGGAGAAGGAATGTAACAATAGATGGTGTTAGGTAATTGAGCAATGCTTCTGGTGTGGTGTCTGTCTTATTTATTTCTGAAGAATGTAGCACATGAGATGGAAGCCAGAGCCTGACAAGTGCTAAGCAAGCTTTCTAGCCCAGTACTATGTCCTCAACTCTCAATGTTTACTTAAAAATTGGTAAGATCCACTATTTTCCAATACCTACCAAATGATGTCACACCAATCTAGAAAAGTGCTGAGGGCCTAAATGGAAGTAGTGAGGTGGATATGGAAAATGAATTATTTTATTTGGCATGGCTCTACTTGAGAAACCAAAGACATGAGTCTCCACCTTGGTTTTCACAGGGTAGTACTGTTCTCCTGTGCTAATTTGGGATTGTGGTGAGTAGAGTATATTTTATTTTATTTATTTCTTAATGAACAGTTACAAAACATGTCAGAGCTTCACACCAATTAATGAACCCCTAAAGGCTAGGCTAGAATTAGGCAAACACTGTGCAAGATGTGTGATGACAAAGCAGCCAAAGGAAACCTCAGGGTGCACAGTTCATTCCTCAGTAGCATATGTCTGTTGAGTTCCTTGTTCTGTAGCCACCCATCTCACAGGTGTGTGTTCCAAGAACTTGCTTGGTCATCTGCTTTGTAGGACCACCCAAGTGTTCTCTCAGCACAAAATACACAAGGTATGAAGCAAAGAGTCGATCCAGAGGAAGGCAGTTTTCTTTGGAACCTCAGCCTGCTCACTGACCAGCTCTGTAACTGTGAATGAGTCCTGTAAATATCTCAGCTTCTTCATTCATAGTAAATGGGAATTCTACCTCTATTTAATATAGCACATATTTTTAATCAGGGGTTAAAAGCACTGCTCAGTGAAACAGACCTTGCCCCGTGTGTAAAGCCAGAAGCTGTGCCCCCCACACACACACACACGGGGGAGGAGGGAGGGAAAAGAGAGAGACATAAAAACAACAGAAAAGTTCCAAGGCAATTACAGAGAAGTTCCAAGGCAATTGGAGCACAGTGAAGAGGAAGAGATTATTCTGTGGGCCCAAAAGAAGAAGACATTTATTGTTGTTGTTGTTGTTGTGTTGATTTCTTGAGAATATTCAGGAAAATTGGTGGACTTGGGATGAGTGAGGCCGCACACTCCCAGGAAGAGATAAAGCACCTGTTACCTCTCCTATGTAGACTCTAGCCAATAATATACGTAAAACAAGTGTACACGTGGCAACAATACAACATGAAGAAAAGAACAAGAAAGGCTAAATATAAGTCATATAAGATGAAAAAAAAAGATGAAATGCGTGTGATGCCATGAGAAGCACTAAAACAAATGCTAGGAATTGTTGGCTAATTTAGTTATTGACATTTAAACCAAATATAATTACCTGAAGATGTGTATGATACATGAATCACCAATTTTCTTTCTCTGAAAACCAGATCTTCTGAATGAGGGTTAACCTAGTAGGTGTCATCAAGTATAACAAAAGATGAATCTTTTCTTTAAGGTCCCAAAATTTTGCAATCGAGGAATGTCCAGAAAAATCAACTTGAAATTATCTACATGGAGATAATTTCTAGTTGGGGCATTTAATCAATTACGGTGGTCTTTTTGGAAATGACTCTAGCTTGTAGCAAGCTGGTATAAAAGCAGCCATCGTGGTGATCATGATCAAACAGTGGAGGGCTTAAACAACAAATAGTCTCTTTGGCTCCTGGTTTCAGGGGTTCTAGTCTGTAGTTCCTGGGAAGGCCTGTAGCAGCCCACACTATCCAGTGCTTCTGCATTTCCCTTATTATTTCATCAAAGGCCTCAGCTTTTTGTTAACTTCTCTTTGCCCTCTTACACTCTGATGAGTGGCTGGCAGTGACCTTAGGAGGCAAAATTTTCCAACTTTGTGTCTAGATAGAGCAACAAGTATTTGCCATATAGGTTAAATAATGTATCCTCGCCTCTTCACAAACGCCTTCCCAGGAATGACTTCATGTCCCAATACTCCTGAAGGGAAAACTGATGTATCTTAATATTGATCTTTCCATGAAAAGCACAGTCCCTCATACCAAGGACTTTCTTTAATTTGCTCCGTATTGTCTCCCCTCAGATACCAGAAGTCAACCAGTTCCTTTATGCTCCCAGTTGGAGCCAAATTAGCCACACATGTGAAAGACAAGGACCAACTAAGGAAATTCCAAATGTCCTTATGTTCTCTCCTGAGGTCCAACGTTCCAAAATATGTTTTTTTTTTTCCTAAGAATAAGACATAGAACCTATGATCTCCTAATAACAAGATTTTAATCTTTTTGCAGCCTTAAACTTAAACCTAGCTCAACTGGATAAACAATTAAAGCTTTTTTAATAAAGCTTTCTCTCACAGGCACAAAATCATAATATTTCTGGCCTGTTTGTACATGTTGCTCATGAAAGTCTTCTTGAAGTTTTCCCAGGTTTCTCTCATATTCATTCACCTTGTCTCTGAGTTCCTGGCTCTTCACACGCATCTTCTTCCTTCCTGAGGTAATTGAGAACAGGAGTTTTCTTGTCTTGTTAGTTCCTTGCTTTTTTTTGCCAAACACACTTTATTTCACTTATTTGTTGGGCTCACGCATGTCCCTAGGGTTTACAGCAATCCGGAATTGCTGAACTTCAATTTAGTATTTCCTTTACCACTAAATTCATCTCTATATTATTGCTAAAGTCTTAACTGTATGCCAGAAAACTGTATGCCAGAAAATATAACATTTATCTCACAGTGCAGGTGCAAATGGCATATTCTTCAAATGTCTTGCCTTTTACCAGGAGCTATGAAAAATATGGGGCCAGGGAGATGGCTTAGCTGGTAAAAGTACCATCCCCCAAAGCCTGACAATCTGAGTTCAGTTCTTGGAACCCACATAAAAAAGCCAGATGTGGGAATACACAAATGTAACACAGTCCTATACATAAACATGTGAGGTAAAGACAGGAGATTGAAGAGGAAGCCAAAGGCCAGCAAGCCTGAAGTATACAGTATGATGGAGACAAGAGAGACTGTTTCAAGAAGGTAGAAAGAAAGGATTGACCCCTGAAGGCTGACCTTTGACATATATGTGCCCACTGTGTGCTCATGAGTATCCACACGAGTACACAGACACACACACACATACAACCTTGTGGTAATAATAATTTGTTAAAATTCAGCACAAAAATTAAAATTTTTGTTATATCTATATCTGTATCTGTGTCTCTATCTATCTATCTGTCTATGCGCATATGCCTATACATATATTAATGTCAGATTTCTGACTCCAGATGTACTATCTAGAAATATCATTGTCATCATCATCATCTATATAGTTTAAGGCTAGTCAAAAGTTTGCTGAACAACCATCACATTGAAACAATACCATAAATTTTTTGTTAAATATTCGTAAGTATCTCTATGTTAAGATAATATATGAAAAGTAGTTTAACACTAGTCAAAACTGACATAAAATTTTGAAACAAGTAAGGGAGGCAGGGCCTGTCTCTGACATGGACTCAGTGGCTGGCTCTTTGATCACTTCCCCCTGATGGGAGAGCAGCCCTACCAGGCCACAGAGGAAGACAATGCAGATAGAAAGGGAGGAGGACCTCCCTTATCAGGGGACTAGAAAAGGGGCATAGGGGGTGAAGAGGGAGGGTGGGTGGGACTGGGAGAAGACAAGGGAGAAGGCTACAGACAGGATACAAGCTGAATAAATTTTAATTAGTTAAAAAAAGGAAAAAATGAAACATACTTAAAGAAAAATTCTCAAATATACAGAAATTAAACCACTCAGATTTTGAGACTACAGAGCGGCAGTGGTGATCACTGGATCTCTCCCTCTGCCTTCTACTATCCACTCTGAGTCAGGTCAGTGCTTCCTGTAGCATCCTCCTCTATTGCATGAGGAGAGCTGCAGTGTCACACCTGCATCCAGCAGCAGCACATGGTGGAGGGATGTGAGGCTCGCTCTAGAGGTTGGCCACGGACCCGTGTAATTTTCTGCCCTGGGCCATACCTTCCGAGTTTAGACTTTGGATGGAAAACCAGGCTCAAGTTACTTGTGAGCTTGTTATACTCAAAGCATGAATGTAAATAGTTTACAATTGTGAGAATGAAGAAAAAGTTTTAAGAACATATAAGACGTGAAGATAATGAAAAATTAGTATTGTTTTGATTTTTCTTATGTCTTCTAAAGCTAAAGCTATTTGCTTAGTTCAGGACTGTAAAGTGAATAATATAATATATAAAATACTTAGGGAATTCTCTAGTGTGCTGAGCGAGACAGCATGATGTTGTGGGTGCAGAAAGGCATGTAGGATCATAGATGGGTTAGTTACATGAGGAACATGACCAAAACATATTTTATAAAAATGTTAATTAAGAAAATCCTCCCTAGATAGGTTTAGGAAAATGAAATAATTATTAAATGATGAATAACAATGAATCTTTTATTTAAAAAAAACTTGCAAATACCAGCAACTGTCTACAAGTATACACGTATACACAATATATTAGGTTCTGTACATGTGAGAAAACATGCAGTTTTTATATTTCTGCATCTAGACGACCTCTCAATGTCATATGTTCTAAGTCCATTTGTTTGTCTGCAAATTGTGCAATTTCACTTTTATTTAGGGCTGAATAATATTCTATTGTATGTATGTACAAGTATTTCATGATCCATTCATCTGTTGATGGACTTCTGTGTCCGTCCCATTTCCTTGCTGTAGTAAATACATTAGTAACAAAATGGCTGAGGTGGACTATCTGTATGGACTATCTGTATGGAAAAGGATGGTGGTGCCTGGGTATATGCCCCAAAGTGAAATAGCTGGGTCATGTGTTAGCCCTATTTTTAATTTTCAGGAACCTCCAAACCGATTACTATAATGGCTGTGTTAATTTCTACTTTCACCAGGAGTTCTCTTTCTAACATCCTTTTCAACATTCATTGTCAATTTTCTTGATGACAGGCATTCTGACTGGAATGAAACAGTGTCTCAAAGGAGTTTTATTCACATTTCCATGATGACTATAAATGCTTTTTAAGAAATAGTTATTGGCCATTTGCGTTTCTTCTTTCCAAAATTATTCAGCTCATTAGCCCATTTACTGATTGACAGTTTTATTTGGGGGGATAATTTAATTTCTGAACTTCTTTATAAGTTCTGCATATTAGCTCCTTATCTCAAGTGGGGCTGATAGAGAATTTCCCCAGCCTGTGGGCTGTCTGTGTGCTCTGCTGGTCTTTTCCTTTCCTGTGTAGACATTTTTGATTCCGTGTAGCCTCACTAGCTTATACTTGGGGCTAGATCCAGTGCTATTGAAGTTCTGTTCTGAAAGTTCTTACTCACCCCACACCAATATCTTGCAGCATATTCTTCATGTTCTGCTGGTATTTTCAGATTTTAAATTAAGGTCTTTGATCCAATGCAAATGGACTTTTTATAAGGTGAAAGAAGTAACCTATTAACAGGTCTAAGTATGGTATAATTTAGCATTCAGTACGGAGACCAGGAAAGGGTCACATTGGATAGGCAAAAGGACACATGAGTCATGAAAAAAGTCCTAGAGCTAATTTGTTTTCTAGATTGAATTCTGGCATGATCTTTTCCTCTTGGTGGGTAAATGTAATTGATAGTGTAAGTGTAAAGGGCCCATATGAAGTTGCATAGCTTCAGAATGGCCATTCTATTTGCATAGTCCGCTGAGGTGTGCAGAGTTTGAGACTGGGCCAGTGTTTGAGTGGCCACCCTAACCTAGCTGTGTGATGTTTTTAATTGTAATTCATTACAATAAGGTGATTTTTATTTAAAAAGATACAAAGAATTGGTGACTAGATATCTTTTAGATATAATCCTATGTGTTTACTTGAAGAATTCCTAAACTTCTATTAGGTTCTAAATAAGGCAATTTAACCTCACAAAAATTAATTTCAGCAAAATATCACTTGATGCCATGTATTGTTACATTTAATTTTTAAAGAAATGGATAGAAACTAGTGGTATTTCATACAGCAAATAAGCAAGATTTTAAACAAAAATATGATATTGATTCTGGTCTCAGTTTTACCATTAATTTATAGTGCTTGAGCAAAATCTACCAGATTGTCTCAGTAGCACCTGCTCTATCTAAAAGGATAGCCAGTGAGGTCTTCTGATTTATACCACTTCAGGAGAGTGGAATAACTTATGTAAAGGAACTACTTCAATGAAGAGTAGAGGCTCCTATTTAAAATTATTCTTCAGGAATGTTCTCAAAACTCATGTCTCTTTCTCTACATTATCTGTAGTAATTAGTAAATAGTTACCATTGAATTCAACATGTTCTGGCTATCTCATTTGTTCAACCAATGCTGACTTATATGATTACCCCAAGCCTCAGTGAAGAAGGTACTGTTTAATCATAGCCCTGAGCCAGCAGGAACATTATTATCAAACTTCAACACACAAACCAGCACATTTTATATTTGTACACAACATGACAGTGGCAAAAGACAGACACATGTTTTCTTTGGCCGTTACAATTGACATCATTTTCCTTCGTTATTGCATTGGGTGGGGCTGCCAACAAAGCATTGACTTAAAATGTAAATGGATAAAATCTATTCTATTTCCCCTCCCAAAGAGATCCATGCACTCTCCAGACACCTCCTCTTTACCTAACCTCTCAAGGTCCATGGGTTATGGCTTGTATCATATCATTTTTTTCTAATTTTTTTATTTTATTTTATTCACTTTATATCCTTGTAGCCCCTTCCATACTCCCCTCCCAGGTGCATCCTCTCCCCAATCCCACCTTCCGCCCCCTCCCCTTTCCCTCAGAAGACAAGAACTCCCTTTCCCATCCACCCAAGGTCATCAATGTCATCAAGAGGCCAGGACTTGTCCTCTTCCTCTGTGGCCTGTCAAGGAAGACCCACGAGGGGAATATGATCTAAAATTTAGCAAGTGTGTCTAGGTCTGATGCAATACCAACTTCCCTTACTACAGCACCAACATGAAACCTAAGCTGATCATGTGCTACACCTTTGTAGGGGACCTAGGTCCAGGTAATTCATGGTCCTTGGTAGATGCTTCAATCTCTGGGCCCTGGTTAGTTGGTTCTGTTGTTTTTCTTATGGAGATCCTGTCAAGACTCCCCAAGACTCCCTCTGCATCAACCAATATTTGGCTGTGAGTCTCAGCATCTGTTTTAAGGCACTACTGAGAAGAGTCTCTCAGAAGATAACTCTGTGAGGCTCCTGTCTGCAGTGTAGTAGAGTATCATTCATAGTGTCAGGGGTTGGTACTCTCCCATAGGGTGGATCTTTGGTTGGTCCAGGCATTGGTTGGGCATTTCCTCAGTCTCTGCTCCACCTGCTCGAGCTTTATCCCTGTATGTCTTGTAGACATGGTAAAATTTGTGGATGGGTTGGTGTTCCTCACCCTTTACTAGGAGACTAGTCTAGTTAGAGGGTCTCCTCTTTAGTCTTATGGCCTCTGCTACTAGGAGTGTCTGCTTGAATCCTCCTCATGTCCTCCCAGGAGCCTATCCTAACTTAGATCTCCAGCTTTTCAAAGAAATATCACACCCTCCATTTCTATTTTCTCTACAGGCCTTCTGTCCTCTCACCCTTGTTCTCCTCAGGTCTCTTAACTCTCTGTGCCTTTTCTCCTACTATGTTCCCTCTCTTCAGCCACTACTTCAGTCTATTTTATCTACCATTCTGAGTGAGATTTATGCATCTTTCCTTGGGTCCTCCTTATTACTTATCTTCTTTGGGTCTGGGTCTTGTAGTATGATTATCTTTTACTGTATGGCTAAAATTCACTTATAAGTGAGCATGTGCCTCTTTCTGGGTCTTACTCAGGATGATATTTTCTAGTTCTATCCATTTGCCTGCAAATTTCATGATTTCTTTGTTTTTAATAGCTGAGTAGTATTCTATTATGGAAATGTGCCTCAGTTTATTTATCCATTCTTTGAGGGACATCTAGGTTGTTTACAGATTCTGGCTATTATGAAGAAAGCTGCTGTAAACATAGAGCAAGCGTCTTTGGTGTATGGCAGAGTGGCTTTTGAGCGTAAACCCAGGGGAGGTATTGCCGGATCTTGAGGTAAGGTTATTCGCAATTTTCTAAGAAAGTGCCAGATTGAACTCCAAAGTGTACTCCCACCAGCAATGGCAGAGAGTTCCCCTTTCTCCAACCCTTCCCCACTGCCCATGTGCTGTCCCTTGAGATTTTGATCTTAGCCATTCTGACTGGTATGAGATGGAATCTCAGAGTCATTTTGATTTGCATGTCCCTGATGACTAAGGAAGTTGAGCATTTATTTAAGTGTTTCTCGGCCATTCAAGATACCTCTGCTGAGAATTCTCTTTTTAGTTTTGTGCACCATTTTATTTTTTAAATTAATTGATTTTTTTATTTATTACAATTTATTCACTTTGTATCCCAGCTGCAGCCCCTCCCTCACCCCTTCCCAATCCTACTGTCTCTCCCTCTTCTCCTCCCATGGCCTTCCCCCAGTCCACGGATAGATGAGGCCCTTCTCCCTTTCCATCTAACTCTAGCTTATCAGGTCTCATCAGGACTGGCTGCACTGTCTTCCTCTGCGGCCTGATAAGGCTGTTGCCCCCTCAGGAGGAGGTGATCAAAGAACCAGCCACTGAGTTCATGTCAGAGATAGCCTCTGTTCTCCTTACTAGGGAACCCATTTGAACACTGAGCTGCCATGAGCTGCATCTGTGCAGGGGTTCTAGGTTATCTCCATGCATGGTCCTTGGTTGGAGTATCAGTCTCAGAAAAGACCCCTTTGTCAGATTTTTTGGTTCTGTTGCTCTCCTTGTGGAGCTCCTGTCCTTTCCAGGTCTTTATATTTCCCCCTTCTTTCATAAGATTCCCTGCACTCTGCCCAGTTTGGCTCTGAGTCTCACTATCTATTTTGATACCCTGCTGGATAACCCTTTCAGAGGCCCTCTGTCATAGGCTACTGTCCTGTTTCCTGTTTTCGCCCCCTTCCAATGTCTATCCCTTTTGCCTTTCTGAATAAGGATTGATCATCTTACCCAGCGTCCTCCTTGCTTAGCTTCTTTTTTTTTAATTAAAATTTTATATTGTTTTTGTTTTTTTTTAATTCTTTATTAATTACACTTTATTCACTTTGTATCCCCCCATGGTTTCCTCCCTCCTCCCATCCCATTCCCTCCCTTCCTCCACCTTCTGCATGCATGCCCCTCCCCAAGTCCACTGATAGAGGAGATCTGATTGTCCCCTCAAGGCTCAAGAATCTATGTCGAAAGGAGACAAGAGATTTTAAGAGATAGAGGTGATGGATGGCTCCAAAGAAAAGGTGCCTTCCAGACATAACAGGACTGATACATATATGAAGTCACAGAGATTGGCAGTGCACACAAGACCTGCACAGGTTCAAGACAGATGAAAGCCCAGATCTGAGAGGAGGAATTAGTCATGGGCTTCCCCCACCTTATCAGAGAAGCTATTTGCAATTAATACCGAACGGTAAAGAGAAAATCAGTTTTCTCCAATGGACTGTCACTGCATATATCAATCACATTCTAGGGTAGTCTTTGCCCAGGAGCAACTAGCCAACATAAAACAAACTCTATTTTTTTGTTGTTTTGCAGGCCATTTGCTTAATTTTGTTTTGTTTAGCTTTTTGTTATCTTATTGTGTTTTTATTTGTCAGGAGCTATTAGATGGCAAAACAATCAAAATATATTGTTGAAAAAATATTTAAAAATAAAAAAATATGTAAATGGATAATATCATTATCTCTTGCTTGTTTATACTAATTTGAAAGTTACAGAACAAAAAATTCCTCATCAGACTGTTTGAGTTTTATGGTTGACTAGATTTGGGATCTGTTTTAATGCAAGAATACCACTGAAATATTTTTGTATTCATTTCACTGTGGCTTGTCAGAGATCACAAACTGCTATTAGTAACATCATTTTCAATTCTCTGATAAGATTATCTTCCACAGTTTTCCTCTGTAAAGCTTTCCTTTTTTCACTTGTAACTAATTTGAAGGATTTTTGCGACTACATAAAAATTTGATAGCCCTCAAAGTTCACCCCATTATTTTGATTAGTTAATAAAATTGTCAGATATTAAATTCTGAACTCTATTTTCCCATCATTCATTTACTTTTATAACAATATTCCAGATAGATTATTATTTTCTTCAGATACAATTATTAACTATCATTATTACTTTTAAGCTTAAGTTTCATCAGATTTTGCCACTGCAAACCCTTTCAAGTTGTCTCTTTTGCTCTTTTGAGATGCCATACCATATTCTGAACATTTCTTTACAAGTTATTCAGCCTACCTGGTACTTTGCTTCTCCAATCCTGGAAACAGTGATTTGTAAATGTTTATTCTACTTGCATTAAATATTGCTATCAACATCTCAGTTTGTTCCATGATTTTTCTTCCTTTTTTCTTCCTACTACTTGTAGCTTGTTTTGAATGAATTCTATTTTTGTAGTTCCTTACCATTATATCCTTCAGTGTCATTCATTCTTTTATTATTAGTATATTTTTAATTATTTTATTAAAGTAATTTTCCTAGGGTTTATAATATGCATTGCTCTGTAACTATACAAGTGCCACGCAAACTTCAGTATGTTCTTCTTGTTCTGCATTACTACTATTTGAGGGACACATATTACCAGATTTATTTTATTATTTTACACAGTACATGCTGAGTTAGAACGACTGACACACTTTATGCTTTCTGGTGCACTTACTTCCCTTTACAAGCACTGATCGTCTGTGTGAGAAGCCTCCTGTGGCATTTCTTTTTTATTTATTTATTTATTTTATTTTTTAAATTTTATTTTATTAATTATAATTTATTCACTTTTTATCCCCCCATACACCACTCCCTCTTCACCTCCTGGTCCCAACCTCCCTCCCCCTTCTTCTCAAATGCCCCTCCCCAAGTCCACTGATAGGGGAGGTCCTCCTCTCCTTCTTTCTGATCTTAGTCTATCAGTTCTCATCAGGAGTGACTGCATTGTCATCTTCTGTGGCCTGGTAAGGCTGCTCCCCGTTCAGGGGGAGGTGATCAAAGAGCAGGCCAATCAGATTATGTCAGAGGCAGTCCTTCTTCCCATTACTATGTAACCCACTTGGACACTGAACTGCCGTGGGCTACATCTGTGCAGGGGTTCTGGGTTATGTCCATGCCTGGCACTTGTTTGGAGCATGAGTCTCTGGGAAGACCCCTGTGTTCATATTTCTGGTTCTGTTGCTTTCCTTGTGGGGTTTCTTCTAGGACTTTTGTTTACTTGAGCAGTATTTCATTTCACATTAAGAGCTGTAGAGTTTCTGATGGGTTTAGACCTGTGGGCTAAGAATTGTTCTCTTTCAGGCACTGAGCCACTGGTTTTCTACTGCCTGACTTCTATCTTCATGTCAGCACTTTCAAAGTAGCCTACACTGAATACCTCTCTGCTTTGAGATATTTCAGTTTGTTACTTTTCTGCTGTTCTCTTTAATAAATTGAAAATAGTGACATGGACTTCACTTCTCAAATAACGTTTGTTGAAATTCTAACCCTTGGTATCTCAGAATGTGACTTCTTTTGAAATACAATTTTATGGAGGTAATCAGGATTTTTTAAACAGGTTATTGGGATAGTCCCTCTATGTGAATTTAAAGATGTTGTTATTAGGACAGTAAAATTTTATAAAGACCAATATTCATGATGGCCCTGTGCATGACTCTGTATTTCTTAGTTATATGAGATAAAGCAATTGTGCCAGAAATAACTGCTTTTTAATACCAGTTACTCCCCTGACATCTCATCAAACTGTAAACTGTCCCAACTGGCCTGCCTCTAAACAGCAAGTTTATCACTTGGGTGATCCAGTTTGCAGCACATGAATTCTAAGGGACAATCTTCGAAACTAAAGTAGTATATGGCTTTCCTGTTGTGTTTTTACCTACTATACCAGCTGGTGTGCTGTCAGAAAGGGGCACTCTCTGAAATTTTACTCCAGTATTTTTAGATATAAAACTTTATGTCTTTGTCAAATTTATACATTATAAAATTATCTTCACCTATTTTCTAGCTCTCTCTCCCTTTCTATCCCTTGCTTTCTCTTCATCTCTCCTTTTTGCTGTCTTTCTCCCCTCACATATATATTTGTTATCTTAATAATTATTTATATGTCTTTTATAATCTGTCCATATTGTCACTATCTTTAATTCTGTATGTACTTTGATTTGCTTCTAATCTTCTATTTCTAATTTATTTCTATAGTATAGTAAAGCTATAATTGAAAGATATTAATCTATTAAATTATTAATTTACTTCTTTTGTTCTTCAGTTCTGATATCTCATTTCATCTTTTGTGGGTCACAATTGTCTGCTTATTTTACATTGACTACATTAATCACGATGGAATTATATAGGTTGAAGTCAATGAAATTTTGATTTATTCAGTGTTGTTTTGCCTCCTCTCTTACCTGACAATTTCCACTGGGTTTGTTTAATTAAGAATTAGAGTATGGTCTTTCTTCAGACACAATAATCATATACATGTGGTCCCTTAGGACTGGCCTTCTTCAAGCAAGGTTTTCCTGCTTAGGGGAAGTCTTTCTAGCTATAACATTTATTTATTTATTTATTTGTTTATTTATTTATTTCAATTTATTCACTTTCTATCCCAGCTGTAGCTCCCTCCCTCATCTCCTTCCATGCTCCTTCCCAAGTCTACTGATAACAGAGGTCCTCCTCCCCTTCTATCTGACCCTAGACTATCAGGTCTAATAAGGACTGGCTGCATTGGCTTCCTCTGTGACCTGGTAAGGGTGCTTCCCTCTAAGGGTGAGGTGATCAAAGAGCCAGCCACTAAGTTCATATAAGAGACAGTCCCTGGTCCTATTACTAGGGAACCCACTTGGACACTGAGCTGCCATGGGCATACTAAAATCTGTACACATAAAGAAGCTAAGCAAGAAAGAGGACCCTAGGTAAGAGGCTTAACCCTCATTCAGAAGGGCAAACCAAACAGGATAGACATCAGAAGAAGAAGAAAACAGGGAACAGGACAGGAGCCTACCAAAGAGGGCCTCTGAAAGACTCTACCCAGAAGAGTATCAAAGCAGATGCTGAGGCTCATAGCCAAACTTTGGGCAGAGTGCAAGGGAATCTTATGAAAGAAGGGGGAGATAAAAGGCCTGGAGGGTACAGGAGCTCCACAAAGAGAACAACAGAACCAAAAAAATGTGGGCCCAGGGGTCTTTTCTGAGACTGATACTCCAACCAAGGATCATGCATGGAGATAACCTAGAACCCCTGAACAGATGTAGCTATAACATCTTAAAACTTGCTGTTTGCTTAACAGAGCCCAGCTTTCTTGATGTGTTTCAAACTTCAACTCTCTAGTTCAGCCTCACTGCCAAAGCCTCCAAATTTTTGTCTCTAAGTAGCAAAATTATTGCATTCTTTTCAGAGTTCCACCTTCATCGTGTACTTCTTTGGATTAAACAAATATCTCTAGGAGATTTTGTGTAAAAACAAACAAAAAATGTCCAAGTCCTTCTGTGCATTCCCTGTCTGTGGGATCTATCCTCCTTGAGTCATGGCTGTCTTGACAGCTCTTAAACTTTGGTTGTTTTTGTTCTGTGATCTTGAAAAATGTTCCAGTCCACCACTGTCTGTTTACCTTTGATGCCATAATCTGTAAATTAGTAAAGACCTTGAGTGGATAAATGCCCAGTTCAGTTCAGTGCAATTTCCTTATCCTCACAGTCTGGAACATTAATGCTCTCTAGTTCTGGTTGCTTTCTCAGGCTGAAAAGAAGCTATTTCCTCTTCTCAGTTCTCAAAGACTGTCAGTACAAGAGTTTTGATTCCAGTAATAGCATCCTGGGGTTTGTTTCCACTATTAGTGATGCCTGTGACCATGAAGATAATGATTCTGAATTTAATTCAACTTAGAAAAACAGAATGTATTAGTAAAGAAAAATAATTTAGTGATTTTCCATATCTCCCTTGTATGCTTAATTTCTGAAAGGCAGTAGTCACTATTTTTTTGAAAGGAGGAAGTGGATAAGGTGTTGAAGGGTTCAGAGTGTAAACTGGGTAAAGCCCTTACCTGGTAATGAGAGCTTCAGTTCCAATCCTCAGCAACCACAGAAAAGCCAGGCACAGAGGGACACATCTGTCACCTCTGATCTGAAAATGCAGATAGAAGCAGTATCCTGGCACCTTCCAGGCCAGTCAGTCTTGTTGAAAAAAAAATGAACTTATGATTCATAAAGATTCATAAAAGAAGAGAGACACTGAAGAGGACAGCTGGCACCCCATGTTGATCCTTAGCTTCCATTTGCCCAGACATAGGTGATTTTGAACACACATGTACCCCCCCCACACACTAAAAAAATCAGATAAATAAATGCATTTAATAAAGGACGGCAGAACTAGTGAGCAACATAAGAGAAAGACAAACAAGCAAAGTGATCCTTACTTTTGTAGAGTTTTCATTCTAGTAAATACAAATGGATTCTAGAAAACATAAATTAATTTTTAGGTAAATAAAAATTTTTCAGGTAACTGCCATTCAGAGCATTTAAACATGTTGATAATGACTATCTTAGATTAAAGAAGTGGAGAACAAAGAAAGCCTTTTTGAGCAGAAAATGAGGAGCCATTGAAACTAAGATATGATACAAGAGGACAGCATTTGAAGACTGGGGAAAGAATACTCAAAAACACTGGACATCTAATTCAAGACAAGCCTGTCCTCATGAATGAGAAAAACTTATGTGCAAGTATCTCCAACTTTCAGCCCCTTCTTTTGGAGAAGCTAACAGAAAGCTAGCTGTCAGAAAAGACTGGGAAATGTTCTTTGTTTTCTGAGCTCCAACGAACAATCGCAATGTATAAGGGAGTGAATGTGGACTGAGACACAGCAGTTAAAACCTAATAAAGCCAGCCCCTGGCTTTATTTCTGGTTACTCTGAACTTTCTACATTTAGACTTCTGAACAATGTCAATGAATTAATTAAAATACAATCATTTTATGTGAATGCCAACACTTTGACATTTGTCCAGTAAAAAGGATCATACAAAATTCCAGCTGTTGTTTCTGTCTTCAGGTGACAACATTTTGACATATAGTTAAGTCTTGTTCTCAGCCTGTTCTACAAACTAAACACTAACCTTTCAAGGTAGCCATGATTGATTTATCTTATATGAAATAGTAGGGGGGAACAGAAATATTTAATGTATCAATGATAAAAAATTGAGTTAACTGTAACTCAACACCAAGCTATGTTTGATATTACATTCATCATTCAAGATGTAATATTATCTGTTTTTCAATGTCCAACCATCACCACAGTTGATGGAAATCTTTTATTTTGGGATGAACCAAGCTGTCATTTCCCAAAAGTCTAATCCATCTTGTTTGGTTGTTGAATTTTTATTAACAATAAGGAACAAAAGTAATTAGACATTCCTGGAAACTTGAAAGTTTCAAAAACAGTCTCTTGTGTCCTATTGTGGGGAAGCAGTTATTTTTGCCTTGGTATAAATTAGTCAATTTAGTCAGTAAAATAACCTTTTTACATAATTTTGTGACATAGCTTCCACTTCAATCATTCCACTGTTTCTCTGGTAAAAGATATCTCCATTGAGAACCAAGACTTCTAAATTAGTGGTGAAGCTATAGGGTCAAGAAGAAACATTTACTCTCTTATGCTACCTGAATATCAGTTCTTCATCAGATGTCTGCTAGGGACTGTCTAAAGCGGTGAAAGTTCTGAGATGTTGGTCCTCTGAGGTGAAGGCAGGAGATAATACAATCGACATAGGCTCTCCAATTTCAGTTACAAAAATAGAAGCCCAGAGAAGCAGAGTCTACATGGAGTCCCTAACTTGTACTGACCAAATGGACACAGTTCTCAAAACGGGATGTAGAAATGGTGACAACCAGAATGTGGCAATCAGAATTCCATATGGACCTGCTGCAAGTGATTTAAAAGATAGACAACTTACTCATCAGCGCTTTATTTACACCTTATAATTGAAATTCTTCTTAATCCCACATAGGAAGTCAACTTTTAAAGGAAGTTCTTAAGAAAAATCAATGGAAAAATGTGGGGACAACTGAGCTTTGGCTGTACTACATTACTGAATTCATCATGACCAAGGGTAAGAAACCTGTTGGGATCTTATTCTTTCTGATTTTAAAATAAGATTACTTTGATAATCAAAATGTTGAAATAGGAGTTTTACCTCTAGCCTGTGGTCAGTCTGACCTAGTTAGGAAGTTTCAGGATAACCTGCATAACAGAGTGAAACCTTTTCAATATTACAACACTAATAAACAAAATTATTTAAAATTATAAGTACCAGTATCTATTCAGTGCCCATATTTTTAAAACACTTAATGTGAATTATCCAATTGCATGAGACACCTGCTTTTCCCAAAGTCATCCTATGGATGAAGTAACAGAAATATAGGAAGTTAATAATCCCTGAAGCTTGAAAAGTGGTAGATAGTAACTATGGGTGTTGATCCCAAACACTTAGTTCCACTAAATCATGAACGAAAATCCCTTTCTTGGATTTTTATGTTTGTGGCTTTCTTTCTCAAGTCTGTACTGCAATCTCAAAGTGGCATAGGGTGAGCCTCAAGAATAACCACTTTCAGGAAAATAAGCCAGCTTTCTGAAAGTGAAGGGATGGCATAACGTAGCTGAGGTTGACTAAACTGGCTGTAAATTGTATTAACTGACTCCTAAGCCCCCATGTGTTTGTGGGCACTAGAAAAGAAATAACCCAGTGCGCATGATCACAGCATGGACAACATGTCCAGACAAATTGTTGCACCACATGGGCAAAGAAGAGCAATACCTCCTATTAGCACAATGAGTCCTTCTGGAAGGCTACATAGAAGTATTTAAAGCAGAAAATGATTTTGGGACAGCAAAGCTGATGGTCTCTGGACATTTCAAGGCATCACACTTGTTTCAATGTGGGACATATCTTGAGACATATCTTAAACTACTGCATAGTATTGAACTTGTTAAAATCATAAAATTATCACTAAAGGAGTCAACATGTTTCAAACTTTATAGATGTCTAAGGAAGCCAACTCAGGCGTAATAAATCTCCAACCTTTCCTTCCTTCTACAGCAGACTCTTCTTCAAGTCAGCCCAAGCCCCTCATCATCTGAGCACCAGTTTGTTCACCTGAAAAATCTAATATGCTATTGTAGAGGAATTTTAATCCATCAACATGGCCGCTACGATCACATCCGAAGAGTTCTAGGTCTGTGTGATCCAGCTGGAATGCAGATACACCTTTTGTACAAACCTTTAATCCTAAACAATAAATGTAAAATGGTAGAAGGAAGCACTCATGTTTGAAAGTGATGTCAAATTAAGAGGCAGACAAAGTGACAGAAAGATTTCACAAAATGAGTCAGAATAAGATATGCCCAACTTGCAAGAGAACAGAGATGACAGAGAAGCTATTTGAGAAAGCAGTTTTCCCGGGACTGTTGTACAGAGACGGGTTGCAGAAAGAGAATAAGCTAGACAGAGTTGGAGACAAAACAAGTCAGAGAATGAGGAGCCAGAAGACTGGAAAACATTGCCAAAGTTAGCAACTTTGAGGCTAAGTGGAGCAATCAAGTCAGAAACTGAGAGAAACCAGTTTGAATCAGTCAGCTTAGAAAAGAGTTTGAGCTAGAACAGCTGAGTTGAACCAGAGTTCAGAAAGAGTGTGCAGTTAAGTCTCAAAGGCTGAAAACATTTTAGGCTTCCTTTAGATTGAACAGAGGCTAGAAGCTTCCAGGACTAGGTCTAGGTTAGCAGGAAGAGGCAGTAAGCCTCAGAGATGAAAATTAAATCAGCTTAAAAATTTTACTTTTACATCTGGCGATACTTTACATGCTACAACCAGCTATCATTCATAATTCTATAACACTAAATGAAGCAACACATAGGAAAGTATTTTAAAAGTAAAAGCATGGAAATACTATTGTACATGGTTTTTGATATGAAATATTCTTTCACATGACTATTTCCAAAGTCATCCTCTGGAAGCCAAAACCATTCAATGAAAACAAACAAACAAATAAACAAAAAAACACCAGCATATTCAGCATATTCAACAAATATTGCTGGTCTAACTGGAGGTCTATCTAAATTTAAAGGAATTCAAGTAGATCCATATATATCACCCTGCACAAAACTACAGTGGATCAAAGACCTCTACATAAAACCAGACACTCTATATGTGTTAGACGAAAAAATATGAGAGCTTTGAACTCACTGGAACAGGAGATGATTTCCTGAGCAGAATAACAACAGTTCAGGTTCTAATATTAACAATTAATAAATGAAACCCCACAAAACTAAAAAGCTCTGCAGGGCAAAGGACACTGTCAAAACAGAGCAAAATGATAGTGAGCAAACTGGGAAAAGAACTTCCTCAACCCTACATTTGACAAAGAGCTAATATCCAAAATATAAATAAAGAAGAAGAAATCAAACATCAGCAATATAAATAATCCAATTTTTAAAAATGGAAGTTAAACAGAGTTAAACAGAATTCTCAGCAGAGGAATATCGAATGGCCTAGAAACACATAAAGAAATGCTTAACGTCTTTAGTCATCAGCGAAATACAAATCAAAATGACTCTGAGATTCCATCTTACACCCATCAGAATGGCTAAGATAAAAAACAAAAGTGACAGCACATGCTGGAGAAGATGTGGAGAAAGGGGAACCCTCCTCCATTGCTGGTGGGAGTGAAAACTTCTACAACTTTGGAAATCAATCTGGAATTTTCTCAGAAAATCGGAAATTGCACTACCTCAAGACCCAGCTATACCACTCCTGGGCATAAACCTGAAAGATGTTCCACCATACAACAAGGACGTTTGCTCAACTATGTTCATAGTGGCTTTTTGTTTTGTTTTGTTTTGTTTTGTTTTGTTTTTTACAGCCAGAATCTGGAATAACCTAGATGTCTCTCAACCAAAGAATGGATAAAGAATTTGTGGTACATTTATATAATGGAATAGTACTCAGCTATTAAAAACAAGGAAAGCATGAAATTTGTAGGCAAATGGATGGAACTAGAAAAGATCATCCTGAGTGAAGTAACCCATAACTAGAAAGACATGCATGGTTTATACTTGTTTGTAAGTGGATATTAGTCATATAATACAGAATAACCCTACTACAATCCACAGACATAAAGAAACTAAATAACAAGGAGAACTCTAGAGAGGACCCTTAATTCTCATTTAAAAGAGCAAAAAGAATAGACACCAGAAGTGGCTGAAGAGAGAGAATAGGACAGGAATCTACCATAGATGTTCTGTAAAAGACGACTCCACCCAGCAAGGCATTGAAGCAGATGCTGAGACTCACAACCATACTTTGAGCAGAATGCAGGGAAGAGTGGGGGAAAAGAAGGACCTAGAAGCATCAGGAGCTTCTAGGAGTCCAACAGAACCAACAAATATGGGCTCAGGGGGTCCTGCAGAGACTGATGCACCAACGAAGGACCATGCATGGAGAGGACCTAGAACCCCTGCTCAGATATAACCTATAGATATCTCAGTCTCCAAGTAGATTCCCTAGTAAGGAAAGCAGGGGCTGCCTCTGACATGGACTCTGTTGCCTGATCTTTGATCACTTCCTCCTGGGAGGTCACCCTTGCCAAGACCCAAAGGAAGAGGATGCAGGCAGTCCTGATGAGAGTTGATAGGCTGGGTCAGAGGATAAAGGAGGAGGACTCCCCCTTTCTGAGGACTAGGGGAGAAGGATGGGGGAAAGAGGGAGGAAAAGACAGACTGAGAGGAGATGAGTGAAGGGGCTAACATCAGGATGTAAAATGAATAAATTATTTTAAAAATATCATTTAAAAAAAGATACTCTGCTTTGCTTGCAAATGGGAGCCCAGCATAGCTGTCCTCCAAGAGGCTCCACCCAGCAGCCGTTCGAAAGAGATGCTGAGACTCAACAGCCAAATGTTGGGCAAAGTGCAGGAGTCTTGTGGAAGAGTAGGGAGAAGGATAGAAGGACCTCGAGAAAATACGAGCTCCACAAGAAGAACAACAGAGCCAACTAATTAGGTCCCAGGGAGGTTTGCAGATACTGAAGCAGCAACCAACTGGCCATGCATGGACTGGATCTAGGCCCTCTACACAGATGTAGCAGGTGAGTAACTAGTGCTTCGTGTAGGGTTCCCTAGAAAGGGGAGCAGGGGCTGCCCTTGACATGGACTCTGTTGCCTGCTTTGTGATGACCTTCCCCTCCCAGGGCTGCCTTGCCAGGCCACGTGGGGAGAGGATGCACTCAGTCCTGATGTGACTTGATGTGCTCAGGACTAGAGCCTCCCATTTTTCTTTTCTTTCTTTTTTTTTTTTCCTTTTTTAAATGTTTTTTATTTAAATTTATTTTTCTAATTTATTCACTTTGCATCTCCACTCTAGCCCCCTGCCTAGTCTCCTCTGGGTTCCACCTTCTCAGAAGGGGGAGTCCTCCTCCACCACCATCAAGTTTCACCAGAACTTATTTTGTTTGTTTTTTGTTTTTCTCTTTTTACTTTATTTTTTTAACTTTTATTATTTACACTTTATTCACTTTGTATCCCCCCATAAATCCCTCCCTCCTCCCCTCCTAATCTCACCTTTTCTCCCCCTTCTTCATGCATGCCCCTCCCCAAGTCCACTGATAGGGGAGGTCCTCCTCTCCTTCCTTCTGATCTTAGTCTATCAGATCTCATCAGGAGTGGCTGCATTGTCATCTTCTGTGGCCTGGTAAGGCTGCTCCCCTCTCAGGGGGAGGTGATCCAAGAGCAGGCCAATCAGTTTATGTCAGAGGCAGTCCCTCTTCCCATTACTATGTAACCCACTTGGATGCTGAACTGCCATGGGCTACATCTGTGCAGGGGTTCAAGGTTATCTCCATGCCTGGTACTTGGTTGGAGTATGAGTCTCTGGGAAGACCCCTGTGTTTAAATTTTCTGGTTCTGTTGTTCTTCTTGTGGAGTTCCTGTCCTCTCCAGATCTTACTATTTCCCACTTTTTTCATAAGATTCCATGAACTCTGCCCAACAGTTGGCCATAAGTCTCAGCATTTGCTTTGGTGGTCTGCAGGGCAGAGCCTTTCAGAGGCCCTCTGTGGCAAAAATACTCAACAAAGTACTTGCAAACTGAATATAATAACCCATTTTCTAAGAAGTAGAGGAGGGGGTTGGGGAAAGAGGGAGGGATTAATTAATTAATTTTGAAACAACCCCCCCCCAAAAAAAACAGTCAGTGAAACTCTAAAGGATAAACACTATTTGAAATCAAACAAAAGGGCTATGTATAGATTTCTCCATGGTTAAGAATGTTTACTGCTGTAGCAGTGACCTGAGTTCAATTGCCAGCTCATGACCACATGTATTTCAACTTCAGGGTATCTAACATCCTCTTATGGTCCCCATGGGTACACACACACACACACACACACACACACACACATTTACTTCATGAAATACCAGTTAGATGAGTGGTTCACACCAACCACTCACAGAACTTCTTGGTGCATCTTTTTGGAGCATATGCCACTATCACAGAAGCCAGCAAAGGTGTTTTAAGTAGACTTCATTTGGCTTTAAAGCCAGTTTCTGCTTGAGTACCTGTCTCATCCCCAGATAAGGTGTGAATGCTCGTTCATTGGCCCAGACATCCTGGTGGCTTCAGTGAACAAGTCTAATGATCAAGTACAAGTAAAATTTGTCTGAAGTAGTGCTTCTCCTGACTACACAGCTTCTTTTCCTCGAGAGGTAACTCATCACCTTATACGCTAGGCCTGAGTGTAGATTGTCTACTATAGGCTCCTGTACTTGAAGACTTGACCCTGGTTTATGTGGTGCTGTCTGTGGAGGTTGTAGAAAGAAAGAAAGAAATCCATGACATCTGACCTTCAGGTAGTGACTAAGAAGTTGGTGTGGTGGCTGATGTTCTGCAGAAGCTCTGAAATGTGTCAAAGGAAAGTGGGCCAGGCATGTGTGCGTAATAGCGAAACTGGAAGGCTATGTGAGTACTGCGTCATTGTGACAAACTAGAAGTGTTGACTTAGGTTATAAAGAAAAAGCCTAGAAGACATTTTAAAGTTTGTTGGAGAGAAATTTATAGCACCCCAGGCAATGTCAGTGTTTTTTGTGTCTTTCTTCACACTGAAAGTCATATGAGAGTAGGGATCTCAGCTGTTCTTCAGATATCCACTTAGTGCATAAAATAAGTGTTTGAAGAGTAAATAAGCAAATGAATAAACTAATCCCAACTTTAGTCATTTTAGAGTGTTATTTTTCTACCATGCCACTAGTCTGGTTCCCAACAAAATGTGAGTCTCTATATCACGTGGAAGATACAATGTAATATGACCATTTCTCCAATTTGAACATCACAAAATAAAATTAATGAACTTTCCTCTCCAGAGGGTATTCATGATGAGATCAAGCTCACCTTCCAGTGCTGTTCCAAAGGCTGCATCCCCAGGCTATTCTGCTAGCCAGTTTCCAAGGCTGAGTCATTCTCTTGGAAGAGAACTGAATGGAAAGGTTAGTAAGCAGAGGATTTAAAAATGTACCCAACCCCGACAAACCACTCTGAACAGTGTTTCTGTTGTCTTCTCCTGGCTAGAGTATCCTTGAATCAACTGTAACTTGTCTCTCAGAAAGTGTGTGTATTGAACTAGGCATTGGTGGCAGAATAGAGAGAGACGTGACCAGACAGCTTGGATTTCAGACACTCTTCCTGCTGTTCACTAGCCCTGCGTTTCTGGGCCATTTGCCTTCTCTAGGTCCAAGCTTATTCATTTGAAAAATCACAATGTATTAGTTACCTTTACCATTGCTGTGTTTAAAAAAATATACCCAACAAAAGCAAATAGAAGAGGATTTATTTTGGCTTCCAGTTCTAGAGGCTTCAGTACATGGTCACTTGGCTCAGTGTTGCTGGGCCTGGAGAGAGACAATTCATCATGCCCGTGGAGGTACGTTGTAGGGGGGAGACGTCCACTTGCAGCAGATATGGAACAGAACTGGGATACAGGAAGTAACCACGTCAAGATATAGCTTTAAGAACACACCCCCACTCATCTTATCGTTCCACCAAGCCTTACCTTCTACTGCTTGCCTCCTCCAAAATAAACAAGGAACGAATTTACAGGAAGGCAGCATCATGATATACTAGTCTGAGGAGACTGTCACATACCAGCCTAGAGCTAGCTTTACTAATCTCAAGTCCCTCAATATAATAAGGCTGGAAGCCAAACTATGATTATCTCACACAACAATGCTGACCACATTTTCCTATATCATAGTACATGGATACACAACAGTTTGGGCTAGATATTTATTACAAATGCAAACATTTATTAAAATAACATTAATTATCTACACAGTAAAAATAGATGTTCCTCTCGTCACAAAGTCTTTTGTGAATAATTTCTTGAATTTGTATGAAGGAAGCTTTAATTCCTCAAACTTTCCTCTCCCCTTAGCATATGTTTCTCCTCTGATATTTTTCTCCTTTTTATTAAATTTTTATTTTTTATATTAATTCCAGTTTATTTAGTTTGTATTCCAGCTGTAGCTCCCAATCCCACCCTCCCTCATTTCCTCCCTGCCTTTCTCTAAGTAATATTTTCTTAAGTTTCAGCATATTGCTGTGCTTTCTCAAATCCTGCTTGCAGCTTAATTAAGGCATAGAGACTTCTATATAGTTTAAAGCTGTTGACCTTTTGTTGGGGCAGTCTCTCTACCAACTTTTCCTAACTTATATGTCACTCCATCTCTCTACGTGGTTCTCTCTGCTTCTAGCTCAGTCTGTCTCCCTTGGGCTCCCTTCAGCTCCCTTCTGCATTCCTTTGAGTATCTCCTGTCTCTGCCTGCCCGGAAGTTCTACCCCTACATTTTTTGTCTCTGCCCTGGGCTACCAGCTCCTTGTACAAAAAGCCACCTTTCAGTTTGAGCCAATCAACAGCAAGACAATGCACACTCCATCTTTTATGGGTTGCCCTTTGGCAGGTAAGGACTGATGAAAATTTACAAATGGAAAACCAGTGATGGGCCATAGAAATTACAACACCAGACTCCTAACTTACTTAGTTTTCTGCCAACACAGAATTAACAATTGAAAATACAGGGATACACCTTCTCAGTGTGAGAGAAGGTCATTTCAACACCAGCATTTGATCAATGTAATACTTTTCAGATTGTTATACTAAAAGAATACTCTTTTGTAGTAGAATATTTCCATTTTAAGCAGAAACTTCTAAATATCTTATCCTTTGTAGTAAATTTTATCTTGATGTTATTGAATATTATTAAGTCAGTAAATCTAGGCTTGTGGAGGAGAGCTGAAAAGAACATTTAGGTTTAAAATTGTTTGGAGTTAGCTGAGATCCCTCAGATTCTTCTGCATAGATGACTATGTTGAGGTAATCAGCCCCTGACCACTGGCCAATGCAAACAAGTTTCCTTTCAACAGAGTAAATACAAAGCTCTACATTTAGATTAATAACAATTTTACAAATAGAGGATGGTGCTCATTTTGGTAACATTCACATGTTAAAAAAAAGATAGTGCCCTTTCCTTGTAAACCAGAGTGTGTCAAACACTAACACAAACTTGGATTGAGATATACTCATGGGTTTCTGAAGTTGATGACACTTGATGATCTAGGCTGAGTCTACTGCAAAGAATGGGCCATATCTGGAATAAGAGTAGGACTCAAGATTTTCTAGACAAAACAAGGAAATGAAATATCTAAATGTCATTTCAATTAAACTCCACATGAGGCAAAAAGTTGTAACTATCCTGAAGACTGGGAGGTTAAAGAAGACACAGTTATTAAAGAACTCTTGTAAGGAAGAGAAAGAAGAAAGTCTGTGAGGCCAACGGACAGAACTGGGTTTATTTATCAGGCACTGCAAGCACAACAATTTGCTGCACAAAGAGAAAGAACTTTTAAACAAATGGAAATAGTTAAAAATGAAAAAGTGTTTCAAAACAAATTGCAAATAAAAAGCAAATAAAAGGAAAGGAAAGAGGGAGGGAGAAAAGGAGAGAAGGGGGTGGTTAAGGAGACAAGTAGTTGCTCTTTCAGTTGTCAACAAGAGCCAGACTTTCCTCACCACTGCTCGTCCAGGACAGGGTCCTCAGCTGTCACCGGGGCCACTTCTGCTGAAATCACATTCTCTTACAACGAAAATTCTGCTTAGAACTAAACCTGTCTCTGAAAGACATGCCATGACCAAAGCGTTCATTTTCCTAAATAGAAAAAATAGAAAACCTGAGTCTTTAATATATATTTTATTTTCTACTCCATTCTAGTAGAGATGATAGACACTGTGGACCTTAAACTCTTCTAGCAAGAACAAACAAAAGAAAGTCATAGTTGTTATTCTGTAAAATGAGGTAAGTATAAAAGATGTTTGCATGAAATATGGTTTTAAAAGAACCGTATTTTCTTAAACTTCAAATTCTAATTACCTTCCAGCACCCTGGATATGTTTAACATGTTGATTCTGTTTGTGCTTTACGATTGACACTACATAGATCTGAATCTAAACAGAAGGTTTTGGTTTGGTTTGTTTGCTTTGTTTTTAAGCATAATCAAATTAATCCATTTTCTATATTTTAATGAATTTGAAATATAAAGTGGCTATTCTTGACCAGTCTCTAATTTAACTTGGAAATATACCATATCTACCTTCCATCCAGTTTCATGAACCTAACATCATTTCTGTTTGTTTCACCTAACTTCTAGGGTAATCTGAAGAAGCACCAGAAAGTGGGAGTCATGTAACTTTGGTTTGAGGCCCAGACCCACTAACTGTCAAGGTATGTCTTCAACAAGTTTCTTCAGATATAAATTAGTATAACTTGTTATCCCATTTTACCCCTCCTTTCTTGCAAAGTTAGCTCTGTTTGCCTATATGGACGATGTGCCCATGTACATGCACAGGGTTCCAAACATATGTAAGTAGCCTTGACCCTGCATAAGCTTATGAACAAGCAAAATTATCCTTAGTTCATTTTCAAGAAACAACTAAGGATTGACTTCCCTGCCAAGTGCACAGGGGCTCCGTGACGGCAACACAACTGTGGTTTGACCCACCAGCGTCACTGCACAGATTGTAGTAAGAAAGGAATTGCATTCTATGGATGGAGGCTTTATTTTACCCAGCACCAATACCCAATTTATAGCACTGCATTTGTAAGTGGCTTCTGTTCCTTTATGTTAATCACTTTGTACACTTTGTGGCTTAATTGCAGCCTGTGTTGGCTCTATGCACCCTGGGAACTTAACTTAGAAAGACTCAGATTTTAAGGCTGCTAGTTTGACATTTATTATAGCTATGAACAATGTGCCGAGGTCTTTGCACTCAGTTAGTTCTAACTACAGTCCTAGCACTAGCAGCAATAATCTGAATAATGATTACACTGCAAAATAATCATATTTGAAGAGGGGAATCACATAGGCAAGGTAGGTAGGGTAAGCCAGAGATCACAGCCTACCGGAGCCACATGGTACAGGCAGGGTGTAGCACTCCTAAGATGACCCCAGACACCCAGAGGCCCCAGGCACCATTGAGATGAGCAAATAAGTGGGAGAGAGATGGACAAGAAAGAGAAGGGAAGTAAAATGGTGTGTGCACAATGGAGAAAGGCTGAACTGGGGATTCGAGGGCAGTGAGAAACAAACAGCCTGATGTGTGTAGCCAGCGATGCCACCTGAGGAGATGGTGAGGTCCTGCCTCATGCTGCTGCTGAGGGCCATGTCTGGGTCTGTAGCTTTACAGCAGTGGGAGTCTGTTACTTCCAAAAGCCATGCAGAAATCCCTGGTCTGGGCTGCTGCCTGTGGCCATGTTGATGTCTGAGGGTTGTACTGAGTTGGCCCCACCCCTCACCTGGGCATCATTGGAGAGCTGGTTGTGAGGACATGAGAGCAGGAGAGCTGGCCCTGCCCTTTGCTGACTGAAGCACTCCAGAGAGCAGAGTCTTGTACCTCACCAAAAACCACAGTAAAGCTGGTTCTAGTGACATGGGCATGGGTAAACAGGCTCCAAGGGCATGAGAGAGGGAGAACTGGCCCTGACCCTTGCTGGCTGCCATATTGGTTGAGCTAGCCTAGCGTGGGCAGTGCTAAAGAGCTTACCTGATAGTGTGGGTGTGTGAGAACTAGTAGGATGACTAAGTCAGCTAACACCCAGGCCCAAGTTCAGGGCTTTGAGCTGATATAACTAACCCAATATAAACGCCACCATGACCTGCTGGAGTGTGGAAAGGGGACTGGTCCCGAAGATCCAAAATTGCAGGATCTCCATACAACAGGGCAACAATAGGATTTCTAAGAGGAGTCCAGTATTGGTCCAGTATTGATACTGTATAAGATGCCAGAGGCCTCAAACCATACCAATAACTCATTGCAATGACATTTGCAAGTAAAGATGAGTAGATAAAAGGGTATACTGTGGAACACACTGTGACACTACAGCTTCCACAAAATGTTTTTCATTGTTATTTTATTTTTATTTTGTTTTCTATTGGGGTAAAGTTCTAAAAGGGAGGGCAGGTATGAAAGGATGGGAAGATGAATGGGATTGGGATGCAAGATGTGAATTACATGAAGAATCAGTAATTTTTTTTTTAAATAAAAATGGCTCAGCAGTTAAGAGCACTTGGTATTTGGGGATCTAGTTCGCAGTGCCCACACAATGCAGCTCACAGTCTTCAGTACCTCCAGTTCCAAAGAATCTTACACCCAATTCCGGCCTTCATAGGCATCTGCACACACATTGTACACACACATAAAATAAATAAATAATAAATATTTCTTTTAAAATGTATTCATATTCAACCCCTATGACACAGGAGTATGACATATTTATGGAAAATAAAATTGTTCAGCTGTGATTTTGAGACAGGAGGATTTTCCTGGACCATGAATGTGAACCCAGTGTAATTGCCAGAGTTCCTGTAAGAGACAGACAGGAAATCAAAAGGTGTAAAGGAATGCTGACAACAAACCTGCAGGGCACACTGAGGCGGGGCCATGAGCCAAAGAATTCAGTTGGCCTCTAGAAGATTCCCTCTTTAGCTCCAGAAAAAACATACCCAGTCCTGCTGACACCTTGATTTTAACCCCTCAATTATGGTGTTGGTTTTCAGGTCTCCAGCATTATAAGAGAATAAGGTCATGCCATTTTAAACCATCACTTTAGGAAAAGTTTGTTGCTATAGCATTAAGAAATTGATCTTCTAGCTTTATAAAAGTGTTCATACCACTAAAAAAGATAATTGTAACAACCAGTTCCGACATCCAATAGGCAACTAGTATGTGACACAGCTGATTCAGGCTTCTTGCAGAAGCAGTTAATTGTGTGCTAAGGTAATCACTGTTCTCCTGCTTCTTGAGATAAATTTCTTTGCTTTAATTTGTCTGCATTTTGCCCTTAGGTTTTCTTGTGTTTGTCTGAAGAAGAAAACTTATATGGTTTTGCTTTTTTGTTTGCTTGTCTTTATTATGAAACTACAAAATATGACTAAAGATATATAAATAAAGACAATGGGAAGTACTTTTTTCAAAATCAGAGACATTCTCTTCAGTTCCATCTTTTAAAGCAATAGGTCACGTCACCCCTATCTTTTTATACATGACCACATTATAAAGTGGCCACATTATGTTTTGACAAAATCAGTGGCTTCAAGCAACCCATATGTGTTGCCTCATAGCTCAGAAAGCCAGAAGTCCAAAGTCATGGTATTGGCAATATTAGTTCCTTTTGATATGTCAGGAAGCATCTGCCACTTGTTATCTTTGGTGACTGCCAGGATTCTTGGTATTTCTTGGCTGGTAAGTATCATTCTATTCCCTGGCCCTGCCATCATGTGGATTTCCTCCAGAATTATGTCCTCCTACTGACAGTAGCCATTAGATGTAGGGATCACATTAATCCAGTGAAATTTCTGTATTAGTATTTCCCCAGAGAAATAGAGCTACTGGACTGACTATATGTATTTATATAGAAGATTCAAGAAATCAGCTCATACACTTATGGATTAAGCTGACAAGTCCTGGGATGTGCAGGTACAGGCTGGAAACAATGGAAAGCCAATGACTTAGATCCAACACCAAGGTAACTGGACTCCAAATCTAGGAAAGGCCAATATTTCAGTTTAACTCTAAATGAAGAGTTAGGGGTTCTCAGTAGAAAATAATCAAAAATGAATTCTTACTTTGAGGCAGCTATACAACTTTATTCTACCCAAGCCTTCAGATGATAGGATGAGGCTGACCTGTATTGCAAATAGTAACCTTCTTTATTCTCAATCTACCATGTTAAACACATCAAAAACCACTTCCACAGAATAATAACTGACCAAAGATATTGACACCTTTGGCCCAGTCACTGATCAACAAATGCTCCAAACTTCATCTGCACTGATTATGTATGCAATGACCCAAGTTCCAAACTAAGTCATGTGTGGCCTTCCAGGTGCACGTAACCTTGAGTGAAGCATTGGGTGTCTGAACCTTGATGCTTACCTTCCCAAAGCAGTGTTACTGGGGATACCTATGCAGAATCCAGACAGGCCCTCTTTGGCCAGGAGTTCCAGCTGTTGTTATGGCTGAAAACTATTGCTGTGACCAAACTAGACAAACTTCTTTGTTTCTGGCCCACGTGTAATGTTTATTCTGTAGACAAGCCCTACAAGTTTTCCAGAGAAGACGCGCCCTACTTCTGTGGGCATATGTACAGAAGCACCTCCACCCAATCCTTGTTTCCCCAGCTTAACTCTGAGCATCTCCCAACACAGAGGGACCTAGAAATCATTTCTAGAAATCCAAGACTAGTACAGCAATCTCCAGGGGGCCTCAATCCCTCAATCTCCAGTACTGTGTGGGTCAACTTTTACTCAAAGAATAAAGCATTCTTGGATTCCTAACACTGTCTTGGATATATTTATTATACTCTTACCTTAAGTATGAATAAATGTGAAGCTACATGTAAATCTCTGCTACTGACGCTTAAGCCATAAAACCCAAACAAATGTGCACACTCATTTCAAAGAACCCAATTAAGCTAAATCAGCAATACTGACCTTGTGAGCTGCTGTTTGACTGGAATCACATCGCTGCTCACTCTGCGCTTGTTCTGGTACAACTCAGCAGCCCACAGTGTGCCACGGGTGATGGAATTCTCCCATTGTAGTCTTTCTTCTCCTTGAATTCCAGGAAAGTATTGTTTGTCCAGCTCCCTGGGAGGCCATTGTGTGGTCACGTCCTGCTTACGTGTTTCTTATTCCTCCTCTCTTCTGTGCTTATTCTAATGAGCACTGGATAGCTCTCATATGTGTCCATGCAATTATAAAAAAAAAAAAAATAACAAAGTCGTTACAACTGCAGTGTAGGGTCAGAGAGTCATCATCCAAAGGACCAGAGTAGCCTTCTTTTAGGTAACAATTTAATTAAAATTGAACTTTTAAGTAAATTTTAAAAAATAAGTGATTGTACATTATATTTTTTAATTCTTTGGAGCTTCTATTTTTCATTTTTATTATATTTATTTATCCCTTTATTTATTGTGTTGGATGCATGGGTGCCTGTAAGATACAATGACAGTGTGGCACTCAGAGGACAACTTTCAGGAATGTGTTCTCTCCTTCCACTGAGCTGGTCCATGACAGGGATCCGTGTCAGATCCTCAGACTCGGCAGCAAGTTCCTTTACAGCTGAGCTATCCCACTAACCACAGGGCACCCTTAAAAGTCTTCATTTGTCCTTGCAAGTAAACTGTAAAGCATCCTCAGCAGGTTAGTTTTTACTCCTGTTCCTTTGCCTGGTACTAAGGAGTCAGGAATGTGCGGAGATGGTGCTCAGTGACAAACTTAACTCCTTTTGTCTCTGTTAGGTGATCATGGCCACAGAATTTTCCTTCTTCGAATGAACTGGAAGTGTGTTGAGGACTATGTAACCTCTGATGACTCCAGTCTAAACTTCAGGACAAATGAGCTGACAGGGAAGGACTTTGTTAAGCATCTCTCTGAGATTGTCCACACACAGATGTCATCATTCCATACTCAGCTGGCCTAGGAAAAAGCCTGTGGGAATTCCAGAACCCAATTCTTTTCTTCACTGGTAAACATAATGAGACAGACTAACAGAAGGAAGTGTTGAGAAGCAGAGTCCTTAATGGGCTCCTTTAATGAACAGGTAAGAACAGTTTAAAATTAGCACAATGATTGTTTTCTTGCAAATTGATTCTCTACTATTCTATTAAGCACTTTAATTCTCTACAATCTTGTTTACTCCGATAATTTGCTAAGAAAATCTTTTCTTTTGTGGGTAGAGTAGCAGCAGTATTTAGCTGAGGTCCAGTCCAGATAAACAAGAGTTTCAAATTAGTAGCATCTGATTTAATTAGGATTTATTAAATAGCAGTTGGGAAAAATGCATTAACTCGCTTAGCCCACTAGGGGTTCCCTTTGTGTTCTGAAGTTAATTGCTGCCATTTACTTCACTACCTGTTGCTTTTCTCTTGACTGCCTTCTTATTTACTGTAACGTGGGGAACCTTCTGAAGAGCGTCGCCTCTCATAGTGATCCAGTTCAGCAGATGGTGGATAAAAGGTGATTTAGCTGTCATTCTGGAAGATGAGGGGAACAGGTCATGTGAAGGCCACCGGACCATAGTCACTGGTAGTTCCTGCATAGTTCCTGCATCTGGTCCTGAAGGGTTTCACCAAATGCCTAAACTTAATATGAGCCCTTCTTCTTGAGGACTGGACGTCTACAAGTTTGGTTTATTTTTATGGCATTGCACCTGCCTTTTTCTCTGCCTTTCTATAGATCACATATTTTGGTGTGATCACATTCACAAATTCATGCTGTGTCATTGTAAAAGGAGGTAACTTGAAAGACTGAAAAGCAGAGGGTTTCTTAGTTTTTCCTGTTCAGTTAACCCTCACCTTTAACCCACTGGTATCATTCTCTGAAACTGAGATCACAGTAGCACTATAATAGGATAAATTAGTTGGTATCATGCCAAACTGATAGCTTAATGATCAAAGGATGCTAGGAGAAAAATTAAAAGAAAAAAAAAAAACAAGTATGTTTTTTTCCTCCTACCTGGTGGCAACCATGGCACTACAGAGGACATGAACTGATGGGAAAAAAATGCCCCTATTCTTCAGCTGTTTACAGTTGACAAAGTGAACCATAATGTTCCCTGCTCCTAATCTCTAAGAAATGTTTATTTTAATGAGAAGAAACACATAAAAGCAATATGCAATATTATCTTGGAGGAGATGAACACTTTGGAGCAAATTTATACCCAGGAGAGCTTATTTCAACCAGTCACCAAGAAGGAATTTTTCTCCTGAGCATGGTATTAATAATCTTTACTAGACCTAAAATAATATTTACTTTATTCTCCACTGGTTCAAAAATTTATACAGTGGCTTGAAAACCAAAATGTAATTTTCATAGCTGAGTCACATCTATTTTCTTCTAAATTAGATACTCCTGGGTACCGCTACCAATATCCAACAGCAGTTCAACCAGCAGCCAGTATCCCTGAAGAGTGCTGGAACACGGCAAGGTCCATGAAGAGCAAGAACGAGAAGAACATCTCGGACATGGAAGATATCCAATCAACAGATAGAAAGTTGGGCTGGAAGCTCTTTGAAACTCAGTCTAACCCCACTGTCTACCATGTTGGAAGTCTTTAGAGTCTTGACGCATAAAGGCCAGCCTAGGTGTGCTATGAAGGGGAGTCAGATGTTGTATCATTGAGCTGTTTGTGGGGCACACAGTGGTTGGTATGCTGTACAGCTCAAGGAAATGCACAGTGTTGTCTTCCATTGAAGTATGTGACTTACAGTGCAAACAAATTACAGATTGGCCAACCACTTTCATCTGAAAGCCTCTTTTAAGGCCCAGCTGTAGGAGCCAGATGGGTGTATGGCAATCAGCCGCACAGCTAATAACAAACCCTGAGGAAAGACTTAAGGGACATCTTTCTCCCTTTGGATTAGGCCATCACCTGTGGGAAGAAGGCAATGCTAACCTCCTGTGAACTTCCCTGTGAGTCCTGGACAGAAACCAAATAAAGACTTGGGGCTTTAGAACTAAGGAGATGATGGCCTTTTTGTTGCCAGAATTTTCACACAAGGAATGTCTTAAGGCATGCTAACATGGTAATTTAAGAGCATTATTTGTCAATAGGAATTCTACATTTTGATGACTCAAAGAATAAACACAGGTTCAAAGTGCATACTTGCCACTATTAAGAACATTATTCTTAAAGAGAATAAAAGCTCTCTAGCTAGTCTGTGACTGGGACAGGAGCCAAGGATTATGCTGAATAGAGTAGTAGTTTTAGAGGAATCTGCATTAGAGGATAAAAGTGAGGCCTGGAGTCCAAACTGAGTTGAAATCCCAGCTTTACCCCATGTTTTCTGCACAGCTAATCACTTAATCTTTCTGATACCTGGTTGTCCCATTTTTATGAGCTATCAATACTCTTCATAATGCCACTTGAGGATTAAATGAGATAATATATGCAGAATTCTTAGTAGAGATTTAGTGCTTAGTATAAACCTTTTGGGGTTTCATATTACATTAAATAATCCAAAATTACACTAATTTAAAATGATAATATGAAAAATAATCAATTACCTTAAATTTAATTTTACATCAACAAGGAATGATGTGAAAAGAGGAAAACTATCCATGATGGCGCAGCTGGGGTAATCACACAGGCAGGACTGTGAGCTTTCTGAATTCAGGCCACAGTGCTTTCGTCGGTATAATCTTCACATACTTTTGGGGTGTATATAAAGATTCTAAACTCCCCAAATGTCCCTGTGGGTCTAATCTTATAGCTGTATCCCCAGCAAAATGACAAGTTTCAATATTGTGCTACCTAGTCTATAAAATAAGACTCTAGGAAGATTAACATTTCATTGATTGTCCGTGGCTCTGTGACCTGAAAGTTACTTAACTTATTACTTGACTCGTAAGGTCAGATGTATGTGCTCTACCAGAAACCATCTTTTGTTTACTATAGGCAATCACTGGCCACTCTCTACTGCTTTGAATGACTCATCTGATACTAATTTATTGTTTTGCTTTATCATCTTATGGTATGGTGATTTACAGACCTCTGGTTCTATCACTTCTATTGAGGAATGGGTCCTGACGACAACATTAGAGTTCATATATTTCAAATTCATCCAAAAGAAAAATTCCTGACAAAATAATCAGGCCTGGCATTTTGTATTTAGCCATCACCTTCCAAAAGGGATGATAAGATGCTTGCCTGAAGAGAGTTCTCTGTGACAAGAATAACTGTATCCTGAGGTCTGTGCTGGCCTTCTAAGCAATCTCTCATGGGCCACACTTTATTTCCATCATCATTTTTAAGGACTTTCCAACTCCACTCCCCATCCACCATGACAATTAGTAACTATTTTGAAGATAGGAAAGGGGTAAACACAGATGGCATCCAATTTCTAGTAAACATCTTCCTAGTCTTGGCAATATATGTATATTCCTTCCTCTTATTAAGTCGTCCATTCTCTCATTTCTTTTACCCTATACCATGACTTTTCTAGCCATGTAGAACTGATAAATTGATTTTCAAGTTAAATTTCTGGTTCTGTATTCTTTGGTATTATTCTTTGAGTAATTGTGTGCTGTTGGCACACTCCCACACACACAAGGAAAGAAACAGAAGAATTAAGAGTGACATAGTGGACACAGAAACATCTTCATACACTTAGTGTCATTTTCCTAGGACTTCCCAGTAAATCAATCATTCCATTTTCCGGCATGAGTCAATATAAGCTCTCAGGTAAGACTCGAAAGAGTGGAGCTTCTACTCAAAGGAACACCTGTGCAAGCTGGACTCTGTTCCTCTATTCCCCATCTTCATGGAACCAAAAGACAAGGGTGACAAGAATTGTTTTGCCCTCAAACCATTTGAAAAGCTGGAGGGGTACAAGAGCAGCCTCATTCTCAGAAAGGAAAGGGAAGCCTCAACGACTTGAAGGTCTTTGATCATTAAATCTATAGGAATACATGAATGGGTTCTTTATCCATGGTTGTTGCCATTTTGTTTTGTTTTGTTTTTATTTGCTATCTTAACACCCTTACAAGTCCTCGTAGAATGTTGACTATGGAAACTAATTTTCTACATCAGATTTTAGTCTGGGGCTCATGGCTTCAATGTACACAATGATTTGGGGCCCTCAAATAAGAAAAACAAAAACAAAAACCTAGAAACCATCTACATTACTTATTTAGGGTGAATCTGCCACCCAAGCCACCAGAGGAAAAGATTAAGGTTTTCAGTATACCCCAGGCCATGGGATTTTGCTGGAGAAGTCCTCCACGTCATCTTCACTTGCATCTAACTTGATAGTCACTGGCAGGCATTTCAGAGAAACTGCAGGTGAGGCTTCCCACTCAGTGAGCACTCTGCCTCAGCTGTGCATACATCTCCACTTGTAATTATCAGTCACAAGTAGAGACACATCATTTGTCATTTTTCATTGTCCTTTGTGGTTCCCAAGCCCCAGCTTTAGCACAGGCTTTGCTCAGGAGCAGAGCCACACTCACAACTGGGTACAAAGTAGTTTACGATAAATGCACTTAAAACTAAAATATTTAATGATAAACTTACATTTCTCCAAAGTGTTTCACATCATAAAAAGCCATTAAACAAGCCTTTTCTGGGTAGTTTCATAAAATGCTTTCTGTTCCTCTTGCTATTAACATTAATGTCTCATCGTCCCTTCCCACCCCCAAACAAATGAGTCTGCTTTTTCTATAAACTCTCAAGTTCAACCAATCTTCAGTTTACTAAAAAAAAAAATTGAGCCACGTTCAGCTTGTCAAAACCAGAATCTAGGGCCTTAATGTTTTATATCTAAAATTGTTTATTTTAGTTAGTCTTTGTGTATTTACTTACTTGTATTTGTATGTATTTGTGCTTGTATATGTGTGTGTGCAACACACAAATGTGAAGATCAAAGGCAGCTTAAGAAGTTGATTCTCTCCTTTTGACACATGAAATTCAAGGATCGAACTCAGGTCACTCTTGCTTAGCAGCGAGTGCCTTTTAGCCATTGAGATAATTAGTTGGTCTGATTTACTTTTATTTTTGAAGCCGACCTTCCTCAGCCTCTGTCTTTACTGCTGGGATCACAATGACATGCCATCACATTCAGGTACTTTTTGCTGTGTTATTGGACTCTCCTCTTCTAGTTTCTGACAACCTGAACTTATCTTTTTAATCAGCCAATAATTGTCATTTGTGGCTTCTTGTAGCACCCGTAATGAAAGGTAAGCTTTTAAGATTCTAGAATTGTGAATTGAAAGCTGTGTTACATAGGATGAGAACACCATGAAGGAAAGGGATAGGAGATGGTGAGCTTTCGTGGCCTCTCTTACCACTGCAGGCAGTTTCAGTTTGACAATTTGTTCACAAGCAACTTTACATATTGGGATCCTAGTAGTTTGTATTAAAATCATCTTCCTGAAAAAAAATAAAAAATAAAAAAATAAAATAAAATAGCTGTATAAGCTAGAAATCAACATCTGATGTAAAAAAGCCCAAATTCTGATTTTTGGAATGACTTTACAATTCCCAATTACTTTATTGCTTTTGGAGTTGAGTGGGATTGTTACCTGTTTGTTTTATTTTTGAGACAGTTTCTCACACTGCATATAGGCTGTCCTGGACTGTGCAGTACAGCTCAGGTTTAGCCATGAACACAGCACAATCCTCCTGCTTCAGGAGGATTAGGATTCCAGTTATGAGCTATCACACTTTGCTAACTTTTCTTATTAACTGTTCCAGTAGTTCTTAGGTGATCTGCCCTCTCCTTCATCGTCTTTGACTGAAACATATCAGTCAAATATCACTATGTCTGATATTATCAATAGTTCTGTGATTCTCCAACTGTCTCTACCTGTTGTCCCTACAATTACAAGAGGTAGAGACACTTTCAAGGGTTATGCCTAGAACTCAGGCCAATGACTTTTGAACATAAGTGGTTAGTGTCACTCGAAAAGCAGAGCATTGACTGCTAGTTTAAGGTCCTCTAAGGCTTGACTTCCCTGCACTGTGAGCAGAACCCAGAAAGTACCTTCACTGTCAGCCTTGGCCCAGCATAAACATCAAATTGAAGAAAAACACCAGCTACCTGAAAGAACCAAACATTTGTCACAGGTACAAAGGGTGTCAAGTTTATTGTGCTGCTCTGATATTTTCTAAGCAATAGTGAACTTAAAATCTTTTTAAGAATGTTTTTCTTAAAATCAAAACCATTTCATTATGCACTCAAATTCAGTACCCCACCTCCCAATGTATTGCCACCTGTGACACATTAAACATGCCACAGAACTTCCAAAGTCCTTGTGATTTCTTATTCTTGTGGCATGTAAGTCAGTCTGTAAGCCACCTGCTAGTGCTTCCCTATGCTCCCTAAGAAACATCAATCCATCATCATGAACACCCCCTCAAGTTCAGCAGAGCAGAGGGAGTACTGGATGATCTGCTTCCCTTCTTGTCCTCCCCTGGTTCCAGAGTACTTACTCCAGATGGATTTGGTTATAGTAAGGTTAAAGAAGTTACTAAAACAACAACAATCTCATAAAATACAGAAAAGATATATAATATCAAAAGTGTGTGGGTATCATGAAAAGACTTTGTACCTCAAAAGCCGAGGAAGATATTTTTCATTTACCATTGTTCCTTCCTTCTTTCTTTTCTTTTCTTTTCTTTCTTTCTTTCTTTCTTTCTTTCTTTCTTTCTTTCTCTTTCTTTTCTTTCTTTCTTTCTTTCTTTCTCTTTCTTTTCTTTTCTTTCTTGAGACAGCATTTCTTCTGTATAGCCTTGGCTGTCCTGGACTCACTTTGGAGACCAGGCTAGCCTCGAACTCACAGAGATCCACCTGCATAAGCTTCCCTGAGTGCTGGGATTACAGTTGTGCACCACCATGCCTGGCTCCATTGCCTGTTTTTATCTTCCTGACCTCCATCTACAACCTGCTTTACACAAGAAAGAAACAAAGACCTACTGAAGAGCTACAGTGATGTGGAATTGAGAATGAAATATCTGGTAGTCCTCCCTGACACGTTCTCATGTGCCCTGGACTAGGTCAGCTTCAGTTTCCTTGTTTCACAGACCTTCCGTGTCTCATCCGAAGATGTCTGACAATCATTCACATATGGTGTTAGACTTTTTTCTTTTTGGTGAAGATTTTTTTTTTAATTTCCCTCAGTAAATGTGTTAAACAAAAAACTGGAGACTGACAAAAATTACTAAAATGAACTAATAGTAGCTAATATTTATTTTATATTGACAGCATAGGAGCTACTGCTCTAAGCTTTTTCCGTGTGTTAATTTGCTGTAATATGGTAGTTGGGGTAGGGGCCAGCATAAGATTGCCAGAACATTAATCTTTTCTCTTTAATTATTACCTATATGACCTTGGGCAATGGCTCACTTTATGCCGCGGTGTTTTCATTTGCAAACGAAAGTAATGGCCATGAGAGTATCCATCTCCAAGCACTCCAAGGAAGCAATGAGTGTGTCAGTCTTAAAACTCAGTCTAGCACAAAGTATGAATTCTGCATGTTCATCCTGATTCATCCCTGAACACCAAAAAGAGCCTAGACCCAAGAGATGGGGACCACAAAAGCAAGTCTATCAGCTGTTAATATCACATCAAGAAAGGCCAAAGAGAGTTGGTCCCTGTGTTTTCTTGGGATACAGAAATTGATTCCTAGCATTGGTTCTTATGTCTGGCTGCTGTTGCTGCTGTTGCTAGTTCATATTAGACATTTTTTTTCCTACTGATCATGATATACCCTGCAGTTCAGGGTGTTTCCTCGCAGACATTTATGAGATGTGATAACAGCTCTTATAGCATTTAATTTCCACCAACATAAGCCAGACCATCCCTGGCTAACGCTTGATGGGAATGCCCCACTACAGTTAGACAGGACAAGAACCAGGTCTAACACAGTTCTCAAGGGAGGAAAAAGAGGGTACTCATCTGACCTACAGTGTCTGCTTTTAGAGGCAATTGCTGGAAGGGAAAGGATCGACTGCCTGGCAGCTCTGTGATCTGGAATCCTGTTAGAAGGAGCTCCTGTGTCATCCTGGGCCATAGCCACATCCTGCCAGTGTTTCACCTCTCTGAACATCCACAGAAAGTAAATCAGAAGTGAGCAGCCCAGTGCTTGGACAGGTGGCTCACAGGCTCAGCTCCTTCCAGTTTGTGGATGGCAACCTTCCAAAGGTTGGCCTAAAGACTAGGAGAGGAAAAGAAAGCCACTTCACTGCCTTCTAACTTGGAAGCTTTCTTCTCTTGCATCAGCTGCCAAGAAGGTGTGTGGAGCGGTCTCTGAATGGAACGCTAGTCCTTCTTGCCAACTTGGGCAGTTTGCAGTAGGAAAAAACAGAAAAATAATTGTGCTTTGACATAATATTTATACTGGTGGTTTAACTATATTATCATTGTTAAAATTATACTGAAAATCCATGTGACTATATTATCATTTTAGCTTCTCAGTTGCCACTCTTTGTTACTTTTCACAGCAAGTAGTATATTTCCAAACAATATTTTACATATGAATGTAGCATGATGTCTTTAACATTCGCTCCCATGTTTGACTAAGACAACTTCTGATTTCTTAGAACTCTAAAGAGTAGGATGAACGTATCTTACACTCATTTTTATGATCGTTTCAGACAGCTCCCTTGGCAGAGATTGTTTTCTTATTTTTTATTGAAAAAACATTTCATGTAATATATTTTGATTATGGTTTCTCCTCCCTCAATTTTTTTCTTCTCCCAGATCCTCTCCTACTTACCAACTCATGTTCTTTTTTTCTCCTATTCAAAAACAAACAACAACAAAACCCAAGAAACAAAAAAACATATAAAAACCCTGCAAAAACACAAACAAAAATAAAAACAAACAGGCAATGAGACCAAAAAATAAAAAAAATCAATCAAACAAACAAACAAACAACAAAAACAGCAATATGAAACAAAAAGTCCACACTACCACTAAGTGCCTGTTGAGTAGGCCAACTATTCCTGGGCATGGGGCCTGCCGTGAAGAGTGGTCAATATACACATGAGACTCCATTGGGGACAACAGGTTTGCTTTTGCCCAGTGTATATCACTTCTAAACTGCTTCTTTGCTAGGGTTGGGGCCCTGTCACCTTCTCCCTCTCAGCTTAGGAGAGACTCTAAATAGAAATATATATTGGCATATACATAAAACACTTAAAGGAAAGAGACCATGGATTTGAGAGATGGCAAGAGTGGGGATTTCCTGGTCGAGGTTGGGGGGCAGGAAAAACAAAGAATGATGCAATTATATTTTAATTCCAAAAAAGCCATTAACTTAAAATACTTCTGAGTAGACTGGTCTGAGTATTTTTACATTATTCATTAATGTTTTTTAGGGAAGAATTGCTCTGACAGAAGTTCTCTTGTCCAAGGTTTTAGTATAAAAATAGATAATATCAAAATATTTTAAGATATTAAATATATTAAAAGCTAAATTAAGAAATAGTTGAAGAGTTATCATATGTGCTATCATAAGCATGACATTGTGTAAGGTTATAAAGCTTTAAGCAGAGTGCAAGCCATACTGTCACAGAGGGCTTAAAAAGTCAATGAAATTGAGTATACTCAAAGGACAGTTAACAAAGAACCTAACTTCAAGTCAAACTTAAAAGTGTTTAAATGGGATTCATTTAAATAAATGAGAAAACATATGCATATCTGAGGAAGGAAAAAGCTTGAACAAAGTAGCCGAAAAGGAGAAAGAAATATCTGGAGATGTTCTGTTCCCAGAGAACATTTATTTCCACGTCTACTCAAGCAATGTTTATTTAATACATATTAGGTACCTGGCAATGTGTTAGGTGCTGAAACTACAAGGATGAATAACACAGCTCCAATCTCCCAATGAAATCAGTTCCTAACTGGCCTCTCTGCCTCTAAGCAAGCCCAACCCAATCCATCACTAACACTGCCATCAAAGTATCCCGAAAACTATAAACCTGTTTATATTGCCGCTTGGTTTTAATCCTTAGATCATTTTTATGGGACTGGGAAACTTCAGTGGCTTAGCAATGCTGTAGGATAAAATCCAAAGACTTTAATGGGGTTTTCGTGGCTTTTCTCCATCTGGAGACTTCCTACCTTGACTATTTCAGCTTCTCTACTGCTCTTTCCAGCAATAATAAGTTTCTTTCAGCTCTGGTCAAATGCAGTTTCTGAACACAATGTCTAGACAGCTAGAACTCACGAACGCTGTTTCTGCTTTTGGAATAGTGCCCTGCTTTCTGCAACACTCTTTCTCTTCATCTCTCATGGAGCCAATGCCTGTTCTTCCTCTAGCTATCACCTTAGGTGATAGCCTCTTGGCCTTGCGTCTGGATTATGTTTTCCTGCTATGTGTTATTAAAACACCTTCAATTTCCGATGGCAAAATTCACCTCATAATTTATTTGCAGTTTCTTCCTCATGGTCTCCTTAATATTATAATCTCTAAATTCTTAACATAGCACTCTGCAAATTAGGTAGTCTCTTTGCTTATTTGTTGATGGATTTTGAAGTGAATTTGGTTTCAGAGAGCTGGGGGGGGTAGCTCTTTCAACTCAAAGACTGAAGGCTTAGAACATTAGACCATGGAATCAAGCAGACCCTGCCCAGAGCACACCTCAGGCTCATGAACTAGAGATAGTCAAAATCTATTTACCTCAGGCAGGACGATTAGCATAGAATTAATAAATTCCCACTGAATTAACATGGATAAGAATTCAGATGACAACATAAATAGGAGGCTTTGGAGAAGCTCCAAATAACCCATCTTTACCTTTTTAGTTATGAGACCTGACATAAACTTGCCTCTCCAAAACTGAGTTATCTCTTCTCTGCTTGAAAAGATGCTTCTCTCAAAAAGTCATCGTGAAGAATTCATAAAACCAAGACCAGGATGTAGCCTAGGTGTTGAGTATTTGCCCGTTGAGTACAAGGCCTTCTTCTTGATTCCCAGCATTACAAATAGGTAAACTAAAATATTTTTAAAATAAACAGAGTATATAATATAAAATGTAAAGAGCCTCAACCACAGCACATACACAATTCTCCTACACACTGTTTCTTCCTCTCTCTCCTCCTCACTTCCCTCCTTTACCCATGAAGAGCCATGTATAAGCCACTTCCTCCAAGGTTTTACATCTCCCAACTGCAAATGTAAATAAGGTATTAAATCCAAGATGCTAAAACCCATGAATCATCAAGGGAGCTTTGACAGTCTTCTTTCAAGAGTGGACCTTCAAGCCAGATTTTTTATTTTTATTTATTTTCTTTTATTTTGTTGTTGTTGTTGTTTGTTTGTTGTTTTGTTTTTATGTTGTTTTAGTTGTGAACAACCAGTTCATCCTAGAATTGCAGTACCCTTTCCAGATATGAGCAGTAATAGTTTCATTTTTAATCTCTATTTCACACATGGAAAATGTTTATTTAATAAATCAAAAGATGAGTCACCTTACTAGCAGTTTTTGTGTCAATAATCAGCAAGTAAGTTCTCTTCTCTGTATGTGTGTTGAGATAGAAAAAAGCAGAAGAATGGAAAATATTTTACCTCAACCAAGTAGATCTAGTCTTGACTGGCCTGAGCTAAACCTCCTAACAGTGAAGATTATAACTGTCAAGTATGTTGCTTCCTGAGCATTGCTCTTAAATAGAGACAAAGTGAGGGAGTCCTTTATTCTTCTGGTGTTGTAACATCGGCATCAGTCACCACTGGCAAGTTGGGCAATGGCCATTGCTATATTAAGTCAACACCAGATTATGGACAGACTCATTGTGGACTCTCAAAACCAAGGAGACCCATAAAGACAACATCAAAGCCAGTTCACAGTTTTGTTGAACTGAGTTTAATTTCTGACTGATATACCTACAGGAAATATAAAAACTGAGAAGAGCATATGTGAGGATCAGAGCTCACAGAAGAAATTTAAATTCAATGCTTACAGAATTATTTAACAGATACACTCAATACTTTCATCTCTTGAGTCTCTTCTAGGGAGCCAGATGCTGCATTAAAAACTGATGACAAAAATAAATGAAGGCATGGTACATCCTTAAGAAACTTGCAGTTGATGGATAAATATACTTGAAATAATAGTAATTCAAGATCCATTCTAAGGTAAGTAGATTACATGTGACATGTTACTTAATCTATTTGTGAATTTTGCATCATGAATATTATTATTACACTGAGTTTAACAGATCACTCAATATGCAGAGACATTCGGAATATGGGGCTACCTCTTTATTAATAATACATGAGCTTAATACATGCAAACATCCTAGATTTTACATAGCATATTTGCAAACATTATTGTCTCGTGAATACCCATAGTTCAGTTATTGTCAAAGGAATGCCTTCATTAAGGGTCATCCAGTTGATTTTGCCCCCAACTCCCTGTCTACTGAGCTCCACAGTAAACAAGTCAGACTCATCAAACCTTGAATACTCTGTTTCCTGCCTGCCAGTCTCCTGCCACAGATGTGTAAGGGGTCACTGACCCTGAATCCTCTGCCTATACTTCTGCATGCTCTGTAGATCTAGTCACAGATGGGTGAGTAATAGTCCCAGGACCATGCTTCCACTACTCTACTAATTCAAAATACATAAATATCAGTACCAACAGAAATGGGATGAAAACCCAAGACAACACGTGTCATCCAAAATTAGTAATCTCATAGTAATTGACCTCAATTAAAATGGTGTCACAATACGTTCAGACAAGAAATTCAAAACATGGCTACAACTATGTTCAAGTTTAAGGACTTTCCAATAGGCCCCAGCATGGCAAACACAGGCCAGAGTATGGTAAATAGGGCACTGATAGGTTTTGCCTTCTGCCCTTCTCCCCCTTGCTAAAAATTGTTAGATTTTTACAGCTAGCCACCAAGGTTCACTCTCTTATTGGACCACTGACTCATTCCTGGGACAAAACACCAAAGGGGAACACTCAATAGTCATTAAATCAGGATTTACCAACTCAGTCCAGCACAGACTCCCTCTTTTTCTCAAATCACCAGGTCCTGGGGAGAGCTTCCTGCTGTCTGCCTTTGTAGTTCCACCCCTCCTCCCTTGCCCCGCTTGTGTAATAAATCTCCCTTGTGCAAAGAATTTGGTGTATGGGTGCATCCCATACCAAGCCCAAAGGGTCTGACCTCCTTTACAAAAGTAACATAAGTAAAACAACACTGAGATTTCACCTTACACCCATCAGAATGCCTAACATCAAAACCTTAAGTGACAATACATGCTGGGCACAGGAGTCTTTTCTGAGACTGATACTCCAACCAAAGACCATGCATAGAGATAACCTAGAACCCCTGCACAGATGTAGCCCACAGAAGCTCAGTTTCCAAGTGGGTTTCCTAGCAATGGGAACAGGGCTGTCTCTGATATGAACGCAGTGGCTGGTTCTTTGATCACCTCCCCCTGAGGGGAGAGCAGCCCTATCAGGCCACAGAGGAAGAGAATACAGCCAATCCTGAAGAGACCTGATAGACTAGGGTCAGAGGGAAGGGGAGGAAGACCTCCCCTATCAGTGGACTTGGAGAGAGGCATGGGAGGAGATGAGGAAGGAGGGTGGGATTGGGAGGGGAGGAGAGAGGGTGGCTACAGATGGGATACAAAGTGAATAAATTGTAGTTAATATTAAAAAATAAAAAAAAATAGTTCAGTCTTAAGAAAGGATTAAACACAGTCTGAATTTCACAGAGAATAGATAAATATTACCAGGACAGTAGATCAAAAGAGGTAAAAGAAAAATAGACAAAAATCGATAAATGTGAATTAACACATATCCGTTGATAATAATTTTGAATAATTAATGATCTTACTTTTCCAATAAAAATGAAAAGTTGCGTTGAATCAGAAAATAAGATCCATTCCGTTGCTGGCTTAAAGAAGTATACAAACCCCTCAATGTCAAAGGCAGGTACCAACTTGTGGCAGAAGGGTGGGGAAAGTTAATCCAGGAAAATGGATATAAAAACAATAACTTTAGTTAATCATAATTTCTCATAAAATAAACTTCAAACCAATATTAGAAGAATTAAGGAAGGATACCTCACACTTACCAAAGCAACAATGAACCAAGATACTGCAATTCTAAAGACACAGACTGAATACAAAAGCATTACATTTCTTTTATTTAAATTTAACTAGCTCTAAAACCAAAGATTATCCAAAGCGATAGTGGCTAACTTCAATACCCTAACTTCAATACTCACCAACACATACATTATGTATAAATATTAAACAGAAAATACAAAAGCTAAATAACATACAAATCAATTGGACCCAATACATATCTATAGAAAATTTACCCAAATACTAAAGAATACACTTCTTCTCAGCAGCCCATTAAACTTTCTCTAAGAGTGACCACATATTAGGACTCAAAACAAGTGTCAGAAAATATAGGAAAATTCAAATAACATCCTGAAATTTTGTCTGGAGTGAAAGTCAGCAGCACTAGCAAAAGAAATCTACAAAGTGCACACTGTCCATGGAAACTAAGCAGTACATTATTTAATGATAACTTCGTATAGGAAGAAATGTAGAACAAATGTAAAATCTTTCTAGAATGCAAACAAATGAAAACACAATTTACCAAATTCTATGTGGCACAATTAAAGGCTTTCCTAAGAAAGATTTGTAGCCTTAACGATGTAATTCAAAGGTCTGGGGAAATTTCAAGTTAATGACTTTCTGATACACCTAAGGGCCTCAGAAAAACATGAACAAACAAGAAGCACCCTTAAAGGAGTAGAAGAAAGGAGATAAATAATGAAATAGAAATGAAAAAGGACACAAAGAATCAGTAAAATGAAGTGGTAGTTCTTTTTCATTTAAATTACTTTTATATTAATTACAGTTTATTCACTTTGTATCCCAGCTGTAGCCTCCTCCCTTAATCCCTCCCAATCCTACCCTCCCTCCCTCATCTCCTCCCATGGCCTTCTCCAAGTCCTCTGATAGGGGAGGTCCTCCTCACTTTCCATCTGACCTAGCTTATCAGATCTCATCAGGACTGGCTGCACTGCCCTCCTCTGTGGCCTGATAAGGCTGCTAGCCCCTCAGGGGGAGGTGGTCAAAGAGCCAGCCACTAAGATGAAGTGGTGGTTCTTTTTTTTTTTTTTTTTTTTTTTTAGTTCTGAGTCTGGCTTATTTTTCTTTTTTTTTTAATTTTTATTTTATTTTATTTTTACACTTTATTCACTTTGTATCCCCCCATAAGCACCTCCCTCCTCCCCTCCCGATCCCACTCTCCCTCCCCCTTCTTCATGCATGCCCCTCCCCAAGTCCACTGATAGGGGAGGTCCTCCTCTCCTTCCTTCTCATCTTAATCTATCAGATCACATCAGGAGTGGCTGCATTGTCATCTTCTGTGGCCTGGTAAGACTGCTCTCCCCTCAGGGGGAGGTGATCAATGAGCAGGCCTATCAGATTGTGTCAGAGGCAGTCCCTATTCCCATTACTATGTAACCCACTTAGACACTAAACTGCCATGGATTACATCTGCGCAGGAGTTCTAGGTTATCTCCATGCCTGGTACTTGGTTGGAGTATGGGTCTCTGGGAATTACGGAGAGGACAGGAACCTCACAAAGAGAGCAACAGAACCAGAAGATTTGAAGTGGTGGTTCTTTAAAACGATTACTAGGATTGGCAAAGCTTCTGTCAAATTAACCAAAAGAGAGAGAAAAAAAACCCGAGTTAATAAAATCAGAATGGAAATTCACAAAATCTTATGAATATCCTGTAAAAATCTGTATTCCAATAAACTGGAACACCATAAAAACTGATAAATTTCTAGATGATATGAGTACCAAAGTTAAATCAATATAAAATTAAATAATTTAAACATACCTGTAACAACAAATAAGATAGAAGCAATAGTTAAAAATCAGTAATTAAAAACCTCTCAACTAAAATAAGCCCAAGGCCAGAGAAATTCACATAGGAGTCTCTCAGATCAGAACTAACACTCACTAGTTTGTAAAAAAGAAAAGGAAGGAGGAACATTTCCACACTTCTTTGGTACCAGAAATCCTGATACCAAAGCCAGATAAAGAGCCCACCAGAGAAAGAGAATAATAGGCCAATCTTCCTGATGATTATAAGTACAAAACTTTTTTAATTTTAATTTTTTTATTATCAGTTACATTTTATTAACTCTATCCCAGCTGTATCCTGCTCCCTCATACCCTCCCAAACCCTCCCTCGCTCTCTCATCTCCGCCCTGCCCCTTTCCAAGTCCACTGATTGGGGAGGACCTCCTCCCCTTTCATCGGACCCAGTACAAAAGTTCTAAACAAAATTCTCAATAGAGGAATTTCGAATGATGGAAAAGCACTTTGTTCACTTCCCCTGGTGGGGCTGCCTTACCAGGCCGCAGGGAAAACTGGACAAGCTCAGTCCTGATGCAGCTTGATGAGCTTGAGGGGTGGGAGGGGAAAGGAGAGGGAGCTCCCCTTTTCTGATGAAGAGGTGTGGAGGGAAGGGAGAGAGAGGGAGGAGGTGGGACTGGGAGGTTACAACCAGGATGTAAAGTGAATTTAAAAATTATTAATTAATAAAAAAATAAATGGTCAACATCCTTAGTTATCAGGAAAATGCAAATCAAAACGACTCTGAGATTTCATCTTATAACTGTCAAAATTGTTAAGATCAAAAACTCAAGTGACAACACACGCTGGAGAGGATGTGGAGAAAGGTGATCCTCCTCCACTGCTGGTGGGGGTGCGAACTTGTACAACCACTTTGGAAATCAATCTGGTGCTTTCTCAGAAAACTGGGAATAGCTCTACCTCAAGACCCAGCCATACCACTCCTGGGCATACACTCGAAAGATGCTCCACCATACAACAAGGACATTTACTCAACCATGTTCATAGAAGCTTAATTCATAATAGCCAGAAACTGGAAACAACCTAGATGTCCCTCAATTAAAGAAGGATAATGAAACTGTGGTACATTTATGCAATGGACTACTACGCAGCTATTAAAAAGAAGGAGATCGTGAAAATTTCAGACAAATGGATGGAACTAGGAAAGATGATTCTGAGAGGTAAAACAAACCCAAAGAAACACAGATAGTTTATCTTACCTATAAGCAGACTTTAGTCATGTAGTATAGGATAGGCATCTACAATGCACAGATCCCAATAAGATAAGTCTAATGAGCATCATGGGCTTCATGTGGGTCCGTTAGTTAGGGGAGTGGGAGAGATCTCTGACATGGACTATGTTGCCTGCTTTTTTGATTACTTCTCCCTGATGAGACTGTCCTACCAGGCCACAGGGAAAGAAGACAAACTCAGTCCTCCTGTGAATAGATGAGCAAGGGCATTTGGTTAGGAAGGACTCCTCTGTTCTGAGAGGGAAAGTGGGAGGGAGGGTGGGAATGGGAGGAGAGGAGGAACAGAGATGTAAATTGAATTAATTAATAAAAAATTAAAAAGGACTTGAAAAGAACACATCAAAGTGAAAATCATCTACCACAACCAAGTCTTCTTTTCACAAACTCAGGTATGGTTCATCATACATAAATTAATAAATGTTATTCATCACATAAATGCGCTCAAAGAAAGAAACCATGTGATCACTTCATTTCATGGAGAAAAGGCTTTTAACAAAACCAAAACTTCTTCATGATAAAATACTGGAGTTTCTAGAGATACAGGGGAAAGATACCAACAGATATATATGACAAGACAAGAGCATGTAGCATGTTAAATAGACAAAAACTCAAAGCATTACCATCAAAATCAGGAATATGACAAGGATATGCACTTTCGCCATTCCTATTTAATATAGTACTCAAAGTCTTAGCTAGAACAATAAGACAAAATAGGGAGATAAAGGGGACAGAAATAGGAAGGGAATGAGTCAAAACATCCTATTTTGCAGATAACACATTATATGCATAAATGATTCCAAATACTCCATGAGAAATCTCCTAAAACTGACACTTTCAGTAAAGCCTATAGGATATAAAATTAGCATACAAATATTGGTATCCTTTCTATGTATGAATGACAAGCATATCAAAAAATCAGGAAAATAATTCTATTCATACAGCCTCCAAAAAATATCTTGGGACAAATCTTACCAGGAAAGTGAAAGACTTGTACAAAGAAAAGTTTATGACTCTGAAGAAAGAAACTAATGAAGATGCCAAAGGGTGGAAACACCCATGTATGTGGACTGCTGGGATAATGGGTCCAAGAAGCAATGATTCTAAGAACGAAAATCTATTCTGACTTTAGCTAAAGAAAGGCAAAGGGGTGGGAAGTAAAGAGGAGGAGGAACATCGGGATGAGAAAATTCCAAAACTAAGTATCTACGCTAATAATTTGATAATCAATTATTTATTTATTAATAAATTATAAATTAAGTATTTATTGCTCTTCCAAAGCCTTTTGAATGTTTTCATTACAAGAACTGGAGAGAAGTACAAATAATCTTTGCACATGATTACAAATAGACTTTCCTGGCTCTTGGGTTTCCACATTTAACAGCTCCTTCCACTAAAACAATCTCTTCCTTCTGCTTGGTACAGAAAGTTTCTGACTTCGTTGACTCATTTTAGCATGCTGTCCCTCTGGAAGTGACCTGTCATGATTGAACTTTTACTATATAAACCTCACCTCCTCCCCTGCCACCAAATTAGCTAACTGAACCATTGTTTTGACTTGCACTATATGGTTACTGCTGAACTTGAAAAGGTTGCATTTCACTTTCTGGCAACTCTGGGCAGATTGAAAATCATAAACTAATTAGCAGATGTGCTTCTGGATTTCAAGTATGCTAAGCACAGAGAGCTGGGGAAGGGAGGATGGGATAGGACAATGCCATCCATCCATTTTGGGAGAAAAAAAGGAAGGTGGAAATATGGGCAACAAGAATTTGCATAACATTTTATCCCTCAAGTAGAATACAAACACACGTAAGTACTTGTATATATATATGAATAAAATGCTTCGGGTTCACTGACAAAGTAGACTTTCTAAAGGAAAAAAAAACTTGTCTCATAAGTACCATACTAATGGTAGATTTTGAAAATGGAAACCTCTTAAAGTATCTGTCATTTTCATCTTCTTCTCCTTCCCTGAAACTCAGGCTAAAGCAGAGAAGTTCTGTAAGTAAAATTCTACCCAAGACTCTAGCACCTGTACCTCTCTGTGTTAAACTTTATTTCTTTGCTGTCTTTGTCCTCTATTTTTTCCTTTCTGGCCCTTAGGAAAACTGCACCTTAAGTGAACCTTCAGGCCAGTCTAATATTAAAGGAATCATGTTTATTTTGGAGTTAAAGATAACTGACAATAAGAAAAGATGGTGCTGTTACAGCATACTGCTCCTCGATAAAGAGGTATGTTCTGTGAAGCAGAACATATAATTTGTTGCTTCTAACTGCATCCCACAGTACCCGTCTTCGACATTATATCCCTCTGATGCTATGTGCTACTTTCTGCTGTGGTTTCAATATGTCTCCCCAAATGGACATGTTGCAAGCATGGTTCCCATTGCAACCGTGTTGGAAAGTAGGACTAAATGCATAATTAGATCAGGAAGGCCGACTGAAGAGTGTCACCACCAGTGAGTGTTTATTGTTCTTTATAAAACTGGAAAATGTGGTTCCTTTTCCATTTTCTCCCTTTTTCTTTTATCCTGTCTTGACCTCACACATGTTAAAACATAGCATGTTGGCACTCACTGAATGCTAGACTCTCAGTCAAAGACTTATCAGCATTTAGAGCCATTAGTCAATGAATTTCTGTTCATTATAATAACACAGCTTCATCCTGTCTATTATAAGAGCACAAAATAGACTAGGGTATCCAATTACAGGAATTAATGAGCTAAGCTTGTTGCAGTGAATTAAAGAATCAAGGATTCACCCCCTTATAAACCAATACATAGTACAAAGCTATATAATAAAAAATAATGCAATTAATGGTCGAGAACAGACAAATAAGCTGGGCCTGGTGGCACCTATAACCCGACGTTCTTGGAAGGCTGGGGTAAGAGGATCTCTTGTGATCAGGAGTTCAAATCTACATGGAGGAATCACAAACGGAAATTAAATTTTAAAAGAGTAACGGTTTATAAATTAGAGGGTTTGTATTTACTGAATAACACCAGTGGAAAAAAATAATTTTCCACATTTTCTGTTTGGATAATGAATAGAAATTTTTACATATGGCTTTTCATTTGACCTACTCTAGATAATACTAATCATTTGTATTAAAAATTAGTGAGCAAATCAGTTTTCCTTCCATCCCATATACTCCACATGCTTTGACATATACTGAGTAGAAAGACTTCCTCTTTTTAAACGTCTATTTAAAAAGAAAAAGAGTGTTTAGAGGGTGTTTCCTGATTTGTCAATAGAGAGACTATTTCAAAGCATCAGAACATTCAGGCTCATTTCTTTTTCCTGTTTCTCAGGGCTGCTGTTAAACACGCATGGGATTTCTTACATATTTCCTCTGAAAAGAATTTGAGCACGCAGAACTTAACAGAGGTCGGGCGTGTGGTAGGACATTGAGGTGGCTGAATTCAAGACCAGAAATATGATTCTCCACTACTTAGGTGGGAAATTCCCTCTAAGAGTCCTCAGGAGCATTCATTGAGTAAGGACTCTTGATCCCCAAGCAGAAGGAGCTACAGGGTTGACAATTCACACAATATCCTCCACAGTAGTAAGGAAACACAATGGCTAAAGTTCAAATGATTTGTCCATTGTTACAAAATTAGTTGAGTGATACCGGGCTGTGATTCAAAGTTGACTCTTTGCCCTCCTTTTATTAGCCAAGACATATCAAAGTGTTACAGCAAAGGTAGCAAATCATTGTTGTCACATATTTTTAGCTTCCATGAAAAACAGTAATAGTTGATATCTGTCAGACACAAAACAAACTACTGGCCCTGGAGAGCTCATGATTTCAAAATTGCTTTATGTTCCTCTTGATGATGCTGAGCTATTGCAAAGCTTGGTCATCATCTGCCCTGCTGAGTAAAACAGCAAGTGAACAAACATTAAAGCCGAAATTATACAGAAATTCTGGGATATCATGGAGAGCATTTGTGCCTTTACTAAGGAGTTGGGGTACTGTAAACTTTACAGCTGCCAAAGCTGCCCAGGTTCTTGTATCAAGGATGATTTGAAAATGAAATTCAGAGTCCACAGCAAGTTTTAGAGCAAAGTTTATTCTACACATAAAGTTTATGGAATTAAAGTTAGGAGGAAGTAAAAAGAGAGCACAGAGCATCCATGTTCCAGGAGGGGAACAGGTTACCACCGGATGCTGCTTTGGGGCTCATTTAAGGACTGCTGCAGAAACACTGATGGGGGAAGAGGGAGAGAGTTAATAGGCCAGTCCCACTGGCCCAGCCAGGTGTCTACGTTCCTCTTCTCAGTTTCAGCCATGTAGTCGTAGTCACTTGTACCCTTTAAGCAAAGACATTCTATTAGGAGATAGAGATAATGAGGAAACAGGAACTAGAAGTCTGTTTTGAATCCTGGCCTCCAGCAAGGACATTCTTTGCACAGCTCTTTTGGGGTCCCAGCTGCTTCTTGCCCAGATCAAAACAAAATTTGAAGAATTGAAGTGCTTAAGGTTTGAGAAACTGTATTGTGCCTAACATGTACACTTGAATTCCTTAGAAAATCATTGTGCTATCTTAAGAATAAAACAATCCTTTTTCTTCATAAAATTGTTTTGCAGATGGCTATTAAGTTGTTGAGACAAATACTTGTTTGCATTTTAATACTTAAGTTACTATTTAGTGCTTATTTCTTTACTTAACAATTATAATGTTTACAGTTTGGCTGTTTTTGTTTTGCTTTGTTTTATATTTTGAGTTATATATATTTTGGCTTCAAGTACTTAATGAAAGAAATTCTGTGAAACAAAGAACATGAAGTGGATAGAAGAAAGAAAGAAAGAAAGAAAGAAAGAAAGAAAGAAAGAAAGAAAGAAAGAAAGAAAGAAAGAAATAGGGGGAGAGAGGAAGGAAGGAAGAAAGGAGGGCAGATGGCAAATTAAAGAAGGAAAGAAGGGAGAGAAGAGTAGAAGAATGGGAGGAAAAATGAAGGCAGGAAGAAATAAATTTGGATGGTCAAAGTAGTACAGAAGCCCTAAAGCTCATTGAGGATGGGCCACTAACTAATGAAATACATCTGTGACTCTGGGTAGAGACATGACATTAAAATTTCCTTCAATACTAGAATGTTAAAATATTGTTTTCTCCTTCCTTACGAATTAATCTCCAAAGGCCTGTCAATCACCTGACCATGAGACTCCACCTCACAAAGGCTGCCATCTTAAGGGGACAGAATAAGTAATTGTTTTTTTTTAATGTGGTAAGTTTGAACCCAAAACGTGAAACTTTCCCCTATCATACTCCTGAGCATGCGTTCCCTAACACTTTGAGCTTTCCGACTCTTTCTCTGAAGCCCCTTCTATTCCATCTTTGCCATGTGGCTGTTTGTCTGCCATGTGACTAATTACAAAAGAGGGTAACTTCCTCTCTTCCAAGATTTTAGGGCTACCTCACCATGTTGTTTTTCTTTTTGATGAGAATGAAAATGTCCTCAAGATTTCTCCTGGCACCACTTTTAAATTATCTTTATTAAACAATGACCCCAAAACAGGCCACCACAATTGTCTTAATAACAAAAGAGTAAGTTTCCCCATAAGTGCAGCAATATCTCTTCTGTGTATTTGAGACTTGACATGGGGGACTGTGAATGTACATACCCCGACTTTAACAATGCACTGGTTTTTTTACCTGTCTCACACTCTACATTTCTATCATTCTTCTTTTGAGAAGCAGGCTTAGACCAGGAAAAAAAGGATATGATCCATTGGTGTGAGTACAAGTTACACAGGAGTGTAACTTGATAGGGATCAGGAAGTAAAAAGAAAAAGGAAAAAAAAAAGTGCTTTCATCAAAAATGCAGTTTTTTTCCTAACTAAAAGTATGGCACAAACCGTATCAAGTGCCACCCAAGGGATCATTCAAAATAATTAATAGTCACTCAAATGGAAACCTTTCTCAGACCCAGCTTTGACATTAGTTAAAGTTGCAAAGTCTCTTTGATTTTAGTCATCATTTAGATTTAAACTTTACTCACTCTGGTTTGATATGTTTTCTAAGGCCTTTTTGTTTTTTTGAGATTGTCAAATCAGAGAAGGCCTTTTTTAATTTTGAATTTTTATTAATTATACTTTACTCAATTTGTATCCCAGTGTAGCCCCGTCCCAAATCACCCTCCCTCCCTCTTCTTCTCCTATGCCCCTCCCCTAGTCTAATGATAGGGGAGGTCCTCCACCCCTTCCATCAGGTCTCATCAGGACTGGCTGCATTGTCTTCCATTGTGTCCTGGTAAGGCTGCCATCACCTCCCCCCCCCCAACCCCACAATCAGGGAAAGGTGATCAAAGAGCTTATCACTGAGTTCATGTCAGAGACTGCCCCTGTTCCCCTTACTAGGAACCCACTTGGAGGCTGAGCAGTCATGGACTACATCTGAGCAAGGGGTCTAGATTATCTCCATGCATGGTCCTTGGTTGAAGTATCAGTCTGAGAAACGACACCTGGGCCCAGGTTTTTTGGTTCTCTTGGTCTCCTAATGGAGCTCCTGTCCCCTCCAGGGCTTTCTATATCCCCCTTCTTTCATAAGATTCCCTGCACTCTGTCCAAAGTTTGGCTATGAATCTCAGCATTTGCTTTGATACCCTGCTGGGAAGAGTGTTTCAGAGGCCCTCTGTGGTAGGCTCCTGTCTTGTTCCTTGTTTTCTCCCTCTTCCAACATCTATCACATTTGCTTTCTGAGTGAGGATTGATCATCTTTCATAGGGTGCAACTTCTTGCTTAGCTTCTTTAGTATGTTTATCCTATGTAATATATCTAATATCCACTTAAAAGTGAGTATACACTGTGTGTCTTCCTGTTTCTGGGATACCTCACTCAGGATGATCTTTTCTAGATCCCACCATTTGCCTGCGAATTTCATGATTTCCTTGTTTTTAATTGCTGAGTAGTATTCCGTTGTATAAATATACCACAATTTCTGTATTCATTCCTCAGTTGAGGGGCATCTGGGCACCTGTTGTTTCCAGGTTCTAGCTATTATGAATAAAGCTGCCACAAACATGGTTGAGCAAATGTCCTTATTGTATATGTATGCATATATCAGATATATGGCTAGAAGTAGTATAGCTTGATCTTGAGGTAGCACTATTTCTAATTTTCTGAGAAAGCACCAGATTGATTTCCAAAGTGGTTGTATGTGTTTACATTCCCACCAGCAATAGAGGAGTGTTCTCCTTTCTTCACATCCTCTCCAGCATGTGTTGTCACTTGAGTTTTTTATCTTGGCCATTCTGATGGGTGTAAGGTGAAATCTCAGGGTCATTTTGATTTGCATTTCCCTGATGACTAAGGATGTTAAGCTTTTCTTTAATTGTTTCTCTGCCATTCGATGTTCCTCTATTGAGAATTCTCTCTTCAGCTCTGTACCCCATTTTTTAATTGGATTACTTGATTTGTTGCTTTTTAATTTCTTGAGTTCTTTATATATTCTGGATATTAGCCCTCTGTCAGATATAGGATTGGTGAAGATCCTTTCCAAGTCCGTAGGCTGTCATTTTGTTCTGGTGATAGTGTCCTTTGCTTTACAGAAGCTTTTCAGTTCCACAAGGTCCCATTTATTGATTGTTGATCTTAGAGCCTGTGCTGTTGGTGTTCTGTTCAGGAAGTTGTCTCCTGTGCCAATAAATTCAAGGCTCTTCCCCACTTTTTCTTCTAACAGAGCTAATGTGTCTGTTTTTATATTGAGGTCTTTGATCCACTTGGATTTTAGTTTTATGCAGGGTGATAAAGTATGGATCTATTTGTATTTTTCTACGTGTAGACATCCAGTTAGACTAGCACCATTTGTTGAAGATGCTATCTTTTTTCCATTGTATGGTTTTGGCATCTTTGTCAAAAATCAGCTGTCCATAAATGTGTGGGTTTATTTCAAGGTCTTCTACTCAATTCCATTGATCTACCAGCCTGTTTCTCTACCAGTACCTTGCAGTTTTTATTACTGTTTCTCTATAGTACAGCTTGAGATCAGGGATGGAGATACCTCCAGAAGAACTTTTATTGTAGAGGATTGTTTGAGTGATTCTGGGTTTCTTGTTATTCAATATGAAGTTGAGAATTGTTCTTTCAAGATATATAAAGAATTATGTTGGTAATTTGATGGGAATTGCATTGAATCTGTAGATTGCTTTTGGTTAGATGGCCATTTTTACTATATTAATCCTGCCAAGCCATGAGAATGGGAGATTTATTCCTTTGTCTGGCATTGCCATGTATTCCTTCTCCTAAACTTGAAACGTAGAATCATCTTTGCTTTCTCCTTCCATTTTGTTTTTCGCAATCATTTTGAGCAATAAGTGCAATTAATCTTAGCTGAAATATCTCCCACATTCACTCTACCCTTTTGATGATCTATTGAAGCAAAGGAGACAGGAATACATTGGGGCAAAACATAGGTAGTTGCAATGGTGGAGCAAAGGAAGAAGATTGCTATCACAGAACTGATATTTGAGACATCAAAGGGTCAAGTAGAGAACCCAACTCAAGTTAATATGTTGTGACATAAAGAAGGGACCCTGTCAAAAGAAAAAGAACATCAGCCACCCAAGGAGAATAACAGTCACAAAAAGGTTGAAGACAGGTAGGAAGTGAAGTTAGACTACTGTGTGTTATAATGTGTTTGCATATTATGTTGATTGAGAAAGAAAACAAAATGTAGAAATCATCTCTTATACTTAAAATTGATTCAGTTGAGTATAAAATTAATGAAGTGAGTGATCTCAGATTAATAATCTAGTAGAGAGCCTCTGAAAGTTAAAGTATGTATTTTGAGCAGCAACAGAGAACAAAAGGAGTAGTTTAAGCTTTCTTCTCTTTCTACATAATTTTCCATGTAAGAAAGTATTTATTTGAGATTTAGCATGAGATCACTCCCATAAAAATTGTGTAAATGCAAATTTATACTCAGTCATAACAGAGATAGAAAGAGACAAAATAAAGACAAAGAAACAAATTAGTGCCTGTGTACAGCTGGATACAATTGTATTACATACACTAGAACAACTTTTATAAAATAATTGTCTCACAGAAACAGAAGATAAAGCTATCATCATTGTTGTCCTATAATATTGTTTCTTTACATCTGCTTTTTCCCAGTGTCTTCCTTTACTCTGGCTGGTAATCATTTTGTCAAACCCTTAGGGAGTTTGGCTGTAAGTTCTATGTTGACTGCTATCACCTCCATGACTCTAACCACATTCGTAGTTCCCACACATATAATGACATCTGCTACAGCCACTATCACTTTGAGGGCCACCATCAGCACTATTATAATTCCTATGTTAAATCCTTAGTTTCAGTTTGGGCCTGAGCTCATCCATGACTCCTAGTATCACCTTCCAGGATAAGTAGCATCTCTTCCTTCTTTCCGTTGTTGTTATTGCTACCTGTATACACCGTGGGTTATGCAAACCTGATCTGCACTTCTCAGGAAGTATTTGATGCTATCTGCTTTCTAACCGTTTCGTTCCTCACTTTTTCTCTGTGTGTTAATAAACAGAATTCCCTTCTTCCATTTGTCTTTTGATCCAATGAAAGTTCAATGTTTCCAACCTTTCCAAAATAGACTTCAGTTTGATTATCAGAATTATCTGAAATCAATCCACCCCAAAAATATTTTAGGTAGTTCATTCTCTTGTACAGTCTCAAGACTTTGGGAGGTGTCCATTAATTTATGTTGCAGTTTCTGCTCTTTCATTTCCAAAAATTTTTGTCACCAGAAGCATCATCTTTGAAAAGCTCAAATGCATATCCTGTCATTTTCCCAATGGCTAAATATGCTTTAATTGTGCAGTCTATAACTTTCCCAAATAAAGACAAACATTCAGTCAAATCTTTATAACTTATGTCCCAGCTCAAGTTTCCAGTATACATTTTACTGTCATCCTCATGTTGATCACGCTTGAGTCCCTCTGCAAATTTCTCTACATTGCTGTACACATTCATGTCCTCTGTGGTATGGATCTATCAGCAATGGGTACTGGTATGTGGGTCCTGATGGTGTCAACACCAGCCAAGTGTTATGTGTTGCTAGATTTTAAGTGGTCCCATAGTCATTTAAGGCTTCTTGGTTGAGCTCTGTTGAAGCGATTTACAAAGTGATGCATTTTGATGATTATCAACACTATGAAAACTTATTGTGCATTTATATGTATTTCCAATTACCTTTTTCACCACTACAAGTAACACAACTTAGGAAGGGTTCCAAGAAGGTTTATGGAAAGATGGAGTGTTAGTACTCAGCAAGGCTCCGTAGACCAGTGGTTCTCAACCTTCTTAACACTGTGATTCTTTAATAAAGTTCTTCATGTTGTGGTGACCCCACCAAGCATAAAATTATTTTCGTTGCTACTTCATAACTGAAATTTTGCTACTGTTATGAATTGTAATGTAAATTTTTTGGAGATGAAGGTTTGCCAAAGGGGATCATGACCCACAGATTGAGAATCACTGCCATAGACCTTGCCTTTCAGATGTAGCAAATTGTTTCTAGATCAGAATCATTGCTTTATTATTTTTTGGGGGGGTCAAATATTGTTTCTGTTCCTTTTGATTTTCAAGCTTCTACTAAAAAATTAACAGTTTAGAGATCTCAAACAAAAGAATCTATATTTCTAACTTTTCCTAAAATGAACTGAAGACTTTTCCTCTGTAAAGCAGTATTACAGAGCAGCAACACTCAGTAATCCTGTATTATATTGTTATTTATTTTAAAAGGTACAACCTTGTCTCGTTTCTCATTGACATCCCAGCACTGTCTCCTATGGATGGTCTACTTTGAAAGCCTGAAGCACAGCAATATGGCCAATAGGGAGATAAAGGGACTCTTGAAGCACCATGATAAAAACATCACCCAAAGCCCAGAGCTCAACTTATGTGACAAACACATGAGCATGGAAGAAGGAAGCTTTGTGATTTGCTTGCTTGCCCTCATTCTCATTGACAAGTTCATCTATCCTGTTCCTGTACCGTCGCTGGTGTTGTGACCTACCTCCCCAGGATTCCATGTCAACTGATGACCAGCAGGTTTCTAGGGATTCTCTGGGACTCCAGCACCAGATCGAGACTGCTGAGACATCCAGTCTCGTGAATTGAGCAGCTCTCAGATTCTTGGCCTTGGACTACCCGACTGCAGTCTGTCAGCCACTCTAACACATACATCCATATATGTACACACACACACACACACACACACACACACACACACACACTCATCAGCTCTGTTTTCTCAGAAGAACCATAGCTAATAAACTTTCCCACCATGATCGATTGTATCACCTCAAACCATGAGCTATAAAAATTACTCTCAACAAACAAACAAAAAACAAAGACCAAAGAAATGGCTCCAGCAGATCATCTTTCAGCACAGATCGAGTTTTCCACTTACAGAACTCTGACATTGTACAATGTGGCAAGTTACTAAAAGTCTTCACGAGGAAATATTTTAATCCTCAAGACTATTTTTTATCTGTGTGTAACATTTGACAGGTTTTCCCAACTGTACTTATCTATACAGTTATGGCAATGCCATTTACTCTACTTCATAAATTACAAAAGTAAATAGAATGCATTATTTCTATAATGTTCTTATGAAAAAAGACTGGTATTAGGCAAGAGTCATAGTGAGTCAGAAGACAGAGGGAATGTGGAAAGTTAGAAATCCACTCCCAGCAAGAACCCAGCCATCTGGAGGCTCCAGTCATTTCAGTAATCACTCAAGACATCAGTCACAGTTGCAGGATGGCTGAAGATTCCTCTGCTGTATTATTAATTTATCAGGCACCCTGTGCACCAGGAGAAGACAAGTCACAATATTAACTTTTACCCCACTGTTATTTTCTTTGTTCCATAACCATTTTAATGTACGCAGCCTTTGCTGTCTTATTGGCAACTGTACTTGAAATCCCTCCTGCTTCCGGAGTTTCTCAATTTCTTTATAGTGTCTCTCAGGTCCATCGACATTCTACCTCATAGCCCACAGAGCATGTTCTCAGGATTGCAAACAGTTATTCCAGTTTGAAAACCCATGTGGGATTGTACAGAACACAATTTGGGAGTACAGGTATTCACCAGCCTCCTTTTCTCATACCCTGTTACACAAAACCACACCTCTTACATATTATAGGCACTCGTCTGTCATCTAAGAGCACTTAGCATGACAGCTATCCTTATGACTCAGATGTAAGGCTCCACATGGCCAGCTCGTATCAGTCTCCAGACAACAATGTCGGCCAGTTGCCAGCACACTTTCTGTTCTGACAGATCTCTGGATGAGAGGGCCTGAAAGCCATGAGGCAACTCAACAGTCCTGACTAATGTTATTCTGCATTGTATTCCTAATGGTCTCTTGGCCAAATTCAATACCCAGCCATTGGAAAAACTATTCAAAAAAGAGGTTCTCCTTATCTCTGAATCACACCTTTGAGATGAGTGAGGCACAGATGAGATTTCCCAGGCAGCCTCTCTTCTAGGGGGCCTACATGAGTTTAAATGGAATGTCTCTGTGACCTAAGTGCTGAGAATTGGCTCTGTCTTGAAAGTGGATCTTGGCATGGGCAGATTTCTCCCCTCCCCTTTTACCAACAACAGACAGAAATTTAAGGAATTGAATTACTAAAACATTCTTGGACTGGCACAGCTTAACTTTCTGGAGTGCTCAAAGAGCAATGGAATATGGGGTATCTCACAGGTCCTTCCCCTTAGGGAAAGTATTTTTACCCTGAGTCCTATCACCTTAGACAATACAAAAGACATGGGGAGAATTGCCATATCCATACTCACACTTAAAGCAGAGGTGATTTATTTATTAAACATTTATTATATTGTCAATGGGGGCCCATACCTTACCCTGGGCCCCTCTGCTATATACTGAGATAATTTAAACTGGATAAGCCAGATTCCTGAGCTAATCACTGAGAGGCCGCTGTGAACAGGTTTTCTTTTCACCCTCAGTGCTTATCTTCATCGTTCGTCAATTCTTAAGGCTAACTTAGACGCTACCTCTTGAGTGAAATGTCCCTCACTCCTATGGGAAACTCTCAGCAACCCCTCCTACAAGACCTTCCTACAAAGACTCTACTTCCAGGTTGAGAAGACTAATTGTGTCAGATGGAGTTAGAAAGTATGGGCATGGAGTCCAGAAATTTCAACCTTTCAGGCAGTGCCCTGCTAACAAAGTGATGATATATTACATATCCAAGCATATGACGCTTCCCATGGCTGTCCAGGACTCAGAAAGGGTCTCTCTCCTCGTTCATGCAGAGCGGAAGTCGAAGGAAACTTCTAATTTAACATAGAAAGGAAATGAGTCTTACCTTTCCTTTTTATTTTTTTCTTTTCTTTTCTTTTTTTTTTCTATTTTGCAGATTGGCAACTCAGAGTCAAAGCCACTCCTGCTTTTTCTCCCCTTAGGAAATAGGGCAAGTTTGACCCACAGACATGGAAGAAAAACTGGAAGATGTTTTCCTGCCATTCAGCTTTGCTAGAATACTAACTGTGAGATGGGGGAAAAAAAAGTGGTCCCTAGAGGGAAGCATCAATCATACTACATTGCTTTTAGATTTGTTTTGTCTGGAGAAGGGAAGAGATCTGAGGTTTCCTATGTACAAGCTTTCTGTGTTTTGAGAGATAAACCTGATTTATGTCAAATGTGACACAAGGATTCAGAAATCATAACCATGATTGTGGTTCAACCTTAAAAGCCTTTAAATAAACCCCCTAGGGAAGGGAGGGAATTTTTTCAACAGTAAAAAACAAATCTCCGCCTAGACAAGAGAAACCTACAGTGCTTCCTTTCTGCCCGAAGTCTCCAGAACCAAAGCCACAGAAGCTTGATTGAGCACACAACTGGATCCACACGCCCCTTCCCCTTTGAGATTTAAGACAAAAGAAGACTGAGCTGGATACATTTTTAGAAGACCCTGATAAATGTATGGATATGTCCAGGTATTAGCCATGCTTTGGCTTGGAAGAATATTATGCTAATTCTCAACCAGCCCGTAACAGCCACAGAAAAGACTGCAATTTTATAGGCTGCAGAATTGTACTGGGATAAAATGTATAAGGTGAATCAAGCAGGAATTTGCTAGCACTGACAGGACAGGGAGGAGATATTTCCACTGCTGGTGGGCAGGTACTCTTCATGAGCTACTCTGAATGGAATTCTAATTTCCATCTGTGGGAAACAGACAAAAGCGCTTCCTGAAGTATACCTTAGAATGGTTTAAAAAAATACTAAATCTGTAAATTATTTCATTCTGTCTTAAGAAATTTGGGTTGCAGAGGAGACACCCTACAGCCTTCCAAAAGAAACACAGGGGTAGGCTAAGCAAATATACCACTATTTTTCACCTAAAAGAAAGGGGTTCTCATTTGGCATGACAATATTGAGAAAAAGAAACAAAGAGTCCAGTGACCCCTCAAGTCTGCTTCAGGATACTGACATGTCTATTAGTTTTACAGCGAGGTCAGGATAGATTCATAATAAAGCAAAATCTTGACCAAAGTTAGCCTATCATCATCTCAGCTGAATAAATCATGTGGAACTTAGTAAGTACATATACCAACACAGTCTATCTATCTATCTATCTATCTATCATCTATCTATTTATCTATCTACCCATCCATCTCTCTCTCTCTCTCTCTCTCTCTCTCTATCTATCTATCTATCTATCTAGTCAAGGTGGGGATGAGTGTGAGTAAGACAATATAAGACAAACTCATAGATTTAGTCCTCTCTTTCCAATATGAGAGTTCTTGATATTAACTTCGGTTTTCATTGCCAATGGGTTCCTCTCACTGCTAACTATGAGGTTTTTTGTGTGAGGCTTCTGGACTTAATTCTGCTTTATCCTTGTGCTTCACTTGTATTCTTGTTGTCTTTGGTTTGAATTCTTCTTCCTGGAGATTGAGGGGCTCATGGATACTTCCAGAATTTGCCCTTTCCGTTTCTGCTTCAACTACCACTATTTGAATAATCTTTCAACAACTGTTGATGATGTTAAAAATGCCAAAAATATTCAAATTCTTTTGGTTTACAGCATAAGTCTAGACATTTAGCATAGATCTCTGAACCAGTCCTTTTATGTCTACAGCACTCTCTGGGACAGAGTTAAAAAGGGATCTGTGCACTTAACAGGACTCTCAGTTTATGGTACCCAGGTCTTCCACGTTCTTTCCTCTCTAAGCTCTACTAGCTCATATAATGTTGCTTAATTAGCTCTACTAGCCCATATGATGTAGACCTCTACACCATCCCTAAACATTTGTAAAAAAAAAAAAAAAAAAAAAAAAAAAAGCCATATTTTCCTTTGTTTTTGACATTGAGAGACTGTTGAGGGGGATTTTGTTCAGAGAAGTGCTTTGAAGACCACTCTTCCAAGAGGCTCTGACTTTCATAACAGAGTTCAACCTCTCCTTCCCCCTTTATCCTTTTAAAATTATCATTATTATTTATTACAATCTATTCACTTTGTATCCCAGCTGTAGCCCCCTCCTTCATCACCTTCTTGTTCCACTCTCCCTCACTTTTCCTCCACTAGGTTCCTACCATATTCCACTGATATAGGCGGTCATCTTCCACTACAATCTGACACTAGCCTATCTGGTCTCACCAGGACTGTCTGTAAACTCTTTCTTGAGGCTTAGTAAAGTTACCCCACCAAAGGAAGGTGTTTAAATAAAACATCTCTTGTTCTTTAAGGCTCAAAAAAAAGAAAGGGGTTCTCTTTCTTCTGCTGCTCCTAGCTTTACTTAATACTGCTTACTTACTGACAAGGTCAGTGTGTCATAGTAAAAGCCTTCCCTGATGCACAGGCCCTTAAAACTTTCAACTTTCCTTCATCACAAGTCTTTTTCTTGATAGGTTCTTTATAAAGCAAGCATTTTTGAGCATAAAGAAATCCTTTAAATATGTTCATCTGTGCCTTTCCATAAGCCCTTCTGTAGAGGCACCCTGAAGAGTTGGGTCCATTGTTAAGAGTTTCTTCATAGCTGGATCTTGATTTCCAAAGTGGTTTTACAAGTTTACATTCTCACCAGCAATGGAGGAGGGTTCCCCTTTCTCAAAATCCTTTCCAGGATGTCATTTGAGTTCTTGATCTTAGCCTTTCTGTTGGGTATAAGGTGAAATCTCAGGGTCATTTTGATTTGCATTTCCATGATGACTAAGGATGTTGAGCATTTCTTTAATTGTTTCTCTGCCATTCTATATTCCTCTATTGAGAATTCTCTGTTTAACTCTGTACCGAATTTTTTAATTGGATTACCTTATTTGTTGCTTTTTAACTTCTTGAGTTCTTTATATATACTGGATATTAGCCCTCTGTCGTTTATAGGATTGGTGAAGATTCTTTCCAAGTCAGTAGGCTGTCATTTTGTTCTGGTGACAGTGTCCTTTGCTTTACAGAAGCTTTTCAGTTTCACAAGGTCCCATTTATTGATTGTTGATCTTAGAGCCTGTGCTGTTGGTGTTCTGTTCAGGAAGTTGTCTCCTGTGCCGATGAGCTCAAGGCTCTTCCCCACTTATTTTTCTAACAGGTTTAGTGTTCTAATTTTATGTTGAGATCTTTGATCCACTTCAACTTTAGTTTTGTTAAGGGTGATAAGTATGGATCTATTTGCATTTTTCCAGTCAGACCAGCACCATTTGTTGAAGATACTATCATTTTCCCATTGATGGTTTTTGGCATCTTTGTCAAAAATCAGGTGTCCATAAGTATGTGGGTTTATTTCAGGGTCTTCTATTCTATTCCATTGATCTACCAGCCTGTTTCTCTGCCAGTACTTTGCAGTTTTTATTGCTGCTGCTCTATAGTACAGCTTGGGATCGGGGATGGAGATACCTCCAGAATATCCAGCTATACCTCTCCTAAGTATATATCCAAAACATACTTGAGTATACAACAAGGACATTTGCTCAACCATATTTGTAGCAGCTTTATTCGTAATAGCCAGAACCTGGAAACAACCCAGATGTCCCTCAACTGAGAAATGGATACAGAAATTGTGGTATATTTACACAATGGATTACTACTCAGCAATTAAAAACAAGGAAATCATGAAATTTGCAGGCAAATGGTGGGAACTAGAAAAGATCATCCTGAGTGAGGTATCCCAGAAGCAGAAGGACACACATGGTATATACTCACTTATAAGTTGACATTAGACCTATAATATAGAATAATCATACTAAAATTTATACATCTAAGGAAGCTAAGCAAGAAGGAGGACCTTGAGTAAGATACTCAATCTTCATTCAGAAATGCAAACAGGATAGACATTGGAAGAAGGTGAAAACAAGGAACAAGACAGGAGCCTACCTCAGAGGGCCTCTGAAAGACTCTACCCAGCAGAGTATTAAAGTAGATGCTGAGACTCATAGCCAAACTTTGGGCAGAGTGCAGGGAGTCTTATGAAAGAAGGGGGAGATAGAAAGACCTGGAAGAGTCCAGAGCTGCACAAGGAGAACAACAGAATCAAAAAATCTGTGCATAGGAGTCTTTTCTGAGACTGATACTCCAACCAAAAACCATTCATGGAGATAACCTAGAACCCCTGCACAGATGTAGCCCATTGTACCTCAGTCTCAAAATGGTCTCCCTAGTAAGGGGAACAGGGGCTGTCTCTGACATGAACTCAGTGGCTGGCTCTTTGATCTCCTCCTCCTTAGGGGGGAACATCCTTACCAGGCCACAGAGGAAGACTATGAAAGACAGTCCTGATGAGACCTGACAGGGTAGGGCGAGATGGAAGGGGGAGGAGTTCCTCCACTATCAGTGGACTTGGAGAGGGGCATGGGAGGAGATGAGGGAGAGAGGGTGGGCATGATTTGGAGGGGACAAGGGTGCAGCTACAGCTGGGATACAAAGTGAAGAAATTGTATTAAATAAAAAAGATGATTAATATTAAACATATATGAAATTTAAAATATATATTTAAAAAATAGTTTCTTCATGCCTTCTAGCTTTCCTACACTTGTACTCCAGTTAGGTTTACAACCTCTGCCAAGTCCTACAGTCCACTTTGTCTTCCACCAGGCAGGATGTGATAGCTCAACAACAGACCCTTAAGTTGTAGGCCAATATGATCTTTCTGAATTAGAATATCCTAGACTTTCTCACCTCAGAGTTAAGTGGTACCTATGCTCTTATTCATGTAATCTGTTGCTTTGGGGTGAACAATATGGTGTTGATGAGGGAAGACCTACAAAAACAAAATCGAGGGTAGCATAAAAAAAAGTAAAAGACATACATAAAAGATTGGATTGGGGTTTGTTGTTAGGTCAGAACCTGGGTGAAAAAAAGTGCGCTGCATTTTATCTTTTCTATCATCTATCATATCTGCACTCATTTTGCTGATTTTAATATGTATCATCTGTCTTTGCTTGTTTACTACTCAAGTTTGCTTTGTATCCTGCTGAGTATAATACCATTCTATGTGGTCATACCCATGCAACCCAAAATTGATCTTTCTCCTAAATTTTACAATGGGACATTAGGCAGACCTCTGAGTAGAGACCCTGACTGTCAGTTTTCAACAACCTTCTCATGTGTTCTTTGTCATTACTCTCCTATCTTCATCCACTGCTTAACAGTGTGAAGGAGGGTTGAGGCAGGAGATAGGTAGAACTGAGACAATTTAAAGAAACTGCACCAGGAAGACCTCAACTACCTAGTTACCCCAGTCATCTGGGCAAACACTCTTGATATCAGTTGCAGATGATCTATGGACCAAAGTCCCTCTACTTGAGGACCTTGACAAAATTATATGAATTTATGATTGAGTCCTGGAGCCAGAAAATAGTAACGCACCTTGTGTTCCAGGAGAAGACAAATCATCCTATTACCTCTTACCTTATTGCTGTTTTCTTTGTTCTGTAGCCATCTAAAAGCACACAGCCCTGATGCTTAGAAGGTGACCTCTTTCCACCCCCTCCCTCTTTCACTTTTCTTTCTAGTAAGTGCTGGTGGATGCTCACTCTTTCTCAAATTTGAAGACTTGGCTTCACCTCCCTTGTAGGACACAACCCGGGGGTCACAGACCATGGCTACTGAAACAGCACATTCTGGGTTCTCAGGCTAGTTATTACCACAGCTGTTTTCATTGACTTTCACGAGTTTCTGAAACTTTTGAGCTTGAAATGCAAATATTATTTTCTCCAGTCTTTACAAGATTAATTCCATTCATCATTTTGAAAAATGTTTTTCTTGAACTAAAACCTTTATGACTTGGGCCAAACCCAAATGTGAATTAAGCTAATAGAGAAAGAAAATGGACTGTGAGGCAAGGTCTACTTTATGGGCCTGTCAGAAGCACACAGAGATGTTGTTAGCAATCATTTTAAGCCACGGGGCCTCCTGGCTTGGTACAAAGCAGACCTCATCAAGAGAAGCCATGGAGAGCAGAGCTGCGAAGAGAAAAGTAGAGATATAAATGACTGGAGAAGTGCTTCCAGGGTGCTGAGTCAGCTGAAACATGGCCTCCTGCTTAGCTCAATGGATCTTTTCTCAGTGGCCTGGAGTGTTGGCTGGAAGCTGCTTGGCAATGCTGCGGGGAAGACAATTTTTAGTCCATCGATTCATTTGAACTGGGCAGTTTGCCGTGGTACTTAGGCACTCAGACAAACATGCTCTTAATCACTAGCAAACCCAGTAATGCAGGGAGGCCCAGTAACTCAGTCAGCACCTCAGGTCTGACCAGGGAGAAGAACAACCCAGACAGCTTTGAATAGCAATCTCTAAGAATGAAAAAGATCCACATCTTGATTCTTTTAAGCCCAAACCCTAAATAATTTCAGCATTTGAGAGTTAGAAAAATTATAACTCAAGGGAACTACAACTTTTCCCTTGCTCTCAACCAAACCAAGAATAGCTCAAAGCAGGATTGGGGGCCTTCACGCACATCGTCCAATTTACACATTTTCCCAACAACTTTATCCCTGAGTGTGCCTTAGGTTAGGATCAGGCCCCTGTCCTGACCCTTCTCCAAATCTTTCTCATTTATCTTTATGATATCACTATCACAGCATAACTTAAATGCCTCTTTATTTATTTATCTCTACAATAAAACTGAATTCTTGAGCCTGAGGATTTCTATTAATTATTAATCCAGCATAGTGGCTTATATAGGAAACACCACAAAATGCTAAAATGCTTACAGGGAAAAGAAGAGAGGAAGAGAGGGACGCAATGAGAAAGAATGGAGGGTGGAAGGAATGGAGGAAGGAGGGAAATGACAAAGTGAGAGAATGACAGAAGGAGGGGGAGGAAGGAATTAATCATGGGCTACACAGAAGTAAAAACTGAGAGTCTAAGCGTGCACCCAAGTTGATGACTAAATTCTTCAAAAGCAGTGCTAAGAGCAGAATTATGTGACAAAATTAGCAATATAGTTGGTTGAGTCCAGTGTCTGAATGTTTAATATAGTTGGTTGAAAATCAAAACTCTGTCTCTCTCATTGCCTAATCTTAAATCTATGTGACAACCTTTACCTGGCCAACTCCAATTTTGCTTAGTAAAAGTATAGGTAATAAAAACAACACAAATTACACTCAGGTGTAGTGCCTTGCGTGCAAGTGTTTTGAAACTTTAAAATGTCTTATAAATGAGATGAACTGTTAAACTCTCTGTCCTAATAGAACTAGCTCCTCCCATCAATTCATGGCTCACGGTCATGCCCCAAACCTGAGGCTGTGTGATGAAATGGGAAGGGTCTGATCCATGTTTATGAATACGATGTTATGTTACAAGTAAATTTCTCCATAACCAAAAGAAGCTAAAATATGAAAAGCATATAATACCCCAATAATAGTTATAAGAATTAGTTACCTTAAATTTAATCATATTGGAAATCCCCTAAGCACACTCAAATTGGGTATGTATGAGAACTTCAGAAAGATGAATTGTGAAGTACAACTTCAATGTTGAGAGGGTAGAAGTGGCAATCACTGAGGTTCAGTTCCTTCCCTGGATTGTACAATAGGTAAACCTAGAAAATGCTGAACATGCAATAAATATTTTAAAATGCTGCAAAGTATCCATGAATCAAGCAAATCCAACCTCATAGTTCATCCGGAAGACCCTGCTGACCAAGGAATACACCAAACAACTACAATGCCATTTAAGTATTCTTTGTTATCCAGAAGCGAAATTCTCTTCCATTAATCTTTTATCTTACTATCTAATTTATTCATTTAACAGAGAGATAATAATTAACATATATTCACTGGGTTTCTGTAATGTTAAAGATAGGCAATATGTATAAAATACTGAGCAGAGATGATGCCAGGTACATAAGGAGCATTTGGAAGCATTTGGCACTTTATTCTTATAACTATAATTTACATCAGCTTAGCTTTGATGGTTTTTTTCAGGAGTCTTTCCAAACTTACATATCTTTTGCTTCAGACTCTATTAGTGTTTCAGGGACAAGTTTGCTATCATGACTATCCGAGTCTTTCACTGTGGAACAGGCACTACTGGTCTTGCTGTTAATCTCAGCATCAGACAAACTTAGGAATGTGATAGAATGGCAGCTGTGGAATCAAAGGCAATGCCTTCCCAGAAAACTAGAGATTTTCTTACAGGAGTTGAAAGGAGCCTGTTTGACACCCTGCTGTCTCAACAATAGACTATGTGGTAGTGCACAACAGCCTAAAAATGCTGATGAAGTTGTCTTGAAGCTCTTATAATGACAAGTAACTCATTGCTTAGGAAAATATAATTCAGAGAATAAATACAGAAAGTGTGTGTCAATGATAAAACCACTATAAGTGAGGAAGACACAGAATATGGGCAAAATCACTTACTGTAATAATACATGATGTGAATTCAAGCTTATATGTGAATATAATGTCTTTCATTTTTATTTTTATCTTTATATAAGTGTTTTAATATCATAGTATATTATTTTAACTATAATAGAATATGGTTTATGAATAAAAATATATGTACTTAAGCTCCAGGATCTTAATTTTTATTACAAAGATATGTAACCAAGAAGATTTTGAAGTCAGTAGCTTATGTTAGTCTGAAGATTAGAAAATGTTTAAAGAAAGAAGTATGTAACTATATTCATTGTTATCCATAAAAATAAAACTTATTACCACTAATAAAATAATACTCCCATTTTATTATTTTATAACATTAATTTAAAACTTGATAAAAACTGATTCTCTTTCCTAAATCTCTATTTTTTACCCCCTTTTATATAAGTTACTTCTCATTTATTATTATAACTGCAGAGAGACTGGGTGGAATATCCAAGCAACATTCAAAGGAAACGTTTCTAAGGATAGATGAAAAATCAAACCACAAATATGACTGAAGACAAAAACATCCTTTAGAGCAGTGGGCCAGATGTTAACCAACACGTCACAAGTCTACATGGAACAAACAGAAGGAAACACCAAGTGCCAAGAAAGTAAATTACAGCACTTCACTTCCTTCAGGCAAAACTGCCAGACAAGTTTCAATTCTCACTTTTAAGTCTGAGATGGGACACAATCCCTTACCACACACAGAAAGAAAGAAAGAAAGAAAGAAAGAAAGAAAGAAAGAAAGAAAGAAAGAAAGAAAGAAAGAAGCAAGGAAAGATGTCTTTTTATCATGATTCTTGGGTAGCTAATCTGTAATCTGACCCAGAAATTAACAGATTATTGGGATACTTCTTTCCTGTTGTTTTATTTTCATCAGAGAAATAATGATGAAAGATATTATTTGAGAAAATGAAAAATTAGGCCCTACAGACCTCTGCTAAGATTCTAGAAAGAGCAGAATTTTGCAACAATGTTCTGGATAGATAATGATACGGCCTTACATCAATTCTAACCATTAAACCCTGAAAAACATACCCATTCCCAAAAGAAGATCAAAGTATGATGTCCTTTGAGCATTTATGACTCACACTCTACAGCAGAAATTATTCTGATTACTAACAAAGAGCATGTCATTTACCTCTGGGCAACAGGAAAACTGTGTTTTTCAGCTTTCTTAATGTAAATGGGGATATGTGATTGATTCTGACTAATGCAATGTTGGCAGAAGTTATGTCAGCACTTGTATGTCATAAAGTGTACTACAGACCCATCCTCGCTCCCCACTGCATCATTGTCTGGCTGGGTGGAGAGCATTGAACAGAGAACTCCGAAGAGACCATGGAGTATACAAAGGAAACTGAGTTACTACTTACTCATGCAAGAATGAGCATGTTCTGCACACTCTCCAGCTGAACTAAGTCAGCCAAAAGAGAGACGATGTGTTTGTTGTAGTGGCAAGAGAAGTTTTTCACTAATTATAAAAATATGATTGAAAGGCAATATGCTAAAATGAGCAAGTATAGTACTTTATTTGATTTAAAAAAAAATCTAGAGACTCATACTCCAGCCAAGTACCATGCATGGAGATAACCTAAGACCCCTGCACAGATGTAGCATATTTGAGAATATGATAGAAAAACTTAAACTTGGGCTGGAGAGATGGCTCATCAGTTAATAGAACTGGCTGCTCTTCCAGAGGAGTCAGATTCAATTCCCAGCATCCACATGGCAGCTCACAGCTGTCTGTGACTCCATTTCCAGGGATTTGACACCCTCATATAGACATACATGCAAGGCAAAACACCAATACATGCAAATTAAAAAAAAAATCTTACACTTAAGAGAACAAAGCAAATGTGTCTTTACATAAAAATGCTGGGATGAAGATGTAAGGAGCCTATTGATAAGGCCCCCATGAGACATTTTACTGTAATTAATAAATCAAGAAATTAGTGTCAACACAGGTCTTAACTATGCCCAGTGGCCTTTTGAAATTCTTTCATCATGTCCTTCATCTTAATAATTATCTTAGGCAAGATTATTTTGACAGTTCTTTTCATATCATATTATTTTAATAAATAATTTGGAATCTATGTCGTCTCATGACTATGAGTCATAGAAGGTAAATAGGAAGATGAATGAGTCAGGACAGACAATGCTGCTAGGTGTTTCTAGAATTTAGTAAATGCAGAAACTTGCCTCAACTGGAGCTACTGACTGACGGGCTGGCACTGGGCATTGTATTCGCTGACCAAAGCCAACGATAACTTTAGACTATGGAACTCAGCTGACTGTATTATCCGGTTTCAGCTACATAAATAAAACATCATTTTTAATGTGGTACATCTATATGCTGTTCTTTGATATTTCTAGGCCTGGGAGGGCTTTTACCAAATGTTGAGAAAGAACTCATGAACTAACAGTAAAACCAGACTCTAACACTAATTAGAGCCATGCTGTGTCAATTATTTTATACACCGCAGGGACAAATGCCAGGCAAAAACATCTTAAGTAATAAAGGGGTTTATTTTGCCACCAGTGAAGACATGGAGGCAGGATTTCCTGAGGCTTCATAGTCAGGAAGCAGAGAGAGATGAATGCTAGTTCTCAGTTCATTTTATCTTTTTTATTTAGCCCAGGACCCAACACCCATGGAATGATGCCAGTCACAGATGAGGTGATACACCACAACTCAATGAACCAATTCTAAATATTCACTTACATTCATGCCCAGTGACTTGTCTCCTAGGCAATTCTAGATCCTGTCAAGTTGACAATTAATAATGACCTTCATGCTCACCCCTGTTTCACTCTCACTAAACTCCCTTTTCTCACCCACATTACATTATAATTCATGTCTGTATTCCTACCTCACTTGTTTTATTTCTAGTTCCTACAAGTTAGGAACTGTTTTGAAATTTTCTCAATGTACAGCCATATTTAACTGACTTGTAGATTTGGGTCTAGAAAGATGACTCAGTGGTTAATAACACTTACTTCTCTTGCAGAGGACCTGGGTTTGTTCCCAGAACTCATTTTCAGCTGTCCCATGACTGCTTCTAGCTACAGTTCCAAGAGATAAAATGTTTTCTGGCCTCCTTGGGCACCACCTGTACACATCTGTGCACATAAACTCACACAGCCACTTACAGACTACACATACACATGAAAAATAAATGAATACATCTTTTAAAATAATCAAGTTGTGGAACTAAATATACATCCAGTACATATCTGCTTATTTATGAATTATTTAATTACTTACTGGAAATATGGGTAGCTCTGCAGAAAATGCAGTGTGGCAACACTGACAGCTATGACTAATCACAGTGACTAAAATCCCTAGCTTTTCTTGGGTTCCACTCCCTCAAATAGGTCTTGGAACCACCAAAGATATATATAGCTATAGCTATAGATGTAGATATAGATACATATACATATATGTCAATAATCAGTCCATTTATCAGGATCATTCACAGCTTGAGGCTCCATTAGCCTTCCAGAGAAACTTCTCAACGCTGGATTAGATTCAATTGCTTGACACTGCCTTGGGATATAAGAATATGTGCCACCTAGTCTTTCTTCTGGGTTTAGGATGGAACTGCTGCTCCTTCATACCAAAAGGTCAAGTGAGCACCACTCTGACACATTATTAGTGTCTTGGAAGTGAAGGTTAGAAAGGAGTAAATAAGAAAAAAGTGAGAACCAAGGTGCACAAGGTGACAATTCATGATGGAGCCTACAGAACAACATTGAATGAGGTAATTGTGCCCAGACATAAAGTTCCACAATGCATAGCGTTGGCTGAGGACACATAGAAAGAATTGGAATTGATCCACAGTGGGAGACTTAGGCACAGAGAGCCATACCAGATGGTAGAAAGAGGTGTGGACCAGACAGGGTCAGGATTGCTACTGCAGACCCTAAGAGACTCTTTGGAGAAGATTAGGCACTGCAGTCCCGAGTTTCAGTCCCTCAGTTCTACTGTGACTTAGTCCTCTCATTAGAATTATGATGGTTACACTAGAAGAATAAGGATGACTTTACTTTAAAACACAAATAACAAAAAAAAAAGTGAAAGAAAGAAGAAAGAAAAAAGAAACAAAGGAAAGAAAGAAAGAAAGAAAGAAAGAAAGAAAGAAAGAAAGAAAGAAAAGAAAAAAGAAAGAAAGGAAGAAAGAAAGAAAGAAGCACACAACGCTACATGTACAAGTCCCAGTGCAGAAACAAAAGCAAGAAAAAATACAAGATAAAATGTCTCCTCCAAAAATAGCCCCAAAGAAGAATAAGTTAGAAAAGACTCTAGACAAAGAATTCAAAAGAATAAATATGATCAAACAACTCGAAGAAGATATAAGTATAATCCAAGAGTATAAAACCAAATTGTTAAATGAAATATGGAAGTCAATTCAAAATATGAAACCAGAGTTCAATAAAGAGAAGTATTAAGAAAAGTCCAAATGAAATGATACTTGGAAGGCAAAACTCAATAAGCCAAATAAAAAGCTTGATGGAAAGCCTTACCAATAGAATACATCATGTAGAATACAAAGTAGCAGGGTCTAAATAAAAGGTAAATGAATTGGATAATTTAGTAAAAATCAGTGATAATCTATTAAAATATATGAACAAAATATGGGGGAACTTTAAGATACCATGATTATATCAGACTTATCATGCTAAAGGCAAAGAAAACATTTTTGGTAAAATCATACCAAAATAGAACCTAAATCCAGAGAGATGCCCAAAAAGTCTATTGAACACAGAATAGGTAGAATCAGAAAAAAATGTTTCCACAACATAGAACACTTTATATATATATAAAACATTGAATAAGAAAAGCATAAAAAGCACATTGAAAGTCCAAGAATGGAGGGTGAAGTCATACATAAGAGTGGACATGAAAATAATAACTTATTATTCAGTAGACCAACACTTTGAAATCAGAAGGGATTAGAAAGACATTCCAAGTTCTGAAAGATCACATCTGCCAACTCAGACAATTACACCTTGCAGCGCTATTACAATGAAGGAGAAAAATTAAAAATAAGATAAAAACTTCCTGTAATCAAAACAAACTAAAGGAAATGTCCACCAAGCCAGCTTTACAGAGAACACTAGAATAAATATTGTACGATCAGATTTGAAGCCCACTTCTCAGGAGGGATCTAATGCATAATATGAACCTGATCAAATCCATAGATCATAGGCCCTAGTGACCATAGGCCCTACCACTCTTTAGTTAACTGACAGTGTCAAACTGTCCTCTAAATATCTGTTTATGCACATAAACAAATAGTACTCACAGCCTTGTTGAGAGAGGCCTTTTTTTTTTTTTTTCAATAGATGCTATTGAATGCAGAGACTCAGCTGCCCAGGATGTTGAGAATAAGTGATGGTTGAGAGTTCAGCAGTTTGGACAGAGCTTAAAGAGTTTAGACATTTGTAATAGCTTCTCTCAGGCTCAGGGAACATTGCAGCGGAGTGAGCAGAAAAGGACATAAAGGCCCAAAGGTGGATAAAGGGCCATCAAGTGACATCCTCTTAGCATGACAGAGCTGCTGCAATCCTGAATTCATAGCATCTCTGTTTACCCACAACGGGTCCACATAACACTGGGCCTGTCAACAGTTATGGACAGGTGGGATACTCAGAGGGCTCTACCCCTCTTCTGTGAGACTTGAGTATTGCAAGATTCTGAGAGAGGGTAGTCTTGTCCTCAGCTGGGCAGCTGCCAGTGAGCCCACCAAGCTCCAACAGATAGCTCCAAATATAGGGTGACACAAATAACCCCAGTTAATTTAAGTATGTCAAATAAAGCAAAAACCACATGACTATAAGAAAGGGATATAGAGAGAGGGTGTTGACTAGGCTGGGAGTGAGAGTTAATTGCATACATTTTATGCATACATGAAAGTATTAAAAACAAATTTAATTAATTTTTAAAAGACATGAATACAAAAGTGTGATGGGAGGTGGTGATATAACTTTTAACTCATATACTTACTATGTTAGCCCTCTATTACCATTACAAACACCTGAGACAATTAATAAAGTGTAAAGTTTTTCTTAACTCACAGTGTTATTAGAGTCCAGTTGGTGACTGTTTAGGCATTTGACCTGTGTAGGTGGCAGTTTTTCAAACACTACTTTATTTTGGGTTTGCTTAAAGCTTATGCCCCCCTTCCAATCTCCCAACTCCAGAAGGGGAAAAAGAAGGCTGTAAGGGAAAGGGGACATAGCCCTCTTTACTTCTTCCTGCTGGGTAGGGTGGTAGGATTCTTTTGGGGGCAATGCCAATGTCCATTGTCAGGTAATCCACAAGTCCAGATAACCAGCACACCAGCAAGAAAGCAAGACAGCAAGCAGTCCTCCTCAAACTTCTCTAAGCTGCCAGCCATTCCTCCTTTCTCTGGGATAACATTATCTATACCCCTCAAAGTCCTTAAAATTCAACTGATTCCAGCTGGCAATGATCATACTCTGCACGAGATAATTAACAGATGTGGACAAATTACCTCCCCCCCACTTCAGATTATATCAGAAAGATGTTTATAGACCAAAATGTCCACAACAGACCTGAGCACTGGGAGAGGAGTATAGGGCATAGAAAAAATTACTTTCCTGGCCAGGAGGCAATAGTAAGAAAGAAGAGATTGGGATTCCACAATCCCTCTCAAAGTCACGGTACCAATGACCTAAAGACCTTTTACCAGGCCGCACACCTTGAAGATTTTACTGTCAATATCACCAAACTAGTGACCACCTGTAATGTATAGGTCTTTGGGGGAACATTTCAAATAAAGCAATACTCAGTCACCTTTTCTCAAAAGGAGACAGCTTGCTCTAAGCTCCAACTTCACCTGCCATGGTATATTCAGAAATTGTACTCCACTGAAAAATTTCAGGGGAGATTCATCAGGAACTGTGTGTACTCGCTCATGCAATAGATGCATTGAATTGGCTTCTGTTGCCTCTTTTCTCATTACACTGACCAAAGCCAAGTCTCAAAATTAATGCAGTCAGAGTATCTTATTAACAAACAATCAAATATTGATATAGCACCAAACAATTACATACAAACTAGTAGGGTGATAATAAGACTTAATTCAAGCTTCCTGTGAAGTTAAAAAATGTAATTATTCTCAAGAAATATAACAAATGGTCATTTGTACTTGTGCTTTTCCTTAAGAAGATCATTCAGTCCCACATGCTAAAAAAAAAAAAAAGGAAATAGTTATCCAAGTGGAAAATTAAGCCAGAAAGAAAAGATATTCTTCTTCCAATTTTGCTCATTATTAACAATGTAGTATACTTCTCCATCTATAAACTGAAGATCATTTTGTTTGCACAATAATATTCTTATCAGCATCACATTATTATATATAAATGAGAAATTTATGAATTAAAACTAATAACAATACTAACTTTATTTCTGAATGTCTAAGAAAAATTTAAATGTGGCATGAACATGTTAATAATAATGAAATTTATTCTTAAGTTTTATTTGCCCTCCCCCACCATTAATCACAGAATGTCAAGAGGACGAATTATTTTGAATAAAAAGAAATATGCACTCATGGTCTTTGGTTGAGTGTCCATCTCAGAAAAGACCCTGTGCCCAGCTATGTTTGGTCCTTGTGGAGCTCCTATCCTTTTCACAACAAACTCCCCTTCTTTCATATGATTCCCTGTACTCTGCCAAAGGTTTGGTTATGAGTCTTAGTGTCTACTTCTGAGATGGACACTCAACCAAAGACCATGAGTGGATATAACCTAGAACCTCTGCTCGGATGTGACCCATGATAGCTCAGTAACCAATTGGTTTCCTATAGTAAGAGGAACAAGGACTATTTCTAATAGGAACTCAATGGCAGGCTCTTTGACCTCCCCACTTCCCAAGGGAGGAGCAGTACTGTTAGGCCACAGAGGAGGACTTTGCAGCCAGTCCTGAAGATACCTGAAAAAACAGTCACATGAATGGGGAGGAGTTCCTCCCCTATCAGTGGACTTGGAAAGGGGCAGGGAGGAGATGAGAGAGGGAGGGTGAGATTGGGGAGGGAATGAGGGAGCGAGCGGGATACAGCTGGGATACAGAGTTAACAAAATGTAACTAATAAGAAAAATAAAATTAAAAAAAAGAAATATGACTTTGAAGTTTTGTGATCTAATGTTAATCTACAGCTGAAAAACAGTTAATGGTGTTGGATGGTTAAATAATCTACTAATGAGGTCAAATACATTTTAGGAATATGAAATTTGGCTAGGGTACAAAAAATTTGAATCATGGTATAGAAATGTATGTACTTGTTAGGACCTTATCCTCTTTTCTGTTTGTATAGTAAAGAAAAAAATAGTAATTTGTATTTAGATGGAACTGTATTTCAATGATATCAAATCCACTGTCTTCTCTGAGTTCACCAAAGACCCACATGAAAGTAAACACATGTTTAATATTTTAATATTAATAATTACATTTTAATATTAATGTTATAAAAATATTAACATTAATATCATACATGCAAATAACTATTTAGATACAATGCATCATCATTTCCTTCCTCCCCTTCAATTTTTCTCTATCCTCCTATCATTTTCCCCAATTTTATGTTCTCTCTCTTCTTTTAAATTTAGTACTAAACCTTAAAATGAGAATAAGAATTATGAGCAAATTCATGAGTCTGCTTGAAGTCAACATGGTAAAAATGTTAGATTCTGGATATCTGTTCTATAAAATTCAGTTAAACCCTTTGTACTATTTACCTTGTCCAAATTAGTCAAGCTGTGGTTTGAATCTAACACTAGCATCCGGTGGCTGTCCCCCTTAAGTTTCATTTTCCTCATATATAAAATATGAAAAGTTTTCACAAATTCATTAAGCTTTTATAAAGTCTTGTATAAGAACATGTAAAGTTACAGACCCTGTGCAAGCACTCAAAAATATTCATTCTTTTGCTCTCTTCCAGGTTATCATAAGCCTCATGAAAAGAAATCTCTAAGTACAATAGTCAATACCCATCTTGAAATTGGAAAAGATTAAAATAACATGTTTAATATGGCAGGGTTGCCTGGGTGCTTCTGATAGTTCTCTAAATGGTCCTTTGTGGTACAGAGGCAGCTTAAAGGTTTTGTCAAACTTCTCTAGCACTGGCCCAGCTCAAAATACTCACCCCGTCCCCCCACCTGTTTATTGGTTCCATTGGCATGTATCATCTTTCTTGGCTTGATTCAAGATGAATGTCTGAAGGCAATCCTTCAACTTTAGCCAGACTCCACGAAGCTCGAGAGCGTTGTTTTGTTTCTGCTGTTTCTCATATTGAAAGTTCCCTGAAGGTGTCAATGTGCCGCCAAATATTGAGCAAATCTTTTTCACCTTTTGATCCTGTAAATTCTCACGCATAATGCAAAGGACAAAAATATTAAATCTGTCTTTCCAATGATGAAAGTTGATAATAGAAGTAGCCTTCTAGTTTAGTCAAGAGTTTAAAAACAGAGTCTTATAGAATATAATAAATAAGCAGAAAATGATATAGGATATTTAATGTGGACAATAGGTTAATGACATCTGTTAATTGTTTAACTATAAACTGGGCACTAAGAGGCTGTTTAACCCAGTTAACAAGAGCATTTGGAAAAAAAAAAACTATGAGAGGAATGAAGTTTTGGAGAGAGAATAGCATGAAGAGTGTGGGAAAGAGTTGAAGACAAAGAAATTCTCAAAGAAAGTAAAGAGCTACCTAAGGGAACAACCAAGCAAGGGTCCAGAGGCACTTGCTGTAGACACTTCTGTACAAAATATTTTGCAGCCACAAAAACAGTTAATTATTTAATATTGGCCAGCTTGTTTATTCTAGGTTCTTCCTTCCACCAAACCATGTCTTGCCATTCAATGACAAATTATTCATTCTAATTTAATCTAGGCCTATATCTGTGAGATCTCACCAAAGGCTCCACAAACAAGGTATAACTTGGTACTATCTTAGGAGTTAAGTAAAAACCTAAGGGGTTGAAGGAAAGAGAGCATTACCTTGTAAAGTACTGCTTCGTTACAGATGATGTGCTATGTACATTGAATGCCCCTCCCCCAATCTTCACATCATCTTAATTTACAGGTGATAAAAGAGACTTAGAGAAAAATAACTCATCTGTCCACATTTACTCAGTAAGTGAATTTCATAAGTTAAAAATCCATACTGTACAATATGGTGGTATATGTTCTTCACCCTAAAACTCTGGAGGCAGAAACATGTAGATCTCTATGCATTTGAAGCTATCCTGGTCAGCATAAGGAGTTTCAGGGCATTTAGGGCTACATAGTGAGATCCTGTCTCAAACAGACAAATGTTTTATAGATAAATATAGATAGGTAGGTAGGTAGATTGATAGATAGATTAGATAAAGAGCTACAAGATAGATAGTAAATAAAAATATCCGCAAACAAACAAACAAAATAGCCCTCCACTAACTGCTTTGCATAACTGTTCCTCTCCCACATCTCTCATGCCAAGCCAGAGGTTTGCTTGGAAAGCAGAGAAGGGAAGGCGACAGTCAGACATGTGGGTTAAAATCTGTTGAACAGACTAGAGGTGGTCTTTAGGATCTTGTTGCAACCTGGTGTATTACAGGAGACTATCGAAGCTTTGAAGAGGTGGAAGAATGCAGTCAAACTAATATTAACAATTCTGGCACCACGTGTCACATAGTTTTGGACATAGTGCTTGGCACTGAGTCCTTTATATCAAATATCTGACATATATTCATTATTCACACTTAGAGCGTAGAATCTGATATCTCAATATATGCATATGGTGTGTAATGATCTAGTTCTTTAGACATATATCATTTTTGTATGTTGAAACTTTGACATTACTTTTACTTGCAATTTTAAAATATTCCACTAATCATGGTCCACCATAGTTATATTAAAATGCTACAGATCCTCGGAAGCAACTTCTTTCATGCTGCACTTCTGTGCCCATTTAGTACTTCTTCTCATCCTCCCTCTTCCGCACCCTATCTAGGCTTTAGTAACTATTCTTCTATTCTCTGCTTGTAGGACACCAACATTTTAGCTTCCATCTGTAAGCTGGACACTGACTGTCATGTCCTAAGATGTTATATAATACTATCAGAATTCTTTTTCCCTTGAGCAACACCATCTAGGGCAGGACCACACCTTTCCAGACTTCTTGATATCTGGATTAAACACCATGGTACCTGTGAATTTTATATTAGATCCAGAGGCCTAAGTGCAACAGGCCCATTGCCAATTCTTAATGGGGTAGGAAGTATAGATGCAAATATCTAAGTACTTTTCTTGTCTTTCTGTTTGGATTCCAATATTCTATAGTTGCTCCCTTTGGATTGAAATGTTCCATCCTGGAAAGAGGGAGCATGTTCATAATACTTGGGAACTAAACACATAATAATAATAATAGAACTTACATTTTCAGTAAACTTGCAAGGTCTACAAGGAAGTCTTTTCCTAAAGTTAATGTAAGTAGTAACAGCTGATGGGGAGAGAAGAATCCTCAGAAATCCCAGCTCCTGCAAGTTTGCTAGAAGCACCAGGAATTCAGCTTCATCACTTAGGCTATGGTGGGCTTTCTTGTAACACAACTAGCTGTCTTTGAGAAAACTGTGCTTCTGTAAGTAATCCCTCACTGGTATTCGCATTAGTAACCCCTATAGATTCACTGGTCCTCTAAGCTGGGCTTGGGTGAAATTGGTTCTTTGGTCTATATTAGCTACTTCTCTCTACTATGGTTAAATGCTATGACTAAATTGTATATGAGAGAGTTTATTTGGGCTTATGGTTCCAGAGAGAGCAAGCCCATAATGGTGGAAGAGGAATGGTAGCAGCTTGCCAGAGCAGGAGATCAAGATTGCATCTTCAACCACAAACACAAAGGAGAGCTAGTACATTAAAGGTGCGGTCAGACTACAAGCTCTCAAAGTCCACCCCAGTGACATATTTCTTTTAGTCAGGCCACATACCATGTGCCCACAGCACTAACAACTAGGAGCACACCTGACTGTGAACAAGACCGCCAGAAGCCAGGTAGTGCAGAAGCTGCTAAACACTGCAAGGAAGCTGTGCCAGCAGCTCCACCAGGCATCAAGTACCCAGGCCCATGGGGGACAGGCTCATTCAGGTCACCATATTAGGGTGAATCAACATTTCTTTCCATAGCCCCACCAGGAGAAGTCAGACACACAAACTCCAGTCAATATTTTAAAATTTTCATTCCTTGATGGGTACCCCACTATGAAGGCCCTATACCCAAGTGTCTTCTCTTCCACTACTAAGTCATGTCTTTTTCATGTTTTGGCCATACCTCTACTTTCAGAAACAAGACCGGCCTCACGTGAGTTCCTTTATTCTGATGCTCTGCACTAGAAGCTCATTTGTAAAAAATAAAATAAAATTACAATAGCAATGATTATGGGACCAGAATCATACGACAGCAGCAACAGCAGCTTTCAAAATCCTTTGAGTGTAAAAGTCTTATTTGTTTTATGAGCCAACACATGGAGCTAGTCTTTAAAAAAAATGAAAGGTTTCTTTCAGCTCAGATTTCATAAAGAAAAAATGCATCTTTAATTAAGATTTATGGGCCCCAATAGGGCCCAGCAAGGGGAGAGAAATGGCTCTGAAGAGTTAAAACTAACAGTTAAAAACCAGAAAATATGATTAAAGACCTTTAATTCCTCTTGTCTCTTTTGTAGGGCTTCTATTGCCCCAGGCAAAAACAAACACTTATTGTCTTTAAAATAGCATTGTTCTTGGCATAGAATGTTCATGAATCAAGACAGAACTTGTAAGGAATAATAATAATATCTACCTGGCCTGAAAGGGTTCTCTTGCTAAAAATAATATTTGATGGAAGGAAGAAAACCAACTTCTCAAGAGAAAAAAGTATGCATACAAATATATATCTTACACTTGAACAATCATTTAGCCAATGTAGCTCATGCCTTAGTTGTACATAAAGGAATTAATGCTCAACTAAAAGGAAGCTTGATGGTGTTCAATCAGAGGATTGACCTCGTGCAGGAGCAAATTGATACCCTATGGCAAATCGCTCAACTTGGCTGTCAATGAAAATATGCTGGACTTTGAGTCACTAGCATACAACATGAGAATTTTTCCTGTGCTGCAAATCTGTCTAAACAATTGTCGAGCTATATTTTAGGTAATTGGACTGGAGAATTCGATACTACGATGGAGCAGCTGAGAGTGGCCATTGTCACAGTAAATTCTACCAGAGTGGACGCAGGACTAGCCACAGGATTATCATCATGGATTGCTGCAGCCATGAATCATCTGAAGGAATGGGCGGGCATGGGAGCGTTAGCAGGCCTTCTGGTGTTGGTCTCCTTCGTTTGCCCTCGGAAACACCTTGTGGTAGAATTCAGCCTCCTGGTGGGATACCAGGACACACTCAGCAAGCCGAGCCACCTCACTGGTTCTTCAGACACCAGGGCACACTCAGCAGACCGCCTCCCCGATTCCTCCAAGCTGTTCCTTCTGACCACACCTGCACAGAGGCACTTCCCACAGTGAACAATACCGCAGGTGCTGATGGATTTGCACTCTGCGTTATGCTGTATCCTTTTGGAGACTCTATCCAGGACCAATTGTGAATCCTACAGAGCATCCCGGGTGTAGTGCACTGGCATCATGCGTTTGCCACTAAGCGAAGTCATCATTAGTCACCTCAGAGGCCTTGCCTCCACTACACTAGGTCCCACCCACCGAGGGAGTTTTTAAAACAATACCCTGAATTTTACATTGTACTATTTGAAATTTATGTTTTGTATGCTGCAATTTATCATAATTTATCAATAACTGTAGTTGGTATGGTTTAAATATGAAATGACCTCCACAGGCTTATGTATTTAACACTTAGTCTCCTATCGGGAGGCTGTGGAAGCTTTAGAACACAGGGCCTAGCTAGTTAACATAGGGCTGTAAGGACAGGCGTGAGGGCTATGGTCCAGCCCTGAATCTGGTCACTTGCAGATTCCTGGTCTTGAGATGTATCTCAGGTCCCACTGGCCTGCTCAGTATCAAGACCAGCTCTATGCCTCCCTGTCCTGTTGGACTGCATTTGCTGGACCGTGAGCCCGAACAAGCCTCTCCTTGCTTAACTTGCTCCCATCAGGTGTTTTGACACAGCAGCAAGAAAAATGAATACAAGTGTAAAATAAAATAAAATAAAAGCCCATATTTGTACTTTAAAGGTACTTTTTTTAAAACTTTGTTTCTTTTGCTGTGGGGATAAATATCAATATACTTCAGAGACTACTGTCCTAGGGACATGATTTTTTTTTTCAGGCCTTAGCACAGATTGCTGATGGAGAGATGCAGATGTTGAAAGCAGTGTAAAATCCCCGATATGCCATATAGATACATCAGAACAGGTCTCAGACACAGTTCTTCTGTGGCAAAGCACCGAGCCTCAAGTGACACAGCACTCTACAATATTTCCAGTTTGCGTTAATTTATTTTTTCTTTCCACATGATCACAGAGCAGAAAATCAAAAAGCACTTCAAGAGCTTGGACCTGCCTCTCACTTAGCCTTGCTCTCACTGTGCTAGAAATAAAGACTTCCCCCCACAATCCCTGCTTCCTGGTCCTCAAAAGCACTCATCCTTCAGAACCTGGGTATGCTTCTGGTTCTTGCCTATGCTTACTGACACATTAAACCCTGTCCATATCTTAATGGCTGTGTGCCACAAAGAGAAGGAGTAAGACTCCCATTCCTTCCTGCCAAGAGACTCCAATGTGGTCTTTAGGATTTGTTGACACATTGTGAAAACCTAAAATTAAAATGTGATGACCATGACATACTCAGTGAGTTCACTGAAAGTACAAAAGCTTATGCCTTGACATGCATGAGAACTCATGATACATGCAATATGTCTCAATAAATCTGTCATTAAAAATAAAATTCTCACTGTAGTAGAAAAAAAGTTTTACTAATTAAAATGGCAGAAAAAGCTGTTTTCCAGCTTTTTCCTGACATAAAAAACATACACAGAGAGAGAGAGAGAGAGAGAGAGATTGGAAGTAGCAATACTGTTACCCCTGTCAATATCCTCCTAACTCCTTTTTGATGTGTAAAAATTACATGGTGTTTTCCTTTTCTTGGTGATAATGTACAAGGGAAGACAGCATAGTATAACAGCCTTGCATAGCAAATGCTGTAGTTTTACTTCTGGATTTGATCTTAAATTGTCAACAAAGGTTGTCTAGACTCATATTTATCATTATGAAATGAAGAAATAAGTGAAATACTGAAAATTTAGTAAGATAAGTCTTACAAGAACCTCTTCAGTTACCCTTCATAGGGACTGTGACAGTCATTTGTAGGATTGGTGCAATCACTACTGTTTTTCACGGCTTGTAGCAAACAGTGTTGTTCTCCATATTTATTTGTTTCTTGGATGCATTTTAAAATTCATGAACAAATGAATCCTTACTAGAAAATAGTTCTTATTTCATGTGAGTTCTGTGCAAAATTTCACCATTCATATTTGTTTCTAAACTACAAGCCAAATATTGAATATTTATTTATTTTCTCAGTAAATAAAGAATGATACAATAATACAAAAAAAAAAAAGTCTGCCAATGAGTTAGAGCATAGTTATGGGTTTTGGCTTCAATGTTGCTTGTTTTTGCTTAAGATTGCTATGCATCGAACCAAAATGACAGTGGGCAACAGAAACTGGAAAAAGTTATTTTTTATTTTTATGTTTATGTTTCATGTGCTCCTTCTGCAGCTATCTATAATCCTCTAACATCCTTTTGTTCTTCAGTGAACACCAAGGACTAATTTAGGAAGAAACCTTTCATATCTACAAATGACTATTCCAGCATTTCTACTTAGGGGCATTCTTAATACGACCTAAGAGAATGACCTCAGTCTATAAAAGCAATCTCCAGGCTCAGAGGCATAGAGTCATTCTGAGACACTAGTCGGGAAACTAGCTGGAAATGCAAAGTCATTGTGAGGTATGGAAATATTAGACATAGTAGAAAAGACAACTGAGAGGAGATGTTCAATGCATACAATGGTGATTGGAAATGGTTGATTTAATCTTTGAAAATGTGCTCATTCCACAGGTCATGAGTACAAAGTAAAGGAATAACAGTATTAATCAGATATACAGAGAAATATCATGTTCATAAATTGCCTCTGAATAGAACATTTGAAGCCTAGACAGTACATTAAATACACAGGTGTATAAAACCCTTAACCGAGAGCTGTTTCATTAATAGCATGTGCCACTAAGTCCATCCGTGATACAGCACTGAGGTCCCCTGAGCCACTGAACTGTGAGCAACAGTGACAGAATCTGAGTCTCCACGGGATCCTTCTAAACACATGTTCTCAATATATGCCTAACTTCTCTTTTATCTTTAGGCAAGAGTAAGAAGTTCTCAAATGTCCTTGCTTTCTGGGTAGGCAAGAGAATGAAATAAATGGTTGTTCCTGCATACTTGGTCTCCTATTTAAGCATGTTAGGCTCAGAAAGGTCATGCTTACTCAGTGATTATATCATTCAAGACAATCAGTAGTGCCACCTACCGCAGAATCAGAATGACTAGGTCCTCACTTTCAGATCTCAGGTGGACAGAAAAGCCACGGTTTGGATATTGCTAGAGTAGCTAGGAAAGGGTGTGCTGGTGGGACTGATTTGCAGTTAATGCTTTGGCCTGGAAATGGCATACAACAATTTTTCTCACAATTCATTAGCCAAAATTAATTACATGACTCCACACAACAATGGGAAAACAGTAAATTTAATCTTATCCTGTGCCTCAAAGGCAAAAAGACAGAAATAGTTGTAAACATCAAAAGGTTTTCTTGCCCAGAAAAGATGAACAAATGTCCTGCTATGAACTTTAATTGAGCAACAAAGGCAGGAGGCTGAGGGGGAACATCCAATTTGGCCTTTGCTCACAGAACGCTGCTGATCTTCAACAAGAAATGGAATATCCAGAAGAACAATCACTAGCTTTTAGGAATACAAATCTTCAAGTTCTAGAACAGTACACTAGCATATAATTTTCCGTTTAATATGCTACAAAAATAACTGAAATTTTCAAATTATACCCTTCAGATCATTAATGGCTCTATAATTCTAAGACATTCCTCTTAAATTTATTCAAATTACTCTTTTCTATAAATCATTATATTACTGAATCTTTCTCTTCAATTCTAATACAATTAGAGAATTTACTTTCATAGAGAAATTATTTTACAAACACACAGCACACAATAATTACGAACCTAATAAGGTCTCATGAATAAGAAAAGGCGAATGAAAGCAAAAGAAACAATGCTCGGCAGTGAGAGCATCTTGCTCCCCGGGAAGGTGAACGCGCCAGCTCCAAGTGTGTGCCTCAGCATCAACGCTCCATTCTGCCTGTCAGATTGGATGCATTGCTTCAAATAAGACCAAGAACACTTCATTGGAAAAGCTGAAGAGTGAGAGGCGCTGAAGAACGGAAGTGCATTCTATCTTAATTTCATAGTGTCCTACGTTCCTTTGGAGAAAAGTTTGTCACACTTTTCATCTGTAAGTTGGGTAAAGGAAACAGGTTGGAGAACAAATAAAGCTGTTCCCTATTTCTGTGTGGTGCTTCATTTTATACAGAAACTGTCTTAGCAGCTGAAAGGTTCCAGAGAACTTATTAGAAGTTTAGATTTTAAATATCACTAGCATGGCATAAAGTCATATAGATATTAACAACGTTTCCTATGAATTCCTAAAGTGCACAGCCACACACTAGTTAATTTCCTTCAACTCGATCTGCTTTTCTTTCTTAATGTAATTCACAAGCAGAGAAAATTTGGAATGGCCAACTTTTCTACTTTCTGAGAAGAGACAGGTGTCAAATCTGGAAAGTTACAGTTCAAAATGCCATTGTTTTACCTACCAATAAAGAATATAATTCCTGTTGTAAAATACAAGACAGGGTTCTGAAGTGTATCTGTTCTATGTTAACAGATGTTTATCCATGAACAAATTAAGAAAAACCAAGAGTGGGATGTACATGACAAACAAACTAAACAAAAGTTCAGAAAGGGTTCAGGAGAGGAATACTCAAACTAATTGTGAAGGTTCTGAAAAGAATATCAAGAAATGCTGAGAGACCCTTTGCTGAGGACACCACACACTGGTCACAGAACTCAGAGAAATCAAGCCAGAACACAGCTGGAAGCTTTCTCCCTGCTGGTTAAATTTTATAGCACTACAAGGTGCTCTGAAGGGTGCTGGGAGGGAAATGTCATCAGCGGTCTCACCCGGTCCTGAACCCTGTCGGAACAATAATGGACAGCCTGATAAGATGTGCCCATTGGTGGTGAAGAAATACAAGTGATATGGGGATAAACAACTACTTTCTGATTTGACTTAAAGCCCATTGTATGTAAAGAATACTTACCTAGTATTGTTAATTTGGTCTAGGACTCGTGCCTGGGAAGGTCATAGGCTATACAGGGTAAACCACTACTAGTATTTTGCTAAATGGACATGCCTGCCATCAAACTGCATTCATGTTTTATGAATTTATTTATAAAGATTTGTGCTGCTCTTAGCCTTCATCAGAGATGCTTCTTACAGAAACAGGCTGTGGTTAATACAGAGACTCATAACTGGTCAAACTGCCAAGATTAAATAAAAGAAGGTAGAACACTGAACTCTAAGTGGGTCATCTATATCATGCTCTCAGAGGCTTGGGAACACTCCAGAAGACATGACAGAAATAATGGAAGAGCCAGAGGGTGGGAAGATATGTGTAATAAAAAGATGTTTTCTAGACATAACATGATAAGACTTCTGTACTCCTGAGCTCACTGCAGCTTTGGAAGCTTGCACAAGACTTGTTCAAGATTGATTCATACATGTTGTCATGAAAGAGGAAAGAACTTAAGAGGCTCCATTCTACTCTGGGAGACAATTAATGGTTTCTGGAGGAAGAGGGAGACATTATTTTCAACACAGGTGTAGCCACTGATAAATTGTGCCTGCTCCAATACTTAACTTCTCACCCACACTCACACAAGCAATAATACTTACACTCAGTAAGATCACACTCAAAAAGACATGAAAGTAGAATGGCAGGAATGTTGGAAATAAGGGTTTTAGTGGGAGCAGATGGTAAGAGAGACTAGTGGGATAGTAAAATAAATAAAATTCATTGTGTGTATATGTTTGTATGTATGTGTGTGTACATATGCATGTACTATGTATTTTACTAAAATTTTTGAGAAATCAGTTAAAAAAAGATCATGATATGAAAATCTTGACACAAGAGATATATACCAATGGAAGAAGGAATCAAGTTAGGAACCAACTTAACACAGTAATACTTAGTCACATAAGTAGATAAATGTTCACTTAAGAACATGTTGGGGAACTTCTTCCTGCAAGGTAGAGCGGCTCAGGAGATTTCCAAGTTATAACTAGAAACAGCCACAAAATGTGGGTGTTTAAATGCAACTGAAGGTAGAGAAACCATGTTGCCTTGTTAAGTGTAATCACGGAGAGAGGAGATAGAAACCGCTGGTCTCCACTTATTCTTTCCCCAGAAGCACTGTCTGATATGGCAGACAGGACAGGGAGAAAGACATTCAGGTGATGCTGATCAGGGATGATGTAGCAAAGAGTTGGCAGACCCATAGGATTGCAGTCATTATATTAGAGATCTGGGGAAAAATACATGCACCTGATTCCCCTTTTCAGACATTTGACAAAATTATTAAGTCAAAGGAGTATCAGCAGCATCTGAAACCAGAGCAGAGACTAAGGAATAGGGCCGTCCTGAGAACAGAAAAACACCTCTGAGTTGGCAAGTGACCAAGAACACACCCAAGGATCTAACTACTACAAGACAGATCAAGATTCTGGAATCTGCAACCTAGACTGAATTCAGTCATCAGTCACCACTAAATCAGCCTTTTAAAGTGGGATTGACTCTCAGAAGAAAAATAGCATCATATGGAATAGCTAACAAATATTATATAATAAATGATATAAGGCATTCAACAAAAAAGATTGCATATGCTAAAATATTGACACATTTGGAAACAAAGAAGAAAATAAGCTCTGAGTAGCTGTCAAATAATTCATGTGGTACCTTTTGAAAGACTAAAACAATATTAAAGTTGTAAATGCATTTAAAAATAACAGCCATCCTCTGCTAAACTTTCAGATAGGAGCCTGTCAAAATTATCCTCTGAGAAGCTCTCCCCAGCTGTCCCTCAAAAGAGATGCTGAGACTCACAGCCAAACATTGGTTGATATGAATCCAAGACAGCAGCGCCAATAGCACACTGCGTCTGAACACCAGAGCACAGTGAACAACAGACCAAACTGGGGCCCAAACACCAGTGACTGTGTTCTCCAAGATTCCAGCATTCACTGGAAACTACAACCCAATTCCTGAAACAGGCAGATGGGTAAAGGCCAAAATAAAAATACAATAAACAAGAGCCAAAATAATTTGGCATCTCCAGTACTCAGTTATTCAAAGGAAAGCAACCCTGGACACTCTAAACAGGTGAAACTCAAGAAAATGACCTTAAAACCATGCTTAAAAGATGATAATGGAGGACACAAACAAAATCTATAAAGAAATACAGGAAGATAAAGTCAAACCGATTGTGTCCTTTAGAGAAGAAATAATTAATCACTGAAAGAAATGAAAGAAATAGAGGAACATTCAAACAAATAGGGGAAGGAACTGAATAAAAGGCAGTAAAATAAAAACAAACAGGTGAAGGAAATTAAAAAATGTTTCTGGAAATGGAAACATAAAAGAAAAGAGAAACTAAAGAAGTCCAGGAGAGGGAGAAGTAAGCATCTCCAACAGAATACAAGAAATGAAAGAAAGAACCTCAATTGTAGAAGATACCATGAAAGAAATTGATGCATTCATCAAATAAAATGTCAAATCTAAAAATTCCAGATATAAAACATCCAAGAAATCAAGGATATCGTGAAAAGACGAGAGCTATAGCTAAAAAACTATTCCACAAAATAGAAGCAGACGGAACATTACCAAACTCATTCTACAAGACCACCAGTCACCTTGACACCTAAGTCACACACAGACAGCAAAGAAAGAGAATTTCGAATCAATTTTCCTTATGAACATTTATGCAAAAATGCTTAATAAAATACTCACCAAAAAAATTCAAGAACACATCAGAAATAATCAATATATGAAAATCCATCAATATATACAAACTAAAAGAAAAACATATGATCATCTCCTTAGAAGAGCATTTGATAAAATCCAACACCCTTATGTTTAATGTCTCAGAGAGATAAGGGATACAAAGCATATACCTAAACATAGTAAAGGCAATATATAGTGAGCCTATAGCCAACATCAAACTAAACAAAGACAAACTTAAATCAAATACGCTGAAATCAGGGACAACATAGTACTGGAAGTCCTAGATACAGCAATAAGACAACTAAAGATGAAGGGGATACAAATCAGAAAGAAAGAAGTCAAAGTATCACTATTCACAGATGATACTATAGTATACATGAGTGACCCCAAAAATTCAACCAAGAAAAGAAAGAAGTCAAAGTATACAAATATATACAGTATAATACAGATGGTATTTTACTATGTGCCATGTACCACTGATCTCTCCAAGACTTTCAACACGAATGGGTGTTGGATTTTGTTAAATGCTTTTTCACCTTCTAAGGAGATGATCAAGTAGATTTTTTCCCTTCCATTTGTTTATTTGGTGTATTATATTGATGGATTTCTGTATATTGAATGACTCCTGTATGTCAGGGATGAGCAAAGTGGCTAGGTACAAAATTAACTCAAAAAAATCAACAGCCCTGCTATATACAAAAGACAAACAGGCTGAGAAAGAAATTAAGGAACCAACACCCTTCACAATAGCCACACACACACAAAATAATAATAAAGTATATTAAGAAACTCTAACCAAGCAAGTGAAATACTTGTATGAAAAAAATTCAAGTCTCTGAAGAAAGAAATTGAAGAAGATATTAGAAGATGAGAAGATCTCCCGTGCTCATAGAATGGTAGGATTAACACAGTAAAAACGGCCACCCTACCAAAAGCAATATACACATTCAATGCAATTCCCATCAAAATACCAACACAATTCATTACAAACCTTGCAAGAACAATTCTCAACTTCATATGGAAAAACAAGAAAACCAAGAAGAGCTAAATAATCCTGTAAAATAAAAGACCTTCTCAAGGTATCTCCATCCTTAATTTCAAGCTGTACTATAGAGCAACATTAATAAAAACGGCATGGTACTGGCAGAGAAACAGACTGTGGATCAATGGGATCAAATGGAACCAAAAATAAACCCACACACCTATGGACACCTGATTTTTGACAAAGACATCTAACTGGATGTCTACATATAGAAAAATGCAAATAGATCCATATGTATCATCCTTCAGAAAATTAAAGTCCAAGTGTATCAAAGACCTCAACACATAAGCACACACTAAATCTGTTAGAAGAAAAAGTAGGGCAGAGCCTTGAACTCATTGACACAGAAGAAAACTTCCTGAACAGAATACTAACAGCTCAGGCCCTAAGATCAACATTTAATAAATGGGATGTCATGAAACTGAAAAACTTTAGTAAAGCAAAGAACACTGTCAACAGTAAAAAACAACAGCATACAGACTTGGAAAAGATCATTACCAACCCTACATCTGACAAAGGACTAATATCCAAAATATATAAAGAATTCAAGAAATTAAACACCAACAAACCAAATAATCCAATTATAAAATTGGGTACAGAGCTAAACAGAGAATTCTCAACAACAACAACAAAAATATTAAATAGCAAACATTTAAAGAAATGTTCAACATCCTTAGTTATCAAGGAAATGCAAATCAAAGCAACCCTGAGATTTCACCTTACACCCATTAGAATGGCTAAGATCAAAAACTCAAGTGACAACACATGCTGGAGAAGATGTGGAGAAAGGGCAACCTCCTCCATTGCTGGTGGGAATGTAAACTTGTACAATCCCTTTGAAAATCAATCTGGAGGTTTCTGAGAAAACTGGTAATAGTACCATCTCAAGACCCAGCTATACCAGTCTTGGTCATATATCTGAAAGATGCTCCACCACTCAACAAGGACATATGCTCAGCTATGTTCATAGCAGCTTTATTCATAATAGTCAGAATCTAGAAAAAGCCCAGATGTGCCTCAACTGAAAAATGGATAAAGAAATTGTGGCACAATGGAATAGTGCTCCTCTATTAATAACAAGGAATTCATGAAATTTGCAGGGAAATGGATCATCCTGAGTTAAGTAACTCAGAACCAGAAAGACATGCATGATACGTACTCACTTATATTCAGGTATTAGCCATATAATATAGGATAACCATATTACAATCTACTGATATAAAGAAGCTAAACAACAAGAGAGACCCTAGGGAGGATGCTAAATTGGCATTCAGAATAGCAAACAGGGTAGACACTGGAAGCTGTGAAAGAGAAGGAATGGGATGGAGGACTACTATAGAGGGTCTTCTGAAAGGCTCCACCCAACAGGGGATGGAAGCAGATGCAGAGACTCACAGGCAGAGGGGCAAGAAATATTCTCAAAGAAAAGGTGGGTAGAAGGGCCTAGAGGGGACAGGAGCTCCACAAGGAGACCAACAAAGCCAAAACATCTGGGCCCAGCAGAGCCTGCAGAGGCTGATGTACTATGTAAAGACTATGCATGGACATGACTTAGACCCTCTGCTCAGATGTAGCCCATAGGCAGATCAGCCTCTTTGTGGATCCCTAACAAGGGGGCAGGGCCAGTCTCTAACACGAACTTGGTTGCCTGAAGTTGATCACTTTCCTGGTGATGGGGTAGTCTTGCTGGCCACAGAGGAAGAGGATCCAGGCAGCCCTGATGAGACTCCATAGGCTAGGGTCAAATGGCAAGCGAGGAAGACTCAGAATTTTGGTGTACTATGAGAGAAGAATGGGGTGAATAGAAAGAGAGGAGGGAGGGAAAGGCTGAAGATGAGGGAGGGTGCTATAATCAGGATATAAAATGAATAAATTGTAAGAAATAAAAATTGAAAAATTAAAAAAAATGTGTCGATAACAAGTGAGTCTTGTGGAATAGTGGGAGGAAAGACAAAAGGACTCAGAAGTGACAGGAGCTCCACAGGAAAAAAGAAAAATAAAAAACAGTGCCAACTAACCAGGGCCCAGAGACTGAAGTATCAACAAAGGACCTTGTATGAACTGGACCTAAGCCCCAAACAAACATATAGCAGATGGCCACTTAGGCTTCAAGTGGATACTTTAGTAAGAGACGTGCTGTCTCCATCGGACATGAACTCCCTAGCATTTAGATCTCTTTCCCCTGGTGGAGCTACCTTAACAGGCCACAGGGGAAGAGGACATGTGCAGTCCTGATGCAACTTGATGAGCTGGGGTGTATGGGAAAAGGAGCTCCCCTTTTCAGAGGAAAAGGTGCAAGGGGAGAAAGAGGGTGAGACAGGAAGGGGGAGAGGGAAGGGGCTACAAGGATGAAAAGTGAATAATTTTTTTTTAAAAATGAGGAAAAAAATCAAGTTAGCACACAGTCCAGAGAAGCAACCCCCAATTCCAGTAGACATTCCCTGGGAACCAAGTCTGCCTGGGGCAAGCAGGTGGGGAATAGTCAACCTTTCACTTCCCATCCTTTCACTCAAGTCCAGTGTTCCAGTCATCCCCATTACCTCACTGGTAGAATATCCTGCTTTTTATCCTCCTGGGGACCGCCTCAACTCCTACTACTTTCTAGCCCATCCAAATTCCAATTATTAACTCCCAACACTTAAAACACATTGTACATGGAACCCTAAGTGGCCACACATAGCAGGATGTCTACATGTAGAAAAAATGCAAATGGACCCATATTTATCACCCTGGACAAAACTAAAGTCCAAGTGGAACAAAGGTGTCAACATAAAACCAGATACACTAAATCTGCTGGAGATGAAATCAGGGAAGAACCTTGACCTCATTGGCACAGGAGACAACTTCCTGAACAGAACACCAACAGCACAGGCTCTAAGGTTAATAATCAATAAGCGGGATCTCAAGAAACTGGAAAGCTTCTGTAAAGCAAAGGACACTGTCATCAGAACAAAATGACAGCCTACAGACTGAGAAAGGATCTTCACAAACCCTATATCTGACAAAGGGCTAATATCCAGAAGATATAAAGAACTCAGGAAATTAAAAAGCAACAAATCACGTAATCCAATTAAAAATTGAGGTACAGAGCTACACAGAGAATTCTCAATTGAGGACTACCAAACTGCAGTAAAACACTTAAAGAAATGTTCAACATCCTTATTCATCAGGGAAAAGCAAATAAAAACAACCCTGTGATTTCACCTTACACCCATCAGAATAGCTAATAGCAAAAACTCAAGTGACAATACAGGCTAGAGAGGATTTGGAGAAAGAAGAACCCTCCTCCATTGCTGGAGGAAATGTAAACTTGTACAACCACTTTGGAAACCAATTGTCTGGTGCTTTCTCAGAAAATTCGGGAATAGTGCTTCCTCAAGATCCAGCTATACCACTGCTAGGCATATATCCAAAAGATGCTCTAGTATACAACAAGGACATTTGCTCAATCATGTTCATAGCAGCTTTATTCGTAATAGCCAGAATCTGAAAACAACCAAGATGTCCCTCAACGGAGGGATGGATACAGAAATTGTGGTACATTTACCACAATGGAATACTACTCAGCAATTAAAACAAGGAAATCCTGAAATTTGCAGTCAAACTGGTAGGATGTAGAAAAGATCATCCTGAGTGAGGTAACCCAGGAGCAGAAAGAAACACATGGTATATGCTCACTTAAAAGTGGATATTAGACATATAATATAGGATAAACATACTAAAATCTGTACTCCAAAAGAAGCTAAGCAAGAAAGAGGACCCTGGGTAAGATGATCAATACTCACTCCAAAAGACAAACAGGATAGACATCGGAAGAAGGAGAAAACAGGACAGAAGCCTACCACAGAGGACCTCTGAGAGACTACTCAGCGGTGTATCAAAGCAGATGCTGAGGCTCATAGCCAAACTTTGGGCAGAGTGCAGGGAATCTTATGACAGAATCGTGAGATAGTAAGATCTGGAAGGCACAGGAGCTCCACAGGGAGAGCAACAGAACCAGAAATCTGGGCACAGGGGTCTTTTCTAAGACTGATAATCCAAACAAGGACAATGCGTGGAGATAACCTAGAACCCTTGCTCAGATGTAGCCCATGACAACTCAGTATCCAAGTGGGTTCCCTAGTAAGGGGGACAGGGACTGTCTCTGACATGAACTCAGTGGCTGGTTCTTTGATCACCTCTGCCTGTGGGGGAAGTAGCCACAGAGGAAGATGATATAGCCAGCCTTGACGAGACCTGATAGGCTGGGGTCAGATAGAAAGGGAGGAAGACCTCCCCTATTAGTGGACTAGGGCAAGGGCATAGGGGGAGAAGAAGGAGGGAGTGTGGGATTGGGAAGAAATGAAGGAGGGGCCCACAGCCTGGATACAAATTGAAAAATTTGTAATAAAGTATAAGTAATTAATAAAAAAATAAAAAGAAAAAACACAAACTTTTAAAGTGTTTGAAAATGTAAAGATTGTGACTGTGTGAGTTTCAAAAAATTGAGTGGTTTGTATTGTCATATTAACATGAGTTTTGTGGACAAAAAAAAAATTCTAAGTTTTCACTACAAGAGAACTAAATCCAAGAACACATCAAAATGCTCAGTCATCATGATAAAGTAGGCTTTATCCCAGAGATTCAGGGATGGTTCAGTAAAAGTAAATTGATAAATGTAATCCATCATCTGAGAAGTCAGGAAAAGAAAAGCCACAGGATCATTTCATTAAATGAAGAAAAGGCCTTTGATAAAATTCAACAGCCATTCATGTTAAAAGTCTTATGTTGGTGTGTTTGTAAGATTAATATAGTAAAAATGACCATCCTACCAAAAGCAATCAACAAATTCAAGGTAATCCCTATTAAAATTCCAACATAATTCTTTACATAACTTGAAGAGAACATTTTCAATTTCATATAGACACAAAAATAATCCCGGATAGCTGAAATAATCCTGAATAATCAAAGAACTTCTGGAGATTTTATCATTCCTGACCACAAATTTTACTCTGAAGCTGTGGTAATAAAAACAGCATGGTATTGGCAAAAAAAAAAAAAAAAAAAAAAAGATCAGTGAAATTAAATTAAAGAACCAGACATAAACCCATCTGAATTTTTTATAAAGAGGCCAGAATTACACAGCAGAAAAGACAACATCTCTAACAAATGGTTCTGTCCAAACAAGATGGCTACATATAGATGAATGCAAATAGATACACACTTATCACCCTATACAATCTTCAACTCCAAATGGACAAATGGATCAAAGGCTTCAACGTAAGACCTCATACCTGAATCTAATAGAAAAGAAAGTGGGGAATAGCCTTATTCTTTGGCACAGGAAAAGAATTTCTGGATAGAACACCATTAGTATAGACACTAAGATCAACAATTAATAAATAGAACTAAATAGTTTCTGCATAGCAAAAGACACCATCATTAGGACAAAGCAGTTACTTACAGAATGAGAAGGAACCATTTTACCAACTACACATCCAATAGAGAGTTAATATCCAAAGTGTACAAAGAACACAAAAAACTATATATTAAAGAGCAAATATCCCATTTAAAAATGGGGGTACAGCATGTGTTGTCACTTGAGTTTTTGATCTTGGCCATTCTCATGGGTGTAAGGTGAAATCTCAGGGTTGTTTTGATTTGCATTTCCCTAATGGCTAGTGAGGTTGAGCATTTCTTTAAGTGCTTCTCTGCCATTCGGTATTCCTCTACAGAGAATTCTCTGTTTAGCTCTGTTCCCCATTTTTTAAGTGGATTACTTGGTTTGCTGCTTTTCAGCTTCTTTAGTTCTTTATATATACTGGATATGAGTCCTCTGTCAGATAAAGGGTTGGTGAAGATTCTTTCCCAATCTGTAGGTGGTCGCTTTGTTTTGATGACGGTGTCCTTTGCTTTACAGAAGCTTTTCAGTTTCATGAGGTCCCATTTATTGGTTGTTGCTCTTAGAGCCTGTGCTGTTGGTGTTCTGTTCAGGAAGTTTTCCCCTGTACCCTTCTCCACTACTGGTGGGAATGTAAACTTGTACAACCACTCTGGAAATCAATCTGGCGCTTTCTCAGACAACTAGGAATAGCGCTTCCTCAAGATCCAGCCATACCACTACTGGGCATATATCCAAAAGAGGCTCAAGCACACAAAAAGGACATTTGCTCAACCATGTTTGTAGCAGCTTTATTTGAAATAGCCAGAAGCTGGAAACAACCCAGATGCCCCTCAACTGAAGAATGGATGCAGAAATTGTGGTACATCTACACAATGGAATATTACTCAGCAATGAAAAATAAGGAAATCATGAAATTTGCAGGTAAATGGTGGGATCTGGAAAGGATCATCCTGAGTGAGTTGTCCCAGAAGCAAAAAGACACACATGGTATATACTCACTCATATAGACATACAACATAGGACAAACCCACTAAAACCTGTGCATCTAAAGAAACTAAGCAAGAGAGAGGACCCTAACTAAAATGTCCAATCCCCATCCGGAAAGGCAAAGAGGATGGACATCAGAAGAAGAAAACAGGAAACAACCTAGGAACCTACCACAGAGGGCCTCTGAAAGCCTCTGCCCTTCAGACTATCAAAGCAGATGCTGAGCCGGATGGGCAACTGTTGGGCAGGTGAACGGAATTTTAGGTAAGAACTGGGAAATAGTAAGAGCTGGAGAGGACAGGGTCTCCACAAGGAGAGCAACAGAACAAGAAAATTTGAACACAGGGAACTTCCAAGAGACTCATACTCTAACCAAGGACTATTCATGGAGATAACCCAGAACCCCTGCACAGATGTAGCCCAGGGCAGTTCAGAGTCCAATTGGGTTACATAGTAATGTGAAGAGGGACTGCCTCTGACATAATCTGATTGGCCTGCTCTTTGATCACCTCCCTCTGGGGGGGAGCAGCCTTACCAGGCCATAGTAGAGGACAATACAGCCACTTTTGATGTGAACTGACAGACTAAGATCAGAAAGGAGAGGAGAACCTCCCCTATTAGTGGACTTGGGGAGTGGCATGCAAGCAGAGGGAGGAGGGAGGGTGGGATTGGGAGGGGAGGAGGGAGGGGCTTATTGGGGGATGCAGAATGAATAAAGTGTAATTGATGAAAAATTTAAAAAAATGGGGGTACAGATCTAAACAGAGACTTCTCAAAAGAGGAAAATCAAATGACTGAGAAACATTTAAAGATATAGTCAACAGCCTTAGCCATCAGGGGAATGCAAATAAATACTACTGTGAGATTTCATCTTATGCCTGTCAGAACGGCCAAGACCAATAAAATACATGACAGCTCATACTGGTGAGGATGTGGAATAAAGAAAACATTCATCCATAACTGGTGGGAGTGCAAACTTGCACAGTCTGTATGGAAATTAGTGTGACTGTTGCTCAGGAAGATGGTCATCAATCTACATCCAGATCTAGCTGTATCACTCTTGGCTATATATCCAAAGGATGCGTCATCCTACCACAAAGACACTTGCTCAACCATTTCATCACTGCTTCATTCATAATAGAATAGCTAGGTTCTTGGTTACTCAAATTTAAAACAAGCAGAATTTGGAAACAACCTAGATGTTCATCAATTGATGAATGGCTAAAGAAAATTCGGCATTTATACAAAGGAATATTAATTCACTGTTAAAAAGAAAACTGAATTCATGAAGTTCACAGGTAAATGGACAGAACTAGGAAAAAAATCATCCTAGTGAGGTAACCCGGACCCAAATAGACAATATAGCATGCATTTGCTTATATGTGTACATTAGCAGTTAATTCAAAGATACATAATCTGCAATCTTATGCAGGGGGTTAAGTATAGATTAAGGGACTGAAGGAGAGGCAAAAAAAAAAACACAAAAAGATAAAATAGGATAGGTAGTTACGTTTTGATGAGGGTGAGCTAGAAGAGAAGATCAGATGAGGAGAGGAAGGGAAGAGGGAATTTCAGAGGGAATATGGGAAGGACAGCTAAAATTAAGGGCTATTTGAGAGGTCATATGAAAACCTAATGCAATAGAAACTTCCTAAATTATATATACATATGAAGACAATATAAATGAAGCTGCGGAATAATGAGGAGACAGAGCCCCACCTGGATATCTCTAATCACCAAATGACACTTCAGTACCAGGAGTGGGTTATATAGTAGTAATTCAATTGTTGGCCAAAGGCTTTTAATGGGAATCCCCAAACATCCCAGGCTATTCCCAAGGCTATTGGTCACTCTCTACAAGCTGACAGTAAGGCCCTATTGCTAAAAATAACACCTACATAACTCACTGAACATAGAGAAGTTGAATTGGGACTTGCCTAAGCCTTCACCCTTATTTGCCAGTACTCTTGGTACAGGGAAGAACTGTACATGCACCCAAAAAGGAAATATAATCATCAAATCAGCTCTGAACCCTTCAGTCTACAGTGGTGTCCAGCCTGCAAGATACTCTAGTGAAATGGTGATACAAAGCTTATCACAGTAACCAACTGAAATTTGATTTGCTTTAACGCCCATTCTATGAGATGAAACCCAAACCTGAAGCTCTTTGGATAACCAAGAACCTGAGACGGGACAGTCTGGAGACCTAGGAGAAAACCAAATACCAAATACTACTGTTTTACAAAAAAGAACATCGCAATAAGGTGACTCCTAATGACATTCTGCCATACTCATTGATCAGCGCCTTGCTCAGCTACAGTTAGAAATGTTTTGCCCTGCAGCAGATGGGATCATGAGAGACCCACAGCCAAAGAATATGCAGAGTAAAAGTCCTGGAACTTTTACTTAGGACTCAGCCCTAAATAGAATATTGTTATCAAATTTCTACCTCAAGGCTCAAAGCTGCAGAAGAGTAGAAGAGTAGGCAGAGAGACTGTATGAGCAAGAGAAGATGGAGAATACCAGGAAAACAAAGCCTTCTAAACACAACAGGACCAACACACTTAGGAACTCACAGAGCTTGTAGTTGCATGCACAGAGCTTCTACTGGTCTGCACCAGATGAGGCCCTAAAGCTAACTCAGAAGCTATCTCTTTTTGTAGAACAGTAGTATTTGTTTTCCCCTAGATCACAGACTATCCACAACACTCACTTGCAAATGAAAATGTCCTTTTCTCCAACAGAGTCTAACTGGAGAAACAGACTAGTATTAAGGGTAGGCTGTATTCCAGCAGTAGATAGCCAACATGAAGTCCTCTCCAAGACTCCAGCCAACAGCAGATCCAGAAAGATGCTAGGACTTGCTGCCAAACATGGAACAGAGCTCCAGGGATCCTTTGGAAGTGTTGGGGAAAAAAAGATGAAAGGATCTGGAGTGGACAGGAAAATCACAAAAAAATCTACAGAGACAACCTAGTCCCATGGGGCCTTACAGAGACTAAGACATCAGCTATGGAGCATGAATGGTCTGGACCTAGGCCCACTGCACATATGTGGCTGATAGGAGTCTTGGTCTTCATATGGGGTGCCTGGAGAGTAAAGAGGGTGCTATTGTTAACATGGACTCTATTGCCTGCTTTTGGATCACTTCTCCCTGGCAGCGCTGCCCTGCCTGGCCTCAGAGGATGACAATATTCTCAGTTCTGATACGACTTGATGTACTGGGGAAAGTGGATATGGGGGAGGAGTACTACCCTTTTCTGGGAGGAAGGGGAAAGAGGAAAACAGAAGGAGAGGAAAGGGGAACTTGGAGGAGAGGAGAGAAGGGGACCCTTGGGATGTAGAGTAAATAAACTAGATTTTTTTACTAAAAGAAAGGAAGGGAACTCAAGGGCTACTTGGAGGTTCCTTGCTTCATAATGTCACGTTAGGGCTTTTTAAATTTCACTTTATTTTTATTTTTAGTGCACTTTCATTGTATTTATTTATTTTTACTCTACAGGTTTTGTATATTATTCCAGTTTTGTGCTTTTATGAGATTCCTGAATGCACAAACACATGTTTCCCTGTATCTATATCTGTTTCTTGTGCATTTTCTTACGCTCCTTTTCTCTGTTTGTTTCATCCTATTCCAATTTTTTATTTTGTTTTGTTTTATCTTATTCTATTTTATTTCATTAATATCTGTTAGGACCCTTTTTTTTTTCTAACAAGAGACAGAAAGGGAGAGGATCTGGATGGGAGGGAGGTAAAGTGGGGAGGAACTGGCAGGAGTAGAAAAAGGGGAAACCGTAATCAGAATATATTGTATGAAAAAAATATTTTCAATAGAAGAAAAATGTGAACAAAATAATTTGATTTATAGGCAAAATAGATTAAAAATGGGGAACAAAATTTATTTGTATCAGCAAAGATTCTATAATTTAAAAATAAGGATGCAAGAACGTATTTAAAATATCCTTATATGGCACTGTTTAGACAAACACAGATGTCAAGATGCCAATGTAGATTCCTTCCATGCTGAAACATGAGAACTAAAAAACTTGAGGAAATGAAAAAGGCATCAGAGACTCACAAGCATGTGAAGGATCAAATACAGTTTGTGACTCAGAAGAAGAATGCAAGAAAAGGCAAAACAGTATATGAAGAAATCACTAGCATCCCTTAAGATTAATATCAAATGCATAAAATATTTAAGTAAATATAATTTAAAATTCATACAAAAACTTCGGGTGCCTATGAATAGACCTAACAAAACTTATATATGGCTAACACTGAAAACTTGGACATATTACAGCAAGAAACTCTGGAAAGCCTAAATAAATCCAAGAACAAAACTCTGCTCCCAACAGAAATTCTCAGTATTTTAATGGCATTATCTCACAGTTGCCTAAAGATTCAAATCAATTCCAGGAAAATCCCCAACACACGTGTGGAAGTGGGTGTAAACTGTCAAGGACTACTTCTGGTATGATAGGGTGACAGCAGAAAATGGTTTGTAGAAAAAGTGCACAAGACAAATGTCCAAATATCACATTAACATACAAAATGCTCAGCCACTAGCTATCAGGGTGAAGCAAACTGGAGCCAAAATAAAATGCACTCTACGTGTGGCTGCAATGAATTAGCGCAGATAAAGTATCAGCTCCCATGGACTCTTCTAGCAACTCTTGTAACACACTGAGGGCAGGCTGTCTTATCAGCAGTCCAACTTCTGCTAATGCTATCAGCTTTATGACCTCATGGTTACTAACTCTGATGAACTTAATGAAAACATGGATGCTGTGCTTACAAGGCTTCAAGATGCAAAACTACGAACAATAGTGTCCATCATAATCCTATCCTTGACAACTCCCAATTTTTAACTAATAAATGTCATTAACTGAAGACTGATGACACACGATACATGTAATCAAAGTGATAAACTACATGCTAATGAAAAGAGTTGATTTAAGACTAGATACAATATACGTGGATGAACCTTATAACACTGACCAAAAGAAGAGTGACTCCCTTTGTATAAATTAGAACATGAATAAAATTATAAATATAAATGAAACATAGCTTCTATTTCCATTAAAATCAAGCATAATTAATCCATGATGTTAAAAGCCTCTACTTTGGGCTATGGCCAGCATACTGTTGGAGAAGTATCTTACAGGCTTAAAGTTACCTCTTGCCCATCCTGGATGCTAGAAACAAATGCATGCGTACTTTGTAATATGTGTGTGTGTGTGTGTGTGTGTGTGTGTGTGTGTGTGTGTGTGTGTGTGAGAGAGAGAGAGAGAGAGAGAGAGAGAGAGAGAAAGAGAAATGAAGAAACTCGTTACAAAAACAATTCAGGGAAATAATGTTTCTCATTAAATAAGTAAATTCGCGTATTTTTAATGAAGTGTTTCTGTAGTAACACACATTGAAGAACATGATTAATTAAAAATATACATATTTGTTGATACATAAATCAAGCTATTGTTTGCATTGCCACTTCAGAAAAAGAAGCAGCATATTTAGTATGTGTGTGCTGATCTCCCCTGTCACCCTCAACTTCTGTCTTCCTGCTCAAAATGTCAACCATCACTGGGATAAATGTCATTGACAGAAAAAAGTTCTCTCAACAAATTTTTCTGTGTCATGTATAACTGAATTGGAATCAATTTCACTTTTTAATATTAACTAAAATGTCAATTTCTACTGGAGTCGCTGTATCATGTACAGCTAAAATTATTCCATGCTTTACAATATTGTCACATATACTAATACTGGCTACCTAAACTATATACTTTATACAATACAAAGGTTGTTATTGTCTTTCGTTTATTTATTTATTTATTATTTTAATTTTTAAAAAATTTTAAAAGATTTATTTATACACATGAGTGCATGCCTGCATGACAGAAAAGGACATCAGATCACATTATAGATGGTTGTGAGCTAGCATGTGGTTGCTGGGAACTGAACTCAGGACCATCTGAAAGAGCAGACAGTGCTCTTAACCACTGAGCCATCTCTTAACCCCTATTTTTTATTTATTTTTTGATTATTACAATTTATTTACTTCATATCCCAGCTGTAGCCCTCTCCCTTGTCCTCTCCCAATCTCACCCTCCCTCTCTCTTCTCCTCCCATGCCCCTCCCCCAGTCCACTAATAGAAGAGGTCCTCCCCCCCCCCCACCCCTTCCATCAGGTCTCATCAAGACTGGCTGCATTGTCTTCCACTGTGGCCTGGTAAGGCTGTCCCCCCCCCCCCCCCGCCGCCATAAAGGAGAGGTTATCAAAGAGCTAATCACTGAGTTCATGTCAGAGACTGCCCCTGTCCCCCTTGTTAGGGAACCCACTTGCAGGCTGAGCAGTTATGGGCTACATCTGAGCAAGGGGTCTAGATTATCTCCATGCACAGTCTTTGGAGTATCCGTCTCAGAAAAGACCCCGTGCCCAGATTTTTTGTTTCAGTTGCTCTCCTTATGGAGTTCCTATCTCCTCTATGTCTTTCTCTATCTCCTTTCTTTCATAAAATTCCTTGCACTCTGCCCAAAGTTTGGCTATGAATCTCAGCATCTTCTTTGATACCCTGCTGGGAAGAGTGTTTCAGAGGCCCTCTGTGGTAGGCTCCTGTGCTGTTCCTTGTTTTCTCCCTCTTCCGACGTCATTCCAACCCATTTGCTTTCTGAGTGAGGATTGAGCATCTTCTCTAGGGTCCTCCTTCTTGCTTAGCTTCTTTAGGTGTACAGATTTTAGTATGTTTATCCTATGTAGTATGTCCAATATCCACTTAAAAGTGAGTATATACCATGTGTGCCTTTCTGCTTCTGAGATACCTCACTCAGGATGATCTTTTCTAATTCCCACCATTTGCCTGCAAATTTCATGATTTCCTTGTTTTTAATTGCTGAGTAGTATTCCATTGTGTAAATGTAGCACAATTTCTGTATCCATTCCTCCGTTGAGGGACATCTGGGTTGTTTCCAGATTCTGGCTATTACTAATAAAGCTGCTACAAACATGGTTGAGCATATGTCTTTGTTGTATATGTGTGTATATTTCAGATATATGGCTAAGAGTGGTATAGCTTGATTTTGAGGTAGCACTATTTTTAAATTTCTGAGAAAATGCCAGATTGATTTCCAAAGTGGTTGTACAAGTTTACATTCCCACAAGCAATAGAGGAGTGTTCCCCTTTCTTCACATCCTCTATCCAACATGGGTTGTCACTTGAGTTTTTGATCTTAGCCATGCTGACGGGTGTAAAGTGAAATCTTAGGCTCATTTGCATTTGCATTTCTCTGATGACAAAGGATGTTGAGCATTTCTTTAAGTGTTTCTCTGCCATTCAATATTCCTCTATTCAGTGTTCTCTGTTTAACTCTGTACCCCACTTTTAAATTGGATTACTTGATTTGTTAGTGTTTAATTTTTTGAGTTCTTTATATATTCTGGATATTAGCCCTCTGTCAGATATAGGGTTGGTGAAGATCCTTTCCCAGCCTGTAGGCTATCATTTTGTTCTGATGACAGTGTCTTTTACTTTACATGTTACTGTAAATAGTATGGTTGTCTAAAAAAGAAGCCAAGATGTCAATAGAGGTCAGAGCTAATTATACCATCAATATCAATCAGCTTGGTGACTAATGAAAATATAGACAATTTCTATACAAATTTGGGACTTTGCAGCATTCTGTTTCATTGTTCTGAAAACTCTCCTTCCACCATCCTCCATGCCATCAGAATCCTGTGGTATTCTGTATTATTAAGATTAAAGATAATCCATAGAAGTCATTGAATTAGTGGCAAAACTAACAAATTTAAATCAAGTTTTAATGAACCAATGCTTCAAATCTATGAAGTAAAGGCTAGGATTTTTAGAGAGGCTTATGGTTGTTTTGTTAATTTTTTTTAAATAGGAAGCAATGCTTATATTCTGCATCATAGAAGTTTTCTCTATGGAATATTAATATAAGTATTGATGTCTTCCTTTGCCTTCTTGTAAATTCCAAGAAATAACATGCTCAGTTATGAACACTTGATAACTTTGATTACTTTCTTCTGAAGAGACTGATAGTCATGGACCACAGTGGTCTGTGGAACACATACAAGGAGAAAGGAAACAGAAAAGTTGGAAATACAAACACTGTCTCATTTCAAATTTTCTCAGGAACAGAGGTAGCAGAGAGAAGAAAGAGAAGGTGGAAAAGAGAGAGGAGAGAGGTGGGAGAGAAATAGAGAGAGAGAATATGAATTGTTTTCTGCTTATGTCTGCCCCTTAAGAACATGATTCCTTCTCACATGGCATTGGGGTTGACATAAAGACTATAATAAAAGATACTGAATCCTTTTCTAAGCCAAGCTTTGATTATGAGGCCCCAGAAGTTGAGAAACAATGACAGAAAGAAATTTCTTGTCTCCATGGAAGCTGGCGTTTACAGCCAAAGTCATTTCACCCATACTTGGCAAAGCAATGGAAGCCGAAATCCAACCCTGCAGACTAACCTCAACTTTCAGCACTGTCTCCAGACGGGTTTAGAGTTGCCAAACTGCCTTCACTCCATGTCTAGGGTAATTTTTTTAAGCTAGGTATTGTGCTATGTTCTGTACTTTAGTTCATCCTGGGGTTTGGAGGTGAAATGTATAACATATATAGGACAAAATAGCTGTCACAGCAAGCAGGTTATCTCCTCCTTTGTAAAGAGCTGTTTGTAGAAAACTACACTTTCTATTAAAATGAAAACACAAGAAAGGGTAACCACCATCCCCCTTAATATCTTAATACCCTAAGTTAGTCAACTCTGAACACTGGGTAGATACATGTAGCACTAGAAACATACTCAGTGTAAATGTTAATGGGTCAAAGAGGAACAAAAATGTAATGATCACCGTTTTTCGTTTAAGTCTTTAAAGTGTACTAAAGCCAAAACATTTAGTCTCCCAGTAGCTGGCTGAGAAAATTATCAGAGTAGGGTTTAACGTCTCTGCCCCCAAATAAGTTTGTGATCAAAAACTTGGAAGGAATTCTGGTGATGTTAATGGGGACAGAAATGCATTTCTGGATGTCAGAGAGTAGTCAGGTCTTCAGAAGAAGCCCTGCTCTTGGAGAAAATTATGGGAAGAACCATTATAGAAAGCCTAATTGCTTGTAAGTCCCAACCTGCTTCTGACCCCTGTATTTTTAGAAATGCTCATTGTACTCACCCTAGTCTCACCTTGCCTGGGCTACCTACATTGCTATATTCACTGACATGCCTAATCGTCATCTTGGCTTTGCAAGTTCCATCCTATATGAAGCCCGACTCTGCAAGGTCAAGTATGCACCAGAGGCTACTTTGCTTTGCTTGACAGTTTTATTCTATGGGAATAGAAGTCTATGGGATTATCTGAGGAACAAATGTGACTACTCATGATGGCACTGTTTGAATAAAAGGAACAATCTGCCAATCTTTAAAACACAGAAAAAAGAGTTAAAGCAGAAAGCAATGTTCTTTAGGGACAGAACTCTTATACCCTAGGCTGCAGCAGCCAGGAGCAACCAGAGGGATTATATCCCACCCCAATTCTCTATCATTGTTCCACAGAAAACACATTAGCATTTTAAGGAGGACTGGAGGCTTCAAACTTTCAGTTAAAACATAATTTTAACTGGAGCCTATGAAAATCAAGGAATTCTCTCCTTCCAATACAGGAAAAGCACACAGAAGTTTTAAGTTCCAATGTTCCTTGGAGGAGTGGTGCTCACAATTAAAATCTTATCCCTTCCTGGCTCATATACTGAGCCCAGCACTAGCTAGGTTGGTAGGTGGCTGCTTTGCTGGGGCTTGTGGAAATTTTTCAGGTCTGAAAATAATTTTGTGATGGACAAGATGAAGGCCAACCACAGAGAAGAAGGTCAGCTCACAGTTGGAACCTGAGGCTTATCCCACAGATGCTGTGAAAGGAAGCTAATCATGTTCTTCCCCTTTCTGGAACAGAGAAGGAAAAGTGGAGAAAGGGAAGCTGTGAGGTTCACAGAGTGTAAGGGGGCATGGGAACCCTAAGCTTCCCTCTGCTGAGCCTGAATGCCCTTCTCTGTGTGCAGGTTCCAATTGCTGTGCCTCCTGAGGAAGACCTGATGGTGTTGCCAAGAACCTGGGGAAGAGAGCAACCCCTTTCCACCCATTTGCTTGAGGCTGACCAACTAACTCTCTTTATTAGTCAAGCCTAATTAAAGTCATAATTCCTCATATAGAATGTTTTGTAGAATCAGATGGTTAACAATAAGTATTGAGATGTCTTTGCTAACAAAGAAATCATCAATTACTTTAAAGACCCATTATTATGATTTGAACATCGCTATCCCACCCAGATCCATAAGCTGAACTTCCCTCCTCCCTCCCCAACAGGTGACAGCATTAAGAAGTGGCACCACTGGGAAGTAAATAAGTCTTGAAAGCTGTGGGAATAGGGCACTTATCAAAGATGTCTGGGAGAGTTTGCACATTGCTTTTACCTTGGAAGGAACACTAAAGAGGTATCTGGGAGGTATAGTTCTCAGCAAAAACTGAAAGTGCCAGTCACCATGACATTGGACTCCAGGTTCTTCTAGGGATGTGTGTGGTGAATTTTTCTTTTGGATATCTGCTATAGCAGCATGAATAGACCAAACCAGACATGGATATTTCTACATTGAATCTCCATTTGTTCAGAGTGCTGAATGGAGCAGGGCTCTTCAGGCTGCCGAGCCAAAAAATATCTCAGACTCCCCTCTCACATATTTCACAGTCTCCTCTGTCTGTAAGCAGACTGTGCTTGAAATCTTCAGCCTCATGGGAAAGATAAATGATGTTATTACCCACTCTACAGAAAATATGTCTGACTTTTGATTGTAACACCTCAAATAGTCTTTTGCGTTACAACATTCATGCTTCGATCTTTCAACATCTACTATTGTAGTGACTCCTGTAAATTAGTTTTCTCCATCTGGGGCTGTTGAGAGCATATTCTCTTGAATGTTACTTAGTGTTCCACGCTCACACCCAGACCTAGAGTCATTAAGAGTCATCTCTGACACTTAGGTGTCTCAATATAAGCTCTTGGTGGAGAAAGAGATGTCTACAGTTTCTTTCTTCCTTCATTTCTTTCTTTCTCTCTCTTCCTCTTTCTTTTTTCTCTTTCTTTCTTTCTTTCTTTCTTTCTTTCTTTCTCTCTTTCTTTGTCTCAAAGCAATGCATCTCCTTCTTTTCTCAGGCCCTTACTGAGAAACTCTGCTAGAGTCATGACACCAATAAATATAGAATAAATTCTCTTAAGGACTGGTAAAGAATTGTGGCATCACATCAATCCATGTTTTCCTTTCAGGGCCTGTGAGACCAAGTTAGTATTAGGAACACTTAACAAAGAAAGTGGAGTGGGCTTCTATTAATCAGAGTTCAGTTGTGGAAGTAAACCATCATGAATATTATGAAATAAGGAACCCATATGAAATGGGCCTGACTTGATTGAAGTGGTCATTATAAAGGTCCAAAAACAAGAGTAGATAAATAAAAAAAAAAAGTCATTGAATAGCCATAGTGTAAACAGATGACTTTACAGGGAAAAATTATAAGACAGATGAGATTTGCATTGAATCTCGGGAATTTTTTTGGTTAATGTAAAATAGAAAAATAGGGAATTCTAGCTACTTGTGTCTCAACCTTGTTTATATGTTTAAAATGTATAGAAAAGCTTTTTACAATTTCCTGTATTTGTATTTACTTCTGTGTCTACATGTAAGTGTGTGGGCATGTGCCATGTTATGCATGTGAGGTCAGAGAACAAAGAATCAATTTTCTCCTTCCACCACCATGTGAGATCCAACTCAATAGATAAACTTGTGGCATAATGCTTTTATTCACTGAACCATCCTGCTGTCCGACAGGGAGTTTTTTATTTAAAACATTTAATTAGCATACAAGGTATTAGATATTATGGTGCTTTTAAACAAAGTGTTTTACTAGGTTCTCCACACAGGGACATCTTTAGCCTCCATTCCAACTCTACAGTATGTTTATTAGACACAGTCTAAGGAGATATAACCCAACTGTCAGAAATTTATTTATCAGAGCTTAGATTTTTCAAATCCACTTGCTGTATTATGGATCATAGCTAAGCAAAGTACAGCAAAATGAGCCTCTCCTCATTTTAGTATGTCACGAAAACACTTAGCACTAGTGGGGCTTTTTTATGTTCTTGGCATTAACATGAAATATATATTGACTTACTTGGAGTGGAAAATCCCAAGGCAGTTGCTCGGTCCAACCTTAAGGAAGATGAGCACCTGTGACTGTATTAGAGCCTCTGCAGGCCAAAACTCACACCTAGGCCACCCTAGCCCGCCAAACAGGCAGGAACTGGCAGAGAACATCAGAGAACTCTCACAATGTACTTCTTACACATCTTCTTTAGGGCCTCACGGAGTCTTGGGGTGATGTGTCTGTCCCTCTTTAGTCTGTAGTTTCTCCTAACAGATGGAGCAACAGGCACTAAAACTTAAGCAAAGTGCAGTGACCAGTACATTTTAAGTTCCCTGTCAGGAACTCTTCAGATCTCCTAGTCTCTCTGGGAAGCTCCCAGCAGTCCCAGCCCATGGTAGTTAAGAATATTTCTGGGAAATACCTATTCATTTCACTAACCCATTTACTGACTTCCAGCTTTGGAATGTGGGGTATTTAATTGTTACATCTCTTTATATTTTTCAAGATGTTTGTCCTCTTTTTTGAAGTCTATCTGACAAATATTTTCTTTTATTCTTGGAAGAAATGAGAATGGTCAGTAAGTATTTTAGAAGGTGTTCAAAATCTTTAGTCATGAGAGGCTCCATATCTCCAGTCAGAATGCTATCATCACAGTTTACTTCAGGGCTTTGGTATGTTTACTTGACAAATATCTAATTTTGCAAATTACTAACATATATAGTTATTGATGCATTATTCACAGTACCAAAGACTAGATTCCAGAAGCTATATTTAGGTAACTCAGACTCAAAGAGACAAATATCAATGTCCTATCATTTATGCTCACCATAGCTTTTCACATACGTGTTTATATGTGGTCTAACTGTGGATACAGGCTGTGAAACTAAAAAGGAGACTGAGAGAATAAAGAGGCATTGAGGACGGGAAAAGGGTGCTGGAACACATGAGATACAAGCAGGAAGGAAGCTATTGGGAGTGAAGGGTTACAAAGGAGAGAACAGAGATGGAGACATGAGGGGAAAAGCAAAAAAAGTCAACTTCGCTGGAAAATCCATAATGAAACTTAATAATATGCCTGATGATTTTAATAATATTTTAAAAACGAGTTGTTCTAATCAAGTAAATTCATTAAATAATATTTCTCCTCATATAAAACTCTCGTGCCTTTTATTAAGTTAACCTTATCCTCATTCACCATGGAAGAAAGGGAAAAGAGAACCTAGAAACATCTGATACTAAATAAACATCTGTATTAAAAATTGTTCTCTATAGCTTCATCTAAAACTGCTGTGGAGCTTGCACAGGCTACAAATGCTAGAGAACAGTGACTTCACCTTCTTCAGCTCTTATCAAATGGCACATACTAAGCTAAAACTACATCCTAAGCTGTTTAAGAGAGAGGATGAAATAGCTAAAAACAGCAGAAAAGATCCTCCAATCTACCACTATACTGCAAGGGTAAAAAATCATGCCAGTGTTTATCCTGAAGATACCTGAAAAGCTAGGGTCAGATGGAAGGGAAGGAGGACCTCCCCTAGCGGTGGACTGGGAAAGGGGCAGAGAGGGTGGGATTGGGAGGGAATGAGGGAGGGGACTATGGCTAGGATACATAGTAAATAACCTGTGATTAATATAAAAATAAAAAGTAATAATAATAATAATAATAAAAGAATTGAAAAAAAGAGAAATGATGATACCTTGGAAGACAGGCTTGGCTTCTTCTATGCAATGTAAAAAACTCTTTGGTATAATGTGATATTCCTGCCAAGTTCCTATAGCTATCCTGGCCAGCTTACCTTGTCAGCTCAGCATCTCTACAATAGCCACTCTGCTTTTACCTTTGGGACAGGATACTAACCTCATATTCACGTAACAAGGTAGAACCATTTGTCACACAATCCATGATCTTTTATGTTCAACAGAAAAAAAATGAGATTAGTCACTTTGTTTTTCAGAATTGCCCTTCATTTTAAAGCTCACATCAAATTTTCTTCTGCATGCAGTGATCTTAATCCTGAGTTACAGAGTCACTTAGAATTATCCCATCTTTTAGTGGATGGAAAGTGAAGAGAACTGATAAACATGAAATGCACACTAAAGCAAGAAGAAAGTATACACAAAGACAAAGCTCTCATTTTTCTCAGCTGAATTGGTGATCACTAACAGAATAGATAGAATTAATAGCAAGATATTAGACAGACTCACACAATATCGTTATGGTAATCCGACAATGGCTGTCTCATGCTGGAGGTGCCAAGTATACAGTAGCTCAGTACAAAGGGCTGTGTGTCTCCCCTGTCACAGCTTGGCATTGAAAGCCTGAAGGCTTCTTGGAGAGCCACTGATCTCCCAACCATGTAGGAAGCCTAAAGAGGCTGAGCCGAATATCAGCGAAGGAGTGCAGCAGCTACAGGACAGATAACTGCCAGCAAGAGTGAGGGCAAGGAAGCAAAAGCATCCTTTCATGTCCTTTTTCAGGGTTACTAACAGAACACACAGCCTACGTTTAGGTAGACCAAGAAGTCCCTCAGTGGAGTGTCTTGCTTCTTAGTTTGCATTTTAGCTGACTCCATATCCAGTTAAGTTGACAGCCAAGACAAGCTGTTACAACTAATGGTGTAGTAATTAAAGTTTAATAATATCTTTCTTATACCTCATATTTCCCATTTCCTTAGTCAGAAACTATTGGACATGGATTCTTCTGTGACAGAAGAGGTTCAGTCTGACCTTTTTCTGTCTCTGCTAGAATGGGGGTATGGAAGGATGTTATTGCTACTCTCTTCACTAGCAGATTAGGCAGTCCACTGTGCAATGATAACATTAGCCTTCTGTGAGTACGCTCCTGCACACTGTAGCCATGAAGCCACTATGCAGTGGTTGGAGGTCCTGCGGAAGAAGAGTGCCTGACTAATGGTCACTGGGAACTCTGTCAGCTCTTTGGTGAACATTCAAGTAAGACACAAATACCCTTTCATACTTTGCATCCCTAAGTGAGATTCTTTTACAGATCCACAGCCTCCACAGGCTTTGCTATGGCCAGTGCGCTAATCTTAATTAAGTTCATCTGCCTAGGCTGCTCCCATACCTGAGGCCATATCTCTCTTAATAAAACAGAACACATAAATAAAATACCACCATTTCTCTGACCTATAATTTTTTTTCATTGCTGTTCTTTCCACTGTTTTGAAAGAACTGTTTTCTTTTTTTTATATAGTTTTTATTTATTACAATTTATTCACTTGGTATCCCAGCTGTGGCCCCCTCCCTCATCCCATCCCAGTCCTGTCCTCCCTCCCACTTTTTCTCCCATGCCCCTGCCCCAGTCCACTGATACAGACATTCACTTACTATATGATGTCACTGTTGTGAGAAGTTCCATCTTTTTGCCTTTAATTATTTGTGATTAGAGATGTCAAAAAGCCAATAAAAGGTATTCCTAAAACAAATCATGAGTGCTCTGGAAGTCTGCATACACTATTAAAGTTTGCAATGAAGGACTGATGAATTTCATCAGAATATGCCGTCTATTTTTCCATACCTTGATCTACATTATTCCTGTTAAGGAGTGGAATTTGGTCTTCATGGCTTCAATTTATGAACATGGATTTTAAGAATTCTTGACTATTCTACTCTTGTATTTCTTTCAACTTTACACTGTGCATGTAAAAACCCTGGCTTAGCCTCCGAATGAGAGACATACACTCCAGTCACCTCTATGGCCTGCTAACAGCCTATTGGTCAAACAGAAGAGAGCAAGCCAAATAACTCAGCTGAAAGCTTGACTTCCAGGTGGTTATAGATAAATGAGCAATGAGGCCAGAAGAATTGCCTAACATGAAAGCGTAACATAAACTGCAATTTTAATTTTTGATTAATTACAGCTTATTCACTTTGTATCCCAGCTGTAGTCCCCTTCATCCCCCCCTCCCCAATACCACCCTTTCTCACTCATCTCTTCCCATGCCCCTCTCCAAGTCCACTGATCTTGTTTGCATTTTAAGGCATCATGACTGGGAGTGAACAAAGGGTAACTGATGCAGAACCTGATACAGGCTCCTAACCTGAACTATGTGTTCAGAATCTTCTCAAGTGTGAACTTACACATCCACTTCCATAGAATGATAGACAGCTCTGAGGGTACCTCAATTCACCAGTTTGTGAGGTATATAGCTACCAATTAAAGGCAAATAGTTTGTGTTAAATATAGTTGTGGTTTTCACTGATTAAATATTCACTCCTGTCAGAGCTATCTACTATAGAAAGTAGATGCTTTTCTTTTTTAATTTATTTATTTATTCATTACAGTGTATTCACTTTGTATCCCCGCTGTAGTCCCCTCCCTCATCTCTTGGTGGTCCTACCTTTCCTCCTCTTCTCCCCCTATGCTCCTTCCCTAGTCTACCCATAGGGTGGGTCCTATCTAACCCTAGCCTATCAGGTCCCATCAGGACTGGCTGCATGGTCTTCCTCTGTGGCCTGGCAAGGCTGCACCCCTCAGGGGAAGGTGATGAAAGAGCTAGACACTGAGTTCATGCCAGGGACAGACCCTGCTTCCCTTACTAGGGAACTCACTTGGAGACTGAGCTGCCTATGGGCTACATCTAAGCAGGGCGTCTCCATGCACAATCCTTGGTTGGGGTATCAGTCTCAGAAAAGACCCCTGGGCCCAGATTTTTTGGTTCTGTTGCTTTCCTTGTGGAGCTCCTGTCCCCTCCAGGTCTTTCTATCACTCCCTTCTTTCATAAGATTTCCTGCACTCTGCCCAAAATTTGTCTATGAGTCTCAGCATCTGCTTTAATACCCTGCTGGGTAGAGACTTTCAGAGGTCCTCTGTGGTAGGTTCTTGTCCTGTTCCTGGTCTTCTCCTACTTCCAATGTCTATCCCGCTTGTTCTTCTGAATGAGAATTGAGCATCTTCCCTAGGGTTCTTCTTGTTGTTTAGCTTCTCTTTTCAAAGTAAAGCTATATGCAGAAAACAGTATAAACTTGCTCCAAACCTTAAGTTCTTCGTTAAGAGCCCTCTGTTGTAAATACACAAAAGTGTGTGTGTGTGTGTGTGTGTGTGTGTGTGTGTGTGTGTGTGTTGTAATTCTTGGGACACACCACAGAACCTCAAGAACACAGCATCTTACTTTGTAGGTCAAGTAGGGCTTGAAGTATGTTGGAGTTCGGACTACACTGGGCTTTGAGATCATCGCGCTTCTGCCTCTTGAGCACACCAGTATGCCTGATCATTCCTTAACTTTCCTAAGTACTTTGAGCTCTATTAGATGTGCTCTTTCCTATAGATCAAGACTTACAGGACTGAGACTATAGATGGCTCTGTGGTTAAAAGAATGTACTGTTCCCCAAGAAGACCCGAATTTGATTCCGAGCACCCATGTCAGGCAGTTCACCACTGCCTGGAACTCCAGCTCCAGGGGGTCTGAAAACCCCTCTAGCATCTGTGTGTCAAAATGCATATATCTATGCACAGACACACATGAATACACACAATTTAAAATTAAATATTTTTAAAGGAATCAGAGAACCCCAACCTATTTTAGAGCCTTAATTTCATTTGTTTCTTACTCAAAGCTGTCATCAAGTAAACATATTAGATTAGCAGGCAACTTTTATTCTAAAATTCACAGAGGATATAGACCCTGTGCTTCTTTATGAGGAGTGGCAAAACACACACACACACACAAAAAAAAATTGTTCTTCCCATCAACAGGAAGATTTTAATATGCTCCAGACCACTAAACTCCAAAACACCTCCTCAAAATCAGTGATAGCTAAAGTTTTATGGGCTTGATTTTCAACCTCATGGAACACATACATAGTCTCATAATAACACACAGCATTTTCTATATCATGATCATCATTTCTAAGCTGCATGATAGAATTCGTATTATGGATACACTGTCCTGCATAACAGAAATAATCAAGACTGTCTAGGCTAAATTGTAACAAGGAATTTATGAACCTAAGGTAACGCATTGAAGGTATATATATATATATGATTCAAATCAGATGACTGCAAATACTTACGGGGTTTTTGTTGTCCTCGTACATAAACTAAAAACAATCATCAGGAGATGACTAAAAAGCATGTATAAGTTTCGGTCAGGTAAAGTGGAGATTGTTTTAAATGACAGAAATGTATATGAAATAACACCTAGATTTGGAACTGCTTTCTGGTTAAGTGTATAAAATTCATTGTTTTCCAAACTCAATGTATCCTTTAAACAAGCCAAGATGACACATTTAAAATCTCTTATCACACCTTTTGTCTGAATTATTCTTGGTATGCTATACTGATAAACAGGAATCTAGCATAACTGTCTTCTGAGAGGCTCCATCCAGCAGAAGATGGAAACAGATGTAGAGGCACACAGCCAAACAATAGGTCAAGCTCGGGGAGTTCTGCAGGACAGTGAGAGAAATGATATAGGGAACCAGAGGGTCAAGAACAGCACAACAAGACCTACAGAGCAAATTAACCTGGGCCCATGGGGGCTCACAGAAATTGAAACACCAGCCAAAAAGCATACATGGACTGGGCCTACGCCCCCTACACATCTGTAGCAGGCGTGTAGCCTGGTCAGCATGTGGGACCCCTAAGAATGAGAGTAGGGGCTGTCTCAGACTCTGTTGCCTGCCACTGTATCCCTTCTCTCTTGCTGGGCTGCCTTGTCAGGCCCCAGTGGGAGATGTTCTTAGTTCCTGCTGTGACTTGAAGTGCCAGGATGGGTTGGTATCCCTTGGGGGCCTCCCCTTCTCTGAGAAAAAGGAGAGGGGAGATTGGGGGAAGGGGGTGTAACGGTGAGCCCAGGCAGGAAAGGAGAAAGGGGCCTGGGATCAGGTTTTTTTTTTTTTTTCAATTCAGTTTATTCAGGAACCTTGAACAATCCTCGGACCCTGAGGAAAGCCAGCCCACAGCTTAAATAGCCTCTGGGTAGCCAACCCAGGCGTGCCACGTGGGCAATGCAGATAGGTCCACATACATGGAAGCAAGCCAGATCCTCAGCCTTAGCCAAATGTGGAATTGTTCGTGACAGAGAGCACTCACCATCGGGAAGGTGGAAGGCGGAAACCAGCTCCATCTTTAAGGCATAGCATTCCGCAGCTCTCTACAGTTCCCCCTTTGCTACAAAGTCCCAATTTATTTCTAATATCAGAGATCAGACCTCTACTCTTGCCTGGGATCAGGTTTTAAAGTAATTAAGTAAATATGTGATAAAAAAAAAAAAAACTTATCACACCATTCATCGGAATTCTTCCTGGTATACAATACAGATTTTGTTTTCAATTTTGTTAGAGATAAATCATGACTCAGCCAATCTCATTGTTTAGTTATCTCTTTACATGTCAGAAAATTAGCATGGAATATTTATCATTTTCTAAGTGTATCTTCTTATCTACTTATTCAGGAAATAACTGTAAGTGTGGTAGAACACCATAAAACCCATTTTGACAAGGAACTTAGACCAAAATCTCATCATCACTTAGTCCATTATTCTATACTAGTAAAATAAATTAGCATAGTGAAATTCCTAGAAATAACATCAATGCAGATCTAGATTTACTGAGAGTAAACGATGCTTCCCAGTGCAGAGCCAACTTGAATAATGACCATAAACTTTTTACATGAAGAAGAGGAGAAAAATCTATGCCATAAAAGTCATCAGCAGAGTTTAACACTTCTTCAAAGGGTTGCTACTCAGCACTTACTCAAGAATCTCAGCATCTATGTTAGGTTAGAATTGTGTGAGTAAACATGATTTTCTAGAGGAAACTCTCAACTCTGATTCATTGTTGTTACCCTTTATTCTCTAAGCAAACAGCTATAATCTATTTTGCTCATATTAACTGATGTAAACTGATGGAATGTTAGACTTCTTGAGCAAAGAAAACTTTTTTCCTGGTTAGAATTTGTTCTTTTTCTTAGCCTATTGGGTTTAAGCAGGATTTGAACCTAGTTATAATTAAAGGAAAGCAAAGGGAATGAGCATTTGCCTTAAATATGATCATCATTTCTCTATAAGATGACTAAGCAAGATTTTTTTAAATCAAAGAGGAAAAGCAGTATTTCTTCTGAAGGCAGGAGCATTGGCCAGTTTGGGAGTAGTTGCATACTCAAGTTTAGTAAAAACCTCCCATCTGTGATTTTTAATGTTCTGCCATTTTTAATGCTCTACTTTCAAGAAACTTGATTGTTACGTGCATACAATTTGAACATAAATTCACTCATTTCAGAATTTAGTTTCAGTTAGGTTTTAGAAATGTGTATTCATGGCTACAAGAAAAAAAATCCTTCAAAAATATTAACTAAAGTCATAGGCTCTTGTTCGTGGCCACACAGACAACTGTTGTCACCCCATCCCTTGAAACTCTTATGCTCTCTTTACAAAACCCAGTTCCTGTCCACATTCTTTATTTCCACCATAACCTCCTAACACTACGATAACTATTGCTACCAAGCTTCTGAAAAGCTTGCCTTCCTTAGGCATATAACTCCAGAAATTTGGAGCAATCACAAAAATAATGGACTTACTACCCTTGACCCATTTTGCACTGTCATTAAAATTATGGACACTTTTCGTTATAATCATATTGGAGAATCAATCACCTGATAGTTTAGAGTTCTGTTACTCTAGAGCCACTTTTTACAAAACTCTGTTGAAGCTCAGTGAAGAAAAGACAAAGCACTATGCTATGTGTGTGCCGGGGATAGCGGCTGAATTATTGAAAAAACTTAGAAGTACAGGATGGGAAATGACACTACAGATCTTGTCTAAACTTTATCACAGAAAGTTTCAAGAGCTCCCTGGAAAACGATTGCATTTCTTAAAATTTCTCAAGAATATGAAAACTATACCAAATCTCTTCATTCCCTTTGGTGGTTGTAGACCTAAGTGGTTTTCCAGACCTCACTAACATATCACTATGAGTTACTCATGTGTTTGTGAACCTTGCTGAAGCTATATACAAAAGATAGGCTGTTTCTAATCAGTGTGGCTTTCTTTGACACTTATCTGAAATCCTGTATGTTAAAAGCATGCCGAAAAGGCCATCTTTCATGTCCCTCTACATCGCAGAAATACCACAGAAGGAAATAACAATGATACCAGGTTTTTTTTTGCAAAAAAGTCTAGCATAACAGCCTACCACATAATCTTTCACATAAGAACCCTCTAAATTATGATTTAAAAAGTAGATACGTCATTCTACACTTTGCACTGAGTTGATTTCATCTTCCCGGGTCTTACTTATATATCTCCACTGAAAATGGAATATTTTCCTAGTTGCATTCCTGGTTACTTTCCTTTCCAGTCCAACCTTTCCAGAGGGTTGATGGGGGGAGGGGCAGACTTCAGATATCCTAAATATCAATGATGATGCTAATAATTTAGTCTTCCATGCTCAAAGTGGTCCTGAAAATACAAAATGTATGGAACATGGTTAAATGTCATAAGAACCTAGGTTAAGGCTCTCTCTCTGAATGATATCTGGCTGTGAGTCTATGCATCTATTCCTATCTCCTGCTGGAAGAAGCTTTTCTGATGACTGGATAAGGCACTTATCTACGAGCAGAGCAGAATACCATTAGGAATTATTTTAATTAATTTTTTTTTACCAGTAGTGCATAGGTTTATCCTAGTTCTCCTGTTATTAGTTACCCAAATAGTGTTGGATATGAGTTCCTTTTTAGAATGGGCCTTAGGTCAAATCAGACATTGGTTGACTACTCCCACAAGTTCGAGACCACAATTGCCTCAATATATTTTATAAGCAGGACAGATTGTAGGTCAAAGGTTTTGTGCCTGTTTTGGTCTATTGTTCTCTTTCGGCAGCATCAGGTTGCTGCATCAAAGAGACTAGAACATAGCAGTGAAGGTTCCATGCAGGCACCAGATAGACCTCTCCATGTTCAATGAGTTGTGTGGGTGTTGAGATCTCCATAAAATCCCTGTCTTCTGAGCTCAGGAAATCATACAGAGAGGAAAATCAAATAAGAGGTAGGTCCCCATAAAATCCCTATCCTCTGAGCTCAGGAAATCATACCGAGAGAAGAATAAAATAATTTTAGAGCTAGAGGAGAAAGAGGACACCAGAAGAATAAGGCCCTCTGAACCAAAAACCAAGGAGCATATGAGCTCACAGAGATTGAAACATAAGAACAGGGTCTACATGTGTCTAGAACAGGTCCTCTGCACATTTATTATAGCTATTAGATTAGTATTTTTTAAATATACAAAATTGTTGTTTATTATATATTTTTAACAATTCATAGTATGGTATAAAACATTTCCTAACTGATTTTTTAAAAAATTTTATTTTTTTAATATTAGTTATAGTTTGTTAACTTTGTGTCTCTGCTGTATCCCACACCCTCTTTCCTTCCCAATTCCACCCTTCCACCCTCATCAACTCCCTGCCCCTTGCCAAGTCCACTGATAAGGGAGAACCTCCTCCCCTTACATCTGATACTGGTTTATCGGGTGTCTTCAAGGCTGACTGCAAAGTCCTCCTCTGTGGCCTAACAAGGCTGCTTCTCCCTGGGTGTGGGGGGGGAGGTCAAAGAGCCCACCATCGAGTTCATGTCAGAAGCAGCCCCTGTTCCCCTTATTAGGGTACCCACTTGGATACTGAGCTACCAAGGGCTACATCTGAGCAGGGGCTCTAGGTTGCATCCATACATGGTCCTTGTTTGGAGAAACAGTCTCATAAAAGACCCCTTTGCTCAGATATATTTTTTTCCCGTGTTGCAAATCTGCCTAAACAATTGTCTAGCTATATTTTAGGTAATTGGACTGAAGAATTCGATACTATGATGGAGCAGCTGAGAGTGGCCATTGTTACGGCAAATTCTACCAGAGTGGACACAGGACTAGCCACAGGATTATCATCATGGATTGCTGCAGCCATGAATCATCTGAAGGAATGGGAGGGCATTGGAGCATTAGTAGGCCTTCTGGTGTTGGTCTCCTTGGTTTGCCTGTGGTGTATATGCAAGATTAGAGTCTCACAACAGTGTGATGCAGCCATGATCATTCAGGCCTTTACAGCCATTGAAGCAGGACAGTCTCCCCAAGCATGGTTGGCTACCATAAAAAGCTAAAATGTTACGCTCAGGATGCGAGGCTAAGCACTGCACTCAGGGTCAGCTGCTTTGGACCCAGAGAAGAGCATGTCTGATTGCATGCGGGTTGATGCCCCAGGTCCTGCCTCTGAGAAAAAGGTATCGGACAGGTCTGATGCTCTTTGAGTGGATGACACCTAAATGAACATTGATACAAAGTCCCAATTTATTTCTAATATCAGAGATCAGACCTCTACTCTTGCCTGATGCATCTAAAACCAAAAGGGGGAACTGTAGAGAGCTGCGAAATGCCGCGCCTTAAAGATGGAGCTGGTTTCCGCCTTCCACCTTCCCGATGGTGAGTGCTCTCTGTCACAAACAACTCCATATTTGGCTAAGGCTGAGGATCTGGCTTGCTTCCGTGTGTGTGGACCTATCTGCATTGCCCACGAGGCACGCTGGGGTTGGTTACCCAGAGGCTATTTAAGCTGTGGGCTGGCTTTCCCCAGGGTCAGAAGATTGTTCAAAGTTCCTGAATAAACTGCATTGAGAAGAACAAAAAAAAAAAAAAAAGATCAGAAAGAAGGAGAGGAGGACCTCCCCTATCAGTGGACTTGGGGAGAGGCATGCATGCAGAAAGGGGGGGAGGGTAGGACCGGGAGGGGAGGAGGGAGGGGCTTATGGGGGGGATACAAAAGGAATAAAGTGTAATTAATAAAAGTTAAATTAAAAAAAAAGACTAATAACCAAACCTCTGGCAGAATGCAGGGAACCAAAAAAAGGGGGGGGGGGCAGTTAATACGACCTGGAGAGGACAGGAGTTCCACAAGGATCAAATAGATTAGCATTTTTATGAAAATTTTGACTGAGAATAAGTTGGTCTCTGACTCTTGTGCCTGCTCTTGGAACTTTTCTCCTGTTGGGTTGCTGTGTCCAACTTCAGTATGATAGTTTTTCCTTCATGTTATTATATTTTATTTTGTCATATTTGGTTGTTATCTCTTAGACACCTGCTATTTTCTAATGTGAGACAAAAAAGAAGTGGGTCCGAGGAGGTGGGTAGGAACTTGGAAGAGTAGATGGAGAGAAAAATCATAATCAAGAAATTGCATGAGAAAAGAATCTATCTTTAATAAAAGAAAAAATACTGAGAGGATTGTAGTTTCTGTATGTCCATATTTTTTGTTCTATTATTCTGAGCATTTTGTTTAATTATTTTAGTTATTTTGTTTAGTTACATAATTTTGGTACATTTCATATCATTAATAAACCAATTTTAATTATTACTATAAAATTATAACTATAAAATATAATTGGTTAAATTCAACAAGAGTATAGATTGTTTTTTATATTTACATAACTTATCTGGTATGAATTATAGACTAAAATGTAAAATGTTCAGACAAGATAATGTCAAAAGTTATCGTGAATCAGATTCCTTAATTTAGAATTTCATACCTCTATATCTGCCTGACTTACATACAGATGTCCATTAATTCTTTTTCTGCAGAAAATATTGAGCACAGAATGTAAATACAACAGAGAAGGTTTTCAATTTACCAATAGTAATGTGAAGAAGAGAAATATTAACAACATTCTAAATCTTTGACCTAGCACAATGACAAAAGAAAAATGAACTTTAAAATCAATTAGCAATGACAACCATAAGTATAAGAGAAGAAATAATGGCACTTGTAATTTACATATTTTTATTAATGTCATATAAACCTTGCTATCTATACTAGCAGTCTATCATATTCAATTCTGACACATATTTCTCCTTACATTATGGCTTTTGTGTCACACTAAAAATTCAGGAGAAAGGAAAACAGGACAGAAATTACTATTTCCACTTTGTGGAAGTGAGCTCTAGATAGTAGACTCAAAGGCACTTGTTGGAATAATCACAAATAAGAAGCTGGTATCTGGAAGAAGCCAGACCAGAACAAATGCTTCTGGGACCCTCGTTCCCGAAGTGTTCTGATAGAGCCCATTGTGTGAGACTAACAGACATGCCCTTGCTGAAGCAAACGGAAGGTGTGAAAGTGACTGTATTATAACCCATCCCACCATAGGCCAAGATCTGATAAAAATGAGAAATCATTTGCCCTTTCCCATGTCTACCCTTCTAAGCCAATGTATTGTTTCATAGGGGCACACCCAATTGTTGGCTCAGTGCTGGCTCAATGACTCAGGGCCTCAGCTAGCTGTGAAGAAGACGGGATTAATGGGGTGAGAGAGAAATAACAAAGCTGACCTAATTTATGGGTATATGATTAGCAAATTAACCATTGTAAAATATTTTGAAAAAAAAAAGTATGGTATATAAAGTATGGTATATAAAGGCTAACTAATATTACTACCAAAAGTAATTTTATGCGTTATCTTACATCAAGGTTCTCAAAGTATGTATCAGAAACTTCTGTCCCTGCCTGCCTAAGATGGCAGGTTAAATCCTCTTGCCAGGTATTGTACTCCTTTTTCCACACGTGCCTTTGTTCTCTTTGAATTTACTTTCTCATCATTTTTCATGCATTAACCTCACACCAACAATGAAAAAGAACTAGGGTTTGGTTTCTGGTATTTATTGATACAAATTTCTTGTCCTTTACAATCAGCTTTCCTTTGTGTGGGCCCTATGAACCTAAGCACAGTGATCAGGCGAAATGCCAGTGGCTATTCAGGAAAAGCTAAGAATTCATGAACACCTATAATTATTCAGCCCTTTTGTTTTTGTAAAACATTCTTCCATATAAAGTGTATAGAGAAGATAGGTCAAGGCCAGCCACTATGACAATTTGAGACAACTGATGCCGTCATAGGTAGAGTTCCTATTAAGACTAGGAGGTATTAAAAATAACCAATTTCACAGCTACAGGTTAATACAGTGCTTGATCAAGCATAGGCTTTCAGTAATATTTGCTCAATTGACAAATGAATAAACAAAATAATAAAAAAGTGAAAGTTTCTTCAACCACTCCAGGACAGGCCTCATGCTCAGGAGTAGCTGACCAATATATCATGGGCTCCACAGTTTGCATGTGTGCTTTTATTTGGTTACTGCTTGTTTGTGATGGTCAGGGCATGTTTTATTTTGTTTTCATGTTGGTGGGGATTGCTGTACTTGGTTTTTGTTTGTGGAGAAGGAACTTAAAGGTTGGTGAGTAGGGACGGGGAGAAGATCTGGAAAGACCTGTGGTGGGGAGGAATATGATCAAAATATATTTAAATTTAAAAGTTGATTTAAATAAAAAGTATAATAATAATAATACATACTTTAAGGCAAATTCCTTTTTAAAATGTCACCATGTGTAACAAAGCAAGGTTCTAGCCTGATAAAATATTGTCCAGAGAAAGAATTCGAGAGTGAAGTAAGTCCTGCCTCCATTTTACCGACAATCTTCTAAAGCAGATCGAAGAATATCAACAGAAGTCCCCCTTCATGGCAATGATGCCTATCTCCACATATCTTTCAAGAAATGAGAATTAGATCAGGCATTTATCATTATTATCAAAGTGCTTTATTGAAGCCAATTATGATAACAACTTACATTTGAAACTGCTTTGCCATTTGAAAAGCACTGCCCACTCATTAGTCCATTTGATCCTTCTAATAATGCTGAGAAGAACGTGTCATCATTATTCCACATATTTCAGATGAGAGAGACAAGATAGAATGTTAGGTAAACTGCTAGGGGTTATATGTCTAATAAATAGCAAGCCTAGGCTGCAAACAAACCTCATAAGTTTCAAAATCTCTGTTCTTTCTACAATCTCTGTTGTCTTCCAAAAGTAAATGAGCCATCTCAGGGGACAGTCCTACGAAAACATCACATTCTCCATCCCACAAGCTGCACCTACACACACCTCCTAGAGCCCATGTACTACCCTGGATTTCACCTGCTTCCTGGACAGGGGCTTCGCTAGCTAGGCCATTGCTAACAGGCATCTATGAAGTTGATCACTTTTTGTCTTGTTTTTTGTTTGTTTGTTTGCTTGCTTTTGCAAAGTGAGTCTATGAAATCATTGCTCAATGTTCCATGTAATATTTATTTCAAAATGGATGTTTAACCTATTCACATGTTATCTCCCCAAAGCCTGTGGTCCGCTTAAATAAAGACAAACAGCTAATTCATATTCCTAAGAAAGAACAAGGGGAGCATTTGGGATGTGTGAGACTCCTGTCTGTGATTTACCACATTCCAGAAGATTTCTGTGTCATTCTGTTATTTTTATATATGATGGATTAACAAGACACCACAGTATGCTCACATATGAGAATGAATGATTTGTGAAGTTGTCCAGTCCGTGCTAACTATGTGCACTAGGTAAATTCATAAGAGCTTGGTTTCACCCTTTCCAAGGAGAACCATCAGAGCAATATGAACGTGTGCTCTCTTCCACCTAGCTACTTCATCTACCAGCCTTAAGCTCTGTCTGAGTCTTAAGCATGTCACACATTTGAGGGAAATGTGCCTTGAAAACTTGAGGCTTAGTACACCTTTACAGCATCAGCTGGAAATAGGGAACAAATGCCAAACAGTCCCCAAAGAGAGCAAATGCTCCTACACCAGGTAAGGCCACAGAGAAGTCCTTCAAACAAGAGTAATCAAAGCCAGTGTAATGGTGTCTCTACAAGGGACTAACCAGGGTTTTATCTACAACTTTCTTGGCACGAAGACCCTTCTATTCATGTTTCCTTCCAGAAATAGATGACCCATCTCAGGAACATTTTCAGAAAAACATCAAATTATCCATCACATTAGTCACCCTCATAAAGATTGCCTAGCAGGATTTCATAATTGCTCAACCTCTTTGCAGATGGGAGACTTTTAAAAATAGATTCAGAGTCTCTCTCTGTAGGGGGTGGAGGAGCATGTAGAGGTCAGACGACAACTTTTGGAAGCATGTTCTCACCTTCCATGTTGTTGTGGCAAAGTCTCTCTTGTTTCTTTTGCCGTGCTGCCTACTCCAGACTAGCTGGCCAGGAAGCCTCCCCTCTCACCACAGGAATGTCACCATTACATATGTGCACCAGCTGCGTCCAGCTTTCGTATTTTTTCTTAAATGGGGTTCTGGGGATCAGGCATAACAAGTAATTTTACCTACTGAGCCAAACCTTCCAACCCTAGTTGGGAGCATTTACAAGCTATGAAATTGTCCTTTCATCCTAAAGATCACTGGGGATGAGTTGGGTAGTGGCAAGTACAAGTGTGGGGTGAAGGGTGTGTGTGTGTGTGTGTGTGTGTGTGTGTGTGTGTGTGTGTGTGTGTGTGTGTAGGATACAAAGCAGACAATGTTTCTTTTAAGTTTCTGGCTTGGAAAGTGATGGGGGAGACTAATGCAGAGAATTTGTATGACATGGACACACTGATGAAATGGATCTTTGAGATCATCTCTCATATAAATGGCTACAAGAAACCCAGAAAATAAACCTATTAAAACAAGCCTGCCTGCTTACTTTTGCTCAGTTCTCTCATACAGTAAGCTTCCCAGCCATGAAATTCCAAAGGGCTGAACTCTGAGTTCTGGCCAGCAGACTGCAGTGGTGTAGTTCAGGCCTGGCCTATTTCAAGTTTCCTGTTTCTACAGACTGTCTAGAACAGAATGGCTCTGTAGCACAAAGGACAGCAAAAGCACAGGATGAACGGGGTCTGGATCTCAAATCCCATGGAAGCTGGCATACCAAACATGGTGGTGAGAAGGAATTGATCTACATTGTATTGAATCACTAAGATCTAAAATATCATTGCTTTGGAAGTTTGAGCCATTTAATAATATTTAAAACTATGTTATGAATTCCAGGATATTTGGGTCTACCTGCAAAAAGGTTAACCTGCAATTCCTACAGTAGGCAAGACATCATGATAAATAAAATAAAATAAAATAAAATAAAATAAAAAGCATTCCTTGATTGTTTAGCCTATGCAAAATGTTATTGCCTGCTTTATAGGGAAGTGATAAGAATGAAATTATATAATCCCTGCAAAGTACTTCTCAAAATGTTCCTCATAAAGTAAGCGTGACTGGTAGGCTTTTTGAATTTTAGTTGTGAGCTCTGTATGCAAAGGCATTCGCTGACAGGTGAGAGGACTGAACGTGTACAAAAGCAAGCCTTTCACCTGGTCATTCTCTTGAGAAAGCTCATGTCCACGTGCAGTCATCGTTAGGAAGGAATTGCTCCCTTGGAAAGAGCACAGGAGAGAGAGAAGCATTTGAAGGGCAGTAAAGAAACCCACAAAATGAAGACTACATACGAGGCTGGTAAGTGATTAGGTGCATTGTTTTGTGAGATACAATACTTGTGGGTTTGAGTCTACATGAGAAAATAATTTCCATTATATGAATTTATACTTTATTGTCAAAAAAGCAATAAAATGGCAAAATTTCACAAGATTTTCTTAAATGTATTTCCTTTAATGGGTAGGGTATAATAAAATTTATGAAATGACTTTGTGCCTTAGGTAGAAATGCAGTGCTTATTTTCTACATTGGTAAATTAGAAAGGTACTTAAATACATATGCAAGAAACATCTGGGTATTATTTAGAGATAGTTATATAATAAGTAAAGAAACATTTTTATAATATATTCAAATAATTTGTATAAGAACAGAATTTAATATGAGGGGTAAAAAAGAAGAAGAAACTCATGCAGGCAATCACTTCAATATTTAGCCTTAAAACTACAGGCTAAAACTAAAGTGTAACACAGTATATTGGAAAGTAGATTAAGACACTGCAATGCTTTTATTTTATTATTTTATTATTTTTATTATTTTTTGTAATATATACTTTTAAGCATTTTGTTATTATCTATGGAATAGAATGACATGGAATAAATTCAAATAGGCATATATATCATCCAACAAGAGTAAATGCTACTGAATTAAGTAGAAACTCAGCTCTGTAGTTCCTTTCCAATACAGTGCATTGGAAACTTCCAAGCCCAACCCCATCCTCCTATCCTGGAAAAATGGATGACCTTTGGTGTGTCTGGGTACTGAGGACAGATTACTCAGGCACATTTCCAAACACTTCACATTCCTTAGTGAGAAGATAGTATCACTTCTCAGTGTGGAGCCTTGTTATTAATTCAGGTGAATCATGGAAGAAGAGAGTCGTGGGTGGACCTTGTGTTTCATAAGAATCCACAGCAGTGAGACATGGCCGAGGTGGGGGCAGGGATGCAGCACCAATAACACTGGGAAAGGAAGAGAGACTTTTCTTCCTCAGTTTGTGGCAAAGTATATTGTTAAGAAGCCTGGACTGCAAGACTGTATCCACATACCAGCTTCTGCCCTCCAGCTTGACCAACGGGAAAGAGCAGGCTGACTCAGAACTACTAAGAATCTGCGGAAAGTATTCCGTCCTGTCTATTCGGCACTGCCTCCCCCTTGACTGGCACACCAAGCCACCTGACCCACCACAGGACAAACAGAACTGGGTTCAGACACCTGGGGAATTGTCAGGTGACCACTAGAAGAACACTGGCCAATACTGCCCGCCTACACAGCACAAAGGCTGCCCTCTAAATGCTGGTTGCACACATAGGACATGGAGGCCTCGCCTGTGAGGTCAGTACTTGGGATTATGTCATCTTTACAATAAGAGGACTAAGCAAGATGTCAAGATAATAGTGGGCTAGTAAGGGTGGCCTCTATGAGCAGAAAAACCAGGGGAACCTTGAGGACCTATTCTCTGTCTTCTTCTGATTTTTCGCTTGGACATTGAGGAATACTTGTCATTCTTTGTTCATTCATTCACTGTTCAACGTTAATTAATTAAACATGTAATAGGGGCCTCCAATGATCTAGCACTAGGAAAATAATAAAAAGATAAAATAAAAAGGGAAAATTTGTCCTAACAGAATACAGTCATATATATATATATATATATATATATATATATATATATATATATCAGATTGGAATAACTTTTTAAAACATAAAAACATATCGTCAGATGATTACTACGAGAATGGTGAAAAACAACAAAGAAGCAGGGGTGGAGGAGTCAGTGCTCCTGTTTTGCAAAAGATGCTCCTGGGAGAAGCTATTCTAGAGAAGGGTGCTTTGGTCAGAAGTGTGCAGGAAATGAGGCAACTTACACAAGCAGGAGACACAAGCCTTCCAGGCAAAGGGAGCCAATACTGAATGTATCCATGCATGCTGGCATAGTGGGGTTAGTGAGGGAGGGAAGGAGAGAGAAAGAAAGAGAGAGAGCCAGACAGAGACAGACAGACAGAAAGAGGAGGGGGGGGAGCTGGATCAAGCACTGCCTTGTATACTGTTCCAGCATTTCTGGAACAATGTGTTCGATTGCTTTGCACTTTGTTTATTCATGGCGATTGACATGGAAAAGATTATGAACAACCATATTACAGGGTATGATATATCACAAAGGCCTCACTCCACTGACTGCTGAGAGCACGCTCTGCAGGCACAAGAGCAGAAACCGGTGAACCGGGGCAGCTGATGGTCTGTTAGCTCACCTATCCCCATGACTCCCACAGGAGTCCTGCCGCTACAGCAGACAGAACTCCATCAAGTCCTCAATCCAGCGCGCTCAGCTCTCTGCTCTGCCTGAAGAGTCGCCCCTGGAGCAGGACAGTCTGTTCAGCCCTCACACAGCTTAAAAGACTCAACACCTTGGAGCCACTCTCAACCGAGGAGAGATGATGCCGAGAAGATAAAGGCCTCGGCACTCCCGTACCTCAGCGGGACTGTGCTTGTAGCTCATTCACACAAACCACGCTGTGGAGGTGGCCTGTTGAGCCACCTCCACTGTTATGAACACATGTGTTGGTGGCTTCTCTCCATTTCCGGACATTTTGCTTCCTGGGATCACCTCTCTAATCAATAGTTGGCCCTCCACTCATTATCTCTGACTCTGCTTTCCGGAATGATTATACCAAATAAAATACAGCAGTAGTAACTGAGATCAAAAATTAGATTATTTTGAGGCTAAATAAAAATTCCCCTGTGCTATAAACACATGCACACACAAAGGAGAAGGAGAAGGAGGAGAATTAAATGTCGTTTATACTTGTATGTTTAAAGGATGACACTGTTTAGCCTATTGGTACATATTTTTTCCAGGCAATTGATTCTATTTGGGTGTGCTTATGCATGTACAAATATACATACTTATGTGAAAGGCATTACATTAAATATACTTTATTGTGATTCATTCATCTGATTAATTCTGAACAAAAATTGCTTTCAGCAAATTCAGTAAATATTCACCTAATTTCAAATATTTTAGTGTTCACTTCATATAATATTTTATAGTCCAAGTGGCATAATTTTAAGACTACTATCCCATTGCAGAATATTTAATTTATTGCCAATTTCTCAATACTTCTAACAATGCTTCCATAAATTCCTTTTTGAAAACATCTCTGGTTGTCTTATAGCACAAATTTCTAAAAGTGAGAATTCTCCGTCAAATCACATCTGTACCTTTAAGAATGCTGGTTTTGTCAAACACCCTGTCACATGCTTTTGCTAACTTAAAACCCAGTAAGAATGTTTACCCTGAATAGGTACTTTTGGGGAAAGAAAGAGAAAAAAAAATTGAAGCATACCATAAGCTTTCTAAATTTCTATTAGACCTAATTATTTGGTTTTGATTTAATTTGACACTTACTTGGTCAGAGAACTTGCTTCATCGCTGGGATAGTTTGGATGAGAGGGGCCCCCGTCGGCCCATATGCTTGCCTGTTCAGTTGACGAACTGCTTGAGAAGGACAAGGAGGTGTGACAGTGTCAGAGGAAGTACATGACTGGGCGTGGACTCTGAGTCTCTCTCTCGCTTGCTCGCTCTGGCTCTGGCTCTGTCTGTCTCTTTCTCTCTTTCTCTCTCTGCCAACTCCCTACAGATCAAGATGTAAAGCTCTCAGCTACGGCTTCAGTGCCATGCCTGTCTGCTTCCCATCATGATAACAGTGAAATGTAAGCAAGCCCTAAATTAGAAATTTTTTTTTTTGATAACAGTTGCCTTGGTCACAGTGTCTCATCACAGCAATAGAACAGGAACTAAGACAATTGCCTCTTCGTTGCTTGACCTATTCCATGTGTGTTATGAATATTCTAATATTTGAATGTATTTAACAATTTTTAAGAAATAAAATAAAAAGTATTGTCCACCAAAAATTCTGTCCTGATCTCCCTTGTTCTTTTTCTATTATCAAAGAAATAGTATGCTTTTTAGAGCAACAGAGAGAGACAGCCAGTATCAACCTCTGGCCTCCACATGCACACATATTTACACATATGTGCATTCTCATGTGCAGGAGTCCTTACCCACACACACACCACATGCACGCACAGTAGGAAAAATACCAGGAATTCGCCTTGTTTTCATGTTTACAAAACTATTTGGGGAAATACATCTAATATTTCATGTTGTTTTAATTCATATTTAGTAAGTACCTATTAAAAATAACTGCATCTATAAAATCCACATGGATACACAAATTGTTTTCCCCTTTTGTCTTTTGTTCCATCTATATTGTAGTGCCTGCCTCTTTTATTTAACACAGATTTAAGGGTCATTTCATGGCAAGTTACTCTTGCAAGAAAGGAAAAAATGGAAAAGAAGAATAATATCCTAAAATTTATGGAAACAAATAAAACAGCTATTTTGTAAAAGTTTACCCTAGATTGTCATTTCTCTTACCTTTGTCCCCACAGAAAATTTTAGTTGTTTGTACTGAAAATGATTCTCCTAATGCCTACGGAACATTACCTTTGCATTATGCTGACAACAGACTTTTCTGGTTTTCCCTCTAGTTAGAGACAGATTCATTTTTGTGACATTTGGAATTTATTTTCATATGAGACATACTGTTTAGAGATCACCCATTATATATTTGCTTAAATTGAAAGGCACCTAACTCAATATCATATTTTGATGAATGACAGCCGTAATAGCTCACCTTTTTCTAGAAATTGCATGAACCAGATACTGTTCAAAACACAGTCACACATTAACTGATCCCTCAATTCTGTCTGATTTGAAGATCTCATTACTGTGGAGTAAATTATTTTATGTCTCTAGTCTCTCTCTGCTCTTGAATTGGATCTCTAAGACAGATGTTTCACAAGCCTGCAGAAATGTTTACGCCTCTGATCTCTACAGGGAGAGTGGGCTGTACAGAGACAGAGGCAATGCAAGATCCTCTCTGCCCGGCTCTTTCACTCTTTGCTGTATGGCTTTTGTTTGTGTTCATAATTGACAAGATGTCATGCTTGATTTATTTTAGTTTGGCTATTTTCTTTCCCTATAAAAATGATGTATTCCTAAGGAAGACCTGGAAAACTCAGGGAAATGAGAAGATAGCTCTAATTCTTGATTTTTAGAGGATTTTTTTCACCAGTGTTGTCTCCTGGCATAGGTAATGAAGAGGCACATTGTTATGAATGCCTGTCATGCTGCCATAGACATGATTATTTTAAAATGTAACATCACAACATAATGCCATTTTTTCAGAGTTAGCATAAAAATTTTAAATTAATATAATTTTATAGTGAAGATAACGCTATTTGCTGTCTGAATATATTGTTTCATAATAATTTAATAACGACACAAATATACAGTGTTGAAAATCTTTGTGCAAAAGATTTTTCCGTATTTAAATGATCCTTAAAATGTGATCACCCAGATGATGACCTAAGGCCAAAATCCAGGAACATTTTTTTTTTAAGCCAGGAACATTTTAAGAATTCAAACGATGACATGGTTCTTCCAGGCATTATATCAGTGCACACTTTCAATAATGTGGATCTCTGCCTCACAAGGTTAAGTCTATCCTGTGTGTTATTTCCTTAAAAAAAAAAAATGTGTCATGTAAATTTACACCTTCATAGAGAACAGCCAGTTACTAGCTCTCAAGTTGTTTGGTTTACAAATACGACCTGTAATTTCTTTCATTCACCTCATAAATTCACGGACTCTATAATGGCTATATAACACATGTAGACGTTAATGTACACATTAAAGAAGCACTTGCCTCCACAAACCCACTGGTTCCTTACCGGAGCCCCCAAGCAACCTGTGCTGGAATTATAACCCAGAAGGCAGGGTCTAGAGTAGAGGATCCAAATGTTGCCTTTTCGTGACAGTCATACTGGGATGAGATGGCTGTGCAGTATTCAGTGGATGAAACTGGGGAAATCAAAGTGAGACTAGAAGCAGCTAGGCTGTACTTCCTAGAAGAAGACTTCTGGACGGTGAAACCCAGAACCCTAGGCAGGATGTCAGAGCAGCTTTCAAGGAGGGAATTCCGCCCGTGGAGCTGGGAAGAGCAGTGTTGGGACTCGGGGCGGGGCACTCACTCCTCAGCCTTGCTTTGGTACAGTGGGTCTCACAGTGACACTTCAGGGAATGTGTCTTAATATTCCAGCAGACAGGGCCATTAACACACTTTTTCCACTACCGTATTTGCTGTGGGAACTTAAAAGAAATTGGGTACAGAGAATAGATAGAGATTGGGGTAGAGAAAAGAGCCCAACTCTGAAGGGCAAGCAGAGGCTGCCTCAGCAGAGAAGCAGGCGAGTGCAGAGCGTTCGCGCTGTCTAGCAGAGTAAGGAACCCTACGAACAAAGTGTCAAGTAACAAATCTCCGCTACTGCAAAAACTACTTAGATAGAATATGAGTCCTGACCCTCACCGACTGTTTCAACGACTTTGTAAAATGCATTAAAGATTTTGTCAAGTGTCCTCAGCTCTTGAGTTAAGACCATCATCTTGAGATTAATCGCAGAATAGCCACCCAATGAGACACAACTCCACAGCTGTGAAATGGAAACAGTGACCATGTAATGTCGTAACACGTTAAGACGTAAAAATAAACTTTCCAAATGAGACCGATTACTCTTCAAACTATAAAACTGAGTAACAGAAGTGAATACTAGGAGGCTGCATGCAGGATAACGTTCTTTAACACAACATTCGAGATAAGAGATACGTATTCCAAACAATATAAATTTTAGATAAATGTGCAGGTAAAACACAACTATATGTACAGGAAACTACAACCCAGAACTCACAATTGTTATCAGCCTGGATGGTTTGGAGCTATACAATGAGAGGAGAGGCCAGTGCAAGCAGAGGACAGTCGTTCACGGTGTTCTAGTTCTTAGGTTGTACAGTAGATTTACGAAGGAAGGTAGAGAGTAACTGTTAACTAAATAAAAACAAAGGCCAGGAAGTACTTTTCATTATCAGTTCAACATGATTTTAAGCAGCATTATTTGCTGTGCCAGTTCATACGTTGGTGGTAACAACTGTCTTGGGAGACTTAAGGCCCACTCAGTAGGAGGGCAATCATGCCTGCGGAAACTAAGTCATTTTCCCAGGCCTAGTGATGTCATGGGCCTTAGTAAAGAAACTGCTACCACCACTTTGTTGGACCAGAATAATTACTTACTATATTCTAAGTGTTATCCTTATACACACAAATAAATGTAGCTACCAACCCTCAAAAAACAAAACAAAAACAAAAAAACAACAACAAAACGGAAAAAAGATAGAAAGAATGTAAGAGCCACAGAAGATGGAGGACGCCAAGAAAACAAAGTTCTCTAAATCAACATGACCGAAGCACATATGAACTCACAGAGATTGGGGCAGAATGCGCAGGGGCTCCACGGGTCTTCGCTGGGTCATCTGCGTATATATTACAGCTTCCAGTTTAGTGTTTTTGTGGGGTTCCTGAGTATGGGAACAAGTGTGTATCCAACACTTGTGTCAGGATCTTTTCCTTCTGTTTGCCTGTCTTGTTTTATTTTATTGTATTTTATTTCATTATACTACATTTTTAAAAACAAATGGAGGTGAACCTAGCCAGTAGCATAAAGATTAACAACAGAACTGTCATTTATACCTCATGGAGGAGGGAAAATCGGTTTTCTTCAGTGGAATGAAATGGGTATAACAACCACTCCAGGGCGTACTTGACTGACAAACAATAGACTCCACAGACTTTTGTGTCTTTTAATTGATTACAGGGTTTTATTTTAGGGGGGGATTTTTTCTACTCTTTTGGGGGGTATTTTGCTGTTTTCCTGGGTTTCTGTTTGTTCTTTGAGAAAGAACTTAAAACTGGGAGTGTAGGGAGGCACAGAGGATCTAGATAAACTTCTGGGAGGGAAAGAAAATGATCAAATGTATTTAACTTAAAAATTGTTTTAAATACTAAAATATATAAAATTAAATTGAATATGTTTATTTTATACTAAAAATATTAGCTGTTCCATAAATATAACTACAAATAAATAATTTGGGGGAAACTGGTGTCCCTATTTGAGAGATAAATAAGTTAAAGAAACAACAAACAAGAAATATACAAATTTTATTCTAATAGTTGTGTGAAGGCATCGAAGATCTTTGAACAAGAAACCAGCAAGAACTACTTTCTCTCTCAAAGAGCAGGTCCCAGCTGCTGTGTGAAAACTGACTTTCCAGACCTAACATCAGGCAAATGAAGCAGGGCCAGGTGACTTCATAGCCAAAAGATATATCAAAAGCCTCAAAACAAGCATGTTTTCTAGGCTATCCAAATAAATCAAATTTGTGAGATCGGCAGGTAAAGAAAGACCAACCTATGAATGAACTAAGGTCATTTTCCCTGTGGCAGGTGGATCTCTCTCGGGCCACAAAATGATGCTAAGTTTCATCATTCCACGAGCTCTACCTCACTTGGTCAAAATGTTTTGAAGGATCTAGGAGACAAGCACTCCTGGTCAAGGGCAGGTTCTGGATTAGCAGGTCATCGTGAGCATCACTAAATCAGAGCAGTACACGAGTCTACACATTGCATCCAAGCCTTAATTTTTCCATAGTAAATGCCATAAATATGTGGATTCTCAGGAGCTAGCCACACCTCACGGTTTTCTGGAAAACACTTGCATGCCTGTTAGGGATATTCTTGCTTTCTCATCTTTTTTTCATCCTCCAGGAAGTCCAACCGAAAGTTCCTGTTACCTCTCTTGTCCAAAGCTCAGGTTATCCCCTCAATCACAGAGAATTGATGATCAACTTTTTCTAGAAATACCTACCGTATCAGTCACCCATACTACAAAGATCTCATACACGTAGCAAGTTCTCTCTCTGTCTCTCTGTCTCTGCCTCTCTGTCTTTCTGTCTCTCTGTCTCTCTCTCCCTGGTTTTCTGAGACAGGGTTGCTCTGTGTAGCCTTGACTGTCCTGTACTTGCTTTGTACACCAGAGTACCCTTGAATTCACAGAGATCTGCCTGCCTCTGCCTCCCTGTGTGCTGGCATTACAGATGTGCACCACCATGCCTGGCTTAGTTCTCTTATTCCTGAATAAGATTAAATACATGTTAGCCATGGTTTATGATATTTTCAGGAATGTCAGCAGGTCTCTAAGAAAGTTCTCAAACATTAGATTGGAATATACAAAATTATTTGGGTAAAATGAGTGTTCCTTGTCTCTTTAGCATTTTGGACATGGCAGCATGTGTTTAAGTATAATGTATTTGTAACAATATTAAAAGTAACTAGAATTAAGTTCTGACCATAAGTAATTCACTCCAGTTTTCAAATGGCAGCAAAGCAAATTGGACCACCAAGTGAGAAGTTGGAATATCCTTGAATTTAAGGGCTGTATTTTATGGATAACTGACCTACAGAACTCATATAGATTCGAGCTTCTGGGATCCCATCCAAACATGTAGCCTCTGGACTTGCAAAGCCTATTCTGGGAAGGCTTGCTCCCTTGCCCCTCCAGCAGCATCCGGCTGTTCATGTCTTCTTTATGCATTATTTCTATTTGTACCTGAGCTGATATTTATGGATAATCTATTGAAGGAGGAAATATGGCCCAGGTGAGGGGGAGTGACAGGGCTGTATTTAATGGCTACAGCAAATAACCTTCTAACGGCCAAACGAGTGTCATATCTCACAGTTACGATGTCTTCAAAAGGTGATATTTCTGGCTGTGTCATCATAGCTGTGAAAAGCATTTTCTCAGCATCTAAGAAAAATGGGAAGACGGTGGAGTGATGGAGGTATGTTCCAGACAGGTTGGTATTAATCATACAAGCTCAGCCTCAATTTCTGTTGACTTTTAAGGAAAGGCATTTAGGGTTGGGAGAGTGAGAGCAGGAAAGATACAGACTTCCCAGCTTTTAAGGTAAATGGCTGAAGCTGTGCAATAGGAGCACTGCCACAGGGAAATTTCTTAGGAGAGCTAGTTTTCCGTGTTGTGGTTCACTTTGCTTCTCCTTATCTGCATTCCTCCACCCCTGTATTTTCCAGACCTGTCTTCTCTTCTTACCTGCCCACATCATCAAAGCTGCATCTCTTTCTATTCTACCCATAAGTGAGAACTGATTTTTTTTCTGAGGTACATGGAATGATGCTGACTGCTACAAGACCACAGGAATTATGACAAGATCCTGAATCTTTGCCTTAGGTGATATTTCCTCTAGAGACACAAATTATACAGACATGTGCTTTACCAACACCATAACCCTTGTTCAGAGATCCTCCCTGAAGAACGTAGCTATGAATCATTTTCTCCATTTTTGGGTAAATTTTAACATAATATAATGATGACTTGGGACTGCTGATTCACCTTGCCACCTCCGCCAATGCAGTTTTTGAAGGCACATTTCCTTTCTCTCCAACACGTTCCTTTCAAGACCTAACTCAGATCCTCATCTTTTCTAACTTGCCCTTTTAAAATGGCTTTTGTTTGTAGTTTCCTAATAATATCATTTTTTTAAATCTAGAGTATAGCACCCCTCCAAGGTTGGTAGTATAAAAATGTCTTATTCCTGCTAGAAAAATGTTTCAGCAATTAAGGGCACTTTCGTCTCTTTCAGAGGACCCCGGTTCAGTTCCCAGCACCCATGTCAAGAGCCTCACAGCTCCCTGTAGTTCTAGCTACAGAGGATCCAGTGCCCTCTTCTTCACTCTGCAGACACCTTCACTCACATGCACATACCCACACAGGGGTATATACAAAAACATAAAATAAATATTAAAATGTTTAAAAGTCTATTACTCACTGTTATTTCACATCGTTTAATCCCGAAACCCATAGGACCAAAAAGGAAATCTGCATCTTTGTACTTCATGGTATTGAGCCCAAATTAGAGATACCAAACACTCTAAGTAGATACAATCTGGTTTCTGGGTGGAATCTGAAGTTTTCTGCGTTTTCTTTCCCACACACCTTCATTGACAAAATGGATTTCTGTTTAGTATATTTTTTCAGATGGAAGCCTAAAGTTCTGTTTAGAAAACAAAATAAAACAAAAAAGCATGGAAAATTATTACTAAGTAAATATCTTTCAATCCCCATAATCTTAAAATTATATTCAAGAAAAAAGTGATAAATTATTATTTTATAGAATAATAGTTTATTAAATAGTTAAAATAGTCTTATGGTAGATCTGCCTCAATGAATTCCCACAGACTTTATCTCAATTGTGTAGCTACTTAAAGAAATGTTTGAATAAATACACCATTAAATTAGAGGATACTCTCCCCAAAACATTAGAAAATCTTAAAACATACTCATAAAATACTTTACTTGTGAAATATTGATTAATGCTTGATTAATTATTAATGATTGATTAATCATACTCTCTTAATATCTAATTAAGAAAGTACTAATACATTGATAACAACAGAGAATAGTTTCAATAAAAATAAGTACCCTGAGGCTTGGGATATTTTCTTATCTAAAGTCACTTGGACTCAGTACAATATTCTTTTGTGTATCAGAATTTTTCTCTCAAAGAAAAAGTGTAGATGATGTCATAAGGTATGAGTAGGATGCAGTTCATTTTCAAACAGTAGTCTCAACGTGATCGTATCACAAAGAAAACTCTCAACCCCAAATAAAGGTAACATCACACATTCAACACAGAAAACGCTCAATAAGCCAAGAGGTCCTGAAGAGACTGATGCACCATACAAGGGCCATACAAGGGACATGCATGGAGAGGACCTAGACCCCATGCTTAGATTTGGCCCATTGGCAGCTCAGTCTCCATGTGGATCTCTGAGTGAGGGGAGCAGGGGCTGCCTCTATCATGAACTCAGTTGCCTGCTCTGACCACTTGCCCCTGATTATGCAGCTTTGACAGGCCATGGAGGAAGAGGATTCAAGCAGTCCTGATGAGACTTAACAAGCTATGGGCAGATGGCAATAGTGGAGAACTCCCCCTTCAGTGGACTAGGGGAAGGGGATGAGAGGAAGAGGGAGGGAGGGTGGGACTGGGGGACTTGAGGAAGGAGGCTTCAATTAGGATATATAATGAATAAATTGTGAAGAAAAAAATTTTAATTTTAAAGGGGAAAAAAGAAAACACTTAATAAATGTTTTGTTTTATTATAATTACACTATACATTTATTGATGTATCAAAAATACATTTTGGTCATATCTATGTCTCCATCAGCACATACCTAAGTTGGGGATGAGAGAGAAGAGTTAGGCATATGTGAGAAAATCTTGACTAAGCCCTTATACAATTCTTGTGAATCTTTTTTGCCTTGTTTACCACCAAATCTCCCACCCCACACGCAGAGGTAAAACCCTACTTCCTATTCAAGAAATCCATAGGGTGTGGGTCAGCATCCTTTTCTTGAAGAGAAATTTAATCAGTGTGCAATATTTGAGTCTCCATCATTATTTCTGTTAGTAAGATGACCATAACAACAAAAGTAATGGGTTACTTTCATTTTAAACAGACTTCTTGGATCTCATCACAGCAGGAGTGGTACAAATGCAGAGAGACTAGGGCACATCACATAACAAAGGAGGAATGTTGAATGAGAAGAACATAGCTACACATGTCACACATGAAATATACAATACAGAGGATGCCTATGCAATCCCCAGGTATTTGTTTGTTTGTTTGTTTTAGAATAATGACAAAATATCTTGTGGTTTTAGTACTGGGGAATGTGGTATTAATCTCAAGTCAGAGGCAGCCAAGCTTTGGGAGATAAACCCAATTGCATGTCTGTGTTTCCATAAACAAAAGCTTAACAGGAATTAAGATCACTCTTCCATGGTCCAAAAGAGGATATCATTTACCAAGATACACAAGCAACAGCTGAAGAGTTTCCCCTTCAAGCAACTCACAACTTGCAAAAATCATTGTTCACCTCTTGTATTTCCCAACATTTGAACCAGATGGAATATCTCGACTAGAGTCTGTTGGAAAATATTACAGACTCCTAAGCTTTCAGTCAAAGGCAGGTAACTGTTTGTTTGCTGTGGTTTCCATGAGTGCATTAGAACAATGACCAATGACCCACTTACCATGAAGCTTTCCTGTTTCAAGTACTTTTTATTCATCTCAGCCTGGACTTTCACGTTAGAGTTATTATCTATAATCACAGAGAAATACTTGGATACTGAATGCAGTAAACTCTTGTGACTCATCTAAAACTCAGGGATTAAATAATTTCAGATAGTTGAACATGTAGAACAGGATACTTAAACATCAATGTTTGTTTCCATTTTAAACAATTTTTTGTGAAAATAGTTTTTTGTTGCTGTTGTTGTTCCTTTTCAAAACTATTATAGAAGTCCCCCTTATGGCTGTTATCTGACACAGCAAAAGCTTCGAAATTCACACACTGTTTAGATGTATGCTTCTGAAACAAAGTTTTCAACCAATAGTCGTGGAGCTTGTGCTTGCCCACAGTTGCTTCACAAATCCCCTCAGGGCATGATCTGTCATTTTTCACTGGTGGCCATGGCTGATTATGTCATTCCTTCTTGTGGTCTCTTTCTGCTCATTGTCATAAAGCCCAAGCTCAATACCTGGACAGGGGTTTCCACATTACTCTCCTAAGAGTCAAGCACCCCAAATGTCAGAGGATTATTTGTTGAATATGCCTTGCTATTTAGACATGGCTTGCGTCTTTCTGCCTTTATGGCCTGAGTTCTAACAGTCAGTGAGTTTAGAGATGGTAAGATTCCAGATAGGTGGACATGGTACTGACTTTTATAGGCTGTTTTGATTTGGGGAACAGCTAATGACTTCGTAGAACTTTCACCATCATAGTGGATTTAGAAGGCATCTAATAATAGTGCCGTGCATAGCAAGCGTGCCAATGCCAGCTCTGCAATCCCGCGGCTCTCAGAGGATGAGATTTATGACTATGATACAGCTGTAGTCACAACCGTTGCTGTTACCTCTGACTTAATAAGACATAGCTAAACTTGGAAGTTAAGGAGTTTTTCCATGATCACAAAAGCTTGTTAGTGAGAAAAATAAGATTAAACTCAAAGGTGGCTTCTAATTCGTATGTTATTTCTCTGATGCTGTGCCACAGACAAAGTTTCAATTCATGGCGAGATTATTATAGGATTGTATCTTCCTGTTTTATAACCAAACTTCTTTTAAACATCATACTTTCAGGATATGCAGTAACTGTTCTCTGCAAGTGCTGTATGCTGCCAAATAAAGTTACTACTGTGAAGCTACTGAAAATGGGCACGATGAAGAAATTCTTCCTATCAGAAAATAAATGGAGCTTATACTAAGGGAATTCTAGATGCTCTCATAAAATTTCATGGCTAAAACAACATCAACAAAACTGCTTTTAGAAAATATAAAGTCCGGGTGGTAGTGGCAGAGGCAGGTGGATCTCCATGAGTTTGGGGACATACAGGGCTACACTGAGAAACTTTGTCTTCAAAACACTGAGAGAGACAGAGAGAGAGAGAATATAGAGTCAGAAGTGTCCCCTCTTTTGTCCCATACTCATCAACCTCCACAGGCCATGGGCAGCTTATTTATCTTCTTTCATATTGACACAAGTTTATATGAGCTTGTTATTTATCCAGTTGTTATTTCACTAATAATGTACCCTGAAGGATGTATTCTGTATTACCTGTACTAGGATTTTTATCAACATGGCAAGTGACTTTAAAGGAGAAAAAACTGCTTTTGGGTCATGGCTTTGGGGTCATTGGTCAGACAACTGTATTGATCAGGGTCTCAGGTGAAACAGAGTATTACAGTAGTAGAAGTTTGTGAAAAAGGAGACTGCTTACCTTATGGCAGCCAGAAATCAGAGAGACAGAAGGACACAGGAAATTACTTCAATGCCTAAGACATGCCCCCAGTGATCTGCTTCCACCAGCTAACATCCATCTCTGAAAATTCCCAATAATAACATTAAGTTTTAAATAAATTCAGGCATTAGTCCATTGATGAAGTTACTCCATGTCCATAGCACTTCCTACAAACTCACCTAAGTCTCTTGATACACACTTCCTATCCAGAACAGAACTGCACCATTCACTGGCTCTTATTTTTCTCCTTAAAGGTTCATGTGTTCAGTTTCACAGTGACACTGCAATTTATTATAGTACTTAACATTGCAAGAACTTTGAGTTGGTTTTGTTTCCTTTTCCAAATAATGCTACATTAATTACTTTAGGGGAAATTATTTTTCCACCTGTTTGAAGTATGTAGCATCAATTTGCATGAAGAAAGCCTGTATCATAAAGGCTATACACTTGATTTAGTACATCTTTCAGATATTCTCCAAAATTTCCCTTACACCATGTTTAAGAGACCATCTGCCCCATAGATGGGCAGAATATGCTATCAAATTTTGTATTCTTGCAACACCAGTAATAAAAAAGACATCTTTGTAAACTCCAAATGTGTAATTTTCTTACTCTGAAAGGCGCAATCTTCCCCTATCGACATATACATCTGAGATTTACTTAAACTGTGAACTGCTTATTCATTTCTTTGTCCATTTCCTATCTTGTTCTCACTCTAACTGGCCAAGTGCTCATCTCTACTCTGTCATTTACCTTTTGACTCTGCATAAGTATGGTTTTGTTTCATTTTTACCATGCAGAGATATTTTGTTTAAAATGATCATGTTTATCCTTTTTTGTGTGGTTCCTAGATTAGGAATCTATTATACAGGTAATTTCGATGCTCTTGATGGGATGTTACATAACCTAAGTCTAGAATGCACCCCACAGCTCCAGGTTTTGAGCACTTGTTCCCAGGCTGATGATGCCGTCGGAAAGGCTGTGGAACTTTTGGGATGTGGGACCTCGTAAGCTGTCATTGGTTACTGGAGGTGAGGCTGGAAGGTTGTATCTGCTCCTGGTTCCAGCCCTAGTTCTCTGCTTCTTGGTCTGGCCTCTACATGAGTAGCAGCACTCTGAGATCCTACCACCTCAGAGCAACTCTATAATACATTCCCACCATGGTGACCTGTGCCTTCTGAAACAGAGAGCGGAAAGGAACACTCCCACAAGTTGGGGTGCTTTTCCTAGCTAAATACTCATTAGGTGTAAGCTTCGTCCAATGATATGAACTCTGCAGATACAGAGCAATAGCATCACTGATTAGCTACACTTTGCTTTCACAGTAGTGTAAGCAATTAGCTTGTTTGGGAAACATGGCTTCATAACATTAATTGTTGTTAATTGTGAATAAAAAAAATTCCAAGCAATTTAACCATACGTAAGTTTGTTCAGGATGCCACAACAAAATGTCATATATTTCATAGCTTAAGAAACAGAAATCTAGATAGACATGGGAAGTTCAAAATCAAAGTCGTGTCAAATTTTATGTCTAGCAAAGCCTTTCTGCCTGACTTCAGTTGACATAGCCTCATCCTACAAAGGCCACCGACTCTGTTGGATTAGGGACTCCATCTTTGTGACCTCATTCAACTATTACCTACTTTAAAAAAAAAAAAAGTGTCCTAATACCATCACTTTAGGAAGTCAGCACCTCAGGGACAAAATTAACGAACTTTGCAATGCAGATGCCAAAGTCTTTCAGCTATCAGTCAAGAGGCAGAACATTAACCATTCTTTTGACCACATTGGAGCCCAAAGGAGCAAGCACAAATGGTAAGAGTTCTGAGGTTGGTTCATAATTAACATTTGTTTTGGTTTGTTTCAGCTTTGTTTTGTAAGCCGAGCATAAATGAGGATAGATGCCGGGGAATATTTTCCTGAGGAAATCTTATCAAGAGAGTCTGATTGAAGCCTAGATATAAACAACACAATCAGGCCTGACGCCTTGCACCTGCGCTGCTCTGTGCCAGGTGAGTATGCTGAGGAATCCTGGCTGATCCCACCTCAGACTTCCCACCATCCCACACTCCACAGCAGCCATCAAGTCCCTCGGCTATTTTTAAGCCGCAGCACAGGCAGAAGAGCCACGTCTAGAGGTATAGTAAAAATATTATGAGGCTTTCTATTGGCAAAATGAAAATGTAAAAATGTAACAACATACATTTCTTCCACTAATTTTACAATTCTTTTGAGACAGGCTATAAAGTTTTTTTTTTCCACCTGGTTTTATTTCTCTTTCTTTATATGCACACATAATATTTCCCATTGTGTTCCTTCTGTTTACAGATAGTGTCTTTGCCCCATTACTTTCCTAAATCATATGAAAATCACTTGCAATGTTTCTAGCTAAACAAGAGAGAAAAAGAGAAGAGAGGGGCACACTGGACACCAGGGGTGCCTGTAGCCACTTGGTTATAGGCATTTACTTCATAGGCTTTGGTAAGCCTTGATTAAGCTGGCAAGAATGTGAAACAGTCAGTCAGCTAATAAAAGCACTGCCCTCATCTACAGAGTGTTAACTTTCGGGAGGCTGCAAAATTCATAACCTCATTTGATTGTGATTTTGAGTTGAATAATTGAGTCGTTTTAAATCTATTTTCCTAAAAAGATGACTTTTGTCCTTTGGCACCAAAGATCAAACTCTACCTCATCATCTTGAGTGTCTTTGCTTCACTGGTCATTTTGGCCTGTTTTTACATGGATTCAGCCTGACTCTGATTGAAATAGAATGGTTAGCCAGCTGCTGGCAGCCAGAAACTCACAGCTTTAGCCTTTTGCTGCAGAAAGCACAAAGAAACTTTGACTGTATGCAGACAGTTGGAGTCATCGTAACTGACCAAATTTACTAATTCCCATAATTATCTGATCTAGGTAGCTTAGACAATCTACATTTATGCAAAGCACATACAGTGATGCATAGTCTGCTAAATATACTTTCTGGCTGAGAGTCTTAACCGCACTGAATAGCCATGGCTTCACTTTAATCTCTAGTTATATGCCTACATGGAAAAAGAGACCTGTCACATGATAAGAGTGAGATGTCTTTTTAAATTAAATAGCCACAGTCATAGCTGGATAAGGCTAGTGAATGCCAAGTTGAAGGGTCATGCTGAAATGAGGACTTTGTGAAGTGTGAAAAGTCCGATGACACATATGTCACAGAAAAGGGCAGGATTCATAAAGAAGGAATGGCAGCCCACATACACTATAGCTGCATTTATGTTGGTCACTCAACTGCTCCTTTAAAATTTCACAATTCTTATTACTTGTCCTATGATAATTTAATATACATACAAAATATACATATATTTCAAGAAAAGCAAGGAAGAGGTATATATTCATATTTTCACCACCTACCTTGGTATCTTTAAGACTGTTTTCCAAATATATCTGGGCACAGGGGTCTTTTCTGAGACTGATACTCCACCAAGGACCATGTATGGATATAACCTAGAACCTCTGCTCAGATGTAGCCAATGGTAGCTCAGTAACCAAGTGGGTTTCCCTAGTAAGGGGAACAGGGACTAGTTCTGACATGAACTCAATGGCAGGCTCTTTGACCTCCCCACCCCCCAAGGGAGGAGCAGTCCTGCTAGGCCACAGAGGAGGACTTTGCAGCCAGTCCTGAAGATACCTGATAAAACAGGGTCAGATGAAAGGGGAGGAGGTCCTCCCTATCAGTGGACTTGGAAAGGGGCAGAGAGGAGATGAGGGAGGGACAGTGGGATTGGGAGGGAACAAGGGAGCGGGATACAGCTGGGATACAGAGTTAATAAAATGTAACTAATAATAAAAAGAAAAATAAATAAATAGATAGATAGATAGATAGATAGATAGATAGATAAAAAAGAACCAGCTATATCACTATTGGCCATGTCAGAGACACTTGGTCAAAAATGAACTCAATGACTGGCTCCTTTACCTCCCCCCACCCCCCAAGGGAGGAACAGCCTTGCTTGGCCACAGAGAAGGACATTGCAGCCAGTCCTGGAGATACCTGATAAGCTAGAGTCAGATGGAAGGGGAGGAGGACCTCCCTTGGCAGTGGACTTGGAAAGAGACAGGGACTAGATGAGGGAAGGAGAGTGGGATTGGGAGGGAACGAGAGAGGGGGCTATGGCTAGGATACAAAGTAAATAGCCTGTGATTAATATTTAAAAAATAAAAATTAATTTAAGAAAAGACTGTTTTCAACAGAACAACCCAGTGTCCTTAACCGGATATTGGGCTCTCTATGTGCCCTACTAAAGTGAATGCCCACAGATGAGCCCCAAACTTAAAGAGACTTCCTTCTGCTCTCTCACCTAGCATGCCAGTTTTACACCTGTCTCTCCTCTCCAGAGCTGGCTTTCCAATTCCCTAGGATGCAGCCAGCTAATCTGATGAACACGCTTTGCCAATGTACTGACTGATCCAGACAAATGAGCAAGTAGCCCCACCCTTTCTTCCCTTCTGGGTGATCTGTATATTTTAGCTATGAGATGTTTATGGAGCTCTGAAGTTTGACTTAGATGGAAATATGGGATACTGGAGAACTCAATAGGGACTTGGGATCACTTACATCTATCATTAAATAGGCAACCTTTTGTTTCAATTAACACTGAATCAGCTGTTGGCCCAACGGCAACAACAAGAGAAGAAACAGCCGGATGCTCAAACACAAATGAGCTATTAAAAGAGGCCTGGATTAAGCTTGTTGCAAAGCTTCTCCTGAGCTAGGGTGAGGCATACAAACATTTGGTTAGCTTAGGGTTTCATTACTGTGAAGAGGCACCATGACCAAGGCAACTCTTATAAAGATAAACATTTAATTTGGGGTTGCTTTACAGTTTCGTAAGCTTAGGCCTGCATTACCACCATGGGGAGAAGCATGGCAGCACACAGGCAGAAATGGTGCTGGAGGAGAAGAGAACTCTACGTCTCCCTCCTCAGGCAGCAGGAGACTGTATGCCACGCTGCACACGCCCTAACAGTGCCGTATTCAGACACATGGGCACACGAGGGCCACACCTGTTCAAGTCTCCACAGAAGGGTCACAAAACCGGAAGTTCACTTTCTGCAAGAACACCATGGTATTTAACGGTTAAATTAGGTCATATCTGCTATAGTTAAAAACAGAAAAACAGAATCAAATGCTTGGTGTATAAAGAATTAGACCCTGATACTACCTAGACCATTCTTTGCCAATCTGAGCCGTCGGTACACCCTGACTACTGTTCATCTTCACCATAACTTTGAGCTTAAAGATCATATCTTGATTTATTTTAGCAATGTGGTAGAAATCTCACTGTATCACCAGTGTTTGTGTATTTCCAGTTTGGTAGATTGGTACTAAAATAAAGGGCAATCCTATACCTTTTACAAATGGTTTCTATTTCTGGTTGAGATTAAGACATTATAGCAGGGCTGGAAATAAACAAGACACTAAATACATTTTTTATATACTGTATTGTTCCCATTTTATAATAACCAAGAGGGATGTTTATTCATAGAAATGGAAAACTGGGTTTCAGAAATGTTAAGCAAGAGGTTCGTGCTTATAGATTCTGAAAATCTTCTTTATTTTGTAAACAATAATGAAAGCTATGTTATTTGTAGGAAAAATGAATGCAACTGGAGATGATCTTGTTAAGTAAAATAATCCAGAGGCAGAAAGACAAATATCATATTACCTTTTATTTGTGGGTCCTTTAATTCTTTATAGGCACATGAAACCTTATATCACACACACAAGCATGTTGCATGAAGCAGAAGAGAGACTGTACGTGGAAAGGAAGAGCCTAATAGTAAGGGTAATAGGAAGAGGAGGAGCAGAAGGAAGGAATATGACTGGGAAACATGGTCAAATATAGGCTTCACTTGAAAAAAAAAACTGTCTTTATGAAACACAGCAGTCTGTACAATGATTATGTGCCAAAATATTCTTTGCCTTGGTATTTTGGAGATACAAACAACTCTATGGAATTTCACAGACATTTTCTTACGTTCAGTCTATGTAAATATTATTTAATATTCACATGTTGAAAATAGCCTAATCTTTTTAGAAGTTGTTAATCTCAAGTATTTTATAACAGAAACTTGACTAGCATGCTCACTCTGCCTTATATGGTCACTGAAATGAGAAGTTATTCAGACTACACTGTAGGCTTATTGAAATACGAAAATTAATGACAACAAGTAAGTGGAAAGGCGAATACTCTTGACTCTCAGTTCTCAGAATTCAGGATTCTGTTGTGGACATCTTAGTTTATGATATGTGAACTTGTTTGTGTTATAATCCCTCGTGGGGGATTTTAGATTCTCCATACCTGTTGACTATGTCATGTAGGGTGTGGTCTTTGTCAGCTGGAATCAGTTGAATCTGAAGACTTTGAGGGGTAATAAATATGACAGCCCAGAGGAAGAAGTGGTGGTGGCTTGGAGGAGTCAGTGACTTGCTTGCTTCTCTTGCTGGTTTGCTGGCTTGCTGGTTATATGGACTTCTGGATTTCCTGAGGACTGATATTGGTATTGGCCCCCAAGGAATCCTACAAACCTACCCCGCAGGAAGAAGTAAAGAGGGCTGTGTCCCCTTTCCCTTCCAACTTTATTTTTTCCCTACCTGGGGTTAAGATGTTGGAAAGGAGGTATAAGCTTTAAAGAACCCCCAAGTAAAATACAGTTTGAAAAATTAGTGGCTCTTAGCAGTTTTATTCCATCCCATCAATGTCTCTATGAACTTAAAAACTAAAAACTATAAACCAGTATGTTGTTTGATGCAGACAAATCCCATGCTCTCCATCATTTCTCATTGATTACTTAACTATATGATTGTTTTTTTATCATATGGCGAATTAAGGCAAACAGGAAGATAGAGAAGCCATTTTTTTTTTTTTTTTTTGGCTGTTTCATGCTATGGCTGGGTCTCTTCCAGTTATTCACAGTCTTACAGGTTTATACAAACTATTGTACAACCTGAGCAACTTGAATTCTAGAATTCAGGGTTTTTCTGATTCCGGTTTCTTCCTGCCCTTTCGCTTTGATGTTAGTTCCCCCAAGGAGTCACCCTAAGAAAAAAGCTATTAAGGTATGAAGAAAGAGACTGATAAGCTGAGACTTCAGAGACTATGCCAAGAAATACTCTCCCATGTTTACCTTTTCTATCACTACAGAAGGGCAGGGCAGGAAAGGGCAGGTGCTATACCATTCCCACCGTAAGGCTCGTGCAAGGAAAGATAAGCATTCACACTTTTACCTGTATATAAGGCAGTCTTAAACAGCCGGTAGTAGGCTAATTAACACCATTCCTCATTTTACCTTCAGAAAACAGAGTACTTTGGACTCAGGTGAAACAACAGAAAGTAGAGAAACAGTAATGGAATAAAGAATTTAGTCAAAGGCGTGGAGCACAGGCAATGGTATGGGAACCCCTCTACTTCTTGGGGAGCTCAGCTAAGGTCTCATTTTGACAGGATCTCCTTCCAGCTCCCCCCAGAGCAGGCCTACCTTTACCTGGATTCCTGAAGACTACATGATTTCTCAATAAGGGATAAGTCTTCAGCTAACTATTGTTCATAATCAAAACCATACTAGCATTAAAACTAAAATTAATGCTCCTAATTGCTAACTTTAGACATTCTGAGATATTATCATGTGTGCAAGTTTCAGGCTTTCATTTCATATACTAACTAATATTTTAAAAGAAAAGCTCTGGGGCTAATACCTTAACAAAAAGAAATCAATTTGCATAGCCTCATCTCATTGAGGAAGACAGTTTGTGTTAGGAAGGCTCTATAGTAAGTTCTTCTCAACGATATTATTGGGAGGTATTACTTTATGAAGTAGGACCAAGTGGATAAGAGGTCTTTATGGGCATGCTCTTGAAGAGGATACCGGGATCTGACCCTTTCCAGTCTGACTTGTGTCATGGATGCCTCAAGTGAACAGTTTCCTCTGCCACTGCCTCCCATAGACCTAAAGCAATGGAGCCAATGAACCATGAATAGACACTGTGTGTCAAAATATTTTTTTATTTAGAAGTTGTTGATATCAAGTATTTTTTTTAATTTTTATTTTTATTAATTACAATTTATTCGCTTTGTATTCCCCCTGTAGCTCCCTCCTTTCTCCCTCCCAATCCCATCCTCCCTCTCCCTTCTCCACTCATGCCCCTCCCCAAGTCCACTGATAGGGGAGGTTTTCCTCCCCTTCCTCTGATCCTAGTCTAACAGGTCTCATCAGGACTCTCTGCATTGTCTTTTTCTGTGGCCTAGTAAGTTTGTTCTCCCCTGAGGGGGAGGTAATTAAAGAGCAGGCCAATCAGTTCATGTCAGACACAGTCCCTGTTCCCATTACTATGGAACCCAATTAGACACTGAACTGCCATGGGCTACATCTGCACACGGGTTCTAGGTTACCTCCATGAATGGTCCTTGGTTGGAGTATTAGTCTCAGAAAAGACCCCTGTGCCCAGATTTTTTGGTTCTGTTGCTCTCCTTGTGGAGCTCCTGTCTTCTTCAGGTCTTACTATTTCCCACTTCTTTCATAAGATTCCCTGCATCCTGCCCAAAGAGAAACATGACATTAGGCCCTTACTCTGCCTTATTATGAAAATGAGAAGTTATTAAAATTATACTGTAAGTTAATTGAAAAACAAAACAAAAAAATCTGGGGGAGTCCAAGATGGCAGTGACCAGTGCACAGTATATCTGAGGGGCACAGGATCTGAAAGTCTGAAACTGGTGAGAGGAGGGGCAGCTGAAGCCAGAACATCAACATCGAGGCTCCCTGGGCAAGAGGGGACAACCTACGAGCTGGGACAGTTTGGATCCAGCTCATCCCCATCTTGCGCTTAAGCTCCATCCCTCCAGGCATCTACATGCTCTAGCACCCTGTCCCTCAAGGCACGCTTCCACACAGAACCAGTGCGTACACACATGCACCTGCAACCTTCCTCCCTTAGCGACAGCTGAAACATGCTCTAGCACCTTCTCTCTCAAGGCACACTTCCACACACACTCCTCCCACTTACACACGCAGCTGCAACCTTCCTCCCTTAGCTACAGCTGAAACACCAACATCCACTCTCTGACCAGTGGTCCTCTCTCATCTTCCTGAAGATTACTCCAGACACCAGAGACAGACAGACCCAGTATGAAGTACAGGAACAAATAGCACATGTTACGGGTAAGCAGATGGCTAGAGATCTGCTTAAGAATACATCCAACAAAAGTCAGGACATCATGGCTTCAGCAGCAACCCTCCAAAATCAATGCATATGCTAATTCATCGGAAACACAGGAAAATTATTTTAAAGCTATGCTAATTGAGTTAGTGGAGGCACATGAAAAGGAACAAAACTCTCAAAGAAATAGCCGCACAAATAGAGGCAAATAAAGAGGAAACAAACAAAGCTCTCAAAGAAATATAGGCAAATATAAACACAAAAATATAGGGACATAAAGAGGAAACGAATAAAAAAATAAAGGCCCATCATGAAAAGACAGGAATCCACATTCAAATAGATGAAGAAAATGCTGCAAGACATGAAAACAGAATTAGAATCAATAATGAAACAGGAACAGAGAAAACCCTGGAGCTGGAGAACTTAGAGAAAATATCAGGAACCACAAAGGTAAGCATCACCAATAGAATATGAGAGATAGAAGACAGAATCTCAGGCGCTGAAGATACAATTGAAGAAATTGATATATCTCTCAAAGAAAAAGTAAAATCAGAAAAGTTCCCAACAAAAAAACATCCAAGAAATCAAGGACACCATGAAAAACAAAAATCTAAGAGTAATAAGAATAGACGAGAAAGAAGATTCCATGCTCCAAGGTCCAGAAAATATTTTCAAAAAAGTCATAGAAGAAAAATTTTCCATCTTTAAAAAAGAGCTGTCTCTAAACATACAAGAGACCTACAGAACACTAAATAGATTAGACCAGAAAATGAACTCCTCACATCATATCATAGTCAAAACACTAACTCTACAGAACAAAGAAAAAATATTAAAAACAGCAAGGGGAAAAGACCAAGTAAAAAATAAAGGTAGACCTATCAGAAACACACCAGACTTCTCAAGAGAAACTATGAAAGCCAGAAGGGCCTGGGCAGATGCCACACAGACTTTACGGGACAACACATGCCAACCCAGACTACTAAACCCAGCAAAGCCTTCAGTCAACATAGAAGGAGAATACAAAATACTCCATGACAAAACTAAACAATATGTATGCTGCAACGTAGTCCTACAGAAGATGCTAGAAGTAAAACTCGAATCAAACAAAATCAACTACACCCAAGAAAACACAGGATATAGATAACTTTGCAACAAAAAATGAAAAGAAAACATTAATAGTAACACCACCAATTCCACAATAAAAGGACATTCATAACATTCATTGATCACTAATATCTGTCAACATCACTGGACTCAAATCTCCAATAAAAAGACACAGAGAATGGAATGGTTGCAGAAAGTGTATCCAACATTTGGCTGCATCCAAGATACACACCTCTGCAACAAAGATAAACACTACCTCAGAGTAAAGGGTTAGAAAAATGTTTTTCAAGCAAATGGACCCAGAAAACAAGCTGAGGTAGCTATCCTAATATCTAATAAAATAGACTTTCAACCAAAATTAATCATGAAAGATGAGGAGGGGCACTTCATTCTCATCAAAGGAAAAATTCACCAGGAGAACATCACAATCCAGAACATCTATGCCCCAAATACAAGAACACCTGCATTTGTAAATGAAACGTTATTGAAGCTGAAATCACACATCGATCCCAACACCTTAATAATGGGAGACTTCAATACTCCACTCTCACTAAAGGACAGATCATCTAGACAGCAGCTAAATAGTAAAATAATGGCATTTACAGAGATCCTAAATCAAATGAATCTAATGGATGTCTACAGAACTTTTCACCCAAACTAAAAAATGTGTACCTTCTTTTCAGCACCTCATGGAACATTCTCAAAAATTGACCTTATAGTCGGGCACAAAGCAAGCCTCAACAGATACAAGAAGATCAAAATAATCCCTTGTATCAAAATAATCCCTTGTATCGTATCAGACCACCATGGTCTAAAACTAGACCTCAAAAAAATAGAAACAACAAAAAGCCTACATACATATGGAAACTAAACAACTCTATACTCAATGATAGCTTGGTCAGGGAAGAAATGAAAAATAAATTAGAGACTTCCTAAAATTCAATGAAAATGAAGGCACAACTTACCCAATTTATGGGACACAATAAAAGCAGTGCTAAGAGAAAAGTTCATAACACTGAGAACCTCCAGAAAGAAATTTGAGACATCCCATACAAGCAACTTAATGACACACCTAAAAGCCCTAGAAAAAAAAAGAAGCAGACACACCCAAGAGGAGTAGACGATTGGAAATAATCAAACTCAGGGCTAAAATCAATGAATTATAAGCAAAGAAAACAATTCAAAGAATCAATGAGACCAAAAGCTGTTTTTTTAGAAAATCAGCAGGATAGATAAACCCTTTGCCAAACTAACTAAATGGCAGAGAGAAACAATCCACATCAGGAAAATCAGAATCAAAAACAAGAACATAATGACAGACATTGAGGAAATTCAAACAATCAGTAGGTCTGACTACAAAAACCTATATGCCACAAAATTTGAAAACCTAAATGAAATGGACAATTTTTTTGATAGATTCACTTTACCAAAATTAAATCAAGACCAGTTAAGTAAAATAGTTACCAGGCCACAGAAGATGACAATGCAGCCACTCCTGATGTGATCTGATAGACTAAGATCAGAAGGAAGGAGAGGAGGACCTCTCCTATCAGTGGACTTGGGAATGGGCATGCTTGAAGAAGGAGGAGGGAGGGGAGGACTGGGAGGAGAGGAGGGAGGGACTTATGGGGGGATACAAAGTGAATAAAGTGTACTAAATAAATAAATAAATAAAATAGTCCTATATCTCCCAAGGAAATACAAGCAGTCCTCAAGTCTCCCTTCCAAAAAAAGCCCAGAGCAAGATGGTTTCAGTGCAGAATTCTACCAGCCCTACAAAGAAGAGTTAACTCCAATCCTCTCCAAACTATTCCACAAAATAGAAACAGAAGGAACACTGCCAAACTCATTCTATGAAGCCACAGTCACCTTGATACCTAAACCACACAAAGACTCAACAAAAAGAAGAGAACTTCAAACCTATCTCTCTTAAGAATATTGATGCAAAAATACTCACTAAAAAGCTTGCTAACCGAATCCAAGGACACATTAAAAATATCATCTACTATAAACAAGTAGGCTTCATCCCAGGCATGCAGGGGTGGTTCAATATATGGAAATCCACCAATGTAATCCACCATATAAAAAGAAAAAACTGAGGAAAAAAATATGTGATCCTCTCCCTAGATGCCAAAAAAGCATTTAACAAAATCCAACACCCATTCACGTTTAAAGTCTTGGAAAGATCAGGGATAAAGGCACACACCTAAACATAGTAGGGCCAATATACAGCAGGCCTATAGCTAACATCAAATTAAATTCAGAGAAACTTAAATCAATCCCACTGAATTCAGGAACAAGGCAAGGCTGCCCACTCTTTCCATAGCTCTTCAATATCGTACTTAAAGTCCTAGCTAGAGCAATAAAACAACAAAGAAGATGAAGAGGATACAAACTGGAAAGAAAGAAGTATCACTATTTGTAGATGATATGACAGTATATATGAATGACCCCAAAAATTTAACCATCGAACTCCTTCAGCTGATAAACACCTTCAGCAAAATGGCTGGATACAAAATTAACTCAAAAAAGTCAGTAGCCCTCCTGTATACAAAAGACAGAAGGGCTGAGAAAGAAATTAGGGAAACAACACCTTTCACAATAGCCACTAATAATATAAAGTACCTTGGTGTGACTCAAACCAAGCAAGTGCAAGACCTGTTTGAAAAAAAAATATTCAAGTCTCTGAAGAAAGAAATTGGAGAAGATATGAGAAGATAGAAAGATCTCCCATGTTCATGGATCAGCAGCATTAACATAGTGAAAATGGCCATCCTGCCAAAAGCAATCTACAGATTCAATGCAATTCCCATCAAAATACCAACACAATTCTTTACAGACCTTGAAAGAACAATTCTCAACTTCATATGAAAAACAAAACACCCAGAATTACCAATGCAATCCTGGCAGTATCTACATCCCTGATCTCAAACTGTACTAAATATCAATAGTAATAAAAACTGCATGGTACTGGCATAGAAACAGAATGATGGATCTTTGGAATTGAATAGAAGACCCAGCAATAAACCCACACACCTACAGATAATTGATTTTTGACAAAGAAGTCAAAACCACACGATAGAAAAAAGACAGCATCTTCAGCAAATAGTGATAGTCTAACTGGATGTCCACATGAACAAAAGTGCAAATAGATCCATATTTATCACCCTGCACAAAGCTAAAGTCCAAGTGAAGCAAAGACCTCAACATAAAACCAGACAGACTAAATCTGTTAGAAGAAAAAGTGGGGAAGAACCTTGAACTCATTTGGCACAGGAGACAACAGAACAGAATGCTAACAGCACAGGTTCTAAGATCAACAATCAATAAATGGGACCTAGTGAAACTGAAAAGCTAGGACTTTAAGTACTATATTGAAGAGCTATGGAAAGAGTGGACACTGTCATCCAAACCAAATGACAGCCTACAGACTGGGAAAGGATCTTCACCAACCCTATATCTGATAGAGGGCTAATATCCAGAATATATACAGAACTTAAGAAGTTAAAAAGCAACAAATCAAGTAATCCAATTAAAAAATGGGGTACAGACCTAAACAGAGAAGTCTTGATAGAGGAATATTGAATGTCAGAGAAATACTCAAGCTCCTTAGTCATCAGGAAAATGCAAATCAAACTGACCGTGAGATTTCACCTTATATTTGATTGTCTAATATCAAAAACTCAGGTGACAACACATGCTGAAGAGGATGTGGAGAAAGGGGAACCTTCTTCCATTGCTGGTGGAAATGTAAACTTGTACAATCACTTTGGAAATCAATCTGGCGCTTTCTCAGACAATTAGGAACAGTGCTTCCTCAAGATCCAGCTATACCAATCCTAGGCATATTTCCAAAAGATGCTCAAATACACAACAAGAACATTTGCTCAATCATGTTCATAGCAGCTTTATTTCTAATAGCCAGAAGCTGGAAACAACCCAGATGTCCCTCAGTTGAGGAATGGATACAGAAATTGTGGTACATTACACAATGGAATACTACTCAGTAATTAAAAATAAGGAAATCATGAAATTTGCAGGCAAATGGTGGGAACTAGAAAAGATCATCCTGAGTGAGGCAACCCAGAAGCTGGAAGACATACATGGTATATACTCACTTATAAGTGGATATTAGACATATAATATAGGATAAACATACTAAAATCTATACACCTAAAGAAGCTAAGCAAGATGGAAGACCCTGGATAAGATGGTCAACCCTCACTCAGACAGGCAAACGGAATGGACATCAGAAGAGGGAGAAAACAGGGAGCAGGACAGGAGCCTACCACAGAGGGCCTCTAAAAGACTCTACTCAGCAGTGTATCAAAGCAGATGCTGAGGCTCATAGCCAGACTTTGGGCAGAACGCAGCGAATCTTATTAAAGATGAGGGAGAGAGAAAGACCTGCAAGGGACAGTAGCGCCACAAGGAGACCAACAGAACCAAAATATCTGGGCAGAGGGGTCTTTTCTGAGACTGAGACTCCAACCAAGGACCATGCACAAATGTCACCCATGGCAACTCAGTCTCAAAGTAATTCTCTAGTAGCGGAAACAAGGATTGTCTCTGACACAAACTCAGTGGTGGGCTCTTTGGCCACCTCCCCCTGAAGGGGAAACAGCCTTACCAGGCCACAGAGGAAGACAATGCAGCACAAGCCAGTACTGATGATGAGACCTGATAGACTAGGTTCCAAGGGAAGAGGAGGAGGACCTCCCCTATCAGTGGACTTGGGGAGGGGCTTGGGTGGAGATGAGGGATGGAGGGTGGAATTGGAACAGGACAAGGGAGGGTGATACAGCTGGGATAAAAAGTGAATAAACTAAAAAAAAAGTGAATAAACTGTAATTAATAAAAATATAAATAAATTTAAAAAAGAAAAAGGAAAAACAAAAAATTTTAATATAACATGCTGATGAAGATCTTTAAGAAGTTAGCTGTTCCTTGGGCAGTGTGTAGGCATAAAGTTATTATATAATTCAAATGCTGATATCTCTACCCCCCACATCTGGCTGCTATTCATGTTCTGAAAATCTGTCTCAATTTTGTGTGAACACTGCTGCTCCCCAGCCAGTCAAGAAGCTTATAGATAATCATTAAGCAGAGGAGAGAATAGGGCTTGACTTTCTGCCAGCCAGCGGAGAAGGAGTTAAGGAAGGAAGTAGGGGATTCAGCCATGGGCAGAGGTCCAGGAGACATCAGGAGAGAGGAGCCAGCTCAGGAAAGCCACAAAGTACATGGATCTCTGGGATGTACACTGGGAGAAAACCAGATTAGATTAGAAGGTTAAAAATAGAGAAATAACTGCTCATTTATCGTGTTATGAAGTTTATTATTAAACATATATAAAAGAGTTTCAATTATTTGTGTGATAGCCAGGTTAAGAGAGAAACAGTTTTATAAAAATAACTATAACAGCAGTGAGTAGAAGTGAGGAAGAAAACCCTCCTAAAGAATATTGTGAGTCCAGATTCTGGACCCACAATAGTGTTCCAAGATGCTATGCTTTTTTACCTTCCTGCATTGTACTGCATTGTCTTGCTCTCCTGGTCCATGTCTGAGAACCTACACACTTGCCTGAAATTTCATACGGAATTTTTACTACTGTCAGAATAATCTGGCCATACCTTGTTACAAAAGAAAAAGGCTGAAAGTATAGCTTTATTCTTCATATTCATAGAAAAATGTAGATACTTTTATTTTGGTGGTACTATTAGTAAATGAATAAAAAAGATCTAATCTAAAGACTCAAAATCTACTGTTAGGAGCTACAACTAATGAAACACAGGCCAACAGATCTCAATGTCATGTGGGTGGGTGGGAAGTTAAGCATTTTATTTGTATTTTCTGTAGCATCTAGCAGACACATCTATCTACGCATGGGTGGGGTTTCCAGTTGGATGTAAAGTTGTATGTGCAGAAATATATCTAGAGGTACTGTAGGACATGAGAAGAGTCATTAGCAACAAAAATGGTCAGTGAAATAATCCATTAGCAAGCCAAGACCTTACTGTGTTTCTCGGTGGTGGATTTTACTTGTTGGAGAAATAGAGTTTGAGCAAGATCTGAAAGAATGCTGACATTCATGAGTAAGCGGAAAATAGGAGGAAGTTCCAGAGGCTGCAAATCAATAGTATAGAAAAGAGAGCAGTAGGCATGGGACATTGACACACAAGCTTCACTACAAAGAATGGTTTGAGTTGTCCATTGCAGTTTCAAATGTTTCTTTGGTATAAGCATTTCTCTGATGAGGAGTCTACACTCATTACCACAGCAAGAGGCATGACTCTATCCAGATCCTTCCTTTGAGAAGCATGCGATTATTCAAATGAAGGTGTTAGATGACTGCACAAATTATGAAAAATTTAGTTTATGATATTAAGTACAAAACCACTGAAATGTAGATCGAAAGTCAAAAGCCAGAATTAGTTTGAAATTAACAGGTACTTGTAGAGAACTGCAACATTAAACAGAAGATAAAACCTGAATGATTTGAGCCAGGCGTGGTGGTGCTCACCCTTAATCTCAACACTGGGGAGGCAGAGGCAGGAGGATCTCTGTGAGTTCAAGGTAATTCTGGTCTACATAGTGAGTTCCAGGACAACCATGCATATATAGAAAGACCCTATCTCTAAAAGCCAACCAACAAACCATACAAATAAACAAAAACCTGAATGATTTTGAGAGCTTTCTCCTTTTGCCTTTATCTATGAAGCATTGAGAAAGACCTCATTCTTTTCTGCCCCATTCCTTCTTTCAGCCCCTCTTTAATCACTTCTTAACATAAGTATCACCACCAACAATAAACTTAAGAAAAGCCAAGATTACATTGATTTTGTTATTGTTGTTGCTGTTGATGATGATGATGATACTCTACTTTCAGTGCCTTGGAAAGTCAGAATGCCAAAGCTTTTGTTGAATTGAAATCTTTAATTATGTATGTTTATGCTTTGGGAATGCTATCTGTGTAATTTACACACACACAGAAACACATTTAATTAAAAATAACCTCATCAATATGTTTTTTTGCAGAAATTAGAGATTCAGAAAATACTTTCCACTTAAACAATGACATAAAAAATTGGAAATAAAAACATACACGTGGATTAGTAGTAAGTTATTTCCACTAACAAAATGCCAAAGTTATGAATCAAGGGCACACATAAGGGTTTATTTAACCTTTTTAAAAACACAACATTTGGGCATTGAAATTTACTGTATCATCTGTCTTATTTATCCTATTGGGTTTTATCTTTCTTATTTCTTTCTACTTTTAGAGCTTTATTTTGTTATTTTTTTCGACTTCTCTAGCTAGGTAATTTTTTAAAAAATCACTGCGTTTCCAGTCTCCAAGTTTTACTATGGCATGTGTTTAGGGTCACAAATGACAAGAGAATCACAGTTCTGCCTGTATTCCAAGAGTGGCACTATGTCACATTTAGTTATTGTTATAGTCTACCACTGTGGTTTTCGTTGTTTGTTGAGGCACAAATGTCCTCTAGCACGCTGCCCAAGATGTGCAGCCCCCTGCTGCCATAGTCACTTACGGGGTCTTTTTAAAGTCCACTTCAAGTTGATTCCGATTTGATCATAGATTGTTCTTTGACTTTTAGAATATCTTAAACCTCTGAAACAGTGTTGATATTTTCATTTGAATAACTTGTAGCACCCTAACTTCTATTTACAATCTTCTCTTCAAGGTGCCAAATCTGTTGTTAAATCAATTTCCAGAAGCCTTTCTACCTGTCCCTGAATTTCTTCTAGACATTTGATGCTTTTAAGCAAACAAGTATGTACCTTCTGACTGCACAAATTCTATTTTCTTAAATATGTTAATTACAGTGATTTCACAATCCATATCTGAGGACTTCCAGATCTGGGTCACTTTTTACTGCTTTTAGCTACTTCTTTTCATGTTGTTCATCTCTTTAGTTATTTAGCAACTTTGAACTCAATAGGAAACACTGGACATCAAAATGACAGCTCTTCCAGAGAAAATGCTTTCATAATTGTTATAAACAGTTGACCTTAATTCAACCAGATAAATGAATTAACTTGGACTTAAAAGAAACCCTAGGACTGTGTGTGCAGTTCGGCCTTACTTCTCACTTTTATTTGTTTATTTATGATTCACAGTGTCTTATGTGAATGCTCTCTAACTCACTAGGTAGCTGAGGATCACCTTGAATCTCTGATCTTTCCGTTTTTGTCTTTGTCTGGTGAGATTATAAGAGCATGCAATTGTGTTTATGTGTGGTTCTGAAGACAGAACTCAGCCAGGCTACTCCACTGAGTTATACCAGCACCAGCTGCAGCAGAACTACCACCACCACCACTACCAGCACCAGCACCACCACTACCAGCACCAGCTGCAGCAGAACTACCACCACCAACACTACCAGCACCAGCACCCGCACCTTATTCTTCAGGCTAAGGTTTTTGAGAATTCCAAAGGAATGCTTGGGAATTTTTGGCAGAACTTCTTTTCCTTGGTGAAGGCTGAAATATAGAATTATTATTTCCCATCATTTTGGCCACAGGAATCTATGTAGCTTTCTTGCCTTTTAGCTCCCCTTGACTTTTTTATTCTTTTTTGTGTTTATTATTAATTACACTTTATTCATTTTGTATCCCCCATAAGCCCCTCCTTCCTCCCCTCCCGATCCCACCCTCCCTCCCCTTTCTGTATGCATGCCACTCCCCAAGTCCAATGATAGGGGAGGTTCTCCTCTCCTTTCTGATCTTAGTCTATCAGTTCACATCAAAAGTGGCTGCATTGTCCTCTACTGTGGCCTGGTAAGGCTGCTCCCCCCTCAGGGGGAGGTGATCAAAGAGCAGGCCAATCAGATTATGTCAGAGGTGGTCCCTCTTCCCATTACTGTGTAACCCACTTGGACACTGAACTGCCATGGGCTACATCTGTGCAGGGGTTCTAAGTTATCTTCATGAATAGTCCTTGGTTGGAATATGAGTCTCTGGGAAGTTCCCTGTGTTCAAAATTTCTTGTTCTGTTGCTCTCCTTGTGGAGACCCTGTCCTCTCCAGCTCTTACTATTTCCCACTTCTCACATAAAATTCCATTCACTCTGCCAAACAGTTGCCCATCAGGCTCAGCACCTGCTTTGATAGTCTGTAGGGCAGAGGCTTTCAGAGGCCCTCTGTGGTAGGTTCCTAGTTTGTTTCCTGTTTTCTTCTTCTGGCTTTCAGAAGCCCTCTGTAGAAGGTTCCTAGGTTGTTTCCTGTTTTCTTCTTCTTCTGGTGTCCATCCTTTTGCCTTTCAGGATGGGGATTGACCGTTTTAGTTAGGGTCCTCTCTCTTGCTTAGTTTCTTTAGATGCACAGATTTTAGTGGGTTTGTCCTATGTTGTATGTCTATATGAGTGAATATATACCATGTGTGTCTTTTTGCTTCTGGGACAACTCACTCAGGATGATCCTTTCCAGGTCCCACCATTTACCTGCAAATTTCATGATTTCCTTATTTTTCATTGCTGAGTAATATTCCATTGTATAGATGTACCACAATTTCTGCATCCATTCTTCATTTGAGGGGCATCTGGGTTGTTTCCAGCTTCTGGCTATTACAAATAAAGCTGCTACAAACATGGTTGAGCAAATGTCCTTTTTGTGTACTTGAGCCTCTTTTGGATATATGCCCAGGAGTGGTATGGCTGGATCTTGGGGAAGCGCTATTCCTAGTTGTCTGAGAAAGCGCCAGATTGATTTCCAGAATGGTTGTACAAGTTTACATTCCCACCAGCTTCGGAGGAGGGTTCCCCTTTCTCCACACCCTCTGCAGCATGTGTTGTCACTAGAGATTTTCATCTTGGCCATTCTGATGGGTGTAAGGTGAAATCACAGGGTTGTTTTGATTTGCATTTCCCTAATGGCTAATGAGGTTGAGCATTTCTTTAAGTGCTTCTCTGCCATTCGATATTCCTCTACAGAGAATTCTCTGTTTAGCTCTGTTCCCCATTTTTTAAGTGGATTACTTGGTTTGCTGCTTTTCAGCTTCTTTAGTTCTTTATATATACTGGATATGAGTCCTCTATCAGATAAAGGGTTGGTGAAGATTCTTTCCCAGTCTGTAGGCGGTCGCTTTGTTTTGATGACGGTGTCCTTTGCTTTGCAGAAGCTTTTCAGTTTCATGAAACACTGAAACACTGGTTGTCTGTATAATATCCCCGGTTATTCCAGGCTATAAAGATACAAAGATGAGCTAGATGATATAAAAGGCAGTCCAAGTTTACCAACTGGCCATCCTATGTGTCAGATGTTGTGTTTGGTTTCCCATATACATCATCTCATTATTTAGAGATCCATAATCCACTGCTGAGAAAGGAAAGCTTGGGATGGAGCTGCATATAAGGATATCTAATATAACTGGCTTGAAAATATTTCAGGCAGGGCTTGACAATGCCCTTCCCCCAGAGGCCCTCCCCACCATGTCCAATCTTAATAGTGGATGGTGCTGATTGGTTACAGCCTGTATTGTACATACCTACAGTGCTGTCTCTGAGTGCCTTTACTTGAATAAAAATGCTGTGGGAGATTCCAAGAATAAAAGGCCTTGGGAAAATTGACTGAAGCTATGGAGATGAGGATGAACACTCTTGTGGTTGCCCATTATTTGTGACTGAATCCCAATCGTCATAGTTAACGTCTCTTCAGGCATGAAGCTAAAAGTTGCAATAACCTCACAGAATTAAAAGTATTTCCCAAGCATAGATGGCAACTGGTTGTTCTTTGTACAGTTCAGTGCCTGTCACTGTGCCTACTGGCTCCAAAGCTTAGTATATAGAATGACAAATGGAGCCAGCCTCATTATAAATATATGGCACTGTAACAATTATTTTGCTTCACAAAAAAATGCTCCTATTTTTATACATATAATTTCATAACTATGGTTTATTCTTTGCTTTAGGTTTTTTTCCCCTTCTGATATTGCTTTTGAAATAAGGTTTCAACTACCAAACTGGCTTCACATTCATATCTATCTTTCTGCATGCATCCTTAAGTGCTGGGAGTTGAGTTATGCACACATCCAGCAGTCGCTTATTCCCAACCTCCCCAAATAGTTTTCTTATCTTTCTTCTAAAACTTTTTCTTCTAAAACTTTACCAGATAAACACTTAAGAATGGAGAGGATGCTGTGGATCTAAATGTGAAGACTTCAACTCTATTTCTAAGTCTTTGGATTACAATTCAGATTGAAAATAAACCACGTGTATGCCAGGTTCCCCCCCTGCCCCCATAATAACATACCTAAATATCCTCACCCTAAAGCTCATTGAGGTAACTGTGTGTTCATTTTTCCATCTGTTTCCCTTGGGCTGTAGGGGCAGAGGTAATCTGTGGCATCTGAGTACCCCAGGAAGGGCAGTGTAACTGCCATGCCATGCTGCTAGTTTCTAAGCCCTGCCTTGCTATCTGCATGCTTATTGTACATTTTCTTGCATGTTTATCTTTCTGGTTTCTTTCTTCTCTTCTCTAAAATGTTTGGTCCAAATGGTCACTAATGAACTTGCCGGAGCACTGTCGTTTGAAGTCCCAGGCTCAGTTCACTTAGTTTAGACAGAAGGAATCAAGTGCATCCAACACTTTTTAAAGCATTAATGTAGAGAGGACTTGGGTGTCTCTCAGAGGCTTCCTGGCTATGCAGTCTTGCCATAGAATGAGTGTAATGGAGGCATGGATAAGGGAGCTGGCTCTGAGGTTAGATTGCAGGGTTTCGGATTCCAATTCTGAAAACTGTTGGCTGTGCAACTTGTCTCAGCTTCTCCAGATGCTTCAGATCCATGGACCTTGTTTGGATTCACCTGGATGTGAGTGTGAACCATATGACATCTTGACTAGCTGTATTTGTAAGGTGCACAGACTTGAGTATCTCAATGAAACAAAACAAAACAAAACAAAGAGTGATTCTAGATTCAGATCTCAGAGTCTGGAATGAACCCATTTTTCAAGAAGAAGATTGTTGCTCATGATCATCATCCTTTGGAACTCTTCTTTTTGTTATCCAAGTCTTTCTAATATGATAGAAATCAATCTGTTAAAGTTGTTTTTATAAAACTGTTTGTTTCTCAGTTTCTCTCTTAACTCAACTATCACCCAAATGATTGAAATTCTATTACATTATGTTAGCAAGCTTCACAGCACAATACCTGAGCAGTTGTTACTCTATTCTTAACCCACTAAGATAATCTGGTTCTTTCTCAGTGTACATCCCAGAGATTCCTGTACTTTGTGGCTTTCCTAATCTGGCTCCTCTCTCTTGATGTCTCCTGGACCTCTACCCATGGCTGAATCCCCTAATTCCTTCTTTAACTCCTTCTCCCTGGCTGGCAGAAAGTCAAGCCCTATTCTCTCTCCTGCTTAGTGATTGTCTATGACTTCAGGGGACAATTGGGGAGCAGCAGTGTTTACCCAACATTGAGACAAGAGATTATCAGGACAAGAATTGCAACCAGGCATGGGGAGGAGTCACAGAAATCAACATTTGAATTAAACAATAACCTTATGCCCATATCAATCCAATAGCCAAGGTCAATGAGCAATTATAGGCTGACAAATCCACATGCTCATAACATGCTCCCTGGTAAACCAACTTCCTCAGACTAGACTACCATCCTCTCTTTATATCTTCTGTATAATTTTTAGGGGGATTCAAGTTATTCAGAAATATTTATGTGTTGAATATAGTTTACATGGACAAGCTTTCTATATGCAACTGTCAAAATTTACAGCATTTATAAACAGCCTCTATAATATAATTTCATCTAATTCTCTACCATAAAAAATGTATGCGTTATTTGTTAATAACAGGCTTCATTTTTAATACTTTCTTGTATTTTCTCCATACCTGTATATATGCAGTCTTGTCTGTTAGAATGGATTGTGAGCTGCACCAGGGCAGGGAAGAACCACATACAGAGAACTCTCATCTCCAGAGCTGGTGCCAACACTAAGCAAGATGTTAAGAATAAGGTATAACCTCCTCCTACCAATGACACAAAACGTCTGATTCTATTATCGCATGATTATCTGTTAGTATACAAGTTCTCTAGTGAAAGAACACATGCCTACAGTTTTTATATGTCGAGTGCCAAATTCATGTCAAATACAGTAAGTTCTCATGAAAGCATGTTGATGCTGTATGTATTTTCATAACATCTAACAAAATCTTTACATCTATATGCTTTTCATATATTGTGTTATTTGATTTTTTTCTATGGCCACTGGATTCTCCCCCCCCCCCCAAATGTTGATACTATGTTAGTATCATTTTTCAGAAAGAAAAAAAAATCATAAAACCCACAGAAATATATTGAGTGATTTTCCTCAGATGAAATCTAAACCTAATAATAACCAAATATAGTTTCTTTTTCTGTTACATTATTTTGATGTCGCAAATACTTAAATTTGCTGAGAGTTTTCACTTTTCATATCTGGAGTATCAGTGTTGATTATGCCTTACATTCCCTATAATTCTGCTGGTCAAGAGCTTTGACTTCTTTGCATCCCGCATGCACCTGCCCTGGAGTTGGTCGTGATGCATTCCTTTGGAGACTGGGAGGAAATCAAATACCCTTCTATGAAGGAGCTAGATTACAGAAAATATTTGCATCCCAGTTGAAGATGTTCCTGGAGGGTTAGGAAAACTACTGTCAAATGTAAGCCAAGGGTATCAAGAGATAAAGGAAGATTCTTTCAGAGGAAACCTGTCTCTGAAAGGATGGAAAAGAATGACAGAAAAAAGCACAGACAGGAACCAGTGTGATTATTGGGAGAAAGAAATAGAGGGAGGAACAGAATGAAAGAGAATGGGGTTCTAGGTTATCTCCATGCATGGTCCTTGGTTGGAGTATCAGTCTCAGAAAAGACCCCTGTGCCCAGAATTTTTTGATCTGTTGCTCTCCTTGTGGAGCTCCTGTCCCTTCATGTCTTTCTATTTCCTCCTTTCATAAGATTCCCTGGACTCTGCCCAAAGTTTGGTTATGAGTCTCAGCCTCTTCCCTCGAGTCCTTGCTAGGTTAAGTCTCTCAATGGTCCTCAGTGGTAGGCTCCTGTCCTGTTCCCTGTTTTCTCCATCTTCCAGTGTCCGTTCCCTTTACCTTTCAGCATGAGGACTGATCATCTTATCCAGAGTTCTCCTCCTTGCTAAGCTTCTTTAGGTGTACAGATTTTTAGTATGTTTATCCTATGTATATTTGTAATATCCACTTATAAGTGAGTACATACCATGTGTGTCTTTCTGCTTCTGGGATACCTCACTCAGATTGATCTTTTCTAGATCCCACCATTTGCCTGCAAATTTCATGTTTTCCTTGTTTTTAATTTCTGAGTAGTATTCCATTGTGTAAATGCACCACAATTTCTGTATCCATTCCTCACTTGAGGGACATCTGGGTTGTTTGCAGCTTCTGGCTATAACAAATAAAGCTGCTATAAACATGGTTGAGAATGGGCTGCAGTTTCCTGGTTTCCATGAAGTCTGTTCATTCCTCCTATACCTGACTTCTGGGGAGTTTCCTTGCATTCTCCTTACCAATCCTGTCAAGAGCACAGACATCTACCTGTGCATCTCTTGTCCATTGGCCATGAGGAGGATTGTGACCCCTTCTGCTGTACTGTCCCTCTGAGATCTCCTATAGGCTCCTGTGCTATACAGTGATACAGACATAAACTTCTTATAGTTGCACACCTGAACTTTAAATAGGAGATGGGAATATTTCCAGGCATTATAAAATCACAGTGACATTGAGTTTGACAAGGAGCCACAAAATAAAAACTCAAAAGAATGTTACTCCCAGACCTTATGGTTTTTTAAATAGTGAAAACCACCACAACTTGGAGGAACCTCCAATAAGCTGTGTCCTTTTTAAACTCAATTTCTTTTACCTGAGAAAGCATGCATTCCAAAGTTCAGTTGAGTAACTGTCCATTCAATCTGTGTCTGCGGTGCTTAGTAAGGATTTCTTACAATTAACCACTACCTGTTGGCTGTATATCCGGCTCTAGGCACACTTTCGTCCTAAGATGGTTATGCTCTGTTCCTTGACATTGAGCAACCATGGAAGAATCAGAAGTGGTTGAATAAAGAAATCCCCCAAAAGGGTAGCTGGTGTGGAAGACATGAAGGGTGAAAATTGAATTATTACTTCCCAGAGAGAAAAGGATATGGCCTCCAGAGCAGTAGAATTAAATGCTATGTCTGGAAGGAATTGTTTAAAGTATTTTCTCAGATTCTAACAATCAAAGCCAGATTTTGAACCACATCATAGAGTATTACAATGTAAGTTTACAGCTGATATTTCCTCTATATTTAATGATGATTTATACTTATGATTTAGGCTATGGTGCTCAGTTTATTGATGAGGAAGCTGAACTAGAGAGAATAAAAATTCCTTACCAAGCTTTACCTAATCAGTTAGTGATAGAGCAGAAGTAGAGTCAAATGGTTTAATTTCTATCTCTCTATGGTACCTGGGGCTGATCGACTGATGTTTTCATTCATCCAGTCATCCAGATACAGGATTAATGTTCATCCAAAACAAAGTTTAGGCATTATCAAGTTAAAATACTGGAATTTTAAAATAACAGCTAGTCCAAGTTCACACAAGTCTGAATCAGTTCTTCTTTCTTTAACAGAATCTAATAGGCAACTAGATATCACCAGTCTAAAGACATCATCAATATCCTTTATAAATGATTGATTCCATATCATAATCTTTGTTAAGTAGCCCTGGCACATTAGCAATGTTTACTGAGTGGACAATAGGCTCCAGGTCCAATTTTATCCAGTGAAGACAGAGAGTCTTGGGTTGAGGGAAAAGAAAGTAGGGGTATAGTGTCTTTCTGGCTTCTCAGAGCAGGAGGCTCATTGATATTGATGGTATTATTTCATTCAAGGCGGGGCCACAGTGTTTTGTCATGTTGAGCTGAGATCTTTTTTCTATAGAGGCAAATGCAAACACATCTTTATCTTCCTTTATACTTTTCTTAAGTTTAAAAGCAGTTCCACACTCCCCTCTGACTGCTCTCCTGCATATTCTGTCATGCTGAGGTTGAGACTCTCCTGTCTTTGAATTAAAACAAACAAACAAAAATTAAAAAGTATATTTTGTTTGGCTAGCATGGTCCACAGAAGACTTCAGGGTTCTCCTTTTCTCAAAGCAGAACGTGAGGAGCCCAGAGAGCTGAAAGAACTAGCGGGATAAGTCTAGAACCAAGGTCGCCTTGATGACTGGTACAGGAGCTTTTCATTATATCATAGACATGCTTCCAAATTCTGCATTTCCAGAATTGCCCTGGAACTTTAAATACAGCAAGCCACTCCTCCTTTGTGTTACCTATCACCCACTTCAGTTATATGCATTTTTTAATTAATGTGACCTAAACCAGGACAAGTTATAGTCATATCCTCACCACACTGTATAGACATGTCCTTCCAAGTGACACAGGAATGCCTCAATGCTGAGAGCACATCCAAAACATTTGCAACATTTTAAAACTAATGCTGAGCCCATTCGAGAGGAAGAAAATCAAGCTGGATTCCAAGGCACAGTAATTCTACCTGCTAATTCTCATTTAAAATGGGTGTTACATTAGAGCCTGCTACCTCACCTTGCCAAAGCTAAGAATAACTCTTGTATTTGAACCTAGGAAGAGGGAATAATTGATTCTGAGCATTTCATTCTACCGCTTGAGCTCAACTAAAGGAGGAACAGGCAGAGCAGCCTTATTTCTACCTATGAAATGGTGGAAACTATTCTCGCACTTTGAACTATATCTCAGACTTACAAGTGTGGAAATAAGTTGTCACGTGCCCTGGGATGTGATTGTCCTGCATGTCCTTGCATTATCCCTGCATAGATTGTGGAGCAAGAGGCCTAACTCTATGACTGTTTTATGGGATAAGCACCTAGATGCCTGGAGCACAAAAGGAGAGCCCAGCTGGCAGAGTTCTGCTGTGGTGTCGGAGGAAGAGAGAGTCTCACTTACACTTATTGGCAATGTCCATGCAAGGCATAGCTCAGTCCTCATGAATTTTACATTTTGTTGAGAAAATACACATTAGAAAAAAAAGATATGTGTTCAACAGGAGAAAGGAAATACACATGTTAAATGCAAACTAACAATAACTTCGCAGAAGTGTTAAGGAGACCTGGGCCCTGACCCCATCTCTTCTGCGTTTGTACACTGTATGCTGTGTAAGCAACTTATTTCTGGTCTTCTCTTGCCAGGTTGTGCGCAGGAGTGTGAGAGGTGGTCTTTCCCTCTCAGCTGTGACTTCTGTGAGCGCGGGTCTGCGTCTGGTCTGCCTGCTCCTCTAGCTGCATCCACATCAGTGCCTCCCTGAGACTACACGACAGTCCGCTGACCACGTGATCCTAAAATGTGCTGTGAGCGTTCACACCTGCTGCTCGGATCTCTCTCTCTCAGTCCTGCACAGAGCTGCTTGCACATCAACCGCTTTTTTAGCCCGAGACTTGCTCATCCAGGCTTTGGTACTGAGACAAGCCAAAGGTGGCCTACAAAGAGAAAAAAAGAGAGGAAGTTCCAGGACACTCAGCTAGGATCTGAGGACAAGTTCCGCGTTAACAAGACATAGACAACACAGGAAGGTGCTTTCAGTTTTGGTGAATGCTTGATTACTACCTTGATTTGGATAGTATTATATTCATAACATAAGACATCAGCACAAATTAAAATGTGTAAGCACAAATTGTGCCAGTTTCTTTACACATATAAGACAGAGAGAGATAATATCTCTTTTTGCCTTCTATTACTTCTCATAACTGAAGAGAGGCCATTAAGGAAGAAACATTCAATGATAAGTCAATAGCCACAGAATCCATTTTTTTACTTTAATTTAAGGAGCTTGGGATAGTCTGCTGCTTCCTCAGTGTTTTGTTGATAGGAATTTACTAGTTATTCTGCGCACTGTTTATACTTAACCGAGGATTGTAGTAAATTTTAGAGTAAGTCAAGACTTTCTTTCACTGGCTTTCAAAGCGTCACCTCATAGGATGGAAGATACTGTAACTAAACCAAGAAACATGCTTTATTTTTCCTTCTGGTTATAGCATCTGCCAGCCGTACACTGTGGGAAAGACATTCTGCTTTCTGATAGGTCTTCTTGTTTAGGAAAAGGTAGGAAACAGACTAGATGCTAGTCTGACCTCTGGACTTAGGTCTAGGCTTCAGAAGTCTGGGAGCACAGGCACACGCCATTTGACACAAAGAACATTTGGTTTGATCTTGCTTCTGTGTCTTGATTTTTGTCTCCGTTGCCAGCGTACAGATGTTACATTTTAAAATTAAGCATTATGTTCTTACTAATAATGACAGTCCAATATAAAACATGAAAAAAGACCTGTTGAAATTACACCCTCAGTGAAGGCTTGAGGTGACAGATACGGAGAAAGCTCGTGCCCGACCAGAACAGCTCTCTGAAGAGCAGAAGACAGCGGAATCACACCTTTTCTTATCTTTGGACGCTTCAGAGGAAAGAAAAACCCTGAGTGCAGTTCTATGGCAGAATTCATACCAACAACTAACCCAGGAAAGTAGTGGCTGATGGGGTTGGTGAGAGGGAGCCCTCTCACCCACCCCTGGGTCATTCTATCCCACACGACCCCAAACACTTAGAAAATATGACAGCCAGAAGCCTTACTCAAAACCCCTATTTTACTGGAGGTCTTTAAAAAAACCCTTTGCAGATACATTTGTCTTATTTTGTCCTATGACATCGACCTAAACCTCAGGGGTTTCCCTGCCCAGTTGTCCTGGAAAGACCCTTGCAAGCCAAATACAAGTTCTCATAGAGATTTTAAAACAGCACCATATTTTTGTCAGAAAGGAAGACATTCCTTTCATCCCCTTCATTCTGCCACCCTGTAAAGGGAACTGTGTGTCAGTGTGCATTTGTCATCCCGTCTGGTCCTTGCCTTCATCAAGGGTCCGGTTCTGCCGAATAACAAGGAATGCACGTGAGCATGTGAATGCAAACAAGTAGCTTAACAAAAAATACAAATCCCTGGAAGTGAAATGTAATTACCAGGTTAAAAAAGAGAGAGAGCGAGATAGAGAGAGCGAGCGAGAGCACCCATTTACGAGAGCCTATCACATCTCGCGTCTCTGAACGCAGCTTCCCCCCAACACTGCTCCTGTTGTGTCAGATAGTGGCAGTGTTGAGCCCAGGAACCGGCGCCCAGCCCGCGGCGGTCCCCGCGGCCGCACAGTCTCCGCGGCCGACTCCGACTCGCCGGAGCTACTGGGCCGCGAGGGCGCTGGGGAGCGGGAGGGGCGCGGGGGGGAGGGAGGCGAGGGGTCCTCGATCCGCGTCCCCGAACTGTTCTCCTTGCCCCCACGCCCTGCCAGAGCCCGGCTCCCTCCAACTGACCGAACATCACCTAGGGGGGGCGGTCGAGGGAGGCAGAGGTCGTCGGCCGCTCGCCGGCTGCGCCTCCCTGGGCTCCGGCTGGGGAGCGGCCCGGGCTCGCGGGTCAAGCAGCGTGGGCTCCCGAGCCCCCTCCGAGGCAGATCGCGGGGTGGCAGTCCCCGCCGGCTCCGCCGCGCTGCCGCTCCGATCCTCCCCCTCCCCCGCGCACGCCCTCCCCCTTCCTTTCAGTAGGACTCCGGGACTCGGGAGAGGGCGCGGGAGGCAGGCACACGGGCCCGACCCCACTCCAGCGCTCGCCGGGGACGCGGGCGGGCGGCGAGGGGACGCGGAGGGGGAGCGGGGCGGGCGCGGCCACACGGCGGCGGGCCGCGGCGGCGGCGGCAGGAGCGACCGCGGGCGGAGCGGCGGCGGCAGGGCCGGCGGGCGCCGGGGACCGAACTGCACAGCTCAGCAAAAGCGCCCCAGCCCTCCTCGGCGCGCCGCCTCCCGCGAGCCCAGCCCGGGCAACATTTTGTAACCCTCCAATCCATCCTTTTGGAGCGAAGGGGGGTAAAAAAAATAGCGTTGGACGGAGAGACGGGGAGATCTATATAATAGATACGTACATATGCATATTTATGTATATGTACATAGATATTATATTTGGCTCTTGCTAAAATTAGCCGGGCTCGCCGCGCGCCCGTGCGCGAGTGTGAGCGGGTGTGTGTGCGTGCGGGCGTGTGTGTGAATGTGATTACTCCAGGACTCCTCGGGCTCCGGAGACGCCATTTTCCCCCTTGATATCTCTCTCCGTAAACCGGCGGCGCGGCGGCGGGCGGGAAGCGCTGGGCTGGCCGGGGCGCTCGCCGCCGCCTGCGCGCCCGGGGGCCCCGGCGCCCCCCGAGCGAGGGCGGCCCGCCCCGCGCGTCGCCGTTTGACAGATGCTCGTCGCTATGGAGTTGCCGCAGCAGCACCTTTGGGGGCTCGGACGAGCGACCGGAGGCGGAATCTGAGCGAGCGCCCGGGCCAGCGGAGCCGGAGACGCCGGGACATGGGTGAGCGAGCGCCGCGACCTTGGCGCGGGAGCCGGGGCGCCTAACCTCCCTCCGCGCCGCGGGCCCGGTTCGCCCGGGGCTGGGGGCGGTGTGTGCCATGCATGCAAAAGTTCACGTCGCCTTGCCGGGGCTTTGACTTCGCGCTGGGCTGGAGGGGGGTGTGTGTGGAGGTGGGGGGGACCCGGCCGAGGGGGCGGGATGCAGGTCCCCGCGAGGCTGAGCGGGGATGGGCGCGATCCCGCCGGCTGCTGGGTCGGCGGCCGTGCTGACTTAACTGGAGTAGCCCGTTGGTGGTGGTGATGGTGGAAGCGTCGGGCAGGAGGGCTGCGAGCTTATTGAGTTTCGGCTAATCTGATCCCCTCCCCACCCCCTCCTTCTGCACCCTCCCTCGGTCCTGCTGCCGGCTGCCGGGGCTGGCGGGTTTGGCTTTGGTGAAGTGGACTGGGGAGAGGGAGGGGGTAAGGAAAGGGGTGGGGAGGCGGCAGGGTATTTTTTTCCCCCTCTCTTTGTAACTTGCAGGTTAAGTGGAGCTAGAGAGCTACATTGTAACCCAGTTGGGGGGGGGGGGTAAATGTATCAGAATCTAACGTGTGGTTAATAGAAGAACAGGCGAGAAGTGGTCCAGCCAATGAAGGTTGGTGTGTGCTTGTGTTCTGGCTGTTAGTTTTTCTCTTAAAAAAAAAAATCTTAATCAGTGGATTTGAGTCTCTTTCTTGTGCTCTCCGGGCTGGCCATTGTGAAAAGGCAGGAATTCCCTTAAAAGCAGAGAATGCCCTCTTTGAAAGCACGCATTGTGTGCGTCTGTACAGGAGCTGAGGGCTTGGGAATTAACGACAGGCTTCCCTGTTCGGTGGTTTCCAGTGGGAAATCACTCCGGAAAGGAAGACCTTCAGTATGGATTTATTGTTTTTGTCTTTCGAACCATTATCTCTTTGGCCAAAATACTGTCTGAGAAGTTCCTCAGAATCCAAGTCAGGTAAATTGGACTGGGCAGATCTGTAGCAAGACGGTGATAACGGGGACGTTGTATTTGGTGTCTGTGATGGAAGCATTGTTGGGTTAATTGCAATTTCCGATCAGTAGAGCATGCTGCTCCTAAATTAAAAAAAAAAAAGTTACTGCCGAAATGCTGTCTTCTACGTCCTCTCCTCGCACTCTCCCTCCTCCCAGCCCCACACCCGCACCAGCGACCACAGTTCTGAAATTGGACCCAACTACAGTATTTTGCTGAAGATCAGGAAAGTTGTTCAGTTGGAAGTAGGGGATGAGGCTGGAGATAGCGGGAGTGTGTGGACGGACCTCTAGTCACTGCCCGCTGCCGCTGCGTTTATTCTTTATGTGTCTTTGTGGGGTTCTCAGCGTGTGTATCTGTCTGAAAGGACTGTTGACGGAAGGATTTCCGATTTGTTTCCGTTTCGAATACACTGTCCTGATAATCTCATGGTTGACGTCTGAAACTAACAGGGCAGTGTGTGTGTGTGTGTGTGTGTGTGTGTGTGTCCCCTTAGTGTCCTTATTCCCGCAGAACTCTCTTCTAAAAGGGCGTGATTCTAGAATTCTAAAAAAGCTACTTTTCCTGCCCCTGTCTTCCTGCCCACAAACATCCACACCTTTCCTGCTGAAGTTTGGTTCCCCTTCATGGTCCTTCATGGAAAGACTGATTTTACTTTCTTTTTAAAAATTGTATTCATTTTTCCTGTCTTTCATTTTCTTTCCGTCTTCCTCCTGTTTTGTACTTTTTTTTCCCATGAAGATTTGCCCTGAAAAGTGATTTCATAAAGGATCTGGCTGTCAACAAAACTCTTTGGCAGTTTGGGCCCACCCCCCATGACCTTATAGTACCTCAGGATAAACCTAGGGACCCAGGCACCTCACCCCCTTCAAATGCAGCCTGGCTGGCAAGAGAAGGTAGTGCCAGCTGGCCAGGGGGAGGAGGGAGTTTACAACCTCTAAGATGCAGCCAGTTTACAGTCCTGCCTCCCTCTTCTCTTGACTTCTGTGGCTTCCTTCAACTGTCCTTAAACCCTGGAAGGAGGCTGATCGCTTTTCTCTGAGTGGGATTTACAGGTTTCAGAGTCACATGGAAGGTGCTGTGTTTCTAGCCTGTGCTTCCTCTCACTGCTGGTTACCAGCAGAAGGATATTAGAAAAGAGTGTTCCAGGCAAATTAGAAAGGAGTAAGAAGGCAAGTGTGGTCGAACAAGCTGCAGGAAATGTAGTCCCAGAAGACACTGAGGCCAGGTATTTAGAGTGTTGCTTGGCACATAATCTTTTTCCTCTGTGAAAGAATTAGTTGGGGGTGGGGGAGAGAGGGAGGAGAGGAGAGGGAAAGAGGTCCCAGTTTGAGGAAGTTGAACTGTAGCTGCAGCTGGGCTGTGCAAGCTGCTGCCGGCTTTAGTAACCCGAGCTGAGCTGGGGGAGGAGGTGGGGATCACAGGCCTTTAGGAGACAGAGGGGCTTGTCTCTCTGAGCAGGAAAATAGGTGTGTCTCTGGAATAAACAAACTGGAGGTGGGGGAAGGGAACATAAGGGGGACATCTCAGGCAGAGTGGTATTGCTTAGGAAGGAGGCCACTTGGAGCTTGGAGGGAAATAACTGCCTTATATGCTTATGAGGAGCCAGGCAAGCGCAGGGCTGTAATCTGATCTTTTTCATCTTAACATCAGAATGCTACATAGGAAGGCCTTGCAGGGAGGCTCAGTTCTAGGTGTCCCTTGGGAACCTAGGGAGGCATCCCTGAGGGAAGCCAACAACCTCTGCCACCAGGAGGGCACCTGGTCCCAAACTGCTATTACTCACAGGAAGCTACTTCAAAAAGTACCTGATCTCAGTAAAGGAGGGAAGGGGGTTGCAGAACTTTGGGTTATTGCAGAATTTAGCTAAAATGGCCAGTGGAGAATCGCAGAAGGAGGAATATTGCTAAGAAGTAAATAGGAGGTGAGGGCTCACCTCTGGGTCTCCTGTTCCTTTTCTGCTGATATCTTGGCTTTGAATTCCATTAGGGGCCAGATCAACACTTCTGTGGCACAAAAGTGTACATTTGGGAGAGAGGAGTTCTTGCAAAGTGGTACTATAACCGCTGCCATGAAGCTTCTGTGGCACATGCAAAGAGGAGCGGAATGTACTTAGATGTGTAGAACATCCTTTCTAGGGTCCTGTGGAGACACTAAAACTTGGCTGGGCTTTCCTTGGCCTCCCAGAATGCCAGTTTCTTCCTTGGAGACTTGAAGCTTTAATTAAAACCAGAAAGCTATTGAAGACAGACCCAGCCAATGAAATTCTGTTGTGCTGCTCAGGGACAAGAAATAAATAATTTTTTTTTTTTTTTTTTTTTTTTTTTTTTTTTGCTGATGGCATTTCAAGTTGCTTCAGTTTTACTCATGCCAGTAAAACAGGGTACATTATTATTAACACATTAGCTTTGTCTAAGGAATTACAGAGCTTAATGTTGGATGTGATGGGGTTTGCTCAGAGACCCCTGGTATCAAAGAAGCATGCAAGGATGGGACAAGAACACATCTGGAGTGCGCACAACATTGTAGCAAAAGAAGACACCCTTGGAAAGTCCTCATTAGAAGCCACTTTGCCCGTTTGCCAGGTTCCTATGAGGAAGGGGCAGCATTGAACTCTATTCCTGTTTTATAACCTGTTATGAAGTTGGGTCAGGTGTGATAAAACACGTGAAGTAACTTACAAAGAAAAAAGCTTTTTGTGTTTTTGTTACAATTTAAAGAGTGACAGTTCAGGGCCTGTTGGTGTTGATGCTTTGGGATTCGGGTGAGGCAAAAACCAAACCAATACAAGAGCAAGGTAGGAAAGAATGACAAAAAGAAGGGTATGAGATCCCAGGAACACTGAGCCCATGCCCCAAATGTGTTAAAGACCCAGGCTAGGGCCCACCTCTTGAGTTTTCTAGTTCACCACAATGCTACTTTGGAGATCAGACTTGTAATACATGGACCGTTCATGGGTACTAACATCCAAACTTTCCCTAAACTTTTGACCAGAATTAAGAAGTGTTATCATGTTCATAGCCGTGTATGTGTTTGTGTGTGTATGTGTTGGGGAAGCAGGGCTTTTGTCAGGGCTCTTGTTTTGTGAATTCTTCTATTTCTTCTTCTTTTCTTTCATCATCAACATCATCACCACCATCATCATCATTTGACACAGGGCCTCACTGTTAAGCCCCAGCTGGCCTTGAACTCACAAGACCCATTTGCCTCTGCCTCCGAAAAGCTGGGATTAAAGGACTGTGCCACGATGCATGGTGTTCTGTACACTCTTAGTGAAGGCCGGGACACTTTGGCCAGCCCAGTCCTTGATAAGTGCTACAGAGAAAACACATGAAGGCACAAAATTGATTCTCACCTGCACTATTGTTCCAAGTTTGTATTTCTGTTTTCATCTAGTCACCTACTATATTTTTTATGTTCCTTTAGACATATCAAGTCAGAATTAAGTGAATGTCGTGATTTGGTTACGTTTTCAATTATGCACTTCATACGTATAGACAGAGCAGATTTCCTGTTGTATTCGCAGTCTTAGCCCATTGAAGGATGCTCGCTAAGGCTGAGGAAGTATTTTTGACAGTCTTTGGGTTAGAGACCAGCAACTGATAACTTCTGTGGTTCAATGCAAGTGATACTAGTGTCAAATGGAGAATGTGACCAGTTCTGAAGCCCACCGTGTCCCTTACAGTTGTTCTCAACTTTACTAATGATGTGACCCTTTAATACAGTTCCTCATAGTAAAATTATTTCGTTGCTACTTCATAACTGTTAAGAATCCTAATATAAACATGTGATTTGCAGGATATCTGATATATGACCTCTGTGGGGGTCGCAACCCACAGGTTGAACCACTTGCCTTAGGAGGAAGCAGCTGTCTCCTCCCCAGAACTGTGACATACTATGGTAGGTTATGATATATAGCCTCAGGCAAGATGCAAACTGAGCTACTGAGTAGACGCTGGGGCAAGAGCTCAGCCTTTTCAACTAGTGAGCAAGAGAGGGGGCAAATGTGACTGTTGCTCAGAAAAACCATCTCCTTGATCCAACTTACATTTTCCCACCAAAAATAGTCCCTTTCATATGCATGGAACTTTGTTTCAAAAATACCTTCATATTAGATCCACATAGGAAGATCTGCATAGGAAGGAAACCAAGGAAATATTTATCCCTGCTCAGGAGATAAGGCTGCAGATACCTTAGGGTACCTGAAATGATACAAGTTAGTAGTTGACCTGGGGCAGCCCAAGTGTGAGTGAGCAACCTCACAGCTGATGAGACAAGATCTGTTCTGGACCCTTCCTCATCGTGTCCTAGCTAAATGGCCCTCATAACTTATGTAGCCTCTTTGAGCCTCACTAGTGTAGCCAGGAGAAGACAGATAAAGCTGTCTTCATCATTGTGTCCTAGAGGTTGTAAGAATTAAGTTACCTTATGTAATTTCACCAGATCATTTTTATCCTTGAACTCTTGGAGATTTTCTGTGCTGCTTCTCGGAAACTGATTCTGGGATTATTGTTGCCATGACCTACTTTAAGAGGAATATCCACAAAGCCCTCGTGTTAGTAGTTCAGCAGACTTAACAGTATATACATATCAACTGATGAGTCAGTCAGTCTTCTCAACTCAACCGTGCATGGGCTGCATGATTAGACGTATATTGTGCCAAGTCCATGTGTGACTCAGAGTCTCATGTGGTGGCCAGTCCAGCTGGACTCAAGGAAATATTGCTCAGGAAATGCTCCTTCAGTAAGAGTCAGGAGCAGAAACATGAAAGGATGAGAGCCTTTAGGGAAGAGACACAGTGGACAATGAGATGGCCTCCATCAGGGTTCTGTGAGGAGGAGGAATGTCATCCAAGTCGGAATTTCTTATCTCTCTGAAAAGAAGAACTTCTGGCAGAAATGTCTCTTTCCTAGCACACCCAGGAAAGTTTCTAGACTCTGGGATGCTCTTCGTAGTCTCTTGACTCCTGGAGTCTTCAGTGTTCCCCTTCTTGTTTTCCCTCATGCCTGGTGCTCACTGTCCTGAACCAGCAGCAGTGTTTTCCTTAGTGTCGGTCACCTTATAGTCATTTCCAGAAAACCCCCACTTGTAGCAAGGCATAAGGCTTCTACCTCCTTCAGATTGGTTTCCTTGATAACACTGTGCACTCTGTCCCTTGTCCCCTTTAACACCTCAGCTCTCTCCATTGCCACATCCAGTTGGGGAGGTGACCTGACTGGTCCTGTTTAACCCGAGCATCTACCTGCTAACACAGCTGGCACCACTGTGCCTCCTCGGTGAGGACACACTGCTTATTCCCAAACAGCTCTGGTGACTCTTTCCAGTAGCCACAGCACTTTAGGTCTGTAGTGTGGGCTTGCATCCAGCTGTGATGCTTTGGTGTTTCTTGAACTTCATCCTCTAATTGCAGACCTATCCAGAAAAGGTGCAAACTTGCCCCTCGAAGCCCTGTACCTATTTAGGGTTGATTTCTGTTGGGTGACTATATCATACAATTTATATAGAGTTAGACTGTTAAGAGTAAATCTTTTAAAAATATACCAAATTGTTGCAAAATGAAGCAACACAGGAGGACCTCTTACAGTGTATAATAACTAGTTATGTTAATAGCTTTCATAGTTTTGGCCGTTGGAAATCACCCAATCTTAGCTTCTTCCTCAAAGCCTAAGAGGTACTGATATTTTACCACAAAGCTGTCTTTCCAGCCAGTGCTTCCACTCATTCATTCGGCAATCAGATGTTTATTAAGTGCGCACTGGAGTGTCCTCAACACTCTCACCCTCATAGCTCTTGATGTCTGCTGAAAATTCCAGTCCTGCAACCTGTTTTCCACACACATTTTGCCACTTAACCATTCCTTCTTCTTTGCTGCTTTATTTGGCTTTCTTTTCTGCTCACTGTTGACTGAGCAAGCCTGACTACACAGAAAAAGAGAAGAAACACAAAGCCCTGTAGAAGGGAAGTTTGAGTTTTGGGGTGCAGGCTTCAGGCTGGGCTGGCCACCCATTAGCCTGGGTGAGGAGCAAGTCCCACTGCCTTTCTTAGCTTGACTCATTGGAAAGGGGAAAAGGTTAAGACTGATACAGGCAGACCCATCCTAAGTTCTTGGACTCTAGAGACAGAAGTGTCTGAGATATTTAAAAACTTTTCCTTTAAAGCACAGAGACCCTCAAACTCACTTAACGATACCCGGACAACTGTCCAAAGCGATCCCCATGAGAATTAAGGCACTCAGTTTGCTGTTGGATGTGGTTGAAAGAGTTACAGAAGGGGAAGTTGGTGCCCTGGGGTAAATTAAATCAGAAGCTCCCCAATTAGGGCAGAAGAACAGGCTTGCAGGAAAGGAGGTGGGGGAAGGTAGGTATGAAGCAACACTACAAAAAGTCACGCGGAAGGAAGCAAAGGGTTAAATTATCCTCACCACTTTTGAAGCCTCCCCTCCTTTGGTGAAATAACTAAGTTGACAGAAGGGAGATGGTTAAAAGTCAACTCTGGAAAGTCCAAAGCTGTCATCTTTGTTGGGGCTTTACTTCTGTCTCCTGTGCCCTGTAGGTATCTGAGATCTGCTGAAGCTGCGCTCATTTACACATCTTGGGGCTGGGTATCATTTCATGAAGCAGATCCTTAGGAGCTTGAAGGTTGGTGCAATGTCTGCTTCTGAGCTGTTACTCCATCCCCACAGAACTTGTCTGCTCTGCCACTGGAGGTCTGTGCGTGACAGAAAAAAAGGCTACCAGTTTGTTTTATGTTCAGTGAGATCAGAAGGAATCCAAACCCACATTTTTCTGCACTGTTGCATTGGGGTGGGATGAGAAAGATTAATCTTTGTCTTAAGATACTATGAAAGGCTAATGGGTTTTTTTCTAAATTATCTGGAAGCACACTAGTTGACTTATTTAGGAAGAAAAGCCAATGGAAGCTATTGAGATGCTATGGTATCTCACACCAGGAACTTCTAAAGAATTTGGGATGTAAATGAAAGGCAAAGGTAGCAAGCAAATTGTGTAAAAAAGCTTTATTATTATTTTGTTATTATCTCTATGTGTCAGTGATTCAGTCTGTCATCGGAAAGGAAATGCTTGGAGTTCCTTGGGACATGGGGAGCCACAGAGATGATATTAGTAGAATTTGATGGATCCAACACAGTAGCTTGGGAATGATTGTTGGAGCTGGTGGGGCATCATATTCTTGGAGCAGAATAAGAAAACTTGGGTGACAAATTCTATGCAGCTGTTACTAGCTATGCCTGTTGTTATTTGAGTAAGAAGACTTTTGATTTTTTTTTTTTTTTTAAGCATAACAGTGGTGGCCAGAAAGCATGGTTCAACATGATAGCATAGTGGGCCTTCTCTCTGCTCCTTACATTGTCTTTAAGAGCTCTATTAAAATGTTTTTGATCCACAGATATTTTCTGAAGTCTCAGCCTTACAGCTTGTATGGGCCTTTCTTTCTGGTACACTTGGATGGGAAAGGTGTGCTATGAGGTGGTGGTTTTGCTCTCTGTGAGTGGATGGTATATTTGAGGAGATCCATTTAGCCAAAATGGAAGCTACCATCCTTCAACTAAATTAGGAACATTTTCCCAAGTGGAGCTTTGCTACTTGTGTGATCCATGCTAAGGTGTAGTTGGGAAGACTTCAAGGAGGAAAAGAAACAAGGAGCCTGTCTTAGAAGCAGGCTACCTTTGGTAAAGTGGCAGAAATTGAGCTGAAGTGAAGAATGGATTTAGAATTACCTTGAGAAAATGAATACTAGTCACGTGCTGTAGAAAGCTGCCAGATTGAGGATTACCTTCCATGCAGTAGGAGTGGAAGGTACTACTGCCAAGGCCAGGTAGATCTGAGAAAGCTTCAAAGACTGTGTGAGACATGAGTCTCACTCAGAACAAAGGGGTTGTCTTGGGTCTTGGTTAGGTGGGTGCAGAGGTTGGAAGATCCTCCACCTGGGAATGTATGAGAGAGAGAGGGGGAGGGGATGAGGGAGGGAGAGAAATCAGTTCCACAAGGTACCCTGCAGGTGGAGGCAGCAAGGTCGAAGGACTAGGCCCATAGGTCAAGGCTCTAGGTTCTCTGAGCTGAGCTGAGGAATCAGGATTCATTTCCCAAATGCTAGGAGTGAGGGGCCTGAATCGAAGGGGGTGTGCAGTTCAGAGATTTCCATGGATGCAGCATGGAGAGGAGTTCTCACATCTGACCATGCTGCACAATGCCAGGATCTGCCCACCACCATCTCTGCAGCTGCAATCTGATAGTCTAAAGGCGTATCTTTAGAATAAACAACAGAACAATATATCAACATTTGGATTGACGATTGGCCATTCCCTGGCACAGAATACCCCACACACTGGAAGGTGTCTTTAAGAGTTTAATACATAATTGGAAAAGGACACACTAGTTTCAGTAGCAATGTGGTGTATAAATGGCAGTTCAGGATACCTAGAAGGGAACTGTTATAAAGAGAGGGAAATGGAGAGAATAATTGTTCAGCTCTATGGTAGGCCTAGCATTTTCTTTAATGGAGAAGTATAAGTTGTATTAAATTATACTTTCTGTTCAAAAGACAACGTACAAAATGATTGCCGAATCAGATAGTTGAGCGGATGAAGAGTTTGAACTGGACCCACCAGTCTATTCAACATTAGAGGGGTTTTCTAGAAAGATCAAGGGACTCATCATCTGTTACTCTCTCATTTGGTTTGCTTCCGTCATCCCAAATAAATATGCTCTTTTTATACCCATTTTACACATGACTGGTGGATTACTGGGGTTCAAGTGTCTACTTAATGTTGGCTCTTCGGAGTTTCCTGGTGTTATTAGTTAAGAAACATTTGGGTCCATATAGGACTAGCTCTAAACGTTAGATTTAATTCATATGTATAAAATGGCTCCATGTCTGGATTAAATCAGTTTAAAATTTATAGATATGTAAGCTAGCATACTTAAAGTATACAAGAGGTGTAAACAAGTATACAAGTGTCTTTACAATGGCTCCCTAGTCCGTACTTGGATAGGAAATAGCATGATCACAATAATTTCTAACAGATCTACGATGATTCATCTATTTTGATTCAGTGTGTGTGTGTGTGTGTGTGTGTGTGTGTGTTTTCTCTCTATAAGAATTTGTGTAGTGAGTAGCATGAACAAGTGAGAAATCTGATGCTGAAGAATACGAAGGGACATGGCAAGTTAGATGTGGGAGTCCTGTGGGTAGAAGCAAGTATGGGCTTTTGGTAAAAAGCTGGCTTGCCTCTGTGGATCATAACATAAAAGAGTAATCATATATACGCGCTATGCATCAGTTCACAATGGGGATACATTGGTTTTGAGGACAGCATTGTTGGGGGCTTTGTTACTGTGCAAACACCAGAGTGTGGTCCCGTATAGACGAAGATGGGATAAGGGCGGAGACATGAGAAGGCCTGTGACCATACTGGCATGACATATAGCTTTATAGTAAATGTTTTATAATTAGAAAGAGCACAGTAAATTGATGATAGAAGGTGTAGAATAGAAAGCTAAACAAGCTGGTAGTAAAGCCCTCCACTCTTACAAGTCTACCTTGTGTAACCTATGTAGGATTTTTATGGTTTAATACTGTGTGATGGTATTGGAGTAGGTTTGCTCATGCTGGGTCACATTAAAAGTATGAATAATGCTATGTACTAAAATATTACAAATGAAGCCTGGCAGTGGTGGTGCATGCCTTTAATCCCAGCATTAGGGAGGCAGAGGCCGGTGGATCTCTGTGAATTCCAGGCCAGTTAGGATTACACAGAGAAACCCTGTCTTGCAAAATGGTGATAATAATAACAATGAATGCAATGATGACAACATTGCTAGGTGATAGATTTTTAGCTACATTAAAATAATCTGGGACCACCACCATGCATGCAGTCTGTTGTTGATCTAAATCTGTTCTTTAGTGCACTAGAATGTATCTGAACTCAACTGTGGATCTGTCATAGCAAATGTGTGCCCTTGAGAAAATTACTAAACTTTCTGGGTCTTTGTGCTATGTGTGTACATTAAGGACAGGATTATGGCATCATACAGATTAAACTGAGAAGCTCAGTTATTTTTATTTTTATTTTTTTACTGTGATAGTGTTTTCTTCCTAAATCCAGGTAGGGACAGTGATAGTGAGTAGGATGCAATCGCTAAAAATTGAGCCTGCAAACTTGAGGCTAGGTCTCAGCAGCCAGTCCCCAAAGCTCATGCTACTGTGCTATCGTGAGAAGGCATAACCAGAATTGTTAGAAATAGCTTCTTTTCAAGAAGCATGGCTTTTGAACACCTCCTATTGAACATTTTTTCCTGTGTTCATTGTGCTCTGAAATGTATAGAGGCCCATTCATAACACCAGCCCTGCATTATGGAGAGCTGGGGCCTGTAGGTAAGGCAGGCAACACGAAAATACTGAAGCTCGGTTTGTCAAGTGCTTTCATAGTAAAGTGCCCAAGGAATTGAGAGGAAGACCCCCTCTTGTCTGTCTCTGTCTTCATGTCTGTCTCTCTCTGTCTCTTTTTCTGTCTCTCTCTCTCTTGTGTGTGTGTGTGTGTGTGTGTGTGTGTGTGTGTGTGTGTGTGCGCGTGCATGCGAGTGCATTTGGAGGCAAGTGTATTCAATGGGTAAGGATAAAAGTAAATTCAGCTAGTCTTCTGGATGGAGGTGAAATGACCCAATTTATTCCAATTTATTTATTTGTTTGTTTTTATCAAGATAGAGCTTCTCTGTGTAATAGCCCTAACTAGGGCAATCAGGACTGGCTTTGTAGACTAGGTTGGCTTCAAACTCACAGAAATGCACTTGCCTCTGCCTCCCAAGTGCTGGGATTAAAGGCGTGGGCCATTACACCTGTCCTTTGACCCAGTTCTTGAGATAGCATCAAGCTAAACCTGTGTAGAAATGAGAGAGGGCGTCAAGCCGGTGGAACTAGGGGCCTTTCGTAGAGTAGTAATGCATTTCAAGGTCGTTCAGGAGCTTCTGCTGGAACCTGTGTTGGGTGAAGAACACAAGCAGTGCTTCTTGGAGGAGGTAAAATGTGATCTGGTATGTGCCTGCCAGGTGTACAAAGCACAAAAGAGGCTGCCGGGCAGGAGCATTGTCCTCTGCTGTAGACTGCAGACACATATGCGGTGTCAGCAAACTGGTGTGGGGCTATCTTCCATTCTTGCTGATTGAGAGCCAGGTATGTGTTGGGTCACTTGATCCATTTACCAGTGTTTATGGACCATTTATTCCAGGAATTTTGGCAGCAGGAAGGGTTTCAAGAAACATCACTCAGAGTTATAGGCCCTCCAAGTCAAAGGGTGACTAACTGGCTGTACTTTGACACAGGCTTTCCTTCAACATTCACTGTGAAGGGGATTTAGGGCCTCCCTCCATGTATCAAGGACTGTGACAGGCAGGGGAGATAGCATGATACTTGAACCAGTCTTGGGTGTTACCCTCAAAGTTCTTAGTGTCTAATGGGGAGAAGCTGAGGTAAAAACATAAGAGTTCCACAGGATTCAGGAATGTAGGAAGTGTCAGGAAGGGGCTGCCGCCGTGTGCCACAAAAGCACAGAAAGAGTACTGACTTGAATAAATCGGAGAAGAGATATTATTTGGTATCATTTTGCCTTTCCCTCAGGAAGGCTGGAGGAGGATTCCAGCTGTGTGCAAAGGTGCAGGAGAATCTTCTGTGACTTTCACTGGGTGCCTTTAGTAGAAAGAAAGAGGGATGAATAGTTAACTACCCCTGTTTCCAAAATCTCCTGTTAGAATCTGACAAGATAGTTTTCTCCAACTCCAGGTCTGTGAGCATAGGTGAAAAACAGAACACAGGGGAAAGAAAAAAAAAAATGATGTGTGGGAAAACACTAAAAGAGTCTTAAACTAAATGTTGTAAGAACCTGGAAGCCGGGATCATTACACTGAAAGAAAGAATGGAAAGAATAATCTCACATAACATTTGTTAGCTGGAGACAATCTACGTGGCTGCAGGGGAGACAGAACCTCACTATATTAAACAAATCAAAACACTCAACCAAACAAACTATAAAATGTGTTTTCTACCCTGAAAAAAGGGGGTGTAGTACCTGGACAACCTCCACTTTCTAGCTTTTCAAGCGCTAGCAGATATTCTGAAGAATTTTGAGGAAAAAGTTTGACCTGAGAACCATATAATCAGGTTAATGCTTCCTGTGTGAAAACATGGAAGAGGTCCCTGGTATTGCAGAATTGGCACAGAAGTCCAAGGGGATCTGAAGGTGGAAAGAGACAAGGATGAGGAGTGAGAATCTGCCTGCATTTCCTACTGTTTGCCTTTAAGAGCCCATGAAAATAAACTTTTGAAAAGTTTATCTTAACATAAGAAGCACAGTTTTTAACTATCGACATGTACATGGGGTACCCTATACCCAGTGAGAGAGATAGGAAAGACAGCATTTTTTCCTAGTGTTCCTGAGACACTGAGGCTGACCGGTGTCTCATGAGAGCTCCCAAGAGGAAGAATGAAGCCCGTAAGTTATGTCTTTTGACTCCTGTTGAATATGCCAAGGGCTTTGTCAGTTTCTGTACATTGTACATTTGGAAAGCACTGGTCAGGGTGGCAGTGGCCAGCATGCAGATGGTGACCTGGGAGCCAAGCAAGTAGGGAAGATGGATGAAACTTGGGAAGCCTCAATTTTTCATCTCTCTGTTTAGTCCAACACGTTTCTTGAATGTCTGTTCAGTGGACAGATGCTGTGCTGGGCTTTGGGATGGTAAATGGCTCAAATGCAATGGATGCCTGTTAGTAAGAGACTAAGAAGCTTTATATGGAGAAGACACTTGCAAGTGCAGTCAAGGAACTGCTGCAGGGCAAGTGTATGGATCAGGAAGTCTAAGGAACTGGTTCTCAAACCCCAGCCCATCCCGTACCTGGGAGCTGGGAGAAAGCCAAAGTGCTGGGCTGGCCCCTGGAACCTGACTCAGTATGTGCAACACACTCAGGCGCAGAATAAGTAAGTTTCCCAGGTGGAGAGCATTTTTCAGACAGGGAAAAAAACTCCCTGCGTCTTACAGATTTTGAAGGGTGGGGGAGATACTGTTTAGGACTCCCGTGAGTATTAGCATCATCTGGCCATGTGTGTTTTCCCTTGGCACTACAGAAATACTGCTGTGGGTTCAAACTGTTCAATTTGAAGTGTCCCCATAGGCCTCTGGCTGCGCACAGTAAAAGCTGCTCAGCAGTGAGTGCTCCATTTTTATTGGGGGAGGCGTGGAATCCAGCGTTCAGAGTGGCTTGTCTAGCTAGCGTCTCTCTGCCTTTGAATGCTAGAGCCAGGAGCAGAGACCCTGTTGCCACACACCAGTCTCTGCGTTCTAAGGCGTCAGTTCCGTCTTTGCTCTACTGCTCCTTAGGACCTGCTGGTGACTTATTTCCTAAGCAACCTTTTGTCCCTGCATGGATAGCCCTGCAGGCAACCACAGAAGGGTCAGTTTGTGTAGCCCTGGAGGCAGGGAACCAAGGACAGAGCATTCATTGTGTACTGCCCTCTCTGAGCCAGCTGCTGATTGCGGGAAGGCGAACAGGTCAAAAGGCTTTCACCTTGCCTGGGCTCCCACATCTCTGAGTGTGTGACTGTGCTCACACATGTGCGTTGGCAGGGGCTTTTCACAAGAGGACTGGCAGTTGTTTCCCAGACCCATCACAAAACTCAAAGAGTGTGTGTAGGCTGGCAGGTATGTGCTGGGGCGACTGAAGAACAGCAGCTTTGTGGGCCGGTAAAGTCAACAGACAGGTTAGGTTTCTTTGATCTGTGCTTTTGAAAGCCTTTTTATTTTAGGTTTTTAAGGTGATGGGGTTCATGTGGACACAGGGTCTGGATTATTATCCCCGAAATAGGCAGAAAATTTGACTGGCGCTTCCTGAGTGGGTAGAACTAATTTGGAGAGGGACTTTGAATAGCTGTCGGAGATGAATAATTTTCATTCAAAAAAAAAAACACAAACAAAAAAACCTTTTAGAGACTCTCCAGGTACTCTATCCCAGGGTGGAAATGAAGAAAGTATGAGCATTATCCAGCTGGACTTGGACTCAGCCTGAGAATGAATTGCTGCTCAATTAGAAAAATAAGATTTATGTGCTCAAAACAAGTAGAAGACAATGCAAGACTGGCATTTAGGGGCATCTACAGAGCTGGGTGAAGTGTAAGTCAGGCCAGGGAGTAAGTGCCGTCAGCCAGAGTTTGTAACGCTGTCACTATGGAGATGTACATCCTGGGAAATAACCTGGAGCTGAGCGGAGGCTCAGGGCCTGCTTGGCTTGTTAATTTTTCATTCATTTCTTCATAGCAAACATTTAAAGTGGACTAGTCCTATGCTAGAGTGCAGGGATCGATGGCAGCAAATTTAAGAACTGGTTCTATGAAAATGCCAGTGCAGAAAGAACTCCGTGGAGACAGGTCTTGGCTGAGGAGACACTTAAACTCAGTAGCTAACATGGCCTGAGACTAGACTCAATGTGACACTGGGATTGTGGGTCTGGAATGGCTGCTTGAAAAGCTTGGGGCTGTTTGTAATGGCCTTCTTATTTTACCTATAGTGTGTGTTGTAAGAAACTCCAACTGCCCCCCACCCCAACTCCAGCCGGTCCAGGCCCTCAAGAAATCACCATCAGATTTCAGCAGGAGGTCTACTATCTGTTTACTATTAAGTTTCCTAGTTCTGCCACAATATGAGGACTGCATTGCCCTAAAACCAAGCTTCTCCTACTCCCATTACCCGTAAGAAGTCCAAACTCACTAGTGTGTCATTCAAGGTCCTCACAATCCAGCTGCAGCCTTTTATTTGCTGTACCTCTCACCAGTCTAACTTGGTGCCGGACCCCTCCCTCCTTAGCCACACATCAGTTTGCTCCTTTCTTAACATAATCCTACATGTTCCTGGCTCACTCTTCGCCTGTGTTGTACTGTCTGTCCTTTGCTATTGTGTCTTTCTTCTTTCCATTTTTCTTTTTGTTCTTTCATGCTGTAGTTAAGTGTGGCATGTATGTATGTTTGCATGTAGACAGATATGTGTTCGTGCATTTGTGTGTGGACGTGTGTTCGAGTATGTGTGTGTGTTTATGCGTGCATTCCTGCCTACAGGCAACTGTGGAGGCCTGAGATTAATATTGTTGGTTTCCACAGCCAGCTTGCTCCTGGGACTCGCATCTCCCCCTCCTGAGCTTGTAATTACAAGCAAGCCCGCTTGAACTGGAGTGGTTCTGGGGATCTCCATTGAGATTCTCTTGCATATGAGGTAGACCCTTTAACAAGCAATTCATCACCCTAGTGGCCCACCCTCATCAGGGTCTTCCTACTTTCTTTCTATAGCTGCCTAAGGTCCCCGAAACTGTTTGCTCTTCTTATAGCATTCCTTTGCTGGTGCTGTAACTTTCTTCAGATTTGCTTTTCAGACCTCTAATCAAGAGTGAGGGAAAGAGGAATTGAGAAACAATTGTTGAATTAGATTTTATTTTTATGGATCTCTTACTGCTATGTCTTAATAATTATTGACTCATACAGTTAAAAATATGAAAATCTCAAGCAAACCACTTTTAAATGGGAGATGCTTTCTTCATGATAATTATGTACCTACTTCATTCCTATCTGCTCATCTGTAGGTAGTGCTTCATCTTCTTTCATCTCATTTCATCTGCTCTGGTTTGAAGTTTAGATGAATATAGGAATATTGGCCTACCAGAGAGAAAGACTTTAGAATTGATTTTTAAAGTAAGTGTCATGTGATCTAAATTAATTCTCCAACTGCAGAAAATCTTGTTAGTCACCTGAGTTGCAGGTGTTATGTAGTGTTTTTGTGGTAGCCTCAGCAAAGGTGCTCATAATTTTACTAGGGAAGTCTTATCACTTTCAGAAGAAAAAATGTACTATTGTGTCTTTCTTTCAGAATAAAACTTCTGGTAAATATGCCAGGACAGCCAGGAGTGTGCAGGGCTGAGCCGTTTCTAAGATCTGAGTATGTTTCTGGGCTTCTCTGCAATGTGAGACCTGTTTGGAGGTTTCTTGCCTTAGCTTCTTCCTCCTCTGGCTTTCTGGCAGGTTTCTGGCTGAGAACATGCTGTTTTCAGAGCCCGGAGACACATACTCAGCTGTCAGGTTCCAGTGCTTGGCTGGTCTCAATGTGTTCTTACAAGCCTCGTGGGGAACACTTGGTAGGTAGGGACATTTGATGACCAGTTCTTTAAACTGTTGGGCTTGTAGGTAGAAACAGAAAATGTGTAGAAATGTTCTCTGCTGGCAATAGGGAGAGTGCTCAGTGGGTAAGAAGGAAGGTTTGGAATTAATGAAACCTCATCCTTAGGTTAGGAAAATTTGGTGGTTTATATAGCTCTGGAACATTAAGCTTTCCCTTACAGATTGATATTTGGGCTTGCCTTTGGCTTTTGCAGTCAAGAGTCTGAACTAGGGAATAGAGGGATGGTGGTGAGTAAGGGGGAGAGTTGGCTCATCCTGTGATTGTCTGGAGAAGCCTGATTTTTCTCTTCGCATCTTGGAGGGAAGTGGGAAGAGAAGATGGTAGGAAGATTCCTGACATTTTCAGTGACTTGTGAAATGCTGCTTCTCTCTCTTTCTTTTGCTGTTCTGTTATATGGACATAACAACTCTTTATCTAAGGAACAGGAAAGAAGGTCAAAATTGTATAAATGGCTATTTTACGTAAGTAGTGGAAATGATTAAATACCTTATGTTTCTGTTGATAAAAACATTTTAAAAGTCTGTTTTGCATTAATACCAGATTTCTATTGAAATCTTTTGCTTTTTTTTTCCCTCTTTCACCTATGTTTAAGAGCTAGCTCACCATGTGTGGTGGTTTGTGTGGATAATCCGAGCTTTGGTAGGCTTAGTCAGGAGTATTGCCACAAATAGAGTTCAGCATCAGCTACACAGTAAATTCCAGACTAGCCTAGGCTACAAAATGAGATCCTGTCTCATAGAATGAGAGACAAACCCCCTAAAGCAAATGGAACAAACAAACAATGACAAAAACTAAAAGACTTTGCATAATGGAAATTATGTATGATTCGTTTATTGACAAGTGATGACAGACAGCCAGGAGATGGACTAAAGGGTGCCCATCCTATAGAAGCAGGGAGAGGGGGGCTTCTCATAGGCAGCTAGAGTGATGTTCATTTTACAAACTTCCTCAGAGGGAAGTAAGAGAAGAAGCCACCTAGATACAATTCCCACAGACCCCTGTCAGCACTCAGACGTCTCTTTCATTGTGGTTGGTTTTCCTGGTGATGGCATCCGCTGTGGCTTCGGTGTAAGAAACCTCCTGTTGTTACTGGCTGTGGACTCACCTCTCTTATCTTTCTTGTTAGGCCTGCGGCCATAATAATTAGTACTAACCCATCATGACGGCACGTGTGCTCTAGCATAATTCATATTGGTTATGGCCACATTCTGACCGACTCTCTGTAGGCACGTGGGAAGGGACCATAGAAACTGACATTGGATCTTTTGGGGTCTCCTACCATAGCCAATTATCTCTCTGCTTCTCAATTGCAGATCTGATTCCTACTGAGGACTTCACCACATCTCCATTCTTGGGACAGTAAACCCAGCGGCTGGACTACTGTGCTCTTGGAACTTTGGGTGTCCTCTCTTTTGACCTTTTCCACTTCCCCTTGTCTCTTCCCCTCCCGAGAACTCCTGAAAACTGTAGGATTATCATGGAGTCCAGGGAAATTTTAAGCAGCTCCCGGCAAAGAGGGAGTGAGTCGGAATTCCTTCCAGGCTCCTCATCCAAGTCCCCAGCAGCTCCCGGCTGTTCAGGAGAGCCCTTGAAAGGCATCTCTGTGGGTGGAGAACGCATGGAGCCAGAGGAGGAGGATGAATTGGGCTCAGGAAGAGATGTGGATTGCAACTCTAATGCAGACAGTGAGAAATGGGTGGCTGGAGATGGCTTGGAAGAGCAAGAGTTCTCCATCAAAGAGGCAAACTTCACTGAAGGGAGTTTGAAGTTGAAGATTCAGACCACAAAGCGGGCTAAGAAACCCCCCAAAAACCTGGAGAATTATATCTGCCCACCTGAGATTAAGATCACCATAAAGCAGTCTGGGGATCAGAAGGTGTCTCGTGCTGGGAAAAATAACAAAGCTACAAAAGAAGAAGAAAGAAACCACTCCAAAAAGAAGGTAGGAAACTGTGCCTTGCAGGTTTGGTTTTGTTTCTGTTTTTGCTATTCTGTCATCAACTTTTAAAGGTCAATTTACTTTTGAATATATTTGCTTTTGAATTACCGGCCTCTTTGACAGAATATTTAGGGCCTACCGCCAACTCTCAGAGATAATATAGTATAATGTTGAGTTTATCATTATATTTTATACTCACCTGGGAAACATAAGCTACTGGGAAATTATAATTTGGGATCACATCCTGTTTATTGGGTAATAGCCTACAGGATAGGTCAGCCAAGTCTTGCAAAAAGTTTGAGCTACTTTTTAAAAGTTGTAATGTTTGTATCTGTTTTCCTGGCTGGTTGATCTGAGCAGTCAAGACGTGTGCAAACTAACTTTTGGTTTCATTTGTTAGTGTTGTAGCTCTTTCTACAAGCGCTGTTTTCATCAGGAAAACAGGAAGCGCTGTTTTCATCAGGATGGAGTCTTCTGTATGACCAAGAGATGGTCATCCTGAGAACAAGCCCTCAGAGAGCAATATTAGAGGAGGGAACAAGAAAAAGCGAAGGTGTGGGGTTCAACTGACTGAATCATAGTCTGAGACATGGTGAACCTTTATGTCTCTACGTTGACATATCTGGTCCACTGTGCCACTACATGTCCATCACAGGCATGAAGACAAAGGTGCTCGGTAGAATCAGTTTATTGGGAATGGACGTGTCCATGATTTATTGGGTTATTGTGTGTGTGTGTGTGTGTGTGTGTGTGTGTGTGTGTGTGTGTGTGTGTGTGTAATTATAGCGGTCTCCTTTCTGGGGATGTTACTCAGCCTTGTGAGAGCAGAAGATTGGCCCAGCATCAAAAGCATTTTTGCCTTCAGGAATCTTAGCAGCCTGAGCATGGCTGTGAAAGACAGTTTGGTTGAGGTTTAGGTGATAGGTAGGTATTAATCAGGTTCTGTCTTTCACTGATGTATAATTAGTCAATTATATGTGCTAGATGGAGTGTGACTACTTAAAGTGGCCCTGGAATGTTCCTGTCATCAGGGGACTTATGAGTTTCATGGCACTCATTCAACAAAAATGCACAGAGACCATGTTCTTTAGCGCAGACCTGGGTCTGTCCTTATGTCAGGTGTTTGCACTGATATTTTGCAAATTGAAAACTGAAGATATGAGCTAGAAGCTTCGTTCGAATGTGGCAATTCCTCGCAGTTTTCTCAACAAGCTTGTCCTGTGTTTAAAACTGAAACTTCTTCATCCAGAAGCCTCAATTCCAGGAAACCAGGACAGTTGGTTCACTGCTACGTTAGTATTTTGGGACACAGAGGAATAAACATTGGCTTCATTTGCCAGAGCGTGTGGGTCACACACTCCTCTCCTCCCATTACAACTTTGCAGCCATTAATGAGCGCTCTGTTTTGAAAACAAAGGTTATCTTCATACCTGACAGGAACTTTTGAGTCACTTATAAAGTGACATTGTTGCCTTGGAGTTGTGTGTCTTCAGCTTTGCAAATGAGCACTGCTATCTGTGACCACTGCAATGGCCCAGCTCTTTGTGTGATGCTGAACTGTGTGTGTGTGTGTATTGAGGGGGTATCCTGAAAGCTGTTACCTTTGGTGATTATTTTCTCTCTGTTCCTATCCCCATACTGGGATTTGTGTAGCAGCTCATAGTTTGGGTATTCAACCCCAAATTCAGTCCAAACTGAAGTGTGACTGAGGCCAGCCATTCTCATCCAAGAAACAAGGTGGTTTTCTTAGAAAGAAAGATGAAATCCCATTTTTGAGCATGTGGTTTGACTCCTGTGGTAAGCATTTTTATGCCTCACAGCTGGAAGGAGTGGGAAAGAAGGGGGCCAGAGTTCAATGTGAAGTGGTGTTTTATGATGTCACTATGACGGAATAGCTTATAAAAGGTCTTAGCTTTTAGAAACTTGCTTCATATTGTATATCTCTATCTTCTCTACATTCACACTGAAAGTTGTTACTTTTTAGGAATGAATGAATAAAGTTACTAGCATGAGGTTGTAATTCTTTGATAAATAACAAGAACATTCTCTTATCTCTATTGGGGTAGAATACTGACTTCATTGCCCTTCAAATTCCTGTCGTTTTGCAGAGATGAAACAAAAGCTGAGGTTGAGGATGTGTGTGGAAACTTTGCCTGTGATTATACGGAAAAACTCAGTGGTGTAAACTTGTAGAACTCCTTCTATAAATTGGAAACACATGATGAATGATAGGGACAAGAAAGGATGAAGATGGTGTCTTGTATAAAACAGATCAGTACCTATTCCTGAGGTACAGGCTTTTGTGTCTCTTGGTGAGGTGAGCTGTATTCTGAAGATGTGTAATGGAGCTGCCCCTCGGAACCAGGTCCTACTCCAGGAGTACCCAGAGGCCGCATGAACCTGGTCCTTGAGTGGGTGGAGGCTTTTTCTTGGGGGCATTTGGATGCATGTTCTGACACTGAGCAAAGGTTGGCAACCACAGCCTGTGGGCCAAATTCAGCCCCTTTCCTGTTTTTCTACAGCCCACACACAAAAAATAGTTTTTACATTTCTAAAAAGATTTTTAAAACTCAAAGAAAAAGAAATATTTTGAAGTATGTTCAACTTCTTTGAAATTCAAATTTCAGAGTCCATAAATAAAGTTTTAATGGAGTGAGGCCAAGTCCACTCGATTACAGATTACATTTTGTCTGTGACTGCTTTGTTATTGCAATGGTAGAGTTGGGCAGCTGTCACCCTGATACTGGCCTTTAGAGCTTAAACTATTTACCAACTGGGTCTTATACAAAATGTTTGAAGTTTAGGAGAAAGCTCAATCAGTAAAGTGCTTGCCATGCAATGTAAGGATCTGACTTTGGGTCCCAGAACCCCCCTCCAAAAATAAGATAAAATAAAAAAGTAGTATGTTTGATGTAACAGTAATCCTGGCACAGATGGGGTGGAGACAGGAAGGTGGCTGGGGCTTCCTACACAGCTAGATTTGCTAAACTCCAGGCCTAGTAAATGACCCTGTCTCTCAAAACATAAGGTGAAAAGTAATTGAGGAAAACACTTTATATCAATTTCTGACTTAATGTACTTGCGTGCAATTAACCCACCTCCCCCAGTGTTTATCAAATTGGCTTATGGGAGGACGAGTTTCAGGATAGCAAGGTTCCTGCTTCATTTTGGTTTGTTTTGAATGTCTTGGGGTTCAAGTCTGGAGGCTGGGAGAAGTTGATTGTTACAGTATGTTCTTTTATTTTATTATTAAGTGAAGGGATTAGTAGTTTATTCAGGTGATTGTATGATAGCCTCGGGCAAAGAGAACTTAGGTTGGGTTCCACATGATTTTCTGTTTTAGATAAGGAAAACTCCCTGGGAAAATTGTAATGTGACTCGGCCATCACGAACACAAACATGTTCTTTACTGTGGTCATGGCGGCTGCAATGGTCTTAAGCTTTGGGATCTGTTCAGTATGCTGTAGCACTTCCTTTCCAAATTTCAAACCTAGGACTAACCCTCCAATCTGGAGAGCATTTGTGGATGGAGAGGGAACACAGTCACTTCAGTGGAAGAACTCATGAAAAGAGCACCTCATTGCGCAAGGCTGATGGAATTCTCTAACAGCCATAGGGAGTTAGGATAGGGGTCTGGATGGTCTACAGCCAAGGGCTGAGGACAATTGGCTTGTGAGAAGGTCACCAGCACTGGGTGGTGGGTGGAGATGCTCAGAACATATTTCCCGGGCTTTGTGGAGAGAGAGCAGACAAGGGCCTTGTTTGTTTTTGTTTTGGTTTTTTGTTTGTTTGTTTGGGTTTTTTGTTTGTTTGTTTGTTTGTTTGTTTGTTTTTGTCAGATCACCAGCAATGTCCCATTTCATAGTTTCTCAGGTCAGTAACATTGTACCTTGTGCTCAGACTGGCTTCCTTTCAGGGAAGTCAATAAAAACCGTAGAGAACATGAGGATGAATCTCTAGAGGCAAGTTCAGGTTCACAACACATATGATGTTAAAAGTTCTGGTGGTGGCAGAGATCTGAGGGTGCTCTCAGCTCAGAGTTTAGCAGCTTTGTGTGAGGAGAAGGGATTAGTGACACTGGTCTAAATTCAACAGCAAGAGAAGGGGTGGGGTGTCCTAGTTAGAATCACTCCCCTCTGGAGTGGCTCTGTCTATTTGGATCCTTATTGTAACTTTGCTGAGGCCCAGTTTCCTCATCTTACAAATTTAGATGAATATTTCTACGTGCTTTAACTTGGAAGACTAAGGGGAAACTGACTAATTTACTTCAGCACTATATAATCGTAAGAGTTCCGATTTATTGAGTCCCATTGCCTGCTAGCGCTCTTTTGGCTGATTGGTATGGACTCACCTTCTTTGTTAGCCCATAGGACAAATCTTGCCAGTAAATACTCATTAAAAGAGGAAGAATTCGTGGTTCTGACTGCTGTGAGGGAGGATGAGTGAGAATGGGTAAGATTTGACTTTGGAGTTGGTTTTGTTAGACTGTAAAGGCAATTTATCCCAGTCCCTAAAAGATCAGGACTACGGGATCAATCCTCTCATACCAGATAGAAGAGCAAGATCACCCTTGGATGCATTTTCTTTATATCCAAATATTGAAGAGAGTACAAGATAGCTTACTCATGAATTTAAGTCTTATTTTCCTATATTGCGTTTATTAAATTTATTTGCCTTTGATGAAAATATAACTTCTATTTCGTGTCTTTTGACATAATCTGATTTTTTCTGCTTTGCTAGTTAAATCAGGAGAAATTACTTCCTCTAGCACAGAGGACTTAAACCGCGTGTTATCAAGTGCCCACTATGAGGCAAAGAATGTGCACAGACTTGTACCTCGCCTTGGCTACCTCACCTTGGCTACCACTGCGTGTCTGGGCAGACTTTGTGTTGTGTTTCAAGTGTAACCCTCTCTTGGGAAGCCTTTCTTTTCTCCATCCTCAAATAGCATCTCCTTTATGTCAAGAACATAAAGCGTGGGCAGCAAAAAGGATTTTCGGGTGCTATGGACGGAAAGAAGAGTAAAATCAGCTTTATGGAAATGAATGGGTTGGATTTGACCCTGCAAGTATAGGGCAGAGCATCAGGGATTGAACAGGGGAGAAGAGATGTTCGGGGTGTGGTGCACGAGAGAAGGGGCCTCTGGGTAAAGTGGTCATACGCAAGGATGATCTTCTCTAGCGTTGCCCACCTTTCCTGGAGTGGGCAGAGTGGCACATTTCTATTTTGGCCCTCTGTGGTATGCTGGGTAGGCGAGGAGTGGATAGCTAAGGCGCTGCTGGGCAGGGGTTGACCGAGATTAACCTCAGCTGAAGCTATTAACAGTTCTGATCGTCTGGCCATTGTTCCTCCTCCAGTCTCCACTCTGGTCAGTGTCTGTGAGCATCAGTCTGAGCCCCTCTTCTCCTGTGGCTCAGACGCCCCTCCTTTGCCATTATTCTGGACAGCACCTTGTCTTGTCTCTCCCGTGTGCATTGTCTGCCTAAGCATGGGAATGCTGTGTTTGCAGCTCTGGGGTGTTTCTGCTTCTTCTGTCACGACAGCTGCACCTGGCCAGCGGGGCAGGTCTTGCCGCCATTTCTGTGTAAAAGGCTGAATTTATCTTCTTAATTAAGTATTTCTGCTATGACTTATTTGTTTATCCTTTCAGAGTAGCACATTCTTTTTTACCTGTCACTCAGGAAGTGTTTACAGTGTGAAGACTCTGGTTATTTCATAGCATAAAATAAATAAAATAGCAGCTGTAGGGTATGTGACCCTCAGCTGAAAGTTTTGCTTCCCAGGGCAACAGGGAATATTTCACAGGAAAAAGGGAAGGAATAAGAGAGAAAACTGGAGGTGAAACTGGGATCCACTCTTATGGAAAACTCAAACAGAAGGCTTTGCCTCCCTCAGTCTCCATGTCTGAATTCGCACTAAAAGCATCCAGAGCTATTCAGGCCAGGATGCCAGCTTTAAGATGCTATTACTCATGTAGATGTTTCACCTCAATCTTGGCAACTGTTTCTATCATCAAATTGTCCCCTCCCCTCGGCATATCAAAAGCCTTAAAGTCATGGAGCAGGTGACTGAGTTGAGCATTGAAAGCATTGAGATTTACTTTCAAAGAGGATATTCTGCTGTTTTTTTTTTTTTTTTTTTAGTTATTTCCCACCATGTCACTGGTTTCTTCTATATTTTTTTGTTGGTGGTGGTTTTTTTGGAGGGGGCATGGTTAGGATTCTCTAAGAGCTTAAATCATCTAGCTGGCCTACTACCTCTTGGGTTTAATATTATCTTGGTAGTCAGTTTCTCCTCAGATTTCCTCAAGAACATTTTAATGTTGATCTATCTATCTATCTGTCTGTCTGTCTGTCTATCTATCTATCATCTATCTATTTATTGAACTCTGTGTCATTCAGGGTCAATGTGCTACAAGAACCAGAAAGAAACTTGAGTGTTGTTCTGAGGGAGTGTTACTCCTATACCATAGGTATGAGTGCTGTTTGCTCATTGACTGGGTATATTTTCCACAGGAGGACCCCACAGTGAGAGAGTGTGATAGGACATGATAGCCCAGCCCCGGGCAACTTTTTCAGCCTCTTGAACTTTTGACTGCATGGGCTGTGTGAAGGTCAGGACCACACAAGTGTTCCCATGTTGTCGTGGTGTGGAGGAGTGTTTGTCAGCATTCCTTGGATAGATTTCTGTCTTTCCTTTCTCTGACAAAGCACCTGAAGTTCCCCGGTGTGTGCCAAGGGCAGGCACAGTGACCCACACGGTTCTGGGCTCTAGGAGGCTGGGCTATGCTGCGTGTGTCTTCTGCTAATGTTTGCGTGAGCACCTGTGAAGCAGGGCAAGGTGGTTTTGGGTGGTGGCGGTGAGGTGGTAGGAAGATTGCTATGGGATTTATTTAGAGGTGTTAAAGGTCTTCTGTCTCTGTGGTCATTTAGGTCACAAACCCAGATTCCTGCCAAGTGAAGCAGTGACTCAGAATGAAAGTCCTGAAGTGTCAAAGGGACCAGCGCCACCACATGCAGCTCAGCTGGCAGCAGCCATGCTGCCGTTCTTTGCAAAGGAGGGCCCTTCAGCATCTTGTAGTTCATACCCACAGGAAGTCTTGCTATCCCCACTTTTCCACAAAACCTCCGGTTTATTTTTCTTATTTCTTTCTTTGTTTGTTCTGAGACGGGGTCTTGTTGTGCAGTTCAGGCCTTAGATCACCGTCCTCTTTCTCAGCCCTTCCGCGCTGGAATTATAGGCATGCCCCTCAACGACCAGCTTGCCTTTCTTTCTTTCTTTCTTTCTTTCTTTCTTTCTTTCTTTCTTTCTTTCTTTCTGTCTGTCTGTCTGTCTTTCTTTCTTTCTTTCTTTCTTTCTTTCTTTCTTTCTTATTAAAGGCAATAGGAAAAAAATTGTTATTTGTCTTTCTCTCCAGCTTTAACTCTTAGGATTCCTGCTTTCTCAATAAAAATTTTAAATTAAAATTTAAAAAAAAGGTTATTTTCAAAGTGTTCCATGTAGAACATCCCAGGGCGTGCTCACCTATCAGCCTTGCTTGTTCACCAGCAGGTTCTTTGGCTAGGGGGTCCTTGGGTACTGCTGAGGGAGCTGTGGCCAGATTGTGGGCATGCGGCAGGGCCATTCTTACATCCAGGCCCAGAGACCTTGCTACCAGCTTGTGGCAGCTTGAAATAAAGACAAACACTCATCATGACTTATGAGATTCTGAAGTTTTGTTGTTCACCATAAACTGTAAACTCATCATTGGTACAGGAGGACCAACTGTTTGGAGGATGGGTTTCACTTTGACCCTCAGAGGCATGACAATAAGCCTATGGAGTCTCACTCCAAAGAGGAAGGATCATTGGCCAGAGGGACAGAGGCGAAGATAGTTAACCGAGCTAGAGGTCCCCAGGTGACGACAGTGGATACACACAGACACCCACATGGACTCTCAGTCAGGGAACATCATGACAAGGGTACTGAAGTGTTAGGAGAAGCAGCGAGCCCCCAGTGCCAACGGTAGGCAAGCTGAGACACAGTCCCAGCCAAGTGTGTCAGCATGGGGCCTGCCATGGACACGCATTGCAGCAGACCTGTGCTGTGCTATTTGTTGGGTGCTTTTCCAGCTCCTGTGGTATTCCAGCAGCTCCCTGAGGGCAAGGGGCCTCTGGCCACCTTGAGTGAACATTTCTCTCTGAAGTTGCAGTCACGTCACAACACCCCATCCGCAACACACCCTGAATGTACCTCCATGCCCAGAGTCAAATTCCCTCAGCTCCCCCTTGGCCTGTGACCTCACCAGGGAAACAATGGAGGCCTTTCTTTGGTCTGAAAGGTCCAAGCAGTTCCTACCTTGTGAGGCCATTTGATAATCATCATTAGTATCATTTACAGGTGGCTTCAATGTGTTTTCTAGACCTTGTTTACTGGGTATTTTTCCCAGATGATCTTTGCCTCCTGTGCTGGCTAGTTGTACTGTGAGGGATAGGAAGTGTGGCCTCAGTCCCTTACGATGGTCATTGTACCTTAACAATAAATTCATTTATAAAGAGAAATGTGCATAGGATTGCAAGCAGCTTTCATGCCAGGTCAGCTGGTTTACTGGTTCAGTGTTCTGAATGAGAAGCCAGATCTGGAATTACAGGCTATTCATCATATCCGGGACCCCTGGGGGGGGGGGTCTAACTTAGAGCAGGTATTTCTCACTGGACCAGGGTGTACCTAAAGTGATCTACTTGAGAGAACAATGGAACGCTTCATGATTTTTCCATCTGTCCTTAGGGGGACAAGGAGGTAGAAAGCAATTTATTTGGGTGCTTGGCTCTTCCTTTGACCTTTTCTGAGCTGCTCCAGTTATCCTACTTGCATACTCCCATTTCAATGAACAGTGAAATACTGCTAGAATGAGCTTTGAGTGGCATATACACACATATACACACATATACATACGCACACATAGACACATAGATACGCACACACATTTTATATAGATATACAGCTCTAAGGCTCAGAGTTCCGTTAGGTGTCTGAGAACAAGCAATCAAACCTACTGAAAAAACAGGCTAGAATCAGTACTTGGTCAATAGGCAGGGGAATGACAAAAGGGGTTTTAGATCAGTACTGGGGAAGGGTCCACCCTCCTGTCACCTTTCAGAAGAGTGGTTATCACCAAAACTGTGGAGAGTCTGAGCTTTTCTTTTAGAGAACCTATGAAATGAGGTTATTTGGCTGCTGATGGGGGTGGTTGTGGAGGGGGCTTGCTGACTGGGGGGGGCTCGTGAAGGGGACTTGCTGATGGTGGGGCTCGTGGAGCAGGCTTGCTGATGGGGGGGCTCCTGGAGGGGACTTGCTGATGGGGGAGGGCTCATGGAGGGGACTTGCTGACTGGGGGAGGCTTGTGGAGGGGACTTGAAGGGGACTTGCTGATGGTGGGGCTCGTGGAGCAGGCTTGCTGATGGGGGGGCTCCTGGAGGGGACTTGCTGATGGGGGGGCTCCTGGAGGAGACTTGCTACTTCCAGGCAATTTCTGTTTTAGAAGGCTCTTTTGTACTTTGCACTAATGTTCTCTCCTATAAAGCCTAAATATTTCCACTTCCTCAGAGTGATCTTCAGATCTCTCATGTCAAATTACCCTGATTCTTGTCTTAGAAATACAGGTTTGTCAGTGTCCTTAAAAGGCATAGGTGTGGAGAATGTAGAGAGCAGACTACATTTCCAAGGAGTGACTTGGCCTGCAGAACACCAGGGGGTTGAGACCTTCCCTGTGTAAGACACGGTGCCTCTAAAATATGACCCTGGGCCATATCAGCTTTCTGGCAGCTTTATTGCTGTAGATGTACACTGAACTCAAGGAACCTCGCCAAATTAATACTGTTTTGTGTTATTTCTGATGATCTTAGCCATCATAGCTACCTTCAGTGGATTCTATGGGCCAAATTTCAGGTTTTTCATTGTGTTTTTACTCTCATGTTTTTCTGCACCCTTGGCAGAGGTGAGAATTAAGTTAGTGGAATTGTTGGGGAAGTAGTAGAAATCAGGAACTCATCCTTTAAAGCTGTAAGCAGGCTCCCTATTAAACGCCTTCTTTTTTAAGAGCTGCTTTGGTCATGCTGTGTTTTCCGTTACTAAGACACAAGGTCTAAAGATTAGTTGCTATTAAGACTATACTAGATATAAACCAGTTTGACCATAAAAATCTAGAGCTGCATCATCAAAGCTCCTTACTGTTGTGATGGTGCTATTTGGCATGTTGAAGTCTGATTCTGTAGGTCTTGTAAATCAAAGGAGACATTGGCAGAATTGTCAGGAATGTACAAACAGTATTTTGTTTGCAGTTAGGAAGGACATGTGAGATCTTTAATCTGTTAGCATCTGGGGAGGCTGTGATTAGTCTACCTGGCATTATGGTAGCTCACACTGAGAGTTTAGTCAAGGCATTTAAACCTGGATGTTTGTCTTTAAAAGCCTAGTTTTGAAATACAGTATTATAAACTATTTTAATCTTTGGTTGTATTTTTCTGTGATGTGTTTAAGATCAAGTAGGTGGCCAAAATATAACCCTTTTCTCTCCCTGGCATGTTCAGTTAAGGATATGATCCTTCAGTTGTCCTTTTACTCTCTCCTCTGTGTAGAATGTACATCATCTAGTGTCTGGGTCTTTATGGCCTTCCTAATCTGGACAATGTGGCCATCTAGAACTACATGACCCTTTGGGACATGTCTCAAAGTTCCCTGGATCTAGTTGACTTTGAGAAGTGAGAGACACAATATTGGCTCGATGTTTAATGGCTGTTTTTTTGGGAGCCGGTCCTTTATGCACACTAAGCTCACCTATATCTTAACGTCACTGTTTGTTGGTATTTTATTTTCTGCAATCTCTACCTGAAAAGGAAATTTAATAGAGATATTTGACAAATGTGTATCTCTCATTTTATATGTACTACAATCTAATGAACTCTTATATTGAATAATTGTATATTAACACTAGTCTTGAAAAATAAATTCATAGCAATTGTTCCTAGAAGGATTTACAATGTATATCACCCAAAGGCATCTCGAAAAAAAATCCAAATATTTTTTATTTTCTATTTTTAACCATTTATTACATATTTGAAATAAAATATTTTTTGAAAACCCATTTTAGAAAAAAAGTCATTATATCTGTATCCAATGTTAAATTTTATAACCTAATGAAACTTTATCTTAAGACTCTAGAAGGTTGTTTTATATGAACATGTATCATTTTAAGGTTTTATGAAGCATTTAACACACCCACACATATATTTTGGTAAGCTTTAAGAAGTGAAAACTACCTTAGTTTATAAGTACGTATTTATAAGGCCTTTTAAATACTTACATTCATGCATAAGCACATACTCCTCGCATTTTAAGGTTATATCATGCAACAAACAAATTCAAGTAAAAAACAGTTTGCACAACATAAAGCATGAATGAAAAGAAATCTAAGGAGCCACAGGTTTGCTACTCAGTTATTTTAGAGAAGTTTAGGGACAAACTGAACTTTGTTTCACTGTGCTATAAAGTGGCTTAGAAATAATGACAGGAAACATAAACACACAGGACACAGTTGCAGCAGTAAGAGGAAAGTTTTCATCTCTATCCTTGGAGGGGGCAAGGTCAGCTCTTGGATCTGCACCTCTGTCTTTCATTTGTCTGCCAGCTTCTGTCTTCAGTACCTTTAATTCTGCAGGTGGTCATGTCCTGGGGAGATTCCTCCGGTTTTTGTGAACAGTGAGACAAAAGTGTTGAACAGCTAAGTCTGTGGAGCCTGGGGTTCCTGTATGACTGAGAGATCCTGGGCTAACCTTGTTATTTAGGTTAGTAACTTTCAAGATTATTCTTGGGCAGAAAAAAAAAAAAGAGTAAGCCTGGCACAAGTTGGGAAGGCAACAGGAGGCAATGGCCTGCTTGTACAATGGAGACAGAGAGCTGGTGTTTTGGAAGTCTATAAGAAAAAAAAAATAATCAAGATAGGAGATGAGTTTAGACTGTGCTTGTGGGGACTAGTCACCCAGTGATGTGTTAGTGGCCCCTAGAGAACTTTCCTAGAGATTGTTTTTAATCGCTGACTGTCTCTGATTGAAAAGAACCATGGCCCCTGTGCTTGTAGTATGGACTTGGAAGTGGATAGACAGTAGAAAGCTTTCCCCCCAGCACATCTCACAGCACTTGGTTTTCCTCCTTTGTTTTCTTTGTACAGCACCCCGTTTTGGTAAGGCACAAAAGCCTTGCTTGACATAGACATTGGGCATTTTATACCATTTTCCTTGAATCCTACAAAACAGGCCCATACACAGGATGGTACTGGAGTCTACAATTTTAATCAACTGTCCAATTTTCCCCTCAGCAACTCATGCTGAGATAAGACAGTATTCCAGTGAAATATTAGCCTGCTTCCTGAAGTTCTCGGATCATGGGGGGGGGGAGTCCAGGAAAACAGAAGACAAATTTTTCATGATGATTCCAAGGAAAGAGGAAGAGCAGACGGAGAGAGCCCCTGGAGTGGACAGGGAAACCTGTTCTGCATACCCAGGGCCCTCAAAGTGAGCAGACTGTTTGAGCACCCTCCTTCCCCTCCTCAGACTCTGAGTATCCTTGACAGTGGCCCTGAGCATTGCCACAAAAGAATTCAAAAGACTCATTTGTACACCAGTGCTCTCGGCTTACTCCTCCCTCAGCTGGGGTTTAAACAACTGCACATATGGCCTCTCTCTTCGGGGATTAGATCCTGGGATATTGTGTGCAAGCTCCTGCCAGAAGCATCTCTAAAATATTCCCTTTAGCTCAGTGGAATAAGGTCTCTATCACAAGAGACTGTAAAACTAAATAATTAAATAAGGAAAGACACAAAACCAAACAAAACTGAATGCTGTCAGTTTTGCTTAAGCAGTGATTGCTTGTGTGAATGGCTTTGGCCTCTTTGCTTTAAAATTGCTATTGAGGTAAAAAGTGCAAGTGGGTGGGATTTCCCCACCCTGGATTTAATACTCAAGGGAACATCTTAATACTTGGAGAACTCCACACATCTTTATACCCCTGGGGATAGGAGTGTGTGAAGCAAATCAATAAGAAAGCCTTGAGAAGAGAGTATGATGACATAGAAAAGAAAGTGGATCACAGCGGTAGAAAATGCAGAGATGGGCTCATTTATTTTCTTTCTTCCTTCCTTCCTTCCTTCCTTCCTTTCTTTCTTTCTTTCTTTCTTTCTTTCTTTCTTTCTTTCTTTCTTTCCTTCTTTCTTTCTTTCTTTTTGTTTTTGAGGTTCAGGGATAACATTTTTTTCCAGTTATGGAAAATACATCTGTGAGGCCATCAATAGGAATCTAGAGCATCAGGACTCACAGGTTACCTGGGAATCAATGGTAGCATGCTGCTGGATGCCAGTTCTCTCTTTGGCTGGAGAGAACTGACCTCCTAAAAGTTCCTGAGAATTGGGGTAACATGCTTTTCCCACAGTCCTAAAGTTACCTTAGTCAGCAAAGAGTAATCTTCCTGACCACTGAGAATCAGGATCCACAGTTTCTTTGATCAGTCCAGGGTCAAGCTTACCCACAACTCCTACAGAAATATGAATATCTCTCAGGTAGGATGTTTATTTCTTTCCTGGAGTGATGGGGAGGAAACCTGAAAAGAAAGAGCCACCTATTCTGGAATAGTATATTGAAAGTACAAAGGAAATTCTACATGCCTTTAGAACTTAAATGGTTCATAGGTAACACAATGTTCTAACATTAAACAGAACTCCTCATGGAGATCTGGTATAACCTTCTTGGTCTGATGTAGGATGTGTATTGACTTTATCACATGGCAATATGGACATGCAGGAAACATCACATGGCCAGAGCCATCCCTCTTCGATGAAAGGCACCTGGGTCAGATGAGCATAGATGTAGCAAAAGACACACTTGTGGAAGAGGAGAGAGTGGCCTGAGTTATGTAGGCCTGAAATGGCAAACCAAGGTAAGACAAAGGAGCAAGAAACTCTAGTCTCAACCCAAGAGAGGGCAGTTCCCTTACTGGGAACACAGAAAGATGACACCTGCGTCTCCTTTTTGATTTCTGCTTGGTTCCTATATCTACTGGGATAAAGGACCATGAAATAAGAAGGTGGCATAAGAAAATATGTCCAGTGCTCATAGATGGTGTTCTTGTTATGGGCTCATATGGAGAAAATGGGAAGTAAAAAGAGTTACCTCTCTGTGACCCTCTGTGTAGGCAGGCATTCAAGTCCCTCATAAAATAACTTGTTAGCCCTCATTTAAGGTTTCTGCAGCCTTGGATGGCACTTCCTCCCAACTAGAAAAACAACTGCAAAGGGACCACATGATCTAACGTAGTGTTAGTACCCTCCATTTTGGCCAGAAATCTTTTGACCCAAGCTCAACCACCTGCTCTGTCTGCTCTTTCTTGTCCCTAAACTTGATCCAAATTTTTGCCCAGCTCAGATGGACTAGTGGTGGCAAGGGACAGAAGAAGGAATCCCATGCTCAGGGAGAGATGATAGGAAGCAAACAGTATTATTTATCCTCCTTTATGTGGCCATCAACAACAGCCACATGGAAAAATGCCAGGAGAAACAATATATTACATGTGCATTCCATGTCTGGCTCCCAACACCAGGAGAAAGAGTCTGAGAAAGAAAAAGACCTTTTTTTTTTTTTTTCTACGAAGGCACAACGACGTAGGAAAAAGCTCATTAGGCCTGGAACAAGACCTGGACAGAAAGATAAAGCATGGAGATTGACTAGTCACCAGAGGCTTAAGCCACCAGAATCTTACCTGAATCAGAGAATAAGGTTGTATCCTCAGAGGAGATTCCTTTGGACCCCTTCTTGGTTGTCACATGTTACCAAGGAAACTTTGGTTTCCCTGGTAAACCAGTAGTTATAGAAATCATGGGGAAATACAATCAATTGTCAAAATGTGCTGCAGGTAGGACATGGAATGGAAAATTGGTAGCAGATATCCCATCTATCTAGTATTTGAGAAAGTTTGCTCACATGTGTCCAACCAGTGCCTCTTTCTGGTATGTTCTTTGAGTATTTCAATGAAGTAACTGTTAATCCTTCCTGTTTTATAGACTTGGAAAAGGGCTTCAAGAGCTTTTAAAATGGCTTGCCTGAAGTTACAGCTAATTACTTGAGCTAGGGGAGGTACAGGCTCAAAGCCTTGGGTTCCTTGGTTTCCACCAATAGGATTCCATCATTGAAAGATTCCTCACTGCTGTCTGGCTGGGTCATCTTTAAAGTGAGAAGTGTTGAATAACTTTGTAGCTTGCCTGATTTGTGCTGCTTTTCATGTCGAGGCTAGGGGTGAAGCTGAGCATTCCAGAGTTTCCCAGGGTCTATAGTTCCTGTCTGCACATCTGGAGTGAGACTTGGGACAAAGTGATGTTCCAGTAATGCAGGGTTCTTGGCGCATGAGCTCACCGAGTTTCAACCTAGGCTTATTTGTAGGATCTTGGAATACACCTTGCTTTGGAGTGAAAAGGCAGAGTTCTGTAAAGGGTCCTTCTGGGACACTTAGCTGTGCACTGTCATCAAAGACTTGCAGGTGTGTCTTACCTTTTACCATTGAGACATGATGTCATCTACAAAGCTCATGAAGGGAAACTATGAAATTGAATTGCATTCAAAACAAACAGAGGTAGGGGAAAGTTACATTGTGTTCTAAGTGGGTTTGCAATGTCTGTGTTTACATTCTTAGTTATACTGGGACACATGCTACCCATGGAGCACAGGTTGGTCACACCTGCTAGAAGGAGACAGCTATCACACTGGGGTTCTGAGTTCAAATACCCATTCTGTCTTTAACAAAGCAGTCTTCTCATATTTAACAAGAGATTAATAAAGCCTTTCTTCTGTTTACACGGTGTTCTGAAGAGCCTCTGAGTGAATGACTGTAAAGGGACTGAGCAATGGAGTTAGGAGGTACCCTTCTCAAGAATGATGCTCCTGTGGATTTCTGACTAACTCTAGCCTGTGAGTAGGCTTTTCCATTGCTGCCTTCAATAGCCTCTCTTTGCCTGGCTTCACTCTGTTGTTGATAAAACCCCCAACGTGGCTGTGACTGACAACAGCTGCAGGTTGGAAATGGTCAGCCTCCGGGCCCAGATACCCGCCACATGGTGTAATTACCCTTTGTGAAATTCTGGGGTGAGAGGTCAGCTCTCAGTGCCCATCTTTGTCACTTTTCAGTCATCTGTATCCTGGTGGCAGTTGTGTTATCCCAGCATCCTTTCCCTCCCCCCTCCCCCACCCCTCCTGGAGCTCAGGAGAAAACCATCTGCTGAGTTGGCTTTCAGGAGATTTTTTTTTTTAAATACCAATTTCCCTTTGTTCCGAAGCAACCCCCAATCAGGGCTTGTGTCTGCTGGGTTTGACGAAAGGCTGGTACTGTGCTTCGTGCTCCCTGAGGAAAGGTTGCCCCCACTTGCTTTTCTTTTTGATTCGATTCCCTGCCATTCGGCAGGACAGTCAGAGGTTGCAGCTGCTACTGTCAGCTGTAGATGGGGGGCCCCCTTCTTTCAGAGGCTACATGGTGATGCCTTAGCGGGGGAGGGGGGAAACCAAAACCAAAAAAAAAATATCAGAAAATAGAACACAAAAACAAACTAGAGAAGAAAACAAAACACACAAATTAATGGAACCAACTCCCAAACAAGTCTTCTTGCCATTCCCAATTGTCCTCTGACACCAAGATCCTAATGTTCACTCAAGGAAATGTCATATTATCCTTGTGAGTGTTTCTGGAGAGCCTTTGGTATCTAGCCTCTTAGGTCCCAAAGTTTCCCTCTGAAGAACATGGCACATCAGAGGTAAAGGAAAGATTCTTCTATGCAAAGAGCCCATTTGCTGTAGGCTAACGACTACAAGGTAGACGATACTGTTCCTGTTCTATAGACGAAGACAGTAGTGAGACAGAAAGTAACAGTGTCCTGGGCTCTGCAAGCCAGCCAGGAAGCAGGGAGCACAGTGCCTGCCCTCCATGTTCCCAAGTAGCAGGCAAGTGCTCCTGAAGCATCAGCACATAGCAGACCGAAGCTGAGATGGGACCCTACCTTCCAGAAGACCCACAGCTTCCCCACAGCTTCCCTTGACAAGTCTGTAAAATGAGACAACCTCAGTGAGATGTCTGGGAAACCAGAGACTGTTTAGTCAGATTTCAACCACCCCCAGAAGCTAGCGCTTCTCTCTCTCTCTTTTCTGCTATTTTTCCATCAGTGCAACTCCTCTCTGCAGATGGAGGAGGTGACAGACACAGCATCCTTTTCGTTCTCCCGTAACTTTGGAGCCTGCGGGAGAGGGTGGCCTTTATGGTGTATGTACTTATTGTTCCTTATGGTGATTTGACACCAAGGTCAAGAATGACCACATGATGATTCAGGATATTGGTGAAAATCTGCAAAATTCATGAAGCTTCCCTTCAGCGTACCATTTTCTACCTCCTCCCACTGCTGGTGTGCCCTGCTGACCCAGCGCACTGGGACCTGCTGATTGCCTTGGACAGACATGCAGAGTGCCACAAACATAACAGACAGACACAGAGGGGGACAGAGAGAGAAGGGGAGGGAGGGAGTCTTAAAATGCGGGGTGTATATGAGCGTGTGCGTGTGCACATGCACATGTATGATCATTTATCGACTAGAATGGGGGTACTTGTGCCCCAACGTATCCTCTGAAATGAGAGATTCTGTCAAAATGATTTTTCCTTTTCTTCTCTAAAACTAGGTGTGTATGAAAACAAATTTTGTCCTAACAGTTATGAAGAGAGAGTCTATCACGTAGCTCCTTGGAGTCAGTGAGGTGGCTAGTGATGGTGTCTGCACAGTGCGTGGCAGTGTATGTGTGTTTCTGACATCATGAAATGCACCTACGTTCAGAGCTGCTGGGTAACACGAGCTATGCCTGGGAGAGGTGGGGTCACTCTTTGGAATTTGGTTTCCACAAGGACTATAGATCTCAGAGCTGTGAGTGAGGAGGCTAGGCTGCAAAGGGAGGCGAGTAGCAAAGGGAGAATTTGAATTTGACTTCTCAGCAGAGGAGTGCCAAGCTTAAGGACTCAGAGAGAATCACCGAGTTTAGCCTCCTGGGCCCTGAATATCATTGCTGATGCTAATTACCCCACGTAAAGTGAACTCTTTCTCAGCATCATGGAGTCACTCATTAATTTATTCACCCATCTAATCAAAAGGATTTTCTTCAATCATTATTTGTTGTACACTAGGCAATATTATAGAGATGTAACTGAGTCTTGTTCCTTAAAAATCCCGTTGGGGAAATTTTTCCTGCCTAACTTGTAACCTATGTCAAAGTAGGGATCAGGACAGAAAGGCTTCCCCATAGCAACTTAGTTGGGAAGGATGATGGCAACCATTCTCAAACAAACAAACAAACAAAACCTTGTGACTGACTGGTCAATTTCATTGAGTGATAGGGACAATGTGTCTAATTGAAAAGAAAGAAAAGAAGCCTCATTAAGCAGAGCAAGATGAGAAGTGGGTGAGAGACATCTATTCTAGTGTCTGAAAGACACATGTGGCCTTACAGTGTTGATATATTTAACCTAGGGAGATGTCCTTGGGATATCAGTGTAGATAGGGGAAAGAAAGAAAGCAACTTTAGCAAGAAGGTACATATCAAGAAAAAAAATAGTAGAGGCTATAAAAGCAACAATCTGAGATGTTAAGGTGGCAAAAATATAGCAGAGGCTAGAACACAGCATCAAATCAGGTCCAAATGTGAGCCTGAGCTACCCCAAGCAGAGGAAGGAAATGACAGCATCTACAAGAATACACACATGCATAGACACTTGCTTCTGTGCGGTGACAGTGTTTCAAGGTCTGGGTGAAAGGGGCTGCCTCACAAGGCTCCTTAAGTATAGGTGATCTTTGCAGAAAGGGAGACAGTGTCCCAGAGAAGCCCAGCCTGCCATCCTGGGGCCTTTCCAAAAGTGCTTTCTGTTGCACACAGGGTACTGGCAAGCCTGCTACTTGTGTTGAAGATTCTGTGACATCCTGTAAGGGGCAGCTGTGCAGGTAGGTCTGGACCTGGGCTGCCCCAGGCTAGGCAGCTGTGCCTCTTTGCCCCCCTGTCCACCTCTCGGGAGGAGCAGGTGCCGAGCTTCTGGATGCCTGCCTTTCCTTCTGGCTTCATTCCTAATGATAGGTGACCTTTGCTCCCAATTTTAGATTTGTGGCAGATTCTTCTTCTGTGGGCCTGATGGAGGGAGGGGATGCCTGCTTCTGCTTCTTGTATTTAACACAGGGAAGTAAACAGTGGCCTTTGGAGTTTGTCTCTCCCAAAATAGGACAGTCTAGTGCTAGGAGTTCAGAGTCACAGCACACCATTTATAGGCAATGCAGGAACCGACTGGGAGGTCAGATACAGAGGAGTTAGTGCAGTCTAACTCAAAGAGCACACAGAGGGTTCTCTAGACATCCATGCAGTGCTCTGTTTTTCTCTGATTCTACTTGTCTCTGCTCTTTATGTTCACTTTAAAACTCAGCTGTATTAGCCTGTAGCTGAAGACACTGGAAACACTTTTCCATTCCTTCTCCAAATATGGCTTTATAGAAGTGAGGGCCTGAGAAGGCCAGCATATGTTCACTTTCTAAGGCGACATCTCCTAGTTTAGATTAGCCATCTGAATGTGACCCATATACAGAGACAGCATGGATGAACAACTTGCACTTTTTGGTGTATGACAAAGGAACAAAATGCAGATGGCCATGATGGGAAATTTTCACTCTCAGAAGGTAAGGGGACAGAGGAATAGTGTGAAAGAATGAATTAGTTATGGCAAATCTTGTTAGTGTCTATTGTAAGCAGAGGAGCTAAGCCATCTGTGGCCACTTGCAAAATTGTTCCTTGTTTGTTCATATTCCCCACCGAAGCAAATCTTTGTGGCTTCTCGTGATTTGCATATTGTCACTTGTTTGCCAACGAGAGGGTGTCTCGACATGTGTGTGTGAGAGGGCATCTGTTTGGGCATGGATGTGTACTCCGCACAGAGTCAGTGTATTTTTGAAATTGTTGTTTTGGAGGAGCCTGGCTGTGAGCTGAAGAGTAAAGCCATCCTGAGATATTCCTGGTTTACTTCTCCAGTTGATGTCCCACTGTTCTGACTTCATTCTAACTTTGCCGTCATTTCGAGGTTTTAAACCAATTTCCTGTACAGGCAAGAGGCAGGAAGTAGTTGGAGCAGTTCACCATAGCCTCCAAGTGATACCTCTATCTTGGATTTGTCTTCAGCATGGCTGAATTGTCTTATATGAAGACACTCTTGTTTCCTCTCCTTCATCCTCTAAGAGTTTCCAGTGGATTTCTGGTTAGTAAGCGCTGTCCAGGGATACAGGGACACAAAGGGTGAAAGATCACCTTGATTATTTTTTCCAAGAACTTCTGTGGGCTTCTGATGCCTGTGAGTTTTGCATGCACTGCAGATGGAGCAGTCAGAGCTCTAGAGGACTCAGATGGAGGCCACTGGGTCTGGTGGGCACCGAGAGCTTCGAACCTGATGTCTTGTGAAAGACTGATTAAGGCAGTGGTCAGAGGGCCTGCCAATCAAGGTTTCTAAGAGGTTGGCACTAGCCAAAAGAACCAGAAGCTGCATATTTTGAAAAGTTAAATGCAAAACCTCAATTCTGCTCATCACTCCAACATCCTAGATCTAACATAGTACAATAGGATGGGAATTTTAGGCAACAGTTGGAGTCTTTATTATATTTATTATGTTTCAAAAAGCACCAATAATTTATTTGATCTATGATGTGGGCAGCTTAAATAGCTAGTTTCCTTGCACCTTAATTTTGCTTTTGTGAAGTATGCATCTTACTTTTTTCTCTTCTTCTTCCCTGACTCTCACACTCTTAAGTAGAAGGGGACTCTGGCTGTAAAGAAAGTTGGTGCTTTCATCTCTTCTGAAGACCTCTTTGTATAGCTAAGTAGTGTTCTCCATCATTGTGTAAGAGGCTCACATTTGTTACCATTGCTGGACGCATGCATGCAAAGAATGTGAGCGAAGAAATGGACCTTCAGAATCCTCAGGCAGTTTTCACTTCACAGAGGAGCACATGGACTTCAGTTTACTGGAGTCTCATGCTGTGTCCAAGATCATATGGTCAATCATTGCTCATCTAGAGAACACAGATATACACTCATAGACACAGACACACACACACACACACACACACACACTCACACACTTTTTAGGTGTCACAATGCCGGATGTAAAAGAAACAGAATAACAAAAATGGACAAGACACTGGATTGTTGTGGGCACTCATGCCTGCTTGAGAGCCTGCCCTGCCTGCTAGCTTGGTCCATTTCATTACAGCTTGGCTCTTTCCTCTTGAACCTTTCTGAACCTACCATGCCTTTGCCCAAGAAAATCAGATAAAGGAGCCTTTTATTTCCCAGATGCCTTGTGCATGCAGCATTCAGAGAAGAATGCGGGTAGCAATAGGGAAAGTAGAAAACATTTGTCTTTCAATACTGGCCTGACATGAAAGCTTCATGGCCAAGCATTTGGAGAACCAGCGAAATAATGGTCACAGCTATGACAAAAGATAAACCTGACCTACCAGTTACGTAGTTGCTTAAACATGATTTACCCTGTATAATGCTGCCTGGGACCTGAGAGCCTCCTTTCTAACGAGACAAGAGACAGCACAATTAATTACAGGGGAAGGAGTGTTATCAGACAAGGACCTAGTTGGATCTCAATGTCATGTTGGAAGTTGGAGTCTGGGTGCACATTCAGAGGGAGATTGATGCCCATCTACCTGATGCCCCTGTCTCCTATGATGTGCTGTTTTTTTTTTTTTTTGTTTTTTTTTTTTTGTTGTTGTTGTTTTTTTCCTAGCCATATTTTGATCACACAGGCAGGTCTCAGGAGCACTCTTCTGACACTAACGGCTTTGGAATTGTCACCAAACCTCTCTTAGATTAAACCTGCTGGCTAGGAAGTCAGTTTGGTGTGGACTGTCTCAGCTGGGAAGATGAGAAGGTAAAAGCTGAAGGATTTGAAGGTCAAAGGTCAAAGGACTGGGGTTAACAGCAGGCAAAAGCCCAGGATTGAAATATTTGCTGAAGGCTGACAGCCAACACAACAGGGGCAGACAAGTGGCAAATTCTTGTTTTCTCTTCTAATTGAGATAATATTTTGAGTGGGATTTAGTTGGATTGTATAATGAGTGGGGGTGGTGTCTGGAGGAGGAGAAGGAGAATATAAATGAGAGATTATTAAATTACTGTTGGGAAGCCAGGTCATAGAGTGATAGATATGCGCCTCCCCCTCTGCACCCCCATTGGATGGCACAGCATTCATTCTTCACAGATTCAGCACATGGTCTTTGAAAAGTTCCTTTCCATGAAGAGTTTGGTAATTTTTCTATGTGTGGTGACATTAAACAAAGGAACTCGAGCCCAGTCTTTCCAGGCTAAGTAGGAAGGGGCCGGTTCAGGGGAGAGTCTTGTACATGGAAGCCCTTTAATTTGATTCAGCAACCAAATCCTGTAGTCTTTAGTGTCTGCTCCGAGTTTATGAATAGTATCATACATGTTTTTGCTTCTAAGAGAGACTATCAAATGATGCCAGAACTCTGTCCACAAGCTGGGACATTGTACTTTACAGGTTTCCCCTGCACTGCACGAAGAATTGCGTAGTCGTGCTGAGACTGCTTGTAACAGGTGGAGAGTCAAGGTCTGATGAGGTGGTAAGGAAATAAGGCAGTTGTGTTGTGACTCAACAGCCATCCTGCCTCCCTGCCTGACCCAGTTTTCTCCTGCTTGCAAGAAATGGCTGGTAGTGCAGGGTCACAGGTTCATGTAGATTTCCAAGCTAATGGTGAGTCACAAGGACTTTTGTGATTTAGAAAAAGGATCTAGCCAGGAGGGCCCTGGAGAGCTCTTGGCAAAGGGGAATCCCCAGAAGTTAAATGGCATCCTTCTTTCGTCTTGTGAGATTGTGGCTAGTCTGAACACACCCCTGTTCCTGTACCCCCTGACTTCTCAGCAGGCTCCTGGTGCACTGCTACTTCTTCCAGGAAGTGATGACTCAGATTATTTTTATCAACACCTCTCACCCCCACCTCCTCCATTTTCTTCTCACAGCCACCAAAGCCAACAGACACACACTGCAGTTTTAATTTTAGACAGTTTCCATTTTTACTTAGAAATCAATGGTTAGTAAAGGCTGTTGGGATGGTATTGGAGGGAATGATGAGAAAGGCAGCTTGAGAAGTTTCCCAAGGGTGAGGCTCCTCCAGTCAATTTGGAAGGAGAAAATCATAACTGAGAACCTTTGTATGACCTTGAGAGAATCTGCTGAGAGTCCTGCCACCCTAGGGTCCTTTGCCTTCTGAGTTCAGTTAGAGATTTCCTCCCTTCCACTTCACAAACTTTTCCTAAAGCTTGATCTTATATATAATTTTAAAACTTAACAGCTAAGTCATGTGAATTGTAATGATAGATGAGTGTGGTAATTCTGTGTTTTCAGACTTTAATAGTCTATGTCTAATGGTGATAGGTATTAAAGATAACACCTCATTATCTATAGAAGGAATGTAGAGAATTGGTTTTGTTGCAAGGCCTGGAGTTGGACATCTAGAAGGGCAGTGAGTACTTGCATCATAACAGACATCTTTTGAGTTCTGTGTGGTAGGCTCCAAGATAACCCATCTACCTGTGCATAGGCAGATCTTCTGATTTCCATCTTCTTGGTCAGTAAACTGGCCTGACAGTTGGTACACAGTAAATGTGCTGGAAATCCTGTTGCTGTGGCTTTACGGTCCACTTTGATAATCTAAAAAGTATGTAGAAGATCCCTTATGTACATAGCTCAAAGGTCATAACTTTACATGCCTCCCCCCTTTAATTATTTATTTTTTTCTTAGTAGTACTGGGAATTGAACCTACAGCCTCACACACGTTAGGGAAGTACTCCATCACTGAGCTGCAGCCCAAGCTCTTATATTTCATTTTAATTCCATTAGACTTTTGATTCCAAATCACTTCTTCACATGATTACATTCCAAATGAAGGGTATTGAATTGTTTAAATTACAAAAAGACTTTTTGAAAAAGGGTTTATTTTAACAAGGGACTCAAGCCACCAAAGTGTGTTTCGTTCCACAATGTTTTTAGAATAATATTTGGAAGTGAACGCAGGATGAAAGGGCACGACTTAATTGTGTGTCAGACATGTTGGCCCTCTGATTTCTGCCTTCACATCTGGGGTCAAATGGGAAGATAAATCCCTTTGTCATTGACTTTGCTGTCTCAGAGGGTGATTATGGCTATCAAATAATCTTAGGAAGCATAAAACATAATTCAAATATAAAATGAATGTCAAAATATTTTTTTCTTTTTTTCTATTTTATTTTTAAAGTGGTCAAAATTTGCTTCAGTCTTTGTTTTTTAAACTAATATCTTGGAAATCAATTTTTCTAGATCATTCATTAACTGGAATGATGCCGATTTAGTGAGGAACATTTGGTTAGCTCAGTGTTTTACATTTCCCTGAAAAGTAATATGTGTTTGACTTAAATGCTTGGCGGTGATGCTGATGCCGATAATGGAGGTGATGGTGGTGGTGATGGTGTGTGTATCTGAAAATAGGATAAATTGTTTACTATTTGCCCATCAATGCTCTTATTATCCACGGGGTTTCCAGTCTTGAGGCATGCCTTCCTCTTTTTTCCCTTTTCATTTAAACACCTATTAGGGATGTGTTGCTACATGCTTATCTTGTATATTTCACAGAGGTGTATGCATGTGGAATTCTGAATTTTCTGTTCTAGAGGCAACCTGTGCACTGCGTGCCCAGCCTGACCTTTCGGTCTCTGGCATGTCTATTGTGTCTGTTGTGGGGAGTTGACAACAGATGGGCCAAGATGTCAAGGATACTCCCTTCAAGACCGGCAAAACTGAGGACCACTTAAGCAGCTCTTTGATGCCTTTGCTGAGTTCCCAGAATGGCTTGACCGTTAAATCTGCAATAGCATTGTGAAACAAGAGTCTTACTTTTAACATACTTGTTTATTTATTTATTTGTTATTTATTGTTTTTGTTTGTTTGAAGAAAGGTCGCACTATGCAGTTGATGCTGATCCTAGAATGTACTCTACATCCTATACTGTATTCAAACTCATGATCCTCCTGCCTCAGCCAGCAGAGTGCTGGGATTATCGATGAGCAACAGCATGATTAGCTTGAAAGTAAATTATTGAAGGGGCAGGGGACATGCGTTGGTGTTCTTGTTGCGTACTTGGCCAGCTCTGTGCCACCTCTGTGCTCTGTAAGTGGACTTTTTACTGCTGGGATTGGCTGGGCTTAATTGCCAAGTCCCTTGTTGAGTCTGAGTATTCGTTCTTCTTTACAACCCTTACTCCTTAGTCTTATATAACCCTAAACATAGGACACACTTCTTACTTGTCACTTTTTCCAAGCTAAAACCAAATGGAACTATTACCAATTACATTCAATTATTAAAAAAAAAAAAAGATGTGATTTAAGGGAGGTCTTTAGAAATCCCATTCATGCTTTTTCTTGTTTGCTCTGCTGTCACCCACCAGTCTTGTTCTAAAGAATTAATGAAGGCTGTTTCATGAAGAAAAGCAGTCATTTCTCCTCTTTTAAAAGGCCCATTACTTAAATCATGCTAATTCAGGAGAAAGAATAATGCACTTCTCCAAGACTGTGGTCATTTTTGCATAGTCTGGCTATTTTATTGGAATTCCTGGCTTGTCCCGTTTGATCTAATTCAGAGAGCACGGCAACTGGGAGGTTGGCCAGAAAGAGAAACCTGGATACTTAACAGTTATTCACTATTAGAGACTGATAATTATCGAAACTGATAATCTCCCTCTATGTAACCACATTTCCTTGTCTTCAGTTTACTTGAAATGTAGTAAGAAATGCTGAAGGTGTGCAGCTTTGGGGGAAATGGCCTTGTCTTGTGTGAAGCAGAAGTAAATTCAGGTGTGCCTGGGTACCTGTAGTCATGCTTGGTAGTGATCCCAGCTAATAGTGTGGTCTCTAAGGTAGCAGTGCAGCTTTGAAATCAGACTAAAGTAGAAGAAAACCCCATGCTGGCAGAAAGCCACCTCTCTGAGTCAAATTTTGAAAGTGAAGGTGGATCAACTAAACTTGGAAGGAAGAAAGTAAGGAATGTCAAGTAGAAAGGAAGAGTGGTGAAACAGCAGATTGGAGGAGAAGGGGTATGAACATTCTGTTCATATGAATGGCACCAAGGATGTGCTGGAAGTAACTGACAGAAGGCCCCACTTCTACCTGTAGACATAGGTGAGATGAGGCATGGGGTGCTAAGAGAATGCTAAGTGGCTCCCTTGTACTGGAAAGGAACTATGGTCATAATGGAGGCCTCCCTTAGGTCCCTAGTTCTGCCACACAACCTCTAGTGAGGGATCACGGTGGCTGAGAGAATGTTTACAATAAATTTTGAAACTCTAAGCCCTGTGAAGAAAGAGATCCAGAAACTGCAGCATGGACGGATCTTCCGTACATCTTCCTCCGAAGTGTAGCTGTGCACCCCTGAGTTACCTTCTTGATAATACATCCTGGCTCATTGGCAGAAGCTTGAATAAGAGGCCGAGACATAGCCTGCTCTTGATGTAGACACATATTCAACCAGACTTGCTTTATTGTATTGATATCTGTGCCTAATTCTATGCAGTATGGCGGGAAATTATTTACAGTGGCATTAGCATTGCCCTCAAACAGTTTTAACTCTAGCTGTAGATGTAAGATAGACACTGAGCTCAACTATCAACAGCTTACAAGATTAAAAAAAAGCCAGTTAGTCGTCCTTTAAAGATGCTTTAACCTGAATTCTGTTCTTAAGGATGGAGCCAGAAAGGCCCTGAGAAATAGGTGTGAGCTGCCATATAGATATGCAAGTGAGATGCTATGAGAGGAAAGAGACCAACTCTTTTCTAAACTGCATGCCTTCTCTAATCCGTTTTTCCAAGAACTTGCCATGTTTCCCTAAGCTGTGTGGTTTGTTTGCCCTGTCCAAGAGCTCTCGTGTACTATATTTGCCTCCCAAGGAGAAGAGATTTGATACCTAATGCCTGTCATGCCTGCACTCTTTTAGACTCTTAGCAGGTTCTCTTTCTGTCATCATCCTACTGGTCTAAGAAAGATGGGAATGGAGCAGTGAGAGAAGCTGGGGGAGAGATGGTAGAAGCAGGCACACATGCGGGTAGGAACTTTGGATGGTAACATTAAGCTGGGCTCCTTTAAAGGAGAGGCAAGTTGTTCTGTTGCTGACTATTGTGTGGCAGATCACACCCAAACTTAATGGCACTAAGAGAGTAGCCATTGTCATACATCCTCATTGTGGATAGGCACATCGAGGCAGCTTGTTTTTGTCCTTGGATAATTACAAACTCAGTTTCGGTGATTGGCACAGGGTGTGACTCAGCCCTCAGCTCTGACTGTAGGCTGTATCACTCAGCTCTCCTCCACATTGTATATGATGATTGTATCTGGTGCCTGGTCTGTGATGGGTGCAGCAGTGTGGCTTCCCAGTTACCTCTCTGACTCCCCCTAGAGTCCCTCTTTATGGCCAGTTTGAGTCTCCTTACATGGTTCTCATCCAGAGAGAACAAGTGGACCTAAAGGTGGGGTTTTGTTTGTTTGTTTTGTTTTATTTTTTTTTTCACATAGCAGATAGCAGCTTTTGAATGTCCAAACATGACTTTTGCCACAGTTTGTTGTTTAGCTAAGGTTATCCCAGATTCGCAGACCCCACAGAAGACTTGTTTTCTCTACCTTGCCACATAAGTAATTGTGCATGTCACAGAAGATGGCGTCCACAGGACAGTTTACAGAGTGCCCAATCTGTGTGGAGAAGGTGTTTTCCAGGAGCCTTAAGATACCTGAATTAGGATCTAAGAAAACTGACTTACGCTTCCTCTCCATCTCTCCAATCTTGGGCTATCTTTGTCCTACGTACAAAAATCCTGATCATGATAGTTCTATAGTTGACTCTCTTGGACCAAGACTCTGGGTTGAATGGAATTAGACTGAGTTTAGAAGATGAGGAGCAGCTGTTATTTGTCTGTATACACACAGTTATATACACAGACAGACACACACACTATACATTTCACATTCTCTATAAAATTGAGATTGTTGGCTGACTGCATCCAGGGAACCTTCAGGCCACTCCTGCCTCTACCCACTGGACAGCACATGTTCTCTAATCTTCATTTCCTCATTGGTCCGTTGGTTTCAGGTGAAGACCATATGGTAAACAGTATTCTACAACTATTTAAAATATACTCTCCTTAGGAATCTTTCTACTGTTTCTGATCATTTTCCCTAATAAAAGTCAGAATTTTTATTACATCTTTATGAACCTGCTTCCTGTTTTCTTATTCCATGTTCCTATTTTTACATCTTGTCTTCATTACAAGTGTGGGTGTGCGAGCATGTGTGTGAGCGTGATGAGTTTCCTTAGCTTTTGTGTTTGTCCTGTCTAGTTCTACTTGATGAACAATGTGATTCTGCACCAAGCGCTCAGAATAAAAGCTACCTCAGACTCTTAATCACCATTCCCCTAATATTCATTATGAGCTGTTTTGGGTTTTTTTTTTTTTGTTTGTTTTTTGTTTATTTGTTTGTTTTATTTTTGTTTTTTGAGACAGGGTTTCTCTGTGCAGCCTTGGCTGTCCTGGACTTGCTTCATACACTACGCTAGCCTGAAACTCACAGACATCTGCCTGCCTCTGCCTCCCTGAGTGCTGGGATTAAAGGCGTGTGATGCTATGAGTCTTGTATTTATTGAACTATCTCTCTAAGTTAAATATTCTCAGAATTTACAGTAACACGAAAAGGTCTGTGAGATCCCGGTTTCCTGAACAGGGTGCATCTTGGCTAAAGAGGCTGCTGCTGAAAAGTTCCCATAGCCTCTTTCTTTTTTTTTTTTTTTTATTTTTATTTTTTTTTAATTTTTTTTAATTTTTTATTTTATTTTTATCAGTTACATTTTATTAACTCTGTATCCCAGCCGTGTCCCGATCCCTCATTCCCTCCCAGTCCCTCCCTCCCTCCTTCATCTCCACCGTGCCCCTTTCCAAGTCCACTGATAGGGGGGACCTCCTCCCCATTCATCTGATCCTGTTTTATCAGGTATCTTCAGGACTGGCTGCAAAGCCCTCCTCTGTGGCCTAACAGGACTGCTCCTCCCTTCGGGGGTGGGGAGACCAAAGAGCCAGTCATTGAGTTCCTGTTAGAAATAGTCCCTGTTCCCCTCACTTTGGGAAACCAATTGGTTACTGAGCTACCACAGGCTACATCTGAGTGGAGGTTCTAGGTTATATCCATACATGGTCCTTGGTTGAATGTCAGTCTCAGAAAAGACCCTGTGCCCAGATATATTTGGTCCTTGTGGAGCTCCTATCCTTTCCCCATCAGACTAACTCCCCTTCTTTATGATTCCCTGTACTCTGCCAAAGGTTTGGTCATGAGTCTTTGCTTTGAAAACACTGCTAGTTAGAGTCTTTCAGATGCGCTCAGTAGACTCCTGTCATACGTTCAATGCACATCCCATCTGTCTTTCTAAACGAGGATTGATCATCTTACCCCATATCTGCTCAATTGATTATCTTTTTTAGGTGTATAGATTTCATTATGTTTATCATATCTTATAGGTCTATATAAGTGAGTCTTGCTTGGTCACAAACTCCAAATTCTAGGAATGTGGGTGCTGATCCAGCATTCAGTGAAAGAGGAAGCTCAAGACTTGTGTGCCTGTGGCTAAACATCTAAGGACAGTTGTCACAATGGGCCGTGCAGGGACAGCGGCCACCACACTGTGCTGCACTTACTTAGACTCTGAGGCTGAGGATAAGGGCTCTGTAAACATGTCCTGTTTAGCCATTGCTGCATATATTGCTGCCTTTCTTGGGTCGTTAATTCAGTGAAAAATAATTTACACTAAACTTATGTGCTCTGTAGCCTGTTAGAGCAGTGAACAAGAACTTTCCTAGTCTTTTCAGAAACCCCAAATCAAGGAAGAGTTTGGTTTCCTTTCTCTCCTGGAAGAGGTAGTATCAGAAGGAGGCACTGAGCTTGCCTGCTGGTTGGCACCCATCAGGTCCCTTCCTGGTGCCTGCATTCCCCAACGGTGTAACTCGACACCTCTCCTGCAGGCGCAGAGAGCCAACAATGGTAGCCAGGTCCCTCCTGCCCTAGTCCTACCAGCAACTAGCCGCCGTTTACCTGTTACATCCAACCTGTAAGAACTTGAAGAATTTTACCCCCAGGATTCTGACTTGGGCACAAGAAAATGGTTCATCTAGAAAACAAATTTAAGAGTAGGTTCTGGGATAAACACTTAAGTCCACTTTTACCTGTAGGCTTGGAAGGGGGAAAGTAGGGAATCTTAGAGAACGTTACATGGTTCCCTGTACTGAAGAGCTGTGGTCGGAAGGGAACCTCACTGACAGTTTGAACACCAGCCTGTCTTAGCTACTCAACACCCTCTGCTATTTCCATCTGGCATGACCAAGCTGAATATCTGGTCAGTAAATAATTAACTTGGAAGTTGGGGATGTCAGTGGAAAAGTCAGCTATGATGGGTCAAATAACAAGCCTCCAATGTGATGGGCAATCTCTTGGTCTCTATGAGAAAACCTGTCGGGCCTATTAGTCTGGGACAACTCTGTCTTTTAACCTGTCTTTCCACATTAGGGTCAAGTAACTGTATCTCTTAATATTTGAATTTCCTTGCTGTCCTCAAATGCCTGTGGCACCCGGAAAGCTTCTTTTGCGAAGCCACTTGCTCTGTACAAGTCCTCATGACTCATGAGAAGAGATGAGTCTTCCTCCAGTATCACTGTGAGTAATTGGAAGGGGTCAGGCTATGAATAAACCATTTTGTGGCTGATTCTGCATCCTTCCACTTTACCACAAAACCTCAATTTCCCTTTTTGTGGAAAACAAAACCCCCCTTTCACTCCACCATCCATGGAACTATATGGCCCTTGAATTACATGGTACTCTACAGGAAATTAAAAGATTAATTGGCTTTTGGGAGGTATGGCTGGGGAGTCTATGTTCCCGTGCACTGGGGAGAAGCATTCTCTAATTTCATCTCATCTGATTTCACTGCCAACTCCACATACAGGGGAAGAAATCAATTGGCCAGTAAATCTACAGCTGTATGGCAAAGAGACCCTAATACCATCAATCTCAGGGTAAGCTGGGTGAAAGTACCCTCACTCCCACCACAATTCAGGCCCTCCAGAGGGCATTCCAGTGGGCAGAAAAGAGAGAAGTGGTCCTACAAATCATTGCTGGAAACCAATGGTGACAAGATCAGGAACTGCAAGTTAGAGGGCCTCCTGAGGCTTGGTCCACAGGGCTTTCAGGAATGCTGTATTGATATTTCTGGAAGGCCTTAACAGAACAAAATCAAACACACACAGTATGAGAGTCTATGAACTGTGACTGGGGTCTGGAGGTAAGTTGTGATTGCTTAACAAGTCTTCTTTGCTCTTCAGTGCATCTGGATTTGTCCTTTGTGAATTGGTATCTAAACACACACTCTGTGCTGTAGTCCTGCTTTCTTCCCTGGGCCTCCTCAAGGCTGTATATATATCATAACTGTCTGCAGTTTGAGCTCTCCAATATTCTTTGGGACTGTATACGGATCAACTTGTAAATGCTGTTGCTCTTGGAAGACATAAAAAGACTGAAAATAAATTTGCTTGGCAGTCAAGGATGCTTCTAATTTCAGACAAACTGCTATTTGAAGACTTATCTCTCACCACTTGCTGAATGCTCTGTTCATTCCCTGACCATATTTCCATGCCGACTTCCATACTTCTGTTTACATCACTCTGACCTTAAATACCCTCCTCCATTTTCCTGTCTAGCCAGTACTCACCTTATAATGGAAAACCAACCCTTTACCTTCCTGGTCTCCCCATCTCACGTCTTCCTTACCCTTCAACTCGACATCACCTATCAGCAGTACCAGGTATTTTAACAAAATGTAATATTTTTCTTGTCCACTATTCCAGTTATATTTGTCATTTTCTATGTTACTTTCCCTCATTTTGATTAGATATTCTCTTCATATGATAAAGTGTTTGTATTCCCCCAGCTTTTAGCACTTAGAAAGTACCTAGTCCCATGACTGAATCTAAATTATTAAGTTCTAGATACTACAAAATTATATTATATTCTCTTCCTACTTCTAAGGAGTTTTGTGATCCAAGAGGTAAAATGAGATTATTGTCTGTAAGTCTCTGTAGACATTAACACAGAGATGTTTTTAAATAAAAAACAGAGGGATTTGGAAAGTTCAAGCTCAGCAGTGAATTTTCTCAGTGTTTTGCTAACCCAGAGAAAAGACTGGGTACAAGTGTGAGTGCAGCATTTAGAAAGCATTGTTGAGTTCTACTGTAAAGGCTATTGACGATTCATGTTGAAAACCTATGGATACAAATGATAAAGTCAAGCGAGATTACAGTTCCGGTTTAGACAACAAGCTAGCTTTTTGTGCCACTTACCCTCCTCTTGGGCATTCTAAATTTCCCTTAGGGAAGAGGCCATGGCTGATTTGGTTTGGGTCAGACCTTCAAAGAAGGTTTGTGTCCCAGCACATACTTTTCTCTAGATGACAGCTCAACCCTTACAGCTCTAAGCAATGTGTTAGATCCTGAAAGTAGAATAGGCCAGTAGTCAAGATGGGCTTAGTCCATGTGAACATAAATGGGTAATACTTTTCTGTCAAGGAATCCTTGCTGAGCGCTTGCTGACATTCCTTGGCTCATGGTTTCATTCTTCTACCTTGAAGTGAAGTGGAGTGTCACTAAGTTGTGAATACTTTAGGCCCAATTGGTAGTTCTAAGACAACACTTTTATAACTTACCATCACTGGATGAGCAGCTTCAATTCCATTTTCATCTTTCATTGCTTTTTATCATAGAATTCAACACATCTGCAATCTTAGCATTAGGGTCTGAAACATCTTTAGGCAGACCTTTTCCTATTGACCACAACTTATTTTAAGAGTACTTAGAATGTGGAATAACAAAAAATTGTGAAACAATCTTGCCTTGGTCCATGACTACTCCTGCAAACTCAAGCCCTTACACTTGAAAACAATTGCTCTATGTTTAATATATTTATTTCATTTGTAGAACTTTCAGAGTCTCAACTCCTTAAGAAGACTTTTGTATGTTTATAAGAGCATAACTTAATATTTTCATTCCTCAAATGTCTTGAAAAATCTATTTTTCATTGTTAGTAACATCTGACTTTGGATTCAGGTCTGTCACATTTGAGCACACTGAAAAAGAAAATCTCTGTGTGCTGATGTGTTTCCAAATAGGTAAAGGATTCAGAAGAGGTTGGCAGCCTATTCAATGAAGTCACAAAACCTGTCAACAGGATTATTGAATTAAGAGCAGAGCATGTGTTGGCGAGTGTCTGAGTCTGAGCAGGATTGATTCTGGTTATATGACAAAGTCTTGACTCTCAGGAACTGCAGGTTCATATATGGGGTAGGCACTCATTGCCGTATAACTTTCTTTCTGTCTTTGTTTTTTGTTTGTTTGTTGTTTTTCAAGACATGGTCTCTCTGTGTAGTGCTGGCTGTCCTATAAATCACTCTGTAGACCTCAAACTCAAAGATCCACCTACCTCTGCCTCCTGAGTACTGGGATTAAAGGCATGTATCACCACACTCGGCTGCTGTGTGACTTCCTGTGCTGGTCACTGGAATGAAAAATGAGAAAAGTACATTTTGATTAAAGAGCAACAAATCTGTCTAGAGTTGTCCTGTGGTGCTAACTGATGATGTACTTTTGTTTATTGAGTATTGTCAAAATTCAGGGGACCCTGCCACCCCATTCCCTAGAAGAGAACCATCTCAGAAGCTTGCTAAGGTTAAGCATTAATCAGTTTGGCTGACCCTGAGTCTAGAGGTGATAAGATTTCAGTTATTAGTCTAGAATGAGAATCATGGCCAATGGGCAGCCACAGAGTTAGTGGTAGAGTTGACCTGCTTCATGTGGTTCTAACAGCTTGGGAAAGTCCATTTCACCATGATGTGCAATGGCTACCTTACTCTGTACTTGGAAAAGAGGCAGGGAGAAGGCCCGTGCCAGGCACTCCTTTGCCTAGCACAGAGATCTCTTACTTCATTTCATGGCATGTGGAATGGACATAGGGGTTCCTGCCCATCTGACCTCGGTAATTATTGTAAAGAGAACATGTGATGTGCATGTGCTTCAAAAGCATCAGGTGCCGACTAGGTTTTTTACTTAAGTAGAAGGTAACACAGACAAGAGAGGTCAGAAAGTCTCTCCCTGAAATTTAGAGATGAGCCCATTCAGTTCTCCGATGAATGTGCTGTCTAATATGTCACTTACAGGTACTGGGGAAGGGTGGGTTGGTTGTATTTTGCTTTGACTCAGGAGTCACTCATGGTATAGGGTTTATAAAAAAGAATATCTACTTTTGGGGTTTAATTTTCATTTGCAGTTGTATTTTATTTAGTGTTTTGTCTCAAGTAATGTTGTACATTTACAGAACTTTATGGGATGGCACTTCAGGAGAAAAGAAACTTACACTTGATTAAATTTAAATTTATGCATATTTCTCTGCATTCTTAGGCATGTGTTGCTCTACCATATTTTAGGCTACAAGCTAATGCTAGGTGGTAAGATCTGGCCTAGGTAGGTTAGAAAAGCAAAATGCCGAGAAACTCTTACTTAAAGTAGAAATAAGACATGTGTTTATTATGAAATATAATTAATGAAATATCAGTATTTACTTGGTAAGTATTTAAAAAATCTGTGCTGTGCCAGTCCTGGAGTGTAGTGTTAAGAACATGAATATGAAAGACCCAGGAGCCTGTCTCTAGGGAGTTCCTGATCTTGAAAAGAGAAGGACATTACAGGATTTGCTTTCAGTACACTCTCACTGTATTGGGTCTGGTGGGTTGGGAGAATCAGAGAGCTGATCAAACTGCAGATAGGGATTGTCTCTCCAAATGCCTGGGCTTCTGGGTAAGGCTGTGAGGGATGCGTAAGTAGTACCTGTCTTTTCCTCTGGATAAATAAGATGAGGTCCCATAAGGGACCATCTTTTGTCCCCTACCCCGTCGAGGCCCCCTTTACTTTTCAGAGCCATGCCAACCTGTGACCCAGGGAGCCTCAGAGTTGTGTTTTATCATCATCTTTCTTATTGTTATTATTTATGATGGTCATTGTTTTAACTGCTCCAAGGAGATAATTACCTTAGTTGCTAAGGCAACCCAACATACTGGGTATAGGAGCAGCCAGCAGCAAGGGTTTGCCAAATTCATAGGGTGGGAGAGCATGGAAGCTCAGCTGTGGAGCTTGCGAATAGACATGCTCAGATTATCTCTGTGTTCTTCCACCGAGGGAGCATGAAGCCACTTTGAATCCAGTGTCTGCCAACTCCTCATCCACTCCTGATGCTTCCTATGTCCCCCAGCCAGGGGGCTCCTTTGCTAGCCCTCGGTACTCTGCCAAGACCCACTTACCAGACTCATAACTCCTGTTTTGTCTGCTGCCACCCAGCCCTGAGTATGCTCACGCTCTTCATTCACAGAGCCCCTGGAGCTTCAGGGACACGCAACGCATACAGGTCTCGCATGGACCCCTCCACTCTGGGTTGGTTGTGAATTGCCCACTTGAAACATAGAGTCCTTTTCTTGCTTTAATTTTGCAGGCTGCTCTCTATCTTGGCCGAGTTTGACAGATTACAGAACCCTTATACATTTTAGTTTTTAAAGATTGAAACACATTGGGGGAAGCCAAGTTTGTTATTCCTATTAAGTAGCTAAACCAAAGACCATGGGTAAGTTATGATAACAGGATGTGATGGCAGAAATAGATGTCCTAAGTCTGGAACCCCAGGCTGCTGCTTCACCTGATGCTCCCCAGAAAACCATTAGCTTTGTTCATTGTCTGCTCACCATCTCAGCATGAAGTCTTCTGGGTCACTTCCGTATTAGCTTCTATGTCCTCTAGATGGTCAGGTTTTCATTTCCTTGCTCCACTCATTGTGCTCTGATGTGGCAGAGAGGATACTGAGACAAGAAGATGCAGAAGACTAATGTAGCTCATTGGCCAGGTTGGCTCTGCTTCATTTGACCATGCTGGAACAGCTATTGCCATGAAATAGGATACAGGAAAGGGCACAATGAATAATAATAATAATAATAATAATAATAATAATAATAATAATAAAATCCCTTCTCAGAAGATCTGGGTAGTAGTTACTGACTTCTAACTGAAAGTCTTCAGTCTCATCTTTCTTTCCTGCTCACCAGGGGCATCTGTGGGGAGGGCCAGCTTGCCTGTGTACCCTCAGCAGCCTCCAGGGTGTCTTCTAAAGTGTGTCCCAGGGCCTTCTGCGAGAGCACTGTCTCAGAGTGATCTATCTGAACAGGTTAAATAAACAGGTCTGTGTTTGGGTTAATTATCATTGGTTCTGTTGCTCTCCATTACTGCTCCATCCGGGACTCTGGCCAAGGAGCAGATGGGAGAGGCTGCATTGCAGCCCCTGCCTCCTCATTGTGTCTGTTTCTCCCTCTTTCATGCCCTCCCGCCCCCTCCTCCTTCTTTACCTCCCTCCTTCCCTGGTTTTGTTTCTTCCTTTATTTTCCCCATTTTCTCTCTTCTCCTCCCTTTCTTTGCCTTGTGCCTCTCTCTCTCTCTCTCTCTCTCTCTCTCTCTCTCTCTCTCTCTCTCTCTCTCTCTCCTCTCTCTGGCTGAGCAAATAGGCCAGATGGTGGTGAGGGGAACAGACAACAAGTGAGGCATGGCATATGGGGAGCTTGTTTAATTTCAGCCCCTGTTGGGAAGTAGATTGGAGGAGGTAAAGCTACAAAACCAGAAAATGGAATGGGGAAGGGGAAAAAAGAAAAACAACAACTGACCCCTTCAAGGGGGAAATTGATTCAGTTTACTGTTAACAGCCAGTAGAAGAAGCGGTTGAAAGTGAAACAAGTAGGAAACGTTAAGTGATTTTTTTTTTATTTCGAAGGTCCATTCTTTCTCCCCAGTTAAGTTCCCAGGGCACCCACTCTGTAGATTGCCCTGAGGTCCCCTCTGGCAGGACAGTCTTTGAGGGAATGAGCAGAATTTTTATATGACACAGGGAATGGCTGGCTGGTTGCAGATCAGTTCCAGGAAGTTCAGCCAGTAATTTAGGGAGAGGGGAAAAAATAGAGATGTCAGTAGATAAAACAAGGGGTGGAAGGAAGACCAGAGGGCTGGCCCTCTTTTTCCAACTGTTCTTCTCTTTGGGTTCCATGTACCTTCCAGCTTGATCTGCCCTTCCCCTGGGCAGTGTCCTGCAGAACCCCACCTAGTCCCTGCTCCTATCCCGGCTGTCTTGAGAGGTCTTCCAGGTTCTCAGCCAGAGAGAAAATATTTTAATAAATGGCCCTCTGTCAGAGGTTCTTTGTTTTCTCCCAGAATGTATTAACCCTCATAGTGGCTGCCAAGAATGTGAATTTTAAGCTGTATTTGCTAGAATTTCTGGAAAGATTTCAACCACATTTAATGGCAGGTGTCTTGGTCACTCTCACAGATCAATCAAATGTATTCCGCTCCCTCCTAACACATCTCTGCTCTGCCATTGCTGAAAAACCTGCACTCTCAGGGAGCAGGTGGATCCCTGACATCCAGGGCAGGCTGTGACCCCCAGTGCAGTGCTTGGGTCTCAGACGCCAAGGTCTCTGGGGACCCAAAGAGACCAGAAGCCTTAACAATGACCCAAGGAAAAAGAAAACAGTCAGGGCTCATCTGCTGGAGCTGGGTTGCCGCCCACCCCACCCCCCTTCCACCAGGCAGCCCGTTCTGCAGCTGATAACCGGATTAGGCAGCAAAATGGGGCAGATGAGTACCCCAGGGGCCCTGCCTGGGAACAGGAGCTCCCAGGCCCAAAGCAAGAGTGCCACTGTCAAGCCATAAGCCCTCGCTTTAGGCAGGGGCATTTACATGTGTGAGTTCACTACCATACTCGCCCAGGACCCAGTGGGAAACACCAGGGAGGAGGGTGCACTGTGGCAAAGCCCCTTCCTTCCTCCTCAACCTCCCCCGCAAGACCAAGTGACACGCTGGCCCTTGGTGGTGAGTGCCACACATTTCTCCACGCCATCACTGGCAGGAAGACAGCTCAAAGCTAGCCGAAGGGAACCTTCACCTGACTGAAGCTCCTGCTACGGCAGCAGAGCAGGACCACCACAGGCAACCCTCCCCCTTTAAAAAATGTTTTCTTCCCTGCTTGCTTTCAGGGCCAGGCTGGCAGTTTGATCTCCCTTGAATGCTGTCCCCTTGTTTGAGGCTTCGATTCTGAGAAGATTCAAGGCATTGTCCAGGGTGGCGGGATGTCGGATTGATTTCGGGTCCTTTGTGTGGATGTGGAGCTCCTGAATGAAGCTGTTATGCCCGTCTGGGGCTGGCGGGCAAGCTGTCCGGCTGCAAGCTGAGCCTCCTTTTGTTGTGGGGGCCTCACTGAGCCCAAGGAAGAGGCTCATTTCAGGGTGATTTACTACCACCCAAACACCAGCTGTCTGTTGCGGGGCCTCCGCAAAGCCCTGGCCACCCCCTTCTTGGGTGGAACCTCTTTCCTTGTAAACCTCTCCAAACACTTATAGTCATATTCATATTCTTACTACATGTTTGTGCGTGTCTATGTACACACATATATGTATGTATATGTATAAACATACATAAATTTATATTTTTTCCTTTTTTTTTTTCAGTAGAATGCCCCAAGTTAAAGAGGCAGGTGTAAAAGCTGCTGTGTTGAGATGTATGTGATTAAGATCTCAGGCCTAACCTCCATCATTGTCCATGATTACTTGTGACCTTGGTCAAGTCAACTGACCACTCAAACCTCTAGTTTCTTCATCTGAGATAACATTCATTGCGCTAGGAAGAATTTACATTACTATATTTTGAAGCTGTAACAAAGCAGAAAACAGCTTGTTCTGCACCTCTGATACCTCTGCAAAGCATTATTCAGTGAAACAGGAGGCAAAAAGTGATAGGAAATGGGGGTTATATGAAAATATAGAGTTCTCTTAATCTATGTGGTGATGACCCAATCTGGGCAAAGGAGCTGAAGCTTAGGGGTCAACAAATAGACTGTGGTTCTGTAATATTTGAAGTGTCAAGGCAGCGTTAAAGTAAGGTGCAAGAGGAAGCCATAGATGCAGGAAGCCTTCAGGGAAGGCGTCTAGGGAAGCTGAGCTGCATTGTTGTGATGTTTGCAATAGACTTCTAAGGGAAGCACAATTGTTCCATGGATTTGGGTGATGTCTTAATGCACTTGCTGTTGGAATAATAAACTGTGTGAAACCAGGTAGTTTGCACAGAACAGGGCAGAATAGGAATTCATTCAGTTGATGATTCTGGAGGCTGGGAAGCTCCAGAGCATAGCATTAGCATCCTTCCTGAGAGAGACTTTTTCTCAGGTCACCATGTGCTTGAGAGCTTGTATATTGAGGTCGCAGAAGCGTGCCACTGAAATCTTTCTTCCTCTAATGGAAGACACCCTGAGGGGCTTATTCTCATGAACTTACCTAGTCTTAAGTAGTACTCAAAGGCTCCCTCTAAATACTGTTAGCAAAAGAATTCAGGGGTTAAGTAAAAAAACCATATGAACTTTCAGGTACACACAGCTAAAGAGGCAGCAAACACAGCAGCACTGTTCCTTCTCTGCCAACTGTCCTTGACCTGGAAGGCTCACATATACCCAGGAGTGGAGACAAAGTTTGAATGGGGATTTGAGACATGGTCAGAAGTACATTGCTGAGAGTCATTCTGCCATTCCCATCTTAGGTTATTTGATGCATGTATGTGAGCCATCAAGCAGAAGATGAGTGAGTGAGTGTTATAGTTCAAGCAAGAATAGTGCTAAAGGTATAGAACCACAAAGGAGAAACAGAAAAGGTGGGAAGGAAATGCCTTTAAGATATGCAATTGATGTCATTGGACTTAAGGAGCTGTGTAGAAAGATATGGTTTGCAGGAAATTCTATGTTTCTATAAAACAGGACAAACTGTAGTACAAAATTTGTAGTGTCAACTAGACAGACTCAATAAGCACTCAATAGATGTCACATATAATAATGAATACTGTTAGTGCCTTTGTACATTCCTGGGTGAGAGGTTGCCTCTTTACTGTGGTTTCAGATAGGGAATATAAGCAAAGGAATAGAATTATTATTATTTATCTGGGCATTGGTAAGAAAGGTAGGGTGGATTGTTTCATGTACCTAGCTACAAAGTACAATCTAATGTAACATTTGAGAACTTAGTTTGTCTGAGTGGTCTTCCACACACAATGTTTGGCTTAGTATTCAGAATATGGAATGCGTTTAATAAATATTTAACACACTGGCTTGATGTATGTTCTCTTACTAATCAGGACCTTTTAGTTCAGCAGTACTCATTTATTCCTCAGATGTTAAGATAGTGCCAATTGAAGAAAAAGTAAAGAGCCTAAACTGACACATTTTTGTGTGCCAGTGGAAATAGTGATGAGGCAGTGAGGAGAACAAGAAGCTAGTTAGAGGAGGATTCTAAGAATTGTTCACTGCATGGAGGTGAGGTGAGGTGGAGATAGAGTATACTGCACATGTATCACTGAAGTTGGGCCAAAGTAGCCTGCTTTAGACCTTGGGCAGCAGTGAACCAAATGCTACCCTCTGCCTCCCTGTGTCTGACAGCATGCTCCTGACACTTAGAAAACAAGATGTGGGTGGGCTGCCCAGAAGACGGCCTCTCTAGGGGTGGCCAGGTTTCCAAGGCCCTGCTTCTTCTCTGAGTTTGCTTTCAGGAACCTTTTCATGGCATAGCAGGGCTTTCCTGGATACTGACAATCTCAGAAGCTTTTGAAATTTAAACATAGAAGAGACTACAGTTTCCTACCTCAGGGACCACACCTGCTCAGTGTCACAGCAAGACCTGGAGCCTGCAGCATCCCAGAAAGAGAGAACTGGGAATAGCCTTTAAAACCCCCAGCAGTGATCCCACTCGCAGTGAAGATGAAACTATTCAGAGAAGGGAGTAACTAGTCCTGGCTTGAGCCACACAACCAGAGAGTGGACAAAGGGGGATTCCTACCCAGACATCTGGTCCTCTCAGACCAGACCTTATTCTGGTATTTATGTAACCCTTCATATTGCTACATACATGCATGATTAAGAGGTTAATGCCTCTTTCTGTTTCTTGCTTTTCTTTCTAGTAAAATGAAGGTCTGCATTCTGCCCTGAGTGTTCTGTGGGTGTTAAGAATTCAGAATGTCATGAATGTGAGAGGACAAAAAGAGCTTCAGGAGCAAACAAACAAACAAACAAACAAAAAGATTAGGAAGACCTGGTCCAAAAAAGCTAAACAGACGTCTTTGCAGCAGGATGTCTCAAGTCTCTGAATATCTTCCTGAGCACCATGGACGGCCAGGTGTAGCTGAGTGTGTGCTGTTCCTCATGCTTATTAGGTCTAAGCACACACCTTCAGCATCCATCAGCTCTCTCTACGCAACATTCCCAGTGCTGGTTTTTAATCTGCCAATAGCCTCCCTGAATAAGAGACATCAATGTTTTGGTCAGTGGACTTTTGTAATTACGCTGTGTTGACCCTTCTGCCCTGAGAGACTGCTCAGGGTCAGGAGGGTTGCTATGCTTTGGAAGCATGTGAGAAAAAGACCGGAGAATGAAGCTGTGTGAAACAACTCCTCTGCCTGTCACTTAAGCTTCTCCCATCCTTGGGAATGTGGGAGGGAAGGAAGAAAGGAAGGAAAGGAAACAGGGATGTCATTTCACCATTTTCAGAGAACCTCACACAGGTATTGTTCTCTGATTGTGAATGGAAGAGAAAGGAAAGTGTAGACTTATCGGTCTGAGCTGAATGGGAAGAGGGGAACAAATAACAAACATTGGCTTGCTTGTCCAGAGAGCTGAAGGAGGATAAAGAGGCAGAACAGAAAGAGTTTTATACATTTAGTTTCATCACTTGCATAAAATGCCAGGACAATCACCGACTGTGGTTTAATATCAGGTAACTTGAGAAGTTGTGATTTTGCAAATTGACAGCAAGAGATCAATCGAAGTTTATTCAAGAAGTGCCTTTGCCAGGAAGTTGTATATACTCAGATATCATCTGCAAGTTTGTGCATGCACATGCCAGGAGCAGAGCAGGCAAAGGGAGCTGTGTCCAGATCTCATTTAACTTTCACCTCATGGGCTTGGTATTTCTGGACCTTGAATCCAGATGTAAAGATCGACCTATGATAAGCATTTTTGGCAATGTACATTGCGCCTGTTATTTATTGAGCAATGCATGATGGATTACTCATATTCACACTTACTGCCTGGGCATGTGGAAGTACATACACGTAGACATAGACCAATGGAGAAAAGAGAGTGAGCAAGTGTCTCTGAAAGTCTGCCATCAAACTCTCGGCTGAATTTTCTCACCCTCCACAAGCCTGTATTTTCTCTATGACCACAGAGACTACCAGCTTGTCAGTGGAAAGTTTCCTGGGCTGGTTACTATTGTGCAGCATCTTGGCAATATGGGTCTTGAGAGCAAACTCTCAAACTCTCCAAGCAAGCATCTTTCACACTTTCCATATGCTTAGAAACAGTTCCTTAAGGCAGTTGTTTCATCATACCAATGGCCTTTTCATCATTTAACTGTACCATTCTTTTGTTAATTTTCATTTATTTATCACTCCTTTTTTGAAGAGTTCCATGAATTGGGTCTATCTTACAAGAAAGAAGAGACCCGCAGAGATGCAAAATGGTACCTGGACTTCAGAGAGAGAAGGTTCTGTTGAGCTGGTGTGTCTGCCCAGTTCTAAAACTTTGCAGTGATGTGGAAGAGAAGGAAGGACAAATAAAAATCAAAGCTATTTTTTTGAGTTGCTATAATATATGAGACCATTCTTTAGGTATTCCCTACTTTTTGTGATGTGCTAGTGTGTGATCAGCTTTCCAGTGAGTGGTACACTGGAAAGAGGAAGATGCGTGCCGTGGAGCAGCATGGGCTAATAATTGTATTGTTCATGTATGATATGGGATGGGTTTAGGACTTGAAGAACAGGGGAGATTTCAGGTGGGAAAACAAACGTAAGTTTTTGTTTGTTTGTTTGTTTTGTTTTTTTAAATGTCTGGCTCTGAAGGTAAACCAAGCTGGGTCAGAAAGGCTACAACTTCTTCATAAAGTATAATACTGCTGTCTCAGCCTGCTTGTCGTAACAAAATACTATGCAGTGGGTGGTGCTGTGGTTTACGTGGCAAAAATATGCCAGAGGCTCACACATCAGAACATTTGCTCCGCGCTGGTAGCAATGCTACAGAAAGTTGAGGAACCCTGAGGAGAAAGGGTTGGTTGTTGGCTTTGAGGTCTTACTGCTCAGCCCCTGTTCCTGCTTCCGGACTGTAGACGGAATGGGACCAGCAGGTGCCCTCTCTTGTTGACGTGTGTCTGCCTCCATGGCAGACTGTATCCCCTATTGCACAAGCCAGGATAAACATGTCCTTAGTCAAGGTTCTTCTGGTCATTTGTTTTGTCACAGCAATGAGAAAAGTAAGAAATGCAGGTGGTATAAACCACTGGCATGTATATATATATATATATATATATGGCTTAGTTTGGTGCCAGCAGATTGAGCTTCTGATGTGTGTTCCTCCTTTCTTCTGGTTATATCCTTACATAGCAGAAGGAAAAAGATCCCATGTCTCTTCTTATGAAGGCACTAATTCTATCCTAGATCATGCTTTTATGATTCTATATAAACCTTAAAGGTCTAACCTCTGAAACTATTGAATTAGGGGTCTGGACTTTGGCATGAATTTTGGGATAACAGAACAGTTGGGAACCAACCTAAGTTTAATTTGTACTCTCAAACTCGAATCAGTACACACTCTTCGGGATATTCCAGAGCCCCAGTAAGACAGAACCATTAAAGAGGATGTGTGAATGGATGTAAGTGTCTGAGCTGGAGCACCATCATACCAGACACTGATGAGATTCTCTTGGGATTCACATCCCAGGCTCACATCACTTTTATAGAGCTTCCCTCTGTGAACAACAGTAAGCAAAAGAAGACCCAATCCCTTTCCTCAGGGGAGTTAGCTAGGCCACTGAGCATATAAAATAATGAAATATTTGAAAAGTAAAAATGGAAAGACTGACATACAGCTTTTGAAACGTCAAAGGCAATAGATTGGTGTGGGCCAGTCAAACTGGATAAGGCCCCGGAGCTTCCTGGTGTGTGTGCTGGACCCTGAAGATGGGAGCTATCATGGTTGTTTGGGGGCTGAGGGCTGTGAATAGGCATGAGGAAACATGCACACGTGGGTGAGATGGTGCTGGGGGTTGGCGAGAGGTATGGCAGGCTGAGGATTATTGCTAGCATTTATCTACCTCCTGCAGGTCACAGCAAGTCAAAGATTTTCCTTTTATGTTTCTTTGCTGGATTGTTTCTTTATAGTATAGTCAGCACAAAGTGTAGACCTGAGACAGAAGGGAACAGGAGTGCAAGGGGGAGCTCAAAGCAGCTTCTCTATAGGCATCGCACCAAGGGCCATTATGAATGTATAGACAGCAGGTCACAAGCTCACACTGTGAAGTTGCAAAACATCATTGCTTTCCCGGAGGTGGAAGTATGAAAGAACCTGAGAGAAGTAAGATGGGAGCTTGGAATGGAAGAGAAAATAAGTGAGGGAGGGTATTGGTAAGCCAAGGGCAAGGGATCCATATCTGGCTTGGCAGTCAGTCATAGCTTCCATAGCATTCCTCTCTTTTCATACATTTGTAGTTTCTGATCTTTATGACTATTCAGATGTTGTTGCTTACTTTATCCTTTCCTATTTTATAGGCTCCGATTTGATTCATTTCTTCTATCTGCAATTACAATGCCAGACACGTGAGAACAGAATCTGTTTCTTTGTATGTCAATGTGTTGCAATGACAAATTTTCTTAGGAGATGCTTAATAACACTGACTTCATTGCATTTGCAAATAAGTGCCTGTGTTAGCCTGCTCCGGCAGTGAGAGTGAGATGCTGGGAATTGGAAGACTTAAGCAATCAGACATGCATTTTTCACAGTTCTGACACTGGGAAGCCCAAGACCAAGCTGCTAGTGGGTTCTCTGAGCCTGGATGCATTAACCTAACACTGGGCTTTTTCCTATTTAACAGGCAGCTGCTACCTTCCCACTGTGTCTTAACATGTTGGGGACAGCATCTATCTCTTCCTCTTTGTAGAAAGCAAGCAATTTCATTTGAGAGTTTCACCTGCATTAATTCATTGAACCCTAAATATCCCTCAAAAGTCCCATCTCCAAATACTTTAACATTGGGGATCAACACAGGGAGAATACAGTTTGGGCCACAGCAGCTATGTACAACGTTTTGTTTGTTTGTTTGTTTGTTTGTTTTGTTTTTGTTTTTGTTTTGAGACAGGGTTTCTCTATGTAGCCTTCACTGTCCTAGACTCACTTTGAAGACCTGGCTGGCCTCTAACTCACAAAGATCCACTTGCCTCCAACTCCCCATGTGCTAGAAATACAGGCATGTGCCACTACGACCTGCTACAACTTTTAAATAAAGGAAAGAAAAAATTGAATAGAAGACCAATTTTTATTTCTTTGCTTAACTTGTATTTCAGTGAGTTCTTCTAATTGAGTTGCTCCCCAGTTACAATGTGAGGTACTACAGAATCCTACTGCATCTTGAGTGCTTGATTATTGGAACACTGATGTGGATAGGGAGAGGAATGTACTCATGCTAAGGCAACCAGTGTCTGTTATAGAACGTGTGATGTAAAGTCTGCCCGTGGATGTTAGATGAACAGGACAGCAGCAGGAACACTTCTGAGAGGAGGAATATCCCAGATGAGCTCATGTTGGGTCCTTAGTAGGGGAGAATATAGCATGTTTCTGTAGTCAAATAGTGATAACCGTAGACTTGACTGAATCTCAGTTGCTGTCTCTGTGTCACGCGGAAAATGAGTGTGCCTGACACATTGTGCATACTTTATGTATTGCCTAAGGGCTGTGTGGCTGTCAGGAAAACTCCAGGTAACCAACAGTGAGCTAAAAGTGCTGAATAAAAAGTCAACATTTACAACGAAAGCTTGGTTTAAAAAAAAAAAAAAGGAAAAGAGATATTGTAAGGGTTTATAATTGACTGTGCAAAATATGTTTAATTGTGGGTTCATGCTTGTTATGAACACCTGTCAGTGGACTTCAGATTCTTCCCTCATCTTTGGGAACTGGATAGACAATTTTGAGTATTGGTAAATTTAAGTTTTGGGGAATAGTGTAGAGCTTCCATCAGATTGTCAAAATGACCTTGGTCGTAGGGAAATTAGGAAAACTACTGATTTCAACCTCTCAAAATTGTGGATGAGGAAACCAAGGCTTAGGGAGTGTTAATGGCTTCCTAAGGCCTCCAGGAGCTGGGACAGTTCTTCAGGCTTCTAATCTGATAGCACCATTGCTTTCTGACAGAACACGAAGCTGCCTTTGCTTGCAGATTATTTCCAAAATCCTACTAAGAGGGATGATCCACTAAAAGGAGATTGGCAATTGATTTCCTGCCAAGGCCTCTAATTCACTGAGGGAGCTTTTGTGTTGGGACTGAAACGAACCTCCCAAAGACTCACTGTACAAGAGCAAGGATTTTTTTTTTTTTTTTTGCAATAGGTTAGATGTTAAAAGGCAGTTGTGAAAGTGGGCACTGATGGTGTCGGCTCTCAGTTAACATCTTTATAGGTTACCTCACCTCCAGGGTAAGGCCCAAGCAAGGGAATAAGAACATAGTTTTTCTTACTTAGTATTATAGAAATACTTTTGCCTTTGAGAGAATTGGCTATTATAGCTAATCTTTTTTTCCTTTCTTTTCTTTCTTTCTTTTCTTTTCTTTTCTTTCTTTTCTTTCTTTCTTTCTTTCTTTCTTTCTTTCTTTCTTTCTTTCTTTCTTTCTTTCTTTCTTTCTTTCCAACAGCAAGTCATCACTGAACTCTCCCAGGCCATTCACTTTCCCACACACAAGGAAATTATCAAATTCTTGGGTGTTAGGCATGGGTCTCTACCTTACAACTGATGTCCATGAATTTGAATGGGCCAGATAGGTATGTTTTAGATGAGCATTTCATCATGTTTGTGTTGATGGGGAAGAGTAGTGCCCTCAGAGGAAGTCAAGGTAAAGTGTGTAGAAAAGAAAAACAGACAATGAACTTGCTGTGTTGTTGAACCAGGTAGAGTGGAGCAAGGTGGCGTGGGAAAAGAGCCAACTCATATTCATGAATAAGAAGAAACTAAAAATCTGGGAAGATTTTGGTGCAGGTACACAGTAGAGCTCTTGGGTATAATTTTGGGACTGCCTAAATGATAGTAGACAACCCTAGTTAGAGAGGCCTTTTCTAAATATGTAACGGCTGAATACCTACCACTCACAGTCAGCCCAGATCCGAACTGAGTTACATCTTATATTTCTTTGAGATGTTTCTTGGTATCTGCCATAGATCACATTTGTTTAGTACCTTAAAACTGTAAACGAGGACTTTCTTTTCTTCCAGGAGAAAGCTTTCTAAGTAGTTAGAGAGAGTTTGGGGTTCTCCCCAGTCTTCTCTGCCTGAGATCTTCTATTTCCAATTTGCTCTGTGTCATTCTGTGTCATTTCTTGAGTGTGGACTATTCCTGGTGAAGGATAGCTTCCATGAGACCGTGACAGACCCCATCCCTCCAGATGTGGTCTGACTAGCACAGGACACAATGGTGCTCATAGTATGTTTCCCATAAGAGACTGGACCCAACTGATTTTGTTCATGTGAAGTCAAGTCTGCAGAGTGTCTAGGATTTGGCTATTTCTCTCTAGCTGTGTCCTCAGGAGAGATATTTTTTAAAAAACAAAACAATGTAAAGCTTCACTGAATAAGTTGTTGGGGATGGTGAATGAGCCTATGCCAAGGATTCTGAGGAATTCTGATAGAGAAGTCTCTTCCTGTCTGTGGTCTTAGTTTCCTAGCGCCATCCACTTAGAACTAGCCATACAAGAACGTGTGCATTCTCTGCCCAAGAGATGCCTCATGAATCTCCAAGAAAAGGATACAATGTGCAGTTTCTCCAAAATTTTATTTGATCTTAAACACTTTGAGCCAAGAGAAATGACCTATGTTTCTTGAGGTAGTTAGCCTTCTATCACTGATGTTCTCAATTCCTGAGGGAACTTAGAGCCAGAAAGGTTTAGTTTGGATTATGATTGCAGGAATTTTAGTCCATGGTCATCTGGCTTCATTGTCTCTGGGCCTGGGGTGAGGCAGAATATCACAATGCAGAGCATGGAAACACATGGCAGAGAAAAGTGCATGCGTGCGTGCGTGTGTGCATTTGTGTTCAAGTGAGGGTATAGGTGGTGGGGTAGCAAAGAGACAGAGACAGGGAGAGGCAGATTTACTTACTTCCTGTAATTTTATCACTTTCTGATAACCTGTCTATCCATAGACTCATCAGTGGGAAGTCTATGTGATTAGAGCTCTCAGGATTCTGTCACTTTCCTAAGAGCCCCTTATCTAGAGACATGGTCTTGACACATGCGAGACTTTGCAGGGATCTTACACATTCGATCCACAGCATACTCCTTTGAGAGATGCTGTAGTTCCTTTTCGGCAAAACTCCTGAGGATCTCCACACTGAGGAGTACGTTCTTCACTCAGAAAGCTGGCTGTTGAGGACAGGTCTATCCAGCCAGCTTCAGTGACCTTTGAGAGTAATTTTCACAGTTATCACCAGGTAGCCTACATCTTCTGGTCACATCGAAGAATGGCAGCATTTTCGTGGATTTGTTTCTTTTACTATCCTTTCTCCTCCTCTGTTCTCTCTTCCCTGGTGATTTCTAGTGCCTTTGCCTAAGAAAGCTCATTAATCTCCTTAATGCAATGATATAGTTCCTCTATATTAAGCTCCATCCTGCAAATGTGTCACTCTGGGAGTGTCTTATAAGAAGGACTTTTCCTCACAGGCTCGTCTCTGAATGGAGATGGTTTCTCTCTAGGGAGGAGGTGTGCTGAGGTAGACACCACATGACACTTCTCATGTGTTTATCAGATTCTCAGGATGACTCCATCAACTCACAACTGTAACATTTTGATTCATGCAGGTTTCTGTGGCTCCAAATTGATTTGCCAAGAGGCAGATTTGGCATTTGAAGTTGTTTTCTTCACAGGTTAGTACGGGATACATTGTAGTTCCCATATCTGAGGTCTGAGTCCCATTGCTCTTGATCAGTAGCACCAGCTAGGTATGAAAGCTCTGCCTAACTTGTAAACCTTCTTCTACTCTCTGCTGTGAGTTAGGCTTTAGAGCTGATATTGGTTGGCATCTCAGTTCTGCCACCTATTAACAAGGTGGGTTATCTTGGACATGTCATATGGTCTTTTCAGCATTTCCATCCATGAAATATATCTTGAATACTGTTCTCTTCATTATTGTCAGTGGTTCCCATCCTTTCCTGCTGGGCCACATGAAGCTTGATAGTATACAGAGCCTATCTTCTTACTGAGGCTGGTTCCCCAGGCAGGATCCATCCACAGTGCCCACCAACTAACCAAGTTCATGTGCACACAATGTGTGGGCAGATATGTATGGGCCTGTGTGATCCACAGCCACTGTGGCTAACCGGGTTTAATTATTTGAGGCTTAAATAATATTATATCAAGAATACTGACTAATATTTATAGAGCATTTATAGTGCACCTATTTACTCTGTGTTTCATCTGCATTACCTTGCCAGCAAATCAAACGGGGCCCTTTACCGGGAAAAGGAAACTTACAGAGGTTAAGCAGTTTGTCTGAGGTCAGATTGCTGGCTTTTAAACCCTGACCCCAAGTCCCAGGCTCTTACCTATTCTGCTAGAAATTAAAGGGAAGCAATCTGTAAGTTGCACAGTGGTCCGGGGATCACGTTTCATCGCTGTTGTTGCTGAAAGTCTCACAGTTCAAAGCATAATGAAGGATGATGAGACTGGGTGCTAAGATGCCTCAGGAAACGCAGTTGTTTATTATGTGTGTAGACTTCTGAAAATGCCATTTCTGACTGAAGGCTTGCCTGCTTTCGTGCCTAAGGGCCTGCCTAAGAGATTGAAAGGGAATGAGGACTTTTAGGAGAAAGATATGTCCCCTCCCTGTCCTCCTTATGTCAACAACTTAGATTCCTATTTAATTTCCCCTCTGAGCCAGGGAAATGTGTGCAGTGATTCTGGAAGCAGAGGCTGGTGTTGGGATACCACAAAGCTTCGGTCCTGAAAGGACACCCTCGCAAACTTAATCCCCAAGTTAAGGTCAAATGAGCCAGTTTTCTGATCAGTCCCTCTTTTAGATGTACTTTTCTTGAACTAAATAAACTGACAGTAGCTGGGAACAGAGCTCGGAACCTAAACTGTGACCACTCCAGAAGCCACTCAGAGAACAGAGACTTTTTAAAAGAACTTGCTGCTAACAAACTGCATCCATTCAGGATGGCTGTCCTTCAGGTTGTGGCCTTTCTAAATGTCTCCGAATTCTCTCTCATTATCCCATGACTACTATGGTGGCATAGGAAACTGTAGACTTAGACTTCCATCTGTATTTATTCTAAAATAAAATATAGACTTAAGTTGTATTTCCTGTCATCCAAAAGTCAATAGGTACCCCCTCACTGTCCACAGGGACCACTATAGTTGCCAGGCTTATAAAGGTCTGGCTTGGGGTCTCTACCTTATCTACCAAGAAAATATACATCTTTCCAAATTTAAGAACATTGTCTTTTTTTTTTTTTAATAGTTCATAGCTGGCGAATGATGTCCTTCTGTGATGGACAAAATGTCCATATTTATTCCAGTTTTCAAAAATGAGTTCACTTTGGGTCTAGCATAGTAATGCGATTCAAAGGACATGGGATGTGGAGATCTTTACCTTGGTCTCCAGGAGCGGGCTGTGCTGTTGGAATCTTATTTTGGGAGATGTTTTGAATCAGCATACTCTAAAACCTCAGCTGGTGTCATCTGCTAAGCCTCAGTGCACAGGGGACACAGCCATGTCTAAGACATAATCCCTTGCTGAAATCTGAAAGCATCCAAACTGGGAGGACTCTCCAGGTCTCACTGGCTTTTCTCAGTGAGGCACTTTGTTTTCATTTACTTAGCGTTCTCCTCTTTTGGCCTTTGAGCAGACTCTTGTCGTAGGTTTCATTCCTATTTAAAGGTGGTTTCACCTTTCAGTTCCCTCATCCACCTTAGCTTGAGAGGGTTTCAGTTCCTGTACTGTGCCGGGTGAGTTACCGAATGGACTTGTTAATAAGGCTACAGTCAGAAGCATTTCCTGGAACATCACAGGGACAGTGGACCACAAGGAGGGGAAGGCAGTTTGTTGGAGAAAGGGTCTATCCTCTTGTATGACAATGGCAGTTACGCACTGGGAAGTGTGTGTTCCCCTGTGTCTCTCTAAGATACCAAACAAGACGGATCCAGTTCTCCAATCTGACCACAGGTTAGAATGTTAGGGGAAAATTAAAACAACACAAATAAAAACCCAAACAAACCCTCCAGAATTATGTTTAGGCATTATCTCATGCCAACTAAACCAGAAAATTGAGAGGTGAAGGTTGGCTTCAAACATCACTTTTTTTGTCCTGTACACCAGTGTTATTTATGTATGTGAGGGTAGGACTGGTTCTCGCTCAGGACCTGGACTTCTTTGTAGCTGAGCACTGTCAGGAGTTGTTAGGCTGGCCCTTGTTACAGTCATCCTAACAGCATAAGGAGTTTTGGTCAGTGGTTTCATTTCCTGTCGAACTACCTTTCCTTGCTTGGTAAACACCTGTTGCCTCTCATTTTAAAGGTAAGCATCTAGGCTGGCTTTACCTTGAACTTTGCTGTACTTCCTTGTTGACACAGAGGAAGGTGACTGGCTTGTCAGGCCACAGACAAACCTTCCTGAGTGGAGAACAGAGGGGGTGGATCTGTGCTGTTGCTCAGAGGAGGGCTGAAGGGCCTCCAGGATGCTCAGTCAAGCATATAAGCTACCAACTAGGACTCTGCTCTTAAGGTAGAATTCGCCAGCAAAAGCTCCAGGAACAATTTTAGTGAATGATGTAGTTCCTAAAACCTAATAAAGGAGAAGTTTTGGTGAAGCCCGATGTGATGTGTTGAATTTAAATGCAAATGCTTATTTAGAAACACTCTGGCTTTTAAAGTTTCCCCTTCCCCTTTCCTTTACTGTCTTCTCTATAAAACATGACATAAGTGTCAACTGTGTAATGGGATGTGCAGGATATTTTCCAGTTTTCCCACAATTAGTAGAGCTGGATTTTTTTTTTTTTTAAGATGGTTTCTGGGCTGGAGAGATGGCTCATTGGTTAAAAGCACTGACCTCTCTTCCAGAGAACCAGGGTTCAATTCTCAACACCGACATAGCATCTCACTACTGTCTGTAGCTTCAAGATCTGACACCCTTATACATACATGCATGCATGCAAAACACCAATGCACATAAAATAAAAATAAATAAATTATTTTTAAAATATTGTTTTCTATGGCATGATGTATTTAAATAACTTTATATATTGATTTCCTCCATGTCATCTGAAATAAAAGACATATATAAGAAATTAAGAAATTCTCAAATAAAAATTAAATTTAGTTTCTGCTGTTAAAAACATTTCTACCTTTCACAAATGGCTGATAAATTCTTTCATATTGAAATTAATTATACGAATTGTCATATTTGTGAGTATTTTGTATGTGCCAGGGACCAATAATCACCCTTTTCATGTATTCATCTTCGATCTTCACCACAAAGAAGCAGCTGTTTTAATTGTATTGACAAATGAAAAAAAAAAAAAAGACAAATAAACACTGAAATTTGGCAAGATTATAACCCTGCCTAGGGTTAGACAGCTAGGGAACAGTGTAGACTGTTCCTCACTGATCATTCTTTGGAATGAGGGTGGCAGCAGGCTACAATGTTTCACTGGCCTGAAACATTAGATATTAACAGATACCAAAGCATCTTCTAAAGCCGCCTACCATGGTTTTTGCTAGAGATTTATGTCATATACTTACTGCTTTTGAATGGAGCTTTGATGCTTGTTATTGCATATGTGTCTCATGATAACCATATGAGGTGGACAGAACATTGTTTTAGTCTTCCTTTTCTATTCTGATAGGAGAAAACTGAAGAAAAAAAAAGTTTATCCTATTGTTCATGTGTTGTGAGCACCAGAGTCAGGGCTTAGACACAAGCCTTTGGCTCCTGGCTTAGAGCTCTTTTCTTTGCGACTAAGAGGCAGATCTGTGGGTGCTTGGGCATCATTGTTGTACTTTGACTGACCTAGGCCAAGTGAGATAGATATGGCTAACTTAGAACCATTGGGTAAAGCAGACCAGCTGGCCAGACTGGTTTTTCCACTTCTGCCTTTTTCTTTGGCTAATTCACAATTGTAAGATGCTCTGAAGACAATCCTTTACTTCACTTTACTTTTCTTTTTTTTTTTAATTTTGGAGGGTGGTAGTAGAGAAATGCTCTTGCTTCATGTTGTGATTACTTCTTTTCCTATTTTGGTGGGCTAGCATCTCTTATTATGACTTTACGGAACCTTTCTGGGCAGAATAGAACTCACCTCCCCAGAGAATGATTCTTGACAGTGGCCAATATTTAATATATTCCTAAGTGAAGCTACGCCTTCAGCAGCAGCTGTGGATAGGATTCAAATCTGTGCACTTGGTTTTATGAAATGAGAGGTTTTCCATGTGACCACCACTTGTAGCCATTTTGCTATCTGGACAGCATATCACTTGGCACATACGTTTTGCATTCTATTCATATTTTAACATGCACATAAACATAAATACTTGTCTGTTCTTTTCTGTGTGACAAGTGTGGAGATACAGGTGGGTGTGGGAAGCTTGGTATGACACTGTCCTCTTTCTCTGGTTTACCTGTATAGCATTATCTCAAAGATCATCAGATACGCTGTGAAGTAGAAAGGAAAGAAGTACAGTATGGGTCAAGAGTTTCTCACGGAGCCAAGGAACGTAGGAGTGGTGCCTGGAGAAGAAAAGGCAATGCGAGCATAGTTCTGGAGTGACCAGGCCAAATCCTTCAAAGCATAGTCAACAGCTCTGTCACCATCAATGATTAGCATTGGCAGAAAAAGGAACAGCCATTTCCTGAGTGGATCTGGGTGTCAGAATTTAAGACCTTGAATTGAACTCAAATATTGTCATTTTTTCCCCATAAGCCTTATTATTCCTTGTTAAGAGCTGTTTGTTCATTCATCATCTAAGAAGAATTGTGTGCTTATTTGGAGCAAAGCAGAATGTCAAGTAATACGTAGCATAGGGGCAGTGACAATATGGTGTTCACTGCTGAAAATATTCACTTAGCAGAATGTGATCTCATACACACAGTGACACACTCATATAGACATGTACACAGGCAGTGACACACCCATACAGACATACACTCACACACAGTCACACACAAATGCACACACTTTGGTGTTTCAAGAAGGATGGGAGAGATAACGGTCATTCAAAGCTAGAAATCCTTCAGTCCTCTTAAGTACTTTCTAATGCTTACTGGCAGCCAGATTCCAATAATTGTTCGTCAGACCGTCCAAGCTTCTGCCACATTAAACACCTGTAACCTCTCTTTATGTTCCTCTGGAACATGACCTGTCATTTCTTTGACTTCTCTCACCCACTCTGGTCTCTCCCAACTTTATTACTGCTCTTTTTCTGCAGCCGTTGCTGACTTTCCTCATCTTCCTGACCTCTAGACCTCGGCCTGCTTGACTCAGTTTGTTCACCTGTCTGCTCTCCCACAGATGAAATATCATCTGCACACATACACCTGCCAAGGAGATCCCCACTTAGGCCTGATTACTGACCTCCAAACTCAGACATGCTAGAGTCAACATTTGGAATGTCAGTCAAGATTTCCCACACCCTCTACCAGCGACTCCGCTGCTGTCCCTGTTCTCCCCACCTGATTCACTTTCCTGCCTAGCACTTGGCTCCACATCTGTGTTCCACTTGGCCTTTTATTCTTTGCCTTCTTTTCTGTACTAGAGAGAAAGCACTTTGAAGGCAGAAGCTTTGTTTTGCAAGTGATGTTACCAAGAACCTAGGACCAGGCATGTAGTGAATGCTCAATAAATATTTGTAAGACGATTCATGCAGTGATACCCTCTGAAAATAGAACTCAGAAGAGGCTGTCTGGCAGGACGTGACCCACGGTGAACTTGGCTAGAGAGAGGAAAGTCTTTAAAGTTTCACAAACATTGGGTTGACACCAGATTTGGCCACAAACATGTAGTTTTAAGAAACTTACTGATATATCACAGACTGAGGTCCCCAGATTTGTTGAAAAGGTGCACCTAGTTATCTGCATGTCAAGGGTAAAGATCTCATGAGGAAGTAGATGTACCTTTTCCTCTCTGGAAAATGAACTTGCTTTGGCAGCTCATTTTTCCAAGAAAGTTAATGTGCCCGGTCAGTGTCGTTTCTCCCTGTCTAGCATAAGAGTAACATAGGGGTCATGTTGTGTCATTTCTAGCAAGAAGTAGGCATTTTGTGAGGCATTGTGAAGCCACCTGTCTTTATTCTCATGATGTTTCTATTTCATACACTCCTGTTTATGTAAGGTTTCTGTTGTTGTTGTTTGTTTTGCTTTCTTGTGATGAATGGCCAGCAACTTCTCTGAGCCTTGTGGAAATGGTATCCAGGCTACAGAATAATTATTTAGTGGATGGCAGATCCAGTTTATACTGGCACAGATCACATTAATCGCTATTCATCATGCTTGCTCTGACAGGAACCTTATCCCTTGCAGAAGTACTGCTCTTTCTTTATTAAGGAGTAAGAGCTGCGTGGAATGCTTGAGCCCCACTCTGGCTGCACAGCAGTATGGCTTTCCCAGTTCTCAGCATGATAGATAGTGGCACCTAGCCAGATAGTTAAAAGGCACAAGACAAACAAATACCCAGGAGGCATCACTCTTCTCTCCCTCCTACTGCCAACCAGAAGAACTCAAGTTCTAGTATTAGAGTAGAGAGGCAAGCAGGGAAGATGATATAGCAGTGGGGAGAGAAAAGTGGAGGGAGGGATGGAAGGATAATAAAATATCTGTTCTCTCAAAGGGAACAAAATAAATATTGATAAATATTGGTACTTGGAGTTATATTGTGCAACAAGTAGTGTTTCTTAGCTGGAACATAGTATGGTCAGATTTCTAGTCTTTCCATCCTGGTTCCCATGTCAGGCTCATACCTGCAGACAGTGGCCTTAAGATCTCTCAGTCCTTTTCTATCTGAAAGCTATGTCCCATGCTGGGCCGTGTGGAAAACGTTTTTCCACAATAAAATGACCCTTTGCCTGGATGTAGTTTATAAGAGAACCTCCTGATCAACCTCAGTCAACATGAACTACAGGACATTTGAAGAATAAGGAAGAGTGAGACAGCCAGGCAGTGTATGCAAAGGCCTAGAGCAAAGGCTCTAATCTTGGATTTTAGGCTTAGGGAAGCTCTTAGCTTTCCAGAACCTTGATTTTTATATCTGTAACAGTGCAATGGTAATATTGAACCCTTTTTAGTAATAAATAGAAAGTAGGTTCTGACACTAGCTATATAAGGGCTCAGTGCCGAGGAATTTGTGCTACCTGAACTGAAATCATCACCAAGTACACGAACCACATGATCATACTCCTGTGAGGGACTTGGAGTATATAGCATATATTTCTTCCATTCTAAAAGATGGAAGAAATGGGCTGTTATTATATGATGGGTACAGAGTTCCATTTTCCAAAAGGTAGTAGATTCTATGAATGGACAGTAGGAATTTATTTAATAGTACCAAAAACTATTTAAAATGACTAAGACAGTTGATTTTATGTTATGCATAGTTTATCATAATCACCCCTAGACACTAAATATTTGAGAATTTATCTGTTTTTTCTATTATACTCCCAACATGATGGGAGATCCTTAAAGATGAAGGAAACATTGGATTCAGTCCATAAGATCCAGAAAGCTCCTCTGTGTTTTCAAGGTGGAAATTTTGTTTTATGTAGTTTCAGAAAGCAGAGTTGGACCAAGAGATAGCTGGAACTCTGGATCAGGTTAACAACATCTTACCTTATAAATGCAGAAAATAACACAGACTGACCATTTGTAAGGTAGGACATTCTTCCCCCAGAAATACCCAGCTATCTCTCCTGGGCTGTCCATGTATAGCAAACTGCCAGGATGCTGGATGACTTTCATTCGGCTTCTTTTGAAGGGTTCTGTAAACTTCCCCCCTTTCTCTTTTCACTGGCATGTCTGTTTTCTTCTTTCTTAAAACTGTAACATCCACCTTACAAAAAAGAAAAGGAACAAATGCAAGCAAAGCAGTAACTCTGGAACAAATAAGTAATATGTAAGTAACACAAGAAGAGACAGAGTTGCGGGATCCAAACTGCTATAAAGAGGGAGCTAGTGTGTTGTCAGTGAAGTAACCTGTTGGGTTTTAGTTCATTCACCTAACCATAGGAATTTTACCCAACCGTAGGAATCCAGCAAACTCCAAATTGACCTTCAGCTTAAATTCTTACTTCACTTCATTAAAAATGACCATATGATCTATTTGTAGAAAGGAGCTTTAATGGATTACTGATTTGCATAATCTTTTGTATCCCTTAAAGCCTTCTAGTTAGAATCATCATAGGCACCCAAGCCATCCCAGCACCATAACTCTGGGCTTGGTTCACAGATTGATACAGTGAAAAAACTGTATTGTTCTTGGATCTTAAAAGGTTGATATTATAACTTACTTAAAAGGGGACTATTAAGGGATGATAGAATGAACTAACACAAATTTACAGAGTTTATCTTTAAAAAACCTTTGGAGCAAATATTTATTCAGTTGACCCATTTACTTGGCAACTAGAAGTTACCAAGGTCCTAAATTAAGGGATAATGAGGTCTTTGAATCAGGTTCAGGATTCTCTTGATTAAAAGGAAGTTGCAATAACAGAGATTCTAAGTTTATGTTACTTACTTTGATGCTTGGATATTATTTTCATGACTTGTCTATACCATATTGGACTGTTAGCCCCTTATGATCAGGAATTTTCTTTCCCCTCAGAAAGTCTATGCAAGAAGTATGTCATGGCTTCAGTTATCGAACCTAAGAATGGATGAGTCTTTAGATCAGATCCAGTACAGAGAAACAGCAGGTGTTGCCAATAGTATTTCCTCCTGTGGACTCTGGGCTGGTGGTGGTCAAGGAGCCCACGATGCCTTGCGTCTGAGTAGATGGTGTTTTCCAAGTGACTGCAGAATGGTAGGGCTCCATTTTTCCTATCCCACCACTGGAAATTCTGTGTTTTTTTAATGTGTTTTACATAATAGATTCCCAACATTTTTTCAAAATAGGTTTTCAAAAATACCTACAATGTTTGATGTTTGGAAATACATCCAGAAATACCTAAAATGTTTGATGTTTGGAAATGCTTTCAGTGTGTGTGTGTGTGTGTGTGTGTGTGTGTGTGTGTATTTATGTCATGGAGTTTGAGTTGTGAGGTTTCTTCTGTTTAGCTCTTCATGATATTGTTTTCTCTATTTGAAAAAATTGGACGGTTACAGTACAAAAGTTGCCCACTCGGCATCTGTCATGACTAGCTAAGGATCTTGTTTGCACTTACCAAGGTTTGCGGTGATGACCAGGTGTTTTGTTCTTTTGCTTCTCAGGATATTTGAGTTTCTCATTAGTGCATGTGCAGGGCTCCTAAGAGGACTTGCATTTCTACATAGAGCTGCATTTCACAATAGACTCTTTTTTTGGTCTATTTCCTCTTGCTGCTGGACAAAGCCCAGTGCAAACCCTCAGCAGCTGCAGCAGCCGCAGCAGCAGCAGCAGCAGCTGTTGACGGGAAGAGTGTGTTAGAGAATGTTGTAGCTGTCAGGGAAGTGAGAATGAAAGTATGCCTCTATAAGCAGGACTGTGTCTTGAACACAGTGTAGGGAAGCCTGTGGCATCTACAGCAAGGGTTCCAGGTCTCCTGTGGTTCAAAGTGACTATCCAGTGGCCTCCTACAGGCTGGGTCACCTGCCCTGTCCACGAGTTTCAGTAATATTGATTATAATCTGCTCTGCTCTCATGTTCAGACTGTTGTTGGTATTATTGGCTGTAACGTAATTGAACTTTTGGAAAATTATGTTTTTAGGATCTATTGCAGAGTAGGAAAATCAGAAGTGAGAATTAAGCAGTTGATCTTCTCTCTCTCTCTCTCTCTCTCTCTCTCTCTCTCTCTCTCTCTCTCTCACACACACACACACACACACACAAACACACATTCCCAAGTGACCCATATTGTATTAACTAATACTTGAGTCTAGATACTTTATGATGAGATAAGGTTTTTTTTTATTTGCTGCTTTATTTTTACTGCTTATATTTTCTTATGTTGTCTTACTTTGTAGCTCTGGCCTTATTAAAACTCAGCATGTGGTAAGTGGACCAGAAGGCTTTGACTTGTTGAGCCTCCTGTTAAGTATCTCCACTATTGGGATCACAGGCTTTCTCCACCATACTAGGCTAAGAATGAGACCTTTCATGACATGCTTCTGGACTCTTGAAAGTCTCAGATCAGGAAGCACTATCTGTTGAATTTCTGGCGAGGTCTTGGTGGTGGATGTCATCGATGGCAGTGTAAGCAGAAGAGATTAGACACTGAGGCCAGAAGCCAGGTTTGTTCTTTTACAACCCCGACATAAGTCCTCTAGAAACATGAGCCCCTTCTGTGCCTGGTACACAGTGACCCAACTGAGTCTTACCAGGTCTGCATGGGCACTTGGTCCCTCATTTAGGAAGTTTTAGGGGACACGTGCCAGTCATATGTAGACCATGACAATCAATCTGAGGAAGATGTTAAAAACAGCAAGGAGCTCACCTGTGAGACCCTGTGAATAGGACATCAGAGAGCAGTAAAACTGAGGCAGGGCCCCTGGAGATATGGCCACAGAGACAGAGATCCCTACACCGAGGGTATATAAGGACTTTTATTCATCTCAGATTTCCCCTAAGCTCAGCAGGACTTTTTCATGCCTGGAAAGGAGCCAGCAGAAGGTGGAGGCTAGGTTATCCCCTATGTCCTCAGGTGGCCCTTTGCACTCTCATAAAAATCAACCTGGATGTTTCCTCCTCCCCGGCTCTAGAGGTGGTGCAAGAACAGAAGCTGGATGATCCAGAGGGAAAGCCTGGTGTTGGAGAGTCAGTGTCAACTCTAATTTCTACACCCAACACCCACTCTGCCCCCAGCAAGGAGTAAATATTGTTTTTTGTTTTTTTTTTCAGCTGATAGGATGGGATGGACTTCCTATGTGTATAATTCCAGGAAGAAAGTTAATAAAACCTCTTGATACCTTGCCTCCCGGGCAGCATTTGTTTGTCTAGCAGTGAGGCTGTGTGCTGTTCCTACAGTACTGGTGTTAGACTGACGTTTCTTTTGGCCTTTAAACTGTATGCTTCCTCCTTCCTTGTCCTCTTGCAGGCCCAGGCCTCTCCACCTCCCCTTGTTCCTCAGCATGTGAGTTTGATCTTGCAGGATCTGGGCTTATCTAAAGGTTGACTCTCTGGGTTGGGATTGGGTGGAGTGGAAGCTTTTCCTCTTCTTTGCACAAGGGTCATTGTGTGACTGTAAACTTCTTGTCTGGTGGCAGACTAAGTGTCCTTTCACATGTGAGGAAAGTGGGGAGTTTTGTTTTTTCTTTAAATAAGAGAAGGAAAGGCAGTCAGCCTGAGGACCCACATCTGCCTGCTGGCGGGCAGGGCCTGCACAGAGTGGAAGCACGGTTTCCCATGTAGAGTTCTGCCCCAGCACAGCTGGGACTGGAAACTGCATCCCTGAGAATGTTGGTGCTTGTGAGGGAGCAGGACATTCTTGGCTCTGGGTGCCTTTGGGTCCTGGGGTTATTTTCACAAGAGTTTAACCTCAGGGTGAAAGGAAAATTCCACTCTCTGGCAGTGTGATGTTTCTGCTGGGGCCACCCTCCTGAGATGTGATCCTGGGCAGATTATTGGGGCAGTTTGGATCCACTGACTACTGTAACCTGTTTCTAGGCATGTTTCTGAATGCTTTCTCCACCTCAATTTTCTCATCTCTTTAGTGGGATTTGTATTAGCATTTTGGTAAATAAACATAGTTCTTTGCCCAGAAATGTCTGTGATTGTAACTACCCTAGAGAAAAGCCACAGGACATACTCAACCTTAATGGAAAAAATCACTGCTTAATTAACTCTTTCCAGGAAGGATCTTGTATTACATTGGTATTTTCAGAAGTCTGATAGGTTTTTGAAGGTATGAAATGTAGTATTTTGTGTATGGCAATCTAGAAGAGCACAGCTTGTTATTTGTTTTGTTGTTATTTTTTTTTTAATTCCCTTTCATTTTGTTAGTATCTGTGAAAGTCATTTTGTTAGTATCTTGAAAGTCTCAGATCAGGAAGCACTATCTGTTAATTTCTGGCGAGGTCTTGGTGGTGGATGTCATCGATGGCAGTGTAAGCAGAAGAAATTAGACACTGAGGCCAGAAGCCAGGTTTGTTCTTTTACAACCCGGACATAAGTCCTCTAGAAACATGAGCCCCTTCTGTGCCTGGTACTCAGTGACCCAACTGAGTCTTACCCGGTCTACATGGGCACTTGGCCCCTCGTTCAGGAAGTTTTAGGGGACACGTGCCAGTCATATGTAGACCATGACAATCAATCTGAGGAAGTGAGAATTAAGTGCGTTGGTACCTATCCACAGAATGCTCACTGTCTACTCATATTTCCCCTTGCACCTACTTCTATTGAACATGGCTTCCTCTCGGAACTGTGGCAAGTAAAAAAATACCTCAAGGGTTCGTAGGCAAAGCATATTTGCTAAGGCTTCCTGAGATCTCCCCCTTATCTATGGAATTGGCTTACACAATTGTCAGGTCAGTATTATTTATGCTGTGAGCAATGTTCCTTCAGCTGGTCTCCATGGAAGGGGCGTTCTATGGTTCTCTTCCTAACCAGAGGGTCTTAAAAGCAGAAATGCCCCAGAGGCTACATGGCAAAGCTGACTCACCACCGAGAATAAAGAAAAGAATAAGGGAGAAATACCATGTGCATTTGGCTGGCTTGGAAGACTGGCAATCTGCTGGGTGCTGGCCCCTTCCTCATAATTAGGCAGCATAAGGTTTTACTTAGTACATTTTTTTTTCAACATGAGCAGTGAAATACTTTCCTCTTGCTCCACAATGTAGGGAAGTGGTAGCTAAGATATTTCAAGTGTTACCTTCTAAGTACTTGCTTGCAGTTGGGGAAAGCTCAACACAAATAAACAAAGGAGTAAACAAAAGGTCCATCCAAGCTCTTGGGCCTTGGAGAGTATCAGTTTAGGTGAAGGGAATGTGGTCTTAAACTAAGTTCATACTTTGCTCATATTTCAGATTCCAAGTAAATATTAATTTTTTTCTCCGCCAACCCTCCCGCCCCCTTTCTGATAGGACCTGGTCAAATTAAAGGTAACATCTAACATCTACCCGTTCTCCAGCTACAGCTGCTTAAAGGTTCCTGGTCATTTCCAACTGAAAACAAAAGTATGAGGCGGTGGTAGGTCATGAATACTGAAGGTACTGTCAGGAAGGAAGGAATCCACAGGCGCTTCATGCCCATTCCTGCTAGCAGGTGCTTGGTTGGCTATGGACTGTGGCTATGGTTTTAGAGAGTGTATTCCTGGCAGGACGATCCGTCGTTTTACCACCTCTTTAGATGTAGATTTCAGTGTAGTCAGGGGAGGTCCAATGAGGAGGGAGGCCATGGTAACTTGTTCTACCTGCAGAGCTTTACTGAAATATGTATTCCTGACTTTTATTAGTAGTATGTATCTACCAGAAGAGGCAGTGTGTCAGTGTGTGTATATATGTATGCACATGTTTGTGGGTGTGCACATGTGTGTGGTCTATGAGTATCTGTGTGTGTGTGTGTGTGTGTGTGTGTGTGTCCTGCTAAGGATCTGCAAAGAAACCTGATGTTATATAGAGAACTGTAAATGGTGGCCATCAACCAGGACACATAGAAGAAATTGTCAAGGGTTGCTATGCACAGTGTGACTTGGCAGTAGGTACTTTGTGGATAGGGTAGTCACCTGTGTGGGGTTATGGACACTTGGAATTGGAGTTATCTATTCTAATTCCTCTATAGACACTCTGGAAGGTGAGCTTTGAGTTTTGTTGGAAAATTGCTATACAAGCATGGAAGGGAAGAGTCTAAGCTGAGATTTGAACCAAGGTCATTTGATCCCAGAGCTCACTCTGCCACCGTGATGTGCAAACAAATGATGTAATTCTCAGTTTCCTGAGTTGTATGTACATAGACAGTTAATAATACATTTATGGCAGTGTGTGTTTTTACCTGAGTTTTATTCAAAGCCAAATCACTTTAAAGTTGATATAATGTTTTATAGAGAATATAAGGCAAGTTCCCTAGAGGTAAATTTATTGGTTCCCTTCCCCCTTTCAACTTCCTTGGACATGGCAATGAAAGCTCTGACAGACTTAGACTCTGATATTGTCTAGTTTGTTTACCTTGCCTTCAGTACTACGCAAGGTCATGCCTGTAGCCTGTGCCTTGGATCTATTTTCCTTCAGATTTTCCCTGGAGAAGTCATTTCAGTGCATATTGATTCCAAAGATTTCTTACCAGTTATTTCATGCAGAGTTCAGTGCAGAGTCCTCTACCAACCAGGTGGAATTGTGCCCCTTAACCTCAGGTGCTCATCATCTTATTGGTGAGAAAGACAGCCTGAGTGACATGGCAGTTTCTATGTGGTAGGTTCAGCCAGTGAGTAGAACAAGTGTCATATCTGCGAAGCTACACATTTTCCATATAGGTACATAATTATTAAGAAGTCTATCCCCCACTTTAGTCTATGTCCCCCCTCCCTCTCCTTCTCCCTTTCCCAATTCCTGTCCCACTGTCTCTCTTCCTCTGTTTCTGAATCGTGTGGATGCATGCACAGGTTCAACACTTGAGTTTCAGCTCCATGTCTTCATCCTAACACTTCTTCCACCACCTTGATTGTAACACATGAATAAAAACAATTTTGCTTAATCTTACTGCCTGGCTATCCCTTCCTGCAGCATTTCTATCTCACCACCTAGTATTTCAACAAATTCAAATGATCACGATAATTTTCAAATTTAGGTGAATTCAGGAATCACCAAGTTTTAAAAGCACCACTGTTGAGCATTTGTTTCCCTGACCTAATATGAAAGCAGTGAGTCACAAGATTCTGTTTAGATTCATTAGATCAAAGACTTGAAGACTAGGGAGGGCTATTGAAGGCGCACTCGTCCATTGCCATGTGCCTCCTGCCCCTGCTGAACCTGTGCCGAGAAGCCTGTGCCCTGCCGTAGGCACACAGCCTTGACTTTGGGCAGCTTCCTACACAGCCTGTTCTTTATACTTAGATCTCTATCTGCACTATTCAATTTGTGATCAGCCCTTCTCCTCTGAATGATCCTATCTTGCTGCTATCCCTGAATTGCCCCCTGACATCCTATGAACCCAGCTGTGTTAAGTTAATTGCTATTGACTTGGATCTCTTATCTCTTGTGAGGTTGGAAGGAAGAGCTATCCATGTGAAGCTTCGATGTCAGGTAGAGGGCATGTGTTATGGACAGTTAGTCTTGAAGCTGTTTGGATAGACTCAAGCAGGAAGCATTTTGGAGCACTTTTCACTGCTGGTATTTTCTTGTCTTTTGAGTCTCCATTGGGCTCTCCACCTCCAGGGCTTGTATTGAACCGCAGCTGATTGACATCAGGTCCATGCTGCCTCCCTTTTGCAACACAGCCCATGTGTTCTGTCTGGATGGCCATTCAAGCCCGGTTCAGATTGATTTTTCCTGAAAGGCTAAAAAATACGATTTCAAAACTAGGCAGAATCTACTCTCATTTCGTTTAGTGGTACTGTGAGGTGGAACTGTCAGGATAAACACTATCTAGCAAGCTAGAAACTCCCCAAAGCCACAGACAGGAAATATGGCAAATATTTTAGCTTCTGGACTCCAGGGCAGTTGCAAACTGTGCATTAAGGTTTCCCGCTTTCCTTTAGCTTCCCATATTTATCACTCAAGATAAGCCAATTGGTCTGACTTTATACCAGAATAATCCTTGTCTTTTACACTTTTATCCAGGAAAGGAAAAAGGAAAAGAAATAGCCAACATCTAAATAATACCACAGGGAGATAACTGCCTGGAAAATTTACGGTCACAGTGTTGTAGCCTGGGAGGCTTGTGTCAAAGTTGTGTGTCTCATGCTAGCCTGATGTATAAAAGAGGCTACTTGGCATAAGGTCAGATTGATTGCCTTTCAGCCCTGGGCATTCTGTTTGAAGTTGTTTGTGCCTCAGTTTCTGCAATGGAGAGAAGGATTGTTTCATCAGGCTATTTCCCAGGAAACCAAGGTGATGGCATCAGGAAGAAAGCAGAAGTGCTTTAACGGGCACACTGTGAGCAGCAGTGTTGTTAGTGTCCACACAGTCATAATAAAGGGTGTGCCACTCCTTCAGTGCAAAGCTCAGCTTTTCTCCCTCTGCCTTCCTGAATATGGGAAGAGTAATAAGGGTCAAAATATCAAAATTTGCCAAACATTCTGGCACATAAAGGTGAAAGCACTGTGTCTTTGTCTCCTGGAAATTCAGACTCAGTCTGGTGCTTACTGATCCTCCATCCCTGTCAACCATTTGTTATAATTATGTTCCTTGTCATCACAGGTGTGGGCTGCTTCCTGGAGGTGCATCCTTTCCTCAGTTGAATATTGCAATGCCCCTGTGCCTCCAACACTTCTAATCTGTTCTCTCCAGCAGAGTAGGCCTTCGGCCTAGCTCTATGCAGTCAAGTCCAGGACATGGGAAGCTCCTGGACACTGGTCAAAGTAAAAGTTGTGGTACATATTAGACTCCGCTATGTATTGTTTCTGCTTGGTGCTGTTACCATTATCAGAGAAAACAGACTAATGAAGAACATCCAAATCCCAAATGCGACCACACAGCTTATAAGAAGTTGAAATCGGTTCATGTTGGTCCCGAGATGAGTCTGATGTTTCTAACACTTTGTCTGCTGGGTCTGCACGGCAGCACTTTCTATGTAAAAGCAGTGGATGGAGAACAAGCTTCTCATTTCATTTCTGAGCTCGACTGTGACTGTTAGATTTGCAAACGCTAAGCAAATTTCTGGGATTTCACTGACAAATTCCTTGGGGCATGGAAATCAAGCTCCCTCCAAATTGGGATGCTCTAAAGGAATGGCTGACTCCTTTTCTTTACTATTGTTCTCTGCCAGGGACCCCTCCTGCCCTTGTTTCCCTCTAGAAGAGAGGGTGCCAGGACTTGAGTTGTTTAGCTTGCCTCTAGTTTGGAGGAACAGATTCTGAGTTGGCTCAGTCTGAGTCTCACTTACAGATTCCTTGTGTCTGAATGTTAAAAGGATAATATATTCTGAAGAACACAGCAAGGCCTCTCTGTCCCTCTCACATTCTCAGCTTGGAGAGAATTGATGCCCAAAGACTTGGGCACCCTGCTCTCCATCATGTTGGAACTGAGTGGAGGGCATCTAATCATTCACTAATTTTCCCCAACTTTGTTCCAGGTGAAATTGGGTTTCCCGATTGAGAGCTTTATCAAAAGCTCGAGCACGTTAATCTTGAGCACAGCAGTTGCATGGCACACTCATGGAGGAGATCTCAAGCACAGGATCCCAAGCAGTCTTTATTCTTATGCTTTCATCTTTTGTAATCTCGTTCTCATTTTCATTGAGAATACAAACAAGCAAACAGAAAGCCTGTTTTATTGCTATTTTCCCCTGAAACTGGATGTGCTTATCTTGTTCTGGCCAATCCAGTGGTGAAATTGTATGTATTCACGCCGAAAAGTCCAGTGTCTTGGCCTCTCTAAAGTTGTATTTTATTCTTTAGGCCTTCCTTTTCCATGGTTATGGTCCTGTGAGACTAGTTCAGTAGAAGCCTGGGGAGGGCTCTTTGGTGGGTTAGATTAGGGATCTCTAATTCTGGCCCAAGTTTGGAACAAACTTGGACTTGCTCCACCATAGCCTCTGTAGGAGCTGCCTGCTGAGATCTATTTACTTAGCTCCAGAGCATTTGATCCTGTTCAGTGTGGGATGATGTCACTGGGTCAATGCCTTTAAGCTGGGCAGCTGAATGGAAGGAGAAGGATGAATGGCTGGTTGAGGCCTGAGGAGTTGGGTGCCCACTGAGCAATAGCTGGAGCAGCCTTGCAGCCACCACCTTATGTTGATTTTCTGGTGAGATCATTGCCTTGTCTGGGCTGTTAAATGCACTTTAATCTTCCTTAAGACAGGGCTGGACAATGTTGCTTTTGTGACTTCAGAGAGTCACTAGACAGGTTAGAGGAGGCTGGCATTACACATTCCAATCCAGAGAAAAAGCATAGCCTTGTAAGGAAGGCAGGGAATGTGTGTTGCCTCTCTTCTCCTGTGATAGACACAGGGTCATTTTCATAAGAACTTTGCTTATGGTGAGAATGCTTGAAGACTGGGGTGGAGAAACACTTCAGCGGTTTAGTGAGAAATACATTTTTTTATACCATTGCACGCTTTCTAAATTAGGAACAGAAAGTCCAGAAGTGCAAGAAACATGCTTCAGATGTTAAGATGTATACAAAGTGCCTCGACATGCATCTTTTCTTTCTTTGGCTGTAGACACACACACACATACCACACACATATGTATGCACACACACACAATGCACTCTGCACTTTTCTGCTAATCATTTGAAACCACAAAAGGGAGCTAGCTACTCCTTGCTCAGGAATTGTGTTTCCTCACAACCAGTGGCCAGCCGCATAATCACCTCATTATTCAGAAACAAGGAGTCAGGCTATCCCTTCTCTTTCTCCTAATTCTCTCAAGTCAGCTCTTGCAGGATGAGACACTGTTCACATCCTCAAGGTGCCAGAGATCTTCGTGTATTCCCCCTCTCCCATTCTCTCCTTTATGAGTTACACATTTCTAATGCTTGAACTACCATCTTGACATCCTCTTCCTCCCATGAGTACCTAAGATTTTAACTGGCTTCCATAACTTTTAAAAAAAATCTTAAATTTTATTAACTTATTTACTAAATATTCATGTTCTCATGTTTTAGGGTGTGTCTACTTGTTTCTTGAGTTTCAGAAGTGACTGAAGTCCACATTAGAACTTTTTTTTTAATCCCACTTGTGGTTTTAATAGCATTTCTGATTTAAAATGCCCATATATGTTTCATATATTCATTTGTGTACCTAGAACATCACTGATCACAGTAGAAACCTGGCTGTGTCTGGTCTGAAGAAGAAAGAGCAACCTTAGTTAGGACACACACAAAGCTGTTGAATGTAGGACAGAGGAAAGGGAGGTATTACGCTAACATGGAGAAGAGAGTCTCCCTGTAAAGGTCCCCCTACACAAGTGGTATCCATGCTGAGAGCTGAAGAAAAGAGAGTGAGCCAGGTCAATGAGTTCTTGAGCAGAATGTTAAGAAATCCGACTGGTTGGGAGAAAGCTGCAGAGAGAGGGAATGGCTTGATCCAGTGACCCTAATACAAAAATAAGTCTAGGGCTTTGGGAAACTAACCAGTGCCAGTATAGGATGTCTGGAGCAAATAAGGGAAAAGGGCATCCTGATGGACTTTAAAGGAGGTCAGTGGGAAGAATGAAAGGGAAGGGTTGTCAGTGTCTTCCAACCCCCTAAGCAACACTGTACTCTGTCCCTAGGACAATGGAAACATTATTCTATTTATCTTTTTCCCCACTGTGATAAAGTGCTCTGATGAAAAGGAAAAGGAAATGGCTTATTTTGCTGACACTTCCAGGTCATGGTCCATCACTGAGGGAACAGAAGGCAGAAGCTCAAACAAGAACTTGGAGCATAAATGGTGGAGCATGCTATTTGCTGTCTCACTTTCTGGCTCATGCTTACCCAGCGTTCTTATATATTCTAGAACCACCTGCGTAGGGGTTGTTGTTGCCCATAGTGGACTGGAGTTTTCTGTATCACTCATCTAAATAATCTCCCACAGAAATGTCCAGAGGCCAATGTGATTTAGGCAATCCCTGAAGTGAGAAACATCCCTCCTCAGATGATTCTAGGCTGTATCAAGCTGACAGTCAAAGCTAATCAGGACATTCATTGACAAGTTTAAATTGGGGTTGGGGGAGTGTACTTTTTCTCTAGTAATTGTTTTAGGGAAATAAATTGAACTCATGAAAGAAAGTTGTGGAGTGTGCTCATTTAACAGATTTTAGAGACGAGACGGGGAAGGCTTGGCACACTGTATCGCGACAGACCTCCTCCTGCCTTGATATTCCCATCAATTAATTAGTTAATTGATTAACTAACACCCTGATCAGAACTTCTCCTCACTCCTCTCCTCCCAGTCCTTCCTTCTCTCCTTTTCTTTCCTTATTTACCCTCTTCTTCTCAGAGAAGGGAGAACTCCCATAGATCTTGACCTGCCTTGGCATATTCAGTAGGACTGGGTGCATCTTCTATTGAGGCTGGACAAGGTGGTCCAGTCAGGGGAAAGGGATCCAAAGTCAGCCAGCAGAGTCTGCGACAGCCCCTGCTCCTATTGTTAGAGGTCCCACATGAAGACTAAGCTGTACATCTATGCGAGGGCCTAGGTCTGTCCCATGTATGAACTCTGTTTGGTGGTTCAGTTTCTGTGAACACCTGCGGGCCCAGATTAGTTGGTTAGTTGATTCTGTAGGTTTTCTTGTGGTGTCCTTGACCTCTCTGGCTCTTTTAATACTGCCATTCTTCCATAAGATTCCCAGAGCTCTGTCTAATGTTTGTCTGTGGGTCTCTGCATCTGTTTTCATCAGCTGCTGGGTGAAGCCACTCAGATGACTGTTACGCTAGCCTTCTGTCTGCAAGTACAGCAGAATATTATTAATAGTGTCAGGGGTGGCCTCTCTTTCTTGTGGCATGTGACTCAAGTTAGGCCAGTCATTGGTTGGCTGCCATGATATTTGTAATGTTGCTACTTATATCACCAGCATGTTGAACAGTGATTCATACATACATACTCATGCATACAGACATACATACATGCACATAAACATACAGATATGCACCCACTGAGAAAATAGTCCATGCCATTTTCATTTATTTATCTTCATCGCTTGCCACAGTTTCTTGCATAAATTAATTTTTCAATGTTTTCCAATTAATGGACTGATGGAGAGAAATATAATCTCTCATGGACTCCTTTCATGAAAAATTTTTCGTGGATGTCTAGAAGAAAAGAGATAGGGGACGAGAACATGGTGGAAAAAAAAATTAAGCTAGGAACCTGGGTTTTTGTCCACTTCACACTGTGAGAAGCTGAGTAGATGGGGCCAAAGTTTGACTCCTTGGTACTATTTCTTCAAGTATAAAATGAAGCTGTTAGACTAGAGAAAGCCTATTAATCACTTGTTTTTTTTTTTCAATGCCATAATATTGTTTAAATAAAACACAGACTTTGTTTTTGGCAGCTCTCACATTGTTATAAAAATGTCCTTTGCTAGAAAGATGTCAGAAAACCTAGGTTACTTCATTGTAGAACTCTACATGATTCCTGACCCCCTGGGGGATTAGGATTAATGTAGTCACCAGGAATGCAGAAGGACCTCAATCGGAGGGTCTACCCAGATCTTTCAGGACACCAGCGGAAGGAAGAGTGTCTATTATGAAGAGAGATTGCTTTTCTTCTTTTGCTCCCATAGAGAGAAAGGGGATAAAAGCAAAACATGACTTGAGCCCTCATTTCCTGATAAGAATTTCCTGTGATTTAAAAACACATAAACTATACTTTGAAAAGAAAGGTAATGATTTTTTGTTAGGTGGCCATGGTGACTGAATTAGGGGGAAATGTATTCTGTTAGTTGCAATGTATAGATCAGACTGAACAGGAGTGCTCACGGCTTTCTCTAAACACATATTTGTTTACTTCAGAAAGGGAAGTCAGAAAGAAGCAAAAAGACCCATTGAGGGTTCTTAACCAAACATTCTGTGGCCCTGTAGAAAGTGCTAGATGGCTGTGTTGAGTTTCCATGATGGGACCCACAGAGGGGTTTCTTTGTTTAAGAACCAGAACAAAATGGTCCTTGGAAATAACAGATTATCTTTTAGGCCAAACCCAGTTAAGTGGCAAGTACTATAGAGGCCTTCTGTGCTTTTCCAAGTGTCCAGTGTAACACAGCCACTTCCTCGACCAGCTTTCCTTCCACTACCCATTTTCAAGACTTGACTACCAATCAAGGAAGATGACAAAGGAATGGAGGAAGACTGCAGAGGCTCCCTTGGCCTTATGTTACTCACAGGGAGCCTGAGGCAGTCATCATATCTGTGACATTGTTTGATCTTCACTAGGCCCTCACCTGGAATAGGCTTAATAAACTTCCCAGATTACTGGACTTAGGGTCTAAAAACACCGATTTCTGGAATTTAGACTAGTTATATCCCCATAAGAGGACTCCGTTTTCTTCCATGAACATTTCCTTGCCTTAACCCTTTCTGGACTTTTCCAGGGTTATTAAAATGCCAGCATGTAAGCATGTATTTGAAGGTGTCCTGTAAACCCAGTGAGAGTTTGCCACATGTGAAGCCTACATGTATGTTGTATGATCATATAGTTTTCTGAAACATTGGGAATGGAATGTTAATCATAGCTAAAAGTTTGGAGACTTGCTGAAGGTGCCACAGCTTATCCTTAGTGGAGCCTTTCTCCTGGGTCTTTGCCTAGCAAATCACTTCTTGTGTAGTGTGGAAATGCTACTTCTACTGTAAGGAATCAGAAGAAAGGGATGGGGTGCTTGCCTTGTTCTTTGTAATCTCCCCAATGACTGGGTGAGGTAAGGAGAGAAAACGTTTTTGTTGCTCATACTTTTACAGGTAGAACTTTAGGTCTGGAGAAGTTAGTTAAGGTATCCTGGGTCACAAAACCTTAATGATGTTAGTCTAGAGGTAGGCCTGTCTGTTGAGGCTATAATTCTTATCTCTATGGTGCTAATGTTGCTGATTCCTTAAATTGAAGTTTGAACAAATGGTTCATTTCACTCAAGTTGCAAACCTGTTGCAGGATAATGAATCATTTGCAGAAAAGAAGTGAGAACCTTTGTTGACAGGCAGCCTGATATGGGAATTGCTTCTCACTTATCATGCTACTGTAGACTGACTTCTGCTTACTTCCCCTAGAAAGCCACTGTCATGGACTTGTCTAGCTGTAAGCAGTATTGTCCTCCTTCTTCAGTAATTCCATTTACTTTGTAGAGTATATGTGCTCTTCCTCCTCCTCCTCTTCTTCTTCTTCTTCTTCTTCTTCTTCTTCTTCTTCTTCTTCTTCTTCTAATTTTTGCCTTTACAACATTTTAGATAGGTTGGCCAATGGATGGCCTTTATGACTTCTCAGAGAATTTTCCTCTTTTTCCCACCAGCCTGGTGGAGTGCCATTTCAGGGACTTTTTTGTTTGCTATCAATGTCTAACCCTGTTACATCCTTGATGTGGCAGCCCTCTCTTGTTCTTTGTCCTTGGCTCCTGTTACTTCCTCCAAAGGGGTGTCCAATATTTTCTAAGTTAAGATATCTAGGCCCCTATTGCTGACCTGTTTCTTTTTTCTTTCTTTCTTCAAGGTATTTAACACTATTTGCATTGCAATGATTACTGTTTTTGTTGTCATTGTCTTTCAGACATGCTTGATTTAAATTCCAGTGGTTTTGTTTCCCTTCCTCCTTAATGCATACCAAAGCTCCAGAATGGTGGATTTGTACATAGTAGGAGCTTGTATGTTGGCTGAAGTACATATCTTGAGAACTTTATAACATGCTCTCAAGCTTACATGGTCGCAAAGGAACTGAGATCCAGCTGTAATTCAATCACTCAGCTCGTAGTTTATTATTCTTTCCACTTGATATTACGCTGCCAACATTTATTCATATTCATACCTGGGAGTTCCTGATGATGACTGATAAAATTTAGAACGATTCTGGAGCATTTATGTGAAACCAAATGCATTTTCTGAGGAGAGGTGAGAAATCCCCATGGCTTACACTGTTCAATCTGTGATAACGGACCCTCATAATCTGCGTGCTTTGTATAGTCACCATCAATCATCCCGTATTTGCTTAACTCGCTTTTAGAGGAAGCTTATTTTAGAAGCACTTTCTATATTCTTTATTGATGATGTTTGGATTTTCACATATAAACACACCACCATGCACACACACTCACAAGAGAATATAAACAATGACATGTGTGCTACATTCCTGCTCCAACTGCAGATATTTTTCTCTCTGACAGAAGCCAAAAGGTTTTATGTGTGGGGTGACTGAGCATATGTGGTTTCCAGGGGACTGATGACTCCCTCCAAAACCAACCTCAAAAGTCACAGAGCAAGAATGTTCTACAGTACCTCTTTGCTTCCTTCTCTCATTATGAGACTGTCATTTTCTTGGAAGGTTTAATGGGACATCAGGCAGCATAAGTACTCCTAGTTCACCTCTGAACTGAATGGTTTATTTACTATGAGGTTAAAAACCTTCCTCTTGCTTGTGCTGTTTCTTCTTAGAGGCATTAACAACTTTATTCCTAGATCATTGGCTCTCAACCTGTGTGTCTCGACCCGTCTGAGGATCGGGTAGCATATCAGATATCCTCCATATCAGATATTTACACTACAATTCATAACAGTAGCAAGATTACAGTTGTGAAGTAGAGATGAAATTTTATGGCTGGTGGTCACCACAACATAAAGGGCCATAGCTTTAGGAAGGTTGAGAACCACTGCTCCAGCTGAATATTAACTCTGTTTGTTTTAAGACACTGTCTCACTGTGTAGCTCTGGCTGCTTTATGGTTTGTTTGTTTTGTTTTGTTTTTAAACTCTCTATGTAGACCACAGTGGCTTTGAACTTGCAATGATCCTCCTGCCTCTGCCTCCTGATTCCTAAGATTATAGACCTGAGCAACCATGCCTTGGGTTTTGTTTTCTTTTGTTGTCATCTTCTTCTCCACCACCATCACGCCCTTCCCTTCCTTCGCTTTTTCTTCTCTTCCTTCTTCTGTCTTGTTTGAGAGAGTATCACTCTGTAGGCCATGTTAGCCTAGAACACGTCATGTAGCCTGGGTCCATCTTGATTCATGGCAATCTTCCTCCTGCATCTTTCCAAGTGGTGGGATTACAGGCATCAGTTGGCATACCCTGCTGGGATGAATGTTTCTGTGGGATGCTGACTTTCCCAGTCTTGGACTTTCTTCTTTCCCCACATAGCTTTGACCTTGCACCTGGAGAATGGATTTTAGTAATAAATCTTTGTGAGATCATTGTTCATTCTCCTGCTGATTTTGGCTCTTCTTCTCTGTCCATGGGTTCTAAGATCCTCATCAGTGTGTAGCATCTCAGATTGCAGCTAAGGATGATTTTATATAAGACACATAGTCACTGGCTTTTCTCCTCTATTTTTAACCACACAGCAGTTTTACCTCCCCACATTTTGTCAGTGTGACCCGTTCCTGCCTGAAATGATTGTGCTATTCCTTCTTTTCCAAATCAAAATATTGCCTATATATGTGCAAAGCAAAACTATTTTTGGCTTTGCTTGTTCCTACTCAGTCTCTGGAGATCTTCCTGCTTTCCTTGTATCCCCCCCTTTCTCTACTAGCCCAATCTATTGATCTCTGTTTCTTGAGGGGAACTTCTTGTACACCACTTGTGACTTTTTCCAGGCTTGACAGTGCCGACAGGCTACTGATGATCTTGGCTGTGATGTGACTGGACCAGGCTTGACAGTGCAGACAGGATACTGATGATCCTGGCTGTGATGTGACTGGAGAATCCTTTCTTCACTTTGCTTCCTGTCTGTGAGAGTGTTTCCTTAATACCTGGAAATTAGATAGTTCTTTGAAGGTTCAGAATTGCCATCCTGGATTTTTCCTGTGTAGATACTTTTCCAAACTGCATAAAGAACATATCTGTGCCAGACATCTGAGATGACCACTCACCCCTAAAGTGACAATATTCACCTCTATGCTGTTGCACAGAGAAATGCATGGGTGAAGGCTTTTAATAAGTTTTCCTTAGAATTGCATCCTTTTCCATGCTGTTTTCTGACAGCATCACTGTGTGTTGTGAGAAAGTCACTGGTCCAAGCCAAGAGGCAGAACCTATCTTGGGTCAAATATACCTCTGCTAAAGACAGAGGAAACAAGTGTGGCAGAAATCTGCTACAGGCCATGGGGAGTAGAGAATGTATTTCATGCTCCCTCTGAGACAACGTTAACTTTGTTGGCAAATAACAGCTACTCCTAGTGAAAAGAAAATATTTTTGGTATCAGTTGAACATTCCCTGAAGATGTGAGTCTTGTTTCTTTACTCCCTCTCCCAAGAAACAAACACAGGACCTGGGGAGGGGGTGGCTGTATTGACTTTCCCTTGATTTATTTAAGCAATTGTGCTTGTGGGGGAAGATGTGATAGTCTCTATCCTGTTTCATGCTGAGATGCCCCAGCCTTGGTGTCAATAGTTCTTAGTTTCTGATCCTCCTGTCAAACTTGCTGTCTACTATCAGAGCGGACAAATGATTCTTCAGGTACTAAAAATAGAGGGCATGTTGAGCTGTTACCCAGGTTTCAGTTTACAGACTTTGAAGCACTGTCAGTTAAGTTCTTGATGGTGTGGAGTTGTGTCCAAACAACACTAATACTTTGGAAGGTGATTTAGATTTTTTTTTTTTGAGTGTGAGGAGGTGATTGTCTTTATGAGGAGATGAGTATGAACCTCACCAGGACAAGGAAGGGTGCTGCTGTGTAGGCAGACTGGTTTTCTTAGTTGTGGTTATATAGCTTAATTCAATATAGTACAAGAGCAGTAATTGGAAGGATATTTCATTTATATAGCAGCTGTCAGCCTCAAGTACCTCGGAGTCTCCACAAACAGGCATTGCTTTTTTTTTCCTCTCTCTCTCTCTCTCTCTCTCTCTCTCTGAAAGGTGTTGGATTGTCAAAGTCGAACTGAGACAAACACTGAAGGCCAAGTGGATCACAGCAGCAAAAAGTCTGGACACCAGGGTGGCAGTATGAGACAAGAAAATTACTTTGTAAAATAGTAGACAGTGTGTGTGTGTGTGTGTGTGTGTGTGTGTGTGTGTGTGTGTAAAGGAATTCCTTAATTTTACAGTAAGTAAGCCATCATCTTAGAAGCTGGATAAGTAAAGAAAGTAGGGGGAAGATATTTTTAAAGAAATGACCCAGGCATGGTGGTGCACACTTGTAATTCTAGCACTCAGAGGTGGTGGTAGGGCCATCGGACATGGACATCCAAGGCCAGGCTTGGCTGCATGGTGGCAAATGTGAAGCCGGAGTAGATCATGTGAATCTTTAATGTTTAAAGCAAACAAACAAGCAAACAAACAAAAAACTGGAAAGAAAAGATGAAACAAAAAGCTATGAATATTAGATTCTTTGTTTTTGTTTTCCTGATCAGGTGAGATGACTCAAAAAGTACAGACTCACTGCCAACCCTAATGACCTGAATTCACTCTCTGGAATCCACATAGTGGGAAGAGAGAATGACTCTGGAAAAATTGTCCTCTGACTCCACAACCAGTTGCGCACTCACGCGCACACACACACACACACACACACACACAAACACACACTGACATGCACTAGCAAAAGCACACTAAATAAGTGTAGTGCTTTGTTCTAAGCTAAGAATAGAACTGTGCTTTGGAGAACAAAGATAAAATGTGTCCCCAAGGGGTCATTTCCCAGATGATGTTGAATGGAAAAACCCCCAAGGTTTTGAAAGATGGCCATTCTTACAATTTGTAGGGTTTTAGTTTCTGTCTGGCTTCTGGGACACAGAGCTGATGGCAGGGGAAGGAGCTAAGCAGACGTGTGCAGGGACTGCCCTCTGCCCATGTCAACAGAGGCTTGTCCAGCGACTCCAGGGGACAGTGTATAACTTCCAATTCACTTACACGTTATGTCAGTGCATAATGGTCGGCTTGTTCCCTGTTGACACTTCACTGGATGCCCCTCCCCCAAGCCCACACATCTATGTTTTCCTCTGTTTTCTCTGGAGTGGGGCTCTGTGGAAACTGGCCTGGTGTTCATTTCAGATGGCTGAGGACATTAGCAGAGAGGAGGGATCAGGCAGCTGGAACCTTGCCCTCAGCACATGCAATGTTCTATGGAACTTTAAACTTTGTTTTCAACTCTCTTATGTCCTTGTTCTGTCCTAAACACACATGAAAAGAAAACAGACTTGTATCTGGAAGAAGCAAGTGCTCAACACTTACTTAATTAGCAAAATTATCAGTCATAAAAGTGATCATTTAAAAGTAAGAATGACTCTCAGCTCAAAGCAACTTATTTTTCCCTCATGTTTTAAAACAAATTGCAGATTAAGAAAGCCTTATTTCCCTTGGATCCCATGTACTAGGTGGTAAATGTTGTTTAGTGACAGTGGATAAGAGGAGAAAAGCATCATGGGATTTGACTCAGCTTTATCAAAATAGATTTGGGACCTTAGATTAATCACTTAACTTCCCCAGTTCTAAGTTTTCCCCTCTGGACAATAAAGGATGAAATGTGTGCTGGTCTACCCTTCTGCTTGCTCTAAAGATGCTTAAAATGGATTTATGGAAATTATGTTTCCTTGTGATGCATTGCAGGAAGAACAGGGTGCCTCTCAATTCTGACTTCATGCGGTTTGGTGGAGAAATTGGAGAGGTTGTAGCAGGAGAGTGACTCAGAGGAGGTCATTCTCAAGCTGTTTCCACTCTACAGTAAAATGATCAACATTCATGGTTCTGCTTTGAGCAGCATTCCATCACCTCCTCATCCCCTTTGATTCTTCTTGTCTTAAAAACAAAACAAAACAAGCAGGAGGTTTCATTTTCTGCTGTTTCTCTCTGGTTATCTGTGAAAAGAGAAGAAGGAAGTAGATGGACATCATGCCTTCAGCAAACAGAGTCTGAACTCACCCAGCTGCATAGTAAATTAACTCCTCCCACATTCCTGAAATTTACCAAAACCCAACTGCCACATGCCTGGTTTATGTTAGTTCTATTTCAGAAAGTACTTTTCCACACCGATTCCTCCTGATAAGGCCTGTCCAGAGCTGCTTTGCTGGCCCCAGGAGAGGCAGGCAAAAGTCATTGTGTGGCAAGCTGTGTGATCCCAATTCAGTTGAGCAGCAAGCTCGCGATGATGTCATTTGCCAGCCTGTTCTTTACAGTAGATCCCCACCCATCCTGAGGATTTTCTGCTTCTAGGTTGAATCTTAGTAGCTGTTGCACAAGAATGAGATATTTTATGTGGAAAAATAGCCACATGTGAGTTGTGCACGGTTTTGTTTTGTTTGTTTGCTCCAGAAAAGGGGAATTTGTGGCTCAGTTTAAAACAACAACAACAAAAAACCAAAACAAAACAAAAAAACTACAGTAACAATTTTGAAAAGAAATCTTTAAAACGTGAGGTTTTTTTCCTCTACAAAGACTACCCATTGCCCTGCCCAGCATTCTGAAAGAAACAGACAGCTCTCAAATACTGTATTCACACCTTCAGTTCTAGCACATATTGAGTTAGAGATCACCCTGAGCTAAATAGTGAGTTCCAGGCCAATCTGTTGCTGTAGCGTGAGATCCCCATCTGAAACAATCTAAATCAAACATGTGGCCAACTTGTTACTCAAAGGCTTTGCTTCTTGAACAGAAGGTTTTTTTTTTTTTAATTAAAAATAACTTATTACTTTTAATTAGTCAAAGCCAAGCAGACCTGATGGGGGTGACCAGGGTAGTCACACAGATGCTGGAAAAGTGCAGAACCTGAAAACCTTAGTGTTGTAGTTATCCCGGGACTCTACTGTTAGTCCTCAAAGGAATGCTGAGATTGGTTTGCAGACCTGGTGGGCAGGAGTTCTGCGTATTGGCTGCAGACTGCAATCACATGGTGGACAGAGGACACTGGCTTCTCCCCACTGCATCTCCTAACTTCTTTCCTATTTGCCCCTCCATGCCTTGGGATTTTTCTTTAATTGAAATGTAGTTACATCACTCAAACTCCCCTCTCCTCCCTTCAACACCTCCTATGCCCACCCTTTTTCAAATTCTTTAGCCTCTTAATTTTTTATTATTGTTGCATATATATGAAAAAAAGCAAATATAATCTATAATCTTCTGTGTTGCTTGTATGTGTATGCTGATCACTAGGTACTGGATAACTGATTATCAGGTTCATCCCTGGAAAAGATTCATTTTCCTCCTCTCCAGTCTTTGAGTTTTTAAGTTGTTTAGCCCAACTTGAGAACTCTTGTTCCGGGGACTCAGGAATTACTGAACTAAACTTCTTACCTCAGAGAAGTATACATAAAAGAGAAGTGACATAAAAGGTATAGTCCTTTATATTTTGTGTGGTTCTCTCCTGATCTCTTTGTATGTCACCAAGGCACATATGTGAAAGTCAGAGGACAATTTCCAGGAATTGTCTTTTTTCTTCCACCTTTTTGGGTACTGGGGATTGAACTCGGAAAGTCAGGCCTGGTAGCAAGTACTTTTATCCCTGGAGCCATCTCATGGATCCCGCTTTAAATATATATTAAACAAATAATTATTAAAATGTGTTTATTCGGAATGACTTGCTGAAATTGAGCTGTACGCCATATCCCGTTGTGGGCCCTGACGAGGCAGCCTGAGTGAGGAATCAGCCTGCATAGAGCTCAGGCCAGTGGGACAGGGACTCCCCAACGGTGCACCCAGAAGATGCACTCAGGGAAAATGGTATCTTGAAGATGGCATTGGAAGAAAAGGCTGGAGTTTTCAAAACAAGATAGAAGCAGACACTAAAACAGTGCGGAGCTTCTCTTATACTGGAGGGCTGAGAACATGAACCATGCAATCCCACGTGTTTCACTTTGGCCCATGGGTTTTATTGCAAAAATGGAGATTATGGATCTTCAGATACTTCAGAGAAGATTACAAACACACAGAGAAACACTATTTTTGAGTGAACTTTTTCATATTCAGGAATGACAATAGGGTATTCTAGAGCAATGGTTTAAATAAGAAAAAACTTTCTCCTTCTAGCTGGTGAGATACTGAATAATATTTGGAGACATTTGAGTGGGACAGTTGAGGGGGAGATGCAATGGCACCTAGGATATAGAGAACTAAGGATAGTATTGTGTGCACTAAAGAGCACAATTTTGCTTCCTGATATGGGATGGCACAGTTCCTACTTCAGAAGGACCATGTCTGAGAAGCTGTTCTAGAAATGAAGCAGTACCTGTGAGAAGGGCTTCTTGTAGCTGCCTCCTCTTATTGCATGATTCTTATTTTAACTCAAAACACACACAGCAGGTCGACAGAAGACAAACCAGGGATTTGGTTTGTTGCTTCAAATCAGCCTCCAGGGAGAATGGCTTCTTCTTCCAGTGATAGAGGACGGGGCATATTAAGAGTACCTGAGACCATCTCCAAGCAGCGTACTTTCTCCATACAGAGGACTACAGCATAGAGAGGCTGAAACAGCACATGGAGGTGTCTTCTTTTTTCCTCAGACTTGTTGCCTTGGGACAAGGCCTCTCACTGAACTGGAATCTTGATCTTTCAGCTAGGCAGGCCAGTAAGCTCCCTGCAATGCAGGGCTTGCAGTCATCTTCAGCCATGGTGAAGATGGTTCTGTGTGGGTGCTGGGAATATGAACTTAGGTGCTCAAGGCAGCACAGCAAGTGCTCTTGTCCACCATGCTGTCTTCCCACAGCCCTAATTCTTCACTCTCAGCTATAAAATGTTAGACACACCATTTCTTCTGTCTCTCTCTATCCCATCTTTTATGATCTGCAAAACTACTGCTTTTAGGATTGAGTAGGAGCTGGGTTGAGTTTATATAAAGTACTTGGTGTATAGTGGGTGGTGAGTAAGTGACAACATTCAAATATTTTTCTCTTCAAAAGAAAAGTGTAATATTATGTGATCTCGACATCCCACTAGCTTCAGATCCCAAATATTTCTCAGGCTGGAGAATACACAGGTGGGGGCTATAGTAAATAAGGAAGCAGTGCTTTTAATGAGAGCATGCAGATGTCTGCATATGCTCCAGACATTTTGTTTGTTTGTTTACACTAAACTCGCCCCCACTAGAAAGCAAGCAAGAGCCAGAGGGTGAGGTGAATGCAGTCTGCTGTCTGGCTGAGAAATGAAATCAGAAGTGTACCCGAGCCCAGCCCCCGAGGGACTGAGCTAGGGCTCTGCCTACTGGTGGAGCCAGTGCCAGACAGCTGTCAGTGCCTGCTGACACATGTAGTTTGTGTGCCCCCCTCCCCTGACATACACACCTGGAGAAGCCAACCCTCTCACCCACATTCCTCCCACTGCCAACCTGGACATACTAATTGTCTTTAACTGGTCACTTCCTCCTTGCGTCTATCCCTCTTCATGCATTCTGAGGCTACAAAGTCTGAACACCCTATTTGATGCTGGTGCTGTTAGAAGTTTGCCTCCCCCTCTCCCCGCCCAGCTTACAAAGGAGAACTACCAGAGTACCACACACAGTGCTATCTAGCTCTGACTTTGAAGAAGAATTTCTTCCCTTAGGGCTCTATTCTTGGTGCAGGAGAATCTAGGAGAAAGAAAGTTTATCCCAAGGAAGCCAAAGCAGCCACAGTTATTCAGAATACCTGACTGCCTGTTATATTTAGAAACTACACAGAGGAGGGCTTCAAGAGTGCTGGAATCTTCCAGCAACAAGTGGCTCTGCTGGATTCTCCTTGTTAGTTGGGATGGCCAGATGAACAAAACTTTCCTCCATTATTACAGAGGAACTATGGGAACTGAAGGTGGGTGTGAGAGTATGGGAAAATTTGAGGGGTGGGGTATGGTAGGGAGGGATAACCCAAACAATGGTAGATGAAAAGTCGGATGGAAGCCTATTTCACATCCAATTAAAAATTAATTGGAAGTAGAGTATAATACAAGTGAAATTTCATTCACAAGACAGGAGGCTAAAGGACTGGGTAATTGAGTAAGAGTGGGAGGAGGGCTGTGGAGAGGAAGAGGAGGTAGTAAGTTGGTTAAATCGAACTCACGGATCTTTGGAAAAGCCTATGAAAGCCATTAGTTAGTAAGGTGACCGCAAAATACAATTTACTAAAAGATTACAAAGGGGATTACCCTGCATGGTTGTACATTGCCTCTCCCAGAAGACATGAATTGTTAAGTAAAAATCACAGTGTTAGGCATGGCTAAAGTGGAGCCAGAGATCCCCTAAACATCTCAGGCTATTGCCCTTGGTTACCCGCAATAACAGCATGGTAAGACACTGTTGTTCACACTATGGGATGTAAAGAAATCAGTCTGAAATCAACTGGGACGCATCCTTCCTGGTGGTTAGCTTTCACAGTGCTGAGAGGCGCTATGCAGGTTGCTTGAGGAGAAAGGCTATCAATGGTCTTAACTACCTCTGTGCTCTGCATGCTAAAATACTAACATGCCAGGCACGCTGTACCCATTATCTAAGAGTGGCCAACCAGCCACTCTGATGGTTTTAAGGCCTGCTTCACAGAAGGGAATTTCAGGCCTTCTCCTGTAATCCCAGTCAAAAGCCCATGGGTAGAGAGGTCATAGACCTTAGGGTGTAACTTGCTATTGTTATTTTGCTAAATGGTCATGCTATCAAATGGCCTTCTAAGTATTTATAGTTATTCCCGTAGACCTGGGCTGCCCTTGGCCTTGGGCAAAGCGATTTTATCTGCAGCGGGCAACAGGCAATGTAGAGATGTAGAACTGGTCACAGTATTGAGAGAGTAAGAGACTCGGCGCACAGACCTAAAAGGGACACCTGTGAAAGGCTTGGGGAACATGATGGGAGAGGAGGTGGAAAGAATAGAAGAGCTGGAGGATGGAACGAGGTGCTCTGAAATGGTGCGTCCCGGACATGACATGGCTATCTCACACATGAGCTCATGATACAAGATCAAGCAGCTAAAATTCTGGCGCAGATCTGGTAGCTAATCTTCAGGCCCCATCCCCTCACTGGGAAGTTGTGGCAGTTGGTTACAATTATAGGGTGAAATTTTCTGGTGTCCTATCATCCCCTCATTGCCACATTTTAGCCAGGTGTCATTTGATCTTCCTCAATGTCCCCTTCATTGCCTACAAAGTGAGGTGACTGGACCATATCGATGGTGTAAACTTCTTAAGCGAGGTGTTTGTTGTTATTGTGCACTAGGTAAACATACAATAGTTATGTATTATGTGTTTTAACAAACAAGGAATCATTTTTAATCTTTTTATTTTAAAGAAATAAGAATATTTTAGGAGCTAGATGTATTTACCATTATGTAGATATTAAACAATGTGTGTGTATCACAACACCAGATAATATTGCCTATAATCTATACAATCTTAGTATTTCTACACATTAGCTGAACATAAACTGAAATAAAAATATCTGAAGATAAAAATAAATTTTAAAAAATTTAAAATCTGAATTTTTGCATGCCAGCACAGATTACTACATAGAAATGCGATGGCAACCAACCTGGCAGGTTGTGACGCTGTTGAGTTACCTTTAGTGCATTCAAAGCACTAGATTTGGTAGGTTTGGGGGAGTTCATCCTCAGGTTCAAAATCTGTAACCCTAAAGATAGAGTATATCATCAAGCAAAAGCCACATTGATGGCTAAAGAAGCAGTCTTTTGAATAACTACTGTTTAGGGATTTTAAAATTACCCAGCTAGGAGACTGTTTCAGATTCATGGCCTGGCCTGATAGCCTCCCCTTCCCCTTCTCATTGCTAGATCATGGTAAATAATCAATATATGCTAAATAGAAAGAAAAACTATTCTTATTAGGCCCAAAACAAGAAGTTAGTAGAACTTCTAGTTAATAGAAGTTCTAGTTAGTAGAAGTTAGTTTGTGGTGTTGATCACATCTATAGTTTCTTAAGCTACTGGGGCTGACATGTCTTAGAGAATTGGATTTTCAGATTAAGAATGGCCTCACTCCCTGGTGGTTGAGTAGGGGTGATCCAGACTGTGGGCTGAGCACCATGCAGTGGTGTGGGTGAGGGACAGATGCCTCCTGCATTCCCCTTGTCTCTCATCATCTGTGGCAAGTGGGAGAGCTAGCCCTGAAGTCATGAGATCAGGAGAGCTGTCCTTGCCCCTTTGCCTGCTGCAGTACTTGGGAGAAGGGAGAGTAGGCCCTGCACCTTACCTGGGCAGCACAGTAGAGCTGGCCTAGCTGGTGAGGGCATAGATGAGATGGTTCCAAATGTATGAGAGCAGGAGAGCTGGCACTGCCCCTTGCCAGATGAGGCATGGCATAAACTAGCAGGGTGGAGTGGGGCAAGTGGTGGAGAGCTCACCCTGGTGGTGTGGGTATTGAGAGCTGGCAGGCTGACTAGATCAGCTACCACCTAGGCCCGTGTGCAGGGTTCTGAGTTGGCCCAGCATCTACCTCATCAACAAGCTGCTGGAGCATGCAGTATCCAAAGCTACAGGACCTCCACGACACGGGGCAACAGCGGGATATCTGAGAGCAAGTCAGCTGAGGGTCCTGTATTGATGGCGTAGCAAAGCCAGAGGCCAAGAACCAGACCAATGATTCATTGCAATGAACATTTGCAAGGAAAGATATATGGACAAAAGGAAATACTGTGGGACACACTATGACACACACTACAGTTTCCACAGTGAGACTTTGTGGGGGGTGTTAGGTTCCAAGGACAGAGGGTGGATACAAAGAGACTGGGAGATGAGTTGGTTTGGGATGCATGATGTGAAATTCACAAAGAATCAATAAAAAGTAAAAGAAAAAAAAAGAATGGGGTCACTGACATCATGCAGCACTAACAAAAGGCATAAGAGAGTCAAAGGCGCCTTCCTCCTGGCACACTCCCGGGTTTTCCCTTTATGAAAATGTTTGGGTCTGTACCTGCCATACAGTATTTGGTCAAGTCCACCATGTCAAATGATTACATAGTAATTTGCCAATCATCCCTCTGGATCTGGAGAGAGTTCTAGTGCTGAGATTTATATGAAATTAGAGATAATTTTATCTAGTTGTCCCTCAGTTGAAGGAAGAGCTTATATGCTATAGGAAAGAACTAACAGGCAAGAACTGTAACTGTAACATCTAATCCAGAGTCTCTGGGCTTGAGTAAAGTTGTAGAAAAGCCTAGGAAGATTTGAAACTGCACAGAACTTACTTGACAGGTTACTGGAGAGCAACCAGATATATCAAAAAAGCAAATACACGAACACCTAGAAGGGGATTTGGAAGCCAAGAAGGGAAAGCAGATGTAAATGACCCTTGTTCTTTTGGTGTCATCCTTTCCTATTGCATCTTATCATTTTCTAAAGTTGCTAAAATACATGATGCTTGCCCCTTCTTTCATATGCTACCTTCACAAATAAACAATATGGAGAGATTGGACGTGGCATTCTGACTCATTCCTTCCTAGTTAACTCCTGAGGTGAAGATGGACCATAGGATTTAACTTGTGACATTTTTTTCTTGGGTTACAAAACAAGGAGACATTCATGAGAACAAGATGTTCTACTTAATGTTCAAGGCAAGGCTCAAACACAAGGGTCATATCCTAAATTTGGTTAATTTAGGAGGAACCCTGTTCTCTACTTATAAGAAAAATCCAGTTCTTATTGCACAGAACAGATTTTTGGTGGAGTGTTTCTCCTTACCTATGTGCAGTGGATGTGGAGTGAAAGATGTCTGGGTTGTATCATTAGGTGCTTTGTGCATGGACTCACTGCTTGCCATCGTATTGTGTTGAGATTTAGTACACTGTCAAACAGCCATTGCTGCTTTCCAGTCTGGCTCTCTCCTCGGAATACTATAATTAAAGATGATCACAATATGCCATGTGTGGTCCTTACTGTTGCACTCTCACTTTTCTCTGGGGTCCCGTAATGCCACTTACCATCACTGATATGTTCCTTTTTTTATTTCTCTTTGGTGTGTCTAAAACCACAATTTCTTCCTCATGGCTTGAGTTCTTTTCCTTCACTGTAGATTCTGGAAGTAGCATAGCTGGAGTTGTTGAGCTGTTTTGGATCTGGTTTACTGACTACAAATGACAGGGGATATTGTTTTTCAGACCAAAGTCACATTTGGCCCATTAAAGATTCCTGGGTTTTTGACATATCCATCAGTAGAAAGTATTAATGAATACCTAAAGGTTAATTTGGGGTGTGACGGCTATAATATTGGGTGTCTTTTGAAAACATAACAAGGAAATAGGAATGCTTCCTGCTAACCCTTGGCATTTTGAAAGACTGAATTTTTTTCTTAGCAAATCATCAAACGGGATCATAAATATCTGCATATGCACATGGCCTTAATTGATTAAATAGAATTCATAAAATATAAACTTTCTGTCTCCCTAATTATGATGAAATACCTCAGAGATATTCTTTGTTTACATCAAATAGTGGTTCTCGGCCTTCCTAATGCTGCCACCCCTTAGTACAGTTCCTCAGGTTATGGTGACCCCTACCATAAAATTATTATTGTTGCTACTTCATAACTGTAATTTTGCTACTGCTATGAATCATAATGTAAGTATCTGTGTTTTCCAAAGGTATCAGGTGACCTGTGTGAAAAGGTCATTGGCCCCCTCCCCCAAAGCAAAGAGGTCATGACCCACATGTTAAGGACCACTGCCCTCTGCTATGATTGTCACTGGGCATTTCTTATCTTCAGGATACAAATTCATCTTGGTTATTATTATTAATAAACACAATAGCTCTTTCTCCCCAGCGTACTTTCTAATTTGTGCTTTTTGAAAATCAGCTGTGGATGGGAAATGATGTAATCAAGCTGCTGAGACTCAAAACAAACTGTTCCTGTGCACTTAAGAGCTGGGGTTACAGCTCAGTGGCGGGCACTTGCTTAATGCATGGGTTCCTTGCAAAGGAACAACAAAGCAAATGGCTCAACCAGCTCCTCTACAGTGAACTTTCTTTACAGATTGTCCATGCTTGATGGGCTTTGATGAATTTACATTTTGATTCTGTGCAAATTGAACATCTGTATTTCACATATCAGTTTCCCTTTGATTATTCTTTCCAGAGGCACAAAGAAGTAGGAAGAGAGTTATACATGGGTAAGTTTTAGTGCTAGTGGCATTCTTGAATGCTAAGTGCTGGAGACGGAAGATTCATCTAGAATTATCTGGAATATCTAGACTGGTGCTTGTTAGTTTACAATGATGCATGTGAGTCTAACAAGGAGAACTATTAATATGTCAATGCCTGTTTTCCACCAAAAAAATTTAATTAATTAAACAAACAAACAAAAAAAAATGGTTCTTTTATGGGATTTGCACCAGGATAGGTATCTGCTTACAGCCCTTCATGTGATTTTGTTGCAGCAAGAATTAAGAACCAGGGGTCTGTACAAGCCTCTTGGGCTACAGCTGTACAAATGCAGAATGGAGGTGACAGGCAATATTGTTCTGTCAGTGCTCATAGTCAGTGGCGATCCCTGAGATGGCAGAGTTCTAGTATGATGGCCTTTTTGTGAGTGTAATGCTTTCCTGTCTAAACAGTTCCCACTCTCACCCTCACTGTCTCTGAAGTGACATGGCTTCAAGACTTGGCAGGCACATACTCACAATATACTTCTCTCTCTCTCTCTCTCTCTCTCTCTCTCTCTCTCTCTCTCTCTCTCACACAGGCAAACACACCACATACATTTTATAAATTCTGGGTTGCTCTACAGGAGCAAAAAAAAAAACTTTCTTTTTTTTCTATCTTTATTTTATACTCTTTCTTCGGAACTTTCTTCTACCTACAAGAGAGTAAACAGCCCTCAGAAATGCTCTTGTTTAATATTGTTCTCTGAACTTAATGTGCCAATGAGGCATTCATTAGCTGGGGCACTGCACCTTAAGAAACAGGTTCCAGGCAGATCCTCATGTGTGTTAATGTTTAACCAGTGATGCTCAGCAGTGGTCTAATTTGTGACCTAAATATAATTTTATAGATGTTTTCTTACTTATGAGCATTGACATATTGGCGTCAGTGCCAGATGTCAGCATATTTACTATGAATTTTTTCTCACATGTGTTTAAACTTTTAAATAATAGCTTTTAGTACTTAAGTTAGATCTCCTACATTTCAGTTCATGTTTGTTTTCTCACACGCATGTATAACCACACATGGCATGTATAACCGTATATGGCAACTTCTATTATGTTGTTATACGTTGCATTTTAAACTTAGAATCAATCCACTTTTCAGTAATCTCAAAGCAGCTTGTGTGTGTGTGGCACAGACTCTGTCACCATGAAAAAGAAGCCATTCCCTTTCAAAAGAAGAGTAAGCCCCAGAAAGGGGAGGCATTTCTCTGAAGCAGTGTTGAAGCTGGTTATGGAAATGGCCTGAAGTGAGGCTACTTTGCTTTTTTCCACATTTTTCTTTTGGTACAACATACTGTCTTCCATTGAACTGGAGGATGTCATTTCTGGCTCTTTCTTGAATTCTTTATCACTCTCTGAGGATGATTGCCAAGAATCAAACATTTATCCTTAAAAATAAAGAAATAAAAATAAATGGCTGAATCTAAAATACCACTACCACTTTAAGGAAGAAATATTTCATTTCTTGGGCATCAAGACTTTCTTTGGATTGCAGGGAAATCTCTAATCTTTGATGATGTGTTTGTAGGAAAACTACAAGCAGAGGCCCCACAGTGAGGCTGAATTTAGCAGTTTGCCTTGGGATTACAGAAAAGACACTACTAACATTCACCCTTCTCCTATCCTAAGTGTTTAGGAGACCAAAATAGCTTATCTTCTGTTCTAGGGTCAGGGACCTGAGCAGATATTCTCCAGAGATAGGTGTCATTTGCCCAAGGTCAGCCCTAGGCTATCTGGAAATTAACATCTGTGTTCTTTGTGAACCTACTGCAGCTTTGAGGCAGCACTAGGTCTATGCTAGATATTTCTCTACACTTTCATTTGTAGACGGTCAATGAAGCAGTTGTATATATTAATAGGGCTTCAACTCTCCTTGTCATTGTATTGAATACCATAACCAGAGTTTGGCTTGTAACAAGCTTTTATGTCTTGGAAAAGTGAAGTCCAAACTTGGAGTTTTTATTGATATCCTGAGTATCAATATCTTGTATCCGTGTAGCCATTTGACAAGGCAGAGTGCACCCTGTATAACATTTTAAAAGAAAAATAGGAAATGGAAGCCTGACGCTCTTTTGGAGGGGCCCTGGATGTAGGGAAATTGTGTTGAAGTATTTTTGAGTGGCTTCTGCTCCATCTTCTAGCTTCTTTCCCACAGCCCTTCAAAAGCCTTCTAAAGCCAAAGGACAGCTCCTACAGGACTCTCAGACCACAAATATGCAAGCTCTAATGCAATACATCCTTTACTACCTAAAACTTACTCCTATCTGTACTTTCCTGCCCCAGTTTGTGCTTCCTGGACCATGTGTCTCTCCTTTGGGTTTTTGCTGGCTGTGTAGAGAATGCAAGATTGCTGCTGTCTCTCCAGATTAGTCCTAAAGCTTAGCAGAGCCTTGATCACAGCAGGCTTGTGGTTATCAGGGAGATCAGTTCCAGGAGATGCATGTTTGTTGGGGATGGGTGCCGACAAGGGGTCATAAGCCAAGTGTAGTGCAGTAAAGCCTGCTAGGAATTCTGATCTTTGGTTAGGGACACAGCCAACATAAGGCCCAGCAGGAAAGCATCTGCCCTGACCTCACTCACCCTCCTCTTTGTGATCTCTTCCTGGTGCTGCTTCCAGGCTGGAGCTAGGTGTTAAGAGAAGAGAATGTATGTAGACGGGACCTGCCATGGGTTAGGTAAGTGTAGGGGTTGAAGAAGCAAGTGTAAGATGGCCAGGCCCATGGGGGAGAATTATTCCAGTATTCTTTTCATTTCATGACCTTTTCAGATCAGTATCTTTGAAAATGTGGAGAGAGGCCCACAGCTGACTAATCATACCCTATCCTCAGATAATATTGAGTCCTCTTATGCTGCTGGGACCTTAGGCACCATGCGTGCTAGATGAAGGGAGATTGTGGAAACTCAGCTGGTTGTTGTCAGTGGTTTCTCTGGCCCCACGGAAGTGGGTTTGAAGTATACACCAAAGCTAATAACTTCACCAAGTTGTGGCTGCTAATCTCTGTGCCTAACATAACAAAGAACCTCTCTGGGCACTGTTTCTTTTTCATGTTTGGTGAAGGAGAGGCAACTGCTGTCTCATTTCCACGTTGTTTAAGGGCCTTGAGTTCTTTCAGAGCAGTGATGGACGAACATTTATGTACACCAGCAATCCTTGCACTTGATCAAGAATTTCTATGCCCATCCTCATACTTGATATTCACACACACACACCCTGGTGGCAGGGATTGAGAAATCAACCTGTACGCACACAGTTCCCAACCAAAGTAGGGCTGTGAAGGGAAAGTCGTTCTGTAGAAGGCAGAGGCGCTCCGGATCCATGTGTTCTGAAGGGGAGCACAAATTAGCCCATTACAAGAGAAGTGAGGTATGGGATGAAGAGAGGCACCCCAGAGATATGCAAGGAGTCCAAGTGGCTAAGGCCTCTTTGGGGAACTGAGCAGCAGTGTGGAAGAGATACACACTGGGTTTGTGGAAGATGAGAGTGGAAAGGTTGGGTTCTTGATCTGGTCCCTGTTGACCAGGCACAAGAGACTCCTGTTCTTTGCTTAAAATCAGTTTGAGCCATTTAGAGACAGGAAAGTAGTGGCAAAATTAGATTTTCTTGCAAAGGTGTACTTACAAAAGATCTATCCCAAAGAGGGGGTAAAAGAGTAAGAAAAAAACTTAGGAGGCTGTTCTGGTTCTTGGGTGATAATGGTTAAGGATGAAAAGATAGGCCCAAATAGTCCCAGAACTGTTCAAACTGCAGAAAAGAACTTCTTGGCATGTAGATACATGGCTGCTTTGGAGATGTGTCCACCTAAGTACTTAAAACTAGGGCTGAAGCTCTGGTCAGCCTTTACCTGTTGCTAGTGCGGAGCAAGTTTGCACATATGTTTATGTATGTATGTTTCTCAGCATTGAAACCTTCCATGTTTAGATAACCTTCAAAGTATGGAGGCATTCTATTTTTTTTCTTCATTCAACCCAAATATCAAATGTGTTTATTAATATCATTACATGAAAACGATCAGGTATAGGAAAAAAGAATGCTTTCATGTATGACATTTTCTAAGGCTTCAGGCTTTTATTTGGTTTGCGGAGAACCCCAAAGGTAAGTTTTCCATACCGTGGTGGTTAAACTATTACTTTCCCAGGCAGACATGCCTATAAAGTCATTAATGTATTTATGGGGAACCATCTGGTCACTGGAAATGATCCATTACATATCCTAATGAGTATGTTCTTCTCTTGGCCCTTCAGCCCGATTGGGTTAAAGGGATTGGACAGCCAGTCGGTGAACTCGCGTATAATAATGCCCTTCACAGCACCTGGCACTTGCCTTGTCAGTAGCTTTTTCTGCCAGGCAGGGATGATGGGCATACATCTTCCTCCAGGGGCTCTCCTTTTCAGGGTTCAGACTGGCTGGTGCTTCGATAATTTTCAGTCATCTCCCCACCAGTCTCCTAGAGAAGGTCTGTGCAGAGCTTGATGCTCTGTGTAAAGGAAGCTATGCTTCTGAGGACACAGACACACTGTGCTACTTTCTGTTCTCCCTTCTTCCTGTTCTTCCATGGAATTGGGGGCACTGAACTTCAGGTTTGTAGATAAGGAAGTTTCTTCCTGGAAAGTATTTTGTACAAATGACCTTTGTTTCACGGATTACTTATGAGAAATCTTTATCTGCTGAGGCTCAGGACTGGAAACTTTAATATTTTTTTAAATGTCTGGTGCCACTCAATAATAATAATAATAATAATAATAATAATAATGATAACAATAATGCACATCCTAGCTTATTTTCTCTCTTCCAACTGCTCTATTTATTTTTCAGAAAGGAATCTCTCTGAAAAATCTCCCCAAGATTCTTATATATTCCTCTCTAAACATTTGCTTTGATCCCTTTACTCTCCCCTCATTCTACCTAGAATGATCACTGCCAAGCACAGGCCATAACTGAGTCTCCTTGACCAAGGAGGAGTGCTTTTATCCAAGAGTTTAACAGGATGAGGTATGACATTAGTGACTCACACTTACCTAAGTGATTCTTCAGTTTATCCAGCTCTGGACAGTTGTCAGTCCCAGCACTTCTCTTGGTGTTGAGAGTGATTCCTTTCTAGCCATAAGGGTACTGGGTATTCGCCAGTCCTCAATTAAGCAAGCCACTACCCCACCCCCATTTACAGAAGGAACCAGCCTATTCCTCTGACCTTACAAAGGAAACAAAAAAATAAAGAAAACTCCTGGGTAGTTTCTATGGGTCATTTGAGCCTGGGAATACTTGCGTATTCCCAGTCTTTTTTTCAAAGCACAGGGCCCTATGTAGAGTTGAAGTGAAGACCAGAAAATCAGAAATGTTCTCAGGAGAGAACACACCATATAAGGGAAAAGCTAATATTTGCTCTTAGGGATTGGGGGAGGGACATTGTTAGAAACCAAGAGACTGATGACTTCAGTGTTCTGAAAGAAAGAAAGAAAGAAAAAAAAAAAAACTGCCCCGTTAAACAGCAAAGCATTAAACTATGTTCACAGTCCTATCAGTTATGTTCAAAATGCTGGCCCATTGTATAGTGGTATATAAACACAGCACAGCTCTCTGGTGCAGAGGTTCTGGCCCTTACCAAGCTATTCCAGGAGAGGTAGTAAAATGTCTCTGAGACTGCAGCAGCTGCCCCCATGAACACTCTTGACTTGAATTACAACAGTAGAACTAAATATAGCCAGTTCTGTTCTGTCTAAGGAGCTTCGTCATATCACCAGGACGGAATGTGCTCTGGGAGTGTGGACTTTGTTGATGCCATCATCTCTGGATGCTACTGAAGAAGTAATGCCCACCTGTCTCTCTCCTCTCCTCTCCTCTCCTCTCCTCTCCTCTCCTCTCCTCTCCTCTCCTCTCCTCTCCTCTCCTCTCCTCTCCTCTCCTCTCCTCTCCTCTCCTCTCCTCTCCTCTCCTCTCCTCTCCTCTCCTCTCCTCCCCTCCCCTCCCCTCCCCTCTCCTCTCCTCTCTTCCCCTCCCCTCCCCTCCTTTTCTCCTCTCCTCTGCTTTCCTCCTCTCCCTTTCCATCCCCTCCCCTCTCCTCTCCTCTTCTCTCTTCTCCTCTCCTCCCTTCCCATGTTTTCCTTTCCTCTCCCCTCCCCTCCTCTTCCCTCCCTTCTGCTCCCCTCTGTTCCTTTCCCCTCCTCTCTTCTTTTCTCCCCTCCTCTCTTTTCCCCTCCCCTCCCTTTCCATCCCCTCCCCTCTCCTCTCCTCTCTTCTCCTCTCCTCCCTTCCCATGTTTTCCTTTCCTCTCCCCTCCCCTCCTCTTCCCTCCCTTCTGCTCCCCTCTTTTCCTTTCCCCTCCCTCTTTTTTTCTTTCCTCCCCTCCCCTTCCCTTTCCTGCCCTCCCCTCTTTTCCTTTCCTTTCCCCTCCTCTTTTCCCCCTACCCTCCCTTCCTCTACTCTCCTCCCTGACTTCTTCTTCTCCCTTCTCCTCCCTTCTGCTCTTCCCCTCTTTTTGACTAGCCTCTTTTTCTCACTTCCAGCTTTCTTTCTTTGTTATTTCCTCCCCTTAGCTTTAGGTCTCACTTTTCTCAAAAATAAAAACAAGTATCCAAAGGACTTTGAACTAACATTATAAAATGATATCATTTTCGCTTCTACTTCATAGAGATGTTTCCTCTTTGCCTAATTTCTAATTATATTTACCCCCTAATTTCTTCATACATCTTTTTGTCCCCTCCATAACTCTTCATTTATTTGCTCTACCTGTAAGTGGCATCTATTCTTTAAAAGAAATTTCATTGAGTCTGTCTACAATGTCCCCCCATCTCTCAAGAGTGATATTATCTCATGGTTTGCTGAAAGGTGACAGTGGCATGTGGGAAATTATATTATATTATTGGCAAAATTGTTTTTCTCCTTTTCTTATCCATTCTTCTTTTGGCTACTATGATTTCTTTCTTTCTTTTTTGACAGTTAATTTTTTTTTATTTTTTTCTTATCAGTTACATTTTATTAACTCTGTATCCCAGCCGTGTCCTGCTACCTCATTCCCTCCCAGTCCCTCCCTCCCTCCCTCATCTCCACCGTGCCCCTTTCCAAGTCCACTGATAGGGGGGGGACCTCCTCCCCATTCATCTGATCCTGTTTTATCAGGTATCTTCAGGACTGGCTGCAAAGCCCTCCTCTGTGGCCTACAGGACTACTCCTCCCTTGGGGGGTGGAGAGGCCAAAGAGCCAGTCATTGAGTTCCTGTTAGAAATAGTCCTTGTTCCCCTCACTTTGGGAAACCAATTGGTTACTGAGCTACCACAGGCTACATCTGAGCGGAGGTTCTAGGTTATATTCATACATGATTTCAAAGAAGTTGAATCTGGAATAGTTGATTGTCTGTAGTCATCCATCTTTTCTTACGCATAGCTCAAACATGTTCCATTGTGATAACAGAAACATTGGAAAAGAAGAAAATGGACCAATTATAGAATTTAATGGCTTCATGATGTGGACATGTGCACATAAGTCTATGAGCCATTGTTTACCATTCATTGCTATTCATGTTATAAGTATGATAGGAAGGATAAGTGAATTGGCTTGGCTCATAGAACACCAATTGCCATGTTATGGATTCCTCATCATGGTGTATTATATTCACGTCAGGCAAACATCATGTTAAAAAAGCACATATTTTCTTAAGAGATATAACATGAATGCTTGATAATTGAACTGTAGGTTTTATAGAAAACCTGATAAAAAGAATATCCTGGCAAAAATGTTTTATGTAAAACGAGGCAGAAGAGCTGTTTAAAGGTAGCCCTGTGTCTTGCTCACTTGGTGATGACTTGCTTTTAATGGATACATTATAAACTAATGCTTTTACTAGAAGATCTTAAGAAGCTTGAAAAGTCCTGGGGTACAGGGGGGATTTTTGTGGTTACCATAAGCCCTAAAATATGACTCAGCTTGCCTCAAACACATAAACACAAAGGCAGCATATTAGAAAGGACCTTAGGAGGATTAAGGCAAGTCTTTGCTGTATAAGGGAAACCTGAACATTGACCTGCCAGTAGGTGACACGCCTTCTCTCGGCGTTTCTTGCAATCTGTGCAAAAGGCCTGAGCTTCTACGTGGTGTCTTGCCAGCTCTTCATTCTTGACCTTCTGAGAAGATGGAGTAAAGCATGAGCGGTAGTTAAAAGTTTCTTTGGGCGCCTTTGACAGGAGGCTGCTCAAGAATCCTGGCCTATCCTAGAGAAAACAGTGTATATTTTACCCTCTGGGCTATCTTCTCTCAAGACTCAGCTGCTTGCAATAGCCACACTTCTCCAATATGAGTAGAGATTGGTAAGTGATGCTAGGAACCTCCTCTCTGGAGTTTTTAAAATAGAAAGGCTTCAGAGAAGGACCTCAAGCCTTATGCAGTAGCAAAAGGGCGGAATACTTCATTCAAATCAAATCTGCCCATTGCCGGTCAGCAACGCAGCCAAAGGCTTAACTGTCTGTGTGTTTCAGAACTGCTCACCCTCCAAAGGAATGGCTGTGAATCCATGTATACATATGTGTTGAATGCATGTGACTGCATGTGTCTCCTCTTTACATTTTCACAAACTACAGCTTCTCTTGTTTCTTGTTCAAACCCCATTGCTTTCACTAAGTTCTTTTAGATTTCTCAAAGGATACTTCAGCTCTGGATATCTCCTTTTTTTGTTTGTTTTTGACTTTGAAATGTGGTAGTTTCCTCCCAACTGACTATGCCTCCCTACCTCTGCCGAACTGTCCACTTTCATTTCAGACATACTTTCTTTTCTGATTTTCATGGCATATTCCGTTTTGGCAGGAGCTCTCATATTTTGGATTCCTCCATAGTCCATAGCTTGGAGATTGTTTGGATCTGACCACTTTGACCTTGTATACCTGTGAAGAGTGTTGTGCTGACACATCACCTGTATTTGTCAAATAAAATAGCCCTGTACTGGCCCACAGTCAAGCAGATGAGGTAGTCACATCACTGAAGAAAAAATCGTCTCATACAGCTTCATTTAAGTGTAAGCGTTTGAATTAAATGCCAGGGTTAAAAATTATACATCACTCACGGTATTGCATATACTTCTTCATGCCTTCATTATCCTAAACTGTCTTGTATATGCACATACACACTCTGTGAAATAAGAAAAATATCACATTAGGAAACTGAGGGAAAATATAGAATAAAAGGAAAATGGATATATCTGTAAGAAAGGCAAGAGAACCTTGTTTATTTTTAAAATTGATTTTAAAATACAGATAACCTCCAAGCCTTTCTTTTTGTTTTTTTCCCAATGCCTATAGATCAGTCTTCTATTTCTGCATATTTGAGCAGGAATAATAAAAAAGCTTGACAATGCATGATGCCACAGATTCTTAGGGAGCATCACCCCCTCTCTCCTGTTTGGGAGAAATACTCAGTCTCTCTCCCCTCCTCTCTTCTCTTCTACGTGTATCCCTTTCTCTGCTTACCTCAAGGATGCCTGCAGAGCTATCACTTGAGACCCAAGTTTGTCTTGATTGTCCCGTTTGACTACTAGAAACACTTTTAACCTTTGTGGTACAGGCAGCCAAAGTCTTACGCCGGTTGTTTTAGGACCTTAAGTGCTTGGTTTCCTGGTTGTGATGTTTACAGGCTTTGCCCAGGCACTTAGAGGACTCAGTTTCATTCTCTTTACCACATAGTGAGATCTTTTCTGATTTTCATGTTTCTACGTATGGCTGCTAGCTCGATTTCTGGGTTCTTTTGTCACTGGCAGTGTACCCTGAAGAGCAGGGACAGAACTGAGTGTTGACTGGGCTGAGCTGTGTGAGCCTTCCTTCACTACATGATGGGCTTTTTAGGTGAAAATAGGAATACTTTTTATTTTATTTTTCGGGGTCAACCATTTTGCACAGCACAGTTTGGCAGTGTGATGTAAACATAGACTGTTTGAGGCTCAGGATACAGGCAACAGAGCATATTGAAACCACATTATAGAATTATATAGACTTTTCTCTCTGGGTTATATACTCACACATAGATAAAGTTAGTGACCAACAATTTTATTTTTCTACAATTTTATTTTTTTTAACTGTGTGTGTGTGTGTGTGCATGCGTGTGTGTATTTCTGCTGAAATGTTAGTGGCTAGCCTCCCAAGAAGTAATTTGAATTTGCTTTATTCAATTCAGAATCATGGAAACTTTTTCTATCCTATCTTCCATACCCCATTCCCCATGATGGAGACATTTCCATTCATAATTGGCACATTTCCCCCCTTTTTGCTTTGAGATATTTCAGGCCAAGAATACTTGGCAGTTTCAGTTTGACTTTGACAGCCAAAAAAGCTCCCAAATGCTAATAACAGCATCTCTTGGGCAGTTAACATCTTATCATATCGGATTTATTTGCTGAAGGCCCTTTCTGTCTCTTTACTTAATTTTTCAATTATTCTTGTTACTAGGAAACAAGGAACGTCCCTCACTTCTAATAGTTCAGAATTGCTCATTTGGGGTATCCTGTACAGTGGTGCTGCTGAAAACTAGCTCTTGCTGGAGCCTCAGAGAAACCATAGCACACAAAAGCATGAAGCCAGACCAACCCCTCTGAAGGGGTCTTTAAATGGCTATTATTGTTTTGATCTGCCTTTCTTAGCGTTGAGTCCTCCCAATAATGCTTGCCATACTTTTAATATGAGTGTGATTGATTTGGCAGTCACAAATATTCTTTTTGAATCTTCCCTGAATTAGCTTGACCTTTAGATTGCAAAAGAAGAAATGGGTCCTTTGGGATGTGACCACACTGTATTGTGGAAAGAGTCCAAGATTAAGAACAGAATGGATCTGTAGTTGTCTACTGCTCCTTTCCAGCTTAAATACAGACATTTTTCAGCATTCACCTTGTGAGACTCATAAGAAATACAGCTGATGCATGACCTCCAGGTTGAAGTGATAGGGCATCGGCATGACAACAGGAAAAAAATACATTTAAAATGGATCTGGATAGACAGATGGGATAAGTGATGCTTCGGTTGCGTGAGACAGTGTTCCAGTTAAGCGGAAGGAAAGAGGGATTCACAAGGACTTGGTAGCATAGATGATGGAAGCTTTGGTAGCAACAAACTGAGCATGCAGGCCTGGTAACAATGCTAAAGAATTTAGAAAAGCAAGCCAAGAATGGACTTCACTTTCAGTGTTTGCAGAAGCCATCAACACTTATGAATAAGACAGAATGATTGTCAGTCTTACCACTCAGAAGGATGCTACCAGCAACCAATGGAAATTGATTGAATGTGGGTATTGAAAATGCTCTAATAACAAAGAGGCCATCCACTTCTAGTAAATGCTCTTTCTCTGTACTTAAAGTTAAGAGTTGACAACAGCCTCTCTTAGTGGCTTCTTTTGCTTCTCTTACACCCAAAGAAATGACTTTGCCTGGATTACCCTGATCTGAGAATGGCATCTATTTAAGATCAAAATGAACACGCCTTCCTTTAAACTTCCTTATTGCATTGTGTCCTCTGTTCATCTCTCTTGGAGCTTACAAGCACCCATGTGTCTATCCATATGTCTGTTATACATTTTCATGTCTTCACTCTTTAGGCTGCAATTTACCATTTATTAGCCATTTTGCATTCGAAGAAATGACTTCAGTGTCAGGAAAGGCCAAAGACAAGCAGGGTGCTCAGAAAGGCTTCAGAGGGGAGACCTGGCATGGGATGCAATGGGCTTTGCATTGTTGGTATCTGTAGTTAGAAATTCAGTGCCATTCCAAGGAGAACAGAAGGAGTCTGCTGACCAGAAAACATTAACTTTCCTGTAAGCCTTCATGGGCTACAAGGAGACGCAGCATGATGTAGACTTGAAAAGCTCTATTTCCAAACATGTTTCCTTTTGTAATTATGAACCTGGGTTTTCTAAATCTAAGGTTGAGAAGGGAGTTTTTAAAAACTGGCCAAAGAGGAAAAAAAATACCATTAGCCACTTAGTAAGCATTGCAAAGTTGCTGCAAATGTGTCCCCATCCTGAACATCAATAGAATTTTCATCCTTTACAAAGTAGAATTGAGTTACTTAGCAGTGCCAAGTAATAGGGGTAGGTAACATGCTTCTGGATCTTGGCTGAGGGAAGCGGGATTCTGTATGTCTGTTGTTTGAATGAATGCTAACACTTGTCCCACCAAGATGCATTCCTCTCCTATTTGCTGCTGGGAGGTTTGACTGGCTCAAGACAATTAGAGTAGAGATTTGGGGAACCAGATTTTCTGAAAGAGAATGAGTGTAAAAAAAAAGAAAGAAAAGAAAAACAGATAAAAGATGAATCTGAGTACCATGATATTCCAAACAGCTGTTTGATGAATTTACAAACACAATTGATTTTCATTCTCATACCAAGTCAACTCTTTGAAAATTCAGAAAGTTAGTTTTATCAGTAAACACTGACTTTTTTCTTCTCATCTGAATGTATATGTCTCTAGCGGGAGGGGAGAATAATGTGTCTTTTTGATTTCTGATCTTATGCTTTAAAAGAAAAATTAATCTAGAATCATGAAAGACCCCCTAGAACTGTGAATATATGTGGACCAATGCATAAATATTAGGTTCTTCAGCATTTTGCTAGGTCCAGAGAAAAGTCTCTGTCAGGAAATGTCCACTAAATGAAGCATTGCCACACGTAGAACATGGTCCCTCTCAAGGAGTGTTTTGGCTCTCTCTGGTCACAACTCACTACCTAGGTGTGGAGGAAACAGCTGAGAAGGGATCCAGCAGAAAAAACAAAAGGGCGTTTTTGAGGCATGATTCATAGGAGAAATGTATGTGAGAAGCTTCAGAGTCAGAGGTCAGGGGACAGTTGGAGGTCATGAAGCTTATGAGAGGAAAGAATCAGACTAACAATTTTCAGAAAAAAAAAATCTAGTAGAGGAAGAAAAGGCCCTCTACCTTCTTGGAATGGCCAGATTTGGACTGGAGTGTCAGCCACACTTTCCCACCTGCACTGCAAAAGGCAGATTGCTTCCATAGCTTCCCTGTGAAGGAAATTTTTATCCCTAATTGTGCAGGTTCCCATGGGTTTAATGGATTTTATTACTGCGTTTGTTGGAAAGGAAGTCAGTGGAGAACTCTTATTCTGGGTACCCTTTTCTTCCTTCCATAAAATATCCCCACTTTCCCTTTCCTATAGACACCTGCTCAAACCACTCTATTTTCATTTGTGAGGCCTTTGAAATTGGCAGACAACAGCCTGGAGTAAACGATCATGATTTGTGAGTAAGCAGAGCTGGATCTGAGTCCTCCTTCTGTCTGGGGAGCCCCACCTTACTGCACACACATGTAAAATCGGAGTATTAAGCTAGGTGATCCAAAAAGTGTCCCCTGAGTTCTAAATTCCGTTGTTTTTAAGGGATACAATGAAAAAAAATCCCTTTGTACAGAGAAGGGGATGGTAAGTATATAATGTCAACTAAAAGCACATGCCAACTTCATGACTTCTTGATGTCCATTCATTATTAGATTCAAGTAACATTTGAGACTGCGGAAGCTTCCTTAGGATATGTGGACCATGTCCAGTCTCCAAAATTTGCAGATAATTACTGCTATAGCTGAGTGTTCTCTGTTGCTGTAACAAAATATTTGAGATAATTATGATTATAATTATTAATTATAATTATTTGAGATAATTATAAAAAGAAAGAGTTCATTTTGGCTCAGAGCTCTGGAGTTTTGAAACAGCCCCAAACCATGCAGAACTATTACTCTGCATCCTTTTTGAGAATGCTGGGAGGCAGGGAGGGGTGAGGAATGAGATGCAAAAACATTGCCTGGCCAGGAAACAGAAGAAAATGGGGTGGGGTCCTAAAATAGATTTCAGAAAGGGCACCTGGAAAGATTTCCCGCAAGTTTGGACAGCACCAGCCTGGTCCTTAGGAGGACATTCAACACCTAAACTGTAGCACCAAGTGAATGGTGTTTGATTTAGGGAGTGCACAAATCCTAACTGCAGTGTCTTCTGTTTTTAACAACTCATATCCAAATTGAAGGTTAGGGTGGAGTTTTAGGAAATTTATGGCTTCAGAGCCTGATGTAGCTGTGCAAAGACCAACACATTGTGGAGATGTTGTGGAGATGAGAAGTGAAGTGAAACAATACACAGACAGATTATGTTCCTTGGGAAAAACAAACAAACCAAAAACCAAAACCAAACTAAAACAAAACAAAAAAACCCAAATAAATAAAAGTTAAGGAACACTTAAAGGCAGAAGAGACATTTCATATCCTCCACTCCAGGACCAGACATTAGGTAATAAATTCCTTCAGATGTCATGCATATTATATTCAAATATAAATAAATATATGTACTTCTTAGGAGGTGCTTCTGGAAGGGACCTGTGACCAGCTACACTCCATCCTTTGCATCTCCCAGATTAGGAAGCTCTCACTTCTGGAAGAAAATGCCCAAGAAATCAGTACATTCTGCTTGTTTGCAGTTTTCTGGGACCAAGTCTCTTCTCTCTGCTATGGGTTTTTGTGGGTAGCTGGATGTCAGACAGTTAATCCATCCTTACATTGGAAGGTTTCAGGAAAGTTGTTTTATGTCTGTGCATAAACAAAAGAGAAAAGTAGCCTAACAGGAAACTTTCAAGGCCTGGGCGGGCAATGGACTTATCCCTTGCTGAGCGTTGCTTTGTGCAGTGATGGTTAAATAAATACAGACAAACATATCAACATGCTCACACTGTTGTTCCTCCGCACTTGGCAGGACACTCAGATGAGAACCATCATGAGTTAATGAGTTGTGCAGCCTGGAAGACAGTGCCTCTTCATCCTATTGGGTTAATCACTTGTTCTCTGCTCTCAGCAGACTCAGTTACTTAACCACAACTAGGACCTGAGCCTGCCTGGACTTAGCCTACACCTACCAAGAGGAACTTGTACCTTTGTGTTACAGCACTAAGCATGATGGCTGAGGATGACAGCAGATTTGAGGAAAGACAGAAGGAAAGAGGAAAGCAGTATTCCACTTTCACTGGGACATTGCGTTGATGATTTCCTTGCCTTTAGCAGAAATAAAGGGGCATTAGTTACACCCCACACTGGTGTGCACAAAAAGCCCCAACGTAAGATCTGACAGTGTGCATCTCCCCAAAAGATGAGCATTCTTTAAGTGGCCGGTCAAAGCTGGCCTTGGCAGTGATGGAGTTAGTTTCCTTGGCTACTGGCTGGCTCACCAGAGACCAACAGCTTGGTCTTGTTCCCTCCAGAAATGGGCTTTTTTGTGGTAGCCTAAGGGCTGCACCAGCGCAGCCATCATCATCCTGAGGCCCTGTGGAGGTGTCGGAGCAGTGTTATGTGCGTGGCTCACACAGTGTAACTTGATTAGTTCTCTAGTGGCATGCCTGTGAACCTCTATTCCTTGTTCCTTTTGCCTGTGACACACATGCACATCTAGACATGCACATTAATCATGTATGTTCATGTTCACTGGCATGTACCTTTAAGATTAGATGCTGAACAGAGAGATAATGCTCTCACTCCCAAATTCCTTACATTGTTTCAATAACTAGTTTTAGTGCTGCACAGGAATCTTTTGGAAATTTTTGCTTTATCTACAATTCTGGTTGAGTTTTAGTGCTCTTAGGTTCTAAAGGAAGGAGTTCAGGTACTATAAAATACCTGTGAGTGAGCAAGAAAAAAATACACCCTCTTAGGCCTTTGGGGGGCAAACTAGCTTATGTACTAAGCAATGACTTTTTGTTCCCTCTCTTGTTGTGTCAGAAATACCGTGCACACTATCTTAGTATCTTATGTCATCTGCTTGTGCAGGACCACGAGGGACATTGGTAGTCTGGCCAAGCATCATTTCCACTCTCCTGCTGCAACCTCACCATCCAACCTCACCATAAGCTTTGTTGCTTATCAGATCACCTGTGGCAATTCTTTGGGAATGAAGGTTCTTGGTGTGAGCTGCAATGCCTCTGACACTTAACCAAGAAATTGCTAACTCAAGGACCACTGTTTGCAGCAGCCAGGAGGTACTGGGAGACTGAGAGTACAGAGAACACCTTATTTCAGCAAGCTTGGCTAGCCTTTTGTTTTTCAAGATGTTAAGAAAAACCATGAAACTGTGGTAGGGACTAAATCAACCAACCTCTCTGGGACAATAACTGTTCTTAACTCTGGAAGAACCTCTGATTTTTTATCATTGTCATGTCCATTTTGAACACTACTTACTAGTTTTCTGTAGAGAGAAGACATATGCTCCATGAGGGAGGAAAATAGTAGTCTACTATTCTCTTCTTTTATAAAGAAATTGATGAGACTTGATAGACCAGGGTCAGATGGAACGGGAGGAGGACCTCCTCTATCAGTGAACTAGGGGAGGGGCATGAACTAGAAGAGGGAGAGAGGGTGGGACTGGGAGGAAATGAGGGAGAGGGACACAGCCAAGGATACAAATTGAATTGTAATAAATGATAATAATTAAAAATTAAAACTTTAAAAAATAAATTGGATGGAGTCCCTGTATAGTCTGAGCACATTGTTGTTGGTGGCTGTAATCAAGCAACTCTCTTGTTAAGCACAGTATCTTCAGCTATGTTCTTTCGGGGTGTACAACACGGAAGCGTATCCTTTGGAAGGTAGTCTGAAATAATACTATGGAGTATAGACATTTCTGGCTGTTGCCAAGGAAGGGAAGAAGTTCATGATGGAAGTATGAGAGTGCTGGGCAGATACTGAAAGAAGGAAGCCAAGAGCCTTGCACTCAGCCACAGGCCTCAGCAGGTTGATGAAGCTCAAATTTCCTGCAAAGTACGAGAGTGTGACAAAGTTGAATGTGTGCTAGACAGGAACACGATGCCTTCTGTGAGATCTTGGACCTCAGTGTTCCCATCTGTAAATGAGAAGTTGGAATCAGTCCCCAGATCCATTCCGGCTCTACATTTCCATGCTTCCTCTCTCATTATCCAGTGAAATGCACAGATCTTTTTCTTTCAGGAAGGAGAAAGCAATGGGATCGGTCCAGCTTATATTCTGGAAGTAATTTAGGCCCGATTGTAGCACTTCTACTGAATGAGCCAGACACCATGCTTAAGTCACAAGGTCTGCGTCCTCTGTGGCTATGAGCACAGTCATTCATGGACGTGGGGACCAGAGTGGGTTTTCTGCTTTCAAACTTTCTAGCAAATGATGAAGTGTAGGATGATGATGGACACCTGGTCTGCCATGTTAGACTTAGGTGTTTTGGTCCTCATTACCAAATAAAAACAACACCCCACCATGCAAACACAAAACCATTGATCAATTACCAATCAATTACTAGCAAGCTGTGTGTGTGTGTGTGTGTGTGTGTGTGTGTGTGTGTGTGTTATAAGCATGGTTGCAGGGAAATTATACCAGGCCTCATGCTTGCACAGAAAGCAGTTTATTGACTGGACCATCTCCTTGGCACTCTAAGCAAGTCTTGTAGGGCAGAAATGTAAGGATGAATAAAGAGACCGTTTGTCTCCAGGAATGCTGTCTAAAATGAAAGAGCTAGACAAAGGTAGCCAGACAGGAACAAAGGGCAGCTAAGGAGATTAAAGTATGAGGGATGACAACTGGATGTACTGTAGGCTCATGAGCAAGAGTCGATTCTCCTAGAAGTTGCAACTAACTCATTTGGTTTTGGAAAAATTCTATAAAAGCATAACGCACTCCTTATGAAATACCTGTGGGAGATGCAAGATAATTGTGATTGAAGTAGAGGTTTGGGGGAACAGCCGGGCAGAATTTGTGCATAAAGAAATGAGAAAGTGGCCAGAGAAAGATGTGGCCAGAATCAAGGGCAGTTTTTGTATGAAGTATGCCTTAGAGTGAGGTCTAACAATGAATTGAGCAGAAGTTACAGGACTTACTACATGTCCAGAATTGACAACGGGAGAGTACTGGCCATTACACTAACTGTGGCATACTTTAGGTGGCTGAAAGGCAGGAGCTTGTCTGGGTAAGTAGAGCCTGAAAAAAAAAAAACTCTCCCTACTTAATTGAATTTTGGGCTAGAAGATCCATATGGTAAGTTCTTTCAAATCTGAGCAGATAGCCTAAGGCTTCAGAGAGGAGACAGATGCAGGCTTGCTGAACTGTGAGCTGTGACCTCCTGTGTAGCACAGAATACAACTAGGGCAGCTGTTCATGGTATTCCGGAAGGTCAGAATCCAAATAGGCTCTTAAAGTGGCTTGCATTTGATAATTGGGTTTGGTGAGGAGTTTTTCCTGAAGGCTGAAATCATTTGAATGCAGGTATGTAAAAGCTGCTATGAAAATGAGGTGGATTTCAGGGTCCTTGAATCCTACTTAGCTAGATTTAATATCAACTCAAGTCTTGTGAATTTGGCTCTGCCCACTGCCAGTGGTATCAGAAACATGCTTTCAGGGCAATAGAGAATAGCTCATTCCTATAGAATCTTGTATTGAGGTGGGGTGATGTAAAGCTCTTGGCCTTGACATTAACTGTGTCCAAAACTGAGCATAGCCTTGGAACCTGCTTTCTGTAGGTTCACATACCTAACAGCGGGTGTGTGCTTGGAGCTCTTCCTATGAGCCCACTGCATGTTGGACACCATAGGGAATAGCAGACAGTGTTCCCACTCTTAAGGTCTCTCTCTCTCTTCTGGTGAAGGAGTTAAATTAGACCACGCACTAGCTACCATCGAAGTGTGTAACAACCTTCAGGACCTCAGAACTCAGATAAAGATGGTCCAACAGGTTTCTGAGTTAACACTCTCAAGTGTGCATAGGACCTGAATGGGGCTTGCTGCCAGAGGAGCTTGTATCTACTTCCAAGGGCAAAGAAGGGAAGATGGGTAATGGATATTTGGATTATCAAATAAGATACATGCTTTCAATGGTCCCCCTGCTGCCATGCACTCTGATCATTTTCTGGGGCCTGGGGATATCAACTCTCCAGATATTGGAGGCACTGGGTATTGGTGTCTGTTGCTTGTTTGTCTTGTCTTTCTATTTTTGGTGTATAAAATAGTGTGCTTCATTATAACATTTTCATACCTATCATATTTCATATTCTTATGTCTATACTTACTGTGCTTTGTTAATTTGTGGCTTCTCCATCTTTCTAACCCTGCCCCTTGCTGCTCTCCCCCAGCTGTCTTTCTTTTGCTTTCATGGTATATATAGGATGTTGTTTGTTTGCTTGTTTACTGTATTTGTGTGAAGGCCATGTCACAGCACACATATTGAAGTCAGTTCTCACCTTCTACCATGTGAGAACCAGGGACAGAGCTTTTGGTGACAAGCTCCTTTTAGCTGGTGAGGCATCTTGCCATCCCGTTGCTTGGTTGTTGTTTTTCTGATGTGACGAATACCCATGTTTTATGTACTCATGCTACCCTTGCACACAGGGCCTGTGAGTTTGTGTGCCTCGCTCATTTCCTGGTCTGAGGAAGAGACCCATAGAATGTGTCTGATGAGAGGTGTGAAGGAGAAATATGTAGCCAGGATTGTTCACATCCCTTCCTTGATGCTCTTCCTTGATCACTCAACACAATTCCAGTTTAAGTTGTGACACGTTGGTTCTGTTGCCAGGTAGATAAAGAAACTTAGATTCCAGGCAAAATGACAGTCTTCGGGAACCCAGTCAGATGCCCAGCAACAGAAAAACTGCACCTCTGCCTCTCAGTCTGTTCAATCTGTGAAGCTGCAGACTTGAAAGGACTCTCTAGCGCTGTGTCTGATACAGTTTCCTCATGTCAAGTGAGTGCAGCCTCAATAATACCAAGCTTTTTCTTCTGTTGAACAAAAGTTATTTGATTTCCAATCAATAAACAAATTAAAGCAACAGTAGGGAGACGCTGGACCCAAGGACAACAGATGAAGGCAGGAGGCCTGGGGTGGGTGGGGGCAGCAGGAGGGGAGAGAAGACTCCTAGGGAGCAGAGCAGGTGGATAGAGGGAAGGCAGCTTCCACTGGCCTTTTTCATTTTGAGGTACAGGGTCCTCATCTGCCTGAATCTGCTAATGGGTGGGAGGGGTGAGGGCAGAGCCTGAGGGGATAACAGGGGGAGGGGCTGTGAAGCAGGTGCAAGCAAAGGCTGCAAGGCAGATGCTCAGGGGGCTCAGGGGCCAGGCTAGAGGGCCAGTTGTAAAGCACATCTTGGGAAAGACACAGGCTGGCAGCTGACCTTGGGGAGGAGGTGCAGGGGGAAGGGCTGGCCGGATTCTGGGAAAGGCAAGTGGTAGGTTTTGCCCCTCTTGGGTCCCTGTCTGCCTTTAGATGGCTATTTCCAACCCATATCCAGTTACCTGGAGACAGCCCCCTCTTCTCCACACTTAGGGCATCAGAAACTAGGGTGTGGCTTTCCTGTGAAAGAGCTCTCAACTGTCCCTAAAGCAAATCCAGCTTTAAAAGTCTGTCAGAGGCAGGTGTTCAGGGAGTAGCGACCCCCTCTCACCCCCAAGCACCAGCTCATCATCACCTCCTTGCATTTTTAATTTGCTGAATTCAGTTTTAACAAAGAAGTATTAGGGTTTGTAAAACTTTAACCCTTTTTGTACCTCCATTCCCATGAGTCCTTTCACTGTGGCTTTCTTTGAATGGACAAAATGCATTATGAATATATCCAGACAGTGATTAGAGGACATAGGCAATCCTTGGCGACGTCTTCTAGTTGGTGCCAGACGATAATGCTACAGTGTCCCCACATCTGCCCTGCGTTCCATCCCTCTTGGAAAGATGGATCTACACTGCTATAGCCCAGCTGCTCCTCTGAGATTCAACCAAGAGGCTGACATCCCAAAACTGCCTATAGTGATTAGAGGAGAACAAGAACGCTAAAAAAAAAAAAAAAAAAAAAAAGCACTTTCCTTAGAGTGAGAGTGAATGCAGGCTGCTCGCAAAAGAACACTGGGACAGAGCCTGCCTTGCATCCCAAACCCACTCTATGCAATTAGTAGCAAAAGTAGCACGAAAAACTTTACAGAAATCTCAGGGTCAGACCATGCAGTCTCTCCATTAAGCTCTCTGAACTCAGGAATTGGAGCAAAGACGGTTGCAGCTGGGTTTTGAATGTGTGGGAGATAGTGAGGTGATTCTGAAAAGTCGAAGATCTTTCTTTTTGGGGGGTGGGGTGGGGTGGAGGCAATCATATAGAGGAATACTGCAGCCACATCTTAAACAGGAATCAGAAGGCTTGCCCTGGGGTCAGTGGACAGTCAGCCGACATGAGCTAGGAAACTGGGCCATTCTCGAGTGCTCTGGCTCTCAGGGTTCTCTGAAGGGTATAGGCTTTTAGTGTGTTCTCAGAGCAAGCGTCAAGAAGGACTGGTGTAGGACTCGCTTGTTTTGTGGCGTACTTGCTCTACGGTTTGAATTCAGTCTTGACCATGTCGTTAAGCATTGTGCAACACTAATGAGTTTCATATTAACACACTTGCTTTTTTTTTTTCAGATAGAGTATGATGAAATGATTCCCTTTGGGACCGTCAGGGAGGCCATGGTCACGTGCCTAGCAGCACATTCTCGCTCTTCTGTTAGGCCATACCGCCTTTGCAGAAGCAAAAGGATTTGTTTAGAGATGTTTCATTATAAAGTTTTTTACATACAAAAAGTTGTTTTTCTTTCTTAAGGCGATTTAGATGGTCATAAAATCTTTGAACTGGAAAGCCAAATCCTTAGAGTCTGTGGAATTCAGATACTTTGCTCAGCACATGAGGAACTGAGATCTAGCAGGCAGATGACTGACCAAGATCAGCACTGAGCCTGGCTCCCAGCTGAGCAGAAGTTCCACTCTGGTTGGAGGACTCCTTAAGTTGAAAGCTACTGACCGTGGTCATCAGAATAATGTCTAAAGGTGGAAAACAGGCACACGTTTGCTCTGTGAGCTTTGTTTAACATCTCACGACCCACTCTCATCTCCCAGTGGTATTAACTACCTTGAAGAAGATTGAAAGCGTACCTCCTTACCTCATCCCAAGTTAAAGGCAGCTTATGCCATCTCAGGGGTATGAAATAATTATTCATGGTACTTATCTTCAGAAAAAGGTTTGTGAAATCATTTTGGGTTTCTTTTTATGAAGGGACATGTTCACACACTCATAGCGTGACCAGCCTACTGGATTATGTCCAGTGCTGGACAGTACCCTTCCACCAGATAGCTCTGTGGGAATGTGACTTAGAGATCTGATCAGCCCATAAGCCCTTCTACAGTCACATCCCCGGGACACAGTCACAAATGTTTCCCTTTTTTTCTTAGTAGTTTTAATTACTGCATTATGTTTCATCCAGTGTGTGAGTGTTGTTGTTGTTGTGTACATCTGTGGGGCAAACCCCTGCAGATTAAAACTATGTGAAGAAATGTATCTGAACATGTACAGACTTTTTTTTAAGTCTCATTCCCTTAACACTATGATTTCACAACTATTTACACAGCACTTACATAGTTTCGGAGCATTATAATTAGTCTGAAGATGATTCCGGGCATAAGGGTGAGTATGGGTAGGTTGTATGTAAACACTACTCCTTTTGTCTAAGAAACTTCACATCTTCAAATGCCAGTGTCTATGAGAATGGTGTCCTAGGTCTAGTCAGAACAGGCATGGAAGGTCAGCAGCAGATATATACACATCAGAGTTCCTAAGCGTTTGCCTGCCACTCTGTCAGCCAAGTGTGTGGCTGTAATCTTGTTGTTCTTCCTCTTCCTCTTCCTGTCCTTTACCATTTTCTTTTCAAGTCTTATCATACATTTCTTTCATTACAAATACATAATGGAAGTTGATGCAAAGGCAAACCACAATGAAAGTCTTATCTCTGGTTTAAACTTCATAACCTCTTCTGGGTAGGGGAGCTTAAGGCAGTGTTATGGAACAGAGGAGACTTACTTACCCAGGAGGAAAAGAATCTACTCAGGCTCTCCAGAGGGCAGCACGAGGCAGACGCATACCTAGAACCTTTGATTTGGAGTCTAGTGTGTTCCCGCAGCCTCATAATACAGCATGTTTTTAGTCCACCCAGAGTCATTTACGGGGAAACTTTTAAAGTCTGTTTGTCTTAGATGGGACTGCTGTTTTTAGGTTGTGTTGCAACAGCTCTCCATAAACTCTCAGCAACCCTCAGGAGCAAAGGTTTCTATTGAGAACAACTTCTACAAGTCTGAGGTATGTCAGCACACACAAGTAATGATCTCTAGGCAACAGCAATAGGCAGGGACCCACAGTGAAGTGGTGGTACACAGGCTAATTCTTTTATAAAAGAAAAAAAATCTTCCTCAGGGAAGAGTTTCTAAATTGGTTGTCCACTACCAAGCGGTCATCACCGAAAATCCAAGTAACAAGTAACAATATATGGATTTGGCTGATTGCACTTGTGTGTGTGTGTGTGTGTGTGTGTAATCTATAGGTTGTTTTACACTCACACACACATATGTTTACATATATACAACAACAATTAAAGGAAAAGCAAGTGTGAGTTAATGAGAGGACTGAGGCTCTGGAGAAAGAGGAAGAGGGAAATAATATAATTGTATTTACTTTTTTAAAGTAAAAGAAAAAATAGCACTTGCAGTACAATCTACTCACTACTCTTAGAGGAAGGAGCAGGCAGCTGGAAGCTACAGCAGCCCTGCTAGCCCTGCTGGCTGAGGAAGGCTGGCTAGTTCTTGCTGGGGTGGCAGCTCTTGCTGGATGCTCTCAGGAGGCCTTCACACTGCAGGAGGGCATTCCTCACCAAGGCAGCCTGAGCTAGGCTGGGATCCAGTCAGCTGAGTGTCAATTGTCAGGCAGACAGCAATGCTGTGGCTGGGACCTGGGTTCTGAACCCTCTAGAGGAACATACTACATAGTGGTTTCTTGGTTTCAGAGCCCTGGTGTGCTCTCTAATCATCACAGAAGGTCGTTGAGAACTGTGAATTTTGAAAGTCGAGGCACCAGGATGAAGTGAAGGCCTTCTCTCCTCAGTTCCTAAACTTTTGTAAAATCCATCTGGGTTCTCTTCTGGATCTGAAACCATTAGAGATCTGACTCATGTCGGCCCCCCGCTAAAAGGCCTGAAAGTGTACAGGCTTCAGTCCTAAACACCTTCAGTGTTTCTGAATGGTAGGGAGAGTGAGGTTGTGACAGTGTTTTGAATTATGCTTCTTTCTCCCATGTAAACAACATACACATGCCTCCATCTGTCTTGGGAATGCAGAGACAAAAACCACACCAACTACAAAATGGTCTACTACACTTAGAATAGAAGGCCCCATGTCTGACACCAAGACTGGCACATAGGGATTGGCTCCTTCACTGTTGCTCTACCACATGATTGAAGGTGAAGCTTTGCTTTCAAGAAGTTCAAACTTTGCTGGGAAAGGCTAATGGATGAGCAAGCAGCATGACCCTGTGGCAAGTGACTTGAGGGAAATGTCTGCTTGGCAACTTGGGAATCCTCAATGTATCATGTCTTTGCATTCAGGGACAGGTTATAGCAGATTGTTGGCGGTGAAAATCCTGCTTCCTACAGGATGCCCAGAGACAAACTTGCTTTGCAAAGAGCTGTATTGACACTTGGAAGCTACTCTGGAGGGAAGCAGGAGAGATTGGTGAGACCAGAGCCCAGTCCTTCGTGTCCAGTGACCATGGGCGCAGCATCTATGTGCTGTAGTTGTTTTATAGGTGAGATCATGACCTTGAGTTCAGCTCTTTTACTTTTTTCAAAAGGCACTGTTTAAAATCTGCACTGGTTCTCTTTCACTCACAGAAAAATTTCAAAGTCAGAAAGACAGATTCTGGACTCTGTCAGTGTTAACTCCACCCCACACCACCTCCTTCCTTTGTACCTGTTAGGATTGCCTCATCTACCCCAACATTTCCCCATTCTTTACCTTTCTGTGCTCCCTAACATCTGTGCAGACACCACCTCTGCCTACAGTGCCTTTTCATCTTGTTCAGAGACTACCCAAGCACAAATGACCTTCGGTTTTTAAAGAACGAAGTTAACACTTTTGCTGGTAGTCTCCATGCACTGAAACCCCCATTTAATGGAGTGTTTATTCATTTTTCCTGTTTGTGCATCTGTTTTTCTTCCTCCTTACCTTTTTAGAGGCTTACCATCTCGCATCTAATAGCCTATTCTAACTCTTCCTCCTCTCTTCCTTCTTCTTTTGGCACATGGATGAGTATTACACATGGAATACAAGGGAGTGCTGTGTGTGTCAGGGTGCATTCATTCCTCAGTACCTGTCATGCTGGTGCCAGAAAAGACTCAGAAATGGAGAGGGAAATGCTGCAGATTCTACTTGAATGTTCAAAAGGGTCCTCTCAGCATCAGCCAGTCAGTGAACCCCCAGGTCTCTCTGGTGTGTCTGGAGATGTGTATGCCATTCGTAACTATGGACCTGCCTTGGAGAGTAGCAGTCACTTCTTTGACAGAGTAGCTCATTTTGCTGTGGCGCTGTGAGAATAGATAGGTTAAGAGAGAGAGAGAGAGAGAGAGAGAGAGACTGGTTCTACGGAGCCTGCATCACACAGAAGCCCCTCTACTAAGGATCCACTTGGCTCACCCTTTATTTTTTTTTATTTTCTCATTGGCATTTATTATTTATTGATTGAGTGGCCACACTTCACACTTAACAGAACAGTTACTTCTGCTCAGCAGAATGAAATGACCAAGTCTGAAATGCGAATTACAAAATTGATCTACGGAGAAACCTTGTTACCTCACTAGTAGCTCTTCAGTTTGACCAAGCAACCTCTGTTAGGTGAGAGTGCTTTCACCTCAGTGCTATTTGTTTGACCCCTTCACCATCAGGAAGTCCTGCGAGTCCCTGACAAACTTTAGTTTTCTCAGAGCAACCTGTCTTTCTCTCCTCATTCACCTGCAAAATCTAGGAATGCCTTGGCTTAAAATTACAATATTAATTACATTTCTGATTGCTGTGATAAAGTACCTGACAAGAGCCAACTCATGTGATGATAGATTTATTTTTGGTTCACAGTTCGAGCATTCAGTCTATTGTGGCAAGGAAAGCCTGGGGACTGGGGCAGTGTGAGGCTGTAGCCACAGGCTGTAGTGTGGTGTTTGGTATAGCCAGTCAGCAATCAGGAAGCAGAGCTAATGGGGCCAGAAATGCACTAGGTTATAATTCTCAAGCTCTCTGCCCTCAGCCATAGTGAGCCATTTCTTCTAACTAGGTCCCACGTCCTAAGTGTTTCAGATTTCCCCCAGGCTGTGTCAGGAGCAGGACACCAAGTGTCAAACGCATCCCAGCCCTCTGGGGTGATGCTCCATATTGAACCCATCATATTGGCATTTAACTCATGGCTAGCAAAGAACTTCCATTGGAAATGCCACAGAGTAAATAGTGACTACATTCTTTATCCACTCACTCTAAAATTCCCTGTACAGTAGACGATCTGTTCTTGGCAGTTAGATTGGGAAAGAAGGGGGAACTCTTTGAAATCCTTACTTTCTAGCCTCTCTCACTACACGCCTCCCCCATAAAATTTTTATAGGTATGTCAACTCGTGATAAAGAACTGAACTCAAGTTTGCTACCCATCACAGAGACATGGAGAAGTTAGAGCCTTTCCAGGTAGCATATGGCAATGGCCAACACACTGTTAGAAAACCAGACCTCTGACTTACCTGTCTCCAGCCACCTTCTGTGCACAGGTGTACATGCATCCTTTGTCAAAAGTTTGCCTGCAGAACTAGTAGGAACTTTATCTTTGCCTAGTTCCTCGTGAATCATTTATTAGAATAGCTTTCTGCCTACACAAAACTTAAAGCAAACTCTTACTGTTACAGAAGGCATTGTTTATTTGTAAGCTGTTAGCATTTAGCAGGTTAAAAATAAATAGATAGCCCTTGGTATGTTTCCTCACAGGTGACATTAATGAAAAAGATACAGGAGTCTGTCCAAGGAAGGCCAAATAGCCAACAAAAGCAAACACAACCTGCTTGCAGTTCTTCCTGTAACAGGATAAGCTCTTATATTTTAAGAGGTTGGACAAATGAGGAACACAGCTGTTATTTAGTAGGACCTACATGCCATTTCTCACTTGTTACTGAAAGTGTTTGCTTTATAATAGAGACTATTCAGGGCCATAAGTTGAAGCTTAGGCTCGCTGTATGTCTAAGACATTCTATAACATGCTACTGGAATACAGCTTAGGAGCTATACTTAAGTCAAGAGAAGACAGACCTTGCTGCCAACCAAGCCCCTTTCTTTTAAGTGAGGGGATTTTGTGGAAAAGTAAAATGGGAGTAGTTTTTATTAGCTACTGTGCCAAACAGCAGCAGAAGGGAAGATGACAAGAGAGCCAAACAGGTCTTCAGATCTGTGCCTTTATTTCATAAATAATGAGAATGGATTCCACCACTCTTCTCTCCCACATAGCTCTGCTTAACTGTAAGCTCTTAAAGTAAACCTTAGGGCTAAAACATTCGGGTATGGGAATAATGGTGTCAAGTGAGAGCAGTTGCTGATGAATACTAGCTGTGTTGTCTCTTGGCTTTATGGCAGTCATGGCAATAATCCTACAAGACTATGTCACCTGTCCCAAGTGACCTGGCACTTGGCATACCAACTCTTACACAGATTTCCACCTGGATTCCATCTCTACAAACCTGACTGAATCTTAAGACCAGGTACAGTAACTTCCCAGGTAACTATAGGGAGGAAAGAAGGGCAGAGAGTGACCTTAAGGCTGCAGCTTTCTTTTGCCTCCAGACACCAAGTGTGCTGAGTTGACCCATCTTTCAAGACCTTCCTCAAATCTCGCCCCTTTGACCAATCTTACAGCTTCTAGAACCCTGGAACATCTGATATTCTCCTCGTTTATTGCACTTGGCATCGCAGTAAGACCTTGAGTGATTTTCTTGAATGACTGTGGTATGTAGTTTACGTGCATGTGTATGTCTGGCTCCAACATACCTGCTTTGAGTTATCACATTAAAATAAGTCTATGTATTGAGACAGGGTCTTCCTACATAGTCCAGTTTGCCAGGTGTTCACTGTAATTCAGGCTTCTGCTAAACTCTTAGTATTTCTCTGGCCTCAGTCTTCCAGGTACTCAGATGACAGGCATACAGCGCCATGCCCAGTTCCTTAAGATCTATTGCTGATTTTAGTGCTATGATCACTACCTCAGCCCCTGTACAAAGTCAGTGATCTAAAAGTATTGCTTAGCGAATTTTCGTAGAAAAGAATTATTTTTACATAGTAGATAGAATCTGCAAGTGCATTTTTAGAAAACACAAAATCACTTGATCTAAAGGGTAGTTTTCAAATCGAACCTTTAGAATTTTAAGGACATAAAGGGGATTTGGAATAAAACTTTATGGAATAAAAAAGACAACAGATGGTTCATCTACTTGGTGACATGGTCACCTGACCCATTAATCCCAAGATACTCATGAAGGATGGGGCTGGTAATTCGTGAATGATGCAGATTCTTAATAGAGATTTATTTAGTAGATGACATAAGTAATCCTAATAGAAACAATATGCTTGATTTCAGTAGGAGCTCCTCATTCATTCTGTTATTTGCAAAAGTTCAGCCAAGCAGAATGCATAGTCTTGGTGTCAAAATCAGAATCTAAGTCCTAATACCACTATATAACAGCTATGAGATTCCCTCATAAGCTAGATAAGGATTCAGCATTTCAGAGTTCTTATCTGGTAATAAATAATAACTGCTTTGATACTTTGAGGATTCTTTAAAATCCTGTCTGAGCCCAAAGTCTGAAACTTCAAAGGTGCTCAGTGTATCTTAGCTGGATGTTGCTGAATGTTTTTGTAACAGCTGGTGATTGGCAATGTGTCACAGGCATGTTAGGGGAAGCTAATGCATTCCAGGTAAAGAACTAGAATAATGCCTTTTCGCTGATTCAGAGTATAATTGGTCCTTTGGAACCTTGTGTGGTTGTTTTTCTCACTAGGGCAAGGAAATGGGTGGTAAGGTGGTATGGAGAGACATACCAAGCCCTGCCCCTTCCTGGCCTCCCCTGCCCTGTCCTCAGTGACTAGTGTGTCACAAAGGCTTATTGCATTTGGCTCTCTGCTTGCTTTGGACCTGTTGGATCTGCCCCTATCCCAGGCCCCTTTTTGGCCATTCTTTTTTTTTTCTGTCTCAAAAGACTCCAAAGGGGGTCCCAGCGTCCAGTGGCTGTGTCCCAGGTTGCTTCACAGAAGATGTGTTGTTCAATAGAAAGGCATGTGGAGTCCCAGGGTGGGAACTAGGAGGACATTATCAATCATGGGCTGGTAAAAGCCAAAAGAGGGGAAGGAGAGCTGGTGAGAGTGAGGAGGACTGAATTAAGTGGAGGAGTCTTACCCCCCTGTCCTTGTTGTTGCCCTTGCTGAGGGAGAGCTTTCTTGGACATCTGCCCAGACACATGCTGAGTTAAAGAAGCAGCGGGACACATTCTTAAAGAATGAATTGGGAAAGGGGAAAGATCTGGGAGTGGGGAGGAGTGAAAAGGAACCAAGGAATGTTTCCAAAGTCCAAACAAAAGAGGCCCCTGTAGCCCAGCCCTCCTGGCCCTGCTGTGGTTCAAATGGTGATTTCTTTAGCACGTAATCCAGGGATACCCAGGCTCCCTGATAGCAGCTTTAGGCCCACAAAGGGGTCAGAGAGACTCATTGGAATTTCGGGAGTGTTCTTATTTCCAGTGTAGCCTGTGTGTGCTGCTATCCTCACCCACAGCCCAGAGAGGCTCACTGAGGATGTTGTGGAGATAACTTGAGTATGAATTCAGTGCTTGCGGTATCAAGTTCTACCTGATGATTACAAGTCATTGTGTAAGAGAAAGGCATTGAGGTTCTTAGTGCTTTTCAAGGTAGCTTCTAGTTAATAAGCCTCCTAATATACTTCTTGAGATGAGAGAAACCAAACCAAACCTTGTAATGATGGCTGCTGGTTGGATTCTGAACAAAGTCTCCTCATTGGCATGATTGAATTAGATGCTGACCAGTCGGTTGAGGAATGGATAGGAGCTATGGAGCATCCATAACAGCTCATTAATTTGTTGCTGTTGTTGTAACACACACACACACACATACACACATACATATGGAATGGAAAATGAAGATATCTTATGTCTTTGTCTTATGCAGACTTGTAGAACATACAGATTATTTTAGCTTCTCATATTTAATCAAAGATTAAATGGTCAAAATTTTCATCTAAGCCTGATAGTTTTTCTCTTTCATTGTAAGTTCATATGAGAAAGAGCTAAGGGAACAATCCATAAAGCCCAAGAGGGAACCAGTTATGTAAGTTAAAATGGAATTGAGAAGTTTGGCACCTCCTTGGGTTAAATGCTGTGTACTCTGTGCCTTGTGTATGCAATGCTTCCTCATCCTGCTGAACTATCCAGCTCTTCCATGGATACACATTCTCCCTGTGTAGTCCTGTAGGTGAGGAAGAGAGAAAAGACAGCATGCTCAGAGCCGGTAAACAATGTTCTGAGATGAAAAGGGTGGACACCTGCCTTCTAAAGCCTGGAGGGAAAGCGCTGACTTAAGAACATGCACTTGACTTTATCACTTCCAAGTGACAGTGAATATTCCCTTTTCAAAGTGTCTTCTCCCCAAACTGTGCACATAATATTGCCATTGCTCAGAAATGTGATTAAAATAGCCCTTGTTTCTTTCAGTTACTGATAAAAAAGTAAAACAGTAAATAAATAAATAACTTTAGTAACTAAAGTGTCACCAAGGTTCCAGTAGACCCTGAGGGGTCTCCAGTTAGGAAATTCCTGTGCTGAAATTAGTGGAACAGACACCCTCTGGCTTGTCTCACAGCAGTGAGGACTATGGGGATTGGGACCTCTGAGATGCCACATGCTCTGGCTTGTCAAATCTAGCAATGACTCAGTTACCCTTGAATGTAATAGATGGAGGTTCAGATACCCAAGAACCAGGTGTCACCGTGAGTGTGGTGGTTTCAGGAGCAGCTGAGGAAATAGGGATATTTTTGTTCCATTCTAATTTGCTCTATGTCATTGAAAGGTGATTTCTCAAGTATCGGCTTTCTATCCTATTCTGTGTAATGTGATAGGTGTGCCTAAAAAAGGTTGATTGGCAAGAGCACGGGGGAAATGAGAGGAGAAGACACCTCCACTGTGCTGTGTGTTTGCATCTTGTTTCCTCCACATGAGTTGCACCCAACTTCAGTTCACATTCCGAACCCCTATGATTGTATCTGAAGCAAAAAATGAGTGAGTGAAATGAGTTCCCACAGGTATATCCCTGAACTTAAAGCATCAGAGTTCTCACAAGAAGAGGTGCCAAGGGTTCAAATGATCTTTCTTTGCCACGTGAACACAAAACAGAATGCAGCCTTCTCTAGCAACTGGGCCCTATGACAGGTTCAATATTCCTTATCTAAAACGCCTCGGTGTTGTGGATTTCAGTTATGTTTCTAATGTGGGAGTATTTACATGAACCTAAAAATGTATCAAAGATGAAACACAGTATTCATTTATGTTTGTATATACATGTTTAATAATTATATATAGTGATTTTAGAGACCCTATGCAATTAGTCCCATGAGCTTAAGCATAGAACTTTCTTCACTTATAACACCATGTTGGAATTTTAAATGTTTCTGATTTTGGAGCATTTAGGATTTGAGAATTTTTGTATTGGGGGTACTCTATGTGGCTTGGATATTGGACTTGCAATTATTTGAAGAATAAAAAAATGAGTTTTCTGTTGCCTGATATAACTAAGATTCCCTTTTTTCTGTGTATCAAACATTAGAACGGGTTAGAAACAATAGAACTCTCTTTTCTAACTCATCTATGAAGGTCAATGTTCATTTAATGATGATTCAGAAACTTAAGGAGGAAAGATAATGGTTCCCCAAATAAAAAAGGCCTCTGTGGGCTCATTTGTACTCTCAAAGCTAAGGATGAGCTGTTATTCCAGCCTTGGGTTCTCAGTACACTGTCTGGCTGTTTAGGATTATCAGTTCAGGATATCACATGCTACTGATTTCCTGAATCACATCAGCCCTCCCATGACTAATAATCTAGTCATTCATGTCTATTGTCAAAGTGAATTTAATGATGAAGTGGGTCTCGAATGAGTTTATTTAAACGTACTAAGTCAAGTAACTGATAATATTTTAACATCTTAAAAAAATAAAACGAAAGCCCAGGTCAGTCACACCCATGATATTGAATCAAGAGCAACCTGCATGGTCAGATTTCTGTTTTGGCAACAGGCAGCATTTTGATTGTTTAGTCAACACCAAGGCTTTACCCTCAATGTTAATTGAGCTCTCAAGCACAGGGCCCACTTGTTTGTGATAAGCCCTACCTGTCCTCAAGCTCAAAATCTTAGAGCCTTGACCCCCTTGTGTCTGAGTGGTAGCTGTGTGTCACTATGCTCCGTTGGCAAAGTGATATTTAGAATCTCAAGTCATCATCAGACATCAAGTGTGCTTATTCTTAGAGAGCACCAAAGATTTATAAGAATGACATAGTCCTTGTATTAATAGAAAGACATAGTCCTTCTATGTAATAAAAATACTACTTCTGAAAGAAATAGAGCTACAAGATCCAGCCAGGTTATTCTGTGACAGAGGGACAAAGGGTTCTACTGGTTGAGTCTTTGCCTTTAATTGCCTTTAATTCCTCCAAGAGTTCCACCTATATGAGGTAAGTATATCCGAGGACAAATTATCGTCTACTTTTGTGTTGCAGGTCTTAGAGCCCTCTACATATCTGACTTCTTTACCATCATGTACGCTTTATTTTCCCCCAAGGAAAACTGGTACTTGATAAGTAACAAATGTGACTTAGTATAAGATCATGAGGTATAAATATTTGCTCTACTAAATCAGAAATCATGCTCTGACATTATGCAGTATGTTTCAAATGGTTACAAAAGACAACATTCCTCTGCATGCTAGTAGAAATTATATTGTTCAAAAAATACCCGATATGTGGGGTCAAAGGTTGACTTCTTCATGCCAGAATTTACGGGACTTTTTAATCAGCCCTAAAATCTGCATTATGGATGTACAATGAGAGAATACAGCAAGTGCTCTCACCTGAATAGTATTTTCAAAATTGACTGGTCAGGCAGAGCTGGTGTTTTAGCAGAGCACTTGGAGTTTGGAACTTGCTGCTGCAGCTCTTAAACTAAATCCTTTATAGGTGGTTGCAATGTAACATTGATAGTTTATGTGGCAGAGATAGGGTTTCTCTGTGTAATCCTTGCTGTTCTGGAATTCACTATGTAGACCAGGATGTCCTCAAATTCAGACATCTGCCTGCCTCTGCCTCCGAAGTGCTGGGATTAAAGGAGTATGCCACAACTACCCAGTTAACACAGAGTTTTACCCGGCTATGAAATCTTTCTAGTCACTGTGATGACCTCCATCTCTTTTCCATTTTAATGCTGTGCCTTTTTATTTAAAAATTACAGAAGTATCTCTAGTAGGGGAATGAAAAAAAAGGAGGTAGGCTCAGGGAGGTGCCTGCAGCAGCTTTAAGCACACTCGAACTTTCACTGGTCTTTCTGCTGATCTTAAGCAGTGGACACTTTGGGGTTGTGCTCAGATGGAAGCTGGGTGAGCCAGCACCCTGAAAGCAGAGTTACTGGTTATTGGCCAGAATACTTTTTTATTTTCAATTTCTACAAACAGTGAACACGGGGAAACCACACATACAGTCTAAAACATAACTGTCAGAAGGAGTCTGAAGTTTCCTGTGGACTGTGGAAGGGAGTGGCAGGAGGGGAGGACCCTATGCATTGGGGACTTGAATTGATTCCAAAAGTCTGGATTCATACAAGGGAGCACTGTGTTTTCTCTAGCTTGAAGCATTTCAAGACTTTCCTACAGAGGGAGTGGATCTGTGCAAAGCATCGGAAAGATGGGGAATACGGATCCTTTGCAGAAACTTAATTCGTTTTTCTGCTCAGTGACTTTCCAGACCACTCAATTTGTAAGGCCAGGAGGAGAGGAGTGCTGTCATTTTACTCTTGTTTTTATTTCCAGCTTTCTGGGAGAGAGAGAGAGAGAGAGAGAGAGAGAGAGAGAGAGAGAGAGAGAGAGAGAGAGGCAGAGAGAGAGACAGAGACAAACAGAGAAAGGAAGGAAGAAAGGAAGGAAGGAAGGAAGGAAGGAAGGAAAGAAAGAAAGAAAGAAAGAAAGAAAGAAAGAAAGAAAGAAAGAAAGAAAGAAAGAAAGAAAGACCCATCTGAAAGTGTGTTTTGTGAATCTGGGGGAGGCTTGTGCATACAATGATGCTGACGAACTGCTCTCCTCTTGGCCTTCACCCAAGTGGAGAGGGGTGTGAGCTCAGCTTGATTTATTTTCAGAATCATTTTAGACCTAACTGTCTCCCCAAGGAGTCCAATAGCACTTCTACCCATGCATATGCGAACAAACACATGTGATCAAGGGGAATCTCTTGTGAATAAGTTTTAGAGTATCTCTTCCAAAGTCCTCTACCATAAGAATTTATTCCTAACACCTGAGTCACCAGCATTTTCCATTGTGGGAATAAACCAGATCTCATCCCTCCTTTCTCTGTTCATTTCTCCTGTTTGGATACCAGATTATCTTTAGTTATCTTGTCCAGTTCTGCCATTATATTAGCCTTAGGTTATTCAGGATGCTCAAACACAAGACTAACACTGAAAGTAAAAGAAATATTGGAATCAGTCATGTAAAAGAGATAAAAAGATGTTTGTACCCCATCTCTTAGAAACCATGTTTGTTGAGCAAGTAGTAAATAACCAAATAGTTTGTATTTAGTAGGCACTTGCTGGTTATTCAGAAGATTGCTTTAGAAAGTGCAGAAGTGGGTCCCATGGTGTGAAAAATCATGTGAGCTTTGGTCCACATGATATAGCATAAGCCCTTCCTTGTTAAGGCCTAGAGGGCCCTTAATTGCCAAACTAGCCAGGTGAAGCTAGACATCATTTAGAGATGAGAGGCAAGGAATTAGAAAATGCCTAGGCTTCTACCGCAGAGGGGAGAGCCAAGTTCCTCTTGCCTTCTTTACAGATCAGAGAATCTACCAATTCTTTGGCAATATGCTGTGACATGGCGATTTCCAAATCCAGTCTGTGCTGTTCACAGAGCTTCTGACAGCATCCCAGGAATCCTAATCACGCCAATTCTCTGGCCACTCTCTCAGAAACACCATGTTTGAGGAATACAACTATCTGAACAGCCCTCTCTGGGCTTTTCTTTTATAAGGTTCTATCCTCAGAATCCAAATTAGTGTTTAAGAGAACTAAAGTTCAATAGCTGTCTCCTAGGTGGTGCCTGTTTCCCCAGATTCAGAGTCCTGCATTTTCCTGCTAAACCTCCCTTCTCTGCTCCTGCCCTCTGAGTTGATGTGCCCTCTGGGTTCTGATTATTGGAAGCTGGCCAATCGCACTGTATTTAGCTTCTTCTCTGGACCTCACTGGCCCTTGAATGAGAAACAGCTGCCTGCCTACGCCTCCCCAGCTCCATTTACAGGGTTAAACAAAATTCATGCTATTCTGTAAGCAAGTCTCAGATAGCACTGTATCTTGGCCCCTGGGGCATTTTATATTTATGTTTTAATCCCATTGGGAAGACATCTGGAGTAGGCCAGGGGACCGCCAGAGCACAATTTCACTCCAAACCTATGGATTTGGGTCTAAGACCTCACTATGCCTTGGTAGCATGTTACTGCGAATCAGAATTGAAAGTTCTCCCCTGGGATCCAGGACACTGAGTAATATGCCTGAGAGTCCCCTCACTGGGCATAGTGGAAGCCAGTACCTAGGTGAGAACCTAAGCATCCTAAGTATGACCACTACCGGGACTCTGATAACTGCAGATCCCCAGTCATCAGCTGGAGCCTCTGATTCATTCTAGGTGCAGAGGTTAGTTCTTCAATTGTCTCTCACACTCACCTAAGTTTGGTAATCTTTACTTTGGGCGGGTTTGGTGTTAGCAGCAATTAAACTTGAAACATCTCTCCTAAGAGGAGCCATCTTCTGAGACCTCACAGAGTGTATTCCCAGTGTTTTACATGTTCTCAAAAGTTGAGGCCAGCTTACCTGGGAATATTACACAAAAATACTGCAGGACCCCCATGCACACTCTATGCTAAGCAGTAGCTAATCCTCTGTGTGATAGCAGGTCGATTAGGAAATGGATCAGCTTCTTCTCTGATTCTGCCTATAGGACAAGGCATGGTCTTTTGTTAAGCAAATACCTCATTTGTTGAGTGAAGAGTGTAAAAGGCAAAGTCTCTAAGGCAAGGTGCGATGAGAAACAAATTATTTTACATAGCAAATGACTAGAAAGTGTTATGCAGGTCAGTGTCCTCCATTTTTGTCTTGTTTTGTTTTGTTTGGTCTTACTGATTTTCATTTGTTTTGATGTTCGTGTTTTGTTTTGAGAGAGAAAGAGTGGGAAAATAAAGTTGGGTGGTAAGGAAAGTTGGGGAGGAGAAAGAAACACGTGATCAAAGTGTATTGTATGTAAAAAAAAAAAAACACCTTTAATGAAATAAAACAAGAAAATGTAGAAGAATAACTATGGAAAGTGAAAGATCTTGATTTCCATCAGAATAGAAAGTCAAATGTAAAAATAGGGGAAGAGGCCAGAGAGCTGGCTTCCTGGGCAGCAACACCTGAATTTGAACCTCCAGCACCCAGGTACAAAGCTGGACTTGGCCTTTCAAGCAAGTCCCAAGTTCCACAAAAGACCCTGTCTCACTGAGGAAAAGCAGAAATCCGACGGAAATGGACACTTGCCACCCTACTCTGTCCTTCACACATGATGGTGACCAAGGCCGCATACGCACCTCCCCCAGTGCAAAAATAAATATGTGTATATGAAGAGAGATAAAAGCTGGGGTAGTGGCTTGTACCTGTAGCTCCTGAACTTTGGAGACTAATTCCACCATGGGCTACACAGGGTGAAATCCAGCCTGGTTTCAGTGAGATACCTTTTTATGAAATCAAAACAGTTGAGAACTAATTCAGAGAGTCCACTCTGCTGATTTTACACCAGCGTGTGAGCCTCTGTGCACGAGGCCTTTGTGTGGTTAGCCTGTGACTTACCGTGTCTCTAGCTCCTACATTGTTGCACCACAAAATTTGTAGAAATTCGGTAGAAACCGTAGTTAGAATTTTGGTTTCCTCCCCACCATAACACAGTGCAGCATAGAGATATGTATTTAAGGATGCTGGGAGTAGGAGTGTCAGCAAGCCACAGGTTCTAGTCACATCCCAGGGGGCATACCTGCTCTCTCACAATGTACCCTTCTGCTACATTGTGGGGTTTTTTTCCCAATTAAATGCATTGAATGCAGTTTTCTTTTCCAATGTTTTCAACTAGCCAACTATTGTGTAGGACTCCACAGCAAGTTGAGAGAGACTTGTGTATAGTTCTCTGACGTGAGCAGCTAGTCCATCAGAACAGAATGGCTCCTTTCAGTTTTCCCTTATGAGTAAAAGCCTCCAGAGGTCGGAGGCCTGATTTCTTAGACTGTAACCTCAGCATGGACTCTGTACTTGAGAAAAGTGCTAAAGCAGTGGTTCTCAACCTTCCTGGTGCTGCAACCTTTTAATACAGTTCCTTGTATTGTGGTGACCCCCAGCCATAAAATGATTACATTGCTACTGCACAACTATAACTTTGCTACAGTTAGGAATCATAATGCGAGTATCTGATATGCAGGATATCTGAAATATGACTCTCAACCTGTGGGTTGAGAACCACTGTGCTAAGGAACTACTTGTGAGATTAATGGGTAGTGAAAGAATTAACTGTCTGGACCACAGTACAGAGAGACAAATGTATTTGGTAAATCGCAAGGCTACAATGGTCTGTGCATTGAAACAGAAGAGCCACCTGCATAAGACAATGGATGAGTTACAGAGGCATATTCGGGAGCTGTTTGTGGATTAGGGTGACCTCTACCACATGGTCATCTCATTCCTGCCTGATGTTTGACTCTAAGCAGAGGTGGATTTATAGTGCAGAACTTTGTGTTGCTAGTCAGTTATTTATAAGACATTTGATTATGCCATATTGCCATTCACAGTTTTGCTAGAATGGAATTGCTCTTTTCTTTTGGGAGATGCTTTCTGGAGTACGTTTGCATTGTGGTAATTCCCGGAGAGAGGCCTGGTTGGTCCCTTTATGGATATTCTTTTTCTTTTGTAATTTTTAAATTTTTATGTATTATAATTTATTCACTTTGTATCCCAGCTGTAGCCCCCTCCCTCATCTCCAGGTCCCATCCTCCTCCCCTAATCCACTGATAGGGGAGGTCCTCCTTCCCTACTATGTGACCCTAGCCTATCAGGTCTCATCAGGACTGTCTGGATCCTCTCTCTCTGTGGCCTTGTAAAGCCACCCTGCCAGGAGGAGTGATCAAGGAGCAGGCAACCAAGTTCATGCCAGAAACTGCCCCTGATCCCCTTACTAGGAAATGCACACTGAGACTGAGCTGCCTATAGGCTGCATCTGAGCAGGGGGTCTAGATCTTTTCTATACATGGTCCTTGGTTGATTCATTAGTCTCTGCAGGCCCTGTGTACCCCGATTTTTTGGCTCTGTTGGACTCCTTGTGAAGCTCCTGACCCTTCCAGGTTTTTCTATCTCCTCATTCTTCCATAAGATTCCTTGCATTCTGTCCAAAGTTTAACTATGATTCTCAGTATCTGCTTCGATACCCTGCTGGGTAGAGCCTTTTAGAGGCCTTCTTTGGGAGGCTCCTCTCCTATTCCCTGTTTTCTGCTTCTGATGTCTTTTGCATTTGCCCTTCTGAATGAGATTAATTAAGCCTCTTCCTTAGGGTCCTCCTTGTTTCGCTTCTTTAGGACTACAGATTTTAGAGTGTTTATCCTTTGTTATATGGCTAGTATCTACTTTTCATAGCAGCTTTATTTGTAATAGCCATGAAAATTGCAGGCAAATGATTGGAACTAGAAAACATCATCCTGAACTAGGTAACACAGAAGCAGAAAGACACACATAGTAATATGCTCCCTTTCTGGACTCTTTCCCACTGACAAACCTACACACCCAACCCTGAGGACCTGAGCACTTTTCTTTTCTTAATGCCTTCTTGATTGGAGCTTGGGTGACATGTAGGACCTGCCTATTGTTCTTGACAGTGGCAGAGGCTCTGTGGGGTGTCCTGAATAAACAGCCAGACTTAGGATTGGTTTTGATGGAAGGCACATTTGGCTTGGTCCAGGGTGCTGAAAGAAAGTGGAACTTTCAATGACAGGGGTTGAAAGTCATGTCAAAGCATCATCTGGAGACAGAATTGTTGAGTACTATAAGAAACAGACTTGACAAGTAAGCTAAAAATAGAGGGACCAAGTGAAAGAAGATAGCAGCAAGTAGGCCCAGAAAGGACAGAAGCCAGGTAACCAACACCAGACATGTATTAAAGCCCTGTCGCTCAACCTCTTTGTTCTTGTTTCTCAATGTTGTTGGTGGAACTGGTGGTTTAGAGCTTTTCTTTGTAGATGCTCAGGTTTGAAGCAATGACTTTCTCTCAGGTGGTTTGGACCTTGGTTTAAGTAGCAGTTTATAAATATAGGCCTCAGCAGTTTTGAAGTGCATCTGCAGTAAGTGAATGAAACTACTCCTGTATTATTGAAAGTTCATGGGCTAGCATTTTGTTATTGTTGTTTTGTTTTTTCTTGTTTTTGTTTTTGTTTTCTTTTAGGCAATAAAAATAGAGTTTTTAAAAGCCACCTTTCTTGGACCTATAGCAAGGAAAAAGCCAAGAAAAAAAATGAAGTTAACTATTATTTTACATAAGCCCCAGAGATAAGTATAATGATCTTATTTAATTAGGAGAAGGGCATTTGCCACAGTACCCTTTCCTGCCTCCTGGTTGGGAGGCAGAGAGGAGCCTGTGCCTGGCAGAGGAGGCAATGAAGTTTGAACTGTGGTATGTCCCCAACTGTGTAATGAGGAGGTGAGGACATTCCCTCAGGGAATTAAGACTCCCTGAAGAAGTCTGAGCCCACATGGGCACAGTTTGGGGATGCCAATGCTCAGCACATTTCCTACTTCATTCTTGAGAATTGCTGGCCCCAGTGATGTTTTGGAGGTTTTGTTGTTCATATGTACATGCCCACAGAGCAGTTTTTTACTATTTGAACTCAGTTCTGTTTGATTTTAGGAGAATTAAATCCTTTAGTCATTCAAAGAGTAAGAGACTGAAAATGTGAAGTAATAAGATCCCTATAAGATGAGAGAGATAAAAGGGGCTTGAAGCTGTGGCCATACCTATCTAAATAGTGATTAGAAAATTTGGCTGTGAGAAGTGTCAGTCCTGGCAGGAAGAAAATATTTTACCCATCAGGAAAGAAGCCAAAAGCCTGTTGTGCCACATACAAGCAGATTTCCTATTTTTTACTTTTTAAGCTCCATCAAGGTAGGAAAGAATTAAGATAAGAGACTAACTTAGCTGTGACCAATTAGTGTATCAGTTTCCTGGTAATGTCTTGAGGCTCCTCAGTGGTTTAAGACTCCTGTGAGGTACTGTAGGCTGAACTCAAGGATGAACAGTATAAACCCAGCTACGATGAAGACTTCTCCAGAAACAGTATAGGCAACATTAAACAGAGGTGGAGTTTACTCATTCAAAGCCAGGCATTATTTTCATAGATAGAGAAACAGACATGTTAAAAGAATATCTGCGGTAGTCTAGAGAAAATTTGTCTTTGTGGCACAGATAAGTGTGAGCATTAGGGTTGTCCGTGTCAGGAGCTCTGCATCATAGGTTTACTTATCTGATCATGCTTCCTTTTGAAGAGAAAGTCTAAGTCAGTCATTGGTCCATTGTTCTAACAGGGCTTTGTGTGTCATTTTGAATGGTGTTTATTTCGTTTTAGAAAACAGGGTTTTATCATGGATAAGAAAACCCAGTTAGTACATATCCTGGAGTTTGATGTCCACTAGAGCATAAATAAGGCCTGACAGGGTCATTCAAACTGGGGTAGAGATGCTCACCTGGGAAACTGCCCTGTAGGTCTTTGAACACACTTCATCTCCTGGCTTGACTAATCAGCTGCAGTATCATTTTATCCTCTCTTGCAGGGAGTTTAAGGTCGCACAAGAAGTCAATGTTAATAAACCACTTCCTTCTTGATTTTAAGTCAGTTGAGGCCCTTTAAGGGTTACTCTTAGGGACCATATAGGGCCCTTCCATTTCTCTACCATCCATGTCACTTATTAGGATTTGGGGAAGTTTCTTGGAAGCATTGAGGAAGTGTCTGTTGGCGATTACCCATTTCCAGAAGGTACACTGGTTATAGAGGCCAACCTCCAGGCCCTCCACACCACTTCGTTGTTTCATTCATTGGGACCTGGTTGGTCTGAATGAAGACACTTTCTGCTTCATCTCTAAGTCACTTCTGGATTTGCACTCCAGCTGTGGCTGTTGAACAGAATGTTAGTGACAGTTGTCTTGAAGAATGAAAACGGGCTTAAAATTTAGTTGTTATACAATAAAGCTTGATAAAGACAGATTTGAACGTAGATCTTGACTCTATAACCTAAGTAATTAAAGTATGACAAACTTAGCAGAAAGCAGAAGTGTAATTATGTAGTAAAACAAAACAAACAAACAAAAATGTTTCTTTTTTTTTTTTTTTTACTGATTCCTACAAATGTTACCAGGATCAGATCAACATTTTAAATGCTTTTTAGTTTTATCTAAGTGTATGCAGTAGTCCCTTTAAGGATTTTAATAGCTTTAGCCATGATGTATGTCATAATGGAGATAGCATCTTTGGCTCATATATAGCATAGTTATTTTACTACACGTTTTAATTTTAATTTTTGTCCTCATCTGTGTATTTCCATATTGGAGCAATCCTTTACATTTTAGACAAAACTTACAGTACAAACTTTCCCTTCTGTGTAAAAACATTTCCCTTTCTACTTAATCCTCTCATCTTTATTTTTTAAACCAGAAAAAAACTATATCTATAACTTCTATATAGTTTAAAGATTATAGATTTTAAATTTTCTCTATTATAAGTGTGTGTCTATGCATGATGTGGGTGGACACATGTGTAACAGTTCACAACTAAGCTTAGTCTACGCCCTTTTCCACCTTTGTATGAAGTCGAAGGTTTCAATTTAGGTCAGTGAGCTTGGACAGGAGCACCGAGACCCACAGAGCCATCTCTGCAGCCTGCACCTCTGTATTTTTTTAACTTGATGGTTTCTTTATAATCTTTTTTATAAACTTTTAAAAATATATAAAAACATAATTTTACCCAATAATGACATTTTAGTGAAGACCAGCTGTTTTCTTTGAAATATGAAAATATTATATGCTTTTCTATTAAATATCTAATAATTGATATCATGGTGAAATTTGTCAATAGTCCTGAAGACTATTTTCTTTCTTTTCGAATAGTTTAGAATAACTAATTTGTTAGCTTTGTTTAAACTTTATGGATTAAAAAGATTTTGGTTTAAGAATACCTTCATGCTTACTTATTTAAAGACCATTTTAAATTGAAAGCCTATTAGTGTCTGGAGGCAGGGGTTACCATGTAAATATACCACATTACGTGTATTTAAACTTAGCATGCAGAAATACATATATTGATAAACCAAGACGATAGAAATTTTACATTAAACTGGGTACAAGGCAAAATAATATAATAAAACAAATACAATTTAAAAGAAGTGTGAATTTAAATTTATAGCAAAATTAAATAAGTTAAGATCACCTGTTTATTGATCAAACTCTGAGACCTTTTGTGGTTGTTGTAAGTAAACCTCATTTTACAAGCATTTTAAAATGTTTCTTTTTTGCATTGATCCTTAGAGAGAGGGATAATCAACTCTCCCATGTCTGTATTTTAGCTTTAATGGGTTTGAGATAGCAATCTTAAAGAGCTGGTTTTCTTTGAAAAAGCAGCACCAATAAGAAATAACCCTATAGTCAGACTGAGAGATTTAAAACATCTATATTCTAGTCTCACACGTTAAACACACACAAAGCAAAAATATCAAGTCCTAGACATACGCTAACAGCTAAACCACCAGACAAATTGACACACAAATAATTTCACACAAACAATCACACGCACTCTAGCAAGAAACTGAGAGAACATATAACATAATTGCATTTAGTCAAAAAGAGAAAAACCTCTTAACTAGAAACATTCCAGAAAAATCTACATAATTAGCTAGAGTTTCACTGAAATGGTGAGAAGGCAAGAAGTCAAATGATGTTATGGAGACTTTAGGTTAAAATGTAAGCCTGTTAGTTCCAATAGAACAGGCCCAGCTACTGAACAGTCCTTTCTGTATTGTTGGGAGAGATTTGATGTTGAAGAAGCACAAAACATTTCCTTTTCAGGGTGTGAGGTTCAGACTTAGCTTCATTCTAGGACATACCCCAGAAGTGAGAGCGAAAAGGTATTGGAGTCAGTCTGAGATCCATGATCCTAATTCCCAAGGGGGTATTCCTCCAGGGGCAAGGGCCTGAAACAGCCACAATGGCTCAAGGTACAATTTTTTAAGGTCTACCCACCTTTTTGAAAGGACCTGTTTAAGTGGTGGCCATAAGGGACTCAAGATGGAGATTTAAAAAAGAATGTCCCACTTGTTGAAAGGACCTCCTAATGCTTGACACATAGAAGAGTCCTTTCCTGTCTGGGCTAAGCAATTGGCTCCCTCCCTCCCAGGCCTTCATTTACCTACAAAGAGTTGCCTTTGCCAATGTACATTAGCTCCAGAGGACAGGGAATCTTCTACTGAGCAGTCTGCAAAAGAAACTGGATCTCATCCCTGTGTGCTTTGAGTGCTGCACAAGCGTAGAAAAGAGCTTTGAGTTTCGCCAAAGTGTTTCTCCATCAAGAAATCTTTCTCGTGACAGAGAGCACTCACCATCGGGAAGGTGGAAGGCAGAAACCAGCTCCATCTTTAAGGCATAGCATTCCGCAGCTCTCTACAGTTCCCCCTTTTTGTTTTAGACGCATCAGGCAAGAGTAGAGGTCTGATCTCTGATATTAGAAATAAATTGGGACTTTGTACAGATGTTCATTTAGGTGTCATCCACCCAAAGAGCATCAGACTGTCCGATACCTTTTTCTCAGAGGCGGGACCTGGGGCATCAACCCGCATGCAATCAGACATGCTCTTCTCTGGGTCCAAAGCGGCTGACCCTGAGTGCAGTGCTTAGCCTCGCATCCTAAGCGTATCATTTTAGCTTTTTATGGTATCCAACCATGCTTGGGGAGAATGTCCTGCTTCAATGAACAACTCCACATTTGGCTAAGGCCGAGGATCTGGCTTGCTTCCATGTATGTGGACCTATCTGCATTGCCCCCGTGGCACGCCTGGGTTGGCTACCCAGAGGCTATTTAAGCTGTGGGCTGGCTTTCCCCGGGGTCCGAGGATTGTTCAATGTTCCTGAATAAACTGCATTGAAAAAAAATTAAAAAAAAAAAAAAAAAAGAAATCTTTCTCTTCAGAGAGTACTCCAAAGGTCCTAGGTCAAAAGCTCCAAAGGTCTGCCCAAGGAGGGATGCTTCTTGGCTACACTAGACAGTGCCACGCCAGAAGCTCCCTTGCCCATACAGTGCCTGCCACTCTGAGAGTCTCCAGTTGGGTAAAAGAAAGAGTGTTCTTACTTTCTTACAAGGAACACCAGATGTTGGGATTAACAGATGGTGAAAGTCATTATCAGAGAAAGAAAAGTGTGTTTGGAATTCCACAGGAGCACAGTGAACTGGGAAGTAACCACCTACATGAGGTGATAGACAGGGCTGTCTTTCCATTTGTCTGTTTATTTTTGTGCTTGTAATTTAATTACAATATTTCTATCTTCCCTCTTCTCCCTCTGAACCTGAACCTGTTGGCTTCTTAAAAAAAAAAAAAACAAAACAAAAAAAAACAAAAAAAAACAACTCTTTCATTTACATTTCTTTTATCTTATTTTCCCTACTCCAGCCCAGTCCCTTCCAACATCCCAACACCAGGTAGGAGAGAAAATGGGTTAGTGGGGGGGGGTGCAGTTCTCTTAGCTGCTTCCTGCTGGTTAGGGTCCTTGGGTTCCATGGAGCCAGACCAATCCTTGTTTTAGTAGATCTCTAACTTCTTGTCTCACAAAAGCAACCAGGAGCCTCAGGGGAAGCAGAACCAGCCTTGTTCTTTCTTGGAGCTTCCACACACTCTAGGCTCTGGTATTTATTCTCTTTCCAGAGTCCTTAGATTTAAACTATCTGCAGCTGGCAAAGACCTCCTCTCAGAGCCCATATGAAGGAAATAGTCTGCTGCTGTGGACCATCTGAGTCAGTCCCATATATCATACCTGGGACCAAAACAAAATTATGTTATATCTACAACACAAACCCTTCCCTATGCCCTCTCCCTTTTCTTCAAATTTATGATCACTTTTTCATCAATTATTATTGCATGTATGTGTGTATTTGCATATATATATTCTTAAATATCATGTGTTGAGTCCATATAATGTTAATTATATGCATGTTTCTGATCTGACCATTTGGCATTGGACAACCAACTAGTGTGGTCTTTCTTGGGGAGGGTTACTTCGTTACTTCCAGCTTTACTCAGTTGCCTGTAGTTCCTTAAGGTGACTAGTCTGCAATTCTAATCCTTACAGGGACCTGTTCTCTTTTTGGTCTTAAAGTGATGATGTCCTTCTCTCCACAATATGTCTTGAAGAGACTAAATACAATACATAAGACATGGCACAATGGGATACTAGACCGTAGCAAAGTAAATACAAATTAAATGGGTCATGTAAGATGTAAAATGCTTCCTGTCTTCTTTGAATTCAAAGGTCAACGTAGTCTCTGCCAGAATAACAAAGTTCTATGTGAATGGACAGAAAGGGTTAGGGTTAGAAATGAATGGCAATTCTCAGAGGTTACAAGAGAGACACAGAAAGAGAAAGAGGCTAGTCTATTTCTCTCAAATAGACTAAGTCAACAATGTACCCCACTCGAGAAGACTATGTAGAGACAATATAGATCAAAAGCAGGAACGTGAAAAGATTTGAATGAGCGAGAATCCCAGGACACTTATCTGGAGGAGTTACAGTCTTAGATTCTTGGTAAAGAAGTTGTCTGGACATGTAAGGGAGGCAATGATATGGCTGGCTTGGGAAGTAGGGGGTGGGCAAGGGAACAGGCTGCAGAAGAGGGCTTGTGTAGGATTATATGGGCTTCTAGAAGTTTTTAAAGTCCTTGTCTTCCACAGAGAATCTGAGAGAGAGGCCACCAGAGCTAGTGGAGAAGAGCAGAAGGCGTTGAAGGTTGTAATATGAGGTCATTGCCTTGGGAGGGACAGCAGTAAGCAGTAGGACAGACCTAAGGCGGAGAAGTACTAATTTGGGCAGTCTTCCCTAGGCACATCCTGCAGAGGGCCTTTGGCAGCATCTCTGTCTTGCAGGGGTCCTTGTCTGATGTGCCTCCCACCCATCCCAGTGTCAAGACAGCCTGCTAGAGCTGCAAAGGAAGTAAGGCTGCACTTGCCAGGCACAGGGATGCTCCAGCTTTTGTTCCTGTTTTTCTTAGTTCTGTCCTGTTTTTTCCTATTTGCTGCCCAATGCCTGTCCTAGAATCTTCGCCTGAAATGGAAAATCCAGTCCAATCAAGATTTAAACTGAGACCTAAGAAGAAAGCATAGGACTCCCCCAAATGCTTTTTTGGCCCATCAATACACATTCCAAAAAGTACTATGTCTATATCTGAAATTCAAATTCAACTGGTTGCCCTGTATTTTCTCTGCCGACTCCATAGCTAATACATGAGGGAAACTCACTTAAGAGTATAGAGACCCGCCAGCTGGGCATGATGGCACATGCCTGTACCTTGAGCCATTGTGGCTGTTTCAGGCCTTTGCCCCTGGAGAAATACCCCCTTGGGAATTAGAATCATGGATCTCAGACTGACTTCTGTACCCTTCCACTCTCACCTCTGGAGTATGTCCTAGAACAGAGCTAAGTCTGAGGCAAGCCAGCACTGGGGAGGCAGAGGCAGGTGGATCTTTGAGAGTTTGAGGCCAGCCTGGTCTACAAAGCGAGTCCAGGACGGCCAAGGCTACCCAGAGAAACCCTGTCTCAAAAGGCAACAACGAAAGATCATAGAGACCCACTTTGTCCTGCTGTCCCATGTGCCTGCCTTTCCCATGTGAAGCTGCTGGGGCTCCTAACAGCCAACTGGTTTATTTCCTGCATTCCAAACACTAATCTGGAACAAAGCTGTGACCTCCAGGTCCAGTCAGTGTGCTCTCAGCAATGTGTTCTTGGTAACTTGGTCTGATTGTTGAAATGTTTCAGTTTTTCTTAAGTATAGTGTTAAGGCAAAGCTAATGGTGTGCAGGTGTGTAAGAACGAAGGTTCTATCCTGCCACACCAGGAAGAGTCCTCATTCTGGAATGTGCCTGGCATTGGGCAAAGGCCTTTTGCTGTGCTCTGTCGGGCAGAGGATGTCCTAGCGTGTGTTACCCTCCAAAAGACCCGCGTGGAATATGGATGAAGCGCAGCAGATTACTCCTGGAATATCTTGGTCTTTTCTAATCTTATTCCTGTGCATCATTTTCATGTGTTGGATACTTTTCAGTCCTGTGACCCAAATGTCTGACATAGGCACATCAAAGGGAGAAATGTATTTTGGTAAGTCCCTGGGCACAGCCTGTAGCATGCTAGCAAGGGAGAAGAGAGGCAGAGAGAAGGCAATGGGGTGGGGCTCGGGAGAAGATACTCCCAGGGCTTCCCCCAGAGTGACATTTTCTCTAGCTGGTCCTACCTCCCGTTGCCCTAAGCCTTTCAAAATAGCCCAACCAGTTTAGTATGGACTTCCCAATATATGAACCTTCTGAGAGGACCCATCATATCCAAACCATAATGCTTCTCTTTTCACTCTCTATTTTAGCTACTTTTTGTTGTGAAGAGACACTATGATCAAGGTAACTTATAAAAAAAAAGCACTTAATTGCAGCCTTGCTTCCTTTTTAAGAGGGCAATTCCATGACTGTCATGATGGACAGAATGACAGCAGGCAGGCAGGCATGGTGCTTGAGGAGCAGTTAAGAACTTGTATGTCCCTGTTCCCCTTACTAGGGAAAGGGACAGAGAGGTGATGGGTGGGGGGATGGAGGGAAGGTGGGACCAGGAGGGGATGATGGAGGGGGCTACAGCCATGATAAAAAGTTAATAAATTGTAATAGCTAATAATAAGAAAGAAAGAGAGAGAGAGAGAGAAAGAAAGAAAAAAGGAAATGAATCACAAATTAAATTTATCAAAATCCAAGTCCAATCTGGTTACAAAACTATTAAAATTTTTGCCTGATTTACATCATTTAAATGACCCAAAAATGAAATTATGGGGGCAATATATCTGGTTTTCTATTATTGTCCAATAAATGTGATGACAGTAAAAAATAAAAATAGAAAGAGCTTGTATGTGATCTCTGGGCAGGATGCAGAGAGAAAAGCTGGGCCTGTCGCAGGCTTTTGAAACTCAAAGCCCACCCCTAGAGTAACACACATCCTCCAACAAGGCCATATACCTCCTACTGCTTCTGAAACTATACTTCAAACATGTAAGGCTATAGGGGCCATTCTCATTCAAACCATCACACTCTCCACCTCTCCACTTCTCCCTTCTTTCTCATTTTCCTTCTCCTTTTCTTCTTCCTCCTCCACCTCCTTTACCTCTTCCTCATTTTTTTTTCTGTGTATTGAGCAAGTGAGTAAGGAATGCAGGGCCTTGTGCCTGCTGGGTCTACATTCTCACACTAAACTGTAACTCTCATCTGTCTTAGTCATCATAAATGTTCTTTCTGTTTAAATGATCTTACATACTTTACACATTTCCCATTCCTTTTGTTGTAACCAAATCAGGCATTCAAACACACAGGCACAGACACACACACACACACACACACACACACTGAATTACTTATCAGTACTTTATGAACATGGTTCAGTAAAGTTTGCTTTTACACCTACGAGTTCTCCATCTTTTAAAAGAACGTGATGCCTTCCCAGCTCAGTTACACCAGCACACATCTGTCTGTGCACTGCTGTTCATGAAATGCTGTCCTATCTTTTCAGCTGTGGGGGCAAAGGGCTCCCTGTGCTCTCTGCCGGATGAGGCTATAACAAATGCTGGAGTTAAGGAATGCTTAGACTGGGGACTTCTCTATGTCTTAGGATTCCTTCTCCAGCTCTTCTCTTGCATAGAGCATGCACTGAGGAATCTTGACAACTGTGGAATTATTTCTGTGAGGAATTGCCATGGAGGCTTTTTGGGAGAGATGGAGCTCTCTCTGTGGACCAGAACACAATGGTTTTCTGGTAAATTATATGCGTTGTGATGAAATTACCCAGTATGAATCTATTTTCATCCAAGCCATTTATTTTGTTATGTATATAAGATTATTATATTTTGACCACCTACAGAAATGATTGAGTGTGCCTTTTGTACACAGGCCTTCATTAATTGCCTTTCTTGCACTGTTGTAGGGACAGGGCAAGCCTGACTTTCCACAGTGTAGTACAGGTATTTGACCTCAACTTGCTGGTGATACACCCACTTCTTGAGGCAAGGATTGAGAAGGACTGAGCCATTCCTAAGATCAGTTGTGACAGCTATCCAACTCTTCCTGATTTAGGCTTTTAATAGTGTTGTATTCTTTCTTGGAGAGCTGTGCAAGTCCAGTGTCCTCTGACCCATCCACATTGATTCCACGACACGGACACATGCTAAGTGATGTTTTGATTATCTGTCATTTCAGATTCCCTGCCCCGGAATCATTGGCAAACACTGAAAAATATGTGAGCTCGCTTCTTTCTTCAGGCACACCATTCTCCTGTCCAGCACGTGTGCACCACACCCCCAGTATTCTCAAGTTTATTTTCTTTGGTTGCTTCTTTACTCTTGCCAGGTCATGCCTAGCACCCCCAATTTCTTCCTTTTGTTATGAAAATGGTCTGCTTTCAAGTTGTCCCCCAGGTTCTACCTACCAGGGCTATCCCATTTGTATGCACTCTGGCCCTTTCCTTCCTCAGTCATCCCTAAAACATATTTAGAAAGACATATTTGACAGCCAGGTGCATACACTTTCACAGTGAATTAGCTGCTCCATGTTATATTATCTACTGTCTATAATTCAGTGTACACGACTCTGACTGCTTATCTATTCCTACTGACATGCAACAGCATACCCCACTAACTCCAGAAGCTGGGCAGTGCCAGCCCATGAATACAAATGGTAGCCTTTAATACTTGGCTGAATAGTAGAAAGTTCTACATTTTCCTTTGTCTAGTACTTCAGCTTAGCCCTTGCTTTCATTTGTAGCAGAAGCAAAGAAGTCTATGAACTGCAAACCCACCTCATACCCAGATATTGATAGATGCGATACCCAGAATGCATTTACCTATAAGTAACCTGGCCAAATAAGTAGTTCCTAAGGTAGCACCCTTCAGTGAGGTAATTCACCCCAGGACCTTGCTTATTGTTACTTAGGGGGAAAAACAAATAAACAAACAAACAAAAACAGGCTCCTAAGTGGTGGTTGTTCCCTCCTCCAGGCTGTGAAGTCTACTATGGGCTGGGTGGGAACTCTCTCTTCCACCCGACTGACCTGAATGCAAATGAGTAAAGCAATCCCACACTAGTAACCCATGCTCTAAGTCTCACTGTTAGCTCCTGCAAAAAGCATGCACACCCAGCAGCCTGGATCTCCCTCCCCACACAGCACACACTGCACCTTAATAACACAAAGCCTGGAGCTGACAATTGCGGTGGCATGCAGGAGCCACACAGAGACAGATGAGACGAAGATGAACTGATCCCATTTTTAAGAGAATGAAATAAGCTCTTTAAAACTAATAACTGGGCTCTCGCTCACAGGCTGGTGCATGCTCTACTGTCGATTTGAGGGATGAGACCATGATGTGACTTCTCAACAGTGAATGATTCTCTTAATACCTTAAAAAGAAAGAAAAAAAGAAAGAAAGAAGGAAGGAAGGAAGGAAGGAAGGAAGGAAGGAAGGAAGGAAGGAAGAAAGGAAGGAAGAAAGGAAGAAGAATGTGAAAAACGAAATCCCTACCTTTTCATTGCTGTTTTCCAAGAAACCTGGTATTACAGAATAGGCAGAGGAGGGACTGAAAATGGCCATTGCTTGGGAGTTTGGAATGCACAGAGTCTCCAGAAGCTCATGAAGGCCAGTGACTCTTAGAAACAGGGTTCCCTAGAGAGGGGATCCAAGTTGGGAAGGGAGCAATCATTCTATTGAGAGTTTCAACTGATTCCCTTCTGTCCATTTCCATTACCCTTCCTGCAGTGAACACACTAACATGCAGGTATGGAAAGCAAATTTGGGAGGTGGGAAAGTTCTGGTGCTGCTGCTGGTGGACTGTCCATCAGCCTACATTGACTCCTTGAGGACTTTCTACTATCTCAGTTATTGTTAGAGGATGCAGAGAGCCCTAGAGCATGACCCAGTTGTTATGGACCTATTCTCTTTGGAGTTCAGTTCTATTGATATAAGGATAAGTTGCCAACACTGGAGGTGATATCAAGAGCAAAGCAAACCTGTAGTATTATGGGCTAACCAAACTTCGTAAATTTATTAAAAGGATAGAGGCTCAAAGAGGTTCATGTACGTAATCAAAGATTTGAATTTAAAATATATATACCTGCAAGATAGAACACCAGGTAAAGGTGGTTGCTGCCAGCCTGGATTGCCTAAATTCGATCCTCAGAATCCATATGATGAAAGGAAAGTATAGACTCCGACAGTTGTCATCTGACCACCACATACTCCACCTACACTTCATGGAAGGCACCAAGTATATTCTTTCTTGTATGGATTTTAATATCCATAAACAGCAAGCACACATAACATGAACAAGGAGATGAATGAATGAAGGATGACTCACGATTGAAGTTTTTAGCATATCTGGAAACAACACAACAAAGGGATGTGTTTAGTCTCAGGAAGAACATGTGGAAAACAGAGTGTCATGTGGTTTTTGAAAGGATCAGAGTAGGAAAATGTTCGGGGGTAAGTTGCCTTGCTGATCCAGATGTTTTTTCGATATTGCAGTTGTACTTGTTGATTAGTCTTTTCACAAGCAATCTCTATCTTGGTGGTGAGCATTCTCCCAGAGCTGTTTGGAATTTACTGTCCTTTTTTGTACCCAGTATTTGTTATAAGGCCTTCATTTCCACCTCTTCTTACTTCTTAGGACATGGTCAACATGGCAAGTAGATGCATCACAATTTTGCAAATGTGGACCCTGAGTTAGAAACATGAACTGATCTACCCAACTCCCCAGAGCTAATAGCAAGCTATCTTTCGATTAAATCCAGCTGTGGAACGTGGTACCATGATTATCTGACTGGACATCAGCAGCAACACTATGCTTCCTCTATGAGGCTCCTGTGTTGAGCAGCATAACTCTTCTGCAGAATGATCCCGCAAAGCTAAATATATAACCCACTCTTCCCACAGCAGATTAAGAAATTGGTTAATGCCAGTTCCCTTTGGTTTTATATCCCAATATTCACCCTTACTATAATGACATTTTGCATCTTAAAAAATGTTTTTAAGCCAAATTCCATTTGTCTTTGTTGCTTCCAGATAGTGGCCAGGTATCTGGAATGATGAGAGAGAGGGAGAGGTGAGAATGAAGAAGTAACTCAAACCCCACATTCCTATTTCACAAACCTGGAAAGGGATTTGTAAAATTGTATGAAATACTTATTTGTTTAAGCCACTGTGGCAGAGCTTACAGACCCAACACTGAGAAAGATGAATCAAGAGGATTGAAAAGTTTAGTATAACCTGGGCTATAGGGTGAGTTCAAGCCAGACTGTAGTGTGTACAGAGTGTGATCCTATCTCAAAACAAAAGTGTCTTAGAGCGCAAAATGCATTAAGTTTTATGGTCCTCAATTCTGGTGGTAAACACAGGACACAGGTTTACTACAGTTTCTAAAACTGGTGGTGTTGGGGCCCCATCACACTCAGGGACTCACTTCCTATTGGTCTAAAATAGGCCCCAAGCACTAAATGATGTGAACTTAGTAGGTAATCTGTGATTATCTCACCCTTGATATACAAAGAGAGAAATGGGTGCCTGGGGAGTTCAGTTAATTTCTGTGTTTTAGCTCTTTATTACTGCATTAAAGTTACTTCCAAACTTAGTGCTTTATAATTCTAAGTCATGACCTCTGAGACACTGAGGGCAAGAATCTAGGACAGCCTAGGTAGGTTGCTGTGGCTCTTAGGCTCAGTTTTGTGACTATAGTCTTTTGATGGCTTGATAGGCTAGATGGACCACTCGAGGATGGAGATATTCATTCACACACTGGACATTGGAAAGAAGCTTCAGTCCTTTGTGTGTGGTTCTCTCCAAGAGTTGCTGAGGTCATAGAGCTGGACAGCTAGATTTTCTAAGAATGCGTGATCCAGAAAGGAAGCCATGATGCCTTTATGACCCAGTCATGAGAAATTACATGCCTTTCTTCTGCCACAGTTGGCCCACCATGAGGGAGCACTGACCAGCCCATACTAGGGAACAGGGCCTCTGCTCCTTTTAAGAGGAGATGGACCAAAGAACTTATAGACACATCTTAAAGCCACACTTGGGCAATGTCATGTAACTGCATCTCATGCTTGAGCTACAAATTTCCTGTCTGCTAGTTCAGTGCCTGTCAACTAGTCTCATCATTAATTGATTGATTCTAAGTAAGGAAATCCTGCTAAAATATTCAGGGTCTCATCAATTACTCCCTTCCCTTGAACACATTGGTTCCTCAGCATCCTGAGAGGGTCTCCCATTAGACAAGCATGTGAGCATCTCTCTGTGATTTGCCTGGGCTTGACTTCCTCTTTTTTACTTATTAGAGTTCCCTGAAGGATCGGATTACCTTGCCAGTGGAAATATACGATCTCCCTGTGTGATATACCATAACTGCTAGGACACATCACATAATTCCCCCGAAGGCTTGTTGCCGCCTATGTCGAGTCATTTGTATTTATGACAGCTTGAGTGTGATTTAGTGTGACCTCTCTTTGATAAAAGCCATTTAGAGCTCATAAATATGGGTGACACTGTGCCTCCCTGGATGGGGATTTTAAAGAAAGAGAGATTTGCATTTCTATTCAACTTTCATTGTTCAAGAGAGGGGAAAGGAAAGCACAGAAGAGCAAAAGGAAGAAAGGGGAAAGGAGAGAGAGGCCAGGAGGGTGAAAGGCCTGGGAGGTGATGAGAAATGTTTCAGGTTGCTTCTCCTTGTTGAGGGAAGCAGGCTCCTACACTTGCTCATCTCTAGCCCTTTCCTGGATGGCTGGGGTATTTGAAGGGCATCAGCTCAGAGGGAGGACCAGGGAAATCACACAGGAGTGAAGAGGTCACATACTTTATGGGCCATTTGCTTCCTCCTTTAAAAGCATTGTTAAATCACAACCAAATTACAGTAGGTTGTCGATTTTTATTGGACAAGAAAGCCCTGTATTGGCTTCACTCCTCACAACACAGCTCTCTGGGGATAGCTTTCCTGGACCACAGAGCAGGTGACTTACCTGTGAGTCTGAAGGCATCAAGCTGGTGGCTTTGCTGCCAGTGTCTCCCAGTGACCCTTGGCATACCTGATACTTGGAGCACCATGAGCCAGTGGCCTTTCATTGGACGACCTGAACACAGGCTGCAGATTCTGGAAGACAAATTGTCTTCAGTTACCCATTAGCAGGTATACTGTGGGTGGTAGATCTTAAAGGCGTGTGGACAGAAGCTGAAAAGGAGTCTATCAGAGCCATCTCTCCTGTTCCGAGGAGGTGGTAATAGATGGAGGCACTTACTTGTTTCCTTGGAGTCCTCTCTGAATAAAGATCTTGTAAGTGTAGTTCCCAGTCTTTCTCATAGCTACCCATTCGCTGTTTAATCAAAACAAATAGAAGATGCTGGAGTGATCAGCTGTGAACCATGGGCTGGTGTAGACCCCAGAGGACGCTTAGAACTACTGCTGCTTTTTTTCTATGAACCAGAAATCCGGGGTCACTCAGCTGCTCAGTAGGAAGCTAGCTCTGGTCAGATGGCCTAGCCAACAGCCATCTCACATGTGAATTAGCGATTGAGAAGTAGCGTGTGTGTGTGTGAGGAACTAGACCAGGACTCAGGTGAGAGGCAATCAAGTGTGAGAGATGGGAGGCCACATGATGGTATCTTTTTCCAACTGGGTGCCTGGCAGTCACATTTTTCCCATAGATATCTCTTCTTTTTGCTACCTGGGCACATGTTTTCTACCATCTGCCAGTGTTTTAAAATGAAATCTCTCTCACATAGAAAGCCCACCAAATTGTAGACGTCTGGCTTCCAGTCATAGTAGGATGGAATGGCCCTTGCACCCAGAGAGCTGACACAGTGGACTCATGTAGCTCCCATGTGCAGATGGTAAGCTATGTCTCAAAAGGATAGAGCGCTTCATCTAAGCCGACAAGAGTTAGGCTAGTTACTGTACCCATTTTTTAAGGTCTTTTTTGAGAACCTCCCATACCCTCTGTATTCTTTCGCAGACCCCAATGCTATACTGAGGCCATTGCTTCTTCTCAGGGGCTTTCTCTGGACTATGCATCTTTCAGCCAGAGCTGATGCTTTTCAAGACCAGGCAGGTATAATCAGTAGGCTGATGGTGTTGGGGTGGGGCTGGGAACGGGACACACTGCTCATCCTCACAATAAGCCACAGGAGAACAGGCACATGAGTAAGCTAAGGCCTCAGCCCATCTGCACTGACCATCATCCAGGAGGTCAGGTTTGAGGGCATGTGGTCACCATGAGCACCTTCATCAGGGTGTCTCTGTGGCAGACAGAGAAGATGCTGTCTCTCATTTATAAGGGCCCCCATCTTGCTCACGTGGAACTCTCAAGTTCAAAGGCTACTTTCATCTCTGACATGGATTTTCATTTATCCTTTTCCCAATAGCTCATCTTTTTCTTGTTCATTTTTTTTTAAATTCTATTGTGTGTGTGTGTGTGTGTGTGTGTGTGTGTGTGTGTGTGTGTGTGTGTTTGTGGGATAAGATGGGCATGGTACTCTTTGCTTGTTGCTTCATACTATGCTTATTTGGGACAAGGGGACTCATTTTCTCGCTTTGAAAACTTGGTGTTTAATGAAAACTCTCTGCTGTAGCGTAAAAGAGGGGTGTACTGGATATCAGCAGCTGTGTGCTATTTGATTTATAGCTGGGCAAAGGGCTGTCAGGAATGTCACCTGCCAAGACTCTTATGCTCTTCCTCCTTGATGTTCTGTCTTTCAACCCAATTTCCACCTTTCTCTTTTCCATTTCTCCTTCTGTCTCTGTCTCCATTTTCCTCTCTTTCACACATGTATACATGTCAGTGACTCTACCTTCTGCTACACTGTTACGGTGTGAATTAGACACTTTGTTTTCTACTTTCCCATGCCATGCCATACACTGTATGCTGAAGTTGCTCCATGTGGGATGATTTTAGAATCTAACCATCACGGTGGAAGAGAAAGCATCTAACAGAAGTCTCACAGACCCATAAAATGATTTAAAAGGCTAGAACTAGGATTTGGGCCAGGTCACAGTGTTTCTGAGGTCATCCACACATCAGGCTATGAGGCAAAGTCTTTCCTGTAGGCTCTTAGCATCCGACAGTGCAATATATGACAAAGACCAAGTCAAGAACTCAGCAAGGCTGTATAAGCCAGTGTTTATCTTATCCAGCTTCTCGGTAGGTGGAATTCCAAGTTCTAAGGAAGGCATTGCTGGAACGAATCGATTGATGAACGAATGGGGCTTTATTGGACCCATAGAAGCTTTTGCCTATAACAAAGAAGACTGCTACATATAAATTGGGAAGATGTTGCTGCCAGACTGACTCAAAAGGAATCAGTGACGGATAAGAGCTGATAAAATGAAGATTATCTATTATTTTCTGGATGACTTGGAGAGGTTTCACAAGGCTATTCTCTCTTTATAGAATGCACTAGAGAGTTAGGTTGGAGTGGTTAGAGAAGAAACTGATACCCCATTTCTTGTGTGTATGTGTTACTGTGTATGTGCTAATATATGTTTGTGAGTGTGTTTCCTGTGTGTGAGGACAGGTACACTTATGCTGAAGCCCTTGTGTGGAGGTGAAACTACAACCGTGTGTGTCTATCTTTACCTCTGACTTGAAACAGAGTCTTTGTTGCTCACTTCTGTGTACTTAAGGCTAGCTTGCCTGTGATCTCCCAGGGATTTTCCTGTGTCTGTCAATCACCTCGCAGCAGGAACACTGGAAATGCATTGCATATCCTACACCACTGTACCCAGCTTTAGGTGGTTTTTGAGCATTTGAACCACATACTCAGGCTTGCACAGCAGTTTCCCCACTGAGCTATCTCCTTAGCCCTCCCTGGAGAGGCTTAGTTGAGTAGCTACAATTAAGTAGCCTCTCTGGACCATGTTCTGTCAAAGGCCATCACTAGCAGTCTTTGACAACCTCATTATTACCCAAGCTCCTAAAGAACAGCCTAATTACAATCATTCACACAGAGAACTGATCAGAAAGTAGGACGCTTTGCACTTCATCTTATTAACTGGTGTGGCAGCAGTGAGATGAATTTCCACTCAGGGCGTCCAGATGTTCTGCTTGATGCCCTTCAGTAGGTGGCCTCTGGTTTCAGTGACTAACTCCCTAATGGTTTGCGCCAGACACGAAGTTAGGAGAAAGACTGCTTCTAGGCATCCCTATGGCACTAGGTTCCCATAGTGATGGCCCATTTCCACATACTCCAACTGTTACAGTCACAGTGGTCTCTGCCCCATTGCTCTGGGGAAGCCTCCCATGAGTGGTTGGCTCACTGCTCTCTCTTCAGTGCTTGTTCCAGCATCAGCAGCCCACACAAGCGCTGTTTTCTCATACTGAAATTCTCCAGTGAGCCCAGTTCTAATTAATTACCATGGATTCCACACTCAAGAGGGAAACCTGCTTGTGAGGGCAAACATGGAGAAATTCATTCAAGAGCTTCAGTGTACGAGACCTGTTGTTGGAAGCAGCACTTTTTCCTAGGGTAAAGAGGATGTAGTCAGTTTTTTGAAAAGCTTGTGTTTCTGGTGCCTAGTAGAGAGTAAGGTTGGGGACTGAACCTACAGCTGGAAACCAGGGCTCTTCACGATCAAGCTTTATAGAAACTGCATTTGCATCTGCTGCCAGGAGTTGAACCCTAATAAGCTGCTATTACAGCCTCTCAGGGCATTCAAGAGGTGGTTCTGGGTGTGCTGTGGTCATTCTCAACTTGGCTACTGTATCTTCTCAATCACATGTTGAAGTCTCAAAAAGCAAGGCTCCAACTGTATTCACTTATCAAAATGTAAAATTACTATAGCATTATTTTAAGCATTATTTAGATTTATTACTTAGATAGTGCATAATTACTTTAAAGTAATATATGAAGTATATAATTGCTTTAATTATTTGAGTATTTCACACAATGTTTATTAACTATATTTCCCTGAGTTTGTCTAATCCCTTCCTGACCAACCCTCACCTTCCTACCTACATGCCCCTCTCTCAATCCATTGAGTCTCATTTTGTTATCTAAACATGCCTAGATATGGGGCTTGCCTTAAGATGGTAGACCTACCAATAGCTCCTCAGCTAAGGTGATACTTCATGCGCAATTTTCCTGTTCCATGCTGGGATTTTGCTGGCTTGAATTTGTGCAGGTCTAGTCTGTACTGTTACAATTGCTGTGAGTTCATTTGTGCAGCTAAATTCTTTCCTTACAGCCATTCCCAAAATCATTCCATTCTTTCTTACATGATTATCCCTGAGCCTTTGGGAGGGGATATAATATATGTACATTTAATATTGAGCTTTCCACTGTCTCTCTCTCGCTCGCTCTCTTTTTCTGGGCTCTGACCAGTTTTGATTCCCTGAGTTAATGGCCATCTACTGTAAGAAGCTTCTCTGATGAGGCCTAGAGATGTATGAGTCTATGTGTAGAGCAGGTAGGCATAAAGAGTTAGCTTCATACTGTGTCCATGTAACAGAGTGATAGTAACAAATTCTCCCCTTGTGCCTACTACCTGTCTGTCCATAGGTTCTTAGCCCCAACAATAGTGCCAAGTATAAGTTTCAACTTGTGAAGAGGATCTTAAGTCCAATTGGAAAGTTGCTGGTTTCTCCCATGAGAGTCATGCCATTGTTGCACCAGTGGGCATATTTTACCAGGACAGTCGTCAGAGATCTCAACCTGATAAAATTAATTGTTTTCTCCTCTGGTAGCATGTATAGCATTTTTCAATACTCTGAAAGGTAGCCAGTGGTGGTAAAGCTTTCAGGTCAGTACAAGCTTGATTTCTTCATGTTTTGTGACTGGAGTATATGAAGTCTTTAGTCATGCTATCTTTCTGTCACTTTCTGGCAGTTAACCCAGAATGTTGGCAATAGCCTGTAATCTTTGGGCTTCTATGGGAACACATCAGTCAGGATCTCTGAAAAGATAACCCATTCCTGGTACTGAAGTTTTTATTTGCTCGCATTGCTGTTTAGTTTTTTTTTTTTTTTTAAGTGTGTATCTTAATGGTTTCTTTCTTTTCTATTTTTCTTAACATTTTTGTTTATGTCTGCATGTGTGTCTATGCACCACTTGTGTGCACGGTGCCCTTGGAAGGCAGAAGAAGGTGTCATATTACCTGGAGCTGGAGTTAATGATGGTTATATCAGTCATGGAAACTGAACTTTTTGAAAGGGCAGCTACTGCTTTTAATTGCTGTGCCATTGCTCTAGATCCTAGTGGTTTCTTTTTAAAAGTATATTTCAAATTGTGCAACTATCTCTCTAACTGAAGAAGAGTTTCAACTCATAAAAATAACTAGTCTTTCCTACTTTTCCTCTCTCCAGCCCTAGCTTCCTGCTAATCTGCCTTTTCTGTCTGTAGATTTGCCTGTTCTAGATATTTTCTATAATTTGATTCATATAATATATGCTCAGCTCTGATGTAAATATTTCAATTGAAATATACACTCACACATATATATCCTGAAATATATATATAATGCATTAAATTATATATGTTGAGGTGATTAAGCACAGTAAGTTTTTTAAATCCTGGGCTAGAAGTAGAGATGTACTCTGCACAAAGGTACATTATTCACTTAACTAAGCCCTGAGAGCTAAGAAAATGTTGCCTAAGGAAGTCCTCATTCTACTAGAGTCTCTCAAGATGGCATGTGATTATGATGACCACTCCCAGGATACTGGTTATCCTTAACTGCTCTAATTAGCTTTTTAATTGATACTTTATGGAAATGTCAGTAATAGCGTATTCTGGTATTTCTTAGTTCAAATCAATAAATTGAATGAGTTTCACAGACAGTTTGCTGACAGTCCAACTTGCAGAGAGATTTTCTATGTGGTGTGATAGCTGTGAGCTCATAAAAGGTGCTTCCCTTTCCAGAGGACTCCACCATAACAGAAGTCATGATCACTCAAAGGAACTAAGTTTGCATGCCCAGATTGGAGATAAATGAGGAAATGAGGGCTGAGATAAATGGGTATTGGATAAATATTATAATGAAATTATAGCTGTGGTACTGTGGGAAAGGAGGCCAAGAATAGATGTAATGCTACAGTGACTGGAAAGACATCATTTAGGGTCAATTCACATGCTGTGTGTAGGAACTGTAGAATCTACTACTCCACTTCCCGGACCTCCTGTTCACAGGGAGCCATTCCCGGCCAGGGGCCACTCAGCCTGTGCTTGTCTGACCTGTGCCTCACACAGTCTGTGCGGCATGTGGATTTGCTACACGTGTCTTTGTCTTCTGCTCTGTGTCTTCTAGGATAGGCAGGACCGTCAAGTGAATGTCCAGATTGGTTAAAAATTTTGTGAGGAAGTGTGGATGACTTGATAGAGACATATTTCTGTATAGTATATTTCAAGTGCCAAGGAACATCCCTATAGAATGTGGAGCTCATACTCATGTATTGTTCACCAGTCCCATTTTGAATCTCACAGTTTGGGCATATCAGCATATAACTCATAAAAAATAATCCATGTGCTTCTGGGATTTATATTAAAGTGATATGGGCCAGGTGTGCAAGAAAGAAGATGAACAGTATGAGCTCACAAATTATGAAATGCTAAATAAAGATTATGCTGTAGAAAGAATAGTCAGTCAAATAGATAGTCAAAGCCACATAGTCATGTGAACAGTGTAGCAAGGGGAGGCTTGACCCACATGCCACAGAACACATGGTGAGGGAGAAAGAAACGGACATCCTAGCAAAGAGCCCTGCAGACAGAATGCAAAGGCTAGATTTAATGTTCAATTCTGGCCCATCAAAATACTCACTCTAGCAGTGTCTGAAATCTCTCTAAGACTGAACTGCATTTTAGCTCATTAAACTATAATTCTGGAACAGTGCTTGCGTGTCCCACCCCCAGTGTGTGAGTGTGTGTGTGTGTGTGTGTGTGTCTGTCTGTCTGTGTAACGAGTGAATCAATAACATAAGTAAATAATATGACAAAGTACTGTATTAAAATGGCATCAAGGAAGCTATTATGCCTGGAGCAAAGTGGGCAGTGATCCAAGTTTGGCAGGATCAGTATCAAGAGTATGGTTCAGCCACTTCATGGTGGCCTTGAAGTCCATAGTAAGGATTGTAGGTATTAAGTTAAATGGTGGGAAACTACTGGATAGATTAGAGACATGGATGACATAAGCAGATTTGCACAAGGGAGTGTTTAATCTGCAGAAATTTTCATAAAGACAGAGAGAGATGGGGGCAGGGAAGCTGTCTTTGCTAATATGGAGTACAGCTCATTTTGATTTTGTGTGTCTACAAGAGATGTATGAACAGACTTTGTAGGCTAGAAGTCACAAAAGTAGAATGTCTCTGATCTCACCATATTCAAATGCCACAAATGACAAAAATTATAAGAAAAAGAAAGCTTTAGTGGGTGCACAACTGGGAGCCTCCAGTTGTCTCATTTCTTCCTGAAGAGATGACTTAGAAATGGCAACATAAGGAAACAGGAGAGGAGGTACAGGTTCCATTTCTGAGGATATATAATCTCCTCTTACTTGGGCATGGACGTTAGGAATCCTTCTGATTATCCTGGTAGCTCTGGTTTCTAAACTCCCAATGGACAGAAAGAGGCATAGAGAGAATTACATTTCTCCAAGGATAGGGCCAGAGGTCATTTGTGCTTTGGGCAGCTGGCTGTAGTCATATTGAAATACTGTTGCCTCAAGTGTTACTAACAGTTTAAGCAACGTCCTTGTAAATTTTTGTACACATTTACTGCCTTTTACAAATTAAACTGAAATTGGGGATTCTCAAAATCAAGGAAGAAAATATCCACCCTTTTTCTCCAACCTTTTGTATTCATTCAAATTCTCGATACTGTAGCTACTTAAAGCCACAGGGATCCAGCATGCTATGTCTGAAAAATACCTCTGAACACTTTTAGTAGAGTATTGTGCATAAACAACGATGCTGGAAAGACAGACACACATACGTCCACACAACAGCCTTTGGGAGACTCCCATGTCCCAGAATTCATTAGAAAGAGTGCAGAGCAGCAAGTGTGACACTTGAGTTTTAACCCGGAGCCTGGCATGCACCAAGCCTTGTGCTCCACAGCAGGTGATTAACCTTTAATTTTCAATTCATTGATCTTTAAAGGAGGGAATTTGGTGTTAAGAGATCATAATGTATAATGTTTCTTCTGGTGTTCTGAGGTAGGGGCAGGGTGGGGTGCTCAAGTGTGAGGGAATGAGGCCCAGGCTGTGGTGCTCTGATAAGTTTGTCTGTGGTATGTGGCGGTGCGGCCTTGCCGAAGGCCTTTGTGATGCATAGCTGGGCTGGAAAAGGCCAAGGTGGATGTGAAGAGTGTCGCACATCCATAGCATCCACAGCCAAAGCAGAGGATTGCAGCACCGTGCTCTCACTCCCTTTCAGCCCAGATCCCTTACTGTCGGAAGACCTCACTGCTGACTCAGAAAGACTATTACGAGCCACACTTGAGATTTGGGTATAGTACTAGTATTTGTAACAGCTTTTACAGAGCCCCTTATTACTTTAACCTACTTGACATCAGGAAACTGTTATTTATATATTTGGATTCTGGGGTTACCTTCCAACATCCTTTGACAAGAGAAAAACTGGCTCCTCCATAGCAGGTCCTATTGCAAATCCTTCTAAATTACTTCCAAATCCTTCTAGTTTATGCCTATTTCTTCAAATGTGCTATTAGTGGTGGGAAGGACCCCACATATTAGATCTAAAATGTTTCTGTTTCCGCAAATCACTATTAAAAATTATTATGTCATTCAAGGGATTTTCATTTTAGGCATCCCTAGTAATCTAAAAACAAAAGTCAGAAAGAATCTTCCCATAAAAGCAATAGAATCCGTTGCTGCTCAAGGGAGCCAGGCCATCCAGCATTGTTGTCAGGCACCCAGGTTGTGTGGGTAGTCGTTGACTAGGATCAGGGAATTTCTCATCTCAGAAATGGTGTGCGGATCCTTTACCTTCTGTGCTCTACAGGACCTTCTCTATAAAATGGCAGCTTTCTTTGCATTTTTCTTTCTGCTTTTGACAATTTACCCTACTCTAGTCACTTCTGTTCCTTCTTTTGCCCCTTGAGAATGTATCAGAGGTTTTGATGAAAAAGAACACATCTGTGCAGCCCCACTGACTGTCACAGTATGTTCTCATTCCAAAACATCTGTGTTTCCATCCACTAGTCAGCAGCACTAGTCAGCAGCCGCTTGCTACTGGTTCACTGTATTGAGGACCATGATAGGTCTCAGAAGCAGATGCAACCTCAAGCATCCCCTGCCTCCCTTCAAAGAATTCCCATCACCAACCAGAGACTCATGACTGAATGTAGAGGGTGACCTGAGGTGGAGGATGGATCAGTTAGGTGGTGAAAGACTCATATGCTATCAGCATCATCCTCATCATCACCACCACCATCATCATCCTGGATGGATTAATGGAATTACTCTAATATCATTAGGGCTATGAGAAAAATACGTCTGCCAAGTGCCAAATGAATGGGAAAGACAAAACATAAAAAAGTTCAGAGAAGGAGAGTCTGGCAAAGGTTTTGAAATAGTTAAGTATTTGTTTGGACTATAATTATGTTTGTAATCAGATTGGCAGGAGGAAGTGAGGTATCAAACTCTACTCAGGCAGAATGCATAAATGCAAGATGAGATCTAGGCTGGGATCTTGCTGTTTGAGGGGCTGTGCCTCAGAAAGCTGGTAGGGTAATATGTGAGAAGGGATATATGAAGTGCCAATCTCTTCATCAGCTGTGCTTCATTTTAGCTAGCTTCCTCTCTCCTCTCCAATGCTAATATCCCTTTATTTTGTCTCTTTTCCTCCTGTGCACGAACAAGTGATAGCTGTCTACCTCCTCTGCTTCTCTCCTGATTCTAAATGTTCTGTCTATTAGACGTCTTTAAGACCCTATACTGCTTCAAACACTGAATAAGTCTGGCTTGTAATCAGTGTTTTGCCCTGGCTGCCAGCCCCTTTCCCTGAGCCGAGAATGTCAGTCAGTGAAGAGAAGCATTCACATGACCTTCCCTGGTCCTCTCCAAGGACATGGACCTTCACATCACGAAGCAACACTTGCTATTCTGGAGTTCCGCTCAGTGAGCCACCTCCCCTTCCAGCTGCAATTGGCTGCCTGGCTCACGTCTCTGGCTCATGGGCTTCTAGGTTCTCCCAGGTGCAGGCTGCTCTTGCTGCTTGGGCTTTGATCATGAACACAACCTTAGGACAGAGGCATCCACACTAATCACTTTAGATTAGGGTTGGATTACACAGGACAGCAGCTGCACAGAGTTACCCTGATTCAATCCCTCTCAATCATTCCATGTAGCGACATAGGCCAGGAGGCTGTCATCATCAGTCTCTCCAAGACCCTATCCATCTTCTGGGGACGCCTCCAAATGATGGGTGCTGCTAAGAGACACAGGAGGAACTGAGGCAGACTACATGGGCTCTGAGCTGAGCTCAGTAACTTAGGTACCCTCCACTTTATTCCGTGTGTGTGTGTGACTCAACAGCACGGTGCTCTTCGCAGGCTGCCCAGCCTTCCTTAAGCCGCTGCTGTGAAACAAAGCTTGCCCTTTCCGTGTTCCCAAAGCATGGGTAGAGGCAGGGGATAGAGCCATGATTACACAATAGCTTAAGAGCAATCCACAGGGACTTTGATGACTGCTTCCTTCTTCTGATCATGCTTCTGTGAGGTCATTTGGTTTAAAAGAGACAAAAAGATGAATGTCCCCTGTGAAAACAATTGTGTAAATAAGGGGTAATCCTTTACTATTTTAATTCTCTACCAATCCTGTGATACTGTCAGTATATCAGAATCTTCTTCAAGAAATAGGTAAGCTATTGGACAGGTAAAAAACAAAACAAAACAAAACAAAAAACTCGTGTGCCTTTTGGTATTCTTTCTAGTGCTTTTGGACCAACCTAAGCCCTTTTATCTTGCCATCCACCAGCTTCCCTTTCTCCTCATTGGACAATATCCTGAGGACATCTAGTTTCTAATGTTGGGCCCATTACTGGAGTGGCTGTCTATTTTTGTATACACAATGAGCCACTAGGGGTTTGGTTGGGATATAAGCAGCTGTCTTGGCTCAATCAAGGACTTAAGGGAGGGGTCAGAAATAAGAGGGATTCAGCACCAAAGCCCAGAGTTCTGTTGGCCTGATGGATCTACTAATAAATTTGACCTTATGGTAGTTCCTGTTTGGTGAACAGAGTTTAGAGAGCAGTGGGGAAATCCCTGTTTCTAATCAAAGCTTCTGCAGAAGGGCCACTATTTCTCCTGCCTACCTTCCCCCGAGTCCATAGATTGCTAAAGGGCCACTTAAAACAGAGCTGTGGCCTAGACCCTCTTTATTGGCCACAACATGTCAGTGTTTAGAAGATCATGGGCTTTGAATGCAGACAAGAGGAAGGAAAGGGTGCAAAGTGTAGCCACAGTCACCTCAGATACTGATATAGGACAGCGCACGCCACCTGTTATCAAAGTAGTGGCAGATGTTGAGTTCATCTTCATGCACATGACAGTGGTGTAGCCAGCTCTGGGTCAATGGCAAGAGCCAGCCGGGTATATCTCTTCAGTTCTCTACAGTGGTGGCTTCGGGTTTGTAGGTTGTAACTGGAAACGTTTTCACCATGGAAAGTGATAAATGTCTCATGCCTGTAGGGCCCGCCTCTGTGCCAATTCTTCTTTTGTCAAATTTTTATTGATTATTTATGAGTTTCTTTTCATGCATCCCAGCCCCACTCATCTCCCTGTCCCATTTTATCTGCTCTCTGACCTTAAAACCTTCCCCACCAAAAATAAAACAAAACAAACAAACAAACAAAAAACAGAAAAGAAAACAAAACATAGAAAACATCTTGTCATGGAAGCTACGGTGTTTCCCATAGTATACCCCTCTGTCTACACATCTTCACTTGCAAATGTTCATTGCAATGAGTCATTAGTCTGTGCCAAGAACCAGATTTTCTAACATGTGACTGTTAGGAATACTTATTCTTCCCAGGTACTGTGTGCTCAGTGTTGGCAGTCACCTTTTAAAGGAAGCTTTTATGATGCTAGGAAGCATGGGTATTTAGAAAATTCTGCCAAGGCTATATGGAGATGGCGCCTTCTAAAAACGTCTCAGAGGCTGGGCAATGTCAGCGGGACCGGGCAGGTAAGAATGCAGAGCTGTATGCAGGCCTTCAGAAGAAGGTTTGAAGACTAGAGTGGAAGCTCCTTTGGGGGTGGGGGGTTGGGCAAGGGAGTTCTGAACCCAACCCTGAAGCCTACAGTGGTTTTCTCAGCCCTCAGCCTGTCTGTTTCTTAGGTAAAATGGGGCTTACATTCCCTACTTCACAGGAAAACCATAAGCCTGAAAAGGGCAACTAGTCCCTGTTCCTAAGAACTAAGCTGTGGGGGCAGGGATTTCAACTGAATAAAGGTGGAACTTTTAGAGAGGGTTATTGTGCCAGTAGCTACACTTACAGGAAGTACTCCAGCTGAGTCTCCATCTGTCAGAAAAGTTTAAGAAGGGGATTCCTGCATAGGGGGAGGGAGGGCAGGCTTTGATCCAGACCTTCCCTTCTGTGCAAAGTCTTTAAAATCAAGACCATCTCCAGGGCATTTTTTTTTTTCAGACACAATTCTGTCAAATAAGTGGCATGGTTTCTACTTCATGTTCTTCATTGTTGCTGAGCTATTAAAATAGTATGTTGTATGAATCTTTATAGGTCCATAATGTAAAGTTATTTTTATCAACCTCATATTCTTCACCATTCTTATTATACAAAGACACTTTAATACCTTGAAATAGGACAAGATTCTTTGTGATTTGATTATCAGCCACATGTGCTATTTTCCATCCAATGCACTAAAGGAATGGTACTTATTTAAACGATAACCTTCTGAGCAAGCTTCCATGTCTTAAAATTGGGTTGCTCTATATCCCAGGAGACAAGGGAAGCTGCAGGGGAAAACAAAGAGGATGGTCATTACTGAGAGTCACAGTTCTTTCTTGCTTATATATATATCAAACGTGAGTGGGTGCCTACCTTTAGGTATGACTTCCCATTTCTAATGCCTCTTCTATCTTAAACCAAGCCTTGCTTCATTTAAACATACCCTCCTCCATGTACCAATGAATACTCTGCTCTTCAGACTATGAGTGCCGTCCACTCTCTTGTTTTGGAATTAGATAATTTTTTTCTTCTTTAAAGGCTGAGGTACTCTACAATACCTTACGTAGTTAAAAGTGAGGCAAGGCACAGCAAATGCTGACTCTATGAACAATTCCACAGTGACTATGGTATAACTGATTGTACGTGAATACTTCCCCAAACCAGGTTTTAGGTAGCAAGGAATACAGAAAGAAAATGCAGACCTCCTTCTCTGAAAGACCAGTGAGTGATAAAGGCGGGCCTTCTTCTAAATACACAGGGTGTGCTGATGCCTGAGCTGTGCCCAGAGCCTGAGCTCTTTGCTGCCAAGTTACGATATCTTGCCAGCATGCACCAGCTGGGTTCTAGGTAACCTCCACCTTTAGTGACAGAGCATGAGTGTAAAGTCTGGAAATGTTCTGTGTGAGAACCTGGGATGTCTGTCATCACCTCAGATTCACAGGCTGTCAGAGCATGTAGATCTTGCAGAGTTCTTTATTGTGGGGGTGGACTATGCTCAAGGATACCTGGCAGAGTTTCTTAGAGGGGGAAGAAGTGTACTAAGAGTCAGTAAACGATGTAACTTTCCCAGAGTCAGAAGGGGATTGTCCAGTGTGAATGCAAAAACTTACACTGTCATTCTGTGGTAATCTGGGGGCTTGCGCTTTACTTAAAGGACTAGGGCATCTAATTACTAAAAAGTCTTAAACTGAATTAGCAGCTTCTTCTGACCCTGGTGATGTACTGTGTTCATTGGTCTTCATGTTAGTGGGCAAGGAGCAGACAGACACCTTCCAATGAAACCCATCAGAAACTGTGAGCACACTTGCTGAGAACTGAGATGGACTGAAGAGAAGCACACATGTCATGACAAGACAGCAGGGTACTGTCCAATGTGACCAAATTACTATAGTAAGAACAGAGCCCCCATTCACAATAGTTTGGTGAGATTATTACAGGGTGCTTGGCAGCAAAATCATATAGTACTTTTAGTAAACTTTAGATAATTGAGACAGCATTGTGTGAAACACAAATGCACACATATGCAACATATCCCAGCCAAGAGAAATATGTTTACAGCTGTTTCCAGAAGTTCCCATGAAATACTAAAGAGTCGTATTTTCACCCAAATACCAGGGTGCCTGTGTATTCTAAGCTACCCTGCTGTAAGGTAGACCTGCTATAGAGTTAGCATACTTGAAATCTGGACCTATTTTCCAAGGATGCTTTGTTTGAACATCCCACTGATGGCAAACCTGTTTGAAAACAGCCAGGTGTCCTGATCCTTGAAGAACTCTCAGTCTGTTCCCTGGATGTGTCCTTAGGTCAAGAGCAGGGTCTCTTGTGGAAGGGAGAGTAGACTGGTTGTGCAAATAGTTTTTGAATAGCAATTCAAAGAGATTTTTTAATTTCAATTAATAGAAATTAGTTTATGCAAGTCCAAAAGTTCAATCCCTTGTACTAAGAACTGCAGCAACAGAGTTAGCAGAACAGATTAGTTAAAGTATGCAAACCAACAGTGAGACCCTGTCTCAAAAGAGCAGGGTGGAAAGTAATAAAAGAGAACACCTAATGCCCCCTGGCCTTCATGTGCATGCATTGGCATACAACACACACACACACACACACACACACACACACACACAGAGAGAGAGAGAGAGAGAGAGAGAGAGAGAGAGAGAGTAATCAAAGTAATCTGTTATGACTTTTATAAAAATATTTAGTAGTCTTTCTGATGAAAACCCTAAGCAGATTTAAGTACCTGGCCAAAAATCTATGGATGAGGAATTCAAACCTCCTAGGGGAGGGTCTAGCAGTATTGACTTGCCAAATAAGCATAGCATCAAACTGACTTCTAAATACTGATCTGGACAGCTATAGATTGGTGCAAGTTTCAACCCTCATCAGACAAGCTTCTTTTTGCTGTGGATGATGATCAATACAAAGACTCACAGATGCTCAGGGTTTAGGGAATTAGAAACTGGAGTGTGCAGCCTTATATTGAACACCCATGTCACACTCACTCCCCACATGGCTCTGCAGAACTTTGCAGAAGACCACATAGAAACAGTCAGAGCCAAGGCCTGGGAAGGAGAGCCATCTCTTGAAAATAACAGGGTTGCTGTACTGGTGAACTCCTCGTGGCTGTGGCTGCCTGGACAAGACTATAGATCAAGCCAGTCAAATTTTCAACCTAGGTGGGAGAGTCTCCTAAAACCCCATGCCTAGCTGAGGAACTTTGGCAGTTGAAGAGCACTGGAGCAGGGGGATTTAGTTTTCATCAAAGGAGGTGCCCACACTCTAGTGTATGTGTAGACCCATGCACATACGGACAGCACTGATTAGACACAATATCTCAAGAAAAGAGAATATAAAGTTAAAAGGTGCAGATTCTGGGAGCAACTGGAGAAGGAGATTGGGGTTGATGTGATAAAAAGATGTTGTCATAATGCACAGAATTCTCAAAGAAAGAATAAGAAGAAAAGGAAAGCCTAAGCAGAGGTATTTGGTAGATTGAGACTGTACTTTTAAAGTTTTAGGGGCTGACAAGATGTCTCAGTGGTAAAGTGCTTGTCATACAATCCTGACATCTGCAGTCGGTTTTCGTAATCTATAGTACAAGGATAGCAGACTCCCAAGAGTTAGGTATCAGATGACCTGCATATGCTCATTATGGCACACCCACTTCTGAACTCATACCCAATCCCCTCCCCACAAAACAGATAGATAGATGGATAGATAGATAGATAGATAGATAGACAGACAGATAGACAGATAGATGATAGATAGATAGATAGATAGATAGATGATAGATAGATAGATGATAGATAGATAGATAGATAGATAGATAGATAGATAGATAGATAGATAGACAGACAGATTTCTCTTATGAGAGTCGTTTCTTCCAAAGCAGAGGAAGACCTCACTTTCCTCCTTTTCTTTGATTAAACGAACTATATTTTCCCTAAAGTTCTTGTTTTCTTTTGTTTAGATCCTTCATTCTCTTAGGAGTAAGATTGTTCTAGCTGTTTATGCAACATAAAGATCTTGGAATCTATGAGAGATAGCATGCTTCACACCTGTAGTAACTAATGTTTGATGATAGAGTGGGTTTCCCATTTGCTTCTACCATTAAAAGTGATTATAATGCTTTTTAAAATCGGAGAGAGCACCTTTCCGTTAATGACTAATTTATTTTATTTATTGTTGTGGGGGCATGTGTGGGTGTATGTGTACTTAGTAGGGCCAGAAATTGACATCAACTGTATTTCTTTATAGTGCTCCTTGCCCCCACCCCCGGAGGTAATGTCTGCTCCTGAACCTGGAACCCACTGACTGACTAGACTGAATGGAATCATCCTGCCACTGCTTCCCAGTGCTGGGATTGCAGGAGTTTGTTTTCATGCTTGGCTTTTTAAATGATTCCTGGGAATCTAAAGTTAGGTTCTCATGTTTCTCCAGCAAATACTTTATCCAATGTCTTACAGTTGATTTTTTTTTCCTTGGAACACCCATGTACTGTTTATCTTGGTAGATGTCTCTAAAAGATTAAAACTTTCCCAGGTGAGATATGGTGACCCATGACAGCACTGAGATTACTGACCATGCCACATGCAAAGACTGGCTGCAAATTAAGGCAAAAGTCAGCTTTATATGGAATCAAGAATACCCTGTGGATGTGTTATTTACAATTGTGTGCTTTTGAATAAGTGATTTAGTGTTGCTAGGTTTCTACTTTCTCCCTTGTAAAACAGTATAAGCACAGTACTATTTTATGACGTTTTAAAGAAGATTCAATGTTATTAGTCTTTGGAAATTTGTAGGGATTCCCAGCTTCTCCTATGGTATCTGTGACTTGGCACAACTTCATTTGCTCAAAGAGGAATGAGATGGAGAGGGAAGGAAAGAAGGAGAATGAATGAGGAATGGAGAGAAGCAGGGAGGGAGGAGTGGAAGGAGGGGGAGAGAAAAAGAAGAAAGGAGAAAGGGAGGTGGGAGGCCAGACAAACAGGGTTACACAGAAAAAGATGAAGAGAAGATCCTGGAAGAGAAGATCCATGTAATCCTGAGCAGTATTCACAGCAAAGTACACACCAGGCATCACTGATTCTTGTATCTGCTAGACTCAGAAACGTAGTTCTTTGGGGGAAAAAATCAACTCAGGTTCACAAAACCTAAATGTTGAGAAGTTCAAGAGGCAGAGCATTGCCTGCCCTGCCTACTATGTCAGGCTACATTGATTTGAGGAGACTCTGAGCCCTCCTTCGATAGTAGAGGCCAGGGCTGCCTCCCAGGCCAGGGGGGAAGGTAAGGATAGCCCATGGCAAGATTCCTGAGTGGGGCACAGATGGCTCTAGACCCTTACAGTTGCACTGAGTTCATGGTAGGTTTCTGGCAGAGATTTTCCAGCTTTATCCAAGGCTTGTGAAAGTGAAACAGCCAGTAACTACAAGGTTCAGCTATCGCTGATCCCACCTTGGCTTTATCTCTTTTACATATCCACCTGTAACTGTGATTGATTGCTCCAGATTTGGCCCTAGAAACCAAAATTCTCTGCCAAACTGCTACACTGAGCAAAATGTTTCCTTCCAGAACTCAGGTCCTTTCTAAAGCACCTTCTGTTATCTTATACATTCTCTACCAATAAGTGAGTATAGCAGTTCACCAAGGAAATGACGAATTAGAAAGCTCTGATATGTGTTTTGGAGCCACACAAGCAGATCATCTGGTCAGTTCTAAGCAGAAATTCAGGAAAAGATAAGGAGGAGGCATGGGTGGATAGCAGCCAAGCACATGGCTTTGCTGTGCATATGTGTGATGACAGGAAGCTCCTCTATTGGTGTTTTACTAACGTCGCAAACTGCCCACAGATGCTTGTGATATGATTTCTTAATTTTGTTGAAATGAAAGACTTATGGCCTAGATTGCCCTCTGGAGACATAGCACATCTTCAGCTCTTTCCCTCCCGGGAGTAGGAGATGCACTTTCCTAGACATGTAGAGTTTTGAACTTCAAAAAGAACAAAGAGGACGTCTCTGTCAGCAGAGCAGTGCAGGAAGGAGAGTGAGCATTTTTCCTGTTAGTGGCTCATGGCAGGCAGTAAAGGATGTTTTAAGATGAGGTCTGGATACACATGCATTCCATTTCTTGACAGAGACAATTACAATAGCATCTTACATGTGGTAGGCTAACTAAATCCCTTTCCCTGGTAAATTCTGTATGAAGGGTTTTCCTCTTAAAGCAAGAGTTTTCAAGTTATTATTTTATAAAAGTTCAAACCACACATGCAAACTACTAGCAAAAATGCTGTTACGGATGAAGTGTGATCACAGTCTGGAATGCCCCTCTTCTCACACACTCCTCAGTCCTCACGAAACTTCTGTAATCTAGAACCTCTTAAGGAATTGCTCTATAGGTCATCTTCTACATGGTTTATTACAAAATGTAAGGAGCATCAGAGAGAACTCAATAAAACCTTCCACAATACATGTTGCAAGCATTCCTGGGGTCTGAGAGGGTATATGATGTACAGAAAAGGAATGTGCATTAGTCAAGCCAGACCATGACACTCTGCTCTCTGTGGATAATGAGCCATGTTCTTACTGAAATGCTTAATAAATGATGATAATTAGCCTTCAGGTCACAAGTTTATACCAGATCTTCCTAGTAAACTTTCTGTACAATACCATCCACATTGACCCCCATGAAATCTGAAGAACAATGACTTGGAAAGAATTACACGGGCAAGCTTAAAATGGGCATCATGAGTGAGTGCAGAACTAGGAATATTTGGCATAAGTGTGGTATGTTTTTAGCTATTTTTTGGAACATGAGCTGTGCTCGCTCAGTTGTGTGTCTTGCTAAACTTCGGATGAAGGGAGCAGCTTTACCAGGTCCAAATAACACAAGCAAGATTCATCATCTCAGTGAGTTCTGGATTAGCCAGAGCATCCAGATGTGTAAGCGTACTACTGTTGAGCCAGGAATGCATATCTGCAAGGCTGCATGTGAAATCGTAAAGCAAAAATTGTGGAAACTCTTCTGGCTACATCTCAAGGGAAACTAAGATGGCTTTGCCACAGAACTTACCTGTAAACATAACCACATCATATAAAACATAAGAAGACAAATGCAAGCAATGAAGGCCAGGCCTGCTTGCAGTTGCATACAGTGGTTGTTACTGGAAACCCTTGTCATCTTTTCATCAAGAGCGTGGATGTAAATCTGGTGGTGTCAGTGGTTTCAGGCTTAACCATTGGAATTCCACCAGGCTGAGAGGATTTAGCAAAAGGAACAACCCAACCAGGAAGACAACCACAAGTGTGTAACTTGCCTTTAGAATGGTAGGAAGCCTTCCTTGGACCCTGCACAATGTTCACCAAAGGCCTTGGTAGTTAAAATGAATACTTGTTTATTTAGAAGGTTGCTTACATTTAAATTGGTTGTAGATTTGACTTCTGCCTCAATGGCATTCTGAACTCATGTAGCAATTTAAGTAGTCATCTGTCCACAATCCCATTTATAGGCCAGTAATGAAGACTGAGTATGAAACAATTTCACTGTCCATGCCTCTGAGAGTCAGAGGTATAAACAGGCTTTTTGAGAGCTGTGTTCCTAGGGGTGAGTGTTTTGGTCAGGGAGAGGCTTAATAAATAGTACCTCCTCCGTCTCTCTTAAATTTCTAATATGGTGGCAATTTGGGGTGCTAGGATGCTATAAGAGTGGGGCCATTAGGAACAAAGACTTCATTCAATGTGAAAAATAGGATGCAAGGGTGCTAAATGATCCTAAAATTGATCTCAAGTTTTCTCCATTTCATGATTTCTGCATAGTACCATTTGATTTATCATTTCTATGAAGACTAGCAACCAGCTGGATCAGTGGCAGCTCCCTTATCCTAATGTTTGCCTTTATGCCTGCCATGCTGGTAGACTGTGAAGTCCTTCATGGTTCATTGCTCCAGAGTTTGCTACTGGGATCTCTTTCCTGTTCTGTCTTGAGTCCTAGCAAACCTTCTGTTCTTCATGTTCCTTTCTGCATCCCCAGCTCTCCAACCGTAGATTTTTGAGCATCTAAAACTTAATTTGGGGGGAATGTATCTATACTAAAATGCACATTTAAATATAATAGACAATTTCTTTTGTTATGTCATTTTATCTTTCTGAATTTCATTTTTCTTTTTCAAACAAGAGAGTAGGTCCAGTCCATCTCTACTAACCCCAGAGAGGTATGCAATTGGATAGTCATTTTGGCTTGCTGGAACATTGCCTGAACATAAGTTGCTCTAGTCTTTTCTGAGGATGAGATCATTAGTAAAATATGACTTAGCTCTCCTCCTACAGTTAAAGTAAGAATCCAGTGGCAGTTATTAGAATAAAGAGAGAGAAAAAACATCCATTTCACACAACATAGAAAAGAATTAAGATGAGTGATAGAAAGAAGAGATGAGTAACTTGAAGGCTCACTTAAGGAAAGGACAATGTTGTTGAGAATAAATGTGGACAAGGATCCTTTGTTCTCCCAGAGCCATCTTGACTGGGTTTCTTTGCCTGCCTACCTCTGTATCTCTTCATCTATCTATCCACACTACACTTCAGTATCTCTATCTCTGTCCTACAAGGGTTGAATTTTCTAAGAAGAATGAATTATAGAGTCCCAGGGAATACCCCTGGGGTTTAGTTTTTCCAGTGTTTTATCTGGACTGAAACTCTTCTAGACTGATGTTCAGAATGACCCATATTCTTACCCTTTTCTGTATTGGTCAATCCTTTCCCAGACAGGTGTCTGGTATCAGCAAATAAACATGTGGGAATATGGCCACCTTCATCTGGTTGGTGTATACTCTCATTAATCGACCAGCAGAGGGGAAGAAAGGTGCAGGAGAAGAGAAGGGGAGAAGTTGTGCACCCTCCTCCAGTGGGAAAGTTTAGAAACTATGGGTTTTTAAGGTAGGCCTACTACTTAAAGGGGCAGTCTTAGACCCATTATAGCCATTGCTTTTGTTGATCGCAGTGCTGCAGTGGCTTGGCGAGGGAGCCAAAGGGAGAGTCCCATTCAGAAGGAATGGGAGAATAAGAGAACAGACAGATCGCTGCTTTGAAAGCTGAGTGAATTCTTTTCTCCTCTCTTCTGTGAAAAGCTGGGGCTTCCCTTCATCTTTCTCCAACTCTCCTTTTGAATTTAGAGAGACAAAAACATACCCTGAATTTATGCTGAGAGAGAAAGTACAGCTCTTTAAAAATGGAAGGCAGGGCCATCTTCTAGTATTTGAATGTGAACTGTTTCAGAGAGCAGCAGGATGTGTAGGGAATGAGATTGGTCTGAGCAGGTCCCCAGGAAAGCTCCCTCCTTCACCAGGGAGATGAGAACATTTTCTTTCTTTTGCCTTTTAAATGAAATTCTGTCTACCCTCCTCCCTGCACCTGCTCAGCCCTCTAGCTGAGAGTGCTGCAGACATTTAACCATCCTGGGAAAAGACAGGATCCTTTTCATTAACTTTAGCCTGATTGAAGTCCCCAGAGCTGGGGTGGATTTCATTTTCCTCTTCTCATTCTCTGTCTATCATGGATACTCCCCATACAGTGAGGCTGTCATGGGCCTTGAACTGTTTCTCAGCGGTACCAAATGGACACAGGACCACAGCGGGAAATGATAGTGGAGAAAGGCTCAGGGTCTGTGTTTTCTTTTTTCCTTTGTTTGTTTCAAAGTCACTATTATTATTATTATTATTAATTATATTATTGTTTGTGTGTGTGTACATCTTTCAGATGTCGACCTTCTCGTTCCACAGTGAGCTACAAGGGCTGAACTCAGGTTGTCAAGATTGCATAGCAAACACCTTTTTACAGCCGAACCATCATTTCTGCAGCCCTTGAATCTGTGCGCATCTTACCTATGCTTTAGTTCCAGCTGAGTCTCTGAGAGTTTCTGTCTCATCCTTAGAAGCTGGTGGCCAGTTCTATGTAGGCAGGGTGGTTCCCTGGGAGGGCAGATAAAAAGCAAGCCAATGCTTGTGCAGAGGAGCGGAGGATTAGGATACACTCAGCAGTATCTTCTTAATAATGTCACTGTCAGCCCCCCTCCCCCATAAAGTAATACTAATTTTCTGCTTGTTTTGGTAGAAACCTATATCTGTTTTCTAGTGAAACTGCATCCAACAATTGAGAAAGGTAGAACCACTGTTGATGAGGAAGGAAGGGGAGCACAGAGGGGCCTTCTTCTATATTGCATTTTCTCATCCCAGGTCCCCAGAAGAGGTGGCCTCTGAGCACCTCTGAGGGAAATACTACCCTTATCCTTCTCAGAATCTTTCAACTGCTTGATTCAGGCCCCAACATTAAGATGTAAACTCTTTTGGGGCTCTAGTCTGTGATTTTGAAACACAAGAGGACTTTTTCTGTCCCTGTAATTCTAATTGACACCTGAGCTGTGCACTTTAAGTGCGTGGTGACTGGCGTTTTCTTCTTTAAAGATGCAGCATGGATATCTACTTTGGGGAGCATTTATATCAAAGAATGCTCTACCTAAGATTTTCTGTGTTTGGTTATAGCATAGTTAGAACCTGAGAGCCTGGAAGACACTCATGGTGTGATGGGACATAAGACAGGCTTCATTCGGCTTACTGTTCTTTCAGGGCTTATTTTTAGGAGAGGTCACAATACTTACCTTTGAATGTTTCCATTCCAGATGACATCTTCCATGGACACTAAACTGTGTGTGAAATGCTTGGCATCTCCAAGAAAAAGAATTGAGGCATTTAGACTCCACTTAAATTCCACCATCCCCGACATCACATCCCTGCATCTTCCCACTAAGCACAGAGAGACAGGCATATCTGAACTGCAACAGTTCATTGAACGGGTCACTATTTCATGGGCAGAAAAACAGGAGCCTTCTTTCTGACTGGTGGTGAATCTCTTTGCTATTTAGCCTTTTTCCTTACATGTTGCTCATCCTTAAATTTAACCAGTGACTTCTACGCTCAAGTACAAGCCAATCTTCCCTCCTATAACCAAGATCAGAGAAAACAGACTGTTGCTGACATAGGAGCTCATTAACTCGTCTTAACATTGGGATGGTCTTCATGTGGAAAGCGTACTGGGTGCTGAGTACTGTTTCTTTTTGTGAGCTTGAAAGATGTTTTCAGTTATCTCTCACACTTCTCCACACCCAGAAATTGAGTCACTCTTGTTCTCACCTCAATGTTGACAATCTCTCTGACTTTCCTTTCAAGTCCGCTGTTCAGTAGGTTATTAAGTAACTAACTGTGTGTTCAGACACTTCCTAACACATTGCAAAGTGAAGAATTTACATTAAAATAATGTGTCACCCATGACTTGGTAGACATAGTCCTATTGAGTGTGTTGTTGTTAGTTTTTAAAAAATCCAAAAATATATGCAGTGATACAAAATAGAACTTTAAGGAGTTAAGAACTAAAATGCACACATCTGATTCCTTTCTGAGAGAATAGAAGAGAGGAATTAAGAATTTTTTTTTTTTTTGTGGGGCAGAGTACATTATAACTTTGTTGAGTACCAAAATAAAGACAACAAACCATAATCAAGCCTGCTGGGTTTCTATACAAATGGATGTGCTCAGTCCTCCACCATGGACATGAAGGAAGGCTACACATTTGAAGATGCTTTGAATACATTTGTAATTTATCCTCACTGTCAGGATTGCAGAGCTAAGAAAGGGATATTTTAGTCACTTTTCTCTGTCTGCCTGGTGAGCCAGATGGGTAGGTGACTGAGCTTGAAGGGCCTTGAGCATTTATGAGATGAGTCTTGTGAACTGATGCATCTTAGTGATTTTATGTTTGAATGAAGTATATCACATTTTTCCTTTGCCCAGATCAGTGAAAGGCTTATCTTGTATTGCTAAGTCTTGAAGAGTAGATGGTTGTTACTTAGAAATAAAAGTATCTTGAAGAAAGGGCTAGTTAAGGGTCATTGATCAGGACATAAACATTATGTTAGTCCACGGGGCTTCTTTAACTAATATTCTTATACTCGGCCTGTTTCTTATACCCACCTGGACTCTACAAAAGGTTTCCAGTGTGCTGCAATTCACATTCACATAACACTATAGAACAAAAAGCCTGCTCATTGGCAATATATAATTTAAATCCAAAGGACATGTAGTTTCCAGTAATGCCAAGAAAATAATGCTTAGCTTCAACCAGTTTAGCATGAGTAAAATGGAGATAGTTTCTGTCTCAGTATTGATGTGTATTGGAAAGAAGGATGAATTAAAACAAAGTATAATAACGCAAATATGTGAAAATGCAGTAATAAAACCTATTATTTTGGATACTAACTTTCAAAATAAAGAAAAATAAATAAAAACTATTTATAAAATAATAATCAGTTTACTGGAATCATAGCAATTCGGGGTATATTATAATCCCTTCCCTGTGCCCTAAAGGCTGGGGCCAGCACTGATGGGTGCAAATAGCAGAATATTGGGATTAGAATGTCCCTACCCTGTCTTTCTTCTTCAAACTGCTCCCACTTGAAGCACACACCTTCTCTTTCTCCTCCCTTCTCTGTTTTGAAGGCTCAGTTCAGATTTCATCTGTTTCGGCAGTCCCCCCTCCGCCCCCTGCCAGAGCTTTCTTCCCTCTTATTTAATGTCTGAGATATAAACTCTATCATGTCTGCTGAAGGACATTTGAGTGAATGTTTTCTGGACAGGGTGCACTCTGAAGGCGAGGATTGAGTCTTCCATTGTACGTGAGCAATGTGTCTGGGCACGCTGCCTAACAGGTACCTGCTTCCCGATTGTTTCGTTACTAGTGGAGTCAGGGTGACTTCTTCCTAGGATGGAAAATATGTATCACTGGCAGGGTAACCCTGGGGCTGAGGAGAATGTGCTGCCCTCGCTCAAACTTAGGCTCGCATTGGGTGAGTCATTAGAGCTAGACAATCCCCTCAAGCGTCCCCCATTGGGAAGACCCTGGAGCCTAGAAAGGCTCCTGCTATTTCTTGAACCAAATAAAATATTGTTAGAGCAAACATTGAACTCTTTTGTATTTTTTGCAAATACTCTCCAGGCCTACGCTGGCCATCATACTCCTTGATTTAAATAGACGCTTTCCTCATTTCTTGTTATCCCACCCTTTCCCAGCACCTTTATCAACAGGTAGAATGCGACTATTTCATTAATTAGTGTTATGTTACCGTTGAGGGTTTTCTAGTGTTAAACCCCTAAGAGATGAAAAAAAAATACTGAAAACCTTACCCTACCCTACAATATTGATTAAACAGAGGTGTGTGAGAGAACACGCGTGCACAAGCATGTAATTGTATCTCATCCTCTAATTCTGTGTGTGATTATTTGAAGCATAAGTTATGAACACTTAACTGGAATATAGAATTACAAACAGCACAGAGCAAAGGGGAACAACAATGTAGGTGGAAAGAATTAAGAGTCAATTTTACTGGCTTGATTTTAAGGGAAAACAACAACAAACTTAAGAAACAAAGAAAAGGCCATGTTAGAAGTGAGGTGCCTTTAACTATATGTGAAATAATAGCTCCTGGTCTGGTTTTTTTTCAAGGTATACTTTGAAAGTAGAAAGAAAACAGAAAATGTCTCCCTAAAGAAATCTCTTTATCTCTAGACTCACTTACATTATACTTCATGATTTCAGGGAGCCAGTGCCCCTCAACCACAGCCTCTGCTCTCTAATTTAAGCTCCTTCGAATAAGTGGTAGCACAAAGAAGAGAGATAGGAGAAGGCCAAAAAAGGATGGGAGAATGTCATAGAGGTTGTAGACATAGCAGGGAGCTCAGGGAGTCCAGGTCCCTCACATTCTGTGACCGTGAACCTGGAGCCTTGACCTGAGCTCCAGTAACTCAGGTTGGTTGTCTTGGGGAGGCTGTATGTAAACTTTGAGAAACAATACTGAAGAAAACTCTATTGTTCTTTTCAGCTCCTCACAGCCAGTGACCTTGCAGCCAGTGACCTCAAAGGATTTCAGACGCAGGTGAGTCCCTGTCATGTTTTTATGTAGTTTGAGAATGCCATGATATGTAGGTAGTCTGTGAGTAAATGAATGTGACATGAGGACAAAAGCTTCACTGTGGGCCTTCTGTTTCCACTACTTCCGGTACTGAAGAGATGACCTGGTATGTGTTCACTGGCCCTAGCTCTTCTCTTATCTCAACATTAGCAAAACGACTTCTTTTTATTCTGACTTTTTTTTAATGTGTCATATTAAAAAACAAAACAAAGCCCATTTAGGTCAAACTGTCTATAATGTTGAATGAACATAGAGCTTGATTAAAAAAAGAACAGTGAAATTAGGTTGGGGTTCTGCCTTTCTCTCTCTCTGTCTCTTTCTCCTATATGTTTATGATTCTATAATATTCATGTGCAAATACCTTGTCATTACGGTGTGGTGGCCAGGATAATCTAGACTCCCATAAAGACAGACATTTGAGTTTGCTGACCGTGGTTGGGGTCACATCTCTAGCTGTAGTGCTGTTTGAGGAGCAGTATTAGAAAATGACAAGAGGGACCAGGTAAAGGCTTTCTGGAAGCCAAGTGTAGTGGTGCACCCCTTTAATACCAGCTCTTGGGAGGAAGAGCTTGGGAGGTGGGCTTCTGTCAGCTGGAGACCATCCTGGTCTACATAGCAAGCTCCAGGCTCCCAGACCTACATAGAGAGACCCTTTCTCAAAAAGAGAGGTTTTCTGGAGTATCCACTTACCAGGGGTAAAGATGTAAAGTCATTCTGTCTCTGGAAAAGGAGTTGCTATGGGCGCACACATACGTGTGTTTACACATATATACATATATACACACGAGGCACAGATGCCTTACCTCTTCCCACAGCATCCAGCTGAGGCCCAGGATTGACACAAAATTCAGGAACTACAGTTGTGGTGCTCAGTCCCTGGTTCCTTTTCATATGAAACATTCAGTTATCCCTACCCACTCCTGGATTTATAAACCCATGGTACTGTACCTTTGTGTCAAAGAACATGACAGCTGGCAGCACTGAACTTGGGAGTGTGGGACAATTGATTTTCTAAGAGTTCCATATATTTAGAGCGTGTGTTTCTCTCTTTAAACCAGTTGCGTGCAGTGCCTGTACCTCACTACTCATTTTTGGGTTATAATCTCAGGGCACCCTTTTCTTGCCCAGCATCTGAGGACCCAGATCCTGATATAAAATAGCTGCCATGTCACACAGAATAGGAACAGGGACAGTAAGTGGGAAGGGAGACCTGGAGGAGGAGCATTGGCAAATTCAGGGACCATTAGTGAAAGTCTAGAGCAGATCTGACTTTCAGTTCTACACTTTCAACTCATTAAAACTCAGCTAGGAAATCGCAACCACGAACTTCTGGGGGCTGGAACAACAACAGGCACTGCTGAAAGGACCGGCCCACACTCAAAGGAACAGTGCGTAAGGGGTGCACGCCTTTGAGCATAGCACTGGGAGGCAGAGACGGTGGCTGTATGTGGGGAGGCCCCCGCTCTGCATAGTGAGTTCCAGAACAGCCAGAGCTCCATAAGAGAAAAACAGACAAACACAAAAACAGATCTGACCAAAACAGACACTAAAACAAACAAACAAACAAAACAGATCTGAATACCAGGAACAAAGGAGAAAGCAAAGCAGATCTGAATACCACATCTGGGGTGTTTCTGTTTCAGTCTATTGTAGATGATCAATAAGGCTTTCTTGCCACTCATTGAAAACCAATAAGGAACTAAACACTAGTCACTTATGCATACAAATTTCCAATGGATCTAAGAGAATGAGAAACAAAAGCAGAAGACAATCGACATTGACCCATTTCCCACTCATTTACTTGACCCCTTCCCATGCAGTGACACCACAGCTAAAGGTCTCTTCTCACTTTACAGTTTTTAAAATATGCATTTTTAATTTTTTAAATTAAAATATAATTATATAATTTCTCCTCTTTCCTTTTCTCTCTCCAACAATTCCCATGTATGCCACCACACTTTGTTCTCAAATCTGTGGCCCCTATTTCTGTAATTTGTGTGTGTGTTACTGACATGATCATATTCTTTCCATGACATTATATGTATGAGTTTATATGAATGTGGTCTAAGTATATAAACATAGCTCTTTCAGTCTGTATGACGTTCCCTGTCGTTTCAGCAGGACTGACCACTGGCATTAAATAACCAGTTGATACGTTCTTCCCTAGTGAAGACTATGTATGTCTCAGGCTCTCAGGCTTCCATAGTTGCCTATAGTTCCTTTGTAAAGGGTGAAAAAAGCTTTGTGTGGAGATCCTGTTTTGCCTCCCCCAAAGGAAGATAGTGTACAGAGTTTCTGAAAGCTGTGTGTGTGAGTGGTTATGGGTGTGTCAGTGTTTACATGTAGGTATGCTTTGGGCATAGCGTGCCTCTGACACGATCACATCTTCCCATGATTATTTAGAGATATCCTCAGATGCTAGATTTAAAATAGAGTAGTAAATAAAGGCATGGGTAGACCCCTTTGAAGCTGGTCTACTGCTTTGGAAGGCATGATCCTAGAAAGGCACTATCCAAGCATGGCTATCGTCTTCAACAAGGATGGCTTGCTCCCCTGCTCATTTCATTCTCCACATCATTCCATTTTAATGTCATCCCGTAAAACTGGATGAACTTTTCTGGCTTCTCAGGCTACCATTCTGGAGGCCAGGAAGTTCTGTGATTCCTGTGGGCAGCCTACCAGGCTCAGATAATAGTTAACATCCTGGTTCTATTCTTAAATCCAAAGGGCAGGGTGTGTCTCAATTCAACACCAGCCATTGACAATTTTTCTAAATAGAAGTTGAATGTAGCCTACATGCAGTAATCCGTGGAGGTTTTCATTTCCAGGAACTGTCACTGACTCCTGGGTAGAACCCAGGCGGACCCCTTACTGGGATAACTGATTAACCCCTCTGTAATCCAAACTTTTCATTTGAATGTTGACAGCTTTAGTTTTCCTCAATGCCTCTTTCTGTTGCTTCCTCCTAAAGAACATAGTCGGGATCTCCTCACTAATTTCTAATGAGCTGAAAGTGTACAGTAGTGACTATATTAGGCTGGACCATTCTGTCTGTGTCTGCTCTTCTCACTGTATTTGGGTAAAGCAGAGAACGACAAGGAACAAAACTCTGCTCTGCTGCTGATTTCCAAAATTACCTTCTTCAGTCTTGGAAATACACATGTAACATTTCAGGCACTAATTGAGTACCTCAGGTACATTGAGGATTCAGGTGGATTTGTCTTTTTGTGACATCTAGTGCCTGCAGGTATGGCATCTTAGATAGTTTTCAAAGCATAGGTATGAAAAGTTCTGGAATCCATATCAAAACCACTCGACAGTTCTCATTCTTGGCTTTTGAAGCAGCTGACCCACAGAAATGTTTGTACTTTCTGGTCTAAAGTAATCAGAAATGAGAACACACATTTCCCTTTGTGAGGCCAATGCTCTCCGTCCCTGAGAGAAATAAGAGATGGCTTTCTCTAATGAAAGCCCAATAAATACAAGCTTTACTCTCCTCTCTCTCTCTTTCCCCTAATACAAAAGCTAAAAGTAGGAATTGGAGTGTACAGAAAAGCAAAACAAGATGAGGGCACACAGAAACAGATGAGGGCATCCAGGGGTAATCTTTTACTCTTTGTCCTCCACAGCCTTGAATATCTATTGGAATTCAGTCGTCATAGTTATAGTTATGTCGTTACTTTATCTTTTCATTGCATGATTTCCATGTCACTGGAAAGTTGTCTTGCAGCTGGTTATTCTTGCACTTGTTGCTAATACCTTCCTCGATTTTCCAGTCCATCCTCACTAGGGATTCCATCCCTTGTAGCACCCAAGGAGCAATCTAAAGCAAATACTAGCACAAAGTCCACTCAATTAAGAAACAAATACCATACTTCTTTTTTGTCTGCCTCTCTATAGAGAAGAGCACTGAGACAAGGCAGAGGAAAGCAACACATTAGCCATGGCGAGACACATCTTTGTGGGAGGGGCATCATCTCAAAGCCAGACAGCACATGAAAAAGTTCTGTCATTGCTGCCTGCTTGATCACCCCCTCCTACCACACACATTAAAACTGAGAGATGCCTCAGCACAGGGAAAAATCATGAGGCGGACTCACAGAAAACACAAAAGACCAGGATTAACTGTAATAGCTGGGCTTGCAGTGTTCTAGGCAGGTCCAGACACAAGTCATTTCAGAAGCTCTCCTAGTAGCAAGTCAGGGTCCTTGTTTTCTGGATAAAGACATCAGTAAAAAGGATGTCTGGAAGACAGAGTGTGAACAGTCTCCTGTCCCAGTAGACTCTTGTACCAGGAACATGCCATGGACTTAATTTGCTCCCTGAAGTCACCCTCCCAGAGCAGCCTTCTTAGCTGTGATCTGAACTCCTCGGCCTCCCAGGCAGAGAGAGTTCAGCTTAGCATAGATACTGTGCAACCATTTGCCACATTTATCCCCTGCTATTTCCATTCAACAACTGAAATTTGTCCCAAGATTATAGACTAGTCAATGATAGTTTGAATTTATGGTCTTTTTGCTATTTTCATGTTATGTTTTGTTTTTCTTTTTAAACTGGATCTAACATTATCCAAAGGCTCCATCTTTATGACACTACCCCAAGGAGGAGGAAATGCATAGGTCTAGTAGCCTGTCTTTTTCCCCCGCCTCCTGCAGCGTGGTGTGTCTGTGAGTCCTCCTGGCTGAGGTGGTTGCTTTGGAAACATTTGGCTTTATTCTCAAGGCCTTTCATCTGGCTGGTTGTGTATCAGCTCAACTATTATATCATGCTCTCAGGAGACTCCAGAGTTATTTCAGAGCATGGGGTGCACGGGAGAGCAACCTGGCCAGTGGCTGCTATGGGCTCACGCAATGAATGGCTAGCAGCTGTGGGTTTAGAAAAATTCATAGGAATCTGTTCTTTTTATAATGGCTAAGAATGTGAGTTTTCTTCTCAATTTATTATTTATTTTTTATTTGTGTATGTTGGTGTCTGCCTGAATGTATGTCTCTGTGAGAGTGTCAGATGCCCCTGGAACCGGACTCACAGACAGCTGTGAGCTGCCATGTGGTGCTGGTAATTGAACCCAGATCCTCTGCAAGAACAACCAGTGCTCTGAAACCCTGAGCCATCTCTCCAGCCGCTGTGAGGGTTTTCTCAGCAATACATATTTTCTAACATTTACGATATTCATAGCAAAATAGTGGCTGGCGGGGAAATCTATTGCTTCCCTACAAATCACTGGGAAACTCTGTTTTGATTTTTACTGTCATCGTTTCCTACTTTCAGTGAAAGAAGAGCATTTGGATGGTGTCTTTTCATTCTGTGAGCCTATAGCTACATCTTGTTTTGTGAATAACGTTACCCCTCTGGAGAAACTAGCACCACCTGAAAAGGTATCTTTCTTGTCGCCTTTAGAGCAGCTAGACAAAACATGGATAATCTCTTCCTATATCTCCAAAGGCCGCCAACAGTTTTAATTATTTTCTTAACAGATAGGGATACCTGAGATTATAACAGATCATTTTAACAAAGACGTATTTGGTGACATGCAATTATATATGTTGTACTAAAACCCTCATGAACATAACTATTTTTGATATGTGAAATTATGAGTTTCATGCAATGGGCATTTCCTCTTTGCACTGCTAGAGTAAGTTTTTTTTTCTTAAGCAGCATTGGCATTTGGTCATGGAGTGAAACCTTCTCCAGGTGTTTTCCAGAGAGCCTGGCATTTCAAGGGGGATATTCTAAAGGCTTACTGTGTTTTCTCTTGGGATACTGCATCTCTTAAGACTTCAGTGGATATTTTGTTTCTAACTCCCAAGATGTTTTGACCATCTGAGAGGCGTGTGCAGGTGGACCCAATTTAAAACAAACCAAATATTAAGCAGTTCACACTCAGGAAAATTTATAAACAACAAGTAGGGAATGGAAAAGGAGGGAATTATTCATACCCAGAGATATTTTTCCACTTTATCAATGAATCAGTATAGGTTCTCTTTGCCAGAATATCCAAATATAATGTAGGCTTCCAAAGGCTGATTTAAATTCAACTGTTCAGAATAGAAATGAAACAAAAATGAGGGATTAACAATGGGGACTGACTGAGAATTGTACTTTCTACTCTTTTAACTGAAGTTTTCTCTTCTCTAAAAGAAAAACAAAAACATAAACATAAAAACCTTAGTAACAAGAAGGAAAGGTGAGGTAACCCCTGTAATCCCTTGAGAATTTAATTATCCTGGGACCCCTTCCCCTGACCTTCTGTTTTTAGTTTCTATGATCTTGCCTTCCTCATTATTCTTTATGATAAATGGAGCCTAATACAGGAACTTCTTAGAAATTCTCTTTTAGTGCTTTTGACTTAAATCCTTGGCATCTCAAACATCTGTGCTCACTGTAGTGGAGTCACACAGTTGTACTTGTCTGTGTGAATGTTTATTATAATACATGGTTTTCCTTCACTTTTGAAGTTTTGAGAATGACTGCTGTGGAGTAAATGCTCATTCCCCATTAATGCTTTGAGAGGTGTCTATAATTTTTTCAGCAGGATTATTCCAAACGTGCCTCAGGAGGAAGGGTTACTTGTCCAGCCAATTAGTGACCTTGCCTCTAAAGTTTATTCTATTCCTATTGCCTGGCTTCCACCCCTAACTTCTTGGCCCTCCTCCTCTTTCCCCTGTCTTCTACCAAACAAATGGTGCATGTGAAAGGCATTAGAAGATCCCTAGGAGATGAATGCTTTTGTAGGGCAGGTTGCTTATCCTTAGGCTTCTTTTGGCCATCTTCTTGCTGGTGATTGGAGGCTCTGTTCATTTTGCAAACTGCCTCCACCACAGTGTTTTGCCTGATAGTGGCCACCGTCTTCTCTCTTGCTTAATTTCCCCTTATGAACACGCTTTTCCTTTCATATCTCTTGGCTTTCTAAAGCTTATGTACCAGAGCCTCTAATGGGACCCTTGCTTCCATCTCAGCTCAAGCCAGTGCTACACAAGTCAAAAGAAATATAAGCAGTGTTGAGATATGTAAACATATAAGTAGCCAAAGTGGTACTTTTTTTTTTTTTATTAATACAACAACATTCTCTCACCTTGTAGTTCCAGTGTGAAGAGCAACGAGAACATTTCTCATTGCTTTGCAGATTAAAAGTTAAGGCCAGTTGTGGGACTAAATTGATGTGTTTGAGCCATAGGTCTCTCTCTGCCTAGTGGTGTATGACTTCCATTAAAAATTCTACCTTACTTTTATGAGACCAGAGCCCTCATCAGTGGAAGGATACCTGTCCATTGCTACATTGGTTGAGATCCAACCACGTTATACATCTAGTAAATACTCCATAAGCATGCACTTCAGTTCTTATTACTCTTATAGCTTTACATAATTAAAATTGGTCATAGATAACTGGTGTCAGAGTTAGAGTACAAATTGCAGTTTCCCAAGTTAATGTGACCAGAATATGGGATTACAGCTTTCTTCACCCCAGAAAAAAAAGAGTTTCAAAACAATCAAAGAATAGTAGTGACCCCACTGCCGTTTTCTGCTGTCTCCTCACGGCATTTGCCATCTTAAGTGAGTAATGGCAGACCCTGGGACCCCAGAAGATGGAGTAAGACAGAGGTTCCCTGCCACCAGCAAAGATGGGGCAAGGCTAATTGGCCTGCAGGATGCCCACCAGTGCACTCACTGTGTTTTCTATCTTTCTCACCCAAGACACCTTCAGGATTAACATAATTTTTCCTCACAGAAGAGAAATATCTATAAAATATTAAAGTTTATCTTAAATGAATCAAGAGCCTTCCAGCCACCAGAATATTGGCTTATTTTAATGGCACTTCTAAACTTATTTCTTTAAATTTACTTTGACCTCTGCCCTGCAATAGAATGACTAATAGCGTGATTCACTGCCTAGTAATATCAGTGAGGAAGTGCACTAAAGAGCAAGAGCTTGTAGGAGTTTGCGTGATGACTCTTGTCATGCCTAGCCAGTTTTTTAGGTATCAAAATAAGACAGAAGGTGTTTCAAGAACATTTTGCGTTCTGGATTTAATGGACCATGTGAGTACAATGGCACCTGCCAAAGAAACAATGCTGACCACAGGACTCTTGTGTCTAGCTGGACTAACAGGGCAAAGAGCTCACAGACTACAAAGAGAGGTCTGTGTCTGCCAGCCTGATCAGCATTGTGAGAAAACACAGCTGTCTGAATTTGGCTCGCCTGTCCCTAATCTGGGGAGGAACAGAAATTCCAAAATAGGGACAGTGAACAAAAATCTGTGTGCTGCCAGCAAAACAATAAGATGTTCCAAAGTTATTTGTAGACCCCATTCTACAAAGAGGGGCTGTTTGCGTAGCAAAGTTTAAAACAGATCCCCCACATAAAAATGTATGTGGACAAATTCTGATATTTCTGTAATGCCATCTGGCTTGAGGATTATACTAAAGATGTCCTCTGTTGCTGGTCATATTTTTAGCTATTAATTCTCGGGAGCTTTTTCTTTTCTTTCTTTCCATTTGCTGTGATTTCATAGCATAGCTTCAATTATCTCTGAACTTGGGGCCCAAGGTACACAGCTTTCAATTAAGTCAGCTGGATTCCCCCCCTTTGAACTTATGGCATTATTGGTATCATGACATCTATGAACAGGAGCCTGAGGCAGGGCCAGGTAAGAAGAAAGGGGAGGGTATTGCAACAAGAAACCCCTGTGAGTCTCAGCCTGCTGATGTTTCCAGAGGCAGCAGGCTTCCTTCTTGATAACTCCAGCAGAAAAGAGCAATCAGCTAAACGAGAGCTGGACAAATTAAATGGCTGAGTATTATTTCAAAAGAGAGCTTGGGCAGCATCAGAAATTCCCCATCAGCTATAATAATGCCAATTACCTTGCCAATTTCAGATTCCAGTGTGATGTGTTTAGTGCAATCAGGCGCTGGTCTCTTGCTTGGGCCTGGTGGGTTTTGTTTACTTTGAATGCGCGTTTGTGGAGAATCTTTTGCACCCAAAGGTTTTGAGCTCTGAATGTCCTTTTCTCTGTCCAGATTCATACACAGCTGGGAGAGATTTTTTTGAGATGGAAGCTGGAGCAAGCTGGAGCCAGTGTTTCCTCTCAGCATATAATGCCTGGGACTTTAATGTAATAGCACTTTGGGTTTGCCAGTACTTGGTAACTGTAGTAATGTTCAGAAAAGCTCTCTATAGATTCACTGGCTATTTAATAAATATACATTTCTGATTAACAGTAAGGCTTTTTGGCATGTTGAAGCATTGGACAGATCATCGTCAAGAAGCAATAACAAACATACAGCTCCAGAGTGGAGAACTAGCCAAGAGTTCATTAAGCTTTAAGCAGCCACACTTGAGGGTTCAGGGATTTTCGCTGTCTCCCTTTTAGATTCACTTGGAATGTCAGATGCACAAATCATTTCAAACATTGGAGGAAATCACAGGGGAGGAGAGCCACCCCTTCCATACCCCTCTGCACTTTAGCAGAGGGGATAAAATTTGGAGACTGTAAGAGGTTCATTTTTAGTTCTAGAACTAGCAGTGGTGGTGTCCGAGGTCTGAGTAGGTTCAGGAGACCATTGCCCCCAGGGGCGAGATGGAGCAGCTGAGAGTGGCCATGGTCACCGTAAATTCTACCAGAGTGGATGCAGGACTAGCCACAGGATTATCATCATGGATTGCTGCAGCCATGAATCATCTGAAGGAATGGGCGGGCATGGGAGCGTTAGCAGGCCTTCTGGTGTTGGTCTCCTTGGTTTGCCTGTGGTATATATGCAAGATTAGAGTCTCACAACAGTGTGATGCAGCCATGATCATTCAGGCCTTTACAGCCATTGAAGCAGGACATTCTCCCCAAGCATGGTTGGATACCATAAAAAGCTAAAATGATACGCTCAGGATGCGAGGCTAAGCACTGCACTCAGGGTCAGCCGCTTTCGACCCGGAGAAGAGCATGTCTGATTGCATGCGGGTTGATGCCCCAGGTCCTGCCTCTGAGAAAAAGGTATCAGATGGGTCTGATGCTCTTTGGGTGGATGACACCTAAATGAACATCGGTACAAAGTCCCAATTTATTTCTAATATCAGAGATCAGACCTCTACTCTTGCCTGATGCGTCTAAAACAAAAAGGGGGAACTGTAGAGAGCTGCGGAATGCTATGCCTTAAAGATGGAGCTGGTTTCTGCCTTCCACCTTCCCGATGGTGAGTGCTCTCTGTCACGAACAATTCCACATTTGGCTAAGGCTGAGGATCTGGCTTGCTTCCATGTATGTGGACCTATCTGCATTGCCCACGTGGCACGCCTGGGTTGGCTACCCAGAGGCTATTTAAGCTGTGGGCTGGCTTTCCCCAGGGTCCGAGGATTGTTCAAGGTTCCTGAATAAACTGCATTGAAAAAAAAAAAAGAGGTTCATTTTTTATTTACATTTGGCTCCATAGAGTAATGGGTGTGTTGTTCTAGCTTCCTTGAGGAATGGGCTGTGATTCACAGTTTACCCTCCCAATTGAGGAAGGCACTAATCGTGAGCGCTGATGGAGTGTGTGACTTGACTGACAGCTGGAATGGAAGCTCTATCTGTGGTGGTTGGGGTCAGAGGAAGAGTAAAAGGACGATGTGATCCCTGTTACACTCAACTGTCATCTGAAGTCAGAACTTGGGGCATGGGGAGCCATTCTAGTCGCCTCTGCCTGGTGACAGGCAGACTGTGTATCTTGTTGCTGATTTTCACCTGCTTTCTCCTCTTCATGCTTGTGATAAAGGTCACTTTGCTTGGCCTCAGAAAACTAAGGGTTCTCTTGGTTCAAAGGCAGACACAGGTCCCTTTCAACCAGTCTTATGAATTTCTGGGCCTTCCCACTCTTAGCTGCTGCTGAGCATGCTCTGCTTGCAAGCTCAGATTAAAGAGCCATTTGCTTTCGAAATCTGAAGAAGCCAAGGCCAACCAGGGCAGCATGGCAAGTCTCCTGCTGCGTGCTTCAGACACCTCCACTCATTCCATGGTGTGAGTGTATGTGCATGCATGTGTGTGTATGTCCACAGCTCTCTGCATGTATAGTTCCCTAGTTTAAGGGTGCCTAACATGTGCCTCAAGGCTGCACGTGGCCCATGATAGAACTGAATGTGGTCCCAACCCAAAAATAACATACCTACTTAAAACATGTTTTTTTTTCTTTTGCTTTGCTTCTTTTAAACTCAATTTTGTCGCTCTCAAGTTTAAATTTAAGAGATGACAATGCCATGTTGCAGAGTCAAAGGATGGACATCCCTGCACGAAGTATTTCAGCCAATGCATTTCAGCACAAAGTATTTCACCTTTTAAACTAAAAGGTAGTTTTAGTTTGAAACCACCTTTTTGCAGTTGGCAGCTATTCAGGTACTGTTCCTGTTTTCAAATAAGATACAGAACTCATCCCATCCATACCTGTGAGGATAAGAGGGGCCCTAAAAAAAAAAAACAGAGTGAAGTATTTAATCAGAATGGAGTATTAAAGTACGGACACAAGGTCTTCAAGTCATGGCACATATTCCCAGCATCAGTGACTCCCATGCCAATGGAAGAGAGCAAGCTGTCACATTCAGCCTTCTCCTCAACATGAATGGAGAATTAGCTGGTGATCCTCTTGCCTGTGGGTAGGCTGACATTTTCAACCTTTCAGAGGTGGACTATGACATGGTTCCATGTCCTCCACCCAATTTATATCAGTCTGTCAAGAGCAGTCTCAGTGGAGTAGGAAAGGCTGTTTTTGTTATTGTTGTTTTGTTTTGTTTTGTTTTGTTTTGTTTTTAGCTTTTTAATTGATTTTTCTTATGCCTCTAACTCCCTTCTCCATTCTAGTCCCATCCAAAACCTCAGCAGTAAGTAGGAGAGAAACAAGGTTAGTGGGAAGAAGGGGCGTAGGTCCCATAGGCTACGTCTCACTAGTTATGGTCCTTAGGTTCCTTGGGGTAAATCCAACCTTCTTTTAAGGATATCTCCAATATCTTCACATCAAACTGCATCAACAGCAACCAAGAGCAGCCAAGGGGAGCAGCATCCTCCTTCTTTCTCAGAGTTCCCCCTCTCTCCTGGCTCTGACATTTATATCCTCTCAGAGTCCCCAGAATTAAACTATCTGTAGTTGTAAAGATCCCGCCCATGTCACAGCCTGCCCAAGGCAAATGGTCTGCTGCTGTGGGCAGTCTGAGGCAGCTCCATATCCCACACCTGAGATTAAAACAAAAAACATGTTTATGTAACATAACTGAGTTTTAGAAAACACTAAGACATCCACTACAGGTGTCCTCTAACAACTGGACATGAAGCAGCCACACCATTGTTCCATTCTCCTTTCCTTGTCTTTAAAATCATTTAATGTTATGAGTGAGTTATGCTGGGAAACTTGCCCTGTTTGACAATCTTTGTGATGATCCCTTTTCCACAGTCTCATCAGTCTAGAGTGGCTCATCATGCTGTGTGGCTCATATGTGTGACATTACATTCATTCACCATCACCAGGATGAGAATCTCTACAAAAATCCTGCCAGGGCATCTTTAGAAAGGTGTTTCATTACCTGCATTTGTAGAGCACTAGAGTCATATATAAACATCTGTAGAAGATATATAACAATAAAAATGTGTTATATTTATCTTGCAATTGTGTTCTCATGCTTGGGGAGGAACAGGAATGCGGACGAGGCAAGGATAATGAACTCTGTGGTGTAGAAGAAAAAACAGAGATGAAGGCAGAACAAGAAATATCTCTCCAAACCATTAGTGATAAAGAACAGAGTTTGGACCTTCAGCTCCACAGCCCCCTTCTTTTTCTTTTTGTTCTTTCTGTCTTAAAAGAACAGGACATTTAGTATAATGTCTTAGACCATGTCTATAGTTTTTTTTTAAATGAATACAACAAATTTAAAAATGCTGCTAAATCAATTTTTCTACACGGGAAAATCTGAAACCAGCAGAAACTGGTTCAGGCAGACAGATTTCCAGTTTATTTAGAAAGTTTTCCCCCAAGGACAAAACTGAACTCACTGGCACCTGCCTAGTTGGCAGCTGGTCACTGGGCACTTTCAAATACCATCTGTAGGGAAGGCTTTTAGCAAGGTGCATAGGCAGATTAGGTTGGCTGAGGTGGGGAAGCATCCCAGTTTCTATATTTCGTAGCTTTAGGACATTGTCAAGTTGGATAATCTGTCTGAGCCTCAATTTTCCTGGATCAGAATACTCTCTCAAACAGGCAAATTTAAAACCTCTCCACTTGGCAGTTGCTCAAGCCTTTGTGTCCGGTTCGGGTCTCCTCTCTGTCTCTCTTTCCACATCAACACTCACCATTCAAAGCCTCAGAAGGCCCTTCCACTGACAACATGGGACATCATGATCCATGTACACACTCAGTTCTGGGACAGAGCTTTTTAAAAGCTCACTCTGGCATTAAAAAGCAGAAAAAGGTCATTAGAAAATGGAAACTTTGCTCTGCAGCAACTCTGAGTTATCCACAACCAAGCCCAAAAGGCATAAATGCAACTGTGGTAATAAAGAGACACTTACCCAAAGGCAAGGTCTTCGAGCCGATTCCACCTGATTCTTTTGGCATCTGGAAGAGGTTTTTAACAAATAGATACCATAGGGAGTGGGTCTTTCAGTAAATCATGAGTTCAATATTTAGAAAGAATACTCTGAACATAATATATATTTATCATAAATTTCAGACCAAGAGGGCAAAACAGGTCGATGGGAGAAATTTTAAAAAACAACAACAAAAAAGGCAAACCCTACCCAGGGACAACCACTGTCAACACCTTTTGGAATGTTGTTTCCTCATTGTTTTCATAAGGGCACATACATCTTTGAATGAAAATGTCAGTTTGAGTGACAGTCAGACAATGCTAACCTCCTGAGAATCTCACTGCATGGACCTTACTTTTGCAACCTTAAATCTCATTTTCCTCCTCAGAAAATGCAAAATAACTCTGCCTTGCATTTTCTAAACCATACTCTCTATAATTTTTTGGTGCTGTTCTTGAAAGATGAAACCCATTTGTTTATTTAATCAAATGGGTTTGACAATGTTGGATTGAACAAAGAAATATCATATAGGCTCAATAGTCTCAGAATTCTCAATAAGTGAATGAATCTGAAGAAAGAAAAATGTTGTAAAATCATCTGTCCCACCACAGAATATATGTATACACATTATAGTAGTATTCTTCAGAACATCTTAGGAGCATTAGTACACCACAGTACTAAAAATTTCCTGTTTTAATATGTTCTTTCTGTTTTTGCCAACATAGGATCAGTGAAAACCAACTCCGGGAGTACAGCGGCATTGCCTTGTTGTTTGTAGGACATTATGGAACTAAAACTGCACGAAGAACTGTAACTTTAGGCCTCAGCTAGCAAACATTCCATGGATGACAAGGTCACTGGCAATTGAGTGCAGGGAAAGTCAAGATTTTGGCTGAGAAAGCCTGGACCTTACATAGATAAGAAAAAAACATGTTCATAGGCCAACTGGTAAACCTCCTTCACATGTGTCAGTTACATAGGAAAGACAGGATCACTTCCCTTCTAAGAGGTTCCATCAATTCTGCTTCCTTTGTATTTACATCGTGTGAATGTTTATTACTGGAAAGTTTTTTTCAAAGAATTCTAAGTCACTTCTCATAATATGCTACAAATATACTCTGTCTCTGCTTTGCTGATTTTAATGTAAAATATAGTCAGATGGCCTAAGATATATGGAAAATATATAAACAATAATTGCTAAATCCCAAATAATATTATTAGTTCAATAATTATTAAACAAAAATGAGTTCAGGCACATAAGAGAAAAGACTGAACCTATGGCAGGTTCATCTTTGCAAATGAGGTGCCATTATCTTTTTATACCAAAGTAGAGTATGTGCTTGAATTGATGTAAGCTTCTTCTATTTCATCCTTTTCCTTCCCTTTGCTGCCCTGACTATTGCTATAGAGATGGGACTTCCATGGACAATGAATACAATTATAAATAAAAGTTTTTAAGAGCAAACTTTACTGTCCAAGTTATGCCATACCCTATGAGTAGTTTTCACAGTTAGATGATGTACTTTTATGTGTGGAGTGATTGATTTTAATTTCAAATAAAAGGAGAATATTTGCAATCTATAGCCTCAAATCTCCACAGAACTGTCTTTTGGGTAAATTCATTTCTTCTTGAATTTAGCCTCCATTACCAATAGAAAAAAAAAAATCTCATCCTCCTGAGTTTCTTTGGCTTGGCAATCACTTCTTATAAAATCCTTGTGCCATTTATTTTATTCTACTTGATGTCATACATAGATGATAACACACAACTCATGTAGCAACAACATTTTGAAGTCTTCAAAGAGCTCCCTGCATTATTTACTTTTCTTGTTGCTATGACAAAACCCTAAGAAGATTCCACTGAAATAATAGAAGTACTTATTTGGACTCACAAGTTGAGAGGTTAGAGTTCAGACACATATCGCAAAGTAGCACATGTGGCAGGTGCCTGTAGGGTATCCTCAAATCTCAGTAGACCATAACACACAGTATTCAGGTCAAAACTTGCCATTTAGAACCCATAAAGTTTATTTCTAGCAACTTGCTTTCTTCAGCTTGGTCCCACCTACGAAAGGTTCTATACAGCATCCCCAAACAGTCGCAACAAGTGGGGACCAAGGGTCCAAATCCACAGTCCCATAAGGCACATCCAAATAATGGCACTTCACAGTGAATATCTCTCGAGTGATCTTTCACAATGATGGGTCGTCTCATAGCTACTTTAGCAGAGATGGAGATCCTGGTCCCCACCAGTCTCTAAGAATGCTTGATAGCTGAGTGAATGAGCCTCTAGAGTAAATAGTGTTAAACCGTATGGTATTTAGAAAGAACTTAGACATCGAGGTTGGACAAAATTAGGCTTGAACGTTTCATGATTCCTTTTATAAGCTATATAATCTTGCTTCTGTCTTCTCATTTGACACATGCCATGTTCATTGCTTTTCTCCTTTCTTGAGAAAAATACTTGACAAAAGCATCTCAAATGAAGAAAGGTTTAGTTGGCTCACAATGTGAGGGCACAGTCCATCATGGCACAGATGGCATGGAGATAGGAGCCTTAAAGAGCTTATCACAAAAATATATCCATAACCAGGAAGCACAGAGAAATGAATGTTCACGTTCAGCTCTCTGTCGCTCTCCCTTTTGAATTCAGTATAGAATTCCATGGAATTGGGTGCCTACTTTTAGGGTAAGTCTTCATAAAACAATGAACTCAATCAAAAAAATCCCAGCCATGCTCAGAGGCTTGTGCCCTAGTGGCTCTAGATTGTGTCAAGTGAACAATCAACATTAGTTATCAATAGTGGAGACATTAACTCCTTTTGGCTATTATTGGACGGGTTAGATAACACAGCATAACATACTTGGTAGAATTTGATGCTCAGTAAGAGAGGTTTTGTTGTTCTTGTTTGATTTTCTTTTCTCCCTTCTGCTTACTTCAGCAAGGGCCCTCAGAAAGGGTTGATGATTAAAGAGAGGTGAAAACCATTTATCTGGAAGCCATGAGTCACTCACACGCAGGGATTACCATTTCTTTATCAATCGGGCTACTGTTCTCAGCTGGGGAAGTCCCAGTCTTCTGGTTGGCACCTTAACCCTGCCCGCCAGGTGTCAGTAGCTGTCTCTGGCTAGGCATGAACAAGTATACCTGGCAATTCCCCTCTTGAGCCTTTGTTACCTTAGAGCAGAGAAAGCAGTTCTGATAATGAATGGGGGGCTTTCCCTCTCCTCACCTGAAATCAGAATAGCAGAAAAACAGTCTGGATTTTAAAGAGGCTTCAGCCAGAGGCAGTGCAGATGTCCAGGAGAACACCAGAGTTAGGAGTAGGTCAGACCGGTTTTTCCAGGGTGAATATTCAGAGTGGGTGAACCACAAGGGAAGGCCCACAGCATGGTAAATGGCTACATGTGTACCAGATACTTAGGGCATATCTGAGTAGATAAAAGGCAGCGAAAAGCCAAAAGCCACAGAGAAGTAGTCAAAGATCTCCTAAAAGGAAGTGCCAGAATACCTAGTTACAAGTGGCAGGAATTGAGGTTCCAAATGAAAGGCTTACAGAGAAGAAGAAAGGAGACTGGGATGCAGGGCAGCATAGCCCAGCTAGGAAAGGTGTAGAAAGATCTAGCATAGAAATAAAGTCATTTTCTTAGCTCCAATAAGGACCTTACTGTAAAGTAGCATGGCTCTGCTCTAGAGACAAAGCATCCCCGAGCGCCTGCAGAGAAAGTGTCTTCCAGAGTGTGATTCTTCTCTCTGTTGAGGGCTATGAGCCTATCTGTGCAAGCTCCTTAGAGATTCACTCAGAAGTTGAGCCTGGAGCCATGCACTTCAATTGGTTAGAAATAGAACTAATAAAACTTCAACTGCATTTTTTTTCCTCATAAGCCAATTAGCTCTGCCTCTCTAAAAGTGCTTTCTTAGCAGCTACTCTAGGGCCCTTGTGCAGCAGGCTCAGGAGTTTTGCTCAGGTCAGTGCTTGGAGGAACCCTTTGTCAGGATCCTGCAAAGTAGTACTCCAAAGATCATATTGTTTACTGTGTCCAGCTTTATGAATTGAACTGGCACCAGAAGGAATGGGCTTCCAATTTGGTACAAAGTAAAAAGTTATACAGCAGATAAAGGATCTTGTGCTTTTATTAAAGCTGTGACAACAAAACCGTTCATTTCCTACAGACTTACCTTGTCCACCAAGGCTTCATGCCTCTCTCTGTTATGTTTATCCTCAGAGTGAGTTCATATGAGCAGTGACGCTCAATAGCACTAGCACAGCCATTAAAGACTAATAATACTGATGCCACTGACAGCTCACCCAGGGGTTGGGAGTGTGGAAAATGATTGGTAGTAAATTGGAAGTACAAGAAAAGGGGACAAAGCGGTCTACAAGAAATTGAGGACCAATTCTAGCCAGCTTATTGCTTTAGCTTGAAGTTTGTATCCAAGGAGACTAGTAAGAAGGCTTGGATTTGTCTAAAATGGTACCCCCCCATTCTTTCTCAGACACATAAGGTGCACTGTTGAATAACAGCATGGCTGGCCAACTCTCCGGCAAGTGGAAACTGCTGTCTTCCACTTCTTTATTTCTGGAGACTAACATCAAATTAATAATGTCACTTGTCTGTAGGTCTTAACTGACTTGAAAGTAAATATCTTTTCTCAGAAACATTTGTTTTCTCCCTGTTATAGTAAAGTTACACACCCCCTCACCTTTCCCCTTCAGTTTTTCAAAACAAGAGTAAATTATTTAATTTGGCTCACACTTCTAAGACTTCTCAGGTTCTTACACTAATTTCCAGGAACAATAGTTTCTCTATTGTTTTGTTTTTGAGTCTTATTGATTTGTTTTTTATTAATTGCAATTAATTCACTTTGTATCCCAGCTGTAGCCCCTTCCCTCATTCCCTCCCAATCCCACCCTCCCTCCCTCCCTTCCTCCTTTCCCCCCATGCCCTTCCCTTAGAGGACACTGATAGGAGTGTCCTCTTCCCCTTCCATCTGACCCTAGCCTATTAGGTCTCATCATGACTGGCTGCATTGTCTTTCTCTGTAGACTGGTAAGGCTGTCCCTCCTTTGGGGAGAGGTAATCAAAGAGCCAGCCACTGAGTTCATGTCAGACAGCCCCTGTTCCCCTTACTAGGGAACCCACTTGGAGACTGAGCTGCCGTGGACTACTGCAGGGGTTCTAGGTTATCTCCATGCGTGGTATTGATTTTTTAAATGCTCCACTTCTCTTTCTGAACAAAGCGAAGACTCTGAGGAGGAAGCTGCATATTTTGAGCTAAGATGTTCCACTAAAAGTTTGGCAGCTATCAAACTAATTTCCTTATCTCTAGCAAAGCCTGTCCTTTAAACAGCGGGCTGTAAAAGGAACAGCAGGCTGTAAAAGGACTTATATTTGTAAAACCAGGTACGTACTTACTGGTGAAGCTTATTCAAGTTGCAGCCCTGTACTGTAGGATCTTAGGAGTCATCAGAAACAGGGTTTTGGAATTGCAAACCACCCTTCTCCCTGGAGACCACAGAACAAGATTCCAGCTTGGTGGCAGGGTCTCCAGTACAGACACTGTTCTGATTTGTCAGTTAAAAGGAATGATGTTGAAAGCAATATTCAGTGTCCCCTCACCCAGAATTCTTATAGGATTGCTAAGCTATTGAAAGTAAGGTGATTGTTTCATGCAGAACCTGTCTCAATATACATAGATCGAAGGTCACTGTGAGTTTAGCTATTTAGTACAAAGGTTATGGGAAACATGTACATTAGTAATTCCTTGTCATTTGTGTGACACATTACACAGCACTGAATATCAACCAATAGAAAAAAAGCTTCTGAAATACCCAATTCTCTGGAAATTTTTGCTTTTTTATGAGAGTATAATTTTCTCAACATTTAATAGAAATTTTATATTCAATTAGCATGCCTTTTTTCTGAGAAAATATTAATAAACTATATGCATGATGTTTTGGTAGAAGCATATACTGCAGAAAGGAAGGAGTACAAAATCAGTGTGACTTATCCGCTACTTGTCATCATGTATTTGTGATGAACACATTCAGAATCGATTGGTAGACTGACCACCGGGTCCCCACTTCTAAGACTGGGTTGGTTCCACAAATTGGACTCAATGGGAAGAAACAAAGCAGAAGTAATCTCAAAATTTAGTGATAAGGGACAGGAAAGTTGAGAGTGTGCTAAGGAGAGGAGTTGTATGAAACGCTCAAAGAATTAATTAAAAATTCTATGTAACACTTTGGAAAGGTATAGTTACCATCTTGCAATAAATTCTCTAAATTTATTCCTTCTAACTAAACTCTTCAACCAACCTCTTCTCATATCACCATCCTCACCTCAAAGAATTTGCTATTTTAAGTGTTCTTATGCTGAGTCTTCATGTGTTAAAAAAAAAAAAGGAGAAACCACCTTTGTAAAGTGTACGGGGACTTTCGTGTCCATATGCTGCTGCACTCTTTTGCACCCCAGGATCTTTCTGCATATTTTCTCTGTTGCTGCAATAAAACATCATCACCAAAAGCAACTTGAGCAAGAAAGGGTTTATTTTAGCTTACAGTTTATGCCAAACAATGTTGGTTTCTTTGTAAAGCTGGTATTTGGGCTTGGAGTGTATCTTAGTGTTTTTCTAGTCTGTGGAAGGTCCCGGGTCACATCCCCAGCCTAGGATAAATAAAAGGGGGGCAACTTTTTCTTCCCTCTTTTTTACCAGATGACTTTTACAGGAATTTTGTCATAAACATCTTGAAATTTGAATAGTAAAAAGACATTGTTTTTAAGTGGTGGAACATTACTTTTCATTTTCTGAAAGGAACTTTTCACAGGATTGACAGATGTATTAATCAAATCCACCTACAGGATGAGAAATGCTGAGGAGCTGGGTGTGCCTTAGCTTGAGAAGAAACAGGAGAAATCAAGCTGAAATGTCTCATGAAGTGAATCCAGAATGATCCCCTCACAGTCAAACATTTTGACAGCTTTTAGGCATCAGAAGGAGAAAGGAGTTTACATAGAGCATGCATTATCAACTCACCATTTGTTTCTCTTTAAAGTACTGAAAGCAAAACTAAACTAATAGTCCACTAGCTGTCTGCACGGGAGAAGTTTGATTGCAAGATGGACTGCCCACTTTATCTGTGGATGATCTTGTGATTATTCAACTATTGCATTTGGTGAACTCTGGAACTGGTGTCGCAGGGAGATTAAGGGCGAGAAGCAAAATGCCGTCTTCAAGGGTTTAATAGATCCTCTAATCCATGTGAACCAGAACAATCTATACTGGAATAGTGTTCCCTTAGGGGCTGAGAGGTGTGGCTCAGTGGTGGCGCTCTCCCTTGGCATGTGTGAGCCTCTCAAATGGTGTGGACAAGAGCAGTCAACATGGAAATAATGCTTCCTTCGTGGCTTAGTGGTGTGGTTCAGTGGTGGAGCTCTTGCCTGGCATGTGTGAGGCTCTGAGATTAATGCCCAGATTTCCCACCCCCTAAAAAAGAATTGTTATTAGCTTATGTATGTTCGTGGTTTTAGGACATTTAAGTCCCAAATATACCTATGTCATTGTGTAGAATTCTTGTTTTGGTAAATATTATACATGATCAGCTCCTGTGGCCAATTCAGAAATTCAACTAAATCTGCTATTAGATCATCTCATTTGTGGTTAAATGTTTCCAAAGACTGTTTGCTACTGGCCAGGCAATGTATTTAGTTGCTGGACAGTTTTTATTGTTTGGAAATTATTCTCTATGTATGTTCAAATCCATCTCCGTGAAATTTGTATCTACTGTAATGCCCTAAAAATAATTTTTCTTTGTCACACACAGAATAATTCAAACATTTGGAAGTAATTACTAAGCTCTCTTAAATCTTATCTCTGAGCTAAATGCTTCCTGTTTTCTCAGCCAAGCTTTTGTTCATATACTCTGTATCTCTGGTTCTCTTGTGGTCTCCTTCTCCAAAAGCCTGTTTTGGTGTCTTCTTGCTGACAACCACAGCAAGGTCCTCAAGATTCAACATAGCGTCCCAATGTGTCTAGCTAATGACACATGTTTGTTAGCAGTCGCCACTGGCATTTCATTCGAGTCTGCCATCAGGGTAATCATGTCCACCTTAGCGCAGCGCACTCACGTGAGCAGGGGACCAAAAGACACCGCTGCCCTTGTCCTAGAGCAACTTCAAGTCATTTCTCCCCATTCAGTTCTTCTTTACCTTAAATTATGCAAACAATCTAAATGAAGGATTTGGGTCATTAAAACAGATGTTTTCACTTCAATTGGTGTGTGTGTGTGTGTCTGTGTGTGTGTGTGTGTGTGTGACATTTACTAATGTTTGTTGAAGTCTTAGCATGGCTTCAAGAAAATTTGAGTATTATTGACTCAAAAATCCAAAACTCAAACTGCTCCAAAATCACAGATATTTTTAACACCAGTATGCTACCATAAATTCAAAACCATTGAATTGATATAAAATACATCTCAAGTGACAACGCATGCTGGAGAGGATGTGGAGAAAGAGGAACCCTCCTCCATTGCTGGTGGGAATGTAAACTTGTACAACCACTTTGGAAATCAATCTGACACTTTCTTAGAAAATTAGGAATAGTGCTACCCCCATATACCACTCCTGGGCATATATCTGAAAGATGCTCAACCATACAACAAGGACATTTGCAAACTATACATCTCTGTGTGTAATATATACATAAATGGATTTGAGGTTTAGAACTGAGTCTCAGCCCCAAGATATCCGTTTGTCTCTCCCTTTTTCTATATCTGTGTCTATGTCTCTGTCTTGTTGTATCTCTGTTCTCTCTGTCTTTCTCTCACATATATAATAGGTATATACATGCATATGCATATAGCTATATATGAAAATATTGCAAATTGTGATAAAATCCCAAATCTAAAACAGTTATGTTTTCTCCAAGCAATTGGGGTAAGAGATTTTTCACTTGTATTAACTCCCCAAATGCTCATAACAGCTCTTGGGATATGGTACAAGAGTGCTCCATCAGGGAACTATAGAAACTGGAGCATGGAGAAATTTATGGACCTCACAATTTCAAGTCCACAGGATTTGTCACTGGGAGAGGTGAGAGTCCAACACATGCCATGTGGCCCACAGCTGTCACCTGGCTGTCTAGTTGCTCTGAGGCTGGTTGTCACCTAAGAAAAGACCTCCCCACACACCTGCTGATTGATAAGGTACTGTTCTTTAGCCACTAATTACAAAATGAGGGGTTCGTGTACTTGCAACAAATATTTCACCTTCTTCTTTTCGTGTTTTTCAAACTGATATTTCAGGCCTTGTTTGAAAACTGTGGCTTTAATTTAGTCAATTATATGCAGAAAAGGAAGGAAGAAATATGTGTTATATGCAAGCAGAGACATCAAAATTGTACCATAAAATACAAATTTTGCTTCTTTTTTTTTAATTTGTTTTTTTTTGTTTTGTTTTGTTTTTGTTTTTGTTTTTTTGAGACAGGGTTTCTTTGTGTAGCAAGAGCTCTGGCTGTCTTGGACTCACTTTGTAGCCCAGGCTGTCCTCACTCATATAGCTCTGCCTGCCTGTCTGTCTCCCGAGTGCTGGGGTTTAAGACATATGCCACCAGGCCAGGCTCAAATTGTTATTTAAAAACACATGTAATACAAATGGACAAGCATACTGATATGGTTTGAGTACATTCAGATGAAAATTCATTTCATACTGTTTCACATAATCAAAGCATTTTATGTAAGTGTCATATATAACATTTGCCAAGATTTGTCCACTTCCATATTCTAAGATTGAACAAGAATGGTAGGGCATACCTCACTGGGAGAATGCCACTGAATCTGCAGCCACTCAGCTTGCAACCAAGAAGAAAGTTTAAGCCAATAATTTCAGGAAACAAGGGCATGTTTGAGGCTAACATAAAAAATAAATAAAACTCTTGTCTCCTTTTCATCAACTTTCTCTTCAGCATTCTCCTCGTTTCCCAACTCAGCACCTCAAGCAAGCGAGCGCCCCTCCCTAAGAGCTTTCTTTTCTCTGTTTTGAAGCTTGGCAAAATGCCTTTAATTTAGCCAGACATGTAGGAAGCTATTGTAAATATAAACTTATTTTACATATTCTTCCCAGTGGAGACTTGTAGTTTGCCTCCCTGGAAACAGTGTGTGTATAGACTTACACTCCTGCTGATGTTCATAGATATTTTTCTCTTTGCCCTTGCACATATTGTGGTCCTTAACTAAGGCCATGATATTGTACTCACTAGATTATCATCATAGCTGTTTTGTACACTTCAAGATCTCCTTGGTGAGCAGGAAGAAAACACTGTATAAGGGAGAAGAGAAAATAAAGGGGGTAAATTGTGAGCACACAATGATAGAGACCACAGGTTAAAGGGAAAAATAGTAGCTCTCCATCATCACTGCTAGTCATTTTAAATGTTTGCAAAAAAAAAAAAAGTTCCTGTTTTGTTCTTTTAATTTATGTGTAGGAGTGAGGTAAGTATAGAATAAGCATGACCATCATCAGCAAAGGGCCACCACCAAAATCTAAATGAATTTCAGTAACAGCAAACAGAAGTTCACTTAATTTCTACCCCATGTTAAAAGGGTAACCAAAAATCTATGTCCTACACCAATTGCTGGGCATCAAGTCTTTCCAACTTATTTACAAGTAAGAATACTTAGGACCAATAGAGTATTGTGAATTTGGGTCTACCCCTCCTGGGAATTACATGGTTTTCTGTCTCTTCTGTTGGATAATTATACTTGTATCGCAGGACCATAACTGTAAAGTTCTGGCAGTAGCTTTGACAGAGGCATGAAATGCTGGCCAGTGTGGCCCACACCAAGTGGTTGGGACAGGTCAGTGGACTCATAGACCAGTGCTCACTCCACAGTGCCACACAGCCTCCGTGTGGGAAGGCAGCAATGATATGAAGATGGAAGCTCTTTGAATGTCTGTTATCCTCAGAGTGGGCAAGTAGATGCGAATGGTTAGATGACTTTATGATCTGAGTAAGCCTGTGTTTACCTGATGTAAGACACTTCTTTTCAGGGAAACTAAAATATTCAGTTTTATCTCTTTCACCCAATGGAAAAAATAGCGCACTGACTGTACAGTATAAGCTATCATTATCAATAAACAGTTGTAAAGAGTTTATAAAGGAAAATTGGCCATAATACCATGATAGTTCAGTGACAATGTATTCCCTTTCTCTCTGCATACCTCACTATCTATTAATACATACACTTAGGTTAGAGTCTTTCTCCATTGGTAACAGCATTGAGGAGGGAAATCCACTCTCCTCAAGGCTGCATAAACGTGTGGCGTTTGACCATCTTAAACTGAAGCTTGTTACCTATTAGCTGGCAGGTCCTGGCAGTGGACTGAAGCAGGGAGCATGGGCGGGTAAAATGGAGTCACTTCTAGTGCACATGAGGTTGGGTCATGGTTACAATTTTCCATCTTACAAAAGACTCTAACGTATGGTCTCTTCTAATAGTCCCAGTAGCATGTCTATCCCTGAGCACTGTTGACTTTTCAGCAAGAATTGTATGTTTATCTGTGTTCTAGTTGCTTTCACTGGTTTGCCTATCACCCTTGACAGATTTGAAGAGGGCTGTAATCCCTGATACTCCTCACTCTTCACCAGGTTTTGGTTCTACAGGTTAAAAAACCCTCATCCTCTCTCCTGTCATATAATCCTGCTTTTCCTCCCATCATATAGTTTTTCTGTGTCTTTCCTACTAAGTAATCTGCTTACAGACAGCTAAACAGCTTCCACCACATTCAACGGCACCATTCACACAGGAGGCTCTATCACAACTGTGAGGCTTTATCAGAAATGTTTACCCAGCTGCCACCCAAGCGTGTTGACTACCTCCTGTTGGGACCCCGCTTTGCTGCTGGCTGGGCAGCTGTGCTCTCCTAACTTCAGATCTTCTGCCTCTTACAAAAAGCTCTTTGGAAGTGAAGCTTGCGTTTGAGCACCATAGTTGCTGCGTTATCCTGCTTTTAAGTTCTGCAAGGTTCCTTGGGCATTATTTAAAACACAAATCGCTGGAGTAGGCCCCAGTCTCATTGAGAAACACTGTGAGCTGCTTCCCTATTCTTTGCTGCAGCTGAAGCTTCAGGGCATCCCACATTTAGGGAAAAAAATCTGGGTAAGGATCTAAAGCTCCGTGAAGACAATATGTTGCTTCTATTGATCCATATGAGTGGAACATATGGAGACTCTGAGAAAAGGAATCTGCCCTATTTAGCGACCCAGGGCTGATGAGAAGGGGCAATACAAACCGCCATCCCTCCAGTATTCTTCTCAGCGTGTGGTCTGGAACACATGGGCTCACTTCGCTCATGAGATCAAGCATCAAGCAGGCCATCACCCTTTGCCAGTTTGCAACATTAATTGAGTTGTGTGAGAAACTGTGCAGGTGAATCCAAGAACAGAAAACACCTGGAAACATTGCTCCTGCTTTCAGAGGTGAGGGCAGGCTTTCCCCTTCAGAGGGAAGGGCAAGCTGCTATGTGGCCAGTAGCTCTGGAACAAGAATAACTTGAATGTGAAACAAGGCCATCTTTGCAGGTGAAAGAAGATGTCTTACATCACATTAAGCCTAGATTTGAGATTTATGGCTTTGTTATGGTGACCATATCCACTGGAGGAGAACTATATGCTGTTAGCCAGTAAAAGGAGATTGCTCTACTCTGGATGTGGTATGTAGGTGTGATTTAGTTATGAGAATGTGAAGATGCCTACTAGTTGGCAGCAGTTTAAGGAAACAGTAGGTCAGAATATTGGAAGGGTGCTAAATCCCAAAATCCTGATGGGTGTGGTCACTGTGGAGGCTGTTTCAGGACCTCTAAAGATTGGTACCCAGGCTCACTGAATATATCTTATATATCCTAGTGCTCAGTATGGTGAGAACTACAGAGATACCCATTTCATTTTTCTTCCCTATTCTTTCTAAATACCATGGCAGTGGAATCTAGCATCTTTCTAAGCACATCACTGACACACCCTGTTTATTTATGGACTATAATCTTTAAACTGTGTTATAGCATCAACTACTAATGAGTTCCCCAGAAGGAGTACAGCAGTACAGTTGAGTATACATTAAGTGTGTACCTGAATAAAGATTTGGTTCTCAAGTTTTGATAGGTTTGAATATCACTTGATGAAAAAGAAGGGGTGGATTTATTTCCTCCAATTTTCAATTTAATGTGGCTTTCTGGCCCCTGCCCAGAATTTTGAGAAGCCCTTCAGGTAAACCTGTCTCAGGCTCCTACATTTATATCCTCTGAATATTGGCTCAGAGTCTCTTCTTCCAGCAAGGGGCCCTAATTTCCCAAGTATCAGGGAGCAAGCAGGAAGCCTGCCTCCAGGATTTCCTCTCCCCTCACACAGTCTTTGTCAGAGGGCTCCAGGTTCTACTTGCCAAGCACAGTTTGGAGCAGAGTAAATTCCTTTTAGGATTATAGGATTAGGAAGCTGAAAGGTGATTCAAATTCTTGATTAAACAGAAAGAAGGAAACAGAAGGGGATGCTCCCGCACACCCACGTCACTCCAGTGTGTTTTCTCTGTAATTAAAGGAAGTGATTGCAAAATATTTGAGAGGATTAAATGCTCAGAAAATATAGTGATCAAATAACAGGAGATACTGCATTCTTTAAGATGATCCCGAGCTTGGCTTTGCATCTGTTTTTCAACTGCTGTCACTTACCCCTCCATACTGAGGGAATGTCCAAATGGAAATACTAGGTTTTGAGTTTAGAAAACATCCACATATCTCATATGAAGGGATCCTGGGTATAAGTCTGGCACCTGCCAGGAACTTTTGAATGACAGAAAAACATGATATAATTTGTGCAGTCTTTACTTCACTTTTTAATTTTTTATACTTATTATAATAATCCATGTGCTGTCTTACTATTCTTTTGTCTTCATTGATGCCCATTAATCCAGGAGTAGTTTATTATAGGATTATTAGAAATCCTCTCTAGAAAAAGGATAGAAAGCTGTTATATGAATGATATGCATATTTATTGAAATTCATAGAGATAACAAAGTTTTGGGGGGATTAAAAAGATGCAGTCCTCGCCCTAAGAGACTATAACTGGCTGCTTCCCCACTGCTAGTGGGAGTAAGTGCCTTATGTGCCATGCCTACATCTAGAAAGTGCTCAGGTCTCGGTCCTGACTAGTTCTGGGTTCTGCACCTCTGTTTTAAGACTCCTCTGTTTTAAGACTCATCCGGGTGATTCCCCTCTGGAGTTGGGGAATCCCTGCCTAAAGGAACAGAGGCTTCATTTGAGAAGACTTGCTACAGCAACAGTCAAGTGGGATTCAAAAGTACCAAAGTGACTGCCAAGGGCCCTGGGCTGATACTAGGAAGGTTTGGATTTATTTAAATCCAAGTCTTCTAGCCCTAAGTCTAGAGCTCTTAAGCACACACACACACACACACACACACACACACACACACACAACACAAATCCTCTTTCTTCCCTATCTTTTAAGTATAACGAGTGAATCCATTTAGCTTCCCAAAAAAAGCAAAACTGAGCAGGGGTCTTTAATGTGCAAAACAAATAGAAACTGTTTAGTTTGACAGCCCTTGAGTTAGCCGTGTTATTGCTTTTGAAGGAAACTGCTGCCTCTCGTTTTGATAGATTCCTCTTTCTTGCACTGTGATGTCCAACACAAGGATTAATGACCAGCTCTATAGTTCTGTGCAACACTGTCTATCATGTGCTCTCCTGTCTAATGGAGGATGAGACTGGGCTTCCAGGTCATTTCTTCAAGCAGGCACAATGGTGTTGAGATGCTGAAATAAAAATAAAGCCAAAAGAGATATATTTTTGAGTTTCAGCTTTTGGCAGCAAACAGGCCCACATAAGGAAATCAGTCTTCCTGATTATTTATGGAAGGTTGCATTTTCCTATGAGTTACTTCTGCTCGCTGATGGGCAGTACTTCATCTTATTACCATCTAGAAGGTATCCTCTTCCTCTTGACTGATGCTTAAAGTTGGGATAGGGTGCAAGGGACATAGCATGTTAGGTGATACAGTGCCCTGCTTGTAACTTTTAAGCTGTTCAGTGATCATCCAAACACCCTGCTGATTGATATACTCCATCCCTTCCCTTCTGTACTTCCTGCTGCAATATACAAGCATATGCGCTTCGCACATAATTATGTTGCAGGATACAGGGAAAGGTGTGACACTGGAAACACTCCCCTATAGTCATCAGGACTTGGTCAGCCATTGCCAGGAGCTGTGTACCAATATGAACCAGCAGCTTCCTCTTTTACCCATTCAACAGTTTTACATTTTAACAATTCTTTAAGATTGAACTAATTAAAGTGAAATAAAATTAAATACTTCAATTACACAGACTGCATTTCCAGTACCTGACAGCTAGATGTGTCCAGGCCTGCCTTATTAAATAGTGCTAATATCTAGTTCTATCTCTTTGGAAAGATCTATTAAAACATATTGATCTTCTTTCCTCTCTTCTCCTCTCCTCTGCTCTTCCTTCTTCCCATTCGTATTCTCTGTTACAATTTATAATGTGTTTTTATGTTCATTCCCACTTCAACTCCAACCATATTGCACTATGTATTCTCTGTACATTATGCAGTCTGGATTTGCTAAAACTGTTTGGTGTGCAAACATTGTAATGTGAATAAAATTTTAATTGAATTACATTATGGTTCTTGATGACTAACTTTCATATATTAACTTTGTAATGAGGCAAAACACATATTGGGGGTACTTTCAGTCATGCTTGCCAGTTGCCCCAAATCACTCATGTCATACATGGTATTTATGTATATTCTAACAAACGTTTCGTGTTAAAATATTTCGGGTACATAAAATTACAAAGAATATTGCATATGACAAAAAAGTCTCCCCATTTTCAAGTATTTCTAATTTTTTTTTAATTACCAAGTTGACTAACTCATCTAGAGACATAAATTTGCAGGGAGCATAACAATTAGTTATTATTTATAATATAACAGTAGTTATTATTTATGACTGTTGGACAAATATACAATAAAATCAAGACTCAATTTCATCTCAGCTTTCAAACACAGAAAGAGAGAGAGACTTAATAATAATTCCTGTATCCATTAACTTTTTCTCACACTAAAAACACCAATGTTTTAGGCTGAAGAGGTGGCTTAGCAGTTAAGAGCAGTGGCTGCCTACCCCGACTACTTGGGTTCAATTCCCAGTACCCACAATTTAGCTCACAACTGTCTGTAACTCAAGTTGTAGAAGATCTGACACTCTCATACCAATATATATGCATACAAAACACCAATGCACATAAAATACATGAATAAATGATAAAAAGTATGAGAAAATCCCATTGATGTTCAACTATTCTCGCTCATGTGAAAAATGAGGTTGTGATATAACAACAGGGCTCTCCTATTGAAAACAATGCCTTAACAAATATGGGACCCTCTATTCCATACAAGACCATTTTGTCTTCCCTTGGTGGCCCCAAAATGTCAAGAAAAGGTAGAAATAGATTGCTGCAGACAATAATAAAAACTTGGATTGTCTTCTCTTGGCTGCCAATGAGAAAGAACACTTTTCACTTGAACAATACCCAGACACCCTGTAACAGACCTTGTAACTAGGCTACAGAGAATTCAAAAAAAGTCTGAGGGGATGACAGAGATGATGAGACAGAAACAAACAAACAAACAAAAACAAACAAAGAACTTTGAGCCCTTTCCATCAAAATGTTAAGAAACTGAATTAAGCCCTTTGGTCTTCACAAACTCAATTCTCATAAACACTGTAATATCTAGAACAGGATCTCTCTTCCATGACGAGCTTCTAGGCATCTAATCCAGGCATTTTTGTCACAAAGAAGGTTCAAAATCAAACAAATAATGTATTAGATTAGTGGAATGGATTTACCAACCTCTTTTGGGGATCTCTGGCCCTTAGTATCTGCTCTGCTCACTTGATAATCTGCAGCAGATACCTACTGCTTACAACTCTGTTTCCTCCTCCCTTGTTTTTATAGCTTGTCTTCATTGCTTTCCTTCACATTAAACTATAAGGTCTATGAGGCACGTGTTAGTAACTTCCCTTGTTACAGTGACAAAATACCATGACAAGGAAAGAAGAAAGGGTTTACTCTGGCTTACACTTTAAGATTACTGTCATGACAGAGAGGTCATGGCAGCAGGATTGAGAGGCAGCTGGCTACAGTGCATCCGCTGTGAGGAAGCAGAGAGAGATGTTGGCGCTCAGTTCACATGTTTTAGCAGTCTGGGATCAACTGATAGAATGGTGCTGCCTGCATTTGGGGTGGCGTTTCTCACGTCAGTTAAACTACTCTAGAAACGGTCTCCCAAAAACGCCTTCAGGTGTTTTTCCAAGGTGATTCTAGACCCTGTCTAATTAACAGCCAATAGCAACCTTCATTGCCTTGTATCCATATTTTCTATTTCTTTTTATTCTGAACAAAATTTACTAGTATGAATCCATACCAAGATGTCCATCATTCTTGCTAAGTTGAAGAAAGGGGGAAGAATCACTTTTACAGACAGGTAGCAACTACACACATGCTAGGTTCAGTATGTATGCACCAGGCCACATTGCCAGGGGAAAATTGTTTCAGGTTTCTTAAGAAAACAATTGAAGGCACCAGACTAATAGAGAAAATGAAGACAGATATAGAAGCTGTATCTTCAAATAGAGGAAGTTGAAAACCACACCCTGCTATGTGTTAGCTCAGTCCTGAGCACTGTGAGCACCTTTGCTGAGAGAAAGCAAGGAAAGAAGGGAGACTCAACCAGCAAGTTCATTTTAGATGCATACATTCCAATGGATAGATAGAAACAACCACAACACACAAACACACAGATAGCCTCCAAAAGAGCAGATTGCATAGGAATAGTGCCCATTGAAAGTAAAATGGGAGAACTTACAAAGAGTTTGAAAGAATGATCTTAACTATTGTCAAACAACTCAAAAAAAGACAAAGACAAAGAGATGGATAAAATTTAAAAAATCATACCAGAAAACTTTAAAGCCAGAATACAAATCTCCACCCCACAACTGCTGCAGCTCTGCCTGTCATAACTGGCAAAACTGACATTAGGAGAAATAAAAACTTTAAAAAAATTATGACTGCAAAGAAGTAAATGCAGAACCATAATTACAGCTCTACACAAGGGGATTCTAGAGGAAATACTTTAATCTAAGTAGAAAGACAATGATTCTCAATAGGTCACAGGGAGCAATACCAGGACACATAAACAATAGGAATCTGAGAATATAAATAAAATTAATGGAATTCATACATAACTTTAGAAATAGCTCTAAATATTTTTAATGTCAATACCCTAATACAAAGATACAGGCTATCACATTGTATTAGAAAATAGGTTCCAGTTTTATGCTGCCTCCAAAAAGTGCACCATACCATCAAAACCAAACATCACCTTAGGGTAAAAGAATGAAAACACACTATTCATAGCAAATAAAATAAAGAAACAAACAAGTGTAGCATTTCTAATATGTGATAAAAACAGATTCCAAGCCAAAACTGATCAGAAGAGATAAGGGAGGATACTTTCTATTAATTAAAAGAAAACTCTATCAGTAGAATATTACAGTCCTAAACATATATACATAAAACACAGAGGCACCCAGTATTATAAAAGACATTCACTCCAACACAGTGATGGTGGGTGATTTCATTTCCCTACTCTCACCAATAGATAAATCATCCAGAAATAAACTAAACAGAAAACCTAGAACCTATCATAAATGACAGAAACCTAACATATCTATAAAACATCCCACTCAAACACTAAAAGGAATCACATTCTTCTCACCAGCCCATGGAACTATATTCCTATATTAGAACACAAAGTATAATTCAACAAATGTAGGAAAATTGAAACTGCATCCTGTATTTGTATCATTTAGCAATGGTAAATAAATTCATGAAGTCCAATGAGATAAAAGCAATAACTTTTTAAAAATCCTAGCTAAAATAGCTCAAATCGAGATAAATTTGGTGCTGAATTCTACCAGACCTTCCACAAGTAACACAAGAACTCCTAAAATCATTCCATGAAATAAAAAATTTCAAAAACATTCCAATCTTTTTATGAGGCCAGTGTCATCTTGATATCACAATGGAATGAAGTTGGAAATCAACAGCAATCAAAACTACAAACTCCACAAACTCAAGGAAACTGAACAACACAATACTAAATGATATTTGGGTCAAGGATAAAATAAAAAAGGAAATTTTAAAAATTCCTAGAGTTTTCGCTCTCCTCCGATGCCCATCTACTTTACCTTTCTGAATGGGGATTGAGCATCTTAGCCAGAGTCCTCCTTCCTGATTAGCTTTGTTAGGTGTAAAGATTTTAGTATGTTTATCCTATATTATATGTCTAGTATCCACTTATGAGTGAGTATATACCTTGTGTGTCTGGGAATAGGACAGGAGCCTACCACAGAGGGCCTCTGAAAGGCTCTACCCTGCAGGGTATCAAGGCAGATGTTGAGACTCATAGCCAACCTTTGGGCAGAGTACAGGGAATCATATGAAAGAAGTGGGAGATAGTAAGACCTGGAGAGGACAGGAGCTCCACAAGGATAGCGACAGATCCTAAAAATCTGGGCACAGGGGTCTTTTCTGAAACTGATACTCCAGCCAAGGACCGCTCATGGAGATGGCCTGGAACCCTTGCATAGATGTAGCCCATGGCAGTTCAGTATCCATGTGGCCTCCACAGTAATGGGGACAGGGTCTGTCTCTGACATGAACTGATTGGCCTGCTCTTTGATCATTTTGTAAGTGATTTTGCTCATTTTGTAAGTGATATGTACATTTGCTGGGGGAGCTCCAAATATACCATTCTAGTCGAGGTTTAGAATTTACCCTCCAAGCTGCTCTGAACTTCTGAACTCAACACCTCTGTTTCTTCTACTATTTCCAATGATGTTGCCATCTCAGCCTTCTGGCTGATGTTTATGGAAGGTAAGGCCCTGTGCCCTGTGCTTTACCTGCATGTTACTGAACTCTAACTACAGCCCTAGTGAGGAAGGACAGTTGTTAGTATACTCTGCTTTACAGGTGACAGAATTAATGCTCTGTCTTAAAGATTCTACACTACACTAACTCATCCCCTACTTCCTTGTCATTAATTTTTGGTTCATATGATATTCTGACTTTGCAGTTGGAGAGAAAAATTATTTTATAGCCCTCAGCAAGTAGATGGCTTTTAAAAACAACAGCTTAATCTCAGTTGCTTAAAGAAGCATCTTTCAAAATCTCCAAGGATCACATTGCTCTTCTTTCTCTGAATTCCTGATGCATTTTATAGAAAGTCCATATTGGATTCCATGGTCATTGGGTAGATTTTTCTAGTGGTGAGAAGTGACTCACTTGGATTTCTTCTTTTTACCAGTAGTGTGCTTACTCTCAAAAAATGAATTTTTTATATATTTCCTTAATTTGGAACTGAGTTTCTCTGTTTAGCTGTCCTGTAACTCTCTTTGTAAACCAGGCTGTCCACAGACTCAGTGATCCACTGCTTCTTTCTCCCAAGTGCTGAGATTAAAAGCATGTACCACCACGCCTGGTTTGTTAATATGAGCAATAGGCTCTCAAAGAAGGCACTCTTACTTAATTATCCATGCTTCATGCTGTCAGCTGCTAACAACACTGCTGTCTTAAAGCAGTGAGATGCCTGCCGTTTGGGAACTGACTATCAGAAGGTGCTGATTCTGGAAGGGATGGTGGATTGATGGGAGGGTTGGCCATGTGAGGTAAGGGGCATGTTTGGGGCATGTTTCCTTTTATTTGGAATTTAGTTTGTGTCAGATTGGATTGACCTGCTTTTCTCAAGCATTGGTATCTCCGACATAGAGTCAACAAGATGAAAGATGCTAGGACACAGTTACTCCAAACATCAACTCTGTTTCCGCACACTGTCTACTTTTTCTTGTGTAAATTAGAGCTCTCTCTTGCTTATTAAAGAGTATTCCAGAATATGAATGACAGTGACAGCAGCAAAGGTCCTGCCACTGTTGCTTTTGTTTATATCTCACCACTTTGGATTGGACAGCACACTGGGGTCCTTGTCCCTAGAAAAGATTGAGTCTCCCTTGCTCAGTAGATACCAATATCCTTAAAGAGTCTATCCCTTGGCCATTTCATCCTACAAAGGATGTCATCCAGTGTGAAAAACCAAAATGACCTTCTAAGACTCATGGCAGAGATCATGTTAGAACCCAAAAAGCCAAACTCTTGATGCCATGCTTCTGCTGCCTGTGAGCTTCCTATGTCTAAACACACAGCATTTCACCAAAGTGGTTCGCTCCCCCTGTCTCCCACTACGAGGTGGAAATTCTCCCTATCCTTCCCCGCTGCTTGAATTCTCACACTGCCACTCTTACCTTCCTTGAGCTCCACGTGAATGTCTTCACTAAAAAGAACCATTCAATATCTATCTCCTGCTTTCCCATAGACTCTCAGTATCTACCAACGCTTGCCTGCATGCCCGGGACTGGGGTACGAAGGAGACACAGGTACATAGGTTGCAGCATTTATCACATAGGATCTTAAACAGTGATGCTGATGAGAAGACGCGCATGCTCTCATACACACATCCTTAGAGTTAGCCAAACTTTAAAGCAATAGGTCACATCTCAAACACATCTGATTTAATGAAAATGTTGGGGACTGGGGAAATAGCTCAGTATAAAGTGCTTGTCATAAAATACAAGGAACTGACTTTTATCCACACATTAAAAAAAAAAAAAAAAAAGCCAGGTGTGCTGGTACAAGATTCTAGTTCCAGTGCAGGAGAAACAAAGTTTATCTGGATGATTCCTGGGGCTCACTCATTGGCCAGCCAGTTATAGACTAGTGGGTCAGCCCCAGGAAATCAAAGACCCTGTCTGGAAAACAAAGTGCATATTGCCTAAGGAACAGTACACAAGTTGTTATTGATTTGTGTTCTCCACATGCACACATGCATGCACACAGATAAAGATAGACACACACACACACACACACACACAAAGGGGAAGGGACTTCTAAGAGTTTCGAAGATATGTGCACTTTAAGTAGACTAAAAAGCAAGTTAGAGGCTGCTTCCGAATGCAATGACACTGAGCTACTCTTTCAAGCATTGCTCAGCTTGCTCCCTTAGTAAATGCTGGTTATAAACCTCAATCAAATTTGAGGAATATGACGAATAATAGCTTTGTTAGCACATATCAAATGCTCTGTGATGATTTCTGCTGGGTTTTTCCTGTTTCTCCTAGAACTTGTACAAGTGTTATTTAAGAAGTGTGAAATTTAATCCAGCGGAGTCTGAAGACGGACTGTGTGTGTGGTGTGACATGATTGCTAATGATTGCTTTCCTTCTCGAAGCTAGCTGTCTCTCTTACTGCTCACAGAGCATACCTGTGTACACATTCCTTGACAGTGTTTTCTATGTTCAGAGGATTTTTCATGCTCAACGGGCTCATGAGCAGGTTTTGTACTTTTCCATTCTACTCCCTTACTGTTCTTCCTTCTTTCCCGGTCACTACCTCTTTTCCCTCAAGGATAAGGAAGAATATAAGGGGACAGATGGTCATTCCGTGCTCTAGAGTCCTGGCCTTCCATTTAACTGTCAGCAACCACAAAATAAGAAGTCCCTTCTTTCAGATATTGGCATTTAGCCCAGAACAACTGAGAGTTGTGAAGCCAGGAAACAAGTGATTCAAGAGGGGATTTTATCAGAGTCTGTGTACTGCTCTGAGCCCACTTTGATCTGGCCCTAAGACATGGCTTGCTTTATTGTAGCTGGTCACCAGGAATATTCTTCTGTAAATACAAAGCAAAGGGGCTCTTTATCAGTGAAGGTCAAGGGCAACTGCCTAACAATGAAAATCCACAGAACAAGTCTCAAACAAGACTGAAACTGAGTTTGCTCTTGACTAAGCAAGTCCCAATATAAGATCATAACTGGTGACATGGCTTCATTATATCATAGGAACGGAGTCTTTTTGGGAACTCATTCTTTACTAGCCTTAGAGCAAAGCTTCCTCCTGCAAGACTACTTCATAAGTGTGTTAATGCCCTTACAAAGCATGGAGCTATAGTACAAAGAGGATGTAAGGGATGAAGGGTCAATTTCAGTGAAGACTAAGACTACAGAAACATTATGCTGAAAATAGGGCTTGGGAGAATAGGAGAATGTTCTGGGAAAGGAGAATCCAGTGCCACACAGGCTGCCTTTACTAGATTCACTAGATCTTGAGGGTCTATGAAACAAGAAGTAGAGTAGTCTTGGGACCCAGGACTGTGTGTCTGTCTGTCTGTCCTTTCAGTGTGATGTCTCATATATCTTCCAGTGGTTCACACTGACTAAAGCTGATTTGTAAAGGTCCTATTTACATCACAACATGGATGGCCCCCATTCCATTTTTAATTTTAGGCAGTTTCTAGTTTCTTGGCTTTCCTGGTTTATTTCTTGTTTCTGTCATTCATTCTTAGCTTTTAGTAACACATATTAAAATAGGAGAGATGCTTGATCTGGAGCTCTATGTGGGAAATGACAGATGGAGATAGGGATGAATGTCATTGGTCATTAATGATTAGTATAGATTGGGATTGAGGTGAGATTTTCTTCAAAAGATCTAGAAGGGAGGCTAAAAGTTTACTGCAACCAACCCTTCACGTGTTAAAATAAAATTATTTAGCAAAAGAAATAGTACTTGAGCCTCATTCAGTTTCCAGACCAACAGACCCACCAACAACTAATAACTTGATATTGGTTAGTACCCAAAATGTGTTCTGAGGCACATATTAGGGGGAAAGCCATCATAAGAACTATTTGTAATGACAGTGTGTGTCCTGAGTCAGGATCTGTTACCATCCCTTCACAGATCACATGCAGGAAGAGGGATCCATTCAAAAAGCACTGTGATGATAACACATGAGGATGAGGTAGCCATTATAATGTTTTTCCTTATCACTCTCTAGTAAATACCAATTATCCAAATCTAGGACTAAAGGACCACAAGACAGAGCCCCATTACCACTCTTTTCCTTTCCAAAGCATCCTTTCAATTGATATTTGAACCTCTTAGTTCAAATATCTGAGTTTCCCTCCATTTTTCCTCTAATTTACACTTTCTAGGCTCACTGAATTCCTACTACTAACAATGGTGGTTCAATGAAGAAAAGTTCCTTGAACTTCATCACTGCTTGATGAAACAAATGTTCCTTCTTTCATTCTGCAAATATTTATTAGGTTCTTCTCAAACACTCACACATTCTAAACATAGTGTAAATGACACTGCTGCCCAAGTCACTGTGGAATCTTGCACTAGACAGAACCTCAAACCACTCACAGCTTGACCTTGGAAAATACAGGGTAAAGTGTTGCAAGAGCACCTGGCACAGAGAGCATGTTTCTGGGTGCTCAGAGTAACAAGGCCCAATGAGACTTAAACTATGCCATGATATCTATGCATAACTACTAACTTTGTTATTAATTTTTGAACGCTGAGACAAATCTTTAGTTTCTAGGGCAAAATGGGACTGATAGTCTCCTCCCTTCTCAATGTCACGTTGGGTCTTGGAAGGCATGGGAGAAGATGATTCTGAAATCTGTTCCAGAATACGTAATCCACTTCAGGCACAGTGATACAAACTTCCTAACTGAACTGGCATTCTTCTTCATAGACTTCATTCACTCATGGCTACTAGCCAATTTGACAATTCCTTGACTTCACCTTGCCGTATTGATTGACTCTCTGTCACTCAATTAAACAAGGAAATAGAAAAAAAATATTTCTGGTTTTGAAGTGGCCCAGTTTTTCAAAGTACATCTTGAGTTCCACCCTCAACATTCATTGGTTGTTTTCAGTATACTCAGACAAGGGGACCCTAGACCAGAATTTGGAAGAAGGAAGTGTTGTCATTCACTTTTCACTGGGCCTCAGTTTCCTTATTTCTAAAACAAAAAGCTATTAGACTTCCTGTTTGGTTTTTGCATGGACTTTTCTCTGTACTTGCTACCTGGAGTTAAGTGCTTTGTACAGGATATTTGAGATCATTTCCAGCTCTTTAATTCCCACATTTCTCATCTTTTATTTTCTTTGTTTATATTCCAAGTGAGACATCATTGCAACCACAGGTCATAGCCCAGGCCACATGACATTTAAATGCCCAGCTTTCTGCTCCTCTGATCCAGTTAATGAGTAGTAGATCATCTTCAATCTGCTTATATTCGGGTGTGGGTTTAGGGGAGGGTGAAAGGCTCAATCATTGCCTCACTTTCTGCCATTCTCAGCAGAAAGGATGGGATCCCTCTTCAGCTTGCCTCAAGAAAAGCATCCTCTGACCCTGCCTCTCACAATAAAGCCTGTGAGATGCTGTGCCTCTGTGTTCTCTAGCTCCGAAGTCAAAGCCAGTGCCCTGGGGAGTCCCAGATGACTGAATTTCAAGTGGTAGATTCTGCTTTCAGGACTTCCTGGGGCCTCCAGATTTGGAAGATAAAGTAGCAAAGAAAAGACAGCCTGGAACACACCAACTGCTGCTACAGCTGGATTTGTGTCTTATGTGAACTCTTCTATGTGCTCATATGCTCTTACAAGGACTCCTTCGCCACGGCCGGCCCACAGAATCTGCTGTCTGTTTGTACTCTGAAGACTTAGTGAAGGAGATGAGATTTGCAAGAGTCAAAAGCCTTTTTGGTGCTGCTGGCCATCTTTGCAATAAATAGTCAGGGAATTTGATTAAATGCACACACATACATACACACGCACACACACACAACCTACTTCAAAATAGTAAGCCCATAATCAGGGTTTATACTTAGGGTCAGCTTTGTTCTCTATTTATATAGTTGCTAGGGACATGTACATACAAATTTGGGGTCACTGGGATGGAGCCAGAGACTCAGCCTGAGGAAGGCAGTTCCAGGTTCAGCTGGAGTGACCTGAAACTTTGCTTCCACTGGCTAGAGTTTCTCTACCGAAAGTTGTCCAGCAATGGCCCAATCAATACTAATCCTTACAAGATGGCATCCAACTGCATCCATTTGATAAGGAGATAGGGAACTTGCCACAAGTAAGCCATGAGATTGCCATGAGTGGTAGTGCTTTCTGGCTTTGACAGTTTTGCCTATCCCTGTCATTCTAGATGTAAAACAGGAATGGTGGGCCTTACTCCCCAGTGCTATGGAAAAGATTCAGGCAAGGGCTAGAAACTGCAAGATTTCAAGCTGTGATTAGTTTTGATTATAGGCATTTTGCACAGTTCTGTCTAATCCATAAAATAGAATGAATGAATAAATGAATGAATAAATAAATAAACACTTATAAAGACATTTGGCTAATATAATGCAGCCTGAGATTGTTAAAATTTGTGTTCTAATTATCAGCTTTAAACTGGGGTGTCACTGGGCTGGACCCCACAAGTGGCCCCAGCAAAAGCTGAATCCAAGCTTCACTTCCACATGCAGTCACCACATGTCCACTTGTGAAAGACAGTTCCTTTTAGCCATGACCTATGTCAGCAGCACATTGGATTCTTCTGGCAATGAAGGAGTATGGCCAGCATGCTTGTCACAGTAACCTTTTACATGCCTGCTACTTATTCAATTATGCTTGTCCCTAATCTAGCCCACAGCTCCATCAGGGCATAATGATGCCCATTTTATTCTCAATAGTGAACCCAACATCTAGCCCCTGGGGTCTAATACATAATGCCTGGTAAATTTATATTGAACAAAGATATGACACACTAAGGGAATTCAGTGCTTAACCATAGCATTCTGAGTGTTCAGCTCCTCATGAGAGTTAATTCAATTTGGGTATGTTGCTTAAACATTGCATTATGAGAATGAATATCTTTGAGGCAGAGGCAGGTGGATCTCTGTGAGTTTGAGGCCTGTCAGGTCTGCAAAGCAATTCCAGGACAGCTGAGGCTACACAAAGAAACCCTGTCTCAGGAAGAAGAAAAAAACAAAAAACAAAAACAAAAAACCAGAATCAATATCTTTGACTAGTCTTCTAAATTAATTCTTTTCATCTTTAAACCTATCCCTATATATGATTTGGTAATTTTCTAATTGATATCATTTAATTAATGTTAATCTGTGTGCATATAATCATACTACATATAAATGCCATGTATTTGATTTGTGTAGATAGGCATGTCTATGTATGTATAAACATACACAGGGATAACTATTGCATAAATACACTTTTGGTTTTTTGCTTTCATTCTTATGTACTTTCTACATTAATATATTTAGTGTTACTATAACAAAATACCCAAGGATGAGTAATTTGTAAAATTACCCTGAAATATATTTCTCACAGTCTGGGAATCTCAGGATCAAAGTGCCAGAGACTAAGGCTTTATCTCTCTGTTCCCAAGATGGCTCTTCTAACACAATATCCTCCAGAGATGGCAGAGGAACCAGTGAAAACAAACTCACTCCTATAGTCTTTCATGTAGTAGTGATAATCCACTTGTAACAGTTGCACAGATTAGATTATTTCTCCTGATGGACATTGGACGTTACATTTCTAACATGTTTTTAGGGACAGAAACACTGCTATAGTACTATTATTCCCTGCATCAAGGAATGTGCTTTCATCTTTAATTCTTGCTCAATAACATTTGTTGAAAGAGTGAGGAAGAGAATGGTTATAAAAGAAGGTGAGCTTGAGTTGGCTCTTGCAGAAGACATATAGAATGAGAACACTGTGAGTACTGGAATCAGCAAAATGAGACAGAAAGGGATGAGAGCCAGGGCTAAATGGTTTAACAATAGTCCCTGTGTATATTTATTTTTAAGATACGGGTAGTTGTCCGCCATCAGCCGTTGCCCCACTGTGGTTCTGAGCATCTGACAGTAGGGGTAGGTATGGAGCTTGTGGATTGTGTTAAAGCTCTCAAAGGCAGCATCCACTGAACTGAAAAGCAAGGAGAGAGCTTTCTACTCTGCTGCGCCAGAACTTACATCTTAGGAATACAGCAATGAATCAGAAACAACTTCTGGGCATCAGGATAGTCACTTTAGCACTTTGCAAATGACTTCCTTATCTAGCAACAGGCCCTCACTCCCTACTTTGTTCCTGTTCTACTAGAATCTTAGTGATAATTACCAGGGGATCCATGGTAGAAGCTAAGGTGAACTGGCAAGTCTGTTGCCTGGGCTTCCTTCCTTTTCTGTCACTGACTAGCTGGGGGGATTCTCCGGTTTACAATTTATTTTCTCACAGGAGTAAATCATTAGGTACATCAACTTTAAGACACTTCAGTTTCCAAGTTAATTATCTCATATTCTATAATTGGCAACCCTTGAGTTATAAATGAGGCCATTTCTAAAGTCTACTGACAGTTCAGTTGTGAAGAACCTTCCTGCTCTTAGGCTACTCCTCAAACCCTACAAACCTTCACAGAAGAATGAGGTAGTTGAATTTTTTATTAAGGTTCTATAAACTTGGTGTTACAAGGGCTGAATTCCTGTGTTTAGGCCAGCGACCTGAATAGGGAACAAGCCGCTGTTTTCTGTGCCTCCTTGAGAACCTAGCAGCATCAGGTGGAAGACTGCCCACATGAGAGCCAGGAATGGGAAGTGGGGAGCGCTCCAGAACTAGGGCCAATGAAGAGGTCTGTAGTCAGAAGAGACAAATGTTAATGATAGCATTAAGGTTTCTGAAATGTCTTTACAGGCTTTGAATCATCATGTTAGATACAGGTAATATTCCTAGAAATTATTCCTAAATTGGTGAGGGATTATCTCAAAAGATCTGTAATTCAGTAGGTGAAAAAGCTGCAAGTAAATCCCCTATAAATCTGGGTGGAGCCCAGGGAATGGAATAATCAATAATTGTTTGAAGCTTTATGAAAGGAGTTACTTCAGAGTTAACAACAACAACAAAAAGACAAGGAAACTGGATGCGGTGGCACACACCTGTAATCCCAGCACTCAGGAAGCAGAGGCAGGCGGATCTCTGTGAGTTCGAGGCCAGCCTGGTCTAGAAAGCGAATCCAGGACAGCCAAGGATACACAGAGAAACCCTTTCTCTAAAGAAAAAGAAAAAAAAATGAAATGGAAACAAGGAAGCAAAAGTAACCAAAACAAAAAACAAGACAACTAGTGTCATGGACATTGAAGGTCCTTTATGACACTGCGAAATTACCATGACTCACACATTTGCGGACATCAGATTACAAGGACTGATTGGCCAGACTGAGAAATTTAAATGCTATGCACGAATAAAAGAGTGGCCACAAAAGACTTAAAAGGACTAGAGGGACCAAAACATTCCATTCTTTATAGTCCCTTGTAAGAACAAATAAAAAAGGCTCAATGTGGTCTCTCTCCTCCATGTAATCAGAGATTAATAGACTAAGGAGTGATATGTAAGGTGGCTCTCTCAGTTCCTCATTCTTTCCTCACTAAATTCCCATTTAAGACATTCTTAGTCTAATTTTACACATGAGCAAGTGGAGACTTTGGTAAATGACTCGCCCCCAAAACCTAAATGCAGTGATTATAAAGTCAGAATAAGAGAATCTCAGACTTTCACCTGCAGAATAACAGAGCCAGGGCTTCTTCTAATAAAAATGCTCAAGTTGTGTCCATGATCCTTATGGAAGTCCTAGGAAGGAAAATGTTTTCTGTTGTGTCAAATGTTACCAAGTGAGCTCCACCAGCCATTGTTGGAATGTAAAGTGTTGCTCTTGCAAATTATCTTTATAAAGAGCTGGTGTAATTATCACCTCCCCCTCCTCCTACAAGTCAGTAGGGTTAGAATCTGAGCTTTGTGTGGCCCAGTTAAAAATCTCTTTTCTCCAGTTCTCTGGAGCAGCTGTTGAAAGGACAAAGCCTCCATTTTAATGACAGTGTTTTCCTTGCCTAGCTGAAATGAACCCTAGTGAGCAGACACACAGCATTTGGGAAGCTCTCATCGCTGGGTGAAGTGTCTCTCTTCTTTCAAGCTGAAGGAGCACAGCATCGCTGGCAAGGAAATCTAATTACATGGCACATGTTCTAACACAAGATGCTGTTGGTTATAAAATGTTGGGGAAGCAGACGCATTACAACAGGCACTTATGGAGGCTGCTGTATCCTCCAACGGATGAGAAGCCTCTCTTACAGACAGCTAGCTCAGAAGTTCCACAAGTTTACCTTCAAACCATGGATCATCCAGCCTTGCCTAATCTCAACTGGCCAACTGCCATGTTGGCTAGTTCATAGCAAGGAATGGGGGTGTCAGGATATTATAGATTGCTGGGGTCACTTGAGATCTTGCCCAAGCATGTGGTTGTACATGTGAAGAAACAGGGAGAAAGAAGTGGTTGAAGGTCAGATTCTTGTGAGTCGTATTAACCACTTTCCTCCCGAGTAGCATGGCTGAGCACTTGCAAGGCAGAGGACATGATTTATATCTATGAAGTTAATGCCCAAGAGCTTAGTGTGTCAAGATCCGTCCAAGATTCCTATTGTGTGCTCTGCTCCAAAGGCAGAACTCCTGATACTGTTGATTGTTGTTGTTGATGTTGGTGGTGGTGGTGGTAGTTTGTGTGTGTGTGTGACATGACTCACAAGTGCATAGCCATTCACTTGGGCAAAATATGTCCTGATCTTGTTTTGTTCTTTAAGGTAATTATCTCGAGTGCTCAGAGTATGTTTTCATGAGCCAGCTAAAAAGTTATGGTCATAATACAGAAGAGCAGAACTGTGTAACATCAGCTGACTGATATGTATTGACTGTGGTACGCTCAGTGTTCAACTGTGAATGGCTCTCTTGATACATTTTGGTCAATGGACATGATTGAATTGTTTATCTTGAATAGGCACATGTTGGGAAGTTTGTTGTTCTTACAGATAAAATATCTAGTGAGTTACTAGGATGTTTTCCATGGCACTCTAACGCTACCAGGAAGAGGCCATGCAATCTGAGAGATACAAGGAGACCCATACTCGTGAAGAACTAAGGATGGGGTGGTGTTTGAGGGTTAAGGAACTGGGATAGTTTTGTAGATGTTTCGTGGCTACTAGAGAGATCCATTCTCCAGTCTGATTTTTACTTCTTTTGCCAAGTTTTATGCTTTTCAGGAAATCCCTGAAGCCTGTTCTTTATTTGGCTTCAGACAGACACAACAGGAAAACATCTGGATTGCCCAGTTATATATGTGAGACCCCTGGGACTGTAGCCTTGTTTCAGGTTGTGCTAGAGGGCAACTGGCAGCTAGTTCATAAATGATGCCAGGACGGGGGCTAGGCACCTCTGCGCATCTGGTTCCCCAGGCTCCCATCACTCTGTCCTTTCTACTGATGAATGGGCTGTGGGACCCTTGAGTCAAATGTCACCCATGGCCTAGAGCTTTTGTGTAGAACTGGCTCAGAGGAACCAAATTTTAAAAAATGGCTAGAGAGAAAAATAGCCTCATCTGTATTTAGGGCTTTTAATTCCAAAGCTCCTCCCCTCTCATTCATCCTGTGGTAAGAATTTTTGCATTCTAGAGTTTACAGTGAGAGAGCTGAGTTGAGCCTGGATGTCCATCAGTGTATCAGCTGCTTTGTTTATGGAGAGACTGAGACCCATAGGAACAGTGCATGCACCAGATACGAGGATCCCAACATTCACCCTAGTGCTTTCACAAAGCATCCACTGTGTTTTAAGCTGCTTTTGTGTCCCAGGAGCATAATTCCAGCTTAACAGGACATGGCTTCATTCAGAAGAAACTTGGAAATACACTATAGCCTCTAGGGATGTCTCCGTGCCAACTCTGATTGTTTAGGGAGAAACGAACTCCCAAAATACATCAGTCACTCACCACAGAGACGAGAGATTTCATATAGGCACCTACTTAGTAAACACCGTGTTGTGCCGCATCAGAGATGTTCCTGGGTGGTTAAGAAGAACACGGCTTTCAGATGTGGACTGGAGACCTGGACAGCAGCTCAGAGAGGCATGCCCAGTGTGAGAAATACCACATGGCTTGCCAAGCTAACTCCTCTTCCCTCATTAGCTTGTGTGAAGGTTCTTGGCTTTTTGTAAAACTAAGCTAAACTTTCCAGTTTAATGACTGGGACAGTGGCTACAATCCCACTAAGCCTTCATCCTTTTAACTACAGAGCCCAAGCCGTCAAGTACCCTTGAGGCATGATGCATAAAGCAGAGGAGGCAATTTTTGGTTCTAGCACCCAAACCCTACTCCCTCACCCCACTAAATTCACATGTAATAAAATACTTGGGAATCACTTTCATTTCCCAATATAAATACAAGGTTGCAGGGACAGGAAATGGGGACAGGGGGAGAAAGGGCAAGCTGTAGCCTGCACAGAATGTGGCAGTGTTCAGTCTCTACCAGCCTCCTCACCTCTGAAAAAAATGAGGCTGAGTAGGCAGGCTGCTTTTATGATGGGAGAAATGCCTGTTTTTATAGCACACTAAATAAAACCTGCTTTTGGAGCTAGAAGTTTATTGCCAGAGTGGGGAGAAATGTTTTCGTTTTCTGTTTTCCACCTTTCTGTTGCTGTTCCCCCTTCAGCTGAAGCCAGGAAAGTGGGGTGATAAGGTTCCAGGAGCCCAAGGAAATCTATAGAAATAATAGAATCTAAAGATGATACTGGAACATTCCACCAATTTATCTCTACATTTCATGCTGGTTTTACAGGGACTATATTCGATGTTTTCAGGTTTCCCAAGTCATTAGGAGAGTTCTCAACCAAGCAATAACAAAGAGCAGTAACCTGCATTTATATAGTATTTTATGGTTTCTAAAATGCTTTCACATCCATTTGGTCTTCAAGGCAGCTTGGAGAAGTAGGTATGGTCCAGGGTGATCATTTCAGTATGATGGAAAGAGATGTTAAGTCACCCAGCTAAGATCACATCATAAGTTAGATAAGACCCGAATGACAGGTTATAACACATAGACCAAATAAAGCGTAAACTAAATTAAAAATCCTTCCCTTGGAAGTGGGGAGCTGCTTGGGGGAATTGGAGTGGGGAAGAGGTGATACTGTGAAACTAGTCTAAATGCAGAGTTTGTAGCATGTTAACCTACAGCCATGATGGATCTTTAGCTCTGGAAATACTATGTCAACAAAGGCTGCAGGAAAAGACCTCAGATATGTTCTGAGGTTTTCTCATTACCTAATGTCTCCTCATAAGGAGATGCTGGCATTTCTAGATCTGGCATGAACTGTCCTTGTGTGATGAAGTGGTCTCTGAAAAGCCATCCTGGCTCCCTTGTGCTCTGTCTTTGATGGGTTCCATGAACTTCTGAATGCTAGCCCCTTGAGTCTGCATGGGGTCACCGCCAGGGTCCCTGTTACCAGGATGCTTATTGAAAAGGCAGGTGACTGAGAGGGAGTCTCTATGGATAGTAGGTGAAGTGATAAGGCCAACCTCTGTAGTTTTCAAAGGCTGGTGAAAGGGCAGAGGCAAATTCTGCAAATCAGTGTAGCTTTCTCTCCAGGCACTGTTTCTCTCAACCTTATCCTGGAGTGGTTTGAAGTAGTGGGAGTTGGTGGGAAAGGCCCAGCATGAAGAAAAGCTTCAACACAATATACTGGTCTGCACGTTAACTACTCCAGCTGTGTACACCTGGGCCTTGAGTGAGAGGAGACACTGACTGAGCAGGCAACAAACCAACTGGGATGGCTGGTGCTGCAGACTAAGTTCTGGCCTGGATCACCAGTGCAAGTCAGAGTGATTAGTACGGCTTCATTTTCCCACGTTGCAGCTTAATTCCCATTCCCTTAACAAATAATTTTAACTCAGAGTCAGACCAGTCATGCAACCGCCTAACTTCTTTCAGCCCGCAAGCAAACTTCTAGTTACCAGGCCATGATGCCCACTGCCCATAGGTAGGCAAGCCATCACTAAATTCAGTTCGTTCGGGGAATTTCTAAAATTTCTATCAAGCTAAACCATAACAGTTAAAACAAAGAAAACACATGTCCATTTCACAGCTTCTGAACCATTGATAGACACCCCAGGAAGGCACCAGGCACTGTGAAGAACACTCAAGTCAAGCCCAGAAAGATGCTAAAAACACACAGCCAGTGAGACATAGCTAGCCTCTTGTTCCAACTAGCTGGGGTCAAACTAGAGGTTTCCAGAAGCCTCTAGGAATGTGAGCTTCAACTCTCTTCTAAAGGAACCTTGGAGTGATGGGAAAATGGCAGTGTCTCCTTAGCCGTGTTACTAGAAAACTGCCTATTTATCAGTAACTAATAGTTTTTAAGATATAATAGTCATAATTGACTTATTGAAGACTCAAGCTCTATTGTTTGTTAACATTCTTATCAACGTCATTTTATTGAAATAACAACCTTAGCTAGCAGAAGACTATTTTTTTTTTCCATTTTAAAAGCAGAGAAGAAAAGCAGTTCCAGTTCACCCAGGTGGTGAGAGGCAAAGCTTGGGTTTGAGACTCAGTTATCTGATTATTGACTTTTGAGAGTTTTCCCAGGACCCTGCTAAGCCTTGGGATAACCCTGATTGTACACCGTATACTGGTGGAGTTCTTTACATAGATTATTTGATTGATTCAGCAATTGACCTTAGGAGGTAAGGATGCTATTATCTCTGTTTTACAGCAAAGCAGAGTACATAAATGTCAATCAACTTCTAGCTGTCGCACAGCTAGTAAGAGTTGGAGTCAGGTGATACCTGAACCAGACTGCTGTGCTCCTGTCCAGCAGCTGTCCCAGAAGTCACCCTACTTCTGCTGTTCCACTGTTTCCCAAATTCTGATCTAAGATTTCTTCAGGGGCCATTGTTCCTTTTAACTTCTGTCCATCCATCCATTTTTCTTTCTTTCTTTCTTTCTTCCTTTCTTTCTTTCTTTCTTCCTTTCTTTCTTTCTTTCTTTCTTTCTTTCTTTCTTTCTTTTTCTTGGATTTTTGTTTTGTGATTTGTTTTTTTTTAATTTACTTTAATTTTTATGTTTGTATTGATTCTTTCAGCAGTTAATACAATCTATTTTGATCATATTCGCCCCCACTTCTTTTCTAACTCTACCTTCCTAGCACACCACATCACCCACTTCTTTTGTTCTTTTGGTTGCCTATAACCCATGGAGTTTGTGGGTGTGAAGCCACCATGGGCATGTGTTCAACCTGTCAGGAGCCACTTCCTGGAAGAAAACTGACTTCCCCCTTCCTGTAAGCTAGCCACTGTCTCTAGCTCCTCAGCCAGAAGTAGGAGTTCAGGATCCCTTTTCCCTTCGGTGCTAGAATATTGACCAGTTGGTCTCTCCTTCTTTATTAAAAATAGATTCTTTTCTCACACAATATATCCTGATTACAATTTTCCCTCCTTCTATTCCTTTGTGTTCCTCAACACCTCCTCTTTAATTTAGACCAACTCTTTCTGTCTCTCATTAGAAAAGTAGAGACTTCTAAGACTTTCCACAGACTTCTATGAAGAAATAAAATATAATAATGTAAAATAAACAAATAGAATGAACAGAAGACACCACATTGACACAGCAGTCAACAAATGGAAAGAAGCCCCAAGAACAGGCACAAGAATCAGAGACCCACTAATTCACACACTCAGGAGTCCCATAAAAATACTAAGCTGAAAACTATTATAATATTTAATAGTGTTATATATTATATAATTCATATATTATACATAAATATATTATATGATATGCTTTATATAATGCATGTTATATATTATATACATACATATACATATGCATACATACACACCTGTATACATGCACACACATGTGCTCAGAGGACCTAGTGTAGACCCATGCAGGCCCTGTGCATGCTGCCACAGTCTCTGAGAGTTCATATGAGCTTTTCTCATGGCGATTTAGGGAACCTTGTTTTATTGGTGTCCTCTACCCCTCTGGCTCTTACACTCTTTCTTTCTCCCTCCTCTTCCACAAGGTTCCCTGAGCTCTGGGGGAAGGATTTGATGGAGACATCTCCAAATGTTCCAAGTTCTCTGCACACTATCCACTTGTGGGTCTCTCTGTTTATCGTCCTTTACTGCTGGAGGAAGCTTCTCTGATGGTGGCTGCAGAAGGCACTGATCTCTGAGTATAGCAGAATATCATTAGGAGCTGTTTATTGTTACCTTTTTTTTTTGTACCAGTAGCATTGGTTCTTTAGTCTACCTAGTCTCTGTTTCTTGATCACCAAACAGTATTGGATGTAGGTTTCATCTTGTGGGGTGGGCCTTAAGTCAAATTGGACATTAATTGTTTGCTCGAACAATCTTGGTGCCACCAAATGGACTGGCTTGATCTCCTACAAATCTTGCACAGACAACCACAGGTGCCGTGAGCTCATGAGAGCAATGACTTTACCCCATGTCCAGAAGACACTGTTTGCTATAGTGTTCTCTTACCTCTTATTTTTACCATCTTTTCATTCCTTCTTTACCAATGGTTTTGTGTGTGTGTGTGTGTGTGTGTGTGTGTGTGTGTGTGTTTGATACAGATGGCCCATTTATATAACTGAGCACTCCACACTTATTCTCTGTAATGTGATGAGTTGTGACTTTCAGCATTTATTACCATTCACTGCACAAAGAAACTCATAGACTAATCTATGATTATACAGATACAAACTTAGGAGCCAATTTGATGTTTTGTCTGTTTAACAGAATAATCATAGTAAACTTCCTCCTGGGGCCTGTGAGCTTGCCATCAGTGGGCTCTTGGCCTTTAAAGTACCAGGTATGTGTGTCTTCCTGAGAAGAAAAACTTAAATCCAAGTAGAAAGCTGTCATTTGTGCCACTGTTATACCCAAGGGCATATCTTGCTATGATGCTCATCACCTTTGCTCTCGTGATTTATAGGTGGATAAAACTGTTAATGACTCACCCCAGCTACCCCCATAGCAGCTTCTAGTACTATGCAAGCTAACCAGTAGGAAGGAAGTTTCTAGTCAATACCAATTTGATTTCTCTATGTGCTGTGATGAGTATGTATAGTGTCTTCAACAATAGGATATTACCATCAAGATCTATTACACAACAAAGAGCAATCATCTATGGCTTCTGGGAGAATCACTGTCCTCCATATGGGATGACTCCAACTGAAATATTTGCTACACAAATATATAGTAAAAAGCTTATAAAATAGTAAGCTTCTACTTGACTTCTTTAAACATCTTCAATATTAGTTATCCTTTCCCTTACTCCTTTTTCTGCCAAGACTTTTTTATTTCAGTCACATAATGAAAAGCCCAATTTTCTTTATCTAACGATAGAATAAAATATCCTGATCCCTGATCGTTGGTGCCTAAAAATTGCTAATATCAGAATGAAAGATGGTTCTCCTCCATGGTGCACTTTTTCCCTCAATTTGATGAGACCTCATGGTCAACCCGTGGACACCCTGTGTGAAGTTCTTGTTGCCCCTACTTATCAGAACTTTCCACAGGCAGAAAACCTTCAGATCGAGGGAAGAAAGCTGTATAGGGCTGGAGAGATGGCTCAGTGGGTAGGGGTGTGGAGGCTCTTGCAGAGGATCTATGTTTGCTTTCCAGCACTGACATGGTGGCTCACAACCATCAATAAGTCCAGTTCAGGGGATTAGACAGCCTCTTCTCACCTCCACAGGCAAGCACATAGTCCGCATACATACACATAGGTAAAACAATCATACACGTAAAATAAAATAATAAAAAATTTTAATGTGGAAAGAAGTAGCAAACAGGTAAAACTGCATTCTTCATGCAGGAGTGAGCTTCCCCGTCTCATTGTCAGCTTTCTCCAGTGGAGGAAGCTCTTGAGTTCTGAACAGTAGGTTACAGGTAGAAGGTACGTTACAATGCCTGCCTTGAGCAAGATCCTAGGACATTCACTAACTTCCCGTCCTCCAGCTCTCCCATGACTGTTGGACACCACTGAAAATTTCTGGGTGAGAGCCCAAGAGGCTCATGCAGCTCCAAATACACCTTAGAGAGTGACACATGCGTGCCCTGCCTGCTCTGCATGCTGCAGCCTCTCTCTTATTGCATAGCTCTCAGCACTGTGGCCTCTAGTCCAAGGCCTGGGGAAAATAGCATTCCCCAAGTGCTGGTCCTTGGGGCTCCTCTTGGAGCTTAGAAACGCTGAATCTTAGCCCTACTCTAGCCATGCAGAATTCGTCCCAGAATCTCAAGCAATAAAAGCTGAGAAGCACAAGCATATTGTCTTCCCTCTCCTCTGCTCTGTGCTCCAGTCTTCCACTGTGTCCGTGATTGGGGTGGAACAGGAGAAAAGTCAATGAGCAGATCTTGAAACATAGCATGGTCTCTTGGGATACTTTGTAGTTTGAACGGTTGTCAGCAAATTCCCAGTTTGTGTAGACAGCAAAAAGGGATCTAGGCTACTTTGTATGGCTGTGATTGGGAGTGCAGTGAGTGGGGAACTCTGCTGAGGAGGCCCAATCCAGGGTTCCCTCAACCTTTGGTTACCATCCCAACTGCCCTGTCTTGTGTGCCCATTGGCATCTCTCCTCTGTAGAAGGCAACAAAGAGTGGCTCCCATCCCTCCTGAGAATGTCGTGATAGGTCTCTGAATGTGACTGTCCTTCCAGTCTCACACTGATGTTATTAATTTTTAAAACAAACTTCCTGATTGAGGTTCTGCTGCCTCTAAATTGTCTCTACAATGAGACTGTGTACTAATTAACCCATAGAAACAATCAATGATGTACCTTTTTCAAGTTTCAGAGTGATTAGAATATGAAAATGAAGAGCACAATGGTGCAGATGTTTTAAAATCACAGCAGACAGCAATTAGTGACAGGGGAACCAGCTGCTTATCTCTCCAGATAAAGCCTTTTAATAGGGAATTACGCTGGAGGCGTCATTACCCAGATGGATCACACATGATTTACCGAGGAGGCGGGGCAGCGCTAACTTTGATTTGTGAGCCAGGTTCTTGTCAAGCAAACGCCCTTATCTTCAGAAAGGTGAACTGGTGGCTACAGCGGAAGCAGCCTTTGCCTTGCCACCTATTAGCCCCAGTCAGAGCAGATGCACAGGATGAGGAAAGAGAGCCCAAAGGCCTGAATAAGCCATAGGCACCTGTCTTCTCCACTCAGGCTCAGTTGTTATTTAGCTGCCCCTGTGCATTGGGAAGAAAGAGGACCTGGTGAAGGGGGAAATGCTGAGTTTCAGGGCAGAGTAGGAAACCTCTGGGGGGGGAAAAACATTTCAGCTTCCCTGCTAAGAGACTTTGATCTCTGTCTGTCTGTCTATCTCTCTCTCTCTTTCTCTCTTTGTGTGTATGTGAAAGAGAGAGACAGAGACAGAGGTGGGGGGTGAAGAGAATCATCCTATCTATGCTTGATTCCTTTCATTAATGAGTTTACTTTGTATTCATGTTAATGAGCCTATGAGCTATTCTGGGCATCAAGAACTCTGAAAAACCTGCTATGGCATTTCATAAAAGTCTATTTATAGATACTTGTTTTAGGTCGCTCAGGTAAATAATTGGAGTGGAATTGTTGGGTCATTAGGTATATTTAGCTGTGAGAGAAATTGCCAGAACACTCTCCAGTTTGTTTGTTTGTTTTTTTCATCCTTTAACACTCTTTCCTTGAGCAATGGGTGAAATTGTCAAGAGTTTCACATCCTTGCCTGCATTTGCTGTTTGTCCTTTTATCTTAGTCATCCCAGTAAGCAAGTGGGCATCTTTTTGTGTTGTTTTTTTTTTCATTTCCCTGACCAAAAATAAATATGAACATGAATATGAGAATATAAGTATGAACTCACTGCTCATTGCACCTAATTTCATGGCCCAGAATATTTCAGTGAAAGTATTTTGCAGTTACTGGGCAAGCAGAATTGATATGCTAACTACATCTTATTTTGCATTGATAAAAAGTCAGACATCCTCCTTTTGTCTCTATTTTGTTACAAATTGCCTATCTTATTTATCTGGCTGCTTTTAACTTTTTCTGCTCATCTTTGGTTTTCACCAGTGCCTAGATATTGTTTCTGTTGTGTTTATTCTGCCTCTGATTTCTTGACCTTAGTGATGTGAATTTGCATGCACGATTCTTTCTCTGTGTTCCTTCTGATATTCTAAGTGCATTAGACCTCTTTATATTGTTTTATGTGTTGCTAAAGCAGTGCTTATTATTCTTCTCCCCATCTTTCCATTTAGATAATTGCTTCTGTGTTCTTTTCATGCTCACTAGACATCCATGGTGCTCTGGCAGCTGTTAGGCTCCCACGGTGAAGTTTTCATTGTAGCTTTATTCAGATACAGAGTTCACACTTGCCTATTTTAGTGTTCTTGTGATCTCTGTGCTGAGGCTTCCCATCTGGTCATCAAATGCCCATGCTTATATTCCTTTTAAATAGTGAAACATTTTCAGAATGGTTATTTTAATTTAGTTTTATTTTATTTTCTTAATTGTGGGACATTTTCCCCTATCTCCTTGCTTGTTTAGGTGTGTGTGTGTGTGTGTGTGCCTGTGTGTCTGTGTAGGTCCAGGTTAGAGGCTAGAGGGGATATTACCCCTATCATTCCCTGCCATCTTTGCTTGAGAGACAGTGTGACAGTGAGCCTATAGCTAGCCTGGCAGCCAGTAAGCCAGCAATCTTCTTGTCTCTGCCCCACACAGTTCCTGAGTTAAGGGTGAGTTAATGGCCATACCATTGTTTTATGTGGATGCTGAAGACTTGAACTTGGATCCCCATGATTGTGAGGCAAGTGCGCTTACTGGGTGCTTACATCACCTGTACCACCCAAGCCCCGTTCAACTTTCCTGTTGTGTCCTAGATATTGGATGCATCCTGGATTATGCAGACTCCACATTATGTTTTCCTCTAAAGAGTTTTGACTTTTGTTCTTTTAGACAGCTAAATCAGGACCCTGTTTACAATCCTTCTTAGAATTTCTTAAGGAAAAGCCAGATTAATTGCAGTTGTAAAGAGCTATCAGTAGAAAACATTGGTGTTTCGTTAAAGCTCAGCCAATGGCAGTAAGAAATTCAGCATTGCTCCATATTGTGTGACCTCTGGACTTCACATTCAGCTTCAATGGTCATCGCATTTTGGGTTCTTTTCATCCTCAAGTGTGTATTAAAGTTTGTCTAGAGGCCTAAGATGAATATTATTAAGGTTTCTAGAATTCCTACCTGCATGGCTCTGACCTGGGCGCCTACATGCTCAAACTCCTGCCCCTCCTTAGCCTCTCGGAGTCTAACCTTTGTTTTATCTGCCCATTGAACCCAAGCCTTGGACTCCACCTCCCTTTCCCAGAAACCTGGGAACACCTGAGGCCTGTGTTTTCTCTGCCTGCAATAACAGCTCACCTTGTCTGCTATTAATGGCAAGAGATGAGTTGCTTCTTTTATTTCGTTCAGTTTTACATTTGTCTTCATGGAAATATGGTACCAGCACCTGTTATTTCATCTTGGCTGAAATCAAGTCAGCGATAATTTTCATTGATGCAGAATGACAATGTAGTCAAAGAAGCTTACGATCAGGGCCTGTGCCTTTGTATGAGCTCTTATCACCTCCAGAGAAATTAATGCCTTAGTATATATCATTCTCTGCACCCAAATAGCAAAGGGCAGTTCTTATGGGAATCATAACATATTGACTTCCCAGGGTAACTCACAGCATAGGATAGGATAGGATAGGATAGGATAGGATAGGATAGGATAGGATAGGATAGGAAAGGATAGGATGACAGGTTCAATTTATATACTTATGGGAGCACTGAAAGGAAACTATGCCTGTAAAGAGACCTACATGATGGCAACACCAGTTGATATGCCAATACAGACAGGGGAGATCTCACAAGGTACAACCACTAGGTGAAGTCAGGCAATTAATGGCTGCTGAGAGAGGGAGAATCAGACTTCTCTAGGAATGATAGCCACAAACAGATTACCCAGTCCTAAGCAGTCAGCCTTAACATGCATATGTGAGCAACGCCAAATGGACTCAGTAGGTCGCGTGTAAAATGTTGACCCACCCTGCTTCTCTGTTTTTTCTCTATAGTCCCAGGGATTTAAAGTATCATCTCCATTCCCATTACTCCTGATCCTTTATGATACCATCCTTTGTCCATCTGGCCTTTAGCTGTTGATCTCAGCCAGCAGGATGAATACACACACACACACACACACACACTACACATGTATGTATTGTGTGTGTGTGTGTGTGTGTGTGTGTGTGTAATGATAAAGAAGAGGTCATAGATTTGGAAAGGAGTAGAAGTGGGATACAGAGGGAGTTGGAGGAGTAATAATGATATAAATACAGTGGGTATGTAGGAAATTCTCCATAAAAAGCAAAAAAATATGCATACATTAAAAGACGAGTTTATTAAATATCCAATGTCTCATGGAACCAGAGAATCCTGAACCCACAATTCAAACAGGGTACTCAGGGACATTCGACTGTCTACCATTAGCAATTGCAGAGAGGCAGCAAGTTCTATGAAGCAAGTTCTGTGAAGCCAACTGGCTTGGTATTTTTCATGCTCACCAGGCTAAATAGATTTTCTTTGGGGGAGCGGCTGGTGTGTGTCTGTGTGTCTTGCCAGCTCCACTGGCTACAGTTCAAAATTGTTTTTGGAAAATTCTAGAACTTCGTGAAACGCATTGGGAACCACTGAGATAGGCCTCTCCGGCAAGCTTAGAGTTTCTCTGTCGCCTAAGCCAGGCCTTGCCTTTGATATTATCCAGGCTTCTGAGCCTGCTCGGTGGGATTGTCTGAAAGCCTTGAAGGAAGTGCTAGTTATTCAGGCTCACCACCAGAATGTCAGCATAATTACTCTGTGTAGATCCCAGGTATGTTGTTTTTAACAAGGCTTCCTGTGTGATTTTAGCATTCAGCTAAAGTTGGACACTTTTTATCTAAGCAGACAGTTTGTGGTCCCATTCCTTGTCTCACACTCAGCCCTTGCTCAAGTTTAAGCCCTTGCTTCTAGCCATAGAAATGGAATGCCAGGGCTCTGCAGAGCTCTGATGGTTGGCTTAGATAAAAATCCCATGGTGGAAGATCAAGAAGGCGAGACACTCTTCTCCTGTAAGAGTGGCCCTTCCGCCCCCCTTACTCAGTCCTTCCCCTGAAATAGGAAACAGTGTTAGGGTTTCTTACCATGAAAATTGCAGAGTTCATGGAGCAAAACAGGAATGTTCAACGCTGCCAAATTGCAGATCCTAACAGGCCTGTGGTGGTTTGCTCTGCATATTCACCACTAAAAAGTGCTGTGAATGTCATAGTAACCACAGATGAGCCTGTGTTAAAACGTTAGATCTGTGGGGTTGAACTTTGTATATCAACATTATCTGGAGAGCCTGCTAAAACACACACCCCATCCTCCTACCTGAAGAGACTAGAGTTAGTGGGTCTGCCATGGACCAAGGAATCTGGATTTATAACTATTACCTTAAGTGCTTCTGATATGATGATCTGACACCACATCTGGAGAAGCACCAAATTCAAAGTGCCAAATTCAAAGATAAAGATTCCCTGGTGGCTTCATATTTCCCTAGGCTTGTAAAGCAGCATATCTCACAGACAGTAAATTTTATTAAAGGTGTCATCAGAAAGAAGCAAGGACAGGGATGACTCAAAAGAGTTGTTTACCTTTCTGAGTGCTTGCTTACTTTTTTGATGAGATATATACATATATGTATAGATAGATATATAGATATAGATAGAGATATGATAGATATAGATATATTCTCTGATTTCATTCATCTTATTCATTCTTTGAAAAAAAAAGCTTAGCTTTAGATAATTGTGAGATAAGGCTCGGTTGGGTATTCATTTTCTTCCCTTATCTAGGAATTTTAAAGTTTTTTTTAATTGATAAACTGATTTCTAAAAAGACACTTGACTTGTACAGAGTTTAACGTTGTATAATTTATATAAAAGAGTTGGAGGAGGGACCATTTTTTTTTTCTCTATTTTGCGGTGTGCTTTGTCCATCTCTGTATGGTTACAGTAAGGGTTCAGTTCTCAGTGAAGAACATACTAGAGCTGTTGTGTACATAACTCATGGCTGACAGATGAGAAATTGGGATTTCATGAGTGTAACCCATATACCTGTCAGAAGCTCTGTAGGGAACTTGTTCTCAGACCTTTTAGAAAATGCTTATGCTTGGTCCTTCCTGCTTCTCTGCTCCTTTTCTGCAGCCCCAGGAAGTAAAGGTTTTAAGGCCCCACCCAAATCCCAACTCCTGATTTTGCATCATACTTTCCTACTCCCATCCTGCCCTTTGATTGTTGAAGCCACCTTGAAGGGTAAACTGCCTATGAAATGGTGGGAACACTGGGTTAGGCTGTGGTCCAGGGGGAACGCTAGAATAGCACATGAGCTGTTCTATAGCTACAGTCGGTCCCTGGCTCTTGTCAGAGCACAGTCCCAAATGTTCTCCCAGAGTGAAACCCACCTTCTTAAGAGGTACAACTCCCCCTTTTCCCCCACCCCCCACAGCAGGGCTAACTGGAAACAAGTGGCAGGAGAAAGGAAAGAAGCAGCAGTCCAAATCACATTAATGGGGAGTTACAGCACAAGAAATTCAGGCCTTACATTGAGGGGAAGTGGTGTTTTCATTTTTGTTTGCTCAACACCTAATGGATTTCAACACTCCGGTTTCATTAAGAGCCACTATCAAATGAAAGATAAATGGTGTGTTGTCTTTTGTGTGTAGCTGTATGTTTTGCCATTGTAACAGGAACTTCAGTTAATTGTTTTTATTATTCTTATTATTTTGCACTCATTTTTATTTAAGTGTCTGAATCTCTGTGTGCATGCTACCAGTGCTCCTGAAAGCCAAAAAACTTGTCAGATCCATTGTTGCTGGAGTTGTAAGCAGTTGTAAGCCACCTGATCTGTGTGCTGGGAACTAAGCACATGTCTTCTTTAATAGCATTAAGCACTCTTGGCCATTGAGCCATCTCTCCACTCCCTCTTTTATTTATTTATTACTTCAACAAACATTCCTAAATAAGTTTGCATACTTAGCCCTGGGAATTGTAATATGCATAAAGAGACATGAGATTTGTTTGTTTGTCTGTCTGTCTGCTTGCTTTTATTTAAGAATATTTATAGTCTTAGAGAAAGAGGCAGAAGTGTGCATGGAATAAATACCACACAGCATCGTAAGGATGTTGTTAGGGAAGTCAATGGAACATGTAGAAGGGATAGTGTAGGGAATCAGGTATAACTGTGTTTGAAGTGGTAACTGCATTTGCAAGCAATATGCTGCAGTGCTTAGCACATTAATCTCATCATTGGCAAAATGAAATGTCCATAATAAAATGTACATTCATTCATTCAGTAAATGTTTATTGAGGGCCTGCTGTTTGTCAAGGCATTCTGGTAGGTACCTTGTTGATAAGTAATAAGCTGGAAAAGGAAAGTGGCTATGTAATTCAATTATCAAACAAATCAAACATGCAGAAAAGGAGCTACAGCTAGTACAATAAAGGTTAAATGCATCTTTATTTAAAAGCTTAAAATCAGGATAATTCTCTAAGGTTGAGAGACATCACTAGGATTAAGACCATATAGCATAAAGAAGGCGTTAATTGTAAACTCTGCTGATGTCAAGAGTCAGATCTGAGAGCTGAGAACAAGTGGCGAGAGTCACAGCCCAAGTTTCCAGCCCTCACTTCCTCACAAAACCCCATTCATAGATGGACTCTAATGTTCAGAGCTGGAGACATGGGGGAGGTAGGAGTTTGGAGGAAATAGAATAACCACAAATCCCATTGTGCCCAGGTTGAAAACAGCAATATTCACAGCTTATTTCACCTTACTCTCAGAAATGCCACTGGATGAGTTACACAGCATCCTAAAGGAATAGAAAACACAGGATTCTTGAAATCCCCTTCAGTTTGGGGTATAGTGACAGGCCACAGCAGAAATCGTGAAGTAGCAAATCCCTGATTTATACAAGATAAGTACGTGACATTTAATGTTTTATCCTCCCTTTTTAATTCATGTCTTTTTATAGAAACTGGGATATAGCTTCAGTCCCCAGCAATAATCCATGGCAGAGAGAATCAAGTGGCAGAGTTAATTCTGTATATATTGATGCTAATGGTGTTAATAATACAAATTGCAAGATGACAAAGATATTCTTCTCCTGGATGTGTGTTGGTTTAACTTGGGGAGACTATCACACTTGAAAAAAAAAATATAATGTGGTCAAATAATTACAAAAAAGATTTCACAAAGTCATGGTGACCAAATGTTCCTCTGATTCCAGGAGTTAGTGTGAAGCAAAAAATGTTGAATTAAGACATTGAATTTTACCTTGGAAGCTTTTGCTACCTATGTCTTGAGTCTTTAGGGAATTATCAGGAATGATTTCTACCAAAACATTAGCTCTACAGCTTCAATGACAAATACTACGTGGAGATAAAACAATGGAAGGTGGATAGATAAGATCACAGATGGTAGAGTGATAAACAATAGATAACACAGCAGGCTGGTGTGCAGAAATCAGACTGATAGATAGTACAGAAAAAAATTGCCAAATTTTCCACACCGATCACCAGTTTTCTTTTCTTTCTTTTTTTCTTTTTTTTTTTTTTTTTTGATACAGGGTTTCTCTGTGTAGGCTGTCCTGGATTTGCTCACATGGATCCACCTGCCTCTATCTCCCTAAATGCCAGGATGAAAGGCATGTTGCCACCACACCCAGCCAACATTCACCATTCATTTTAGAGTGAATGTTATGAGAGGTTTTCAATTTACTAATATTTTCCCTCTATCTCAACTTGGAAACTATCCTGTAAGTGTACCATTATGCATGCAAATTCAGCTTTGAATGAACTTAAAGGACTGTGTCCCAGTACAAAGACTGTAGCTTAAACTGTTTGGAACGGGGAGAATATTTCTCCCTGAAAGCGCTGGCAGTATCTCCGGTACCAGTTAGCCTTCCATCCCTTTGTGATCTTGTAGTCCCTAATGATGTCTTGTGGTTCTTAGGTGGCAGTCCTAGGGAAAGCAGTGTTAAAGAAATTCACTCGTTCATGTAGGGGAAGCACAGATGCTGGGGGACAGGAAGGTGACTTTAAATGGTCACACTTTGTTCCTGGTACATAGTTCATAAAACACAAACTTCCTTTGGAAACTTTCCTCAAAGAGCAGTAACTGGTTAACATGGCCTCATGGGTCCTGCCACTTGCAAGCCCTCCACCACAGTGGCACACCCAAAGACAATGATGGGGATGGTTCCTGCACATTTCCCTTCTTGTGTGTCTTCTGAATATGCTGGACTTGTGATGTTTTCTCCTGATGAACTCAATGTGCTTGCATACAAAGATACTGAGCTCTGTGATGTGAAGTCCACACTGAGCTAAACCGGAAATAGAAGAGGTGAATAGAGTTTCTCTAAGGAGAAACTGAGACAAGTAAGAGGTAGCCTTAGGCAAAGGAGCACAGTGGGGGAGTTCAGGCTCTTGCTGCCTTGAGCAGGATTCTCTTTTCCTTAAGCTTCCTCCTCATAAGACTCTAGGCATTGAGCTCAGAGGCCTTGGGGCTACTCCATCCTCTCTCCATTCGGTTCTCCTCAGGCTGCACTAAACCAAGTTCTTTAGAGCGGAAAGATAGCAATTAAAGCATCCTTGTTAATGTTCAAATCTGGTGTCATGTATCTTTAGTACCGTGATTGAGAAAAACTTCTCTCTTTCCCCTCCCTCCTAAAGCATTCTGAAGTTAAGAAAAATATTAGCATAATCACTTGTTTCAATTTTTTAAAAAATTAAGCTGTTAGACAATAAACTTGAAGAAGTTCCAACATGCTTATCTTTGTTTCTCTCTTCCTCTCCACTTTACCCACTCTCAGGCTTACGAGAGGCCCCAGAAACACTCAGCACTTCATTATGACCCAGGCCTCGCACAGGGCTTCACCAGTGACACCTTAAAACCAAAGCACCAGCAAAAAAGCAGCAGCCAGAGCCACGTGGACTGGTCCTCCAACTCTGACAGTGGACCCGCCACTCAGAATTGTTTCATCAGTCCAGAGACTGGCAGAGAAACTGCAAACACCAGCAAGATCCCAGCTCTTGAACCCGTGGCTTCCTTTGCAAAGGCCCAGAATAAGAAAGGCAGTACAGGGACTACCTGGAGTCAGTTGTCCAGCAGCAGCAAAGATCTGCTCTTGGGAAGTGTGGTACCATCCCCCAGCAACCACAGCTCCCCCGCAAACCCTAGCAACTCTGTTGAGTGTAATGGACTCCAGCCATTGGGAGATCAAGATGGAGGGGGTACAAAGGAGCTCCCAGAACCACCCAGTACTGGAAGCAAGAAGAAGTCCAGTAAAAAGGATGTGATAAGTCAAACCATACCAACCTCTGATCTGGATTGGGTCAAGAATGCCCAGAAAGCATTTGAAAACACGGAAGGGAAAAGGGAGGGCTACCCTGCTGACCATACTCAAGACGCATCACCAACCAGGCAGAGTGTCAGTTCCGTCAGTAATCCTGAAAATGATTCCAGTCATGTCCGGATTACCATCCCCATAAAAACACCTTCTCTGGATCCAGCCAACCATAAGAGGAAGAAGAGGCAGTCCATTAAAGCTGTGGTGGAAAAAATCATACCAGAGAAATCACTGGCTTCGGGGATTGCTATGAGCAGTGAAGTTGTTAATAGGATACTTTCCAACTCAGAGGGAAATAAGAAAGACCCTCGAGTCCCAAAGTTGGGTAAGATGATAGAAAACGAGTCACCCTCAGTTGGCCTTGAAACAGGTGGGAATACTGAGAAAATTGTCCCTGGAGGTGTGTCCAAGCAAAGGAAACCAACCATGGTCATGACATCACCAACACGCACAGAGCACTCTCAGTCAGGAAAGCTGCCTGAGATCCAACACCCCAAGTTTGCTGCAAAAAGGAGGTGTAGCAAGGCAAAACCTCCGGCTATGCTTCGAGAGGCAGTCTTAGCTTCTGCTGACAAACTGCTGGTGGAGCCACCGTCTGCCTACCCCATTACCCCATCCAGCCCTCTATACACCAACACGGACAGTCTGACTGTGATCACACCAGTCAAAAAGAAGCGGGGACGGCCAAAGAAGCAGCCTCTACTCACAGTGGAGACGATTCACGAAGGTACTTCCACTAGCCCAGTCAGTCCCATCAGCAGAGAGTTTCCTGGCACCAAGAAAAGAAAGAGGCGGCGCAATCTCGCCAAGTTGGCCCAGTTAGTGCCAGGAGAGGATAAACCTATGAGTGAGATGAAGTTTCACAAAAAGGTTGGAAAGCTTGGTGTGTTGGATAAGAAGACCATCAAAACGATCAACAAGATGAAGACGCTCAAAAGGAAAAATATCTTAAATCAAATCTTGTCCTGTTCCAGCAGCGTGGCCCTAAAGGCCAAAGCTCCTCCAGAGACCAGTCCTGGGGCAGCATCGATTGAAAGTAAATTGGGCAAGCAGATTAATGTCAGCAAGAGAGGAACCATCTATATCGGCAAGAAGAGGGGCAGGAAGCCAAGAGCAGAGCTGCCACCCCCATCCGAGGAACCCAAAACAGCCATCAAGCACCCCAGGCCTGTTTCTAGCCAGCCGGATGTTCCAGCCGTGCCTTCCAACTTTCAGTCACTCGTGGCTTCTTCACCAGCAGCTATGCACCCCCTTTCAACACAGTTAGGCGGGTCCAATGGCAACCTGAGCCCCGCCAGCACTGAAACCAATTTTTCGGAATTGAAAACTATGCCAAACCTCCAGCCCATCAGTGCTCTTCCAACCAAAACCCAGAAGGGGATCCACAGTGGAACCTGGAAGCTGTCCCCACCCAGGCTGATGGCCAACTCCCCTTCACACCTTTGCGAGATTGGCTCACTGAAGGAGATCACACTGTCCCCTGTGAGTGAGTCGCACAGTGAGGAGACCATCCCAAGTGACAGCGGCATCGGGACAGACAACAATAGCACCTCTGACCAAGCAGAGAAGAGTTCAGAATCCCGACGGAGGTACTCTTTTGATTTCTGTTCCCTGGACAACCCGGAGGCCATCCCATCTGACACCAGCACAAAGAACCGCCATGGCCACCGGCAGAAGCATCTCATTGTGGACACTTTTCTGGCCCACGAAAGCCTCAAGAAGCCAAAGCACAAGAGGAAAAGGAAAAGCCTGCAAAACCGTGATGATCTCCAGTTTCTGGCTGAGCTGGAAGAGCTCATCACCAAATTTCAAGTGTTCAGGATCTCCCACCGGGGCTATACTTTTTACCACGAGAATCCATATCCCAGCATCTTTAGGATTAACTTTGATCACTATTACCCGGTGCCATATATCCAATATGACCCATTGCTCTATCTTCGTAGGACTTCAGACTTGAAGTCAAAGAAGAAGCGTGGTAGGCCTGCAAAAACCAATGACACCATGACAAAGGTGCCTTTTTTACAGGGGTTCAGCTACCCTATTCCCAGTGGAAGTTACTATGCACCCTATGGAATGCCTTACACATCAATGCCTATGATGAACCTTGGTTACTACGGTCAGTATCCAGCTCCTCTGTACCTGTCGCACACACTTGGAGCAGCGTCCCCCTTCATGAGGCCAACAGTGCCACCACCCCAGTTCCACACAAGTTCCCATGTCAAGATGTCTGGGGCAACTAAACACAAAGCCAAGCATGGAGTACACTTGCAGGGAACTGTAGGCATGGGCCTCAGTGACATACAGCCATCCCTGAACCCTCCCAAGGTGAGCGGGGCCGCTCTGGCTAGCAGTAGGCTCCACAAGAGGAAACACAAACACAAGCGGAAGCACAAGGAAGACCGGATCCTAGGGACCCACGACAATCTGAGTGGTCTCTTTGCAGGCAAAGCCACAGGCTTCTCCAGCCACCTCCTGAGTGAGCGGCTGAACAGCGCAGACAAGGAGCTCCCATTGGTGAGCGAGAAGACCAAGCATAAGGAGAGACAGAAGCACCCGCATGGTGATGCCAACCACAAGGTTTCTAAGAACAACTTTGAGGTGGACACCCTGTCTACACTGTCACTTTCGGATGCCCAGCACTGGACACAGGCTAAGGACAAAGGTGACTTGAGCAGTGAGCCTGTGGAGTCGTGTGCTAAAAGGTACTCTGGCAGCAGTGGGGACAGCAGCAGCACGAGGTCAGAAAGTCTGGATGTGTTCAGTGAGATAAATCCTTCCAGTGACAAGTGGGACAGTGACGTGAGTGGGAGTAAAAGGAGGAGCTTTGAAGGCTTTGGGACATACAGGGAAAAGGACATTCAGGCCTTCAAGGTGAACCGCAAGGAGAGAAGTTCCTATGAGTCCTCCATGTCTCCAGGTAAGACCACGTTTTCTTCTAGTGTTGGACTTGCCAGTTGTTTAAGTCCTAGACTTTTCAGTATGAATGCCAATCATGCTTGGTCCATGTTTTACAAAAAGAAGGGAGCTGAGTGCAAATAGTCTCCCTTGCATGTTTGAATTTGCTGTGTATTTCATGTATTGTTTACATGATTTTGCCTGTCTTTCTGTTCCTCTAACCCAAATGCCTGAGACACTGTTAGTAACTCTCTAAGTGATAGACATACGTACTACAATTATACTTTTTTATTAAAGACCCTTACATTAATAGGTCTTAATTATGTGGTACAGTTTGCGAGTTGAAAGCTCTAAAACTCAGAATGTGAACAAAATCTTAAGAATGTCGAGGCTAAGAGGGAATGACCTTGCTGTAAGTCGAGATCTTCAATGAGAAATTCACCACAAAGCCATTTGAAGCTAACTATCAGAGGACCCTGAAGCTTAAGCAGTCAGGAAACCACAGCCCTAAACCATGGCCTCCACTCTTCATCATGAAGGTGGAAACATGACTGCATCCACCATCTTGCTTCCATGTGCTAAGGGAAGAGGCTCAGAGATTGGCATTTTGTGTCTTCTTTACAAACAGAACTATAGCCCTGTGATTTTTAGCACTCTCGCTAAATTGGGATTTTTTAACTCACGGATGTCTAAATGAATATGTTCTTTGCTACCACAAAAATCTCACTCCCTGTCAGTGATTGGCAGAATTTCCTTGCTAACTTCCTTGTCCACACAAATCCTTCCCTGCCATGGAGTTTCACAATTTGACAAAGATAGCCCGGTGTCCCTGTCCACACAGTATATAAATGCTAAGACTCTGAAGAGTTTGTAACTCCTTGGAAATCAGGAGACATTTCCTTCATGGGAAGCAAAGAAGCTAAAAGAATGTCTTGTATTTCTCCTGTCCCCAAATGGTGTGAAACACTCTGCCAAACCCTGGTGTTAAAGGTCTCATTGCGCACAGTGAAAATGCGGATATAATATTTTATCTCTGTTTATGTTGCATGTTTCTCGCTTGCCCTCTGTCTTCCTGGGAAGTCTACAATTAGTGACTGTGAAAAGTCTATCCAAAAAAGATGAATTATTTCTTTGCCAACAAGTTTCAGTTCAAAACTACTGAAGACTGCATCATGTTGCTGTTAGTTTCTGGGTTGACTTAGAGGTAGATTGTTTCCTTATGAAAGAGATAAATTTGTCGTCATGTCTCCTCAATTTGGTGATAATGGTGAGGCTAACAAATGGTCCATACATCCTGCCTTCCCAGAGCAGCTATGGTTTTGTCATCTCTCATTTAAAAGACTTCTTTGAAGGAACCTGGTTTCCTGAAGAGCCTAGATGAAGCCCACCTGGCATGGGGTACTCTATTAAACATGGGCATGAGAAATGATGCTATGTAGATCATTGATCGTAGCACTGATCTACAAAAGCTGAACTAGCCACGGGCAGTTTGAGCATCATTTAGTTAAAACATGATAGTGGGGTATTGCTAAGAAGTTATAAGAATCTAAGGTACACAGACCTGAGAGGAAAATCCCAGGAGCAAAACTCAGTTGCTGTGGCACATTACATTCAGATTTTTCTGTGGCCAGACATTTATGCTGGGTCCTCAAAATTCTTCCCAGTGATGGTTCATTTCCAGACACTATGAGTACTTCCGAGGGCACGCTCACTATAGTGCATTCACATGGTAGATCTTACTTTATTCAGAATATTCTCTGCCTCTCACTTATATTCTCCTTTGAGATCCAGTCGGCCACGTAAGAGGGAAAGAAATAGCCGCTCTGTCCATGTTCTGGAAGCAAGGCATGCTGAGGCAGAAGACTGCCTTAGTTCTGTTAGAGACTTCTGTTGGCCGACAGCATGCTATTCCACTTCCTTGAGGGTATTTTCTGCCCATCTGTCTCTCAAAGGAGAGGGCCAGAATTCTCATGTGTAGTGTGTTTCGTGCCTAAAGTTGTTTTTCATATATCCCTTTCTAATAAGCTTTGTGCAGACATAACCTATAGATACACATTGAATGTTGTTTATCGAAAACGCTTGAGACCAGAAGTATTTTAAATTTTAGATTTTTTTATTTTCAGATATTTGCATTTATATAATGAGACATCTTGGGTATAAAACCAGGGTATAAACACAAAATTCATTTATATTCCATATGTAGCATGCATGCACAGCCTGATAATAATTTCATATGATCTTTTAAATAATTTTTGGTAGGAAATAAAATTTATAGCATGGAATTTTGCTAATTATGTCATATTGGCATTTTAAACATTTTAGTTCTTTGGAGTATTTTAGATTTTGGATTTTCAGGTAAGATATATTCATCCTGTACTATTGTTTTTCAATGACAAGTCCAGACACAAGATTTGAAGAGAGCCACTTACCTTTCCATGTTCACACAGCTGTCTGATTTGAAGTTAAGAGAGCCTGGCTTTTGTCTCTTGCACTGAAGTGGAAAGTGCAGCTCACACATTGTTTAAGGGCAAGCCCAGAAGAACAAGTCCTGTTTTCTGGCTGAGTGTCCCCATGTGTAACTACTGCTCTTCCTGCAGAAGGTCATCCCAGCTCCCGGTGATACACCCTTTACTAAGGTCTTGTCTAACGATCATGTGGCATTTGTAGAAGACAGCAATGAAGGGAAGAATGCAATCTTTTACTTATGTTCCCAACTCACGAAGAGGAGACCCTCAATGTCCCCTTCTAGACACAAGGAAAAAATAACTCTCAAGAATCTCTCTCCTTTCTGAAGTTCCATTCTCTGAGGATTTTTGCCACTGCTTTGTGTCATTCTCTGTATTATTTGGCTAATCCCTACCCCCAACTCACCAATGGATCATAATCACTGATGGCTACTATGTCTAAGTGAATTATACTTGATGTCTCTGCTCATCCTGCTGAATACCCCTCCCTTTTGACATTTAATCTATCCATGCCTATGTCCCAAATGTCCACTGTAATTCTACAGCCCAAAACACAAGGCAAAAAAAATATCTTTGCCTATATTTAGAATCCAGTCTCGGAGTTTGTCAAAACTTGCTGGAGGACATCTTCCTTAATGTGAAAATTTCCAAAAACAAACAAACAAACAACAACAACAATAACAACAACAACAAAACATGAAGTCCTGTAAAAAGATATGAAGCAGATAAGGTGATAGGACAGTTACTAGAGCCATTAGGAGCTTCCAGAAACACATCTAAGTGGAGATTTTGGTTGAGCTGGACAACACTAACATTTATGGTGGGAAATAAGCACCCGAATTTTCCACAGTTTCTCTCCACGCACCCTTTGTTGCTCCATGGTAGATTCATTTTTTATACCTCTGAAGGTCCTATTTCCCATGATCTATTCTTCTCTAAAGTATATATGGCCACTATATAGATATCATTCTATACCCCACTGAGGACCAGATTTAATAGCTTAGTGGAGAAAGGGCTTTGAGTGCTCCCTGAGATTAGAGCTGATGAAAGGCACCATATAAATGTAAGTCATTACTATTATGAAGAAAGGAATTAGAGACCCCATTTAGCAAAGGCAGCAGTTCCACACTCCATTTCATCCTTCCTGCTTGGCAAATACTTCATTCCCCATGCCCTGGCCCTACCAAGGATCACACTATCTCATCAGCTCCCTTACAGAACACTCAGCTTAGAAGTTTTGCATGCTCCTTCCTGTTTTTTCTTCTTTCATTCCTTATGTGTCTTCTGTCTCAGAAGGCAGTGACTCTTTGGGCCTATTTTCTGGATGCACACCATCTGCTAAATCACCACTCTTTAAAATGCTTGATTTGTGCCCAAAATGAATAAATAATGTAAAGGGATAGTAGTCACAGATTTGAACTTATGAGCATTATTTGAGGCTCTTTGTCACCAGGCATCACTATCCCCCAAACATGCACAGGCTTCCAAAAGAGCAAACCTGTCCAGGGTTGACAACACATAGTGAGAATGATGCCACGAACCTTCTGAGCCAAATTCCCATAGGCGGTGGGAGAAGTCTCCTGGGTGAGTGTCGCTCTTTCTCTTCATATTTCTTGGAAGCAATCTTTGCATATTTTGACCTAAAACTCTGCCACGTACGAGATATCACAAATGAACCTGCTGTCTTGGCTCTTCTCAGATAATGGAAAAGCAGTAACAGGAGTGTATTTACATGTGGTTCCTCTTCATTCAGTGCCATTATTAGACAAGGAAGCCAGTCCTCATGCCCAAATGTCAAACACCTGTCTCATGATGAATGGAGGTTGAGAATTAATCCTGAGTTCACCTCTCAGATATGAGAATCCTGCCGCAGAGGTAAACAGATTCCCTGGAGTCTGGCCTGCTCCACTTTTCATGGTGGCTTCTGTCTTGCCCTTTGCCAGCTCCTCTTATCAGCACGGCAAGGCATTTGGGGAGGCAGAATCTGCTGTCACTCATCAACAAGACAGGGGTAGCCATGCCAAAAGCAACACAAAACCCCCCTCCAAGCAGTTATCCAGAAGAAGGAGCAAGCCATGTGGGTGACATGTCATGAAAGCTTTAGGAGCAAATCATGCGAGGACTGTGGAAGAGGACTAGAAGGAAGAAGGTGACTGATGGGAGGAAAATGTTGAGGCCATAAGAAAAGACAGTAATAAATGGAGAATGGGTGAAGCATAATTTGTGTTACCTTAATCCAAGCTAAAAAGCATGTCCTCCTGCAGGAAGAGATGAATGATTAATTAGCTAACTGCTGCCTTGTAGCCCAGCTGGGATCACCAATACCTGTCCAAGCCTCATCTGCCACACTACTAACTCGCCAAGGCACCTTTTTATTTGCTCTCTCAGCTTCTTCTGTGGATCTAGAGTAATAACAAAGGTTCTGATTAAACCTGAGTCTAGGATTCTAAAAGCACCGACTCTATGACAATGGAATTGGAATAGGAACACAAACACAACAGGCAATTTGGAAGAAAAAATGCTCAAATATTAGTCAAAACATCATTTCTTCAATGAAGTTTTATAACCAGTCCCTACAGTTCATGAATTAATCCTTGAGTATCACCTCCTCAGGCTTTGAGCACCATTTCGGAAATGTAAAGCCCCTCCTACCTGCCTCCCAGTGACAAATGAGCTTGCTCCTAATGCAGGCTCAAGCCATAGTCAGACTCTTAGAAACAAACAGATTAGAGCACTAATGTGACCAATTATTTATGGACAGGAAGAACAATATTTAGAATCTGAAATTAAAAATCTTAACCATGTAGATTAAACACTTAGCGTTGCTGTTGAGTGTACAGACTTAAAAGGTCAAGTGTCTACATCCAAGAACATGTATCTAATTCTTTGATGAATTCAGAGTAGTGTGTGTGAGGGGTTTAACATTAGGCAGAGAAAAGGGGGAAAAGGAGAGACTGGGGAGAATCAAAGAAAAATGGGAAATTGGGTTGTAGGAGAGCTTTTAATCTCTGTATTCTTTGTCTGTAGCAGCTGCACAAGGAAAACATGTCATTGACAATCATTTGGTCCCCAGGTCATCTCAGTGTTTGAAAGTAGAAGCAACCCTGAGGGAAGTCATTTGGTTTCCTTTTCTTGTCTTAACCACTGCACGTTCTTATTTTACTTATCCTCCACGGTCTCTCCTGATTGGAAGCCAAGAATTAATTAAATTAAATATTGTAATATAACTTACTGGTAACAATTAAAAAAAAAACTTAGATGCATAACATCTCTTTTGCAGCACAGAAATTAGCCAGTGGAGCCTTTAGAGCATGGTGTCCCTGAGCCATTTATCCTCCCACAGTTGGCAACACACACTCCCGTCCTGTTAGAAGTTTGATGCATAGAGCTGTGGGATTATGGAATTATGCAGATCCACATGTGGGAATAGAGAAATTATAATAGCCAAAGACATGGCAGTAAAGCCACATGGAGCCCATGTTAACTAGACAAATCTGTACAGTGTGCCTTCCAAAGACAGGTCTGTCCCTGGGGAAGGAAAAGAGAAGCATCTGCAAGAAGACTCCATGAAAGGCTCTTTTCATTGTGAACTTGAACAAGTAATTGAGTAAGTGCTAGGACTGTGGTCTAGCATTGAGACACTGAGCTCTTAATGCAGACTGATGAGAGAAAATGACAAAGAAAAGAAAATCATACTTATTTACTGTCAAGAATGCACTATAAGCCTTGCTATAGTTCCAGGAAGAATTTTAAAAAATTAGTAAACCACAATTTTTACTATCAAGGAGTTTGTAAATCAGGAAGTTCCTCTAGAAGAGGAAGAGAAAGCAACTACAGCTCACTGTGTTGCAAGGCAGACTCGAAGGGCTACAGGAAATGCATAACAGAATGAAGTAACACAGGAGGCCTGGCCACATGAGGTGAGCCAGCTCTATGCTCTCACTAGAGGAGAGGTACAATGAGATCATATTTCCTTGTAGTAGTTCCCATTTGTGGTGGGGTTTGTTGTGTGGTTGTGTTCCTGGGGATATGTGAGCTAACACGTCAATTGATTCTAGCTAAGAGACAAGGCCAAAGTACGAACATCACTAAAATCCACTTTGGTGGTCCAATCAATGAGATTTATTGGTGTTATGTTAAAGACTATGGGTGAGAGATTATTTGCAATAGAAAGGACTCAAAGATGCACCCCAGAATGGGTAGTGGCTCATGAAATCTAGAAAACTGGAATGCATTCTCAACAAGCTAGAAAGTCTCTTTTCTAGGCAGCTCAGTTGATCTGAGCCTCTTCCAGGGAGCTAAAGTCATCTCTGTCTCTTCTCAGGGTTTAAGAGTATCTTGTCTCCTGGCTTAAGAGTGTCTCTTAGAAGTCCTAATTGTTTGTACAAGCTTGGGGAAGGAAAGGCCTAAAGAATCTGATCAGTTTCAGGGACTTTCTGAAGCTTCTGAATGTTTCCCAAGTTTTGATGCTTCCCTGCAGGGTGGACTGTCTCATCTTTTAGAACACTGGTTCTAAGACTTCCTAATATTGTGGTCCTTTTATACAGTTCCTCATGTTGTGGTGACTCTGACCATAAAATTATTTTTGTTGCTACTTCATAACTGTTCTGTCATTAATTGTAATGTAAATATCTGCGTTTTCCAATAGCCTTAGGTGAGGGTCGTTCAACCCCCAAAGGTGTCGAGAGACACCACTGTAAGATGGAACAACTAAGGTGGAAATTATTATACAATAGTCTTAAAGGAAAAATGAGGCATTTGGGGAAGGGAGATGGTGGGAGTATCATGGGAGGTGGGCAGGAAGTGTGAAATGAAAGAGAGCTAAATGTTCAAAGATTTGGCAAAAGAGTATTTGGAAACGATATTTAGTTGTTTCATTGCGCATTAGATTGTAGTTCTAGAATCATGGGAAATAATGCAACAAGGATTGTGTGGTCATATGTCAAAGATTCTCCATATTTAGAGGGCATTTTTAATTAAGTGGTGAGTAAGGAGCGACTTTTTAATCTTGTTTTATTAAAATCTGCCTTTCTTTACCCCTTTCCCTGACCTGTTCTGGATAAAATTGCCCAAGCCTTGCATTGTCCTGACTGTTTTGTCAGTCTCCCCTTACCTGTTGGAATGGTACGACCGCACTACCCTCAATCACAGATTATGAATATCAGAGACATTACCATCCAAACTGGTGCTCAAACAAAACCATTATCAAAGAGCATTGTTGATTCATTTTTCTCTTTTCTTTTTTAAATAATTATTTATTTTATTATTTTATGTGTATGAGTGTATTACCTGAATAGTTGGTGTCTGTGGAGGCCAGCAGAAGGCATTGGGTTCCCTGAGACTGGAGTCACAGATGGTTGTGAGCTATCATGTGGGTGCTGAAAATAGAACCCAGTTTCTCTGCAAAAGCAACAAAGACCCATAACCCCCCCCCAAAAAAAAACAGGTACTGTGACAGTATATGCACTGTCACAGTGGCCAACAACAAAGTTATGAGTCCAAAATAACAATATGTGCAGCGAAAGGCAAGACCCTGGATCTAGGATAGCAGAGCACAGTGGAAGAATCTCGCAGCAGCAGCTAGATGCACAACACAGTTAAGAATATAGGCTGCAGAAAGGTTCCCAGCTATGTTGAAGCAGCTGAGGAAGGGGTTGTAAGTGGCATGGTTTCCTGCATAGAATAAGTGACTGTATCGTAGGTGAAGGAAGAGTACAATTGAAGAGCAGTGAACCGGTGCTAAGGTCTAGAGGAAATGATGAAGTGCCAGGGAACACGCCTATCCTTAGGGACCTCGTATGCACTCCTCAATACAACTTACATGATGTAAAAGCATGTTCATATTGGTGTTTGTACTATTGCATAAAAATTCAGAATAAGTTATATGAAGAATAGGATGTGGGAATTGGGTTAATAGTGGGGCAAGGTACAATAAGAGGCTCTGCTGTGGTTCCCCACTCTTCCATGGAAAGCAGGGGGTATGAAAGGTGAACCATGAATCAGTCATACCTGGGGCTCTCCAAGTTAATGGAAAAATCTAGAGACACAGTGAAAGTCAGATGTCTGAGTAGGCTGTTATACTTAACACATCTCATTCGTTTGATCTTCAGAATTCTTTCAGAGGCATGCAGAATGTTGTTGCTTTTCCACTTGACATGTGAAAGAATCAGAACCCAATGTCTCCTGGCTGGGTTTGCATAGAAAAGCACCCCGGGTTTGCTGAAATTCCCCAGCATTGTTTACTGTTTCCCTATTATATTTCTTAAGCCTTTGACAAGGTCAATAATGTGAGTCAGCTTCTGAGTTGTCCCAGAAGAAATCTTGCCAGTAGAACAAACTGTGGAAGCTGGGATAAGTTACTAGCCAAAAGTCACTTAGTCTATGCTAACAATTATTTCCGAGGTGAAGAAATAAGAAAGAAATGGCTCCTTTGGAGCAGGATGAGCCAACCCCAGTACATAGGAGGACCATTGCTGGAGGCGGGGAGGATAGAGACCGGGGGTGGGACGTGGATGACCTGAAAATCATAAGTGGACACAGAGCAGGATGAGAGGGTTTAGTCCCTAAATTACACGACCCGGAAACTAGTATTTAAATCTGTGTTGTTCTAGAGAAAAGTTTTATGCAAGTGGGGGGATGTATGCTGGTGTGCCTGTGAAGAAGTGTTCCTCCCTAAGGCTGAAGGCTGAAATTAAAAAATCAAGGGAGCAAGCCATGAGGCAGCTGTGGGGATGAGGCTAAACATCAAAGCTAGGAAAACTGTTAGAGAAGAAAAATATCTGCCCTCTTTTAAGTGTCCACCACAGATTAGAATGGATTTGTATTGCTTTATCATATTTCATATTATGTAGGGCAAAAACATTCCTCTTAGGAGATATAGTGTTTTAATTTTAATTTATTTTTTACTTCACATTTATTTTAATTATATACAAAAACATCAATTATCCACTATGTGTAAGGGCGTAGTCTTTGATAATTTGGGAGCAATGATTACATAAAGGACACCTTCAAGAGGCGTGTCATAATCCTACAGGTCTGTGTTAGCTTGTCTGATCCATCTTAGCCTGTCACCTAACCTCAGGCACTGTTAGTACCAAGTGCTGTTTTTCTCCTCCAGGGTCCAACATAACAACAAAAGTGAATGTTCTGCCCAGAAGTATCTGGATTGAGGGCATCTACTGTATGCCTACAAAAATGTGGACCCTAGGAGGACTGTGGGTTGAAAAGGAAACACAGCAAATCACTAAGGAACCCACAGGGTTAGGGCTATCTCCAGACTGGTAAATTGGAAAGGTTCTTATTGTCTATCTTATGAGTAAAGAAAAATTGGAAGAGCCTGGAGATGGAAGAGTAGCATCCCTATCATGCCACCCCCCCAAAAAAAACAGGTACTGTGACAGTATATGCAAATTGGTTCCCAAGCCAAGGTTAGCACTCACTGTGCTTCCTTGTCTTTTTCTCTCAGACCCCAAGGGAAGTTAGAATAAACTAATCACTTTCCCTCCATCCATTCCTCTTCCTCCTCTCTTTCTATCATTACTTTGGTTGTCTGATCTTTCAAGTTTTCTCCTAAATGCCTTTCCATATTGGACGGTGGTAACAATTCCTTCTGCATGTTGTCATTACCCTCACAGGGAATACGTTTTAAAAATAAATGCAGCAGCAATTGGACATGAAAACATCAGATTTCCAAACTGGGCTGCATAGCTAAAGTCATCATAAGACTTTCAGTGCCAAGACAGGAACCCAGAAGGGGATAAATTACTCAGGACTAGAGACAGTTGCCAAAATACTTTCCTAAGAGTCACTAAGTATGAGTCCTTTTTTTTTCATAACAGAAGGAAACAATGTTGAATAATAAGCCAGTTTCAGTTACAAATGCCATCCCCATTTCACTTAAATCTATGTGTGCACATGCACATACACAGAATGAGAGACAGAGAGAGAGAGAACACTTAGAGTGTCGATCATAACTATTCCCATTGGTCAGTGTTGTTGTCACTTGTACCAAGCTCACTTCAAGGAAAGGCACTCGCTGTTCATTTTATGCTACTACACAAAGGGTCAGTTAGGACTTGTTTTTCCCTCCTCAGACACCTGTGGCTATTTCTACTGTGAAGTTAGAAACACTTAGCTCCCACTTCAGGAGAAGGCCTGGTATCTATCTACCTTCCTCCTCACGCAGTTAGTTTACGTCTCTGTGGGCTGCACCTTGTGTCAGTGTGTGAGACATAAGGCAAGGAAAATGTCTTTCTACAAGTTCTTTAGTGTCCTGGACAGTGCCAGTGTCAGGGTTGGCCAAGCTGCAGGTCAGCTTTCCCTCAGTTGTTTTTCTAAGTCCCCTTCGTATTACTTACGAGAGAGGAGAAGCTTTCCAAGTATCGGCCTTAAAGAGGAGAGTGCAGTTTCTGAGAGTCTTTTATGACAAGTGTGAGGACTCTGAGCATTGGATTCTCCAGTGTGAGCTCTCTTCAGGATAGTTTGTCGGCTCCACCCATGCCACAGAAGTGACCAAGAACCCTGAACCACACCACTCATGAGGGCCCACCTTCCCTGAGGCCACAGTTGTGACTTGTAGATGCTGAACAATGTGTCTGTAATTCCTTTACACATTTTGTTCTTTGGAATAACACAGAGCCAAGCCCTCTTGTATCAGTTTCTGGCTTACAACTCGAACTAAAATATATAAATTATTTAAGTATAAAAAGAAAACTATAGTAGTTTTTCAGAGAACATCTCTGAAGTCAGCTGTAGTTAAATGAATAATTGATGCCAGGTGTGGAAATATCAAGTCCTGTTGCATCAAGTCCAAATTCTGGGTCTTATAAAACCCTTTGTGGTCTTCCTACACAGGCCTTGCTTTGTCTCCTAATCATTTTCAACTCATCCCCTTGCTGCAAGTCCTGTTAAAACTCCTCTGTGTCCTATTACCCTTCATCAGAGTCTCCAGTCACTACACTGGCCTCTTTCATGTATCATGGCCTCCTTTCTACCTGCTTTCCAAATTATGCCTACTAGCCTCCGTAGCTGTGCCAGCACCTTCTGCTTCTTGGATATGACTAACATTTTCATTTTTGCTTTGCTGCTTATTTGCATTTGGCCTTGTGGTGTTTGTGCTTTTGCTCCTAAGAGGAGTATCAGCTCATCCACATCACATCTGAGTCCCAGTAGGCCAAGATCTTGCAATAATCCTGTGGCTCATATGATCCGGGAGTTGATGCTGAGAACAGATATCACTGGTCAGCCAACTGAGTTCATCTTTTCAAACTGCTGTATGTTCCTGGCATCCACTTTGAGAAGCAATCTTTTAGAACACAAAGTTTTCAACCTTTGAGGCAAACAAATATAGTGAGAAAAGCTAGAGAATTCAAAATGTAGATCTGTACACGAATCTCCATCAACCACGCTTACCAGTATCATGGCCTTTGGCCAGGTAGACTCTCTGGTGTATCTTTTCCTTGTCTTAAAAGTGAGGCTATGAATATCTACACTGAGAGCCAAATAAAGGCAGAATACATATAGGCCTCCAACCACCACCACACATACATTGATGACCACCCAGATGTTAATAATGTCCGTTCCCTTTCACTTCCACTTTGAATAATACATTCAAGCAGAGGAAATACAACACAACAGATTGCTCTCTCGAATGGCATCCTCTTGAAGCAGCAAGACTCCCTTCCCAACTATGCTCCCACTTGGGTGAGGCTGAATCAACTCTGAGCACACAGACTCTCATAGAGAGTCTGGACCACAGTTGTATCCAATGATGAAGATAAAGTAGCAAAATGGTGCAATTATGGTGATAAGCAATGAAAATACACATTCTACCCAAAGAAATCTGAGTTCACTGTGTTTGCATTACACACAAGACACACAGATTGTCTCGAGGTTGGGTGAGATTTCAGTCTCTTGACATTTGGACTGTCATAGTAAAAGTACTGAACACTATTCACTGGTGCCTGTTTCATGGACCATTTTATTTGCTAACCCCTGCCATAAATGTGCAGCCATAAGTAAAGAAATGAGACTTCATGTTCATTTTCCAGTTCCGCTCCAACAAACTCCAGAAACTTATCCATATGAAGCTATTTCAGTTTCTATAGAGCAGAAGTCTAGTGGGCTTTGCTAAGTCCTGTGCTAAACCCTCCAGGAACTGAGGTCAAGGTATGGCTGAGATTTTGTTCCTTACTACAGGTTCTGGGAAAGGAGTGACTTTTCATGTGTGCAAGATTACTGGGTGTTATCGGCAAGAGGAGACCAGTTAAGTAGAATATGGTGGCAGCTGTGTCAAATGATACGATGACAGCTGTGTCTATGGCTGATTCCAACGGTCATGTGGCATATTGATTGTTTAGGTGCTTCCAGAACACCGGACAGTTTTGTTATGTATCTGCAAAGCTTAAGGGCCTGCTGGTGATCCAGTCATAGTGTAAGTGTTAGGAGGACAAGCACAGAATGCATATAAAATCAAAATGCTTCTCACTCTTGGCTTCTTTTCACAGCACAGAATTGTTGGTCTGTTCTATGTGAAAAGAAAAATAACTCCTTTGCTTCCATTTCTTGCTGACATTTCTTTTCGGTGGGAGTGAGGGCGGGGGGTTCACTCAACGCACACTGTAACTCATGGTACTGCTCTGTGGCATTTTCACAAAATACCAACCACCAGAATTCTCATAATCACAAAAACATGTGCTTTCTCCTCACATCCACTAAAATTCTTTCTCTCATTAAAAAATAGAAAGTTCAGAAATTAAATTAGAAAGCTGAACTCGGTATCTCTAAGTTCTTTTGGTTTCGGGGGGATGGGGTACAGTTTTCCACATTTCCTCCCAGTTCAACACTTTTGAATGGGAAAAATTGTGCAAAATGTCTGAAGAGTTGAGACGCTGACATGAGGGGGGAATTTATATTTCCTTGCTATTAAAAGAGAAGAAGAAAAACCCTCAGTTACGTTTAATCTTTAGGAACGCAGTACCCTGTCCAACCCGCAAACTGTTGGCAGAATCATAACTCTACACAAATGTTCTTTTAAACTGTTTCTCCCTCCCAAACCTTTCCCATGAAGTTATAAATCTCAGCATTTAGAATCGCTTTTATTAAAATAGAGTATGGGCTGTAGGTTGGCCTTTGGCATTGATGATGCTGGCAGCTTGTTAGAGAGATGGTCCCAAGAAAAGCAGACATGCCTAACTAACTGACTGGGGCCTGGGTCTGATATTCTGTGTGAAACCCCATCTGTCCCTTCTCTACCAAGTACCTACTTTGTGAAGCTGTGCTTCACAACTCTGTCCCCATGAGAAGTTTTCTCCAACCCTTTACAACACTATGGTTATTTCGAAAAATGAATTTCTCGGAAGATCAACCTCCACCACAGCTTGGCCTCCCTCTTTTGTTTATGGTGGCCTCTAGCTTCTGCCTGAACAGCTTTCTCTTCAGGAGTTACTGCAGCAGTCAAATCTCTGTGGCCTCAGGTGTAGCTGCACCTGAAAATCACTCCTGATTCCATCAAATAAGCAAATTGATGCCCTAAATCTGATTTTGCCCTTCCTTGAGTCAGGAAATCCTACTTCTGGCTATCTGGGGTTTTGGGTTTTTTTTTGTTTTTTCTTTTTTTTCATGCTTTTAGAATTATACACACATAGATGTAAACATATGTCCGTTTGTGTGTGTGTGTGTGTGTGTGTGTGTGTGTGTGTGACTCCAGAAGATTAGCTCTGGGACTCAATCCAAAATGTGATGAGCACCTTCTGATTTATGCTATTGTACTATGTCTGAAAAAAGTAATAAAGAAGAGCTGGCCAAAAAATCAAGTCAGGAGAGCTTGGGAAGATGAACGTGACAATCTAATTTCATCCCATTTTCTTGTGATGAAAGATGGATGCTACAATATCAGCCACCTTCTCTGGTCTGCTTGCTTACAAGGTTGTAGCATAATATCTGACTCCTGAGATACATTCAAGAAAATGACAGCACTCACAACTGTTATTAAGCATGTACTAAGAAAATAACAAAGATCCATGTGACCTAAGCTGTTGACTTCCAGGGCCTAAGGGGGGAGGCAGAAAAGGGCATTGAGATGACTTTGATTATGAATATAAACTTATTAAACCATCTTATCACAAAAAGCTCCCTTTACCTATTTTTACCCATTAGCTATGCATTGGCTCTGACCCATAGACATTTTAAAATGGCATTGCTTTAGCAGAATAGCTCAGCCTGAAGAACAAATACTACTAATGTCAAAGAAGTAAGGACCACCTAGGAGACAGTGATGATGCCAGGTAAGAGAGTCTGAGTTTAAAGCAAAGTTACGGAGTAAGAGAATGGTATAAGAAGCTTAGTGTAGGGAAGGAAGACTCCAGAACTGTTTAGCAACTGGAAGGAAGAGGAGGGAAGGAGCCCAGGATTGCTCACTCATTCTTGTATAATAGTTGTTCTCATACATAAAGCATTTTGATGGTTTACAATAATGACCAGTGAGGCTTTCTGTTTCAAATATGGGAGACCTCTACAAGTAGCTGATGTACCCCTATGGACACATCACAGGGAGGAACACAAAATAAACATACACACAAAATCCTGGGAAAAGAAGAGCCAAACAATCCAGATAGACATACAGACAGACACACAAAGAGAAACAATAGGATGATATCTGATTTGTAGAGATATGGCTAATCTCTACTACAGTGTTAAGAACAAGAAGAGTAAATGAGTCAAGAGCACCCCGGCCACTCTACAAGCTTCACTTACCATGCACATGCAAAATATACTCTACGAAGAAGAAGCAAAGAGTAAAGATGCCCGAGTCAGAATATTCTACTTTCTCACTAAACAACTCTCCTCAAAACTAAATTACTCTGGTTTTGGACCTGCATGAGCCTGAAGACTTCACAAAGTTACCTTTTCAAATCTGATTTGAGCATTAGCTGCTTATTTACTTCTCTGTGTGGCTGTTATCAATACCACAAGGGGTTAAAAATGTAATTGGAAATCTTGAGAAACAAGGAGAGAAACTTCCATTCCAATGTTTTATTTCTTCGACCTTAAGAATCAATCTACATAAAACAAAAAAGCATCAATAAGACCCAGGGAATGTGACCCCATGAATATGAGGCCATTTGTTAACCTCATACCATTCACCATTTTGGTCTTTGGACTTAAGTCAAAACTTTGTCAATCAATTGTCTTACAGCAAGATAAATTCATTTATGACAACATTTTCATATTTTTTGTGTTGTTTTAAAACTGTTGAAATGATTCATTGAGTTTCTAAAGTTTGAGTATAAAAACCCTGAAACTAATTTATTTTCAGCATTCTAAGTTGAAGGGACTGTGTTCTTTGAAGCAATTGGGATATCAAATGTGTTTATTAAATACTATGATAACCATAACATGGTATTTAACTGAAATGAACAATATGATTTATTCTACAAAGGACATTACTTTTCCTATGTTACTGACCTACAAAACTTTTGTTTTCCAAAATCCATCCATTAGCATGCCAAGAATTGCTACACTCCACAGAATATGGCTTGGTAAATGTGAACCTAGTTTATTCCTGAAAATAAGAATGGCTAGTTGACGCTCAAAGGGTTAAGCACCCTGTGTAAGATCAAACAGCAATAGGCAACCTTAGACTAGAAAGCTGGTCCTTAAACCTGGGACTCTTTACCTTGTGGGCTTAACTTCCAAAGCACACTGCCCCTTTGCCTGTGCAGGTATAGTCACTAGAAATGGGCTAGGCTCTAGAGAAGGAATGTTTGTATGTACATGTAGTCACAACTACACAGACACCAGAATTCTCTGAGGGATAGAGACTCTCTTCCCACAGCATCCACAAAAGATACTGGAACACGAAGCAGGTGCAGAAGACCGGTGGAGGAACCACTATGATTTTGGAGGGGCCTTGTTTGCCGGCAGTATTAACTCAGGCCTGCTGCAAAAGCCAAAGCTTGGCTCACATTTGAGGGCTAAAGCTCTGACATTCAAAAAGTTCCAAAGCAAATGAACCTGAGTGAGTAAATGATTAAACCACACACACACAAAAAAAATAAGCCAGTTCTGAAAAAAGATCATTGCATTCCAGTGTCAACTCAAGAACAGGGGCTGTGGGAACTATATGGGCCTTCGTCTGATCAGGGCATCACTTCTGGGCACTGATCTATCCAGGAGCCTGAGAGTGAGCCATCCAAGGTTCAAAGCCCTATGATGGTGATCCAAGAAGAGGTCCAGAACTGAGTTTTATCAGCACAAGTAGAGAAGTAATTGGTTATATGGATGGCTAGCAGATGTTAGAAATACAACCTGGTAAGAGCTGAGCCCAGCTCGGTCATTCCCTAGAGAGATGAGCTGCGCTGGGCAAGTCACTTGCTTCTCAGTACATCAACTCCTTCATCAGTAATGTGTGAACAATGACTCCATTATAAGTATAGTCCTAGATGTGCTATGACGTAGAGAATAGAACAATGTGGCATATAGGTATGAGTGCTTATCAAGCACTTATGTATTCACTGCTCGGTTGCTAATCTAACATACGTGGTCCCTGGGAATGAAACAACAAATAGAGGTAAAATTACAATCAGACATGACATTGCAACAATTCAGCAACAACTCCGTCTCCTACAAGCTCTGTAACTCTCATGCAACTTAATGTATGTTGACCTGTTTCCATGACTATTAAAATGTGGGAAACAGAGTCTAGGTGAGACTATTTGGGGATGAAGGATCCACTATGTGGAGAAAACACTGCATTTTCAGGGGGTTGAGGCTTACAGTGGTAAGGGTTTCAAAGCAAGTGAGTGGTCTCCCCAGAAAGGCTCTTGCTATCTCTGAGGCCTCTCTAGTCTCAAGCCCTGAAACAATGACTTTACCTTTAATAGAGAGCTAACCCTGGGGCACGGAAAAGCTTCCTGTATTCTCTAGATGATAGAGTTCTATAATAGTCCCCTCAAGGTCATGGGAAGAGAAGATTCATAGTTATATGCTCTTTGTGATTCCAGGTAGAATCCATAAGTGTTCGGGGGCATGTTCTAGTGTATTTTAAGTAAATATAGAGAAAGAAATTAAGCAAGTATATGTGGACAATCCATCAATCCCCAGAAAAAGAAATAAATGTGACAGCAAAAATAAAAGAGTAAAGAAGAGATGGTCAGCTGATAAGATGAGCCTGACTGTGGTTGTAAACCCTGGCCAATATACAATCCAGACAGAGCATGAGCCAGAAAAACTGGCTACAGTGGCAAATGTCCCAAAACATCCTGGGAGTGAGGGCCGAGAGTGGGGAAATGCTTCTTGATGGATGGATTGGATTGTGAATAAAATGCTGCCTTCTAGGCACTAGCCTTTGAATTACCCTGATATGTTGATTGGATTTCGAACCTCCGTGTTTCCTAAACATTGACTTTTTAACCTTAATTGTCGTCTGATTTATTAGTAGATCTCCTTGCTTTTTATGTTTCCCTGGTAGATGTTAAAGCCTTATTTCCCAGAGTGATCTGATAAGCTGAGATGGAACCCAGGGCCATGCAGTTGACAGAGGCTAACCTGCCTGAAAACACAAGCACACCTGGCTCAGATGAACACGGGCCCTAGAAGCCCCACATGATGCTCTCTGGCCCCTTTTTACTGCCATCCCTCTACCCAGCCGTGACTGAGCATTGCTTTTAATGGAATGAAGAGAGTAGCAGTGAACTGGCAAATTTTCCCTCAGCTTCCGGAAGCGCGTCGTTCACCGAAATGTTCACAATACACCTTTGCCCTCAAGGGTCATCTGCTCTTCATGATCCTCATTCTGAGATTAGCTACATCGCTTTATAAAGTCTTCTGTGTTCCTGAAGGAGAGCCATTCTCCCACTCTGGTCAAGACTGCACTCAGCTCACAAGCCGGCATTAATTTGGTAAAAGCAAGAAGAAAACTGCTCCATTATTTCTCTGTTTGTAGAGGAAACCAACAGTCACTCACTCTTGATGATACAGAACATTGAGACAGGCTCATCTTACGAGTCAATACATGTTTCCCCCTCAGGGGCCCCAATTTCCAACAAGAATCCCACTATGTTTCCTACCAGCTGAATTCTTTTCTATTTCTATAGCACAGTGAGCAAGGATAGAAAGGTTAAAGCCAGGCTTAGGGCTACTATTGTCCACCCGTCTCCCAGTAGGTCCACCTGATACTGTATCAACAGCCTTTGCAATCCTAATGCCCAAAGAAAGAGGTGTACTGCTTAGGGTGTCTATTGCTGTGAGGAAACATCATGACCAAAAGGCAAGTTGGGGAGAAGAAGGCTTTGTTTTTGTTTTTTTGTTTTGTGTTTTGGCTCATACTTCCAGATCACAGTTCATCATTAGAGGAGCTCAAGCAGGGCTGAAACCTGGAGACAGGAGCTGGTGCAGTTGCTGTGGAAGGTGCTGCTTTCTGCCTTGCTTCCTGTGGCTTGCTCAGTCTGCTTCCTTATAGAAGCCAGAACCTCCAGCCCGAGGATGGCACCACCCACAATGGGTAGGACCCTCCCCCATCCATCACTAACTGTGAAAATACCCTACAGCTGGATCTCATGGATGCATTTTCTCTACTGAGGCTCCTTCCTCTCTGATGACTGTAGCTTGTGTCAAGTTGACATACAAAACCAGTCAGAACAAGAGGGGTTCAATGAGTGAGCATGCCAGTAACAGAGCATAATGTAGTAGGGGCTTCTCCTAGCATCTCACCCTTCCTTAAACAGCCTTGCTGCATCAGCTCCCCACACCTGCAATGAGTAGAGCTGAGTATGATTAGCCCCATTTAATAAGTTAAACCGAGGAGGAGGTAAAATTTCAAAGATGAGCGGCTACTGATTGGCTGCCACCTAAATGTGCACAATGCCAAATTCAGTGAATCTTTCTAGACAAGGTGAGAATGTACACATTTGCCATGCTCTGTTCTGGTTCCTCCAGGGCTGGGAAAATGTGCTTGTCCATTGTTGTGTCATAGTGCTGCAGAATATGGTGCCCCTTGGCACTGTTCTTCAAACATCCAAGATTTTAAAAGATTGCCATAGACACAATTATACCAATTTTAAGACAGTATATTGGGTCTGAGGAAGTGAACAATTTGATCAAGTTAGAGGCTGAAACAGGATTCAAAACAAATCTTCCTAATCGCAATAGGCCGTCCTTCCCCTATACTAAGCTTATTTACACAACACATTCTTTTCACAATACTGGCCGGAGTGGCTCCGAAGCCTCAGGAGAATGTGACCTCTTACTTCTTACAAGCTTTAGAGTTGCTCTGAGAGGTGAGCCCAGCACAAGGCTGCTCTCCCAGTAGGTGCACCCCACCACAGCTCCATGAAAGGGCTTCTGTGCCCACCTGGCCCTTGCAAACTCAAACCCATGAATCTGCACTTTTGCTGGTTATAAAGTGAGAGAGAGCTCAGCTCCAGTATGTTCGGTGTTTTTGTTGTTGAAATTTGTATTCCTGGAAACGGTCTGTTTTTAACCTTACCGCTAAACCTTTCATATGTGTCTGGCCTTTTGTTCCAGGATAACTTCAAAGAGCTGCTCTGCTGTAACAGGATCCCATGCGCTGCTAGCCACTGCTCATGCCCATTTGGCTCTGCTAAAGGCCCAGTCACTAAGAAAGTTACAAACTGGTAGTCAGTCCAATGTCTGAGTAGCTTTATCCTCTATGACTTCAAATGGAACTTAGTGAAGTTTACTCCATAAAGGTGACTACAAGCCACACTGTATTACAAAATGGGGTGACCCACTTACTCTGTAGCTTAAGCAGCCCCTGAACCCTGAACTTGTGATGATCTTGCCTTGGTCGTCAGAACAGCTGGGATTACATGCTTCTGCCCACAGCTCCAACTTTTCTTTCCTTTCTTTCTTTTTTTTTAACTATGTATTTGGTTGAACTCAAAGACATGGAGGTAAAATTGGCTAAGAGGTAGCAATATATGATGTTCTAGGTTCTCCACTTATGTTTCTCACTTGAGAACTTTATGAACATAGTAGCTGCTTCCTAGTTACTGGCCACATGTTTCTATAAAGCTCTGAGGATGTCAGTTTGGAATTAAGGAAGCTTTAGAGTTGACTTAGTGCCACCAAGAATCCTGGTTGTCTCCGTGACCAAGAGAGGTGTTGGTTGGTTTCTTTTCTTCCTGGAGGATTACTCCTGTTCACCGGGGGAGGCAAGATTCTAAGTGGACAGCAAGGACCTGCTCTCTAAGTAAAAGTGGGAAATAGGCATTCTTGTGCTCTTTGCCCAATGTCTCTGTGTATATGGCTTCTGCTGGTCAGTAAGTCGCTCAGGGCTATAGAGCAAGAGTTGTTTTGGGAGCAGCAACTCTTCCCTGAGCCTCAAGAAGTGCAGATTCCCTGTCCTTATCTCAGACCTGCTGTATTATACTCTCTGTGGTGGGAAAGAGCCATCTGTTGAAAACCGAAACAAACTCAACTCTGAGATCTGAAGTCCTGAAGTGATGGTCAAGGCAAGGCAGAACACTTAAAATTGTGGTGGCACCCTTTTCTTCAACCTCATGCCAGTTCCCCTGGCTTTGCTGTCTCTCCTTGCAATCCAGGAGCCCAGTTACAACGCCAGGAGCTGCAGAAAGGACTCTCAGTGCCCGTGCTTTCCTTTAAAAATCTATATCCCGCCTTACATAGAATCAATGCTTACAGTCACCTTGTATCTAAGCAAATTGAATGGAACTGGAAGCTGTAGCAAACCTACTTATTTATTTCATGACAAGGGAAACAACTTTCAGTTCTGTGAGTCTTGACACCTTTGTCAATAAAATCTTCAGACTGCACAATATAGAGTTGTTTTAGAATTCATCTTCCTGACAATAGCAGGCAGGACTTCCAAGAAAGGAGTGTCCAGGGGTTAATATGGCAGCCAGTTCAGTTCCTTGAGACTACTAGGGGCCTTGCCCACATCACATTTTACAGCGGAACCGCTCCATCAGTCAGGGTTGGCCCAGCAAAGAATAAGCAATGGATTGTATAGCACATGCTCCCCTTTTGGTTCCATTTCTTTTTTGTGCATCTAAAGAAGGCAAATGGATTTGATGTTTTGAGAGGCACTTACTTTTAATAGCTGATTAGCCTGCAATAAGGTTGAACTTGCATTTTCTTTCTAATTAGCAATAAAAACCACAGGGTGCTATGTGCGCAGTTGCTCTACTCCACATCTTTCCAAGATATTCTATCCACGCTGTTCAGAGTGCCACATACATCGGAAATGTGCATTTCTATGCAGAGCAGGCTTATTGTCGGAGGCATAAACACACTCCCCATGAAGCACCAGTTTGGGGAAGGTGGGGTGAAGCTGAAGGTAGTAGGCACGCCTCAGTTACTGGGCTGTCTGAATTGGAACCGCTAGTGGAGTTGAAGGCTGTTTGGGGTTTCATAGCTCTGGAGTAAATGACGCTTTCAATAACATTTTCCTATACAGGTGTAAAATATACAAATTGAGAGAGGAAAATGTTACCATCATTAAAATGCATACAAGCAAAAGACCCAGGAAGAGAGCATATGGCAGGGAGCTGGGCCAGCGAGGCAGGAGCCTCCAACTAGAGCATTCCTGTTCCTTGGCTTTCTGGAGCAGCTGCCTCAGGGGGCCAGAGTCCCCAGCTCCATCTTTTTCCTCTCTAATCTGAATGATTATGTGATTATTATGTCATTTATGATATTCCATGCCCACAGTCTTTTTTTCTCTTTTTATTCATGGCTCTAATTTGACTTGCTTTTTTTCCCTCCTGAGTTTGCCATGAGTTGTTGAAAAGCTTCTTAAACCATGTGACAGCATGGGATTTTTCATTGTACCCATAACAGTCAGACAGAGAATTTGGTGAGCAATGAACTAAATATTTATCCATGTAAATCATTACAGAGACCGAACATGATTTCTGTGTTTTTACCCAGCAAGAATGTATGATGCCTGGTAGTATGTTATTCCTGCTCACAGTAGATATACTCTCGCTGACTCATCAAAGCTGCTTCTGAGAGCATTGTGACCCATGCCTGAAAGCTCTTGAATTGGCACCTGTAGGCCTAAGGGTGTTACATGTTTTTGTGAGGTATCTTGGGCTTCAGAAATAGTAACTTCTGCTAAACTCAGTCTATTGTTCTAGAATTGAAACATACCAGTATTTTCACATATGGTGTTAAAGACAGTAACACGATCTAGAATTCCCTACGGTCACTTGATAACAAAATGCAAGCTACGAGTGCTATCATTGTTGCGATATGCATGCCCTTGTCACTACGGAGCAGCTCAGTGTAACGTTTCCTGGGGACTCTCAGCCTCCAGCACCCTGCCTTGTTGGGAGAAAACCAAGCCAGCCTATTGAACAGGAACCCTGGAAAGGAAAGGGAGAGCAGAAAGAAAAGAGCAACTTTAGGGTCATGGGGTCAGATGCCCTTATTCAAGCAAGTGGCTTCTGTGCATATCAAAATATGGTTCAAGGGAAAAGGTATGCACAGCCTCCCTTGGACACATTATATGTGACATTACATTTAATAATGATAATTAATTTTGAAGGCTGACAAATTGGTAGGGGTTTTCCTATGTTTTTTATAAACATGATTCAGTTTTTGTTTGTTTGTTTTCTCACTGACCATCTCTGAACTATACAGGCCAGGATGCCGAGGCTTAGAGAGATAAGTTTGCCTTCCAAGACCATTAAGCTCACAGGAACAGCAGAAATGGCAAAACAGCCTTGGTAGCTTGAGCGATTTCCTCTGGGCTGTACACAGTTACTGTCCTTCCACCTGGTTAGTGAAATTGTTGGTAGTCACACTTCACTGTCGATCTGTAACAGTGTGAAACTTCAAGAGTAGCTGGATCACATTCCTCTCTGACTTCTTTGCATAAGCAACTCACTTTCTCCAAATTCCATTTTCTTATTTGGCAGATATTTTTCCTATCCTGTCTTATGAAAGATGTAGATTAAAAACTGTCACCCATGATCCACTGCAGTGATGACAATGGTAAAGTGTGCCCTCGTTGTTATTAGGTGATTTCCATTACCAATGGAAGATCCTTAACAGGACCCCCAGAACTTCTGAAACCATGATTATTCCAAAATCCAACACAATATGTTTCGTTCTCTAGACACACTTCCGTATGGTCAAGTGTGTGTTTTACGTTAGGCATGACGGCGATAATAACTTAACAACAATAATAATGTGGCACTGTGAGAAAAGTTATATGGATGTGGCTTCTCAGAACACTTACTGTCTGTACTCACCCATCTTTGTGATCATGTGAGTTAATACAGTGACTTCATAAGAAGATAAAGTAACACGAGTGACGTAAGTACTTGGCATACCGTTAGACTACTAAACAAGGGTTTCTCAAACACAAAAACCACTGGTACTTCCGTAGACCATATAGGAACCAAGGCAGCTGCCTGGTGACTAACTGATGGGTAGAAAACACTGTGTGAGCACACCGGAGCAAGGGAACATGGATAGCCCAGGTGAGACAGAATAACACAGTTCAAGATTACTTCACACTGCTCAAAATGGCATCCAGTTTCAAACTTAGGAGTGTTTTCTTTATGAAATCTTCCATTTAATTTTTTTTTGGACTGTGGTTAACCACGAGTAACTAAAACTGCAGAAATAAAACCACAGAAAGAGGAAACTACTATAAGTCATAGTACATCGTATCATACATCGAGATCAGTTTTCTCTCAGAGTGTGACGTGCAAGTAGCAGCTGTTTTTTATTAGTAATTATTATCATTATCATTTGATGCTTCCAGCAGTGAATTAAGGGTGCATGCTCCGTGTGCAGAGAGCATCCTATGCCTTGTCAATTAGCAGCAGGTTTCTTGTTTCCATTTTCATATAACTTATAACTTGTTTGAATTCTTACTTTGTCCAAATTATTACTCTAGAGTTGTGCTGAGCCCCTTAAATGGGTCAGGCGACAGTGTGTGATTATATGACAATAATAATCATGTTTGACTTTATACACTTACCAATGCTTAGCTATGCTAAGCTTTGAAATTAATCAAGGACCCACAGCTTTGTTTTGTAGGAATCTCACAGAAAGCTACAGTTATGTATATGATGGTTACGGCTCTTTGGTTACTATAACTTAAGTTTGAAGGATAACTGTAAAGTTTTTATGGTGTCTGGATGCCAGTCCCTTGTTAGTAATCATTCTGGAATGCCGTATTTTGTATCTGCTGGATTCTTTCTGATTAGCTTTTAGTGCTTCAGACACTCTACTAGTCATTTTCAGTGTTCAATATTTAACCAGCACAGTGTCATAAGGCCTATGATTTCCCTCAGAAGACTAAGGGAGGTTAACAGGAAAAGATGGCATTGAGTCTTTCTGTGTAAAAACAATAGTTGGAGTGCAGAAACAGAATTACAATAGTCCCACCTAGTTTTGTTCACAGAGGATAAGAGGGACAGATTTATAGACTTTTTAATTTAAAGCAATAAAGAAAGAAAAATATATTATACCGCAGAGTAGTATTGAACAACTATAAAATCATTCTGCTTCTAGTGGACATAACCAGCCTTACTTGTCCTGTTGTTTAATATATGTTCAGTGTCACTGTGTGGCTTTGACCCAGAGACATGTCCATACATTAGTGTGATGGTTAATATTCATTGCTGACCAGAAAAGGCCTATAGGCTCACCTAAGAGGCAAACCTCTGTGGATTAACCGAGATGAAAATAACTACCTGAAGTGAAGGCAGCATCATTTCATATGCTTGTCCCATGTTAAATAAAATAGTAAAAGTGGGCAAACAGTAGCATCCTCTCTCTCTGTTTCCTAACTGTGTTTTTCTGCAGCATCACCTCTCTACCACAAAGGGCTGTACCCTCAAGGTTTAAGCTAAAATAAACTCTTGCTTCCTTAAGTGAGTTTTATTGGGTATTTCCACAGTAACAAGAAGAAGTGGGGATCATTGCCGTGATAAAACTGTGTGATCCATAGGACTTTGGGCCTATTTTGCAGGAGTACAGAATTTGTAACTTAGGGCTAGAAAAGCCCAGGAACATTCTTGAAGAGCAGTCAAAAAGATTGTTAGTCACAGAGGAATAGAAAATCTGCTGTGAGAATTTGTCTCCTAGAAATAAAACGGATGCTCTACTTATGATATCACAACACTATGGCTGCCTAGGCAAGACCTGAAGAAGTACAACACCCAGAGACATGGCAACATAGGAAGGGAAATTGCATGGCTCTCTACCCAAAGACAAAGAAATATAGACAACTAAGGAATGCCGAGAGCTGGAGAATAGTCTTCCTCCGGGATGAGCCTCTTTAATGGTTACCCAATGCCCTAAGATCATACGCAAACTTGTGGTACAAACTAAATCAGTTATATGTATATATTTATGCAACAGTAACAATTAAAGAAAAGGAGCCGTGATTTTTAATAGGAAACAAAGTTGGAGAGGGTACATAAGAGGATTGAAGAGAGAGGAGAAAATTACATCATTTCAATTAATTACACTCACCACAAACACACACACACTCAGTCACATAATGGACTGAATTGTTTAGTGGGAGATATTTTAGGACAAGACGGCATCCCAGCTATACCACAGGTACTATTCACTGCTCTTATCCACGCTGAGAGAGACAGAGAGAGAGGAGGGAAGAGAAAGAAAGACAAAGACAGAGAAAGCAACAAGAGAAACAAAAATATGAAAAACATGCGTACGGCATGGGAAGTAGAAGGTTTTCCTGCAGATAAGATGATAAAACAGCAGCTGTAATTGTGAAACAGATTGCCATTGAGGAAAAACCTCCCAGTATGCATTAGTTCAATAAGGAATGTACTCCTAGGAAAAGACACTACCTATCAAATGCTGCATCTTTAGAACATTCTAAAAACAATTTTGAAAGGAGTGAGCCTAAGCTGAGAAAGCCTTTGAAGGGATTCCCTACTTGAAAATAACTACCCAGGGAATTATTCCCCAAGGTCAGCCTGGAAGACATTCAGGAGCCAATTCAACTATGGTGCGAGGATGCTGGCCTACACTTCAAGCTGAGAACTTGGGAATCAGTAACATAGTACTTGTTCTACACGTATAAAAGATGCTAGGGTGTTGGAGGACTATGGAAACTTAGCGCCTGGAAACAAAGCCAAGGTCCCTTTGCCCACTAAGACCAAGCAGTGTGTGGCAAAGGCAGATTCCCTGGAAGCAGATCGGGAAGGGCTGTTGTTTGAAGCTGATGAGATGAAGCTTAAGTTGCTCTGGAGACCCCAGCATTCTGGAACTGCCAGGATTATAGGAAGTCCACTGAGGAAAGCCGAACACACAATGTGGAATAAGTTCAAGGGAGAGTTGATGTCTGATGACATCAGCAGAGCTGGAGGGCAAGAGCTACCCAAGCTCTTTAGAGTCCATATGATCCCATCATGAGTCCCAGATGCTGGAGTTGTAGCTTCATAGTTTGGTGTCTTCTCTGTGGTGTTTCATTCAGTATTGCTTTGGTCTGATTTTTCCTTGTGATGCCATTCTTCCTTTCTTTTGGAATGGGCATGTTTACAATGCATTATTATATGTCGAAAGTATGTATGTTGAAACTCTGGTTTTAATTTTACTCTATTAATGTTATAGGGGCTTATGGGGCTCAGAAATTGCCTGAGTCTTAGGAAAAACTCTTCACGTATACTTTTGAACATTGTTGGGACTGATAAAGACCACAGGGACTTTTGAAGTCACACTAAAGGAAACTTTTAAGATTGTGGTTTGAGATGGCCACAAGAAGAATGGAAGGTTACGACTTTAAAGTGTTGTGTCTGAGTTGACGAGGGGTAGACTTGTGTTGGTTAACTTATTGTTTGCCTGACAGGACCTCAAATCACCCAGGAGACACACCTCTCAGTGTGTCTGTGATCAGATTTCCAGCTTGAGTTAATGTAGGTTGGAATACCCAGTCCAAAGGTGGTTAGAACTTTACGTGCCTCAGATCCCAGCCTGAATAAAAGGACAAAAGCATATATAACACCAGCATCCATCTTTTTCTCCTTCCCAGTTGCAGTCACAATGACCAAATCCTTCATTTTCCTACAACAATAACTTTCAGCTGTGAGCTAAAAACCCCTTCTGTCCTTACATTTTCTTTGCCAGGTATTTTTGTCACTGTAGTGAGAAAAGTAATTGATCTTATTATCATAATTTTCCTTGTCCAGAAGAACAGTTAAACTCCGATAGACTTAAGGTGAGAATAGGCAGAATACGATGCCAGGAATCATGAAATCACTGTCAGCCACACCCCCACATGAGCATCACTGCCTGCCAGCAGTACTCACTGGGGCAGATGCTTCTGCTCAAACATGTTAAAGCTCTGGAAAGCCTTTCAAGGCCCGCCACATTCTTCTGAATATCTGAATGTCTTTGTCGCTGGAAGATGTGATTTATGAACACAGACAAATGAGTTGGAGCCAAGTCTGGCAGAGAGGTCAAGATGGGTAATGTTAGTTTAGAATTACCCTTTAGGTACACGACTGGCAGAGTGCTCTCAGGGAGAGATGTTTTGATTTTTCTCAGTGAAGATGAGGTAGTTTATTATCTTTAAGCATGTGGTAGAAAACTACACAAAATTTAAACAAACCTATTATTGATACCCGCAGTCCCAAGCCCCTTCTACTATTACACACACTTCTGTGAGTGAAAGTGTAGGCATATTTGTGCTTCACAAGATGTAAGCGTGCAGCTCGACACACTTAGACCGGCATATATGGGCAGATACTGCTCTCTGTGCTGCTTCTCATGGGATAGTTCAGTTTGCATTTTCCCAGGCGTCCTCTCCAGAAGCTTCCTATAAAAGGGAGCCTTTTTAATTGTTGATATTTTTCTAAGATAAGCAATTTTTAACCTTTTTCTGTTTGGAGCTCTCATATTTCTTTTTTGAGTCTGCTGAAATTTGCAGATTCTGTTGTAGAGAAATATATGTATGATTTTAAAAAAAGGAAATAGTAATGTCACATTCTGAACTTCTTGCCTCGTATTGAAAAAGAAGATTGGCTTAAATTTTGCCTCACTTCATGTATTTAGTATAAACATGTTAAAGTGACTTTTCAATAAAAAAAAATGTAAACTATATATATCGTAAAGAATCTTATAGCTTACTCCATTTGCTTGCCTGAGTAAGACTGGGAAGGACTGACATGTAAAGGGCGCTGGGGTCTCCTTGTACTGGCACTGAACACTGAAATCCTAAAGTTTCTCCTAAAGAGATATTAAACAAAAGAACCTTTGAAGGCTCTCAGATAAAGAAACATTTAGAAGCCAAATAAAGTGTGTAAGATTTGGCAAATGTGTAAATGTGGAGATACGGATTCTTAGAAAAATAAAGGAAGATTAGATGAACTATAGGTCCAAAGAAATTGTGACTAATATGAACAGGAAAAAAATTTAGAGGAGTTATAGGATTAAAAGTAATATTTTAAAAACACATTTTATTGAAGCTCTAGAAAACAATAGAAGGAAGGAAAAAACTGGAATCCTTCAGCATTAATTATAGATACCACGCTTCAGAAAGTCCAGGAATTCCAGCAGAATGTTTTCATTTTGAATATAGGCTCAGCAAAATCAACGAGAAGAAAAAGATAAATACTTTTCTAAACAAGCAAACAAGAGAAACAGAAAAGATTGCTAATCTTTAGGCTAACTGTTTGGAATTCAACAATAAATCTGGTAGACAGTTGAAAACTATCATCAAATGAGAAAAGAAATATATCTAGCCACTCTAAGAAAAGATTCAATAACATTTCTCAAAACTAAGAATTAAAATATTTAAATTCTAACAAAATTGAAACTGTTTATTATCAATATACTGTTTCCTAGAGATATTTCAAAAATTTCTAAAACTCAGCTGGAGTAAACAATGAGAGAAGAAAATGCGGATACATTTTTATTTAAATATGCAGACAGTAGTACAAATTATAAAATAATGTTCAACTTATAATGCTAAGAAAAAGACCTAAGTAATGAATAATGTAAATAGTAATCAGATTCAAATATCTGATACTACTTAATTTTTATTTATAAAACATTTGTAAAAATGTTTCAGTGTCTAGAGTGGCTATTAAACAGATATTAAATGTGTGATACCATACAAAAAGGAAAATGCAACTAGAGATGATCAAAATGAATAAACACAAAGACCTAAAAATTTTGCAATATAAATCATAGATAATTAAAATAAATCAATAAAGAGGAAACCTAAAAGACATTTTAAATATATTTCTAGATCTTAATATTCATTAGCATAAATTAATAGGAATAAAGAGTTCATATAATTGCATTAATATCAGCCAAAATAGCCACTAATGACTTTTGCCTTAAAAAACAAGTTGGTTTTAACCATAAGCATAAATATAAAAATTTCAAACAAAATAAAAGAAAACTTAACAAAGAAGTGTGTGCAAAAGATAATACATCCTGAATAAGCCAGATCTTATTTACTCAAGGAACATAATTTTTATATAATACTAAATATAATACTAGTTACACGATTCCCTATGTTAATGGAAAAAAGGGGAAAACGTCCAATAAATCTATGGACTGAGGAGGAAGACATTTGCTAACAGTAAAAACTAATTTATGATAAAAGTTCTCAACAAACTAAGACTACAAATAAATCTCATTCTCCTAAGGAATATCAAGAAAAGTTACACAGTAAGCACCCTACCTCCCAGTGAAGAATTGCTAGCCTCCCATTTAATACCAGCAACAAGGCAAAGGAACCCTTGTCTTCACAGCTACTCGGGGATGCAGTATGGATTTCAGCTAGCAAGACGAGGTAGTGAAAGATATAAATTACAGCTTTGGAGAAGGGGTAATAACAGCACTATTCGCTGGTGATATGATTTACTGAAATCCAGGGAAAATGTACAACCTATCAAAGGTAAGAAAAGTAAAACAAGAATGACAGTTATGAAATAAACAAAAAAAAAGCCTTTGATATACCTCTCTACTTATTTCCAGAACACGGAAATATATGTTGATAATAGAAAAAAAAAGAATAATAATAATCTACTAGCTGGAAATACATCTGACTAAACATAAATAAGATTTCATTTTAAAATGAGACTTGCTGAAGTATATTAAAAAGTAAAATATATACTGGTAAATAGAAAAAAAAACAGTAAAATAACGGTATCTATTTCCTCCAAATTGATTTAAAGATTCAGTGGAATTCCAGACATAGTCCTAGAGGCAGAGTTTTAGAACTTCACGACATAACTCCCCTATCAGTGAACTTGGAGAGGGGCGTGAGAGGAGAAGAGGGAGGGAGGGGGCTACATCTGGGATACAAATTGAATAAACTGTAATTAATATAAAAAATAACTAAAGAAAAGATAAAATGCAAGACACAAAGAATTAATAAATCTGTCCATCTCAATGGAAAATATTTATCAAAAGACCTGAACAGGATAATAATAATAACTTATCACATGAGTCATATAAATCAACACAGGAATGTTCGAATAAAAGCTTCTTCTAATTTAACAAGGAAAAGATAAGCAACCTGATTGTTTGAAGGCACTCTGACAGAAACTATGAAAGTGAGTGCACATTAGAAGAGCCAAGGAAAATATCCAAACTCATTCATCATCAGGTGGTTGCAAATCAAAGGCATATTCACCAGATTGCCAATGATTAAAATATATTAAAGGTTGAGGAAGTTGTAAAGCAATGAGAATTCCTAATACCTTGCTAGTGAAGTTACCTGTTTGCCATTTTAGGAAACATTTTGGCATTTTGTAGTAAAATTAAAGATGTAACTGAGGTGTCCATATCTTATCCAGAAGTTCCATTCTTAGCTACACATATGTCAAAGATAAATACCAGAGTGTTCACAGAGAATTTATTTTTGTAATAACTACACATATTTAAGTATGTTTTTTAACATAAAAACAGATGGGGAAATGATAGGCTATTCATCAAACGAAGAACAATTAGGCAAAATAATGAATAAACAACCTGTATACACGTCAGCCCCGATGAATTTTAGAAGCAGAATGTTGAACAAAAAACTTTATTTCTGTAAAACTGAGAGTATGGAAAACATATAGTTTAGAAATGAATACATACATTCATGCATTATAGAACTCTGTTTCAATGCAAAATAGACAATGCAAGTGATCCTAGTGCCTTGAAGATGCTATCTCCTAGAGATTCTCTAGCCATAATGGTTTTATGTATATTCTAAAATGGCAGGTACACAGTCACCTGACAAGCTATATCTCAGCTTATAGCCCTGCCTTCAAGTGGCACTTCACTTATATGACAGGACTTATATAAAACAGCAGAAATTGTACACTTTCTCTAGAAGGTTGTACATTGTACAAACAAAAAGCTATTGAAGCACAAGGCTTTTCTTTAATCTCTGGTGTAAGACTACATCTTCACTATAAGAATGGGGAACTTTCTCAGAATTACCCAGGGCACCAGGTAAAAGGTAATATTAACACACATGGGCATGCCAGTGGAATTGAAAATAGCCTTTGTCTTAAGCTCATGATAGTAGATGAATGACCTGGCTATTTATATTTTATAAATTAACATATGAAGAACACATTCTTTAAATGTACAGACAGATATATACACATAATAAATGAAATTATACATATAATTCAAGCTACTTTAAGTTTGTATGTCTGTATGTAATATAAACATAGTACATATATGTGTGTATTGCTTTATTTGTATGTATTATAACTTTAAAACACATAAAATTCTGGTTTTGGTTGTGGCTACATTATTTATTTTTTAAAATTTTAGACATGAATTTCCTATGTACATCAAATCCATTTTCCAAAAATGTGGAAGCTATTTACACACTCTACCTGAAAGCTTTGTGTGTTTGTTACATGAAGCTTTAACAAATGATTAGTCCAGATTTGTTAGGAAATGCCTTTCATCTATTTTGAGAGATCAAAGAGCGATGGCTCATCATAAAAACTGAACATGGCCGCACCAAAGAGTCCTCCTGGGGCTTGTGTTCTATCAATCACCAAGGGACCACTGCCCTTGTTGCTCTCTCTTTCTTTCTAAAAATATCAAATGCTTATTATGCTACAAGAATGCTGTGTTTAAATAAAGCTTAATGGCCAGGAGCAATGTTTATCTTGGACAAAGCTAAGCATGGAAAGTCTTCTCAAAAGAATGTGAGAAAATCACAGAAATTCAAGCTGACTGACCTTAACCTGGTGTGGGCCAACTGGTGTTCAGTGGAAAAGGTGCTCAGGACTGAAGAAGGGGAGCTCACGTTGCAGAGCTCAGGGGTCTCAGGGGAAGCTGTTTTTTTCCTCATTGGTTTTTGGGACAAATCTATCTTTGAATGGTCTTCCTAGGGGCCCAGCAAGATGGTTCAGTGGGCAAAGGCACATACTGCCAGGGCAAGCCTGGCAACCTAAGTTTGAGACCCAGAGCCTACAAGAGAACCAATTTCCTGCAGGTTGTCCTCTGACCTATACATGTATATACCATTATATACACACATGCATGCACATATGTAAGTAAGTAAATAGATAAATAGACAGACTGACTGACAGACAGACAGACAGATAGATAGAGATAATGAGAGGTTTGAAAGACACTTCTGTGTCTTCAGCCAGCCCAAGGAGATAAATCCACTACACAGCTGTTCACTGGTTATGGTGTAGCTGATCTCATTACATATGTTAAGCTTTCACATGCTTGAGGGAAAGGGGCAAGGTGACAGATCCAGCACTCCCCCTTTATGACAGAGAGTGTCATGCCCTGACAGGTGACGGGACTCTTGTAACAGTAGCCAAGACTGGCCTTCTGGCTACTAGCCCAACACCTTCCCTCTCCTTCTCAGAGGGGATCAGGTTAAGGCAGAAGAGGGGAGAAGAACAGAGACTGGTGGAACACAGGGGAAGCAGGGGACAAAGCAGCGGGTACCCCTGAACAGCAACAGTGAGAAGGGATGCAGGCATTGGAGTTTGACTGAAGATGCGTCCATGCATATCCCCTGTGAATTTCTGCCGTTCCCTGGGGTTAACTTACACTACATTGAATGAAGGACCATGTGATGGGTGCTTGTCATCTTGATGAGATGGAGAAACGACTAGGCTATTAGTAAAGGGTACAACTTAGTTTCTCTGTAAGATGTTTCCAGAAATGGTTAACTAAAGAGAAAGATGCCCTGACTGTGGCTGGCACAGTTCTCTAGACTAGGGTCCCAGGTAAAGTAAAGGAGAAAAAAGGGACTAACCTACCCTGAAATCAATTGATGTTCTCTGCCATGGGCTGAAATGTCTGCAACCATGATTAAGGTCAACACTTTTTACTCTTCAAATATTGTCTTGTGTATTTGGCCACAGCAATGTTTACCATTGAAAAGTGGTGCTTTCAGGGCAGATCAGGACCTTTCGAGTGTGTTCACTCCATGATGTAGCAGTATCTGCACCTGTGCTGATGACTGATCTTGGCTCTTTAGAATTAGTAATACTACTATAAAGATCTAGAGAGGTCTACAAAGATCACTCATAGGCACCAAGATGTCAGGATGGGCCTAGTCATTCTCAGAAACCTGCCGCCTCAGGGCCCCGCTCTCCAGAAAGCACACACCTGCCAGCACTGGAACAAACCCATGCCTTATGTTTGGCCTATTTGCCAGTTGGCTCCCAACTCTAATCCTTAAGTACCATAGCCCACTGCCAGCTTGATGCTGAGAGTTCCTATGTAACTTTTATGTAATGTTCTAGCCAAGCCCTGGCAAGACGTAACTGAAAACAATAGCAAACTGTTTCCTTTAGGTAAAGGTCACTATACAATAATACAATTCTCAGGATCTAAAGGTTGAATTTTTAAACTGACGAAGATTTGATCTCTATTTCATTGGTGTAAATTGGAAATGAATACCATATCTTTAATGCTAATTAGCCAGTGCATTACTTAGTCTTCCAGGCCCCATGTAAATAACAATTAGCAATAATTTAGCAGTTGTACATGCTGGCATCTTCTGAGCCATACCATTGTATACCATTCCAAATTCCTTTGCATTAATTAAGATCATAAGCCAATCAGTACTAATTAGGAAGAAAATAAGTATAATAATAAATGAAACAAAATTAGTGATTTGTATCTGGTTGGTAGTTCTTTCTCTCTGCAGTTCGTCACGTAGTCTTAAAGCACAGGAACTTCTTGTAATTGAAACTAATTATGAGGTTTCCCCTGCTACTTTGAGCCTCATGTTCAAATCCCACAAAGCTCATTAAATAAGTAACAAAACTTGAATCTTTAGCACATATTGTAACTTGGATCATGTTAATTAGTACCACACACAAAAAGGCAGTAAGAGGCTGTTTAGCAGCCCCTGCACTAGTTAAAGGGAAGTGAGATTGCAATCCTTACAGTTCTTTGGGGCTTGTCAAAAGCCAAGCCAGAGTCCATTGAGTCATGTAGTCAGAAAGCAATAGTGCGATGGGAGCAGAGAGGACGGAAAACCAAAGGCTACCTCGCCCCTGAACTATGGCATTCGCAGAGGGTCTAGATGAAAGTATATGCAAAACATTAGTATGCTGGTAGTTTATTATATCTCCCTCGTAAGGAACTTGTCCCATTTGTGACTACTCTGGACAACCCTTTCTCTGCCTTTGGCTGCTTATAGAGTTTTCTCTTCAGGGTTGAGCAAGCATCAAAGACCCTAGAGAACTCACTTGCCCTGCACAGAATGCAGTTGTAGACACATAAATCCATGTGTCTGTTTCTAGTCAAACATATGCACCACTCAGTAGACATATTGACTCTATTCACAGCTTCCAGCACTGTTCTGAACGACTGCCGCTCCTTCCCATATACAGCGGAATCAGTAGGAAGTTCCCGAGGCCTCTATGTGAAAGTGCTCTAGGAAGCGCTCACCCACCAGCATGCCTTGTCGCCTCTCCTCTGGGCTGTTTAACAGTCTAAAGTTAAGCCTCAGCGATGTTGCTAGGGTAAGTTGGAAATAAACTCACAGGAGTATTGGCTTACAGCATACCCACCTGTAGGACAGGAACTCTTTAAACAATGTTGTTTGTCAATGGTTTAAAAGAAGTCATTCTAAAATAACTCTAATAGAAAGCACTTGTTATTCTCCAATTCTGATTTGTCACGTTTGACAGCACAATGAGAAAGGAAAGACATGACAAGAGCTTTCCCAACAGCCAGCTGAATCAAGGCTGGTAACGTTTTGAACTCAGACAGTTCCTCTCCTATATTGGAGGGAGAGTCTTCTGATTCCCACACAGTAAGCAATTAATCCTAAGTATCTTTCTAGCTGCAATGAAGACATCATTCCTCTGCAAAGCCACTCCCACCATTCAATCTCACAAAAGTCATTGATGGTTTTCCTTGTTGCTGTTCTTTAATTATCTCTGTTTATTGCTGTGAAACCTGTGAATATACACTTCTAAGTTGGCTGATGATAATCTAATGAGCAATAGGCGGGACTCCATAATCAGAAATCTTACTGTGAAGATGTTCAGACTCATAGGAACTGACTCAGGCTGAAAACAATCAAACAAACAAAAATGTACATGACTAAATCTCTACACCATGAGAAAAGAATGGATTTTTGAAGTGCGAAATTTTAAAAATTATTCTTGCACAGATCTTAGTCTTTATATTACGCAATCTGAGAGAAACGGAAAGGGAGAAGCTTGAAGTCTTAATACTCTGCTACATGAAAGCAGAACCGATATGTGCGATGTGTATCCACTTAATTGGCATTATTTTATCTGATGTTAATGCATCATGAACTTGGAGATTTTTCTACAGAGGTACAGTGGGCTAAAACAATCTCATGGATAACTTATATTGACCCTTCACAACTCATGATAAAATTTGAAGGAGAAAATAATAGTTATCAGTGAGCCCACATTGCTGAAATTGACTGACCTGGTTAATCCATTTCATACTGGTGATTCTAATTGCCTGAGTATTAACAGTCTCATACAATATTTTTAGGACATAATTCTGCATCATGTAGTGCTGGATAATTGACAACAAAACTAATAAGATAATAGTTATGCCCTGCACTGGTAGTTTATAGTCTAAAAGAACTCAAGGCTAATCATCGTGAAATTAAAGACAGCCAATTTAAGACGTTTAACCAAGAGAAGAGCTAACACAAAAGTCTTGTTAGTCTTTCTCCTCCAGCCAGGGATTAGCTGTCAATATTCTTGCCTCCTCCTGTAATGACAAGTATGTAACTGATATGTTTGCATGGCTGCCTCCCATAGTAGCAATGCACTCTACCTCCCCAGCTAGTGTGAAAGTCAGGAAATGGTCGCAAAAGACACTTAGAGGTAAAGAGATTGGACTTGACATGGTGATACTGAGACTGGACTTCTGAGCCAAACATGCTCTCCAGAAGAGAATAAACCAGGAGGTTGGTCCTGATAACCCATACAGTTCTGTGGAGTCGAACGAAAAAATATATATATAATATAATATATATATATATATATATATATATATATATATATATATATATTATGTGACTGTCAAGTAACTACCCGAAAGAATAGGTCACAAGTATAAAATAAAAGCCTGGAGTGGAGAAGAGTCACAAGCAAAGTGGAGTTCACAGGGAGGCTCCACGACCCTGTTAATGCACATATTGCCCAAAAGCCTCTGCATTCACTTTGTCAGGAAAACAAAAACAAAAACAGAGTATAATGAGATAGAAGCTAGAGACCCCAGTTAGGAAGAGTTTTTGTATCTAAAAAAAGGGCCTCCCTCTCCCCAAATCATTTCAAAATTATCTAATTCTTGAATAAAAATACTTTGTTGGGAGTGATGGCTCATGTCTTGGCTATATAGAGCAAAATATTTTATATCATCCAGGGCCACCCAGTGAGATCCTGTCTCAAAAAAAATAAGAAATACACACATTTTAAGCTTGCTAAAGAAACCTCTCAGAATTCTACAAGTTTTCATACTACAATTTTCTCCTTAGAGAAAGAAAACAAACAAAAAACAACAGAGATGTTGTAAAGGAATATAACTAAGATTTTAAACAGTTTCAAAAATGTTGCCAGCATTCTCTGCTACTAAATTAGGACTCTCCAAGAAATGCATACAACAAAATCATACACACACACACACACACACACACACACACTTCTAGAAAAAGAACATGATTTACATTTCGATTTATGTAAATGCAGTAGTAACCCCAGCAAAACTGAAGGTGCAGCAGCTGAGACCCTGAGCATTCACAGATACCTTGGTTCCTTAGTATGTGTGCATCTGCTAATTCATCCAACCAATGTCCATTTTCTGCAAACCTCTGTCCCCACCTCTGCTCTCAGCTCTTGATGTGCCAGGCACCACAATGTGGTCTGGGATCAGTGTGTGTTAAAAGTTTCAGGCCCTCATGCCAGGCGTGGTAGCCCATGCCTGTAATCCCGGCACTCAGGGAGGCAGAGGCAGGTGGATCACTGTGAGTTTGAGGCCAGCCTGGTCTACAAAGCGAGTTCAGGGTACACAGAGAAAAACAAAAACAACGAAAAAATTTCAGCCCCTCTGCTTGTTAAACAGAATTCTTTGTTGAGTTGCATAACCATTCCTAAGTGTTATCTTCTGGCTATAAGGTAATGTACTGTGTGCTGTGATTATTCAGCTCCCTACTGAAAATCCATCCTGCTAGTGCTGGCTGTGAAATTAAAGCATGAAAAAGTCCGAGTTGTTTTGTTGTTGATGGTAAAATATCAGTATTCTATAAATGTGGGGAGTAGAAGGGGTCCACTAAAGGCTCACAGAAAGAACTTTCTAGCAAGGAGAGCTGTCTGTGTTGGTTGGGATACCAGAGAGAGCAATCAGCTGGTTATCTCTGTCCACTTGTGTTTCAGCAGAGCTCAGGGTGTGTTAGATTGTAGAAGAGACTTTTCTTTGCGTAAAGACGATGACACTTCCCACTCCGTGACTCCTAACACTGTCAATCTTCCAAAGACATTACATGATGGAAAAAAGAAAAAGTAAAACCTCTCATCTCTGGCTTCCTGTGTTCTAGTTCAGGCCTTGAAAAACTCCTGCGGTGAAGATCTTTCTATTGTCTTTTTACAGTTAGGAAAGCTGGAGCTTAGCAGGCATACCCAAGATGGAGCACTAGGATAGAGCAAAACCATCTTAGACTCCTAAATCCATGCTCTTCAGCTATGCTACCTGCACTCATGGGTACAGTCTTCAGGAAACGAAATGAAGTCAAAGTTCTGAATGAAGTGCAGAATTAGCAGGACCTCCCTTCTTTCACGTTCAGATTGTGTTCATTATGTCAATCTCCCTAACCAAACATTTAATTGTATCAGTAACCTGCCTAAAATCACTTTGGAGCACACAGAGCTGAAAAGCTTTTTGGGAAAGCTGTACTTCTTTCTAAAGAAAGTGGGTTTAAAAAAAAAAAGCAAGTAGCTCCTTCTCTATGTGGTTCAGTCTCTGGCTTCTTCTCCCTCCATCCCTCCCTCTCCTCTATGTAGCCACCTTGATGAAACACAGGCCTAAACCAAGTATTCCAAAAATTCACTGCAGAATTCCATCTTTCAGGTCTGGGGATTGACGAGAGAAAGGAACAGAACTCTCTCTCTCCCCGATCACATTCTTGAATGCTCTGCCATGTTATAAACAAGACTGAGCATACGGAATTGCTCCTCAAGCATACAGCCTTGTTTGGAAAGTACAGGCCTAATCTCTGGAATTCAGTGTTTGCCTCTCCAGGGCTCCTCCAGTTCATTTTGGAAACCATTGAGTTTCGTGGTTTGGTGGTTTTAATGACAGTCAGAAATGAATGGAACAGGTCAAACCCTCATCATCATCTCTGCCCTGCCTCTCTTCCTCCACATTCATTTGTTATAATTTTATATGTTTGCAAGGACAATGTCAGTTCTTAAGCTCTGAGTTTTGTTACCTTGGATGTATGCCTCCAGCCAACATTGTGCTGGCTTCTCGTGAATCTTTCTTTAAAACACTCAGGCCTTAACAATAATCTCACCTAGAAAGAAATTCTTGATTTTCTTTGATTATCTTGATGATTGTTGGTTTATTTTATCTCTTCAAGGCCAACTTTTAGGGTGTGTGATGGAAACTTGGATGCAAATTGAAACAATGGGTTCTTATCCATTTGTGTTGGGATAAGAATCTAGTGGAAAGTACTTGGTATGCATCAGCTATGATACTAAATAATTAGATTAGTCCTTTTAAGAACTCCATTAGCCAGTAATGGTGGAACATGCATGAATCCCAGCACTCTGGGAGGCAGAGGCAGGAGGATCAGAGGCAGGAGGATCTCTGAGTTCAAGGCCAGCCTGGTCTACAAAGTGAGTCTAGGACAGCCAAGGCTACACAGAGAAACCTTGTCTCGAAAAACAAAACAAAACAAAAAAAATTCATGGTACACTCATAGCCAAAAGTATAGATGTTCATCTCCGTATATCACCTTCCATCCAGTTGCCATTATTCAAATTATCAATTTCCAGCAACCACATGATGGCTCACAACCATCTGTAATGAGATCCTATGCCCTCTTCTGGCATGCAGGCACACATGCAGACAGAATAATGTATAAGTAACAAATAAATAAATCCTTAAAAATTTGTTTCTTGATCTACTTCTTGAGACTTTTGTAAACCTTCTTAAGAACTTAAGATTTATGGGAAAAAAATATATTTGGAAAATTAAGAGTCCCATTACCAAATATGTATGTACTTCCTTTCAAAACATCACCTTCATATGTACACAATACTAATGTGTTTATGTAATTTGGGATTCCCACTCCATAATCATGCAATGATGCTGGGGCTGACTGAGTTGGCTGGATCACTGTTTGGTTCCAATGCTTCCAAACATGGAGCAATATTTAAACAATGGCAGCACTTGGAGCTTCAGGAACTTACCTCTCATGATGCATCATTTATGTCTGTGACTCATAAACCCAATGGACCTTTGTCCTACTCAAGGCCATACCTCCACTGTGGTGTGTGGCACTATCATGGACCAGCTGCATGGCCATGTATACTCTGAGTGCAGCTTCATAGGAAGGGCTGCTTGTTACAGATGTGTGAAGAAGCAACCACACATCTCTGTTTGCAGATCTAAACCATCCCCATAAGGATCCAACAAAAGAACCCACTTACCCTTTCATGTCAGATTTTGCATGAATAATGATGGGAAGGATAATGAAGAGCATATGACAGTTATTTTCCCTAAATCTTTGCAAGGTGTGTTTGCATAGAGATCCAAATAGTCTCTAAAGGTAGGAGTCTAATGTGCTGGCTCTATTTTAAGAGTCACTAGGAGTGGCTTGCTTACTGTCTTACTATATGCTTTGGTTGTGAATAATCCTGTAAGAAGATAGATCATTCCAGAACACTGATTCTCCTCCTTTGATTTTTTTTTTGTCCCATATGGAGACAACAATGTTTGGAGACATGTCATCACAACAGAGTGGGAGTTGCTAGCAGTGTCTGGACATTAGAGACACACTAGTCACAGGCAGCACACATATAACCCCTCTTTATAAGTATCTATAAATGCTGAGAGGTTAAGTAGCGCTCTTGTACCAGAACAAGCCTCAACTAATGAAAGTGGAGGAAGCATGTAGCATGCAGGTGCAACTAGCTTTGGCAAAATGGCATGTACATCCCTGACCTATTTGAGTGCTACAATATATAGAGGGCTTTAGTAACTTACTCTTTTCCATCCATGTCTTGAAAACCAGAGGTGTTCCATGTAGATAATGTCTTTGGTGTCCCAATTTTATCATTTATTAACGAATATTTGGTGGGAGGATTGGCATCTTCCTGGGCACCTCGCATTCTATTCAAGTGTTCAGAATCCCTCCAGCATCTCTGTCTTCCATGCTCTTGTCTTCACTTCCTATCATGCAATAAGCCATCTGTTGTAAAACAAAGAATATTAACTGCAAAGGGCCTTCTAGTTATCTTAACAGTGAGAAAGCCTGAGAGCTTATGATAGATTTCCTCAAATGCACAGGTAGTGAAATCATCGACTTCAGCCAAGGGTAAGAGCTTACTCCTCTCAGCTGTCAGTCTGCAAGGTCTCTGAAGTGTAAAGCCTGATCCCCTGGCTTCTTTGCTGAGATTAGAGGATGGCATTCTATCTTCAGTCTACTCAAAATGTCACTTTTAAGGCACTATTAATTGGCATTGAGAGTGAACCTGATAAGCTTCACATCATCATAACCAGGAAATAGACCAGCAGTGTAGCTGATGAGCAACAGAGGGATTTCATGCGCTGTGATTATTATTATAAAAATAAACAGAAGCATTTCAGTGATCTGCAAAATGCTGTGAGGGTTTTGCCATCATTTCTCACTGAACGAATGAAACCAGTATTGTGACATGACAGTCAAGAGCCATCATCACTACCCAAGGAAAATGGTATAGTGATAATATACAATCACAGTTTACTAATTAGTCACATCTCGGTATCTTGAAATTTATTAAATAATACTCTTGGTAGTTAACCCTTACAATGTTCTACATTAAGATGATTTTCAAGTGACTAAAGAGATTGCTCAGTGGTATAGAGCAGTGACTGCTCTTCTAGAGGACCCAGATTTGATTCCTAGAATGTATATAGCAGCTCATAACCATCTGAAATTCCAGTTACAGTGGATCTGATACCTTCTTCTGGCAGCCTTAGGCACTAGGGACGTAAGAGGTGCATAGACATACATGCTGTCAAGCCACACAGTATACATTCACTTATAAGTGGATATTAGCAGTATAATATAGGACAGCCATCTGCAGACCTAAAGAAGCTAAACACTAAGAAGGACGCTAGGGAAGATGCTTAAACCTCATTCAGAATGACAAACAAACTAGACCCCAGAAGCGGTGGAAGAGAGCAAACAGGAAGGGAGTGTACTATAGAGGGTTCTCTGAAAGGATTCACCCAACAAGGGATCGAATTAGATGCTGAGACTCACAGCCAAACTTTGGGCAGAGTGCAGGGAGTCTCAATGAGGAAGAGAGGGGTGGCACATGGAGAGGACAGAAGCCTGGTTTAGGATGATATGTGTGCAAGTTCCTACAAAGACAATAGATGCTTAAAGATATAGTCCATTCTGAAAGGTATCCAGAGAGTCCATAGTGAATCTGGCTTCAGGACTTTCTGTAGAAGATGAAATATAAAATAAGTTGAGTCAAAAGTAATGTTCTCCTTAAATGTACTGGGAATGATCAGAATGCAAAATCCCTTGCAAACTGACCAAGTCAGGAGGTGAGCTTTAAAAGATGTTGAAGTCCTAACTTACAAACTCTATTTCTTTTTAGGTCTTGCCAACTTTATTAACCATCATATTTCTCTTTTGGTGCATTGTCTCTACCTAACATGTAGTTTGTTTCTATTAACTGGCTCTTATTGTTTATTGAAGATTTGTTTAATCTCTGCAAATATATTAGTTTGTCAAGGCTGTTTTAAAAACATATCATGAGCTGGTGACCTTGTCAGAAAACATTTATTGGCACCCAGTTCTCTAGACAGAATGTCTAACATCAAGGTGTACGTAGAAGTCTGATGTTTTTCAGACTCAAAGGACTCTTCTTCATATGTTTCTCCTTGTGTCTAAGGTTTTGCAAGCAGTCTCTGGCATTCCTTAGGTCATAAATGCATCAGTCATTCTCTGTCTTCATTCACACAGTCTTCTTCCTGTGTGCATGTCTGTCTTCAAATTTCTCTATCGTAAGAACATCAATCATACCAGACTGTGGCAAAATGACTTCATTTTTAACCTGATGAGTTAGTGAACTTTTCAAAACTAAAAGGAGATACTTGAGGTTATTAATTTTAAGAACACTATGGTGGTTTGTGCGATGGCTCTAGACTTTCCATTTCAAGATCTAGTGGCTCATCAGTTTTGGCCTATGAAGAAGGCATCAAATCACGGTGGAAGTACATGGTCATGATGGATAAACCTGCTCCCTTCATGAATCATGAAACAAAGGGGAAGATGAAGATGTCATTCACCACAACCTCTCTCAAGGATCTATCCCCAGTGATCTCAGGACTTATAAACTCCACCTCCTAAAAGTTCTCCCAGGGCCCATAAGTTCCAGTATCCCATTAGCACATATGAAGACAACTATGAAATGAAGACAGAAAAGGACTGATGCTTATATGAGCTAAGAAATGCCAGAGACTGCTTGCAAACCGTTAGACACTAGGAGAAAATTATGGGAAAGAATCTGCAAAGGATAGAACCCTGCATGCTATTATTTCATGGGCTTTTGGCTATATATAGCACCTGATTATTTTTATCCTGACTCCATACCCACATCTGAAGACTCTATGAACTAAAAATCTGCATCATTTTTGTTGTTGTGGGTAGCCCCCAAATTCAACTCACAATAGCAACTGAACCTTCTTTCTTACAAACGAGAATTCTTTTATGTTGCATTGGCTAAACAGTGCAGGTGACATTTGTCAATCAATCAGAGATGTGTTCAGTTGTCTTGTTTGATGCTTGATATCTGGCAGAGGTATGGAAGGCTGTTTTCCTGAGGTTATCTCTCGAGAAGTTATGTCAAGCTGTACTACCTTTCTCAGGGTTTTAAGAAGTTTTTCACTACAAACTGCCAAGTTGAGGGTGCTTGATGGCTCCACTGCACCATGCAAAAAACTGAGCTTTCATTCTGGCTTCAGCCAGCTCACTTCTGAGCCAATTTTAGCCTCACTAATGACATCACTTCCAAATCAGGTTCTAGTGACAGCTGATCCCATCAGTAGGTTGATAAATTGTATTTGTTTTATGCAGTTGTTTTCATCTCTTGTAATGACATACTTTGTTAGACAAGACTTGTTTTTCATTTGTCTCCCTCTGTCTTTCTCTTCACACTCTTACTATAAAACTATGCACATTTGGGGGAGGTTGATGGAACCGAACAAAACATCTCTAGTTATGTTAAAAAGCCTTCCTTTTATTGTCCTGTCTCAACGTTGTCTGGGCTTCTTCTCAAGAGGAAAAAGCCTTTTTAGGTTTCTATACACCTGTCAAACGTCTTTCTTCAGATCCCTTGTACCAAGGTGTGGCCTCCTGATCTTTCCCATGCAGGGTTTCCAAACATTGCTTAGTTGTGACTCCTTTCTTCTGTTTCTCATTTTTTCTCTCGCCATTAGGATTTGTTGTACATTGAACCTGCAGGCATTCTTACTTAGCAACACTCAAACGGGTCAAATGAGGAATCTTCCTCAAGCTGAATCACCATCACAGCTTTTCTGTTTAATAGGGACAAACCGTTTCTTGATTCTGCACAATCCAGTGAACTTTGTGACTGCTTGAGGATGAAAAAGCATTCAAGGTGAACAGCATGGAAGTGTACCTTTAGGCCCTCTGTCCCCAAAGCTGTGTACGGCAGTGTTTCACCCAAAGATCCAGAAATGTTTTCAGAGTCTCCCGAGTCATGACAAGAGTCCTTTCTAAGGTTCCGAGTTACCAAGGTAGAATCCATATTATTTCAATAAGTCCCTGCAGCTGTCCACAGATGCCCAAGAAATCGACATCCCACCTTTTGGACAAACAAGGGAATGGACCAGAGAAAGCTCATGATTACTCTCTGAACCTCATTACTTAATTTTTGCAACAATTTATGTGGTTTAATTAGCATAAAGCAAACTCCATCTTATCCCAAGGGAATGGGAGGTTTTTTTTTTGTTTGGTTGACTTTTGTTTTGTTTTTTCATTAGACACTTAAGTATTGAATACATAGGTCTGAAGTGTCAGTGACAAGTCAGGGGCTGATGCTGACATTGACACGAAGATAATGGAAAGCCTTCTTCAGAGATCAGTGTGTTTTTCTGGGCTCTCCCAGAGATGTTATCCTAATTTACATCTCTCCCATTCTAAGTTATCAAAATCAAATCCAGATATACTTCCAGAAAAAACATCCCAAGGTCTGCTTTAAATGGAGAACTGAATCCAAAGCCCACACCTCTTTCCTGTCTCCCCAAGAAAACAACCTGCAGATATGAAAGAATGAAGGCTTTGGAGTTTAATACCCAGTTTCTACTTATGCCCCCACATGTTCAGCAACTCTGACCTTGGGCAAAATATGTGAACCACCCACGCCTCTGTTCTTTCCTCCCAGTGGGAGCAGTAATACACACCTTAATTAGTAAGGGGCAGCAACAGTTCATCCTCAAACTCTCTAGCTCTTTCTCTCTCTTCTAGTTAACTGAAGGCTTTTACCACCCTATTAAATTAATGAGAGCTGACCCCATTGCCTGGTCAGAAATTCGGGGTGAGCGCTGCCCCAGTCAGGTGTGTGGAAGACAGCCATCACCTGACAACATCCGGATTCCGCTGTCCAGGTTGGACTTTTGAAGCGCTTACAACAGGTCTGACAGCAAAGGCATGAAAAAGATGTAGCAGAACAGCAATGGACTAGAGAGGATGTAGAGTATGGTGCCTCACTGCAGACCTGTTTGCCACAGATAAGGAAATAGGAGAGCAAGGAGGCAATTGCAGCCTTGCACTGCAGTAGCAACATGCCTTTTAATGAGGCTCCCCCCAAAGTCATGTTCACAGACAGGATGGCACGGGAAGAAGCATGTTCCCTTCCAGCCGCCAACCATGCCTATGGGGCTCCAGAAGAGGATCACTCTCAGAACTGGGCCCTGTAGCCAACCTCACAAAATGCTTCTTGGTGTTTGCCAACAGGGAAGCTCAGTTTGCAGCTGCAGCTGCAGGTCCCGGCTGCCAGGTTCCCCTTGGCAACGCAGGTGTATGCCAGGTTAGCAGATCTGCCATAGAGAAAGGCATTGCTTCTCAGAGCACGTGGCCCAAAGGATGGGGTAGACTTGTGCACTCCCCCTTCCATTGTTGAAAGATAATGATTGCACTGGTTTTTTATGGGGCATTATATGACCTCAGCATGGGGTCAGTAGCTGGCTTGTAGAGGCTGTGAAAAATTGTAACATGATTCTTCTTCTTCTTCTTCTTCTTCTTCTTCTTCTTCTTCTTCTTCTTCTTCTTTTTTCTTCTTCCACCTCCTCTTCCTCTTCCTCTTATTCTTATTCTCATTCTTTGTCTGAATGACTTTTTTTGTTTTCAATCTAAATATCATTTGTGGATTTGCTTAGGTTTTGGGTAATATGTTCGAAATACCAAGAACTAATTGCATCTAGCCACTTAATAAGTCAAGTATGCATTGATGTGTTTCACAATAATGTTTAGATCCAGGATCTTATTTAGAACTCGTTGGGACACTAGATGCCACCCCCTCAAATCAGGTCTTCTGAGTCATGGTATGTTAGCTTTTCACTGTCTGCCGAGACCACTCATGCCTCCTGCTATGCCTTGATTTCTGTTTCCTGTAGCCAGTGAACTGTTTAATCACATGCCTTTTCTTCTGATCGGTTGTGGTCTTGCCTTTGGTACACAGATCAATGTCTGCTAACCACAGTCCCCTGCTGAGAGGGTCTGTTACTGAGCACAGTCGAAAAACTAGGAGAGGAAAATCCCTGAGTTATAACTGCATCTGCCCTTCTCTGCCATGTACCCTTTCTGTGCAGGCTGGATCTCTCTCAGCTTCTAGCCCACCCAAAGAATGTTGCTTTGTCAAGAACCTCTCTCTCCTCTGGAGATTTGCAGTGTGTTGGCCATGAGAAAAGCTAAACTTTGGGGCCAAAAGCATTGTAGCTAAAACTCCTGTAGCGCTTGTGCTGAGGTCATTTGGTAAAGCCACACTCTAGTGGCCCGTTAACCTTTCAGCCTTCTAACTGTAGGATAGGGCTTATCTAAGCCCAGAAAATCTGTAAAGGCTGATAATCCAAAAACTACACATGTTCACACACAAACACAGACAAAGGCTGCCTCTGTCTCTCTGTCTCTGTTTTATTCTTTGTCTTCCTTTTTTTTTTTTCTTGTTTTGAACTTGCCAATATGTATTTTGGTTTAGGCAGAATGTAAAGTGTATTTACATTTCTTAAACAAATAACTATACATACACAAAGGTGAGCCAAATATTTTCTCATGTCTAGAGGCAGTATGCACCACTGAGGGTTCTTATTGCTGGTAAACATCCTCCCAATGCAAGAACAACAACAGCAAAACAGTGTCTACTCTTCCTCCTACTCCTTTTAATTTTTAGCTAAAACAATAACAGTAAATACTGAACATTTATCGTGTGTTAATCAGACGTTCTGATAACTATGGTACATTTATGAGCAAATGTTCACTACTTATTCATTCCTTACAGTAGCTGTATAGAAATGAGCACGCCTAATGTTTGCAGGGAGAAATTTCAAGCTTAGAAGCTGTCTTTAGATTGTGGTTAACATAGAGCAGGGTTTGAAAGGACAATGATTACAAAAGTCTGATTTCAAAAGATGAGTGATGCCTTCATAACCCATGCTGAGCAGATTGCAAATTCTGTCTAGCAGACGGCATAAGTCATGTGATCTAGAGAAATTAAACAATTTACTGATATTGATGTTGTGAGAATGCCAAAGAACTGCACAGCAGTTGTAGGGGAACAGTCTGATAAGAGTAAATGAAATATTAACATCTAAAACACAACTGTAATTGTTCTGATTTCAATGAAACAGGACTGACTGTAGGGTGGAAGAGACTATATTTGAGGGATAGACATTCTGACGTTCATCCTGGTGTCAGAACTTGAGAGAGCTCTTGCAGGAACTGAGTCAATGATTATGCATATAAACCAGCAAGATCATCCAAAAGAGTTTTCTTTCCAGGACTTCAGACAGTATAGAGTGGCATGTGCCATGACATGGAGCAGTTGCATGCAAAATGCTGCTCTAGGAGGGTAAGATGAGGAAATGGTGTCTGTATCCAGAAAGTCGAACTAGGGCAGAACAAACAAACACAAACAGAAGAAATGTCAAAGTGTAGCTGGATAACCTGCTCACCTTCATGCTTGATTTACAAAAAAGTGCAATGTCCCTTGCTTCTAGAGGCCAGGCAGGAAACAGCCAGCCAAGCCACTGCTAGCATGCAAACCAGCCTTGGCCAAACATTTTAATGGAAATATAGATAATAATCTTGTTGATCTTCCAAGACCTGCTGCCCAGAAGTGGCTGACCCTACCCATCAGTGTGCATTTGTCTCTGTGTACTGCCTGAGCAGTCTGATTAACTGGGTCTCAGTGCCACACTTATTCAGTTATGTGATTTGGGGCAACAAGTTATTCTTGGAATATGTCAAGTAGGGAATGCACGAAGGAAATCAAATAATCCAAGAAAAATACCCTAGTTGTGGCAAAATTTGCATTTACTAACTATTGTTGCATATCAAAAAGCCTTGAATTTTAAAATAAATAAAGGATGTGTCATAAAAATTAAGACCTTAGCTAGCTTACAGAAATGGTAGAAAAATAATCTCCCCATCCTTGCCACCCTGGAGATAGAGAAGAACATGCTTCTCGGTGCAGTAAAATGTTCCCAGGACTTGTTTTAATTACATGTGGAATGACACACAGACATGGAAATGATTTTTATGAAAGACATTTATGGCCATAGATCCCTATAGACAGAAAGGATGGCAATGGTGTGTTTTGCAGTGCCACTTGGAAAAGCACCAGGGTCAGTGATCAGGAAGGAGGTGAGGGAAACGGGTGGTGGAAGTTTTATTGTGGTTTTCATAGGAAGGAATAGAGGAGGCTGTGTACGTGGATTTAGAATTGGCTAGCTTTTTCGTTTCAATGAGCTGCAGGGCATAGAAATCGCTGTTCTTGACCTGATACCTGGTTCTGAGAAATCCTGAAGCAGAGAAATAAGAGACAGTTAAGAGCTCCATAAAGGATGTGGTTGGCAGGTAAGAACTCAATTGCTTAGTTTGCTTGTGAAAGACTCATGCTAGGGGAGTCCTCTGATATTTTTAGAAATAGTTTATCACTGTGAAGATAGACAATTCTGGGTTCCCCAGTTTTAGCAAGGCCCAAAACATCATAAAGCATCATGAAGGGCATAAATGCATGACTAATAAGCATCTCCCTTCACTCCTGAAAGGCAGTGGTCGACAGGTACAGGCATGGTAATGGCATCTAGCAAACTCACATCTGTGTAGATGGCTTCCAGGTGAAGGACTGCACCACAACCACCTGTGGTGGAGGGTAAGGTGATGGACTAATGTCAGCCACAGCACCTTATTCTCTGGCGTTCTTAGTGGTCCCAATGATTTGGGGAGAGCAAGAGCTTACTTTTTTGATCTTCAGCCCTTCCTAACTGCTCTACATTTGATAATACATGACATAAATGACCAAGAGAAATCTGTTTGCCTCAGCCACATGGGAATCTTGACAGATCTACACTTGCTAGACAGAGACTACCTGGAACAGTGTCTGTCCAAGCCATGGCCTTACTTTGAGGCAGTTGTCTACATTCTCAATCATGGTGGAGGTCTGGAGCTCTACTTATGTTCACAGGCAAGACTCATGCACCAGGTTTCTCCTACTCTGTTGTTTAATTTGCTTTCAGGAAAATGCCTGTGGTGTCCAAGACACTTGGGAAGACACAGATGTGTTTAAACAACTTGCTTTCTTCTCGGGGTCTGCCGTAATTCAATAAACTTCTCACTCTTTCATTCGACAAGCAGACGATGTTTGGCAGAAAACGTTTCTCTCAGTTCCAAGACAGTACCACAAAATGAACATTGAGTTTAGGGACTGAAATTCCCCGAGGTGGGAGGGACAGAGGGATCTAATGACTGCTGTACAGGTGAAGCTAGAATGTAGGGTGAAGATATTGTAAAGACAGCCTAGGGCTATCCTTCAGAAATCATTGAGCTTCAGGGTCCTAGGCAAGGAAGTAAGGATTTAAAGGAGTCAGCTTTAATCCCACAGAACCCACTTTGCTCCAGTTTCAGTCAGTGGCTTCTGAGTCTTTCCCTATCTCTCACCTGATGTGAAATGAAAGGAGCAAGTGACAGGGCTTGCTGATGAGTTGGGGCACATCCTTCCTCCTCATGAAAAGAAGTCTGTCTTCTTGCTATGTTACATGTGAACAAAACATTTTAACCAAGGCAACTAGTGCTAAATTACTCCAGATTAGAATATATTATTAGATACACTCTTGTTTTACTGGAAAACTTAATTTAGCTTCCTGTCAGCATCTGGGCTAGTAGATGCTTAGTTCTTAGATCCCCCCATACCCCACCCCACCCTGACACATACTCAGGGAACAAGCACAGAGGGAATTCAGTGACTGGTTCTTTGGGTTGGACTCTAACTTCTGCTTGCATGCTCTACTAATAAATAGTTTTGATGACAAAATGTAAATTATTTACTCTATAGCAGTTTGCTCATCTTTAAAGTGGGAATGAATATAAGGCCGCAGAAAACAAATCATAGTAAGTGTGAAGTGGATCATTGATATATGTAAGTGATTTGATCTTGTCTGTCCTCAGTTCCTGGCCTCCAACCATCTAAATAGCCTCTAGAAGATAACTGGTCTCCATGCTCCCCTTAGGTTCCAGATCACACAGAGTACAAAGCAGTGGCTTTGAAAATGACCAGAGCAGAAAAGAAAGGGCTGGGATTGCCAAGACAGTGAGGAGGGAGTGGACTGAAGAGCTAAAGATGAACTACAGCTTAGCAATCTTTTCTACTTCCTTCCTAGGATCCTGAGCAAGAAAGCTTGCTCCAAGTCCCATGTCAGGCCACTCTGGTCCTGCCTCAAACCTGTGCTTTGGGATGTATGCATTAGCTGCTGATGACTGTGTTGAACTCTTCGTTGTTGATCTTATCATGGACACTATACCCATGAACCCAGTACCAGTGCATGTATGTAAAATGCCCAGATGCATGCATTCTTACCTTCCCAAGGGCTTCAACTGTGGTACAGTTGCACTTGCTCTTCTTGGGTGACTGTTTTTGCAGCTCAGACAGCCCAGCCATGTGCTATGCTTTCTATGCTTGTTGAAGGACCCAAGAGTTTCTGAAAATGTACAAATACCATTTTTAATCTAGTGAAGGGGGTATAAAAATAATAGGTCACACTTCACACCTGCTAATCTGTCTTTATGAACATTTCACACTAACAGGTGAATGTATGAAGAAAGGCATTAGGTAAAGTGGTTGGTGGCAAAATGATTCTATGAAAACAAATGGGTTGAACAGAGAAAAGTAGAATCTAACCATTCCATATGCATGCCCATAAGTCATGTTGTAGAAGGGAGAAGTAGAAGATCTGTGACATTTGGTATGAAGATACTGCATTCTTGAGTTGGAATCTTGTATGAGTCACCTTCATTCCTCCTAATTACCATATGAGAAGCATTATTGGTATTTTGTACTTAAAGAAACCGAGGTCCACAGATGCCCAGTCTCCACCTACTGGGCTGTGACACCCTTAAGCAGACAAGCCCTCTTGAGGTTTCCCAAAGGATGTCAAGCAACAGAAGGGACGGCTGTCCAGGTGTGGCACTGATGACCAGCTATTTCACTTTGCCTCAATAATTAGCTTGAGCTCTTGCTGGGCTTCATAGAAACTGGACTGGTGGGAATGGTGTGTGTGTGTGTGTGTGTGTGTGTTGGTGGGAGGGGGGTTATCTCTTATATACTATTTTAGGAAAACCTGTAATTGAATCTAATTTCTGCAGCTGCTGTGGTAAAGCAGGATGGCAGGCATAGTGTCAGGGAGAAACTGCTCCCAGCAGGCAGGGTAGGGGAAGCCAGGGAACAATTGGGAAGTCCAGGGCAGAGAGCAGCGCATCTACCCTCAAGCGAAGCCAAGGCTGAGACTGAGCCTAGAGGGAAGCTGATGGGAGAGCTGGCTCCTCGGGCCCCACCCAGGAATGGCTAGCAGCTCAGAGTGGCTGTGGCAGCAGATCCTTCTGTGTCTCTGTTCTCTTTCTACCACGGCTTGTAAGTATCAGCCTGATGTTGTTTACTTCTCCTCCCAATCTCTCCAAGGAATATGATTCACACGTTTTCAGATTTATTTGAACAAAATGCAATAAATATGCTGCTTCAATTTTAACTGCTGGCCTGTAGCCAGGGTTTTTAATGAATCTGGCCTGTGCTACTGAACTGTGCGAGGATCTCTAGGGCTCTGGGCACTGTGAGATTATACACGGTGGTTTGCACACAAGCATGCATGGACACACACACACATACACACACACACACACACACAGTTCTTACCTCCCCCAACTCCTATTCCCTGAGGGCCAGTGACTCACAGACAGTCAACTGAAGGTTTTTTTTAGAGCTGACTCAGTTAAAATTAGCTGGAGCCTTTATTGTTCAAGGAGAGGAAGATTCCTCATCTTCTTTCATAGTGGCATGGAAATGACATCCTTTAGCAACCACTACCACCGCCCTCCTTTGAATAGCTATGCAGACTGCCCCCCACCCACACACACACACAAGGCTACATCATCAGCTTTTTTCCCTCTTTCTTTGTTTTCTTGCTAATGGTCAGTAGAGCGGGCCCAGCCTGTGGGGACTCCATCTAGAAACAGCTGGCTATGGGGATTTAATGTGGAGATAAAAGGATCCCGAATTGATTTCACCACAACCAAATGGCCTGTGCCGTGGGCTTCAGAGAGGCACAGGAAGAATGAGGGTATTTCACTCTTTCTCAGAACGTGGGAGAAGAGGACACACAAAACTAACAGTGGACTGAGATTCCTCTCCCAGTCCTTCCAGGAAACCTGTCCTGTACAGAGAGGAACCACAGAATTTGCAAATTGTGTTCCCCAGGTGGTCCTATTTCTTCTTACTTCAGAAACATATCCCCAAGGACCCAGGGGCTCAGGCTGGAGGGTAAAATTGTTGTACTGACACTGTGCTTGGCCTCTGAGAACCTTGTCCTTGTGAGGGTTAATGGGGTGTCCTTCGAAGTCCTTGTAGCCTGAGGGTATGATATCTTGACATCTGGGCTATGGAATCCTGTGGTTCTCCTTCACCATCTTTTTCCCTGGTGGTATTTCCAAACTAAGGTGTTCATAGAGCAACTCTCCTCAATTTTTCACTTTACTGAAATTGAAAAAAAAATAATTACCCCCTTTTTTCCTGCTCTGATTGCTGACATCATAAAGCACAACACCCTCTCTCATACAATATTTTTCAATTTCAAAATATTTCTTACATAGTCTGAACAAACATCCTCTCACTTCAACTTCAAGCAGCACAAGTGTTCACATGTGGTTTTTGTGTGTGAAGAGGAGCTCTTCTCATGCCTTTCTCAAATACTGCTGTAGTTCAGTGAAACATGAGTTTATTGAGTATGTGATTGCTGCCTGGGAGACACTCTCAGAACACATTACAATACAGCTCCAGACATTTTTTTTCTTAAATTAATAGTTATCTTATTGGGAAGTCAAAAATTTCAGTGAGCTATAATAATGTTAATAAAATATACCTCCTAGGAGCCAAGTGGTAAGATAAATACTTACCTTACATCAGAATTCTTGAGCTCTCAGTCATATTTTCTACAGATGGAGAATCTAAGGCTGAATTTGTTTTTGAACAGTTGGGCAGTAATTGCCTGATCCTAAGGGTTTGAACTGTCATATAGTCAAGGATTAAAGGATGGTGACTCAGTTGAGGTCAAGGGTGCAGAAGCACTGAGGGAGAAAGGCTGTCCCGACAAAGTGTGCAGGGGTTATCCGAAGATGATGGAGGGGTCGCTGGACCACAGGTGAGAAAGAACTGATGATCAGGATGCTATTAGGAGTACAGAAGTCCGCTGTTGGCTTCTCCTGGGCTGCTTTCCTAAAGGGAAAGCCTTTGATGAGATGTTGGAGAGAAAAAGTCTCTCCACCTACCCAAACCAAGCACTCAGGAGCTCTCAACTCTGGGTGTCCTTCAAATAAACTTCTGGCTTGTGGAAAAGCTGCCCTCAGATAACTTTGATTATTTAGAAAAACACATTCTGCTTATTACATAACCAATGCTGGAAAAATAATGTTTTACTGTCAGTTTTATAACTCAGGAAATGTAATAATTTCCAGGTTTGAGAAATGCAGTAGGACTTTTTATTTTACTTGACAAATAAAAATTAAATTGCATCTGTTTATCCCATATAACATGTTGTTCTGAAATGTGTATATATAGTGGGATGGCTAAATCGAGCTAAATAAGCATAGCCATTAGCTCACAGACTTGGAATTTTTGTGAGGACATTTAAAATTTTTTAAAATATTGCATTTGCTTTATTGACATTTTTCTGACCACTTCACTTGCTCTGTGGCTCTTGATTTCAGCTTGAGAAGTCTGATTCTTGAGCTCGTGTCAATCCTGGCTTTTTTTTATTAGTTCTAGGTTGATGATGATTTCCATAGTTGTGCTTATTTGTATATTATGTTATAAATTCATTTGAATAAATACAATGCATTTTGATCATATTCTTGTCTTCCCCCAACTCTTCTTGTATCCTCTTTACTTTCTTACCACCCTGCTTCCTGTTCTTTCTCTCTCTCTCAAAAAAAAAAAGAAAAAACAAACTTTAGAAAATAAAACCAATAAAACAAAAGACAACAAAACAAAACACCAAGTTTAAAAGAAAAAAAAAATCAAAGTTTGTTCTGTGTTAGCCAACTGCTTCTGGGCATGGGGCTTTCCTTGCAGTATGATTGACATACACAGTAAGACTCAATTGGAGAAAACAGATTTTTTTCCCCTTTTCTCCAATCTATGATTTGAAAATAGCTTCTTGATTGGAAGTGGGACTTTGCGTCTACTGTCTATTCTCCGAGTTTGTGTTTAGACTTTATCTGGTTTAAAGCTTTGCAAATCTTGTGCAGGCTGTCAGTTTCTTTGAGTTCATGTTTATTGGTCCTATTCTTTCCTATTCTTCTCAATATTGTTCTTCCTTGAATATTGATATTCCAAAGATATTATTCCACCTTTGGCTTTTACAATCTTTTTACTTCCTCTCCTGCATAGATCCCTGAGCAATCAGAGGAAGGGTTTGATACAGACCTTCCAGTTAGTACTAAGTGCTCTAGTTCTCTTACTTTCTGCACATTGCCCCATGTGAGTCTCTGTGTTAATACTATGTAGTGCAAAAGGAAGCTTCTCTGAGGGTTAAGTGATATATTGATCCATGGGATAGCAACACTTCATTAATAGGCAGGTTTTGGTTTGGTTTTGTTTGCTGTTTTTGTTTTTTGTTTTTTGTTTTTTGTTTTTTAGCAAACTAATAATAGTAGCAGGTCCCGTCCCCCCCCCCATTAGGCCTACAACCTATCTAGAATCAGGTTTTTGACCACTTTAGCAGTGTCAGGTATTGCTTCCTTCTCATGGGTCTTAAATACAATGAAAAGGTGCTTGGTTACTACCATGTTTGTGCCACTGTTGCACAAGCACATATTTCAGACAGGTCACTGTTTATTACCGGCTAATATTTATGATTTCCAAACTTGTGGACTATCTTTAAAAAAAAAAATTAAGTAAATTTCTTTATCATCTGAGTTCCAAACTACAGCATTGCTTCCTAGAGAGAATGAAGAAGTAAGCCACTAGCTGACAAGGACTATTTTCCTCCACATTTGCCTAAAGAACATACATAAGAACTACCCCTTGTTTTTCTTGTTACTGTCAGGAATCTACACACTGACATGTAAATATATATTTCTGATATCCTTGTGAGAGAAAAGCTGCTTAAAAGAATTTACAACAGAAAGACTTTCATGCAAATTCCTGAGAAGACGGAGTTGTTGTGAGAACCCAACCTCAGCCTCATTTTCCTCATACATGAAATGAGGTTAGTGTATGTTAGGGTTGTGGGATTTTAGATTTAAAGTGACACAATTCTTTCTAAATTTTATGAGGAAAACAATGATAGTTCTTTGGCCCTAGAATAACCTCAAAAGTTTTATTTAAAAGTGGCTTTCCCTGTAAGGCAGCTCTGAGGCATACCTTTTATCAGCAGGTAGCACCTACATCTCCACAATTAAAAAAAATAAAAAATAAAAACAAAATAAAACAAAAAACAGTCCGAACACCTATAATCCCATCACTCTGGGAAAGGCGGGTGGATATCTGTGAGGTCCAGGCCAGCCTGCTCTACAAAGTGAGTCCAGGACAGCCAAAACTACTCCGGGAAACCCTGTCTGGAAAAACAAAACAAACAAACAAAATCCACCCAGGCAAGATTGCCTGTACATCTCTAATAAAACTATCTTGTGTTATTTAGTTTATGGTACAGATGTGAGATCTTAGGGCTGGAGAGATGGTTCAACAGATACTGCTTATCCAGAAGACTGGAGCTTAGTTCCAGAAGCCATACCCAGTGGCTCACAGCAGCCTTTAATTCCACCTCCCGAAGATCCTACTATATTTTTGTAAGTGAGAGCTCGCTTGTCTTCTCCAAAGTTAAAGTCCTTCCTTCGTTTGGCTCTCCATCTTCCTGTGAGATGGACAGGAGGTTTCCCCACTGTTGAAGACCAAAGAAAGCTTTCTCTATCCAAGAGGAAAGATCAGAAGAAATCCTAGACCAAGCTGTCCCCAGTGTCTCCATCTGTCTGCTTTGCAATTTTCCTTTGTGTGCATAAACTACATGATGAAAAACTTCCAAAGTCACTCCCACCAGCATGACCTAATGAATGCTTGGGCAGTGTGCAAAATAAGTGGATCAGTGACTATCATGTATTTATCTATAAATTTGAGTTTCTGAGTGGTACTCATATCAGGGTCCACTATCCCTGTTTTTCCAGTGGTGGGAGGAAGTTGAGTTGATATGGCTTGTCACTGGTTCAGTGAGTTGTCTTTTCTCAGTTTTATACTAATGCTTCCTCATCCTTATATTGTTTAATAAAGGAAACCAAAGTCATTTTTTTTTCTCACTGCAATTACTCAATACATGTTGGAGTAGATAAATGGGCAAATGAATAAATATATGAAAAGTCACAATATATGTCAATGCAATGAAATCAATAACTGGCCATTAAACATACTATGAGAATTGATTTAAAAATATATTTTGGGGGATTTTGTATTATCGACTATCTTGTTTTTTATCAGCAACTTACAGGAGGTCATCTCTTAAAGCTGTAGTGTACCTGCCTCCTTAAAAATTGACATTAACTAAGAGTGTTAATCCAAGTGTACACCTTTAATCCCAACACTGAAGAGGCAAAGGCAGAGGGATCTACTGAATTTGAGACCAACCTGGTCCACACAGTGAGTTCCAGGTCAGACAGGAACAAATAATGAGACACTTTCCAAAAGTAAAAAACGAAAAATTGGTATTAGTACTCCAGAGTAATCAGATGCCTTTCCCTTCCAATCTTCATGTGCTTCATTAAACTACCTGCTGTTGTCCACCTACTGTCCACTCACCAATATAACATCCACTCCTAGTCATTATTATATTCAGTTGTCATCACTTTCCAAATCTCTGTTTTCTGTCCCATGTTGAACATTTCTAAATCAGAGATTTTGTATTTGCATGAAGTCTTTCAAAAGCTGTGAATATCCAGCCTGTGGAGTCAGGAAGCAACATTGAAGATCCCACTCCAGAGAGATAAGGATCCACACAGCAGAACACACAGATAGGCAGTGCCTTATCTTCTTGAGAATGTGCTGTAATTTGCTAAAAACCCTTATCTGCAAAGTTCTTCCAGTAGTGAGCTGGCTTAATGAGCACAAAAGGTTTTAGTTACAAAACCGTGACTTCAGTACAGAATTGGGTGTGTTCCCACCAGGAACCATAACTGACACCAATTAAGCTTAGAAAACAAAGTCTTAGTTTCCAACAGGAAGTGTGCGGAGAACAGAGAAGGGAGAAAAGAATATGAATTATCTAAAGCAGGACAAATAGTTAACCTCTTCATTGAACATTTAGTTTCTATCCATGATTTACAACAGTTTTACAGCTGAAGATTACTTCCTCAGATCCACAGGGAACAGCTTTTGTCCCTTTAATTGAAGTTGTACAATAAAAGGCAAACCACTCCTGCTCCATGTAGCTCCATAGAAATGTTTCCTGACTATTCATTACAACAAGGGAAGCCCCAGCTCTTTGGACCATCCCAAGCTCGACACAAGCCACTTCATCTATGACACTTCACCTTCCCACCCACTCAGAAAACTTGCATGCTAGGCAGAGGCATGCTTGCTTTTCCCCAAATACACCTTCATTTCTTTTTTTTTTTAATTTTATTTTAGTTACAGTTTATCAACTTTGTATCTCAGCTCTATCCCCCTCGCTCACTCCATCCCAATCCCACCCTCCCTTCCTTATCTCTTTCCTGTCCCTTTTCAAATCCACTGATAGGGGAGGACCTCCTCCCCTTTCATCTGACCCTGGTTTATCAGGTATCTTCAGGACTGGCTGCAAAGTCCTCCTCTGTGGCCTAGCAGGGCTGCTCCTCCCTCGGGGGTTGGGGGGGAGTGTCAAAGAACCAGCCATTGAGTTCATGTCAGAAATAGTCCCTATTCCCCTTACTAGGGTAAACCAATTGGTTACTGAGCTACCATAGACTGTATCCGAGCAGAGGTTCTAGGTTATAGCCATACATGGTCCTTGGTGGAGTATCAGTCTCAGAAAAGACCCCTGTGCCCAGATATATTTGGTCCTTGTGGAGCTCCTATCCTCTCGACATGATACAAACTCCCCTTTCTTTCATATGATTCCCTGCACTCTGCCGAAGGTTTGGTTATGGGTCTTAGTATCCGCTTTGATACACTGCTAGGTAGAGTTTTTCAGGGGCCCTCTGTGGTAGGCTCCTGTCCTGTTATTTGTTTTCTCCTACATCCAATGCACCTCCCATTTGTGAGGATTGGTCATCTTACCCCGGGTCCTCTTTCTTGTTTACCTTCTTTAGATGTATAGATTTCATTATGTTTATCATATCTTATAGGACTATATGAGTGAGTATATACCATGTATGTCTTTCTCCTTCTGGGATACCTCACTCAGAATGATCTTTTCTAGATCCCATCATTTGCCTGCAAATTTCATGATTTCCTTGTTTCTAATTGCGGAGTAGTATTCCATTGTGTAAAAATACCACAATTTCTGTATCTATTCCTCCATTGATGGACATCCGAGTTGTTTCCAGGTTCCGGCTATTACAAATAAAGCTGCTACAAACATGGTTGAGCAAATGTCCTTTTTGTGTACTTGAGCATCTTTTGGATATATGCCTAAGAGTGGTATAGCTGGATCTTGAGGAAGCGCTATTCCTAATTGTCTGAAAAAGCGCCAGATTTATTTCCAAAGTGGTTGTGCCAGTTTACATTCCCACCAGCAATGGAGGAGTTTTCCCCTTTCATTTCTCACTTTATTGATTGATGCATCTTGTCCCTTCTTCCCAGAGTTTCTGCCATGCCCCCTCTGCCAATGCTTCCAACTTGTTAAAGATCCAGGTAAGATGTCAATTCCCAAGGATGTTCCTCCTGCCCCAATAGAGAAGTCATTCCTTATGCTGTGAAGCCACATTGCTTACACCTGACCTTTGCTACTTATCACAAAGTACTTATCAAATCAGCTTCTCTTTGGCATTTTAAGAACAGAAATTCGCTTATTTGGATCTTTGTATTTAGGTCTGAGGTAAAGGTGAAAGTGTTCATTGCATTGTTGAGTAAATGGAATATGGCTGAGAACACTCACTAACTTAAAGAGCTGTGGCTTGAATGCTGATAATATAAGCTTAGAGCTCAGCCTTTTAACCATGTTGAAATGCCCCTCTTTCACCCTCTTCCATAAAAATAATCACATTGTTTGCGCTGTAGCCTTTGCTTTGGTATCATTAGCATAAATTCTTATTCTTAACCATTTCCATTATGTATGTTGGTATCGAACCTAAACAATAAATAAATTCCATTATTTCACTAGTACATTAGAATGTGCTAGTTAAAATCACCCCAGCAAATCTCTAGCTTGGTCCCAGGAGCAATGGAAGGTAATGTGGGTGCCTTTTCCACTCAGGGTAGATTGTTATTTTTATTTAAATTTCTTGTTTCTGAATCTTAATTCTTCAAGTAGGTAGTCAGCTTCCCTAAGAGTGGAATGTTCCTTACCTGTTGAGGACCTGGAATTGCTGTGTTCACAGTAGGCAGTGAAAATCTTGAGGAATAACAGAAGAAGAAAGCTGCTTTCCACCACCCAGCAATTATTGAAAATGTAGCATCAAGTTAAATATTTAGGAGCAGATGAAGCTTTGCTTCCTGGGGCCCCAGCTCTCAGGAAAGACAGCAGACATGAGGTGATTGTTGGCCAGATTCAGGTTGTGGACATTTCTCTGATTCCTTTGGTAGCAGCCTCCGTTTCACTAGCCTTTGGTTTCTGCCCCCCCCCCCCCACTAAAGATGAACCTAGGGTCTCACCCATGCTGAATGATGCCTTTGCTGTGTCCCAGGATCCCTGGACTTCCCCCCTGGCTGTTCTAAGCATGTTTTCTGCCACAGCCACTGGGTAAGCATTTCACAGGCATTATCAGTTTAATCCCTATCACAACCTTCCAAGATAGACAGCTTATGAAACTTGTTTTTTCTTCTTATGAAGCAAGGAAAGTGATTCTTTAAAAGGTCAAATCACTTAAGCAAGGTCACCACCAACTTAGGTGATAGAGTGTGGAAGCTCAAGCAAGGTCCCTCTGCCTCCAGGATCACAGACTTATCCCCAGCTTAAGTCTCCTTTCATTTCAGTGGTATATTCCCAATCATAGGCTAACACATTTGGATTCTGCTTCCTGCATAAGATCTTCTTATCTCCATATCTTTGCTTTAACCTTCTCCATTCAGCCCCTCCCTTTTCTAGAATAAAGATTATAATTTGTCACAGATGCTTTTTATTGTGAGCTAACATCTCATATTCCCCTGTCCAATCCCTGCGACCTTGAATGATTTGACACTGCTTCTGTGGATATGCCTATGCCTTTTTAGAATGCTAGATTGTCTTTGGAGCTCCCATTCCTTGGTCTTCCAAATGGAACCCAGTGTACAGAAGTCCTTGTCATCTTTCATGGCGGGGGCTCCCAGTTACTGGATTGACCCCTGTGATGCTTTGAATGCTAAGTGCAATAATCGCTTCTCTAGTGTCAAATGTCTGTAGTAACAGTTTCTCCTGTGATCTCAAGTGTAACCACAGGTTCTTTATCCACAGTGTCTACATCTGGAAATCCCCCTGTTCTTTTCTGCATGACTTAAAGACCTCTCAAAACATGTTAACTACTGAAATACTTCCCTTTCATCTTAAACCATATTATCGGTCCTGCTGTAGTGTGAAGATGTGTTCTCAGTTAGCTCTATGCACCACAGAGTAATTTGAATCAACACAGGCATCCTTCTAATAGAACTTACTTTAGACCTCTTTGGAGCTGGGCAGCATTTGAATTACCTTAGTAGATGGTTGATAAAATGCATTGCACTCATTTCTTGAACAGGGCATTGCAGAATCAACCAAGTGCAAAGCAATGTTGAGATGCATTTAACCTCATTAGTTTCCGGAGGACCAACTATCTCCAATCCATCAAAGTTGAGCTACATTAGTGAGACTCAACTATTTCCAAATCTCATTTACATAATGGATGAGATGTGAAATGAGCCCAATGCGAGAGGAGCCACCCGGAGGCACTAAAGTTTATCACAATATGTAAGAGTTCTTTTAGATCATTGCATTAAATTCCCACTAACAAGATAACAAATTAATTGCCTTTATTACTGTACTAGCCCAAAGTCCATTGAGTACAGAGTATCAACCTAGAAAAGCAGCTGGGGTTCCAAGGACGCTAGGAAAGAGAAATTCTTATGAGGAGATGGGGGTGAGGGGGGCATTCCCTTGATCTTCTCCTGTCCCTTTAAGAAATCCCAGACTCCTCTGTAGTCTGATGGTGGACTTTGCCTTTATTAGTGAGGTAGGCAAGGATGAGTAAATCAACTGCATCAGACAAGCCTCAGGACATCTAGAAATTGATCATTCTGCCGAAATAAGCACTCTGTGTTTATTAGCTGGGAGTTCATCACTATCGCTTCTCCTCATCCAATTCCTAAGAGATTTCAAAGCCATCATCATGGTATTAGCTCCTCTGACTGAACTACTGGAAATAAAGATTAGGAGATCTATCTAATGATGGGTCTGAGTTTCTGTGATTCTGTTTTTTTTCTTTCTTCTATTGCAAAGAAGAGAGCTTTCCTAGCACACAGCTTGTGTCTATATGTGCACACCTGCACACAATCACAGTGCATTTGTATCTAGTAAGATGAATTAAAAAAGCAGGATAAAGTAGATGCTTTTAAGAAATTCCTTAAAGATCATAAAACAGTAAAATATTCTTTGCTAACATAAAAAGTGACCTCTCATCGAATGGGATATATATTAAATTGATTTCTTGAGCCAGAGATAGTAGGCAATACTACACTAAGAATAATAATATTCCATCATCACATTTATAATTAAACCATCCGCCAATGATTAGATGTCTATAGATATGTCCAGGAGAATGACAGTATATAAAACTGATCTTTCACAAACCAGAAAATGTGCATTTATCTATTTATACATATATTTATATACACACATGCACTAACCTCCTGATAGGAAGCTTTTTCTCGGTGTGCCTTCTAAATAAGCAGTAATCAAAATGCAAATGAGGTGACCCAGTTAGCATCACATGGAGATCTATATTGCCACACAGATGTGCTGTGCAACTGTGTACTCTAGAGGTAGACAGAAAGACACCACAAAAGATGCCTCCGCTAACTGCTGCTGATTTCTAAGCCCTTCATATTCTGGAGAATCCAAAAAAGAATTTTCCAGAAACAACAGTCTTCTGGTTTATATCACGTCTGTTGTTGTTTCTATGCTGCCCTGAGGATGTAGACTCATAAGCAGGCACTACGAAGCCAAACAAACTTGTTCTGTGAAGTTGGAAATTTCAACCCTTAGAACACATAGCCAACATTCTGCCCTGAGATCATGAGAGGACATTTTGCTACAATCAGAGGACAAATGTGTTTGGTTTGCTCATGTGGAACCCTGGGTAAAACAAATTGCTTTCTCTCAGTGGGGGAGGGCCCCAACTATTTCCATCCCAATGAAGCTACTTAGCCTCACTTTACGGAAGGCTCTATGTGTTCCTCAACAACCTATTGAAATGCTTTATACACATTTCAATAGTCAATTTGTAACTGACCTGCTCTCCAAGGATATAGAGTATACTAGAAGCATTGTATTATTAAATTGGTTTTAATTACATATGTGGATTTGTTCCTCCCTTGTTATTACCTTTTGTAAATCTCCTTATTATATTTTCCATAAACAGTCAACCTTATGGTCTGCAATTTTTAAAACATGGATGAAATTACATCAGCATTACATTGGTTTTATCTGCCCTTTGTCCTTTTGTGGTGTGTAAAGTGTGTGTGTGTGTGTGTGTGTGTATGTGTGGTATGTTTTAGGCAAATTTAGGCAAGGATTCATAGCAGAACCTAAAGGTATCTATGAACCTCGATCAGGATGCTCTATATGTTAATCTTCCCAGAAGACCTAATGTCTGAGATCAGGATGATTCCAAAGCCTTGAGACATGTAATGTCTTTCTCTTTCTTGCAGCTTTGACAGAGGATAGGCCTTCTGGGTGGAATCACTGAGCACTTACAGAAAACCCCTTTCTGCTGGCAAAACCTTTTCACTACAAGACTGAGAGAGACTAATTTTGAATCATAACATATTACATAAAGTAAAACACTTTAATGTGAGTCTGTCTATGACTACATCAGATGCAAATGGTTCCCCTTTCAGTCCATCTATGCACATCTAAAGCAAGAGAGGCGAGAACAAACCATGCAGTTTAGAGTTTCTCTGACATTTGAAAGCTTTGAATCAGAACAATGGCCTGGAATAGATTCTGGCCTGAAAACAGAAGCAGAGAAGCATTCCTAAGAAACATTGTTCAACTTCATCCTTCAAGCATGGGGGGAAAGCCAGTGTCTTGTAATTTTAGTCTCCTATTTTGCACCAACATACCTATCTCTAATATGATTTATTGATCATGCATAGTCATTGAAGAATTTGTGTCTGTCAGTTTTACCCTCGAAATATATTCTTAAATGACTAAGCTCAGTGAATCCTAAGGAATCAAAACTATTCAGGGCACAAATGTAACTTAAACATGAGGAGTAAGTTTTAAAGGAGACAGTACTAAGACTGTGTTGCTAAGAAACAGTAATGTTTGACATAATGAGTACTTAGCCAGGTGAGGCACTGTAACAAGAAAAATTTTTTTGCGTTAATACTAATTTTCACTTGTTAGTGCAACAAACTTCTAAAAACTCAACATTTTTTTTAAAATGCAAATTATCATTTTACATTCCTGGAAATCAGAAGTCCAAATGGATCTCAGTGCCCTAAACTCAAGGGAAGATTATTTATTGGAAGCTATCATAGAAATGATTTTGTTGATCTCTGGCTGCTGTGCATCATCTGCATTCCTTGGCCTGTGACCTCCTTTCTTGTGTCTGAAAGGCCAGTGGCAAGCCTCCTATACACTGGACACAGCCCCGCCATTGCATGTACTTCTTTCTTTGCTGCTCTGCATTGTTCCTCTTCTGCTTCAACTCTTGCAATTATGTTGTGGCCATTTGGGTAAATACATATATTCTCCCTTCTTGGAGTCAGCTGATTAGAGGAATCTATAATCTATAATCCTCTTTTGCAATGTTACAGAATGCAGGCTCTAGGAGTTGTTTGGGGTGGAGGGAGACAGGATGACTTCCTCTCTAATAGCAGAAAGCCTGCTCATTTCTCACAATATCATGTAACTGACAAAGAATCTGTGGCACAGAGCTAATGTGACTAGCTCAGAAATCACACAGGTAGTAATTCTGTAAAGGGTTACCCTAGGAAATATACTTTTAACTTCTACATTATACCAAAAACAATTTTAGATATTAAGAATTTGAGGCTTAGTTAGTGAAAACAACTTTCAAAAAATTTGGGCCTCAGGAGATAGGTATGTGGGTTCTATATATTCATCTACCCAACAGACCTTTTTAACTAGCTCATATTAATCAAAACTAAGACATGAGTAGCCAAAAGAAAGGCATGATTTCTGACTATTAGCATTTTATAGACATCTGGAACAATTGGCAGAGAAATAAAACCATAATTACAGACCGAGACCTAGATCCTCTGTCAGGAGGAGTATGCACAGCAGGCTGAAGAAGAAACACCAAATCTACCTGACTAGAGGTGGGCATTGAAGTTGGCTTCTCCACCTTTCCCCAATACATCAGCCTGTATTTATTTTATGTATAACTTATGCAGAATCTTCTCTCAGTTTCAGAAGGAATCTTTGTTTTTGCTTTTGTTTTTACCATTTTCTTGTTTTATCTGAGTGTCTCTCCACTTCTAGTTCCTAAATTCTACCCACATTTTAATACTGAGACCTTCGAGGAAAGAAGTGTTTCCATTCAAAGAGAGTTGAAGTCCATGGGACTTGTGTCTGGTATGCGTTGGCGATCAGGAGAGCAGAATATTAGTAAACAGAGTGGAAGTGCAGCCTCTCAGCCATGGATAGTTTCTGAGCTTTCTGACTCAGGGCAGACTCAATGGGACTCTTATCTTGTTAGGCTTATCAGTTTTGTTTGCTTTGTTTTGTTTTGTTTGTCTGTCTGTCTATTAGCTTCATCTTATTTCATTCCCCATAGCTGCACTACCTCTTTAAGAAAGGGAACACAGCTTCCAAGTTCTGGTGTGTACTTCTGAAGTAACTGCTGGCTTCATAATAATTGACTCTAGGCCTGCTGAAAAGTTTATGCTTAAGAGTGACTTGGCCTGAATTTTATCTCTTCAGGTATTAAAATGAAGTACAACTCACTGACACAAAATTAGTGATGACAAGGCCATGCCTGTTGAATAGGTTAGTTGGTATCTTTGGACAGCTTGTTTGAAAACGAGCTTAAGTTCTACTTTTCAAGACCTGAGGCCCCAAGGCATATGTACTCAGGGGGCCATGCCTTTTGTTAATTTCCAAATGTCCCTCTTTACAAAGGTCAGAATCCAGAAAACTGTATCCAATCATATTGTATTGTATCTTTCTGATTCTATCATATGTATGGCAGAGACTCAGCTTCACTAACATCCATAAGCCCCTAGTCCCTGACCTCATAAAAACTAATGGCCAGCCTCTTCCCTACAGAAATCAGCAGAGCATAACTCTTTTAGGAAATAGGAACTTCATTTTGACCAGTGCCATATTGCTGGTATGATGGATATTTACTACATACTTGTGAATTAATGATTAACATGATGCAACAAAAATAAAATTTTGGTGTCACAGAAATGGCTCAGCAGGTAAAGGAACATACTATACATGCCTCACATCTTGAGTTTGATCACCAGAGCTCATGTAAAAGTTGAACATGTGAATCAACTCCATAAAGTTAGTCTCTGGTGTCTTCATGTGTTCTATGGCATGCACACACACAGATATACACACACACATCATACATGCACACCCAGTAAAAACCATAAAGCATTTTTTTAAGTAAATCAAATAAAATATACTATATTTGGAACACACAAAAATATGATTTCATAGTTTGTAAGGCTTTCTATAACAGGATTCAGTTTCTTCTGTAACATGATTCCTCGTGGTTGGCTGTGAGTAAAATCTGCCTCTATACTACGTAAGAGAGAAGCAGTAGACTTTTAATTGACAACTGGCAAATCAAAAAGTGGATGATTCTTAAAGGTTTAAAACCCGAAAGTCAGAATATTGAAAACTGAAGAGAGCTTTGAACCGAAATGTCGATTTTAGCATCTCTTCATCCACATGTGTGCTCATGAGCATGGGCAAGTCATCTAGCTCTCTGTGCCTCAGTTTCCTCATGTGTGAACTGACAGGCTCCCCGTGTACCTCTTACCACCCACAAATAGCATGCTGCACGTCAAAAGTCTTTGCAAAATTAAAAGCTGTTTAACTTTTAATTTTAGTAGTGGATTTTAATTCCCCATTCATACCAAACTCTGCATTCTGCAGAGTAAGTAGAGGTCAGGGAAGTGATGGAAAGGACCAGCCATCCCAGTGCCATTACTTTGCCTCACCACGCCAGCATAGACGTCAGTTGCAGGAAGCACCTGCATTTGCAAATTTTAGAATTTGAAAATTAATTAAGCTACTCAGCAAGGCTACATGAGTCAACTTCTGTCTGCCAGACATACTCTCTCTACTTTACCAAGATAAAATCTGTAAGATCCATCAGTGATGCACTGTCAGTTCCTTATTTCAAGGAAGACATGCGGAGGACCCAACAGTGATTTCAAGCATCCAGATTGTGCCACATCTGCCATCAGTGTGGTTTTAGGCCAGTCATGACTTATCTTGAATCTCTGTTTTCTGACCTGCTAGAAAAGGGTAGTAGCCACCCCACAAAGGGTATTTGTTTGTCTTTACCCCCATAAAGAAATGAGAAATGAGAGATAACTAGCTTCGTGAACCTTAGAGAAATATACAAATTACTTAAGAGTTGGTTGATTTTGCTTGCCAAGGTCACAAAGCTCATCAAAGGGATCCTGAGGAAGTCAGCCACCACAGTCCCTGCTTTCCACCATGACCCTTGTGACCTTGAATAACTGGGGGAAGAGGTAATTGAGCAGCTACTTCTCCTTCAGAAGGAAGAGAATAAAAATATTGAAGCTATTGACTCACCCGTAAGGCAGTAAACAGTGCTTTGGTCCCTGACCTTTCTGCATCCTGGGGCAGTCAATAACCTGGCCACTGGATTCAGCGCCTGCCGGTGATTTTGATTGGGAGTAGTTTAACCTTGAACTGAGTTCCAAGTAACCAAGGCAACAGGAAGTCAGCTTCTGCATCTCAGGAGAAGAATCCATAAATCAAGTCCCTAATGCAAACATGGTCTACAGGTAAAGGTTTGAGGGGATAAGTGATCTGAGAAATTACCTTTAAAATGAGTGGCTGTCCCTTGATAGGCTCTCGCATAGTTACAAAGAGGTTTCAAAATCGATCAGTAGAGGTCAACAGGTTACTGTGATTATATTTTCATATAAATAAGTAGCTTTTAATTTTTCTCTCAATTCTCTCGCTTAATTATGAGCATATGTTAGGTTAACAAAGTTGTTAGTGCCGTTATTTCTTCCTTTAGAAACCTGTTGGCCTCTGGATATGCAAACAGTTGTACACTATGCTTTGTGCTAGAGTGCGGGAAAATCAGAACTCCTCTATCAAGAATGTTCTCCGCCCAGACTGCCCTCGGGATTTAGGTGATGGTCCCTTCCCATTCCCAAGCCACCCAGCCTTTTCTCATGCTCCCATGTACACAGGGTGCTCTCAATGGCCCAGTATGGGCAAGACTCTGGGTCTTTTTTTTTTTTTTTAATAATCTATTTCCTGACTCAAAAAAATCCTGTTCCTATATGCAGAGAGAGGAGCCAGGCTCCAAATGCTCCATCATGGACCATCTGCTGTCACTAGACTGAAGGGAAACAAACTCTCAGTTTGGCTACCTGCACAATGTCATTTCCCAAGAGGCAGCTCCTCCCACCCCCATTCCAAGCTCTCCTGGCCTGTGCTCTCAGAAAGAGTGATATCCTTTGTTTAAAGTTTATCAGATAGTCTTTTTAATACATGCCATTTCTGGGTTTCCATTATCCCTTCAAAATCCAAAAATGACTGAGGAAAATGGTAGGGCTAGTTTAGTTTTCCTTCCCTTAAAATATGATTTCAAAAGTTGACAATTCCTAAATTATTTAAGTTTTTCTTTTTTTTTTTTTCCGAAGCTAAACAGTGATGATCTGAATGACAGAGTGTTCTCAGTGTCATTTTATTGCATTTAACATTGTCTGTATCATAAACACTTGAGTGGCAAAGTATACCCAGCAGAGGTATGATCAGACCAACTCTAATGAGATGATGTGGACAGAGACTAATTTAGATTGTAAACATTTGCATGAAAATGGGTACAACTGAAATGACTGGAAATCAGTTTATTCCCAAGTGAGGGTTAAGTATTCATCTACTAATCCTGTTTATTGCCTCTATTCCCCAAACAGGTCATAATTTAAATAGAAAGGTATCTGCTTAACCTGCATTTACAGGTACAAAAATGGCTTGTCAGTGATTTTTTTTTTCCAAAGCAGCAGCTATTCAATGTAATAAATGCTGATATCTTAGAGTTCCAACTTGTCTTTGAAAGGAATACAACTGTGGTCTTGCAGAAAACCAAAAATTAGGGTTTTGTTTTGTTTTCATTCGTTTCCTGACTGCTGTCCCTACAGCCAGACTTGATAACAGTCACAAACTACCCCACTATCATGCTCTAGGATATTTCTAGATTTTTTTTTTGCCCTAAAACTGTTTTATCAATGGAAAAAGGAGGTTACAACATGTTTGTAACTTTAAAAATGTTAGAAGTTGTTAGAAGCAGTGGCTTGTACCTATAATCCCAACTGTTCGGAGACTGAGACAGGAGGATTACCACCTGAGTTGTAGGCCAGCTTAGGCTAAATTGTGAGTTCCAGGATAGCCTGGACTACAGAGTAGACCTTTCCTCTTCCTTAATTTTTTCATGTATCACATGCATGATATATAATATAGTATACATAAAATAGTAAAGTAGAGGTCACCACGTCCTATAACCCATGAATCCCTGGTCCCTCCTTTGCAGGAGTAAGCCCTGGCAGCTCTTTGGATGGATACTTTTAGAGGTGATTGTGGCTACAGTAGGTGATGCGCTTAGTCTCTCTTAAGAACCCCTGTTTTTGCTAATAGAGCGCACTGCACATTCTTCTATATCTCGATGTATGTGCCCTGTAATACTGTTACCACAGAATTTGACATTCGTCGCTTTCTACCTTCAAAATATTCTGAAATGCAAGTTCAGAAAGGAGCAAAATGTTACTCATGGAATCTTCTTGGGCAAAAGTCTCTGAGACAAGAATGGAAAGTAGAAGGAGGGTAGCAGGGAATAAAATATAATGTTAGCATGACCCACTCCTCAGGTGCCTCCAGGTACATCACCCACTCGTGCAGTAAGACCTCAGTGTCCTCAGCATGAAACGTACTGTGATGGATTGGATTGTGGTCAGTGTTAGCATGACTCAATGGACCATAGTAATCCTGGCTTTAGCATTAGGCAATTGGAGATATCCAGCTCTGCCTAAGAGTGGGGGGACTTTGTTCATCTTTCCCTTAAGCTCTGCAAACGGGTGTGCTTCTCAGCTGTAAAACTGAGAAACTAGTAATAGCTATGGTCACACCTCACTGAATTGCCATGACGCCAACGTGATTAAAGGTCATCTCACTAGAGTGATTGAGATTACATTGCTCTAGGAAGGGACTATATCACTCAGGTTGGTTGGCATGGAAAAAAAAGAGTGTCAAAAATAACTAACAAAACCTAATTTGTTATTGTTGGTCTGAGCCGTGTACAGACTACAGATTGAGGAAGCCTGAGATGGCCATTTGAAATGGAACAGGCATGCTCAACCCTCTAGGCTTAGAAGTTTACAGCTAGAGATATAGGTAGGTGTCCATAAATCCTTAACTGTATCAGGAAAAAGATCTGAACCTTTACTTACTGGTTTAAATTACTTCTGAGAAAGTCATGGGTTATATTTACTTCCATATCTGTAATAATAGTGATAGACATTTACACACTAGCAGTAATGGTAGAAACTTGCAAAGCTTGGAGTGTGTCTTCAAACACATTCCAAGTGCCTAACATCAATTCACTTGATGAATACTCACCACCAACTCACAAATTTCTGTCATTTCCCACTCTTTTTTTCTGGGGGTGGGGGAGGGTGAAAGAGTTTATTCCATCTTACAACTCTTAGTTCACACTCCATAAGTTAGATAAGCTGGGGCAGGAATTCAAGGCAAAAACCTAGGGGCAAGAGCTGAAGAAGAGGCCATGGAGGCATGTGGCTTATTGACTTTCTCCTCAGGGCTTGCTCAGCCTACCTTCTCACACCATCCACAACAGCATGACTGGGTGGCACCACCAACTATGGGTTAGGCCATCCCACATCAATCATTAATCAAGGCAATACCCTACACACTTGCCTATATGTGAATCATATGAAGGCATTTTTCTCATTAAGACTCCTTCCCCGATATGTCAAGGTTTGTGTCAAGTTGGCAACAACCAACCAGCACAGGAGGAAAGACAGTGAAAGAAATTTGAAAGGAATTCTTTAAGAATATGCATGGTATTGAACAAAGCATGGGAAACAAAACAATATTTTGAACCAGAAATGCATGTACTGTCTAACTAAAAGAGATAAAGGTAGTTAGCACATGCAGAAAAAATCAAAGGACCAACACCAAAGAAGTTTTGAACTTTTCACAAGTTTCATAATGTAAATGCTATAATTAGTTAAACCCTAACATAAATGTGATTTTTGAATCTCTGAAGAACAGTTTATCCTTATCCATTTCAAAATGTATTCTGTTGGTTGGCCATGAAAACTCAATGTTTAAAACTACGTACTTAAATATAAGTTACATTAACTTGTGTTAAGTAGCTTGCTCTTCGTAATAGCCTGGAAGTATCAGAGCTGGAAAACAGGCTATAGATTAGGAACTAGGGTCCATAATCACCCACAATAGTATGAGGAGCAACACCATCCTAATCGCATGATCTATGATGCTAGTGAGTCCCGACACTCAAAGTCCTCCAAATCAACTGTTCAAATCTAATCTGCCATGATCCCTCTCAGTCTCTAGCAATCACTACTATACATTCAAGTCATGTTTTTAACTTCTACATTTGAGAAAATCTCATATTTATAGTCTATGTATTTTGTTGGAATGTCATTCACTTTAGTATATGAATGCTATTCATAGTATAACCCATTCTCTTGATCCAGTCAGCCACTGATGGACACCTAAGGTATCCTATATGGACTCTGTTCCTCCCTACCTATTACTTTGCATGTGCTCTTCCTGGCACCAAAAATGACTTCCCTTCAGCCTCACAGTTCTGCATAAGCTCTACAAAGTGTCTCCTCATCTCTTTTCATGCTGATCTGGTAACTTTTGAATCTCTACAGCATCTAGAATAAGTAATGCACAAGCCTACAGGAATTGGTTGCACAATATTTTCTCCTCAGGTAGTCTTGTCTTCCCAGTCAGGTGAGATGGGAGCCTCACTAGGGTAGGAATCAAGTGAATTACCCTTCATACTGCCTCTGTAAAGATGGGCCTTTTGGTCCTCAAAAGGCTGCTGGGTACCCATACATTGTACTGCTTCATTATATCTGTACCTGGCCTCATATTTAGAAACCCATTCTAGAAGGTCCTTAGTCCTAACCTTACCCTCAAACTAACCATGGCAATTTTTTTCTCTTTCAGTATTCTGAACTTTCTTTTTGTACTAGGAGGACCAACAGTTGGACTATTTACTCATATTGCTTTCAGATTTTATGACGGTTGCCCTGCTGCTGTTCCTTTATATCAACTACAGGTTCTCGGCTTATTGTTTTATAGGGATGCCAAGTCCCCACTTAAAAGTGGACCAGACGCCAGCACATAATAAGAGCGAGGGCTCAGTATCCACCATGATGGCCAGGAAGAAGCCAACTGCAGTGGACAGTGTTGCAGTTCCCTCAGCCCCGGTATTATCTCTCCTTGCTGCATCCGCAGCAACATCGGATGCAGGTGAGTACTTTTTACAAACTGAAGGCAGACATTTAAAAAGTCCTCTAGTCATGGCACGGTGGTGGTGGTAAATGGCATCACAATATATTGTATACATGTGTGAAACTGTCAAAAATCAAACTGAACAGTACCATGCAAATGTCCCCGTAATAAATGTAATAAGTAAATGAAAGTCCACATTGAATGCTGTGATGAATATCTCTAATACCAGCACTCCTGGGATTATAGACACAGGGATCAGAAGTTCAAGGTCATCCTTAGCTGCTTAGTGAGTTTAAATAAACTAGTAAGTAAATAAATGTATTTAAATAAGTAAATAAATAGCAAGGTACTTATCTGATGTGCACAGGTCTCATCCATACTATCAAAAAATTAAGTGATTAATTAATTTAAAAGCGATTACAGCTTGACTATCTAATCAGAATTGCTTGTGCCCAAAGGTGATTGAGAATGCCTTGTGGGGGCCATATGCATGCACATGTCAAGATACTCAACAATTACATTTAGAACACCTAAAGAAACAAGTTCAAGACAGTCTTTTCAGTAGATAACAAACCAATCTATCATTTAAATTCCTTCTCACCAAGCCTACTGCACACAGCAGGGCAAATTCAGTCTGACCAGTTGAAATGGTCATGTGCCAATCAACAGTCTTTACTGTCTGTAAACACAACCCAGGTCATGGTTGAATGTGAGATGACTAAGCCCTGAATCCCCCAAAGTGGCTTGAAATGTGGCCAGCACCAGGACACCTCGTGGTGGTGTCATGAGTTAACAAGGAAAGGAGCTCTGGGAAGAAACCTTCAGCACTGTCACGGCACAGATCTGACTACACCGTGAACTTGAGAATAAGGTGCTTTTCTCTTGGAGATCAGCGTGTTCTCGTGGCAAATTTAATAAGCTAAAAATGTGAAGGGGAAAAGCAAAGAAAACCCTTAAGGTGCTCTTTTACTGTTGAATGGTCACATGTGGCGTATGTTCAAAACCCTGCAACCACACATCAGGAAAACCAAAATGCATATATCTATTGAGATATTGTTTAAGACCCAAGCTTAAAATGAAATTCATTTACATTTCATATATCCCTCATACACTGTTTTATCATATCTCCTTCTCCTCCCATGCATCCTCCTCTCAAATTTATGTCCTTTTTAAAAATAATTTGTATATATATGCATATATTTATGTACATTCTATTAAGTCTAGTTAGTGTTGCATATATATACAAATATATGTGATTGTATATATATACATATTTGTATGTGAGTATGTACAATGTACATGTATGTATATGAATGTATGGTTGACCTACTTGGACATGAGGTGTCTACCAAGGTCCCATCCCTGAAAAAAAATTGATTCCCCTTCTCTCTCCCATCATCTGCCTGTAGCTCTCCAACTACAGAAAGGGCCTTGAGATTCCTTCCCATCTCTTCCAGAATATTGACTAGTGTGGTCTTGTACAGGCAACCATATTGTTAAAAGATCTTGAATGTAAGATTCCTGTCGTGTACAGAAGATAACCTTTTGTAGCTATCCTTCCAGTCCTCCGTCTCTTACCCTCTTTCCACTCCCTCTCCCATGATGATCCCTAAGCCTTGGCTATAGGGGTGATGTTATACATGTGGTGTTTGATGGTGGGCCACAGTCACTGTTCTCTGTTCTTTGACCAGTGTGGGTCTCTGTAGTAGCCTCCATCTGATACAGGGAGCAGCTCCTTTGATGAGGGGTGAGAGCTTCATTTAGGTGTGTTTGAAGCACGAGTATTTGGAAGGCTGAATCAATTTAACCAGATGATAGTATTCAGTTCTCACCTACATTCTGACCTCTTCAGCCAGTGGTTCTTGTCTCTGTTGACAGTACCTTCTTGAGTTCCTTATACTGAGTGAAGCCTTACATCCAATAAGACAGATCTGATAGTCCCGAAAAATCAGTGACAAAGTTTTACTATGGGCTGTGTCTTTCTCAGCTCATCAGTATTGCAGTTTAAAGGATTTGCAACTGGATAGGGCTATTGAAAAATTTTTCCCCTCGGTGGCTTGCATAGCTCCTTCCAATGCTAGAAGAGCTAGCCATCAGGGAGTAGGCTTCCAGGACAGCACCAGCTTGATACCTCCAAGTCCTGTGACAAAAGTTGATGGTGTCTTCAGCAAGAGAGTCTGTCCAGTTCTGGCAGGCAACCAAGAGCAATGGCAATAGTCATTATTGTTTGGGGGTCATATGGACCTCTCTCAATGAAGAACTTGAACCTCACCTGGCACTGGGCATTTTGTTTGCTAATATATGACAATATATGATAATGTACCGACCATCACTGGGTGATGGCAGGGGGCATGCATTACAAGATTTCATTATTGTGATACTGTTGAATATAATTCTATAGTATACATGTAGCACATTTTCATTATCCATTCATTAATTGGAGGACATGTAGAATGTTTCCATTTTTATTTATTATGAATAAATAGAACTAAATATGCAGGAAGCAGTATCTCTGTATCCCATGTACTATTTTTAGTGCAGGTGTGTTTTGACTGAGACCTAGCCACAGAGTCAGGGATAGGCTCTTCCATTTTCAGTATCATATCAGTGCTCCAAAGCTTAGAATTCTGAAGCTCTAAGGTTTGCAGATGGGGCACACATAACCTGTACCTCGTACTTGCATCTGCTTTCTGTGATGCTGTGGACGGAACCCAGGCACTCTGCATGTTCAGTGGATGTTGTATCCCAGAACTGCATTCCCAGTCCTTATGGGGATTTATTTTTTGAAGATTAAAGAAATTGATATACTAAGAAAGGCCATCTAGGCATGATCTACTGAATAAATAAAAGGGCTCTCTGTTGAACCAGCCATTTTAGACACTGAACATGAATACCATTTCATCACATGTGAGATCTAAGAAAGAAAGATCAGCTGAGAACCAGGAAGGAAAGCTACTATTAAAGCCTTTCTTGATTTCTCTAGCCTGTAGACTGATAGTACAGGCCATCACTGCCTACCAAACAAGCGTATAAGTAACTGTGCTAAACACATGCCTACTATGATTAGAAGCTAAAGAAGACTTGTGAAGAATCTCTACCCCAAGCTCACCATTTCACTTTGGCAGGGTTCTGTGTGTCAAGGGCTCAACCTGCATTCATTCCTAAGTCATTCCCAGAAGTCACTAGTAATTATCAGACAATTAGCTCAGTTGAAATAACACAAAGGCTTGCAATGACACTTCTCAAAGTGAGTTTAGGAGAACATTCTCTGCTCTCTTGAGAAAAGAGATTTTATTGCCATGAAGTGAGTGTAGGGAATGCTGCCTCCCTTCCTTTTTGTTTTTCAGTTTTTAATTGCTCCATGAATGTTGTCAGGTTTGAAGAGTGAGAGAGATAAAATTCCACAATGTAACCTAACCACACAACATATTTTCTTGGGATGAACTCTTAGCCTGTCCTGGAAACAGCATTCATCCCAGTTGTAAAGGAAATCTTAAGACACAGAATGAGACTCTCAGATTTAATTATGAGCTTTCAGGCTTTAATATACTCACTCTTGAATGAGAAGTTTTATGTGGGGATAACAGATCACTGGTATCATCCAAAGAAATCAAAGTAAGGAAAGTTATTTGTAGAAGAGTGGGAAAGCCTTGATGGACCGGCGACAGCTCTGTGGGAGGGCATCCGGGCAGAGAGCTGTGTGAAGAACTGTGAATGGGACTCAAGGAGGGAAGAGCTTGAGTACAGCAAAAGACCTGGGATGTGGTCTGCACTATTCACCTTGAAAATGCTATTCGAACTTACTGCTTATGCATTGAGACCTCCCTTTATGGATTGAAGAAATCTGCCTATTTTTTTTAACCTTTGCTTGCCAAGCACAGATATTTCCCAGAGGCCGGAGACAGGTGGTCCACAAATCCCCCTGCACTCCTTTATTCAGTGGGAAAGACAGGGGTGTAGGGATCTCATGCTTGCATGGCGTCCCTCCTCTGCTTGCATCCAGCAGGTAATTTACAAATATGCCAAGCAGTCAGAAAAGCAGGTGGATATTAACGCCCTGAGTAATCAGAGCTAAGCCAAAACACTCCCGTGTCCCTATGCAGGAACAGGCTATTTCGTTTTGGCAGTATGAAAATGAGACTCTCCTGAGAACTGTACAGGTTTGGTTGATTTCCGGTCTCAGGCTGCAAAGCAGATCTTTTTCAGGGAAACAAGCCAGAGATCTCCCCCAGGTGCTAGAAGCCAGACTTTCATGAGAATCCACTCTCCATAGACAAATGGCTTCCTACAAACCTGGGGGAGTTGGGAGCTCACAGGTGGGCTCATATCCAACACTCTGCTTCATTCCATATGTGAAGAGATGCATATATCCCGAGACTCGGAGATATGCCTGAGGTCACAGAGTTGGATTTGAGTCCTATTTTCTCATCCCCTGCCTGATTTTTAGTAGGTCCCCACCTCTCTCACGGTTACAGGCAGATTTTTTTTCTTAGCTATGAACCTCTGCTGGTTGGAGGTTAAGTGGAACTCATCCTTGGCTGAACACAATCTCTAATTCAAACTAAGCACACGGTAGGCAGTTAATAGCTTCTGAGGTTGATTTTGTTTAATTGCATGCTTGTGGGTAGCTGTGCATACTTCTCATGAAGCAGTTCACTTGAGCCTTGGTTTGCCTCTTTTCTTTTTTCACTATAAGCAAAGTTCCATGTGCTTTGTGATGAAATCAACCTTTTGATAACTTGTTTCCTAGTAGGTTATCATTTTTACAGGACAATTTGAGGAACCAGACCACTTTTAGTTGAAAGAGTTATATTAAATGGCTTACAAGGAAAAAAAAAACTAAATAAATAAATAAAATTAAAATTAACAATATTTCTATTCATTCTCTGAATATTTCATACATGTATACAATGTATTTTGATGATATCTCGCTTACCATTACCTCCCTCCAGCTATTCCCAGGACCACTTAACACTTAATCCTTCTCTAAATCCCTGTAAAAGTTGAAGCTTTTTCTGATCAAGGTGGAGAGCAGCATGAATCTGTGCATACAAAAATTAATGCAAAATTAGTTTAAGGATGTGCTTAAGGAAAATAAGACACTGGAAGGACTTAAGTAATTAGTCCTTTCTTTCACTTCAAAATATTGTATGCTCATCTGTCTACTATACTTGAACACATAGAGTAGATGCTCATTTAACAATCTGGGTGAAATAATTGGTTGAATGGCAGGCTATACGCTCATCTGGTGGTTAGCATGGTGAATGGACATCTGGGAAAGACACACTCGATCCTAAAACCACTGCTGGTAAATATTAGCCAAATAATTGGCTTGGAGTCAAAACAGTCCTTTTCAAACAAGTGATCTTTAGCTATTATAAAAGAGTGTTTTCCACCATATTTTATATACAAGCATTACAGTATGGAAGGGATGATTATAAAGCAAGTTTTAATAGTGTGTATTCTGCAGCTAAAGTGTGTGAGCAGCTGGACATGTGCCTGCCAACGGGGACTCCCCAGTGGTTTTATTTAAGGCAAAGTTCTAGTTTCTTGGAGTGTGATACACACCCAGATGGCAGTGCTATTGATTGTTTGGATGGGCAGTGGAGGAGATGCCACAGAGAGTAGTCATCACAAGCTCTTCGAAGTAGAAGAAGGGAGGGGGGAATGGTGGCACCGCCACCAGCATTCTAACAGGCCAGCCTGGGAGAGCACACTGCTCAATAGCTATTGATCTGCTGTGGTGAGGGAAGTCTAATTCACGGGAAAGCTGCGTCGTTATTGGGAGTCATTAGGGCTAATGCAGTGAAGGCTTCAATAAGGTTTGTTCAAAGTGATGCATAATTTGAAACAACTTCTATTACACTCGCCCAATAATGATTTAATAAGCATATTAGATAATCTATACCTGAGTAAGTCAGGCTAATTTTTCTTGTCTCTGCATATTGACATAGCTTCTCAGGGAGGTCATTCAGTGGACAGAGAAGTCATGATTCCACTCTAGGGGCATGGGTTTTATTTTTCTTCCATCTTATTTAGGATGAGACCATATTGATAGGTACATTCCAAATCATAATAAGAGAAATCACAAAGTTAAGATTGTTATAGTTGTGAACCACAAAGTCAAGGGTAAATTGATGGGAATGAAATACATATTGCTGTTTTTGCTTCCATCTGACTCTCCGTACACACAGAAAAACAAACGGGGGAGACACACAAAGACAAACAGAGGGACAAACAGAAAGATACAAACACACATACATACATACATAGAGAGAGGCACTCAGAGACACATACACAGATAGAGACACAGTTCAGACACATATATGAAGCATGGCATGCACGTGTGATATATATGGAGAGAGAGACAGACTGGCTGATTCATCTTAGGTTCAAGGAGGATATCAACTAGCCAGACTCGTGAATGCTAAGAGTGAAACTAGCCAGTTCTTTGTTTCTGTCTGTTCTGTATCAAAGCTAACCCATTACTTTCTCACACTATATACTTTGCTGTATTCAACAATACCACAGCCCATTATCAACTGAGGACACTTAAATCTCACAAGATTACTAACCTTTTAGGTGTCCTGCAAGTTGGTGTGCATTCTGACATCCTGTAAACAGTTTAGTCATAACCCAGCTTTAAAGCTGACTCCACTTTTAACCAAGAAACCTTAACACTGCCAATAAGACTCCTTACGAATGGTGGTGGAAATGGTGGTGTTTCTTGGTTCCAAAGGTTTGAGAATGCAATCTAGCATGCTAATAGCTTAAACACGGTGCTGGAAATTCCTTCCAGCTTCCAAGTCTTAAACAGCTGATTGCTCCCTTTACCACCTGAATCCCTGGGAGGGTCTGAGAACAACAATGCTCTCAGGTGCAAATCAGAGCAATAGGGATTTGAGGTTGAGCAGTCACTTACTTTGCAATGTTCGGTTTGTTTGTTTGTTTGCTTTTGTCTTATGTACAATCATAATATGAAACTACTAACCACAGCATCCCTCATGGATGATTTAGCTAAAGGCCTTGTCTTTCAAAAGAAACAATGAAACCAGTAAATATGCAAATTAATAGGGTTTGGAATAGCTAAGAGCTATAAGGCCATAAGGTGAAATCGTCACATTGTAAAATTGTTACTATATACAATGGAAAACTTCCATTTAGAGCAATTAAAGTCCAACTTTAAAAACATTGGACAAATTGTCTAACAGGGACTATCCATGGATGTGTTTTGAAGCATTCCGCAAATGATTCTGTTTGTCTGGAATGCCCTGCTCAGTGTGGCCGGTTTATAGAAACCTGCTTTCCACTGGCTCTGGGCCCCTTTATGGCCTAGCAGGGCTGGAAGATACTACCACCTCCAAGACTGCATACAGCCAAAGGTTTTCTGGAAAAAAAAAAAAAAAAAACAAAACTCGGCAATTCTTATTTCTACCTCACCTTGAGAAAATCAGTTTGTTGTTGTTTCCTTTTTGCTTTGTTTTGCTTCAATCTGTATATCATAGAGCCATTCATGGCCAAAGCTCTAACATTTCCGGTAAGAATCCAGTTTCCCAGACATCAGGCTCCTCCAGCAATCCCCTCCATTTCCGCCTCACTGGAAATCTTCATTCTTAGACCAGGATTTTTCAAAGGCTTCTTACTGTGTGGCTTATTGTAGAGGCCATGATGAGGGACCCATGAAGTAACACCTGTGAAAATCCCAGCAGTTTAGTCCAAGCTCAGCCACTGGGTGCTATGGCTATTATTCTAATTGTTACTATTTTCTACCTTTAATGTTTTTTTTTTTCTTATGTACCCACTCTATGTGTCATTCGTGTGCTGATTTGTGATGGTTTGTCCCTGGCTCCCAGTTTATATGCATCCCTACTCATTTATGGTTATTGAATACCAAAGCTTCCCTGGCTCCTCATAGCCCAATGTCCATTGATCTCTGCGTTGGGTCTAGTATGCCACATTGTTCTGAATTTAATCTTCAATTATCAGACCTTATTGAACCTTTAAAAATCTCACTCCTTGGGAAAAGGGACTGCCTCTGACATAATCTGATTGGCCTGCTCTTTGATCACCTCCCCCTGAGGGGGAGGAGCCTTACCAGGCCACAGAAGATGACAATGCAGCCACTCCTGATGTGATCTGATAGACTAAGATCAGAAGGAAGGAGAGGAGGACCTCCCTTATCAGTGGACTTGGGGAGGGGCATGCATGAGGAAGGGGGAGGGGAGGGTGGGAGTGGGAGGGGAGGAGGAAGGGGCTTATGGGGGGATACAAAGTGAATAAAGTGTAATTAATAAAATTAAATTAAATTAAAAAAGAAATCTCATTCCTTAGTGTTGAGTTGGAAAGATGAAATGATAGCAAATATTGGTTAAGATGTTTTGGATGACTGCTTTCTGAGAAAATGTGAAAACTAATGAGTGTAAACACACACTCTAGCATAATGCCAATTAGTACTGGGAGGCAATGACTTGCCTTTATCTTCAAGTTTTGAAACTGTTCTGATAATGTATAGCAGAGGATGACCTGAGGGAGACATTGGAAACCTAGTCTTCTTATTCAGTAATGTCAGCCCTGCCTCTGATTAGCCTTCCTGGTGACCTCAGGGGAAAATCATTTTTTATGTAGAGTCTTAGATAGGGGCTGAGAAAAATGGCTCAGTGGGTAAGAACACTTGCTCTGCAAGTGTGAGGACCTGAGTTCAAATCCCTGCCACCCATGTAAAGAGCCAGCATGACTGGGCATGCCTGTTACCCCATATTGGGGAGCTGAAATCGGTGGAACCCAGGAGCTCACTGGCTGGTGACCTCACCGAAAAGACAAGCTTCTGGTTCGGGGAAGCCATATCTCAAGGCAATAAGTCAGAGAGAAATGCACCTAGGGTCCTGCGCATGTGCACTCACAAGCCACACATGGCTATGCATGTACACCAAACACACACACATGTGCACGCACACACACATAGTTTCACACAGTTGGAAAAAAAAAACAACATGCTTTTCTGGAGACTAGGAGGAGGAACGCAACACATAAATACGCTCCAGCAGTCAGAAGTTGTCATCCTTAGCCCCTGTGAAGGCTTAATAGTTGCCTTAAACTATGCTGTACTTTTTTTTTAACACTGTGGCTGTAGTGTGGGTTTTCCTGCACACTTATTATTCACTTCACTCAATGAGCACTAGACAGACTATGAGCCTTCAAGAGCCTTGCAATGGAAAGTATAAAACGAAGAGACTTAGAGACCCAGAGCACTGCTATTGAGCAGTTCCATAACACAGTATGGGCCCAAGAACTTCATGCAGTGCTGGTGCATAACAGATACTCAGTAAGTATATCTGACTTAATATAGCTAATTATTTTCTCTCCAAAAGTGAGATATTAAAAAAGAAGAAGAAGATGGAAGGTTTAATGACAGGTTTGAAAATGCAGCATCTCTAAGAAATTTAACTCAATTTATCTCTGAATGCATCATGCAGATAACGCTCCCGCCACCTCACACCACAGTCAGACTCTCTTAAAAATAGAGTAATGATAATAATACATTTTATCTTATTCCCAGTGATAGTATCGTTCACGCCTCCATTGAAGCCCAGTGGGAGGTTTGGCTGTGAGGCATGAGACGCAGAGGGAGTCAGGTGTGATTATTGTAATGAGGACTCCACACTCAGAGAATGTGGAAAGGAAAACCTCCCATACGTGAAGTGATTTCTATTAAGATACTCGTATCAAATATTCAAGCTCTTCACTCTAAATGGGAGAGAAGGGAAAGAGACTCTTCCAAGGGGCAGATTATATACAGAGAGGAACGAAAGGGCACAAATATTTTATGACCAGCGTCGAGATGAAAGTGCAGTCCCTGCCTTGTTCACTGGCTTTTTCTATTTCCAGAAGTCTAATTAGATTGTTGGTTTAATGGTGGTGAGATAATTTAGTGGCAACTGAAAGCAGCTATGTTAATGAGAAGGAGCATAGCACTTTAGGTTTCCTGTAATTAATGGAGAGGTTTTTTTTTTTTTTTTAAAAAAAAAAAAAAAGAAAGAAACGCAGTTCCTGTGAAGTTGGGATAGTGTGTCCAGCTGTTGAGAGAGGGGCACAGTCTTTCCTGCTTGTTGCTGGAGAGATGGCCCCAGGCAATGTGGAAGAAAAGTGTAATGATGGTCATTAAGAATGATCTTGAGTGGCCCAGGCACGCTGCAGGCAGCTGAAGAAAGCAGAGACAGATAGGGTTGGAAAGAGGAAGAAGGCAGAGAGGGAGAATGGAGTAAGGGTTATGAGACAGAGTGAATGCATGCCTTAGCCATGCAACCTCCATCTTCTGCTGCTGTGACCCCAGCATGTCTCCCTGAGGATCTGTTTCTCCCGGTACTTTTCCTGGGAAAGGCCAAATAAGCCTGAGTTAGAGCAGACCAACAAGGACTTTTGCCCACTTCTTCATGGTCTAAGTTTAGAGATAAAGTGTAGAGAGGTTAGGAATGTTACTTCGTTGGGAAGCGGAGGTCTTTCACCAAAACAAGTTGGGGTAGACACTGCATTTATAATTCAAGGATGAGATGCTATGGAGCCCTCATTGCAATACCACAGTCCTTTGCAGTTCTTCTTAAAGAAGTTTGGGAGACAGACTGACACCTTGAGTCTCAAGTTTCTTCATCAGTAAAATGAAAACAAAATAATCTCTCTTCTGTGTCAAGGAAGAACTGAAGAAACATACCAAAATATTCATGACTGCCTGGGGAGAGGGTCCTGTTGGCAAAGTGCTGCCTGAGGAAGAACTGAGTTAGATAACCAATGCCCCGATGCCCGTATGGAGCAACAACAAAGGCAGGCAGAGTGACACTCATCCGAAAGGCCAGTATTGGCAGGGTGCATGGGTCCACTAATCTAACCCACTCAGACAGTGTGAGGCCAGTGACACACCCTGTCTCCAAAAGCAAGGTTGGCAGCAGTGCCTACCCAGACATGCGCACACATGCACACTTGAATGCATGCCTCCATGCATGCATGTGTATACCAACACATACAAAGTACCGACACACATACACACAAAAATTCCCATCACATAGTCAATACTTAGTATGTACTTAATGACACCTCACATAGCCAAAATTAAGTCATTCCCTGTCATGATTTTATCATGCTATGTCATGATTTCATAATATGCAACTCAGATCAAATCTTTAGTCACCCTCTACAAGACAGTCCTACCCTTACTTCCCTTTGAAAGTATCCTTACCCTGGGCCACACTCCATATCATGGTAGGTATTTGGTACATCAAACATCCTGGTCACACATCCCTAAGTATATAAATATGCAAATATTTGTTACAAAACTCATCAGCTTGTTAGGCAGCTGCCACAATCAATCCATCCCTACAAATGACATAGTCAAGTACAAGGTCACCTCTGTCCCCAAATAGCTTGAACACTATTTGGGGCCATCTGACTTGAAAACATAAGAGGATGGGTAATGTTGTAAATGAGTACAGTCAGTAGCAATCTGACATAGTACCAGTGCTTGTCAGCTGCTATGGATGTGAACCAGAGACACAACTTCATATTGTCACCTGCATCAGCCGGTGCCATTCTTTACAGAGACTGTAACTCAGGTGAAGCCAGATTCTACATTTCACTGTAGGAAAGAGTTTCAGGACAAGTCAGTGTGCAGGTGTAGATTCTATTAAGAAGAAATTTTTGACATAGAATTAAGCGCAGGATTTATTAGATGGAAGTGCCCAGATAGAGAAGAATATATGCCCAGAAGCATAGATGGAATGTTTACACGGTAACCATCCATGTATATGATTTGGGGGATTCTGAAGTTATGCCTTCAAAGAACTGCTAAGGAATTTGTTTGCAATGATATGGTAATTTCTGAGGCACATTGGATAGAATTATATCTGCTGAGAAACTCCAGATCACTAGGGTTGTATAGGACTGAGGATGCTTCTACCTTAAACAAAGGTTGATAGTCTTGTTTGTGACATGCAAGAAAATATCTGGGAAAGGAGTAAAAGCATGCTGAAAATGATGTGTGCTCCGCCATGAGCATGGTTCGTTGACATTTTAACGTTCTGAGTTGAAAAGACCTCCATAGAAGAGGAATCATGGCCCCTGCAACAGTACCCTTGCAGCAGATGTTGTGAATTGTGCCTGCATTTGTGACTCTCAGCTGGTGAGAAATTCCAGCTAGACTCTGGAATGAGGGCCTTCTTTCCTTTCCTGTGTTCCCTTAATTTTCCTTGTCTCTCCATCCAGCCTAATGATCACTCCACACTTGACCAATCACTCACTTTTCATTTAGTGATACTAGGGGAGTCCTGAGCACAAGAGGACCCAGAGAGAGCTCTGGGTTCACAGGCGTCAGGGCTAGCTTGCAACATTTCTCAGGTATCTTAGTTTCTGCCTGTTTGAGTGTCAGTCTTGCCTTCTATCTGGGTATGTAAAAATGTCAGTGCATGAGGGTGAAAGAGAAATTTAGGACCCAAATTGGGAGCAATTCAAATTACAGAATAAGACACCCTGATCATTCTGCAGGTCAGGTAATGAAAGCAAAGGTGGCAGCTATGGCACAGCCATCGGGTTTTTTTTGGCTGGCCTACAAGAGCTGTAATCTTCTAAGTTTATTAGGAACTGCATGAAACTCACGTTCTCTGGCATTTTTGTACTTATATTCTTATCTGGTAGCAAATGAGTGGAAGATAATACATTTACACCATTAGATGAGGCTATTTTTTTTGGAACTGATTATGTCCTCCACTCCTAACCAACACATTTCTGCAGTTGACTGTAACTGTTCCTTAGCTAAACTGATTAGGCATCAAACTGCCTTCTAAACATCTGTATTTACATCCACATACAAACGACACTCTCAGGCTTAGTCAGAGAAAGCCCCTCTTTACAGTGAACAGCAATGAATGCAAGCTACTGAGAATATGGGATGGTTATATGCTCAGCCATAAACAAGACATTCATACCATCCTCTCAAAGGCTCAGGGAACGTCACTGGAGAAATCATAAAAAGAATGCAAGCTCTGGGGGTGATGCTGATAATGGCTACATAATGACGTCTTCTGGACATAGTGTAAACATTGCAATCACTTGGACTCATAGCATCAAGGGCTAGCTGCACTGGGTCTTCACAAGATTGAACCTGTCAATAGCTGTGTACTGAGAGAGTGTTCCCTGGGAGACTCACGGAACTGAACTATCGACTACTGTGGAAAGAGAAGCTGTTATTATCTTTAGATATGTACTCACAAGTGAGGCTCCTAGGTTCCATTGGAAACTTCCAACGTCACTCAGCAGGCCCTGGTTAAAATCAGTGGGTCATAAAACAAGACAATAAGATGTGAACAGAGGGAAACAGACTCACAGGGAGAAAGGGAGCTAGAGCAATGCTAGCTGGGTGTGGTGTGCACCCAGAAGGCAGAGGAGGGCCCTGACAGCAGTGAAAGGGTGTTAAGGGAAGATAAGGATGGGAATAATCCAAAGTTCATATACACACTTGTGGAATTAGCAAACAATAAATATAATTTCAAAAAATTACTTAAAATGTATGTGTATATACATAATGCATGTATACATACAAATGTGTTGCGGTTCCTATCCAAAATACTTAGAAACCAGAAGTGTTTGGGATTTTGGAATATTTATAATTAACATTCATTTCTATCAATACAGATATATATAGCTATCTATTGACTTGTTCTCTCTAAGGAACCCTGAAAGTATAAAAAGTGAATCAAAACAGTGTGCAGAATTACTTAATACAACAGAAATGATGTGTAACTTGCAGTAATAGTTTTGATTATTTAATTATGGAATTTGGGGTTAGAAGAAGCCTTTGACATTGTAAGTTGGGAGTGGTGCCACAGCACTGTCAACAGTAGAAATTGAAATTCAGACTTTCTCATGTTTTCTCATTTCTTGTCTTCTCTCCTAAGAAATTATATTATACAACTGGCTATGAGACATAGTAGTGTTATTTGGGTGGTGGCATATGTACTCAGGAGGCAGCGGCTGGGGAATTACTGGAATTGAAGGCTGGCCTGCTACACAGTGAGTGTCAGGATAGCCAGAGTTACACAGTGAGGCCCTAGTTCAAAAAACAGATGGAAGGACAGAAGAAGGAAGGAAGGAAGAAAGGAAAGAAGGAAGGAAGGAAGGAAGGAAGGAAGGAAGGAAGGAAGGAAGGAAGGAAGGAAGGAAGGAAGGAAGGAAGGAGCAAGCTGTCTGAATTGTTAAGTCAATGATGTGTTAGATATGAACTTTTCTTGGGAAAGTGGCTGTCCCTGAGAGGTCTTAATTTCCATCTCTGTGCTGTCCTCCAGTGGATGTTGTCATGTCTGAAGCTAGGAAAAACTGCCTAGGTTTTTCCCAAATCTAAGTTCCTTTCCTTCTCTCCTTTCTTCATGCAAGGGCAAGAAGAGTGCATCCCACTTGCTTTGTATAGAGATACAGTGTATATCTGACAGACATAACTATTGAGAATGAGTGACAACCACCGCATCTCCACTAGCAAAGAGAAAGCATCTATCCATCTTCCCCCCGCCCCCATGCCAGGCCAGATGCCTAATGCTTAATCAGTTCTTATAGTGACTATTGGAACAATCCTGTTGGGCTGTTTTATGAAATCTGTGTTTGAGGGGGTACCAGGAAAGAACTTAGCTACTTCCCTCTTCTCACAGAGTTATTTTTTTAACCTGTTGAAGAATCCTCCTCCCTGAGAGTTCCATTCCCTTAAACAACTGTACACCAAGAGACATCAGATGTCTTTGTAAGACTTTGAAAAGATGAGTGTGTGCTTGCAATGGACAATTTCAAAGATAGAAAAGGTAGTAATGGAATGAAACTGCGTAATGGTCTCTGCACATTATGTGTACCCTCCGTGGCCTGGATCCAGGATTTACCCCAGAGAGATGACAGAACCCAGAACAAAAGGGGAGTCCACTGTTGTCTACCATTTCAGCAGGGAAGCCAGATTCACACCCTGAGGGGGAGCTTGGCAACAGTTCCATTGCTCAAAGCCATCCTTGCAGGAGTTGCTGTCCTGTCATGCCAGAAGCTATTTGTAGAAGACTTTCTTTGAAAGCTACTTTTGTTAGGACTTAGGATTCCACAGTCCTGGTATTTTTCTCATGCAAGTTGCCAGCACGAAGTGCTTTGCGTTTTACATAAGGAAAGTTCATCATCTTGTTGTGTAATTAATAGGAAGCAGACGTTAGGAGCTGACGATCCAGGCCCCTATTTACTTGAGAGCATGTCTGTGCTTTGTTTATGACTCACACCATTACTCCGTACATTGTAACTTGAGTTGGTTTACACTAACTTTTCCTAGAATTCCATCCTTATGGTTTAGTAGCCAATGACTTATAGTCGCTAAATGAAAGAGCTGAATAACCTTGTTCTTCTCAAATTGTCAACAGTCTGAAATTAGTGAAAATGTATTTGCTGTGTTAAGTCAGTCTGAGCTTATGGGATGGGGGTAAGTTTTTCCAAGCAGACTATGGGTATAATTTTCAGAACATGAATGTATCTCAACTACTTATGACAGCACATGGTCCCTCCTCTCAATGAGACATTATAATTTGGAACCAAGCTGTTTGGCAATGAATAAGAAACTGTCCATGGAGGAGGCTATGTGTGTGCTGGGGCAACAAGATATGTGGAAATTTTTGGTAAAGCCTTCAATTTTCTGGTAACCTGAAACTGTTCTTTGAACATCTTTTTTTTTTTTTAAAGATACAATTCCCTACCGACCTTCCTCCCTACCACTCTCTCTCCTTTCCTCTCCTGCCCCCTCATGTCCCATCCATGTATACAAGCATTTGGATATGTACTTTGGGGATGGTGTTTTATATGGTATTACATAATTAATATGAAGACTCAGTTTCTATCAATCTGTAGCTTTATTAAATAGTCAAGCTAGTTTCTTAGTGACTTGTAAAGTGTTCCAAACATTTTTTGTTGTTGTTATTGAACCCTATTTCTTTCATGGAATATACTGGATGACTGTCTATACTTCACAGTTCTTGTGGTCACAGGCCTGAGACTCTAAACTTTCAACCCTCTGAGGCAGGTGACAAACCACTGAGATATGTGCAGCTCCTCTCTAAAACATGCTGATTCTGATCTCCCTCCAAGCATCCTTTTATTTCCCATGTACAGAATCTGCAAAGTCAGTGGTGAGTTCTGGGCTAGGATAAATCTGGGTTCGGACTGATTTCAATTCGAGGAAGTTCACTGAGTTCCATGATTGTCCCTGGGAGAAGGACAAAGAATCTAGCACCTGGCTCAGTGCCTGGCTCAACATGGGGCTCCTTCAATATTTGTTCTGAGAATGAATGGGAAAGCTAACACATGGTCCTGCTTCAGTAGGAAGACTTGATGTAAGAGGAAGGGCTAATATCCATTAATTCTACAATGCAAATACAGGACAGACTATGTGACACTGTTAGAGAGAACCCTGCAATGTAAAGGAAGCAGAAAGGTTAAAGTTTAGATGGAGAGCCAGGGGCAGCATTTAGAATGAGGACTTACTGAGAGTTTGAAAGCCTGGGTGGGGTATATTAACATGTAAGATATTGATTAAACAGTAACAAAAGTTTTAAAAAGCTTTAATATTCAATTATAAATGGAGAGATTTGCAAGCACTGGAATCAAACAAGCATTATTTGGTTCTGTGTCTTTTCCCCTCACTAGGGAAGAAAATGTTGCCTTTGGACAAAAGAACAGAACAAGACTTTTCTTCCTATCTACCACTTGCGGCAATATTCTCTCTGACACTTGCAGAAATAATAGACTTGGACACACACCTGTAGACCATGCAAAGTTATTGTTTCTAGGTTTCATCCATCATCTTCTAACAGACAGATTCAACAGTATGGGGAAATCGAAAGCAATGGGTGTAATTGCTTATTGTTGTCATGAAGAATGCAAAGATATTTCATTATATAAATTGATATTTTAGTAAAAACAGCATGCACTCAAGTTATTTGAGTCAAGCCCACAAGAGTTAAAAGGGCAGCCATTAACTTTTGACATTATTCAACCCTTTGAAAAAGAAATGCCTCAAAATCTGGCGGGCTAGAAATGAAGATTAATGTGAGTCAAAACTCAGATGATGGGGACCAACAAACTTGAAGGCTGCAAACTTAAATGAAAGGTTCGCAGCTCAGGAACGTTTCTCCACAGCAGTTGTCACATTTGCTGCCAATGTGTGTTAAAACATTTTAGGGAGATGTTGAGCCATCATTTAAAATGAACTGATAGTATGGCTGCTATTGAAAATGTACCCTTTTTTTTTTTTTAAGTGTGGTCTTCATTAATGTAAGTGTTGTAGGTTTTGCTTACAGGAGTTAATCAACTCAGGTCTTTGATACTAAACACTTCATATTTGCACAATTGGTTTGATTTTGGGTACTAATTAGAGAGGTGGTTTAATAGAGCTTTAAACCTCCAGAGGAGAGTCATCAAAACAGAATGTAGTCTAGAGTGCGCCTTGTAGAAAATGTGGATGAAGTATTTGAGATCTCACATCTAGAACAGAAACAATTTGGCAGTGTGAGCCCTTTTACTGATCACTATTCAGAAGTAACAATTTCTCCAAGAGAATAAGTGCTTCATCTAAAACCAGAGGACTGTTGGTTGAGAAGTCAAGACTAGAAGTGCCATTCCACCTAATGCCCAGATCAGGGTTTACTGGATTGCCAACAGCAAACCTGAGTACACATAAAAAGGTTACTTTTTTCAAACTAGTAAGAAAGCAAGACCTGGAGGGGTTTTTGTTGTTGTTGTTGTTGTTTTTGGTTTCTTTTTGTTTTGTTTGTTTTTGCTTTTGTTTTTGTTTTTTGTACTCCTGAACTTTAGGCATGGTCAACAAATATATATTTTTTTTTTCAAAATTCAAAAGAAAAAAACAACAACTCACAGTCAAGAACATGCATTACATAACATTACATAAAACATCATATTTATGGTTAAAGATAATACTATACCAGATTTGAGAGTGGAGAAAAACAAATAGAGCCGTTTCAGAGAGTGTGCCTAACCCTGTTCCTTGCTCCTTACTTAACTGGCAAGCTATGACACTACTGATGTAGCCCAAATGTCTTGGCATTGACTCCATTTTATCCAGCTTCCCCAGTTGTGCAGGCCAGACTTTGCTTTGTTTCTGGTTCTGTGCTGAGAATTGGATCTAGGATCGATCTCACCCGTGAAACTTTATAGACTCTTGACTCTTTTTGTGCCCAGGAAATTTTTGCATAACTTTGGGTTTATAGATATTCAAATCAAACATTTGAAGATTATAAATCAGAAAAAAAAATTATTTCAAGGCAGTTTTAAATGTCGTAATTTACCATTTATTGAAGACAGAGGCAAGTTTACATATTAATAAAATAGAAGTCCTAGTTTATTTTTACGTAGAGTTGACTCCCTATCAAAGTATCAAGCTGAATACTTGATACTTTCAGATAGAGTTCAACTTCAGTATTTCCCACTGTTGATCGATGTTTTCATTTCATGACTGTCAATGCCAGAAACACTGATTTACATAAGTACATAGTATGTCATAGTGGAAGTCTGTTTAGGGTATTTTAGAATGACTGAGAAGTCTGTCCTAATCCCAAGCCAAAGTTCATTGAACGATTTTTTTTATGACATCCAAGTCAGCAATTTAAAAGCATTTTTTGAAATCAAGACTTCTAAACTAACACTATTCTATATATAATAAATACAAAGATATACCAATTTGACTCATGATACCCAAGAATAACGGTAAGGAAATATTAAAAGTCTTCATTTTCTATAACTATGCCATGATGCTTCAGTGAATGCAGAAAACTTTTATGTACAGTGCAAACAAATGCAATTCATAATACCCAGCAGGCTCAGTGCCAAGCCCCCATGTTTCAGAAGGCACTTCTCGATTTTGCATGATGTGACATCCTCTGCAACACAAAGCACGCGTGGTAAGTTCAGGACCAAGGCTGCAGGGACATCCAGAATAAAATACCACCAAGTGTGCGAAATGACTCTTTACTCATTTGACTTTTAATTATTTTGTTGTTGTTGTTGAATGTTCAGAAAACTTCTAGTGTTGACATTTTTTAAATTTCCTTTAGAGATTAAATATAATGACAACATCTTACCCTCCCTTTTCCTCCCTCTAAACTCTCTTCTATGCCCCCTCCCACTCTCCTTCACAGCCTCCATATTCAGATATAAGGCTAGACTCTAGATAGCTTTTCTTTTTTCCTAGAAAGGATCTCTTGTCAATCTTGTCAATCTAGGACGCATCCCACGGAGTTCTAGTGAGCATGCACAGGGGCTATAGGCTTCTCATGCTCACTCTTTGATCTCTAGGCTCTTGTGCTTCATCCAGCTTTCTCAGACCAGTGAAAATCCTGATGTCTTCTTTAAAGTATCCCTAACAATGTTCTTGGTAGGTGTGGACTTTCTTTCAACTGCATTACTGCTGCCTTTTTTTTTGCTCAAAGCCAGAGGTGATTTTCCAACCTATTATAAGATAATTAACACTTGCCATTGTATCACCATGCTCAATGGGGCACATATTCTGAAAACCTAGAGACCAGGACTTCAAAATCCCTTAAGCAAATGAAGGATGTAGGCCCCAAATCTCATTCTAGTATCTCTGTGTGGCTACAAAACTCTCTCAATAGCCATGAAATTTCCTGCAGTTCATTTAGTAGTGAAGTAGAAAATGTATAGATATCAGTTGTCCAGGCTCGGCCTCTAGGAATTCAGAGTGTGTCAGGAAATATTAACCAGCATTGACTATGGAGCTGGAACTGTCTTCTTAGTTTTGAGGACCACGGATTTCTATTCATCCTCAAGAAGTTTAGGTGCTTCCTAGACATAATCTGGGAGAAAGATAAGATCTGGAGTTAAATGGTTAATGACTGAATAAATTCTGTATTTTTTTTTTATTATTAAACACAAAAAAAAACTTCCGGGTAGTGAGTTCCAACCATTCTTGATTCTGTGGTGATATCTATAACATCATTGTGAGCAGTTATACCATTAAATGCACATTCAGAACATGCTTACTTTCCAAAGCCTGAACTTTAAAAGAATGAGATAATTCGCATATAAATAATTTTTAAAAAATAGTTCCAAATTTCATTTAATGTATTTTATTAATGAAATAAAAGCACTCTGTTGTTATTAAATTTTTCTACTAATTTTACAATTTTAACAGTGTTTTGAGAAACCCAAATCGACTGAGTTTTCATGCAAAGTTTCAAATCTTTTCCTTATGTTTTCACACTTATAATAATATAATTTGAAGATCCTAATTGTTTTTTCAATGTTTCACATTGGTAGAGGTAGGTTATAAGGATAGATAACCCCCCCCAAAGGAAAGTATTCCTAGCTATACTTAAATAATAACGTTTCTTCAATCTCACTGTTAAGTAAATAAGATTTGCTCAGGAGCATGGCTCGCCGCTTTCCTTATGAGCAGCTAGGTTAATCAGTGCAGACCAGAAAGCACTGCGTAATGAGTCCAAATCGCCCAACCTCCTCATTTATCAGTTGGCTTACAAAAGCTCTAGATTTTTAGATTTAATGGATTTTTATAGGTTATAACAAAATCATTTTCAGCAACAAAATTACTAAATAATGAATAAATTTCCCATCAATTAGTAAAAGTGCTCTTTCTATAGTATGAGGTTTTTGTTTTGTTTTATTAAAGCAATTACTCTGTGGCCTGGAGGGTCTTACGCTATGGGGAGATTAAGTGCTCTACTGTGTTTAGCAACTGTTAGGTAGCATTAGTCACAAGCCATAGATACAGCATGTCAAACTCTCATTTTTTTAAAGAAAGCTGCCCAAGTCGTCTTTGTAGAGGTCATTTTATATAGTCTTCAGTGAGATAACTTACCGCGATAGATAACTTACTATAAAGACAACTTACAGTGATACATAAAATACCTCATGGGTATTCTTTATCTCATTACAAAGTACTTTGATTTAGCTGTTTTGTTTAAAAGTCTTGTCTTAACTAAAATTAACCTCCTGGACTGACCTACTATAGCATTTAGAATACAAGCTTGACTGATAACACTATGAAAACAGTGAACTGCTAAGATGGTTCATTGGCCCCTGCATGCCTGCCAGCTCATTTTTATTTCCTGAAACCTCATGTCAAATTATGGCAGATGCATGTGTGGGCAGAGTGAGGGCATCATTCTGGATCCATATGTAATTTATGAGAATGTTTTGCTTACTTCTTAATTTTTAGATAAAATATCAATAATGTGAACATAAATTACTTATGTGATATTCCTTTAGTCAAATAAGTCTGCTTCATCTTAGGGAAATGCGGTGCCCCCTTGGCAGCTGGAGAGAGAGAGAGAGAGAGAGAGAGAGAGAGAGAGAGAGAGAGAGAGGAGTCGGACAGTAGGCAAGATGTTGGGGGCAGGAGCACACAAGGCAGTGCTCTAAATTGCTAACACCATTAATGCCTATGGATAAGACATAGGGAGATGCTGAAAGCCACTTGCTCTTTGGTGTCTTCGCCCACTTCTCTCCGCTGCTTCACCTCTCCATCAGGCAAACTGTTGTCTGTGTAAAATGAGAACAGAACAAAGACCTCCGAGCTGTTACAGTTGAGAAAGAATGGTCTTTCACAATAAACTCCCGAGGTAGCCATGGCTTCACAAAACACCAAAGTTTAAGAGAAATGTAAGGAAGAGTAGAAAACATGCCCCATCATGACAACCTCCCTGTCTCTGCTTTTTAAAATTAATTAAACTTGTTGTTTGACAATGTCATGCATGGATGTAATGCATTCTAATTACTCGCCTGCCCACCATCTTTTACTTCCCTCAACCCCTGTCAACTCCTCCTCCTCCCTACTAATCCCTTTCCCACAATCATGTCTATTTGGTTTTGCTTTTGTTTTTAAGTGACCCATTGAGTTCAACCATAGTCCCCTGTAGAAGCATGGATGTGGAACTATCCATCAGAGCTTGATGGGCTCACCAGATAATGATCCCCTTTTCCCAGAATTTATCAGTAGCTAATAGTTCATCAGGGAGGGGTAGTGTCTTCCCCATCCATCACTGGCAGTTGACAGGTCCAATATTGTGCAGCCCAGTGAAGAGAACCCTTGTAGCTGTGAGTCCATTATTGTAGCCAGTGTGTTGCAATCAGAAAACTGCATATTTGCAGCTTTTCTGCCTATTTTCCAGTCCCTGTATTCCTTCTGCCCCCTTGAACCTGTAGTGGTATAAATGTGTTTTTTAGGGTGGAGAATTTAACCATCCCTTATTCTGAGCACCTTGAGCAGCCAAGAATCTCTGTATCCCCTCCAGTTCACTGCAAAGAGAAGTGCCCCTGATTAAAGCTTAGAGTAGAATTTGCCTGTGGCTTGAAACATACCTATTTTAAAGGTGATTTAACACCACTTTAACTTAACTAACAAGACTAGGAAATTCCTCTCTTAGCGGTTTTGACTTCTTCAGCTTCTAACCATGCTCTTGTTGTTGTTTTGCTTTGTGTTTCTGAGTTTACAGTACCAACCAAGCGTTCTCACCTATTGAGTAGACCCTAAATCCAATCAGAGAGCTGTGGTTACCTCTATAATAGTCATAAATATTAACTCAAAATTGTTGCTCTAGGAGATGTGTGGAGATTGACCCAGAAAAGGCAGCTTGTGACTAGAGTTTGGGTGGGGGTGGGGGTGGGGGCAGGGAGGCTGAGCAGGTGGAGAATTTGCCAGCACAATTGCACTGCATATGTTTCCTTCCTCTTATCTGGAGGACTTAACACTGTTGTTAACTCGTCTCTTCCTCTCCCTGCTGAAAGGGCATATATTCCTCATGTTTTAACGCATGATACCTTCAGACTTCCAAGCACCTGAACAGAGAACCAAAAAAAAAAAAATTCTGTTCTTTATTTAAAAAAAAAAAAAAATGCTGCTCTAAACATGAAGAGCAGTACTCTCTAGCACTTTTGGTATCCAGGAGTCATTCAATTGTTCCTTGTCCTGTAATAACTCAACCCAAGAAATAACTTGTCCTTTTCAAAAGAACCTTTAAGGCCAGGAGTATAGAGGGTTAACGTAAATTCACTGATGTAAGGAGAAATTGTACATGCCAATGCAGGTTTTCGCATTCTTCCTATGAAGTAATGCAAAACATTATTAAGACAAATAAAAAAAATATTACTGTTTCAAATTCAAGTACAAAACATAAGACGTACAATTTACATGATATACTAGTAGGCAGCTGACTTCTCTTGAGCTTCCATGTGCTGACCACACAGCATCTTCCAGATCATCAGCTTCTTCCTGAACATGCCTATGTTGGAGTCCCAGAAAGTACAGGGGAAACGTAATCTTCACAAAACCCTCCTGACATACATCAAACCAGGAATCAATTCACACCAAAGTTCTCTTTACTAGTTAAGGCAGATAGTGTTCCAACTGTCTCTGGAAGTCTTCCCTCAAATTTACCACACCTCCCTTTAAGACCATTTAGAACAAATAAAATAAATTCTCTAAAGATGTTAGAAATAAATATGCCTCCCTACCAACCCACCTAAATCTCTCATATAACTAGACTATGCCACACATGTGGATAAGATAGCATCTAGCAACATTAGCTCCAATCTCTTAAGAATCTTCTGTATCACTTAAGACTTGGTAGTTAGCCCTGGACTTGGCTCACATTACTAACACCACATCTGTAAATCTGGGTACAAGAATCACTGCTAAGCGCATTCTTCCACTATCATACAATGTGAGAAAATCAATAAATGCTGATAATCCAGTCCTCCAAAAGTGAGAATCAAGAAGTATCTCAGTCTGGACCAAAAGCACCTTAGCCATTTGCATAGCGATTCTGGAGATGTAGAAAATTATTTCTCTTGCAGAGTTATAAAGAAATAAGTTTGTATTTTGCCTGGGCTGATCATAATTATCCTGTAAGCCCCAGGAAAAACAGACAAGGTAGAAGACAATGACAGGAAAGAGGGCAAATATGGAATCAATCTTTGCAGCAAGATCCCAGAAATTACTGTCCAATAATGAAACAATTTGAAGAGAGGAAAATCTGTAAACATTTAGAGAGATGGTGAAATCATAAGCAATAAGGAGAAAGATTTGTGAATATCAAACCTTGCCAAGTCCAAAGTATTTGTCTCCCCAATCTGAGATTTCAATTTTATTAGAGGAGAAATAGATTTTTGAAAAGCTCTTCCACATTTGGGGAAGGCAATTGATAATAAATGTAGGGAACAATTATGGCAATCTTTAAATCCAGAATGAAACTGCAAGACCATTTAGTTCATTGGCCCAGCGTAAAATCTATGAAGAGACCCAGAAGCACTGAATGGCTCATCGTGAGTAATTCACCTTCAGTTCCACCACCCCTGCACAAGGTCACATCAGCTCTACTCCATTCTCTTCTTCATCTGCAGGAACACTGACTCTGAAATAAAAGTTTCAATAAGTGTAAGCACAAAATAAGATTCAGATGTTTGGTCTGAACATGTAGAAACCCCAAGTATTATAGTGTACAAAAGAAAGGGATATTGTTATAATACCCAGTGTCAAATAGAGGTTGGCTCATGGCATGGTTATGTGATTATCATAACATAAACTTGAGGACTTAATCATTGTCCCATGCCATTAAGTCAGAAAGCCTTCTGACCATTTTTCAGAGAAATGGTGAATCTCTCATTCTTCTAAAGATATATGAATAGAACCCTTAAGAGGATGAAAACCACAGCTCTTTCCTGTCCTGAGACTCCAAAAAATGAATGTTTGCCACTTACCATTCATAGTTTTAAGCTTGTATTTCGAATAACATCAAACATATAGCAAAGTCGCATAATCAAACCACCCCTCAGCTTCAGCAGTATTAGCTCTTGATCAATCACGTTTCAGCAGTACCTCTCACATCTTTCTCTCTTCTTGTTTTGAAGCCAGTTTCTGATAGTTTCGTATTTCTTCACTCACAAGTATTTTACTTCATTTCTAAAACACAGAGCACTGGAAAGTTAAAAAGTTAATCATAATACAATGATTACACCTAAGAAAATTAACAACAATTATACCAAGAAACACCCAGGAAGGGTTTAATTTAAATTCTTTTTCAGTTAACTTAAATTCTTTTAACAGTTTTATTAAAATGATATTCAAGTAAGATTGTTTTTATTTCTTCCATGTCCTTATAATTAGTTTTACACACATCCAAATGCATTTTTTTGAGACACCAGTGATTTAACTTGAATTCCCAACAATCTTTATTTTATTGACTAAATCCTCAAATGCCCTTTGTCTTTGATATTGCACTGCTATTTAGTCAACTACTATACTGCTCCAAAAGTAGCCATTAGGCATATAATGGCTACTAATGTTACTCTATTTCTGCATCATCGTAGCTACCTGTGAATGATAGTTGCCATGTCACTGGAAGCTAGTATGGCAAAGTGTAAACCCATTTTATTTTTTTATTTTTTCCTTTTTTCCTTTTTCTTCTCCACCTCCTTCTCATCCTCCTCCTCCTTTTTTTTTCCTGTTTTTTGACACAACGGTTCTACTATTTTTACTAAATCATCACTGATTCATTAACTTTCACTTAGTGTTTGTCTTGTCTCATTCTTCTATAGCATTCACTGAACTTTGAGGGAGCCTTTTCTAAGTCTTTTTGTCTCTTGTCACAAATAAATGGAGTCAATCCTGCCATGCAACCATAGGTCACTGAGCCTATACACCTTCAGCTCTAGCGGCTACTGTCCCGTCCCTGTCTAAAATGATGGCACCAATTTATACCCTGCCAACAAAAGGCAAATGTTTCAGGTTCCTCATATCACCATCAATACTAGGTTTAGTTTCAAACTTATTTCATGAAAATGGCTATATACTGGCCATCTATCCACATTAATGAAATAAAAATCACATACTAGTATGTAAAGGAAAGGCAATGGAATAGAGAATGGAACAAAAACTTCACTCAAACTGTGTGTCCTTTCTTTAAAAACAGTAAAGTACCAGGCAAGGTTCACATACATGTAGTCCCAGTGCAGGAGAGGAGGCAGAAGGATTATGAGTTGAAAACCAACATGATTGACATAGCAAGACCTAATCTAAATGAAATACTAATTAAAACAAATAAAGCAAAAGATAAACTATGAACATCAATTAAATGTGAATGATGAGCACAAACGTTCCTTATGCTGTTATTAGTCAAGCCATTTGGTGGGTTTACACTGTCATAATTATTCCATAACTATTTCCAGTACAAGGACTGGATCAAAAAATATGTGACATGTAAAAAAAATATATGTTATGATGGGGTTTGGGTTGCTTTGAGTTTAGTTTGGAGATTTACTTACTTATTTATTTACTTATTTATGTATTTTTGGCCTTTTGCTCTGAAAGATAAGAGGTACCATCTAATGATTATATTAATCCCCATATGAACGTCTAGCTCATGAAAGCATTTCTGTCAAGCTTTACCCAGTTAGATAGTACAACTAATAAAATTACCTTATATTTATTTATGCCTTGCTGTGCTGTAAATCTGCACAATTCATACCTTTATATTGTGAGTTGTAGGTCAGGTAGTCCCTTGATAGATGGTATAAACAAGAGAGAGGGAAAACTGCATGTGGATTCTATATTTTAAATGATGCCCAAAGTTTTGTGCCATATTTCTAACTATTTTGGTTTACTCTGAATCTCTATGAACAAAGCACATTGCTTGTCTACAGCAAGGCCTGAGAACTAATTCCTCATTGCTTTGTACTTGGAACTGTTGCTTTCTTAATCCAAACTAGAACACTGTCAAAGGACTCAGCTAGGAGGCAGCGAGGCTCAGTCTGATTTGCCATCGAGGAAGCAACTTTCAATCCTGTCCATTCATGAGGCACCATGCGAGGCCCCGTGAGCTACATAAAGCCACACGAGAACTGATAATTGAGCCACCTTTTCTTTTTACAAGACTAACTACAAAAGTTTTATTTTTATAGTCAGAAGCTCTCTCTGGCTTTGTTCTATTTTGATCTTTATAACTTATTTTAAAGATCTCTCAGTAGTTATTCATTGCTCAGTCAGTCTAGCCGACCTTTGGCTAAAAGCAGTGGCCGTTTGACCTGGCCTATGGAACTCGGCGCTTCCCACTCCATGAAGCTAGTCGCATAAATAACTTCAAATAAAACCCTCCTGGAAGTCTGTGATGGGCCACAGCATGAGGGAGAAGTGGGGCAACATGGAAAGAATGAAGTGGGAGTACTCAAGAATAGTGAGAGTGGTGGCCAAGTGTTAAGTATATTTTTCCTCTCTCCCTTAAGATATTTATTCTTTCAACTAATAGATGAAAAAAATAATAATGGGAACACACAAGAAAACAACCTAGTAAAATAAAATATGTTCCCTTTAGAGTTTAGTCTTTTAAGTGGGGTTCTTTGGGACAAATCACAACAACAAAGAATTCAATGAGGAGACGCTTAAGTCTGCAAACAACTAGCGGCCAGCATGGAGGATGGACAGTGTGCCTGTGTGTGTGTACAGACACACGCGCACACACACACAGGTACGGAGGCATGTTTGCCAGTACACAGGTATCACATGCATATGTGCCTGCTCTCAGACTACAACAGGAGAATGGTCTGAGGGTGAAGGACTGGCTATGTCTTGAAGCCATTCACACTTTATGGTGTCTGAACTTCAAAACGAAGCAGTTCTGAAGGCCATTTAGTGGCACAGTGCAGAACTTCCTGAGAAGTTAGGCTCGTAAAACAGAGGCGCATCTGGCCAGCAGCACATGAAAAGGCCCTTTGCAAACAACGACTCGGTGAGGGGGTGTAAACCACCGAGAAACACCTGGCGGATATTGCCCCTGAGGTTCCCAGAGGGTGAAGGCTAGGAAGAACTTGCTTAATTGGGCATCATCAGGAAACCTGACAGCTCCAGAACACTGGCGGGAAGATATTAAGAGACCACACCATCCATACCAGAGTGTTCGGACACAACCCCCCTCACTGTACGATCCAGTTCAATGAGGTGGGTGGGCTGTGTGTAATAGCTCAAGGTCAGACAAAGGGAAAGTATCCACTAATGCTTAATTGGACTGGGTCAGACGTCAAAGGGCTAAATTAAAAAAAGAAAAAAGAAATAGAAAGCTCATATTGTGCTTTCTTTCACTGCTGCTAAGAATCCAGGAAGATTTCAGCCTCGGTTTTCTTATCTTTAAATTAGAAGTGGGAGGAGGGAGTCAGGTGTGGCTGTAAAAGCCTCATTTCCTAGCATTCAGCAACGCTGAGGCAAAAGGATCCCAAAGTTCAAGGACAACCTGCCCTACTTACGGAGACTCTGTCTCAAAATACACCGCGAAATAAAATGCCAATCACAGTGTGTTACATGGCGGTGAGGAAAAATAATGTAAATAACGCTTTGTACACATGTCAGAGTCAGCCAAAGTTTGTTTTTATTATTTTCTATTTAACAGTATATGGAGGGCACTGCATGCTCAGCTCAACCTGTCCCTTCTTGTCTTCTGCAGCCAGTTCCTCCCTGAAGAAGCGATTCAAGAGGCGGGAGATCGAAGCCATCCAGTGCGAAGTGCGGAAGATGTGCCATTACACCAAGCTTCTGTCCACCAAGAAGAACCTGGACCACGTGAACAAGATCCTGAAGGCCAAGCGGCTGCAGAGACAATCAAAGACGGGCAACAACTTTGTCAAGAAGAGGCGAGGTCGGCCTCGGAAGCAGCCCACCCAGTTCGATGAGGACTCCAGAGACCAAATGCCGGTGCTGGAAAAGTGCATCGACCTACCCAGCAAGAGAGGCCAGAAGCCCAGCCTGAGCCCCCTTGCGCTGGAACCGGCCGCGGGCCAGGATGCAGTGATGGCCACCATCGAGGCGGTCATCCACATGGCGCGGGAGGCGCCCCCGCTGCCCCCGCCCCCGCCCCCACCGCTGCCGCCGCCCCCGCCTCCGCCCCCGCCGCCCCCGCCGCTGCCCAAGACCGCGCGCGGCGGCGGGAAGAGGAAACACAAACCGCAGCCCCCAGCGCAGCCCGCGCAGCCCCCGCCGCAGCCCCTTCCCCAGGAAGAGGAGGTGAAGGCCAAAAGGCCGAGGAAGTCGCGCGCCAGCGAGAGCGATGTCCTTCCCTAGGGCGGGCCTGGGTGGCGGGATCCGGGCAGGGACTGATGCGGGGGAGCGCAGCAGCCTGGTGGGCCCAATGCCCAGCCACAGGGACACCCCGCCCCCGCCCCTGCAGCGGGTGGGTAGGATGGGCAGAGGGCGGGTGGAGCTATGGGGAGCTCTTGGGTAGCGAGGGCACATGGCCTCCCACCCCCCAAAAAAGGCAGCTGTCTCTGCTGTACAGCAATTCGCAACCCAGCGCCACTCCACGTGGCCGGATCCTCACGAGCTGCAGAAGATGGAGGAGGAGCCCAAAGCTGGTGCTCTGTGATGGCCACCTGACCCTCCTCATCCCAGGTGTGCCCTTGATTCCGATTTCATTTGCTGGTCAGAAAAATTAAATGGGAAACACCGTTAGCAAACATTCCAAGGGGGAGCAAAGCTGCAAATTTACCAGCTGGCTTGTTGTAAGCCACTTCCACGTAATTGGTTTTTTATTTCCTTCGGTTTGCAAACTCGGCTAGGCTTTGGGGCACCCACATCATCTTCAAGTGACCCAAGAGATGCATCTTTCCGTTAACAACACAGTTGCTCAGATGGGATCTTGTGATCAGTAGGTGGAACTGGACTGATAGGCGACCTTAGATCTGCGCGTGTTCCTGTCTCGTACACTGATTTTGCATTGTCTGTTCCTGCTTTTCTTTCGCGTTGTATTTTTCATGTATTTCCCGTTAACTTGCTGCCTTCTATTTTGTGGTACACATCTAAACAATGTGAACTTGACCCACGTTGTGAAGTGTGCTCTTGGCGTCCTGCCTCAAAGAATCGGCTTTGAATCTCAACCATTGGGAAACATACTCAGTATAGATAGAAGCTTTTTAATAAGTGACTCAGAGCAGCCAAGGGATATGTTGACCCAGGCATCAGCCAGGTTATTTTTATACTTAAAACATATCAGTGGAGAATAGGCAGGATAAAACGGTTTTAATACCCCACAGCAAGTGGAATAACTGATAAGCCACCAAAAATCGAAATCTCGTGCCCATCAGAAAGAAAACCATCTAGCAATGCCTTGGTACCTGATTATTTTCATGCAAAGAGCTGTCTAGGTTGTTAAGGAACAGAAATAAAGACAGTAAACGTCCATTATCTTTTAATAATTATTTCTTAAAAGTGAAGGGGAGTAAGTGTTCTTATCTAAAAAATAAAATAAAAGTATTGAAAGGGTATCACCACTCCAATTGTATCAAGCCACCTTGGACAAAGTATCCAAATTGTGGTTGCCTTAATACACTAAAACATTGCTGTACATAATGTAATTATAAATCTATCAGTCTGCATGGATGCAAACTGTGTGTGACAAATCGTCTTTTAAATGGTCAACTTCAACTGTACATTTCTCATCCAAGTTGTACTCTAGCCTCTGGTTTAGTGTGGACAGATGTTCCGTCTATCATCCATTTCCAAAGCCTGAGTTCGGACTTATCCCGCTGCCGTAGATGTTTTAAAAAGTCAGATGTGGAAATTTCAAATAAGTATTTTCAACTTTCTCCCTTACTCCTCCCCTTAACTTCTTCAAGACATCAAATACCTGGCATCATAGCTTATATAAAGAGAGACACAGAGAGTTTCATTTTCTAAGGGGAATTTGGATATCTGGTTTACCTCCAAATTCAGTTCTTTACAGAAAGTTGGGACCAGCTAGGAAACTGCATTATCACTTCAGAACACAGTATCTCCTCCTCAGAGAGAGATGGCTCTTTTGGGGGAACATAAATGAATATGTGAGTAGTATCTACTAAAGGAAATTTGAAATTCCCAAGTTAATATGCTTGTAAATACCACCGCTGTGTCGTGGCACCAACAGTTGCTTGGAATTACAGAGCCATCTTATTCTGCACTGTAGGAATGGACTTCATGTCTTTTTGCAGCCTGCTCGGTCAGTCTCTTTTAATCCTAGCAATACATAAGTTTAAAGGACTGTGCTTATTTCAAGCTTTTATCCGAGATACTCAGTTTGTGACCTGGGTTGACCTATGGCATTTCACACAATTTGAACATCGAAATCTAAACAGCCATTTTCAATCTGTCACTCCCAAGCCATGGCTGAGTAGCTCCAAAGTCAAGGGGAGGAAGGTATAGATCAGCCCCTTTCCCCTAACCATTCCTACAAAAGAGCAGCCATTTCCATTCCAATTAAGCCATAAAGAGGGTTCTCTTCCTGTTAGACTTTGAAAACTGTTACTTTCTTTCCTCCTTCCTTCTTGTGGTGTACAGTCTCCCAAGCAAGTCTACAAGCAGTCTAATCCTTCCTATAGAGGAGAGAGCTGGTGCTTAATAAACCTCAAGGGAAATCCATCATTTAATTGGATTAACCTGAAATAGGTGATTAGCTCAAAACAAGCTTTGGGTAGAATTTCCAACCCAATAAAAAGATTCCAGGAGAGATACAATGGCCCTGCAACTTAACACATGAATTAGGGTGCATTATTTTCTGTCAGTTAAATGTGACTCAAATGCAAATCCCTGAGTGCAAACTCTGAGTACTGTTTGGAAAACTAGAGGACCAAAGAGAGCCATGAGAACAGCAGCTGACAGTGGAAGGAGCCACTCAGCCACGCAGAGGCTCCCACCACCCAAGGACTCCCTCACAGTTGCACACGTTTTTCCTCTTGTTTTCGTGAACTTAAGTTTATCTCATTGATACAGCTATGTCTGTATTCCCTAATAACTCCTCTAGCCTTTCCTCTGCTGCCCAGGCCCCTCTATGAAGCAGTTCAATTTCCACAGCTAGTTGGTTTTAGAGCCAGAAAGAGAACCCAGCTCTTGATTCAAAGTATGGAGGTTCTTAACCACACAACACTGCCTTCTGGGGATGCACTTCTATTTTGAGAGGGGTCATTTAGGATCCTCAAGACTCCATTTACAGGCCCACAAAACATTTTGTAATGATCCTTTGCTTTAAATTTCTATTTTTTCTTCTTTTCTTTTTGGAGTACTCCTTCAGCAAGTAGGCAGAGACCCACTTACAGTATGAGACCAATTGGAGATGAGAAGGTAAAACCTAGATGCAAAAGCTCCTTAGAGGAGCTGATGGTCTTTAATCCACCTTACTAAGGGACTAGAAAGCCATTTGCTTTTCGACCCCTCATCTCAAATGAGAGGAACAGAAGTTTAACTTCTTCAAATAGCCCAGCTGTGGCTACCTGCCAAGGAAGAAAAGTCAGAGGAAGGGAAAGCTTGTAGGGTTGCTTTGTGACTTGGCAGGACCAGAACTCAGCAGTCACTGGCAGCCTAGCAAAGGTGAGTAAGGGCTGGCCATAGGTTAGGGCGTTAACTTGGCCGCTGTCTGCAGTGGGAGGCCATGTTCAATGGCAGTCAAAATTTGTGTTCTGCACATTGCTGTATCTATAAATATGATAAGCAAGTGGTGACAGAATTATAGTATAAGGTGATATATTATAAGCAGATCATAAAGGATTTGGTTTTAGGACTTAAGTAGCAAATCTCACTCCTGGCTTGTGACTCAACAATATTGAGATAATGAGCTTGTGGAGTGTATTTTTCCCTGACACTAGGAAGGTTGACCTGGGAACTGTCTAAAGACTATACAGATACTTCCAAAGCCTTTAAATGCCAACTGTAGCATAGAGAAGGAGTGGCAGGAGCCGAAATGCCTCAAAAGCCATTTAAGTGTTATGTCGCAGGATTCTCAGTCCTACTCATTATGTAAAAGTACATAAATATAGACATTTTTCTCAACCCTACCCTATCGTATCACAATGGTCCAAATGCCAGCGCTTACAGATAATGTCATCACAGTGCCTAGAAACTCAAACTGTAATATACCGTAGCATCTTCTTGGTGTTTCTTCACGTTTCTTTTCACAAAGCAAGGCTCCTTCTGCCTCGTGTTTCTAGAGAGTTCACCCCCCTGAGGAGCCTGCCTTCCCTGTTGGACTCAGTCACTCACTCGGGGAACGGTCATCGAAGCACATATCAACCAAGGAAGAAACTTCCTGGATAGCTGTCTCCCACTTGCCCAGGTATAATAAACACTAAAGAGGGAGAAATCGAAGAGCTGCCAATTGGTCAACTTGTAAGGGTAGTTCTGCCCTGGATTGGTGTCTTTCTTTTTCTTCCTTTTTTAAAAAAGAAATCTATTTCTTAAATAATAATAAATGCACATGATGTGTTAAATATGTACATATATATTTCAAAAAATGGGCACAAGATTGTCTTACAAGTCCTTCTGGCTAATTTTTAGTTTGTATTCATAAGTGGTTTTTAAAAGCCTTTTTTAAAGTGTAATTTGCATGTTCTACTTTGATTGTATGTAAACATATTTTAGAACAAAAATGTATTTGTATTTTATTGAATATAGAGGCAAGAAAATTGTACATTGTTTGAAATGTTCTTTTTGTAACAGTTTTTATTCATAAAGCATTTTTGTACATTTAAATGAACATGGACTTGCTGTCATTTGAGGCGTAGCGACATCTGGCATGCTTTACTGTCATGCTCTCCCATGGTCTTAGATGTTGGGTTTTAAACATTTTTTTCTAAAAGAAAGCTCAGTCTCTTTCGCTACCAGATCAGGTTAGCACAGTACAGAGCACTTAACTATTAAAAAAAAAAAGTTGATCCTATTCATATGTTATTCATTGTGTGAAATTAAAGACATTCAATTCAGTCTAACATGAGTTGTGAATTCTTTTGTTTTATATTCCATCTGGTTCACATCAGTAAGCAGTTTAATAGCATTTGAGGGTCTCTTCTCACACCAAGTGGATACACAATCATTGACAAAATCTTAACCCATCTTTTGTCTCTGGGAAACACACTATAGACAAAATTTGAGTCCAATTAGAAGGGTTATATTCAGAAAATGCTTTCCTACCTGGATATCCTCAAAGTTGATTAATGGCACTGCAGATTTCCTGTTGCATAGATCTCAGCATGTCGGAGATGTATCTTAGCCTACAGATTTAGACAAAAACATATGGACGGAAATGAAGCTCTCATCCCAAATTTTCTATAGTTTCATTCATATTCCTGAAGAAACGGTCCCTCTCTAGACTCTGAAGTGCTGCTACAGGGATAGGAAAGAAGGCCTTTGTAATAAATGCCAGTTACTGATCACCTACCATTGCCTACACTGAATACCTTTGTTCTGAAAGAACTATGTGGTTTACATTTGACCAACAAACTAGCACTTCTAAGCAGTATGACAAAGGGTATAAGGATGATAGTGTCTCAAAGAAAAATGTGAACACACCTATTTTTGCTTCTCCCCTTTTCTGTTCCCAGTTTTCACTTTGTATTTGGAAGACTGTAGAGTGCAGTCTGTGCTTTTGACTTGTTTGTAAACATACAAGCATAATGGTTTTTGTTTTTTGCCTTCTTTCTCTCATTGTCGAAGACTGCGTGTTCTAAAGACAACAAGACAGATACAAAAGGTTATGAGCAGCTTCCCACATCCTCCCCAGGCTGGACGACCCCATAGAACATTTACTCTGGCTTGTGGTTTTTAGAGCACCCACAGAAAGTAAGAGTGTTGGGGTGGGGCAAGTAGAAGCTTCCAGAAGCTGACACACAGAGTTGACGTAGCATTGAACCTTTAGGGCCCAGGACTTGCAAAGTTCCCATCAATTTGTTCTTCCTCTTCTCTGTGGACTCTATTGAATTAAACCAAGAAACACTAAATGATAATCTTTCTTTCTAATTCCCATTCATGGGTTGGTGTTTCCAAAGTCAGTAGTGATGTCTGGGAGTCTCCCTCAAGCCTTCCTACCAGCTTCTCAAACAGGAGTAAAAGCCTCTCTTTGTCTCAACTCCAAGGTTTTGGTTCAGGCAACAGTGTGCTCACAGTGGTTCTCAGGAAAGTAGCGTATGTCTGTACCTGTGGTTGGGATGAATCTCAGTCTACGAATAGACAAGTGGAAGCAATACATGATTTATAACTTTTCTAGAAGTCATATTTTAATTTTCTTAGATTAGTCACCACCTCCTTTCACCAGCCAAGAAGAATCTGAGTTCCAGAGCCAAGGATTTATTTTTCCATCTTTAAGGAGAAGTCAGGCTCCTTGAAGGCCTTACAGCGCTCTCTCTCTCTCTCTCTCTCTCTCTCTCTCTCTCTCTCTCTCTCTCTCATCTCTGAGCATTTTTAAGGTCAAGGCCGGAAAGAACATAGTTTTGGGGGGATTGTCGGTGGTGCTGTTTCTGATCTTTTACTTTCCTGCTTTGAGGTGGAGATTAATTGTGTAACCTGAGATGGCTTCAAACTCACAGCAATCATCTTGCCTCAGCCATGGAAGCCCTGGGATTACAGGTGGGCACCAGCACATCTAACTGAAGAACATATTTTTCATTTTTTTTCATCCTGTGCTTTTGAAGTCAAGATATGTCCTCTGACAGGATGAGGATGAACCATCCTATCAACCTATATTAGGGTACAAAAAGAAAGAGATGTCAGAAATCTGTCCCCACCTTAAAAACCTACGTATCATGAACCCAGGAATGGGACAGTGAGTTTTGCAGAAGTGAAGGATGGGCCCTGGCCCTACAGGCTCTTTTTAGGTCAGATGAGAAAAGCAGTGGGTGTGGCGGGTGGAGAATGGAAGGGAGTCCACACAGTGCTGCACATCTCTACTGCTAATGCCAACACTGATTTTTGTGGGAAATGTCAATATCCAGATTTTCAGTTCTCTTTTGTCAGATTTTTAGTTCATGTAAAACTGTGACAATATACTTTCTTGTCATGAAAGCTTTTAATTTCTAAGATGAAATTAGAGGAAAAACTAGTTCCAAAGTGTTATTCACATCCACATATGGTAAAGCCGGGCTGCACCGAATGAGAAATGTTAAAATCTTCAAACAGAAACCACACACATTCTCTTATTAAGCTTGATATTTTAAAATGTAATTAGCTTCTTTTCAGTAGACAATGCATCACAGTAAGATGCAATGGGGTATATTCTTACTTGGTCACTAAAGAGTTTTGTCCCAGGGAGTAAATTGTCCTGAGGTTGTCACCCTCCTGCTTTATCCAATGGGAAGGAGAACATGGTGAGGTGTGCAGCGTCCTCTACTAGCGAGCAAGCAGCCTCCTCTACTACCAAGAGAGCATCTGACCGTCTTTGCACCTTCTCACTGTGCCCTACCTTTCACTCTCAACCTTGTGCCTCACAGTCTTTGTGAAGCCAGTGACATTCTGAGTTGTTATCTCAGCAGCAGATCCTGATAGATAGGAAGACGTCATGGCAAAAACATGATGAAGACATATTTGAGCTCACACTCTTTCCATCTTTTCCTGCTTCCCCTCTTTCATTGATAACACATTGCCAGGTATCAAATCCATAAGGATGAATAAGGAAAACATAGGCTCCTTTAGGCTTCTTGTTTGGGTTTTGATTTTTGTTGAAATCCTCCTGCCTCAACCTCCATAGCACTAAGATTACAGATAAGTGCCACCACACCTGCATCATTGAAATCTATTCAAGCTACCCTACCTAGATAATGATTACTCTCTCTCCATTACTGCCTCTCTAAATTCTAATTATCTTTATGGCTTTATTCAAACTTCATCTCCTCTCAGAAGTCTTGTGACCACAACCCACAATCATCTCTTCTTGTACCACTCACTCACTAACTGCCCTCATTAATTCCCTATTCACTGGTGTGTAATTATCAGTCAGTGCCTGCCACATAAAGTTACAGGCTGCTCCCTACACAAGGAAACCTAGCTGAAAAGAACATGGAGTTGAAACCCAGCCTAGATTATCCTCACCAAGCTATATGCCTTGCTGGGATGTCTGCCTCAAGATGACATCTTTTTTTCTCATTCTCACATAAATAACAGAAGCAAAGAAAAAGGAGAGACACGCACACAGAGAGACAGAGATAAGACACACAGAAAGAAAATCTAATGTAGATCCTTGAAAAATGTGGTCAACTAGACCAAGGTTTCCTAACTTTTCTGCCTTCTCAAACCTTGGAGGCTACTTTGCTCCTGAAACTGCCAGTTTTAATCCAGCAACACACAAGCACATAATCAAATACATGTGTGCGTGCGCGTGCACGCGTGCACACACACACATACAAACAAACATTTTACTCAGCAATACTCTGAATTCTAAATACCTCTTAATCTATTCTCAAACTAAACAACCATTATAGCACTTTGTCAGGACAGATCAGACAAAAATGTAGAACCAAAACCAGACAAAAATGAGGTTCTGTAGCATATCCCTGCTAATAAAATTTGCTCAGTTATTTGACATGTGATGCCTCAGAAGATCTTCAGTTTCTCAAAGATGAACGGAACTTTTATTATGAAATAGGGATAGAGTCATGAGTGCTTGCAAAGAAACGCTCAAGGATGCTCCAGACAGGCCCTTCTCAGCCCTTTCCCATGTCAGTGCCCCACAGACACACAACACAGCACCTATAGTATAAACCTGACATGCTAAATCCACAGAGCTCAGTCACATGCCCGCCCCCCATTTGTGAGTGCGGCTGATGTGTGTGTCTGTGATTTTATATGAAGATGTATGTGATTCTGTCATGTGTGTGGATTTCTGTAATTACTGCCACAGTCAGCATGTCCGGTTGTGCAGTCCCCACAAACATGTCACTCTAGGGACCCCACTCCTCTCACTGCCCACACCCCTAGCGACCACTTTCAATCTTACTACTTCAGGAAATCACACAAATGGAATCATGTAATACATAGTTCTTTATTTTAAAAGTCTATTCTATAACTACTTTAGATTTTTAAAAATCTGTGAAAATTGTAACGTTCCTATGAACACTGAACCCAGTTTCGCTTGTTATGAGCATCTTATAGTAGTGTGAGAACACAGTGGCACAATACTGTAAGTAAAAGTTGCTATCTTTGTTATGATTAATAAAGTTAGATATTCATTAAGGCCCACACTTCATTTTGATGTCTTTAGTTTTCCAACTAATATTATTTTTCTTTTCCAAGGATCTGAGCAAGATGGTATATTAGACTTAATTTTCCCATTATGTAGCTTCTGTTAGTAATGGTGTTTTTTTGCTTTGTTTTTGCCTGTTTTTGATGTCCTTCATAGTACTGAAGAATGCTAGCCAGGTATTTTGTAGAACATTCCTTATCTGAGATTTGTCTGGGTACTATTTTTTTCTAAGTAGATGGATCATTCACTTTACAGAGGAAGATGGCAGAGGTTGAATTGATTCTGGTTGAGCCTGCAAAGGTATGCACTGTCAACATGATACCTCATGGTGTTAACCTTGATGGTCTTCATGAGTTAACATCTGTCTAGTTTCTCAAGAATAAATTTCCTCTTTGTTTCCCTTTTCCCACAGTGTGCTCTTTGCAAGGAAGTTTGTACTCAGAGCCCACATTTCAGAAGTGTGAAATTATGCTCCACCTCTTCAAGTATCTACATAAATTATTTGGAATTCATATGCATAAGAGAATTTTTTTCTATTTTGATTCTTTTGATTTCCAAATCATTCCATACTTACAAAAAATTACAAAACCAGTACAGACTTTTATGTAATGTCTGCCCCCAGCTTCCTGTACTGTTATAATTGTACATAACTGTAGCACACTAAGAAATTAACTTCAGTATAAAATACTATTCAAGTAACTCAAGAATGAATTTCTGTGGTTTTTCTAGTAGTATCCATGCATGAATGTGCCAGGATTTGATTAATTCTCCCTAATGAAGTAAATGCGGGTAGTCTCCAGTTTTAAGGTATTACAAATGCTGCCTAATTGAGCAGATTTTAACTATCAGGTCTTGGCAACTATATTCCACATAATACAAGCAGAGGGCCAAAGACAGCCACTATAAAGAGAAATACACAGAGCATTAATTTTCTGCCTGAACCATTTCAGGAGTCCTTCAGTAGTGCTGAGTACACTCACACTGTCATGCAACAAATACCCCCTTTTCCATTTTGCAGAAGTAAGCTGTCCCCTATGTGCCTAATAAGTAGCATTACATTTTCTGTCTCTGTAAGTTTGGCCACTCCCGGCATTTGGTATAGGTAGAGCCACTTAGTATTGTCTTTTACAGTTTTTCTTTCATCTTCAAACAATTGCTGAGTAGTGTCCAAGCATGGATATGTCAGGGTTTGATCAGCATCTCCAGTGAGGTAAATGTGGGTAGTCTCTGGTTTCAAGTTTATTTTATTACAAATAAAGCTGCTATAAACACTTACATACATGTTTCTGGGTCAAAATAAATTTTTGTTTCTGAGAAAATTTCCCCAAACTGTTACTGGTGGGTGGATTGTAAAATATTTTCCATGTTGAGAGGGAGTTATCAAACTATTTCCAGTATAGTCAAACCATTTTACATTCCCACAAAAATAATACATGAGCGTTCCAGTCTCTCTGAACTCTCACCAGTATTTGATATTATTACTACTTTCCTTTTTCGTCATGATAACAGATAATTAATTGTCTTAGTTTGCTCAAACTGCAGTAGGTAGACAGGTGATTGACAGTGTACCAAGTATTGTCAACTTGACAAACCAAGAGTTACGTGGCAGAGGGAGTCTCAGTTGAAGCATGCCTAGATCAGATTGGCTTGTAGGTAGATTTTGAGGGCTTTAAAGACTTTTTCCAGGCGATGTAGCGGTGCCCGGAACACTGTGGCCCTGGGCTACATGAGAAAGCTCGCTGGCCGCGCACCTGGCAGTGAGCCGGCAGGCTGCATTTCTTCACGGCTTCCTATACTCAACACTACTGAACTGCATTCTGGAAATGATTCTGATAGAAAATTAAGGCTCTGTATGTTGTCCATGCCCTGGCTTCCATCAATGATGAGCTGTGAAGTGGACATTTAAGCCAAATAAACACTTTCTTCAACCAAGTTGTGTTTGTTTGGTCCTGGTGTTAATTACAGCAACAGATGGCAAATTAGAATAGGTAGGTAGATGATAGATAGATAGATAGATAGATAGATATAAGATAGATGGTATAAATAAATGATAATGATATGCATATAATCTGAAATAAATCTGAATGCAAATATCAATATGAACTTGTTATATATGTAGAGCTAAATAAGTTTTCATTTTGATATTATTAATTCAAAATTATTCCTATTTCTTGATTTTAGTTGGAAGTTTGTAAAACTTGCATTTCTATCTTTAAATAATTTTTTACAGAAATGTAATTATAGTTCTGATTTATCTACCCCAAATTATAAATACAATAGTTCAGAGATACAAAAATAGTATCAATATAATTATTGAAAACAGTATTTTCTTTCTTCCTTCTGTCATGCTTATAACTACTCTGTTTTTACATTTGGAGCATAAAAAGCACGTGGTACTGTTTCCTTTTATCACTTGTAACCAGTGGATAGTATGATCCATTCTGTGGAAAGTCTGCTTCAGACATCTCCTGGCCACTTTGGACTTCTGATGTATTTAAGCCAACAGGCAAAGAATGGAATAGCAAACAGTATAAGGAATGGTGATAGATCCAGTCTACCAGAGGGAAAATGGATGGCTTCTCCACAATAAAGGTAAGGAAGATCCTACCTGGAGTTCAGGGGATCCAGGAAAACATCCCTTAGTGTTACAGTATCTTGATTAAAGTCAATGGGAAACTACAACCATCCAAATCCAGGCAGAGTGTCAAAGGGCCCAGACCCTTCGAGGATGAAGGTATGGGTCATGCCTCCAGGAAAAGAACCTGCTGAGGTGCTTGAAGCCAGTGGAGAAAGTACAGAATCTATTACAGAAATAAGAACTGCAAGTGATGTTAGTATTTCTGTTCTATTTTGTTAAGAACATGTACATATATATTGAGCTGGTATTTACATTTTCTTTCCTTTGTTTATCTTATTATGTAACATCTTTTGAAATAACACTGGTACTTAAGTGTTGTAAATTTTTTAGCATATTTAAACGTCTAAGCTTTCCTCAACGGGCTTTGCTACCGATTCTAAAATACATAATGAGGTTGAGGTTCTTGGTGGAATAGTTATATCTCCTTAGGCAGAATTATGACTTGGTTACTGTTTTCATTTGGGTATTTTGTATGAGATGTGATTGTATGTCAGGTTGAGAAGGGGTGGAATTGTGATAGCTAATCTTGGTTGTCAACTTGACTACATCTGGAATCAACTGAAGCCCATTGCTTTGAGGGATTTTCTTACTTTGATGATTTGAAGAAGGAAGACACACCCTAAATCTGGGCCACACCTTCTGGTGGCCACCTACATAAAAGGAGATGGAAAAAGGAAACTGAGTTCTGCCTGCTTACCCTCGTTCTCAATGGCAAGTTTGTCTATCCTATTGCTATACTCGTAGTAAATCCAGTCTTTTCTGGATTCCAATGCAGACTGGGAACCAGCAGCTCTCCAAGCATCCTCCCGGACTCCATCCAGCACCAGACTGAGGCTGCAGTCTTGTGGACTGATCAGCTATTAAATCTCGGGCTTTGCACCACAAGGGCTATTGTGCTTAGAATTACTCAGTACTTTCATTTTCGAAACATGGAGCATGTATGAACGTGTTCCCCTTAACACGCTTATAACATCCAGTGTAAAAGTAACGGGCTAAATGGTGCTCACCTTTTCTTTCTCTACCTTGTCCAATTAGATGCCTGAAGTTCATTCTCCAGGAGAGTCCCAAGAAAGGGCTCATGAGAGCAAAGCTTCTTGAGTTCCTTCATGTTAATAGGAGTTCACCCCCATTATACTTGAAGTCACTGGAAGCATACACAGTCCTTGGCTCACAAGTTCATTCCCTGAGTATTTTAAGACAGTTCCTCTGTTCTTATCTGGCAGGAAATATGTTTTTGAAATTTTAATTATAATTTTTTTGCTTGTGTCATTTTCTTTTATTAGCTACACAGAGACTTTTTTCTTTTGCTTTTTAAAATGCTTTTACTTTTATTAGAATCTACATGGTTTGTTAAATGTTGTCCTTAATTGTAACTTTAATAATGTTAAGGAAAAATTTTCCTTATCAGATATTTTAGGATTTTTTTTCTTCCTGTTCTCTTTCATTAATTTTCCTCTTTGGGAACTCTTACCATCTTCAGAGATCTTCCTCTTGCAATTTTAATTTCAGATACACATTTGAAAATCCTATTTATCACTTTATTTCATTTAAATTATATAATGAAATCCACCCTTATTCTGTTTTCTTTCATTCTTGTATCTTCTGTTATTGATACATTCTGATTGTTGTGTTTGAGGTATTGTATGTGTGAGGTTGTCAGATGCCCTGGAACAGGAGATACAGACAGTTGTGGATTGCCATGTGGGTGCTGGAAATTGAACCTGGGTCATCTGGAAGAGCAGTCAGTGCTCTTAACTGATGAGCTATCTCTTCAGCCCCAGGACAATTCTTATGGTTGGCTTATGTGCAATCTTTCCTACTTAGAAAACAGAGTATTTGCACATAGAATATTTAAAACATGTTGATTCAATGCAGGAGTCAATTCCTGTAGGCCTGCTCTAAAACATGGCTTTGAGGCAGTACAAACATACTAGCCATAGAGCCAGTGCCAGCCCTCAAGAAAAATATATGCAATGATGGGTAACAGGAATGAGATTTAAAAACAATTCACAAAACAGAAGGACTGTAGAAGACCCACAGCGTGGCTTAATACTAAAAGGTATCCTCTGTCTAATCTATTTAAGGGATATTAACTTCTAGAATAACACATGGGGAGCAAAGGACAAATGAGCTTAAGCTGGGGAGTGCAAAGATGTGCCACTTCTCTTCCTGAGATCTTAGGTACTCTTCTATCACAGTGATAAACAGGACTCCTAGAATATCTTAGGGGAGGAAGGATTTCTTCTAGCTTACTGTTCTGAGGAGTTTCAACCCATCAAGGTATGGGAAGAAATGGCAGAGCTCCTGGTAGAGGAGCCTCCTCACTTCAAAGCAAAGTAGGAAGCTAAGAGCAGCTAGATCCAATGGATGGGCTACAGCCTTTGAGAGGCCCACCCTTCCTTCTTACCTCCACCAGGCAAGCTCTAACTCTGAAAGTTTTTACACCTCCAAAAGTGGCAGCACAGGGTAGAAGAACATAGTCCTGTGGCTTGAATTTCAGGTTTGAATAATAACACACTTCCCGCCCTCCTTTTCTTTTTCCACTGTAAGTGTAATTCTATTTTCCATAGACCAGGGAACCATTAATTATAGCTCTTGAGCCAAATTGTGTCTGCTCTTTATTTTGGTGCGACCATCCCCAAGCTACATATGGCTTTTGTCTCCTAAACAATTGGGAAAGAAATCAAAGCAAGAACATCTCCTGTCATGTGAATGTTATACCAAACTTCAATCTGAGTGTCTATCAGGAAAATTGTATTTGAACACACCCGATTCATTCATGTGTGCTATCTAGGGCTGTATTTGGGATACCACAGAGCTGAATAATTGTAAGGGAGATCAGACCATCTGAAAAGCCTCAAAGATTTATCCTGTGGGCTTTTTATAGAGTTTAGACAGCATAATACACTGGTTAACTGTCTGGTCCCTAAAAAGTTGAAACACGGGTGTAATACTAACAAATCTAGTTCATGGTGAACCTTCCATCGAAGCTACCTGACCCATGGAAAGAATAGTAATTTTTTTTTTAAGATCAATATTGGACCCAGACACCTTTAGCCCATCCTTCAATGACCTCAATCATCTAGAATGCTAGTTCCTGCCATAAGCTATATTTATTCTGACTATGCTTACTAAACCCTCTGGGTTTCAATGCACTCCAGCTTCCAGTGCGGCTAACCCCCCCTATGACTCCTTGTCCATACTTGTGTTCTGCTGGGCAAAAGCCACCCCTCTGTTCTCCTGGAATACACAGACATGCACCAGGAACACGTTACCTTAAGTGGCTCCTGACGAGCCAGCTGCCATCTTTACCAGCACTTTTGGATAGCTGCTGACATCAGCAGTGAGCATCTCCACGGATGCTCCACTGAACATATTTTTTTAATCCCTCTTATCAGTGTCAGCAGCCACCCATAGGAGATGGCCAATATGAATTTGTTGACTGCCTCCAATGGAGGAGTTGGGAATTTAGAGCACTGGGTAGCAGCTTGGCAGGAAGAAACCATCAGCTCAGCCTTTATAAAGCTCTATCTTGGGCAGGGTCCATTTGCATTGTGTTCTTTTGCTTTCTCACTCCTTGGTTCACTGGGTTGGAACAGCACTAAAAAGAAGAGAGTGTGAGTGAGGAAAGCAACTCGCCTCCATCTGCCTCCAATTCTGGAGCTGAGAAACAAATTCCAGCGGGGCCTTGTACATGAGAACCTGATGTGGTGACAGAGCATTCTGTCTTCCCCTTGCTATACAAGCAAAGGCACCAATGTCTGCAGCCTCATAAACTCTGTGGGCCTCTTCCAGTTGTCCTTCTTAGGCTACTGGCCCCCCTCCCAGGAAAGGGAGACTTTGAAATCCCCACTCCCTTCAGATGAGAACATTGTGTTTCTAAAGAGCCAGTCCCACTGTGGGCTGATGTCTCTAATACAGGTAGCCGGGCCAACCCAGGTAGTTCCATGGGCTTTTTGCTTCCTTTAGTGCTTATTTCCTGGAATGTTTCTGAAAACAGAAGTCATACAAAGGCTCTTCAGTGATGTGCTCCAGTGAATCAAAGTATGTATTATGAATTTTGCTGGAGGAGACCCAAATGATAACACAGAATGGCTACTTACAGGGGAAAACTGGGGCAATGAAGCATCCAGAAAAGGGAGGCCTGAGGACTCTGTAGCAGTCCCCTGGTTCCCTGCCTGGACAAACCATCTGGTGCCGAGCTTGGATACAGAGGATGGGGAAGAAGATAAGACAAGTCCAAGTTTATCTGTAGGGGAGCCAGCCACCGAGCACAGCACTGCTGCACACACACACACACACACACACACACACACACACACACACACACCCCAGGCCGGCTGCAGCTGAACAGTGCAGTTTCTTCTTGTCTTTTAACTCATAGGTGTTCGTGTGTTCCTGTCCAAAGCTGGAATATTTTATGTTGTACAAAGATATCGAGTGCTGAAGTGAAGACAAGACACTGGACATCGGTAGCTGACAAGTATTATGGTCTGTTATCTCTCATAACACCAGACCATGATATTTAATGCCCAGGGCTACCTTGAGAACAAAAATGAGACATTGTCTATGAAATCACTTTGACCAGTATCTAAGTAGAAAGAATTATTGGCAAACTCACTGACAGGCAGATACCAATACACTTACCACCACTACCCCAATGGCCACTTGCCCTTGGGGCAAATCACCAGCACAGTATTATTAATAAATGGACAACAAACTTGGAGCACCAGTGTTCTTTAGAAGAATGATTGATAAGCCAGCTGGAGTTAGCTGTACAGAAATATCAATGAGGAATGACAGCTTCTCGATAGGAAGATTTGTCACAGAGAAAAGGGGACACCTCTTGTTTGTGTGCCACAGTCCCTAGCAGAAACCCCAAATCATAGAACAGAATTACAAGAAAAAGCATTTTACTTTAAAACAAAGAGAATCTGCCCTTAAAGACACTCTGAACACACTGAGCATCTTCCTGGGAAATGTCCAAGTAGCGAGATGTGAGCATCTTCTCGGACATCCATCCCGTCATTCATTCGTTGACTTATGCAGCGGCGTCTGGGTTGGCCAATAGATGTCAAGCAGAGCTTTAGGCACCAAGTGTACTATAGTGAAGGAGCATGATCCTGGCTCTCACAGCACAGCCTTGAAGCCTGACTGACGCTGATGCTGAGGTATGACAGCCGCTTTCTATCACTCCCATCATTTCTCTCTGAGAATACCAAGTTGGAGAGGATGTAATCACCCATATCTGATTTTGTGTTTGCAGGGGGTGGGGAATTATATTTAGATTTTCCCTCCAGCTAGCAGATCATGGGTCTGGCAATAGAAAATAGGCAGTGTTCAGAACCTCCAAGTCCCCAGTGTGATTGTTTGAGTGAGAATGGCCCCTATAGCCTCATATATTTGAATGTTTCATTCCCAGGTGATGGAAGAGTTTGGGAAGGTTTAGAAGGTATGACCTTGTTGAAGGATGTGGTTCACTGGGCAGGGGCTTTAAATTTTTGGAAGCCAATACTATTGCCAGTTATCTCCTATCTGTGTCTTGTTCGCGTGGATCAGGTGTAAGATGCCTGCTACTGCTCCAGCATCATGCGTGCCTGCCTGCTGCTGTGATCCCTGTGATAATGGTCATAGGCTCACGCTCTGAAACAATAAGCCCCATTGAATGCCTTATTCTATAAATTACCTTGGTCATGGCATTTTGTCATGGCAATAGAAATGTAACTAAGACACCACAAAGAATCTCTTTTCTTACTATGAGGTTCTTCCTTTCCTGAGTATGGTTGGCCCTGTGTCAGTGATTGTCAGATACTAGCTATTTTGGATCTGGACTTTACAATTGCCTTGTTATGAATCAAGTATGAAATGTTTCACCTGGCCTCCCAGTTTTTTTCATTGCTGTAGCTAGTTTTAGAAAGCATATTTTTATTCTTTGACAGTTTCACACATGTGTACACTGTATCTTGATTAAACCCGCTGCAATATCCCTCACTATCTCTCAGGTCCCTCCAGAACTTGCCCTCCCACCGTTACGACCCCTTATTCTTCTGCATAACCCACTGAGCCCAATCAGTGCTTACCCCCCCACACACACACAGGAATTGAACCTTCCATCCACTCCCAAAGAATAACTTCCCCTCCACTATCCTTGCTGGGATTTGACTGGCTTGAGCCTGTGAAAGTCTTGTGCAGGTAACAATGGATTCTCTAAGTTCAAGAATGAAACAGCCATGTCTAGAGCAGAAGACAGCATTTTATAGCATCTCCCCCATCTTTCAGCTTTTACTTTTCTCTCCCTTCTTCTGAAACTTTGCCTGAACCATGGAGGTGCCGGGGATAAAGGGGCGATATAGAGACCCAGTTTAGAGGTAAAAAGTCAGTAGTCACTTATTCTTAATGCTGTAATCAGTAATGAGTCTCTGCATTATCTACTGTCTACCGCAAAAAGAACAGTTTGTAACCAAGGCTGAGAGGAGCACTAATCTATGGGTAGAGACAACAGTCAGGCTTGTGTTTGAAATGCCACCGGCACTATATCTGTAGGCCCTGGAGCCTGTGGGAAGTAGAAACTGCTGCTAGCACAACACTAATGGTGAACGTTTGGTCTCTGCTGTGTTTTTGTGTTCTTATCTGCTTTCACGTGAACACCCTCTACCACACATTCTTGGCACCCATACTAGGCTGCTCTATAATGCGTTCCCTTACCCAGTGATGGACTGAAAAACTAATGCAAAATCAATCTTTCTTGCCCCCTTTTAGACAGGCATTTTGGTCACAGCAATGAATAAAAAACCCAAAAGCCACCTTTGAATAGAATCTATGGAGGATGATGTGCCTCCGGCCTTTCATGCAAGGAGCGTCAGGGAAACACTAGGTTTCCCGTTTTCACGGAGGGAGGACTGTAAGCAGCACAAGCCTCTTTTATCTGACGCACATTATCATTCATTCAGAAGTCAGTTTATAGCTCCTCCTAACTAGCCTCTTTTGCAAAGTAAACCCACGTAGCGGGAAAGCGTGTGTGTGCTAAACAATTGTATTTTACCAACTATGCTGGCTTGTCTGTCTGTCAACTTGGCACAACCTGGAGTCCTTTTGAGAGTGGACCTCTCAATTGAGAAGATTCCCACAGCAGATTGGTTCACTTTCTTCACTGAGGATTAGTGTGGGAGGGCCCAGTTAATTGTGGGGAGTGCCACCTGTTGCCTGGTGGTCTGGAGGGCTGTAAGGAATCAGGCTGAGTAACCCATGGTAAGTCAGTAAGCAAGGCTCTTCCACAGTCTCTGCATCAGTTTCAGACTCCAGGTTCCTGCTTTGAGTTCTTGCCCTGTCTTTCCTGGATGGTGGACTACAAGCTGAAATAAACTCTTTCCTCCTTAAGTTGCTAATGGGCATGGTATTTTATCACAGCAATGGAAAACCTAGAACAGCAACTGAGCCATTTTACTATCTGCCAAAAGCACAAGTCTGGAGAAAAAGAGACACTTCTAAGTTTATACTTTTGGCAATTACAGTGATTGTTGAACAATATATTAATAATACAGAAATTAAAGGAAAATATTAGCTTTGAGAACACAACACCAAGCAGAACTTCTTTGGTAAGATTTGAGTTATGTGACAACCTAGTTTAAAATGACAGCAAATAGAAATAGGATACAAAGGTGTTTTAATGTTGAAGAGAGGAAAAAAAAAAGGACTTTGGATTCAGTGTTTTCTACCATTTTTTAGTAGTGTCACCACAAGAAGCCTTGTTACATAACTCTCAGCCTGATATTTCCTTCTTCTATAAGATTGCACAACAGAGTCGCCTTGTATCTCTGTGGTAAAATCAAGTGAGAAAATGTCCCCTCTCCTCATGAATCTCGCAGTTCCCACCAGATAGGTAGTATTGTGCAAACATTAACCAGTTTTCTATTACTGCGGCTCAAAATCATTCTATTAATACTTCCGGCCAAGGCAGTCTTCGAGAAAAAGTTAGAAAGTCCTAGGATTGGAGTGGCTGAAGGAAGCAAAGGTCCTCCGGGACTGAACAATCAACGCAGATGTTTTGCACACAAGGTAGGACTTGTAGGGAAGGATACACAAGGGTAAGATGGAAGCTGTTACATTTATAGAACCACATGGAAAATATCCAGTATACCCACACTACTCTTATTTTCTCCTATTCTTACCATTCTTCTACACTCCCTGCTTCCCTTCCTCCTTTCTCACCTCTCTCCCTGCCCTTTCTTCACTTGTCCCTGTCAGTGAGGCCTGAGCGATTCCAGGAAGTCTAACATTCATGCAGCACTTCCCCAACTACATGAAGCTCCAAAAGGAAAGCCTGAACCATAAGGGCCACAGATGGGTGAGGTGGTGGCCCGAGATAGTCAAGCACTGTGCATTTTGCCATTTTAAAAAAGAGTTAAATAGAATAGCAAGTGAGGGAAGCAATTGGATCAAAAGAAATTATTTGCTAGACAGTTTGGAAACCAGAAAATGCTTAAAATGTAAACCATAAAATGAAGACAACCTCAAAGGTTAATGAAAACCTGCAACAATAGAAAAAAGGAAATGAAGAATTGCAATAAAACCCTCCTCCCAAATCTATTAAGCAGTCATACCAACATCCTTCCAAATGGAGAATGCTATCCAGCTTCATTTATTCTGCCTCAGAACTGCTGAAATAAAGACAAGATGTTTAGATTAAATGCCTCAGTGGCTTCTCTCTTCATCAGAGCAAGAATAAAGACTACAGTCCTTCCCAGCGTGGCTGAGACCAGCACTGACCTGTGCAGCAGAGCTGGGAGGTGTCTCACAAGGATTTGTTGAAAGATTTACTCTGTGGGTCTAGATAGCCAAAAGACTTTATTACGATCTGGGGAGGAAAGAGTGAATAGACTGTGTGGTGGGTCCAGGGCAGAGCTAAAACCACCAGTTCAGGGAGGGAACTATAACTAAGTCAAAAAGTCAAAACTAGTATAATTGACATCATAATTTAAAAGGTAGGGACAGAGAGGTTGAAAAAAAAACTGGCTAATAGGTTCAGTGTTAAAGGAAAGGGATGGGTGCTCTAAAGACTCCAAGTTCAAGGTTTGGATATTTTAGAGTCTTCTGAAGAGCGAAATGATAGGAAACATTCAACCCTGAGAATAGACTTGAGGTACGTGGGCATGGACACAGGGACGGAGAGGTGGAAGTTGCCTCTCAATCTGGAGCATTCACAAGATTCACATAACTATGGTCCTATGGCTGGGCCAATGTGTTTCTGAGATACAGAAAATGTTACCTACACTGTTCATGAGTGGCTGGATGCCAGAAAAGAGATGTCATGAAAGAAATCACTGAACTCCACTAATTATCTAAACCTAAATCAGTGCTAGTTTGAGCCCATTGGGCAATTATTGGGAGGCTTTGTGGTTCAAGGCCTGATTCCACAGCCTGTCCACCTGAGGCCTTGCCCACATACCCTAGACAACTTGTGGTTTTGTTTGCTCTTTAAGAAAGGATGAAACATCTTAGAATTTATTCTTGGGTTATTTGAAAGCTAATGAGATGCTGTGGTACATAATATTTGAAAACCTAAAGGTAGGGCTCAGAGACTATATGATGTAATTATGACTCCACAATAAGGCATGTCCATTGTCAAACTGTTACGTCAGAAATCAGTTAATACCTTCTAAAATTATATGATTCCTTTCCAAAGAAAAGCTGAAGTTATTCTGTTTTTGGTCTGTTTGTTTAACTTGATGTCCTAAAGTCTTAGACCCAAAAGACTGGTGGATAGCATGACCTGGGCCTGGCATGCTTGTACGCCTCCACGTGGCACTGCATTCTAAATGCATTGACACAGATGGGTCTGCTGACATGTCCAGCATAGACAACGCTTTTCCTACTTGTTTTCCAAGCTGTCAGGACAACAGGACAGTTTATAGTTAGCATCCAAGTAAAACTTAGCCACCTTGGAGCCCATTTTCTCCATGAGATAAGCTTAGTTGGCCGTGAAGGCAAACAGGATAATTCTCCGAGAAATCACAGGAAATTAGCCCATTTGGGTGCCATGTAGCAGAGATCTTATGTGAGTTGGGTGAATTGATTTTCCATGAAAACATCACCTCTATCTACTCCTGCTTTTGCTGACAGCACACAGGAGAAATGCTGAGCCAGGAAAAATCAGTAGCAAAGTTTGGCCTGTGATCTTACCTGTACTCAAGACATACAAGCATTTCCTGATAGAGTAACCTAATAGGTAAAGCTCCATTACAGTCTGATTAGAGATTAGCCCCAGAGCTCAAAGGGGCCAGAAGATGAAGATGGACTCTAGGGCCTTGAATCCTAATCCTACTTCTATGTCTTTCCTTTCTCCAGACTTTTAAATTTTATTTTGTTTTGTTTCCTTTTGTATCCTCAAAACTTGTTTTTACAAATGAGTTTGCTCTCACTGGTACAGCATATTGCAATAGGCTCACTTTTCAATTAAAAGTATGGCCTGACTCTCGTCTCTCATTGAACACTGCAGTGACTTAAATGCTTCTCTGAGGCCCAGTGTCAGCAAGGTGAAGCAACAATGACATTGAAGTCTGCTTACCCACCTAATCAAGGGAGAATAAAGTGAAACAAAAAATCAGAAAGACAATTGGAAAATTTGAAAGTCACATTTCTACTACTGGTAGAATTAGTGCTAGTGGTGGCATTAGGAGTTTTTTTCACAGGCTCCTCCAGTGCTGGGATCAGAAAGGACACCTTAACAATTTAATTCTTTATCTCCTACTGACTTCACTCTCAGGATTCCTATTTTGCATTCTTCTTCCATTTTTATGTCTACTGTACCAACAAAGCAAAACTAACATCTTCCTATTGTCTTCCATATCTTCACCTGTTCTTAGAAAACAATCTGATCTCAGTCAATAAAATCAAAATGACAGGAAGTGAGATGAACATACTAAATATAGTGACAGTAAAAGGGGAAAGGAAAAGAGGAATGGGGGAACAATGAAGGAGAGACTCTCATAGCATTAGAAATCTCATTTGGTCTCATTTGGGCTTCCTGCCTCCCCCTCATACACACACACACACACACACACACACACACACACACAATATTTTAGAGTGTAAATAGTTTGACCAGTGGTCATTTTTATGCCTGGTTTAAACTTCATGACTATGGAAAAAGAAACCTCTTATAAAAATCCCAAGAAACTTTGAATAAACGTGATCCGGCCATTCATGCCAAAAACCTGTGTTACTTTACACAATTAATTGCTTCCTCCAAAGTGGCTTGAGGATGTGATTTTCAGAGCCAAGTGAGCCACAGGAAGCACTCCCTGGGATAAATGGATGGACTGTGTCCTGGTGATCAAAATTCATTTCCAAGTTACTTCCTGAAGTGCTGTTTTGACACCTGGGTCATATGTTAGCTTTATGCAGTTCTTCTGTGACATGCAGTGACAATGCAGATCTGTGATAGAACATTACTCACAGGGAGGTGACTTGGAAGTTCCCAGCTGCTTGTCAAACTGAATTAACGAAAGGGAAAGGTTTAAGGAGTCAGATTTGCTATGATGCAAACTGCAAGGAGATCAGTTGCTTGTTCCCTGGGGAAATCTCATTCCTCTGTTGTGGTTCCCAGTGCATTGGTCTATAGCGGAACTCTATCAAGGCTAAATTGTAGACCATAAAATTCTACATTTGGGGGATGGTGGGACCTTTTGGAATCATCTTGTTCCGGTAAGGCCCTGAACAAAACCCATTATCAGCAGCTCCTGACAATGGACAATAAAGGAAGTGCTTCCTCTTTGCTCTTTTCCACCCTGGCATTAGCATTACTGTGGGGCAAATATTATCTTTACCTTTGTAATGGAAGTTTTGGGTTTCTTTGTAAACTCAGTCATGGTTTGTAAATATGTTTTTGTTTTAATCCTAAGTGTGGGATTTTAGTTGAGCTATAGTTTGTCCACAGCTGCTGTCTTATGAGGGGCATGGCATTTGCCAGTTGGTAACGGCCTCCCATGTGTGGCATTGAGAGGGGCGTGTTCTAGGGTTCTGAAGATATCAGTTTGAGAGCCGAGAAAAGGAAGGTGTGGCATGCGGTGTTGGCGTGTAGCGTGTAGTGGTTTGAAGACACGGATGGTGTGGTGGTTTGGAGCAGACAGAAGGAGAGAAAAACCTCAGGAGGAGGAGACTGCTGGTTCTGTTTGCTGTTGGCAGAGATTGGTATAGAGCCCTAAAAGACCCATGGACCCTAAACAGCTGGGAGAAGTAATGGGGTCAAGGCCTCTTCTCCCCACTAACCTTTTCTCTCCTACCTAGGGTTGGGATATTACTGGAAAGGAGGAAGAGACCTAAACACCCTAAATAAAATAGAGTTCTAAAAATGAGTAAAGCTACAGCAAGAGTCCAGGGCAGGTCAAACCCTCCAAACTTAAGTAATAAGAAAATCAGTGCAATGGGCTGGTCCTCCAACACTGACAGCTGCTTCCTTTTGCTTTATCCTTATCAACTGGCTCTATTGCTGATGTAACAAATTGTCAAAATTCTGCAGCTAGTCCTGTGTGGAGGAAGATGAGGTACAGTGTGGCTCATCTGCATCTCTCAACCTAATTAAAGTGTCAGCCAGGCTGTATTTTTTCCTTAGACCCTGAAGATAAATCAAATTACCCGGGCATGGTGACATTTATTCAGGTTGTCACCCATGTTTGGTTTCTTGGAATTTTAGGGCCAGGGTCCCTGTTTCTTTTCGGCGTTCCTTCAGGGTTTGCTCTTTGCTCCAGGAACACGTACGCACTTCTTATGTGTTCCCTGTGGCACTGTAAGGAAGAGTGAAAGCATCAAATTTCTCTTTCTGTCCTACTTTCCAGCTTCAGCCAAAGTTCTCTGCTGTTCAAGTCCCAAGTAATGACATGGAGACCCAGGATATTCTCCCTATCTGAAGATTAGAAATCTTAATTCAATAGTGGAGTTCCTTTACTGTGTTACATGGCACATTCACAGATCCCAGGAACTGGAGCTTGGACATTTGGGACTACAGCTTCATGCTCTGTCATCTACTCATGGCTACTCTTTTACCTGTAATCTGTATTATTTTTCTCTTGCCTTTGATTACTAGCCATCTTCTCTTTAACAAACGTTTAATATGTTATTTTCTTAAGGTTCCTTTCATGATGTTTACAAGTTCTTTTCTAAAAAGTATTAGTGTTAGTACTAGTATTGATATAACCACAAGACAAGGTTTCTCTCTGTAGCCTTGGCTATCCTGGACTTTGCTTTGTAGACCAGGCTGGCCTCAAACTCTCAGAACAGCCTCTGCCTCCCTGAGTGCTAGGATTATAGGCGTGTGCCACTACATCTGCTCTTTTTTTAAATATTTATTTATTTGTTGTTTTCAGTTTTCTCTCAGTTCTCAAAACCCCCTTTCAGTCATTATCCCAGTACTCATATATTATGGTTTCATCTTTAAATGTGATCTCATCAGCTCATGTGTTTTGATGCTTGATCTCCGTTTGGTAGCATGGTTTAGGGTGGTTGTTGAACCTTTGGGAGATGGGTCTAACTGGAAGAAGGAGGTCACTGGAAAGTGGAATTTATGTGTTATACCTAGACCCACTAAAGGTTCAAGGTCTCTCTCTCTCTCTCTCTCTGCCTTTGGATTGAGCAACATATGAGCACTCTCATACTTGAGCTGCCATGGAAACAGCCATTTCAGCCACCATTTCAGCCTTCCTTCTCTAGACTGTTCCCTCCCAATCCAATGAGGCACACTAAATTTGTTCTCCCTCAAGTTGCTTCTTTTCAAATGTCTGGTTACAGTTACAATAAAAGTAGTTGCTATGAAATAACTTTCTCTTTTTAAAATCTTCTTCCAGATGTCACTCTCCACCCATCTTTGCCATCTCCTTATCGGCTTATTTTTCTGTCACTACATGTTATATTACCTCTCAGCAATAAGAAGGGAATTGCTTGTACAAGTGTCATCAGTGACCTCTGACCTTCTAATACTGATGCATGCTTGCCTATTGCATGATTTCTCTTTCATATTTGATGCTGTCTGTTCTGTCTTTCTTCCTTAAATATTTTCATGTCCTAGGTTTTTTGCCGTTTTCAGGCTTCTCTCAGTCTTCTGGCCCCTCCTAGGCCTCTGTAATGTTAGGATCTTCTGGTTTCTCTTTCAGGCTGTCTTTACCCTTTACCTCATGTTCTTATCTTAGGCAGTCACAGCCCCTTCTGAAACTAACATTGAGCATATGCTTTAGGTTCTCAAATATTTACTATAAATCCATCTTCTACACTGAATTCTAGATGATTCTGTCAACTCCCAGCTGCATGTTTCCACTTGAATTTATTACCTTTCCCGGAAACATCCCTGGCCGCTTAGGTGTCTTCCTACTCATTTGTAAATAAGAGATATATTATTTTTATTCATAGTAACAAATGCTAATACTCCATAATTACCCATAATCTTTATGAAATACCATTATACATAAACATTAATGTTTTATTTCTTTTAATACTATTATTATTGTTTGCTTACACCTCAAATAGAATATGATTTTCAAAAATTATTTCTTTTATTTTTGAGATAATAATATAATTACATAATTTTCCTTGTCTTTGTTAGGGTTTCCATTGTTGTGAAGACGTACCATGACCAAGGGAACTCATTTTAATTTTTTTTTTATTTATTAAAATTTATTCACTTTGTATTCCAACTGTAGCCTCCTCCCTCATCTCCTCCCAATCCTCCCCTCCCTCCCTCTTCTATTCCATGCCCCTCCCCAAATCCACTGATATAGGAGGTCCTCCTCCCTTTCCATCTGACCTTAGCCTATCAGGTCTCATCTGGACGGACTTCATTGTCTTCCTCTGGTAAGGCTGCCCCTCCCTTAGGGGGAGGTGATCAAAGAGCCAGCCACTGAGTTCATGACAGAGACAGCCCCTGTTCCCCTTACTAGGAAACCCACTTGGAGACTGAGCTGCCATGGTCTACATCTGTGCAGGGGTTCTAGGTTATCTCCATGAATGGTCCTTGGTTGGAGTATGAGTCTCAGAAAAGGCCCCTGTGCCCAGAATTTTTAGTTCTGTTACTCTCCTTGTGGAGCAAGGGAAATCTTTTAAAAGAAAAACCTTTAATTGAGGCTGGCTTATAGTGTCAGAGGTTTAGTTCATTATTATCATAGTGGGAAGCATGACAGCTTCTAGGCAGATATGGAGCTGAAGGAACTAGCAGCAGAAGGAGACTGTTTGCCACACAAGGCATAGACTGAGTATATAAGAGACCTCTAAGCCTGCTCCCACAGTGATACACTTCCTCTTACAAGACCACACCTACTTCATCAAGACCATACCTCCTAATACTGCCAATTTGTATGGGACTAAATTCACACATATGAGTCTACTGGGGCCATACCTAATCAAGCCAGCAAATACCCCTGCCCTTTCCTCCCTTCAAACCCTTCCATATACTCCTTTGTTCTTTCAAATTAATCACCCCCTTTTTCATTAACTGTTTTTACATACATATTCCTAAATACATAAATGCAACCTGCTCAGTCTGAGTAATGTTACTTGTGACTTCAGGGATGAACTTTTGGTATTAGCCAACTAATAGCCATACCTCTCCCTGTGGAAGACTATTTCTTCCTACTCTCAGTGTTCTTTAGTTGTCTATATTTCTTTTTCAGTTTGTTTTATTAAAATTTTTATTTTTTTATTTATTTAATCCTTTTACAGCCTGATTGAAAGCCCTTCCCTCCTCTCTTCCCACTCCCACACTCATACTGCCTTCCCCACTCCCCTCCCCTTCTCCTCAGAGAGGGTGTGGCCCCCATGGCACCATCTTATTAAACCTTTTATACAATATACTTTGCTCATGTTTTCCCTTCCCCCAACTTCTTGCAGATCCTCTCCACTTCTCTACCCACCCAATTTTGTATTCTCGTTCTCTCCCTTTGAAAGAAAAAAAAAACTAAAATTATTTTAAAAGCAACAAACAAACAAACAACAACAAAGCCACAAAAATAAATCTTTAGAACAAGAAAGGACCAATAAGACAAAAAAATACCAAAACAAAGCAAAATGAAGCACAAAAGTAACCTTGAGTTCATTTACTGTTGCCCAAACTACGGCTGGGCATGCAGCCTGCCCTGGAATGTGGTTGTACCTTGATCAACCCACATCAGAGAAGCTTCTTTTCGTAATAGGTAGTAATTAACACAGAGATCCACAACAAGGCTATGTGTGGAGAGCAAGGCACTTTGGAACACTCAGTCCTAAATGAGATGTTTTCATCACGCCCAACTCCCTCAAGGCTCAGGGAGCTATGCAAAAGAGGAGGCAGAAAGTTTAAGTGCCTGGAGTTCCTTGCAGAGGTTTAGGGCCTGGAGGACTTCCCCCCTCTCCCCCCACCCACCCCCCACCCCCACCCCTACCCCCACCCCCCATCCCCCACTCCCTGTGCCTGTAAGCATGCCTTTGCTGTCATCCTAGTCCAGCACAGGTTTGGGCAGCCATACTGGTGAGACTTCACGCGTGTAGCTCCTGACACACACCCAGCGTACTGTGTATATTTTTCTTTGTTTGAAACCAGCTTTCAGTGCACTTATTTGTTTGTTTACATATTCTTTCCCCTTATTAGAACCACATTATCCACATCATACTTATATTTACATCTGTAATCCAGGCTTATCCCAAGTGCAGATTCAATGATTATTATTACAACTCTGATCTCATGAAAGATAGAGACTTGAATTCCAGACTAAACAGTCTAGATTTTTCTCCTTGGGCAAAACATAACAGCAAAGAAAGATGCTGACCTTCAGGGCAGGTATGTTGCTTGTTCTAAGCATTTAGTGCCATGCCCAAGGTGGACGCACACTGGCAATCAAGTGTGGCACAACAGGTCTTTGAGGAACATTTTTCTGGGCAATTTCTTTTGGCCAGGTAAGAATGGAGATGTGAGAGAGACAAGCACTGATGACTTCTCTAAGACAATTGCATTTAACAAATGAAAAACAATAGCTTTTTCCTGATTTAATATGAATAACCTCTTTGACAGTGAGGCTTCTACAGGCAGCAAATAGAAAACAAAACAAACAAACAAAAACAAAGGACAGTGTGGACCATGAGTTCATAATGCTTTTGGATTTTGAAAATAGTGGGAGGCTAAAGGGAGAGTTTATCATATTTTTTTTTGAAAAAAAAAAATCATAAATCTCCCTGGCACAAATGGAAAGTGAAGGCAGCAGCCTGAATGTTTAGATTTTTATGGTCCATTTATTGTCTCATATTCCTCAAGTCAAAGATAATTATTTCTTAATTAATCATATGTAAACAGTCTATATTCTTTGCAGAACTGGCTACTTAAAAGAACATTTATCATCCACAATTGGCCCCATATACCTTAATGGAAATCACCTTCTTTCAGCTGATTTCAGCTCTAACAGGCTCCTGATCAGTGTTGTGTTTTTGATAGCTTGTTCCAGTGTGTGGGGGAGCAGAGGAGAAATTCTTTAGGATAGATGCCTGGGGATAGGAACAAAAGAAACCTGTGAGTAGAGATACTGGCCATTTGTTTTGGAATTGACCAAAAAGTGATTTTATTTCAGGCACAGGGGTTTCATCAAGAATTCTCCTGAGAACAATGGCTGCTACTTTGTTCTAGTTTTGTGGAATGTTGTTTACAAATGACTTAAGACTGTGGAAATGGGCTGGTGCCTATTTTGATTCAGGTTGTATCACTCTAGGAAGAATGCACTTAGCATTTTATTTCCCTGGATCAACTAGTGTAGACTTAATAGTAATATTTTTATTTATTTAAATGTATTTGTTTATTCACTTTACATCCCTATCTCTGCTCTCCTCTCTTGGTCCCACCCTCTCACTTTTCCCTTTCCTCCCTCCCCTTCTCCTCAGAAAATCCTGCTCCTCACCTGCCCTGGCACACCAAGTCACATCAGGACCGAGCACATTTTCTTCCCCTGGGGCCTGACAAGGCAGCCCAGCTAGGGGAAAGTGATCCCAAAAGCAGGCAATAGAGTCCGTGTCAGAGGCAGCCCTGCTCCAATTGCTAGGGGATCCAAGCCGCCCATCAGCTATGTGTAGGTGGCCTAAGTCGGTCCATGTGTGTTCTTTGGTTGGTAGTTCAATCTCTGTAAGCCCTCATGTTGCTTGGTTAGTTGACTCTGTTGGTCTTCTTGTGGAATTTTTTTGTTTTGTTTTGTTTTGTTTTGTTTTCAAGACTTTCATATCTTTTCCCAAACACTGACAGAATGAACTGGCATCAACACCTTGAGAATAAAATCTTGGAAAATTAGTTTCATATTCTCCCTTATTACTTAGAAATTTTATTTATTCTTTTATTTTTAATTTTTTGCCTTTTTGTGACAGAGTTTCTCTATAGTGTGACCCTGGATGTCCTGGTTGTGGAATTACTGTCCACTCCAGGTCCCTCTATCCTTCCCCAACTCTTTCACAAGACTTTCCCAGCTCTGCTTACTGTTTGGCTGTCTCTACATGTGTTTCGATCCTCTGCTGGGTGAAGCCTCTCAGAAGACAATTGTTCTAGGCTCCTGTCTGCAATAATACTTTGTTGTTGACTTCAATTGTGTCTAGTGGTTCTTCTGGCTGTTTCAAAAACACGGATAAGCTTTTCTCATTGTTATTTGTGTACAACAGTGATGGACTATAATGTTGAAGATACAACATTGGTTTAAAGTTTCAATGGAGAGTCTTATCGCCTAAGGTCTCTGAAGAAATCAGGGTATTTTATCTCAGAAAATACTAAGTTCTCTCAACCTTATGTAACTTATATCAGCCTAAAAATAATATGTCAGCTTTAACCTTTATTTGGATACTTCCTTTTCATAGCAGAGACCAGAGCTAATGGTTTTCAATAGCTCCTCGAGCAAATTACACTATTCCTGACTCCAACCACTGATAACAATGACAGCAAATATTTAAACAGAATATTACCAAGTGCTAGTTTAAGTGCTATCATCATGTTAATTACTTTAATATTACTTGTCTTAGGAGGTGTACTTCTATTGCTATTCTATTTTATACTTGAAGAAATTGAGATTTTGAGGTGACTTATCCAAGTTTATGTAGTTAGTAGGTGTTTCATGCATATTTATCAGTTGGGTCTGAACCCAGCCTTGAGTCCAAAGATAAGCCGAGACAGATTTAATATATGCCTGCAGTATGTAATGTTTTTTGATCCAAGAGGGTGCACCATTCTGCCTATCACAACCCTGAGATGAAGTTAAGAACATGCAGTATTTCTGTGCTACTAGGAAGCCAACAGAATTAAATGACACTGACCACACCACATTGGAAAATATTTGGTACCCAACTCCATTGCTCCCACTAAAACTGTCCATATATCTCCTTCAAATGAAGCCCTTAAATAAAATTTGTTTTCCCTTCATAATTTTCCCTACCCTTTTCTAACTTCTAATTATTCTTAAGACAAGAAACATGACTCATTTACTTTTTCAGTCTGATACCTTCGTTCAGAGTAGGTACATGGTAAATGCAAGCATGAAGAGTAGTTGTGTATCAGTGACAAGGATATGTTCTGAGAGATGCATTTTAGGTGATTGCCTTATTACTTGAATGTTAGTGTATTGTTGTATGAATATAAATGGCACAGCCAGCCTTGGGACAACTACCAGAACCATGACAAATGAAAGAGAGCATGAGATTAAATCAAACACAACAGAGAAGGAAGCAGCCAGGATATATGGCAAACAGGAGCTGTGTGGGGCTGCTGCACAAGTGAATCCTGCACTTTTGATGGCAAACTTGCTTCTTTAGTAAGTTGGAATGTATTTTAAAATAAAAATAAAAGCATATATGCCAAGAAGTCCTTTGTTACCATCATGAGCTATTATGTATTATGCAAATAGGGTCTCACTATGTGGCCTAGGTTGGCCTGAAACTCACTTTGCAGCTCAGGCTGGCCTCAAACTTGCATTCCTAGTGAGTCAGCCTGGATTAGTACCACCACTCCTGTGGTATTTTTCTACATAACTGACAGTGCAGTGGGTTTGTTTATAATAGCATCACCACAGACACGTGAGTCATGCATTGTGCTGAGACCTTATGGTTACAACAATAAGGGTTTTTAAGTCCATTATATTTTATGGGACCTCCATTGTATGTGTGGTCTGGCATTGACTGAAATTTCCCCTTGCTGGACATGACTCTATAGAAGTGGAAAGTTTAATGAATTCATTGAGAGCATTAAATTCTAACAATTTAACCAATGATACTTTGTATATCATCCAGCCTAATTATCTTCTCACTTAAAAATGCAGGAGCTAATGTCCACTAGAGGAAATCAATCATGCTATGTCCAGGCAGTTAAATCTAGGACTCTGTAAAGTAAGTTAATGTGGAATTATTTTCCTTCTACCCCATTTCTTTTTCTCCCCCTCCCCCACCTCTTCCTTTCCAATGTGATATGCTAGACACCATCCCAAGGGTGTCATACTTTTTAGGGGACTAAGAAGCTTGATATTTGCTCTCATTTTGTAAATCTTGAAATTAAAATTTTACCAAAGTTAAGAAACCCACCTAAGACACATAAATACTAAATTATAAAATCATCCAGTAGATTTCAAACCCTTCATTACTAACTTGTTGACTGCAAGAAAGATGTCACCTCCTCAAAGAAAACATAAATTCTAAAAGACTTTTCTTTTCTGAACGTGTATGTGTGTGCAAGTGTGCGTGTGCACGCATGCGCAGGAACACATTAAACCTCATAGATGCCAGAGATGGGCATTTCACAGGTGGTTGTGAACAGCCTGATGTGAGTGTTGGGAATTAAATTCAGGTTCTCTGGAAGAGCAGCAAACACTACTTCACTGCTACCCTCTAGCCAGAATAAAACTTCCTTTTTATTAATAGAGAAATTACCCAAGGTGTATTGATAATGTTCTGCCCAGTTCACGAATCCCAAAAGACCAGGAATAAACAGACTCTTCTGTAAATACATGAGGTTCTTTTTATTGTAAATTACAAGCTGCAGCTTGGGCCCAGCCCCCCCCACCCCCTCACCTCCCCACCTCTCCCCCCCCCCCCCACCGAAGCAGTGAGAGCCAGAGCGCCCCATGCTCAGGCTAGTTGGGTGATTTAAAAATTCTTGTCCCTTCCAGCATGCCAAGGCAGGGGCAATTCCTGCCTGGCAAGCATCTTTTGGTCAAAATGGTACATTTTGAATTGACTGGTTATAGGAAGGTCCCAGACCATTGAAGACCTGGTGCCCCTCCCTAGGGGGAATGGGCCAGCTTCCTAGCAACTGTATCTCTAGTGGGCGGGGAAAGAATGCAAAAGAAGGCTCTTCCCCTCAGGGCATTCCTGGACTTCTCCACCCACCTAGTTCAGGCCTTAGCTATTAATAATAGCTGCTAATTTTTAATCTTTTGGTCTCTCAATAAGAAGATCACAGAAGCATAAAACATGTAGTAAATAAATGTTTTATATCTTTATGCCAAACTCTTTATAGGGCTGGACACTAAATTCAGTATAGGGCTTATTAGTTCCAAAAAATGGAAATGGGCACATAGAACAAGAGTGGAGAATGCCCGCTGTACTTCTGAAATACATTCTAATTAGAAACATATACATGAATTATCTCTTAAAATCTGAAAAATTAAGACATATTTCAATAAATGTGTGGCTTTTTGACTTGGCCACTTACACATAGAACATTTTTTTTACTGGATCTAAAGAATAGAGCTATTATAGCTGTGTAATTTCATGTAAGGCACATTCAGTCCATCATAGAGTCATGCCAAATTCAAACCAGCACAGAATCTAAGGATGATATCCAGAGATTCTAGTTTGATCAAAAGAACTCAAGAACTTTCAGAAAGCCGTTGTTATAACTTTTGCTGTCTTGTTTCCACAAGACTTCAGTCCTGCAGGCTCAGTGCTCATATACTTGAGATTTTCTTGACCAACAGTACGTCGGAATCTCCAGAGTCAGTTCCAATATCTGGAATATGAACCACAGAGAGACAGTTTAGTCATTCATGATAATAAGACACTGCATTAGTGCTAATAAATCCTTTTCTTCATAGACAAAGGCACATGGTGGTGCAGACTGTATTAGCAGATTGCCTAATTCAAATGTCATGAGAATAAGAGGAGTAATCTCTCCAGCCATCAATCAGAGGTCAAGGCTGATGCTGTGGCCACAGTGGATGATACCTCCTTAACCTCAGGATCTGGTAGGTTATGCTCTCATGTCTGGACAGGTCTTCTCTTGTCATGGTTCAGATGAGTGTGGCTAGCATCTTTTCCTAGCTCCACCTTACGATGATTCTGTAAGACACATTTGTGGCTGCTCACAGACGCTCTGTGTTCCAACTCCACTCTCCTTATCCACTTCCCTGGGATCTGGCCAGTGAGAAACCATAGGCAACTAACACTCAAGGCCCCTATCCATCATCTATTAGGAAGGTTTTTGTTTGGTTTGGTTTTGCTTGGCTTGGTTTTGCTGCATTTTAAGTCACTCTGTTTACAAGGGAAGGAAAATATGCATGCATTAGCACTGAGACCCTATGCAAGAAGAAGTTAAAAATCATCAGGCATCAGAGAGGACCAGGGAGGATAAAGACAGATCTTTGAGTAAGGAGTGAAAGAGGCAAAGGCATACTTGAGAAATCTGTTTTGCTGAGAGTTGAAGGTAAAAATAACAACCAAGGGACCTGAGATCAAGTTTTCCCCCCCCCCCTTATTCTAGGCAGGGTTATCTTGTGAAGGCATTTGTTAACCTAGAAAACTTCTTTGAGTAGTTAGCATACTCAAAGTCAAAAGTACAGAAGGCTGAAGTGTTAGTCCACAAACAGTTACTAGTTGCAAAATAGGAATGCAGAGTTAAGACAAAGTCAGAGATTTTTAATAATGATTTGAGTTTGGCTCAGTGTCCAAGTGTAAAGCTTCTGATCTCCATTCCAGAAGAAGAGAATAACCTCATGCAGATACCAAGTTTATGTGAAAAACGTTATAGAAATACACACAAAAGACCACATGCTGTAGTGAATGAGGAGGAGAAAGCATATCCGTCCTTACCTTCACAAGTGGTTTCAAAACTAGTACTGTATAATGAAAAATATTCCCAACTCTGTTCCTTAACCACTCAGTTCATCCCTTCTGGAGGCAACAAACATATTGTCTCTCATATATAATGATTCAGTTCCAAATCATGCATTTCATAGGAATATTTATTTTATATGCACATACATGTCTTGTATCCAAAATGCAGACCTTAGTGTGTGTCCATTTAGAATAAAGATAAAATGTACTGACCTGTGTAACACTCTATTTTTGGAGCAAGAATACAGGAAGCTCTCAAAGAACTGCAGCCTCCTCCCTAAATCCATGTGTAACTATCACATACATGATCAATGAACTAAATCAAATCACGAGCATATCCCCGAACCCCCTTTCCATGTGAGGAACACCTGAATTCTGTTTAACCAGTTTTCCATGTTTACCTTTTCATCTCTGTATGCCTCCAAGATAAATTTGATCTCAAAGAGCTTGGGAGGACAATACTTAGATCTTAGACTAACACTGACCAGGGTCTGTTTGCCTGAGACATCCCTTCGGTTCCAGACATCAGCACAAGAGTCCCGCTTTAGTAATGCTGAGCATTTGGTAAATATTTAAAACAAGAATGACCAGCAGGTACTGTTTGGTCAAATATATCATTTGGAAGGTTATCCCATGGTCAATTGTCTCCATTTTGACCATTTGCGAGTTACATAGTCTCTGTCTCCTGCACAAAGAAGCTTCTTTGATACAGTTAAGTGTAGGGTGAGAACTAAACTTATCTATGGCTATAGATATGGGTATTGAGAATGCATTTGAGAAAGGCGTTGGTAAGAGAAAATGGCAATAGTAAGTTCTTCTCTAGGCTCCATGTCCTTACCAGGCACTGGTAATTGGCTAGGTTTGCAGCACTAAGAATGAATTCCCTCCAGTTAAGCAGGTCTTAAGTCCAATTAGGTGGCTGTTGGTTAGCCTTGAGATGTAAGTGCACTATCGCACTTTTAAAGATTGTCTTAGTTAGGGTTACTATTGCTGTGATGAAGCATCATGACCAAAAGCAAGATAGGACAGAAGGAGGGTTTATTTGGCTTACACTTCCACATCACTGTTCATCATCAAAGAAGTCAAGACAGGAACTCAAGCAGGACAGAAACCTGGGGGCAGGAGCTGATGCAGAGGCCATGGAGGATGCTGCTTACAGGCTTGGTCAGCCTGCTTTCTTATAGAACCCAGGACTACCAGGCCAGGGATGACCCTACCCACAATGGGGTGGGCCTTTCCACATCAATCACTGGCCTGCCTATAGCCTGATCTTACTGAGGTAGTTTCTTAATTGAGGATCTTTCTCCTCCGGGAACTCTAGCTTGTGTCAAGTTGACATAAAACTGGCCAGCACCGAGCTACCTTGACATGCTGGCAATTGTTATCATTCATGGGCTTTACAGCGAGGCTGAACTACCAGTTTCTTTTCTTCCTTGGCACCTTGCACAGCATATTCAGATACTATGAGAGCTAGTCCTCAGGGAGGAGGGGAATCTAAGCAGTTACAGTTTGATTCCTCCTAATCCTGTGTCTAAAATGTGTGGTATTCTCAGCAAAGAGAGGTTTACCTTGAAGTTCTGGGCAGCAACAAAATACAACAGTACTAGCCTATATTGTTTTGAAAGTCTCTTGGACACCTCTGGCAAACAACTGGAAATGAGGTTTCTTTGCTTGGTACTAGCCTTTTGGTAGCTAGTCTATGACTCTTGGTGGAAGAATTATCATGCCACGTGTCACAACTTAATTTGAATTATTAATAAATATATATGCATATATGTCATATCACATGCATTTTTAAATGAACATAAATTAGTGTTACACTACGCTTTTTTCAGTAAGAGCTATTTCTTGCTGCAACCAGTCACATGACTGCCTTTTACTCAGGGGATGTCCAGGGGTGTCCGGCTTTTGTTCAAAGGATGTGTTGACTGCAAAACATAAATCTTCCAGTGACAAAATCTTGGTTAATATGAGAAGAGTTTCATAGAAGAATCACGTTATAACTAAGACTGTCATTGGAAAGATGCTCTTTAATCGAAATGGACTAAAGAATCCTGAGTTAAGTTGCCTAATGTTTATCTCTCTATTAGGTTGGATATAAGTCCAATGCTTGAAGAATAATGGTGTTTTGTTTTGTTTTGTTGCATTATGTGCTTTGCACAATTTTCTAATCTTCAAAATAGATGTATAAAATAAGTATTATCTTCATTTTAAAAGCTAAGGAGGCACATAGAAGTGAAGTGACTTGGCTAGAGGCACAGAACAAATAAGCAAAAGATTCCCTGTTAATGGGAGATGACACAGCACAATTGGATAATTTAAGGATAGTTTGTTTTTTAAAGTTTTTGTCAATGGTGTTGTGTACTGTATTTTCCAAATATATGACAAAAGTAGTGTCACTCTCTCAAAGTTAAATAAACCTGGAAAGATTTCTGCCTAGAGGACACAGCAGAAAAAATATTAAGGGGATGGCTGATGGGAACTTCCGTAATACTGAAGGTTGCAGCTGGCCAACAGTGAGCAAGCAGACATGGGTCAGGGGTGCTGTATTTACTGAGCCCTCTCTCCTCTCAGTCCACTTTCACTTCAAGTTCCTTCTTTAACTGACTTCACTAGAAGACAGAGGTAAAATAAGAATCTGTTGGGAGTCCACACTGTTCAATCTCCTAAGACCTCATATGGGATAGTGAGTGAATCCAGAGCCAGAGCCATAAACAGAAGTTATGTGTACAATATTCTTCTGGACAGGAAATATTGTGAACTCACTGTCGATGACATTTGACTCATCTTTACATTCTAGTGAACAATGATATTACAGCATACACAATCAATGAAAGAATTGGTAAATTTTCAGTGGAAAAAAAAGGGCCTTTGTGCTTTTCTTTCTTTCTTTTTAATTTTTGTATAATTAAACTATATAAAATAAAGATAACATTTATAATTAGTTGTAGACAGCTAAATGATTCAATAATAACAATAATAAGTCACAATACCTCATCTCTCTACCTCTCTCTATTTGAATGGCATGGGTAGAGAACATTCTAGAACAAGATTCCCTTCAATAAAGACTATTTTTCTTGTCCTTTTGCAGTTCGTGTGGGCTCTGAAATTGGGGGAACACATTGTTTTTCTGCAGGTGTTCCTAAGATATTTCATGGATCGTCCACAACTTTAATTAAGATCAGGTAAAAGTTTGAGCACTAAGTCACTCACTGGAGTTTTTACAGTATGCTTTGGGGAAAAATTTACTGTTTTTCAGGTGACAAGAAATGTCAGAAACACCTCATTTGAATCCCATTCATGGGAAGAAGTATCACAAGAAAACTGCAAATCAGTTTCCTCAATTAGTACTACAGACTGCGTGCCCAGCCCTGTAAAACATCAGCTGGAAGGCCATTCAGCAACGAACAGAGCTATTTAAAAGGCTAAAACCAACAAATTTTAATGTCCCCAGGTGTCTGCTCACAAATACAGAATGTAAAAAACAGGTCAGTTACTCTCTGGGAGGGGACGTTTGCTCTGGTTGGAGTATTTGTTTCTGATAAACTTCTCATAAGGTTATTGATGGATATAAACCACATGCAGCTGGATCGCACTACTCATTTAAAATTCTCTAAACACGTTTGTACAAGAAAGAATGCTACAGAGTCTGTAGTCTGGAAGGTCCATGGGAAGGTCATCTGGTATGTTCTCTGTCCTTTTGTGTTCAGTCCTTCAAATACGAGTCAATAAAAATCTTACAGGGAATGAGGATCCTGAAGTAGAGAAATTATCCTCTCTCCTAATTTGCTTTGTCTTACTGTGGGAAAGAAAGCTGCTCTTGGTGGATCTTGCCTGTTCAGAATTAAAAATGGAAAGTACAATAGTTTAATACATTTTATGACCTTCATGTTTTATTAAATTTCATAAAGGCATTCCATTCAAAAGAGGGTCAGATTTTAAATTAAGACTCTACAACAAATATTTAAACTCAGATTTAATAAAAAACTTATTGTGTATTCATGCAATTGCAATTGATTATAGTAGACTTAGGTATTGAAATTTTAAAAGGGTAATAGATATTGTAAATGGATAATAATGTTTAACAGGATACTGAATTCGTTATTTATTTGGCCTATTTTATGTACATTTTGAAAATTTATGGAACAATGATAATTGTTTTTTAGATACAAGTGTTTCACCCATAAAGGGGCATAATAAATATTGATTGAAAGCATGCATGTATTATATGAGTGAAAATATCTTTACATCTTTTCTTTTGTGCTGTAAAGACTGATATACTTTAATTAATTGAACACAAGAAAATTTCATAGGTAATAAAATTTGTTCTAATACTGCAACCTTGAAGGAAGTATGTGAAATGTTCATGAGGTAGCCTGAATGCTTGAAGAAGCTGAGAATTAAAGTAGAAAGGTAAAGCCTGGATAGGGCAGGAGAAAGGAACCCATGGTTCTGATCCAGGTCTCAGTCAAGCTGGAAGAGTTGGCTTTGACTCTGTATTTTAAAAGTTCTGTAAAATAAATTCAAAAGAAACATATGATATGCACTTTACTTTTATTATAGTGAACATTTCAAAGTCATGAAAGAATATGCCAAATACGCTCTTCTAGATGATATATAGACTATTTCCTATGGCAGTCAGTATGGGGAGTTCTCAAAAACTTGAAAATAGCTCTTTCACATGATCCAACTCTACTACTGCTGGGTATTTCTCCAAAGGTCCCAAGTCTACATGTCACACAAATGCTTGCACATCAAAGTTTATTGCAGCACTGTTTACAACAGTTACATTATGAAACCAATCCAGGGGTATCGCAGCAGAGAAAGGGATACAGAAAATGTGGGGAATATTTACATTGCTTTCAGTTCATAAAGATTTCTTTTATATGGCTGATTTAGGTTCTCTAAGTGTCCTTCAACTTTGACTACCTTCTGGGGAATCTCTGAGGCCCCTGGCCATATGTTTGCCTCCATCATCTACTATCTTAGGTTCCTATAACCGCCGTGCTGTGCCTGAAGCGGTCAGGGTATGGCGTGGGATCTGAAAGGTAGTTCTGCAAAGATGTACTCAAATGTCTGTTCTGTGCTACACCCCCAAAATCTCAGTCCTCTTCCTACCTTAAATCTAATTGTGTTTCTCTGACCATTAAGATTGCCATTCATTAAATACTACAAAGTCCAGAGATTTCTCACCTAATATGCTTATTACCGCTTGTGTTTTTCTTTTTCATAAAAACCACAGCATTTCATTTGTTTGCCTTCCAACACATGCAAATATGATTTGATATGATGGATTCGCGTTTCATAGTTTCTATGTTTCTACTAGTCCAGAGTCTACGAAGGCTAGGGGTCTTCTTACGAAAAAAAGAAAGTTCAAAATCTTTGCACATATTCCTATTATTCATAGTTACTTATATAGTCACACATAAATGTATCTAATACAGTTTTACTCATGTGTGTAGACATCTGTGTATGTAAATATACACGCATACATGCATATACAAGCTTAGTTATAAACACTCATTGTGTGTGTGCATATGTGTGTGTGTGTGTGCTCATGCATAACTGACATTTAATGTAGATTTCAAGTTGGCTTGGTGTGGTTAGGAGAGATGTATCAACACCAATCATTAGAGATTTGATAGTTAAATTGTAGGTTCTTTAATGAGTCGAATTTTTATCTCTGAGTTCTTTTTTTATAATTTTTTATTTATTATAATTTATTCACTTTGTATCCCAGCTGTAGCCCCCTCCCTCGCCCCCTCCCATTCCTACCCCTCCTCCCTCTCCTCCCATGCCTCTTCCCCAATCCATAATGGGGGGGTCCTCCTCCCCTTCCATCTGACCATAACCTATCAGCTCCCATCAGGACAGGTTGCATTGTCTTCCTCTGTGGCATGGTAAGGCTGCCTGCCCCCCTTAGAGGAAGGTGATCATAGAGCCAGCCACTGAGTTCATGTCAGACAGTCCCTTTTCCCTTACTAGGGAACCCACTTGAACACTGAGCTGCCATAGGCTACATCTGTGCAGGGGTTCTAGGTTATCTCCATGAATGATCCTTGGTTGGAGTTTCAGTCTCAGAAAAGACCCCTGTGCCCAGATATTTTTGGTTTTGTTGTTCTTGTGGAGCTCCTGTCCTCTCCAAGTCTTTCTATCTCCCCCTTCTTTCATAAGATTCCCTGCACTCTATCCAAAGTTTGGCTATGAGTCTCAGCATATGTTTTGATATCCTGCTAGGTAGAATCTTTCAGAGGCTCTCTGTGGTAGGCTCCTGTCTTGTTCCTTGTTTTCACCCCTTCCTATTTCTATCCCATTTGCCTTTCTGAATGTGGATTGAACATCTTATCCAGGGCCCTCCTTCTAGCTTAGCTTCTTTAGGTGTACAGATTTTAGTATGATTATCCTTTATTATATATCTAATATCCACTTATAAGTTAGTATATACCATGTGTGTCTTTCTGCTTCTGGGACACCTCACTTAGGATGATCTTTTCTGGTTCCCACCGTTTTCCTACATGGGCTGGAGAGATGGCTCAGCTGTTAAAGGCTAGGCTCACAACCATAAATTTCTCACATTAAGATGTGAGCCGGAAGAAGGTGTCGTGATAAGAATTTCAGAGAGGCCATTCTGAAACAGCTCTCCAAGGCTTGTCTCACATTTTTTTTTTAATACTAAGATGCTAATCTTCAGACTTAGCCTGTTCCTGCCATCCCTCAATACAGAAACCCGAAGTCCCTGGCTACCTACAGTAAGACTAGTTGAGGTATTTGTGGCAGCTCTCTAGAGAGGCAGCTTAATTCCTCTACCTTCATTTCAGATGCTTTCCTCTAGTTATTTCCCCCCAAACAAATAGAATGTGGCATCCGGATAGAAGACAAGGTCACACAGAAGTTGAGAAGGAATGACATCTCTGGATAGATTGCCCTTTCTCAGGCCTTCACTTTCCATGCCCTGACCCCAACTTCTGCAGCTGATCTTGTCTTAGGCATGGAGGTTTCTAGACTTCCATGATGCTTTCCTGTACTTTCTGATAACCCTGAATCCCAAGTAATAAAACCTCAATTTGAGATGACAGTAAGCAATGATCAAAAGGTAAAAGTTACTCTCGTAGGAGACACTTGAATTTTTAACAAGGGATCTAATCCTGGAGCAAAATATCACAAAATTCTAAAACTATTTTTAGCATTACAAAGTGTGATGGAATGGACTAAGGCATTCTGGACTAATTTATCATAATTGAATTCTTGAAGAATGAGATGACAGACATCCTGCTATCTGAATACAAGGCTAGCGATTTTGGAAATGAGATTATTTCTAAATGTAGTGTAATGGTTGATTAGACAAAGAAACTTTCTCTGTAGTATTAACAGATGAGATTCTTGTAGGTATACAAGACAAACAAGCTTTGTTTAATGCACAGAAAATGTGTGAGCAGATCTAAGTTCAGTTTAACAAAACTATTCATATAACCACGAAACATGTCCCCGTTAGTGTCATGCACTCTCTCTATGGTGGTCAAATTCATCCTACACATGAGGAAATTGTATCAAGTCTCTTCACATCTTAACAATCTTCCAGTGTCTTTTTTCCTGAAAGAAGATGATCAGATATCCTTTGCAATGTAGACTCTACCTTTTTCCTGGCCCTCTCTAAGCTCTAATCACATTGGCTTTCAGTTTCTTTTTGTGTTATCAGGATGGACAATTCATTCCAACCTGAGACACTTCTTGCTCTTTTAACAGCCCTCTCCTCAGACATTTGTTCTTCCTTATCATTCATGACTGAGCCCCAGTGCCACTACCTTAGGCAGGCTTCTGTGACCTATTATGCTTGTTTCTCAGGTGGCATTTTCCTCAGTGGGATCTTGGCTTTTTTTTTGGTAGGTTTATGCCTATACTCCTTTTCCAGGAGATGCTTTTTTTGAGGGGAGTAACCTTTATGTCTGCTTCTCAGAGTGTGATAGACTCTCAGTTGTGACAAACTCAGAGCAGGATCTATAGGAGTGTGAAACTCAGCAAATAAAGAGTTCATTATGATATACTTACAGGAATTGACTGATACAACCATGAAACATCTAAAAAGAGAGGCCCACAGAGCTCTACTCTGATTTCATTTAATGCAGCCCCCCCCGACCAATGCTGCTAGATCATTGAACACTTGCAGTATCCCCTTTCTCTCAGAGCAACTGTCTTGTCCCATCCTTAGGGAAGAGTGACTGTTACTTACTATGCAGTTTTAGCAAGTCCTTTGAGGTTCCAGGTCCTTCAAGAAGAAGAAGAAGAAGACTATCACAAAGGACAAGGTGGCAGAGAAAGATGAAACTCTTTAAAGAACTGAAAATCTTGAATTAGTTTGGTTAAGACATATGACAAGGATGCTGTGAGCATTGCTGAACAGGCACACTGGAGAGAAGAACAACTGAAGAACATCATGATGTCATAGATGAGAGTGCCTTAAGAACTTGGTTCATGCTCACATTTGTGCACCAACGTTAGACATCCTTTTAGCTCATAGATTACTTTTCTTCAGCAAGATACTGTGAGAGTTGACATAGTTGTGTGCAGTACTCAGCCTTATAAGCTGACAGTCAAATTTTATCATATGTGAGCTCTTCAATAATAATAATAATAACAATAAAGCACTTTGATGGACTTATAAACAAAAGGCTATATTTTGTTTAGTAAATTCTATGTATATCCAACATGATTATGCTTTTTAAGTCTTAGTATAAAATGAAATTTCAAATACCCAAACAGCATGATACTACTCCTATTAACAATAATGTTTGCCTTTTTATACCTTGTATTTTATAACTTCTCCCGTTCTCACATTTGGTACTTCATAGCTGCTCAGGCATGAAGCAATGTAAAGTTGCAGCAGTGTTACCTGATCAAGGACTGGCTGCATCTTTTCAGTCCACATCTTGTCTTTAGTCAAATAAGACAAGAAAGCCTTGCCAGAACGCTACAAGGAATTTGTCTTCCTGCAATGTCAAACATTAAAGGTAAGGCAACTTGGAGTTGTCAGTTAAATTTGTTTCCATGCACAGATGCTTGTAGATCATTTCTTAAATGGAAGATTAAAGATTATGCCTCTAGTAATTTTGGAAAATGGAAGACTCCCTCAGGTAGAAACATGATCCATTAGCCCAAAACTTTTCAAGTTATAGTCTAGAACTATATGATGTGTTTAACTTTTAAAGAAGAAAAAAGTAACTTAGTAATGAGAAGTGGGCATGCATTTAGAAAATGGTTTCTTCAGCAGGGAAGACATACTGCAGGGGCTTCTCCAAGCATTGAAAGAGTTTATAAAGCAAAGGCGTACCAAGGCTAAGTCTCTATGTCTGACCTTCACTGAGTTCACTGAGCGATGTTTTTTTCACTGTTCTATCATCATCATCATCATCATCATCATCATCATCACCACCATTATTTACAATTTATTCTCATCTCCCTCTGGTCCAACCTTCCATCTCTCCTCCCCACCACCCCTGTCCCTCTCAACTCACTGATAGGGGAAGTTCTCCTCCCCTACTATGTGACACTAACCAAACAGGTTGCATTAGAATTGCCTGAATCCTCTTTCTCTGTGGGCTGGCTAGGTTGTAGAGTCCGGAGGAAGCAATCAAAAAGAAGGCAACTGAGTTCATGTCAAAAACAGCCCCTGCTCCCCTTACTAGGGAACCCACATGGAGACTGAGCTGCCTATGGGCTACATCTGAGCAAGGGTTCTAGGTCATCTCCATGCATGGTCCTTGGTCGATGTATCAGTCTCTGCTGGACCCCCTGGATGCAGCTTTTTTGGCTTTTTGCTCTTCTTGTGGAGATCCTGTCCCCCCGCCCTGTGTGTTTTTATCTCCCCCTTCTTCCCTAAGACTCCCTGCACTCTGCCCAAAGTTTGGCTGAGAGACTCTGCATCTGCTTCAATCCCCTGCTGGGTAGAGTCTTTTAGAAGACATCTGTGTTAGGCTCCCATCCTGTTGCCTCTCTTCTGCCACATTAGGTATCTATCCTGTTAGCGTTCTGAATGAGAATTAGGCATCTTCCTTAGGATCCTTGTTGTTTAGCTTCTTTAAGTCTGTACATTTTAGTATGTTTATCCTATACATGGCTACTATCCATTTATAAGTGAGTATATACCATGTGTGTCTTTCTGCTTCTGGGATACCTCACTCAGGATGATATTTTCTATTTCCATCCATTTGCCTGAAAATTTAATGATTTCCTTGTTTTTAATAGCTGAGTAGTACTCCATTGTATAAACATACCACAATTTCTTTATCTGTTCTTTGGTTGAAGGACATTTAGGTTGTTTCCAGATTCTGACTATTATGAATTAAGCTGCTAAGAACATAGTTGAACAAACTATGTTGTATGGTGGAACATCTTTTGGGTATATGCCCTGGAGTGGTATAGCTGGGTCTTGAGGTAGTACTATTCCCATTTTCCTGAGAGAGCACTAGATTGATTTGCAAACTGGTTGTAAAAGTTTACATCCCCACTAGCAGTGAAGGAGAGTTCCCTTTTCTCCACATCCTCTCCAGCATGTGTTCTCACTTGAGTTTTTGATCTTGGCCATTTTGATGGGTGTAAGATGGAATCTCAGTCATTTTGATTTGCATTTCTCTGATGACTATGGACACCGAGAATTTCTTTAAGTGTTTCTATGCCATTTAATATGCCTCTGTTGAGAATTCTCTGCTTAGCTCTGTACCCCATTTTTTAATTGGATTATTTGATTATTTGTTTGTTGGTGTTTAATTCCTTGAGTTCTTTATATATTCTGGATATTAGCCCTCTGTCAGATGTAGGGTTGCTGAAGATCTTTTCCCAGTTTGTAAGCTGTCATTTTGTTCTGTTGACAGTGTCCTTTGCTTTACAGAAGCATTTCAGTTTCATGAGGTCCCATTTATTGATAGTTCTAAGAGTCTAAGCTCATAGTGTTCTTTTCAGGAAGTTGTTTACTGTTCCAATGCGTTCAAGGCTCTTCCCCACTTTTTCTTCTGACAGATTTAGTGTGTCTAGTTTTATATTGAGATCTTTGATCCACTTGGACTTTACTTTTGTGTAGAGTGACGAATATGAATCTATTTGCATTTTTCTACATGTAGACATCCAGTAAGACCAACCATCACCATTTGTTGAAGATGCTTTCTTTTTCTCTGTTGTATGGTTTTGGCTCCTTTGTCAAAAATCAAGTTTCCAGAGGTGTGTGGGTTTAATTCTGCATCATTGATTCAATGCCATTGATTTGCCAGTCAGATTCTATGCTCATACCATGATGTCTATTACTGTTGCTCTATAGCACAGCTTGAGATCAGGGATGGAGACACTTCCAGATGTTCTTTTATTGTACAAGGTTGTTTTAGCTCTTCTGTTTTGTTGTTGTTTGTTTGTTTGCTTATCCATATGAAGTTGAGAATTTTTCTTTCAAGGTCTGAAAAGAATTGTGTTGGTATTTTGATGGGAATTGCATTGAATCTGTAGATTGCTTTTGGTAGGATGGCCATTTTCACTATGTTAATCCTGCTGATCAATGAACATAGGAGAACTTTCCATCTTCTGATATCATCTTCCATTTCTTTCTTCAGAAACTTAAGTCTTTCACTTGGTTGATTAGAGTTACACCAAGGTACTTTATGTCACCTGTGAAGGATGGTGTTGCCCTAATTTCTTTCTCAGACCATTTATCTTTTGTATACTGGGGGGTCTTCTGATTTTTTTAAGTTAATTTTGTATCCAGCCACTTTGCTGAAGGTGTTTATCAGCTGTAGGAGTTCTCTGTTAGAATTTTTGGACTCGCTCATGTATACTATTATATGATCTGTGAAAAGTGATACTTTGACTTTTTCCTTTCCTATTTGTATCTGCTTGATCTCTTTTATTTTTCTTATTGCTCTAGCTAGGATGTCCAGTACAATGTTGAGAGATACAGAGAGAGTGGGCAGCTTTGTCTTGTCCCTGATTTCACTGGAATTGATTTAGATTTCTTTGCATTTATTCTGATGTTGGCTATAGAATAGCTGTATATTGTCTTTACTATGTTTAGATATGTGCCTTGTATCCCTGATCTCTTTCAAATGCTTTTTCAGCATCTAAGGAGATGAACATGTGTTTTTTTTTCTTTCAGTTTGTTTATGTGGTAAATTACATTGATGGATTTTCATATATTGAACCATCCCTGCATGCCTAGGTCATGGTGATATCTTTGATGTGTTCGTGTATTCAGTTTGTGAATTCATTTTATTGAGTATTTTTGCATCAATGTTCATAAGAGAGATTGGTCTGAAATTTAATTTTTATTTTAGGTCTTTGTGTGTTTTAGGTATCAAGGTGACTGTGGCCTCATAGAATGAGTTTGGCAATGTTCCTTCTCTTTCTGTTTTATAAGATAGTTTGAAGAATATTGGAATTAGCTCTTCTTTGAAGATTTAGTAAATTTCTGCACTGAAACCATTTAGCCCTGGGCTTGTTTTTGGGTGCAAGAGTTTTGCTGATACCTTCTCTTTCCTTAGGGGATGTAGGACTATTTAAGTTATTTACCTGACTCAACTTAATCCAACTTTGCTAAGTGGAATTTATCAAGAAAATTGTTTCATTTAGATTTTCAAATTTTGTGTCATATTTCAAATTTTGAAGTAAGAACTGATAATTCTTTGTATTTCCTCAGAGTCTGTTGTTATGTACCACTTTTCATTTTTGATTTTGTTGTTTAGGATAATGTCTCTGTATCTTTAGTTAGTTTGGCTAAGGGTTTGTCTATCTTGTTGATTTTCTCAAAGAACCAGTTCTTGGTTGTGTTGTTTCTTTGAATTGTTTGTTTCTAGTTTATTGATTTCAGCTCTTAGTTTGATTATTTCCAGCCATCTGCCTCTTGGGTGTATTTGATTCTTTTTTCCAAGGGATTTCAGTTGTGCAGTTAAGTGCTTGTATGAGAGGTCTCAAATTTCTTCATGAAGGCATGTAGTGTTATGAACTGTTCTCTTGGCACTGCTTTCACTGTATCCCATAAGTTTGGAAAAGTTGTTCCTTCATTTTCATTGAAATCTAAGACAGCTTTAATTTCCTTATTTATTTTCTTCCCTGACCCAGCTGGCATTGAGTCAGACTTGTTCAGTGTCCACATGTATGTAGGCTTTTTGCTGTTTCTGTTATTGTTAAGGTCTAATTTTAGACCATGGTGGTCTAATAGTATACAAGGGATTATTTCATTTTTCTTGTATCTGTTAAGGCTTGCTTTGTGCCTGACTATATGGTCAATTTTGGAGAAAGTTCTGTGAGGTGCTGAGAAGGTGGTATACTCTTTTGTGTTTGGGTGAAAAGTTCTGTAGACATCTTTTAGGTCCATTTGATTTAAGATCTCTGTAAATATTATTATTTCTCTATTTAGTTTCTGTTCTGATGATATGTCCCTTGGTAAGAGTAGGATGTGAAGTCTCGTACCATTAATGTGTTGGGATCAATGTGTGATTTAAGCTTTTTTAATGTTTCTTTTATGAATGCAGGAGCCCTTGTATTTGGGCATAGATGTTTAGGATTATGATGTTCTCATAGGGGATTTTTCCTTTGATGAAAATGAAGTGTCTTTCTCCATCTTTTTGATTAATTTTTGTTGAAAGTTTATTTTATTAGATATTAGGATGGCTACTCCAGCTTGCTTCTTGAGTCTGTTTGCTTGGAAAACCTTTTCCATCCCTTTTCTCTGAGATAGTATCTCTCTTTGCTGCTGAAGTGTGTTTCTTGGATGCAGCAAAATGATAGGTCCTATTTCTGCAACCATTCTGTTAGCCTGTGTCCTTTTATTGGAGAGTTGAGTCCATTAATGTTGATAGATATTTGTGACCAATAATGTTAGTTCCTTTTATTGTGGAGTTGGTGGTGATTGTGTGTTTGTGTGCTTGTTTTCTTTCCTTCTTCTTCTTCTTCTTCTTCTTCTTCTTCTTCTTCTTCTTCTTCTTCTTCTTCTTCTTTTGTTGTTGTGAGATTATCTTTATCCTGTATTTTCTTGGGTGTTGTTGATCTCATTGGGTTGGAGTTTTTCTTCTAGTGTCTTCTGTAGGGCTGGGTTGCTTGTATATGTTGTTTAAATTTAGTTATGTGATGGATTATTTTGTTTTCTCCATCTATGTTGATTGAATGTTTTGCTGGGTATAGTAGTCTGGGTTGGCATCTGTGGTTTCTTAGTGTCTGCATTACCTCCACCCAGGCCCTTCTGAATTTCCTAGTCTCTGTTGAGAAGACTGGTGTGATTCTGATAGATCTGCCTTTATATATTACTTGGCCTTCTTCCCTCACTGCTTTTAATATTTTTTTTCTTTGTTCTGTAGATTCAATATTTTTTATATTATGTGGTGGGAGGAATTTCTTTTTTGGTCTAGTCTATTTGGTGTTCTGTAAGCCTCTTGTATGTTTAAGGGCATCTCCTTCTTTAGATTGGGGAAATTTTCTTCAGTGAAAACTAGTAATGTTAGCCTCTATATGTATGCTAAGTACCACAGTTAGGTTAAAAAATAACCCAAAAGAACATTGTTGAAAGTTTGATCAGGAGCCTGTGGCACCTACTTGAAGGAGTTGTCATTGTGAGGAGATAGGGCCTAAAGAAAGTTAGTCCTTTCACAGACCATGTGCATTGGGATCCTAGTCCTTCTTCAAATGTTCTTACCTTCTCAGGTGCCCAAAGTAAACTTTCACACACACACACACACACACACACACACACACACACACACACACTTCTGATAAGATACACTCTCTCACCATAGGCCACAAAGCAATGGGCCAAGCATTCATGTCCTGAAATCCTGATCTGAATCCAAAATTAGCAATGCCAAAAGAAAAGCCAGTAGTATGTGTCAAAAATTCCACTTCTGGGCTAGGACATGGTTCAGTGGTAGAAAATTTGCACAGCATGTATGAAGTTCAAAATAAAATCCTAGTGCTACCCCCAAATTCTAAAGTCAAGTCTTAATTTGAGGTATTAATATATATGAATTGTTTAAAAATTTTTGTATAAAATGGGAAATACTTGTTTTAACAGTGAATATTCATGTAAGTCTGAAATTACATTCATCATAGCAAAATGTAGCACAGTTATTTTTTTAAATTGTAAATTATATAGACTTTCTATCACTATTTATTAGCCAGTGACTTTAACCACTGTGACAAATACCTTGGAAAGCAACATAAGGGAGAAATGATTTATTTTATTTCATGATTTCAGAGGTTTCAGTCTCAGTCTGCTGCTGTATATTTGACCATACTGTGAATCCCAAGACTGTGTACTAGAAAACCTGTTTCTAATTGTGGTGTGGCTTAGCCCTGATACACACCTTTAATCGAAGGGCTTTCTGTAAATAGGATTAAATAAAGTCATCCATAGGTCAAGAGGCAGAGCAAGCAATCAGATGACAGAGAGTAAACATAAAAAATAAAAACAAAAACAAAAAATAGAGTGAGAGGAAGTCCAGAGGGAGGATAAAGATATTCAGGGAGTAGAAGGGTCAGACATTCAGTTTGAAGGTCAGCTGGGTGCTTTCTCTACCCCTCTGAGCTAGTAGGCTTTCACCCTAGCATCTGGCTCCTGAATCTTTATTGGTAAAATTGAACATTTGGGATTTTGTTTAAAAAGAAGATTTTGGTGCTTTAGCCTGTGGCATGACTACACAGAGAAATCACTCCAGCTTCAGACAAACTGAGAAGCCCTTGGATTTTTCAAGTCACTTAGAAAGTCTTCAAGGACTTTCAGTCCCATGACAAGGCAAAAATGTCATAGTAGAAGGACAGGGCAGAGAGATGCTGCTCATCCCATGGCAGCAAAGAGGCAGAGACAGATAGAATGGGGCCAAGGACAAGATATAATCTTCAGTGACCTCTTCTCAATATACTCCCTCCAAACAGACCCCTCCTACCTCCTACTAGCTTTCAGTGTGAAATCATCAATGGATTGAAGATTGATGACATTGTAGCCCTTGTAATCCAGAAACTTTTCCATGGTAACTCAATGCAAGAGACTTTTAGAGGAACACTTCAAATGTAGTTCACAACATTACATATGCCAAAACTCCTATAAAGTACATTGAATTGATAGCTCTTAGAGGAGACATGAGAATTAGAATCAGACTTGTATTTAGTTTCTACTCAATTATTATAAGCATATCATTGGCTTAAGTTATTTAGTGTCACCAATATCTTTTTAAAAATAGATGAAGTGAATTTTTAATAGTAACTGATTTCACTGACTTTAGTTGGTGTAGCTTAGGTTGTTATGACATAATGGCAATAGAAACTGTTATTTACATGGTGTGATGTCTAGACCTGGTACAGCAGTTCCTATTATAACATCATTTCTATTAAGATATAATTGCATTCTCAATGGCCTGATAGTCATGTGTGTGTGTGTGTGTGTGTGTGTGTGTTTGTAGCTAGTGTGTATAGTGGGTCGTGGCCTCCAGGAATGTAGATCAATAAAAATCTAGGACTGACTTATGTAAACTACAATTATACATGTAGAAATGATATATTTGTATTATTTTCAAGTACTTAAAGTAATGTGAGCTACTGTCTAACAACGTGTTAGAACGGGGCTCCCACCAGATGTGTTTGAATGACTGGCTATCAATCATTCGTAATTAGCACACTGTATGTAAATTTATGCAACTTAAGTGCTTGAAAACAATTTATTCATGTAAGTAGATTAAATTGTCCCTTTTACAATCCTGTTTACATTGGTAATTTATTTAACAGACCTTCATTCCATTGATGGTAAACTTTACCCATGTTCAAGTTCAAATTCAGTTTGGCCAAGTGCCATCTAAATTCAGGAGGTTATACTGTATTAAGAAAAAAAAAAAAGAAAGAAAAAGAAAAAGAAAAAGAGCTACCAAATCCTATCAATCAAGTGTTGGCTGTCAGTGACAGGAAACTGGCACAGGCTAAAGGACCCCCTGACCAGATGGTAGACATCTGTATCTTTCTTCATCAGCATGACCAGGTCAACCACACACCCTCCTCAAATAGGCTTCGACGAATTGGTGCCTCACAGGGGGATGGCTCCTTAAGGCTGTTAACACATTTTGGTTTTGAACACTAAAGAGGACACTAACATCTTGGGATGCCTTCAGCTTTTCAAAATAATCAGTGTGGAACTTGAAGCAGGAACAATGTTTGATCTCCATGAGTGTTTTTAAAGCTTAGTGCCGGTGGCATCAGTATGTAGATGTCATCTTCCAGCAGTTTATTGGAGGTGTCCTGGGAAGGAGTCTAGAGGATCTTTGCTCTAACATGAGGACTTGGGCTATTTCTGGGTTGGAACATCTCTACAAGTAGGAAGTATACTGTCCAGCTTCTTTGATGTGCAGAGAAGACATCAGGCTCCCTTGAGGTGAAGATAAGTATAATGAGCATACCTCCTGAGCCAGACGACAGGAACAAGCAGTGCTCTGCTACTCCCCACACACCTGCCCACACCCTTACAGCCTCACACAACGTTCCTCACACAACATTCCTCACGCGGCGCTCTACCAGCATCATTTTCATTCTTGCCACTCAACATATACCTTCAGACTCTGAAACCTTAGAACATCTAGGTTCTAACAGGGTCCGGTCCTGTTCTGGACCTCACTCTGAATGAGAAGAAATTTGAGCACAGATCTATGTCTTTTCATCTCCTTTCACAGGAAGATGCTAAATAAAAATGTGTTAACTGATTCATAGCTCTGACATTTCCACTCATATTCACAGCCCACTAGGCTGCAGTACTTTTCCGTAAAATCTCTGGCTGAAATCCTGTTAAAAGGACAAGCAGGAGATTTCCATTTTAAGGGCCTGTCAGTAAGCAGCAAGCTTGCCAATGCCCACGATGACTCCTGCTTCTTCTGTTCTGTGAAACTGAGGGGGACTCCATCAGCTGCCTCTCTTGCTCTGAGAAGTCAGCATTAGGCTTCAGAAACACTTTACAGAGATGAGTCTTTTCTTAACGACTGTTGTTGTTGAAATTTGATCAGCATATTGATAGCAAGGACAACATCTGAGATGTGTAAAGACAGGCAGACAGAGAGAGAGAATTAACTATTGCTATGGTGGGAGATGATATGGCATAGAAATTTAGAAATCTGAAAGCTAATTCTAGCTTTGCTTATGACTAGCTATAAAACTTTGGTTTTATCTCTGCTGAGATGATGGGTTGAATCAGATGGCCTCTGATGACCCTTCTCATTCCCACCATTTAGTGATTCCAAGTGGAAAGTTGTGGGAAGTTCCAAGAGAGTTATGATAGAAAACATCCCATTCACACCTTTTTGAATAGTAAATTAAACCAGTTTATAAAAATCTGAATAGCTGTTTGTTAGTAGGATTGTGTTCTTATGTGTCAAGCTTCTGAAATCTAAGATGAAAATTCCATAGATGAGGAGACAGAGGGTCACTGATTTATTTAAATTATGTATTAATTCATCACATATTTACATAGTCAAGTCTTCATTCGACACTTTACCAATTGAAACTAAAACATGAACTAGGAACTTTTTTAGGAAGTAAAGATACAACTGTACAAATGGTACATAAAGGTCTTGGTTTCATTTCACCTTTATTTCAATGTTCTAATAGTGACTGAAAAATGAGTAGATAATATGTCAGGTAAGCTAAAAATATCTGCAAAACACTTAGAAAGGGGATTTACAACAAAGCATGGAGAAGGTGCTGCTTTCAATAGGCCTTGTATATTCGAGGAACAACTAAGAAATGAAGTGGATAGGGCTCAGAGAATGGGGAAACAGAAAGGGGTCTGGGTGGAGCCAGATATTACAGATATTAGAGGAAGGTAGATACTAAAGCATTTGCTCAGAATGATGTGTGAACCGTTGCAAGATTTGAGTGGAGGTATGTCATGATCTGACTTACATTTTGTAAGGATTGTTCTGATACATAATAGAGGATAGCCTGTGTAGAGACAAGGATGGAAAGAAAGAGACCAGTTTGGAGGCAAGTTTAAATAATTCAAGAGAAAATGGATGGCTGTCAAATTAGAGAAGCAACAATAGGAAGAAGTGGTCTGGAAGCTAAATATTTTTGCATGATTAAACTGACTGAAATTGCTGATGGATTATATATGTGATACCAGAGGAAGACAGATGACAATGATGATGAATATTAATGAAACTAATTTTTTTTAATCTGAGCAACTACCATGCAGAATGGCAATGGCATGAGTGAGTCGGGAATCAAGTGAGAACTTTAGTGCAAACCTTTAAAGTTGGTATCTTCCTTCAAACAGGAAAAGAGGAGCTGTCAATAGCCATTCAAGCAGAGATGTGAAGTAGGAAATTATAGAGATTTATCTAGATGTCAGATATGTCAAAGGTCAAAGATACACATTGGCATCATCAGCATATTGATAGTGATTAAAGTTATGGGATTGAAATGAAACTCTACTAACAAGTCGGTAGAGAAAAGAACCAGGAGTTGACCCCTGGGACTCTAACATTTAAACCTCAGGGTGATGCTGCTGCATGATTTGATCTGTCCAGTGTTTCCAGAAAGATGAGACACTTTACCGTGAAGTTCTGTTGTGACACAAATGTCTTATTCTTCCTCATATACAATGATGATTCCCATAGATAAATTTTCTGATTTGAATGTAAGAAATAAAAATAGAAATGTAAAGAAGCCTTCTTCTACAACTTGCATGAAAGCTCTGGCCTGTCTTCTATTGTTATGTGTGGGAAAAGGGGCAGGGGATGAAAGAGAAGGACAAAGAAAGAGAGAGACAGAAACAGACAGACAGGCAGAAAAAGAGGAGATAAAAAAGAGAGAGAGACAGAGAGACAGGGGGATTTTTTTTTATTTTTTTATGTAGATTACATAAAAAAAATAAGATAGAATTAATTATTCTAGTCCCTGGTTAAAAAGAAACACAAGAAAATCACTCATGAGCTGGAGAGATACTCAGAGGTTAAGAGCACTGGCTAGTCTTCCAAATGTCCTGAGTTCAATTCTCAGCAACCACATAGTAGCTCTCAGCCATCTCTAATGAGATCTGGTGCTGTCTTATGGCCTGCAGCACACATGTGGGCACAATACTGTATAAACAAACAAATTAGGAAAGAAAGAAAGAAAGAAAGAAAGAAAGAAAGAAAGAAAGAAAGAAAGAAAGAAAGAAAGAAACTCATGAGTCAAATCGAATAGAAAACACATCAATGCGACTGATGATAGGACCCACAACTGAAGAGATTATGTTTTAGACATGTTCTGGACCTGAGAGGTATCTTCAATGACTGTCGATTGTTGTACCTACTTTGGGAAGTGAAAGAAATCAGTTTGCCTCTGGGATAGCACCTAGAGTGCTTTCTCAAGTTCCATGAGTACATTCTAGATATTTTTTTAAAGAATATCCAAGGGTATTTAATTCTGAATAAAATAATCTTTCCTTCAGGGTTCTGGCTTACATTAAGAAAAACAAAAAACATTCTTAGCAATCCTAATTCTTCTTCCTATAGTCAGCACCTCTTTCAAACTTGTAGACCACTAATTACCTACCATCATTGTTTTCTTGTTCTTTTCTTTTAACAAGTATGGACCTTATCTTTTAAAACATATTTTAAGACAGAGGAGAAATTCTACCCAGTTCGACTCTCCATGCCCATTACCATAGTGCTACCAATTAATGGATGTTTAATAATGCTTCTCAAAGGAATATGCCAAAACTATCAAATATTTCTTTAGCTGCCAATCCTATGATTTAACCAGATGTAATAAATCTAAAATAAAAAATGAACAGAGACATTTTAGGGCAGTGATGAATCATTGCTAAGATATTATGCTATTGTGTTTTCTGTATTTAAGTGGATTATGAAATGAGATAATTTAAACCAAGAGTTGATGTATATGTCTTTTGTGTTTGAGGATTTCAGGAAGCCTCTCTAAATACCTCTCTCCATCCTGCCAATTAAGTCAGGATTGCTGCTTGATGTTGTCATCCGATAAAAGAGAAAAACAATGCCTAGACTCATGGCCTTCAAGTGGCTGTAGAGGGCATTATCTATGCTGGTGTGATTTTTGAGAATGAAAGGGGTAAGCCAAGAAAAGTGTAACAAATAAATAGATAAGTACAGGACTGTTTTGATTTCCCTTTTTGAGTTGTAAAGTCCTTCAGGAAAGGATAAAAGCTAGTTTTAATTTTTAGTCCAGGAAAAAAAAAATCACCTTACATTTCATTATGTCAATGTCTATATAAGACCATTTCAATGCTAAATTTATTTGTTTATTTATAATTTAAGAAGATTTATTTTTTTATTTTAATGTTCATTGATGTTTTGCCTGCACGTATGTCTGTGTGAGGTTGTCAAATCCTCTAGGACTGGAGTTACAGACAGTTGAGAACTGTCATGTGGGTGCTGGGACTTGAACTCTGGTACTTTGGAAAAGCAGCCAGTGCTCGTAACTGCTGAGCCATCTCTCCAGCCTCCTCAATGAATAGTAACTGCATTATAAGGGCATTATACGTGCATAGTAACTGCTTATGAAATAGAACTACATTGCCTCAACACTTCCAAGGGTAATCTTGAACTTTTTGTCTTTGAACTCCTTTGACTTCCTTAACTCCAGAAAGAGTTCTCTATCCTGTGAACAATAAAGTTAGAGGAAAAGCTTCATCAAGACAGCCTGGATCCTCTTCTTCTGTAGCCTGGCAAAGTCACATCACCAGGGGCAGGCAGGGTTCATAACAGAGGCAGTTTCTGCTCCCTTACTTGGGAACCCCCATGGAGACTGAGCTGCCAATCAGCTACATCTATGGGCAGATGGCAGAGGAGGAGAACTGCCTCTTTCAGTGGACTAGGGGAAGGGGATGAGAGGATGGGACTGGGAGAAGTTGAGAGAAAGGGCTTCAATCGAGATATATAATGAATAGATTGTAAAAAAGAAAAAAAGAAAATAAAAAAACTAATAAAAATGATAAAAAGTTAGAGGAAAAGACAGGTGTGGTGGTGCATACAGCACTCAGGAGAGAAAAGCAGGAGGAACAGAGTTTCAAGACTATTCCCAGTGACATGGCCTTATGTGGTCTGTATGAGACTGCATCAAAAACTAATAATACAAATAACCACATCAGGCCCAAACCCGTTGCTGGAATGTGTTAGGCTTCTCTGGGAGCAGAGTGATTAATGTTAGTGTTTTCAGGGAAGGGAGAAAATGATAAAATTATATTTTAATTTCAAAATATGAAACATATATTAAAAAATAACCCTGAACTTGTAATAAACTCACTGTACAATATAAGTGAGGCTTCATGAGTATGCCCCACTTTACTCATTCTGTCTCCTCAGTTTCTTAAATGCAGTGAATACTGCCTGCAAAAAATGTCTGACATGGAGACACATGCATAGAATGTTGTCAATTATTGTCCTAAAAGATGTTTATGCTTCTGTATACATGTGCAAATCAATGTGTGCATTTGGGATGACCTTTTATGACCAAAAACTATTTCTTACTACAGACTCATGTAAAGTATTTAAAATATGCATAAAAAAACATTTAAGTCCCTCCATAATTACACTTTGCCATGATACTCATAAATAGCAAATGTTCAATTTTTTATTTATTTTTATAGATGATATGTATGCCATACTAAATAATATTCATATTCATTTGTTTGTATTTTCTTTCAACACTTATGAAAGCATAGACTCTTCCAAGAACCTAGAACTTAGAATCAGGTCTTTCTTGTCTAACGCTGTTTAAGTGCACACAAAGAAATTAGAACTTGGATCTTTCTGCTTACTTGATTTTTTAAATAGAAAATAATTTTTTTCACACAGTATATTTTTTTCTTTTTTTAATTCTTTATTAATTACACTTTATTCTCTTTGTGTCTCCCCTGTGGTTCCCTCCCTCCTCTCGTCCCAATCCCTCCCTTCCTCTACCCTCTGCATGCATGCCCCTCAAGTAAGCTCTGGAGAGGACAGGAACTCCACAAGGAGAGCAACAGAACCAAAAAATCTGGGCACAGGGGTCTTTCCTGAGACTGATAATCCAACCAAGGACTATGCATGGAGATAACCTAGAACTCCTGCACAGATGTAGCCCATGGCAGCTCAGTATCCAAGTGGGTTCCATTGCAATAGGAACAGGGACTGTCTCTGACATGAACTGGTTGGCCTGCTCTTTAATTACCTCCCCCTGAGGGGGGAGCAGCCTTACCAGGCCTCAGAAGAAGACAATGCAGCCACTCCTGAGGATACCTAATTGACTAGGATCAGAAGGAAGGGAAAGAAGACCTCACACAGTATATTTTGATCACTGTTTCTCCTTTCTCATCTCCTCTGAGAACCTCCCCAACCATCCAACTTCACATCTTCTTTTTCTCTTTAGAAAAGAAACAGGCAAATTTAAAAAAACAAACAAACAAAAACAAAAAAACAAAAAAAAAGAATAAAACAAGCCAAACAAACACAGAATACAGAAAAAAAAAACCTCTTTCTTCCAGTTCTCTCACCTCAGTCCTTCCACATTTGATCACTCTTGTTTCCCTCCCCAGCCCCTCTACCACTCAGTTCCCTCTCTTCATCTGCCTCCTAAGTCTATTTCATTTTTCCTTCTGAGTGAGATTCAAGCATCCTCTCATTGGCCCTCCTTGTTACTCTACTTTTTTGAGTCTGTGAATTGACATATGGTAATCTTGTACTATATGGCTAATTTCCACTTATGAGTGAGTTTATACCACTGTGTGTCTTTCTGGGTCTGTGTTACCTCACTCAGGATTATCTTTTCTAGCTCCACCCACTTGCCTGAAAATTTCATGATGTCCTTGTTTTTACTTTAATAGTATTCTATCATGTAAATGTACTACATTAAAAAAAATTCATTCTTCAGTTGAGGGACATCTAAGTTATTTTCAGTTTCTGACTATTACAAATAATGCTGCTATAAACATAGTTGACCAAGTGTCTTTTGGGGATGGTAGAGCATCTTTTGGATTTATGCCCAGGAGTGGTATAGCTGGGTCTTGACATAGAACTATGCTCAGTTTTCTGAGAAAGTGCCAAATTCATTTCCAAAATGGCTCTACAAGTTTGCATTCCTACCAGCAATGAAGGAGTATCCCCGTTTCACCATAACCTCACCAGCATGTGCTATCACTTGAGTTTTTTTATCTTAACAATTCTGATGGGTGTAAGTGGAGGGGGGTAGCTCTGAAACCTAGAACAAGGGAAACTCTCAGGAATCTATGAGGGTGACCTTAGCTAGGACCCCTAGCAATAGGGGATATGTAACCTGAAATGGTCACCTCCTGTAACCAGGCAAGACTTCCAGTGGAGGAATGGGAACACCAACCCACCCACAAAACCTTCGACCTAAAATTTCCCCTGCCTATAAAATGCACAGGGATAAAGATGTAGCAGAACTTGAAGAAATGGCCAGCCAATGACTGGCCCAACCTGTGACCCACTATATGAGAAAGAGCCCACCCTTGACATTATTAATCATGTTCTACTATAGTTGCAGACAGAAATCTATCATAACCATCTTCTGAGAAGCTTCACCCAGAAACTGATGGAAACAGATATAAAGACCCACAGCCAAACATTAGGTGGAACTAGGGGAATCTTGTGGAAGAAGGGGATAAAGGATTGAAGGAGCCAGAGAGGTTAAGGACACCACAAGAACACCTACAGAATCAACTAACCTGGGCCCATGCGGGGTTTACATAGACTGAACCACCAACCAAAGTGCATGCATGAGAAGGACCCAGGCCCTCTATACATACGTAACAGATGTGCTGCTTGGTCTTCATGTGGGTCCCTAACAAATGAAGCATTTGTCTCTGACTCTGTTGCCTGGTTTTGGATCCCTTCCTCCTAATTGGGCTTCTGTATCTAGCATCCATAGGAGATGATGTGTCTAGTCCTGCTGCATCTTTTTTTTTAATTTTTTATTTAACTTTTATTAATTACACTTTATTCCTTTTGTATCCCCCCATAGGCCCCTCCCTCCTCCCCTCCCGGTCCCACCCTCCCCCCCTTTCTGCATGCATGCTTCTCCCCAAGTCCACTGATAGGGGAGGTCCTCCTCTCCTTCTTTCTGATCTTTTTTTTTTTTTTTTTTTTTTTTTTTTGTTCTTCTCAATGCAGTTTATTCAGGAACCTTGAACAATCTTCTGACCCTGGGGAAAGCCAGCCCACAGCTTAAAATAGCCTCTGGGTAGCCAACCCCAGAGTGCCTCGTGGGCAATGCAGATAGGTCCACATACACGGAAGCAAGCCAGATTCTCAGCCTTAGCCAAATATGGAGTTGTTTGTGACAGAGAGCACTCACCATCGGGAAGGTGGAAGGCGGAAACCAGCTCCATCTTTAAGGCACAGCATTACGCAGCTCTCTACAATTCCCCCTTTTTGTTTTAGACGCATCAGGCAAGAGTAGAGGTCTGATCTCTGATATTAGAAATAAATTGGGACTTTGTACCAATGTTCATTTAGGTGTCATCCACCCAAAGAGCATCAGACCCATCCAATACCTTTTTCTCAGAGGCGGGACCTGGGGCATCAACCCACATGCAATCAGACATGCTCTTCTCTGGGTTGAAAGCGGCTGACCCTGAGTGCAGTGCTTAGCCTCGCATCCTGGGCATAACATTTTAGCTTTTTATGGTAGCCAACCATGCTTGGGGAGACTGTCCTGCTGTCCTGCTGCATCTTGATGTGCCGAAGCACATCACCCAATATAGATTAGTGACCTTCCCTTTTCTGAGAAGAAAAGGAGGGGAGAATAGAGGGAGGGATGGAGAGGAGAGGAGGAAGAGGAAGCTGCCATTGGGATGTACAATAAAGAAATAATTTAATGAAAAATAAAATAAAAACAAGAAAAGCATAAGAAACTCACAGACATCCACTCACAGACCCCCCCCCCAAAACTCACAAATATACAAAATCAGAAATCATGATAAGAAAAAGAGAAGCAAGGTAAAGAAACAAACAAATGAAAAATCCCCAAACAAAGCATTATGTGACAAAACATCTCAAAAAACTATTGTTGACTTCCTTTTGTGTTGCACATATCCTGCTGGGCACAAGGTATCTCTTAAGTGTGGGTTATATATCTGGTGAGACTCCAGTGGAGAAAACTAATTTTTCCTTTCCAAGCAGTTGTCATTTGGAGATAGCTTCAGGGTTAGGGGAAGGAGCTTGTTTTCACTTCCCCTCTCAGTGCTGGGATCCCATCTGCTTGGACCTGTGAAATCCCTCTGCTTGTCGCCAGTCTCTGGGTTCATAGGTGCATCAGTCCTGCTGTGTCTGGAAGGCAGAGTTTCCTGAACCTACGGGCTCTTGCAATCTTCCTGTCTCCTCTTCCACGTGGCTCCTTAAGCCACGAGGGAAAGGGTTTGGGGAAAGCATCCCATTTAGGACTTAGTGTCATCAGGTCTCTTACCCTCTGTATACTGTCCAGTTGTGGGTCTCTATAATAGTTTCCATCTCCTCCCCAAAGAAGTTTCTCTGATGCTGGTTGAGTGAAACACTGATGTATGGGTATGGCTGAATGCCATTAGGAGTCATTTTATTACTATGTTTCTTTAGAAGAACTATAATATTTGGTTTTCCCCTAGTTCCATGCCTAACTAGTCTTAGGTTCTTGTCCACCTGAGCAAGGACAGTTATGGTATCTACCTCATGGAGTGGGCCTTGAATTCAATCAGATAGTGGTTGGTTACTGTCATAACTTTTGCTGATGATTTAATACTATTACAATTTATATGAAGAAATTATGGCTCAGATTTTTATGCCCTTTTTGATTTTTAAATGAAATATAGTCAGTAGAAGAGTATTTGAGTAGCATGGGCAATGCCATGAATTTAATATTACAAAACTTAGTAAATATATAAAGACCCAATGAATCCAGCAAGTATTTCTTTATGTGTAATCACAAACACTTTATAATATTTTATGTTTTATAATAGTTCAATGAGCTGAAAATCATCTACAATTATGTATTTTTAAAAAATATTTGAGAGTAAAATTTTTATTAACAATTCAGTTCTTACTCTGCAAATATGAAAAGAAAAGTCATAGAAATTATAAGATATTAGGCTACCGAGAGTCAAGTAGGTACTGAACTCGGACGAAACTAAATGAGATGATTGTCAAAAAGAGAACTTTTGTAGGGCAAATGTGGGTAAACCCAAACTAAAAGCAGGTAGAAGAAAGAAGGATTTATGGAATAGCAAGGAACTATATAGATGGGTCCCTGAGACTAACTGAAGCAAGTATTTATAGCCTAATCACAAAGATTTGGGTACACCTGGGTGGAGTGGGAGAGTTTGCCTTTAGCAACAGAGAACCACTTGACAATTCCTCAGTATGAAGGTTTGACAGTGGAAAGGAAGGATGTCTGGGTTGGCATAATTGGCATTGAGCAGGCGCAGCTGTCAAGAGCTTTAGCTTAAAAGCCCATCTTCTGTTTTGCCTACATAGTTAAGGAAGAGAATCATTGCTGTCCATGGTTCTATTGCAACTACAGCCTGGAGCAAAGTTCACAAAAAAAGAAATGTAAGTTTGATTTCCTCTGTCAAGTAGGAAGAAAGAGCATGGACTCTGCCCTTGGCAGTGTGGATTTTAGGATTCTCATGTCAGTGATTCTCAGATATGGCTGGGTGTAAGTTCCTGGGGTACTTTTGTGCCTGTTGACCACTCTCCCTGGCAGGTCCTACACACAAGGGACTCTGGGAACTCTCAGGTTATTCCAGGATAATGCAGTGGGTCAAGGCCACTGTAGCAATGCAGGCTGTTGCCACTAAGAATGAAAATCCATGTTTCTGCTTTCTCTTCTGACATTAAAACATAATTTCCTTTGCAAAGTATATTGGTTAAATCTGAGCACCTATCTGGACAGAACATAGTTATGTATTTTTGATGGGGTCTTTCGATCCTTCCTTTACATTCCTGTATAAGGACCTTGCAATTCAGGTCAAGGAAAAAAGTGAAAACTTTATCAGCCAGTAGAGGTTTTATTTATTTTTGTGCTCATAATTGTCTTCTGTTTCACAAATACAAGAGGGCATGGTTCATTTTATTTAAAATTACCATTCAGAACTATCTTTTTGACTCACAGTACTTTCCCTATTCATATAACATTTACTGTTTGTTTAAAAATTAGTGCCCAAAGCAGGTAAGTTAACATTTTCCGGTAGAAGTATTTGGTTTAATAATTCTTCAGGTCTCAGGCAAGACTCTTATACTTCCCAGTCTTCCCAGGTAGACTCTATTCTGAAATCCCATTTTCCTCACTTATTTGTACTTATAACATTGTGGTGCTTGGAATAAAAATGTCCCTCCCCTTCAAATAGACTCACATATTTGAATGCTTATGGCGTGGCATTTGGAGGTGTGGCATTGTTGGAGGAAGTGTGTCACTGGGAGTGGGCTTTTAGGTTTCAAATGCTCAAGCCCAGCCCAGGTTCTCACTCTAGCTACCTGCTGCCTGTTGATACAGATGTAGAACTCTCAGCTCCTCTGGAGTACCGCGACTGCCTGCACACCACCACGGTTTCTGCATGACAATAATGGCCTAAACTTCTGTACCTGTAACTCAGCCCCCAATTATAAGAGTTGCTGTGGTCACGGAGTTTCTTCACAGCAATAGAAACTCTAACAATAACAAAAAATCATTAACTGTCCATTTCCCTCCAGCTTCTAGGATCTTTACAGCTCACTGACAGCGGTGCTCAATGGCTTTTTTTTTCTCATGTTTTTCCATGCTCAGGACCATGCTGTGAGTTCTAATGTTTAAAATTTTGCCACCCCTTCTCATCTTTGCTAATTTTCTGCTCTGCTAATTCTAGTTTTCTTGACCTTTCTTGTGCATGGTTGGCAATTTCCATACTTCAATAGCTGCGACTCCAGATCCTACTGAGTTATTCTAATTAGAGTAAATGACACTTGGATTGAAGCTTTTTGTTGAGACATCCTGTACAATTCTCTGACCCTCTCCTCTTTGGAGAGAAAGACTTGGGAACCTGTTTATTATTTTTAGTTCTTAGATGATTTCTGATTTGGGGGAATATTTCTAGAGAAATACTTTCAATTTATCTTGTTATAACATAAATATATTTTCATATTCAGACCCAAGATCTCAAAAATTCATAACTTAAACCTCCCACATATCTTTTCTACATTTGAGATATTCCGATGCTTTATTTCTATTTGATTGCCCTTAAAATAAGGGGATCTTAAATTTTTCCATAGGATTACAGCACAGAGAATGAAAAACACTTCTAGCATCTGGCACAATTATGAACACACATGTTTTAAAAATGCTAGCGATACTGGTTTATAATTTTCTTTTTACCAAATAAGGATTAGGTTTTTACTTAAAATAAACCCTAATTCCATTTATATATTTCTTAAATGTAGGTATGAGTATGCATGTCCTGACTCAAGCTGTTTCTTTTTTTCCAACTATATCCCTTGAAATCTTGTAAGAGTCTTGGTGTTTCTAGGAGCTGTTTTTTCAAACAACCTTGCTCATGCTGCAGCCCATAAGGACAAGAGCCTGGTTCCTTTCAACACCATAAGGATCTTACTATATATGGGCTATGGTCATTTTGTGTTTTCTTTTGTGGATCTCAGCCTTACAGAGAATACAGACTCCAGATCTGTATTTCAAGATCTTGTAGCACTGCGGTACACCACCTGGTTGTTCAATACATAATCTTTGAGCGGTTGTGTTGTGCCTCCTAGCTTAGATTATATGTAATAGAACTTGACATCAATTTATTCAAGCAGAGACCTCTTAATATACTGAGCTGTCACTTTCAGCTTTCCAGTTGAAAGACAAGATGGTTGACACGCCGAGATGGATTGTGTCACAAGTTCTCCAACGTGAGCAATAAGGACAGGTTCTAAGCCAGGGCTAATCAACAATACAGGGCATGGATTGCTCTTTTAATTTATTTGTGTCAGTGCTTAACAGCCCTAAAAATCACTAGCCAGTCAAATCATGTAACAACAGAGCTAAAGCTATAAAGACCTCTCTGGATCTCTGTCATGGTAATTGGACCAAGGGTCAGGGTAAAAAGCCCCCTGAGAGCCTGATGTTCCCTCAGTCCCTTGGCAAAAAGTTGATTCAAAAGACTTCACCAAGCAAGTTGGATTTCACGTGGTTGCTATGGATGCTGCACTGAGAAATCATCTGTTTAAAAACGGTTTAATGAGCAATGCACTATATGGTGAGTGAGATTTATAGGATTACATTTATGCTTGTCTTTTAAATGCTTCCTCTTAACTATCTAGGCTGTTTTGACCCACTATGATCGTCTTACAGAAGGCATATAGAAAAATAATAGGGAAGAAACAGAACATCTCCAGGTAGAAAGGTTGATTTTTTTTAACAGTAGGAGCTAATTAAATTTATTGGACTATATTTTGTGCATACACCCAGTGAGACTAGCTAATGTTGTTAACTTAACGAGCTACAAATTTTGTTGAGTATGTAGAGTTGTACAAAGAAGAAAGAATGACCTCTTCAGAATTACTGGTTGATATTTGAGGCTAATAATTCTTTTAATGAACTGGATTAAATAGTTGCACGAAGATCATAAGGTTCAATTTTCTTTTGATTTTTGCTTTACAGGTTTCTTTTCACTCACTCACCAAGAATTTACTGAATACTTACGATGCGTCAGGCAAAATGCCAGGTTCCTGACACCAGGAAGCTCACACTCTAATCAGATGGGTTGTTTGAATGATAAGCTTCAATCAAAAACAGAATAGAAGCCTTGTCTATTACCCGTATTTTCTTTCCAAGAAAGTTAAACAGAATTGAAAGCTCATTGGTGTCATAAGTACTAGGTATTTAGCATAAATGGTCATTGATAAAATTTAAAGTTGCAGACACTTATGTACAGGTTTAGTGACTAAGAGTTCTACAGTATCTTATAAACCACATCCACTTGTATCCTGTTAATTGCTAACTTTTAACTTTGCTTTGAAGAAGAGTGAAATGCTACCATGCTTGCATCAAGCAATGAATTCTGAACACTTGTACAATTTCAGTGTTTTTTTATATACATACTATTCTATAATTCTATAGAATTATACTATTCTATAATTTTTCTATAATTTTTTTCTATACTATTCTATAATTTTTACTCATACCTAACTTGCTTTAGTTTATTTTTTTCAGATCAGGACACAAAGTAACGAGCTTTCTTATAGTATTTTCATATTTTGCTTTCATTGGCCCTTTTCACCTGCTCTTTCCCCCCATTTCGCTGTCCTGCCTTTACTTTACCTTTTGACTCCTTTTCTCTTCTGTGGCCGTTTTTTCTATTACTCTCTCCACTTCTCTCCTATAAGATCCTCTTTCTCATTTTTCAGTCTCTTTTAAGTTCTTTGTCCTATTCCGATGCCCTCCTAAACATAAATGCTCCTGTAATGGTCAATCCTGCTTGTTAAGTTGACTAGATCTGTAATCAACTAAGAGATGTACCTCTGGAGAAATATTTAAAGATACTTTAAGGAAAGCTTAAATTAAGAAGGAAGATGGTTTACTAGAGTAATTAGCCAGATATAGTGAGGTCTTGGGGAAAGAGGGGCTGCTTGCATTTGCTTGACTTCACTCCTTGCTGGTTGAGTACATCTGCCTGATTGCTCCCTTCCTTTGTTTTACACTAGAACCCAGCTTCACTGGCTGTTTTCTGTGGACTGAAGACCGATGACTCTCCAGGAATCCTTCAGGCCTTCAGAGCCAGACTGGGTCTAACATTTTAAGACATCTGTCCCCATGGACTAAGCATAAGTTGGGTTCTGTATCTCCAGCATGCTTGTGGTGACTGTTGGACTTCTCAGCCTATGTCTTGCAAACCATCTCCTATGTAACATCTGTTCACTTGTGATTTTAAAGGACTATATGTCAAGGGATTTTTAAAAATAGTTTAATGTTCACCACAGGTTAATCATATGCTTTTTATAACATCAATACCCTTTCTAGTCCTAGTTTCTTAAAAATGTTTATGTTGAAGATGTATTGAATTTTATCAAATCTTTTTTCTGCATCTGTTGAGATTATTGTGTGATTTCTGTACTTAGGTCTATGAGTACAGTGTATTACATTTATTCATTTGAACTATTATACCAATCTTGCATTCCTGGAATAAAACCATCATAGTCATGATATATAGTCTTAATGTGCTCTTGACTTTGGTTTGCAAGTATTCTGTTGAAAATTTTTACATTTGTATTTATCAGGAAAATTAGTTTTCTAAATTTTAGTTTTGTCTTCCCCACACACTGTGTGTGTGTGTGTGTGTGTGTGTGTGTACTAGGCTTTTCTTCTGTGATACCTTTTAATTATAGCTTTAATCTCATTACTCATTTACTCATTTTGGGTGTCATGTTTTTATAAAAATTGTACAAACCAATTAGTTCAATTTTCATGGAACCAACACATTTGTCATTTACATTCATATCCCCTCTATTTAAATGATATTCAATTTAGTTACACAATGATAAACAGAACACATTGTCCTGCTTAGGTGTTCCTGGGACTGGGCTACACCTTCACTATCAGCCTATTCTGGGCTTTGTTAGGGACTTTGACCCTGCCACACAGTGCCAAGCCTCAACATTTTTCCATGACCCCTTTATTTCTGGGGTTTCTATAGCAGCTGAGGGTGCACCTTCTCCACTGGCCTCTTACAATGTCAAACCTCCACTGGTCTCTGACTTTTTCATGCCTTCAAAGACACGTACTATCTGGGAGACTCTAGAGAGCGTGAGGTACAGCCCTGACTACCTCTGGATCACAGCCTCCATGCCTTAACCCTGAGCAAACACTTCCCAGAGGAGTCTGTTTTCTACTCTCCTGTTAATCATGGCTGTTTCTTCTGATCCAGGTAACCAGTTAGCACAAATTCTTAATAGAAATACTATACACATAGTCCCAAAAGAGTCTTTTCTTCCCTCTGAAATGTCATAAGACAGGCCTCCATTATCTGCATACCTCTCAACATTACCCTCCAACTTCCCACAGAAGTTCATAAGCTTTGAATACTCAATGGCTTATTTTAGCTCAAAGTTCCAATATCTTTTCACATTCCTCCAAAAGTTACAAGGTCAGACCTGTTTCAGCAATACCCCATGACCTGGTACCAGTTTCTGTATGAGCTAGCTAGGTTTTCTTCTGCTATGACAAAACACATGACCAAAATCAACCTGGGGAGAGACTCCAAAATAGCAGTGCCCAACACACATGGTACCTGAGAGCAGAAGATCAGAAACTGTGGCCCAAGTGAGTGGCCTGGCTGTGGGCGCCAAAAAACCAGTGTCTGTGTCTGTGAGAGGAGACAACCCGGGAGTTAGGGATGCAAAGGTCTAGGATCTCATGAATGGACACACAAGTCCTGAGCTCCAGCACCCAGTACCTTCTGCCTACTTGAACACGACCTCAGACTTTCAGAGATGCGTAGTCGTAGCACCGGATACCAGACTGCCTGCCGCTCTAAGGACAGCTCCAGGATACCAGGGACACAGTCTCAGTCTCTGGTCCACGGTTCTACCTATACCCATGTGGAGACTGGCTAGACAACAGGATCATACAAGGTCCCATGCCAAGATGGCAATTCCCAGTGGACTACCATGAACACAGAGACTGAAAAGAGAGCAAGCAGTCATGCTGCTGACACCAAAAAACCAGTGTCCATTCACATTTCCCTGGAGAGAGGAGAGGATCCTGGCTGCCAGATACAGAGTGTGCTGCTATCAGACCTCTTGGCTACTCCCACCATCCTGGGGACAACTCTGGATTCTAGAGATATTCAGATCCAGCCTACAGATCACAGCTCTACTAGCTGTCTTAAGGACACCTGCAGAACCACAGGATCACACAAGTAAGAAACCCATACTCTAATTCCCTGCCTATAGTTCCAACTGTGACACACCAGCAAAAAAAGAGCTGTATGCTATTTAAGGAGATCTAACCCCTCCCTGTTATTCAGGGCTCCACCCCCAAGTCTGATAAGCCCAAATGGGCTCTGGAAATAACCAGCCAATGCCAGGGACAACCGGATGATGAAAGACCAGCATAAGAACACAATCAACAAAAACAAGGATAATATGGCACCAGCAGAACCCAGATATCATAATATAACAAGCTCTGGATATCCTAACCTAGCTGAAACACAGAAAAAAGACCTTTAATCTATGTGTAAGAAATACAGGAAAATGCAATCAAATAAGTAGAGGCTGTTAAAGAGGAAATGAATAATTAAGTTAAAGAATTATAGGAAAATACAGTCAAAGAGGTGAGGGAAATGAATAGAATGGCTCAAGACCTGAAAATATAGGTAGAATCAATAAAGAAAACACAAACTAAGGAAATCCTGGAGATGGAAAAACTAGGGAAAAGCACAGGAGCCGCAGAGGTAATCATCACCAACAGAATACAAGAGATGGAAGAGAAAATCCATTGTAGAAGATACAATGGAAGAAAGCAATACACTGCTCAAAGAAAATATTAAATAAAAAAATTCTGGATACAAAACATCCAAGAAATCAAGACACCATGGATAGACAAAACCCAAGAATAATAAGAATAGAAGAAAGAGAAGATTCTTGGCTCCAAGAACAAGAAAATATTTTCAATAAAATCATAAAGAAAATTTCCCCAACCTAAAGAAAGAGCTCTCTTTAAACATACAAGAGACTTACAGAACACCAAATAGATTAGACCAGAAAAGAAAATCCTCCTAGCGCATAATAGTCAAAGAAAAAAAATATTAAAAGCTGCAAAGAAAAAGGACCAAGTAACTTATAAAGGTAGACCTATCAGAATCACACTTGAATTCTCAACAGAGACTTTAAAAGCCAGAAAGTCCTGGGCAGATGTCTTGCAGACCCTAAGAGACCACAGATGTCAGCCCAGACTACTATACCCAGCAAATCTTTCAATCACTATAGATGGAGAAAACAAGATGTTCCATGATAAAACCAAATTTAAACATATCTATGCACAAGCCCAGAATCTGGAAACAACCTGGATGTCCCTCAACCAAGGTATGGATACAGGAATTGTGATACATTTAAACAATAGAATACTACTCAGCTATTAAAAGCAAGGAAATCATGAAATTTTCAGGCAAATGGATGGAACTAGAAAAGATCATCCCGAATGAGGTATCCCAGAAGCAGAAAGACACTCATGGTATATATGCACTTAGAAGTGATTATTAGCTATATAATATAGGATAAACATACTAAAACCTACAGACCTAAAGAAGCTAAACAACAAGGAGGACCCTAGGGAAGATGCTTAGTTCTCATACAGAAGTGCAAACAGAATAGACACTGGAAATGGTAGAAGAGAGAGAGAGCAGGACTGGAGCATACCACAGATGTCCTCTAAAAGACTCCAACAAGCAGGGGATTGAAACTGATGCAGAGACTCACAGCCAAACTTTGGACAGAGAGCATGGAGTCTTATGGAAGAAGGACTCAGAGTGGAGGGAGCCAGCCAGAGGACCAACAAAGCCAAAAAAAGCAGGGCCCAGGGGGCACTGCAGAGACTGATGCATCAACCAGAGACCATACATAGAGAGGACCAAGATCCCCTGCTCAGATGTAGCCCACAGACAGCTCAGTCTCTATGTGGGTTCCCTAGTAAGGAGAGAAGAGATAGTCTCTGACATGAACTTGGTTGCCTGCTCCTTGATCAGTTCTCCCTGGTAGGGCTACCTAGCCAGCCCACATAGGAAGAGGATCCAGGCAGTCCTGATGGGACCTGATAGGATAGGGTTAGACAGTAGGGAAGGAAGACTTCCCCTATCAGTGGACTAGGGAAGAGAGTTAGGGGAGGAAGAGAGAGTGGGGATGGGACAGGGAGATGACGTAGGAGGCTACAAGAGGGACACAAAATGAATAAATTTTAAATAATAATACTAATGAGGAAGAAGATGAAAAGGAGGAGAAGAAAAAGAAGACAACATTGGAGAGATCTCATACTAACAACTTAATGGCTCACCTGAAAGCTTTTGGGAAAAAAAGAAGCAAACATGCCCAAGAGAGGTAGAAGGTAGGAAACATTCAACCTCGGGGCTGAAATCAGTAAATTAGAAACAAAGACAATCATACAAAAAACAAACAAACAAACAAAGAAAAAAAACCAACAAAACCAAGAGCTGGTTCTTTGAGAAAATCAACAAGATAGACAAACCCTTAACCAACTAAAAGGCAGAGAGACAAAATCCAAATCAACAAAGTCAGTAATGAAAATGGTGACATAACAAACAGACACTGAGAAAATCCAAAGAATAATTAGGTCATACTTCAAAAGCCTATACTCCAAAAATTTGGATAATCTATGTGAAATGGATAACTTTCTTCGCAGATTCCACTTACCAAAGTTAAATAAAAATCAGGCAAACAAGTTAAATAGTCCTATAACACCTAGGCAGTCGTCCAAAAACACCCATCCAAAAAAGCCCAGGGCCAGATCGTTTTAGCACAGAATTCTACGAAACTTTCAAAGAACTAATACCAATACTCCACAAACTATTCCACAAAACAAAAACAGAACACTGCCAAACTCATTCTTCGAGGCCACTATAACCCTGATACCTAAACCACATAAAGCCCCCCCACCCCGGAAAATGAGAATTTCAGACCAATTTCTCTTATGAACATTGATGCAAAAATATCCAATAAATACTTGCGAACTGAATCCAAGAACACATCAAAAATATTACCACCATAACAAAATAGGGTTTATCCCAGGCATGCAGGGATGGTTCAATATACAAAGATCCATCAATATAACCCACCATATAAACAAATGAGAGAAAAAAAAAAAACCACATGAGATTATCTTATTAGATGCTGAAAAAGCATTCCTCAAAATTCAACACCCTTTCATGTTAAAAGTGTTGGAACGATCGTGAACATAACTAAACAAAATAAAGGCAATATACAACAAGCCTATAGCTAAGATCAAATTAAACAAAGAAAAACTCAAAGCAATCTCACTGAAATCGTGGACAAACAAGGTTACCTATTTTCTCCATATCTCTTCAGTGTAGTACTTGAAGTCTTAGCCAGAGCAATAATACAAGTAAAAAAGATCGAGGAGATACAAATTAGAAAAGAAGACGTCAAGGTATCACTATCCGCAGATGATATGATAGTTCACATAAGTAACCACAAAAATTTTACCAGAGAACTCCTACAGCTGATAAACACCTTCAGCAAAGTGGCTGGGTACAAAAAAATTAAAATAAATGAGTAGCCCTCCTGTATACAAAAGAAAAATGGGTTGAGAAAGAAATTAGGGAATCAATACCCTTCATAATAGCCACAAACGACATAAAGTATCTTGGTGTAACACGTCAAGCAAGTGAAAGACCTGGCAAATTTCAAGTCTCTGAAGAAAGAAATTGAGAACATATCAGAAGATGGAAAGCTCTCCTGTGCTTTCATTGATCGGTAAAATTAACATAGTAAAAATGGCCATCTTACCAAAAGCAATCTACAGATTCAGTGCAATTTCCATCAAATTACCAACAGAATTCTTTACAAACCTTGAAAGAACAATTTTTATCTTCATATGGAAAAACAAAAAACTTAGAATAGATATAAAAATCCTATACAATATAAGAACTAATGGAGGTATCTCTATCCCTGACTTCAAGCTATACTACAGAGCAATATGATAAAAACTACATGGTACTGGCATAGAAATGGACAGGATGATCAATGGAATTCAATCAAAGACCCTGGAATAAATCCACATACCTATGGATATTTCATTTTTGACAAAGGAGCCAAAACCATACAATGGAAAAAAAAGAAAGCATCTTCAACAAATGGTGCTGATGTAATTGGATGTCTACATGTAGAAAAATACAAATAGATCCACATTTACCACTCTGCACAAAACTAAAATCCAAGTGGATCAAAGACCTCAGTGTAAAACCAAAAACACAAAATCTATTAAAAGAGAAATTGGGGATTAGCCTGGAACTCATTGACACAGGAGACAAATTCCTGAACAGAACACCACAGCTCAGGATTTAAGATCAATAAATGGGACCTATTGAAACTGAAAAGATTCTATAAGGCAAAGGATACTGTCAATAGAACAAAATGGCAGTCTATATATTGGGAAAAGATCTTTGCCAACCTATATCAACGAAGGGATAATATCCAAAATATATAAAGAACTCAAGAAATCAAATGCCAACACACCAAATAACCCAATTTAAAAAATGAAAAAAGAAAAATAGAAGAAAAAATAGGATACAGAGTTAAGTAGAATTCTCAACAGAGGAATCTCGAATGGCTGAAAAACATTTAAAGAGATGTTCAGTGTCCTTATTTATCAGAGAAATGCAAATCAAAACAACTCTGAGATCCCATCTCACAGCCATCAGAATGGCTAAGATCAAAAACTCAAGTGACAGAATATGCTGGTGAGGAAGTGAAGAAAGGAGAACACTCCTCCATTGCTGGTGGGATTACAAACTTCTAAAACCACTTTGGAAATCAATTTGGTAGTTTCTCAGAGAATTGGAAATAGTTCTACCTCAAAAACCTGCTATACCATTCCTGGGCAAACACCCAAAACATGTTCTATGAAAGAACACAGGTATTCTTGCTCAACTATGTTCATAACAGCTTTATTCATAATAGCCAGAATCTGAGAACAACTGAAATGTCCCTTAAAGAAGAATGGATATAGAATATGTGGTACATTTACACAATGGAACACTACTCAGCTATTAAAAACAAGAAAATCATGAAATTTGCAGGCAAATGAATGGCAAGAGATCATCCTGAATGAGGTAACCCACACCCAAAAAGACACACATGGTATGAACTCACTTAAAAATGGACATTAGCCGTATAGTTCAGGATAAATATACTATAATTCACAGACCCAAAGAACATACATAACAAGGAGCACCAAAGGGTGCATGCTTAAATCTCACTCAGAAGGGGGCAATAGAGTAGACAACAGAAACTCTTGAAGAGAAGGAAAAAGGTAGGAGAGGGAGCATGGAGAGAAACGAGGATGGAGAGCAGACCTGGGGAAACTGGAAACTGGAGGACAGAGGGCCTACAGAGAGAAGAGAGACTGGGTGGTACAAGCTGGAGACATCAGACAGAGCAGGCTTCTGGGATGATATGGTGGTGACTCTAGCAGAGACTCCTAGTAGAGGGGACTACGGAGACTGAAGAAGACATCCTCTAATTAGACAGGATTCCTAGTAAAGGGGTTGGGAACACCTGTCTATCCACAAAAACTTTGACTCTGTATTTATAAGATGTGCAGCGACAAAGATAGGGCAGAAATTGAGGAAATGTCCAATCAATGCCTGATCCAACCTGAGACCCACCCCATGAGAAAGAGTCAGCCTCTGACAGGCTTAATGATACTCTGCTCTGCTTGCAAACAGGAGCCTAAGCATAGTTGTCCTGTTAGAGGCTCCATCAAGCAGTGGATCAAAACAGATCTGACACTCACAGCCAAACACTGGACCAAACACAGGGAGCCTTGTGAAAAGTGGGCGGAAAGATAAGAAAGACCAGGAGGGAACAGGAGCTCCATAAGAAGATCAGCAGAGCCAACTATCCAAGGCCCAGATAGGCTTGCATAGACTAAATCACTAACCAAGGACCATACATGGACTGGACCTAGGCCCCTTACACATATGTAGCTGATGCGCAGCTCCGGCTTCATGTGGGATCCCTAGTAAGGGGAGCAGGGGATTTCTCTGACATGGACTCTGTTGCTTGTTTTTTGATTACCTTGCCCTGGCAAGGCTGCCTCATTAAGCCACAGGGGAAGAGGGTACCCTCAATCCTGGTGCGACTTGATGTGTTGGGGTGTGTTGGTAAGGTGGACTCCCCTTTTCTGAGGAGAAGTGGAAGGGGGTTAAGGGTAAGAGGGATGGAGGGGGCTACGATGGAGATCTAAAGTAAATTAATTAATTAATCAATCAATTAATTAAAAATATAGAGTACTCGATTCTAAATAAAAGCAATTTGGGAAGGAAAGGGTTTATTTAATCTTTTAATTTTGAGATCACATCCATACCATCACTGCAGGACTTCTGGGCAGGAATTTAAGGCAAGAAGTTCAAGGCGAGAACTGAAGCAGAACCCATGGAGGAAATATGCTTACTAGATTTCTCTTTGTAGCTTGATTTTCTGTAACACCCAGACCACCAATAACGGTGAGCACCATCCACAGTGAGCTGGGACCTCCCACATCAATCATTAATCAATAAAATGCACCACAGGCTTCCCAACAGGCCGATCTGGTGGAGGTATTTTCTCAATAGAGGTTTCCTCTTCCAAAATGATTCTGGCATATGTCAAGTTGACACAAAGTAGCCAGCACATTCACCTACATCAACAAGTTTTTGAACAAACACAGTTGGTACTTTGAAAGCATGCCACTGAAATGCTGGTGGGAGTAGAGTACTTTATTACACTTGGCAGAAGGTATCAGACTCACACATCCAATGTGTCCTAGCAAATGGTTTTAGGGGAAGAAACTAAGTTAGAGTGCAGCACTGGTTATTCGAACCAGCTGTAGTGGTACATGTCTATAACCCCAGCACTTGGGGTGTACAGTCAGGAGAATCAAGAGTTCAAGGTCATCCTTAGCAACATAATGAATTCTAGGCCAGCTCGGGCTACATGAAACCCAGTCTCAAAAAGAGTTATTTAACAAACCAAGAGAACTACTAAGGTAATAGATGCTATAACTGGATCTCAAGCAGTATTATCCTAAGGATTTTAGGGAATAATCAGATCAAAGTGAAATCTTATTATGAACTTAATACATACCTGTGTTATATATTATCCTCGGAGGAAGAAATGACTAAGTGGCTAGACAAGTGAGAGAAAGGCTTACAGAGATACTTAAACTAGATCTTGAAGTTAGAGTTGGAGCACTCTGAATGAAGAACATGACAAAAGGGCGTTGTATGCAGAGTCGAGTGCTTGAAGAAAAGTCAAGTGCTTGAAGAAAAGACGAATGTTAAGGACGGGTGAACTCAAAATTTAATGAACAGAATGGTAAATCATGAAGCTGGAGTTGTAAAATGGAGCAAATGCCACAAGGGCATACTAACTAGGCCCTTAGTTATAATTCAGAATATCCAGTTTACTAATATGTAGAAGTGGGAAGCTTATTCATGAGATGATTACTTAGTAAATAAAAAAAAACATTGAGCATTGGGTATCACTTTTAATGGAATAACCACATCAAGACGAAATCTTATTAAGAATTTAAAAACAAGGAAATCATGAAATTTTCAGGCAAAAGATGGAACTAGAAAAGATCATCCTGAGTGAGGTCACCCAGACCCAGAAAGACACTCATGGCATGTACTCACTTATTAGCAGATTTTGCTCATACAGTCCAAGATAAACATACTACAATGCACAGACCCCAAGAAGATAAGTCTGATGGGCATCTTAGGCTTCATGTTGGCCTGCTAGTTAGTCAGTGGGGGATATCTCTGACACAGACTATGTTGCCTGCTTTTTGATCACTTCCTGCTGACAGGAGTTTTCTACAAGGCCTCAGGAGAGGAAGAAGAACTCAGTCCTCATGTGAATATATGAGCTGAGGTATCTGGGTAGGGGCTCCCCTATTCTGAGGAATAGGAGAGGGAATGCAGAGCAGAGGGTGAGACTGTGAGAAGAGGAGGGAGGGGTATATGACAGAGATGTAAATTGAATTAATTAACAAGATAAAAAAGATTTAACATACAAGTTTTTATTTTATTTATAATTATTTTGCATATATGTGTGGATGATGTGTGTTTTTGAATGTGTGTGCATGTGTGTGTGAGTGTGTGTGTATGAATGCAGAGTCAGAGTTCTAAGGATAGAACTTGGGTTGACAGTCTCATGCTGCAACAGATTTTGCTCTCTGAGCTACTTCATCTGTCTGTTGTAAGATATATTTTAAAATTTTAACTTCCAAATAGAGGCTGAGATTCAAGGCTTAGATCTAAAAGCCTTGCATATCTTAAGACATAATAAGAAAAAAATCAGAACAGAAAATGGACAAAATCATATGCCTTATGCATATACTTTGTTGATAGCACATAGATTGCAAATAAACACAGGAAAATATATTCCCCTCCATCAGCCATTAGCTAAATGTCTATTTAGCCCACAGGTATCATTGTACAGATATCATGAAGACTAAAATGAGAGAGGGAAATGGTGGAAGGACACGGACAAACTACAGCACTCAAACACGACTGCTGGGAATATCAACTAACATAGCTGCTTTGAAAGAGTCTTGTAGTTTCTTTCAAAACTGGAAACTAATACTTAACAATCCAGAAACGATACTCTAGAGTATGTATTTCAAAGAGAAGTAATCTTTCTAAACCAAGAACATGCATATTAGTGTTCATAGCTGATTAACCTCTAATACGTACATATTGGAAACTACATGTCCTTCAGTGCTGCGTAGTTAATCAAACTGTTGTTATCTGTACCGCCCAGGAAGGGAAAGGAATGGAGAGGAAGGTGTCCAGTGACTACAGGCATTTGCCGTGCAGGCCCGAGAACTTGAGATTCTTTCCTGCAAATGGGTAGAAATGGAAGGAGAGAACCAACTCTGCAGAGTTGTCCTCTGACCTCCACACGAGCACTGTGGCATGTGTGCTCACACAATAAAAAGCCTAAAAGGAAAATAAAAGAAGAAAATATAAAGGAATAAACCACAGACACACACACACGTAGGCATCAAAAATAATGGGAAGTGAAAAAAGCCAATCTCAAACACAATATAAACTACATGAGTTCATTTGCTGTACAACATAGAGAAAGAGAATAGGTTAATAGTTTCCAGGAATGGGGCCAATGGGGTCTGCCCTAAAGAATAGCAGAAATCTTTGGGGTGTGGTGGAGTTACGTATCTGGGTCATTTTGGTTTTTATTCAAAGCTGTTTGTCTCGCAGTGACTCACAGAAGTGTACAAACGCACTCACCTTCCATACAAGTGAGTGTCTGTGTCTGGGGAAACTGGAATAAACTCTAGATTATTGTAGCGTCAAATCCTGCTTCTGAAATTGTACTAGAACAGTGTGAGATGTTAGCCCCCGGGGATTTTCAGGGAATGAACAATGGATTTGCCTGCACATTTCTTTTCAATCTCCTGTGGGTATTTGCAGCAACCTGTAATCTATAATTATTTCATAATAAAACACTGTTTTAAACTTCGTGTACGTGTTCAGTCTCAGTCTGGTGAATGCAGCGCCAAATATCTCTCCTCACCATGTCTATCACCTGGTGGCAGCCTCTGCGCTGAAAATTCTTTGCAAAGATGTGAAAATCTATTAAGGATCAATTTCAAATCCAAAGCCACAATGCACATAATGGATAAATGTGTCACTCTCTATGACTATAAGTGACAGACGTTGTAAAAATCGGCTTCACAGCTCTCTACACCCAAGACAGAGTGGGCCTTGGCAGGAGGACTCATGGAGGACACACATTGATTATATTGCCTGGTCTTCGCCATATGTTCAGTGTGAGTAAGATAGCATCTTTTCTCTGCAAAAGGGGATGATTCATATTCTAACACAAAGTATCCACAACCCAAATAGCAAAGGTGCTTTCCTATTCTGTATAATATATGATAATATATTATACATATTATAATAGACAATATTATATTTTTATCCAGTATAACAATGAGAGTAAGGGAGGACATGAAGACTATTCTAAGACCATTAATGAAGAGTTCACAGTGTATAAATGCTTTGAAGTAAACTTTATTTACAGGTATAACAGACTAGAGATCTACAATCCCATGGATATCCTATATTAGTCAAACTACATAGCAGTGGGACAAATATGCCGGAAGCTGTTCAACCTCATAGTAGTCAGAAAATGAGAGCAAGAAAGTGAGAGAGAAGAAGAAGAAGAAGAAGAAGAAGAAGAAGAAGAAGAAGAAGAAGAAGAAGAAGAAGAAGAGAGAGAGAACAAACTCTAACCTCGAAAGCACACTTGCCAGCAAACTGCCTGTTTCAGCCGGCTCCATTCCCTAACATCTCCATCATGCCAAGTAATGCAATGAAATTATGGATGCATCAGAGTAGTAATGCAGTCATGAAGTCAGAGGCCTCATGATGAATTGCTTTCCAAAAACCCCACCTCTAAATACTACTTACTCCAGGGACCAGCCTTCTGTACACAAGCTTGTAGGGATCATAACAGATGTCTTTTATTTGCTCCTTTCTTGATGTGTATACCACTACAGTGAAGGGTGATGCTGTTTCTTCTAGCTGCACAGACCATGTGCACTACAAATTTTATCACAACAGGGATGAAGAAGGTTTTAAATTTCCCTAAAGACTGGGCTTAGTGATACAGAATACACCATTGATAACCATGCTTACTTAGTGTGATCCTTAATCTGGACTGTCAACTCTGCACTAAGAAAGTATTAGGGGATTAGAAAAGCAGACCTTGGTGTCTGCCGGAGATGCTTAGCTAGGAGGACTGCTCTGAATGTGGGCTGGATGGAGACTTGAGTGAACAGAAGAGGATGGTGGAGAATCCCTGCTAAGACGCTGTACTCTTTGCTTCCTGGCCACTGCTAAGTGAGCAGCTTACTCTACCACTCATACCTAACATGGTGCTCTCCTTCAACTCAGATCCAGAAACATGGAACCAATCAACCATAAACCAAAGAGCCAGAAACTGAGCCAAAATAAATCTTCTTTGGGAATTGTTTTTGGTAGTTATCACAGTGACAAAAAGCCCAACAAAAAATAATTAGGAAGGCCAAGGTCAGCTGAGAAAGAGGGCAGAGGCATACACTCTGAAAGAGAAGTAAACATGGAAATGGAGATTTGGAGATGAGTGAGAAAAGACTATAGTCAGACTATTGGGTTTAAATACTAGCTGCATGGGTTGCTAGTGCCCACTTGAGGGAAGTGAATTCATAGTCACTACCTCAGCGGCAGCTCTGCAGGGGACAGATGCCCAGGAGTCCCTCAGTCAGTGGTTGCTACTGATGCTGCCAGAGAAGAAGGGTTGTAGATTGTCTAAATGCAATCCTACACAGTATGTTCCTTATGTTCTTCCTACATTTTCAACTTTGGGTTTAAAACACATGACATAACTGTAATGATCAGGCACCCTGGTTTCTGAAATATTTACTGCAACATAAAAAGATGTGTTTCTTTACACTATGAAACGTGTTATGATTGATTCCACAAAACAGTAACCATTTGTTTGTTTGTTTTTATGTGTACCCCACACAAAATTTAACGTGATACTCATGGCGAACAGTCAGTAAATGGTTGGTGCTCATGAAGGAAATTGATTATCTTAGGGGACACTTCAATATGTGAAACAGAGACCCAACAGAGCAAATTTATTAGGAAGAGTAAAGAGGGTGTGGCTGGGGAGGTAACTCTTCAGTTAAGACCACTGGCTGCTCTTCCAGAAGACCCTGGTTCGATTCCCAGCATCCACACAGTGTCTCACAGCCTGCTCTCACTCCAGACCTAGAGAATCCAATTCCTGCTTCTAGCCTCCACGGGCTCTGCATGCACATGGTGCATAAACACACAAACAGGTCAAATACTCATACTCTGAAAAACTAATAAGTAATATATCTTAAAAAAAGAAAAGGAGCAGGGTGAGGTCCTAAGACACAGCTGTGGCTACGTAATGCAGTTTATGCTTAGAATATAAAAAGTTAATAAGCACCCATTCTTTATCTCTCTGGCTCAGCTCTTCTAAGTCTTTCTCATTCTCTCTTCTCCATCTTCCACAAGGCTGTCAGAGTTCTCCCCTCCCACAATGCTGACTTGGATGAGGCTTGTGTTCTGGTGCGGACTTGACCTTGCAGGAATTACAGCTCTAGTGGCTGACATTGTCTGGCTCCTCAATTGCCACTTGAGTTCCATTCTCCTGACGATGAATATGCATAACAGCCCCGTTAAGCATTCATCACTGGGCAAAGGAATGTAGTCCTATGGGTTGGACGCTACAGAAAGCACAATCACCTAAAAGAAAGGATGGTGTGTGATGGGCAAATCCAGAACATGAATGCAAATATTTTCAAATGTCCTCTAGAGAAATTACCTAAGGAATTTTCAGGTTGAATATAAGTGAAACTTTAAATGTAACTTTCAACCAGGATTTAGGATAACTACAACTTTAGAATCTTGTTGTGAGGATGGCCCTACTATGTGTGCAAAGTGCCTGCACAAAGCATAGGGGTGACAGCAACAGCCTGTGCTTCAAAGGAACCTGGCCTAAAATCAACATATTATGCATAGATGCTTCAAGTGAAATGATCTTCCTATTTTTCTCCTTAAGAGGACTGAATACACACTTTCTCTCCCTGCACCCCACTCCTCTACCAACTGAGACACCAAGCCAGAGGCCAGGTTACTGGCTCTACCAGCCCTGATGCGCCACGGGGTTGCAACTCTCTCCATCCGTTCCTTAGCCTTGTTGTCTTGATCTCTGGTGCCTCAGCTGCTCTCTGCAGCACATTAAAGGCTTGCTGTCTCTATTAGCCACCAATAATGTACTAATACATTCATTCTCCTATTACCTCGGACACTAATTTGGTGGAATTGGATAGTGACAGCACATTGATGTTGTTGAAGTTAATGACCCAGCAATTTACAAGATAAGTCACATTAGTAGTCAAATTGATTGTAATCATTGTTTCACTGAATAGAGTCTGCATTAAGTACAGTATGGGGTGCTTCGTCCTTCAGCACTCCATTAGTGGAAGGAAAGAGATGATCAGAACCTCTGCCTGTCATACTGTCCCCATGTATTTCCAATATATATATTGGGACATCTATGCTCCCTTATAGCTGCCATTGAAAGACTCTAAGCACATGGAGAATGATGGTGGGTTTGAGTTTATGTGCCCATGAACTTACTTAAGCTGCTTGAATCATTATGATTCTTTCTTCCTTTACTAGATTATATAAAATTCTCTTAATTTTATTATCTCTCCTAGGGACTACAGGATGATTTGTAAAATGCATTTTTTTTGCTTTCAAGGAGCTCAGGTTCAAATAAAAATCATGGATCACATTAAAGGACAGCAGAAGACTCTCTAAAGTTCTTGGAGACTGAAAAGCTACTTGCTTGGAGATGAGACTGGGACAGACAGAATGGATGCCATGTTGGGGACGGGACTGCAGATGGGTATCAAAATAAGTCTAAGATGCTGGTTCCTGTCAGTGATCAAACCTTCATTCCTTAATTTGTAGTAAGACAGCATCATTTAAAACATACTTACTCCTTACAGTTGTATAATTTTGGCAAATTATTAAACCTTGTTTTTTTCCTCTTAAGTAGATATACTGTAGCTGGTCTTACATATCTATAATAACAATGAAAGAAGACATAAATTAAACTTCCTGGAAGAATGTCTGCATAGAGTAAGCATTTCAATAAAAGCTATTTTATTCCCTATCTGATTTAATTTCTAAAGAAAATTAAAAGCCATTTGAAGCCAAGATGGAAATTAGGTGAACAGTCAGACTTCGAAATGGCATTGGGGTTATAAATAAACAAGATGCATCCGTGAAATGATGGCCTCATCTCTGGGGCTTTTGTGAATGCACGCATGTATGCATATGCATTCTTATGGCCATGCATGAAAATTGCTTCAGGTGCAGTGAAAGGAGAGAAGTTCAAAGCAGTCTGAGCGGTAGTATATGGTGGAGGCAGGGAGAAACTGTGTGGCACAGAAGACAAAACTGCAAACAGACAACGGAGATGCCCTGTGACACACATTTAGGTGAACATAGAGTCTACTTAGCACACTGATTAGCTAACTCTTGGAAAATGTCCTGTTCATTACAAGATCCTAATTTGTTTCCTGTGAATAATATTATAAGTTAGAATACCCTGTTTCCCCCTTCATCATACATCCTTAACTTCATTTTCTCTAGTGACTGGTGTTTTAGTCTCACTCCATTTTTTCTGAAATCAAGATCATCTCAGATCCTCCCCACTGCTAACTCGTAGACTGTGGTTCATTTTCTGCCATGCTGCATTTCAACCCGAGTGATGACAGATGAAGGTCATGACATAGCATGAATGTCTTGTGCCATCATTATCTACGCCCTCAAGTCACTTCTCACCTGTGTTATCTGTGTCCTGTTGCAAAGGATCCTGATAGCTTCATGGATAAGAACATCTGATATTTCATTTGAATTTTTGCTTTTGTGTTGGGAGCAAGCCAGGGGCTTTATAATACCTTCTTTGTGATTGGGGTGCCTGTGTCATTTGCAAACACGGAACCCTTTAATCCATATCAATTAAATAATGATAATAATAATAATAAAATAATAACATCTTTCTTCTTGTCTAGAGAAGCCAGAGGAAAGTGTACACCATAATTTCAAGTGTGCTTGTGTGGGAAACACAAAACCCTTGAACAATAACACACCAATCATAACTAGGAAACAAGGTTTACTACCTGCTACAAACATCAGGACTGGGCCACTACAGCATACTGCTGATATAAACCACAGAGGACTAATAAAGCCAGTTCAGTAATGCTGAAAAGATGTGTAGATCTTCAAGGCAGGATAACATGGTTAGGGGGGTCTACAGAGTTTGGCTTCTACGGAGGGTGTCAGGTAACAGAATGTGGCAACAAGACAGCAGAAAGGGATTCCTAAGAGTGATAAGAAAGAGAAGCCAGGTGTTAGTCCCATGTTCAGCAGCCCTCCTTTGAATCTTCACTTCCTTGATAGCTGAGGATGTTTAACACCAGCTTTGCTCACTCACCATTTATTTCTTTTGAGATTGTTCTGCTCACAAACAGCCTACTTTTCAATTAGGCTTTCTTGATGTTTAGTATTTTTAGTATTTTTTTTTATTTTAGACACCAATTCTCTGTCAAATGTATAGCTACTAAAGCTATTCTCCCAGTCTGTTGGCTGCCTCCTCAACACACAGTTTCCTTACTGCAGTAACTAATAGCTTTCTTGATTGGATTTGAGGCCTTCTCCACAGGAGGGAACTCACAGGTGTTACTATAAACATGGTGAAAGACCATGGCTAGGAAGCCAGAGGCACCGTGGGAGAAACTACTGATGTTGTTTTGCTAAATGGTCAAGTTGTCTTACTCCCTTCTAAATACTTGTGTTTATATCCATAGATTTATACTGTTTGCAACCTTGGTCATGGGCCCACATGTAGCCTAAGATGCCTGTCAGACTTATCTTCTTGGGGTCTGTGCATTATAGTATGTCTATCTTGTATTGTATGACTAAAATCTGCTAATAAGTGAACACATGCCATGAGTGTCTTTCTGGGTCTGTGTAACCTCACTCAGGATGATCTTTTCTATTTTCATCCATTTGCCTGCAAATTTTGAGATTTCCTTGTTTTTTATTTTTATTAATTACAGTTTATTCACTTTGTATCCTCCCTGTACCTCCCTCCTCCCCTCAGTACCACTCTCCCTTTTCCCCACCCGTGTCCCTCTCCCAATCCACTGATAAGGGAGGTCCTCCTCCCCTTCCTTCTGATCCTAGTCTATCAGGTCTCATCAGGAGTGGCTGCATTGTCTTCTTCTGTGGTCTGGCAAGGCTGATCCCACCTCAGGGGGAGGTGATCAAAGAGCAGCCCAATCAGTTCCTGTGAGAGACAGTCCCTGTCCCCATTACTATGGAACCCACTTGGATACTGAACTGCCATGGGCTACCTCTGTGCAGGGGTTCCAGGCCATCTCCATAGTCCTTGGCTGGAGTATCAGTTTCAGAAAAGACCCCTGTGCCCAGACCTTCTGGATCTGTTGCTGTCCTTGTGGAGCTCCTGTCCTTTCCAGGTCCTACTATCTCCCACTTCTTTCATAAGATTCCCTGCACTCTGCCCAAAGTTTGGCTATGAGTCTCAGCATCTGCCTCGATACCCTGCATGGTAGAGCCTTTCACAGGCCCTCTGAGGTAGGCTCTTGTCCTGTTCCCTGTCTTCTCCCTCCTCCGATGTCCATCCTCTTTGCCTTTCTGAATGGGGATTGAGCATCTTAGCCAGAGCCCTCTTTCCTGATGCGCTTTCTTTAGGTGTACAGATTTTCTTTAGGTGTACAGATTTTAGTATGTTTATCCTATATTATATGTCTACTATCCACTTAGGAGTGAGTATATACCCTGTGTGTCTTTCTGCTTCTGGGATACCTCACTCAGGATGATCTTTTCCAGTTCCCACCATTTACCTGCAAATTTCATGATTTCCTTGTGTTTTTTTTTGTTTGTTTTTGTTTTTTTATCTCTGAGTAAGATTCCATTGTGTAGATATACCACAATTTCTGTATCCATTCCTCAACTGAGAAACATCTGGGCTATTACAAATAAAACTGCTACAAACATGGTTGAGCAGATGTCCTTGTTGTACACTTGAGCATTGTTTGGGTATATGCCCAGTAGTGGTATAGCTGGATCTTGAGGAAGTGCTATTCTAAATTGTCAGAGAAAGCGCCAGATTGATTTCCAAAGTGGTTGTGTAAGTTTACATTCCCACCAGCAGTGGAGGAGGGTTTCCCTTTCTCCACATCTTCTCTAGCATGTGTTGTCACTTGAGTTATTCATCTTAGCCATTCTGATGGGTGTAAGGTGAAATCTCAGGGTCGTTTTGATTTGCATTTCCCTGATGACTAAGGATGTTGAACATTTCTTTAAGTGTTTCTCTGCCATTAGATATTCCTCTATTGAGAAGTCTGTTTAGCTCTGTAACCCATTTTTTTTAAATTGGATTACCTGATTTGTTGCTTTTTAACTTCTTGAGTTCTTTATATATACTGGATATTAACCCTCTGTCAGATATAGGGTTGGTGAAGATCCATTCCCAATCTGTAGGCAGTTGTTTTGTTTTGATGACAGTGTCTTTGCTTTATAGAAGCTTTTCAGTTTCATGAGGTCCCAATAAATCTTCTGGAGGTATCTCCATCCCTGATCTCAAGCTGTACTACAGAGCAACAGTAATAAAAACTGCATGGTACTGGCGTAGAAACAGAATGGTGGATCAGTGGAATCGAATAGAAGACCCAGAAATAAACCCATACACTTATGGACACCTGATTTTTGGCAAAGAAGCCAAAACCATACAATAGAAAAAAAAAGCATCTTCAACAAATAGTGCTGGTTTAACTGGATATCTACATGTAGAAAAATGCAAATAGATCCATACTTATTACCCTGTACAAAACTAAAGTCCAAGTGGATCAAAGACCTCAATATAAAACCAGATACACCAAACCTGTTAGAAGAAAAAGTGGGAAAAAGCCTTGTACTCATTGGCACAGGAGACTTCCTGAACAGAACACCACAGCACAGGCTCTAAGAGCAACAATCAATAAATGAGACCTCATGAAACTGAAAAGCTTCTGACTTCTTTGTTTTTAATGGCTGAATAGTATTCCATTGTGTAAACATGCCACAGTTTCTTTATTCATTCTTTGGTTGAGGGACATTTAGTTTGTTTCCATTTGGTACAGGAGACAACTTCCTGAACATAACACCAACTGCTTTGGCTCTAAGATCTACAATCAATATACGGAACCTCTTGAAATTGAAAAGCCTCTGAAGAGCAAAGAACACTATGAATAAAAAGAAATGGCAGTCTAGAGACTGGGAAAAGATCTTCACCAATCATACATCTGACAGAGGGCTAATATTCAGAATATATAAAGAACTCAAGAAATTAAACACCAACAAACCAAATAATCCAATTAAAAATGGGATACAGAGCTAAACAGAGAATTCTCAACAGACGAATCTCGAATGGTAAAGAAGCACTTAAAGAAATGCTCAATGTCCTTAGTTACCATGAAATGCAAATCAAACCAACTATGAGATTTCATCTTACACCTGTCAGAATGGCTAAGATCAAAAACTCAAATGACAACACTTGCTGGTGAGGATGTGGTGAAAGGGGAACTCTCCTCCATTGCTAGTGGGAGTGCAAACTTGTACAACCACATGGGAAATCAATCTGGTGCTTTCTCAGAAAACTGTGAATAGCCATACCTCAAGACCCAGCTATACCACTCCTGGGCATACACCTAAACAATGCTCCACCATACAAGGACATTTGCCCAACCATGCTTGTAACAGCTTTATTTGTAATAGCCAGAAACTGGAAGATTTGGTGTTTTATATTCTCAAAGTCAGGTAAACGTAAATGTTTTGTATTTAACTGCTGGGTTGAATCTCTTTTATACAATTGGATTTATTTCTGAAAATGCTCTTTGACTTGGAAGCAATTATGGGTACTTTCAACATGACCTCATAGGCTCTCTGTAAGTTGGTACCAGCAGACAGATTTCTTCAGCTTTTACCACTTTTCAAATCTTCATCTTTACTAACACACAGCTCTCATAAACAGCCATTAACTGCATTTAATATATTTTAGTTCAGTACAGTAATTCTTGTATTTTTATGAAAAAGTTAGCACACCTATGATTATTGTCATTACTAGTCCATTTATGTGTTTTTATATCATTTATCTCTCCTGCTCTTTCCTCCATTTTTTCTTTCCATCTGTTTGATTGATATTTTCCTTTTTATACTTTGGCTTTTCATACACGTGGAGACTCATGGTCACTATAGGTATTTAAATAAGTATTTGTAATAAAGTCTGAAGATCAAAGTGTTCATCTATTTTCTGAGCAAGTTGAAGCTTCAGGAGTGATGGACGTGGCTGTCAGTGAAATGTCATGAAAGCATGAGGAGCTGAGGCTGGGTCTGTGTCACCCACATGATAATCTGGGTGCAGTGAGAAGTGCTTGCAGTAGCTAGAAGAAACTCTAGTCCCACTGGTGGGCTTCAGGTTCAGTGAAATACCTGGCTCAAAAAAATACGATAGGGAACAACTAAAGAAGACAATGTTGACCTCTTGCCTCCAAATGCACACAACCACACACATGCACACACATACATGTTCAGACATGCACACATACATATTTTAAACATGATCAAAATTTGACAGATATAGTCCATGTTTCCACTGCCCAGCACTCCGGTTACAGCTTGTTTTCCCTGCAATCATGCATATTGGTTGTTTTGTAGAGTTCATGCTTATTAGATGCATCTGCTTCCCCTTTGTGGTCGCCCTGCTTTTCTTCATCTACTTCTGTGAGATTTGCCTTTCCTTCAGCCTGAAATGCAGTGCAGCATCCTTTGGATGCTTTTCTCAAGAAAATCTTCCAGTTCCTTAAGAAACCCTTCCAGTAAGACAGGTGGGGCCTGGAGATTGCTTCATCTTCAAGTTTTTCATTACAAATTGAATTTTTAAATAGATCACAGCTCTGCTGTTGGGATGTGCAGTCTCTTAGTATCAATTAAGCTGAGTTGGTTAATTTTGTTCTTCAGGTCCTCTATGCCCTTACTGTTTTCTGTCTGCCTCTGTTGATTACTGAGTGTGGAGTGGTCAATTCTCCAACTGTAATTGCAGGTTTACCCATTTCCTTTTGAGCTTCACTGGTGTTTGCTTTCATGTATTTGAAGTTGTTTTTAGCTGTACTTGCCATTAAGATTGTTGAATATCACTGGTGAATTGGTCCCTTGTAATTATGTAATGCTTCTTTTTATCTTTAGTAATGTGCTACTCTTCTTAATATTAAAATAGCCTCTTCAGCTCAGGGCTTTCATTTGTATATGATCTATCTTGCATTAATAGTGCTTTTATTTTTCAGTTCTGGGGATGAAACCCAAGACCTTGTGCCTGCTAGATAAATTCTATTACTGAGCTGCATCTAGAGTACCTATCTCTACTCCCCACTCTACGTATCTATAGTTAAACTGTTCCTCATAGACTGCATATAGTTTAATATCTAATCTTTAATTACTGTGTAGCCCATTTTTAATTAATGCCATTGTTGATATGTTTGATTTTTGACAAACGCCTAGTTGTTTTTAATTTGCCTCATCTGCCTTTATTTACTCTTTGCTCTTTTGGGATTAACTGACTCTATGTTTATCTATGTTATTGGCTTGTTATTTATTCCTCTTTCTAAATATACCTTTCAGCAGTCCCCCTGGGATTTGCAGTGTGCACATTTACCGAGTCAAACCTACCTTCAAATCACACCACGCCACTTCATGTGCTGTGCCAGTTCATCACACTGTCATGCTCCCCTTCTTTCCCTCCTCATTCATCCTTTAATTATCATGTGCGATTACTGTTAGTCATAAACCAAAAATGGTAATTTTGCGTTTGACAGACAACTTCAGAGTAGTAAAAATAACAATTAATTGAACTTTACATTTATCTGATTGATAACATTTCCATTTTTCCATTGCTTTTCATTTCATTTCTTCCTGTAGATCCACATTATTCTTTGCCATTATTTTCCTTTGGTCTAATGATTTTTTCTTTAAATTTTAAAAGTTTCACTTATTGAATATATTTTCAATAAATATGCCAGGATCAAATATGCATGGGAATCTCAAATACCCTACCATTCTGGGATGACCAAAATGCATTTCACATTAAAAAGCTCTGAGATATTCAATAGAACAATATTTTTCTTTAATCAGAAGCTTATTTATTTATTTATTTTTAATTTAATTTTTTAAATATTAGTTACAGTTTGTTAGCTTTGTATCCCCCTCCCTTTTTCCTCCCAATCCCACCCTCTCACCCTCATCTCCTCCCTGACCCCTTCCAAGTCCATTGATAGGGGAGAACCTCCTCCCCTTCCATCTGATACTGGTTTATCAGGTGTCTTCAGGACTGGCTGCAAAGTCCTCCTCTGTGGCCTAGCACGGCTGCTCCTCCTGGGGGGTAGGGGGTTCAAAGAGCCTGCCATCGAGTTCATGTCAGAAATAGTCCCTGTTCTCCTTACTAGGGTAACCACTTGGACACTGAGCTACCAAGGGCTACATCTGAGCAGAGGCTCTAGGTTGCATCCATACATGGTCCTTGTTTGGAGAAACAGTCTCATAAAAGACCCTTGGTCCTTGTGAAACTCCTGTCCTCTCCAGGTCATATTAACTCCCCCCCCCCTTTTTTTTTTATTCCCTGCACTCTGCCGAAGGTTTGGTTATGAGTCATAATATCTGCTTTGATACACTGTCAGAAGCTTATTTAATGTTGGAAGCTTTTATCAAGTAACATTTACAAATATCCCTCATTGCTATTGAAAGGATCCAATTTGAGAAAAGCAGATCCTATCACGAATGGAAGTACTTGGCCACTAAGAACAATGCAAAAGGTTCCATGGAGGAGACAGTAGCTAGGATTTAGTCTAGAAAAAGGGATGCATATTAGTCGCTTTGCCAGGACAATGGGTATCCAGGCAAGAAGAACAGAAAGTGAGTCAGGCTAATGCAGCCATTGCTTCTCTTCAACAGAAATGGAGAGAGGTCAGTTGCACTGCCCTTTGTTTACTACGCAAATACATTGAAATAAAGCATCAAGAAGACACTAAGAGAGCCCAAGTACTCATTACTTCATGAAGAGTATGTCTTGAATTTGAACCATACACATGCACAAAAATAGCTCTTATTTTTCTTACTGTATTTTTAAAAATTCAACTTCGTTTTGGGGGAGGAGACTAAAAGGAAAAAAAATTATTCTAAACTGCCAAGACTGCCCATTTTGAAAAAAAGGTTAATTTTTTATTTTATAATTATTTTATTTATTACAATTTAATGACTTTGTATCCCAGAAGCAGAAAGACACACATGGTATATACTCACTTATAAGTGGATATTAGACATATAATATGGGATAATCATACTAAACTCTGTACACCTAAGGAAGCTAAGCAAGAAGAAGGACCCTGGGTAAGATGCTCAATCCTAATGAATTTTTAAAAAAATATATTGTGTAAAACTATTAGTACTGAATTTCTAGTTTTTGTTTCTTTGAGAACTTCTTTATTTCAGCTTCTATTGCCCAATAAAAATGCATGAGGAAGACAGAAGTTGACAGAGGATGCCCTCCTCAATCACTTCTCTTTTTCTCAGAGGCAGAATCTCTCACTAATCCTAGAATGCACAAACTTAGGTCAGACTGGCAAGCAAGGCTCAGCGACCCTCTTGATTACAGCTGAATACTATTATGCCTGTATTTTACATGAATTCAGGACATCGCCAGATGGTGATAGGTTATTGCTCCAGCCTCTATTTCAACTTTATTTTTTTAGCCATTTACCATTCCACATACATATACGTTATATATATGACATATGTCTTTGATTGATCTTCCATTATCCTCTCTTACGTTTTCCCATTGTTGCCAAGCCTCTTCTTCCCAACAAGTCCCCCTCCTACTTTCATGTACTCTTTGTGTCTCTCTGTGTGTGCCTGCATATGTGCATGCATGCATGTGTGTTTGTGTGTGTTTGTCTCTGTGTGTGTGTTACTGCAGGCATATGTGTGTACGTGTGTGTGATAAGTATGTATGTGTATATGTTCATGCGTGTGTGTGCATGTGTGTCTCACTGCATGCAGATATATGTGTGTCTGTGTGCACGTGTTCATGTGTGTCCTAATGCATGCATGCATATGTATATGTGTGTGTGCTTGTGTGCATCTATGTGGGGGGGATGCCTGTGTATGTCCCACTGCATTCATGAACATGGGTTAAGAGCAAGATACTTACCAACAGCATCATATTAACAGATATAACACTGAAGAATTTATTTCTCACTACCCAAACTACATATATCTTCCTGGGAAAGGGTAACACCTCATGATTCTCGTATGATCGAATGCTAATAGGGCTAATCTTGTGAGGGTAGGTTCTATGAAGCAAAGAAAAACAAATTCAATTTGTGTTGCCCATATAATCACTGGAGCATGGTCAACTTTCTTAATTAGTGATTGCTGTGGGAGGCTCAGCCCAGTGTGGGTGAGGCCACCCCTGGGTTTTATAAGAAAGCAGGTTGAGCAAGCCATGGGAATCAAACAAGTAAGCAGTACCCCTCCATGGCCTTCACCTCAGTTCCTGCCTCCAGATTCCTGCCCTGTTTGAGTTCCTGACCCCAATGCTTTTGAAGATGGAACTGTGAATGAAATAAACATTTTCCTTCTCAAGTTGTTTTTTTGTCATGGTGTTTTGTCACAGCGATAGTAACCCCAACTAAGACAAGACTGTGTGGAGATCATGCTCCATTGTTGCGTGGCTTACCCTTCTCACTCTGCACACAATGTTAAAGTCTCCTGGTGCCTCACTACTGCTTCCTTTGGGATTTTGAATTCAATTTTGATTCTCAACAGTTCAAATGTAGGATCAGGTAATTATCATGACTGGAATCCTCTGAAAACTTTTTGAATTATGACTCAGTTGTTTTACTAAGTTTGGAAATCCTGTTACATACTTACACTGCCTCAAATTTTTACTAATATCTTTACTTCTTATTTCTGAAGCATTTACTTCTATATGTATACAGACTGTTTGGTATTTTCCCACAGTTTTGGATTATGTGACTCCTGATTTTTTCCTTCCCAATTCTTTCTTCCAGTTTGTTTACTTTTTATTGATATATATGAAAGTTCTCATCTTCCTGATACTAATTCTTCATATAATTCTAATAAATGTATTTCCCAATTTCTTTCTTTTTTATTTGCTCTTCTTAAAATTTATTTGATCTTTCTGTTTTCATTTTTGCATCTTCCCCCCAAAAGTTATTATACACATTCTGCATAACCTCTACCTCCTCTCCTTAATCCTGTACCATATCAATCACAACTATTCAAATTCTTTGTCTGGTAGTTGAAACATCTAGCTTTGGTTTTACTGACTGGTGTTTCTCCTGGGAATGTTATTTTCATTTTTGATTCATAATTTATGTTCAAAGATGAGTATCATATGTAAGATGATGTAGAATAAGGTAAGAAGTATTAAAAATAGAAATAGGAAGAGTTTTTTTCCCAGTGATTTTAGCAGTGATGATAGAGGTCATCCATCAGTTAGCTTGGAGCCATGCTGTGCTTGACTTCTGTTGTATTAAAATTTACTCTTGGCTTCAATTCCTCTAGCACTGCTTAATACTTTGCAGGGGATTGATTTTGTCAAATTAATTATTTTAAATTAATTTAAAATCTGTATTTTGCTTTGTTCCCAAAACTCAGCAGTCTTTTTCTGAATATTTTTGCTCTCCTTTACCCATAAGCTGCTGTTATTTTAATGCAACATTTACTAGAAAGTAAGCATTGATTTTATTACTTTTTTATAATTACATACTTTAGTTATTTTCTTTTTTTTCCTTTTTTTATTTTTTATTTTTTATTTTTTTATCAGTTACATTTTATTAACTCTGTATCCCAGCCATGTCCCGATCCCTCATTCCCTCCCAGTTCCTCCCTCCCTCCCTCATCTCCACCGTGCCCCTTTCTAAGTCCACTGATAGGGGGGACCTCCTCCCCATTCATCTGATCCTGTTTTATCAGGTATCTTCAGGACTGGCTGCAAAGCCCTCCTCTGTGGCCTAACAGGACTGCTCCTCCCTTCGGGGGTGGGGAGACCAAAGAGCCAGTCATTGAGTTCCTGTTAGAAATAGTCCCTGTTCCCCTCACTTTGGGAAACCAATTGGTTACTGAGCTACCACAGGCTACATCTGAGTGGAGGTTCTAGGTTATATCCATACATGGTCCTTGGTTGAATGTCAGTCTCAGAAAAGACCCTGTGCCCAGATATATTTGGTCCTTGTGGAGCTCCTATCCTTTCCCCATCAGACTAACTCCCCTTCTTTCTTATGATTCCCTGTACTCTGCCAAAGGTTTGGTCATGAGTCTTTGCTTTGAAAACACTGCTAGTTAGAGTCTTTCAGATGCGCTCAGTAGACTCCTGTCATACATTCAATGCACATCCTCATTTAGTTATTTTCTAACAGCATTTGCTCCAGATGAGCATGAGCTTATATTTTGTCTCTCCCCGAAGACCTCCCTCTTTCTGTAGGCATAGACTAGTTAGCTATCTCACAAACCTCCAGATTTAAGAAAAACTATGTTTTCATGTATTGTATGCTTTTCCATGTTGTACTAAGATCAATGATTTTGAGCTTTTTACACCCGGAAAAGAATCCAGATATCTGTTATTATTGCTTAATTTCCCCAACTTTTTTTTTTTTTGCTTTCCTATTTCTTGAAGATATTTTCTAGAGCTTTTCAATATTTCAAGTCTAACTTGGATGCAGTAAACAGTCACTTTATAATATTTGTGTGATATTTATACACTTTGTGAGTAGATTTTTTAGTCTGATGTTTATGCTGGTGTGTGGACATATTTGCTTGTTTATATCATGTTTATATTAAGTATGAGCTAATCACTTTCCTTGAAATTTTATGTCAGTTTCCTAAGCTTTAGAGTAAATATATTTACTTCAAATAGCTTACAAGGGTTGGAGAGATATATCAGTAGTTAACCAACACTCACTGCATAATCACAAGGAACAGCATTCAGATCTCTTCATCCCATGTACCAAGTCAGTCTCCCAATCATGTAAGTTCTAAGGGAAGAAGAGATATCAGGATTACTGGGATTTATGGGCTTCTAGTCCACCTGAGAAAACCCACGTCCAGCTTCAGAAAGGTGAGACCCTGTCTCAACGTAGTCCATGCAGAATAATAGGCAAAGACACCTGACCCCATGATGTGACTCCAGCACACACATAGTTGATGTACTTTCCGTACTCACATGTGAATACATGCATACATACAAACAAACAAACATAAATAAATAAATCTTAAATACAACTAGCTTTACATTTCTTTTCTTGGATTCTTTGGGGTATTGCCAGCATAAATTAGCTTTATATCAGTTCTTGTATGTTTTGAGTTCTTGTATCATTCTGAGAGTTGAGAGGTGTGACAAACATACACATCTATGTTCACCCTGCTCTATCTATCTATCTATCTATCTATCTATCTGTCTGTCTGTCTGTCTGTCTGTCTGTCTGTCTCTCCTTTGCTTTCTCTTTGTTTTGTTTTTTTTTCTTTATTCTCACTTTTTTTATGCAGGAACATTTTTTATCTTGTCAATTGTCAATACTGTGTTAACATCAACTCTTGTTGGTACTGCTAGGTGCTGTGTGTAGAGCCTCCTCCTTACATGGCTTATCACAGCCTTTTGCCTTTCCTAACACTCCATGTCTTCTCACCAAAGCTAAAGTAAACCAAAGAATCTTTATCTATGTTTCTCCCTAAAGTATGACAGAGTTCACAGTCATCAAAATCAAAGATTTAAAGAAATGAATATCATTATAATTTTGAAAATAAGAGACATAAATAGGATCTATATTCCCTATTGGGTCTTTACCTTCTCACGATGGCTGGGAAGTCCAATGCTGGAAATGATAGTTTTGCTCCACAGACTCCAGGATGTAAAGACTGGCCTGCGAAATATCATACCTTCACTATGTTTCAGTTTGTTCCAGTTCTGACACAAAAGAGAAGATACACATCTAGAGACTGTTTACATTTCTTTAAATTCATAAAATAGTGAAATAGCCAATGATTTCCCAGAAAAATCCAACCTTACTGCTGCAGCGAGAACTTAGACTCATGTTTTCCCAGTGGGCAGGTTTGTGTAGTTAAAGAGCAGTAGAGATGCTACCTTCTCTATTTAAGAGATTTTCCCATCTACAAAGGACTTAAGAAAGAAAAAAATTTAAATGATAAAAAAGGAGAGTGAGAAAATGAACACATATCTCCAATGAGTGAACCATAAATTTGGTCATAAAATATGATTTCCTTTTCTTTAGAGGGGAAATCTGATGAGCGTCTGTGTATCTTTACTGCCTATAAGGAAAACCCACAATAGCAGCATTGTGGCCATTTTTCGTATGGAAGGGATGAAGAGAAAGGAACAAACAGCACATCTCAGAGGCTCAGGGAGCTTCCTGTTTTCCCGAAAGTCACTTTCCAATTCCCTTATTCTTCAAAAAATAGATAGCAATACTTCCATATCTCAGCCAGGGAACTGCTTAAGCCCCAAACCTTCCTAAACACCCTGATAAGTTAGCCCAAAGTACTAGTAGGAGAACAATAAATATTTGCCCCAAAATGGATAAATGGGGTAGTAAATCATGTTATTGCAGCAAGTCTACAGGACATAGGAATTAACATTATTATAAAAAGAAAATATTTCATGTTTGGGCCATTTCATTTTGAAACAACCACCACCAATAAAGGCCGTATTTGCTCATGCCCTGAGGCTTGCTAGATTGTAGTTAGTTCTAAGACATAGACAGAAGATACCTTAAAAAAAGAAATGGTGAGAACATCACTTGTTCAGTCCTTTGTATTTGGGAAGATGTCACTTCTGTAAAAGGTTCTGGATTCCAGCCTGTTTGACAGCGATTTCTATATCAACATCGAACATTGATGTGTATCTAATTTTAACTCTAGTAGGACAGACATGTAGTTTGGGAAAGCATGTCCTTTTGAGGGTTAAGGGTTGCCTATGGGTTGGATCAGAACTGTGTTTCTTGATCATTTTCTTAGCTAGTGGGGATGATTTTACTGAATTTTTACCTGACTAGGATATAACATTTTCCTTACACCTTCTAAAGGACAAATAGAAAAATTCATTTTAAACTCACTAAGATACCATAATTGTGAAGACTTTCTGAAACCATTATGTGGCTTAGCATTCATGCGTAGCTGAAGGAATAGTAAAGCAGTATTCTGTAATGGCAACTCAGGGGCCCTCAGACCCTTTGCAGTCCAGGGCACAGTGGCTGAAGGGAAGAAGAAGTGATAGATTCAGTGGTGGGCCAGAAATCCATTCTCAGGCTCTCTACTTATCACCATCATCATCTTGGGCACCTCAGGCATATGACATGCTAGAAACCTACATTTATTATTACTTAAAATAAAAATGTTTACATGTAGATATATAAAAATAATATTGTTTTCCTTGACTCCATAAACATGCCTGGAGCTTATGTTATTTATCACAGACTTTAACCTTTCAAGACAAGTTATTATTTTTGGAATCTCCGAGGCATGATTCCATGCTCATTCTTCATACCTTTTTATACTGCTCTAAAGAAGGAAGTAGTCATGGGACAAAAGAAAAGAATAAAAAGATTTTCCTGAGAAAATCATCACGACAGAGCTGCTATTGTTTGAAAGCCAGTGAAAACAGTAGGGACCATACATAGTCTAGATTCACTCCTCGGTAGAGAGCTAGTGTCACTTCCTTCCCAGAGTCATGAGTATACAGACTGATAGATTCCCAACATATTACCAACATGTGCATTGCTCAAGACCACTGCACTTGCAGAATTCCTTGCAAAGCCATGCAGCAATTTCATTCTGAGGCATACTCCGTTCATGTCAAGGACATAAGACAGGAGACTTTTCTGTGCCTGACTATAGGGCACGTGGAGCTGGAGTAGTAAGGGATATAGTTTTGTCCTTGAGGAGTTCACAGTTTGCTGGGACTATGAAACAGAGAAAGTAATCATGGAGCTACGATCAGAGTGAGAAGTAGTCCAAACAGGACAAAAATTAAAGACAGCTGGAAAAGCAAGTTTAGGTTCCTCCACTTCTGTAAACTTCAGGAAATCATTGAATTCCCTTTTGAATTTTTGAATTTCATGTTTGAAAAGGATATCATAAGGTTAAATGTGGGTTTTGGATTTAGAGAAACAAGTCCCTCAGTAGGCCTTTGACGGATTAGGAAAAGACATCCCTACCCCTGTGCAGAGCATGTTGGTAGCTCTTGAACAGAGAGATTGGGATGAGAAGCAAATCTTACCGGGCCTCTTTGTGCTCAGCCTAAATGTATAACATTGTGCTGCTCTCATTGGTCTGTCCCAGATTTGACACTTATTTGCTTCCTGACCTTTAGGGAGTTACTCAGTGCCCTTAACTTGAGCTTTCTCACTCATTAACTGGGACTTTTTAATGGTGCCTTTTATTGTGTGGGTAAAGTTCGGTAGCAGATATAAAGTCATAGGCATATGCTAAGCATGCCTAAGTATGATCAGGAATGTTTTCAGATGATCCAGAAGCTGCCAAGATGTACTAAACAAACAACATTTTAGGAGAACAAAGGAGAAAACATGGTCATTACAAACTTAGTATGACTTGGCGAAAATATTTGCCTCAAGGTGGCCTTTTATGGGTGAAGGATGGGTGAGCATTTCTCTAGGACAAAGCAGCCCAGCTAGAGATCTGCATTAAGATCAGCACAATGAATGAAAGAACAAGAAAATTCTAAACATTATGTTAGAAGAACCAAGAAGAGAACATGAGTGTTTAGAGGCTTCAGAAGCTACTATATGTGGAACCAAATGATAGGAATGACCTGTTAAAGAAATGGTAACTCTGCCACTTAGGTTGTACTTCCCTTGACAAGAAGATCACCCAATCCTCCTGAGGTCAGGCTGGCCTCTGCTTTTGAAGCTAACCAATGTTACCAGAAGACACATTGTTCATTCATGAAGGTAATCCTAGTGAATGGAGTGAAGAGCATAGGAATCTTTGAAGACTGTGGGAGAACCTAATTTATGACACCTTCAGCATTTTCTGAAACCACGCCCAGATGGAATGAAACAAAATCCTCTATCTATCCTGTAATTCCAATTTGTGGCTACTTGGCTAAACTTTTTTTCTTTTTTAAGAGCAAAGAAACACACATACACACAATATGAATGAAGGCAACGTTTTGAACACCTGAAACATTTATATACTTCTCAGATGAATGGGTGCTTGATATACTTCAATCAAATAATTCATTGTTTCCTATCGTCATATATAATGTGTTATATGTGGAATATTAACATGTATAGGAAAAATACACATTCTCTAATTATACACAAAATGCAATGGCATTTATTTGGTGGAGTGGGGGGAAAGAACACTAGACTGTGAGCTAGCATCTGGGTTCAACTACAAGCTCTTCTGGTAACTGTGTCTGCTGTTCTAAAGGTACTTGACTCACAAAACCGACATTCTCAGCCACAAAGGAAACATCCCACCTTAGCCAGATGAGATGACAGCTGTCACTCTGTTCTTGTTGCTTTTTGCCTTTCCTCTCTGGCAGCTTCTAAATGTCTGTGTTCCTGATGTTCTGATATTATGCCTCTACGTGTCTAGGAATGTTGTACTTGGCGATCCTCTTTAGGTTCTCAACCCCAGGAACACATATTCTGCTTATTTTAGTTTGAGGCTGTTTTCAGGCATTTTTAAAAATAAATATTGTCTCTTTTATATTTTTGCCAATTTCCATGTGTGAGATACTAATATTATATTTAGACTTTCAAGATTTTTTAATATTACATTTGATTTTATTTTTGTGTTTTAGCTTCTAAATATTCAATTTAACATTTAGCTTACTAGTTTGCATTTTGGCTATTCTTCTTAAAATCATTTTATTTTCTACTTTAACACATGAACTCTTTAAAAATGCTGCCTACTCTTGTTTCATAATCTTCTGTTTTCGCTTTATAGCTTCTTGTCAGAAATGTGATTTTTCCTAGTTATGTCCTTGAGAATATTTTAGTATATTATTCTGAAAGCTTTTCAAATTACGATCTCATTTCTGCTTACTTTCATGGTGTTAGCTCTTCTCAGGTCATTGGTGTTCCTGGTTAAATGCTTATCTTTGAGAGCATGAGACAGCCACTCATTCCTTTCTGTTATCTGTGAGAGTACCACTAGGAGTGCCAAAGCTTGGGATGCCTGTCCTCATTGACAGGGGCCATGTCTCTGTGGATAAAGTGGATTTTACAATCCACTTTCATGAAATCAGGAACTTAAAAACACCAATTTCTAAGACTAACAGGTTTGAAGTTCTTAAATTCTTTGTTTCTTTAGGTATGGAAATATAGTTTAAGCAAAACTGCTATGTCTAAAATATCCCTTTGCTCCTTTCTTTAAAAAAAATCAAGTCAGTGTTTTCAGATCAGATCTGGCACATGTAATATATTACTAAAATATTGCAGGATACTAATCAAGGTGGCTTCTGTTGGTGATTCATGGCAAGGTCAGCTTCATTCCTTCCAAACAAAACCAATGCAGTACTTATTATTTCCACGTGACTGGGAATAACACCTTCTAAAATGTTTTAGTTAGGTTTCTATTTCTTTGATAAAATGCAATGACCAAAAGTGGCTTGGGGAGGAAAGGGTTGTTTGGCCTATGCTTCTGCACCATAGGCATTTTCGTGATAAATGACTGAAGTGAGGGAGCACAGCCCACTGTGCATGGTGCCACCTGTGGGCAGGTGGTCCTTGGATGTATAAAAGTAAACAAGCAACACAGAAGGAGTAAGATCGTGAGCAGCACGCTGCCATAGCCTCTGCCTCAGCTTCTGCCTCCAGGTTTCTGCCTTGAGTTCCTGCCTGACATCCTACCGTAACAGAGTGGCATGTGGAAGCCTAAGTCAAATAATGTCTTTCCTCTTCTAGCTGCTTTTTTTATGTGTGTGTGTGTGTGTGTGTGTGTGTGTGTGTGTGTGGTGTTGATTACAGCAATGGAAACCCAACCAAGACATATGGAACGTTTATCAAAATGAAAACAAAACAATGGCCTTCATTAAGAATGTTTGTTTTTCCCCCCTCTTTTTTTCCCTCTGCTTCCTCCAATAAGAACTCTTTCTTTCTGTATGAAGTACCTTTTTACACTGCTCTCTCTCTCTCTCAAACACACACACATACACACCAATTCTCTAACAATTTTTTATCTAGAATGTTTTTTCTTTCTGCTAAAATTCAAAGCCTCAATTAATGTAGTTAAAATCCACATGATTAACCATTCCAATGAGATGAACTAGAGCTTACTAAAATTTAATGACAAACTAAAGTAATTAGGATGAAGTACTAGGAGATATTATTCTCTTCATGTGAAGCTTGGCAGTGACATTTTTAGCCCAAATGTCACAGGCTAGCTGAGTAAGAGATTGAGGAATCATCCAATTTGAAATGACTACTATTTCTCAAGGGAGAGAATTTGCTGTTTTTTGTTTTGTTTTTTTTTTTTTTAAATCCATCTGAAGTCCCTAGAGCAGTGATTCTCAACCTACCTAATGCTGCGACCCTTTAATACAGTTCTTCATGTGTGGTGACACCCAATCATAAAATTACTTTCGCTGCTACTTTATAACCGTAATTTTGCTACTGCTATGAATCTTAATGTATATATTTTTAGAGATAAATGTTTGCCAAAGGGGGTCACAACCCAGGTTGAGAACCACAGTCCTGGAGACATTTTCTCCATTATGTGTGGCTTTGTTAATTACATCACTTCAAAAAATAACTGGGAAAAGAACTCAAACACCTCTGAATTGCAAGGTTTAATCCCACCCCCTGCTCATTGTATGTACTCTCCCATGACTTTATCCTCCCTCATCCACTCTGTCTATCAAAATTGGTTTAGCTGGTAATAGTTCGTACTGTATGTTGAAATAAGAAAAACAAACAAGCAAAAAATGACCATGCTAGCATCACTTCTGATAGTGGTGGTAACATTCCACAGTACAACCTAAAGAATATTCAGGTAAGACACGTGTATGACTGAGGAAGAGAACCAACTCGTTGATTCAATGGCAGCATTCACATTCCACTGATAGCATCTTTACAATGCTGTCCTGGGGACCATCCTGCAGTTCAAGTTTGCTGGTCATCAACAGATGTCAGTGGGTGATGCCAACCTCAGGGGAGTTGACTGACTGATTAACAGCCTTGGATTCTGATTTCAGAGGTTCACATTAATTACAGGCTTTTTCATAAAGACTCTGCCAACAACTTCCACTGATGCTTCCTCACTTTCACAGATGTAGCCCCTGGCAGTTTAGTGTCCAAGTGGGTTACATAGTAATGGGAAGAAGGACTGCCTTTGCATAATCTGATTGGCCTGCTCTTTGATCACCTCCCCCTGAGGGGGGAGCAGCCTTACCAGTCCACAGAAAAGGACAATGCAGCCACTCCTGATGAGATATGATAGACTAGGATCAGAAGGAAGGAGAGGAAGACCTCCGATATCAGTGGACTTGGGAAGGGGCATGCTTGGAGAAAGGGGAGGGAAGGTGGGATTGGGAGGGGAGGAGGGAGGGGCTTATGGGAGGATACAAAGTGTAATTAACAAAATAAAATAAAATTTAAAAAAAATTTTAATTTTGCAGTGTGGAAACAATTTTTTCTTTCTTTTTATTCTTCAGGAGAAAGTGCAAACACAGTAACCCACTACCACAAATTATGCAGTTGAATTTGTGCTATAGGGGAAATTTCAGGGGTCAGCACACACAGAGTGCAATAGACAAGCCTTGCCCTGGGAGAACCATCTTCAAAATCATGGTATCTCCCCTTTCAGGTAAGAATAAAAAACAAAATTCTTTTAAAGACTTGCTGCCTTCAAAAAAAAATATGTTTCTTAATCTTATAATGTTTGATTAACAGTTTTTCTCATTACATTAGAGACAATATTTGTGGACATATTACCTCACTAATAATATCAGTATCTTTGGAACCACTAGAATGTTGAAGGAAATGGTATCTGCCATCATCATTGTGGTTTGACCACAGATCGTGAAAGATGTGAGACAAGAAGATAGTGAATTGGTGTCAACTGTAGGGCATGATCTTGGGATTCAAACCCTGGCTCTGAAATTACTGTCTATACTTGGATTAACTTCTGTTTCTTCTCAAAAATGAGTAGAAAGTATAGTTATGTGAAAAACATGAAAATTACGTATAAATGCTCTCATAATTATTATCTTACTTTCACTCGGTTCTTCCCTGTGTTTTATGAGTGCTAGGTAGGAGTCATTCTATGCAAAATTAAGGTCATCTGTTTAAATAAATTTCTAAAGTCAACAGCAAGCTGAGCCATGGGATTTAAAAGTAGCATGTTAAGGTGGAAAGGATTTGCAGCCAGAAATTCTTGGGTTCAAAATCTTATGTTATTTACCCATTTAATCTCAAGCAAATCATTTTGCCATTTTGATAATAGAAAAGCTTACACATAGACACATACATACATATACAGAGACACATATGAACATGTACACATACACACAGTAGTTGTACAATGCATAGCATCCAGTAGCTATTCATTGTATCTATGAATATATAATCACCCCTCCTTTCTCTCCATTTCTTCTTTCTTTTCTTCTGTAAAAATCTCTCAGTCATGGAACAGCTGGAGTCCAACATGTAATGGGAGACAGAGGGGCTGAGAGAGCAGTAGGTTCAACCAACTAAAATGAGAAAATTGGTAGGGTAGAAAAACAGTCTACAATGGTTTTATCCATATCTTAAAGGATACAAAGTCTGTGGGGAAATTTATCTCTCAGTTGGTCCCAGTCCCCAAGGGGAGCTGCAGTATGATGGTGGAAGAAACCATAAGGAAGGATTCCTGAACTTAACTTTCTGTAATAATCTTCTTATCCTGTCTCATTTTCTAAGCCAGAAAACCAGTCTGAAAATAAAGACTTAGGTTCTCCAAAATCCTTGAAACAAAAAGAATTTACTTTGTGTTAGTCGGCTTCTTTTTTCCTTTGTCTTTTCTTTAGTTTTTTCTTTGTTTCGTTTCTTTGTTTCTTTGCTTCTTTCTTTCTTTCATTGCTTCTTTCTTTCTTTTTTTAAGTTGACATAAACTAGGGTCATCTGTGAGGAAGGAGCCTCAGCTGAGAAAATGACTCCATCAGATTGGCCTGTAGGAAAGTCTGGGTGTCGTCTTCCTGATTAGTGATTGGTGTTAGAGAATTCAGTCCACAATAAGCGGTGCCTGGGCAGCAGTTCCTGGGAAATATAAGCGAAGTAGCTGGACTTGAGCCTGAGCAAGCCAATCAGCAAGTTTCCTCTAGTTGCTTCCTGCATCTGTTACAGCTTAAGTTGCTGGCCTAGCCTCCCTCAAAGACAGATTATGATTAGAAAAATTAAGTCAAGTTATTGGGTACATCTTCTCCTATTGAGGCCAGACAAGGCAGCCTGGCGATGGGAAAGGAATCCAAAGGCAGGCAACAGAGTCAGAGACAACCCCTGCTCTACTCATTAGGGGACCCACATGAACAGCAAGCTATACATCTGTTACATATGCAGAGGGGACTTAGCTCTGCCCCGTGCACATTCGTAGGTTGATTGTTCAGTCTCTGTGAACCGTTATGTGCCCAGGTTAGTTGATCCTACTGCCACTTGATATGCCAATGTGAGTTGATGTCCGTGGGAGACTTCTGAGGAGAAAAGAAGTGGAAGATGAGGGTAGGGGAGGTGTGAAGGAGGGACTGGGAGGAGAGGAAGAGGGAAAGCTGTGATAAGGATGTAAATTAACTAATTAATTAATTAAATAAATTGAAGATTTGAAAAGAAGAAGAAGCTAGGTGTGGTGGCACATACCTGTAATCCCAGCACTCAGGGAGGCAGAGGCAGGAAGGCCAGCCTGGTCTATGTACAAAGTGAATCCAGGACAGCCAAGGTTACACAGAGAAACCATCTCAAAAAAAAAAAAATAAGCAAGCCAACAAAAACCCCAGCAACAAAGAATAAGTAAGTTAAATAAACTTTTTTCTTCAAATTGGTCTTGTTGTTTATCATATCAATAGAAAACAAACCAGGACACAGAACCAATAGAACTTGGGATTTTGTTCAAGGGCCTCTTATTTCTCAAGGTGACTCTACTGGGAATCCTTTCCTATAACATTTCTTTACTCAGACTCATCCCTGCTGATCTTATAAACCAAGTTGAAGTGGATGGCTGCTAGCCTCATCCAGATGGATGGATGTGGAGGGGTTCTCATTAGGCAGGCATGACCCAGAAGACTGAGGTCAGTCTGGAGGGAGCCCAGCACAAATGCACAGACTTCTCACAAGTTCACAGACATGATGCCAATCCTGACGCCAACATGGCTTCTCTGGGATTCCAGATAAGTCTTTTGAGCTTTTAAGGCCTTGGAACGCTTTCCTAAAATGTGGATAATGAGTATTATACTCCTGCCTCACAATGATGAAGATGAACAGAGATTATAGGTGATTATAGCTATGAAAGTGTTGTATAAAAACAAACACTGTTATTATCTCTAGTAATAGTCTCCTCAAGTTCTGCCATAACTGTCCTGGGCTCTTATCCATGGGACACTTCATAATGAGATTTGGGATTTCACTAACCAAATTTCCTTGGATGCCATTCAAATTGGTCCAGAATCATATGTTAGAGAGTGTTAGGAGCTGAAAGCAATTGCATGTCTAGTCCAACCATCTCTTTTTAGTTTTATTTTTTTTCTTTTGGCAGCAGGGGAAGGGGTTGTTGTTATTTTAGACTTTCATTTTTGTTTTTGTTTTGTTTTTTCAAAAAACAAAGTCTCATGTAGCTGAGGCTGGCTTTGAACTCTCCATATAACTTAGGATCATCTTAAAGTTTTGATCTTTTGTTTTCCTACCACCTGAGGGCTAGGATTCTAGGACTGTGCTATTGGCTCCAAACTTGTCTTTTTACATGGGAGGAAAGAAGTTCTAGAAAAAAAAATAATACAATAAAAAGGTGCCCAGGCTACTCCTCTACAAAGTAGAAGTGTTGGTGTATGAGTGAGCATATTGCCTGTGCCTTGTAAGTACCAAATATACTACTTTATTTTAAAATGTTGTGAGTGTGTGTGTGTGTGTGTCCACGTACCAGTGTATGGGTATGTGAATGTGAAAGAGCTTGCGGGTGTGTACTGTGACACTTCGGAGCCCCCTGGGGCTGACGTGGCAGGCAGCTGTGAGCCATAACATTGGGTGATGGGAACTTAGGTTCTCTGCAAGAGCAGAACATATTGCAAACCACTGAGCAATCTCTCCAGCCCCCTTTCTCCCCACAAATCTTACTTCTTTTATTTATTTTATTAATTACAGTTTATTCACTTTGTATCCCCCCCTGTAGCTCCCTCCCTTCTTCCCTCCCAATCCCACCCTCCTTCTTCCCCACCCGTGCCCCTCCCCCAGTCCACTGATTCTATTCTGAGTTAAACTTACCCCTCGAGTTTATTGTGGCCACAGCTACTGACTGAGCATTGCTCATTTCTCCTTTGGAGTCTTGTAATTATTCCCCGTTAGTTTTCAGTTGGCCAGCACAGTCTTCATTCTGTTTATGGTCACGGTGAGCTTCTCAAATACCGTATCACTCATACACGTAAGCACATGTGTACACATAGAAACGCAGACACACATTTATGTAATTTAATGCTTCTCTATTGCCTTCAACATAGACCCAAAATTTCTAAGAGTAGAAATAGCTCTTTTCCCCTTCTTCCAAGTTTCTTTCTGTGAACTCTACCACAAGACTTTCAGACCTGCTTCTCCTTTGGCAAGTGGCTCTCTGCCTTCACTTTGAGAGTGACTGTATACTCCTACTTCTTTATATGGCAAATTCCTTTCAGCCACCCAGTACATAACTTGCCCTCCTGTTCCTCTGGCCATGGTATAGATGCTGCTTCTTTCCAGAAACCTTAATTATTATATCACAGGATGCAAGCTGAAAGAGAAATTGGGGTTGGCAAAGCTGACCTTTATTTCAAGTCTGTACCAAGCTCAGGCATCTACCAGTTTGTGCAATCATGAGCAGCAGAGCTCCAGGGAAGATATTTTTATGAAGCAGTTGGATTGGAAGATAAGAGTCTGGAAATGAGATAGAAAAAGATGCTTAGTTTTGCATGTTTGCATGTTGTTTTACAAGACACTTAAATCAGTCAGCCAAGTTATGTCATAATTCCCCCTGCCAGCCGCCACCACCCTTAAGAGGCTCCTGTCTGGTTCTTGACTCTTAGTCTCTAAAGTCCTGCACCATGTGCTGAAAGGCACTTGGTGTGCAGACATGTGGGGACACAAGCGACATCTTTGTCTTAGAATATTACAAAGAGAAACACGTGGTCTGCTGTGCTTGCTGCATTCAGATGACTGCACTGTCCCTTTGCCCACTTTTCCCCTTATTCTGTCCTTGTTCCCTCCAAGTGATATCATGGGGCAGTGTGGAGCATGGTATAAGTGGAAGTCTCCGTGTTACTTGTTTGTTTCCAGAAACATTATTTATCTTGTAGTAAGGGGCGACAGCTGTCCTTAGAACAGAATTCAGTAACAATTGCACAGCCCTGAAGACACTTAAGCCTTATTATATGATATAATAGCCTCAGAATCAGGGAGATATCAGTGCATGCCTAGTTAGTCAGGGCCTCAATTTTCCATTTTATAATCTCCAAGGCCAACATGCTACTGTGGATGGGAGAGAGGTCTGATCACCTGCTGTCACCCCTGTGGTAAAGGATGGAGTCAGATCCTATGTAATACTCAATAGCACCGTATAACTGAGAGGCACAACAATTTCTTAGTCACCTGAACCCACAGTCCAGGACTTGAGAGAAGAGGATGTTACATACTAGACAGGTAGCCCCTGCCCCTGAAACTCAGGGATGTAGAGACAGGCCTTGTAGTGAAGGATGAAGAGTGGCCCCTGGTTTCCATGGAAGGAGAGTTGACTTGTGTATCTTTCTACAGCTACAGCCTGGCATGAAGGTGAAGATCAGGGTAAGTGCCTGGACAGAGGACAAGAAGACATGCAGCTATTCTCATTAGTAACAGTAAGGTGGGTCCGGGGATAGATTTAGGAAGTTCAGTAAGACTCACAGCTAGATGTGTAGGCAGCACAGAAAGGCTGGCTTTATGCTGTATACCTCATCTCTACTGTGCACACTGCATCGCCCTGTAGAAAATGCTCTAATTCATTAGAATATCCCTCCGGTCTTTCACTAAGATATTTATTTTTCTCTCACATGAATAACTGATCATAAAAGAATGCTGTCAAGGAGCTGGTCTGTCCCTTGATGGCCCAGTAGATAAGAAAGCCTGACATTAATTTATTTGCTTAATGAATAACATGGTAACGTCTTGGTTTGACAAGTGTGTCACTTACACCAAGGTCTCATTCACATTCAGCTTCATAAAATGGACATCCCTGTAGAAACCAATTGAATCTTGTTGTTACCCAGGAAAATGAGCAGTGTCAGCACTTCAGAGAGTAAACAGCCACACCAAAGCGAAGTGGCAATATAGGAGATCAGCTGTGCTTACTGGAAAGGCCAAAAGCTATCGCTGTGGCCCCACGCTGTGACCTCGCTGCCCACCACAGTCAATATCACCTTCCAATGCTGCTAAGTCTCTACCTTGGAATTTCAAGACTTCACTGGTTTCCAAGAATGGTTGTGTTAAATGCCTTTCCGGACTAGTCATACAAGATTAAAGCAGTTAGATGGATTCCCAAACAAGATGTATGTCCTAGAGTAGCATTCTAACCTCAACCCCAAAATTTCTTGTGTAATCAGTGGTACAGAAAGAAATGTGGGAGACTGTACCCCGTCTCCTCAGAGACGTTGCCTCTGCACTAAAACTTGCAAAGGGAGGAACTTTGTAGAGAAATACCTGGGAGACACGTAGCCTTTCTGTCTTTCAGTCTGCTACACTGTGAAGGGAATACTTGATTTGAGACTTGTGCAGCAAGAGGAAAGGGCCAGCAAAAATAAACCAGCCTGGATGCCTAAGGAAACGGTTAGCATCCCCTCTGTCTTATTTCTCATTTGCACAGTAGTTGTGCTCCTTCTGTTTTTGTAGAATCATAATTTCCCAGGTGACCCCATGCAGCTGACTTCATGTGTGATTCTCTTGTACAGCCAGAGTTGCAAAGCCCTGATTATCTTTTGCCTAGTAAGGATTGGGCCATATATGCACATCCAAAAAACAAAATGTAAGTTTATACCAAGATCCATTTAATAAAGAGGAGGGCATATGAATCCAGAAGGAAGAAAACAAAGTTGCATAGGAAGCAACTACAATAAAACACCAAGCAATAAAGTGGCAGCTAGAGTATGGAAGTCCAGATTGAACCAGTGAAGCCTTTATCCCAGATAAAATTTGTTTTCCCTTAGTGCTGATCCTGTCTTCCTAGTCTTGAGCCAGTGCCTGTCAACATTAGTTAAGAGCTGTGGCTGCAGTGTGAGAAGATTCTGAGTCTAGGGATGCTCTAGGGTGAAGGGGGTTTGTAAGTAGGGTTTGGAGTAATAAGTTCTTCTGGGTAATACAGATTCTAAGAAAAGTAAATTTAAGAATTAAAGTGGTGTGTGTGTGTGTGCATCTACAAGTTCATCCATGTCACGAAGGTCACTCAGAATCAGCTGCTTCCATTAGTAAAGTTGCATAGCCAACAGTTTCCTGGGGGACCCAAAGAAGAAAAAAAAAATCAGTGCACCATTTTTTACTGAGTTAAAAGTTTGGTTCTGGAAGCAAGACTCTTCACAAGAGTGCCAATTATGTGATTTAGCCATATGTCAAAATGAGGAGGAATCAGGAGAGGCTGAATTTCTCCATTACCATGTCTGAACACATTATACTCCAGGGATGCCAAAAGACTTCCATTTTACTTGCCTAGGAGGCTGTTTCATATCCCTTTGCTTTTATTGATGCCGTTACCTTGATCACTAATTACAGACTCTGAAACTGTCCAGCAGTGTCTGCTTCATTCACAGTCCATCTAAGTAGCATTGTCTCTTCTGTCCTTATCCCAGCTTTCATCTTTATTCCAAGGTCTAACACCTTTCTTTGCAAGACTTTCTTTTTCCCTCTTTTCTCTGTGTGGTTACCATTCACTAGTGCACCAGACCAAGCCCTTTTCTTATTGGAAGTTGGGGTTGTGTGGTAGTTTGATTGATAAATGTCCCCCATCGTCTCTGGGATTTGTATACTCAGTTCCAAGTTCTTACAGTTTGGTGAAGTTTCAGAGGTGTGGCCTGGCTGGTGGGAGTATGTCCCTGAAGGTGGGTCTTCAGAGTTCAAACATTCCCATCATTTTCACTTTGATCTGCTTCTTGTTTGCTGGCTAAGCTGTGTACTCTCTGGAAGATGCTGGTTCCTTGGAGTCATCCACCACTTCTACCTCTTCAGTCTTTTCAACTCCTCTTCTGCATAGACGCCTGAGCCTTGAGGGGAGGGATTGCTGAAGAGACCCATTCAGGACTGAGTGCATCAAAGTCTGTCACTCTCTATACACTGTCCAGGAGTGGATTTCTGTACTGATTATCATTCTACTGCAGTAAGAAATGTCTCTGATGAGAACAGGGCTGATACACATAAGACTTCACAGACTGTGACAAGACCTGCAAAAGTTCATACCAGACAAAATTCAGCATGGATAAGGGGAAGTAGATACAAATTCCAATCCCTAGCCAAGAACGTATTTGCCAATGATAAATGTTGTAAAAGGGAACATCACTTTCCTACAATGCAGTGACACTGGGTGTATCAAGCACAACCCAAGACAGGGCCCATGCCAAGAGTGAAACAGACGCCACGGTTTTTGTATACTGTTTTTTGTTTGCTTTTACTGTATTGCTTTTACTGTTACTGTATTACTTTTACTGTTAGAGAAAGAGAGAGAAGAGGGAGAGAGAATATGGGGTTGGATGGGCATGGAGGTGGGGAAGATCTAGGAAAGAGTGAGGGCAGGAAAGAATATGATCAAAACACATTGTGTGAAAAAAAATGCTAAAATGTGAGCTCTCAGCTTGTTGCCATGCTTCTGGGCCATGAGGGTAGTGTACTCTTATCCCCCTGGAACCATTCCTAAATAAACCCTTCCTTCTACAAGTTTCCTTTGCCATAGTATTTAATCACAGAAATAGAAAATGAGCTAATATGGGATGTTGCCATGTTTTTATTCATGGAGTCCAGTTTTATGTTAAGTGTGTACTATACAAGAGTCACAGACATGTGGAGAAGGCACTTTCAGCTAATGCGGAAAAACAATCAGAACTAGAATGAACGAATTGTGCACGAAGGACACTGACTTCATTAGAGGTTGAGGCTCTTTTAACTGCCTTACCTCTATGAAAACAAAAATACCAATGTGAGTATTTTCTGGTTTTAATAATGCATGAAATATTGATTTTAATTAATATTTACTGAGTGTTCATATTCTGTGTCAGGAAATATTAGGAGTATCTATATGTACCAAGCCATGCTGTCTATAAAATATAACTATGACTCAGGGCCTTGTTCAGGTATAGAAGCAAAAGCTTAAAACAACATAACCAAGAATAAGTTAAAAAACAAAAAGGATTTAAACTTAGGTTTTCTGGCCTAGTAACCTTTGTACATATGTTACAGTTATACTATGCTTAGGGTGACCAACTACTTTGGCTTCTTCAGAGCTGATTTATGGGGTAAACTGGGGCAAGCTGGTCACTTAGCTGTGCTCTAGCATCAGAATGACTACAATATGGTTTTGAAAGATGTCTCTTTTGTCTAGGGCTCTCATAATAGGTGGCTACAAACTGGATGGCTTAAACAACAGAAAATTGTTGTTGCATAGTTCTGAGATCAAAACATCAAGAAAAAAGCTATCTCTAAGGTATCTGAGGGAAACAAAAGATGGACTTACATCTGTGATGTAAAATTTCCCCTATCTATCTATCTATTTATCTATCTATCTATCTATCTATCTATCTATCTATCTATCTATCTGTCTGTCTATCATCTGTCTGTGTGTCTTTGTCTCTGTTCTTTCTCTCTCTCTTTGTGTGTGTGTGTGTGTGTGTGTGTGTGTGTCTGTGTGTGTGCCACCAAATGTCTTCTTTTATTAAGATAGAATTTGTACTGCGTTAGTGCCTACCTGTGTGTTAAACAGCTTTTTTTTTTACTATAACAAAATGACTTAATTTATCAATGTAAAAAAGATCATCTAGAATGTTCTCTTTGTTTCACAGCTTTAAAGGGATGAATTCACAGTAGGTTGGCCCAGTGGGTTTGGGTACTGTAATGTAGATAAATTGTGGAGAAAGAATGATAAAGAAATCTCACTTATCTTATGGCTTAAAATAAATACAAAAGAACAAAAAGAAGAGCCCAGAATCCCAATATTTACTTTGAGGGCACAACCCAGTGATCAGAACACCTTCCAAGGAACCATATTTCTTAAGTTTCCATTACCTCTCAATACTGCCAAATGGAGGACCAAGCTTTCAACACATTATTTGTTGGATCACCTTTGCCTGTAATCCCAGCACTTGAAGAGGCAGAGTCAGGTGGATCTCTTGTGAGTTTGAGGCCATCCTGATCTACAAAGTAAGTACACAGAGATACCATATCTCAAAACACAAAACAAAACAAAAGATTTAAAATGTTTCAAGCCTCATGGCTTAAATTTAATTTGCCAATCTCTTTAAAGACCTTATTGCCGAATGGGGTCATATTATGAGGAGGTAGATAGGTCAACATGAAATTTGGAAAACACAATTCAGTCTATAACAAGGGACACCTCAGTACCAAGGATAGCTTACAAACTAAAAAGTAAACAAAACAACAGATCCACCATATTTAGACTAAAAACAGATCAACTGAAATCAGAATTTGAATGGTAGGGCTCAAGAACTTTTATTATGACTTTCTGTGCGTCATGACTTGAATTTGAGATGTCCCCATAAGCCCATGTTTTGAGTGCTTGGCACAATGTTGAAGCCTGTGGAGATGAGATCTGGAGTGATGATGGTGAAGAAGCAGATCAAAGGTGAGAGGCCTTTGAATGTTATACCTTTCCTTTCTTCTGGCTTTCTCTACTTCCTGTCTTGAGTCATATGCATAAGCCCAAACTGAAAGTACCTTGAGCCACTCTGCCATGTGAGATGCCATGCTTCCTGTAACACCATGAGCCAACTTTTCTCAAAGCTGGTTATCCTAAAGCTTTCCTCCTCCCACTGTTCTGTCATGCATTCTGTTACAGCAAAGAGAAAACATGAGACCAAGTTATTTTAATACAAATCTGGAGCTGATCGTCTGTCTTTCATCAGTCTGAGTCAAGGGTCCTGCTGTCAACCTCAGGAGGGATAAAGCTGCAGTGAACGATGCTATGGAAGTAGAAGGGAAGGTATTACAAAATACACACGGTGGACTGGAAGTGTGCCTCCAAGAGGGCTGGGGAAAGCAGGCGAGTCAGGGTCCAACAGCAAGACAGTTGAAAGATAAAGGCTTACTGAGACCATTAGTGCATCTTCCAGTCCTGGAAGCAGAGTTTCCATGCCATGGGGAAGCAGCTGACCACTGTCTAGATTCAGAGATTGTATGTTTTCAAGTGTTAGTGTATATTCTGCCTTTTTTCTGTTGTCTTTGTATACACACCCAGACTCAACCAGGTTGCATACCAAAATCAAGAGAAAAACAAAACAAACAAACAAAAAAACATGATTAAGTAGACAAAATGTGAAGGTTCCTGGCACCATTCAGCAGATATGTGTTGTTTGAAATTTCAGATTTTTTAAATAGATACATTAGAGAACATTTACTTTACAAAATAGTTTTCAGTGGGATCCTCTAAATAGCCTGTTTCCCCTGAGCTGCCTGGTTTTATTTGCCAGTAATCGTTTCACACAATTGTTTTCTATAAGCACATCTGGCAAGAATCGTGAACTAAGTTTTAGAAAACAATAGCTCTTTTTTGAGATTTTTTTAAAAAAACTTTAATACAATACAATAATGTACCTTTGTAGGCTTGGTTGTTTCATGTGCAGAATATGAATTATACCACAATTCCTATTTAGTTAATATTTTAAAACAAATAAATAACATGTGTGATAGTAATTAGAAAATGTTAAAACATTTTAACAAGATATATTTTAAAACACCATTCATTATAACTATGTTAATTTGAGATGTCATGATGCCATTGACATTTTGCTTATGATATTAGACATAAAGGATGGAAATGTTTTTTCAATTAATGGCTTCTGGGAGGATGCTTAGCTTCATGTGGTTTTCTCCATCTTAGGAAAAGGGGTCTCTTGCTTTCACTCCAAGAGAAGAGAAACAAAGGTCTCAGCAAAGAACATGGGAAGAGCAGAGTCCTGAAACTAGAGTAGGAACTGCAGATACATTAAAAACCTTTCCACAATAGCAAGTAATACCAGCAGCTGGCTTCTTGCACAGTGTAGAAGGCAACTCAGGGGTTTCTTCAGAAGCCCAGTTCACATGGGAGCTTGAACACTTACAGAGGGAAAACATAAATTATTCACAAGAGTCTTGGAATGGGAAATAATCAGCAGCATGAAAATGGGATACCAAGAGTGTACAGAGGTGGGATATGGACAAAGCTGCATTGCTGCCTGTTCCTGAGAACAGGACAAGGTTATTGGTGTCCCTAGGAAAAGGTTTCCTCTACGTCCTACAGGAAGCAGGACTAAGATGTGGGACATGGATATCTCCTGAGCGGAACTTATAATTAAATCCCCAGAAGTTTAATCTACTTTGTAACGAAATACATAACTTACTAAGAACTAATTTTTAACCATTTGTTTTTGGCTAAATCATAAAATGGCATGAACAAAGTCTCTCAGATCTGGTCTACATGGAATAGTCTTCTGTAGCCCTCTCAGGAGAGGTGTGTTGTTGAGTACACAAGTGAGGTCTAGCATTCCGTAGGAAACAGTTTTTAAGAGAGACTCATTGGGTCTGTTCATTTGTGTGTGGCTTTCACACACAAGACACTCCCTTCCTGCACCACACAAACACCTTCTTGCTTCTTTAGGAAACTGTAAAGTGAGAACCAAGCAAATATTTTTTCCCTGCCTTCACCCACTCTTGCTCTCTGGCAACAACATGGCAGTGAGATAGACTGCAGGGCCAGAAGGGATCATGCAAATGCAAAGTAGGAATGAGGAGTGTGGGGGGTAAGGCAGGCCAGCTCAGATAAGAAGAAGATAGGGAAATAAGACACTAGAGTCACATAGAAGGGGAGTAGGTCTTCCCCTACCAGTGGACTTGGGGAGGGGCATAAAGGAAGAAGAGGGATGTTGGGTGGGACTGGGAAGAGACTAGGTGCTACAGCTGGGATACAAAATGAATAAATTGTAATACATAATAGTAAATAAAAAGAGAAATTAATTCGAAAGACAAAGTTGAAAATCCTAAGGTACATTTGTCAGCATGTGTGTTTGTGTAGTGACTTATCATCTTGTTTAAGCCTAGCTGGTTTTCACCTTATATTTGCTGCATTTTAACAGTCATTCCAGAAATACAGTGAAACTGAGAATTCCAGTAACATACTGGATTCCATTTGTGAGTTGAATGGAGGACATGATAGGCGTCGCAGAAGGATACTTTGGAGAACAAAATCTTTCACTTTTCTGAAACCACAGTGTTGACTACTGATTGTGTTGTCAGCATCCAGTTCAGCAAAGAAATTGTCTCCTGAAATTCAGAGCTGTTGATTTTATGCTTGCCTAGAAAGTATCTAAACAGAACTTTGAAAGTCAAGGTAAATGAACTGTCAAACTAACTTCTGTTTCTTCAAGCAGGAGACACTATATGGTGTGGATATCCTGTGCGGCTGCCTAAGAGTTTTGGAAAGCCATACAGAGTTCTACAAGGAACTAGCTATGGCATCTCTGTCTTGTATCCATTCTTCTAACCACAATGTGTTCTACTCTATAGATAGATACCTTTATCATAATGATTGTGTTGGATCATATTACCCTAAACATGAAGATGATAGGACTGACGACATGACCGATGGCATTTGACTAGAAATTTTCTAATTGTTCGACTTCTCTTTTTGGAAACTGCGTATTAAAGGTGCTATGCTGAGCTTGTGAGACAGCACAGTGGGTAAGAGCCCTTGCCACATGAGCCTGGTGATGTGACTTGGATCCCTGTAACTTGAGTAAAGGTAGGAGGAGAAAATCAACTCCACAAAATTGCTATATGTCTTCTAAACATGTGTCATGGAATAATACAACAATAATAAGATACAAAATATAATGTGTTTACTACATATAGGTACACTGTCCTCAATGTCTTCATAGCCCAGCTCAGATTTGATTCTTAAATTTAGTTGGTTAGACCCATTACAGATGCTGATTTGCTCTTTCATCCATGGACTTCAAAGTCCATTCTCATGGCTTGCCATGTAAATTAGTTCTTTTCTGTTGCTGAAAAAAAAATCCTGTCCAAAAGCAAGTTAGAGGAGAAAGGGTTCATTTTAGCTTACAGTTCTGGAGTGATAGAATCCATCATGATGAGAAAAACACGATAATATGTACAGGTAGAAAAGGAACACTACCAGGAACAGAAAGTTAGCTGATCACATCTTCACCCCCACATAGGAACCAGAGAGAAGAAGAATAGCAAGTACAGCCAGGCCATACAACCAAATAAGTTAGGTAAAGCTGACATTCTCACAAGCCAATAGAGACAAAAGTGAAGTGGTCACTACTAGCATGAAGCTGCAGGTGACAGCAACATCAGGATAGATGTATTAGTGGCACAAAGCTCCAGCCCATAAAGGTTCTATGACGTTCACCAACAGTGGCATCAGCTAGGAACCAAGCGCTCCAGTTCATGAGCCTATAAGAGCATTTCATATTTAAACCACAACAGCATGTTCATGGCACAAGCCAGTTCATACATGCCCGAGCCCTGTTGGCTCTGTGAGTCTCAGACATCACAGTGCAAACATTTCATAATCCCTGGGAAGAATGAATACATATGGTATACCATTTCCACTCACTCATAACCCACACTCACTAAATGACACTGCATCTTCTTAACTAGTTGTAATCACTTTTCCTTCTTTCTGAAGCCTCAAGACTTACTACTTTTCTGAGCTGATTTGGCTAGAAGCCCAAAAGAGGGCAGCCACATCTTCTGTGGAACTCCGTGAATTTTTGGCTCTCTAATCTGGCTTTACAATCCTTAGTGTGATAAATTTGGTCAGTATTGGGAACTTGGAGTTCCCTCTTACAGCTCCTAGGGAGACGTTATGGTCAGTGAAGAAAAATTCAGCTATCCACAGCTGGCCCTTAATTGTGACCATTGCCCAGAGAACACCAATATTCTTCCTCTTGATCAACAAAGTGGTTATTGCCTCAACCCAGAAGCCTGACGCACTTTATGTTGACAGAATGGAGTGTAATGACTTCCAAACATATGGACAGTTTTGTTTTTACTATAGTTCGCATAATTCTGAATGATGTCACAATTCATGTTGCCGTTTATATGCAATAGGCTTAGCATCAAGCCTCCTGGAAGCTCTCAATGTCCGAACTTCTTCACCACCAAACCCACTGAGCAGCCATCTCTTGACAGCCACTGAGCATAGCCACAAAGACAAGGCAAGCAGCTGGACCAAAGTTTTATTTTAATAAATGCAAACAGTGGGGCACAAGTAAAACATAAGTGACAAACATTTATTGTTCTCACATTATGACAAACATCTGGCGACAAACTGGCTTCATTTTGTGTGATTGCTCTTATCACTGATTTCATAGACACACGGTAGTAAGTAGTCAGAGAGTGGTTCTTGTCTTGAGAACTCTCCACTGAAACTTGGAAGGGATTTCTTTTGCCTTAGTGTTTATTCCAGGTTTCTCAGACAGCCCAGACACCTGCTACCAGCAACCAACCTACCCTTCCATCACTTTATATAACATATAAACATATAACTTTATATGTTATCTAGCTTTCTGCCAGATATGATGACATTCGAGTAATCCAAGTAGGGGACCGCACTGAAGACACGTACTTGTCACCTTTTCAGCTGAGTTCCGTTGCTATAGGTCATGGCTAGCTTTAGCTACTGTAGTCTGTGCTGGCGCCTTTACAGCTTGTGCATTATGGTACTAATGTGTTCCTGGTTGCTGCATCATTACAGATTCACCTGTGCTGAAATAACAGCCAATATGGGAACAGCTTGGTGAAAAGTACAACCATCTTGATGTTTCTGTGGTCCTGCAAAATCATATTAATACTGAATACTTCACTTTGTTTGTTTCTAGACAGATTTTCTCTGTGTAACAACCTGGCTGTCCTGGAACTTGTTTTGAGACCAGACTGGTCTTGAACTCACAGAGATCCATATGCCTCTGCCTCCCTAGTGCTGGAATTAAAGATGTGTGATAGCAAGCCTGGCTGACTACTTCACTTTTATACTCAGGTGGTTCAGGAGAATGTCAGCCTTGGCTAGCTTCATCTGTCCGTTTCTTACAACTCTATTTTAAGGTACTTTAAAGTGGCAAAAGGAAAGTTGCTTTAATTACCACTTTTAAGTTTTGATTTTCTTAAGTTCTCCAGAGGAGGAACAGCTAGTACAATTTACAGTAAGAAATGTATGTTTAAATACATTAAGAGTTCACACAGACAGTAGCGTGTGAGCTCCAGAGTCAAAATATTTGGATTTGAATTTTGACTAACCACATGCTTACTTGCTGAGCCTTCTGTGCCTCAGTTTCCTCATATATGTGGGACTGGCAAGAGGTATGGTTATCTAGCTCTTATCGAGTTTTGTGTAGATTGAATGCAACTCACACTGGAAAAGGACCGCGTCTGGGCATGGAAGGGGCACCCAGTGCGCGGCAGCTTTCAATGATGCCTTTTAGGTGTGCAACATAGCATTTATTTGCATGAGCTTGATAAAAGTGATTAAATTTTACCACAGTGTGACCCAAATGCTTGGACTACAGCTGGTCATAAGAAATATTCCTCTTTTGATTGAGCCTTCAATCAAGGCACTACTAGGGTGGGAAGGAGCTCCATTTGATGGTGCAGCCAATGCCTTAAGCATGATTCTCACATCTAATGTAGAAATGGCACAAAACTGGTAAAATAGCATCTCAGCAAGAATATTGTTGCCTCAACATTATCAAGATTTATTGGACGTTATAATCCCTGTGTTATATTTGGTCCTGGCTCAGGAAAACTAGTATAATAAACACACAGGTGATTCCTAGTTCATTTATTGTCATACCGGGGTTCCGCTTAGCATCTGGAAGATGGTAGGAAACATAAGAACACACATTGCCTAAGCATAATCACTGAAGATAAGAGTTTCACTGAGAAATGAGCCATGTATATTTATATTCTTTACCTACATTCCCATTTCAACATTTTCCATAAAAAGTTAAAAGAAAATAAAATTGATAAAAAACTTTGTCCTTTAAAATCAACTATTTTCCATAAAACAAGCTGTCAATGATAAATTTCATTATGGTTTTCTTTTCTAAACTTAACCAAGCTGACTCTCTAATTGTATAGAATCCTGTTAATAGTACTTGGTGGGCCACGTTATTCTAACATTGAAACTTGTGGATGTCTCATGTCCCCAAGCTTGCTTGCTCATCACTGACTACTCTGACTACTAACATAGTCAAAGCTGGTCCTACTCAGATTTTCCTCTCCTCACTGCCTCATCTCTGTTCTGTATGGTTGGCCTTCAATGAGCTGCTAATCGCTTAGCCACCTCTGTATTTCCTGTGGAATAGACCTGGCATAGTTATACTTGCTTTCTGTTTCTCTCCTAATCATCTTGAGGCAGATCTCCTTAGGTTAAATAACACACATGATTCACTCCGACTCAAGAACAGGTTTTCACCACTATACATAACCTGTATCCCTGGAGAAATAAATGTATATCTGTTCTCATTCCCAAAGATATGTCTTCATTTGAGCAGTGTCAAGAGGGTCCAGGGCAGGCTTATCTTTTTACTTATTGAAGGATCAAACATGGAAACTGTCTACTGAGCAACACTTATTATTCTTCCAAACAGAAGCATCGGAATATTAGAAAAACAGTGTTCAGAGGCTACCCAGCCTTCCTCCTCATAGGGTAGGGAAAAGTTTCCTCTTGGAAACTTTCCCTTAACAAAAGCACAACCTAAAAAGGGCTAGTAGATACCTTAGAAGCAGCAAACAAAATACTGCCTGGCTTAAAAGAGATAAAAAACAAACAAACAAACAAAAACTTTCTGGCTGTGATATTAAGAAAAACCTCATAAAAGAGAACACAGATGAAGGAACATGAGGGGAACAAAGGAATGACTTTAGGGACCTGGTGATTCATGGGTCTGCCACTATACTGCAGATATTTTTAATAGTTATGGTATCCATCAGTTCTTCACATTCAAAGTCAGGCGCTCAGGCTAGATTCTCATGGCATATTTCACTCTGCAATGTCACAAACCAGTGACCCCATGACTAGGTGGGATTTGGAAAGGGAGAGATAAGTAACGGTAACACTGAGGAAAGGCAGAAGAGTAATGTTCAAAGTATGTTTCAGAAATGGTGAATAACTTTTGGACAGGGTTGAGCTGAACAGGAAAAAGACACTCACTGTGGGAAAGCAGCTAAAGTAATTGACCTTATTTTGAGAAAGAATGTGGCTGCTGTCCTTGGCTTCCTGGAGGCAGGAATACACATCACCGAATGTTTATACATGAATAGGAAGGAATCACTACCTTGTAAGACTTTTTAAGTATCCAAAGAGTCTGGCTCAGTGCCCTTCACAATGGAGGTTATAGGTTAAAGGGGGTAGCTAGCACAAAATTGACAAGCTAAAGATTCAGCCTTGTAAATGACCTCATAGAATATTTAATTCACTAAGAATAATCAGATTAACTTATGGTTTTCATCATCACTGCTTACACGGATCAGTTACAGTGGATCTCGGTGTTACTTTTCACTTTTTCTTCCTCTTTTTAAGGCAAATATGCTGAGATTATATTATTTTAGACTCGGAAAAGTCGGTTTATACTTTGATAGCTGAGCTGAAACCACATGAGTTGTAATAGGAGTCTGAAAGGAAGCCAGTGAACACAAGTAGGGAAGGTCATGGAAGAAGATGTAAGACAAGAATGCTCACTGTGTCCTTCACAAGATTTAAATCTATCTGGGAAATCAGGTGTATACAGGCATCCGCAGTCAAGTATGATAATGGACTGGTTGCATTGTCTTCCTCTGTGGCCTGGCAAGGCTGCACCCCTAGGGGGGAGGTGATCAGAAGGCCTGTCACTGAATTCATGCCAGAGAAAGCCCCTGCTCCCCTTATTATGGAACCTACTTGGAGACTGCGCTTATGGGCTACATCTGAGCCAGGGTTTTAGTCCTGAGCCATAGTGCTTCACTGGGGTATCAGTCTCTGCAGGGCCCCCAGAGCCCAGTTTTTTGTTTGTTTGTTTGTTTTTTAGAATCAACTATAAGGGGAGGAAGACCTCACATATCAGTGGTCTAGGGAAGGGGCATAGGTGGAAAAGAGGGAGGGAAGGTGGGATTGGGAGGAGATGAGGGAGTGGGTCACAGCCAGGATACAAATTGAATAAATTGTAATAAATTATAATAATAAAAAGTGTTGAAGTCCAAAAAAGAAAAAAAAAGAATAATAACGGAAGGACTGAATAACGGAGCAATGACTCAAAGAGAGATTATGGGATCTAGAGAGTGGAAGAAAACTGTGGTGAAAAGTATGAATTTGAGTTAGTGATCAAGACATAGGATACCCAGTTGTAGTTGAATTTTAATGAAGTAATAAACATTTTTAGCATAAGTGACTCTGTTACATAAAAAGATACTTAAACATTTTCACTTATTTGAAATTAAAATTAAAGTTGATGTCTTGCAACTTATTTGGCAACTCTCTAATCAGGGGAAACTTTACAAAAAAACATTTTGCCTATCTCATAGAAAAAAATATTTAGGAAAATATAGAGCTGTCCATGAGGGTACAGGATGCTAGAGAGAAAGCTGTCATTTTCAAAGGTAAGTAAAGCAGGAAGGCTGTGTTGGAGACATGTGAAAGAGAAAGGTGGTTATAGGGAATTTGCCATTTAATTACACGGAAATTTAAAACCAATGGGTCCAGTGAGCTGTGGGTTGAAGATATGAAAGTTAGATAGATATGATCTTTATAAAAGTTCATGGACAATTAATGCTCAAAGAAATATTAACAGTAATCTTGCTCCTCATTTACCAATGAAGAAAGGCAGCTAAAGTTACAGAGGGCTTTGATCTCTCAATGCTTGAGCCAGTGTTCTTTCCGCTTCATTATGCTAGTTAGATTTTTCTTATTTCTCAAACTAGTAGTCTCAAACCAGCAATAGGCCAAACTAACAATCTGCTGGGACCTAGAGGTGAAAGGTAAGCAATGACGTACTTTTCTAAGTTCTACCACAGGTCATTCAAATCACTTTAAACAACACTGGAAACCTTCCTCAGCTGCTCAGCTTTCTCTACTACCTGACTTCTTTCATTAGCCCTTGGTGGGGCCAATTGCTACTCATGTCCTAAAGAGTCTAGGGAGGCAGTTTTCCTTCAGAGTCTGGTAGTTGTTTTTTTCCACAGATACCAAATTCTCCACATGTAGATTTGTGCCAGAAAATAATCTTCCATGTGCATCATTGCTGTAAGCAGTGACTGGGTTAAGCACGTGAATAATCTTTGACTTCAAAGAGTTATCACGTTAGTTATTTCACCTCCCCTTAACCTCTGCCTTGTGCTGCTCTCATGGTAACCTGGACCTGAGAGCTTGGCTTATGTGACCTCTGGAGGACAGGGTGCCCCCTCCCAGAGTCAATAGATATGTTTAACCACCAAGAGAATTTATTTATTGCAAACAGTACAGTTATTCATAAGGTTAATTCAGTGTTCCCGCTAATCTAATGAAAATGATACTTTTTAGGAGTAGCATAATTAAGGCAATGAAGGAATGAAGGATCTAAAGAGAAATGCACTCTCAGAAGTCATCAGGAAAATAGAAGTCTTTTTTTTTTTTTTTTTTTTTTTTTAGTATTCATGACTATTGATGGTAAATAGGCCTTTTCTGAGCCCATTTCTTATAGGTGGCTATTTTCCTTGTCTATATGTGTTTGGTGACTTCCCCTAGTCAACACTTACAAGAAAGTTATGACAAAAATCTTTGTTCTCCAACCTTCCAATCCTGATTCATCCACAGCTTGTCTCAATTCTGGTGGGAAATGCTTCATAAAACGTAATCGTTAGAACTATATCACCAACACACATTCACAAGAAAACCTACTAAAGATTAAGGCTTGCTTTTGGTGTGCTTACTATTGAATAAGCCCTCGCTTGGGCCTGCCAACTGACAAACGCTCTTTGCTAACTTAGGATAACGAAGTAATGGGTCAATGTCACATTGCGTCTTCAAGGGCAAAAGTAAAAGCCCTGCTGCCATTTGTAAGGTCTGATTGCAGTCAGCTGCCCCTGAGGCCACATGTTACCACGGTAAGAGTGTTAAATCTCTAAATTGTGTTCTGACCCAGATATGGCATGAGCAACATTGAAGCAGTTGACAGTTGGGGCTGGATGACATTTTGAGTATCTTCTTGTCGGTAAAGTTCTCTAACCACACTAGAGTGCCAAAAGAAAACGGAAACCTGGCTATCAAGAAGCAATGAAAACAATGAGAGCAATGAAGAATTGCACAGGTTGTTCAGTTATAGTACCTGTTGAATTATGGGAGATGAATGGAAAAATAGTTTCATTTTGCCTTTGATCAATATGAAATGCCAAGAGCAAAAGATACATTTGAGGGGCTATTTATAAAAAAAAAAAGCAAGGCCAATAGTTGGGGGCCCATAGGAATGAGAGTGAGGTAAGTAGAAGAAGGGAACAGAGGGGGAAAGAAAATTTGGAGAGCTAGCTCATATGCTGTGTGCACAAGTGTGTAAGGCTGATAGGCTGGAAAAGAGGCTAATGCCTTGCTCCGTGTCAAGTGTAAAGGTTTAGATCCCAACTTAGCCTGAAGCTTGAGTGGAGGAACACAAATAATTTTTAACTATTTTCTATTAGCTAAGGCCTCTTCATCTTACAGCAGATGACACCAACCCTAAAAGTACTTCAAACACTTGTGTCAGGACACATAGCTGATAAATGGACCAGCTGAGACTGGCCTCTCCCGGGGTTATTTTGATTAGATTGTTGCTCAGGTTTCAAGTAGCATTCTGTATTTCATCTTTAAGGGAAGTGTGGTGTAAGTCTTTGGCCCATGTGAGCGTTACCAGGTCAAGGTTTGCACGTGACTCTGCTTCCTTCCCACCCCTGAGCAGCCTCTGAACTAGGCTTGTCAGTTCTATTTTTAAAGCGCAAGGTGCATCAGATATGTACACCTGGGGAATGAAACTCTTCCCGGGCTGGGGCATGTCACTGCGGATCTCCCCCACCATGTCAATGTCTCTATTGAGAGTGACATTCACTCTACCTTCCCCCTAGCGATGACAGAGTCCTGACTGTTTTCTTTGTCTGCCACTGGGTTTCCAGATGACTGGCAGGTGGTTGTAAGGGCAAATTCCTCCTTGACAATTTCCCCGAAATCCTCTTTGCTCTACCATTTTCCTAGCTACTATCTTGGGAGTAATTGTTCCGGGGAGCACTACAGAAAGGTTGCACACATTCTCTAATTTGCACATTTCTTTTAGAACTGGGAAAAATGAAGCTCCACTTACGTCGAGAGAGTCTGCCTTTTTTGAAGGCAGAGTTTGAATGTCAGTCATAAATTACATCCTTTCTCTGCTTTTTCCCCTTCTAATAATAGCCTCATGGACCCCTTCTCTACACAGACATGCTTACATGAATATTATTAGAAAATAAGAGAAGAAAAGGTCTTGACCAAAACAATAAGAACTGAGTCCTAAGGCAGAGTGAAAAAATTATAGATGTGTGTGTGAGGGTCATATTTAAAATACCTGAGAAGTTACCCATCATATGAACAGTTAATGGAAACAAAGAAACTCAAAGACCATTACCTGAAAAGATGTGTGTGCCGATATATAATAAAAAAATAGAAATAAAGATTACACTGCAAAGGCATTTTTTTAACCTATAAGATTGGTAAAACTCCACAAGATCAAAGTATGCCCCGTCGTTAAGGCTGTGGGAAGCAGCCTCTTTTTATACATTACTGGTGGAAATTTAAATGAGTAAAATCCCCACAGAGGGCAATTTATTGGTATCTGTCAAAATTACAAATGCAAATACCCTTTGGCCCAAGAATACCACGTTTAGGAATTTATATCACAGATATAAATTTGCCCGTGTGCAGAGATGCATACTTACAATGCTGTTTCCTGTTTATAACAGAATGTTGGAGGCAAACGGAAGTTCTGTTGATTAGGGGCTCCAAACACATCATCATATATCCGTCTAGTGAAATTAAATACAGCATTTTCAAAGGGAGGAACTGTCTATATTGATGTTGAAAGACTCCTATGATACAATAAGAATTTTTAAAGAACGACAGAAAATAGTGTCACAGTAAACTATAATAAATGATTTTTAAAATGGAGGCAGTGAATAGTTTAAAAATTGAAGTAGCTCTGAGAGATGCAGGATAGGCCAAAAGACTGTTTTGTACTGTGATGCTGCTGAGCCCTTTGTGGGATAACTAGGCAGGTGGGAGGGTGAGCACATCTTTTCACTCTATGCCCTTTTGCTTTTGTGACTTGCAAAAGAATCGTGGTCTACTGAAGAGAGGATCACAGAGGTAAGTTTCTGAATCAGCTGTATCGCCTTGTGACACGCCAGTAGGAAAAGGACGTGGGCTCAGCAAGTCAAGTCCCAGCTGTTCGCAGTGATGGATTATGACAGTGCAGGATATTTCATGGTGTAGGCTTATGATTGGGCGACAAGGTTAGCGCCTGGAAGAGCTGCTGCGAAGTGTTCTGACAGCAAGCCTTGAAAGGGGTTCCTGTTTATTCAGGGAAGTAAAACATGAGCATTATTTCCTGTTTTCTGAGACCTTAGTTGGCAAATGTGCTTTGGTGTCTATAGCACACAATGGGCAGTAACTCTGGTACCTCTAAGTAAAATTTATTCACGAAAAGAGAAAAGACAAGAAAGTTTGGCATCAACAAACAGAGAGCAAGCTTGGGTGAAGTTCACACTAGCTGGCCCCTTCTCACTGAATCCTCTTCAGCACCAGACACTGAAAGGGACACTTGTGAAATGAAAAGTCGTTGAATCCGCTGGCTGCAATATTTTAACAATTTTAAATCCCAATTTCATAAATAAAGAAAACATTCACAGAAAATGTGTTCAGATTGCCTTATCTAGTGAAGAGGAAGAGCAGAGATTTGAATCTGAGAGTCTAGCTCTCATACAGTTCTGCTGGGGATTTCCCCTCCTCTCATGGAGAAACACAGGCATTGTCTGGGACACTTCTACAAAGATGGTGTGACTTGTCCAACCTGCTTTTTTTCTTTATCCTCTCCCTTGCCCAGCTACCATCTCTGTCCATATCTTCTCACACAGGAAGCCTTCCATAACAGCTTTGCAACTCTGTACTGAAAATCAGAAAGAATCCTGGTGCCAGGACTTGTTCGCTGACAGCCTTGACCATCAGCACACCTGTCACCCTCTTGATTTTTCTGTCTATTCTGTGGACCAGCTCTCAGTTGCCGGCTGTTCTCTTCAACTACCTGACCAATACCGATTTCTGCTACGTTCAGAACTAACCCAGTTCTCACTGAAAGTTGACTCCTCTTCTTGCAGAGTTCCTAGACACGAGTCTATTCACCACAGAGCCACAAACTCACTATAGCCCCAAACTTGATTTCCAACTCCGGGTGTATCCCTGAGCAGTCCCCCTCTGCTTTATCACTTGAATGTTTATGGCTTCTCTATCTGAAACAGTGACCAAAAATAGAAGTTGGTTTTTTTTTTCTTTATAAATTAGTCTTTAAATATATGTCAGTAAAAACCCTTATTACCCATCCATGCTATGTCTTTGACCTCTCTTTTATGTTCCACCCCAGGCTTTTGTCATGTGATTGTTTTTTCTTGTGTCATAAATCAAATTTAGAGCCACCTGTGTCTTAGGCAGACCCTCTACCATTAAACTACATGGTCAATTTAATTCTTGTTTTGTTTGTTTGTTTTACTGTATCCCAGAACTCTCCGGTTTCCTTCCGTTACTCCACAGACCATCCTGGCAGCAGGGACTGTCTTCTTTGACTCAAGCTACTAGCATTCAGATGATTTCCCTGTGCCCATGATTGGCTCTCTAATCATGTTTGCCTCTCCACTCAGGGTGATTCTGCCAGAAGGCTGAAGTGCCTAAAACTTAATGAGTTATATTTTATTAGTTTTAGAATAAACCCCTGTATGAGCAGTAAGATCCGGGTACTCGCCCCTGGCTTGGGACCCTTATTCAGAGCATTGTATTCCATTCTTTCTCTTGCATTTGTCCTACTGGCATACACTTTCTTTTAGGCCTAATTCAGCATATCTGCATGTATAGTTTCTCCCATTTAAAATGCTCCCATCCCATTGACTAGTTCGCAATTACCTTTCAATTATCAGCTTAAACAGCAGAGCCAGAGAAGTCTTCCTTAATCAGTCCTGAGATTGGACTGTTTCCTTTCTGGAATATATTACTCACCCCATTACTCCTTCTCAAACAGTAGTCAGAAATTGACAATTATGTATTTATAAGATTGTGTGTGCCTCTTACGGAATGAGATCAAATATAGTTTGCAAGCAATTTGTCATCAGTGCTTAGCATGGAGTAGCTATGCAGTTGATAGTTATTGAATGCCTGTCTGCATGAGTGCAGAAATGAAAGAGAATGACCTAGAGGGCGTATTTGTAGATGGACACAGAGGAAGAACACTGATAAGAAAGTAGCTTCTGGTTTTCCATGAGTTTCACCTCTTCATCTTTTCACTTTGGAAGCCACATTATACCCTATGAAGAAGTACCACATTAGAGATCAAAATTCTTATCACCTGAGTGTGCCATCCCAGTGCATACAACTAGGGTAGAGATCCTCACATAGTAGGCCAAACAGCAGTTCCAAGGAACAGTGTGGCCGATCTTTAGGAGAAGACTGGAGGACGGGGCTCCACTTCTCCTGGAAAAAAAAGGGGTTATTATTGGGACTCAGAAACACTTCAACAAATCATTCAAAACAATGGCAAAATCACATACCAAAATAAGAAAAATAAGCAGCAGTGAAAAACTGAAAACAAACAAACAAACAAACAAAAAAGACTGGATGTCTCAGTAAGGAACAACAGCATTTACTCCCCTTCCCTTGAAGGAATAGCTGACAATCGTATCAGGAGGGACAGAGCTGAGCTGACAGCGGCGAAGCGATAGACAGGTAAGACAGCAAGCACTGCAGAAAACACAGACTCGGAGCAGAGCACATGTGCCTGATATCAAAGAACAACAAAGGCATCACACAAGATTAAAGGAGAGATGCATGGGAAGTTTCATCATAACACGAAGCAAAAGCAAATGCGATTATGATAACAGAGGAAAGAAACGCGCATCCTTGAGAAAAGACCCTGGAATAGCTGTGATCCAAATATGTACATTAGCTCACTTTTCTCAAAGCCTGCTTTTGTGAGGTGTGTGTTAAAACGTCTTTAGTGGTAGTCCTTTTTTACCGACGGAGCGCGGTGCAGCTAAATGCAATGTTTATACCTACTGTACAAAGAAGGAAATCAAGGTACCAAGAAGAGAAGTAATTTGCACAAGGCTCTCCAGTTCACACTCAGCCTTGATGTTTGCCCTGGCCATTGACTCCGGGATGTACTCCTAATTATCATGATTAATTTAAAAAAAAAATGTTTGAGGGGAAGAAAGTGTCTGATCATGTAGATAGAAGGAGTTAATCCGTTTCTTAGTAAAACTGATAATTAGAACACCACAGATTTACCTCCAGAGAAATCTGTACAGTTGACAGTTGCTAAAGATGTCTGCTTTATCCTCTCAGCTTCCAGTGGATCCAGGCGAACTGCCTTTCATCTCTCATTCTCTCACCTGAGGGTGATACCTAAGCCTTCTCAAGGACGCCTGAGAACTCCCAGGGAGTGGACTTCCCTCTAAGGGTGTTTGCTTTCCTCTGCCTTCCTAGACACTGACTATTCCACCTTTTGATCCTGTGATGAACTGGAGCCCTTTTCTTTGTTTCCACAGAACCACGAGTGACAGACAATACAGTGTAAAGCCCACTCCCCTGCATGATTAGAGACAGGCATAGTGAAGAGCTTGCAAGCTTGTGATAGAGCTCATGTGGGCTCTTGTCACTGTGCTGACCCTTCTTCCCTCCCTCCAGTCCAGTTTCCTCTATCTCCCTTCCACCCTTCCCTGACCTCACAGAGACCACGTGAATAATTTCTTCCCAAAGAAACTTGCATCTGAGTCTCATCTTGCACCCTAGCAGTTTTTTTTTTTTCCTTTTTTAGGGCAAAACAAAGCACAGGTTCTTCCTGAAGGAGTATTTTTTCCAGTACTTAAGTCTCTTCTATGAACAGTGTATTTCCCACCCAGCTAATAAGAATAAAGATTTCTGTGTGCAAGTATGTATGTGCGTGCATGCGTTCGTGTGTGTGTGTGTGTGTGTGTGTGTGTGTGTGTGTGTATTGGTGCACATGTGAATGGAGGCTAATTTAGAATTAGTCCTCTGCCTCAATCTCCCCTTCACTCTGTGTGTGTGTGTGTGTTGGTGCACATGTGAATGGAGGCTAATTTAGAATTAGTCCTCTGCCTCAATCTCCCCTTCACTCTATGTGTGTGTGTGTGTGTGTGTGTGTGTGTGTGTAAGGTGTATGTGTAATCATGTGAGTACATTCACATGTTTGTTTGTTTGTTTTTTCTAAGACATGGTCTCATTGTGAGGCTCTGGCTGGCCCAGAACCCAGTATGTAAACCAGTCTGGCTCCAGCTCATAGAGACTGCCTTTGCCTCTTGAGTGCTGGAATTAGGGGTGTGGACTACCACAGCTGTGCATGTGCAGGTCAGCATCAGACATCTTCAAACGTCCCCCCTTATTTTTTGAGACAAAGCCTTTCACTGAACCTGGAGCTTATCAGTTTAGTTAAGCTTGCTGGCCAGGGAGATCTACCCATCCAACTGAGGCATTCCCTGGCTTCAGAAAAATTTAAATAATCTCAAGGTCATTTTGATTTGCATTTCCCTGATGACTAAGGACACTGAGCATTTCTTTTAGTGTTTCTCTACCATTTGATGTTCCTCTGCAGAGAATTCTCTGTTTAGCTCTGTACCCCATTTTTAAAAATGGATTATAAGGTTTGTTGGTGTTTAATTTCTTGAGTTCATTATATATTCTGGATATTAGCCCTCTGTCAGATATAGGGTTGGTGAAGATCCTTTCCCAGTCTGTAGGCTGTTGTTTTGTTCTGATGACAGTGTCCATTGCTTTACAGAAACTTTTCACTTTCAGGAGGTCCCGTTTATTGATTGTTGCTCTTAGAGCCTGTGTTGTTGGTGTTCTGTTCAGGAAGTTGTCTCCTGTGCCAATGAGTTTAAGGCTCTTCCCCACTTTTTCTTTTAACAAGTTTAATGTGTCTGCTTTTAATTTGAGGTCTTTGATCCACTTGCACTTTAGTTTTGTGCAGGGTGATAAGTATGGATCTATTTGCATTTTTCTACGTGTAGACATCCAGTTAGACCAGCACTATTTGTTGAAGATGCTGTCTTTTTTCCATTGTATGGTTTGGCTTCTTTGTCAAAAATCAAGTATCCATAGGTGTGTGGGTTTATTTCTAGATCTTCTATTCGATTCCATTGATCCACCATTCTGTTTCTATGCCAGTACCATGCAGTTTTTTATTACTATTGCTCTGTAGTACAGCTTGAGATTGGGGATAAATAAATTTAAAAAAATTAAATAATCCAGCAATCAACCAATGCACATCCCCTCTGTGTCACAGAGCCAAAGCACAATACACAAAATGGTATCATTTATCATTTATGCATGTGGAGTGTATATGTACACACACACGTGCTTATGGGTCAAGCTCAGTTATCAGCCTGGACAATGCGGTCCACCTCCTTTGTGGCAGAGTCCCTCTGCAGCCTGAAGTTCATTAATTAGTCTTGCTAGACTGGTTGTGCAACAGGTTCTAGGAAGACAAGTGTGTACCACTAAACTCAGCATTCTGTGTGGGTTTTGGGACTAGAGCTCAAGTCTTCAAACTTGCAAGACAATTACTGTACTGACTGAACCATTTTCCCAGTCCAGTGGACTGGAGCAATGGCTCAGGGTCACCACACTTGCTGTGCAAATGAGAATGTTGGGAGTGTTGTTTTAGTCAGTGTTCTATTGCTGTGAGAGAAACCAGGACCTTGGCTACTCTCATAAAAGCGAGCATTTAACTCGTCTTATTTACAGTTTCAAAGGTTTGGTCCATTATCATCTCAGGCAGGGAGCATGGCAGCACACAGGTAGACATGATGCTAGAGAAGGAGCTGAGAGGTCTACACTGGGATCTGCAGGCACCGAGAGAGAGAGATCCCCTAAGTCTGGCTTTGGCTTTTGAAACCTCAAAGCCCACCCCCAGCGATACATTTTCTCTAACAAGGCCACACTTGCTCCCGCAAAGCCGTACTGCCTAATCTTTCTCAATTAGTGCAACTCCCAAATGACAAAGCATTCAACTACACAAGCCTATGAGGGCCATTCTTATATAAAATACCACAAGTGTGGATTCCCAAAGCCCACATAAAGTCCAGGTAGAAATGGCAGACTCTTATCCTAGTTCTCTGGAGTCTGAGAAAGAGGATTCCAGAAGCAAGCTGGATAACTAGACTAATGGAACAGATGGCTCTGAAAATAAAGTCAAGAGTAAGAGAGAGATACATTGATGTTAACTTCAGGTGTCTACACACATGCAGTCATGAATACATTCATACACATCACCACCAACACCAACACTGTAACCACCAGCACAATCACTAGCGCCCCCACCATCTCCACCACCATCATCACCACCATCATACACGTGTAAAATAAATGATCCTGAGTCTACAAGATACCCCAGTGGGTTAAGGTGCTTTCCACTGAGACTGAAGATCTGATTTAAATTTCTGGAGCCTGTGTGGTAGAAAGATTTCTCCAACAGACTCCCAAAAGTCATTCTCTATTGCCTATGTGCTATGACATTTACACATATACACACATATGCATACATATAATAAAGATAATATAATTTTAAAATTTTAAGTTTCTTTGGGTTAACTTAAATACTGTTAATTTAGATTTAAGTGAACTGAAAAAAATCCCAGACATGAAAAGACTCAAAAGCGTTTTTTTAAAAATAAAAATGAAACAAAAAACTATGGAGAGATTAGCAATAAACAATTACAAAGGAGAGATAGCATATGAGACCTGACACTTCAAATACTGGCAGATTGCCTGGCAGTATGGGTTTCAAATCCTGTCTCTTTGGCCAATTAGCCATGCACCTATTACAAATTGTTCTCTGGGCATTGATCTATAAAATGGGGATGATGGTTGCACTCATCACATAAACATTCAGTAAGTCATGCCTCTAATGTGCTAAGGATTCCTGGTACCTGGGATATTGGCTCATTGTCATGAAAAGTGTGAGATGTTTGTGGTATAAAAGATGGAAGTACAACTATTGAAACCATCCATTTGAACACTGACTTAAGATATCTGAGGCCAATGAGACGGCTCAGCTGATGAAGGTACTTGCTGCCAAGTCTGATCACTTTAGTTTGATTATCAAGGAGAGAACAGACTGTCAAGTTGTTCTTTGACCTTCACACAAACTTTGTGGCATGCATGTACCCATCCACACACTAACTAAGGTCATAAAAATAATGTTTTGTGTAAATATGTTTTAATAATATAAATGTTAAGTAATTTAACATCTTGTTATGTATTATAAAAATAGTTATTAAATTGGGTCTTTTTTTAGGCAGCTGAATTGATGCCTGAAGACTTCTTCTATATAGCTTCTCTGACATTTCTATGAGACAGGATCTCTCAGCAAACTTAGCAGTTCCTCTGATTCCTACAAAAGAGCCCACAGGTTAGAAGAGAGCAAGAGTAAGGAGGAAGACCTGGGAAGGGTTCGAAGGAAGAAAGGACGGGGGGAATTTTTGCAATTGTATTATAATCTCAAAAAATTAAAAAAAGATTATTTTTACAACAAAAACATTATCTCATAGAAAACTGTAAAATTCTAAGCTGATATTCTAAAAGAAAAAGTACTGTCAAAGACAGCAATGAAGCCACACCAAATCCCTCCCTTAATGTTCATGGGATTTATTCCATTCTTGATTTTGCAAATACCGGCTTAGGATATGAATAAATCAACTAAAATGTAGTAAATTGATTGATATTTCTTTAAAATTTGAAAACTATTCACAAATGGGATGGAAAACAATCTAATCCTTCCAAGGCCCTGGATCATACAAAATCATAAGCGCTTCACATATCACAATCCTGAAAATAAACAACGGAGTAGAGAGTACAGCCCCAGGCAATGGAGGCAGTGTGTGGCCTGGGACCCCGGCTTACACATTCAGAGACATGCTTATGCTCGCCAGGGTAAAGAGGGGACTCAGAGAAACAAAACACTGACCAAGCAGACACGATGGGGACTTGGAACGCCCCAGGAGCCACCCCGTCTGGTTTAGAGTGGTGTCCTCCTGCCGTCTGCCTCCGGGGGGCTGAGATTACAGGCATGCGCCACCACACACAGATACGTAAGGTCAAGATTTTTAAATAGTCATGTATTTATTTTTATGTGCATGAGTGTTTTCTCTACATGTGTGTATGTGCGCCATGTGTATGGATGGTTTCCGTGGAGGTCGGAAAAGGGTGCAACATTCCCTGGAACGGAGTTACAGAAGGTTTGTGAGTGCTGAGCGAGCGCTGGTAACCCAGCCTGGTCCTCCGCAAGAGCAGTGACTGAGCTAACATGGAAGCTTCTCTCCAGCCCCAGGGAAGGTCAACTTTACTTGCTAAAGCATGCCGTTTGAAAACAGAGATTTGGAACATGAAATTAACAATACCAAATATATTTTCAAACCATAAGAAATATGCCAAAATCTTCGCTGAAAAAACAAGATACTTTGATGTATATATTTTCCCATTTAATGCATTAAGTAGATTGACAATTAGAATATAAATTTTGTAGTGTTGTATTAATATGTATTATACAAGCGCCCAGTTGGACAACTCACAGTTTCTCTAAAACCCTTGGGTTTAGCAGAAAATCAAAAGCATACATACGAACTTGTTACAATATACCTACTATGATTTTACTATTTATCAAAATGTGTGGCTTGTGGTAAAAAAAAATGAAAAATTCATATAATTATATGTTTTTAAGTTAAGCAGTAAAATATGAAAGTAGCATACTGAAACAGCCAAATTAATAGAAAATTAAGGTACTAACCTAAGAACTAAAGGCAGTGAAAGACTATACAGGAAATAAAAAATAATGAATTTCAAGCTATGAAAATTAGATGCATGTGCTTCTGATAATACTCTCTGGTTTATTAGAAAAAAAGAAAACGATAATTAAATAACCTCTTAGAAAAATCTCATCAAGAAATAAAATAAGGGTCAGACGACCAGAATGCCTGCTGTAAAACGTTATAAACAAACCTGAACAGCATCACTAACAGCAGACACGCTAATGCAGAAGCGGGAAAACCTTCGGGGGGGGGGGGTACTGCAAGACAAAGAACTTGGGCTATCAGTGACTGCTGAGAGGAGGGAATCGCCTCTTCTAGCCATGAGCTCTCCAGTTGGTTACCCATACAAAGTGGTCAGCTCTGAACCGTGTACACAAAACCAAACAGAGCCAGCAGATTGTGTTTATATATTTATGCACATACATGTACATATCTGTATGCATGTATGCATGCATGCATGCATGTAAATAAGGAGGGAGGGCAGGAAGGAGGGTACTTGGAAAGAGCTGAAGGAAGGGAAGGATAAGGGGAGAGCGGCTTGATTAAATTTTAACAATAAACGTACTTTAGAAAAAGAAAATAAAACAATATTATGAAATAATTACGCTTTTAAAGTAGTATGCTGTTACATAAAATCCTGGGTGATAAAGTAAGACAGGAGTGGTCTTGAGAAATATACTCAACACTAAGAAGAAAAATAATTTTAATTTTTTTTTCTCTAAGACGCGAGCTGATTTGAAAATGTCACTCCAAACTTTGAAAAGATTTTTTTAAAAGCTCATATTTTGTCACGACAGAGAAAAAGATACTACTTAGTAAGAAAATTAATTTTAAAACTACTAAAGGCAGTAAGAGCGTTTTATAATATGAAGAGACTTAGAAACTGCAAGCTTTCTTACAGTTAAAAAAGAAACACATTACAAACATTATGAAAACCTCCTTCCTAAAGACCCCCAAAAGTCGAGGATGGATAAAGCAACAATAGAAAATATCTAGGAAGTAGCTGTGCACAAAACGTGTGATGACACACGGAGACAGGCATGGCGAACAGCAAGCCCTGCAGTGTGGCTTCACAAGAGGAGTGTGTCGTGTCTGCGCACGTGAAAGCAGGCGTCACCAGGGCCACAGCTCTCCCCATTGAGGTTTACAGGTTAACTCACTCTGAAGTGATTGTAGTTATCTGAAAGAATAAAGGTATTAGATTGCCAAAAAATGAATTTTTTAAAATAAAATCATGAAAGAATAATTAAAACAGTAGAGTATTGGTGCTAGACTTGACAGATTGGTGACTTAGAACGGGATAAATGGCCAAAAACAGAGACTGGTATAGATTAGAATTATGAACAGTTAGATTTGGAAATGTAGCCACGAGGTCCATCTGTTCATAAGTGCAGTGATTAGGAGGGATAGCGCTAGGCGGGCCTCCCCCTCCCGTGCCTTCTCACTGAATCGGACCAAGGTGATCACTCCATGTTTTAAACTTAGTTACACGTTTCAGCTCCCACCGGTCCTCATGCAATGGCCTGGGCCTTTGGAAACCACGTCTGTTACATGGAGGCTGACAACACCTCTCACAGACTTCACCCTCCCTCCTTAAAGATTTCTGTGCTAGCTCCGGAGACCCCAGCAGTTAAAATCAGCAGCTTTTCCTCTCATTGCTCATCTTAACTGACAGGTTTGATGTATCTTGAGCTTGGCTGAGTGGGCAGCACATTCTTATTGCATACAGCATGTAGGCCTTCAAGTCTCCTCCTCAGAACAACTGGCAGGGTGACACTTAACAAATGAGCTTCCGAAGCAGATGATGCTTCCAAACTCATTCCCTAAATATTTCCCACTCCCTTTCTTTTAAAGAGTGAGCAACCATTTCCTCAGAAGAATTTACTCTACACCTCCCTTGCATAATCAGATTTTGTTTATCAGAAAGTATCTGGCTGAATAATCATTAATTTTGTGTAATATGTGCAAGACACACCGTTTGGTGAGGACTTCGGCTACGACCATTCTAACGGCCTCTGCTTTTGTTTCTGCCGTCATTGTCACCGCCTCACCTTGCTATTGCCCACGTCGCAGACACGGTACTCGTATTGCTATAGTAACTTGAATTTTGCAGTGAAAATATCCAAGCCACAAAGAAAGTGCAATGAGCTAAAATGATGACAGGTAATCATTAATGCCACCTCTTAATGACGGATAATTGATATATTCTTGTTTGGAGCACATCTTAACCACAGTTAGGCTCATAAGCAGAAGAAATTATATTAAAAGAAAAATCCTCTCAGACCATGGAAAAAAATAAAAGATAAAAGGATTGGTTAGACTGACTAGAGTACGCTGGGTTGACTTAAAACATTGAAGCCAAGAGAAAAAAAAATAAGTATTTGTATTTTTTATTTTATTCTTAGATTTTTTAAAATTCTATGCGTGCGTTTTACTCAGATGCATATCTCTGTACCACATTCGTACATTATGCTCAAGGTCAGAAGGTGGCTTCAAGTAGAAAATAAAAAATTATCTGGACATATAGATAATATCCTATTCACAAAAAAGTCATGTCTTCCTTTCAAATTGGATACATTTTTTTGGTTGTCATATTGCACCAGTTAGAATCTCTAGAAATTTGAGAAATAGAAGTGATAGAGCGGACATCATTGTCTTAAGGAGAGCAGCACCCTGGGTTTTGTCATTGGCTATTTAGCTGTGAAGGTCTACATGCTCCTCATAAAACAGAGTATCTTCTGCCATCCTTTCTGATGCCAGGGCAAAGGCCACTTCCTTCCATACCAGGAACATCTGAGGTGGCCCTGTCCATGTAGCATTGGACACCCTCAGGGAGCTGCGCTCTGAGAGTGTTAGACTCTGCAGCCTTTGCCTTACGGAGCAGATTGTTGCTATTTCCAGTGAAGCACGCCATGGGACCAATTTAGTGACACATGTGAACCACTGGGAAGTTCATAACAACCACTCCCATGGGGGGGGCAGTCTTTGACCTATTAGAGAAGAACAACTCATTCTCCCCACAAGCAGAATTTTCTTGAGATACAAACAATCCCATAGCTACAAGGGGATCAAGGCTGAAATGAAGTGTGACAGCGGTGCTTGGTGTCAAGGAGACATCAGCTTGAGTAACTGTCTTTCTTTCTCTTTCTTTTTTTTTTTTTTCAGATTTATTTCTGCTTCCCTCAGTGTTGCTCTCACTTTGTCCTGGAGGAATAAGATGAAATAAGTCTTTTCCTCCCTGCATTGCTTTTGGTCATAGTGTTCATCACAGCAACCCAAAGCAAGGATACCGTATAAAAAGTCTGATGAAATCTATAAGAAGTTGCCAGAACTAATAAGTGAATTTGACAATAGTATCATAATGAAAGACTGACACATTAAAAGCAACAGCATTTTTTCTGTAATTGACAAATAATCACAAAAATGAAACATGAGCTTTTGATCTTAGCCATTCTGATGGGTGTAAAGTGGAATCTCAGGGTCATTTTCATTTGCATTTCCCTGATGACTAAGGAAGTTGAGCATTTCTTTAGGTGTTCTTCAGCCTTTCAATATTCCTTTATTGAGAATTCTCTGTTTAGCTCTGTACCTCAGGGCAGGAATTTTAGCATTGTGAAGATATCAATGTTCTCCAAAGTGATCACTAACTCCAGTATAACCTCAATCAAAATGCCATTTTAAGAGGCTGGTGCTAAGATTCTTACAGAAATGTAAAGTTCGTAGAATTCAAAACAAATCAAAGAATGGAGGACTAATGCCACGGCATTTCAGTATTTATTATATACGTGCAGTAACAGGGACAATGTGGTGCTGGTTTTGAATAGCCATAAGGTCAGTAGGCTCAGGCAGAGGAGCAGCTACACATGGAAAATGAAAGTAAAGATGACTAGATGAGCACAGTATTTACACAACTGCATATTTGTAGGCAAGAGAATAAAACCATAAGATGGTGGGCATTGGTGGCTGGACCAAGGGTAAAAGTTAGAGACAAGTGGACCTAGAGGCTTGCTGGTTCAGTGATAGACTCTACCTCAGAAAATAAGCTGAAATGGAGCTAGTCAAACTGGCCAGATACACATAAAGAATAAAAGTAGATCCTTATTTCTTACCATGCTCAAGATTCAACTGCAAATGCACTAAGGACCTTAACACAGCACCTGACAGCCTGGATCTGGCAGAGGAGAAAATAGGATCTACACAGTTCAACTTATAAGCACAGAGAGAGATTTTGAATAGTACTTCAGTAGCACAGGCACGAGGACCAATAATTGAAAAGTGGGATCTCATGAAACTAAAAAGATTCTCACTACAAAGGTTCCTTTCAAGTTAATGAAGAGGTGGTCTACAGAAAAGGAAAAAATCTTTACATACGACATAGGGTTTGTGTCTACAGCATACAAAGTACAACAATGAGAAAAACAACACTAAATATCAAGAAAATAATTGCATTTAGAGTGGATCTTTCTCAACCTACTCCTGAGCTGCCTGGCCCACCTGGGACACAGCCAGCAGACCCAGCAGAGGCGAGCTGCACACATTGATGGTGGGAGAGTTCAACACCCCACTCACCAATGGACAGATCATCAAGACAGAAACTAAATGGAAAAATAATGAAATTAACAGGAATCTTGAATCAAATGGACTTAACAGATATCTAGATATCTACAGAACATTTCACTCAAACACAAAAGAATATACATTCTTCTCAGCACCTCACAGAACTGTCTCCAAAACTGACCATATACTCAGTCACAAAGCAAGCCTCGACAGATAAAAAAAAAAAAAATTGAAATAACCTCTTGGATCTTATCAGGGCACCATGGGTAAAAGCTGGAACCCAACAACAATAGAAACATCAGAAAGCCTACTAACCCATGGAAACTGAAGTACTCCCTACACAATGACCACTGGGTCACGAAAGAAAAAACTTTCTAGAAAGCAATGAAAATGAAGGCACAACATACCCAAAGTTATGGGACACAATGAAAGCAGTGTTAAGGGGAAAAGGTCATAGCACTAATTGCCTTCATAAAGAAATTGGAGAGTTCTCATATTCGCAATTTAAAAGCACACCTAAAAACTCTAGAACAAAAAGAAGCAAACACACCTAAGAAAAGTCGATGGCAGGAAATAATCAAACTAGGGCTGAAATAAAGAACTTAGAAACAAAGAGAACAATACAAAAAAATCAACAAAACCAAGAGCTGGTTCTTTGAAAAAATCAACAAGATAGACAACCCCCTAGCCAAACTAACTAAAAGGCAGAGAGACAGTAACCAAATTAACAAAATCAGAAATGAAAAGGAGGACATAACAACAGACACTGAGGAAATCCAAAGAATTATTAGGCCTTACTTCAAAAGCCTGTATTCCACAAAATTGGAAAACAAAGGAAATAAACAATTTTCTCAATAGGTTTCAATTATCAAAGCTAAATCAAGATCAGGTAACAGTCTAAGTAGTCTATAATCATCAAAAGTCTCCTAAACAAACAAACAAACAAACAAACAAAAAGCCCATAGTCAAATGGTTTTAGCACAGAATTCTATCAGACTTTCAAAGAAGAGCTAGCACCAATGCTCCTCAATACTCCAAAAAAAAAGAATGATAGAAAGAAAAAGGAATGAAACAGAGAGAACATTGCCAAGTTCATTCTATGAAGCCACAGTCTCCCTGATACCTAAACCACATAAAGAAAAAGAATTTCAGACTATCCTCCTTTGTGAACATTGATGCAAAAATACTAGCAAACCTAATCTGAGAACATAGCAATTACATCATCCCAGGGATACAGGGATGGTTCTATATAAGAAAACCCATCAATGTAATCTACCATATAAACAAACTGAAAAAAATTACCTGACCATCTCATTAGTTGCAGAAAAAAGTCTTTGACAAAATCCAAAGAAATAAAAGTCTTGGAGAGACCAGGGATATAAGGCCCATAGCTAAACATAATAAAAGCAATATAGAGCAATCCAATAGCCAACATCAGATTAAATGTAGAGAAACTCAAAACAATTCCACTAAGTTCAGGGACAAGACAAGGCTGTCCACTTTTACCATATCTCCTCAATAGAGTATATGAAGTTCTAGCTAGAGCAATAAGGCAACTAAAGGAGATTAAAGGAATACAAATAGGTAAGGAAGAAATCAAAGTATCCTTATTTGCAGATGATATAATCATGTGCATAAGTGATACCATAAATTCTACCAGAGAACTCTTACAGCTGATAAACACCTTTAGCAAAGTGGCTGGATACAAAATGAACTCAAAAAAGTCAGTAGCCCTCCTGAATGAAAATAAAAAGGGGAATGAGAAAGAAATTAGGGAAACAACGCCCTTCCCAATATCTACATTTAATATAAAGTAGCTTAGTGTAACACTAATCAAGTCAAAGACTTGTATGATAAGAACTTCAAGTCTCTGAAGAAAGAAATTGAAGAAGATATCAGAAGATAAAAAGATATCCGTTTATTGATCAGTAGGGTTAATATAGTTAAAATGGTCATCTTACCAAAAGCAATCTATAGATTCAACGCAATTCCCATCAAATTACCAACACAGTTCTTTGAAGACCTTCAAAGAAAAATTCTCAACTTCATTTGGAAAAACAAAAAACCCAGAAAGCTAAAACAATCCTCGACAATAAAAGAACTCCTGGAGGTATCTCCATCCTTGAGCTCAAGCTGTACTACAGAGCAATAGTAATAAAATCTGATATAAAAGCATAATGGCTTGTCAAGGGAATCAAATTAAACACCCAGGAACTAAACCCACACACCTATAGATACTTGATTTTTGACAAAGGAGACAAAACCATACAGCAGAAAAAAGAAAGCATCTTCAACAAATGGTGCTGGTCTAACTGGATGTCTATATTTAGAAAAGTGCAAATAGATCCATATTTGTCACCCTGAACAAAACTCAAGTCCAAGTGGATCAAAGACCTCCTCAACATTGGCACAGAAGACAACTTCCTGAATAGAACACCAACAGGTCAGGCTCTAAGATCAATAATTAATAAGTGGGTCCTCATGAAACTGAAAAGATTCTGTAAGGCAAAGGACACTTTCAACAGAACAAAACAGCAGCCAACAGATTGGGAAAAGATCTTCATCAACCCTACATCTGACAGAGGTCTAACATCCCAAATATATAAAGGCTCCATAAATTAAACACCAACAAAACATGGGGTACAGAGCTGAATGGAGAATTCCTCTCATGAAAAGCACTTAAAGAAATGCTCAATGTCCTTACTCATCATGGAAATGAAAATCAAAATGAATCTAAGATTCCATCTTACACCCGTGAGAAGACTAAGGTAAAAAACTCAAGTGATTTCACATGCTGGCGAAGATGTGGAGAAAGGGGAACACTCTTCCATTGCTGATGGGAGTTTAAACTTGTACAACAAGTTTGGAAATCAATCTGGAGATTTCTCAGAAAATTTGGGAATAGCTCTACCTCAAGACCAAGTCATACTACTCCTGGGTATATATCAAAAGATGCTCCACCATACAACAAGGACATTTGCTCAACTATGTTCATAAACTATGAACTATGAAGCTTTATTCATAATAGCTGAAAACAACACAGGTGTCCCTCAACCAAAGAATGGGAAAAGAAAATGTTACCATACAATTACACAGTGGAACACTATTCAGCAATGAAAAACAAGGAAATCATGAACTTTACAGGCATAGATGGAACTGGAAAAGACCATCCTTAGAGAGGCAACCCAGACCCAAAAAGGCACACATGGTTTGTACTCACTTATGTGTGAATATTAGCCATATAGTAAAGGATAACCATACTATAATTCACAGACCTAAAGAAGATGAATAGCAAGGAAGGCCCCCTGAGCTCTTAGTTTTATATCTGGATATTAGTGTATCTCTCAGCCCTCATCAGAGAAGATTCTTTTTTCAGTAGATGGTGATTAATACAATCATAATAAGTTCAGGACATGACAAAATCATCATACACATGAATCCATGGTGGCTATGACTGCACATTAACACCAGTAAACGATAAATCCAGCCAAACTCTCAGCACAGATGAGGGAGTAGTTTATATGGCTGCACCCCTAGCTGAGGAACTTTTGCCAACTAATGGCTGATAGAAGAGGGAGAGGTCTGTTTTCTACATGGATGTGGCCCTTGAGAGAACACCATGCACATGCACATACACTTTCATACAGAGCACACAACGCCGCGAATAGAAAACATGGCGGTGAGAGGGAAGGATTGCGGAGCAGGAATAGTCTGTGGATTTCATGAAAACGCATTATATGTGTGTATGAAATTCCCAAGCAAAAATATGGGAGAGAAGTGACCAAGTCACATTCTGATATCAAACTCTGGCTTCCACAATCATCTGTGGAAATGTGCATCTATACCACACACACACACACACACACACACACACACACACACACACAGTAAGAGAAAAAGAGAAAGAGAGTAGACAGACACAGACACAGAAAGACAGGCAGAGAAATAGAAAGCAAGAGACAAGTAGAGAGAAGAGAGAGAAATTCTCAGGGATGCCTGTTAAAAAATTTTACCATATCTTTAAGGAGACAATTAGAGAAAAATATCTCAAGGATAAATCAATACCACGAGCTAAAACATCAAGTAACATCAAGTCTAGTTCTCCTTTTGCCTGAGATTTTCTAACAGGCACAGAATGACAAAATGAATAACAACATAATGGCACTCCTAACTGGAATCAAATTAAGCCATTCGACCAATAGGGGTTAATAATAATAGGGGGTTTCCAATAGGTCTGGGGAAAAAGATGAATCTACATGATAATGCCTGTGTTTAAAATCATCCATGACTTGAAATGAAGGAAGAATTTCCATATCACTCTCCATCCTCTAACAGCTGTCCTCTTCTCCAAGTTCTACTTATGGCTTTTTGAAAAGTATTATTCATAACTCAAGGCTTCTATACCTAAGTGATGTGAGAATGTGTTGTTTTGAGATGAGCTTTAGTTGTTATAGTGAATATTATAGTCTGTAAATTATCCTAAAGAGTCAATGAGGTAGACATTATATTTGGCTTTGAGAACTTCTACATAATGACTCAGGGAGTGTGCTGATTGAAGGCATTGCCTACTTCATCAAAAGAAGCAGGCAGGTTTCCTAGGTAGTCATATCATCCCAGTGCTCTTACTCTCATGTGTGTGAACCTTCAGAGCCCATCTATAGATAAGGCAAGACTCTTATCAGCATTCATAGGATGCTGATGTATTCTAGGAACAACGGTCTTCGCTGCTGGGAAGATATAATATAGAAGATAATGTAAATTAAATAACCGAGTATGGTTATAGTCTAGGGCTCCTTACAAATCAGACATAAGATGTACAGTCAGTGTCCACGTGGTGCAGTACAGTTGAGGGAGTCATAAGTGAGGCAAAATTTAGTAGCTAACTAAATATACCATTCTATTTTGTTTTACACCATACTTTGCCAGTGCCCACAGGTGAGAATGTATAGATTCTCTGGGTACCTGTTCAGTGATGGTTGTCACTCGCTCATTTCTTATAATGATCATGATCAAACCCTGTTTTTTTACAACTGTATAATTTCTATAATTTTCTTTATTGGTAACGTCTTACTAACAAAGATACTCTGGGGATGTAATCCAGCACACTTCCAGGACTTCCTGGCCTTTATTCCAGATGCACATTGTCATTAGCTCTGAATGTTGCCTAACTAGACTCGTATTGTTCATAACAGGACCCCCCCTACTCCAATTCCTACCTGACTGAACATCGTCCTTTTCATGTACTCCTGGATTTTCCCGTGCCAAAGATCTGCCACAATCCCAGTGAAATTTGACAGTGAATACCTACCCCCCCTGGACATGTAACCTTCTTTCCTTCTCCAACCAATCTTGCTTGGAGTAGAGTATGGGGATTGCCTGGTCAGGGAACAAGACCCGAAACCAAACCATTGGATAATTAATAGTTAGGGCACTCTTTGATATCAGAAGTCAAAAGACTGATGTGATGGCCAACACTATCAGTTAGACAGAATCTAGCATCACCCAGGAGATGCCTCCGGAGATGCCTCCAGGAGATGTCTGTGAGGGATTTTTTAGACTGGCTCACTTGAACTGAAACTACATACCCTAAATATACGCATTAACATTCCGTGGGCTGGGGTTCTAGACTGAATAAAAAGGAGAAAGTGGGTGGAGCATTTAACATTCAGTTTCTCTGCTTCTCGAATGTTGATGCAACCTGGTCAACAGCCTTTCACTCCTGCTGCCTCCCCTCCCTACCACTAAGTACCTCCAGACGGTGAGGAAAAATATGAAGTGTTCCTTGCTTGTGTTGTTTGGTCACAGCAGTGAGAAATGTAATTAATACAGTTGGAGATGAAGAATAAGCTGTCTGACAATGTGTGAAGAAGGAAATGAAAATGAAAGAACTCCTGCCTCCTGCCTTCTGCTAGATGACCCACAGCTAAAAAACAAAACAAACAAACAACAAATTTGTTCTACACAAAGCAATGTAATAGCCTTTACATGTTTTCCCCTCCTTGGGGCTGAGCCTCATGACTCAATCTCAAAGCCAAAAGCCAACCTACAACTCTGAGGTAAAAATAGTTGGGTTATGTTAAGATAGTTAAATATAACATTCTGTGCTTAGACTTCATGATACAGAAACTTGAGTTCAAATCTATATTCAAGAGTTGTGAGATCTACAGCTTTGACAGAAAATCTCTCTGCAGATAAGTTTCATTATTTGCTGTTGTTGCTACTGCTGTTGTGCATTCAATGAGGATAGCAATGCAATGTACTTTATTATGTCTGTGTGAAAAGTGAATGAGACAAGGCACAACTTTCTGACTGTGTCCTTCTCACATTACCATGTGTCAGTAGAGGTTGGCTTCCTTGCTGATGGAAAACAAACTTGTCAGCCAAATAAGTCAGAACAATCTGAAGAGGAACTTTGCCATCAATACAATAAAATGATTTATTGTGGAGGCACGAAGACCCTGGGTCTGAGACCTCAGTTCCTTCACTCTGTCTATGACCTTGGCCATATTAGTGATCTTGGCTTGCTACATTTTCAGGACCATGTATGCCTCACATGGTTGTGTTAAGAGTAAGCAAGCATGCAGTGTGCTGTATGTGTGCTCTCAATGAAAGGTAGTGAAAGCAGTAACCAATGGAACCGCTGGGGCTGGTGAGGAAAGCTGGAGATACTTGCCTGGAGTGGGGAAAAAAAATGAGAGAAAGCATAAATAACAAAGAAAGGGAAGCTGAGCATGTGCTCATGTGTGATCAGGTAGACAACTTCACTCTTACTTAAATTTAGGTGAGCCTCATACACCAGAGTTCCCATGGAAGTATCACTTCCTGGCCCTACATTTGTAAAACCACAAATGGAGCAGTTTTTCCCTTGGTGTACATTGTGTTTGGGTGCTCAGCTGTTTTGCCTATAATTCTTTCTCAACATTAGAAGAGGCTTCGCAGGTGAGAGAAGGATAATTTGTGATTAGCACTTTCCCTGTCTCACGGCACTGTCTGCATACAAAGTGGCTTTTGGAATTTCGTGAGGATCATGCCGTTGACCCTTCTTCTTTAAAAGGCTAAACATTTTGCTGTTTATACTATATTTTCTCTACAAACTCTTCCTTTTGATTTTGCTCAAAGAAGACAGAAATCAGACTACTGAAGTTTGCAAATCCTTTTTCTGAGGGCAGACAAGTAAATGAGTGTTGGCACGTTAATCTGACAGATCTCAAAGAGGAACACAGTTCCGAAAGCTAGTTAAGACTCCTGGAGTAGATGTTAAAAATAGTTTCCCCATTCCCAGCCTAGCTGAATCTCTGAGCGCATCTCACTGTCTGCATTTCTACTAGCTGCCCTGGGTCATTAATGTATCAGCAATTCAGGCCATTCCTTTGGGATTTTCTGCCACTGAATCAGTGACCAGATTGGTCAACAAGTATAACTCCTGATTTGTTTTAGAAATGGTCTATGACAATAGCATAAGTTTTACCAGAATCATCATTTCCTGGTCCATAGGACAATACTTTTCCATCACACCAAGCTCAATAGGAATTGGACACTTCCACTCCACTTGTATGCCTCAAAGGAACCAGCCTAGAATATTCCGTATCCTAAGAAATCTTTAAATCGCTAGGCACAAATTAAGGTGTTGTTATAATTCAGGTATTTCAGATGGGAAAACACACAAAAAAAGTGGGGAATAATTCATTCAAAGACCCAGGGCTGAGAAACACAGGGTCAAGATTGGAAGGCGGGTCTGAGTTTTGCTATTCCATGAAGTTTTTTGAAGGAACTATTTCCCTTACTCTAGGAAGGAATGAGAAGCTTCCAGCTTGGGGTAGAAACATAAGAGGATTTGACATTGTAGATCAAGGGCCTCTTGATCTCCAATGTCAGCCAGCTGTTGTCTCTGAGCCTTTGAGAGTGCTAAAGACCAGAGCCAGAGTCCCTAGAATCTGCCATGACCCATCTATTCGTAATCCTGGTACATAGGAGACAGGGATTCAGAATCCATGGAGTGATCTGGATCTCTAGACAAGCTGAAATACTGAGTTCCAGATTCAGAAAGAGATTCTACCTCAATATGTAAGGTGAAGGAAGATACCTGAGATCAACCTCCAACCTCCATATACACAAGTACTCTACACACATGCAAGCAAGTATAAATACATGAATGCTACGTATGCAAAAAGCTTTCTGAGACTCCTCCCTCCCCTGACCCAACTCCTCAGGTGTCATAATCATGCAATCCACTTTCAACTTCTTGTCATTTTTCTTTATAATATAACTTACTGTATTACTTATATTGCTCTATAATATAATAGCTTAATGAAGCAAGTAAGCATTGCCCATATTTACTGGTTGTAGGGTTGACTGCTTCAGCATGACCAACTATCGGGTTACTTATCCCTAAAGAAAAGGGATTCTTCCTCCCTCTGAGCCAACTACTACTTCACACCTTCAAATAGGAGTCTAGTCTTATGTGCATTTCCCATAGCCAAATGCTGACTCAGGTGGTCTTGTGCAGACAAGTCATATTTCTAGTTCATGGGTGTAACGTTCCTGTCACATCCAGAAGAGATTACATTGTAGCAGTCCTCATGGTTCTCTGGCTCTTACAACCCTCTTCTGTGCTGCTTCAGGAGAACTGGCTCTTGGGAATGTTCTAGAGGTCCCTTTTGGCGCTCCATAGTCAGTTTTTCTCTGCACTTTGAACAGTTGTATTTTTGCAATTACTTGGGGATCACGCTGTTGACATTTCTTCTTTAGTATACTAAACATTTTGCTATTTATGCAGTATTTTCTCTGCAAACTCTTCCTTTTGATTTTGCTTGAAGAATTTTCAAATCAAACTACAGTTTTCAAATCTCTTTTCTGAGGGCAGACAAGTAAATGAGTGTTGTCAGTTTAATCTGACAGATCTCAAAGAAGACATTTCTCCATCTGATACAAAAAAAAAAAACTTCTTTACTGAAGGCTGTACTTATTTGTCAGTAAAAGGACAAGTGTTCATAAAGTGTGTACTAGGTCAGTTTAGTAAAATGGTTCTAGGGTCTATGATCTCTCCAGCCATGAAAACCTTGATCAGTTTACAGTGTCAGGCATGAGTTTCTTTTTATTAAGTGAGCCTTACATCTTATCAGACAGTGGTTGGTTACCACAAAGACATCAGTGCCACTATTATACCATTAGGCATTCCATGCACTGCCAATCATTATGTAGTTCAGAGGATACTGTGGTACATTTTCTCCCCTGGCGGCTTGCACAGCACTTTCCAATACTAGGAGAGCAAATGCCCAGGGAGGAGGCTTCTAGATAAGGCTGTTTCTGCTTGATTTCTCTAAGGCACATGACTAAAGTGTGTGGTGTCTTCAAAAACAAGATCTTGCCCTCAAATTTTGTCAGGCGATTCTATCAATTTCGGGTGTCTTGGATAAATCCCACCATGAGTAGCAACTAGAAGGGAGTTATCACTCTCCTGGCACTGTGTTTATTATATCTCTGCATTTAGAGTCTATGGAGTTGGAGGAGGGCAATCATCATTACCCTATGTGGGGTAATTTCAATTATACATACATACTATAGTATACTATCCTATACATACTGTACATACATACCTATGTAGATCCATGCACATATTTACATGCATACAAACTTGTGTGTGTGTCTTTGGCTTGAAGAAATATTCTTAGTGTTACTTGTCCCTTCCCACATTCTTCCCTCTGATTTACCCCCCATCCACTACTTATCTCTCCATCCCTGTTTTTTCCTTTCCTCTTCTTACCCAGCACCTGTGTTCTATCCTTATTAGAGCTCTGCCTCCCCCTTCCACCAGCCACCAGTCTCTACTTTTCTGGCTTCTTCAGTTACTCCTAGTTAAGCACACAAACCTTTAGAGTCACAGTTGGACATGTTAGAGAAATCTTGCAGTGTTTATCCTGCAGAGACTGAGGCGTCTCGGTCAGCATTGTACTTTGCTCCATCTAGTTTCTTGCAACTTTCGTGTTTGTTTGATTGACTTTTTTCAAGTGGATGGTACTTTATCGTGTATATTTACCACATTTCCCCTATCCATTTCTCAGTTAATTGACATCTAGGATGCTTCTACATCCTGGCGATTGTGAATAGAGCAGCAATGAATGTGACTGAACAAGTGTCTCTGCGATAGGATATAGAGTATTGTACATGGGAATGTTCCCAGGCGTGGTGTAGCTGGGTCACTGTAGTGAGAATTTTGTTGTCTTAAAAAATTCATGTTATGTGAATATGGTTTTGTTTTGTTGTGTTTTTTTTTTCATCCCAGGTATGGCATATGGGGCTGCCTCAGCTTGTCCACAGCCATTAACGATGCTTGTCTTGTGCTCCAGCAGGGTGTGATTTTTGCCAGCTGGGAACACTGGAAAGGGAATAAATGCCATAGCCCAGAGAGGCACAGGAATTGCTCTGAAGAAGAAGAGGAGCTGCAGCTGCTGCTCTTGCTGCTGCCCCTGCTCTTGCTGCTGCCCCACCCCCCACCCCCCTACACACAAACGCGCTGGTTTATCCTGCGGCTGCATTTGCTCTTGTGTTTGCTGTTACTGTATTGCTGCTTTGCTGGTTTCCTGGTTTGCTAGACTGCTGGATATTCTGACAAAGAAGACTGAGCTTGCTCCAAGGAACCCAATATCCCTAATCAGCAGGAAGTAGCCTATAGAGGTTTATGCCCTCTTTCCCCTATAACTTTCTTTCTCTCCCACCTAGTTTTGGGGAGTTGGAAGGATTTAGGGTGATATAGGGGTTGGAAATAGGGGTAGAGATATAAGAACCCCAATAAAGTAAATAAAACAAATACGCCAACAGGTCATACATTAAGTCTATTCTTAGCTTACTGAGAAATCTCTACATTGATTTCCACAGTGGATACTCGAGTTTCCATTCCCATCAATAATCAATAAATACTTCCCTTTCCCACGTCTCACCAAAATTTGCTCATTTATCTCTCAAACTTATCCATTATGACTGGAATAAGATAAAACCTAAGATATTTTTAATTTGCATTTTCCTGATTGCTAAGGTTTTTGACACTTACTAAGGTATTTCTTGACCACTTTGGGCAATTTTTCTCTTCGGATAACTCTGTCTTTCTATTGAGTTGTTTATTTTCTCGAAGCTTTGTTTTTGGAGCTTTGTGTACATTGTGGATATTAATTTTCTATTGAATGAGTATCTGGCAAGGATTTCCTACTAGTTTGTGGATTTGTGTCATTTTCACTCAATTGATTGTTTTCTTTGCTACACAGAAGGTTTTTAGTTTCATGAGATCCTAGTTGTTGGCATTAATTCTTGAGCAAATGGAGTCGTATTCCCAAAGTCCTTTCCTGTCCTTATATCTTATACAATACCCCATAGGTATTCTTTTAGTAGTCTTGGAGTTTTGAGTTTCACTTTGAAGCTTTTGATCCATTTGAAGTTGATTTTTGTACAAGGTGAGAGATAAGACTCAACTTTAATTTTTCTACTTGAGGACCTTCAGTTTTCCCGGCACTGTTTGTTGAAGATGTTGGCTTTCCTCCAGTCGGTAGTTTCTGGCGTCTTTGTTGGCTATCAGATAGCTGTAATTGTGTGGGTTTAAGTATGGGTCTTTTATTCTGTTCCTTTGGTCTACATTTCTGTTTTTGTACCATGCTATTTTTGCTACTATAGCTCTGCATATAACTTGAAACCTGGTATGGTAACCCCTCCATCATTATTCTTTTTGCTCAGGCTTGCTTTGGCTTTCCAGGGTCTGTTATAGCATCACGTGAATTTTCATTACTCTCTCCGTGGCAAATATCATGGGAATTTTGTTGGGATTGCATTGAATTTGTAAGTAGCTTTTAGTAGTATGATGCTGTTCACACCATTAATTTTTCCAAAGTATAAATATTACAGGGTTTTTTCACCTTTCAGTATTTTCTCCAATTTGTTTATGGATTTAAAGTTTTCACTTTTACTTCCTTCATTAGATTTATTTATGGGGATTCAGGTAAGCTTCACTGCTGTATGTTTTTTAGGCTATTATTTCATTGTTTTCCTTTCTTAGCACATTAATTATTTGCACATACAAAGGCTACTAATTTTTTTAAAGCTAATTTTGTATCCAGCCATTTTGCTGGAAGTGTTCAGAATTTTAAAAGTTTTCTGGTGGAATCTATGGACTCTTTAATGTATAATATCATATCATCTGATTTTTTCATCATTTGACTTCTGTTCTTATTTGTATTCTTTAATTTTTCCTCTCTTTTTTATTGCTCTAGATAGTGCTTTGGATGCTATGTGGGAAAGGAGTGAGTATGGTGAACACCTTTGCCTCATTCTTGATTTTAATGGGATTACTCCGTTTAGGGATGATGTTGCTATAGGTCTGTCGTATATACCCTCAAACATGTTGAGCTATGTTCCCTCTAGTCCAACTCTGTCTAGGACTTTTATTATGAAGGCATGTTCGATGTTGTCAAAGGGAATAAATGCCATAGCCCAGAGAGGCACAGGAATTGCTCTGAAGAAGAAGAGGAGCTGCAGCTGCTGCTCTTGCTGCTGCCCCACCCCCCACCCCCCACCCCCCCACCCCCCCACCCCCATACACACAAGCGCGCTGGTTTATCCTGTGGCTGCATTTGCTCTTGTGTTTGCTATTACTGTATTGCTGCTTTGCTGGTTTCCTGGTTTGCTAGACTGCTGGATATTCTGACAAAGAAGACTGAGCTTGCTCCAAGGAACCCAATATCCCTAATCAGCAGGAAGTAGCCTATAGAGGTTTATGCCCTCTTTCCCCTATAACTTTCTTTCTCTCCCACCTCGTTTTTTCTCCATTTATTGAGGTTACTATGTGATTTTGTCTTTCATTTCATTCATTTATTTATGTCATGTAATCACTTATATATGTCGAAACCATCCCTTTATTCAATAAAGCAACTTGATGTGGATGATCTTTGATGTATATATCCATTTGGTTTACAGCTATTTCATTGAGAACTTTTGCATCTATTTTCACTGGGGGTATTGGACTGTAGTTCTATTGTTATTGCTGTGTCTTTATCTGGTTTTGGTATTAGAGTAATATTGGCTTCATAGAAGGAGTTTCAATGTATTATTTATGTTTCTATTGTTTTTTAAATAACTTGAGAAGTATTTGCTGTAGTCTAGTAAAATTCTGCTGTGAATCTCAATCTTTGGGCTTGGGCTCTTTTTAGTTGTAAGAATTTTATTGTTTTGTTTTGTTTTTAATTTTCCACTGTCTTTGTATGTTACAGAAATGTTCAATTTGTTGAACACTTCTCCTAACTTTGGTGGTTCAAATATATTTAGAAACTAATACATATCTTTTAAGTTTTTCTAGCTTAATTTAATATAGATTTTTTTTTCAATGCAGTTTATTCAGGAACCTTGAACAATCATCTGACCCTGGGGAAAGCCAGCCCACAGCTTAAATAGCCTCTGGGTAGCCAACCCAGGCGTGCCACGTGGGCAATGCAGATAGGTCCACATACATGGAAGCAAGCCAGATCCTCAGCCTTAGCCAAATGTGGAATTGTTCATGACAGAGAGCACTCACCATCGGGAAGGTGGAAGGCAGAAACCAGCTCCATCTTTAAGGCATAGCATTCCGCAGCTCTCTACAGTTCCCCCTTTTTGTTTTAGACGCATCAGGCAAGAGTAGAGGTCTGATCTCTGATATTAGAAATAAATTGGGACTTTGTACCAATGTTCATTTAGGTGTCATCCACCCAAAGAGCATCAGACCCGTCCGATACCTTTTTCTCAGAGGCGGGACCTGGGGCATCAACCCGCATGCAATCAGACATGCTCTTCTCTGGGTCCAAAGCGGCTGACCCTGAGTGCCGTGCTTAGCCTCGCATCCTGAGCGTATCATTTTAGCTTTTTATGGTATCCAATCATGCTTGGGGAGAATGTCCTGCTTCAATATAGATTTTTAAAGTATTCCCTTATGATTTTATGAATTTCTTTGGTTTCTGTTGCAGTGTTTCACTGTTCATCTCTAATTTCTATTAATTTAGGTGTTCTCTTTCTTTCTTTTTGTTAATTTTGCTAAGGGTTTTTCAATCTTGTTTATTGAACCTGCTCTTAGTTTTACTGATTATTTGTATTATTATTTTTTTATTTGCTTATTTCTATCCATTAATTTCTGACTTCTTTCCATATAATACCTTGGGGTTTGGTTTATTCTTGATTTTCTAAGCACTTGAGGCACACTCTTAAGTTATTTATTTGTAGTTCTTTGATTTTTAAAATTAGGAACTCAGTACTCTAACTTTCCATCTTAGCATACTTTCAGTGTGCTCAGAGGTTGGGTATTCTGTGTTTTATTCCCATTTGGTTTAAGTTATTTTTCCTTCTTGATTTTTTTCTTTGACCCCTACATCATTCAGTAGTGTGCTGTTAAACTCTGTAAGTTTGTTTGATGCTTTTTTATTTTTAAATTTAATTATATATCTGTATATATATATATATTAATATTACAATTTATTCACTTTGACGCCCTGTTCAAAGGAAGCCCATTGGCTGCTGCTCATTTTCCAAGTAGGTTCCCTAGTAAGAGGGGCAGGGGATGTCTCTGCCATGAAGTCAGTGACTGGCTCTTGGATCACCTCCCCTTGGGGGGGGGTATTCAACCTTGCCACAGAGGAACATAATGGAGCCAGCCCTGATGAGACCTGATAGACGAGGATCAGACAGAAGGGAGGAGGTCCTCCCCTATCAGTGGACTAGGGAAAGCGCTTAGGGGGAGAAGAGGGAGGGTGGGTGAACTGAGAGGAGACAAGAGAGGCGGCTGCAGCGGGAACACATAGTGAATAAATGGTTTCATATATTTTAAAGACTCTTTTACTATGATTTTGAGTTTGATTGCATTGTAACTAGATGCTTAATTTTTCTATATTTGTTGAGATTTGCTTTGTGTCTCCAGATGTGGTCCATTTTAGAGAAACTTCAATAAACTGTGAGAAGAATGCATGTTCTGTGGCGTTTGTGTGAACTATTCTGTAGGTATCTGTTAGGTCCTTTTGATATGTGATATCACTTAACTCTAATGTTTCTCTGCTTATTTTTTGTTTGATGGCCTATCCATTGGAAAAAGTCAGGTGTCAAAATTACCTACTACTAATTTAAATGTGTTTGGGTTAACCTGTGTCTTGAAGTCCAGTAGCATGTTTTTTTATAAAATTATGTGTAGCTAAGTTTGTTATATACATGCTTAATATTGTAGTGTTTTATTTATTCATTGTTCCCTTGATCAGAGTGAAGGGTCATTATTTATCTCTTCTGATTAATTTTTGAAGGTAAAAATATGAAATCCCTCAAGCAATCTGACTAGCCAGACTAATTTAAATGATGAGCTCCTGTTCAGCAAGAGACCCTGCCTTAATTATGTGAGATGGAAGGCAATCAGTGAAGACAACTAATGACATCAACGTCCAACTTCAACATGCATGCACACACATGTGCATCTGCATATACATATACTCACACATATGCAAATAGACATACATGCATATATATTAATAAAGAGTACCCTGAGACTATGTATAATATATATCACATTTACCTTATGTATGTCCTAAGTTGCAATATAAAAAAAAATTTTTGCATTACCTCTGAAAAGCTCTGCCCTGCAGACTATCAATGTAGATGCTGAGACTTATGGGCAACCTTTGGGCAGAGTGCAGGGAATCTTAGGAAAGAAGTGGAAAACAGTAAGATCTGGAGAGGACAGGAACTCCACAAGGAGAACAACAGAACCAAAAAATCTGAGCACAGGGGTCTTTCCTGAGACTGCTATTCCAACCAAGGACTACGCATGGAGATAACCTAAGACCCCTGCACAGATGTAGCCCATGGCAGTTCAGTATCCAAGTGGGTTCCATTGTAATAGGAACAGAGACTGTCTCTGACATGAACTGATTGGCCTGTTCTTTAATTACCTTCCCCTGAGGGGGAAGCAGCATTACCAGGCCACAGAAGAAGACAATGCAGCCACTCCTGATGAGACCTAATTGACTAGGATCAGAAGGAATGAAAAGAAGTCCTCTCCTATCAGTGAACTTGGGGAGGGGCATGCATGTAGAGGGTGGAGGGAAGGGAGGGATTGGGATGGGAGGAGGGAGGGAACCACAGGGGGAATACAAAGTGAGTAAAGTGTAATTAATAAAGATAAATAAATAAATAAATAAATAAATAAATGATTTTGTGTGTGTGAATTGCAGTTGAAGAAGTTTGAAACTATTGAGATAAAGGTCATCCACACTGCCAAACTGTGAGTTTACAAAGTGGAAGAAATTATACGTTAATGTAAGGTTTAAAGCTATTGACAAGAGTCACTAAAGTTCTCTACTAAACCAAAGGTAACATTAAGAAGCACTTCTAAGAACAGATTGCTTGATTTCCAGGACTGAGAGGAATGCTATTGTAGGTAATCTGAGCTTACTCTGCAAAATCTATCCCAATTAGCCAACTCAATAGCTTTGAAGGAGACCCAACCCAGGAATGTTATTTTGTTACATTGGCTTAAGAGTGGGCAGTGTGCAGGGTGATAAGTATGGATCTATTTTCATTTTTCTACATGTAGACATCCAGTTGGACCAGCACCATTTGTTGAAGATGCTATCTTTTTTCCATTGTATGGTTTTGGCATCTTTGTCAAAGATCAGGTGTCCATAGATGTGTGGGTTTATTTCTGGGTCCTCTGTTTGGTTCCATTGATCCACAATTCTGTTTCTATGCCAGTACCATGCAGTTTTTATAACAGTTGCTCTATAGTACAGCTTAAGATCAGAGATGGAGATACCTCCAGAAGATCTTTTATTGTAGAGAATTGTTTTAGCAATTCTGGGTTTCTTGTTATTCCATATGAAGTTGAGAACTTTTCTTTCCAGGTCTGTAAAGAATTGTGTTGGTAATTTGATGGGCATTGCATTGAATCTGAGATTGCTTTTGGTAAGATGGCCATTTTTACTATGTTAATCCTGCCCAGCCATGAGCATGGGAGATCTTTCCATCTTCTCATATCTTCTTCTATTTCTTTCTTCAGAGACTTGAAATTTTTTCATACAAGTCTTTGACTTCCTTGGTTAGGGTTACTCCAAGGTACTTTATGTCATTTGTGGCTATTGTGAAGGGTGTTGTTTCCCTAATTTCTTTCTCAGCCCTTTTGTCTTTTGTATGCAGGAGGGCTACTGATTTTTTTGAGTTAATTTTGTATCTGACCACTTTACTGAAGGTATTTATCAGCTGTAGAAGTTCCCTGGTAGAGTTTTTGGGGTCACTCACGTATACTATCATATCATCTGCAAATAATGATAATTTGACTTCTTCCTTTCCAATTTGTATCCCCTTGATCTCCTTCAACTGTCTTATTGCTCTAGCAAAGACTTCAAGTACTATGTTGAAGAGATATGGAGAGAGTGGGCAGCCTTGTCTTGTCCCTGATTTCAGTGGGATTGCTTTAAGTTTCTCTCCGTTCAGTTTGATGTTGGCTGTAGATTTGCTGTATATCGCTTTTACTATGTTTAGATATGTGCCTTGTATCCCTGATCTCTCTAATACTTTAAACATGAATGGATGCTGGATTTTGTCAAATGCTTTTTCAGCATCTAGAGAGATTATCATGTGTTTTTTTTTTCTTTCAGTTTGTTAATATGGTGGATCAAATGGATGGATTTCCATATATTGAACCACCCCTGCATGCCTGGGATGAAGCCTACTTGGTCATGGTGGATGATATCTTTGATGCATTCTTGTATTCGGTTTGCAAGTATTTTGTTGAGTATTTTTGCATCAATGTTCATAAGGGAAATTGGCTTAAAATTCTCTTTCTTTGTTGGGTCTTTGTGAGATTTAGGTACCAAGGTGACTGTGGCTTCATAGAATGAGTTTGGTAGTGTTCCTTCTGTTTCTATTTTGTGAAATAGTTTGGAGAGAATTGGAGTTAGCTCTTCTTTGAAGGTCTGGTAGAATTCTGCACTGAAACCATCTGGTCCTGGGCTTTTTTTGGATAGGAGACTTTTGATGACCGCTTCTATTTCCTTGGGGGATATAGTGCTATTTAATTGCTTTACCTGGTCCTGATTCAGTTTTGGTAAGTCGAATCAGTCAAGAAAATTGTCCATTTCATTTAGATTTTCAAATTTTGTGGCATATGGACTTTTGAAGTAAGTCCTAATGATTGTTTGGATTTCCTCACTGTCTGTGGTTAAAGCTGAAGTCCAAGTGGATCAAAGACCTCAACATAAAACCGGACACACTAAATCGGTTAGAAGAAAAAGTGGGGAATACCCTTGAACTCATTGGCACAGGAGACAACTTCCTGAACAGAACACCAACAGCACAGGCTCTAAGAGCAACAATCAATAAATGGGACCTCATGAAACTGAAAAGCTTCTGTAAAGCAAAGGACACCATCATCAAAACAAAACGACTGCCTACAGACTGGGAAAGAATCTTCACTAACCGTTTATCTGACAGAGGGCTAATATCCAGTATATATAAAGAACTAAAGAAGCTGAAAAACAGCAAACCAAGTAATCCAATTAAAAAATGGGGAACAGAGCTAAACAGAGAATTCTCTGTAGAGGAATATCGAATGGCAGAGAAACACTTAAAGAAATGCCCAACCTCATTAGCCATTAGGGAAATGAAAATCAAAATCACCCTGAGATTTCACCTTACACCCATCAGAATGGCCAAGATGAAAAACTCAAGTGACAACACATGCTGGAGAGGCTGTGGAGAAAGGGGAACCCTCCTCCACTGCTGGTGGGAATGTAAACTCGTACAACCACTCTGGAAATCAATCTGGTGCTTTCTCAGACAACTAGGAATAGCACTTCCTCAAGATCTGGCCATACCACTCCTAGGCATATATCCAAAAGGGCTCAAGTACACAATAAAGACATTTGCTCAACCATGTTTGTAGCAGCTTTATTTGTAATAGTTAGAAGTTGGAAACAGCCCAGATGTCCTTCAACTGAAGAATGAATGCAGAAATTGTGGTACATCTACACAATGGAGTATTACTCTGCAATGAAAAATAAGGAAATCATGAAATTTGCAGGTAAATGGTGGGACTTGGAAAGGATCATCCTGAGTGAGCTGTCCCAGAAACAGAAAGACACACATGGTATATACTCACTCATATAGGCATATAACATAGGATAAACCTTCTAAACCCCTGAACATCTAAAGAAACTAATCAAGAGAGAGGACCCTGACTAAAACCTCAATCCCCATCCCGAAAGGCAAAGAGGATAGACATCAGAAGAAGAAGAAAACAGGAAACAACCTAGGAACCTGCCACAGAGGGCCTCTGAAAGGCTCTTCCCTGCAGACTATCAAAGCAGACACTGAGACTTAAGGCCAACTGATGGGCAAAGTGCATGGAATCTTAAGTAAGAAGTGGGAAATAGTAAGATCTGGAGAGGACAGGAACTCCACAAGGAGAGCAATAGAACCAGAAAATTTGAACATGGGGGTCTCCCCAGGGACTCATATTCCAACCAAGGAACATGCATGGAGATAACCTAGAACCCCTGCACAGATGTAGTCCATGACAGCGTAGTATCCAAATGGGTTCCATAGTAATGGGAAGAGGGACTGCCTCTGACATAATCTGATAGGCCTGTTCTTTGATCACCTCCCCCTGAGGGGAGAGCAGCCCTACCATGCCACAGAAGATGACAATGCATCCATTCCTGATGGGATCTGATAGACTAAGATCAGAAGGAAGGAGAGGAGGACCTCCCCTATCAGTGGACTTGGGAGGGGCAAGCGAGAAGAAGGGGGAGGGAGGGGGAGGCTGGGAGGGGAGGAGGGAGGAGCTTATGGGGGGATACAAAGTGAATAAACTGTAATTAATAAAAAAAAGAGTGGGCAGTGGATGTAGAGCTGATTCTCCTGTACCTTTCACACTGCCAGCTGTCTTCTCAAACTGTGCTTCATACCTGAACAGGGGGTTGGTCTCCAGGAGCTCCAGCACTTGCACGACTAGTAAAATGTCCTTGAAATAACTCATAGATCAAGAAACCATTTAAATGAACCCAATAAATACTAAATACTTAAGAATTCGGAGGCTGTGAGGACAGAATGAGCTGATGGAGAAGAATTCTTCTAAGATAGACTTGGACTAGTCTTGGACTAATCATGAACTATGAACTGGTTTTAGACATGGCCAGCAAAAAGCACTCCATGGCTGAACAATTTTAGTTCAAGAATGTGTATGTACCTTTTATCCTGCATATATATATATATATATATATATATATATATATTCTAGAAAAAGAAAAAAAAAAACAAAACAAAACAGAAAACAGTCAAAATGCTATCTGTTCCATCCAGCCCTTTATTCTGGGAGTGAATCAGGGCCATGAAATTTTTGCTACTTAAGATTATGATTAAATCTTAGATTATTGGTTACCTTTCACATTCAGTTACTCTATTTCAGAACCCGTGGTGTGCACCAGTCAGATCAGTACAGAAGGAGCTGCATGACCAATAAGACCTTCTCCTTACCCTAATGTTTTATCCAGTCCCTGAGAACAAGTGTGACCCAGTAAGAGAAGTAAAGGCCAATTGATGAAATCTGATAATAAGAAAGTTTCTTAAGCAGGAAAACAGTACTCCAACAAGGAACACATTCAGGGTCAAAATGAGTTCAGAACAAGATTCAGTCTTGCCAGAGGAGGTATTTTGGAGGAGGTTGGTGTTTATATTTGTGACGTTTTTGTGAGTCCCATTATGTTGCCTCTTCTTAGCCATGACTCAGCAAATCAATTTCCGAGGCAGCCTCCAAGCCCTTTACCCTGCTAATGGGTTTCTGATGAAAATGCTGACGCACTCGTAAGTGGCTCTGAGACTCTCAGCAGCTCTACAAGATGAGTGCGTCATTTCCCCCTGAACAATGCGTCTCATTCATTGCTGGAAGTGTGACCATTCATGTTGAAAATGAAATTCCGAAGAGCAACCCGCTAAGGGAAATTATTCAGGGCTACTCACTTAAAGATCTTCCTATCTTTTGTGGTTCTCAATTAAGGCTACGAAGAACCTCTCCAGGGTAAATTGGTGCAACCTAAGTATTGAGAGCCAAAGAAAAACGAAAACCAAGGGATTGTAGGAACTCTTTAAAGTCTTCTACCCCAGGGAATGGCTAGCATTGATTGTAACTAGAACACTAACTAGCCTCGTGTAATGGAAAGAGCCACAGGCTTGACCATTAGAAAACTTTGGTGCTGTTTGCCTGTAGCTCCCTGGGCACTTAGGGGGCAGTTTGGAAATGTGTGTATTATTAGACATGGAAGAAATAACACAGCTCAAGCACATTTTGTTAAAAATAGAAAGCCAGAAGATATCCAAAGGCAAAAATTCATAGCTGGATCTTCATTGTTTTTCATTAATCAGCATGGATATTTTGCTGTGTTTATTTTGTCACTGTTTTAATAAATAATTAAGATGTTACAAAGTTATGTTGGACCCTTTGCCCAATATTGAACCATGATCATGAAATTAGTAAATTTGACTTTCTTAAGCTATTTAAAATATTTTAAACAGTTGACTACATATATGGTAGGTATATATCATAATAACCTAGTATGTTTTAAAACTTTTTATATAATATGTATCAAAGGTAGATATAAATTATTACCTTTCAAATTGTTTCCCTGTATACAGTTAGACTTTTTTCTACCACTTTATTTTAGTTTTCTCTTTCTGTAACTCTATTCATAGTCATCTTTATGTGATTAATATAATTTTCTTTTGTCCTTTTCTCCTCTGATGCTCATTTGTAAGTTAGGCATTTTATTTCTGGCCTTTAAGAAACTATCTCTAATTTTTAATACTTCTATCCATTATAAATTCTCAGGTTGTATTTTTCCTTTTAGTATCTTCTGTAACACTGGATTTGTTTGTAGGTATTGTTGAAATTTGTTTTTGTCATTGAATATCTTGTTTTCTCTGTCTATTAGAACAGAGTTTTTCTGGATATAGTAGCCTGGGCTGACATCTGTGTTCTCTTAGTGTCTGCATGATATCCTTCCAGGCCCTTCTGGCTTTCATAGTCTTTCTGTTGAGAAGTCAGGTGTGATTCTAATGGGTTTGCCATTATATGTTACTTGGCCTTTTTCCCTTGTAGCTTTTAGTATTTTTTCTTTGTTCTGTATACTTACTGTTTGATTATTATGTGACAGGAGGATTTTCTTTTCTGGTCTAATTTATTAGGTGTTCTGTAGGCCCCTTGAATTCTTATAGGCCTCTCCTTTAAGTTAGGGAAATTTTCTTCTATGATTTTGTTGAAAATATTTTCTGGGCCTTGGAGGAGAGAATCTTCTTTTTCCTCTATTTTCTTGGATAGTTTGTGTCAGGAATTTTTTAGATTTATTGTTTTCTTTGACTGATACATCGATTTCTTCCATTGTACCCTCCACACCAGATATTCTTCCTTCCATCTCTTGTAGTCTGTTGGTTATGCTTACCTCTGTAGTTCCTGTTTTCTTCCCTAGGTTCTCCCTCTCCATGATTTTCTCCATTTGTGTTTTCTTTAATTTTTCCAAGTCTATCTTCAGATCTTGAACTGTTTTGTTGTTTTCCTTCACCTGTGTGACTGTATTTTCCTTCAATTCCTTCACTGGTTTATCTGAACATTCTACTATTTCTTTAATTTCTTTCAGTGATTTAATCATTTCCTCCCTGAAAGCCACAAACTGTTTGGCTCCATCTTTCTGTATTTCTTTACGGATGGCCATAATCTGTTTGCTACATCTTCCTCTAATTCTTTACGCATTTTATTTTCTTCCTCCATTAACCTCTTCATAAGCATAGATGTAAGGTCATCTTCTTGAATTTCACTTATGTTAGGGTGTCCAGGGCTACTTGCCCCTGGGTAACTGGGTTCTGGGGATGTCATATGGCTTTGCCTTTTGTTGGTTGTATTTTTATGCTGGTGTCTACCCATCTGGCTATCTCAGGTGTTGTCTGTTAATTTCTGGTGCCTGCTGGGTCCTGGGGTGGGGACAATCCCCTTGGCAGGTTTCTGAAGTAGATCTCCTCAGCTTTTTGGGTATGGTGAACTGAATGGTGGTGCTTCTCAGGAATTGTCACAGTTCACCTCAGGCACATGGACCTGTGTGATAACTGTTCAGGTGTTCAGGTGCTCTCCTCTCATCAGGAGAAGTCCTGGGAGATGGCTGCCCTGCCATCTTTTGCTCTAAGTGTAGTGAGCTGCAGCTGCTGTTCTTAAGGTGTATTTTTTGGGTACAGCCCTCTTAAGAACCAGGGAGTCCCACAGTTTTGTCAGTTTAGCTAGGGATAACCGGTCACAACTTGGACCAGTATCTGAGGGCTGCTCTAATGGTTCTCAGGCATTTGTAGGTCTGAGGTTGCAGCTTTGTGCCCCTGTGCCCTAGCAGTAATCAATGGCAGGTGAGCAGGGCACTCATGCCTACAGTAGAAGGCTAGAGCCTAGAGCTGGCATGAACCCAAAAAGTCTTCTGCAGCTGGGTGTCCTGAGCATTGGACCTGATGACCCCTCCGTTGTGGGGTTTCCTCCCTGCAGGAAACTACACCCAGACTGTGCTTTGGGGACCGCAATTCTTTCTGGGATGGAGAGTAGAACCCGCAGGCACAGGCATGTGTGGCCACCTTGCTGGCGATTGGGTGCCTGGACATCTGCCGAAACTATAACTTTTCCCGAGAACTTTTTCAGGGGTGGGGGTGGGGGGTCGGCTGAATGCTCTGAGGTCAAACCTGCTGTTCCCCTCTCTGTTTGTCACCTGACAGAGAAACTCAGATTCTGGTGTCCTGGGGCCCACAGTTCTATCTGGGGCAGTTAGTCAGGCACGGAGCAGGACTCTGTGCTTGTGCCTGTGTCCCTGGTTCTGGGCTGGCTGCTGGCTGCCCGCCCGACCCTGGGTCTTTTCCAGGGATTGTCTGGGTGACCTAAGGTTGGTCCCGATCATTTCCTGCACTGTGGGGTTTTCTCTTGACTGGAAATCCCAGTCTCTCATGTTGTGGGGCCCACAGTTCAGTCTGGGACAGTGATCAGAGCATGCTGGCGTGTGGCTCTGGGCTGGCAACCAAGTGCCTGGTGGAACAAGGACCTCTTTCGCTGTTTAGCTGGGCAAGTTGAAGCTGATTAAATCCCACACCAAGGGGTATCCTCTCACCTGGGAAAAACAGGTCTCTGGTGTTTTTGGACCGAGAGTTCTGTCTGCTGGTCACTGTACGGATCCTGCTGTGCTGCTGGTCAGAAAGATTGTCCTCCTGGCGTCACCATCTTGCAACCCCCCCATTATTAATTCGCAAACATGAATGCAAAGAAAGCCTTTATCCAGTACATTTCACTAATCCTTAGATGACCCACTTCTGATTTTCATGCTTTTACAGTCTCACATTTTAATGCTGACATGTTTTCAACATGAAAGGAAGTTCATTTATTTGCTTATTTACTGTAAACACCTGTATATATTTATATCATAATATCTTGTTTCTTTTCTTGTCAACTTTTTCAAATCCTACTCCTTAACTGTGAATTTTTGAATTATGTCTTTCAGTAGTTTTTTTTGTTTTGTTTTGTTTTTTTCCGCAAAGATCTGAGTGCTAAGCTCAGCCCTTCAATGCCTAAAGATGCTTCACTTTACACTTTCTAAAATGCACACAAGTTTCTGTTGAGTTATTTTTCTACAGGGCTTTAAACAAGGTCTTTGATTGGTGAAAAATGAGCTGTCACCATGATTACTGTATTCTTTGAACAACTGTCTTATCTAGTGGGACATACAGTCTTTTTGCCATTGTTACATCCATGTGTGGGCTTATTTTCCTTTCCCCTATTGTCTGCATACATTGTCTCTCCTGAAAACCTCCTGTTGCTTGAATTCTGGAAAATAACAGACATTACCTGTGTTACCCTTCTTTCTTATTATTTATGTTTTTTTCTTATCATTAAACCCATGTTGTTTCCCACAAATGCTTAACTCTCTTCTAATTTCTTCCATCAGTCCATCACTTTTCATCCTGGGGAATTACCTCAGTTCTTGCTACCTTTTGTTTCCTCATGGCTTTGGTTATGCTAAGGTAGTATTTAACTTGCTTTTGAGTTTCTCACTTTAATCTCAACCATTTCATTTAGTCTCATGTAGGTTCATTTCACTAGTACGTTAGGGTTTCAGTCTCTGCCCATGCCTGTGAGTTTCCTTTGTTATTAAAATTGAATATTTATATTTATTTCAAAATATAAAGTTATTACAATCGATCTATTTTGATTTGGGAGAAATATTAAATATAAATACTTCCTGTACCATGAGGTCTCTTCATTTATTAGGCAAGAAAACTGAATCCTAGAAAATAAAAGTTTATCCAAAGCATATCCCAATTAATATTAGTGTACATATTACAAAACAAATCACTATTTGTTTAATCATTTCTTTATATAATTGTGTACCCATGGATGTTCCTCACCAATTCATTTTGCTTACCAAATTGTTCCAACTCTATCAATTGGGAGCTTTTGATATCTTTGACATACCCATTTTATATTTATGTGTGTGTGTGTGTGTGTGTGTTTAAACTCACCTCTTCTTCCTCTCCACCTTCTCTCTTTCTCCTTCTCTTCCTTCTTTCTTTCCTTCTTTTCTGGCAGTGTGAGAGGTTCTTGGCACATTGTACATACTTCCTGTCCCAGACCTCAAATCATCAATGTGTCTGAAGAACCCAAGATTTCTTTCAGTAAGTAGATTATTAACTAAAAGGAAATGTTGAATTAAGTTCAACATAAGTAGACATTATTTTCCTCATTCATCCTCACTTATAAAATATTTGGTGTTCTTCTTCTCTCAGTTTCACAAGAATGCTAAGAATAGATAAAAAGCTTCATAGGAATTCTTTGAAAAGGGAGACCTTCAAAATGAACGTCACTCCTAGAAAAAAGTAGAAAATTTAGCCAAGGTAAAAATGCCATCTTTGAGACCACACACTTCTTTGAAAGATGGCTTTACTATTTTACTACCACTTAGAAAATTCTTAAATACATAATCAAATTAAATTGGCAATATTCTAAATTTAATTTTTCTTGTTTTCTCCCCAATGCATCTACTAAATTTAAGGAAATAGATAATCAGAGCCAAGGGAAATACCCCAGCAACTTTTAATAAGCTACTGTTGCTAGCTTAAACAAAGAACTTAAAATGTGTATTATTGCAATGTATCTTTCATTATATGCCCAGTCTCCAAAGCCTTGAGTATTTACAAGTCTCCACAACAGAATGGTTGCCATAGATATAGCAGAAGCCCAAAGGACACCTTGTTGAACCACTGGGAAAATAATTCCATTTCCAAAGGGGAGGAATAGATATTGAAGTTTAAAGACAGTTGGTTTTTAGAATAAAGTCATAGCTGATATAAGGCTTTCAGAGTAAAGGCCAAGATATCACGTAAATCTAAGGATTGATTACGTAAAGTTCATAGGGAAGAGTGGATGCAAGTGAGTCTTAGTGTCTTCCCTGTGCTTACCGAAAATATGTCCAAGTCAGTGTTAGGGAATAAAGACGTTTTTGAGATAATTATAATGAAGGTGACATGAAGATGATAAAGGCAAATGATGGTCTAGGCTCCTGAGTTTAAGTTGCTTCAGTTCTAAAGTGACTACAGTTGAAAACTTCATGTCAGTCCTCTCAAAGATAAAAGAGCCAGCCCATACTGGAAGGTTTTCTTTGGCCTTCTGAAGATCTATTTTTATTGTTTTTAAGTGTGTGTGTGTGTGTGTGTGTGTGTGTGTTCAGTTTCTTTTGTCTTTTTAACATTTTCTTTTCCCACCTGAAACATATAATGAAGTGTACACATGTACTAACATTCACAATCTCCAATGGAGTTTTCCACCCTGGAAGGCCAGGTTATGAGCCCTCCTTATCTACTATCACTTTGAAGACAAAAAAATGTCTTATGAACGTAAGATTTGTAAAAATTTAACCTCTCAGTAATGTGTAAAGAGAAGGGGGAGGGGGAGAAGGAAACAAGCTGGTAGGAATGGAGGCCAAGCAGAACAAGCGTGGCCACGGGATGCATGGTGTTCCAATGGCTCAAGCCAGAGGACTGAGATGGGTTGTCTGGCTACCTAATACGAGGCGAACCCTCCAATGAGAACACACTCTGGTCTTCACATATCAGTGGACCACTGAAGGAGAACAAGATGTTGATGAGATTAGTACTTTAAAAGCAAGTCTTCCAGAATGACAAATGCACTGTAGTACACAGTAGCTAAAGAAGAAAGACACAGCTGGCCAGGACAGCAGACATCAGGACGCTCACTTTTCCTCTATCTCTTCTTTCTGCCTCGAATACTCAAGGGAGACTACGTATGTAAGGTGGCCTCTGTAACAGCATCAGCTACTCACTCACCACTGCAAAGCTCAGGGGATGTGAGGTAAGGCTTTGTCCTTTCTTGGACTTCATCTCCTCTTGATAACATTTAGGAAATTCATCTGTTATGTTTGTTCATGGGGTGATTATTGCCTTTTAAACTTTTTCTTTTCTGCTTTACCCACCAAAGTAAAAATGCACCACAGTATGGATGTTGCATTTCTATATAACAATGTTTTAAATTAAAACATTTGATTTTCTTATTTACCACTAATATAAATTCTATGCATGACTTTTGAGAATGAGTCTTCATAGTATGAGCTTATACAGCTGTTATTTCATAGAGTGGCTCCTTAGTTTGTCTTCTAAACCTCTCTTATTCTCAATCCAACCCTAATTTATAGAGTTAAAATGGTCATTTAAAATGTAGCCTTGTACAAGGAGATGATCTACTTATTCAGCCTCACTCTATCAATGTAATGAATTATAGAGCATTCCCGGAGTATTTCACCTGAGCAAACGGTTATGTCAAATGCTGTACTATGAATTTCCCAACAGCCAGTGTAGACACCAGAATATTGAGTGTTTAGTGCCATGGTCTGAGAGTTATTTTTACACAGCTCAAAGGTGAATGTTAATTCATATTTCTTTCTCTTGTACTGGAAATGAATGTTATACTGGAGAGGCGTGTGTGTGTGTGTGTGTGTGTGTCTATGTGTGTGTTTGTGTGTGTAGCAGAGGCCAGTGTACCTGCAAATGTGTTCATGTACATAGATGTACATAGGTAGACCAGAAGTCTATGTCAAGTGTATTCCCTAGTCACAGTTAACCTCAGTGTTTTTGAGGCAGAGTCTCCCCATGAGCCTGGAGCTCACTGATTCAGCTAGCCTGGCTAGCCACCTGAACCCAGGATCCTCCTGTCTTTTCCTTCCCTGCTGTTGGAAAACAGGTGTGTGCCTACACACCTGGCCTTTTTTTTTTTTTTGTATGATTGGTGATCAAATTTGGGTTCTCGTTCTTGTGTGGTAAACACGTTACCAGTTGAGCTATGATCGTAGCCCAGAATATCAATTTCTTGAAGCTCCTGCTAGTCAAACAAGAGGACATATTTAAACTTCAATCTGTACACCTGCCTGGAAATTTATTCCTACTTTAAAGCCTAATTGGATATCTGTGAGGTGAAAGCATTCTTGAATATCTGATTGTATGTTCCAGCTTCACTGTGGTATGATTGTTAAGCTGCTGTATGCAGCTTTCTGTATACTGTGAAATGTGTGGCTGGTTTGATTAACAGTTGGGGTTTGATCTTTCTGATAACATTGTATGCTGCTGTGTTTAGATTGAGTATCACTTAGGTTTAAAGGGAAGCAGAGTGACCATATATTCTTATTTTGTCTTTTAAATAACATTCCTAAGAGTAAAACAGGTTCTGTAAATATGTAAAAAGATTAACGTTGTTTCATTAACAATAAAACATTTATAAATTATTATATTTAGAGTAACTGACAAATGTCAAGAGAAATTTTATTTGGACAAGTAAGCCATGGTTTTATTTTACTGAATCAAGTTCAACCATCTCATTTTCATAATATTAAAACAGCCTCCAAATTTTAATCTCTGCTTGAAATTTAGAATTATAATTTCTAAAGAAAGTACCACCCGAATGGCTTTCTCACAGTTAGCTTCTGCTTTTAGCCTCTATCTATACTAACATTTCATGAAAAGATATTATTGAACCAGGATGAATTTAGTGAGGAGACCCATTGAGTACCTGCTTTCCTAGACTTGCTCAAAAGCCTATGCAGGAAATGTATGCATTTAGTCACAATCATGGCCATGATTATGCTCTGAAACTACATTAAAGCATCTGTTTGGTGCTGAGCAAGGAACAGTGGAAAGGGCTTCTCTCTATATCCTAGCATTCCAGCTAGAGTTATGACCTGGACCATCTTCCAGCAGCACCAGCTTTCAGACTGTAGAGAAAATGAGAGATCAGCAACACCATCCCCTTGCTGATGGATGGTATCCTCACGCCAGCTGGCTAAAGGTGATTGAGGTATGATTTTTACAAGTCTAGGTATAGTAAGTTAGAGCCAGTAAACACTAAGAGCATTTGCACTATTCTTTTTAACAATTATCTGACAGAGGATTTTTAACAACTTCATGCTGTAAGTTGCAAAACATTTTATTAGAGTCAACTTTAAATTGTCTGGGGATGGAAGGAGCTAAAAGAGCTGGACATCCACATTTATTGAACAGAGTAATATGATGAAGACTGCTGGGGGTTAAACACAGAAGTAGGGAAAAGGTCATTGCTGTTGTGGTGCTTATAAGCACTTGATGAGAAAAGCAGATTGAGCAGGTGCAAATTCAAAGTCATAGCATTCAAGACCTCACTGCCTGCATTGATTCTAAAAATTCCACCAGTACAGGGGCTATTCAGAGGGGTGAAAAATCCCTTCCGTCTTTCTTGTGTTAGTATGGAGTGATCCTATGGAAGATGGAATGCTTGGAAGGGCACAGACCTATACAGGAGACAGCTGGCTGGACTTGTTCTGAAATCTATTAGCTTTTATTCAGAAAAGTGAGTGAGCCTTTAACACACGTGAATTTGAGCTATTTCCACAAGAAAGCTGCTACAGACACCTACTTTCAGTACAAGAGGGAGTGCCCAGGTCGTTCTGAGGTACAGGAGGGTAAGAAGATTTGCGTGTCAGAGCACTATTCTTATTTGGAGCTATGAGTTATGTAGGTTTGCTATGGTAGTGTGAGTTGACAACATGACTTGGAGAGAATGGTGGGAGGCAGACAGAGGAGCTACGCATGTGGTTTCATCTGCACAAGAGACAGAGAGGTCTTTACTCAGAACTTGTCCTAGAAGATGTGATGGGGGAGGGGAATCAAGTTCTGAGACAAGGCTCAGAATATTCCTTTCATTCTGGGTCTTTTGTGTCAGCCACTGAGGGCATGCTGTTCTGAAGACTGCAGTCCTAAAGTGGAGAAAGCTAGATCCCACCTATTCATTTGAAATTTGAGTGTATTATATTAAACAAGGGCTAACAAAGTCTCTTCAGGAAAATCAGTAATTCACATATACAACACACACAAACACACATTCACATTTGCCTCCCACACACACACACACACAGAGCCCACAACAGATACTTAACTTTCAAATGGACTTTTCATTTACCCAGGTTAGCCTTAATTTGTTAAATATAATAACATAATAAATTATGTTATTGCCTTTTATTCCAGTTATGAGGGTCTATGAGCATGTATTTCTGATTAGATATATAGAAATTCATTTACTATTTCCCAAGGGATATCACATACTCAGAATTTATATTTTTCAAAGAAATCTGAAATATTACATTTTAAATAAAAAAATAATAATTTGAGTTGTTGGGATCCTGGCTGGGAGAGCTCTGGGTGAAGGTGTGTACGTGGAAAAAAAAACAAAAAACAAAAAACTAAGAACATCTAGAGAATATGATGATATGTTATCAGATCAATAACCCACAAACTGTGGGTATGTGAAAAACAGGAGAATGCTATCCTTTGAAGCCATCATGTAAATCAGCTTCTTTGTGTGAACTTTGAGTGTGTTCCAATCCAGTTAGTCAATACCTACCGTCACATAAGAAACGTATCACTCTCTAGGCTGTAGACTGCCTGGGAAATGTGCTTCAGTCCAAGTATGCAAAGTAGATAATACATTAACTTTAGAGTTTATTTTTGGACCTGATTGGTACATAACACGTAAGTAAGTATATTCTACTACCAGTCCATGTCTGGAAACAATGAAAAAAAACTTTACAGGCATTTCAGCCTCAGGCAGGGAAGAAGTGAGACAGGCCGCTAAAGGTCCAGGTGGCATTTGATGATGTGAACATAGCAAAATGTCTGTAGGAAGAAAGGGAGAGATGAAGGAGATATGGGAAACATAGGAGAATTAGTAAGAGGGGGAATAGAGGATGAAGGAAGAAGGAAGGAAGGGCAAAACAAGGGGAAATGAGAAAAGAGATGAGAATGTGAAAGAAAGGGCAGGGAAACATGTACACAAAAGTGTGTGTGTGTGTGTGTGTGTGTGTTTATGTGTGTATGTATGTATGTATTTCGCTAAAAATCCAAGTTTAAAATAAGCAGCTGAATCTGATATTTTAGCCATAACACTTGAACAGCTTCCAGTAACTCAAGAATCAGCCTTCAAACATCAAAATTATTTTTCTAAGGGAAACATGAGCTACAATATTTATGTATGAAAATGTGATAATGAGATCCATTATCTTATCCATTAACTTACAAAATGCCAACAAGATTCTTGAGGAATATTGAGAAAGAAGAGGAAGAGGATGAGGAGAAGAAGCAGAGATCTTGGTATTCTACAGGCAATTTGCAGCAATGACACCATTGTTTCCCACACTGACCATATAGGTTTACACATTAAAGTTTATTTTCAACATAGGGAATTGTCACTCAAGGAGACTAAATGTCTTACCTTAAGACCACTCAGATGGCAGCTGTAAAGCTCACAGCCTCTTTTGATTCTAGATTGTCCTTCTTTCTCTTCTTCATCTTCATGGAACCCTCTCAGTTATTTCCCGAGGAAGAATCTTGACTACTCAGAAGAGACAGCATCAGGCCTACCTGAAGCTATTCCTATTTAAAAAACCAAAACAAAACAAACGCCCTCAGGCTTGAAGCTCTACATGTGCAATAAAATCATTTTCAATCACTGTAATAAAATATGCACAACTTTTCCTCCTAGCAAATGTACTTGTTTTAAGGATTACTAAGTTGATGAAGCTTTGTCCTCATACTTGAAGTTTAAAAAAGAATTTCCATGTGTTGCCAAATGCCAGGTAATTAAAAGGTCATTGCCCAAGAACATTCATTTCTAAAAGCTATGGGATGGAGTGTGATAAGCACAACTTGCCAGCAGCCCTTGGACGAGACATGGGGCAGGGCTGTAGGAAAATAAGGGCAGGTGAACAGCCAGCCACCTCAGCTCTCAGAATACCCCCCTATCTTGGGAAACACGTGGAAAGGGGGACTGTGAAGGCAGGGGAAACAGGAAGGGTGTTCTCTTCAGAGAACAGAGCATGAGTGTGGTTTCAATAACCACAGGGCTCCCTTTGGAGATACAGACTGATCCTGAAATGCGAAATGAGAAACTCTTTTCTACTGAAAAGACAGAGTAGAAAGGAAACTAGTGAGTGTTACTAGGGAAAGCTAATCTAGTAGGAATATGAGAATTTATTCTATGGAGAAGTTGGGATTGGAAAGGACTGTTAATATACTGTAGGATTATGAAATGAGATAGTAAGAATATAGAAATAGTCAACAAAAAGAAATTGTTGTAATTATTATTACTACCATTAGGACTAATAGGAAGCATTCTCAGGATTGATACTGAGTTATTCTGAAATACATGATCCAAAATTAGTTTTAAGAAAGACTAGTGCATCAAATGCAGATATTTAAAATTCTTAAAAATGCTGTGTGTATGGTGCACACCTGTGTTACAATTCTCAAGAAGCTGAGGTAGGAAGATGATGAGTTCATTGACACCTTGGCCTTTATAGAGATGCCAAACCAGAAAAAAAATATGTTAATGCCACTTTTGCATTTGAGCCATGCCAATCATTATCAGAGGTATGGTATGCAGTATTTATGGATAGTTTAACTATTTGGCATCTTTTCTCCCCTGGCAGCTTGCTTAGTACTTTCTGACACTTTGAAAGCTAGCTATCAGGGAGGAGGCTTCTGGACTAGTACTAGCTTGATTTTTCTAAGTCCTGGGAAGGACCTTTTGGTTTTGTCATGGTTTTGGTTTGGTTTGTTTGTTTTGTTTGGGGAAGAGGGAGCCATCAGCTTTCAAATTGGACTTAAGAGCTACTTAATAAGATGGAATTCATGCCTGGCATTGTAAACCTAGTCAAGAACCCATGGGGGGAGAGGCCATAGGCCCCAGAAGAGAGCCTCCTAGTACTGTCTTGCTAAAGTAATATAATGGCCAGCTGCTTTCTAAATATTCATTCTCCTGCCTATAGAGAAGTACGGCTCTCACGACTCATCAAAGGAGCTTCTTTTTGCATCAGATGGAGGCTATTAGATAAAGGCACACAGAACAGAAATAATGATGGGGTATCTATCGTCTAGTGGAATATAACCACCACTATACTCGAGATTCAGAGAACATCATGGAAAGGGGGCTAGAAAGACTACAAGAGCCAGAGGACCAAGAGAAATGCTGGATCTTCTGGATATGACAGGGATGTTATGCCCACGAACTCTCAACAGTGTGGTTGCTTACACAAGGCCTTCACAATAGCCCACCACTCAAAATACCAACATGGAAGGGGTGCTCAAAAGACCCATGTCCCAGTGGTGAGCCCCCAAATGCCTCAAGTACATTCAGGCACCACTATTTGGACTCAGAAATGTATATGCATATATATGTATTTATATATATATATACACACACACGATAAATAAATTCATAACACATAAGTACATCTATATGAATATATATACATATATACATACATATACATGGAAAAAAATTTAAGAGGGTGAGGAAGAGACCTGGGATGAGTTGAGAAAAGATTGGATATGATGAAACATACTGTATTAATGTATGAAATTTTTATAAGAAAATAATTGGTTAACATGTGAAATTGTGGGCAAAACAAAGCATAAAATTTATAGCAAGATTTTTTTTCGAGAAACTTCACTTATTATAAGATAATTTTTAATAAAAATTCATACAATATATTCTGATCATGTTTTCCCTTCCCCCAACTCCTCCACCAGATCTTCCAACCCACCCAATGTCCTCTCTCTCTTCTTTTCCTTTTCTCGGCAAAGAAGCGAGCCACAATTTTAAAAGAATACATTCCTGTATGTTTAACTAATTAGCCAACTTCTCCAAAATGCATGAAGTTACCTTCAATGAAAGATTCTTTTTGAACCTGGTCGTGGACAACCTAGGCTGTAGTCCAGTTATATCTAACAGTGAACTATCTTGCTGTCCTTCTTCAGGGGACGGATTGAAAGAGACTGTAGGGAAAGAACTGTTCTCATTGACTGGCATGCTCTCTTCCTGTGGTGATCATTAGCTGCTGCCATGCTTAGTGGTCCTGATAGAATTTGCTGCAGCACTCTAGAAGTACAGGAAACTATTTTCTGGAAACCAAGTAAAGCTTTGCTCTTCCCCTCCCTTAGCTTTAACAGTTCATTTATACATGTAATTATGTAAGTATGAACGAGCCAGGCTGGTGCGGAAAGGGAAGTCCATTAAAGTTAGAAGTCTTCTATCTTGTCAATGAGTAGCCTACTTCTTTAAATATTCAACTATTGACCCTACTCATAATTTTATAAGCTTAGGAAAATACACAGGCTTTTATATTGAAACCTGGAGCTTGCAAAACAAAAGCATATCATTCTACCAAACTGTGGATAGATTAAAATAAAGCTTTCCTTATCAGGGGTAACAATATGAACGCAACATTCCTTTCCAGAAAGTAAAAATGAGCCCTACCGAAAATCCACTGTGTAGCAGAAGTGACACTGGAGTTTTGTTTGCATGTAACCAAAGTACAGAAAGGTGGGCCACAGGGAAGTCTTTGGCCTCAAATAGCCACCTGGACTTGAGTCCTGGTTCTGCCACCTACTACTCATGTGACTTTATCAGCTTACTTCCTTGAACTTCATATTTATTCTCCCTAACATGGCACTGACTTTGTAGAGTTTTGTTGAATATAAGATGACACAAAACATGAAAACCTGTGCACATACAATGAGTTATCGACAAATGGTAGTTAGATTACTCTACACTTCATAATCATGTACATTCTCAATACTCTCCAACACTAATGAAAGAAATGATGACTGAGGATTTAAATGGCACGTAAGAAATTTATTTGGAAAAAGTTTTAAGTGGAATTTTACTTCTGAAAGCAATTGAGGTTATTTTCATTTTTCCTCCTCTGCCTCGGTTGCAACCTGTGCTACCCAGTATGCTCAGGGAAGCCCTTTGTCTTTCACACACACAAAAACCATGTGTCTTGTTTTGATTCTTCTGGGAATGAACCTTCCAATCGGCCATTTGGTATTGGGGTGCTAGAGTCCAACCTTTTCACTTTTAAAAGAAAACTGTAATCAGTTCAACCAAGAACTCTCCAGTGTCCAAAGAACAACTAAATGAAACCTTCCTCATCATCCTAACCCTTTCCAGTCCCAAGGTGTCTGCCGGGGACTCAGTTCTCAGCATTTTCTTCTTATCCTACAGAAATGCTAGGTTAAAAGAAAAATCTCAGGTTAAAAAAAAAAAAGAAGAAGAAAGAAAAATGAAAATAAAACTTTACACCAAAGCCTGAGATAAAGAGTAGGACGAATTACACAGTTCAAGGCAGGTACTTAACTTTAAATTTTTTCAGGCACTTCTTCTGAAGCCTCAGAGAAAAACTCTGCTACTCAGAATAGAGCTACAAATTGTCACCTTTATCATTAGCGCTTCCCAAGATTTTACCTGTTTTCTCTTTGCCTCCCTGTCTTACCTCCTTCGTACTCTCCTCTTCCCTCTGTCCCCTCTTCCTCTTCTGCCTTTCTGTCCTTCTACAACAATCATAAATACTATTGCTGGATTTTATTCATCACTTTCCACTTATCAGATATTGTGTTAAATGCCCACAATATACATAATTATTTAACCTGTCCAACAAAAATGCAATTTAAAAATATTAAAAGGCTGCTGCTCAAAGATTGCAATGCCTTCAATGAAAACAGACCATAGTTGAGTGGGTACCAATTATCTCAATGGAAATGCTTTTTCTACAATATAAAGAGGCAACATAAATGGAATTTGTGTAACCTTAATGCCATTGTATGATGATAACAGTAAATGGCTTCAATTACTTATACATGTGGATTTGATATATCAAGTTTAAAATAAGCTTATTATTTGTTTAAATGACTTATTTTCATTGACTTTTATATGGAACTCATGTTTGTGTATTTTTCTATAGTGGAGTTATTTAATAACTATCTTGGAGCATAAGGAGAAAGGTGGAATACTTTACTTTTGTAACGCTTATGTAGATTTCAGCCCAACATAGATTAGACTTTTACATATGTGTTATTTTTATCTTTATGTAATGCACATGCTGTATTGTTTGTGTAAACATACTGTGGACCATATTCTCTGGAGTTAATTTGTACACCATAAAAAAATATAGTAAGCCCGTGTGATATATAACTGGGTTCTGGTTTTGGGATGCTATAGAACTGTATTTCAGACCAGACCTTAAAACCTCATAGCTATATGACCCTGGTACAGTTCTTTAACCTATATGAAGTCCATCAAGTTTCTCCTTTCATAAACATGGAGTAATGATGGCGGCTTTCCATAGCCATGGTAAAGGTGGAATGAAGAAGGAAATGAAACGCATAGCATACAGTATACCCACTCCTCAGGAGCCGGGCCTCTTTCTCCACCATGCTTGCTGTTTATCATAGTAATGTGCTCCATTCTACATCTGCACTGGTATTGACCTTCATGTCTATTATGTATGTGTCTGTGTGCATGCATTTGTATAGACTCACATTCACATATGAAATCACATTCATTTATGGAATTCCAGGTATGTCTCCCACTGCAATATCAAGCATCACTTCAATCCATGAAGAATTTCATATAGAACCTTACTTACAGCAACAAAGAAGATAAACATTGCTCTCTGCTCCGCCTGGCTAACAATACCCTGGAAGCCACAGGTGTGTCCTAGCACCACCTAGTGGGAAATTCCACTTTCTACCCAATGATGCAGAATACCTGTTCTAGCCATTGCTCCCACACACCATTTTTTGATGGGGGAGGGGTTCCTTCCATCACGCTAAAGAATGCCCATACTAAATAAGGTGATCTTCACTTCTATTTAGATCTCTCCAGTTTTCTTACTGAGTGTTTCTGGATGTGAGTGCATTGCACTGAAATCTTCCTGCCTCTATCAACAGACAAAGATAAGGCTTAAAGCACCCCAGTCTACTTCATCAACCGGACCTGAATGACCGTAAGTAGAAGCAATATTTTTAAATCTGTGTCTTCAGCTCCTGGGAAGATAATTGTGTGTCTTAAAAGAAGAGCTTACTAAATAAACTTAGGAGCATTTTACATTTTTCTCTGGAAAAAAATAAAACATCATACTTTCAAAGAGAATATTGACTCAAACACAATTCCATTTGTTTCCAAGAAATAGTATGGCATTGGTGTCCTTTTGGTTATGAATAAAATAAAACTGATTATAGAAATTCTTCCTGGTTCCTTTTGATTAGCTCATAGAATATTATCATTTCCTTTAGTGGGTGGGATTTTACCCACCAAAAAAAGTCACTAATAGTAGGGGAAACACAGGCCATTACAGTTGTATGGATGATTATCATGAAAATGTGCTGCACCGTTCAAAATCCAGAATGCAGTTCTGGGTGAGGTAAGAAGTAAACATACTAACTAACATGTCATCTTGGTTAGTAAATTGGACCAAACGGCTAATAACAGCCATGCAAGATCACCCAAACTACTATCAATGTTTTAAAGAAAAGGCAAGACAAAACTGATTATCCTGTTTAGGCCTCTCGCTTAACAATGTGACATATCTAACTAGGATAGAAAGCTGTGGTCTTCATTCTCCTATTGATCTGTCCCAAATGTCCACCCAGGTCCAGAGACATTTGGATTGATCTGATAGATTACTCCACTGTGCCACACAAAATATCCCTGTACTTATGCTAGCTCTGCTCCCAATGCAATCCAAGATAAAAGAAAGGGACTAAGTAGATAGTAGATAAATGAGAATTAGAGGTGAGATTTATTACTGGAATGTATCTATCATAATATTTCAGCTACTTATATAAGCCAAATCTTGTGGAAGAAGACAAAAATTTGGTCCAGACATCATGCTCTCCCTTTCTCCCCTGTGCACATAAATTAGAAGTATATGAACATATTCAACTCACATGACAAGAACATAACTCATCTCAAAGGGTTGGGTTTGTTTTGGCCAAGGTTGAATGCCCTAAGTTTGCCTTTCTGTTCTTTCACTCATGGGGTAAGTGCTGGGCTTCCCACATTTCTTGATGGATATATCAGAATGTCAGTCTGGCTTGGAGGAACAGTGAAGGAAGAAGGAAAAGTACCAGGCTTTCATTCTACTTGAAGTATTTGATTTACAAAGAGGTTCTTCACCAATAGTATGCATAGTATGCATTTGTTTCTGTAGGAATGGTCTTTCAGTTCCTCTGCCTCTTTTATGAGGCATTCCCTCCTCCAACTCAGAAATCGTTGTGATTGTGTTGGTCTGTATCAGCAGTTTCATGTAGCGTAATCCGTCACCATGCTGGATGCTGGAGTAGGGTGGAGAGCGTTCCTTTATCTTTCACTTGGTGCTCAGGCAGCACTCACATTGATTTCTTGGCTTTCATGTTTGTTAGAGGATCATTTGCACTTTTCCTGTATTATGGTTATTCAGACTGTCTTTCAGATGAATCTACAATAGCTCATCATTAACAACAAACATTTATTGAACATTTCTGGGCTGTGGATCAGGCTTTAGGGTACAAACTGGGGATAATAAGAAGAGTTTAATGTACTTCTCTACCCTGGAGGATTTTGCTATCTATTTGACCATGTTTGTTAAACAAACAAAGAACAATAACAACAAAAGATTTGTAACAGATCCCACCCTGTGAGCACCACAGGCTACAGTTTTGCTACTCAGAGAAGAAGGAAATTGGTGAGGGCTAGATTGCCTGAAAGGGATTAGGTATAAGATAGAATTGCAATGGCTTCCTAAGAGAAGTAAAGGCTGTTTATAGGACCTCGAGTGTGACATGTTTCTGAAGATCTCATAAAAAAGAAAAAAATACAGTCCCTATATTTTAAGATGCAATTACCTCATTATTTACGAGTATGACTAAGAATCAGTGTTCAGCTTATTTCTGTGTTGCTTCCTACAGTGTTTCAGCATTAGCAGTCTTGAACACCTTACCTTAATTAACACACCTAGGGAAAGTCAGACAGTCTGATAATTTTGTCACTAAGATCCAGGGCTGCTTGCCAAACTATAGGGCTGTCCTTCTTTACATTTCCTTCATTCTCCCACTTTGAAATCCCTCATCAGAAAAATGGGCATTTGATGGCTTCTTAAAGCAAACTATGTTTTAATATATCAAAAAGAAAAGGGAACACAGAGAATAACTTTGTTGTGGATGCTGACCCAGGAAAGGGTAAGAAGTATCAGAGTTTGACCATGGAGAAAATTCTAATCTACCAAGGGAAACAGCAGTTTATGAGAAGTTCTGGGATTTTTTTAAACTATAAAAGAGAGATATTCATACATTTTTGAGGATTAAAAAGTTATGAATCGTTTGTACCTTTTACTAGTCCAGACAAACATATATTTACCTCAGCTTGTTAACAGAAAGCACTATTGGAAAACTGTGGAAGAATTATTAATATTTTCAAAGGACAAAATCCTAATACCAACTCTTTTTCTTGAATCTCTCTGTGACTTAACTTATAGTCTTCTTTCTTTTCTTTTTAGATTCTCTTTGTTTTATAATTAATTTTAGCTTTGGGGAAATAGAGGCAGGAAAGAAATAAAACTCACAGTGTCTTCCTTTTACTTTATAGAGAGATTATCAATTGTGAAGGCCATAAGGCATGACACAGATAAATCTTATTAAAAACAATTTCTTCTTCATTTCATTGTAGAGGTACTTCTTAGATTCAATTTAGACAAATATTTTGTGAACTTAAAATATAAAATGTTCAATCAAGGATATTTCCTCATTCACAAGAGGTATCTCTAGGTATTAGAGATTAGAAGTTAGGGTCACCCTTTTTTTCTAAGAAATTTCTGGAAGTTGTCATCTCACGTTATTTTTTTTACCATGTGAAGATGCACAATAGAAAATCTATTTCTTTGGCATTTTAAGTGCAGAGCTCAATGGCATTCAATATAGTCACATTGCTGTCCTGCAACCATCACCATACATCCCTAGAACTTTTTGATATTATTAAATAGCAACCATAATCATAAGATAGTAGTTCCCAATCTCTACTTCTCTTAGGCTCTGGTAACCACCATTCCACTTTCTGTCTTTAAGAATGGGAATGCTCTAAGTAATTATAAGATGGAATCATATGACAGATTTTACATCAGTCCTTTGATGTCTGGCTTAATTTACTTCGCAAAATGTCTTCAAGCTTGAACGCTGTATCATAAATCATCATTCCCTTCCTCTTTGAGGGTGAATAATGTTACTTGTAGCCATACACATTTTATTTGTTTAGCACATCAGGGCTTAGAGAAAGCAAAATGTTGACTACCATGCCCTAACATCTATCTATGTCCAAATTTTTGGTATTTTTGAGTAACAGGATTCTCCTTATATTGTAAAATATGCAACTATTTGATTTAAGAGCTTGAATATTGATGGGGCTGAAAATAATATGCCAGGTGATTCCAACCAGAAAAAGCATTCATTCAAAGACATTTATTAGTTCTGAGAACAAGTAAAAATAATAGCCTGCATTTAAAAAAAAACATTTTAAATATATTTCAATTCTTCCTTTCTTCTAAGTCTTTGAAGTGATTTAGCAATGTCAACTCAGTGTCAGCAGATCACTAATGTTAAAAGAGGCTCTTCACAAAGGGGGCTTGGAAGGTCAAAGAAATCTGTGACTGTTGCCTTCAGTGGCATCCGTCCCAGATTCTCTTGATACACAACCATTTAGAATTCTCTGAGGAGTCTCACTGCTTCAAAGAAGTCTTTATTTTCCAAGGACATCTGAATTCAGAATCATGTTTAGTTGTTATTTTTGTAATACTTTGAAATGTTCATATTAAAACAAGATAAAATGTTTAAAAAGGTGACGGAGATCAGAGCTTCTGAGATTGTAAAATCTCAGCTCCTTTTGAGTTGAGCTGAGTGAATTGTGATCCACAGACAAATAAATTTGCCTCAATTTTCCCATTTTCAGGACAAAGGCATTTATACTCACAGTCAGAGAATTCATTTGCTATTTTCTTGAAAATTCTTTAGCTACACTCAAGTGTTTGTCTACATAAAGAACCCTGAAAAATTGATGTAGTAAATAATTTCAGTATTTGTTGTCTGCTTTTTTTGTGGAAAGCACAGTTATGTTATTTAAATAAATTTATTTAAATAAAATGCTGTTTAAATAAAGATTTCTCCTAATCTTTTGCTCTGGGAAGAATGAAGAACATGAACACAGTTAAGGCCTTTTGTTAGACACAAGTTCACTGCAGAATACTGATTATTAACCATGGATCCCATGGTGGGAGAATATGGGGAAGGTGGGAGAAACTCACCAATGTTAAGGGCAAAACACTCAGACCCTTGGAAAAAGAAGTGTTTCCAAAAGAGCAAAAAACAATAAAAATAAACAATAAAACCAGTGCCCTGTTTTTCTGTCTTTTCTTGCCTTTCTATTTTTCTCTTTGCTTTTAATCTTCATTTTCTAAAATTTCTAGAACATACTTTAGTTTGCTTTTCAGTAAGCAATGTAGCTGTTATCTACAACAGCATGGAGTTCATCCAGCAGCTAAGTTTTAGGAAGGAAAAACAACCTTGTAGTAGAATATAGTGAATGAGCAGTAGTAGATAAAGCTCACAGAGGAGGAAAAGTTACTAACCAGTAAAACCAAGTATAATCAGATCATGAAGCCATCCAAGCTTTAGGAATAATCTAAAACGCCTGTATTTGCACACATGAACATTTGGAAATTTAGCTCAAGCACCCAATTTGAAATGGTAAGGGAACGTGGAGTTTCTGATAAACAGTAGTTCTATAATGAGGGTGTAACTAAAAACTTAAATGATATTATCATATGAAATATAAGTGATTCTGATATACTAAATGAAGTCACATATAACAGATCTAGAAAGAATTTGACCTTGATAGTCAGAGAGTAGCTCATTTGAAGGATGGGAAAAGTGCCATTCAGTCCTGTTTGAAGGAAGTCACCTGCTCTAAGGCCAGTGGCCACCTGTACTGGGCTCATCCAACAGGAATGTTTGTGTAAAGCAATCTTTTTTATTTTGGCAATTACAGTTACCCAGACCTTTGTTTCTCAGAGACTGAGTCTCATCATTCCTCCCTCCTAGATTTCTGGATTCTGTTAAGGGAAAAATTTGCTTAATAAAATGAATGTTTCAGGCAACTACTAATTCATCATACCAAGGCAGAATTTTAAACTTATATAATTTGGGTTTGATCTTGACTCATTAATGAGTCCATGAGGGAACCTGTTACATTCCTATTGTCACAGCCATGAGTCTTGAACATTAAGACAGGACGTGAAACCATTTGGAATATACTTAACCACTAAAGCTGCTTAGGACATTTGACAACATGTATTACATCTTTTGTTTATAATATTTAGAGACCAATATTAAACTAATTTGAACAAATAAAGGGGAATGTTGAAATCTATATATGAATTCTGAGGCTGCATTCAAACTATTACAGATCAGCTGGCTTGAACAATAGAAATTTGTCTCCCAAGACTAAAGACTAAATACTCAAAGTCAACTGTTTATCAGTTTGGTTTTTTTCCTAGGCTTTATTGTTTTGTTTGCAGATGGTGACGTTTGCTCTGTATCTTCAAATGGCCTTTCTTTCTGTGTATACGCATCATTGGTATCTCTTCTGTATGTAGAAAAATCTTCTTTATTAGAAGGCCAAGCATATTAGATCAATACCCACACTAGTGGCCTCCTTTGAACTTAGCCACTTTTTTAAAGGTAAGCCTGCTTCAAGCACAGGAATTTTGGGATAGCATAATTCAGCCCACAACAGGGTTGTCTGATCAAAGTATTTAACTGGTAAAGGTGACACAAGTCTGGAAACTTGATGGCTCAAATATGGTTAAGATTCCCTTCCTCTAAATGTCAGCTTTGTTCCTTTCATTGGGTATCAATGTTCCACAACAACCACTCCTGTAGGAGGGAGCCATATCATTCCAATAGTCCCACCCCAAATACTGAATACATGATTAAATACAAAAATCATTGCCTAGCAGCAATTGAGTTTGAAACCCCCAGAGACAAGCCTCTGATTCTGCTATTTGTCATCAGGTCATCTTCAATGGATCAATCATCAGTTGTAACAGGATCAATCACTACAACTAATCCAAGTTCAGTAAGTACTCCCTATCAGGTCAGTTAGTTACTAAAGCCAAGGAACCAGGGTCTTATCCATATGTGAGCCCATTTCTAAAACACACTTGAGAACACATGGGTTAGGAATAAGAGTTTTCTTAATAGAGGAAAACTGCCAGGGAAAGTGTAGCTCAGATATCCAGCATATCACAGAGGACCAAAAACAGGAAAATAAGCAAAAATTCCATTGTGATGTAGTAAATTTGGTGGTTGCATCAGAATCTTGAGGGATCATCAAAGGGTTCATGCGGATAGTGACCTTAAAGACAAATACCAAGAAGGTAAAAGCAAGCCAAGGGAAGTGAAGCATGGGGAAAATGCACACATTTTTCACTGGGGACTTTAGGGAAAGTGCAAAATTTGGTGCGGTGCAACAGAATAAAAAATTGAGGACAAAAAGTACACATCCTCAAAATAGGCATTTTGGGAGGATTACAGTAGATCAAGAGTGAGCATGTAATTTTGGCTCTTTTCCCAATTAAATAACAAAGCTCTGAATTTCCATTAAGATGAAGATATGAAGGGAAAGGGGTGGAAAGTATAATTTGGGGCTGGTTATCTGAGAAAGCTTACAATTGCCATGTGCTAAGTCTGGCCATGATACTGAGTAGGACTCTGGGCTGAAAACATCTCCACTTTGATTCTATTTAGCCTCTCATTTGAGATGAAAAGATTTACATTGGTGAGCTTTTAGGACTCTGCCAGTTAGGCTGGTTTCTACTTATCTTTCTGACTTGAAGTTGGAATCTAAAAATCCTTGCTTGGCACAGTTCCACTCTATGGAACAATGCAGACTAGTCATCATGGCTTAACTATGAACAATTAGATATCAATGTGATGTCACCAGAGAAAGAATGACATGTTAGGGGTAAAGATGGTTCTGATGTAAGCACTCCAAGAAAGGAGTATTTGCATTGTGAGTTTCCACTGGATTGAAAGGATGATAGAGAGTCCCATAGGCAAAGACAAAGAGTCATCATGGAGAAGGGACTTGTGCACCAACTGGAGGGAGTCTGAACAAGAAAGTAAAGGTGGAGAAAAGCTAATATTATCCAAGTCAAATGCACTAAGGCTTTCAAAGGCCAACCTCCCTTCTGATACTACTACACACTATCTTCTTTTAAATATTCTACATTTTAACCTACTTCTGAGGCTTTCTACATCTCTTGCTATCAATCAAGCTCGGCACAAAGCTCTAACCCTACATGGAAGTTCTCTCTCCCACTGCCAACATTTCCCAAAGGAACTCAACAGGAGGCAACTGAATAATAAAAACAAAAACAAAACAAAACAAAACAAAAAACTACTACGTTATAGAAAGAGCCTCTGCAAAGACTAACACTGTTTGGGAAATCATGTGAGAAGATCCATCTCTACCATCTTGCTCAACATCACGACCACGGTAGTCATCAGGCCTACATGCCTGGTACTCAGGCTAAGAATCCTTCCAATAGCTCTAAGGGGTGAGACCTATATTAATTCTCTCCATCTCTCTAAAAATGAGTTAAAATAGAGCTTACAAAGATGAATGGCCCATATAAGATCCATATATGGTTAGAGAAAGAGTTGGGAATCTGATTGTAGACAGTGTACATCACTGAGTGAGTGCCATCACACTGGGGACTCAGAAAAAAAACAACAGCTCAAGACATGTGCCCAAAATGTCAGCCATGATTTCACAGATGATCCAAACTTTGCCAATTGGTGTGGAAATCTTTCCTCTGTTCTTCTTATTATTTCCTCTGTACCTCTTCATTTGTTTAGTGGGCATAGCCTAAATACTGGGAGGTTTAAGAGTAGGATTTTACTTTAAAGAAAATAGAGATTGTTTTTTTTTCCCTAAATAAAAGAGGAGGAAGTATTTCAAGTCTAAAATTTTCAAGGACCAAGTGAAGGGAGACTGGAAGGCCTGGGAAGAAGCAGATTTGGTGCCAAAGAAAGCTTGATTCCAACCTTGACCTTAGCCAGTGGAGAAACCACAATTTCTGTGATTCTCAGCTCCACATCTGTAAAACAATGCTGTTGAAAGGACTAAGATGAACACTATACTTTTGAAACATATTAATTTGTAGCAGAGTACAGGGCATAGAGTATCCACTGAATGAAAGTTGCTATATTACTTGCTTTTTCTTTGTGTAGTGAAATTCTAATCTGCCTCTCTGGCACATAGCAACCACCCCCACCTTGAGAAACTTCACCCACCAGACAATTTATCCTGTTGATCTTTCCTCAACATAGTGCACACATTTGTTTAAAGGACATATCGGATCCCTTCTTTGAGGGGGTTCTCTTACCCAAAACAAAAGAACAAAAGAAAAAAAGTTTCATTTTATTGTTCTGCATTTTAAATACACTTGGGAAAGCTATCATGAAAAAATCCTTATTTCTGGTGATGAATTAATGAGCATCTGAGGAAGAAATGGATTCTTCCCTCTACCCTTCACATTGGTTTTCACTGGCGGTGTGTGTAGGTATATGTCTCTATCTGTGTTGATGAAGGTATATATGCCTTACTCTCTTGACTAATCGCCGTGAGAAGCCTTCACTAGGACTTCTGAGATTGGGATGTAGCTATTCTCTTTCCCACTGACAATCAAAGTGAGAGATATCTTCTCTTAGCTACTGTAAGAAGACAGCCACCCTTGAAAGCCAAAGACAGCTACCTTGGACAGAGCCCCGAAGCTAAGATACCCTCTCTCCCATCCCCTCCCCTCCCCCACCAAGGCTCACACTATTCTGCATTTCAGTTGGTCTCACAGGGGAAATGGGGCCTTGGTTAACCTCCTTTGGTGAGACTTGTAATATAAACACAGACTGCTGTTCTGTCCACTTCAGAAGAGCCACTTCAATCTACTCAGGCACCTTTGACTTTATTCTCACTAATTCCAATCCTCCTTTTAAAACTTTAATAAGAGCATGTTTTCATCTGGTCTCAAGGGACTAATTTATTTATTTAAAGTAATAATAAAGTTTTAGCATAATCCCTTGTTCCCAAGAAGTAAGGAGACTCTTTGAACAATTTGTTTTTCCCATCCTTGAAGTGTGAGGGAGACTAGAAGGCAACTGTGGGGGGTCTCAGAGCCCACTGTCATGGCAACAGCTGGATTTTTCTAGGCTGCCTAGCCATCAGCCTCAGGGAGCAAAGCATTAGAAAACAGACTCACAGTTTTCTGCTTTCTCATGCTCAGCTACAAATTTCTCTTCTTCAAGAACCCATGGATAAGATAGAATGAGGCCCCCCAGTTCAGCTGGAATTTAAAATAACAACTGTGACTCAGTCTACTTAGGCTTCAGAGTGGAGACCTGTAAGACTCAGGGTAAACCAGATGGTGGGTAATTACTCTGAATTTTTTTTCTTTTTTTTATTTCATGATATGTAGTCAAAGGGTGGTGGGGAGTCTCTAAGAGCTGGATGAGTGAGCATGCTTTAGGAAACAGGAAGAGTTCAGGCATCTTAGTCTTCAGTGGTTGCTGGAGACAGAACCACCTCCACTAGGAAAACCAATGTTGTTTGACATTTATCTGCTTGCTAATGTACTAAATAGTTTAAAAAAGTTATTGTATCTTGCACTTATGTGGAGAACACACTACTGCTATTTCCATATTTTGGATAGAAAGAATGAAGTCTACATAGACAACTTGTCTAAGATTATAGAACCAGTAAGCGACCATTGGCTGCAGGATACTTCTGAATCCACTGTGACTCTCAGGCTGGATGGGTTGGTGTGGGATGACGTGGGTGGTTATATAAATTAAGAAAACTTTGATGTCAATTAATTAAGTAGCCCAATTTACATAAGTAAATGGGTGTTTTCTCTTCTAATGAGAGTCCAGAGATGGGCAGCACCAGGTATGTACACAGCACTTTAGTGAAGCAGGAGAGTTCGCCCATCCTTTTCCTCGTGCCTATCGCCTCTTAAAAGACAAGCCATCCATCCCTAGAGGGCACATTAGTTTTCAAGGCAAGAAGAAAAGGTTTCATGCCAGTACACTGTTTCTACACTTCTGTCCGCCATGCTTTCTGGCTCCTGCCTTTTAATAAGATGCATATTTTAGTTACTCTAATTTGTTAAATTTCAAAGAAATTTTTCCATGCCTTAGGGCTGCATTCCATTGCAGGATAGGGAGTTCTAGGTTCATATATGAGGAGTTTTGTGTCCCATTTAAAATAGATTGTGTCACTGTAAGTAGATAATAGAAGAATTCTTCATTTTCTATTTCCATTTTCTCATTAAGAATGTCTTTTCTATAAGACAAAGGAGAATCTGTCATTGATTAAAGGGATTAAGAATAAGAACAATGAAAATGAGGATCATGTTAGTGACAGAATATGGGGTGATTTATTATTATTACAACATTTTCTTTAAAGTTAAATTGTATTTTGGTCAACAAGAAAAAGAAAAAAATATTTCAGGTCATTGAAAAAGAATATATGACCCAATTACCATGACAGTGGCAAGTCTTAATAAATGTAATTGTCAGAAAATTTCTAGAGCTGGAGCTATTTCCAATAGCTGTGAGTATCTCTGTGTGTTGTCGGCTGTACCAAAATATATGGATTTCCTCTTTCCATAGTTGGGACCCGTTACTATTAGGTGACCTCTCTGGTTACTGCATATTACTGCATATTACTATTAGGTGACCTCTCTGGTTACTGCTGATATATTGATGACAACTAGGTTACACCCAGATCATTTCTGCCAAGGCAGAGTCCAGGTCTAAGAGAGATTCCTGAAGGAATCTCTGTTCCTGAAGGTCTGGCCTCTCTGTTCTCAAAGTGGCAGTGGAGGAGATGCCTTTCTCTGTCTTGAAAACTAGCAAAGAATCCAGAGTATACTGATGTGACCCACATGTCTGCTCACTTACTTGCTGCTTCTAGTTAATGCCTTGCAGCACTCAGGTGCACATGGATGGAAGCCCAATCCTGCCTCGCAGAGAGATGGAAGATAAAAACTGATAACTAAGGAGCTAAATACATACAGAGAGAAAATTAGAATGGTGGATGTGAGAATCACGTGTTTGTTTGTTTTGTTTTGTTTGTTTGTTTGTTTTTTCCTCTTTCTCTGCTTTCAGCCTTTCCTTTCCTGACGTGTCAGGTGAGCAGTCTTCCAGGTCTGCTTCTGTCTGCTAGGAAATCTTCTGCTACTTAGAATGCATTAACTCAAGCTCTATCTTTCCTAAAGCACAGAGGCACAGAGGTGTTCTTGGAACACTCTTCAGTCAGCTTCCACAAATGAGCTTAATCTCTTCCATCAAAATCCTACTCAGAGTTGGGGATGATGACTCACACCTTTAACCCAAGTGCCCAGGAAGTTGAATCAGGGGGATTAGAAGTTCAAGTCCAACCTAGGTTGTACATCGAATTCCAGGCCAATGTAGACAACAAGAGACTCTGTCACAAAAAGAAGCTCTTTCTAGCTCAAGGTCAGGAATCTTGTCTAATTCAGGAAGTTTCTAGATAGAACACTTCTCTCTATGGAGTGAATATGGTTGGCAGTGTAAAGACCTTATCCACACTGCTTGAATTCTAATCATGGATGCACATGGGCTTGCTCTGAGTCCTTGGATAAGTTAGTATTCCTGTACCTCTGTTTCCTTATCTTTAAAATGAGGTCAATAATAAGCTATATATCAAGCATTCAATGATTGAGCTTTTGTATAGCTTGGAATCAAATATACATTCTCTTCAAGGTCATCATCATCAATATCTTTAATATTACATGTCAACTGATTCTACTCATAAAAACTAAGTCACCAGATCCTCTTTCATTTTTGTGATTCCTCTTCTTGTTCCTCCTTCCTTGCTTCATGAAGTTTGTATTAAGGTTCTTTGGCTGCCATAAAATTTACCACAAACTTTAGTGGCTTGAATACAAAAAGATTATTATCTTACAAGTCAAAAGTCTAACATTGGTCTCACTGAACCAGATAGTCAAGGTTTTGGCTGAGCTGTGTCTCTTTCTAGAGGCTCATGGGAGAATCCATTATTGTACTTTATCTAGCTTCTAAAGGCTGCTTACATTCCAGAGATGCCAGCATTCTCCTTGCTAGTCATCCACATCCAGGAAATGGTCTAAAGTTTTAAGCATTTTGGTTCATTTGTGACCACCTAGATAGTTAAATCCAAGAAAATCTACATATCATGAGACTAGCTGAAGAATGGGAAATGTAAAATATTCATGGTTTCTGCGGTTGATCTCTCGGGGACTGATTATTCTGCCTATCTGTACAAGTTTCTTGAATGCAGATCTCTCCTCTGCTAACTTTTCTTCCTGAACCCTTGCATAGAAAAGCTTTTCAAAAGCTGTGGGTGGATGTAATCCAATATTTAACATAAAAGACAAAAGGCTCAAGGAGAATTTCAAAAAGGTAATTGTTTTTCCAAAGTTGTTTTCTTAACATTATTTATACAAACTATTACAATGAGCTGTTATACTTCAGTTAATATCGCAGAAAGAAAAACAGTATTTTTATTCCAAGTTTCAATAATGTTAAATTTTTATGAACAACAACAAAATAAGAAATAGTAACAAGAGTGCCAAGGCCCAGAGTATTTCACAGTATTCTACGCAGCCTCCTAGAAGGCTGGTGAATGTAGCAGCATTACTACCCAGGTCTGCCAAGTAAGGAACCCATGCATGGAGAGATCGAATCACTTTAATAAAGTCGCAGTATAATCCAGAATCGAAAGCTGAAATAATAAAGTCCTGGTGTCTTGATGATTAAGCTTGTGACTCTAAGTATCTTCCTGTGTTTTTAGGCAAAACACTCTGACCTTTCCTCTCTATATTAACCACTCAAATAATGTGTAAAACACCGTCCCTCTTCTATCAATGATATTTACTCTCAATATGACCATAATACAAGTAACACAACCATATAATATATACACTAACACTGTGAGAGAGTTTGGATCATTTTTGGAGAATGGCACACATGTTAATTATCTAGATTGTATGTATACATGAGGCACTAGGTAGTTTATTCAAGACCATCTGTGATACAGGTTTTCCCATTTCCCTGGTCAACCTCTGCAGAATGGTAATGAGAACAATCCTTCAAATAAATAAGTACATGCTTAAAGAGCATTATCAAAGAAGAACTGCACATTTCTTTAGGAAGAAACAAATTACGAAGCTTGAAGCCTTTCTTACAATGTCTTAAAAACTTGCCCAAGGTATTTAAAATAAGATCCATTGCAGCAGTGAAAATACAGAGTGATGAGAACTTGAACCACTGTTGAAACTAAGAGGGGAGCATCAAGTAAGTCATGGCTGTAACATGTCTCAACCCATTGTTCTAATTACCTGGTGTTCCACAGACCATTTAGAAATGTGTAAAGATTAACCAATTTGGATGCCAGCTTTGAAGATTTCATGTGGCAAAGCAGGATACCCCAGGCTAGCACCATGGGCAACACCCTATGTGATAGAACTCTAGAGACTACATTTAAATACATTTCAGATAGTTACTTTTAAAACTCTGTTATAAGTACAACATAATTGGCTTAGTCACAAGATTTTTGAAAAGTACCTCCTAGGTAGTCTGCTCCAGGCTAAATGTTATGGGAGATGAAACTAAACTACTTATAGGCCACTTGAGAGACATGCCCAGGAAAGCACTGTGATTCAGAATATAATCAAGTGTCAGGCTATGTGATGAGGCTTCCAGTTCTGGTTCAAAAGGAGGCCATAGAAAGAATGGGCAGGCTGACTCTGCATATTCTAAGTTTTCTTCTCTTTAAATTCCTACATGTATTTTTTTGCTTTGCTTCTGGTTAAACATTTTCTTCTTTTTGTACTTTGAGATTTTGAGGAGTGTGTGTTTGTACTGTAAGCAATTTTCTACTACTTGGACTTGTTCCATTGTAGATTCCTGGCTTAATAGTGAGTTCACAATAAAGATGCTTCAGCAAAGCCTAAGGTCTCATCTTTCTTCAGGGTTGCAGAGGGGAGTCCTGTATGGTTAGGGATTCCACAGATCAGTCTCTTAAACCCAGAAGTCTCCTAATCTAAACTCATGTGACTAATGTGTCTTTGTAGAGGGTGGACCACGCCCACAAACTAAGCTTTTGCCGCATGGATTATTTAACTCATTGCTCTTGATGGATAAATTGACATTTCTATTGTTTAGCGGCCAACTATGAAAAAGAACAAGTGATCATGTAGGAACATGAGAAAAACCAATCACTAATCCTGTCCCTAGTTTATAATCTCTTGAAGATTTTTGTTGTTGTTGCTTTACTTTTTGTTTTGTTTTGTTTTGGGTTTTTGTTGTTTTTTTGTTTGGGTTCTTTGCTTTTTGTTTGTTTGTTTTTGAGACAGAATTTCTCTGTGTAGCCTTGGCTGTTCTGGACTCACTTGTAGATCAGGCTGGCCTTGAACTTACAAATATCCACCTACCTCTGCCTCCCTAAGTGCTGGAATTACAGGAGTGTGCCACTGCGCCCAACTTCTCTCTTAAAGATTTTTATGAAGAAAGGGCAGCCCTTGTTGCTCCAGAAACAAATGAAGTCAAGCCATGATCAGGCAGTATTGACATGACTCACTGAATCCATAGTTTCTTTTGACTTAAGGAGTTGAGTTTTGTAAATGCTAATCAGCCTTATTGCCCTCCCAGGTTGTCTGTACTGCCTGATTCATTCCTAAGTGTTCTTCATTTCCTACCCAGCCTACTGCCAGAACCACAAGTGTCTTTCAATGGCGACAAAATATTCATGTAAGAAAACACAACTGCTCCTGGTTTGCAAGCACTGGCCTCTTCATTTTCTGGTGCAAGGGAGAATGTTAAATGCACCTATTAGGAAAATGAGAAATTAGATCATTACAAAAATTCAGATTTGCTATTAGACAATGAAAGTCCATCTAGACTGTTCATAATCTAGACTGCTTATGGGTTCCTAAGCATCTTAAGAACTAGTTTACTCACAAGACACCCTTGGTCTAAGTGGATTCAAAACCAGAAAAATTAGGTACTTATTCTCTTTGTGCCTCTGCCTAGCACAATCAGTTGCTCAACATCTTACAACCTTAGATACAGCCTAGAACTGAGAATCTATGGCCTTAGCCACTAAAGATTGTCTCCTAAAATACTGTCAGAGAGCTCATATTGGAGTGGCAGGGCAGGATGACATCTGCTACTCTAAAAGGTTTGACTAAACTTCAGAAGACTGTCACTTATTTCTGACTGTGTAGTCTTTTTTTTTCATTAATTTCTTTATTTAAACACTTTACAACCTGATCCCAGACCCTCCCTCCTCTCCTCCCAGTCCCACTCTCATACTCCCTTCCCCCATTTCCCCTTTCCTTTCTCCTCAGAGAAGGGGAGGCCTCACATGGATACTAACCTGCCTTGGCAAGTGAAGTCTCAGCAAGACTAAACATATACTCTCCCACTGAGGCCAGACAAGGCAGCCCAGTTAGGGGAGAGGGATCCAAAGGCAGGCAACAGAGTCAGAGACGGCCTCCTGCTCCAATTGTTAGGGGACCCACATGATAACCAAGCTGCACATCTGCTACATATGTGTAGAGGGTCTAGGTCCAGCCTGTGCATGCTCTTTGGTTGGTGGTTCAGTCTCTGTGAGCCCCCATGGGCCCAGGTTAGTTGACTCTCTCAGTTTTCTGTGGTGTCCTTGCCCCCTCCAGCAACATCAGTACTTCCTCCCACTCTTCTACAACACTCCCTGAGGTCTGTCTATTGTTTGGCCATGAATCTCTGCTTCTGTTTCCATCAGCTGATGGATGAACTTCTTCAGAAAATAGCTATGCTACGCTCCTATCTGCAAGCATAGAAGCATATCATTAATAGTGACAGTGGTTGGCTCTCTTCCAGGGGATGGGTCTCAAGTTGGGCCAATCATTGGTTGGGCATTCCCTCAGTCTCTGTTCCATCATCATCCCTATACTTCTTGTAGGCAAGATAAAGTGCAGGTTGAAGGTTTTATGGGTGGATTGGTGCTCCCATCTTTCCACCGGAAGGCCTACCTGGCTATAGAAGGTGGCAACTTCGGGTTCCATATCCCAGGCTGTGAGGAGTCTCAGCTAGGGTCACCCCATGAACTCTCAGCAGCCTCTCCCATCTCAGAGATACCCCCTACTCATTTTCATTCTCTCTCAGTCCTTTCCCCACCCCACTCTCCTCACATTCTTGCCCCAACCCCGTTCCCCTTCCCACCCCCCGTCCCACCTAGTTACCTCCCTCCATTTACTTCAGATGTCTATTTTATTTTATTTTTCCTCCTGAGTGAGATTCTGTTATCTCTGTTGTAATATTCTGTTGTATTCTGTTATCATGGTTATCCTGTACTTTACAGCTAATATCCAATTATAAGTGAGCACATACCATGAGTATTTTTCTGGACCTGTGTTACCTCACTCTGGGTGATAGTTTCTACTTCCATTCATTTGCCTGAAAATGGAATGATGTCTTTGTTTTTAATAGCTGAGTAGTATTCCATTGTGTAAATGGACCATATTTTCTTTATCCATTCTTTGACTGAGGGACATCTGTCACCACAAAGTACTCAAATTCAAATACATTACTTCATTAAGTTTGTTAACCGAGTAGTTAGTAAGTCTTTACTTGTCCAAAGCAGTTTAACTTAAAAAAAAAAGAAAGAAAAATGTCCCTATATTTGTCGAATTCTCTTGTTTCACATTGAGGAAAACAAAGATTATGAAAATCCATGCAGAATTGGGTAGACAAGCTAGAGTAATAACAATTATTTATTTTGGGAATGAATGACTGAACTGACTGTAACATAAAAATATTGTCCAATTTTTATTTTAGCCACTGTATCATTTTAGCATCCTCTCTGTATTTGAAACACAAAGCAAGAGTCTTCCACCTGGATCTTCTTCCTTGAGGAACCAATTTCTACCACCTATTGGGAAACAGAGGTCGCTTGTATCTGGAACTAACATTCTCTAATAGAATAAATTATGTATATAGCAATTCCTCTTTATTTACCGTTATCTCTTAGTTTTCCAAATTCACTTTTTTTTCCATTGCCTCATTTAATTCTCCTAATACCCAGTGACATGTAAGGATCAAATATTGCTGAGGCACATTTCATTATAACAAAGTAGCTATAAAGTTGAATTTGGAAAAAACTTAATTAGCTGATTAATTAGACCAATTAATGAGATTGTCATGATTTTTATCTGGCTCCCAGGCCAGACTTCTCCTCATAGTTTATTATTTAGGAATAGCCTTCCATGCTAATCATTGCTATGGTTCAGAGGTATTACAGATGGACAGGACTACTGACTGCTCCCTTTTCTTGACACTTGTCGTAGCATCTTTGCTACTACTGTAGCTAGCCATTAGGAAGGAGAATTTTAGATTATGTTCAGCTTAAATCTTCTGTGTCCTGTGTCCAAAGTATGTGGGTGTCTTCTGCAATAAGGACTTATCTTCTTCGTTTGTGAGGAGGCAACCAAGGGCAATGGCAATAGCCTACGTTGTTTTGGGAGTCCCCGGGACTAACAGCTCAAGTGAAGGTTCTTATGCCTGGTTCTGGTGGGTTTATTAGATACTCTATGACTCTTGGGGGCAACATTGTCAACCCGTCTCTGTTACTAATACTGTAAAGAGACACAATGACCAAGGCAACTCATTTTTTAAAAAGCACTTAACTGGCGTCTTACTTACAGTTTCAAAGAGTAAATCCATGACCATCATGGTGGGAAGTGTGGTAGCAGGTAAGCAAGAATAGTGCTGGAGCAGTAGCTAAGAACTTATATCCTGAACTTCAGTCTGCAGGCAGAGCGAACAAGACCTGACTTGGAATGGGCTTTTGAAATCTCACAGTCTACCTCAGTAACACACCTCCTCCAACAAAGCCACACCTCCTAGTCCTTCCCAAAATAGTTTCAATAACTAGGGACTAAGTATTTAAATATGTGAGTCTTTGGGGTCTGTTCTCATCCAAATCACCATATAGTCCAAATGGCATAGTTGATTTAATACACACACACACACACACACACACACACACACACACACACCATGCATGCATACATTCAAACATATAGTTTTACGTAAAAATACTATGATTCCTTGAGGCTTTATCAAATACCCTTAGTATTATTTGTTCCTTCATCTTCCCTTGCATTTTTTTTCCCTGAGAATTTTGGTCTACTATTTTATTGTGTAGACAGTAAGTATGTTTTGGAACCCTTCAGAAAGGTCCCTAATCCATTAGGAAAGGACACTTCTCTAAACTTGGTAATAAAATAAAATAAAATCTTTATGTCCTTTCAACAACCTCAGTCACTCCCAGCTGAAAAATTGAAAAGTGAATTTCTACACATGCCAGGTTCCCCTGGGAGTGAAAGGAACCAAGACTCCAGACATCCTCTTTTAGATGTAATAGCTAGTTTCATTGATTTCTTTTGGGAAAAAATGTTTTAAGATTTGGAACTAGTGGTCTGGCCTCAATGCCAGGATCTGGGAGAAGTGGCTGTGAGCCTAGAAATTGCTTTGGTGGGTGTCTGAGTATGACCACTCATCACTGTGAGTAGAAAGTCACAAGGGAGAAGATCAGAGCAGTCAGTAACAGAGGCCAGTGTGGAAAAGGCCTTAACTCAACTGTAAAAGAAACACAGGGGCTGTGTGACGTGGCTGCTTTCATTACCAATGCCTCTGGTGACAACAGACACAAAAGTAACTTAACCAGGACCCCACAACTGTGTGTAACAGACTACTATTTTTCCTTCCTGGTGTTTGGAGTGAATACCAACCAAATAGTAGAAGCTCTTGAACAATTAGCAAGCTATCTCGAGGGGTCATTCTGCTCATGATAACATTTGAAGTCTGCAAGAGATGTTCTCTGGTCACTTGTGGATATGGGGCAATAAAAGTTCTAGACAAAGAACATACAGATTTTTTCCAAGATCACACAGCTAGACAGAACCCAGAACAACCCACCTCTTTTCCCAGCATCTTCTTCATTCAGACTTGCACAGCTCCACTCAACTCACTGCTAATGGCTTTGCCTTAACCACACTTTCATTTTTCAACTTATGAGTAGAAATGTGACCTTGGAATGATGGCAAACATAAATCCTACAGAGCCTTTCTCCTGCCCATGCCTCTCTGTTTCTTACCTAATTCTTCATATTTTTAGACACAGTTCTCAGAAGCCATTAGATACATCATCTCATGGCCCTTAGGCCCAGATCCACAATGCTGAGAATTTCTGTCCTGCTTATGAGAGTCTGGAGGTAGACAATTCTCCTTTTTGAGACCTGCTCTAAGTGGTTGGCAGTGAGACCAGAGTCACCTTAAGTTTCAGCAGAGTGTTCTGAGCCCCTGGGAGGCCATTGTCTGGGCTTCTGCAGACTTCCATGTGGTTTGTAGTATGCATGATAATGGCTGCTTAGTTCTATTTCTTTAAAGATAGCTTTTAAATTTGTTCTCTTGGCCTCTTGATGAAATAGCTTCATGCATATTAATGACATCTTTTATTTACTGAGCAGTGCCATTAAGCACTTTGGAATACTAGATTCTAGCCAGGGTCTCTGGGAGACAGGCCAATGTCTATAGACTTGCTGGATAAATGGGAAACTGAGGAAACAAAAACAGCTCAGTAACTTCCTGAAAGCAACATGTGAAGTTCCTGAACTACATATGCTGTCTGACTAGCAGATGGGCCTGGCCTTGATTGGGTAGTATTATACTAGGCTTTCTGAATGTCCATTCATTAATACAACAGACTTTTATTGAATACTTGCCATATGTAAAGCACTGGGTATGGCAAAGAGTGGGGAAGAAGATGAATTCAAGACTCACAGGGCACAGAAGGTGCATAGAAAAGCAGAGAGATCAAGGAATAGTAACATCCTAAGGGACAGTCAGAATAGGAGAAGCCAGATTTTGCTGAAGAGTCTGGGGGATTGCTAGCCCCAAATGCTTGTGCTCCTTGACTTAGTAATCATACTTCTAGGAGGGTAGCACATCATTAAAAGTGAGTTATGCATAGGCAACTTGTTCTCTTGGTCACAGGAAGAGAACACTGACTAAGAAGGACAGATAGATGAGAAATAGCTAAGGAAATGGACTTTCAGGAAGAATGTGCTTGAAATTGGTAATATGGAGACAGAGAGAGAAAACATATTCTTGTTTGAAATTTCACACTGCATTTTAAGATTTTTATTAACAGTGATATTTGTATATTTTCATATTTTGAAAGTAAATACCTGAATTTATTCCTGTCTAAAGGACTTCATAGTCCAGGAGGAAAAACAAAGAGACATAAACTATGTTGTCAGAGAAAAATAGATTAAATTAAATAAAACAATGTTCAAAGGGGTGTTTTAATTGAAAAAGTTTACATAAAGTAAAGAGGCCACATGATGAAAGAGTATCTAAAAAGATGTGGTGAATGTGCACCCATCAGGGATATGGCAAAAGTGTACCAATCAGAAATATGGACAAAGACGTCATCCATTTCTATGGATCCCCAGTGGCTAGTAAGGTGTCTCTCCTCTGCAGGGACACTGGACCTATGTCAGGTAGAAATTACAAGCCACTCTAGACTGCTCAGGTAGGATAATGTCAAATCAACCTTTTCTAGGTTCTAATCTTACTACAACGACTATCTAACAGGTGTGTAAGGACTGATAAGACAAGATTTGCATAGCTTGCGAGTTTAAATTCTCACTGTACCATCGAGCTTTTCCTGGCATGCGCCAAGATTTAGTCATAAAGGACGTAGAGAAAGTAACTTTGCACTACACTGTTGATATGTGCACAGAACCTCTGTGGTTGCACATGTACAGACAGAAGTGCAGACATGTTGATGTCCAGCTGAAGGTGCTGGCTGGGTTTCTGCTGATGAGGAAAAACATGCCTATCTCGCTAGAAAAGTACAAGTTTTGAGGCAAGAAATAAATGTGAAAGGAGGAATGGGCCAAGAAGAACACTTATTTTATCTTGCAAGTAGATTGGCTTCAATGGGGAGGATTACTTTTGGCAAATATGAAAAGATTATATTTTGATCACCCAAAACATGGGAAAGGTGTCCTTAGAAGAAAGGAAAAAGGACTGTTTTGAATCAAATAGCAGCATGCACTTGAGTAGCCCTTATTCTGCAGGGTGTTGCTCTGAGCTCTTCAAATAGAATAAAAAAAATGAATACTTAAAATCCAGTGACAGGTCTCACTCTTACTCAGTTTACGGTTGACAAAACTGAGGCACCGAAAGGTTAAGTAGTTGTCCTTTGGTCTCAAAGGAAACGGTAACAGTGTAATACCAACCTAGAGAATCTAGCTCTGGACTTGTTCTCTTCCCCTCTCAGAACCTTCAGGACTAAGAGAAGGGAATCAGTAGGCCACAGACAGTGCAGAGAATGGAGTGTCAGGAGTAAGGAGCAGAGGAGTAGGGGATGGAACTACACTTGGAAAGGAAATGGAGCAAGTTTTTGATAGGGCTTGCATGTTGACTAAAGGCCCAGCTACTTAACCAAAAGGAGAGAGAAGTCAGGAATTATCCCAACTTTGAAAGTTAAGGTATGAATTAAAGCAGAATATAAAAGCAGAAATGGAAGGCTCTTTACAGGTGGAAATCCAGCTTTCAATTGATTTCCCAGCTCACTTGCAGTCACGGCCCTGGCAAGAAGTGCATGGGAAAGACACAGAAGAGCAATGCCAGCAGTAGTTTCTGTCTTGGAACGGCCTCTAGCCACTTCTTGGCTCTACTAATGGATTCATCAGTTTTCAAAAACAATATCATCCCATTATCCAAGTCATGGCACCCGCATCCCATTATCCAAGTCATGGCACCCGCTCCCGCACCTTCTTGCCTCCACCTTGGGAACTAGAGACTTAATGGTTTTGCAACTGACCCATCATGGGCCTTTCCTGCTTTAGGTCCCAGTGGAGACCAGCGAGACAGCTCCTGGGTGTCTAGAAGCTGATGGCACCCAGCAGCCAAGCCTCATTTGCTATTCTCCATTTGTAATTTCCTCGCATTGTAAATGGCAGACACTGTAGCTAGGCACTCTCTTTATGGCTTACTTTCATCTTGAAATGTTCCTGTGCTACATTTTCCTGTTACGTATGCACCTCAAATGTTGTAAAGTCTGCTGTAAAAGTCAATATAAATGCAATAATGTCACGTCAGTCAAAGGCAATGGAGCAGCCCTTCTGAGCAAACAATTGGAAAACTAGAGAGAAAACTCAATTGCTTCATGTTGCAAATTGATTAAAGATATGAATCAGAAAATAAAGGGGCTTTTGGAGTTTAGGTTATTACTAACTGCTTTACTTTATGGGGCAATTACTTTGATTCTATCTCAAGTCCAGTAAAGTGACTGCCAGTATATGGTGAGATGATCCCCTGCTTCTTTCTCATTAACGTGAACCGCTGGAGATGAGACAGGCTGGGTGAAGGCATGCATGCACCTCAGCCATGCAGGTTCAGTCCTGGATCTATTTAAAACTATGAAGAAACAATTGATACTTCTAACTTTAAGTCAGTATTATCCAAAGATCATCATCATCTCACCAGACAAGAGAACCAGTCCTGTTGTCAAAGAACGGCAAGCTAGGTAGCTACCTGCCCTGTCAGGAATGTGGAGAAGCCTGGGTATTGTTCATGTTGCCTATTCACACTACTACCATGGCTGGCATTGAGCTATACTCAAATGTCATCCTTGTCTGATGTTTCAACATCTGAAGCCCAAAATTAGACAGTCATTCCCTAGAGCTTAAGCCTCCTTGTCCCTGTGCGTATATCATAGGATCAAATGAACCTGAGTTCTGACAAAAAAAAAAAAACCCTTGGCAATAATTAATTTGGCCCATTGGGCCTTGGCATCCAGGAAGCTGGGAGCTAAATTTAATATTCAGTAGTAGTAATTACTCTGTGCTGGATTTCTGGCCTCATGTTAGGCCAGACCCATTCAGTAGGTGCTCAGAGAAGGAAAGCTGGATAAAGCAGTGAGAGATGATGAATAATAGTTGCATTTATTATTGCTTACTGTGAGTGAGGGCTTGCCGTGTGCCAAGTGGTTCACAAATGTTATCGTAATTAGTCTTTACAAAGCTGTCTCAGCTATTTCAGAGCCATTTTCCAGATGAGGAGGCATGCTCAGAAAAGTTAGGTGATTTGCCTGTGTTCGCTCAACTTGGATTGGAAGCTAGGTCTCCATGACTCCTCAATGAGCATTCTCAACTCCCGCACAAAGAATGATCCCACAGACAGTGAAGGGTCAGTATGGAAAGATTGGTGTGCTGAAAAACACTTGAAATTATGAAGAAAGTAGGATTTCTCTGAAATTTATTTTTGAGTAAGTGGTACATCAGAACCTTCCTTTGTACAAAAAAAAAGCTTCCAAAAACCTTCTTGATCGTTAATAGATTAGAAGATTTTATATTATCTGTAGAGGAAAATTGCATTAGGGAGGACTTCGGTTTGTACTAGATGCACAGTCCATGTGGGAACCTATGACACAGCGAGGGCCACAGTATCCAAAACTCTGTACTGGAGGAGGCCCTTCGCAAGTCACAGTCCTCTGGGCACCTGAATCTCAGGCTTTATCTCAAAATTCTTGGACTATATCGAAGCAGAGGTATCAAAGCAGGGGCTGAGACTCATAGCCAAACTTTGGGAAAAGTGCAGGGAATCTTATGGAAGAAGGGAGAGATAGAAAAACCTGGAGTGGGCAGGAGCTCTAAAAGGAGACCAACAGAGCCATAAAAATTGAGCCCTGGGGGCCCTGAAGAGAACGATACCGTAATCAAGGACAATGCATGGAGAGGACCTAAATCCCAGGCTCAGATGTAGCCCATAGACTCAGTCTCCTAGTGGGGTTCCTAGAAGCAGGGGCTGTCTCTGTCATGAACTCAGCGGCAGGCTCTCTGATCACCTCCCTGGAGGGTGCAGCCTTGCCAGTCCATAGAAGAAGACAATGCAACCAGTCCTGATGAGACCTGATAGGCTAGGGTCAAATAGAAGGGGGAGGACCTCCTCTATCAGTGGACTAGGGGAGGGACATAGGGTGAGAAGAGGGAGGGAGGGTGGGATTGGGAGGAGACGAGAAAGGGGACCACAGCCGGGATACAAATTGAATAAATTGTAATAAATGATAATTAAAAAAAAATTCTTGGACTAGGATTCTATGATCAACAAGAAGATTCCTTATTTGGCAGGAATTTACTATGTGGAAGCAATCTGGCTGGCACAGTTATTACAGTGTTTGGGATAAATTGATTAATGGACAGTCCGATGTCTACCATGTCTCAGAGGTAAAGTGGAGACCGTTCCTGCTAAGCCTACTCACTCTTTGGTGGCAAACAAAACCGGTGCTCAATTCTGCAAGGGGGAGGATAGATCCTGAACTACAACACTCTCCAAGTCAGACAGCAAAGCTCAGAGGCCCTGGATTAGCCCAGCAAGCTGACCCTTTCTCAAGGCCTGCATTCACATTTATTCGAAATTTTACAAACTTTCTCTCTCCTTCTTTATAAACAAAGGACTTCAAGACTTGTGATCACTGCTTGTGTGGCTTTAGATGTGCTCTATGAATAAATCATCTCAGATATTTTTAAAAGATAATTAGATTTGAAACCTTCTGCAAAGACCACACTTACTCCAGCAAGGCCATGCCTCCTAATTCTTCCCCAAGAGTTCCACTAACTGTGGACCTATGGAGGGCCATTGTCATGGTAATTACCAGAGTAATATATGGCTTAGCATATTTTTCATAGGTTTATCTCTTTTTGGATTCATATTAACATTATAAACCAATAATAGTTAATATTACAAACCTAGTTTTTCGAAGGAGAAATATGAGGCATAACAAGTATATGCAGCTTGTTCACAGGAATTAGAGTCATCAAGACACTTCGTCAGTATTGTTTAATTCTGGTCCCCCAAACAAGCAAGACTCTCTGGTGTTAAGATAGGAGGGTCTGGAGTTGTGAGCAACCACATCTCCCATTATGAAAGAAACTAGTCCACAGTGGGAGAGAGTGGATCTGACTCAGACACAAGTGAAAATGAAAGAGGCAAAGAAGAGAGTGATGGAATTTCAGTAACTGATTCCAAGTTCCTCTGAAGGGACAGGTTCCAGCATCTATTGAAGTATGGTGTCTCTGAGCCCAGGCTAGGTGAGATGGTCTGTCAGTTGTGAACAAAAGGTCCCTTCCCATAAATGAGGTTCTGGGGACTAGCATCCAATCATCCCTTAAAAATCTAGCTGTAGGACAGTCTACAGTCATGCAACAAATCCTCTGCTTGCAAGGCTGACTACATGGAAAAGAAATGGGTAGTAGGACAGTGAAAAACAGAAATACTCTATCCTTTGGCAGTTTTGCTGAGAATAAACACTGCCTTAGAGAAGAAGATTCTTCCAACACAAGCCATTTTTTTTCTACCCTGGTCAATTTTGAATATCTTGGTTTTTTTGTTTTTGTTTCTTTTATTCTTATAACTCTGTGAAGCCTTTGAAAGTCTTGAGTCCTTGCAGCAAGGTCCTGATCCATAGGAGAAATGGATGTGAGTTTTATTATTCTTCTCCTTGTGGGGAGTTAGACGCCTTGTCCTGATTCACACGGATATCACAGCCTTCATAAGACTCCTGCTTGGCAGAAAAGAGGGGCTAAAAAAATTGTTTGAACTTGTCCAAACAAAGTCTCAATTTCCCGACAAGCAATTAGAACTTGGGGTTACGTGCTGAGGTAGACTTTAGACTATTTTAATGGCATTCAGAGACACGGGTCTCCAACCAATTGGCATTCAGGAAATGTTTATCAGTTCTGACAGCCGCAAGTTCCACCCCAGCCAGTTTTAGCTCCTATGACTGGAAATGACTTAGATATTTGAAATTCTGTAAAACACAGGCTAGTTTGAAATGGAGCCACAGAATTACAATGGTATTCCAGCTCAGCTCTTAGGCAATTTAGGTCAAACTCCTTTCTGTTCTGAATGGGGAAAGCTTCCCTGAAAGGATGGGTGATAAATTTTCAATAAATCTACTAGGTGATGGGAAATGAGAGAATTTTCTTAATGATTTATGAACCTGAGTGAAATGATCTTTTCATTGCTGTCCACTTTCCATAATTTTTCCCTTTTAAATTCTCGTTGATGGTTTTTTTTTTTTTGGGAAATAAAAGAAGGATCTTTCATCTTTCTTTTGGGAGGGGGTGCCTCCAAGTGAACATAGGACATACTGTCTGCATGTACCTGACTATTCACATGTGTAAGCATGTAAGAGTGCCTGCTTTAGTATCAAGAGAAGATGCTATTTTACTGAGTATATTTTTGACATGTTTTCTATTTTACCAACCTTTATTAAATGTTACTTTAAATAGATTTTAAATTAAGGAGGGAAAGTAACTTTCATTCATCCACTCCTTTATTCCCTCACTAATTCACATTTACATTGCAGCTTTAGTTTTCATCTGGATATGCAACCGATAGAACATGCCCACATATATGCTTAACATAGTTTAACACCCACTTTGAGGTTACAATATTTGCCTTCTAAACATAAGAGTTTTTATGTTTTCTTCTCAAAAATCCTTGAAGCAAATATTGAAATATTCATTTGAAAGAAGATGGAACTGGTTTCAGGTGGCAGAACTAGCCTGAATCGCAATGAGTGTGCAGCCACTCAAAGACTATCTAGCCTTTCTGATGCTTGCCTCTCATTGTGTCCAATGAAAAGTCTCTCCCCCTTCAACTGCAATACTCGGGGACAATGACTTCCCTAAACAGCCTAGAAGATGATGGACTCATTCTGTGAATCAGAGTTATTGGTTAAAGAGAAACAGGCCTGATAGCTACTAGGAAAAAGAAAATAGACACCCCCTTCAAAGCCAGATCTGAAATTTACACTAAAAGAAAATGAAATGTAAACACGTGTGAAAATTCACACCTGTACTTAATTAGTACACACTAATGATATGAGTAAACTGTGGAAATAATAAGAAAACAAATGGCCACAACAGGGAGTGAGCATTTAAAGCAGTACTCCAGCGAACCCACTCTATTCCAAGTATCTGCTCCAGGAATCTGAGGTTTAGAGCGTAAGTGGCCTTGACCAATATCATGTGTTCATGTAGATATTTGAGAGCGTGTTTTTAGTGAGTTACCATTTTATATTGTAACCTTGCGTTTATCCCGTGGCTGTTTTCAAATTCTTGATGTCATATGTAGCTTACTTCTTTTCCCACTTTATAAACTTTCTCCATTCTTTCTACTGTTACTTCACCGTTTCCTCCTGTTTAACTTTCCATGGAACTCTTGGTTCTCTGGCCTTGAGTTTTCTACTTGTTTACTGTACTCATATCCTCTTCTTTCTCTCCTCTAGTATCTTTTTTAACAACAAAAATAAATTTAGTTGGTATTAAAAAAACAAAACAGCAAAATCTATACTGAAAAGATATAAAGTACATTTACCAGTGACAGATAGATTTATATTATACTTGCAAATTCTGTTGTGCTCCAGTGAGCAAAAGGAATAACATCTTATTCCCTATCTTCCAAGCACACACTGGGGCAAATAGAGTTAGAATGGGAACAGAATGGCACTCACACCACATGGTAACAGCCTATGCTTGAGAAAAAGCCCAGAAGAAAAGTGTATTGACCCCTTTATTTGTCACAGATGACCTCTGACCTACAGCTGAAAATTCTGGTTAGTTGTGCTTATTTGGGCTCTAATAAATTTGGGAGCAGGAAAAAAAAAAAAAAGGTGTTCACTGAATTGAATCAGGTCTGTTTCCCTGAAAGTCAGTTATGGATCGACCTGGAGGCTTTGAAAAGGAGATGCTTGAGTAAAATTAACTGGGGAAATACATGGGACTCACAGAAATATCATTCACAACTCTTCTAAAAGTGATGCTAGGAAGCTGCTCAAGTCATTTCATATGGAGCCCCAAGAGACTCATTGTCATTTAGTTCAGATTTGTAATTCTCTTCTGTCCCTCCTTTGTCCCCATGGCTGCCTTTTCTCTGATACCCTCCATCTATGTAGCTCATTTTAAAAAGTCTCATTATATGCGTCTGTATTCATTCTGATTTAGATCCACCATTGTTAGCCTAAAATTTTTAATCATAGCACCTAGCCCATAGTAGGATTTTAATAATTCTTTGTAAAATAAATAAATTAACAAAATAGAAGTTAGTTTAATGTGATAAAAGCATCTAGAATTGAAGCAGAGATTCTATTAACTAACCATCAACTTAAACAAACATGCTTAACCTTTTAGAACTTCAGGTTCTTATCTATAAACAGATGATGAGGAAGGCAGGTAGACCAGATGACCTTTTTAACTGTCTTGGATTCTTACTATTCTAGGAAGGAGTGTTCCTGGGTATAAAAACACTTCCTGAAATGGGGCTGAGAAAAGTTCATGATTCATAGACAGTTAGAGAGGAATCTCGTTTAGAGAGATGTTTTCCAACACTCTGGAAGAAGTAAAGTTATATTTCTGGTCAGAAAAGACTATTACCTTTAAGGTGCATTCTGATTCACTGGCTGGGTAGTGTATTCTTTCCATAGGGTCATCACAACAAATCCCACATGCTGAGTGGTTTAAATAATGTATAAACAAGCCAACTCTGGAGGATCTAAGTCTAAGGTAAAAGTCCAGGAAAATTTTATTTAAAAGCCCATCTCCTTGCATTGTCTTCTTCTGGTATCTTCCAATGGTTTTCTCTCAGTATGTACATTTTAATCATATCTACTTATAAGAACATAAGTCACATCAGACAAGGCCCCACCTTAATCACGTTTAGTCGGTTTCCTTTTTAAAGACCTTGTCCTCAAATATGGTCATATTTGGAGGAACTGGTGCTTAGAGCTTCAGTGTATCAACTTTGGAGAGACACAATTTAGGTCATAACATGTAATGAACAGAGAGTCTATGGAAAAGTACCTTCAGTTAATGAATATGACAATCTTTCCTGATCTGGAGGTGTTAGAAACAGAAAGCCATTAACTCATAGAACATTAAATTTATGATGGCAGAAGTACATTATTTCCTTACTCCTGTGTTTGAATAGACCGATATGTCTTAGGGGACTCTACTACCTATAAGACCTATTTTTGTTAGAAAGGCTTTGGCATGTATTGTGTTGAGGATGTGTTAGATTCCATGCTAATCTCATAATTTCTACCTTTGAGTGTCTACAACAGAATAGCCCGACTTGTTTTATTCACAAAAATTCCCCAAACTATTGGTATCATGGGATGAGATTTGGGATTTATTTTAACCTAAGATTTAGTGTGGAAGATGAGAGTGAAAAACAAAAAATTTTGAGGGCACACAGCACCTTAGAAGTTGACTATATTTATGTTCCCCATTTTATCATTTTATCATCAATAATTTCTTACGGGTGCATTTCTGAAGGCATCCAACTTGTGCTTTGCTAAATTTAGACAGTGAAAAGCATAAAATGTAACATGCTCATTGTATAAGCATTAGGAACTGCATTAATATCTCTAGCACCTACACTTTTAAAAAATGGAGTAGTGTCATATGCCTGTAACCTCAGAACTGAGAAACAGACAGGAAGATTCTACAGGCTTGATAACCCATTTATCCACTTAGTGAGCTCCAGGATCAATGAGAAATTGTCTCAAAAAATAAGCTGCACAAGAATAAATGAATACTTATCTCTGCAAGTACACATAAATACACACACACACACACACACAGATACACCGTGGACCACACACACACACACACACACACACACACACACACACAGAAAATGCAAACAGCAGAAATATCAAACAAACAAGAGCAAAGGGGAAAAAAAAAACTTTCTCACAAATCTTGCCACATTCTGACAAGAAGTCCAGCATGGGCCAGGAGTATAATTTGAGAAATGTTATGGCTCTCACTGCTATTCCAACATGAGAAATTTTATACTCTCCATAAAGCTAGTCTAAGAACTATTGTAGTCAAGGTTAAATGTCTTTGCTTCAGGTTTTGTGTCAATGCCAGCACTTTCAAACACTGCCAATGACATGGAGTTCTTTTAATAGAGATCTCAATGAAGATGGGCCAAAGGACTTAGAAAGCATGATTGAGCTAGAATAAAGCAAAAATCATAAAAGTACATATCTTCTCCATTTCACATTTAACATTCCACTCAAAAGTGTCTGCAGACAGACAAACATAAAGAGTTACTCCAAAGCATGCGCCTTGGGGGTAGTGAACAATGAATATGAAGAACAAACCAAAACAAAGAAGGCTGAGTTCTTTCCCTTATAGCTCTTCTTTTTCTACTTCTAATTCTGTTCCCTCTACATCCGCATGCTCTATCTGGAACCTGTAAGCCACTGAAAGATTTGTTTAAAACAGATTGTTGAGGACTATATCCAGGTCAGAGTGGTGCCTGTGACTACGAAGTGCTTCAATGTCCCTAGAGTATGCTGCTGCTGCTGCTGCTGCTGCTGCTGCTGCTGCTGCTGCTGCTGGCAATGCCACATTTTGAAGACCTTGCTCTGATAGAGTCTGATCAGGTGAACAATGCAATATCCCAGCTGAAAGGCATAAAAGAGTGAGTTTGTACAGAGAGGAACAGCACAGCAGGGCAGAGAGAGAATGTGCACCAAAGAACTGCACCCACTGTTCAGAGATCCATGAAGGAAATGAGCAGACCTACTTTTGCATAATACCTCCTTAAATAATTACTTTTCTGCATTGTGTTGGATGCTTTGAAAACAGATATTCATCATAACTTTAAAAGTCAAATGACTGAAAAAAAATGAAGAAGAAAGTTACTTTGAAAGCATACAGCCCAGGTACTTTACAATTTGGTGAGCATTCATGATTTTCCTCCACCACAGCTGTTAGGAGGGTAATTAAGGATTAAGATTTTATTTAATCATTTTCAGATATGAATACACTTCACTTTTCCCCCATCACCACCCTAAGCCATTTGAAGACAGAATTGAATCTTGGGCTCTGAGCATTATCTTTAGAGAACAAATAGATTTATTTCAATTTTGTAAATTCATTAAAGTAATTTAAGAAATATTTCATTTAATTCCTATTTCCTAAATTAAATTTTCATGGTGAATTGGGTTTTTAATATTATGAAGTTCTTCTCAAGTACCTTAATAGTGAGGAAATTCTATTCCTTGACTAACAACAAACCTGAAAAAAAATAAATCTTATTTGAATCTAAGACTTGCTAGAGATTGATGCAAGTAGAGAAAAGAAAAGCACACAACTGAACCACAGACTGGTAGAAGGGACCCTAGGGGTCATTTAGTCCGACGGCACTTAAATGGAGGAAACCCAAGGTTCTAGAAAAAAATCATTGGGTCTCAGGTTTCATAGCCAGGCGATATACTTCCTAGAAATATATACCAGGCTGTCTCCTTTATAATCCAGACAACCTTTCCAGCTGGCTATGTTGCCTCTTTAAAGAACACCAGAACACAGTGTTGTTAGCTTAGGATAATGGCATGCCCTTATTCTGGTTTTGACTCAAAATCCTAAGACCCTGGGGAGAGATACAAGACCATAGAATCGCTAAAAAGCAGCCCGAAGACAGGACCTGGGCATGTGTCACTCACTTAACATCTTCTGCTCAAAAACATGGGCCTCACATGTTAGAGGTTACATCACATTTTAATAAAATGAACTGAGATGCTTAAAATCCAAAAAGGGATAGAGAAGAAAGGTGTAAATACAAACCATGCATATAACTGCATAACTTGGCAAAGAGCTTGTTTCTTTATGCTATGAAACAGGACCTTAATTTTAATGTTTTGAAGGCCTGAAGATAGCTGAATGGAGTTTACTCTTCAGTAAGCATTCAAATTCCTTTGGGAGTCATACCCCATTCCCAGAACTCCACATGAAACAAAAAAAACAAAACAAAACAAAAAAAAAGGCAGAGTGTAACAGGCTTGGGTCTATAGAATGCTTCTTCCTCTCTATGGCTGCCCCCAAAGAGGCTGGCATTTCTGGCAGGCTTGAGCCTCCCCCTGCCAAACCAAAGGGAAGGGCTTCCACTGCTTCCCTGGAGTGGGCCTGGGCAGCTGCCCAGATTGATTCCAGCTGTTCTGTGGCTGTCTGGCCAAGCCTCCTGCATTTACAGTGTTCACAGAAGGGCCAAGGGCACCTCAGCTCTACTCTACTCTTTGTTCTTGTACTAGCCATCTTGCCCATCTTGTTTCCTTACTGTGTGTGTGTGTGTGTTGCTGTGTGTGTGTTTACATACTCCATTTTTTTCCCATTTCTCCACTCTATTCTGTTCCCATTTTTCTAATCCCTCCTCTCATATCCTTCCTTCCTTCCTTCCTTCCTTCCTTTCTTCCTTCCTTCCTTCCTTCCTTCCTTCCTTCCTTCCTTCCTTCCTTCCTTCCTTCCTTCCTATTTTGAGACAAAAAAATCTCATGTAGCCCAAGCTGCCCTCTATCTTTCTACATAGCCAAGGTTGGTCTCAAACCCATGATCCCTAGACCAACACCCTGGGATTAGGCATGTGTGCTACTCCATTCAACACATTCTCCTCCAGATTTTTCAGTTCCCCTCCCGAAGGGACCCATTGACCTTCACTCCTTCTCCAGCTTGGTTCTTCTAACAGTCCACGTCTTTTCTTCAGCCTCAGTTCACACCAACACACCAGAGTAACCTGTTCATCCTTGCTTCTCCACTTTTTCGCATTTTTAAATTTTCTTTTTTGTTATTAATTACAGTTTATTCACTTTGTATTCCACTTGTAGCTCCCTTCCTTCTCCCCTCCCAAGCTCCTCCCCCAGTCCACTGATAGGGGAGGTCTTCCTCCCTTTTCTTCTGATCCCAATCCATCAGGTCTCATCAGGAGTGGCTGCATTGTCTTCCTCTGTGGCCTGGTAAGGTTACTCCCCCGAAGGGGGAGGTGATCAAAGAGCAAGCCAATCAGTTCCTGTCAGAGACAGTCCCTGTTCCCATTACTATGGAACCCACTTGGAGACTGAGCTGCCATGGGCTACATCTGTGCAGGGGTTCTAGGTTATCTCCATGAATTGTCTTTGGTTGGAGTATCAGTCTCAGAAAAGACCCCTGTGCCCAGATTTTGCTTCTCTATCTTGCACAGCTGCAAGCCAGATCAAGCAAGCTGGAACTAAACAGGTTGGTCTTTTGTGGCCGGAAAGGAAGAAGTGTGTATTTAGCAGTTTTGTCGAGGTTTCATTGTCCAGTGTTCAAGAACAGATTCTTCATGTGCTGGGGAATCGCAGACAAATAGTCAATTTGCCCTCAAAGACTCTTGATTTAAGCCTTCTGTGAACTTCACCTCTGGCCATAGCTTCGGAAAGCAATTGCCTGTCATCTCTAACGTTAGCGTAAACAGTGGTCTGCTCAGCATCACATGTTTATTTTCCACCCTGGCATTTGCTAGGTCACGTGGTGGCCACTTAATTTCCACGACTGACATTCCACAGGTCTGGGATTTCACTCCTCTGGGAGTAGTTCAAATACTTGTGGTTTTAACTCAGAGGAAAAAAAATATATATATATATGTGTGTGTGTGTGTATTTTAAAAAGAAACGCATACACAAGTAGCCCCAGCACTTGTTTAACAGCACCCTTGGAAGAACTCTGTGATTCGTTCCTCAGCCCTTTGCTTCCAAATACCTGCTGACACAGAGACTCAGAGAGGAGAGAAAGCCCAGACACACTTTCCTGGGGGCTTATGATACTATGCTCTTTGAATTGGCTTCTGTGTTTCATGCTTGGACATTCTTTTCATTTTTTTCTTTTTATTTATCCATCACTGAAGAGCTAAAAGATGGTTAGCTCCTGGGGTGCAAGACTCTCTGTGTTCAAAGTGTCTCTCAGAGCACTGAACTTTTTGGGTAAAGAAACTGATAATACCTTTTATCTAAAGTTCCCAAATTCGATTTCAAAAAATAGATAAGAGAGAAGAATTTTTTAAGACATTGGGTTATTGATGCATCCCTGAGAGTTAAATCATTAGATAAATGATGACTTCTAAGTATGAATGAGGTATCAATGGCAGGGCCAGCCCAAAACCAACTGATGGGGAAAAAAAATAATATTACTTTGTATCACATCCGTTCCAACTATCTCTCCCTTGCTACCTGTTTGGATTCCAATGGAGCTTCTTATAATATTCAGATTGCCTAGAGAATTCCCCAAGTGTCTCATAAATCCCAAGGGTGGCTCTTTCCATCCTGCCCCTACCTCTGAACCTCTTATAAGTCTAATGTCACCTACCTCTTTGTTATCTTCTGAAGAGAGTCAACTCGGTGACATAGAATCATGTAAAAATATCATTTTAATGAAGGCCAAGTTACCAATTATAAAACTATCATTAAGACCGATCCTGTTAAGTTCAACAGGAAATTTTCTATTATCAGATGATGAGTGAAATAAAAGCCTAACAGGTAGCAGCTTTCCCCCGAGATCCTCTTCTTTTGTCTGTCTGGGAGCACACGAGGGAAAAGGTTAACTTACAGGTCTAAGGTGAATTAGGACATTGGAATGTAGTCCTGGAAAGGCCCCAAAATGTCAACTAAACATTACATATACAACATGAGGTTTCTCAAAGCCTGGGGCTCAAAGAGATCACTTCAGTATGTCAGACCCATAGAATGGATGTATAGCACCTTTCCCATGCACCGTTTGTTTGTTTGTTTGTTTCTGCTGTCTTTTGATCACATTCTAATGTGGTTCAGTTAACATTTGTTGGCATCTCTTTAGGCAATATGGAAAACAAAACTACCAGATCAGGCTACTTTTGCATTTTTTTTTCTCATACCTCCACCAATGTCCTGCTGAAGTGCTCAACTTATGAAGCAATGACAGCCCAACCACAGCACATCTTTACAGTGGCTATTCTTGGGGACATATTCTCAGCAAGGGGGAAGATGGACAGAGATGGCCTCCACATATACTGACCCTAATTTATAAGGTAACAATTTATTATGAAGTTAACTTTCCTAGAGCTAATAGGGAATGAGAAGTTTTAGATAAACTTACACATTATATGTGAAGTTATTTGGGAAATTATTCCTAACTTTTGTGTTTGTCAGGTGGAGAGACATAATTTCTAATGCATTCCTTATATTTGTGTCCTTCTATGGACTTTGTACTCCAATCTATTTCTCCTTGCCCCCATTCCTCTCTCTCAAATTACAGGTCAAGTATTGGATTGAGAAAAATGTCAATAGTGTTGTCAATTTTAATCTATGAAATAAAGAGGTGATTATCAAATAAATTATGCAAATTGTTTGATAAGCATGATAAATCACTTGCAACATGGTTAATATCATTTGCAGTTGATTTCTTTACTACAATATAGCCAATGAACTGAAAATAATTATAACTTAGGGAAGATTTTCTTTGCTTTTTCATCTCACAGAAAAAAATTTTCCAGTGTGCCTTGTGGAGGTCTATACTCACTGACATTACTCAAGAACTAGGGCCCACACTAGGTACACTTAAATAAGCTAAGTTGGTTAAATTCAAAGCCATCAAGTTTTTCCTTACGTATTTTGATACTTGTGTTAGTTAGGGTTTTATTGATATGATAAAATCGCATGACCAAAAGAAACTAGGGCAAAAAAGGGTTTCAGGGACTCAAGGCAGGAAACTGAAGGCAGGAGCTAAAGCAGAAGCAGTGGAGGATCCCTATTTACTGGCTTGTTCCTCACAGTTTGTTCAGCATGCTTTCTTATATTGTCTGAGACCATCAGTTCAAGGGTAGAGCCACCTAAATTAACTGGGTCCTTTCACATCAATCCTCAGGCAGGAAAACACCTCACAGAATTACTTGCAGGCCAATCGTATGGAGGCATATTCTCAATTAAGATGCTTTCTTCCCAAATTGTCAAAGCACCCAGCTTAGCACCAGATTTCATCTGCTTTCTCATACACTCAGCTGTATATGTCTGGGCAAGTTGTTTATACTTTGTCTTCTCAACTGGCTTTTAAGCTTGTTGTTTTCTAAAGGACTTAGCATATGCTTTTCCATGACACCACCACTGTAAGTCATATTGAAAACTGAACTAAAGGTCCACATTAATAACAATCCTTTTATTGGTTGCTATAGAAACCATTTTTGAGAAGTGTCATTGACTTCGCCCTCTGCAGTTCATAAATGCTTTGGTAACTACTGAGTCCTTTGACTCCCATGATGTATAGAGAAGGGCATGATTAGGCTTAACTTTTGCAAAGATCATTAGTGATGTGACTTTATCAAGTTCTGAGGATTGATGGAAAGTGGATAGTTGAGACTTCTTGTGTGTTCTTCAAATCCAAACCCTGAGTTCCTCGCAGCTGGTTTGTTCTCACATCATCACAAATGATGGAAACTATCACAAGCAGCCATTGTTTTTGAACTATGTCCCTTACACACTCATGCTGTCATGTTGCACTTCTCAGTTGTTCTTATCAGAGTAGAAAGCAATGATTTTGTCTTGGTAGAATTAAGGCCAGAAAAAAAAAATGAAATGAGAAGTTTGTATGACTTCTACTAACTGTTTTACCTTTTCTCCTTACCTCGGAGGGTAAAGATGGACCCTTATCATTCTCATACAATTTTGGGGGCTAAAACAATAAAGCTCCTTGGATTCCTTAGTTATTTGTACTAAGTGTTAGAAGCAATAGAAAAGATAATTACTTGTTGGCGAAAATGATACCTTGGAATGGAGGATCAGCACTGAGATAATTTTCCACAGTACAGTCAGCTGCTGTCTGCAGAAATGTAAGTAGTTTTTAGTGTTACTCAAATCTATAGAACTTCACTTTTATACAAATGATTTGAAAGGAATGATCAAAGAGAGAGCGGAAGACTCAGGGTTCCAATGTGGCTGCCCTAAGTTTGGTCAGAAATAATTTACAAGTATGTAAGAAGAAGAAACACAATGGAAAGGAAAGGTGAAGAGTAAAGATAAGAGTGATTCATAAATTGAAAGATACTTTTTTTTCCTTCTGTGGAATAATGCATTCAGTAAAGAAAGAGAAACAAATTCATCCTCAAGGGCACCAAAGGAGTGCTGCATTTTAGATACTGAAAGTAGAAACACCAGAAAGAATATGGCCAAGGTGCTTAGTAGAGGAGTTAATCTTTTATTCTTTTAAAAATTTCCAAGGGTTGATGCTAGAGTTGGCTCTGAAAATGTGTTCTTAGAAATATGAACAAGAGAACATTAAGAAATAATCTGGATAAGTGGAAAGCATGATTTTTGTGCCCTTTAACCTGCAGACAAGAAAAAAAGAAGGGCAAATTGCAAAAACTGAACATGGACTCACCTTTTCTGCCTTGGGCTTGTATATGATGCTGATAAAGCAGGTTTGGGAGAGGGGTGATGGGAGGGTGGGACCTGGAAAAGCTAATGATTTCTGTAAGAAACCGGCAGCGTTTGGGGAGAACAGTTCTAGCACTACAGACTCTTCTATTTTTCAAGTTTGTCTAAATATACGTAGATGACAAGTTGCCCTGAAGCAAAATCGTGAAGAGGAAGAGCAATGGCTTTAGGGCCTTATGAATCTGTCAATCACCAGATATGCATGGAGTTTCTCTATAAATGTTGCTTGCTGGGGAAGGTGGGAACACAGAGCATGCATGTGTTGCCTGCCCTCAAGCTGCCAATAGTTCAGTCAGAAAGGCTTGGGATGATCTACCCAGCCAGGTCCCACAAATTTAATAAATTGTATTCAAAATACTGCCATGAAACCACAAGAATGGATTTTAAACTAATGTAAAGAGCAATACTGTACAACATTTACCATGTTGCAAAGCAACTTTTAAAAGCTGATCTTACTTTCTTTTATCCTTAAAAATGACCCTATAAGGTAGTTTTTGTGATTACCCTATTTTTCATAACTTAAAAAAAAAATTCCAACATAGCAAGTAAGTAGCAGCATCAAAGTGAGAAGTATAAACTATTAACATAGAGCCTGAGTTCTGAACTATTGTGTGTGCTGGCCCTTGTCAGACACAACTATGTATTATAGAAGGTAAATGAATCATCCAATATATGCAATTGGATTCTAACTCACTGCTGTGGCCCAGAGCCTAAAGTCCTTTGAGCCTAGTAAGAGCCCTGTGGAAAAGAGAAGGCAGGTCATTTTTTATGCCCATTTCTGCAATAAAAATTGCCGAACGTCTTTCCACCAAAGATAATCTGATGAGGTCAGAACTAAAATTAAGGTCTCTTTTCGACCCGTTAGAACTTCCAATTTGGGCAGCGTGGGACATATGAATTTGTAGTCTAGAAACAGCCCTGTTCCAGGTATACTCCCGTCCCACAGCATAACCAAGAAATCTGTTATAAGACAAACAGCAAAGGCAACTCCAGACTAAGCCAGGAAGCTGCTGACAAGCAATTGACCTTGAAAGCTGTAATGGTGTGTGTGTGTGTGTTAAAAAAATAAATCTAAAAAAATAAATTTTTCATACAATATACTCACCTTCTCAAACTCCAACTCTTCCTAGATCCTTCCCACTTCCCTACCTACCCAATTCCGTGCCCTTTCTTTCTCTCTTTAGAAAAAAAATGGGCAAACTAAACCAAACCAACAAACCAGAATTTAAAAAAAAAGAAAAAAGAACTTCACAAAAAAAAACCCTGCAGACATGTATGTATGTATACATGCTCACATAATAAACAAGCAAAGAGTCAGTAAGACAAAAATTGCCCAGACAAAGCAACATAAGAAAAACTATCTATAAAAAGACTACTGAATTCATTTTGTGTTAGCCATTGATCGATGGTGATTTTTAAACCTTTTGTTGTGAAATAATTTTAGACTTATAGATACATTGCAAATCAGAACAGAAAAAAAAAATCCCAGATAAGTTCCCACACGGTTCCTTCCTGTTAAATCACATATAATCATAACACAAATATTAAAACTTAGAGATGGACAGTGGTACAGTGTTAGTCATTCTGACTTTATTTGTACCTTGCCAGGTTTTATCCATTAAAATCCCAATTTCTCTTCTAGAATCTAATCTGGGATCCTACTTCACATAGTTCTCACTGTTGCTAGGTTCACTCCAATCTGTGACAACCTCACACCCTTTTCTTGGCTTTCTGGCCAAGGCAATTTGGAAGATTATCGTTTGTTAATTTTGTATGATGTCCCACTAGTTTTTTGTTTGTTTGTCTGTTTGTTTAGTGTCGGTTTTCTTTGGTGCTTTCTCCTGTTATGCATTTCTCCTGTAAGAAATTTATAGAGGAAGTCACGTTTTTCTCATTGAATCAGATCAGCAATTCAAGGTGATGGCTGATGGTGCCAGTTTTAGGGGCATAACAATTATAAAAATCACCAGAAATTCTTGCACTGTTTTTTGTATATTCTCCTGATCAGAGATAGGTGGTATATACAATACAAATGTACAGTAAGCCAATATGGATAAGTGAAATTGATCGCAGGAAGAAGTCGGAGATCAGCTTTCTCCAGAAGGCTACTTCTCTACACTTACAGGAGGGCCGGAGATCACTGCGACTGCTGACTACCCTGAAGAACAAGCTAGAACCTTTCTTCCAGATTCTTTCTGCTGTGGTGAGCTTGCGAGACTTGTCTTGGAAACAAGCATAGAGGAAGTACGTAGGTGCCATATCTATTGAAGCATGAGCTACAGATTTAAAAATTTTTAAAGATTTCAAACATACTTGAGCAAAAGAATGTTTTTAAAGTAATATTGGTTGTACTTTCTTTGTACTGTTCTATGCCCCTCAAATGATGGAAAGCTTACTAAAATGTAGAAATCATCTTTGGGTAGGTAGTTTTCCATGAGTACAAAACATCCTTCATAGTCACGCTTCATAACTATATGCATAAGTATGTACATACTAACTTTGTTACAGTGGAGGGTCCATAACTTTGAAGGAGGGCTAGTAGGGTGAATACTGAGCTGAGTAAGTTGGATACCCATTCCTGTATGTCAAAGAGGAAAATTACAGTCCATGATTTAAAAGACAAAACAAAACAAAACATGCCATACCGTCATGTAATTTTATAACATGTGAAAGCATTGCCTTTTCAACTAAGGTCAGAGTGACAACAGGGTAATGGCCAGGTCTCTCCACCATCATGACACCAATTTGAAGGATAACCAGCCCAGTGGGTACTCTGAATATGAGTGCTGTCACAGATGCTGGGAGAGATTTGTCAGTCCCATCAGTGACAGTGTTCTTTTTACTGACATTTTTTGTCTAAAGACAAGTATTTAGTGTTCTGCCAAAAAGTTTCACTGTTCAATTCAAAAAATTCTAACAACACAAACAAAATCAGGCCTATCTTGTTAGGTCACGTGTCAGACATGAAGTTCGTGTGTCCTGCTTGCGTTCTGCTCTGCTCCAAGTCCAGACCTTTCCCTCCATACTCTCAGTCTCATTTCTTAATCATGGTGCTAAGCTCCCATGATTCACTTGGTAGCTTCACTACACTCCGTCTGGCCCAGAGTCACAAAGATTACAGTATTCCATTCCACTGGGTGGTCATCCATTTCAGACATATGGTTGCCATCATGGGGAACAGTAAACTCCTGTGTAATGGGAGCTACTCTATGATATTGCTGTCTACAATACTGTAATATTGCAATCATAATTGTACAACTACTACATGCCACTGTAGATACAGTAACAGAACCATGCAATAAAACTACAGTGTCTGAGAGTATTAGAGCTGTTGCTTCCAAGGCTGTTTTGATCCTGTGATCTTCTTCTTCATCACTTATTTACTTTGGAGGGCACTGCTGGATAGGAACACAATAATGATTAGGGATAAAGACAAGGAGAATTAGATATGTGGAACTTTTAGGTCAATCACAGTAATAACTTAGAAAAGGAAGGTACTAGGTGTTACAACTTGAGAAATGATGAAAGGAAACTTTGGAAGGCATTTTTAACTACACCCATAGAAGTCAAGCACTGGGGGAACCTCCTAAGTCAAAAAAAAAAAAAAGACTATGAAGGTGTTTCTCGCTGTGATAGAAACCTGGTCCTCAGCAGTATTCAAAACTAGACTAAACAGAATTCTCAAGAGATAAACTGTAGAGAGCAGTTTGGCATGAGCTAAAGAATGGGCCTGTTTTATGTTCTTCCAGCTCAAGTCATAAAAATTTACATAATCAGGGATTTTTGTTTTCCAAATCTTCATAGCAAAATAGCAGAGTCCCCACATGTATCATGTGACTGTAAGACCCCTTGCACTCATCTCTGTCAGCCTCATGCTCCTTAGTCCTACCTAATCTCCACTTAAGTAGAAGTCTGGGGAAGAAGGCAGTTTATAAAGTCACCTTCTATAAATGCAACACTAGCTAGAATAAAGTTGAAAAAAGTTATAAGTGGCTCAATAAGTATGTATCGGTAAATTCTGGGTTTGTTTAATGCAAATACCTATCTAAGCAGTCTGATAGACACTGAAGAATGAAAATAGGTCTTTTCTTGAAAGGATAGGAAAATAAAAAAACAAATCACAAGTAGGTAAAAAAAATGTATGTATAAACATCAAGCAAAAGGGGTCATGATGAGCTGGCTCAGCAAATAAAGGTGATTGCTGCACAGGCCTGACTACTCAAGTACATGTGTGGAGCCACATAAGGGTGAAGAAGAGAACTGACTCCACAAAATTGTCCTCTGACTTCTAAATTTGTGTCATGGTATATGACACATACATTATACACTGTGGGCATCCTCAGCTCATGGCCTGGGACAGCTTTCATTGACATGATTATGGAAGTAGTTGGACCAAGAATATGTGAGCTGATATTGGAGAGTCTGCCTGGAGATGAGCAACCAATGGCAGGCTTAGAGATGGTTTTGAGGAACCTGATTGGTCACCCAAAGCTACACAACATGCTCTCTCTTCCAGAATAAATGAGACTACATCCACTCACCCTTAGATTGCATTCCCAGTGTCTGTGTGATGACTCCGTACCTCTCACCCTCGAAGCCTGGACCCCGTTTTCTCACCCACTGGCTGGACCTTGGGAGAAGGACCAACAATAGCCAACTCACAACACATACACACACACACACTTTTGTTTTAGTTAGAAATGCTGAGGACTAGTAAAAATGGTATAATACTGCAAGAGAGACTAAAATTTATCTCTGAATCATGATAAACACATGTTATAATACCATCTGTGCGATCACTGTTAAGTCATTGTTTCATAATGTGGTTGTGGTCAAATGACATAAGATTTTTGTCTTATCTAAAGCAAATAGTGGTGTTCTTGATTACTTTTATACTGTTTTCACTTGAGATGTCAACATGATTATCTGAAGTTTAAACAGGTACTGTGTGGTAGATTTGGAAGCACACATACGCAATTATGAACACTATGGCCCAGACTTGAGGGCAGTGAGCAGGTGGTAACAGGCCTGGGATCCTGACATTTCATCTGCTTGGAAGGTCATGGGTAAACAGTTGATAGCCACCCTAGGTCAAGCTGGCTAAAGGTCAAGCTTTCTACGACTGGTGAAGCTGGACAGTCAGGCCTGGACTTTGCAAAGGAAAATTGAGCATCTAGATGGTAAGACCAAGAAAACAAGCTAAATGGAGTCACTAAGGGGAGCACTGACGGCGGTACAGAGAATCTTTATCTCTCTGCCTCCCCTTTACATACATGCACACACATATACCTGCATGTACACAAAATGGGTTGGTAGAAAACTTGGTTATCAATAGCCCTCACTGGCAGATAGAAAGAGGGCTTAGAGTATGATTCCTGCTTCCAGGAGAGTTTTATGTAAGCAAGAGTTTTAATAACAAGCCTTAATGAATTAATGAGAATGGCTTAAACCCAGTTGCCAGGGTCTTGTATTTTCCACTGTAAGGGCTCTCCTATCCCAAAAGGATGAATCTCAGATGTAGTAAAACGGATCTCTACAATAGGTCCCCACTGAATGTCACTCCTCTGTCATGAGATTTTTTTTTTTAACACAGGAATATTTCACAGTATGCATTTAACTATCCCTTATACATGAATGAAGGTGTTCTCCAAATCCTTCCCTTTAGGAGAAGGAGTGGGAGACTGGTATTGGAAGATGAAGAGGGCATGTCATGGTAGCAGCACACACAACAGCCTAGCTTCACTGTCCTTTTCAAGGCCAGTACATTCTTATCATAACTCCCCTCCCCCTGGCCCCAGATGACCAAAATGCTTTGGCTTAGCTCTTATGGAACCTGTCTTTGAATGAAGACATTAGGTGGTCAGGCCTGCCCTCATTTAATGGGACAGCACTGAAGCATCCATACAGCTTTCCGTACTTCTTTCCATAGAATAGATGGGTATGGGGAAATCACAAGACCTTCTCTGGAGAGCTGTTGGCAGTCGCTCAGTCTATGTGAGGGAAAGTCAGTTTTCTTCAGGACTGTGACCCCTGGTAGGTGTCCATGCTCCGGCAGATGACCACATGCCCAAGCACATATGGGCAGCACCATGCACTCGGTAAAGAGTGAAAGAAAGTGGGAAGAGCATCAAGTTGGCAAGGAGACGTGAGGGCTCTGGAGGAAGTAGGAGGCAGGTGGGGAGAGGTGGACAGGATCAAAACACATCATATACCCATGTAAAATTCTCAAACAGATACATTTAAATGTAGTTATGGGCCTATCACATTTTTAACCAATTGGGTAGTTATTTACTGTTTGCTGATTAAAGAAAAAAAATGTATCTTCTTTAAATTCGCCTCAAGGTAAAAAATGTGATATATACATTTTTCATGTTTTATTTTTTATTTTTATTAATTATACTTTATTCACTTTGTATCACCCCCCCATAGTTCTTTCCCTCCTCCCCTCCCAATTCCACCCTTCCTCTCCCTTTTCCACCCATGTCCCTCGACAAGTCCACTGATTCTAGTCTATTAGGTCTCATCAGGAGTGGCTACAATGTCTTCCTCTATGGCCTGGTAAGGCTGCTCCTCCCTCAGAGGGAGGTGATCAAAGAGCAGGCCCATTAGTTCATGTATACATAATATGTATCTTGTTGGTGAGAATTAAGGTTAAAACAGGTTAAATAAGAGAGACTAAGAATGGTGAATGCTGCTTTTTGGCAACATGGTCAAAGAATGGCTCTTTGGAAGGCTTTCCTTTGAGCGTATCATCAGGTAGCTAACAGAAAATGAGGCTTTCTAGATAAGTATAGCAACAAGATATGGCCAGGCAGGTGGGGCAGATCATCTATAGAGTTTGAGACCATGTAAGAGCAGGTCACACTGGCATTCTTTCTATGTTTCTCCTTTCAGCAAGTTCACTAGAATGTAGACCAGTTGTTATGCCAATGAAGACTGGGCACAGCATCCTTACAGCCAGGTGGTTCTCATAACAGATCCATGCACAAAGAGTAGAGGCCTCGTTTAGGAAAGCATCCAAAGCCTGAAGAAATAAGCCAAGGCTTGTAGGACATTGGCTTTGAGAAACGACTGTTTAGATTACTAGGCAGGCAAAGAGATGGGAAACAAGAATAGGAAGATAACCATGCAAGGAAAGATCAGTAAGACAGAGTATGTCATGTTCAAAACACGGGCGGCACCTGACAGAGAACACTCACGTGTATTACACAATTCTTTTTTAAAGTGCTGTATCGAACAAGTATGTATTCAACTTTTCCTAACTATGGTAACATTGAGTTATACTTTGGAATAGCATTTGGAACAAACATAAAATGAATTCTATTCCTAAATATCAATTAGTGCCTCAAGGGTATTATCACCAATGTCATTTTATTGATGTGTCATTTTCTACATTATTCTAAAGCACAGAACCAGTGTGGGGGTAAACCACCACCCTGAAGCTTTATGTCTAGACTTGACTTCCGCCCTCTATCATAGCTGCTGTGATCCTGCTATGACTTTGCTTTTTATTGCGTATCTCGTCTGATAGACTTGCCATCGGTTTCCCTTGTTAACAACAGCAGTCTCAAAACTTCTGTACTTGTCTTCGTCATTCTCTCTCACTGGCTTAAAACTTTCCTTAAATGGGCTGATGGGATGGAGCATCAGGTAAAAACACATGCCGCAAGCTTATTGACCTGAGTTTGACCCCCAAGTCAAACGGGTGGAGAGAACTGACTCCTGCGAGTTGTCCTCTGACCTCAACACAGGCTCCCCAAATAAATAATGAATATAAAAATGTAATAAAAATGTAAAGCTTCCCTAAAAGCAAAGAGTAACATGACTGCAGCATTCTTCTTAGCCTCCCTCTAGAGCCATCCAGTCATCTCGGGAAGAAAAGTGCTCCCTGGCTCACTTTTCCTAAAGACGGATAGCTCCCACTTGCGCTTGAATTTCCTTGCTGGATTAGAAATAAATAATATATATCATCATATGACTTCCAGCTCTGCCATTTATAAGTTGTACGATCTTGGACAAATGACCATACTTTATGAATCTAAGATGCCAAGAATTTAACAATATATCCTAAATTCAGATATGTTAAAACATAAAAGAACAAAAGGCCAACATCAATTGTAAAACAGCATCAATTTTGAAATGGACACATCCACTCTAGAATGTTGAAATATTAAAACTATTTGGTTTGGAATCTATAAAATAGTTTCTTTTCCTAAGACTTTAGTTCCTATATAATAGATTGGTTTTGATGGTAAATAGAAAAACATAAATACAAATATGATTCATACAAGCCACCAAAAATATAAAAGATAGAGAAGTTTCCATATTCTTTAAAAAAAAACAAACCTCTTTTTCAGCCTTGTATACATAGTTAATATTTCTATCGGTGGTTCTCAACCTTCCTAATGCTATGACCCTTTTATACAGCTTGTCATGTGATAATCACAAAATTATTTCTGTTGCTATTTTATAACTGTAATTTTGCTACTGTTATGAATTGTAATGTAAATATCAGATATGTAGGCTATCTGATATGTGACCCTTCTGAAAAGGTCATTTGAACTCACCCCCAAGGGGTCACGACCCTTAGGTTGAGAACCACTATTTATATGAGCATTTACTGATCCATAATCTTCCAACAAATACAGTCTAGTCTTGTCCAGGAAGCTTCAGTCTATAAGGTCACACATACGGTCAAGGTGTTCCCTTGAAGCCTTTAATTTTTAATGCCTATTGTGATTCTGTAGCTTAGTGAATAAATAGTAATTTACAAAGTACATTTTCCAGGAACAGTCTGTGGATACCCAGGGCCACTGAGCTGAACGATGACTTTTTTGTTGAATGTGTAGAGCAACTGCTGGTATTTGCTCACTGTTTCACTGTTGAACTTGGTAGAAATGGTATGAAATGTCCTGTTCTCATTTTTACCTGTCGTGTCAGTTGAGGTTAGATAATTTTCCTTTGTGGACTTGTCTGTACACTGTATGATATTCAGTGGTACCCCTGTTTTCTACCTACTTGGTACTGTCAGCACCTACCTATTTCCCATGCATTAGTAACTTTCACTGTTTCCTTGATAAAACACCCTGAAGGAAAAAAAAATCTTATAGGAGAAAGGGTTTATTTTGGCTCATAGTTCAAAGGTCTGTTGTGGTTGGGAAGTCATAATGGCAGGGATTTGAAGTGGCTTGTCATATTGTATTCACATTAAGAAGGCAGACAGTGATAAATACTGGTGCTCAGATCACTTCTTTTTTTTATTCTGCCAAGGATTCCCACCTATGAGATAGAGCGGATAATGCTGTCCACAGCCATCCTTCCTTAATTAACTCTATTTAGATAATACCTTCTAGGCATGTCCAAAAGCCTGTCCCCTCAGGGGATTTTAGATGCTCTCATGTTGACAATCAGAATAAAGCACCAGAGTCTCCAAAACACACCAAATGTTCCCAGGGCAGGCAAAATTGCCAAAGTTGAAAACCCTCTATCTGCTATCTGTGCTTTAGAGGCGGGATTCCATCTATGATCTTCATCAGGCTCCTGACTTAGGCAAGAAAGAATAAACACGTTGACTTACTTGCCTCCCAGGTTTACTGTGATCAAAGTAATATGGCAGCATTAGCATTCCTGTAAGGGACAGTGAGATGCTCCATTTACCTTACAAACACCAGGACTGCTGTGTGACATTTGCCAATGTGCATTCACTTTAAGGGATGTAACCTTTTATTCTACACCATATTGCCATAAATGTTTCATATAGGGCCCATTTTACAGACAGAAAAGAAACACAGAGGCTTATGATAAGTAATTCTACTAAACCTAGGCTCTATTAACGTCTTACAGAAGTAGGAGGCTCATATGCGTTAAGGACATTTAACAGCATCTCTGATCTCTACATCGAATTTTACCCAATGCCACAGTCAAAAAGAAAGAAAACTGTCTCTAGACATTGCTAAATGTAACCTAGCTGAGAACCATGGATGCCCACGCAGCATGCTGCTTGGTGTACTACCCCAGCCAGAAAACCAAACTCTAGAACAGGAGACGTGCTCAGAAGCACAGGTTTTTGAAGGCAGAAGAAATATTTAAAAGGAGCTTTTCAGACATTGCCGCTATGTGGCTGTACCAGCTCACTGCCTGTGGCTGCCCAAATTCTGAATGGCAGGCATTATAAGAACAGGAATCTAAACAACGGTCCCCAGGGATGTTAGACATAGTGGGGAGAAGGGGCCTCAAGCACAGACAGTGGTGTCAAAGAGATGAGTGGTCTCCCCGTGTTCGGAGGCATATGAGTGTGCTAAAGAGCTACAAGGAGGCTGGGGGAGGAGCGCTGGAGCACAACATTGGTAATGACACTCCACTACCACGATAAGGTCCCCTGCTAGGAAGGCCTCAGTTTATAGTATTTTTGTACCCCTATCCCAGACACCAGTATCTTTTCTGGGTGACATTCTTTTCTGGGTGACATCTGGGTCTTGGAACATAAGTACCATATACCTGTATGATTGCTTCCGATTAAGCTCTTCTGCCCCACAATCCTCTCCGGAAGTGTTTGTCACTGGTTTTCCTTCTCAGAACACAATACAATACAACGCAAAGAGAAGTCAAGTTCAGGGAAGTACTACCTGTCCTGCATGGCCTGGATATTTGGCCTCTGCCTCTTCCCATTGCTTAATAATCCCCAAGAGGAAAACCTGGTAAACTCATTTCTTCCTCTCTCCCTCACCAGCCACCAGCATGACAGGGAGCCAGCATTCATATTACTGTGCCTCTCATTCCACATCACTTCTGCCCCACCCCTTCATTCTGAGAAGAATTCCTCAGGCTTCTTAGTCTTTCACAGAGTTACCCAGCCTCTCCCCAGCCCTGGCTCTCCAAACTCACACACTCTCAGTGGCAAACCCACCATCTAGCATTGCCTCGGTTCTGCCCAAACATCAGTCTAAGCAGTCATTCTGTGTCTGTCAAAATACTGACAGCACTTCTCCCTGCTCCGAGAGCATCAGATCCCATCTGTATCACAAACAGTCTTCCAGGTTTATTTTGCCTATCACTTCTCAACACTTGCTATTTAAATTCCAAATCACTGTTCGGGGGTTTTCGCAGTGTCCCTGCTATTCTTGGAGTTTACTCGCTGCATCTTCCACTCAGACACCTTATTGGTATGCTGCTAGCATCATGTGTGCACACACACATGCATCCCATGCATGCGTATGTACATACATAAACATTAATGTTTCAGGGCAAGCCATCACTGTCACACATATCAGACAAGATTATCATTGGTCTGCGAGTTACAGGAACAACGATATAGTTAAGATCATTCGTGTTTTCAGAGACCATTCAAATTGTTGAAAGCAAAGAAAGAAAATAAGATATGGGATAAATTTAGATTTCTTTTTTGTTTGTTTCTTCAAGCCTTTCCAATCAAAATTTAATTATGTGACTCTGTTAGCTGAAACGAGACTGGTTGTCACTATTCTTTCTCCTCTCTTAGATGCTGGGGAGGGTAATTTAACAATATTGTCTTGAAAAACAAAATATGCCTATAACTTTGTTAGTAGACACAAGACCACTTGGTGCTTAGGAAGATGAAGCAATCCTGCCTGTGACAGGTGCAGGACTCCCTTACAGAAGGTGAAAACCATCTGCTAATGTTTGACTTCTAAGTCAAACAGTACTGACATGCAACAGAGCTTAAATACACCACAAGGCAGATAGATCAGCGGTCACGTGTTCCTCAGAGATACAAGGGCTTGGCTCTGGGTTGCCTCCCCTCCCTGTTGGATGACTGGTGCTCTCCCATGCAGCTAGAGTTTTAACTTGTCTTAAATCTTCCTTCTCCCTAAATCTGTTTCTGGAAGCCTGAATCTTGACAATTTCCATGTCATTGTAGCTCAATTCTCTTGTGTCAGGGAGGCCCTTTGTGTCAAAGGCTTGGCACCACTGAACAACCTGCTGGGCCATCGCTCCTTATGCCTAGCTCCAGAAGTCAAGACAGCTTCAGCAGAAAACCCACACCTAAACCCCTAAAGCTGTCAGTCAGGTCTTGCTTGGAATAGCATGTGCGGAATCCACTGTGAGCACAGAAAGACCCAGCAGCTGGGGAGCTTCTGTGAGAGGTCAGGTGGTGCTCAAGAGGTGGCTGGCCACTACCTTATGTCCTTGAGTTGTTTTTTCCTTCTGAAGTTATTCCAAGCTAGCAAATCTCTAATCTGTTCTGGTCTCAGATGTTAGAGGACCACACCAACACTGGGCCAATTCTAACAAATTGACCAAATTCCTTTCCCTCTCATAAAGTATGTGTACATGTCCCCGCAGGCAAATAAATGTATTGGATTTCTGGCATAGAACAATGTGAGGCTTGATTTTCTATAGCACATCTCAACATTTGGTTGTGTGAAAATAGACATTAGAGTGAAGTATAAAGATGTGACTCCAAAATACAAAGTGTCCTCCAAATTATCATGCTCTGGGTAGACTAACATTAGTTTTGTACTTATCTTTCTTTTGTTATTTTTTTATTCATGTCCTTCCTTTCTCTTCTTCATTCTCCATATTTCTCCTTGTCCTTTTCTTCCTTATTTTCTTCCTTCCATCCTTCTATTCTTGATTTATCTTTTGTGCATTTATGTGATCATCAACAAGTTTTTAAACATTTGTGTAGATGTCCTGTTTAGGGATGAGTACTCCATTATCACTTATTTTTGTCCTTTTGGCTAGTTTTCTATTTCTGCATTCCTCATACCCTAGTGAGAAGCTTCTCTAATGAAGGCTCAGTACAATACTCAGTGTTCATATATATGTCTGTATGTGTATATGTAGCTATGTATGTATGTATATTAGAATAGCATGTGGAGAATCCACTACGAGCACAGAAGGACCCATCAGCTAGGGGGCTTCTTTTCCAGGTCAGGTGGTGTTCAGGAGGTGGCTAGATGCTACCTTGTGTCTTTGAGTTGTTTTCTCTTTCTGGAGAGAACACACACACATAAATATATATATATATATATATATATACTTTATAAATGTATATATTATGTTTATATACTATATATACATCTATTATGTTTATATATATTTTATACATATGTTCTGTTTATATATACTCTAAATATATGAAGGAAGTTTGACAACATACATTTTAACACAACAATTATTACTAGAATCATTTTCTGCACCAATGACCTCTCCAACCAGAGACCTTTGACCAGATTTATAGAACTAGACATGAGTTCCTTCCTGTGAATTGGGCCTCAGATATAATCAGAAAGCAGTTGGTTACCTCTATGACAGACATGCCACTATTACACCAAAGGATGTATCTTTCTAAGCAGGTTAATAATCTATTTCCCAGTATTTACAGCTGGGTAAGACTGTTGATGAAATGTTTTCCTACATAACACTTTCTCACTCAATGAAAACTGCATAATAGGGAGAAAATTTGGACTCAGAGAATATTATCAATGAGGGGATGGGAAGAATATGATATCCAGAAGGTAAGGAGATGTACTACCCCCAAAAAAAAAAAAAAACCTTCATCTTCTGTATAAGAGATGACCATTGCACTTATGAACTCACTACAGTTTGTGGCCTGAACAAGACGGGGCCTGTAAATATTTTTTCACCAATGGGAGAGTGGATAATGGGCTCTATGCCTCCTTTTGGAACATTTGGCAGTTCATTATTGCTAGGGTAGGAAATGTTGTTTTCTTCAGTGATGTAGCCACTAATCAGGTGTCCAGGACCCAATAAATAACTTCCTAATAATGCTGGCATAAGAATCCTCTAATTAAACTCAATGAATCACACACAAAATGAAGACATGAATGTAGGAGTACAATGTGCTGAGAATACAAATGGTTTCAGATGGTTTTGAGGAATGGTTAGTCTACAAGACTAAACTTTAGGTATATGGAATGGTCAAATAATTTAAAATGGATAAAAAAAATTATAAAATGCATGCAGGAGGTAAAGATGAGCGATACAGTGAGCACTGACTGGCAGTCACTAAAGGAAAACAAGAGGCATGGTCATGTCTCAGAGCTCATGCATTGTTCTCCATCTCCACCACCTCAGGTAGAAGTGACTGTTAGTGTGTCTCTCCAGTGCGCCCATGTCTGAGCTGGCATGGTGAAGTAGAAATAGCTCAGAAAAGGCAGCTGTTTTCTTGTAGGGGAAGGATTACCTGCTAACATAAGTTAGAAAGAGGGAGAAGGTGGCAAATATTGTAGGAGAAATGACTACAACGTGCATGAATAGCATATTGACTGTCACTGTGTCACTTCAGACAAACCAATGGGCTGATTCTCTCTGGATAAAGGGTCCAGGCCCATGTGATGAGCAGTACGTCATCTCCACACAGGAAGAAGGGCTTGTTAGAACAGGAGCATTCACAGTGACAGGGAAGGAGTGGCCCCAGTCCATGCTGTCTGTAGCTCAACTCTCAAATTTTGACTTAAGGATTAAGGGAAGAAAGCTGAAGTTGCAGAGTGCTGTGGCAATCCAGAGATCTGGTTGATTCTGCCTTGTTTTGTCCTATCCAATCACTAGTTGAAGAACTTTCTTTTCCTTGGCTCTGTGGTCCTCTGGTTTCTCATCCATCCTTCCTCATCACTTCGGCATGACTTACTCTACCAAGCCATTGGGTCATTCATATTTTCTCATTTTTTTTCTCAGTCATTTTCCTACCCCCAAGTCTTCTACTACTTCGACACAAGACACTATGAATAAAATATTGTATTTTCTATCCACACAGGAGCTCACTAACGCAGCTTGTCCTGGCCTCTCTTGATCCCAGGAACTATTGAAAACCCTTCAATGCTATCTTTCACCATCCTGGTTCTCAGGTTTATCCACGCTCCAGTGCAAACCTCCTTTTTCTGTTGTTCAATGGCTTTGAACAATTTGCTCCATTTCTGTGTGCTTTGCTTTCTCTTCTCCTGATAGGCAGTGTATGAGAGTAGTCAGCTTACCTTCAGAATCATCTTGTTCGTGGATAGAATGTTTGTCTTCTTGTAACATTACCCAGATTAAATCATTACTGTCAAATCAGAGGTAAGACTGGGAGAAGCCTCCTGAGCTTTGTACACTGAGGCATAGAAACACAGAACCCAAGGGCATTGCCTCCCTGGCTGACAGAATGGAAAGAACCAATGAGTTTGTGATAAATAATTTTGACAATGTGCAGCTACCAAGAATTCATCTGCAGCAGATTGTCCCTCCTCTCATCAACTTTCAGAAGTTTACCTTGTACTATTTTAAGCCTGCACTGTTAGGAGAAAGTCAAACTAAATTTCTCATGAGATTTCTCAGAGGCTTTGTGTGACTGTGTTGTCAGGGCATTAGCTGGCTTCAGCTCACTGCTGAGGCTGGCAGGTACTCTGCCAGAGACACCAAGAGTGGGGGATGAGGGAGACGCTGAGGAAATCCTTTGCTTTCACCTTGTGTAGTGCCAAGCATATCAGTGGAAGTCTTCGGGGAGACAGACTCGAGTCCCACTCTGCTGCTGACTGGCAATGGGGTGACCGACTCGTACTGTCCAACAGTTATATGTGGCTATGAAGTCTTTGAAATGTGGCAGATTCCAAATGAGGTGCCAAAGAAAACACATAATGGGTGTCTAAGACTGACATAACAATGTAAAACATCACACGAGCAATGTTCATCTTGAAACTTGCTGCAATGCTAGTATGTGATTTAGATATATTAGGTTAAATAAAACATTAGCCCAATTAAAATATTATAAATTAATAAATCATATTAATTGCTGTAATTTTAATGATATTAAATAGTATTCATTACATTGATGTGTTTTACTTTGTTAATGTGTCCCCTTGGAGATTTAGAGTTTTGTATGTAATTCACATTATATTTCTATGGGACAGCACTGTCACTGACAAACTCACAGGGCTTCCCAGTGCTGGAGAGCTAAGTACTTCAGCAAGGAGTAATTTCCTTGTACAAGCTACTTCTTCTGAGATTCACTTTATCCTTGGATATTTTTTAAATGGCTACTGCCCTCGTTGATAAAATGTAAAGGCAGAAGAGAGAAAGGTAGGGCACAGTGGGGCTGGGGCTACGGCTCCATCTGTCAGCTGTGTAAGCATGAACACGAGTGTGATACCAGCACCCATGCAGAAAGGCAGGCATGGGGTGTGACTCATCCAACCGAAAGACGCTGTCTCAGAATACAAGGAAGATAGCTACTTATAGACAGACATCCAAGGTTGACATCTGGCCACTGTGCAGGCACACACATGTGCACACACACACACGCACTCTCTCACACACACACAGAAGGAACTGTTACTATTAGGAAATGAAATGAGATGAGAGGGAGAGTGTGTAAGAGAGGGTAACGAAGTAAGTATGTTCAAATCATGTTATATGCATGTGTGAAGATGTCACAATGAAACCCATTATTTTATGACTAATTGTGCTAATAAAACATGCAATTGCTAAAAAGGGAAATCCTGGGCCACTGATATGGCTCAGTGGGACTTAGAGCTTTGACGAATGACTTAAGCTGGATCCCCAGGACCCACATAGTGGAAACAGAGCACCAGCTGCCTCGAGCTGTTCTCTCACCTCCACGTGCATGCTGTGGCACAGAGGTCACAGATTAGTCCTTCTCACATTTTATCATGTGCAAAACTTTAACAGAACCAGAGCTCTTCTTTGGGATACTATTACAATTCATACAAACAGAAACAAAGATGGGACTGCCTTTTTTATTTCTCCCATAAATAATTGCATAACTGTGGGCATAACGGGTGAGCATGGATGAGCAAATGGCGTTTTTGGAGACACAATATTTCTTCTGGGCCATTAGCTTTTCTTCTGAGCATATTTCCTCTACTTTGTCCCTAGCAGTATTTGGAAACTTTGGGTGTTGATACACATTGCTCGTTAAGCCGTTTTCTCCTATCCCTCAAGTAGGAAAGACTAGAAATAACATGAGCAGCTTCGTAAGCAGTGGGGTTAGGGTTAGAAAATATCAACAGCAAAGGGCAGGAAAGGAAAAAGGTGCCTGACACTCCACAGAGGTGGTGAAAGAAAAGGTGGTGGAACCGCTTTGGACTGGGCATCTTCTGAGTGGTCTTTTCCCACTTCCTACTGCCCTATCCAAGAACAGATGTGCCTTCAGGCAATATGGTCATAACTTCTCAAGCTCATGTAGAAGCTGCAATGACAGACCAATTGAACTGTCATTGTGCCATTCTTCATTCTTGAAAGAAAAACAAAAACCTTTTGGAGAAAAAAAAAAACAAAAACAAAAACAACAACAACAACAACAACAAAAAAAAAACAACCCACAAACTGGCCCAAATTTCTTCTCTCCTTTGGAGATCTCCTCTTCAATAATTCAGGAAATAACATCTCAGAGGCTCTCATCTTGGCCTATGTGATGTTTTTAAATCCTTCAAAATGGCTAAGAAGGTAATGCTTTTCAGTCATTTTCTGTGTGCAGCCCTCCCTTTCCTGGCAGAGACAGTGTACGCAGTCTATTAGAGCATTTTTTCCTTCATATAATGGCACCAATTAAATTACCTTGCAGCCCGACCTTAATCTGGCAGGAATGATTATTCCATGAAACAGTTAGAGCTCTAATTGACATGAAGTGCCTGCAAAATATGTCTTTTGCAGCAACCCCTGTCAAAGTCACATTGATATGCTAATCCCTCTAGCTGGCAGAATCACTTCATAAAGAGAGACATTGAAAATTGAATTATTTCAGTTTCAGGACCTAGGAATCTAGTGATCTGTCTGTATATGTAACTAAGTAGGTGCAATACTTTATATGGGTAAACAGCTGTACTAAGGGGTTGCCATGGCAACTGCTTGACTCACGGCAGTTGTGTTAGTGATGAAGTCATTAGCAGTGTGAAATGTACTTTGAGGTTGTCAAGTGTAACACTCCAGGAATATTTCATCAGTATTAGTGGAGCCTTTTCATTTACATAATTTAGGCTTTCACACATGATCTCATTATGGTGCAAGAAAGGGGTGGATTGTGGGGCAATTGTACCTGGCCCGGATGAATCTCCATTATGTCATTTGATTGTTATTCTTTCTCTTTAAATAGAGTTTCCCAAATAAGACTTATGGGAAATTGATAACTTCATTGGAACAATGTTGCTGAAACCCTGTTATTGTGGGACAGGCCAGCCCGGCCATATGTTGCCCACACAGTTAGAAACGGATGTAGATGGGTACCAGGGCTCCTCAGACGTATCAGGTTCCTTGTTGATCCTGTAAGTTAAGAAAAAGAACTCTGAGGCCAGACACTCATTCAAGGAAGCGCTACTTTTCTGTGAATCTCTGCTGGGTCTTTAGTGATCCTTATGATGATCTTCGAGGTGAGAATTTCAGGACCAGTGGCAAGCTTTGTTGCTTTCCTGCCCCACCCGCTTCAACATGATTCAACTTCCATTACACCCTCAAGATTCGGTTCTGAATGAAGCCTGGCTGTGTCACAAAACTAGAGCACCTTGGGCCAGAGCAGGGGGTGAATGTGAAAAATTGCAGGAGCAATCTGGCTGGCCAGCCAGAACCTACGGCTCTGTGCACCAAAGACACCGCCTGAATACAGGAGGTGGGGAGCAGACAATGAAGATCCTGCTGCCAAGTCAGGCTTCTGCACACATGTGCACCCACACATGTGTGAACCCACATTTGTATACATGAGCCACAACACACACACATATGAGAAATAAATTGAAGGGAAATTCTAAAGCTGTTGAGGCAGCAATTGCAACATTGGAATAAACTGACACTTTCCATCTTTGGACCTACAGTGCACCTAAATATACACTCAGGTAAGTCACACCTCAGTGATAGTCAGCTATTCTATTTTCTCTTTTCATTCATTCATTCACTCACTCACTCATTTATGTGTTCATTTTTATTTAATTTTTAATATCATCCATTTCAGGTAGTGTTCTAGGTGCCGGGGATACAGATAAAAGCACAATGGGCAAAATCTTGTCCAATGTTCAATTTAATGGGAAGATATATATTAAAATATATGTGTGCAATTGCAAGAACCAGAAACAATGAAATGGAATAAGAGGCTCTTTCTTAAGTAGATGGGAAGGGTCAGGCAGGTTCACAGAGCCATTCAAGCTAAGAACTGAAGGAGGAGGAGGTCAACCAAGGGAGAATACAAGAAAGTACATTTTATTCGGGAGACAATTCTGACACTCAGGCTAGGGGAGTTTATTGGGACCGAGGAATTTAAACAAAATGGTCAAGCTAAAGGAAAGAATTCACCCCAAGTCTTGCCCTAGCAGGAAGAATATGTGCCAACTGGAAAGACTAATTGTGTTTGCTATGGGTTAGTGCCATCTATACAGGATGGTAACCTTCATTCCCCCAGGATGTAAACACAGGCCAATCACAAGGAGGCATGCACTTTTCCTTAGGAATGTGTATTTATGCATATACACATGCATGATATACATATATACAGGTATACATATGTATTTTGAAGGACTATACCTTACATATATGTAGATATATAGTATGCACATGTGTGGTATGTGAATGTGTGTGTGTGTCAATCTCCGGTGTCTACAGAGGATTTGTTAAAGAACCTCCATATATAACCAACATTTAAAATGTTCTTTTATCAAAGTAAGCAGTGTTTGTATATAATCTCTATATATTATTGTGTATATTTTAAATCGTTTTTGTATTATTTACGCCTGATACAATGTAATCCTATACAATAATTCTTATACTATATGATTTTGGAAATAACAAGAAAAATAGTTTTATTTATTCACTATATATGATACATATGTATGTGTGTACATATGTGTATGCATGTATGTATGTATATGGAAAATCAATTACACATTAGATTTTACTCAAGAAAATTAGTTCTAGGCTGTATATAGGTAAGGTCTGACGTAATTTAATTTTCTGACCTTAATTTCTATGTACAGTTTCTTTTTAAAGAAAATGCACTGCTGCTGAGTCTTGTCAACACACACTGTGAATTACTATTATTATTTACTATTCTATTTCTCTACAGGCTGAAGAGAGGATTTTGTGGTTAAGTGTTTGCAGTGCAAGAGGGAGGACCAGAATTCCTAACCCAGAACCCATAGAAATGTCAAGTGTGCATAATGGGTTGTAATTCTAGGCTCAAAAGGCAGAGAGCAGGGACCTCCACAGTAAGCTAAGCTAGAGAAACAACCCATATCTATGAGCTCTGGATTTGACTGAGGGACCATGCCTCACTAAATAAGGGGTGAGAGTGAGAATCAGTCACATCAACCTCAAGCCTCTGAATGTGCAGATTTCCACACATATCCACACAGTGTGCCCAAAGACATGTGCTCATATGCATTCATGTGTGCCCTCAACAAGAGAAAAAAGAAAAAAAAATAACATGCTTATATTTGTGGGACATGATGGCATTGAGGACATGATCTCACAGCATGAGGGACTGCATACACAAGTCTTGAGCAAGATGAAGTCCGCCATACTGCCAGCACAGATGGGGAAGTGGCTCATGAAATCCCATTGCTAGCTGAAGAGCTATTGGTAGCTTATGGCTCTTGGAGGAGAGAGAGCTGGCTTTCTCCAGGCATGCAGGCCTTGAGAGGCCAGCGATGGACCAGCAGAGGTCCTACACCCATGCACATACAGGCAGCATTAAGTAGACTCAGTGGCTTTATAAACAAGAATGCATGAAATTAGGAAGAAAAAGTGGTGGGGAAGTAAGGGAGGGATTAGGGGCAATAGGGTATGGAATTGATGAAAATGCATTATATGCATGCATGAAGTTATTAAACAATAAAAATATCAAACCAATTTGTCTAACTTTATGCTCCCAAGCTCTCTCTTCTCCAAACATTTTTTTTAGCATGAATAAAATTTAGTTTAGGAAACTCAGTTCATTTTAAGGTTTATATTTGATACATACATATTTGCTTTAAACATTTTGAAAGCACAGAACATTCTTTAGTTAAGGTGAGTTCTTCATGAAGCATCATATTTATCATGTCTTTCCTTTATTCATTTGTCAAACATATACTGATTACTTCTAAAGGACGGGTAGTGTGTTGTAAGACCAGAAGGAAAGCGGCTAACAGGAAAACTCACTCTCACAGAGCAATGTGGAAAGTAAAGATGGAATTGTGCCCCCAGGCTAGCCAACACTTGTGACACAGTGCAATCCCCTTTCATGCGTTTATGGACAAATGGAAGACTTCATTATACATATATATAATGAAATGTGTGTGCATCTGTGTGTGTGTGTGTGTGAATAATGGATGTTTTTTTGAAATTTGTTTTGCATTATCCATTCACTGTGTATCCCCTTTAAATGTAATCAACACACATTTTTTGAAGTATACTTTCCAGCAATAGAGAAACATCTGTGGAAATGCAGCTGCTCACGGCCCTCCAAGTCCCACTCCTCTCCACTTGCAGTCAGGGTGGTGACTGTCACCACAAAGAACATCATTTGGGGAGCCATACAGTGACCTAAGAATACTGGCTCTGAGATACCCCTCCTCTCACTCCTCTGTGGCTTCCTGTATCTGAAAGGAAGAAAAAAGAGTCTGTTACATTTTCCTAGAGGTGGTTCCTTAGAAAAGGTCAGGGCACAGCCACCACTGGATAAGAATCAGCACATTTCTCGGAAGTAATCCCAATCCTCTCCATCAGTCCTTCCAGCGAGGCATGTCATGTTCTGTCCATTTTTGCAGCCTTATCTATCCACAGCCTGCCTTTTCCCCTTGATAACTGATTTCTGCACCATTAATCGTGTTGGCTATGGAAACTATCCGAAGGACCACAGAAGTAGGCAAAAGACTAGATATACACTTTTCTGCTTTGCTGTCTCTTATCCTAGAAATACTTTGTTAGATCCTGTTTTTCAGCTATTCAACCATGTGCTATGGAATTAACTTCTAAGTTAACTATCTGCTGAATGGAAGTAACAACTTCCATTCCCTGGACATAGGCAGCTACTGTGTGAACACAAACAAGACAGTCGAAAACACTAAGCAGGGATCTAGTGGAGAAGAGATACTCAGGAAATTTTTAGTCATTGTTTCTTAACTGTTTTGTCAGGATAGGTTAGAATTACTTCTTGAAGGCTTGCTTTCTGTTTGTGTTAAACAAGGCTTCAATACACATCAGATACATTATTCAGTAAATATCTGATATCTACCAATGGGTTTCTGGGCTTTGAACAGGGCTCTCAGAGGAAGTGAGGGTAAATAAACTAGCAATCTTGCCTCTAAAAGGAAACACTATAGAATAAGGGACATCAGAGTTGAGGGCTGAACTATTTCTTGGTAGGGGGTAGGTCAGACATAAAGCTAGGGGAAAATAATTTTTGCCTTCCAAGGGTCCTTTAATTTTGTTTTTAGACAGAAACATCAACAAAATAGTAAGATACTTTGAGATCTAATTGGATGCAAATTTGATAATCTCATTTGAAGCTAACCAGATTACAACATCAGCTACATCAGAGTGAGTTGGATGTTTCTGAATTAGTAAACCAGTGTCTTGAGCCTCTCAACCTCCTAGGTAATACAAATTGCATGTTGGATCAGGCCATCATTATCTCTGGAATTTTCAGTGAGATGTGTCAATAACAGAAGTCCTTGTATCACTCTTCTAGGCACACCAGACCAGTTCCACAGGCCCAGTGATAAAAACATAGTCAGCAGGAGTGGTTGACAAATGAAGTAGGCTGTTTTTGAAGTATCATGACGTCTACTTCTCCATTTAGGGAGAACTATAAGACAACTAATTTTCTGATGTATTTTTCCCAGGACAACAGTCATGAAAGTGTCAGTCTCTGCTGGTGGGGATATTTTTCTCCATTTCAAATATCCTATTGTTTTTGTTTTGTTTTTTTTTTTCATGTTTACTGTTTATACATTTTTGATAGCTTCTTTTTGAGGTCTTGTAAGAGATTTTGTAGCTGAGTTAGGAAACCAGATGTGAGGCCTTCTATTATTCTGCCTCTTATTTTGATTTCAAGTCTCATGCTACCCTGTGGAAGAAAGCAATAAAAACACAATAGTGGAAGAAAGAAGGAATATGAGAAGATGAATAAGAATCTACTTTATTAGAGAAGGAGAGACAGATATTGAGTATAAACAATCGGTGCAAGGATCATGAGTGGCATTTATATAGTCCGTTAACACAATAATGCTTTATTAGATGGCTGTACTTCTTAAAGGCACAACAAGCCTTGGAACACAGTCTAACACTGTGGTTCCTTTCAATATGTTGTCTAATTCACTGTAATCATCATCTTTTATGTATTAATTACAGCTTGGTTTTGTAATTAGAATGAAAGGAAGAGCTGACATCCTATCAGGCCAGATTTGATTAGCAATTTTGAGGCAGGATTCTTATCTGGGATGATGTTTTGAATATCACATCCTCTAAGGACAAATGTAGATGGAAGTGTTTTCCAGTTACTGGGAGCAGACTATACGCCAGGCCTGGCTGCTCTGGATAAGAAGCGTCCCTTAGAGGTGGACCCAGCAGGGATCCAGAAAGGCCCATTTTTAATCTCTACTATGCTACCTGGTAACTGGGGATTGAGGACAAGTCAAGAAACTTTTCTGAGCATCAATTATTTTATCTTTATATTTAATGTAAAAATGGCCACTTGACATACAGCATTTTGTAGAGACTGTCATGGGATGGCGTTTATAAAAGCATATGGTATATACTTTGCCAAACAAGTGTTACTGTCAGTCCCTAATGACCAGAAACACTGTTCCCTGCTGGCCAAATAGAGCCACCCTGATTCTATTCTAAGCAGTGACCAAATGAGACACTTTTAGGTAGAGCAGGCACCTAGCCTGTGGAACAGGCTGTGTGGCCTAGGTGCACAGGGCATAACTCTGAAGGAGAAATTTTACAACCCCAATTAAGAGACAGATTAAATGTGATGAGCCATTCATTCAAAAGGTCACAAAAGGTTCACCTCAATGACAAAAATGATTGTTAAACCTCCATGTCTATGTCTCCATTTTAAAAGTACATGGAAAAATCCTTCAGAGACAAATTTGTTTAAGCCACATTCAAAGGCACGAAAAGCTGTAGTTGTCACCTAATACCTTCTGAAGATTGACTTTGAACAGGGCACCAGGCTCATCTCCCTAACATCATGCTAAGTAAAGTCGTGGAGGGATAATTTAAGATTTAGAAAAGTGTGTTCCCACTTGTCCACCAGTGAGACACCCCAGGCCTTTGTAGAGCTACATCAGGAAAGCGAGTCACCCAGGGTATGTAGAGGGAAGGATAAGGCAGTGCCCGGTTCTAAAATGATTTTCTTCTTCCATTTTTCCCTTGATGCAAACATAACCAGGCAGCATGCAAAAATCCAGAAACCTGGGATTCCCTTATCAAAGGGCAATGTCACTGTAAACAAAAACAAACAAACAAACAAACAGAGCTGATGGGCCTGTTTGCTCTGTCCTGGTTTGATTATTTCAAACTGGAATTTGTTTTTCCTGAGGCCCATTTAACCCACCTTCTGTTTCCCAGCTCCTGCTTATTTTGTCTTCCCCTTGTTTAAATTAGTAAACCTTATCAAAGACCATCTGTCTACTGGATTTCAACAGAGGTTAAGTTACATTAGGCTGTAATTAATGTTTGAGGACATATTGACACCAATTTAATTATGAAAACTGAAAGTTAAATAAAAATACCCAGTTTAATCTCCCCCGAAACCAGCCTCCTGTGTGGTTTTCTGGTTGAGAAGGGGTAGGGGGGTTCTCTGACCTAATTCAGTGGGAGGAATAAGAGATCTTATGTTCCCCCAAAGACCAGGGTTCAGTCCTTACTTTTCAGTTTGACATCTTTCTCATTCTCAAGGAAGAAAGCACCATGGGTATTTTCTGTATTCATAGATATGACCTAGAGCTGAGACAGTTGACCTATCATTTGCAAAGACATCACTCACTCCTCTTTCCCTACACCCTCCCCCCGCCCTCCAAAAAAAGGTACATAGCTGCAATGGTACTTTAGGAACTGGAGGTCAGGGTACTTAGCAAAGTACAACCTGAGCCTTCTTTCTAGCCAAAAGGTAACTTTCTTGTATAAGTTAGATTCCTTGATACATTAGGAATTTTCTCAAAGAAATACATCATTCAGCTGTAGTACTATAGCTGTAGCCATACAGCATTTAGCTGTGGTCCTGGACAGGTGATATTTACCCCATGATTTCTCGGTTCTTAGTACAGACACTAATGAGGCTGTATTTGAACCTTGCAGCAGTGGTGCATAAGGCCACATCACCACACAAAATAAGAACCCCTTTTTCTTTAGCACATACCAGTAGTTGAACAGGAGCACATTTCTGATGTTTTACATAAAAAGGGGGAGTTTGGAAACAAGGTTCCTCATTCCAGGCTGCCTCTAGTCTTTGCTGGAGGAAGCTGTTGTTATTTGATGTAGATTAGATACCAGGAAACACCAAAGTTGCAACATTTGCATTTAGACAGACAGGGGAGGGGGAGTCCTTACCTTAAGGCGCAGCTATTTAAAAACCTATAGACTGTTCCGCATTTCCTTTTGTCTTCTTTTATGGCCTACCAGAGCCACTTGTGAAATGCTGCGTCCTGGTTTGTCTTCTAATGTATCTCCACCAGACAGAGCTGTGGCTGGAATGGAGATGTACAGAAAGATGGCCTCCTAGTTTTGCATTCTTTTTACCTACTTAGCAGACAATTAGTTGTGTGGCCTTATCTTACACATTTTTTTTTTCAACAAGAGTAGTCTCTTTGACATTCCTATTAATGGTGTGTCTTTGAAGTCAGGCCAAGGTTTGGTCAAGGAACATTTTAGAAGAGAAGCTTAGGAGGTAAAAATCTTTGCTTAGCTCATCATTCTGGTTGTCTGCATACACAAGACTGAGCCCTTTCTAGGGGGACTGCAGTTTCCTGTGTGCTGTATTATCTCCTTGCAGTGTTTTACTAGGACCCGGAAGTTAGGAATTGTGGTGTCTGCTCTGCAGCTATGGGCAGTAAGGCTCGCGGAGTTAAGCTGCTCTGCTACACTGAGATTGTGTATCCGTGAGATTTTTACCACTTTTATGGGTGGTGGTCAGAGAATGTTGAAAGACTATATTTCATTACAGCTTTGATTTTCATGTCTTTTATTGCCAATGATGCTGAGTGCTTTCTATTTATTGAAGGGCCATTTCTATTAGAAGTGTCAATTCAGATCACTTATCCATGCTTTGACTGGCTGCTCAGTGTGTTCATTGTCAGATTTGGAGCCCCATATAGTAGACACTAATTTTTGCCAGATGAAGAGTTAGAAGGCTCTCTCCTTTACTATGTGGGTTGTCTCTTTGTTCTTTTGGTTATTGCCTTTGTTGTGATGAAAACTTTTTAATCTGATGTGGTCTTGTTTCTTTATTCTGTTCCTTTTGCAAGTACAAAAAAAAATTGTTCCCTTGAAGTGTTTCATTTCCATTTTATCCTAGGGATGCCATAGTTTTAGGTCCTACACTTAGGTCTTTGACTTAGAGATAAATTTTGTATAAGGTAAGATATGTAGTCATGTTTCAATCTTCTGCACATAGAAGTTCAGCACAATTTGTAGAAGAGGTTCTCTTACTCCCAACATTTGCTTTTGCCATCTTGGTTGAAAGTTGTTGATTACAGATAAATGGTTTTTGTGGTGCTTTGAGTAAGAACAGCGCCCATAGACTCGTGTATTTGAATGCTTGGTCTGCAACTGGTGGACCTGTTTGGGAAAGATTAGAAGGTGTGGTCTTGTTGGAGGAACTGTAGCACTGGAAGTGGGCTCTGAGGTTGCAAAAGCCCACACCATTCCCGCTTAGCTCTCTCTCTCTGCCTGCGTCCTTTTGGATCAGATGTGAGCTCCCAGCTACCACTGCAGCACCGTGCTGCCTTCCTGCTGCCATGCTTCCATGATGAGGCCCCAAATCAAATGTTATATTTAATAAGTTACCTTGCGCATGGTGCCTCTTTGCAACAATAGAATGGTAACTAAAATAATTTCTTTCTCAGATCTCTGTTCTAGATGTGAGGTCCCAATGCCTGTTTTTTGTTGTTTGTTTTTTTTTTTTTTTATATGAGGGTCATGCTAGTTTTTCTCTGTGACTCTGTCATATGTCTTGAAATCACATATTGTGATCCTTCCAGCTTTGCTCCTTTCCTTCAAAATCACCTTGATTCTTTGAGTCTTTTGTGCTTTTATCCTATAGATGTACTAGCAATATTTTATAACCAATGAACATAGATTTATTTTATCATTTTGTCTTCCATTCCTTTGGTTGATATTTTGTAATTTTTATTATAGAATTTTTTTAATTTACTCGAATGAGATGATTTGAAAGGTACAACCCATACATACCCATAACCACTCCATAGTGTCACTGTCCAAATGAAGTATGAAGGCTTCCAACTTGACCCGTGACTTATTTTGAAAAGGGGATTGATCAAGGTATAGCGCTAATAGTATACCATGGTGGAGGCCAAGGTTTTTTTTAAAGTACTAGGGAGGCTGATAAACAAGAAGGCAGAGAGGCCTGGCTATTTGGGAGACAAAGTGAAGTCTGAATGGAATGTATATTAAGTAAAGAGGAGTCTGATGTCCACAGTTCTCTTTTAAGTTCCGCAAAACTAATAAATTAGTTAATATTATCATTACTTTCTAAATGGATTTGTCCATCAAAGGTGATAGGCTTCAAAAATGTTAACCTTGAAGCATGCTTAGATGCTATGAAGCTGAGTGCCTACCCTTGTAGGAATCTCTACCTGGAGTTCTAGATAGAATCTTTTACTTGATTTTTCTTGCAGTGGCCAAGTATACTGCTTCCTGGGGTTCATGCTCCTTTTGAATGGATTGCGCCATTGTGGAACACACCTACACACAACTTTCTTTTCTGATAATTCTCTTTTTTCCTCATTTTCTCCATTCTCGTACTTCTTCCACCAATTGACAATGTCTCCTTCCTTCCCTACTTGTCACACAGCCTACTTGTCCTACTTGTCACACTTGTCACACAGCCAACATGCCTACTCTCTGCCTAAGCCACCAGCCTATGGCTTCTTCTTATACTAATTGCTGTATGTAGCAAAGATTACTTTTTCTTTCTGCCAGATTCTGCTCAACCTTATTATTGTTCTGAAGCCATAAAATATAAAACTGCATTTTTATGACTCCAAATGACCTTCAGAATTCCAGACTCCTACTTGACTATAATATTTTGGATCATTAATTTCAGAGAAGATATTCTGATGTATAATTTTATTAAGTTTCTGAGGATTCTAATACTGTGTTTCTAAATATGATGAACTTCCTTCCACCAAATTTTAATTAGGGAGCATATTAAATCCTCAATTAATGCTTGCAGTAATGCATTTTTAATATCCAATAACATTTGATCAGGGTACTTCCAGAGGGAGGGGATGGCATTATGGCTCCTTGATTCTCGCTGACCAATAGAACAGCTCTATCTTCCCTTTGCCATTCTGAGCTATCGGTCAGGAACACAATTTTACTATCATTATTAGCTTTCCTCCGGAGCCTTTTGAGTGGTGTGTAGGAGAGGGATAGCATGAATTTTCTGAACAAGCCAGACCTGAGCACAGGAAGGAACTGTTAAATCTATATACTTTGAAGCTACCTCTTCCTCTTTCCCTATGCATAAGAGTAACATACTTTCTGAAGATTTATACATACTTTTCCTATAATATTCCAAGTAGTATGTGTTTTTAGTCTATGGAAGTCATCAATTTCTGTCACAGATTGCTCACTCTGTCCTTGTGGTGAAAAAGCAATGTAGACAGTATGCAAATGAGCAATAAAACTTTATTCATTAATACTGAAATTTTAAATTCATATATTTTTAATGCTACAAAATACTATTACTCTTTAAAATTTACTAGATATGGTACTGCATGTTTAGGGTGGTACATGCCAACATGTCAGAAATAGAGGCAGGAGGATAGCAAGTGCAAGGCCAGCCTCATCTACATAGTAACATCCTGTCTTTAAAAGTCAAGAGTTGCCAATGTAGCTCTGTGACAGAGCATTAACTTAGCATGTGTGAGGGCTGGGAGTCCATTTCCAGTGCTGAGAGAAAGGAAAAAAATGCAAATCACCCAAGGCCAGACAGATTTAGGAAGCAATTCACCACATCATCAAAGAACTAACATTGATATTTCTCATTCAAGCATTCTTCTTTGGCTTTTTATTTCTTTTAATTTTGAGATTATAATATTCTTAACTTATGATTTTTGAAAAGCACATAATTTAACAATCCCAAGTATATTAGTCACTTTTTTTTTCTGCTGTGATAAAACTTTATGACTGAGGCAACTCATAGAAAAAAAAATTTATTTGGGCTTATGATTTCTGGGGGATAAGAGTCCATGATGGGAAGAACAGAGTCATGGCAGCGAGTGACAGGTACAGTGGCAGGACCAAGAAGCTGGAGGTTCACAAGTTGAAATACAAGAGTGAAGGGGGAAAGAGAGAGAGAGGAGAGAGAGAGAGAGAGAGAGAGAGAGAGAGAGAGAGAGAGACGAGACTGGAGAGAGAACAAAGAGTGACAAGAGTCTTGACACTCAAATTCTGTCTCCAGTGACATAATTCCTCCAACTAGGACACACCCTCTACAACTCTCCAAACAGCACCACCTGGGTTCAAATGCCTGAGAAACCTAGCATCTCATTCCATCACTCTCATTAGGTCACCAAGAGGAAAACCTGCATTGATCTGGAAATCAGTTCCTTCCATTGAAAACTGAAGGTTCAGTTGGATGACAGCTGAGTCCTTGTTCTAAGTAATTCTTCCCCATTGGCAACTCAATCAAAGTTTTTTTTCTGGAGTCCACAAAGACCATATGTTCTAACTTCTCTCTTTCCTCTTAAAATATCTTTACTTACTCCTTCAGGAGAGTAATTTAAAACACACACACACAAAAAAAAGAGCACACAGCCAGGCCATCTCAGCGGTGCTGGTGGATCATTCTCCATAGCATGAAAAATAAAAGCTCCATTCATTGTCAGTTTGGCTACAGTAAGAAATAACTTTTCTCTTTGGAATATCTAAATTTTATGCAGAAAAACTTATCCCAGGAGAACCAGCTACAGGGGGAAAAACAGTGCATAGATCACCAAGGCAGGCAATACAGCAGTGGGATGTGGACCATGTTCCTTTTTTGTCCAAAGTAGATGTTTGGGTATGGAGGAAAAGGAGAATGGGCGAACAGGCTTGTCAGTATTCTGTCCATGATTACCTCCTTGTAATTGTCAGGACTGGGATTTGAACCCAAGGCTTTTGACTCCATAGCACTATCTGTTTTCGATCACTATGCTCTGTGTGGATAAACTTTGGAATCTGGAAGGAAACAAAATGTACTTGAAAGAGCTTGCCTGGACCACTGCATCATGTAGGCCATGGTGCTGGCTCTCTCTCTGCTCTGTGAGAAGCTGTTTGTCCAGTCATATGCTTTACTCTCCTCATTCACAATTTCCTGGGAGGATGGCTCTCACGTCCTGAAATGTAAGAGGTGATTTTCCTGAGAGCTGCTGGCTCTGCCTCCCTCCAGTCCTCTCAGGCTGCCTAGCCATCCCGTGCAGTATGATTTCATCCAGATGGCCAAATAATAATTTCATTATAAAAATAATTGGTTAACTAAAGCTAATATTTATGGTTCCTAACTTGAGATTTTTCTTTCTCCCTCTTCTGAACAGAACAAAAACACAACACTTTAAAATACCACTGCAGCCATCTGTGTTCCCTATCTGTTCTTCATGTCATTTGAGTGCCTTCATTATTTTGGTGTTTCCATAATGGAGACAGCACAAGCAGTTTTCCAGAAAGTGTTGAAACGCCTGAACAGGAACTCAGGCTTGGAAAGGACCCACAGGCCATCACCTGCCTTCTCTTCTCTTGGATCACATTTCCAAAAATGCTGATCAGTAGACTGGGCCACTCTTTCTAATGCTGTGACCCTGTAATATAGTTCCTCTTGACATGGTGACCACAACCATAAAATTATTTTGCTGCTACTTCATAACTGTAACTTTGCTATTGCTATGAGTTGTAATGTAAATTTCTGATATGTAACCTCTGTGAAAGGGTCATTTGACCCCTAAAAGGGTCATGACCCACAGGTGGAGAAATGCTGTTTGAGAGATTCCTACAGTGACTGGGAGATTCATTTGTCAGGAAGGTCTTAAACCCTTCTAGATGCTCTTGAATTCTTTCTCATGTTCTTCTTCTAGAACTACATTGTATAAAGTGCTTAGATGTTGCAAAATTTTAAAGTCATGATTATAGAAGCTTTATTTTCCATAGTGAGCAATTCTTTCAAAGGCCCCTTATATGTGAAACTCAGATTTCTAACATTTTGCCTTCTCATTTACCCCTGCGTTCTCCTTTAAGATGATAACTAGTATGATTGTTAATCTTCTCAGGCATCCTATGAATGGGGGGCGGGGAACATTATAACAATTGCCATTGTATACAAGAGGACACTGTTACCAAAGTGGAAGAAATAATTTCAAATCAATCCTTGGCTTTATTTTAATATATATAGCCAACTGAACCTTCAGGTCAGTTCTATTGAGCTACTTGATGAGTAAATAGCATAGAAATATAGGTCTGTCTGGGTAGCCTGGAACCTAGAATTTGGTCTATAGACCAGGTGCACTTGTGGAGATCAGAGAATAGCCTTGATTGTTGGGCCTTGCCTTTCTACCATTTTCTGAGACAGTTTCATCACGTTTCTGGAGATTCTCATGTCTCCACTTCTTGTGTTTGCATTGACATTGTAAAATCCTGTGTGTGCTACTGTGTCCAGCTTGGCTTTTATTTGGGCTCTGGAAATTGAAGCTCAGCTCATCAGGCTTGCACTATAGCCAGTCCTCTCCTTAGCACCCTATTTGACTTTAGATGGACATTTAGTTTCTTTCTCAAAATGCCCATTGCAATAACTCTTTTGCAAACATTGCATTATTGTCCTTGAGCAATAATGGTCTCTGGGGTTTGCCCAGAAATAGAATTGCTAGACATATCTTGTCAGACTGATAAGCGTGGTCATTGTTGTCTTGAACAAACAAGCCACAGCATAAACTAGAATGCAATGTCTTTAATAGCAGTTAGAATCTGCCTCACTGCTGAAGACCATCAGTCTCTATTTCCTAAGCACTGATTTGTGAAGAATATTGTCTTAGTTGCAATGAGCTACTCAAGGGGGGTACATCTGAGTTTGTCCCTAATGGAGGGACAAGAGAAGATGGTTTAAAAGTTGGGCTTAGGCTGTTTTCAGAGATGTAATTCATGTGTGCACCATGTCAGGCTACATTACAGCAAGGCGTGGTCACATGGTTCTGTTAGAGTGAGTGTCTTCCATACCCTCAAGGTAACTGCCATTGAATAGCAGTGAGGAGGGTGTGGCATATGAGGACTATTAACAATAACCCAAAAGGGCAGAGGATCTAGCTAGGGTTCGAATACAAAGTCAACTCAAGTTTTAAAATGTGTTCAGAGTTGTGTCTGGCTGGCCAGGGAGTGAAAAGATGAGCTAGGTGACATGGGTAAGATTATGAACCAGACAGGCTCAGGCAGATATTGAAAGCTGAAGTTAAGGCAGGAAAAAACAAGAGGCTATTGGGAGTCAGCAGGCCAGAAGACAGCAGGTCAGTTCTATTGAGCTACTTGATGAATAAATAGCATAGAAAAAGCATCACTGCTTCCCGTAGTGTTTCTTGTTGACTGAAGGAGACCCAGAGCATTGGCAACTAATCAGATCCAGAAGGTGAAACATTAATGTGGGACCTACACATGCTCTGTTCGAGGCCTTCCACCTCCAGACAATTGGAAGTACCAAAGTAGCACAGGTAAGCCTCCATCCCAGCTTCAGACTTGATATCTTAATGAAGGGATAAAAAAAAAAAAAAGGCATTCCAGGCTTTATATACACAGTACCTGTGATAACAAGATAAAGAAACCATATGCTAGGGAGTCTGTGGTCGGGAGTATCAAGACCAAAAGCTAAGGAGCCTGGGATACTGAGAAAAGCACTGAGTCTCACCCAGGAACAGCATCAGCACACCTAGACAGTACTACCATGTCCTAGTTTCTGAGCACACTCAACTATGTGTCCCATTTAAGCCTTTTGTTTGCCCTGGGAAACAGGTATATGTTTACCCTTATTTCGCAGTTATGTTAGGAGATAGCCACAATTATCCAGCAGCAAAGCCAAACTTTGGAATGAGGCAAGATGGTTTCTATGTCTAGTCTCCCAATCAACACATTCTACTTCTACTCTAGGTCCTAGGGATGCCTAAATAGAGGTGAATCCAAAACTGATGGTTCTGAAACATCTCCAAATGTGTGACAATGTCACTAGACATTAAGATTTGATGCATTTCAAATATTTACAAATCTGAATAAGTGTCTTTTTCTGTCACTGTACACCTGTAGTTGTAGCTACGGAGGAGGCAGGAGGATTGCTCTAATCCAGGAGTTCAAGACCAGCCTGAGCAGAATAATGTGATCCTAGCTCAAAACCATAACTAAGACCTCCTTACAGAGCTCTGATGTTCACATGTATCCCTTCTTGTCACCTCCTGGTGGCTGCTTTAGGAGCTATCCCCAAGGAAAGGACACGACCAATGTAGCATGAATAGGGTGAATCTGGCAATTGTGTGACTTAGCAGGGCTGAGGAAAGCCAGGAACAATGGGGTAGGGAGAGAATGGCAGGTTCTGCAGAAGGCGAGGCAATGTGGAAGGGTGCTGAGTCAGACAGGGGAAAGTGACATAAGCCATGGATTCCAGAGTCCATCCAGACACCAGCGGATGCCTACAAGTCACAAGGCTGAGAAAGTGAGCGTCTGGTAAACTTCTCTTGCCCTCTGTGAAGTGGAAAGGGTCAACAAGCCCAACTGAGATGATCTTTTGTAAGCAGGCACAGCTGAAACTCCCAAGATGCTAGTTATCTGACTGTTCAAAAGACCACCAGCATGTTCACTCTGGTTTTCATTCTTCTGTTGCTGATAAACTGTGTGGCTATAGGAAAATTGCTTCACCTTTCTGTGCTTTGATTTGTTTCTAAAATTTAAAAAAAAATGGATAGACTTTCTCTCATTGAATGAAGAATTAGATCTATAACAACCTTTTCTCCTTGATGAATAATAAATACTACCTCTTTATTGATAGGAAAGCAATTATTTGGTATGTGAGCATCATGAGAAAAAATAAGATAAGATGTGGAGGTTTTTTTCATCTACCAAAGAACTCTAATATCTCTCATCCTCCTACAGGCTACCTTCAGTATAGAAAAAAAATAACAAAATAACAACAACAACAAAGAAAAACAGAATGGAAAAAAAAAGAGCACCCTCTGCTTTTTCCAAATGACAGCAGATTGATTTTCAATGAAGATGATGCTAATTGCTGGGTATTGACCCAAGATGAATTTCTCTTTGATGAACTGCATGCTGCTTTTCTGAAAACCTAGCCAGATCATCTAAATATCAGGAAGTGTGGGGTAATGCAGCAAATTGGGGAAAAATGTGTATCAGAAAAATTATTGCTACAAAAATATTTTCAGTAAGTTTGTTCCCTTCATAAACAGTGCGAATGGAACGCCTGAGCAATCAGCCGAGAGCCCGATCTTCGCTGTGAGCTAATTGCCCGTCTGGTTAGTGCAGAATTTAATTTGTGCTATTGTGCAGGCAAGGCTGAGAGCGTGAAATAAACAATGTGTGTTAATTTCACGTTTTCCAATCTACTTAGCCAAAGAGAGAGCTTAGGCTCCTCTCAGGCCTCAGCCCACCCCCTTCTCAAGCTTCTCCTCCTAACTCTTGCAAACCAAGAGTTGTCGAATGTGTGCTGATTCAGGTGTGGAATATTTGTTCCAAAACGGAGGGTTCAGGATAGTAACTGGCCTGCACAGCCGTGCTCACTGCTCTGTGCCTAAGGGCACATGAGGTGAATCCTGCCCGCCCTGCAACTGAGGTCATTCTTCCAACAGGCACCTGCTGGTGTCATGCTTTACTCTCTTAAGTCCCATGACACTTTGGTTTCTTGTGGAGTGGCTTCCACTGGGGCAGATGGAGAGCTAACTGGCGGTCATCGAGGGTGTTCTTTGCGTAAGGAGTATATGATGAAGACAGAGAAGTGGTGTTCACTTCTAAGAAGTGCTTTGAGAAAGATCGGGCCGTCTCCTTTCTCTCCCCTCATTGGGAATCCAAGGAGCTGGCAGAGGCTCTTCAAGTCTTCCTTGGGCTGGATGGCTGGAAACCCCCAAGAGTCAGCCACTTATGGTCACAAAGACAATCAGCAGTTTGTCTAAGCCTTGACCTAAAGACTCACTCCCCTGTGGTACTAATGTCTTTTCAATAGCTAACTTGTCAGCAGAAACCCAAGTCAGAGTATCTGCATTCAAATATTGGGTTTAGAGAAGTAATAGTTTGCAAGCTACTCACTCTTCTCAGTGTCTGTTTCTGCACCTGTAAAATGGGATAAATGGCATGTAGACCAAAGATTACTGTATTAAATAATGTGCTCAGAGTACACCTGGAATATATCAGTCTCATCTGAACATTAGCTGTGATTAGCATTATTATTAGGACAGTCTAAATTTCTAATTTATTTTTATCATATAATTGTGTGCCTGCTGAGGGATGATTCCTGTTTCTCAATAAAGGGGATATTGTCTTTTTCCCTGACTTCACTTTTTTCAACAATCCTGTATTATTGCAAAGCTGGGGGAAGAAAAAGTTCCAGAGGTTCTCTTTTACTTGAAACAAAAACTAAAAACAAAGACAGATCTACAGTTGTTGATGTCCATCCTTGAACTAATAGGAAGCCTGCCTGATTTGCTTGTTTCCCCTGTAAGCAGCTCAGGCCTGATTCCTGGTACATCTTGAATATGTGCTGATTCAATTCCTGATGCAGACAGCACAGGGGGCAAGCCAGTTTGATTCAGACAGCACCGTGAGGAAGCCAGGGAGAGTCTTCCAGGCCTCCAGAAGCTAAAGAACTGAGAGAAAAGAAATCTCTCAGACAGCCCTTTGAGCATGGAAATAACTGGAATTTGGTTTTCAGAGATCAGGTGTGTTCAGTGTAGTGCAGCCATAGATTGCACTTCTCTTGGGGAAAGAGGCAAACTGAGGCATATTAACATATGACTACATGCCTGCTATATTATGGAGTCACCTTAGCCTGACCCATGGAAACTGTTCTGTGTGTATTCAGTGGGACATCCATGAATACTAGGTAAGTCCTGGGTTTCCAGACCAAATGTGCGGAGATGCTCCTGTCCCCAGAGAGGACATAATCCCCATAAGTAGTGACCGTGTGCATTAACGCTCAGCTTGACACTGAAGGCCATCCTGTCATTTGGAGTGCCTTATGTTGACATCCTTATACTGCAGACCAGGTTGTTTAAGGGTTAAGAAGGATTGAGGGCTTTTTCTAAGTAAGTTCACATAGCTGGAATGTGACCTCATCTCTTGATCTGAGTTTCTTCTTTCTACTCTTTGAATCTCTCCTTCCATAAGGGTTATTTGTCCTGATAAACTGAGTTCACTCACTCCTGTGATGACAGAAGAAAAGAAACATTCGGTGAGTTCCTAACTCAGTGGGGATGCAAATGCTGTAGATGGAGAAACAAAAGTGCTTCTACACTGTTGCAGTGTCTCTTGGAAACTTGGAATCTAGGGGAAAGTAATAGTTCTACCAACAGAGAACCTATCACATGTAAAAGTTATAAAAGCGAGTCCAGAGAGGAGTGAGATACATGCCTTCATGTACACCACAAGCTTAAGGAGAAATAGTATGGATGTCCATGGGGAAGGTTGGGCTGGGATTTAGCATGCAATAATAGAAGCAAGTAAAAGATGGACCATAAGCCCATGACTGGCTTATAACAGTGAGAGAAACTGCACCTTGATGAAGGCAGGAGTAACCAGAGGAAGCAGTGAAGTGATCTTGGGGAGGAAGGATTTGAATGAGGAAAGGAGCGACAAGGGATTCTGGGTAGGAAGAGGTGTCAACATCAAAGGGAGCAAAGGAGGGAAAGCACTGTAAAACTTGTCTCAAGATGCCAGACTGATTGGAAAGAGCATTTGCTTTGATGACAGGTTAACATTGACATTCGAAAATAGGGAAGTTTGTCATTTGGCACCTTTTTCAGCAGAAGGAAGGAAATATGGGAAGGAGCGGCACTATAACATCACAGCAATCAGAACTTTCTCCATAACCATAGCCATGGACAAAAAACACCCCAAACATTGGCAGAATCACCCACACCATGGGCCAAATCAACCATACACACCTCGGGCAGAATCCCAGTAACCATAAAATTACCATAATGATAGATATGCCTTCGCTTTAGACTCCCCAATTTTTCCATCCTTCAAAACCATCAAAAAGGTCTGGAAGTGAACTCTAATCTCCACAAACTCCTCCCAGTGCCCAGCTCAACAGAACTCCCAGTAAAGGAGAGCTCACTCACGTGTAGACCATACAGGAAACAGAGGTTGTGTCATGAAGCGGCCACTTCTTTAATCGCTGGTGGCAAAACTGAGGCACAAAGGAATTTAAGGAATGTGAATGCAGGCCCAGCTCATCACAGCATCGGAGCTCAGAACCACTACATTCTACTCCTGCCTCTAACACTGACAACTGATGGTGTGCACTGTTGTCTGGTTAAAACCTCCTTGGATTATCATTTGCTTTGCTTGGATCTGCAGAAATTTAAAAGACCATAGGATATTTAATGCCCTAGATAGTCAGGGCATTAAACCATATAGAACACAAGGCACATGTGGACACTATCATAAAATCAACTGGTAATTACTGAGCATCCCGTGTGTTTCAAGCACATCACTAATACCGTAAAGACATCAAGAAAGAGCTCAGTCTCCAGCCCACGTGGGAGTTAGTTCTTAAGCAAGTAAATTTGCAAATGGCTGTATCATTTACAGTGTAAAACATTTGGAAGAAAAAAATCCCATATGCTATGGGCGAGAATAACAAGGGTACCTGTTATAGACAAGAAGGTCAGAGAAACCCGTTCCAAAGTGTCATTACAGCTGAGATTTGAGAAATGAGTAGGAGTTAGCAAAATGGAAGGAGGTTGAGACCTGGAGAGAGAGGATTTCTGGTCAGAGCCCCAAAACAGGAAGAAAATGGGGATTTAGAGAAACACACACCTAGCCAAGGCAGCCAGCTGGATGCTTCCAACATTTCCTGTTTGGGAAGGGAGAGTTCTGGAGCCCCTGTGACCCACCCTCTGAATGCCCTGGGCTGAGCAGATGGCTCCCCTTCTGCCTCCACCCCTGGTTTATTGTTAATGACGTTATCCTCAGCTGCAGCGTGAGCTCTGTCTTTTGCTTTGCCCATTTTCCCCTTTTGATCGTGGTGGGGGCTCCTGGACCACACGGGCCGGCTCTGGTTCATCTCCTTGGGTAAGGCCCAGGTCCAGAATGGCTCTCATTTGGATCTCCTCCTCCCCACCCTCCAAGGAAGCTAGGACCTGGGAAAGACTCTAAATTGTATACATTATTTCCTTTTTGATTAGGTGAATAAGTAACTTGATTGAGATGCATCTCTTTAGAGGGCGCTGCTGGCAGGCTTCCAGGAATAGGAGGCAGCTGGCTCTGAACACAGAGAGGACAGCAACAAAGGGCCCAGGGACAGACACATGGCTGGGAGGCTTGGGATCCAGCCCGGCGGACTCTGGGGAACTGTGGCCAGAAACACTGGGGGAAGGATCTCTTCCCCTTTCTGTCTGCGAGAGGGAAGGCTCTGGTTAAGCATACTTTCCCAGCACTGGATCTGAACTGGTCTGTTGCAGCTCTTGTCCTCCCAACCAGAGAAGCTTCATCTGGAAAGAATGGACTTAGGCTCAACAAAATTGACAAGTATTGCAGGGCCCAAGTAAAGGGGAGTTAGGAATAGTTCTTCACATGCAATTGGTGTCATTTTTTAAGAAAGGCATTTGAAAATAGCTTTGTGTGGCATGTATTTGCTGTTCTTTATTCCAGACTCCTCTTTCTCAACCAGAATTGAATATGTGAATCCTAGCATGGCTTCTTTGCATTTTGCTAACCAAGAGCTATACCCCTGTGTACTAGCACAGCTGGCCACAGTGATTCCATCCCTCCTCCGATCTCTGACAACAATGACCCATGATACTGTCTAGCAGGACACAGTTTCAGTGGATGCAGAAGTGATAACTGAGGGGCTGAAAATGATTAACACACAAGCCCCATACCAAGCCTCTAACATTGAGAATCTTTACTGTCAGGGCAGGTGGGCTTAGCTATTTCCTGGCCCTTAGTGTAGAAGTCAAGATTTAAGACATCTGAAATAGGCCTTTCAGTAAATAGTCCTTTCACTTTTTTTCTTGATGCTTACTGATCTACAACTAAAAAACTATTCCTTTGAGTTACGTTATGATGAATGACTTCAGGGTGAAAACATTCCTAAAATGGAGAACATTTTAATCCAATTTGTCATTAACCCTTTGCTTGAATAGAAACTAGCTCATAACTACCCCTTGGGAAGAGTCTTTTGGAGCCAAGAGAATGAAGAAAGGGAAATGATGACATGAGACAATCTGATGCCATTTATGTGGCACATTCTGATCCCAGAGGAGCCCTGGAGCCAGCACATGTGACATCCTAGTGCAGGGGTCACTTCTTTCAAGTTCTTTTCCCATCTAACAACTTCCCGTACCTCAATAGGAAATGAAGGCAACAAAACTGTGTTTGGGAAATGCCACCCTGAAGAGCCTCCAAGAGAGTTGCTTTTGAGTATCTGAACTTGTAGGGTGGAAGGAAGGTCAGCAGAGTCCTTTGATGGCTCTCGTCAATGGTACTTGACTCTCCTGTTTCCTAGGCAGGAGAGGCCGTGCTTAGATCCTCCTTGGATTTGGCCATCACTCAGCACTCTTCAGCTTGCTTGCTTCTAAGAAATCCTCACTACATATTAGGAAAGACAGAATGCAGAGCCAGATTCTCAGCCACATTGAGCTCAAGGGGATGAGGAAGCAAAGAGTCTGGCCTTGAATTGAAATGTACAGAGGCTGCAGAGATACTTCTGCAACAACTTCTTCATTTGTCAAGTCAATTTCCATGCAGGGGAAGATTTCTCACACATAAGAGTACTGCCTACCTGAGACCCTGACCACTAATGTCTCCCTGTGTTCCAGCTATTCTTGTGAACTCTGCTGTAGTCCTCTCCTTGTACCCGAAACACATGCTTCAAGGTTCTTCTGTGATGAAATAAAATCTATGGCACCAAAAGAACTAGGATCATGATCCTCTTCTGTAGAGAAATTTTAATCCAACAACATGGCTGCTCTGGCAATGGATCACATCCAAAGACCTTTTAGGTCTGTGGGATCCTTCTGGAATAGATACACACCTTTAATCCCTCTGGCTGGAATACAGACATGCCTTTAGTACACACCTTTAATCCCAAGCAATAATGTCTAATCGAAGGGCAGACAAAAGTAATGAATTAGAAAAAGATTGGACAGAATGAGTCACAAATAGGATATGTCCAACTCTTATGAGGACAGGGAGGGAGAGAGGGTTGAGCTCAGTTTGATGAAGTTCAGCTGAATTCAGTTTAATCTGTACAGTTCTGTTCAGTTCTGCTTATGCAGTCAGTGAAGTTGACCTCATGGAATTCTGAGGCAGTTTTTTCAAGCAGCACAATTCAGTGAGAGGGTGAAAAAAGCCAGTTTGAATCAGTCAGCTTGGAGAGGAGTTTGAGCCAGAAGAGCTGAGTTGAACATACCAGACAGAGTTCAGAAAGAACCAGAAAGGGTGAGCTTATTCAGCAGTAAATCTTGGAGGCTGAAAACATTCTAGGCCTAGATTAGCAGACAGAGGCTGGAAGCTGAAGCCTTCAAGGTTCAGGCTTACAGAAGATTAGATAGTATGGAGGCTAGAAGCTTCCAGGCCTAGGCCTAGGGATAGTTAGATAGGAATACTCTGGGTTCAGCCCAAGCCATGTATTCATAAATCTTGGGTCTGGCTCTCATCTCATCACCTCATCTGAGGAAATAAAAATAAATTTACTCTCTTGTTCATTATCCTGATGCCTAGTATAAAACTGACATCTAGAAAGTTCCCAGTAAACACTGGAGAGTGAATAAGTCATCTAGCTCCTGAAGACCAATTCTGATAGACTTTCCCTGGTCTCTCACTGTAGTTCAGCAAACATCTTCAGTCCTGTACCTCTGATAGAAACTTTAATCTACAGTTCCCATTGTTCGTGATCACATCATACTGTGCTCACCTCAATTACTGTACTGGGGCAATCGTTGCAGATCAATTATCAAGACGTATAACTGCTTCTCTAGCCATATTTTTTTCTCCTCTGCTGTGGTACATAGTATCAGCAGTTTCAGCAACTGATGAGATTTTTTTTTTCTACTAGGCATTAGGGGAAAAAAAGCTTACCATACTGTAGGATGCAAGAGTCAGGTGGCCAAACTCTTCATTAAATGTGCATGATACCTCAGGCAGATTCACTGATGTCACCTTAGTGTTCTAGTTTTATAATTATGGCAAAAATATTTAAATTGCTTCGACAAGTACAGGCTTTTGAATGTTTTAGAAGCATCATATGTTTTATCTTGTTTCTTGGCACTGCAACATAATTAGCATAGTGAAATCACTCTTAACAACTCTGAACTGGATGATGTCTGATCCTTGGCATTTCCAAGAGGCCCAAGTTCAAAGTTTTGTACCCTTTGACCTCTTGCAGGATGGCTTCCTCAAGGTGGAGCCAAAGATTTTCATATACCATAATCAGATGAATCATAAAACACAAAGTGATTCACATGAGATGTTATAAAAGAAAAATCCAAAGGAATTCACTCACCCTTTACAAACATGACTGCCTGAGGGAGAAGGTTCTAGCACCCATGGTGGTCCATGTTTGTGTTCTATTGTTGACAGGCATATCTTCTTTGTCCCCGAAGTCCCGGATCAGGACTGCTGAGCCCTGGCACTTCATCAAGCTGACTTTGCCATGTGAGTTGGAGTCTCTCGTACTAGACATTTTGATTCTGGAAGGAATTACAGGAGGGTGGAGGTTAGACTTTTAGTTGAGTTCTAATGAAGGAATGCAGCTCAAGGTCTTTTGGCTACCATATTACATGAATTTCCATCATAAGATAAAACAAGAAAGCTGGTTGATTATAATACTTTTAAAATATGAGGCTTATAGAGGTACAGCAATGGCCCAGGAAATCCCCCCAAAAATATTAGCCAAGAAATGTGGCTCCCTCACTCACTCGCTGCTGCCTTCCCATCTGAAAATGCCTTTGAACTTTGATGACAACAGCATCTGCATACATGTTGCATCACCATTTTCATGGGCTTGAATTGAGTGGAAGGCATATGATTTCATATGGAAAGAATTCTGGGCAAGAAGACAGTGAACCAAAGTTCTAATTGCAGCCCTTGTGAGAGAATTGCTTCCACATTCTGGCCTGTTTCCTAATGTTTACTTCAGAGACTTGGTTGGGGAAAGTTCTACTTGGTCCAAGGACCAACTATATCCAAATCACCTGGGTCTATGCCTATATAGGCATATCCTTGGATTTCCTGAAGACTTTTTGAATCAGAGTATGATGGCATGGGACAAAGAAACCACCACAGGAAACAAGCTTACCAGGTGATGATTGTATGTATTAAAGTGCAACAACTACAAACACAGGACAAAACTGACTGCTGAACTGCCACACAGATATCTACCATCTACCATCTTCCAATGGTTATGAATATAATTAGTGAAAAGTACACAAGGAGCAACACCTAGGAATGGAATCTCTCATTCATCACCTAACTACAACAATTCTATGAAAAAAGAGGATGCATTTTAGTTCATTCTGTCAGGCACTGTAGTTGAAAACTCATCCTGAAGTTCCCTTGAGGCTGTTTTAGAGCCAGAAGACCCTAATGGTGGACAGAGAAGAGAAAAAAGCCTCTTGCTCCTGGAAGGGGGGGGTGGGGGAGAGAGAGAGAGAGACTCTATAAACAGCAGTCCTAGAATTATCCTCCAGCATTGCTCTATTATAGAGAAAAGCTGACACAGCAGAATCTGGGGGATGCTGTGTGTCTGCAGTGTGCTAATCACAGAGGCAGGCAGGCTAAATGCAAAGAGAACATTTGCACAAACAGCACCTGTACTAAGCAGTCATGTGCTATTTTTAGTGCTTCTGTAAAGAGCAAAGGGACATTTGGAAAGTCTCCCAGGGCGGGTGCAGTTAGTAAGTAGGAAGATGGGGATGTGTGGATAGAGTCCATGTATCGGACCCTAATACCCTGTCAACTGAGTCCTTGCAACCTTGGAGAGTTTCTTATTTGAGATTTGGTTTAGTGTTGGTTGAGGATGGAGTGCTGACGTAGAAGTGCAGGAGCTGGGCACTTAAAGGAAGTCATTCTTATCAGTCAGCGAAGTGTTTGATGGCAGAACACATACTTAAAGGTTTATAGGATTTTGATTATAGAAAGCAGAGGTACAGAGGCTCTTTATGGTAGGCCCCAGTCCTGTTCCCTGTTTTCTCCCTCTTCCAATGTCTATCCTGTTTGCCTTTCAGAGTGAGGATTGATCATCTTATCCAGGATCCTCCTTCTTGCTTAGCTTCTTTAGGTGTACAGATTTCAGTATGATTATCCTATATTATAGGTCTAATATCCACTTATGAGTGAGTATATACCATGTGTGCCTTTCTGCTTCTGGGATACCTCACTCAGGATGATCCTTTCTAGCTCCATGCATTTGCCTGAAATTTTCATGATTTTCTTGATTTTAATTGCTAAGTAGTATTCCATTGTGTACATGTACCACAATTTCTTTATCCATCTCTCTGTTGAGGGACATATAGGTTGTTTTCAGATTCTAGCATTTATCACTAAAGCTGCTATGAACATAGTTGAGGAAATGTCCCTGTTGTATGGTTGAGCATCTTTCAGATATATGCCCAGGAATGGTATTGCTGGATCTTGAGAAAGTGCCAGATTCAAAGAAGATGCTGAGACTCATAGCCAAACTTTGGGCAGAGTGTAGGGAATCTTATGAAAGAAGAGGGAGATAGAAAGACCTGGAAGGGACAGGAACTCCACAAGGACAGCAACAGAACCAAAAAATCTGGGCACAGGTGTCTTTTCTGAGACTGGTATTCTAACCAAGAAGCATGCCTGCAGATAACCTAGAACCCCTGCACAGATGCAGCCCATGGCAGCTCAGTCTCTTCTCTAGTAAGAGGAACAGGGACTATCTCTGACATGAACTCAGTGGCTGACTCTTTGATCACCTCCCCTTGTTGGGGGAACAGCCTTACTAGGCCACAGAGGAAGAAAATGCAGCCAGTCTTGATGAGACCTGATAGGATGGGGTCAGAGATCTTTGACAAAGATGCCAAAACCATACAATGGACAAAAGATAGCATCTTCAACAAATGGTGCTGGTCTAACTGGAAGTCTACATGTAGAAAAATGCAAATAGTTCCATACTTATCACTTATCATGCCCCTCCCCAACTCCCTTATCAGTGGACTTGGGGAGGGGCATGGGAGGAGATGAGGGAGGGAGGATGGGATTGAGAAGAGATGAGGAAGGGTGCTACAGCTGGGATACAAAATGAATAAACAGTAATTAATAATAAAATAAAAGCATAATTAATTAATTTTTAAAAAAGAAAAAAAGCAGAAGTACACATTGTTCTTATTCTTGCAAGCTTAAAGTAGAAACAAATGACAAATATTTCTATTTTGTTTAGTCTGTTCAGATGCTGTTCATAATGTCCTAGTTGGGAATGTCACCTTTACATTCATGGATACAGTAAATTATGTAATTTAGTGTTGGGTATATGATGGGTAGAGCCTAGAACTTGGAGGCCTTGATGGGTTTAGAAATAATACTGACTCTTTCCAGGTCCCACCATTTACCTGCAAATTTCATGATTTCCTTATTTTTCATTGTTGAGTAATATTCCATTGTGTAGATGTATCACAATTTCTGCATCCATTCTTCAGTTGAGGGGCATCTGGGCTGCTTCCAGCTTCTGGCTACAAGTAAAGCTGCTACAAACATAGTTGAGCAAATGTCCTTGTTGTGTACTTGAGCCTCTTTTGGATATATGCCTAGGAGTGGTATGGATAGGTCTTGAGGAAGTGCTATTCCTAGTTGTCTGAGAAAGTGCCAGATTGATTTCCAGAGTGGTTGTACAAGTTTACATTCCTACCAGCAGTGGAGGAGGGTTCCCCTTTCTCCACAACCTTTCCAGCATGTAATGTCACTTGAATTTTTCATCTTGGCCATTCTGATGGGTGTAAGGTGAAATCTCAGGGTCGTTTTGATTTGCATTTCCCTGATGGCTAATGAGGTTGAGCATTTCTTGAAGTGTTTCTCTCCCATTCAATATTCCTCTACAGAGAATTCTCTGTTTAGCTCTGTTCCCTATTTTTTAATTGGATTACTTGGTTTGCTGCTTTTCAGCTTCTTTAGTTCTTTATATATACTGGATATTACCTCTCTGTCAGATAAAGGGTTGGTGAAGATTCTTTCCCAATCTGTAGGCAGTCGCTTTGTTTTGATGATGATGTCCTTTGCTTTACAGAAGCTTTTCAATTTCATGAGGTCCCATTTATTAACTGTTGTTCTTAGAGCCTGTGCTGTTGGTGTTCTGTTCAGGAAGTTGTCTCCTATACCAATGAGTTCTAGGGTCTTCCCCACTTTTTCTTCTAACCAATTTAATGTGTCTGGTTTTATGTTGAGGTCTTTGATCCACTTGGATTTTAGTTTTGTGCAGGGTGATAAGTATGGAACTATTTGCATTTTTCTACATGTAGACATCCAGTTAGACCAGCACCATTTGTTGAAGATGCTATCTTTTTTCCATTGTACGGTTTTGGCATCTTTGTCAAAGATCAGGTGTCCATAAGTTTGTGGGTTTATTTCTGGGTCTTCTGTTCGGTTCCATTGCTCCACCAGTCTGTTTCTATGCCAGTACCATGCAGTTTTTATTACTGTTGCTCTGTAGTACAGCTTAAGATCAGGGATGGAGATACCTCCAGAAGATCTTTTATTGTAGAGGATTGTTTTAGCAATTCTGGGTTTCTTGTTATTCCATATGAAGATGAGAATTTTTCTTTCCAGGTCTGTAAAGAAGGTGAAGGTGAGCTGTCCCAGAAACAGAAAGACACACACAGTATATACTCACTCATATAGACATACAATATAGGATAAACCTACTAAAATCTGTACATCTAAAGAAACTAATAAAGAGAGAGGACCCTGACTAAAATGCTCAATCCTCATCCCAAAAGGCAAAGAAGATGGACACCAGAAGAAGAAGAAAACAGGAAACAAGTTAGGAACCTGCCAAAGAGGGCCTCAGAAAGGCTCTGCCATGCAGACTATCAAAGCAGACGCTGAGACTTATGGCCAACAGTCGGGCAGTGTGCATGGAATCTTATGTAAGAAGTGGGAAATAGTAAGATCTGGAGAGGACAGGAACTCCACAAGGAGAGCAACAGAAGCAGAAATTTTGAACACAGGGGTCTTCCCAGAGACTCATACTCCAACCAAGTACCATGCATGGAGATAACCTAGAACCCCTGCACAGATGTAGCCCATGGCAGTTTAGTGTCCAAGTGGGTTACATAGTAATGGGAAGAGGGACTGCCTCTGACATGAACTGATTGGCCTGCTCTTTGATCATCTCCCCCTGAGGGGGGATCAGCCTTACCAGGCCACAGAAGATGACAATGCAGCCACTCCTGATGATATCTGATAGACTAAGATCAGAAGGAAGGAGAGGAGGACCTCCCCTATCAGTGGACTTGGGGAGGGGCATGCATGAAGAACAGGAAGAGAGGGTGGGGTTGGGAGGGGAGGAGGAATGGGCTTATGGGGGGATACAAAGTGAATAAAGTGTAATTAATAAAAGTTAAAAAAAAAGATAAAAAAGAAATAATACTGACTCATAACACCAAACCTTAGTTTCAAGAAATAGTCTCTGAAGTCTTCAGGAAAAATTCCTAGTGGTAGGTTCATAGGCAGGTCGCTAAGGGCACTGAGTATTCACATATCCAGAAAAAGATTGTGGCTTTTGTAGCATGCTGATATCTGGAATTTCACATCAAAATTAGAACAGTCAATTTTATAAATGTTACAGTTTGATCTTTTGGGTAGATTGGTAACACATCTAAGCACCCCTCTTTAACCACTACTAATTACAAAGTCTTCTTCTTCCTCCACCTCTTTTTCTTCCTCTTCCTCATCTTCATCCTCCTGCTTCTTCTCTTCCTCTTCCTCCTCCTTCTCCTCCTCCTCCTCCTCCTCTTCTTCCTCTTCTTCTTCTTCATGGCCTCCCAAAGAATTTTGGGTATAACTGTAATGGCATATCTAGACTATCATATATAAGCAAAAGAGTTCTCCCCAAAGCTACTGTTCAAATTTCCACAGCTGTTTCTAGACAATTGGCATAAAATCTGGTCACATGACTCTCAGATTTCTGTAATGTCTCAGAAACCCATGGGTTTTAGAATCAGAAGAATTTTAAATTATCCAGTATTAACCTGTTACCCTCATCACACATGTGTTGTAACCTAGAAATCACAAGAACCTTCTCTAATAACTGTTTGATACAGAAATCAGTCCACAGATATGAATGCCAAGGTGAAATAATTTTGTGTCCTGATTACAAACAAAACAAAACAAACAAAAATACCACCTAACTAAATTATAATTTGAAGTGGTTTTCAAGTGTGTGATTCAGAATTCGTGGACATCACAAGCATGTGTTTATAGAATTCACAAAATGTGCTACAACCTAGCCTGGTATTTTGTTTCATGAATACTGTATATGTTCATTGGTGCCCTCTACCTACTACAGACACTGTAAGACTGTTCAAACAATAAAGTCAGTTTTTGTGAATAACTGAAAATATTTAATTTGTGTTCAAGGATGTTTACTCTCTCTCTCCTCGTACCTTCACCCATATTAGTTTTGTACATCAGGTCTCTCCCCTGTGTCAAAACCATCCTGTAGGGTCTTGATCTCAGCAGATGCCATACTCCTTCTTTTTTTTTTTTTTCATCAATTATACTTTATTCATTCTGCATCCCCCCATAAGCCCCTCCCTCCTCCCCTCCCAATCCCACCCTCCCTCCTCCCTCTGCTTGCATGCCACTCCCCAAGTCCACTAATAGGGGAGGTTCTCCTCTCCTTTCTGATCTTAGTCTGTCAGTTCACATCAAAAGTGGCTGCATTGTCCTCTACTAGGGCCTGGTAAGGCTGCTCCCCCGCAGGGGGAGGTGATCAAAGAGCAGGCCAATCAGATTATGTCAGAGGCAGTCCCTCTTCACATTACTATGTAACCCAATTGGACTCTGAACTGCCCTGGGCTACATCTGTGCAGGGGTTCTGGGTTATCTCCATGAATAGTCCTTGGTTGGAGTATGAGTCTCTGGGAAGTTCCCTGTGTTCAAATTTTCTGGTTCTGTTGCTCTCCTTCATACTCCTTCTTAATGTGCTTGCCCATAAAGATTTAATAAGTTTGGTGAGGGCAAGGAGAAGAGGTGAGGGAATGGAGCTTTAATCACTACAGCCTAAATCTGGCCACTCCCTCTCTCTGTTGTAGCTCTTTCAAATTCTGCTTTTTGTTAGCTTAAACCCTATAAAAATTTCATTTTTGTGGATCTAAACAGTCAAATATTATCAACTTAATAAGGTTCACCCTAACAGCATTGAATGGATGTGCTCCGGGGCTTGACAAAGCCCTGCACCATCCAGTTCTTTCTATGCAGCTACCCAAGTTAATTAAAGTTCTTGTCTCAAAGGGCCTGTTTGCCTAAGCACGTTCCAAATGCCAGTGCATAGCGTGACCCCTCTGCTCTACCACCACCTAAAATGCATCGTGCTTTTGAAGCTTTGCTACCAGTAACCATTGAGAAGTGATGGGCTTTTCCTTCATTTATTTGCTCATTCAGAGATGGGGGTTGTTGTAGCACTCTGTGTAAACTCCTTGCAAGGGAAATTCAAAGGTTAATGGCAATGGCAAAAGAGCAAATGAGAAAATTTAAGCACAATGCAATTTGGAAGTGTAAAAGACATTGTATTGAATGAGTTAGCTGGTATACTTCTGTTGCAAAGGTAGGCATCCTTCTCAAACTGGGCACTGCTGTACTTGAGCTGCCCGTCTGTACACAGTGGATACAATAGGATGTTTTTGAGGTTCACAGTATGGAAACCATTATGCTGGACACAGGATGCTCCTTCTACAGTCGTTTTTCAAGCCACACCTCAGAAAACTATGGAAGTACTCAGTGCAAAACTGACTCTGTTCAAAGGCTTTCCAATCTTTTTACTCTTCTCTGTACTAGGTCTCCAAAAATTATTTTAAGCAAAGATTGCATTTCGAAGTCCCTAGTTCTTTATTTCTTCCCTAAGGACTCTAAAAGTGACCCAAATGAGAAATTAGGAAAGTTGGAGCCTTTTCACTCCATCCTGGCCTCACCTCATCCTGTCACACCCTGTCAGCTTGTGAAGGGCACCAATCAGCAACCCTACCCTGAGGGCTGTTATCCCAAGAAATTCCAGCAAGTCCTGGAACAAAGACTGACAGAAAACGAAATTCCCCTTCTGGACTGAACATCATAGAGATTATCCAGGGAAGGTTGTGAAATTTGTTTTGAAATGCTACAAATGCTTTATCTCCCGACCCTCACTTCCACCAAATCGCTGCACATAGCACCTTTACACACTCAAGGGTGACCTTTAGATTGAGACGTTCTCTGTTGCAATGTGTTGGAATATGTTTCAACATGGTAACTTGAGATCTATTTACTAAACTGTTTGGCACACTCAGCATGTCCTGGGGGAATTGTTGGCAGGACCTGCCGTGTGTTTTTTCACTCCTCCCTGATGCATTACCAGACATAAGGTCATCTCAGTCTAGCAGAGATGGGTGCTGCACAGGGCTCATTACCTCGCAGCAAGCCAGCCAGATGAGGCCGTGGGATGTTTTCCCTTCATCATTCAAGCTTGAAAAGAAATTGTCAGCCTCCACTTGCTCTTGAAACAATGAAAATTTAGGTGACAGCGCTCTCATTAGCTCAGTGGAAATGAAGGATTCTAGGTAAAGATATTCCTCCCCCACTCCCCAGGGTTCTTTGCGGCAAAATAACAACTCTACCCTGATGTCAAGCTAGTAGCCATGCCATAGCACTGGTCTCACCCTTTAAGGAAGGGGGATGCAGGGGGTGTGGGGGTGGAGGCACACACTTATTTAGGAAGAGACTTTTATAATACAAAGATTCTGAGCTGGGAAAATGGGTACCTTTAAGATGTACCCTGGCTCCTCTATGCTGAAAAAGGGTACATGAATACTGTTCATTTATGAATTAGAAGGATTTGTATTAGTAGCAAGCAAGGATTTCATTAGCCTAGTACATACCCTCCCCGGGAGAAATGAAAGCAAAAGCATGAGGTGTACACCCTATGCTTTTAACACTTGCATTGTGTTTCCTAATCTAGAAAAGCTTAATGAATATTTGATGAACCAAATGGATAACACACCGAGTTAAGGGAGGCCAGGTAATTGCTTACATTTGTATGGCAATCTATTCTATGATGTGCACATATATTATTTCCTCGTTTGATCCTATAACAGCCATGTTTAGTTGTCAGGGTCAGTGTTTAGTCTCTGAGGTTTTTGCTGTTTGTTTGTTTTGTTTTGTTTTGTTTTATATTTTTTCACAAGACAGTCAATATCAAATAATACTGAATGATTTATTAAATAATCATCTATAAACACCTTGCTTTTTATTGAAAACACATTCTTGCATGTCAAAATTTCAGAAAAATTGGTAACTCAAATGAGTGTTTTAGTCTCTGATTTTTATGAGAGCTTAAAAAAAGTAGGGCCTCTTTCCTAGGGTCCTCCTTGTTGTTTAGCTTCTTTAGGACTATAGATTTTGATATGTTTATCCTATATTATATAGCTAATATACACTTTTGAGTGAGTATATACCATGTGTGCCTTTCTGCTTCTGGGTTACCTCACTCAGGATGAAACTTTCTAGCTCCATTCATTTGCCTGAAAATTTCATGATTTCCTTGATTTTAATTGCTGAGTAGTATTTCATTGTGTAAATGTACCACATTTTCTTTATCCATTCCTCTGTTGGGGGACATCTAGGTTGTTTCCAGATTCCAGCTATTATGACTAAAGCTGCTATGAATATAGTTGAGCAAATGTCCTTGTTGTATGGTTGAGCATCTTTCAGATACATGCCCAGTAGTGGTATAGCTGTATCTTGAGATAACACTATTCTTAATTTTCTGAGAAAGCACCAGATTGATTTCCAAAGTATTTGTACAAGGTTATATTCCCACCAGCAATGGAAAAGGATTCCTTTTATCCACAACCTCTCTAGCATGTATTGTCAGTTGAGTTTTTGATCTTAACCATTCTGATGGGTGTAAGGAAGAATCTCAGGGTCGTTTTGATTTGCATTTCTCTGATAACTAAGAACATTGAGCATTTCTTTAAGTGTTTCTCTACTGTTCAATATTCTTCTATTGAGAATTCTCTGTTTAGCTCTATACCCCACTTTTTAATTGAATTACTTGGTTTGCTGGTGTTTAATTTCTTGAGTTCTTTATATATTCTGGATATATTCTAGATACCCTCTGTCAGATGTAGGGTTAGTGAAGATCCTTTCCCAATCTGTAGGCTGTCATTTTGTTCTGATGACAGTGTCCTTTGCTTTAAAGAGCTTTTCAGTTTCATGAGGTCCCATTTATTGATTGTTGATCCTATAGCCTGTGCTGTTGGTGTTCTGTTTAGAAAGTTGTCTTCTGTGCCAAAAGATGCTTAATTCTCATTCAGAAAAGCAAAAGATAGACATTGGAAGTAGGAGAAGATAGGGAACAGGACAAGAGTCTTCCACAGAGGGCCTCTGAAAAATTCTACTCAACAGAGTATTGCAGAAGATGCTGAGACTCATAGCCAAACTTTGGGCAGAGTGCATGGAATCTTATGAAAGAAAGTGGAGACAGAAAGACCTGAAGGGGACAGGAGTTCTACAAGGAGGACAACAGAGCCAAAAACCTGGGTCCAGGGGGTCTACAGAGACCAATACTCTAACCAAGGACCATGCATGGAGAGGACCTAGAACCCCTGCTCAGATGTAGCCCATGGACTGCTCAGTCTCCATTGGGGTTCCCTAGTAAGGGGAGCAGTGTCAGTCACTGGTATGAACTTGGTTACCTGCTCTTTAATCAACTCCCCCTGGTGAGGTGGCCTTAGTCAGCCACAGAGAAAGAGGATCCAGGATTCTTTTAAACTTTGGAGGGGAAAAAAAAAGAGTAGGTCTGAAAGTCATCAAAACTGCAATTCTGGAAGGAAAAGGCTGAGTAGGACCATGCATGACCTTATGAGGGGAACTAGTTTTGAAACCTAGGGGCCTAGCAACCCTCTGACTACTTGCTCTACTTTTCTACCTCATCACATGTATACAAGATTCAATTCAGTAATTAGTGCTTCAAACAAGGCTCCTATATTACTGTAGAAAATGCTGAAGCTGATTCAATATGCATCTGCACTGTTCTGTGTTGAATCTGATATTTAAGCTTGATGGGACTGGCCAGAACCATACCCGATGGCTGGGCCCAACAGGCCCCAAAGTCTCTTGATACATAGGGGTCTTATTTTGCACTTTCCAGCCATTTTTCTTTCCTGAATACAAAAAGAAACTGTCAAGATCGTGTCATTGATTTTAAGCCATATTTTGCTGCCCTCTAGTCAGAAGGAAAGACAATGGTTAAAGGTGCTGTGTCCAAAGTATGCGCTGTGGGAGAAAAACCTCCAGATACTAGTCATCTGCTCTGGGTATTTCCACTCAGTATAGGCTCTTCCCAGTCTCAAGATTTGACTCAGATGCTCAACAGTGACCCCCTATTTCTCTTGCAGATATCTCTTTTTCTATTTGTTTGATGAGGGTACTGAGATTGAACTTATGGAGTTGCATCTAGTAAATATATGCTCTGTTTACTCAGGAGTCTCTAGAGGAATAGAACTGATAGAACACACACACTCTCTCTTTATATATATATATATATATAATATATATTATATATATAATTCTATATATTCTATATAAATTATATATATTCTCCATATAATATGTATTCTATATATATTATACTATATATTATATAGTATTATACTATACTATATATTGAATAGTATTATATATTATATAGTATTATATAGAGAGAATTATATATACATACATATATATATATAATTAAATTGGCTTACACTGCAATAGTAATAACAGTTGTCTGTCTCCCACCATAGAAGCTAAGAAGCTAGTAGCTGCTCAGTCCATGAGGACGGGTGCCCTGATAATTTCAATTGCACCAAAAACCTGCAGCTTCCCGGGGAGCCACTGTTTCTCACTCAGTGATGGAAGCCTGGAAATAGTAGTTCTAATATCAGCCTGGCATCAGCAGCAGCAACAAGAGGGCAAAAACACTAAAAAGCAAGAGGGAGGGTCAAGGAGTGGGACATGACCCAACCTCCTGCTCTGCCCTTTTCATCCGTGATGCTCCCAGAACATGCCACCCACATTTGTGGTGAGTTTGCCCACAACAGTTAAGACAATGAGGACTGATCCTTAGTTGAGGAGCCCTACTAAGGTAATTTGTAGCAAGCTGATATTAAACCTAACCATATACATCATCACCACCACACCCTATTCCCAGCCCTCTTACTACTTTTTATGTTGAAATAGGGTCTCAACTGTTCTCCTTGGCTAAACTTTCTCTGAAGCTGTAGTTGGACTGAACGAAGTGGTCCTCCAGCATCCTAAGTGACTGGGGTTACACACCTGTGGCCATCAAGCCCTTTGGTTCTCTTCCAAACTAAATGAGTGTTTCACTACCTTTGGGCTCATGTCAATATCCGAAAATGTGTGGACAGATTCTGGGGAAGAAGAAAAAGAACTCCAGGCTACACATGAGTTATATTAGAGAAAAGAAAATGTGTTCCTTCCCTCAGTTTTCTGCCCCTTCAAGAACCAAACTCTTTCCTATAATTCCTCTGATCCTTTCATGATTACAGAAAAGGAGGGTCCATGGAATTATTCAGAGCTAATGTCCTTCCCAGAGCCCCACTCATGAGAAGAGTCACTCGTGAGAAACAGAGCTCTTGTTTATGGATGTCCTGTTCACAGGGGCCTGGCACTCAAGCTCTGGTAGGAACAAAAGCAGAGTCCTTTCCCAGGAACACCCATTCCTGAGTGTGTGCTAAACCAGTAGACCCAGGACCGATTCCAGGAACATCCTATTACCAGTTCACGGCCAGGGTGCAGAAAGCTTCAAGAAGATCTCATATCTGAAAGAACTTTCCAGTTTGGCTTTCTGTGAGGGGTCTTTCATGGGAATGAGGGCAGAAACCGAAACGTGGAGCACTGGCTTTCCTTCCTGTAGCCAGGAAGTGCTTGGAATAGCGGCCCTTAGTTTCTCCTTCTCTTCGTGTCTTCTTATCTTTTGATCCAGTTATACTCGTGTTTAATGGACTTGAAGGATCTTCAGTCTCTAAGAGAGAGAATATGGGGTTGCTCTTTTCTTTTCTTAATAGAACAGATTCTCTCTAGCATGTCCTTCATTTGAGTATGGATCAACATCACAGTTTTCTATCATAAGCTATTTGACTCACTTGGTGGCAGCTGTAATATGATTATTGCATTTCTCTACTCCCAGAGAATGTCCGCTTGGCTTTACTTTTTAAAGTCAATCTAAAATACAGGTCAGATTCTTTTTATTGTGATAAAACATACACAACAAAATTTATACCTTTAACCACTTTAAAGCTATAAATCAATGGCAGTAAATTCATTCATAATGTTATACAACATTACCAACATCACCAACACCTGCCTCGAGAATTTTTTGTTGTTGTCATTTTACCGGACAGAAATCCTGTGTTTAGTAAGTAACTCCTGTTCCCTCTCTCTTCCCATTCCCTCTCTGCTGCTCACTAGTGACCTCTGTTACACCATCTGTTTCTCTGAATTGGACTCTTTTAGACATGTGACGAAAGCACAATGGAACAATGTTTGTTCTTTTGTAGCTGGCATAGGGTTTGTTGGCACTTGTCTGTTTAAGCCACAGCTTAGACACTTCTGTCATGTCACTCATGGAGGTGACATTGTGGTGTAGTGTGACAGGAGGAAGTAATGGGGATCAGTGAGTTTGCAGGAAATCTCTGAATGATGTTTCTGAAACTACCGGAATATGAGAGGGTCCAAGTTTTTCAGAACCAAAACCAAGACATGACTGCATAGGCACTATGTTTACATGCTGAACATAATGTCGATGTTGGACAGCTGTGGTCACTGAAACTGTCTCGGCGATGAAAAGAAAAACACAACGTGGGAAAGGAAAGGGGTGTAGCTCCATTAGATAGCCCCTTTTCTGACACAAAGGTTCACACTCTTAGTTTCCTACCCTCACTTTCCCTTCTTCCAAGGCATGACTGAGTGGTCCCTTGTTCCTGGTTCCTCCATGGAAGCATCTGCCTTTGCTTTCTGGTAGCGTTTGTCTGAATGGCAGGGAGGGGGTGTGGCCAAGGAGACCTCAGGAAGAACAGCCTAGGAGAAACAGCTTGTGGCCTGTGGGAGATGTCTATGCCATCTCCCAGCCTGTGCAAATCTTCCATCCTGCTATTGCTAAACATTAACCACAGGGCCAGAGGCAGGAGTGATAGAGGAAGCCATGAAAGGCCACAGAGATGAAAGCAACACACTCAGCTTGAACTGCCCTGAGGTTGTGGCCTGCTGCAGCTGCTCTTGGGCTAAGACAGTGAACTGGGCACTGAGGTTTGTAAAGCCCCAGTGCCTCCTACTGGGACCAAGTCAAGTTCCTGAACAGGTACTTGGGCATCATGAAGCTAGAAGCATAACAAAAGCATTAAACCTGTGAGTGGGCTGAGAAAAATCCCTCCAAAACTCCTAACTCGTGGATTTCATGTTACATAAGAGCACTTAACACTATGGATGGGAGCTACTAAGAATTGGTGGAAAATTGGGGGAGGGGCCAAATGATTTTTATGAAAAGCAAAGGAATTATGAAAAGCACATGGCAAGCCTTGTTATTTTTTTCTTATAATATGTTCCAAACCCAAACAAACTCAAAAAAGTACATGCGCAAACCTTAAACCATTTTGCAAATCCCACCCTAGATTTCACATTTCTCCAGTGAGGCTCACATTCCTTTATTCAGATTCCAAAAGTAGAGATAATTTGTTCCAGATGTTTCCGAAGTCGACCAGCAGAAGGGCTTAATGATTTTTCCAGAGCTGGAGAAACTGTGAAATCCTCAGCACTCTAGTGGAGCATTCAGAGTGAAAGGAAGAGGAGCTGAGCGAGGAAAGAGGGAGAAGGGCTGATGATCTATTTGTTTATGCTGTTACAGCGATGGCTCCAGGACAAGGTCTGGGAAGGCACGCGGATTGCCAAAGCCTTGTTTCCTTTGGCAAGGTGGCATTTATTTTGTTATGAAGCAGACTGTGATGATGAAAAAAAAAATGGCCATACAATTATACATGTTGCAAGTTGGGCGAAGAAGCTTATTTCAAAGAGGCTTAACTCAGGCTCCCTGAAAAATGATGTGTGTGTGTGTGTGAGAGAGAGAGAGAGAGAGAGAGAGAGAGAGAGAGAGAGAGCGCAAACAGCAGATGCACCCAAGCCTCTGTCCTCTGTTCTCTGCCTCTCCTTCCTCCCTGGTTTTCACAGAGTCCTCAATTTACATAGTAACATTCCTTCCCCCCAAGGAATAGGCAGCATTAAATTGCTGTGTCCACTAAGAAGAATGCTTGGGCTCTGGGTGCCAGACCTGGAGAATGACCACAGGGGGCATCTTTAGGGATGGCTAAATTTCACAGAACTGGCAGGAAAAGGTCTAGATATTTTTTTTTCAAATTATTGCATTCAACTTCTTCCAGACTGAGATGTTTACCCTCCAGTTTAATGTGTATAGATCTTGTGTTCACTGTGAGAGGCTGTGCTCCTGCAGCTCTGGAAGGGGATCATCTCCTTCTGTGTAACCCCCATGGTACTCGATCACCAATAAATGTTTACTTAGGAGAAAAAAAAAAGCATAGAATGGGACATGCAATATTCTTTAGCTGATTAAATTGCCATGCTTCTGTTTGAGAAGCAAATTCAACTACAGAATAGTCACTTAGACTACAAGACGTCATTGTTTCTGATTATAGTAACCTACAATACGTGCTAGTAATGTCGTTACTACAATGCTCATCATTTATTAAAGTTATGCTATGAGCTGTATAAAGTGACTTATATAGTATAATATTTAGTTAGCTTTAGCTGCCAACTTGACACAATGCTTGAGTCACCTGGAAAGAGGGGACCCTCAACTGAAGAATTACAGAGATAAGTTTGGTCTGTGGCTTTGCTTGTGAGGCATTTTCTTAATTGCTAATTGTTTTAGGAAGGTGTGTCCCACTGTGGGCAATGCCATCCCTAGGCAGGTGAACCCACGGAGAGCAAGCCAACAAACAGCTTTCCTCCGTGGTCTCTTCTTCAGTTCCTGCCTTGCCTTCCTTGATGATGGACCGTAGCCTGTGAGCCAAATATAACTTTTTCCTCCCCCAAGTTGCTTTAGCTCAGCGTTTTGTCACAGCAACAGAGAAGCAAAGGAGAACAACCATATGTAATGTTCCCTAATCTTGAAAGCAATTCTGCAAAGAGAAAATTATGAGCTCATTCTATGAACAAGGAAATTGAGGTTCAAAGAATTGTCACTTTAGATTTCAAGGACCAAAAGTGAGTCAGAGCAGCTCAGTTCATGAGTCCTGGTGTCTAAGCTGAGATCATAAACCACAGGGGGCTGGTACCAGTTTGTTCAGTGGTGCCAAGAAGGCAAGTGCAAGATAGCCACTCTGAGTGCTTATGTTGCATCAAGAGAGACTTTGGTTTTGGCTTTAACCGTATTGCTAAGCCTTATCCCCTGGACTTGGAATTATGCAATTTGTCACAGGCAAAAGAATATGTGTGGCCATGAGGAATGCAATACTAGTTTTGGGGCTTAAAGCATGTGATCTCCTGACTGGAGGCTGGGGAAACATGTTTGTGTATGTATGAGAGATGAGAGTGCGTGATTGCCAACATCTATGTAGGGATGTTTATAAAATTTTAGGCATGGTCCCAGTCATTGAATAGGAGGGAGTGAACTGTTATAAATAAGGTAGAATGTTCATTCTGTTGAGCAGGATATAGGACACAATACAATCCTCATGAATGAGCACATTTATACCCTTTTCAAACTCTTTACTAAGATGTTCAAGTCTTCCACTGCCCCAGCAGTAACCCCAATTTTCACCCACCTTCCCATTCTGAAACCCTTCACATTGCCAACTTCTCATGCTGATGAAAGAGAGAATTGACTTTGAAATAAGATGCTGGGAAACATCTATCATTGCCCCTTAGTTGATAGAAAAGTTATCCTCCAGTCTCTCTTTCTAAAGATAAACATGTAGCTTAATCTCTGCCTTGCTGAATGTCTGTCATTGTCATGAGGACATCATTACACACGCCACAAACCCACAAGCATAAAGTGTTCCACGAATTGCAAGAAGTATGTGGTCAGAAGGAGTTATGACATACCATAAATCCCAGGGAGCACGAGGAAATGCGTAATGTGCTGGCCAGTTTTATGTCAACTTGACACATGCTAGAGCCATTTGAGAAGAGAGAACCTCCATCGAGAAAATTTCCTGACCAGATTGGCCCGTAGACAAGTCAGTGGTATGTTTTCTTGATTGGTGATTGATGTGGGTGAGCCCAGATCACGGTGGGTGGTACCACCCCTGGGCTGGTGGTCCTAGATGGTGTAAGAAAGCAGGCAGAGCATGGAAAGGAAGCCAGTAAACAGTACTCCTTCATGGCCTCTTCATCAGTCCCTGCCATGGTTGAGTTCTTGCTGGATGATGGACTACAAGCTTTAAGATAAAATAAGTCCTTTCCTCCATAGGCTGCTTTTGGTCATTGTGTTTTATCACAGCAGTAGGAAAGTAGTTAAGATGTATAAGTAAAATTACTTATAAATATTTCTGTATCCAAAATCTCATTAAACCTGTATGTTTTTAACATTTGGCAAAGCAAAAAAATTTTAGAGTAAGTACAACTAACAAGCATAACTCATTAACTGAACCTCCAGAACAAATAAGGTAAAAGAAGGAGGCAAATTAATTTCCCTCTCACTGGCCTTGCCCATCTCTGGTGATACCTCAGAGCTCATAGTTTTTCAGATCACTTCTATGATCTAAAAAATAAAATAAAATAAACTGTTTCTTAAAGTTTTCATTCACGCACACATGTGTGTTAAGCATATTGGCTCTTCTTCACCCTTGCTCTCCCTTTTTCTCACCATTATCCACTCCTGATGGTCCCCTTTGTTCCCCTGGGCAGCTTCACGTCTACTTTCCTGTCATATGTGTATACCTGACTTTATGCAGCGCTACAAAATCTAGGAGCAAGAAATGACAAAAGGCAGACCGTTCTCTCTGAGACTCACTTGACTAACCTTGCAGAATTTTCTCTAATTACATTCTTTTTGTGAAAGTAACTTAGTTTCTCTTTCATGGTTAAAACAAAACTGTTTTGTATATGCACCATATTTTATACCCATTGCTCTGCTCTTAGACACTTCTGCTAGTTTAATAAATTAGCTCTTTTTTTATTTTATTAATTACACTTTATTCATTTTGTTTCCCATAAGCCCCTCCCTCCTCCCCTCCTGATCCCACCCTCCCTCCCCTTTCTGTATGCATGCCACTCCCCAAGTCCACTGATAGGGGAGGTTCTCTCCTTTCTGATCTTAGTCTATCAGTTCACATCAAAAGTGGCTACATTGTCCTCTACTGTGGCCTGGTAAGGCTGCTCCCCCCACAGGGGGAGGTGATCAAAGAGCAGGCCAATCAGATTATGTCAGAGGCAGTCCCTCTTCCCATTACTATGTAACCCACTTGGACACTGAACTGCCATGGGCTACATCTGTGCAGGGGTTCTAGGTTATCTCCATGAATAGTCCTTGGTTGGACTATGAGTCTCTGGGAAGTTCCCTGTGTTCAAATTTTCTTGTTCTGTTGCTCTCCTTGTAGAGACCCTGTCCTCTCCAGCTCTTACTATTTCCAAACTTGTGGGACACAATGAAGGCAGTGCTAAGAGGAAAGTTCATAGCACTAAGTGCCTTCAAGAAGAAATTTGAGACAGCGCATTCAAGCAACTTAATGGCTCACTTAAAAACCCTAGAAAAAGAAGAAGCAGACACACCAAAAAGGAGTAGACGGCTGGAAATAATCAAACTCAGGGCTGAAATCAATCAATTAGAAACAAATAAAACAATTCAAAGAATCAATGAAACCAAGAGCTGGTTCTTTGAGAAAATCAACAAGATAGACAAACCCTTAGCCAAGCTAACTAAAAGGCAGAGAGACACCATCCAAATAAACAAAATCAGAAATGAAAAGGGGGACATAACTACAGACACTGAGGAAATTCAAACAATAATTAGGACTTACTTCAAAAGTCTATACACAACAAAATTTGAAAATTTAAATGAAATGGACAATTTCTTGATCAATTCCACTTACCAAAGCTAAATCAGGACCAGGTAAATCAATTAAATAGTCCTATATCCCCCAAGGAAATAGAAGCAGTCATCGAAAGTCTCCCATCCAAAAAAAGCCCAGGACCTGATGGTTTCAGCGCAGAATTCTACCAGACATTCAAAAAAGAGCTAACACCAATTCTCTTCAAACTATTCCACAAAATCGAAACAGAAGCAACATTACCAAACTCATTCTATGAAGCCACAGTCACATTGGTACCTAAACCTCACAAAGACCCAACAAAAAAAGAGAACTTCAGGCCAATCTCCCTTATGAACATCGATGCAAAAATACTCAACAAAATTAGCTCTTTTGAAGAGTCCTGCAATAAACGTTGATGTACAGATATCTCTATAGTACACTGACTTGGAGTTCATTGGATAATACTCTAGAGTGCTATAGCTAGATCATATGAGAGATTTATTTTTTTATTGTCTGAAAAGCCTCCATACTGGCTTCCATAGTGGATGCACTAGTTTAAATTCCCACCAGTAATGTACCAGTTTCTCTTCTGTATACATTAATGGCAGAAGTTGGATCTCTCTTTCTTTTTTTTTTTTTTTTTTGAAATAATTCTTCATAGCTACAGACTGCATACTGACTACTCTCACCTTCTACCTCCCCACTTCCCCTGTATATCATCCTACCACCCCACAAATCCTTCTTTAACATTTGTATCTGTTCATCTTATTTGGGAATTCACCAAGATGAATCAGAGCATCTGTGTCACTGTAGGTTTGAGGCTAAATATTGGAGCATGCTAGGCTCAATAGAGACAGTGACTCCTAATCTCTCAGAGTCTACTAATAGCCAGTAGTTCAGAGCATCATCCCCACCCCTTGACTATTGGTAGGACTGTGCTTGCTCTGCCTGCAGTGAAAGGGACTCTCTCTGAATATGCTTCACCAAAACACAAGGTCACTTGATCAACTACCTTTATAGTTGCTTTATTCATAATAGCCAGAAACTGAAAACAACCCAGATGTCTCTTAACTGAAGAATGAGTAAGGAAACTGTGGTACATTTACATGAAGGAATTCTGCTCAGCTATTAAAAACAGGAACATCATGAAATTTGCAGGCAAATGAATGGAACTAGAAAATGTCATCCTGAGTGAGGTAACCCAGACCCAGAAAGACACACATGGTATGGTATTTACTCACTTAATAAATGGATATTAGCCATAGAGGACATGATAACCATGCTTCAATCCACACATACAAAGAAACTAAGTAACAAGGAGAGCTCAGGGAGGATGCTTGAACCAACACAGTTTTAATTTGCATTTCTCTGCAGATAGTGTCTTAGTTTGATTTTTGTTGATGTGATAAAAATGTCCTGAAAAACTCAGCATCAGAAAGAATGTTTTTATTTGGCTAATAATTGCAGGTTACAGTCCATCATTGTGGGCAAGTCTAGGCAGCAGGAACCTAAAGCGGTTAGTCACATTACATCTATAACAAGAGCAGAAAACAAGGAACTGTGCCCAGCTGGCTCTCCCTTTCTCCTTTGGCCCAAGGTCCAGTTCATGAAATGGTACTACTCGAATTTAGAGTGGATCTTTCTACCTCAGTTACTTCTAAGAAAATTCCTCACAATTACATAGACAGGCCAACTTACTCTAAACACTTCCTCATTGATGTGACCTCTATCATATCCAGTCAACAGTTAGAACTAACCCTCACAACTAGTGAGAGTGAAGGGTTTTTTCATACGTTTATTGGTCATTGGCACTTCAGATTTTGAGAACTGTCTTTTCAGTTCATTGTTGCATTGTTGGTGGATGTGTTTCTATTTGTTATTGTTTAGGGGTTTTTTGAGTTCTTTATGTATTCTAATATCAATCCTCTGCCAGATATTTAGCTAGCCAAGTCTCTGTCTGTATTCATTCAGTTTACTGTTTCCTTTTCTGTGCAGAAGCTTTCAAATTTCATGAGGTCTCCTTTGCAGTTATTGGATGCGTGGCTTTGTCCTGAAAGACTAGAGACCCACTCAGAAAGTCCTTGCTTAGGCTTCTATCTTGGAAAGATTTTCTTGTTTGTTTGTTTTTTTATTTTTATTTTTCTCTAACAGTTTCAGAGTTTTGTGTCTTACATTTAAGGTCTTTCATTGATTTTTTAATTTACTTTTGTGCAAGATGAGAGATAAAGAGGTAGTTTCAAAATGTTGATAACCAGTTCTCTCAGCACTGTTAGCTAAAGTGGCTGCCTTTTCTCCAAGCTGTATTTTTGACATCTTTGTCAAAAATCAAGCAGCTATAGCAAAAGTTTGTATCTGGTCCTCTATTCTAATCCATTGGTCTAAATTACATTTTGTGCCAGTATCATGCTGTTTTTGTTACAACAGCTCTGTAACATAATTTGGGATAAAGCATTTCTGCTCTTTTCTGGTTGGGATTGCTTTAGCTTCTCAGAGCCTTTTGTTTTTCAACATGAATCATAGGATTTTTTTTCCTCATTCTGTGCAGAGCATCATTAGAACTCAGTGGGGATTGCATTGACTCTACAGATAATTTTTGGTAATGTAGCTGTTTTCACAGCATTAATTTTGCCTATCCTGAGCATGGAAGATCTTCTAATGTCCTCTTCTGTTTATTCAGCATCTTACAGTTTTTACTGTAGAAATTTTTCATCTCCTTAGGTTTCTTTATAAGCAGCGTCTGAAGCTATTGTGAACATTATTTACAAAGTCATTTTAAAAGCACAGAAAATTCTAACAAGCAACAGAAAGCTTGTTTGGTTCCTATGGGGTAGTGAGGAAGTAACTTGGTGCCTTTTTAATTTTTTTTTCTCTACGGCGTTTTATTCTTCAAAACACTATATATATAAAACTCAGGTGAGATACCTCCACACAACCCCTTCACCCTGACTGATCCTCAGCACTCTAGCATTCATGTTTCATCTATTCCACTCCATCAAAACCACAAACTATGTTTGTTATTGTTGTTGTTCTAGAATATTTAAAACATATTAATATCTTCTATCTGCAAATGTGAGGTGATAGCTTCCAGTAGGGCTCAGGCCAAGTTTGGACCCAAACTGCAGACAGTGGATGAGATTAAGGATAAGCATGACCTGTACACCTGAGTGGCAGCCGTGTGTGGGTATGAAGGATTTAATCCTCTGTAGAGGATAGTTTCTGGTACCTTGGCACAAATACGCTTTCTCTCCTATCTGCCAAAAAGTTACCTTTAAAGTTAAGGGCTTCTGAAATGTTCAAAATCAATTGATGTGGTAGATTTGTCTGTTTTCATCTGCTAGATTTTTCTTTGACCATTCTGTCTTTCAAATATAGTAATGACCAAGGACCTGGAAGAGTTAGTAGAAACTTCTTTTTTTTCCCTTAATTTATTATTTATTTGTTCATTTTACACCACAATCACAACCACACTTCCTCTTCTCTCTTCCAAGTCCCAACACCCTTCCACCCACTTCCCTCATACTTCCCGTGCTTCCTGTACCAGCCTCCCCTGACACATCAAGTAGCATCAGGACCAAATGACTCCCCTTTCACTGAGGCAAGGCAAGGTGGCCCTGCTAGGAAACAGGTTCCAGAGGGAGTCATCACAGTCCAAGCCAAGCACAGCCCCCACTGCAATTGTGAGAGGACCCACTTGAGGACTAAGCTGCCCATCAGTTTCATATATGCAGAGAACCTAGGACCAGTACATGTATGTTCTATCATTGTTGTTCAGTCTCTATGAGCTCCCAAGGGCCCAGGTTAGTTTTCTCTGTAGGTCTTCTTGTGGTGTCCTTGAGCCCTCTAGCTTCCTCAATCTTTCCTCTAACTCTTCCACAAGACTCCCTGAGTTCTACCTAATGCTTAACTGTGCGTCTCTGCATCTGTTTCCATTTTCTGCTGGATAAAGCCTCTCAGATGACAGTTATGTTAGGTTCCTGTCTGCAAGAATAGCAGACATTAATAGTGTCAGAGGTTAAGTCTCTTCCATGGGGTGGGTCTCAAGTTGGGCCAAACATTAGTTGGCTGTTCCCTCCATCTCTGTCCCATCTTTTATCCCTTCATGTAATGTAGGCAAGACAAATTTTGGGTCAAGAATTTTGTGGGTGGGTTGATGTGCCTCTCCTTCCACTGGAAGTCCTTCCCAGCTCCTTCAGGATGTGGCCATTTCTGTCTCAGTGTTCCAGGATGCTAGTAGTCTCAGCTAGGGTCACTCCCATATCTTCTCAGGAGCCTCCCCCAACACAGGTTGCTAGCTTGTCCCAGAGATGCCCCAATACCAATTTCCCTTCTCTCTCCCAGGCCTCTCACCCCCAACCCTGCTCTCCCTGGACCTGATTCCTCCCTCATCCTGTTTCCCTCTCCAACCCCTCTCTCAATCAGTTCCCTCTCTCAGTTTTCTTCAGATGTCTATTTCAGTTTCTTAGTGGTTTGTATCTAAGATGCTGGAAAGGATAAAATAAGACAAATACCCCTAGAACTTAAACTTAAAGAAACAAACAACTCAGAAGGACTCAGACTTGCAAGTTTGACTTGAATCCTTCACTCACACTCAGAATTGTCCTCCTTGTCAGAGAAGAAATTTCTATAATCATGAATCTTAAATTAAACACATATCTTAAGTTAGAACACAGCATTGGCATGTTTTTTGGATGACTCCATTTTGCAGGAGAAGATCAGCAGAGCAGCATAATGGCCCCAGGCCTGCACACTGTGATCTGCACACTGCAAATTTCTCAGCTGTGATTCTTAAGACTCTGGCCACCTTTGGGAGCCAATGAAGACAGTCAAACCATGAGTCAGAGCCTTTCAGTTTCAAAATACTTTCCTCAAGTATTCATAAAAATGCAGCTGGGGTGAATGGGCTGAAACCTCCTGAGCCTCAAAGGATCTGGCAATTTATCATTCAACAAAGCTTTCCTCCAACTCAATTCAGCTGTTTTCTCTTTGTTCGTAATAGAGTGTTTAGGGCAGCTTGTGGTTTCAGGTTATCTCCTTCCTCTGCCAAATTATACTCCCAAATGCATCAGTATCTTCCGGGGAATCATAGCCATTGACAGAAGAAATTATTGGCCTTCTTGGAGGATCACACAGAGTGGTCTAAAATGGAGAGATATTTTTATTACATATACAGGCAAAAATATTTATAGTTGGTGGCTACATAATGCAATAAAGTCTGTTACCGTCTCTAAGACTACGTCTGTTGATCTCGGGACAGGAGGAAAGAGCAGTACAGCAACAGGGCCTGCTTCAAGAAGGCACTAAAATGTATTTTGATAGACATTTCCTTGAAATCCAAAGATTACTGTAGTGCCATATATTTCATAATGATCATATAACATATCTCACGCACATATAAAAATAACAAAATATGATCTAGAATTTATCTTGAGAACAAATATGAAGTCAATAAATTACATTTACACCATCTATAAATCTTCATTGACGGTTCAGGGAATGTGATCCTGCACTAGGCATAGTGAGATGTTTGAGTTCTTGCCAGCATTAAAGGAGCTTATGCAACGCACAACATATGAGCACTTAACACACCTCATCAAAAGGGAAGAGCAGAGTAACACGTAACTGACTATACATGTTCTAGATCTTGATTCCATTCATTAGTTCAATAGGTGTTTATTGGGTACCAGGCACTGACCTGCATCTTAAAAACTACCTAACACCCATCGTTATTAATTATAATATTTGTAATATAGTGATTTCTCACAATAAAGTGTTTCTTATATTGACTGAGACTGATTATATACTCTGAAGTATATTCAGTTTATTACACCTAGTAATATACAATACACTGCAATGAAATATAAGGGTTCTAATACTATCATTGTCATTATTACAAACACTCATGATTTAAGGTAAAGAGGCTATTTCTAGTTAACAAGAACCCCGGTTTTTAAGGGCTGTCTTCATTTTCTGTCTGAAATCTGGTCACCTGTGAGTTTTTTGCTCCAAGACTTGGATGCCATCAGTAGCACAGCACTGATATAAAAGTAGAACCATGGTTATTGCCTTTTATTGTCAGTGTAAGTTTGAATACTGGCAATCCATGGAACCATTGCATTTTGTTTTTCCTATTAAGTGAGAATGTTTTTATTCCTCTTCTGTTGAAGTCATTGAGGATACCATTTAATGCTGCTGACAGCAAAGGAGAGGTCTGAAAGTGGGACACGGTAATGCCTTATCCTGCATATGCGAGCACTGCGCCACCCCGTAGTCATGTTTCCTTCCTCAACTCTCTCTTGGTCATTGAGGTCTGCCCTCTGACAAACACCTTTTGCTTGCCTGTTTTAGATGACTCTTCACATTTAGAACTTTTTGTCTTGGTCTCTTTTCTTTACATAGCAGTGATTAAAAACTAATCCAAATCAACAAATGAAAAGTAGTCAGAACCTCTACAAGCTGGTGGCTGAGTTAGTTCTCAGTAACTATAATTCACTTTCCCAAACTGGGGCTCTTCCTACAGTAGAGCCATGATCACCCCCCCCCGAAGGGTCTGTTGGAAGGGGTTCCAACCCTAGTCTACCTCTCTTCCCACTTGGTGTTCACCTTCTGACCTTGTTTACAAAGACTTCCACAAAACTCTAAGTCAATAAATGTAGTCTATAATGTAGGTCTCTTGAGGTATAATTAATATGAAATCAAGCTGGACAAGATGGCAAAAGCCTATAATCCTGGCTATTCGGGAAGTTGGGACAGAATTGTAAACTGAAGACCAGCCTGGGCAACTAAGTGCAACCCTGTTTCAAAATTGAAAAATTGAAAAACTGGCTGTAGGCATAGTACAGAGACTTTGCCAGGCATGTGTAAAGCTCTGGGTCTAATTCTCAGTATGGCAAATAAAAATGCATTTTTAGAGAAAAAAAATCACTTCTTTAAAACATGCTGTGTATGTTTTGGCAAATGCATTCATCCTTTTGACCCTCACTACAATCAAAACAGTGGACATCTTTACCAAAAGTTGCCTTTGCCCTTTCACAGCCCCTCTTTTCAGCATTCTCATTCTTGTGCAGCCATGTGCTATGCCAGATAACACCTATCTACTTTCTGTCACCCAAATGGTTTTGAACTTGCAGAGTTTTATTCGAAAAAGATCCTCTTTTCTTTATTTTCCTCTACTCTTCTCCTTCTTCGGTTTTCTTCTATTTTTCCCTAGTTTCTTTATTTTAGCATAGCTATTTGGAGATTTTTCTAGGTTGTGTGTAAATAAAATGTCCTTCTGAATGACACATCATTGGAGATGAAGTCATGACCACAGAAGAGATAATAGACAAATTCTACCACATTCAAAAAGAAAAATGCAAAACATTTCCCATTTCTGGAAGTGACTCTGCCTCCTGTCACTTATTTAAATTAGTAGAGTTGCTGTCAATAAAAACAAACAAATGAACAAAATGCCCCCAAAATCAAGAAAAGACCACCTTGTGAAGGTTGCCCACTTTAAGAAGTCATGAAATTGCAGACATTTCTAGGTAGAACTGTTTTGAACTGGGAGCCCTCAGATGGTACCCTCAACTACCTGGAGAACTTTGCTGACCCGTGATTCTCTCCCAAGGTTTCTGAGTAGCTAAGGTTTGGGATTACATTTGGGGTTCCCATTCATATCCAGGAGGGTAGAGCATTCCTGCCACTCACTGGATAAACAGCTCCTCTCAGAGGAAGGTGCTAAGGTCTTGCTGTTTCCCAAGCCAGAACAGGTAGATGAAGCTCTGGGCTTTCATAGCATCTTTGCAAGCTTAATGGGGCGATAATGAGGAGAAAACGGCTTAATCTGTGTTTTGGCTTCCTTCTTGCCAAGCTGCTTGGAATGAGGGAGGTTGTAACTTTGGAAAATCTAGTCATAAAATAGGTTTTTAACATGGCTGTTTTTTGGCAGAGGTAAAGAGACCCTAAAGGAGTAAGCGTCTGCCAGCATTCATTTTGAAAATGCACCAATTAATTAGAAAAGTGGGGACAGCAAAGGAGATAAACACACACCACCTGGACAGAACACTTTTGTATTACCTTTTTGCTCAAGGAAAACGGATTTCAAAGAAGTGAATCCAAAGGAAACAAAAAAATATTTGAACTGGGGAAATATCCTCTGGGCAGGAGTCTAGCAGAATATAAAAGGTGAGGGAGCGATTTGGAAGAAAGGAGTTTTCCAGGGCAAGCAGCAGGGACCCTTATTAACATTAGCCTGTCATGGTTAATAATCCTGTGCTGGGCAGGAGGCTGGGCCAGATAATCTCCAAGGGCCCTTTCTCACTCTGAGATTCCAAGATGCTGATATTTATAGCTCAATATTCAGAACCTATAAATTGACTACTCTCCAAAGGTGTGCCTTATAATGTCTCTTTTATTTCGCCAGTTTTCCCTCCGGATCTTGCCTCCTTCCCTCTGTTACCTCCTTGCCAACAGAGCATTCATAGGCTGCCGAGTAACATCTGGAGGATACGTGTTGGCCTCCAGCCCTAGACAGATGTTCTGGGACTGTTCCTTTGGCCCCATATTTCACACGGAAATGTAACAATAAGTGTCTATGATGGGTCCCAGTATCCTCACCAGCACATCTAAATCCACTGCCTGGAATTCAGCATCCTTCATCAGTTGGCTTCTACTTGCTCTGTATACACTCCAAATGGATGGAGGCTCAAGGGTGAGGTTCCCTTAGTCTGTTCACTGATTGCCAAGCATTAACTGAGCCAAGTATAAGGGGCTCCAAGGAAACTGGACAGCATCTCTACATCAAGAAATGTATGTCTCAGATTTTTTTTTAAGTTTACATTCTAAAAAATATACTTTTAAAGGGAGCGAAACAACAAACCACCCTTAGACAGTGGAACTGCAGACTAGGTTGCATGCATTCAGCTCTAAGTAGTGTAGGAGTTCAGAAAATAAATCTTGAGGAGCAAGAGGGATCAAGAGGGTCTTCGGCTGTGAGAAGCACTTGAACTGGGCTGTGAAGGATGGTGCTGAACTGAGATGAGCGATTCGAGAAACAATATGGAAAACGACAGCAGACAGAGGGAGATGGAATCGTTTGCAAACTGACCCATGCAGATTATTTAGCTATTTTTGGTAGGACAGAGGAAGAGAAATTGACATATTTGATTTCCAAGTTATAACTTGCCAGGTAGCCAGGCTTCCATTCCTTGGTACACACACGCTTGTTGTCAGGCAGGTTATGAGGAAAACCACACAGAATGTTAGAAATAACAAAGTCCTGACTCATGTTCTTGAAGAAAAATGTGCTCTGATGCAAATGCAGCAGTGTTCTTGTGGCAAATTTTGAGCCATCTCTCATGGAGTCAGACACCAGACCCACTGAAACTAAACTAGGACATTGTTCTGAGGCAAACAGAAAATTTATCTCACTTGATTCTTCAACCTGATTTCACTGTCTGTACTGTACTGCAGGACAGTTATACGTGATGTTAGAGAATGAAATGATTACCTTCATCATCTCACTTACTGTCTATTACAGAATTTTCTCCCAGTCAAAGGCTCATGAGTATAAAAGGGGCCAGGTCATCCCTTAAACTGAGTAGACAACAAAATTGTTGGGTTTTTATTGTTGTTTTTCAATATACTACTTCATGCGCCCCTCACATTTATTAATTCACTGAACACACATGAATAAAGTTTCTATAACTTTGCAGGCACTGTTAGGTGCTGTGGGTCCACTGTAAAGGAAAAAAAAATAGTGGACGACACAATACAGCTGTTGCTGCTGATGTTTTCATTTGCCAATTCTGTATTAGTGATTTTTTTTCTACTCAGTACAATGTATTTGCAACCCATTTGCAGACATGAACACTGTGTGAGAAATTTGAGTTTCCAGATGCTCGGGTGTCCAGGTGTGGCCTAACAAGCAGGCACCAGCTAGTGTTGCCTATTGGAAACAAACGGTTTCTTCATGGTATGCTTGGGAACACACCTTTATTTTTTGCCTGCATTTTGCTGGTAAATTCATTCTGTAGAAGTTGAAGTGTTATCTACTTTTAAGACATAAAGGTTATTTTTGTCTTCTTAAGAAAATAGCTATTATGTTGCCTTATATCATTCAGCCTGGAAACATATTACTTTTGCTAGGAGTTCAAGGTTAGCGAGTTAACAATTTATGTTCAATAATGTGTTTAAACTGAAACATACATTAAGCAATTTTCTTTATCGATTAGTTAATGACAACATGATCAGAGGCTTGCAGAAAACTAACCATATATTTCTCTTGCAAGCAATGGCTCCTTGTTCGCTAATTTAGCCTCCATGGCAGTATTATAGAACAAAGCTGCAGTGAACAAGGAGACTCTGTATGCTAACTAAAGTATCTACAAAAAAACGGAATGCAGCCGTGCAATAGAACTGGTACTGTGAAGTCAGGGCAATTGCATGTGCTTTTATGGAACCGGAAATATTGTGGGGACAGAGGAAAACTTCTGGGAGACAGAAAGGGCAGAAAGACTCCCCTGAAACAAGAGATGAGTGAGCACAGCTGGATGGAAAGTAATTATAGTCTAAAGTCAAGGTCAGAGATGTGAACAGGGACCGGCATCCGCAGAATTTTAACTGAGATAAGATGGACAGGTCAGAACTAAATTACGTGAAGTTACTTGGGCTGAAATGCGGAGAGTGTATTTGAGAGAAGCAGAGTGGATGCTGGAAGTCCTCGAAAAGACAAGTGTTAGTGTTCTACAGAAAAATGGTGCATATTGATGCTAGAACCTGGCTAGGTGGGAGGGAGAGACATAGAAACTAAAAAGATAGAAAGGAGGCAGACCAGCAGGGCTCATTAATAACCTGAACTTGAGGAAGCAGTCACGACCTGGACCTCATTCCAGTCACATAGCACCCTTTGATACCCACGCTTTGTTTCTGGGGAACAACTAAGATTTCTAAACAACCTCCTAGATGTGAAATAATTCTGGAGCAAGAAACTTCAGGCCTTCTAACCTAGACTATCATTAAAGCAGGCCTTGTGTCAATCTTCTTTGGCACCTAAATTACAAGCGTTGGATCATTGTAGTTCTTGTCCTAATGTCCTAAAACCTAATGAACTGCTGTGCCATGAAGAACTGAGGGGAAGGGGTGTTAGGGAGGGAGGAGTGGGATGCGCTTAGAAAACTGAGCACAGATTCCCAAACATGAGCATAGCCAGAGGTTCACTTTACTCTCCCTTCCCAGGCTGATGTTCCTAGCTACTTCCCTTCACTTTTACTGAAAACTTTCGGTTCACTGTGATTTTCCTAAGAGAAGTTCTGACCCAACAGCTGCCTTCACTCACTGTCTGACTTATTTCACATCAGGCCCTCTCCAGCTCTGAAGAATCCTCATTTCAAATAAACTACAGAGGAGGTAAAGGCTTTCTGTTTGGGGTGCATTCTGTCTGCCAATGTGTTGGTTCAGGTTGTCTACAGGCAAAGATGCCAGGGCTCACCACGCAGCTGTGACGGAGGTGGCCACTGACTGGAAGACTCAGGGAAAAGGCCCATTCCTCCTCTGCCTTCTTATTGCACCTGTCTCCTGTGACCCTGTAGCGATGCTGTGATGCCCAGAGAACATAGCAGGCAATATGATTTGGCATCTCTGCCATCCAATTAAAATGTTTTACTATCTCTCCTTTTTATCTTGCCTTTGTAATTGGATTCCTACTTTCTCAATTTTCATGGAAGAAAAGGGGAGGGAGGATGGTGGCCTGTATCTGATAAAAATTTAAATGCTATGATTTAATTTCTGCTGGAGGAATTCTCTCTTGCCTTTAGGAGGCCTTTGAAAGGGTCCTATGTCCCCGACCCAGTCCCATTGTGCCCTGTGGTTCCTTCTGAGTAATCAAAGGGTCGTAGGAAAAGCAGACACAATAAGATCATAAAAACTGGTCAACAAATGCATGAAGGATCCAAAAGAGATGATTTGTATGATAATGACAAGACTAGATTTTGTGTGACAGCAATATCTGATTCGAGGAGACCTCAGGCCTCCTAGAACTATGTAGCCCCAGGGTGGGGCTACCCTTTCCTGAGTAAGCAAACTTTCACGGTGAAATGTGTGCGTGAATAAAAAGCTGTGGTTCACTAGCCCAATAAGTTGCATCAGATGTAATATTCTACTTTTTGTTTTAGGATTAAAAGGCTCTAAGTATGTGAAAAATCTTTTGAGGACTTCTCTAGTCAAGATGTGTCACAATCATTGACACTACTGAATTATCTTACTATGCACTACAGTCTCTGATATTTAATAGATTATTTATTAAATAAATATATACACACATATCACTTCATCGAGATATTATTCCTATATATTGCAACATCAATTCCCCAACAAGTTAAGTGTTCAATTAAAATGAATTTGTCACTAGTTATAGACTTCTAAAAGACCCTAGAAGCTAAGGGCTCAGTCTCACAAGACTACCTGACTTCATATGTCATTCTTAAGTTTCAGGTACTTCCTGTATGCTTCTGGATAGTTAGGACTATATAGATTCAGGACTCTATACAAGATCCTAAGATTCAATAGTTTACTAAACCAAAGAGCAGAACTCAGAAAAGAACTTCTCAAATACTAATTCATTGTAGAATATACAGTGAACAACTAAGTTCATGGGATGAGGCCTAGAGTGATCTGGGCAATAGATGAGTAGATGTTTTTACATGCAAAGGAAAAAGACAAACTCCCAATATATGTCAAAAGAAAAGATCCAAAAAGTAATTTGTTGTGTGACAAACCAAGAATGAGAAAAGGAGAAATTTGTGAGCAAGAAGCAAACAGATGCAATAAAAATAGTTCCAAAAATCAGTCTATACACTAGGATAGCATTGGTGCTTGTCATTGGGCATTCATTTTAAAATACATTGTTAAAAATTATAAAAATTTATCCAACAAGTGTGAGGCAAACAGAGATTTTTCAGTAATGTAGAGTCCTTTAGGCATGATACTAGGGAGTCCAATGGACATGCTTTTGGGAGGGAAACCTGCTCAGATCATCCTCACAGTGTCCTACTAAAGCCACCCTACAGAACCTCAATTAGGTTTACCTCTGTGCTTATTATCCAGTTGTTTATAGTTCTCTTTTTTCATATATTTTTTATTTTTTTCTATTAATTACAGTTTATTCACTTTGTATCCCAGCTGTAGCCCCTCCCTCATTCCCTCTCAATTCCACCCTCCTTCCCTTATCTCCTCCCATAGTCCTCTCCAAATTCACTGATAGGGGATGTCCTCTTCCCCTTCCCTCTGGCCCTACCTATCAGGTCTCATCAGGAGTGGCTGCATTGTCTTTCTCTGTGGCCTGGTAAGGCTGCTCCCCCCCCCCTCAGGAGGAGGTGATCAAAGAGCCAGCTACAGAGTTCATGTCAGAGACAGTCCCTGTTCCCCTTACTAGGGAACCCACTTGGATACTGAGTTGCCATGGGATACATCTGAGCAGGGGATCTAGGTTATCTCCATGCACGGTCCTTGGTTGGAGCATCATGCAAACATTTCTCAGCAGCTATTTATTCTGAACCCAATTTATTAACTTGTTCCATGTGTGTTGTGTGGTTCCTTTACGCTGCTCTGTAACTCTATTATAGTTTACCCAATCTCTTTCAATGTATCTGTGAATTTTTCCTAATTCATTTTATGCTCTCAGTCATATGCAGACCTTCTGACCTCTCTGGGTATAATATTTATAAAAAGAATTGTGCATCTTCAACTTTACCAGAAAGTGACAAGTTTCTCTTCAAAGTGAGAGAAGGACCAAGTTCTATTCCAATTAATGAGAGTAGAGATCCCTCTATGCCCTTGCCAATACTTGAAATTGTCATAGTGTGCAATTTTTTACCTATGTCATGGGTGAAAAGCTGTATCTAGCTATAATTTAATTTGCATTTTCCTGAAGTCAGTGTTTGACTTCTAGTTATATCCTTGTGATTTGTATTTCTTCTGTGAATTCTCTGTTTAAATAAGTTTATCATAATTGAACTCTTACCTACTTTAATTCATATTATTTTCTTTGAAAAATTATTTTTATTTTATTTAGTTTTTATTTTTTATTTTCATAATGATTTCTTTAATCTATCTGATGTTTTCTTCTATTTCCACACCAAGAATGAAACAATCCATTCTTCCCCTATAAATCTGTAAGATCATTTTTTGTTAAGATTCCAGAAAAGACAGGGTTGACTTTTGACTTCCTATTACATCCTCTTTGCTAATATCATCTATGGTTTTAACCATGGTTTTGTAAGATAGCTTTATATAGGGAAGTTATATCAATCAGATCTATGTTGCTGCAACAAAACACCTGAGACAATTAACTTAAAAGTTTATTTGGAGGGAGGAAATGAAGGAGGAAGGGTGGGACTGGGAGGGAATGAGGGAGGGGGCTTCAGCCGGGATACAAAGTGAATAAACTGTAATTAATATAAAAAATAAAATTTTAATTTAAAAAGTTTATTTGGCTCATGGTTCTAGAGTTCCAAGAGCAAATGGACATATTTCTCAAGTTTCTGATCAAAGTACCAGGTAGTGCTGCTGGGGGAGTTTATGGTAGAACAAACTGCTCTCCCAATCACAGAGACACAGAAAAACAAGAATCTGCCATGGACTCTGTTTCCTAAAGATTCCACCATTTCCCATTAGAATTTTCAAGCCTGTATCACCTAGGCCTTATCCATTGCAGAAGTAGGCAACAACTGGCAAGACTCTGAGTGTTAGGGCTGCGCCCCGAGTCAGGCTCCCCCTGACCTCCCGTGTGATTGGTGAACACATTTCTGACCCAGGGTATGCAGTACCATCCAGGCTTGCTTGGGATGGTTTAGAACAGGCTTTCTACATATTCTACTCAATTTCTCTATGCTTGTTTTGATTTCTTGTTCCTGAAGGCCCTTCCAATTTTCTTGTCTATTTGGATATAACAGATAATGCTTGGTAAAAAGCTTTACCTGATTAAAACACACACACACACACACACACACACACACACACACACATTTCTGAGACTGGTATTGTATTAAGTGATAGAAAGTTTACATGATGGGGAGTGCATTGAGGTACCACAGTAAGATTACCTTTCTGGACAGACACATGCAAAATTTGCAGTCTTCAAGAGTATCGTATTGAGCCCACTTCCTATTTTTCATGTAGAAATGTATTCTTTTTTTTTTTTTTCTTTTTCATGTGGCATGTGTGTATGTATTTGAGTATGTGTGGTTATGTGCCTAATTAAATAGGCAAACAAAATCCACAGGCCCGTGAAGACTGCTCCTCCCCTTACCCTCTCTCTTTTATGTCCCCACAGTGGTCCAGGTAATTGCCCATGCCCAGGTTCCCCCTGTTCATCCTACAGGGTAGATGACTTCTTGTACCTGGTATAGGTTTTTGCTCTCCAGAGCAGGTGCACATGCATGCAGAGACCAGAGGCTGACCTCAGGAATGTTCCTTCATAGTTCTCCAACTTAGGTATTGAGGCAAGGTCTTTCATTTGAACCCACAGCTCACAAATACTACTCATCTAATGAGCCAGGCTGCTCAAGGGATCCATTATCTCTGGTTTCTCAGGGCTTGAATTAAAGTCAGGCCACAGCACTTACTCATTATGTACATGGCTTCTCCCTAGAAAGCCAAACCCTGAACATCATGTATAGCAAGCATTTAACTAGCATTTTCAGCCATCTCCCTAGCCCAGATTTTGTTGTTCATGAAAGTTTACTAGTAATTGTCTTTCCATGTTTGATTGGCTGGCCACATTCCAACCTCTTCCTGTGAAGTAAATAGATATCAATGGGCCTCCTAGGCACTGGACCAGCATGTCCACTCCTGAACACAGAAAGGACAGGCAAACCTTGGCAGCAACAATTATCTACAGGTTGGAGTGGACATTTCAAGTCTGCTATATGGAAAAACAAATTCTGTGATAATGAAAAATATGAAAAAAAATATAATCCATGTTGGTCACAGAGCTTGCATCTCCTGGGTATTTCCCCAGATAGCTCTCTTCAAATTATTCAAGGTGATGTAACCTCTATATTGAAAAAAGAAAGAAAGAAAGAAAGAAAGAAAGAAAGAAAGAAAGAGAAAAGAAAGCAAAATGTAGAACAGCAAAAAAGATTAAGAGAATTAACTAGATATGGCTTAGTGGAAAATAATGTCAATAGAATTAAAATCCAATTCTAGGTAGATAATTAATAAAAGGCAACTTCTAAATGTACCAATTGTGAGAAACAAAGACTACTTAAAATAATACAAGATGTCATCAAATGAACTAGTAATAGCAAATTTTTACCAAGCAGACACTATGTGCCCAACCTAACTCACACACACACACACACACACACACACACACACACACACACCTTAAGACAAACACAAATGTGCTATTACAGGTTATTATAGTGCTCACTCCTGAGGATAAAGAGCTACAGGGATAAAACAGAGTCTGGGGAGAAAGACTGACAGAACAGTAAGAGTTTGGGAAAGGGAGAGTTCTCTATGACCTAAGGTAACCAAAGAGCCAGAGAAATCTCTGAGACATGGATTTACTCTGAGACCAGCATTTTCTCTGAGGAAATGTCACTTTAAACCAACCTGGGTGACACCCCAAAAAGCACGGTGTATCTTTGAGTGCACTACGGAGTCGCTATTTCTGCTTTCTCTGAGGCCTAAGAACACTTGCATGAGTTACACAGGCATGATGATCAAACAAACACACACTCAGTTCAAGGTCACAGGGACAAATGTTCATCCAGTGAGAGGAACTCCTGGGGAAGATGTCCATTCTGTCTCCCAGTGGGAGCACAAGGACAGCCCACGTGCCTGAGGGTTGGGACATGCTGCTCAGTACCAACGTCTGTACACCAATCAATACTGTGAGCATGAGGGCTGCGTGGCTGTGATGGTTTATGTGATGGATCACACATTAGGTACCTAATTGATGTGGCTTCTCAGGAAGTGGTAATGTGGCTGACACACACCACTTTCTTATTACTAGGCTTAATGGTTCATCTTTTGATTTCTGCCTCACTCCCAGCACACTGTTATTTAAATAGGACCCTATTAGGAGATTTATTTATTGCAAGAAAGAGATTTATCCTGGAAAAACACATCTGCTGAAACACAGCAGCTCACATTTCAGAGGCACCATAATAAAGAAGACAATGGCGATATTTTTACTGTTCAGATCAATACAATTATAGGATGGGAGAAAGCAAAAAGCAAAATATAAATTTCACACTCAGTGACCTAGTAATTTGTCAGTCATTTTCTGTATTAGACCTAATGTATCCTCTGGGATTAGAGTGGAGGGTACCAGAGAACTCTCCAGGCTCCTGGCCTGATCGTGCTCTGGGGTCCACACGGTGTTCCTGTCTCTTCTCTGCCCCTTAATCTCTTTCTCTGTGTTTAACTGTCTGTGTTCCTGTACTATTCTGATGATAAAATTCTTTGGTCATTTATTCTGATACCATTTGTTCAAGTGTAATCTTTTTCCTCCTAACTAAATGTTCAGTAACTGGAAGAACAAGGCTACTGTGGAAATGCTGAAAGACTTGATGCTGGTCAGTTTAACTTTAACACCATTTGATAAAAATAAGAGAGGAAATTCCATCCTTTTTGTAGCCCAAACAGTTTTCCTTTAACCCTTGATATATCTTCTATACTCCATTTATTTACCCTAAATTTGGAAAATACCTGCCATATATCCAGATACCTATTGAGTTTGAAAAGTACATGAAAGGAAAAAAATTTGTCCCAACCAGAAGTCTGGAATCTATAACAGGAAATGATATACACATGAAACAGAGAAGCAAGAAGGACACTGTGAGGTTAGAATGGTTAAAGGTGAGAAAAGGATTTAGTAGAGTAAGTGGACATACTGTGAGAATTTGGAGTACCTGAGTAGGAGCAAGCATGGCATGATATGGGGACAAGAAAGCATCACAAGCTACTGAACACAGTCATCTATCAACAAGGTGTTATCCATTAGGAATTCATGGAGGCAGCAGCTGTGTAGGGAAATTGCATCATTGATGAGGACTGAGATTGGTTTAGTCAAACCCTATGTTCTCTAATGTGACAAATATGTACGTTAGGGTTCTGCAAAAGATGTACATTTGAGAGTGTTTCAGTCACTAAAGACAATTTCAAAGACAGAACAAAACTGAGGCAAGTCCTGAATCTGGTGAAAAAGGCCTGTGAGGGAGATTGTAAGTCCCATGCTGCCTGAGATGCATAACATGTTCAAGTTGCCACCCAGGCAACTTAGTGAGACCCTATCTCAAAATAAAAAAAATAAGCCTAAATGTCTGATGCTATAGTTTTCCTACTGTGCCTAAATGTTTGAGCTCAAGTTCAATCTCCAGTTAGAAAGAGAGAGGAGAGAGACAAAGACAGAGAAGGAGAGAGAGAACCACAACTAAATTTGCAGAGAAGTCACTGGGAAGGGGGTTTTAGAAAAAGAACCACACACAGCATATACACTGTCCTTTTTCTTGGTAGAGAGAAAATAGCTCATTGCTTGTTCATACACACACACACCAAAGATAAAGAAGAGTGACAAGTAGACCAAACCAACATCCGCGCTTTTATTTTCTCTTTTCTTCTCATTCTTTTCTTCTAGTTTTCATTATGATTCATTGGGAACATGGTCCCAGAAATAGGAAGGTTTAAAGACAGATATATTCTCTCCCTTATAAGATCTAGAGAAGACAAAAAAATGGACAACTAATGTTACCAATACACATTTGTGAATAATATCAAAGTAAAATAAATATAATCAAAGAAATGGATTAGAATAGCACTCAGAAGGCTGTGAGTAGCCAGCATGGGCTTTAGACTGAGACTTTGTCTCAAAACATCAAAAAGAATAATTCCAGATCCAAGTTGAGAGAGAAAGACCAGGCTGCCACAAGGAAGCTGATCTTAGATGTAAGGTTAGTAAATGGTGACAAGGTGAACAGTGGCAATAGAGGAGGCGGGAAATATCAAACAATATTCCAGGAAAAAGAAACCACATACACAAAAGCAAGAGAAATGCCTACATAGGCAAGAAACTGAAGTGAAATTCTAGGACATACACCCCTGATGGTGAAACAAGCTGAACCAAACACATGACTATGATCAGTGATGTGGAAAGAAATGGGGTACACTGGTAAATTTGGGAGTCAGGGGTCTTGCAAATATTGCAATTCTAATTCTGTGCATTTCCTTTTAAAGATGGAAAATTAACATTTGTCTTGTAGGTCAATTACATCACAGAAAATATTTATGGCTTGTCCATATGAACTAGTATAGCACAATTCTCTTGCAAGCCCAGGCGAACCTTAGCAGTAAAACTTCAATCATCTATTAAGTAACAAGCAATGATTAGCCCTAGTAACTTGTGCCATATATGGGTTTCCTTTATTTCTCTCTCTTTCTCCTCTGTCTGTCTGTCTGTCTGTCTCTCTCTGTGTGTGTGTGTGTGTGTGTGTGTGTGTGTGCATGCTCCTGTGTGTGTAGTTGTGTGTAAGAGGTCAGAGGGATTAATTCCTCAAGTACAATCCACTTTTTTTGGATAAAGGATATTTTACTTACAGCTTACTAACTTACAGGTAAGTTAGGCTGACTTGCCAGCAAACCCCAGGGATCTCCTATTCCTACTTTCCCAGATATGCAATTACAAGAGCACACTACCATTTCTGGTGTTTGTTTGGCGTGAGGATGGATCTTAGATGACCATGCATATAAGACAAGCATTTTACCAACTGAGCGAACTTCCCAGCCCTCTAAGACACTATTAAGGATTGGAGAAAGAGAATATTCATTAGGTATAGAAAAGTCATGAGACTGGGTACCAATATAATGAACGTATTTGTGAAAACCTGGGTGTGGTAGGAGTGTATAAAGGCTGTGACTAGGCACTTTCTTCTAACCTTGATATACTAAATGCAGGTCCCTGGATCATCCAATTCTTTATGATAATCTACTCATGGCTGCTTTAAGCTTGATTTACTCTGAATTCTTACAGATTCTGTTAAGTAGATAGACTAATGAGTTACTAATGGATTTTTCCTTTCTGAGATTGAAAAAATTTTAAGATGATCAGGGACTCTTCCAAAAATGGTGAAATGACAGAGATAATAGGAAGTATTTGTGCCAAGCTGGTCTTTCTCTATTATAAGAATCAAAACTCTTAGTTTCCTACCTAAAATACTGAAGGCAGCTGAGACAATTTTAGAGATGGGCTACAGCTGAGGTAAGCTATAAAACAAATGACTAATTGTTCTCTTTAGCAACAATACTGAGTAAATATGAAGACAAATTATCCATGCTTTAGCCAATAGAAGTTGCTGGTTCAAGCTTATCTAAGCTATTGATGTTTCCTGAATGACCAGTACAACTTGTTTGCGTTCTATTTACCAAATCAATAGGCTTCACAGGTCCTCTGTGAATCAATCACCAAAGCTTCTAAACATTTGGGAGCAGGCTGATTTGTAAGAAACCTTGAAAATAGGTAGAGTCTGGATACATTGGCTTCTGGGTTATTGCCTATACAAATCTGGGTATGATTCATGCCTCAGTCATCATTTCAAGCCACTGAGAATGGTATCTAGCATGAGACTGACCCCAGGTGGGGGGGCATGTCATGGATGTTCTGACTTACATAGCCATATGATATAGCTTATTAGCGCAGACAAATATGTAGGCAAGTCCTCTGATCCCAGCAGGGAGCTCTGAGCACTGTCTGGTGAAAACAATAGCTTTTCACCTGGTTAAATGGCAAGATTAGATTATCAATATTTTCACAAATTCCCTGCTCTGGAAAGATGATTTCCATGGGAATGGCCAAAAGAGGTAAAATAAAGAATGCAGGAAAGTTTGAGAATTTCATGCCCCCAACCCTCACTGTCCACATGCCCTACTGGATCTACTTACTGTTTCATGCAGTAGCCCAAACTTCAGATTAGCCCTGGTTTTCTTCTATTAAAATATTGAAGGGTTTTCAGCTGTGTGCAATTGGAAAAACTATGAAACTATGTATCAGTGATAAGTAAGTCCATAGTGCTTCCTAAGAAACACAATAACATAAATAGAATGTGTATTGTGAAAATTGAGAAATGATAGCATCATGGAAGAAACACTTATTTCTATGATGGAGTACAGAAAGATACACATGTATTTTCATTTTAATCTCTTTGAGACCTATGGTGGTTTGAATGAGAACAGCCCCAACATTTGACTGCTTGGTTCCCAGGTTGTGGTACTGTTTGAGCAGCATTGGGATGGGTGGCCTTGCCAGAGGAAGTACGTCACTGAGAAAAGGCCTCGAGGTTTCAAATGTCGTACACCATTCTCAGTTCACCCTCTCGTAGTGTCCTACTTGTGCTTGGAAAGGGAGCTCTCAGCTTGCTGCTCCATGCATGCTTGCCTGCGGCCACAGTTCCCAGGCACCCGTGGTGATGGACTGTTATCTCTCTGGAACCACAGGCCCAAATAAACCCTTCTTCCTATAAGTTGCCTTGGCCATGGTATTTTATCGTAGCTAATGATATCAAAGTTAATAAAAAGGAACTAAATCCAAATGTCCCAGTCTACAAAATGAGGAAAAGCATGCCAGGCTCTCAAAGGAGGAAATGTGTGTTCAGCAGAAGGCTTGGCATATATTCAGTGAAGGACAATTTTTGTGATGCTGATAATGAATCTAACTTTATTCATGTATAAGAGGCCACCTTTCTCTGGCTTCCAGAGGGGGTTGGAGAAGGAAGGCATTTGGGGACTGGACATGAAAATCTCCATCCACACTTGTACGTAAGGCTCCAGGCAGAATATCTCAATACAAAACCATGAACCATTATTACCAAAGTACTTCCATTCTATTTTAGAGTACAGGGTAGGCTTATCAATGATCCTGATTATGTCAGAAAACAATAATGGTAGGTATTATGGAGTGATCAGCCAACCAGGAAGTCTGGAGAGCAGAAATCTATAACAGGTACAAGAAGCCAGCTGCCCTGTAGGATGGAGAGCATGGGCAATGGCCTTGGCAATGGCCTAGGCCTTGCTAGGGATATAGAGGGGAGAGGGGAGAAGGAGGACCAGGCTGTGGATTTTGTTTCTTTGTTTAATTAGGCTGAGAAGAGGGAAGAGTATAAAGGTAGGTAGAGAGCCAAACTGCATGGCCGAGGTAGATCCTCTCACATTGCTCCCCATGATCTTCTAACACAAGGCCTTTGGGTGTATATGAGTTTTTTTTTTTTCCTATGGTCTCAGGAAAGGTTAAGAAAATAGAGGATGGAGGAAGATGTGATGGAATTAGAAGTAAGATGAGGAAAAATAAGACTATTCTAGAACGTGCATTTCTGCATTTCCCTCTGCAGCTGTAGTGGGAGGTGAAGGAAAGCCCCATGAGGAGCACTCTTCTCTGATACGTCAAGAGAGAGTCACAGATTGGACTGCCCAAGACCATGGGGAAAATGCAGCTGCCAGGCATTGATAAGAGGTGAGGGCTGGTTAGAAAAGCCCCCGACCCTTTGACTTTTACTAACCCACAGATGGAGGGGAAAAAATCCATAGAGACAAGGCAAAATTCCTGAATCTGCATAGATGAGCAGTAGGTGCCATAGAGTTTGCCAAGCAAGGTAGTAGATTGTGCATGCCTTTCCTTTAAGAAAAAAAAAAATTCTAAAGGAAAGAGACAGAGAGATAGAGAATGGGCTGTCTATCCTCTATCAAAGTGCTCAAAAGAGGGTTTCACTTGAAAAAGCTCCAAAAACTTGTCAAAAAAAAAAAAGTGAGTTGCAGTGAATGTTAGTGGTTGGCATAGAAGCAACAGCAGGGGCCAGCTGTGTTTCCCCGCTCAGACCCTGTCTGTCACATGCATTGATTCTTCCTGCATCTATGTTCTCTAAAGGGCTTATGTGGCCAGTGATTAATGACACTTAGACATTGGCCTCGTCGTACTGTCATGACAGACAGTGCCTTACTACTCTACACGAATGCTCTTGGAGCTTTCCATGAAGAACTAGGCTCTCTGCTACTCTCTGGCCCTGCTTTCTGGTAGCAGTTTCTTCTTGGGCTCAGATGAAATTCCGCAGAGTGGTAAATTGACAGCTGTCTCCAGAGCCCAGCAGATCACCTGAGGAATATAATAAAACTCTGTGCCATAACGTTGACTTAGATCATATCACGTATATAACCATATACATAATGTTTGACCAAAATGTTATAGCACAGAGAAACAAATGTAGAGTCTAACATTTCTAAGTATATGGCCTCAGTCAAGCTAATAAATACCTGCAAAATGAAAACAGGAATTCCACCTAGCACCTAGAGTTTGGAAACAAATGGAATGAAATCATGCCATTTTCCACTGTGTCTAAAATACATTGAGTTTCAGTTCTACCCTCAAAACTGTGTGTGTGTTGGGGGGGGGGGTTCTCTACTGACTTCAGCCTTGTTTCCAGGCAGTTGTTAGAATGTCTCTAAAACCTGGCAATCTTCTGTAAATGTAAGGCTGACTCCACAGAGATATTTGAGCTGATAGGAAGCATTTGTCATTTAAGCAGATCAGAGATGGGTTCCAGGGACATGCTGAAGGAGAGCCATTTTAGAATTAACATGACAAGGAGCAGAGGTAGACGATACACTGAGAAGAAAACTTGGGTCAGACAGAAGCAATGAGACCCACTCACAACACCAACGCTTTTCCAAAGTGGTTTCCCAGAACGATAGCCCCCTCTTCTCTATGTTAAACCCACCTGTTACAGGAGCAGATACCTATGGGGCAGGAGGCCCCAGAGCCTGTCTTCCTTGGCTAGGCTGAAACAGCTCTCTCAGTGACCTGGGCTCTCCAGGGTGCACCTATGATCAGGTGTTTTTCCCCAGGTGTGTGCAGGGGGGAGATCATGAAAAATCAACACCAATCAGGGCAGTCTCCTTGGAAGCTGAAATTATCTCTCAGGCAGCTCAGAGCAGGTGCAAGGCTATTTTGGGCCAGCAATCACTGCGTGCAGAGGAGGACGCATCGCTTCCGCATTGCCTGTGCTCTCCAGCGAGGCAGCAGCCAAGAGAGCACCAATCTCTGAGAGCTGCTTCCTTCTCCTCCGTCATTACAGGGCGATGCCCGGCTGGGTCTGTGCGGACCAGGATGAGCGCTTCTTTCAAACTGGTGAAGTGATAGGGTCAGCTTTATGTCTAATGACTAGCCTCTCTCACAGATCAAGTTCATACTTTTGAGTTTGGAATTCAAGGTCCCTGTGATTCTAAGCTCTGTGTAACCTGGGTTCCCCAACCGAGACCCTGCAACCCCTCAAAGAGGAGGCTTCAGTTTAGTTTAGTTCAGTAAATGGAAACTGCCACTGGCCTTGGCTCAAAGCCCTATTTTCTTTTCCTAAGAAAAGTTCCTCCATGTGGATCTGCAGTTCTGAAAATGAGGAACACTTCTTTGCCTTATGACCAGCCCAGCCCATGCATGTCTCTCTCTTTCCCAGAGCTCTGCCACTGTCAAGATCACAGAAGCCAGCAGTATGGTATCCCTGTGGGGTCTTTGTGTCAGAGATGACTTCCGCAATTCCCCATGTGTATCTCTCTAAAGAACAGAGAGTGAACTGGGCTCGACTTTTCATGTCTTTCCTATACCTAGGAATAGCCAAGGCACCGAAGCACCATGAATTCCACCCTTCTTCCTAGCCTAAAGCTTTTACAATGCCCAGTTCATCTCTTTGCGCTCTTGAAGTCTCCTCTAGCAACCCAAACTTCCAAATGCTAGTTACCTGTAGAGGCGGCGACACCCTCTTTCCTAAAGGCTCTGTAAACTCACATGTCCCTCCACGGTTTGTTCCTAAAGATGTGCCTGCGCTCTTCGTGTGCCCCTCCTGGCTAAAGGGAAAACTGGGATCTCAACGCGTGTTCTGTTTGCCTAAAGGCTCTTCAGCTGGTGGTCTGGTTTCCAAGGAAAGAAAACACTTGGATAGCAGCCAGAGTTGTTAAAATAGGTGCCCACCATTCTTGCCTTCAAGAAACCAACAATCTAAAAACATATCACAGAGAGAAAGGACATTTGAAAAGACAAGAACAGAGTTAGACGCGGTATGAAAATAGCACTCCAACCAGGAAAGAAGATTTTGTAGTATCACATATTGAAAGCAGTCTCCCCTCCTTTTTCTCTCCCCGGTACCCCTAAAACCTCCACTTCTTTTTCCAAATTACTCCTTCCCTTCCAAAACTTAAACCTTCAAGAACTGAAATTGAGTCCAAAGATCAGCATTTATATCCAGTGCTCATTCCTGCCGCTGCCGCTGCATAGCTTGTGCCATTTCCATTAGACCACCCACCTGGAGGCCCTGTCTGCATCCTCTAAGACCTGAGGCTAGATAGTGATCTGGGTCTTTTGCCTAATGGAGTCGCCTGCATTGTGGTCATTGTGCAGTCTCCATCCCTTATTAAAGGATAAACCCCTTAATAGCGGAGGCTGCATCTCATTCTCCTCCTGACGGCCAAAGGACACAGGGGCTATACAAGAACAGCCTTTTACTAACCAAGTGAGCACACTGTTATTTTATCTCTAGCTTCCAGCCCATGGGCACACTGGTATTAATAACCGCTCTTTGTCCGGCTTACACACTCAGATAGCCTGATGCACATGGACTCTGAGAGAATTAGGAAGGAGACATATAGATATAGATATAGGTATAGATATAATTATATAATTTTATTAAATAAGGTCTATGACAAAGCCCTAATAAACACACACACACAGAGATGGGATGGTTTAAGACTTGTAGGTTTGGCAGGAATTGCTTTGTTACACAGAGAGGCCTTGCAGAAACACCTATCGTCCATAGAGCCCCAGGCTCTGTCATAAGAGCCACAGTGAGCACATAGCCCCAGCAGCTAACTAGGCTCTTCTACAGCTCTTAATTTTGTAGACTGAGATTCTATGTAGGATATTGCTTGCAAAAAGTCTTCTGAGAATTTTATATATATATATATATATATATATATATATATATATATATATTAGATATAGATTTGATATAATTATAGATATATATATTTGAAAACTACTGGATTATAACAAAATTCCCTACATGCTAATTCATGGGCTAGAATGCTATTACCTCATGTCAGTCTCCCCCTGCCGAGAGCTCTTGATCTACCCTTAAAATGTGCTAGACTATATATCACTGGGAGACCTGAGCTGAGACATGATGACCAGGTGTCTTTCTCTACTGACCCCTGGAAGGAGGCCCTGAGGCTCTAGAGCCTGAGGCACACCACTCACTTTCAACCGTGTATCTTCATTACTATGACTCAACACCTGAGTGTGACAGTGATCAGAGGCCTTAGCGTAGATACCAGCTCCTCAGTCCTGAGGGAGAAGAAATCATCTATGGATTGCAGACAGACAGGGTGATGGCCCAAGTATGTGACATGAGTGTCGAGACTTGTTCTCTATGGAGTCTTTTCATATTGGGGGCATCAGCCTCTTCCAAGGACAGCCAAGCTCTGTCCCCAGCGGAAGAGCTTGCTTCTCTCTGGGGAGCCGGTTTTCACCCTCTGCCTCCTCACTATTCTGCTAAAATGTTTCTGGTGGCTACACTAGAGAGTGGCCTTGAACTCCAATCCACATCTCTAACCCTTTCCTGCTCCAGTTCACCTACCTCAGGTATGGGCTTGATGGGGCTACTGTGCCAATTTTGGAGCAGAACTGTCATGAGGATGGGAGTAGGGTGTGGGACATCAGCTTAAGTGCCCAGTTTAATGGAGTCTGTCCAGACAGGGACTGTTCTGCTTGCTCACATCCACTCTCATCTGCCCTTGCCTGCCCTCCCCTGCACTCATACCCCCACCAAATCAAGAATGTTGTATTTCCCAAACCCCATTTCACAGCTATATTGTTTTATACAGCCCCTCCAAACTACCTTGAATAGTCCCTTTTTATCACTCCCATTTTCTGAAAACTCCAGCTGCTCCTCTGAAACCATCCAAATCTAATTAACCGCAGAAGCTGGAGTTGGGGAGAGTGGCTCCCTTTCGGGTCCTTAGCATACCCATTCAGGCCTTCTTTCAATATGGGCACAAAACCAGGAATTTCTAATAATTGTATCTATGGGCCTGGAAGGGGGAGAAAAAGAAAAAGCAAAAGAAAGAAAGAAAGCTGCTAATAAGTGGGTCTGTGAAAGGAAGGGGGTCAGCCTCTCGCATGAACTTGGCAGCCTGGCCCCGAGGAACTTGGAGACAATGCCACGGGGGATCTGAAAGCTTAGCCTCCTGACTCAAATCTGGTGAGAACGTACCCAGGCTGTGAATAGAGATCAGAGTCTCAGCTCTAAATTGTCCCAGCTCAGACTCATTGAAATGTCTTCTCACAGAATTAAAAGAGAAGAGGGCCGGGAAAGTTTGCTGAATACCAATGAGACTGTTAAAAAGTGCAAGATGGAGAAACCCAGATTTTATTCCTGAATGACGTGGATTAAGACAAAGAAACAGGCTGGGCCTTTGCCAAGTGGCCCTGATGGGAAAGGGCCAGGCTCCTCTGCCAACCACCAGAGCAGAGCCTACCTGGGTGAACACCAGTGGTCGGAAACACCTGCTCAGCACTTGGACCTCGGCAGCAGGCAAAAAGTGAGATGTAAAGGGTTGGGGACCTCAACATGCACTCTCCTCCATCTGATTTCTTAAGTAGGAGGCCTCCCCTACCCAGAATTATCATCATTCTGCCCAAAGAGGCTGTATACAAATAAATAGCCCCAGCCATGGCCATTACATCAGTGTGCTTGGCACCACTGTAGCAGTCCAAGGCTCCATTTTGACTCTCAGCTTCACAAGTTACATCCACTGACCTTAATTCTACTGATGCTGGGAACACTGGGGCCTGGTTATAGAGCAGAGGAAAGTCTAACCTGAGAGCAGACAGGCAGCAGGGAGAAACAACAGAAGGACAAAATACTCCCAAAGCCTGCCCTGCCCCACTGCTCATTTTCCAGTGAGACTCCGCCTCCTCCTAAAGCTTCTAGAATCTCCCACAACAGCACCACCAGCTGGAGACAAACCACTGAACACACAATGCATTCGGGGGCACCTCGCATCCATGCTGTAACACACAGTTTTTTCCAGCCCTGTTCAAATGCAAGCAAACTTTTCCCTATTTCTAGTGTGCCCTATGCTCTGACTCCATGCTTCTGTGTCTCTGGAAACCACATTCTCAGGAGATCAACTTTCATCTGCAAGAGTGGTCTTAATATAAAGATACAACTCGGGGTCTTATACGCAACACAGATTAGGTAAGAAATAATGCTGCACACCGAGCAAGCATCATGCACTTGTTTTTGTTATCAATGGTGTGTACTCAGCTGTCTTTGCAGAGATGCGGAGGGGCTCCCTCCCTCTAAGAACAGAATTTTATTCACAAGGTCTCACAAGTAAGCTTTTACTACACCGCACCTAACCGACAAACTTTCCAACTAACAAACTAACTAACTTTCTCCCATTAGCCTCCCCTTTTCTCTTAGCAGTGCTACTCCAAACCTAAGGGCAGCCCCTGTGTTACGTGTAGACCAGCAAATGGAACAGACGGGTTCACAAGCCCTTGGGGCCATATAACCTTCTTTAGATGCTTTCTTGGTGCACGTCCTTCATTGCAAGGAGAACTGAGTCTGCTGGCAATGGTCTCATACGTGTAGATGCGAAAGTACTCAGGCCTGCTAACAGAGTCAGTACAGTCAGAACAGCCTGTACCCTTCAAAGTTTCTATATGAAAGTACAATATCAGGACACTAAACAAACCAATGGGAGGACATTTTAAGGACAAGGCCTAGAATGTGTTGGTACTTTTTCAAAGCACACAACATTCAAAGACCCAGCATAAATGCATGGACCATGTAATATGCGATATAGACAGCCAGTTGTCCAGCCGTATGTTAACAAAGAAAGGTATGTAATAGACTAGAAAATTCTTGCATTTTGATTTTTTGGATCTGTAGCTCTCCTGAATTAAATTTTGTAGTTTATCCTCCCCATTTCATAGTCGTGAATACAGCAAGCCAGAAAAAAAAAAAAAAAAAAAAAGGAAATAATTAGACCAAAGACTCACAGAAACATGAAAACATCTGTTTGTCAGAGAAATAGAGAACCTGTGAGTTTGGGAAAACTACCACAATTTGATGTATGTAAAATGGAATGATTATTCCCATAGATTATAGGAATAATGGTGAACTCTTACTTCAATATCCCTTTCTCCTTAGTTTCTGGATTCTCAGGAACTAGCTAAGAATCTTTGTGTGAGTGCAAAAAATTATCTTTTTTTTTTCATTTTAAATAACACATTGATCAAATCAATGAACAAATTGGCTAGAATGTCATCAGTCTGTGTCTTCAATATTGTAGTGACCCTCTGCCCTTGTAAAGGTCACTTTCTCCCAGTGGTATGTTGAATTTGGCTCATAGTAAGATCACTCTCTGCATCTTTCTCCATTCCAACATCAGTAGCCAGAAGTTCATACCTCAAAATCAGCTACAAGGCAAGTATTTGCACAATGGAAATGAGCAAATGTTACAGATTGTTGTCCTTGAGCCAATTTGCCAGCATTCTTCCTTCCTTGCAGGGGCTCTATTTATCCTGCTATCAAAGGCTACCTGGCTCAACTTACTTTCGGTTTCCAAGTCCAGGAATTGTAATCAGAACAAACTTCCAGCTTTTATCTACAAAGAGAGGCACAGAAGGCTTACAACTCTTTTTGATGCATCAAAGACACATCTTGAGCTCCTGAGCACCACCCGAGAAACAGAAGTATCCTGATGGCTGTGATCTTTCCTGTCCCTTTACTGCTCTGTACATGGTCGTTTCTCTCGCCTACTGTGGAATTCAGGAGATGACAGAGCCTCAGAGCAGATGTAACTTGGGAGAAAGGGAGAGACACGTTCTGATTTTTTTTTCCTTTACCTAAAGACATTTTTCAGGTTTTATAATCAGTGCCCGTGAATAGCACTAAAAGAGATGATGTGTTTCTTTGGAATATACACATTGTCCTGTTGTTGAGTTTTATGGTATTAGCATATATGGAAGCAGGAGTTGAGGGAGGAAATGTGGGAGGGAAAACAGAATACTTAAAATAACTGCTATGTCCTTATAAACCGGCAGTAAGAAAACTTGTTCCTTTGGATTCATCTTTGGCCTTTTCCTGAGTACAAAGAGTGGAAAACTGAGATGTGGGTTGCAAACCCTAGAATATTTTGTGCCACATGAGGCATATGACTTTTATTGTCATTTCCCTTGTTAAGTGTTTGGGAAGTCAGATTTATTATCTCTGCTTTAGAACCTATGAAACCTCACAAACTTCAAACCTTGAAAGTTTTAAGCCTTCAGTGGTGAAGTAGGAGAGGAAAAGCCATGTAGACATGTTGAAATAAACAACAACAACAAAGAAAACATAAGTGAAGATAAAAAGAGCTTTAAATGTCTCACCTTCCTCATCTCCTTAAGCTAATAGCCTTTAACTCTCTGCCCATCTCACACCAATCAGCAAACTGGTCCCTAGTTACATCCTGGAGAACTCCAGATAACAGTCAATAAACGCAAGCCTTAAAAATGTCCAATTAAGTGACATATTTTTCTAATGTTTTTGGCCATTCAACAGTAGGGAGGTGGGTCATAAGAAGCAGTGAATGAATTTGTAGTCTCTTCAGCTAAGAAACTGAGCAACAAAATGGAATTCCCTAAACTAGATGGGTGATTGCCAACAATCCATCTAAGAGAGAGTAAGCCTCTTCCTCAGTCAAGGTAATGATTCTGTCCAGAACTCTATCGACATAGAAGGAAAGAAAGAAAAGAAAAACAAAACAAAAACAAAGAAATGCTATTGAACATCTCTCTTTTCCATGTGAGAAGGGATGGTAAGACTGCTTAGTGCAGGGAAATGCAGGCAACTCAGGCTAGGATGAAGAATACTCAGTTTCTAGCTTTCTCTTTACTGTCTACCTACCCACACTCCTTTGGGACTAGCAATAAGAGTCTCTTCTGTCCTTCTTGGGAAAGTCATTGCCAAACTAATTCACATATGTGATTTAATATACAGCCCAACTGAGACACATTGACATTTTAAAAAATGTTGTTAGGAAAATTTACGTCTGGATCCTAAAGGGGGGAAATGGCCTATTTATTGGTTGAATCACGAAGGCCCAACACAAGGATGCTGTCTAAGGTGGGTTAACTGAATGGTAAAATTCAAAGAGTGTAAGGAAAATAAGCTTTACATGTAAATGTTTCATTCTAAGAACATTTTCCTATAGTGTTATTTCAACTATAGTAGTAGAAAAGCAAAAAGGTGAGAAAGGAATATACATATACATAAAAAATATGAAAATATATATGTACATTTATGTGTGTGTATATACATACATTTACATGCATATATGTACTCGATCCAGATTGTACTTTACTTAGCAACGATGGGAAGCCAAGCAGACTTACAACTCTTGTGAAGCTCACAGGCCAGCACGTAGCCTTAAAATGTCTACAGTCAACACCTCACAGCAACTCCTCAGTTCTTTCTACTATGTTGTAACTATTTCCAGAGAGATAGGAAATGGAGAAAATGTGATTAAAAGATTTCTCTCATAGAGGTGCTCCCAGATCAGACCAGAGTTATGATGAAACTCCATACAGGGAGAGCCTGCACCATTTCAGCTCTAAGCAAAACTCCAAGGGATGGGCTAGACACATCTGCGTCATTTCCCCCTGCCTCTCCTGTGCTTTCTTTCACCACGTCACATGTGGCCCTACTGTGCCCTACAAAAAAAGAAGAAGCAGTTTCCGTAAGGAGGTTGGGTAGCACACTGAAGAAGCTAGGGTCTGCAGGGCCGACCCTTTAGCCGACCTCTTCCCAAAGCCCCTGCCATGGTTGCCAGGATCCCCGGGAACACCAGAGAGAATCGGTAGCAGGGAGAGACTGAGGCAGGCTTTGGAAAGCAAGACTGGCAAGGAAGCCAAGACAGGCAACTCTTTCATCTGCTCCGCGGGAGATGAGGCTGGTGAGCTCGGAGGAGGAAAAGGAGCCTGAGAGGGTCGGGGATAAACGCAGCCCTCGCTCTGTGCTGCGCATATGCGAAAGGACCTGGATAAAGAAACACTCAAACTGTGCATGTGTTCGCTCACCCTTTCCTGTCAGACACAGCTCCCGGTTACGGCCAGGAGACTAGACACCGAGGGAAAGGTGTGTGAACAATAGGGCTTATGAGCAGGGGCTTCCCCAAAAAGTGTACTTCAAGGGGGACCTATCAGTCAGTAGAAGGAAAGAAAATACTGTAATGAGGAACCACTCAGAAAATGGAGTAAAGGAGGTCGTAAGGCAAGTGCCAGGGAGGGAGGAGAGAAATGGAGACTGGAGCACCAACATCAGAGGCTGCTGCAATTGGAAACAGTCCAAGACCTCATCATGGCTGACATCCCTGCACATAATCACAAATTCCTTTCAATTATGTGGGAAAAGTCCTTGCATTGTCAGTCCAGATGCCCCCGTGAAGAAATAGCATGAAATGAATCTCAGGGAAATGTCAGCGTGGGAGCCGTTCTGATTACCAGGACTTGGTAAGGGGGCGACAGGCCAGAGAGATAGGAAGGATAAGATACTCTGGTAATGCTTAAGGCGACACAAGGTAACATCCCAGAAGTAAAGGGACTCTGCTCCTTGCTTTGTGGATGCAGATACACACTTTTTCAACCTTAGTAAAAATGTTGAAACTCTGTAACAGCAAAACAGCTCTTGTATCTGTCTCCACAGAAGGATTCAAGTCTCCTTTCACACAATTCCTACTGTGCCTCCCACTCTCTAAATCTCACGACATTTCAAACTCTGCCTCCCCTACCGGGTAGCCAGCTACAATTAGCAGACCCCACAGACTCTTTTTACACAGAGAATCCCTAGCCAGGTGTACATTAATTATAACTCACTACATTAATATACAAAGGATAATGATGCTAACTGCTATTATTTATTGAACATTGGGCCCTAACATTCAGCTAAACTCAGACCATTCTTGTGCTGTCTCTTGAGTGAAAACATGGTGACATTGTTAATCTTCACAGAGATATAAGCTAATGTTCAGCTGCTTAATACAAATGGTCTAAGACCATGAGCAGAGCTGAAATACCAGTTTCAGTTATTCAAACTGCACAACCTATTATTCTCTTAACCCTGTGTTTTCCTGCTTCTATCAGTGCTTACTTCTTGTCTCTGGACGAGAAATTGGTAGATGCCAGCAATGCAGATCTTAGCTAAAAAAAAAAGTACAAAAAAAAAAAGACAGGAAAAAATAGTTTTAAACTTGCCCTTAGTATCTGAGCACTTTCTTATTAAAGTGAATTTATTTTAAAGGTTTATTTATTTTTATTTCATGCATTTGAGTCCTTGCCTGCATGTATGCATGTACACCTTGTGTGTGCATGGTACTTGCAGATGTAACAAGAAGATAAATCCCTTGGGACTAGAGTTATGGTCAGAAGTGAGCTGTCCTGTGAGGGCTGCGAACCAAACCTAGGTCTTCAAGAATATTAAATGCTCTTAACAACTGCACTATTTCTCCAGCTTCATTTTCACCATTTGTTTTCTCTTTTAATTTTTATTTAAAGCATATTTTAACACTGTGAGAATCTTTTACTGTATTGTTTTACTATATTCATCCCCAGTTCTCTCCTAAAATGCCTCTAAGCCACCTTCGACTTCTTTCCACCTCCAAACTGTGTGTCTTCTTCTTTGTTTTAATAACCCACTGAGTCCAATTGTGATAACTATATATTTACAGATGTGGGCTATCCACTGGAGTGTGGTAGACCCACTAGGGCCACACCCTTAAAAAACTGTCTCTCTATTCCTAAGATGTTATCAATAGTTCCTCAGATGTGGACTTCATAACACCCTCTACACACACACACACACACATACACACACACATACATACACACCTCCACACTAAAATGTTGGCTGGCTTGATCTTGTACATGTTTTGTGCAGGAGGCCATAGCTGCTGTTTTCTTGACGAGAACCATTATCTCTGGGATGAAGTGGAACCTCAAAGTAGTTTTAAGTGGTTTTTATTCTTTTAAGAATTGTACATACATTGTATTGGCCTATTTTTATTGAATTGTATGGTTTCCTAATGTTTACATTTTTTAGTTCATTGTATATTTTAGGTATTAATTATCTGTGAGATGAATAGCTAGCAAAGATTTTCTTCAATTCTGTAGACCTTTTTTTTCCAGGCAATCAACCATTTTCTGTGCTGTACAGAAGCTTTTAAATTTCATGATGTTCCATTTGTCAGTCGCTCACCTTGTTTCCTAAGCGACTAAATACCTATTCAGAAAGTCTTCCTGACTGATGTCTATATCTTGAAGTGTTTTGCCTAATTTTTCTTTTAACATTTTCAGAATTTCAGGATTTACATTTAAGTCTCTGATACACTTCAAGTTGAGTGCTGTGTTGGGTAAAAGATGGGAGTCTAGTTTCCTTCTTCTACAACTGGGGAGTCAATTTTCCCAGAAACCTGAAACTGGTACAAACATGCACACACAGAGATCGACAGAACAGAATGGGAGAGTCAGATATGAACCCATGCACCTCCAGTTTCCTGAGTTTTGACAAAGATGCCAAAAGAATAGACACTGAAGAAAAGACAGCTTCCTTGTTTTACTTTTTTACACTAAATATTTAGCAACTAGTGTTTAGTTCAAATTTTCTAGTCACATGTTGAATAGTTCCATGTAACATGATTGGCAGATGACTTCTAAAACACATTTCTGAAACTAAAACATCTTCTAGACTCTGTTTCACTAAGAAATAAAACACCTAACTAGACCAACTTCCTCCTAAGAACAGGGCTCTCCTCTGTGCTTGCCTCATGGCATCGTGTCCAGATTTGATCAGACTGGAAGCTTGGAGTCCAGGAAGCCTATCTGATTGACTACTTCTTGTCCTTCTTAAAGGGAACATATCCTTTCCCTCTTCCCATGTTCATCTACTTCAGCTCAGGGTCTCTGCATTGGATGTGATATCATATTAGGACCTTCCAAGCTTTTTCCTCCTTCAGGAACCTATGCCTTATTACATTTCACATCAGCTGCACTTTGCACCCCCAGAAATTCTGTCATCTTCTTTTTCTTCACAGCAAGCAGTTCCTACAACCATCCCTCATTTCCCCTCTTAAAGACTCATTAATCACCTCCACACTCCCTCTGGAGCCAACTTCAGACTCTTCTCAGATTTAGAGGCTTAAGTGGAACACCAGTGCCTGATAGAGAACACTGGGGACACTATATCAGATGCTCCCATTTCAACATGCCTATAGAATTTGGGCTTGTGTTTATAAACGGCCCTGAGAAAAATGGCCTGCGGTCAAAGCATTAAGTGTCTAAGGGAGAATATAGTACGGTGGGTAAGTGCTCAGGCACTGGGATCGGACAGCCTTGATAGAACACTCGATCAGCATGGGAACAGTATGTAAATTCTCGGTGCTTCTACAGCTGCGAGATTAAATGAGACAGATCCAAGTAAATTTCTTTAAAAAGTGCTTCTACGTAGAGACAGTCAGTGCCATTAAAGCTGGGTTGTTTGAATTGTGACCTTCACTATAGGGTACAACCAGCGAAAATACTGAGGCCCAAAGCTCCAAAATTATGGTAGTTTGAATCTTACAATAAGATGATTTCTATTTTTGCATTAGACATCTGATCATGCTAACCTCCAAACCTTTTAATCGCTGTCCTCTTGTAGTCCTAACCCTGGCATCTGTCTCCTTCTCCACTTCCCCATATTGTCAGCTGTCCTTCCCCAGCCTCTTGAGAAACCTAAGTACAGGCCTTTGCAGAGAACTCCACAAAGATAGGCTGAATGAGGGTCTTGTCTGCATGCTGCCCAAAGTCACCCTCATGCAGTTTGAAAATAAACACTCTCCCTCCTGGAAGAAAGAACAAATAGTTCATAATTGGCAATCTGCATAATGAGTAACACATCTATGCAAATACAACATTTGCAATAATCTATTAATATCTCAGCTGTGATGTCTGTGGTCCATCCACCACTTTCCATGCTAAGGGGCCAGAGCCATTTTTTTTTTCTCTTGGGGTGAGAAGAGAGAATGAAGAGCTGCAGTTTTCTTGGGGCTTTAATTAGCAATCTGGAGACCACTAGAGTTGGGACTCTCAAGGGCTCTTAAAGCCTTTCTCCCATCCCCCAAACTCTTACCTGAAGAAAAAGAGTCAGAAATGCAGAGAGGGCCCCTAAGATCATTCACTGTGAAAGGCAAACTCAGGGTCAAAGTTCAGCTGCAATCTCTGAGCCTTGACTCCTCCCTGAGATGCCAAAATGTCTCTTCTGGTGCTGGAGCTTTTACTGCTGTAAAGCATCCTTTCAAGTGAAATTTTATCTAGTGGTCTCTCCCTTCCATCCATTTTCCTGATCTGGACCTGTGATACGGAGAACCAAATCCTAGGTCTACAAGACAAAAAGAAAAGAAGATTCAAACCCAAAGCATCTGACATCTGGTGTCAAACAGCATAGCCATGTTAACCTAAGGCTGCATGCAATGGATTGGGATGAGACCCTTCCTCTGAACATAGTCTACAGAGAGAGAGAGAGAGAGAGAGAGAGAGAGAGAGAGAGAGAGAAAGATTCAAACTTACCAATTAGCTACTGTTACTACTGAACTACCAGCATCAAGGGAGTTCCGGACAGGGTCTGTGCATAGCCCATAAGTGCACTTCTCTAATTTCTTTCCCCTCTCTCATTCCTTTCTCTCAAGCAGATCCTAAGCAAGCTCTCCACTTCCATCATGCTGCTCCATTTCCCTAAAGGCAACAATAGCCTCATCATCACCCAAATATCTAGCAAGAAGCAGCCCTTGCCCATGTATTTGTGCACCAGGATAGAGTAGGAAACTATTGCTAGGACAGAGCAATTTACCATTGCACACACTTGAAGAGTAGCAGCATGGGCTTGGATGGTTAGGGCTGTGCTCCGAAGTTGATAAGACAGACATGGGTCTTTGATCTTTCTTTCAGTCCTGAGATCCTTGTAGTGTCTACCCCCAACAAATGCTTTTCAAATGTTTGGCAAATGGCATAATTAGCCAATTAAGTCCTAAATCTCTCATGACGTCAATTTCTGTACTTTCTCAGTTTAATTCTGACCCAGAGTATTGAGAAGTGTCTATGTGCTCAGGTTCAACGAAAGCTTGCTTAGAGTTAAAGAACATAATCTGGTGGAGTTCAGAAAAAGAGGGAGTACTGCTGGCTGGAGTATTATAAAGATGCTCCAATAGTGATGGATGGGAGGAGGTGACTGTGAGCCAAAGCTCAGCTTTAGGGCTAGGATGAAACCTGTTCAGGAGGAAGGTGATGCCTAAACTACAGCTTCTTGTCTATGAGTGTTAATAAAAGAAGTAACCACAAGAGCAGTTTCTTTGTTCTTGTCCATTATTTCAACCTCCTTCCATTCTACCCACTTCCAAAACCAGATTCTTGTCTTTCCTGCCTTACTAAAGTGTGTTGCCAGCCTGCTATCCTCTCAGATATGCCTGTTTGTTTTTTAAAGACACAGAGTTCTAGGATCAAACTCCTATTTTACCACCTGAGCTTCCTCCCCCAACCCAATGCTTTCATGTTCTTGTATAACACTGACTTCTACCCACATGGCTTATACATCCCTGGTTACAAGTTCAACTCTTACCTTAAGTTTAATACACTAGCTTTCAACTGCAAGTACATAACCTCTCAGCCTGGAATCCTAACGGCACCTAAAAATTAGTATCTGAAGGGCAGCCTACCAAACTCTTCTCCACTCAGCTTATTCCCATCTTCTTTATACTTACTTATCCTTATCTTTGCTCTACCACATTTATTCGAAAGCCTAAGCCTCTTGGATTCTCCTTCCTCACATGTCAAATCCATCCATGTCACCTGTCTACCCTGCAGTTGGATAGTCTCTACTTCCTGGGCAGCTGATTTGCTCTTATTCCTAATACTCTGCAAAACACCTTTTCTATGTGATGGCTAAGTATATTTGTCTTCTCTGGTGATTCTCAATTACCTATTAAACTCGATACCTGGATCTGGGCATGCAACCTTCTGTGTCTCCAATTTCCCACTGTTTCTTAACCTCCCAATTGCAGGGATCTCGGCTGCGTCTCGAAGGCACCGTACATATTCTAGTTTCTGTGGCCTCCTTATGTGTCTTCCTAGAAGACCCTACTCCTCACACTCACAATAAAAGGGTACATACCCTCCAACATGTCCACGGGATTGCATTTTCATCTTGAATTCAGAAGCAAGCGCCATCTCTGTCACCATATTTCTCCCCTAAGGCACTTGGGTTTTTTACTTTGAATATAGTTATTTATCTATAGGTTCCAAAGTAGAATTTAGGTTCCTAAGGCTGGGGGCTAGGTATCACCCATTTCTGAATTCTTCGGAGTATTTAGCATAGTGCCTTAAAGGTTCTTATAAGAAATGTACTGAACTGAATTGAACCGAATTGAATTACTAGAAAGTGATCTGAAAACAGCTTCTTTTATTCCCAGTCTCTAGAGTAAAATATTTAGAGAGCCACTTCTTGAGAAGAACCCATGAGCTATTATAGAACTGTTAACACTTAGAATTGAACTTGAATGGTCATCTTTTACCTCTTGTGAAAACCAACTTCAAAGTCCTCTAGAAATAATTTGTACAACTCTAAGATAACATGTTAAGAGGCAAGTAATCCAGCACAAAGTATGTACTAGTGGGTATAACTTGTCCTGAATTCTAATTTACTTATTTCTTTCTATGCCACTGCATTAGTGAACTGGTATGTTAGTTAAAAAATAGATTACAGTACAACTCCTGCTCTCAGCTTTAAGATGCTGTTGGAATTCTGTGAGGAGACAGGCTATATCTATTTCATCCTCCAATATTTTCACAGAGTTAGGAACATAAATACTATATATTCCATATGCACTTTTACCAAATAGATCTGGGAAGATATACTACATGTTCAAAAATTAATTAAATTAAAATCCAAAGAAGCAAATCATCAAATTAAAAAAAAACTGAAAAAGAAATGACTGCAGCTTATAAATCCTTGAACTGTTCACCCCATTGTCTCTCTGACCCGTAGCCTAAATCAGCACTCAAGAGGGCTGAGGTGGGCAGGTGTCGCGAGGCATGGATTTCCACCTGGAGCTGTCCTCCAGTGTTGTCCACAAAATGTCCTCCAGGTTATACTTACCTTCTCTCAGGCATGGGAGCTTACTGCCATCTACACAGTTGGGCAGTTCTCCACGTTAAAAAGACAGTTCCTATATTGAGTCAAAAGTTGGCTTCTTAGAAATTCCACCCACTGGTCTTAATTCTGTCTCCAAAGCAAAGTAGTGAGAGTCTATTTTCTGTGTGGTGGCCTTTCCTACATCTGAAGGCAGCTCTCATACTTTCAACATGTGGGGTAGTCTCCAAACAACTCTCCTTTCCTTAACCAATCCCCTTTGAAGACCACTCTTTAGAATCCTTACCTTCACCCAAGCGCACTCCAGGTACACAGCAATGCTCTTCAGAGATTCTGGGATCCAGGTACATGCTGATGCTCTGCAGAGGTTCTAGGATCTAGGTGAAATAGATACCTTTAGAATGCTGTCAGAATACTCACTTTCTGCAGTCTGAGCCCATCCCCCTGTTAACAATACCTATCAAATTTTACTAACAGTGAATGTTTGCTCACACTGTGTATAATCTTAAACCTCCATACCTATTCTTAATAACAGTCCTCCCCATATGATTTGACTGAGTTCAAAACATGTACTCCACTTCTTTCATGGACCTCTAGAGAAAGGAAGAGCCCCCCACTAACAAGCCAAGGGCCAGTATATGATCACTTCTTACCTTACCTGTCAAATGAGGAATTAATTCCCTCTTGCCTTCCTCACCAGGCCAATATACAGTTCAGCTGAAGCCATTGGATTGAAAAAGACGTTCTAAATGTGCACTAGTAACTCAAACAGCAAAATAGATGATTCTCTTTTAAATCAAGAGCACTTTAATTATCTACTAGTGCCTAGCACTATACTCTCTAGCCCTCTCTTTTGTGGAGATAGGAGGTTAGTTTTCATTCCTCAGCTGTGAGTGGCCTGGAGAGAGAAAGACCAGCTCTTTGCTAGTGGTGTGACTGTGGCAATCTCAATTGATTTTTTAGGAGCTGCCCATGAACTCCAACCAAAGACCAGGAAGAACATACCAATCAATAGTTTACCTACTTGGGTTTTACTGCCTGTCCTAGTTTGCTTTCTGTTGCTATGATAAAACATTCTAACCAAAAGCAACTTGGGGAAGGGAGGGAAATTTTTTTGGGGGGAGGGCTTACAGGCTAAAGTCTATCATGAGGGGAAACTAAGGCAGGAGCCTGGAGACAGAAGCTGAAGCAGAGACCACATAGTAACACTGCTTAGTGGCTTGCTCCCAGACTTATCTTTCACTACCTTTCTTACACAGCCCAGGCCCACTTGCCTAGAAATGGTACCACCCATAGTTGGCTGGGACCGTCTAAGCAAATTAACAATCAAGAAAATGCCCCATAGACCTTCCCAGAGGCCAATCCTATAGGGTAAAGTCTCCTCTTTCCAGCTATGTCAAGTTGACAACAAAACTAGGACACCACCCTTTGGAACAAGGATGCACACATCACAGGAACCATAGGTCATCTCAGTGTGAGGGTGATAAAGAAAACTTACACTATGTGGGTCCCCCCAAAAAATAATTGACTATTATAAAAAAGTGGATACAAACATATGATCATGAGGTTTTTTTTAATAGTGAAAATAAAGTAACTGTGTGTGGTAAAGACATAGAAGTCATTCATTATATTCAAGAAAGAAGGATTTTGATATGCTGTGGGTGATGAACTGACCTTGTTGCCTAAGTTTAGACAAAATAATGAAGTGAGCTCTCTGTCTCACTTTATCATGATCTTAGAATAATCCTGTCTGAGGTTCCTGTTCATAAAAAAAAAATAGTGCACAAAGCAATGGGTTTCACACATGTTCAGCGTTACAATCCACTGTGATTTGTTCCAGACCCTGCATGATCTCAGCCCCCTCTTCCCCTAAAGAACCTCTTCTGCTCTCTTGTCACATCTATTCTGTTACCCTCCCTTTCTTTAAAAATATCTTCTATCTCGGGGTTTCTTTCTGGTTTGATGACGCACAGACACACACATAAATTTAAATCTGGAGTCTGAAGATGAAAGAAAACTTGAAACACTTGTTTTTCTAAGTCTGGCTTGTTTCTCTTGGCATACTAACTTACAGTTCCACCGGTTTTCTCAGTTGTCATGATTTCGTTTTTTCTTTCGGGCTGTAGAATGTTCTGATGTGCACATGTGCTATATTTTCACTATCTGTTCATCTGTGATGGATGTCTAGACTGGTTCTGCCCTCTGGCTATGGAGGACGTGTAACAGTGAGCATGGATTCACAACAGCTCCATGGTATGTCGATTAGAGTCCTTTGGGTACATATCCAATAGTTGAACAGTTGGGGCATGTGGTAGTTCTATTTTCAGTTTTTGGAGGAACCTCCATGCTAATTTCTATAGTGGCCACGTGCACCAATTTGAAATCCCTCTAGAGGCACCTCTTTTTCCACATCCTTATTAGAATTTGCTATTCTTTGTTGTTGTTTTGTTTATTTCTTTGTTTGTTGTTTCTTTTTGATGACAGTTATTCTTACTGGAAAGAATAGCTGCATTGCTCTGATGACTACGAATGTTGAGTTCTGTTTCAGTAGTTATTGGCCATTGATAGTATTTCTTTTTTTTTAAGTGAAAGGAAGCTCATAGAAATATATTTCTAAGACTTAAGTTATTGTAATTAGTTAAACAAAACATTTTTAAATTTCAAATGACTTGGCTTTCTTTCTTTTTTTTTTATTAATTACACTTTTTTCACTTTGTATCCCCCATAAGCCCCTCCCTCCTCCCCTCCCACTCCCACCCTCCCACCCCCTTCTTCATGCATCCCCCTCCCCAAGTCCACTGATAGGGAGAATTGCTTGTTCAGTTCATTAGCAAATTTATTGATTGGATAGTCTCATTTGGGGTTTGATTGGTTGTTTTGTTTTTGTCATTGTTTTTCATGCTTGGTTTTGTAGGTCTTTGTATATTATAACATTTAATTCACTACCTCTTGACAATTTATAAACTGCCTCTTCTCTCTGGTTATTGTTTCCTTCCTTATGTGGAATTTTCATTTCACATATCTTTTGAACTATAGACTTTTGTCAATTTTGCTTTGTTTTCAAATAGCCAACTCTTTTGATTGATTCTATGTGTTGTTCTGGTTTCAGTTTCATTCATTTTAGCCCATTGCTTTAAGATTTGACTTGTTTGTGTTTTTCTAAGACCTTTAAGCACATCATTAGGTGATTTATTTGGATTATTTTTAATTTTTAAAATTATTAAATTGTATTTGCTATTATAGTGTGTATAAATGTGTATGAGGAGGCTTTGTATGCATGATGTGCAAATGAAGGTCAGAGGGCGACTTTGTATGGTTGATTCTCTCCTACCTTTATGTGCGTCTTGGGAAGCAAGCCAATTGAGGTTTTTAATCCAGCAATCTAGTCTGTTCCTCTTTTTTTTTGAAAATTGAGACCATTTGTAATTTAGGGTAATTGTTGAGACATAGTTACTAATTCATATAATTTTTTGCTGGTTTTTTTTTTTGGGGGGGGAGTGTTGGTGGGTTTGATTGCTCTTTGCTTCTACCTTTCTCAGCAGTGAAAGATTGCTGACTTAATGTAGTAGCCATGATGCATCATTATACTCCATGGTTCATCTATCCTTCTCATAAGTCTTTTATTGCCCATGCCCTCAAAACTGATATTGCTTTATTTCTCTCTGTATATGTTTAAGTATCTTCTGCAGTAATGGCATGGTGATCATGATCTGGTTTACACTGAGTTGGTCTTGAATTTTTCTTATTTCTATGTCAATTTGAAAATGTAATTTTGCTGGCTATAGCAGTCATGTTTGAATGTCTAGTTGTTTCTATAGGCTTGTGCATTCTCCACTATGGATGTATTGAGTAGATTCTCTGTGCCACGAATACATCTCTCAACTTTTCTTCCTGTCCTATGGGTTCTTGGATCTGACTTTTTGATAGTATCCCAAACTTTTTGGATGATGTGGTTATGCTCACATTGTTTTCCAGTTTATTGATGGTTGGATGTAGTATTTTATTCCCCTTGTCCTACATTGCTGATGTTCTTTCTTCCGCTTGGTTAGATGTATTGGAGATGGTTTTCTACTGGTTTTTCACTTAATACGTAAAGTTTTTCATTAGCAATATTTCTATTCCAATGGCTTTGCAAAATCTCTTTACTTGCTGGTTTTCCACTCACATTGCTAATAGACTTATTAATTTTGTATATTTCCCCCTCTATGCTCCTAGATTGCCTTTCCAGTAGCTTTGAATTCTTCATCTCATAGTTCATGTATTTCAATATCTTTTCAGTTCAGTAGTTGAGAAGTTATGATCAGCTAGAGGAGTCCTGTGCCTTATTTTTGTGGGGTGAGGGGTTTTGTGCTTCTGTATTGCAGTGTACCTCTGTTAGTTTAGACATCTATTCTGAGTTTATCCGGGGGTCTTCTTCTGAGCAGCCTATTCATGATAGTTTAGTCCCAGTACCACTCAGAGAGGAAAAAGAAGAGCTTTAGGGCAAAGTTTCTGCCTCCTCTCCTTCCACTAGAGAGATACCTACATGAGGCTGTGTTTGGCTTACTTATTGGTATGCCCCCATCTTTTTCTCTACACTTCCTAGATAACTCTTTACTTGCTTTGTGCATTTCAGAAGTTCTTCCTCAAGTTCTATCTCTATTTCTTTCCTTGGAATATACAATTTCCCTTATTGTGACTCAGTCCCCTTATCAAAGCTCACACAAATGCAGCTTTTAGAGCATCAGCTGAGAGAGACGTTAGGAAGGAAAGTTTGCTTAGGAAATAGGCATGAGCACGTAGAAGTAGAAGGACAACATGCAGGAGTGGCTTTTCTTCTTCCATCTTGGGTTTCAGGAATCAAACAGATTATCAGGCTTGGCACCAAGTATCTTTACCTTCCGAGCCATCTTGCCAGCCAATCTAGTCTTTTCTAAGGTTGGCTATGCTCAAGAGGGAGATGATATGGCTGAGAGTGCTAATAGGTGGAAACAGCTTCTCATTTTCACTGTCATCTTAACATGCTATCTTTAACCACCCTCAACTATACCATCCATACAACAGTAATAACAACTTTTTTCCTGTAATCAGGTATCAAAGCGGGCAGCATTTGTTAAGCTATTTTGTCCACTCCAACATCGCTTGATAAATGAGAAAGTTCTTACCTACCTTTACGTCCTGGGATTTAGCTTTTGTAGGTTTCCTGGATTTCTCCTGAGCATTGTCAGGATGCCATCGTACTGAAAAGAAATCTTATCTGTAGTTTCATAGGGTAAGTTAGGGATCTGCTCTTAAACTCTCCCAATAAACCTGCTAGTACTCTGTACTTGATAGTCAGGAATGCTCTCTTCCACCAGCTGCACTGGCCTCACTCTTCAGAGAAATTCTGGCTAGACTGTATCAATCTTCTAGTCTAATGCAGCTAGATCATGATGATTGGCATATACTTGATTAATAAATAGTATAGTTATTTTTAGCTAAAATACTATTGGATGGTAGGTCTGGGCAGCATTAAACATTTTCTTGCCTAAACCTCTCATTTTATACTTAAAAAATTAAAGGTCATAAAGGAATAGACCTGCTGAATTTATTTCTCGCTGTCTCTTGACCACAGTCAACCCAAGCTGCAAAGGCCACAAACTCACAAGACTGGCTCTGACATACTCCCTTTGTTTCTAGATTCTGAACTATCACTTTAAAGGCTTTTGTATGTCAGTCAGCATTTTACTTCATCCTTCTCCTTTGTTTCTTAGATATAGCTCTCAGTGACCTAATTATATGAAATATATGTCCTTCATGAGACAGGCTGACTGGAGACAAAATTTAAACTCAATGCAAGTAACATTTGCAAATAGCATGAGCTAGATGCAGATGATATGAAGATAAATTAAAAATAAATTTGATTTAAAAGAACTTCTACTTTTTTGTAAAAAAAAAATAAGCATAGCTCATGGTGGAATTTAGTGAGAGTACACAGAATATAGTATTGTGATGTGTTATTCTACCTTTAGGTACAGAAGACTTCCTCAAAAAAAATCAGCATTTATACCTTTATTAATCTATATGATTGAGGTAGTCTGCAATATACCTCCCAAATTCTCCACAGTATTTAACTCACACTTCAGCATCTGGAGATTTCCTGCCATGTATTATAGGAATCATATGCCTCATAGATACACACACACACACACACACACATATATGAGTATTGTAAATATGAGTGTTTCCATGATCCCTTTTTCAGCACGCTTGTCATTGGTATACAGAAGTTATACTTATCTTTAAGCTGATTTTGTATCCTTCAACTTTGCTCAAAATGTTGATCATTTCTAAAAGTGTTCTGGTGAAATTTTTGGATCTCTTATGTATAATATCATACATCTGTAAATGGGGATAATTTGACTTCCTCTTTTCCAATTTTTGCATTCCTTTAATTTCTTGCTCCTGTCTTATTTCTCTAGCTAGTGCTTTAAGTGTTGCATTGAAAGGGAATCAGGAGAATGGACAGCTATGTCTTGCTACTGGTTTTATTTTAATAGGACTGATTCAAGTTTTTCTTCACTTAAGATATTACCAATGCATTTGTCACAGGCAACCTTTACTATGTTAAAGTATATTTCCTCCAGTCCTACTCTCCCTAAGTATTATGAAGATATTTTGAATGTCCTCAAAGGTCTCTTCTCCATATATTGAGATGATCATGTGATTTTTATCTAAGTTCATTTCCTGTTTTCTGGATTGATTGGTTGGTTGATTGATTGATGTTGAACCAACCTATGTCTCTGGAATAAAAACAACTTATCTTTTGATGTATGCCTGTGTTTGGTTTGCAGGTATTTTATTGAAGAATTTTGCATTTATGCTCATGAGCGATATTGATCTTTAGTCTTGTTTTTTGTTGTGTTTTTAACCTGATTTTGGAATGACTAATACTAGTTTCATAGAAGGAGTTTGGAGGTACTTCTTTTCTTTCTATTTTTAAAAATATTTTCTGAAGAAAGTCTAATAGGATTCTGCTGTGGACATGGGCATGTTTTTTGTTGTTGTTAGAAGAAGTTTTGTTATTGTTTTGATCTTATATGCTGTATTTGTTTAAATTTATCACATCTTAGTCTAATTTTGGTGATTTAGATAAATTTAGAATGAGTTTCCTGTAGACAACAAGAAGATGGATGTTGTTTCTTACTGAACTAAGCGGGGTCTTTTGACTTGGGAGTAAAGGATATTCAAATTTAAAGTTATTATTACAATGTATTTGCTAATTGCTGTAATTTTGTTGTTTGGTTGGTTGCTTCAGTGGTTGGTTGTTTTTTCTGTTTGTGATTTATTCATCCCCGTTTTATGTTTCAGAAATTATAACTTTCTGTGGATGTAGGCTTTTAGTTAGGTTTATTCCTCTCTTTAGTCTGAAATACTACCTTCAGTATTCTCTGCAGGCTTGGTGTGAAGAACATGAGTTATTTTAGCCTATATATATCATGGAACATTCTCCTTTCTTCTTAAACTACAGCAGATTGTTTTGCTGGATAAAGTAGTCTGGCATGTGCGGTCTTTCAGAACTTGGAGTATATTGTTCCAAGATCTTCTGGCTGTTAGCGTTTCCATTGAGAAAGTAACAGTTATTCTGATGAGCTTTCCTTTAAAAGTGAATCTGTGACTCCGGTGTTGCTGCTTTAAATGCATTTTCTTTGGTCTCTATATTTAGTGTTTTAAATAATATGCTAGTGAGAATAAATTTTTTGAGTCCTGTCCATACGTATTTCTTATATCAGTATATCTTTCATTAACTTGGAAAAGTTTTCTTTTATGAACTCGTTAAGATCTGTTTTATGCCATTAGCCAGGGAGTCTTCTCTTTCTATGCTCATAATTCGTAGATGTGGCCTTTGGTCTTTTCGTGCATTTCCAGAGTTACTGCATATTCCGGGTGTGTCTGTCGGTGTGTGTGTGTCAGAATTTTCATTCATGAAATTGCTTGTGTAAAGTCTAAAAACGTCCCCTAGTGCAGCTTTCCAGCTGGGCTTGAATGTGAAAGGCTGTAGGGCAAGGCACCAGGCAATCTCTTAGAAACAGGGCATGAGCATGAATGTGGCTCCCAGATGGGCCTAAGACCTCGGCCTGCAGGGCAGTTCAAGTCATGAGTCAAGAAGTTCTCTGATGTAGCTTCCACCTGGACTTAGAGGAGAAGTATGGATGGGCAGTGTATGCTCAGATTCATCAAGATGGTATATGGATTCAACTCCTACCTGGGCCTGGGCCTGGAAAAGTGGCATGGATATATGGGATGAGATGAGGGTAAGACCAAACAAGAAAGGCAGATAATGTAACTCCTGACTGGTGTAAGCCTAGAGAGAGTTCACCTGGAGGGAGAGCATTTGTGATGTAAGGTGAGGGTCCTGGGCCTGATCAGCAAGGGATATGCTGATATGACTCCAGGCCTGAACCTGGATGGGGAATGCTGTGCGCTGAGGAAACTGAGTCACACATACCAAGAGAGCTTGCAGATGTAGTTCCTTCCTAGTCGTGATTGGTGAGGAGGTGAGGATCTTGGGTCCAACTATATTAAATGCATTATCAACTTATGGTATTTCAATTCGCCATTGATTTTTTAAGACTTAACTCCATCACAAATAAAGAAATGTTTGCATCTATGATTACAGCAGCTAGGGGTGTTATACAGAAAAAGAAATGAGTTTACATTAGAACTGAAAATAGCCTTCAGGACTGGACAGTCCAGTGATGGTCAAGAGTTTTAAATACTAGGAAAAAAAATCTATTTAGTCAGACAAGGCATCACACACTTAGAACTCCAGCATTTAAAAGGCTGAAGTAGAAAAATTGCAAGCTTAAGGTCAGCATTGCCTACACAGAGAGACTGTATCCCCAAAACAGAATAGGAGGGAACAAAGCAAAAGCACCTTCCCCACTCTACCCAGCAGTGTATCAAAGCAGATGCTGAGACTCATGACCAAATCTTTGGCAGAGTGCAGGGAATCATATGAAAGAAGGGGGAGTTAATATGACCTGGAGAGAACAGGAACTCCAAAAGGACCAAATATATCTGGGCACAGATATATTTATCTGTGAGATAAACATATGAGACTTTTATGAGACTGTTTCTCCAACCAAGGACCATATATGGATATAACCTAGAACCTCTGCCCAGATGTAGCCCATGGTAGCTCAGTATCCAAGTGAGTACCCTAGTAAGGGGAACAGGGACTCTTTCTGACATGAACTCAATGGTGGGCTCTTTGACCTCCCCACCCCCCAAGGGAGGAGCAGCCCTGCTAGGCCACAGAGGAGGACTTTGCACCAGTTCTGAAGATATCTGATAAAACAGGGTCAGATGAAAGGGGAGGAAGTCCTCCCCTATCAGTGGACTTGGAAAGAAGCAGGGAGGAGATGAGGAAGGGAGGGTAGGATTGGGAGGGAATGAGGGGGCAGATACAGCTGGGATACAAAGTTAATAATATGTAACTCAAAATAAATAAATAAATAAATAAATAAATAAAGCACCTTCCCCAAGAAATGTATCTGTTTGGTTGATACTGATCTCTCAAACTCAGAGTTGAAAAGAATCTTGTAGGGATGTCAGTAGGAAAGAATGCAATGAGTTAGTAGCAGAATATGCTATTAAATATATATGAGCAGAGACCTCCTGGCTTCATTTGTGCTACACATTGCCTTCTAAGACTGAAAAGCAAACTAGAAATCAAAGACAAAAGTGATTTGCTCAACTTAATATAAGGATGCAAGTCTCCTGACGCAGAAACATTGCTTCCCTCACAATCCCATGTAATTCCTCTCTTCCTAGAACAGTGGTTCTCAACTTTTCTAATGCTGTGATCCTTCAATTCAGTTTCTCAAGTTGTGGTGGCTCTCACCCACAAATTTTTTTATTGGTGCTTCATAACTAATTTTTCTACTGTTATGAATCGTATTGTAAATATCTGATGCATAGGATATCTGATGTGTGAGCCCTGTGAAAGGAACAGGGACAAGAAAGAGCGTCCTGACCCACAGGTTGGGAACCATTGTCCTAGCACATCTATGTATGTATAAATCTGAGAAAATATAATGAAACATATTGATCATCCTAATTAGCTTCAGGTGTCAACTTGACACAATTTAAAATCATCTAAAGGAGTCTCAGTTGAGGAACACTCAGATCAGGTTGGTCTGTGGTCATTTCTTTAAGGGATTGTCTTGATAGATGATTAATGTAAGGATTCTCAGCCTACTTGGGGTGGCACAGTCCCTAAGCATGTGGACCTGAAAGCTAGCTGAACAGGAGCCGGAGAGCAAGCCAGTAAGCTAGCTGGGAAGCAACACTCCTCCAAGGTTTCTTTTTCAGGTTCCTACCCTGATTGTCTCAATGGTAGACTGTGACATGAAAGCATAAGACGAAGTAAACTCTTCCTTCCCCTATGTTGCTTTTGATCGTGGTGTTTGTTACAATAGACGAGAACTAAAACAGTGACCAAACTAAACTCCTCAGACAGGCATGTCAAAACTCCATCCAACTCAGAGAACCGCAGAGGTGGAGAGTTGAGACTGGCATAAAGGTCACCCAGAGTGATCACCCAACTCTCGGAGAAAGTGTATCTGCAGTTTCTTTGATGACCCTAAACAAAATGTTGATATAGGCAAGATTTGTATTCTTAAACGCGCACATCTCTGGCATTGTGCAGCCTGGGGCTCTTCTCACTAGCCTGATGTCCTCTGTTATGATCTGAATCCAGGTTAGATCTTTCATCCAGGACTAATTTTCCTACACTGTCACATGCTAAACCATTATCCCAGCTGGATGCTGCATGAATGGAACTTGAAAAATAGACTTGTGTGGCTGCCCTGGGCTCTGCCTGCCCAGGTAGGCTTCTTTGTTTCCATCTCCTGCGAACCCATGGATTCCTTTCACTTTCCTTCCTGAAGCCTCTAAGGGAACCCTGGCAGTTACAAGAGATGAGACAATGAAAGAGTCTGATCTGCAGTGCGTTTGCAGGAATGATTGCAGAGGGGCCAATATCAAGGGGAAATAGCTAGAAGATGAACAAATTTACCAAAGAAGGTCCCTACATTGAGCACAGAGGAAAGAAAATTGCTTGTAGGCATGAGACATGCTAACATAGTCACTACCCGGAGAAGTTAAGATTAGGAGTAAAATACATTTAGTTGAAAATGAGAGGCTGAGAAGAGAAATCCTTGTATTCTGTCCAAAGCCACTAGAACACATGAGAAACACACAGATTCATTCCTCTGCTGGTTGCTCCATGCTGACTCCATTACCAGCAGCTGAGGATTTCACCTTCACAATGAAGAACATCTTGATATCCCAGAAAACACTGACAGGACCAGCCTGGGAGGAGGGGGAGTCTCATGAACGAATTCTCTTTCTGTAAGGTGAATGGATCAGAACTTTGCACTCTAAAGGGATTTCTGCAATTTTGTTATGTTCTTCAGTAGAAATCACCCTATTGACTCCACAGGCAAACATTACCTACTTACTCAGAGCTTTAGAAGATGTCCCAAAGTAATTGCTTCTTTGGATAAAGAATTTGGAGGTCACTCTTAGGCACAGCTGCCCTCTGCTGGATGGTATGTAGCCAACCATCTGAACAAGATGCTGCCTCTCCCACTGACCCACCCGCTCCCTCACAGCTGCCCTCTGTTAGCCCTAACAGATCTGTTTTGCAAATGGAGACACACAAGAAAAATGAAGACTACTAAGACATGTTTCTGAGCAAGTACTGCAGAGAGCTAGGCATATGGGTGCAAACCCAAATGACCAGATGCCCCCAATTATGTGAAAATTCCACAATGACCCTCTGACGCCACTGGTGAGAAAAGTTAGCACAAGTCCCAACATAATGCTCCCTACAAGCAGAGACGCACAGCTTCTCCTGCCTTTTATTATTGATGAACTAAAACGCATAAGCTAAATGGGAATCGTCGGATGGCAGGAGAACATCGGGATATTGTAATTGTTCTCCTCAGACATGAAAAGGGAAGCTGAGAAACATCTGCATGCTGAAATCTGCTCTGATGCTCTAAGCGGGCCAAGAAACCTGTAACCACGAAGTGGGGCTAATTTACTGCTCTAATCACTAGCATGCAATCTGAAGCCAGACATTATCTTAAAGTGCACGCCAGCTCCAGGTGCTACACAGAACACGTTTGATTAGTGCTACCAAATTCCATGCAACTTGATAAGCTTCCGAGGGCAGGAATTACGGGCTGACACTAACTCCACATATTTGTTTTTGCCTTGCAATATTCTGAGGAGCTCAGCTCAGCCTTTCTTTCGAGGCTGCTATGATGCTGGTTCCAAATATACAGCTGAAGAGGCTCAGTAGGGACAGGCTGGGAGGGGTTAAGAGAGGACTGGACGATTGTTTCTAGAGAAGCACGGAAACAAGATAGAGAGAGAGTGGGGATTTGAAAAACCTGTACAATGTCTACCAACATGTGTCACAGGCTGGATACTTTATGTAATTAATTCTCACAAAATAGGGCACAGTTGCCATTATCGTATCCACATTTTGAAAGGAAGAGAGCAATTTAAGCGACCCATTAAAGACATCTTTGCCAAAATTCCAGAGCCATGATTTGAACCTAGGACTGACTTAACAATCCTTCACAGTCCATGGCTCTGGAAGACTAGGGGTTCAAAAATGACAATACAGTGATTAGGACCAGTTAGAAAGTACCCAGAAAAGTAAGCTGGTAAACATGCATCAGTTCAGTCAGTGGTATCAAAAGATGAAATCAAACAAGCTTAGGATAGCCAAGATGGCTACTACCAGTTCCCTGGGACAAAGCAGAAAGCAGAAAGCTTTCCTCCAGGGACTTAGGGCCTCTGTGAAGGAAAGGATATTGTTCAAGGTAGCCATGAGGAAGTTTGGGGGTTCTGATGGGCAGGACTGATTCTGATCAGCATGGAAAAGCTCATTCACCGAGGGCCGGAGGTGAAAGTGATGGTGCTGAGTTATTCTGGGCTAACAGAGGAGGCCCAGATGAAGAGCCACATCTGCCTCCCTGGAGCTGATTCAAAAAGCACAGCTGGAAACTACTTGTGGCTGGCTTTTAAAAGCCAAAGTGAAGGGTCAAATGTCTCATGGAAATTTCATATCCTAAACCCACAGATAGAAGGAAAGAGCATTAAAACTGGCTGGGGGCGGAGTGCGGATTGGTGACATGCTAAGTTTTAGGTGACTTCTGAAGTCAGAACTCTGTTTTCTGAAATTTTCTTTCGAATTCAAAGACCCCAGGAGGTTTGGGGGAAAACAGAACCAACTGCAAGTTTCAGTCTGAAGGCCCATGGTGCCCCCTAATGGGCCCAGGCATCCCCTCTGTCCCTTGACAATCCACTGTGGCTCAGCTCACAGAATTCTCTCCTCAAGTCTTGCTTCATGTTCCACAGCAGTGGGAAGCTTTCGCTCATGGAGAGACCAAATTCTGATAACATGTACCTGAAAGTCTCCCACCACTCTACAGTTTTCAGCACACCAGCTCTCAGAAGCACAGCAAGCCACAGGGAGGGTAGGAACACAGGAGTCTGGATGGGATTTGACTCTGCAATGACATCAACTGGCTGAGACTTTTAACAGGTTACTTTACCTGTTTAAACGGATGATAGTGCTAAGCTCCCAGGTAATAAGTCATTCAAACCTGTAGGCACATACATATCACATGTTACCAAGCATGTGTGAAGCAGTCAGCAGCAGCTTATTGTTTTGTGGAATAGTGGTGTGATTCAATCAGAGTTAGTTTCTGTGAGCACCCTTGTGAGTGTCAACTCTCCTCCAGGACCAGAGCTCACACTATTTCTGGAATGCTGTCATCTGATGTACTATTTCCTTACACTGAGCCCATCCCACTTGCTATCTTGCATTGGGCTTTCACTGATACCCTATTCATGGGGGCCATCAGTTTGTCCCATCAGTTGAGTCTTTGTCATGGCCACCACTAATGAGATAGCTCTGGACCCATCTTTCATGGCAACCATGCCAAAAGAAAACAGGTCTGGAGGGATTCATACTAGCACTTAAGTGTTTTATCCTGAGAGTAACACATATGACTCTGGCCTCCACTTATTAGCCAGAACCAGTCACCTCCTCTGCAACACAGAGAAGGAGCAAATGCCCCCATAGAGCCTACCCTTTCACGCTTCCAAAGGGAGGAGGTAGCAGACAACAGTGGAGACCACGGAGGACCACCACAGCCTGGAAAGCAAAATCAAGCTCTAATTCTCCTTCACACCAGCCCCAAGGCTGTCCACGAGAATACCTTATACACTGTAAACATGTGGTGTTACTCACTGTCACATCTCTGGGACAAGATGTCTGACAGAAGCACCTTGAGAAGAGGAAAGATTTACTTTGCCTCTGTTTTTCTATCGAATATCGAATCCATGGTCATTTGACTTCATTTTTCTAGGCGCACAGCGGGCAAAACGCTATGTAGGTGAGAACGCGTGAAGAGGAGGCTGTTAAGCTCAAAGCAGGCAAGAAACAGAAAGAGACGAAAGAACTGCAGACCAGTGGGCCCTCAAAGGCATGTCCCCAAGTGACCTATTTTCTACCAGTCAAGCCCTAACCCCTGGAGTTTCCAGAAACTTCTTCCTCAAAAAAATAAAAATAGAACTACCATATGACCCATCTATGCCACCCAGGGATACTCTAAGGACTCTAATCAACAAACTAGAGAGATACTCTCACATCCATTTTTACAGTTGCACTAGTCCCAGTAACCAGGAAATGGAACCAGTGTAGATGTTCATCGAGAAACGGATGGATAAAGAAAATGTGCTACATATACACATTGGAATTTTATGCAGCTGTAAGGAAAAATGAAATGCCTTCAGGAAAATGAATGCAACTGGAAATCATTATGTTAAGCAAAATAAGCTAGACTCAGCAAAACAAATACCGTGTGTGTTCTTTTAATATGCAGAACCTAGATTTAAAATTATGCTTGGGTGTCTATGCATGTATGTGTTTATGTATGTGTGTTTCTAGGTCACAAAACTAGAAAGGTGGTTATGAGACAGAAGGAGTTCATCTGAGGAAGGTGGAATATTGCAAGGAATAGTGGAATGCATGCAATAGGAAAGCAGGAGGGGACTAACCGCGGAAAGAAAAGGAGCCAGCTGGTGGGGGAGGGGACGGCTGAGGGCAGTGAGGGAGGGGAACACATGAGGACAAAGTATAGTAACACATATGTATGAACATACCATGATGAAACTCATTACTTTGTATGCTAATCTTAAAAATTAATTTTAAAAAAGTTTTCAGAGCCTCTCAAAATGGTACGACCAGCTGGGGACCAAGTGTTCAGCACATGAGGCTGTGGAAGGCATTTCATATTCAAGTCACAAGATACACAGTGGAAATCTCCGAGTGAACTGAATGAACAGATTAGTTCACAATTATGTTATCTCTCCCAATCAAAACCATGCCTATATTTAGATTCTTAAAAAAAATCTCTTAAGTCTGATGGGTGGAAGTTTCAGGTATTCTGGGGACAAGTCAGAAGTCAAGATCCAGAACAGAACTTTGTTTCCCACCTATCTCCTCCATGCGTTTCTAAATACAGAAAACTGTGTGAACTGTCTACAGTCGGTGATTGAGACTGCCAGGCACTGAGAATCAGAATGATTTGTCCCAAGAAACTAATTCGCATATGAATTATCTCTGGGTGGAGAATACAGGGCTATTTGTAGGCAGTGTATGATATAGGATACATGTTCTGTCCCTAGAAGGGAAGAAAAGAATAGTAGAATCTCAGTTGAAGTCAGGTTGTAAAGGAAGGAAGTCATGCTTGACCTGACTTCTTTTAGGGAAATTGGATGTGTATTTGTTCTAAGATAAAGAGTATCACATACCAGACCCCAAGTTGGTCTTAAACTGCCTGTGTGTCTTAGTGAGCTTTCTGTTGCTCTGATAAAACAAACAAACAAACAAACAAAAACCCACCATGACCAAAAAAACTTGGGGAGAAAGGGTTTGTTTCAGTTTACACTTCCATGTCACAGACCGTTATCAAAGGAGTCAGGGCAGGAACAGATGCAGGGGCCATGGAGGAATGCTGCTTACAGGCTTGCTCTTTGTGGCTTGACAAGTCTGATTCCGATTCCTTATAGCACCCATGGCCACCAGCACAGGGGGCGCACCATCCACAGTGATCTGGGCCCTCCTATAGTAAACACCAGCCAGGAAAATGCACACAGGCCAATCTTGTAGGGAGATTTGCTTCAGTTCAAGTTTCTTCTTCCAAAACAGCTCTATCTTTCATCAAATTAACATAAAAACAAGCCAGGACACTCTGTGTCCCAGGCTAACACCAATTTGGAAGCAACTCTCCTACCTCAGTGTCCCAAGTTCTGTGATTATAGGAATCTACCACTACTCCCAGCTTTGACCTGATTTTTAAGGGCAGTGTACAATTGAAAGCCTCAAATAAATAAAATTTCCTAGAAAATCAATAGCTCACCTTGCTTCTGCTTTAAGAAACCCCCCAGCTTAAAATGGCCTTTACCTAGAACTGGAGAACAATTTCACTCCATATTCTCGGTGGCAAGAGTTACAACTATTAGGAAAAATGGTACCACCAAGTTTGAAAGCACCCTTGGTTTCTCCCAGGCCAGTGGGCAAACTCTTGCTGGGAGCTGAAGATATTTATATACTGAGGTGAAGCTACCGCCTTCACTTCTACCATTCTACTTTCTATTCCCCGAGAGAACGAGAATGTGAATTCTCTGCCAGACTTCTCATCGGAGAAGCCTACTCCACAGAGAACACCTGGCACTTGCATGGAAAATAGGCAAAAATCACAACCTCATCCATGTAATCTGCAGACATGTAGAGAGCAAGTGGAGGCTGCAAGAGAACATAACTATATCTTGTGGTTGATTGGCTGTGAACCCAAAGGGGATTCCTGTGGATCAGATGTGGGCTGGCTCCTGTGAAGAAGGCATGTTGATGTGATGGAAGTATCTAAATGAGACTTCTAAAAATACTAAATGTAGAATCAAGTAAGAAAGAAGTACACCATTAAGCTATTAGTATATAAATGTGTACAAATGAACAGAACTAGTAATTAAAGATAATTAGAATTAACTTATTGAGAGACAAAACTTTTTCATTTTAAATTGTTTCTGATGTGTTAATCTTTATAATTATTACCTTTACTAATAAGGCATAATGTAATATTTTAATATGCATAACCATTAATATTATTAATATGCATTATTATTAACTATAGTCATCTTGTTGCACAATAGAGCACACTCAGATCAAACTATCGCTCTATACATGTTGACCATTGTGGCCCTAACCAACTCACCCCAGCTTCTGTGACCACTAGTCTATTCTCTACTTTCACAAATTTGGCATTTTTTAGCATCTAACTATGAGCACATAAATGCAATCATGGTTTTTGCTTCTTTGTGTTCTAGCTTATTTCACTCAGCGTGTTGTCTCTAAATTCTTCCCTATCATTGCAAATGATATAGATGAAATAGAATTTTATATTCTTAAGGCTGACTGGTGTTCCATTCTATGTAAATATCACATTTGAAAAACATCTGCCTGTCTGTTGACAGATGCTTTGGTTCTTTCTATAGCCTGGCTATTGTGATTAATTCTTCTGAGAGAGCAGGTGTCTTTTGGTCTGCTGATCTCAAAACCTTTAAGTGTGTAACAAGTCATGGTATCGTAGGATAACATGCTAACTCTATTTCTAATATTTTGGGGAAGCTACATACTGTTTCCCAAATGAGAATTTGCCATAATACTAAGATCCGTTCTAACACTTGTTCATCATTTGACGATAGCTGATCTGGTAAGGGTTAGGTGATCACTCATTGTGGTGTTTTAATCCACATTTCTATTGTCATTGAAGATAATAAGGATTTGTTTCATTTATGCATTTATCATTTGGGGAGTGTGTGATATCTATTTGAAACCTTTGCTCATTTAAAATTTTTATTTTTCTATCCTTTGGGAGTTTTGTGCACATAAATATTGAATTTTGATCCTATCCACTACCTCCCCTTGTCAGCTTCTCCCAGATACCCCTTATATGCCCTTCCTAGTTTTAGTGTCTCCCCTTCCACCTGTTATCGACTGCCAGTAACGCTCAGCAAGGGGTGTGCCCCACGAGCCCCTCCTCCACACACCCTGAAATACTGATCGGCTGGATCTTGTGCTTGACCTATACAAGCAGCTATAATTGTGAGATCATGAGTGCAATGGCCCTGACATGTCCAGAAGATACATTTTGCAGCAAGCCTCCCTGACCTCTAACTTTTGGAGTCTTTCTGCCGCTCTTCTACAAAGCTCTCTAAGCCTCAGGAAAAAGGAGTCATACAAATACCCCACTTTTGTCCATTTGTGGTAGGATTTTTCGTTTTCTTGGAATTTAGTAGTTTTGAGTTCCTTCTACAGTTTGGATGTTAGTCCTGTATCTGATCTCTGATTTGAAATGTGTTTCTCCCAATCCATGGGTTGTCTTTTTATTAATTGTTCCATTTGTTATGCTCACACTTTTTAGTTTGACTCCACATGATTTGCTTCTTTTGCTTTCATTGTCAGGACTTTTAGGGTCATATCCAATAAATTTCTGTCAAATATGTAGCTGTGAAGTTTTCTGTCAAAAACAGAGCATCTATGCAATACTTACTCCCTGAGGCTCAGGAGCCATCACGAAAGAAAGGGGCAGAAAAATGATAAGAGCGAGGGGTTAAGTGGGGACTCAAGCAAAACAGTGACTTCTAGACAGGCAGAATAGCCACAGCAGCTGTGGCTGCCCAAGACCTTCTCAAGACCAAGCTAGTAAACATTCTAGCACGGAGTGGGAACGCATTCATGTGCCACTGACCATAAATGAAGAGTGCTAGGCTGTTAATTATTTCTCCAGGGAGGAAAAGCAGCTTTCCTGGAGACCATGGCTCTTGGCACCTCAGCCACAGTCCAGTGGATACCATACACAGAAGTATAAAGAGAGCACAAATGGTAATAAATTGCTTATTAAAAAAATTTTAAAAGTTCACAAAGTTAGAGGAGGTGAGGGAGTTGGGTACATCTGGAAGGAGTTAAGGGGAAGAGTTGGGGTAAATATGATAAAATACACTGTATTAAATTCTCAATCAATATAATATGAAATAAGAAGGAAATTTCTGCCAATATCACAATACCATGCTGAATTGATTACTGTAGCTTTGTAGTATTTTGAGGTTCAACAATATGATACCTCCAGCGTTTCTCATTTGGGTCAAAACTGCCTTTGATATTTAGGGACTTTTGTGTTTCTATGTGAATTTTATGATTGTTTTACTATTTCTGAGAAGAAATCAATGAAATTTGTAAGTAATGCACTGAATCTATAGAGTACTTTGTCAAGTATGGACATCTAACAATATTAACCCTCAAATCCATCAAAATGAACTAGTTTTCCATTTGTTCATATCATTTTTAATTTCTTACATCAATATTTTGCTAGTATTTATAACATACTTCTCCCATTTTTGGATTAAATCTATAGCCTAGACATTTCTTTTGTGTTATTATAAAAGGTGTTATTTTTCTTTCTTTCTTTCTTTTTTGAGCCAAATAAACATTTAACAGACCAGATTGTATTGTTAAAAGTGAGTACAGGGTCAGTGGATATCAATAATTCACTACAGTACACACAGCCTAAAATAATGTAAAACTTTGTTACAGGAACACAACAATGTACTTATACTCAAAATATTAAGCATAATTTATAAGGATTGTCTTACTTCACTAATACTGCACCTAGAATAGCATGTGTTGAGTTACCAATTTTAATTAACTGAGAACGTAACACGAGATAGAAAAATATACCAGTATTGGCAACATTAAGCATCAATGCATGATCCTTATGATGCTCATAATAACTGTCCAGCACTATGCTAGTCTGGCTAGTTTATGAAGAAGAGAAATATTATTATCACAGTTCTGAGGTCTTGAAGTCTGAGATTACAGTACCAGCAGCACCATGTTATAGTAAAGGACCACTTCTAGACTGCAGATTCCTAGGTTCTCAATGAATTTTCAAATGGTGAAATAGAACCTGTTAGCTTCCTGGACTCTAATTCTCAAAGATAATGACAACTAATCATACTCCTTTTTTTCATATATTACTCAAACTTTATTACTTTATTACTCAAACTATATTACTTTTATTAATACTAAATTTATCTTTTTCATAAATAGGAATAAAATGTATATATACATATACTTTTTCAGACACTACTTCAAGCAGATCATATTTTTTATTTCTATATTATTTCATTTTTCCAAAGATTCTTTTTTTAATTAAATTTTTATTTTTTTATATTAGTTACAGTTTATTCACTTTGTATCCCAGCTGTAGCCACCTCCCTCATTCTCTCCCAATCCTGCCCTCCATCCCTCATCTCCTCCTTGCTCCTCTCTAAGTTCACTGATGGGGGAGGTCCTCCTCTCCTTCCATCTGATCCTAGCTTATCAGGTCTCTTCAGTACTGGCTGCAATGTCCTCCTCTGTGGCCTAGCAAGACTGTTCCTCCCTCCTGGGGGAGGGGAAAGGAGAGGGAGGTCCAAGAGCCAGCCACTAAGTTCACCTCAGAAATAGTCCCTGTTCCCATAATTAAGAAACTCACTTGGATACTGAGCTGCCATGGGCTACATCCGGGCAGGGGTTCTAGGTTATATCCATGCATGGTCCTTGGTTGGAGAAACAGTCTCATAAAAGACCCCTGTGCCCAGATATATTTGGTCCTTGTGGAGCTCCTGCCCTCTCCAGGTCATACTAGTTCCCCTTCTTTCCCTGCACCCTGCCCAAGGTTTGGTTATGAGTCTCAGCCTCTGCTTTGACACACGATTAGGTAGAGTCTTTCAGGGGCCTTCTGTATAGGCTCCTGTCCTGTTACTTGTTTTCTCCTATTTTCAATGTCCATCCCATTTCTCTTTCAAAGTGAAGATTGATCATCTTACCCCGGGTCCTCTTTCTTGTTTATCTTCTGTAGGTGTACAGATTTTAGTATGTTTATTCTATATTATAGGTCTAGTATCCACTTATAAGTGAGTCTTTCTGCTTCTGGGATACCTCACTCAGGATGATCTTTTCTAGATCCCACCATTTGCCTGCAAATTTCATGATTTCCTTGTTTCAATTGCTGAGTAGTATTCCATTGTGGAAAGGTACTACAATTTCTGTATCCATTCCTCAATTGAGGGACATCTGGGTTGTTTCCAGGTTCTGGCTATTATGAATAAAGCTGCTACAAACATGGTTGAGCAAATGTCCTTGTTGTGTACTTGAGCATCTTTTGAATATGTGCCTAGGAGTGGCATAGCTAGATCTTGGGGAAGCGCTATTCCTAATTGTTTGAAAAATCGCCAGATTAATCTCCATAGTGGTTGTACAAGTTTACATTCCCACCAGCAGTGGAGGAGGGTTCCCCTTTCTCCACAAACTCTCCAGCACGTGTTGTCACTTGAGTTTTTGATCTTAGCCATTCTGATGGGTGTAAGGTGAAATCTCAGGGTCGTTTTGATCTGCATCTCTCTGACGGCTAAGGACACTGAACATTTCTTTAAGTGTTTCTCTGCCATTCTATATTTTTCTACAGAGAATTCACTACGGAGAATTTTGGATTAAGTCTATAGCTAAGACATTTCGTTTGTGTTATTATAAAAGGGTTTATTTTTCTAAATTCCAGTTTTAGAAATATTATAACTAATGTTTAGAAATGCTGCCTATTTTTGCAAGTTAATACTGTATCTCAAAATTTCATTGAATGTATTCATCAGTTCTAACTGGCTTTGATGGGAAGCCATTTAAAACTGTCTCTGTTTAAGATTATATGAGGGTAGAAACAATTTTACTTCAATTTTTCTTATTTAAATGTTACTTTCATAATTGTTCTGACATTGCAACAAATGACACAGAAATACAAAGAACCACAAGATACTAGCATGAACAGTTATGTACCAAAGAAATGGGCAACCTAGAAAAAATTGATAAGTCCTAAAAACATAATCTATACTGATTAGATCATGAAGAAACTGGATATCTGAGCAGCTCATTATAGAGTAGGGAAATTGAGCTAGAAAGTACAAATCTCCCAATAAAGAATAATTTCATTGTTGAGAACTGCCAAACTCTTAAAGAACAACTAATATAAATACTTCTCAAAATCTAGAAACTGAATAGTGGAAATAATTTTAACCTCACTTTATGAGGCCAATATCACCCTGATAAACAAAAACAAAGGAAGAAACCACCAAATAGAAAGTGTTACACTGAATATCACTGCTGAACGCAGATGCAAAACCCCTCAACTAAATACTAGTTGAGAAATACTCAACCGTACATTAAACTGATCATTTGCCATAATCAAGAAAGGTCTTATCACATTCAAGGTTGAATCAGCATTTACTAATCAATAAAAAATTATTGTACATAGTTATAGAACGAAGGTCAAAAACATGTCATCTCAATAAATGCAAATAAAGCATACATAAAACTATATATTCCATCATAATAAAACCTGGGGATAATAACTGGGGATGTAACTCAGTGGTAGGATGCTTGCCTGATATGAACAGCGTCCAGGGTTTAGCCCTATTACTGCAAGGGGAAAGAATCTCTATCTACAAAATACATATAGAAAGAATATTCCTTAACCCAATAAAGGGCATATATGACAAGTCCACAGCTGACATCATATTCCATTAGGAAATATTAAAGGTATTTCTTTTAAGATAAGAAACAAGTCAAGGGGGTCCACACTCACCATTTCCATTTGAATCATTTGGATAAAAATCTTTCTTGTTTATCAATGATCCCGCAGAGGGAAGTAATCAACCCAAAACTATGTGCTGACAATCGTCTCTCTGACCAGACATTAGGCTGGCTGTGGAGGCTCATAGATTAACTGAGGGAAAGAAGTATGTGTGTGCTGGTTGCAGGGTTGGCTTTCGGCATGTTTTCTTGACTAAACTGGGTTATTGGTTTGGCGCTTTGTGTATTTTCTTGCTCTTAAATGTGGGCTGTAGAGACTGTGTCCATGATTAGGCTCCACATGCATCATAGCTGCTTCTTTCCCAAAGTCACAGTTAGCCTGTGACGAAATTTCACCATTCTGAAGTTATCATCTCATTCCTTACCAAAGAACATTCTATTCCTCATATCCAAGTACTTCTGTAATATCAAATCCATTTTTAGTGTCGAAAACATAGTTCTTTCAGTGACTTTTAGGGTCTTGAATCAACGGAAACCAGCATTCTATCTTTTTTGGGTTGAGAAAATGGGTGAACACTGAAAAATTATAGCTTTAGGATCCTGCTGTAGAAGGATCTTAAATAGTTATTCAACTGAAGAGCTAAAGGGTGACTTATTCTTGAAGTTATTTTTTTATAATTGCCAGATGGTAGAGCAGGCTTAGGCTAAGTAAGAAAAGAAATAATGTTTTACTTACTAACCTAATAACTCTATTTCTCCTCTCCCACTCCTATTTTCTGAGTGCAGTGTACCATCCATACCCCTATGCTAAAATATCTTCAAATCACATTTCATACCCACTCTAAAGAGTAAAATTATTGCAGTGATTAGGTATCTAATGTACTTTGTAAAAAAATTGCTTTCATTTTTGACAGGTGCCCAAGTCTTAAGCTAAAAGATAATTATAGCATGCACATGCGCCCCTCTCCTCCCCTCCTCTTCCTTCAACTTTACTCTGACCCATAGTTTCTCCTCTGGAAACTATGAACCCCATTTTAAAATTTCTCATTCACTTTTGGAAAAGGATTTAAGAAAAGAAAAGAAGTTAGTAACAGGCCTTGACACTGTAGAAAACAGATAACCACTTATGTAATGGTTACCTTTATCACTTATTAGCCTACACACAAAGCTGCAAACAAGGCAGGTGGGAAATCGTTCCTGAGAGAACAACCAGAGCCTGGGACAGACAGTGGAATGTCCAGGTAGGTTTAACAGGAGACCTTTACCTGTCCCACACCCTCAGATCCAACAGCCCAGCTTATCACTGCTCCTCTTAAAATACCCCATGAACAATTGCATACAGCATTTAATCACTGCCTCCAGTGAATACAGAGCCCCGTGAATGGGATGCTCAGGGTAACCAGCCTCCAGCGAATACAGAGCCCCGTGAATGGGATGCTCAGGGTAACCAGGTGATGTGGTACCCTCTGGGCATCCCAGTGGAAGAAGTGTTCCACTGTACTGTTCCCAGTGGGGTCTTACTCACCTTGTCAGTGAATTCATCCATTCATCATTAGACAAATATTCACAGAATGCCTAACTGCCATGAACTGTTCCAGTAGTGTAAAGAAAGACAAAAATCCCGTCTGGGTGGAACTTATATTTTATTATTTGAGATATGTAAAACAAAACAAAACAAAGCAAATGACTGAATAAACTAGGATTCGTGCCAAAGGTTAAGGAAGGAGGTTAGGAGGTGATTCTAGCTGAGGTGGTCAAATCTGAAAGATGCAAAGAAAATGATAATTTCTACCTTCCTTTCAGAGGCCTGCGTCACGATTTTAATACCTGGGTGCCCCGGTCAGTATTGTAATGCCCATTTTAGAGATAAAAAGAGCAGTGTTCAGAAAGGTTAAATAACTTCTTTTAGGTCACAGAACCCTAGGTGAGGATCCTAACCACTTTGCTAAATCACTGTCTTAGAACAGGCAAAGTGAATGCCAAACCATCGAGGGCCACGTGTAACCTGATCATTAACATCTGCCCCACCCTCCCCAGCACAAACAAACAAAGTTTTCACCTACATTTGTTTGGTTTTGTGCACTTTATCTGTTTATTTCTCTTCGCACCTTATGATTGCTGCTAATTTTGTCACCTGGACCTGTGTAGCATTTGTGTCAGTAAAGGTCTCAGTTCTGTACAGCAGAGTATGATAATCAACACATATGATGTTGGCCCAAAATTCGCTCAAATGCCAAATCATATGTAATGCCGCTGTTTAAGTGGGGTTGGTACAGAACATAATTTTCAATGTCTCAACCCAAGGGGCTCTGTGCATTAAGAAGCATATGCCATGGTTATGTAAAAGATTTTATTGTCGAAAGCACTGAAACAAGGTTTCTTTTTTTTTTTTTTAATTTTTTTTTATCAGTTACATTTTATTAACTCTGTATCCCAGCTGTGTCCCGATCCCTCATTCCCTCCCAGTCCCTCCCTCCCTCCCTCATCTCTACCGTGCCCCTTTCCAAGTCCACTGATGGGGGGGACCTCCTCCCTATTCATCTGATCCTGTTTTATCAGGTATCTTCAGGACTGGCTGCAAAGCCCTCCTCTGTGGCCTAACAGGACTGCTCCTCCCTTCGGGGGTGGGGAGACCAAAGAGCCAGTCATTGAGTTCCTGTTAGAAATAGTCCCTGTTCCCCTCACTTTGGGAAACCAATTGGTTACTGAGCTACCACAGGCTACATCTGAGTGGAGGTTCTAGGTTATATCCATACATGGTCCTTGGTTGAATGTCAATCTCAGAAAAGACCCTGTGCCCAGATATATTTGGTCCTTATGGAGCTCCTATCCTTTCCCCATCAGACTAACTTCCCTTCTTTCTTATGATTCCCTGTACTCTGCCAAAGGTTTGGTCATGAGTCTTTGCTTTGAAAACACTGCTAGTTAGAGTCTTTCAGATGCGCTCAGTAGACTCCTGTCACACGTTCAATGCACATCCCATCTGTCTTTCTAAACGAGGATTGATCATCTTACCCCATGTCCGCTCAATTGATTATCTTTTTTAGGTGTATAGATTTCATTATGTTTATCATATCTTATAGGTCTATATAACTGAGTATATCCCATGTTTGTCTTTCTCCTTCTGGGATATTTCACTCAGAATGATCTTTTCTAGATCCCACCATTTGCCTGCAAATTTCATGATTTCCTCCTTTTTGATTGCTGAGTAGTATTCCATTGTGTAAAAATACCACAATTTCTGTACCCATTCCTCCGTTGATGGAAATCTGGGTTGTTTCCAGGTTCTGGCTATTACAAATAAAGCTGCTATAAACATGGTTGAGCAAGTATCCCTTTTGTGTACTTGAACAAACTTTGGGTATATACCTAGCAGTGGTATAGCTGGGTCTTAAGGAAGCACTATTCCTAGCTGTCTGAGAAAGCGCCAGATTGCTTTCCAGAGTGGTTGTACCAGTTTACATTCCCACCAGCAGTGGAGGAGGGTTCCCCTTTCTCCACAACCTCTCCAGCATGTGTTGTCACTTGAGTTTTTGATCTTGGCCATTCTCATGGGTGTAAGGTGAAATCTCAGGGTTGTTTTGATTTGCTTTTCCCTGATGGCTAATGAGGATGAGCATTCCTTTAAGTGTTTCTCTGCCATTTGATATTCCTCTGTCGAGAATTCTCTGTTTATCTCTGTTCCCCATTTTTTAATTGGATTACTTGGTTTGCTGCTTTTCAGCTTCTTTAGTTCTTTGTATATACTGGATATTAGTCCTCTGTCAGATAAAGGGTTAGTGAAGATTCTTTCCCAATCTGTAGGCCATCGTTTTGTTTTGATGACGGTGTCCTTTGCTTTATAGAAACTTTTCAGTTTCATGAGGTCCCATTTATTGATTGTTGCTCTTAGAGCCTGTGCTGTTGGTGTTCTGTTCAGGAAGTTGTCTCCTGTACCAATGAGTTCTAGGCTGTTCCCCACTTTTTTTTCCAATTGATTTAGGGTATCTGGTTTTATGTTGAGGTCCTTGATCCACTTTGACTTTAGTTTTGTGCAAGGTGATAAATATGGATCTATTTTCATTTTTCTGCATGTAGACATCCAGTTGGTCCAGCACCATTTGTTGAAGATGCTGTCTTTTTTCCATTGAATGGATTTGGCTTCTTTGTCAAATATCGAGTATTCATAGGTGTGTGGGTTCATTTCTGGGTCTTCTATGTGGTTTCATTGATCCTCCTTTCTGTTTCTATGCCAATACCATGCAGTTTTTATTACTGTTGCCCTGTAGTACAGCTTGAGATCAGGGATGGAGATACCTCCAGATGATCTGTTGTTGTACAGGATCGTTTTGGAGATTCTGGGTTTTTTGTTTTTCCATATGAAGCTGAGAATCTTTTGGTTTCATTTGTGGAAGGAGTGACACACTTCTGACTGAACCTTTACTTTTTTGTACATGTTTTTATGCATATGGATATAGCTTTTCAAACTCACCATGAAACAAACAACAACAAAACAGAAATCCCAATCTCTAAAGTTTGGGAGTTGCACTTGTTTCCTTGTAAGAGCAGAGTTGTTTTCTAATGATGTGGATCAGTCTGTTTTGAGTTTGAAGGAGCTGAACACTTTCAGTTCTTGAGTAGAAGACTGAAGATTCCTTCTCAGCAGTTCTAAGATTCCACCAAGACCCTTGGCTGAAAACCCCCATCTCCCCAGTGTCTTCTTCTATACGTTCTACATAAATGTTTGCTTAATTTCAGTTGTTGTTATTTGTAATTTTTACTTGCCATATACAATATTCAGTTTCATCATTCATCTTTAAAACAAAATTTGGTTTTGTTGATTCTCCTTTTCTCTTCTCCATCATCCCTCTGAACCACCCCGTACATATCCTATGCCCGTCCATCTCACCCATAACTCCTTTTTATCTGTTACATCTCATATATCCTATTTTCCTCAACTTTCTCAAGACCACTTCCGCCATCCCTGTGACTTCCTTTCTGGTTTCATAGTCCACATCTACACTCACCCTGATTACATAATACACAGAAACATAAACATTATAAGCAAAGACCCATGTTACTAAAGAACATGTGATTTGTTTTCTCCCTCTGAGTCTGAGTTAACTTGCTGAATATATTTTCCAGTTCTATCTATTCTCTTACAATTTTCATTTTTTCTTTACAGCTGAATAAAATTATACTGTGCATATGACCACATTTCCACTATCCATTTATCTTTTGATAGACAGAGAGGCTGGTTCCATTTCTTTGGTGTTGTGGATAATTCAGCAATAAACATATATATATATATATATATATGTTTATTTATTTATATATATATATATTCAGGCATCTCTGTGTTAGGATACAGTTTTTGAGTATATGCCCAGGAGTGGAGTAGCTGAGTCTTATGATAGTTTTATTTTTAATTTTTTGGGAAATATCTGTACTGAGTTCCATGATAGCTCTACTAGATAACGCTCCTTCCGGTAGTGAATAAAGGTTCCTCTTTCCTCTTATCCTTGCTAGCAGTTATTGTCTCTGAGATTCCATCTCATCCTCGTCAGAATAGCTATAATATTTTATTATCATTTTATTTATTGATTCACTTAAGACTATACTTATACATATGAGCTCAAGCTACATTTGAGAAAAATTAAGAGAGTCTAGGGAGCCTAAACATCCCCAACTCTCCTCTTCCAGTCCATGCCTGAAATTTGCTAAGAGTGGCTTTGCTTCAGTGAAGCCTGACTTAGCCAGCACCCATGTAAAGAAAGATCACCAGCAATGGGAAGCCTGTGCCAGCTCATGTTTCTCTACAGGAGAGACAGTGACACCCAAGAGAATGGGAGTTTCTTAAGAGTGTCATGAGCACTCAGCACATCCCAAGCCTTCTGTCTCTTTCTCCATTGTCTATGAATCACCTCATATGCACTCTCCTTCACCATCTCTTGGGAGGCATCTTGCCAAATCTACAAGCTCAACACACAAAAGACACAGTTTCTCTGACAATTACCCTATCAGAGCAGCAGCCAGTCCTAGTTTCAACTTCAGATCTAGAACCTTCAAACCATTCTGAATATAAGACCTCGACCTCACTCATCACCAATCTATCTGCCTGTGATTCTATCACTTATGTTTTACCAAAAAGAAAACAGAGCTCTAAAGTTATACAGTTCACAAGTGATAGAGTCAGAATCCAGCCGTAGGTCCAAATATCAATAGTCTGAACCCCTCCTCTCCGACACTGAGGCAGTATAAATTCATCCAAACTCTCCCTGTTAGGAAAACTTACATCACATATGGACTTATCACCCTTCTTCCTCATCTCACTAGAAGTATTACAGCCACTAGTTGCCTGGCCATCCTGTGTGGCATTGATAATTGCAAAGCTGGGGGTTCCAAGAGGATAATAAATTATTTGCAAAGTGAAATTCTTTCCTCTTGCATACCTATTTTCTCTTCATCTCTTATTTGTCCTGTCCTGAGCTGTCAACAGTCCCTCTACACGGCTGTCAGTTTGTACATCTCTACGCCTTCCTTCCTTATTTTTATATAATCTGCTGGAATGCTAGAGAATTCCTGAATTATGCTCCTCAAAATTGTGTGTAATTTGAAATTAAGGAGACCCTAATATGAAAAACTGAGGCTCAAAGAAAGTAAGTACTTTTCTCAAATCACAAGGCTAATCCCAGCATGGCAGTGCTTCATGACTATACTCTCAGCACTTGAGAGGCTGAGGCAGGAGGACCACAGAATCCATGATTAGCCTGAGCTACATAGCAACATCTTGTCTCAAGAATTTAAAAAGCAGGAAAAAAAAAAAAGAATCCATCCAGTTAGATTCCAATCCCTGCTGGGGTTCCCTGGGTTACCATCTCCTCCTTTGCCTACTTCTGGGATGTTCTGAACAACAATAACAAATCTAAGAACCAAGAGACTCACACTATCAAGTCTGGAGTTAGAGAGGATATATAGCCATAGTTATAGAACGTAATGCACTGCCTGATGGGAACTCTCGCCTGAAACATCTCTGACAGCCAATCCAAGGGTTTTATTTTTCTGCCTCAATAAAAAGATCCACTGATCAACATTGACAAGAAAGCTGCTGCTACGTATAAGCAGCAATCAATTCTTGCAAACTCTTTCTTCTATGAAAGTACAGCCCTTATTAGCAAGGAGTAAAATTATTCCTTTTCCATGTGAAAGGCTTTCAAGTAGTTAGAGACACGTCAGTTTTTCTTCAAATATCCATGACTGGATCAGACTTCTGAACAACAGGTCCTGTAGGACATGGTTTCCAGACTTCCTCTCACTCTTGGCTTTCTCGTGGTATCCTTTGGAGTCAATAGCAGCTGTCCATGCCCTTCTGGTGTGGCTTCCAGCACTGGATACATGTGTTCATTGTGATCAAACCAATGCAAGGGACTTCATCATTGTCTGGGATTGTGCTGCTGACAACAGGGCTGAAGGGTTGATGAGTAATTGACAAATATCCCAAAGTGAAGCCTGAAATCTTCATTCCAAGTGAAGAAACAAAGAAATCATTCCTAATGTTTCTTTCACTTAACTTCCAGCAAGTAACTTCATCTTCATTCCAGTTGTGTGTTCCTCTTTTTCTCTTGAGTTCAGATGCGGATGGTAATAAAAACGTCCACCACCTCTTTACAGCTCTCTCCTATAGTGAAAACTCTGTGTCTTCCAGTGGCCGCGGTGCTCTGACAGTCCTTTAGGTGCCCATTCAGTTAAGTTACTGACAAATAAAACTTCTAATCATGTCTAGTCCTGGGGCACTCTAATAGAACTTTTCCCTGGCATGTGGTAAGAAATCGTTGATGATAATTATCATCAAAGTAAATCACATATCTACCAGCTTGTATCACTTTTACATTAACCCTAACATAGGAGATTAGAAAACAGTGCTAGTTTTGTTGGTTTTCAGGGCCTACTTCAAGAAATATTTTTTCTAATTTTCACAAAGGTAATTTTTTTTTTATACACAGGAATTATTTTGTGTAGAGGAACACTGAGACTCATAGAGATTAACTGTGCAGACAAGGCCCCAGGGCTTTAAGGAGAGAGAAGCAGCACTCAGAAGGTATTCTTTCTAAGCAAAGCCTTTGTCTTTGCAGCAGTCTCTCTTATCTCTTCTGCTCTGAATACCTAGCCAAGATAGGGGTAGATGCCAATTTCCTACCCAGATCAGACAGTGAAGAGCAAGTTCCTAGAGGAAAGACAAGATACCCAGGCTATTTCCAGGTATCAAATCAAATATCAAGCTTCTCATATTGCGTCACAGATTAATGGCAAAAGCTTTAGTACAAGACAGTAGTAAAGAATTAATAACAGGAATTCAGAGAAAGATTTGTTCAAAAATGTTCACAGCCACATATTCATAACAGCTAAATATCAAAATGCCCATAGATGCCCATTGATAAACAACATTTACTATTAATCTGCTAAAAGGAATTGAATTCTGACACGTTATAACACAACTTCTGAAAGGGTGCTCTTATATTCCATGCTGTTCCCCTCCAACTAGCCTCCTACTCCAGACTCTAAGGGAAACTTTGGGGTGCAAGCAACTGGGTGTGTTTCCAGGGCATTGTGAAGATCGGTGCGAAGGTAGGCTGGTGTCTGGAATCCCAGCTCTCAAAACGACAGACTGCTAAACCTGCAGGAAAGCTGGGGGCTGAACTACAAAGCCACCACTACACTTTTCAGAGCAGCAGGGTTGGGAGTTTCTTCTAGTTCTGAATGCCTTCCCAGAGTCTCACAAATATCTCCAACGTGGGAGCCCCAGCTGGAGTCCATTGACAAGAAGGCCATGTGGGTGAAATGCCACTTCCTTGGCGTCAACCCTTGCTGGCACAGAAGAACTTGGGGAGTTTCCTGGTGGTAGCTAATTTTTCTGTTTTCTTTTCCTAACGTTATTCTGTTTGGTTGAGTTGGGGTGGGAGGGGAGAAGAATATATTTGTTAGTACTTGTTTTTGCCATTTTCAGATTTTTTCCTCTATTTGCCACCACCCACACACTCCCCACCACACAGAAATACAACTGGCAAGGCTGCATTCAAAGTTAAAATGTTTCTGCTTGTGCTACTCTTACTTTGGAGGGATTTGCATGTTAGGGTTGATACCAAGAGCCAAGTGACAGAGTCATGCTACACATCATCAGAGTTGGCTACAGACCAAAGGTCCCCAGACCTGAGGCAACTGACTCCCTGATCTCTATTCATATGCACATCACGGGCAGCTGTAATACCTATTGTAAAGTACCTTTCCCTAACAATCATTAAAGAAAAGCTCATAGAAAAAAAACTCTTTAATATAATTTTATTTCAATCAAATCAAAATTTATAGAAGCATTGGAATAGAACTGTGACGTATTACATACTCTTTACCCAGAAACCCCAGCCAAGTTACATCATATGTTCCAATGATGTTTGTTACAGCAAATAGGACCAGACTAGACTCGTGAATTGTACCCTACTTGTCACAACATTGGAAGCCATCTTTCTGCCTCTTTGTTAGTTCCTTGTTCTTGCTCGAGCCTTTTCTCAGCGGCAAGACAATCATTTTACATAATGCTCTCTAGCTGGTATTAATCCAACCATTTATTATGATTAGGCTCAGTTTATGCTTTGCTTGTGCCTTTCTATTTATGTTTTTATTTATTTAAAGAGAGAAAGAGAGCACATACATGTGGTGACATGTGTATAAATAGCAGAAGACAACTCTGTGAGGTTGGGTCCCCCTTCCACCTTTATGTGGAGTCAGGGTCTCCTTTATTTCTGTTGCTGGGCTGAATAAGCAAATTTCTGAACTATTTTCCTGTCTTTGTTTTCCATTTTATGGCATGAATGTTGGGGCTAGAACTACAGAAGGGAGCCCGGGTGTATTGATATTAATTTAACCTTGATCATGTGATGAAGGGACTTTTGGTACAAAATCAGCTTTTCACCTATATTTTATATGAAATTCTTTAAGATTTTTTATTGTCTCATTGTCCTGTACACACTTTAGGATCTATTTGTGTGTCTTCCTAAATTAATTCTTACCAGAGTAGTTATAAAATGATTTCCTACTTATTGGTTGGAATCTGCCGTAAGGAAGGACTTTGCCTTTCCTTCTGTTGTGAGGCATTTATCTCTTTATGTGAAGGCTGGTGCATGGGTATTTGGTTTGTTCAATGACTTGCAATCTCTTCCAATAGCCATTTGTATTGGTGCTTAGATATGACCTGGATTTAGTTAGCTGAAGCCCCTGAAGATCCTGTGTCCTCTTCGTCTACCTCTATTATTCTTTGAAAATGTTGTTTGAACTGTGATTTTCCTGCCTCACATCTGTAGTAACCCAGAGTTCCCTTTCTTTTTAGTGGAGTATGACATTTAGGGACTGAAGTCTTGGTGGAAGATGCGATACTTAGGCATTACTGTCTTGAAGACATCCCACTTGTCACAATTTACTATCTAGGTCCTTTATGTCTTTACTCAAATTTCACCTTCATGAAGTCTTATCTGGATACTCTATTTAAAATTATAAACCCAACACCATCCTTAGTCCCAACCAATACCTCTTCTTTGCTTTAATCTTTGCTATTACTTATTATGATAAAATACAATGAGAATGTATTAATCATTTACTTTATTATGACAATCCCACAAGGAAAATAAAATACCATAGGCTTGGGCATAGACATTATTTTAGGTAATCAAAACCAGATGGAAATCTTTGTTCTCATTAATGAGTGTTAAAGATGCATAGCAATGAGCCAAAGCAAAGCAATGAAGGATATGGCAGGAGGCTGAAGCTCAGGTCTCATGAGGGGTGTTGGAAACTATGGCAGAGCTTTGCAGCTCAGCCAACAGGCTTGGTGCATTCCATATAAACACAACCCATCAGCCATGATGTGAACTATAAAAGTGACTTATCTCTTGTGTTTTCCTAAAGATCACACTGGCTACTGAAGGGAGAAGTGATCATATGAAGCAAGAATTTTGGCAAAAATTCTCATTCTTATTGACACTATTACTTGTTATGGTGAAGAACTGATGGCTTAGGTCAGTGACAGCAGAGGTAATGGTAGATTTGGAAACATGGAAGACAAAGTTTCCTAAGACTACTAGTGATACAGCAAGGAAGAGGAAAGAGTCAGGAAAGATATGCAGTTGATAGTTTGAAAGACATAGAATTTAACCCAGACCTATCTAGAGTCAAAGCCTTTTACCTTCACTGCTCTCATATCCAAAGGTCTCCAGAAACAGAAAATCTTGAGCAGGGGGTGAATGCTTAGGTGGGTGAAAATTAAAATGGTAAGATTTCTACCCTTTTCTAAACTCTTCCCTCCTACCAGGGACCCAAATTCTTCTCTGTCCAAATAAGTGACAGAAGGAGGTCTCGGGCCACTGCAGAGATCCTAGTGAAGAAACTCCCAAGAAAGTCTGTGGATATAGACTCACATCTCAGCTTCCCACCCAGCACCCCTCCTTCCTTTCTTCCCACAAAAATGTTTCCTTTTGTAATTGTCTATAAAAGATTATTGTCTGCATTTTATTTAATTATTCTGTATGAAGTAATTATGAGAGAATAATCAGTGAGTTCGCTGATAATAGATGTTCATAAAGGAACACAAAAGACGCTAATAAAGGCAGAGCCAGCCCCTCATCGCTGTTGTTATTAGTTTCTCTACCTCTTTAATTTTCATAAATTTTTATTGTTTGCCTGAAATTAATCGTCCGTTTCTTTTCCCAATCAGGTTTATTGCAAGTGGGCCTCTTCAAGGTATCTATACTGTTTGTGTGTTTATCTGGCAAACAGCCCAATAGATCTTGTCAACACTACAATATCTATCAGGGAGACAGGAAGGAAAAACACTAGTGTACCTCAGCCCTCCTAAGGCTCCTGAGGGAACGCAGCCCACCCACCTCTAACAGCCACTCTGTGTTACACGCCTGAGGAATCTGAACTGTTGAGAAGTTCCCCCAGCTTTCTGGTAGTGGAGAGGTCTGCTGTGTGAATCTGATGGTGAAGCTGATACAGCTTAGCCGAACCCAGCTGAAGTTCCGCTTTACCATTCCCACACACGTGAAGTGTTCTGCCTTTAACTCTTGATTTAAAAAAAAAAATGTCCACTGGCTGAGTAACTTTAGTATCCTCTAACAGGATGTGTTAACTAGCTCAAGATGCCTTAAGAAAATACCTCAGATCATGTTGCCCAAAGAGCAAGAATTTTTTTAAATATTTCTGAGGCTAGAAGTCCAAGATCAAGGTGCCAATGGTGATTTTTTATGAATCCTCTTTTCTAGGTTGAAATATGGCTGCTTTCTTACTGTATCCTTATGGATTTTCCTCCATAAAAGGGAGAGAATGATCTTTGGTGTGCATTCTTCTTCTCACACAAGAACCATCACAGATGAGAGGCCAACTTTCTGACCCAATCACACTGAGAGTTAAGGCATTGGCATAGACATTTTAGAAGAACATAATGGATTCTATATCCATCATAGGATAACATCATGCTTTCAATATGAAAACTCCCCTACAGGCTCATTGCTGAAGGTGTGGTTTACAACCAGTCATGATCTTTTGGGGGAGGTAGACCTAGTGGGAGAAAGTAGGTCTCTTGGATGTATGTTCTTGAGGGCTGTAGGTTGACCCCAGGCCTTCGTCTCTTTGAATCTAAGCTGTCATGAAGTGAGCAGACATACCTGGCTATACCTTCCCTCCACAATGTTTCTGCCACATAACAAACACGAAAGCAGTGATGGGGCAGCTGACTATGGCCTAAAAACATGAACCAAAATAATTTCCATTTTAACCTATTTGTCTTCAGTATTCGTCAGAGTGACAAAAAAAACAAAGACTAACAAACATAAAAATATTATTATACCCTAAAACCGCATTAGAAAAAAATGAGGTTAGCAATAGTGGTAATGTTTTGGAAACAACATTGGTGCTCCACAGCTGTGGGCCACCGGCACAGGGGGGGTTTCTTCAGCCCTGAGCTCTGTGTGCCTGCCCATTCTATCCTCTAGCAAGATAACTGTATCGAGTATAGGCAGGACAAGGGAGCAGGCAGAAGTAAAAAAGTACATGCCAAACTCCCCTGCTCTCTAGGCAGGACCATGTTGTATCTGCTCTTTTTTATATCTCCAATGACAAGCCAGGTTCTGGCCTAAAGCAACCAGCCAATCAGAGATTCTTCTGTGAATGAATACATGAATGAACAAGTTTGCGAGTAGGATTTGATCCTGTAGCCTTCTTCAGCAGCTCCCCTGTACCTGGAGGGTGAAGGCCAAGCATGATTGTCCATGCTCATCTCTCTAGCCCCAGTGTCTCCCACCCTAACAGTGCTCCCCATATGCCTCTGTCCATGTTAATTTTTTTTAAAAACGTCCCATATATTCCTTGTCCGTCCTGTTCCACCTGCCTGGAGGGGACATTCTTGATCTGGCTGAGTTCAGGTATCAGAACTTCCTCTCATTCCCCAAGATTTAGAGATACTCCCATTTCCTGGTTCCCTGTTGATTTCTAGCTAGAGCCTTACTCCCAGAGATACCAGTATCCGTTGACTTGATACCTATCAATTATTGTGACTATCTAGAATAATACCCAGCCCAACAAATATTAAAGAGCCTAATTATTATGTTATAATTTTGTAGTATATATTAGTAATGCTAGATTGTTAATCCATAAATCAAAAGCTAGTTTAGAATACACTAAGAGAAGAAGGTTTATGTTTTTGAGAGCTTTGTGGGTTTGAGTGACTTCTGATGTTTTGCCTGTCTGCCCATCATTGGAGAAGTATGTCCATTGTTGTCTCAGTCTTGTTGCTATGGAAACTTTGAAGGACAATGTGAATGAAGCACTGACTCATGTATTGATCACACATCCTGAGAAATCTGAGGTGATATATTCCTAAGCCATATGTCCATCATTTTTGGTGTCATGGCATCTCCAGGTGAGAGTCCAGGTGTTTCTATAATGTTTCTCCATGTGTCCAGTGATCAGCCTGCTGGTAACCACGGTCATAAAGGAAGAAAACCCAAGACTAGAGTTTCCACCTGGTCTGTCTATTTAGTGTCATTCAGATGTACATGTATTTAGGGATGAGCATTTGGTATTGGATATCCTATCAGGGGGCTCAGCTCCAGAGAAAAATTATTCACCCATCCTCTCTCAGTAGCTATTGATTGCCTGAAGCTCTTCATCTGGAGATGGCGCCTAGGGAAATTTCCTCCACTATGTTGCCATGTCTATGGGTATAGTCATTATGCAAGTCTTGTTTATACAATCCAATTGTTGAGATTTCATGGGTATAGTTTTCCTGTCATGTCTAGAATATGCTGGCTAAGCTGACATCCTGGTCCTCAGGATCTTAAAAATCTTTCCACTTCCTCTTCCATCATGTCATTGAAGACTTGGGTGTAAGGGTTGTCTTATAGATGTACCCATTGGGATTGAGATCCTCCTTGTCATTTATTCTCTGCATCTTGACCAATTGCGGATTCCTATAGTAGCCTCAGTCTGCTGTAAAGAAAGAAGAAGCTTCTTTTGTGATAGGTAAAAGCTATACTCATGATCAGGTATAAGTAAGATACCTATTTAGAGAAGAGCAGTAATAGGTTCCCTTTTGAGGTTTGTGACCTTTCCAGCTATAGGTAGTTTGCTAAGTCTATAGTACGAGGTATGAAGTCTACCTCTTAGGCTTTAGGTCTAATTGTTGGTTGGTTACTGCCAGGACACAAGAGCCACTATTGCACCATTAAGAATATCTTCTCATACCAGCCATTGTTGTGGTTCATACACTTTAGTTTAAATGAGGCTTTAGTGTTGGGTAGGACAATTGCTTACTTTTATTTCTTAGCAGCTCACATAACATCATCCAATATTATAACAGCTAGTCTTCAGGGATCCCTGAAGTTCTCAGGGAGGTTCCAGTTTGATTTCTCCAAGTTCTATGTTCAAAGTGTGTGTTATCTTCAGCAAAAGTTCTTATATTCAAGTTCTTGGAGAGGACCAAGGGCAATGGCAACATCCTATATTGTTTTAGGGAGTCTCTTGAATCCGTCTAACCAACATCTTGAAGGGATGTTACTCTTGCCTGGCACTGTGATTTTTGTTAGATCATTTATGGCTATTGGCATAGATATCCTTAGGATTACAATTGGTTTAAAGCTGACCTTTTCTCTTCATACTAGTCTGTTCCCTTATATCCTGTGCTGACACTGAGAGGGCTACCCAAGCCTTCCAAAGAAAACTCCTAGGAAATTAGGCTTTTTATTTTTTTGAGACATGATCTCTATGCTGGTTTGGATGAGAATGAACCACATAGGCTCATCTGTTTGAATTTTTGGAAGTTGGTACTGAGGAATGGGTTACTGCTGTGACCATGATGTTTTGTAGAAAAATGTGGAAGACTTTGGAACACTGGATTAGAAAAGTGGCTGAACATGAACAGAGTTTATTGGACCATCTTGGTAGGATCTTGAAAGACAGTAGTGCTGAGAGCAGTATGGACTGGGGGGAGGGGGCAGCTCAAGAGGATTCAGAAGGGAACAATATTAGCAACTGGATTAGAGATAATTCTTGTGATATTTTGGCAAAGAATTTAGCTATCTTTTGCCCTTGTCCTGAGAATATACCTTACACTAAATTGAAGAGTTTTGGACTAACTTACTGGCAGAAAAAATTTCAAGACAGCTTAATATTGATTCTATTGCTTGGCTTTTAGTAATTACTGTTATTCAGCTCTACGATGAAAGGGAGCACCAAGTACAAAAGAAATATAAAAATGTACAATTTGAAGAGAAAAAGACCACCAGGAAATTTAGTATTAGAGCCAAGGATCGCGTTGAAGGAGATAAGGAGAGGCATGACGCAAAGCAAAATAAAGGGAATAGAACCCTCAAGGACAGACTCTACCCTTCTAATCTTGCAATTTGTGAAAGGAAAAGAAAGGCCTGAAGGATTTTCTGGCTCTAAAAAGCAAAAAATAAAAGCAAATATGAGTCAAAGAGGTGGCCAGGCTCCATCCCAAGCAAGCAGTCAAACTTGGCCACATAGTTCTGACTGTAGAGTCATAAAGAACCCAAAAGTAGGAAAGGTGTTGTGGATCTTCCTCTGCAGTTAAGGAGAACTGCTAAGACCAGGCATGTGGCAGGAGAATTCCTGCATGAGGGCCTGGAACAGACATTGTATGAAGCTGTATTTTATAATTTCAAGTGAAACTTAAAAGGTTGGTTACTCAAAGATGTTAGAGATGCCAGAGCCATGGAGCACTTGCCAAGGAGAGCTGCACACAGGGAATGGAACCAGCCCAAGAAAGAGAAGTGTGTTGCAGTCAGCAAAGCTGGAAAGATAGGCCGTCTAAGCCCCCCTATGACATCAGACATTCAGCTACAGAATTTGGAATTTGTCCTGTTGGGTTTGAGCCTTGCTTTTTGTCCAGTATTTTCTCACTATATACCTCTTTTCTCACTTTTGGAATGATAATATATATTCTGTACCATTGTATGTTGGAAATCTGTAATTTTCTTTTTGCTTTTGATTTTACAGGGAGTTGCAATTAAGACATTGCCTTGAGTCTCAGAAGACACTTTGAACTTTGATACTATGTTGAGACTGTGGAGGGACTAGGTAGAATTTTGACATTGGACAAAATATACTTTGCACTATGACATGGCCATGAACCTCTAGGGACCAGTGAATGGAATGTGGTGTTTTGAATGAAAATGCCCATAGGCTCCTATGTTCAAATTCTAGGTCATCAGTTGAAGAAATCTCTCTGAAACGATTAAGGGACGTAGCCTTTTGGGAGGAGGTCTGACTCTGGAGTTGGCTTTGAAGTTTCAGGCACCCATGCCATTTCCAGTTAACTTTTCCCTGCCTTGTGCTTGTAAACCAGAATGAAAGCTCTTGGCAACTGTTCCAACCTCATGCCTTTCTGCCTACTTGTCTGCCTGCTGTGGTGCTCCTGCCATGGTGGTGAAGGACTCAACCTCACTGGAACTGAAATTTACTATGTAATCCAGGATGTCCTCAAATTCACAAAGATCCACCTTCCTCTGCTTCCCAAATACTAGGATTGAAGGCAAGCACCATCACAGCTGTTTTACGGCAGGTTTAAGAGGGAAAACATTTAGGAGCCATGTGTTAAATGGTCCTTTCCTCTCATCCCAAAGTCTTTTCTCACAAATGCCAAGTTTCCATCATCCTCAACCACTAGGTACAAAGAAGGGCATTGGACATCACTTAGGACAATGACAATCGTTATTTGTCTGACCAACCTTTCTGACCATGAGATTTTTTTTTCTTGTTTTCAAGACATGATCCTAGCTCTGCTATGCCATTGCCTCTCTCTCATGATGTCTCAACCAATACATGCCATGCATGATGGCCTTCCACAGAAATGAGTGCCAGCTTGAATCTAAGGACCTGATTGGGGAAACTCTGGCATAGAAGTAAATCTTACAGTTCTGCTAACAAATGAACAGCTGTTATTATTAACCTCTCCGCATTGCTTGTTCAATTATTACTTAAGTCAGGTTGAAATATAATTGGTGGAAATAAACCTGCCTTTCTCTGAGCTCAGGCATAAATGCTTTACTCTCCACTGTTAACATCATACCTAAGGAAATCAAGCTGGCATATGTTTTCAGCAGCTACTACTAAGATCATTTTTCTTTCTCTCTTGGGTAATTCTAGGAAAGGAAAGCATTCTAAATATTATATTTGCCATCCCCATGCGTATTCATGTCATGTAGCACCTACAATTAATGAGGTACTTGTGAGGATATGAGTCATTACAGCAAAGCATTTAATTCCATTCTTCTCCAACACACTGATTTAATCCGCCTTGAGTTAAGCTGTAGCTGTAGCGCACCTTTGCTGAATGGCGCACTGGGAGATAACATGGTGTGTCCGAGAGACAGCGATTCCGCACATGTACATAGCAGCTTCCAGCCTCCGATCTCCAAGAGTTGATTCTCACACAGTAATTGATGGCACCTCTAAGTGTTACATTAAACATTTAATTGAACAGTTAAATGTGGATTAATGAGGCCATTAATTAATACAGCAGGGAAGGCTGCAATTCTTATCTGTAGACCACAGAGACTATTTCCTCACTCCATGTATTTGAAACCCTATCATGCAAATTCAAAATTGCAAGCCTGTTGGAAATGGGGTGGGGAGGGAGTAAAAGAGTATAATAAATAGAAATGGCATTTGGCTGGCAGGAAATCCAGAATTTCAAGACGTAAGTTCAAGGCCAGACTGCTAACTGCTGTGTGACTTCATGTAAATCACTTTACTTCTCTGACCTTGATTTTCTTTTCTGAAAATAAAATCCATTTGGCATACAGGGAGGATGGGGAATAATAATAGAACAAGAAGGATTAAGGAGGCCTGGAAGGGCAGGATAGAAGAGGGAGTATGAGGAGGGATAACTAACACTAAAGACCCGTGAAAAAGCTCTGTGGAGACCTGCTGCTATAGAAGCTTATGCAGAGTTTCAATATAGTTATCCCATAATGGTGGTAGACAATGACTCTCCTAGACACCATGAGCTATAGAATTAAAAAAAAAAAAAAAAGCTAGGAATGGTCTGGCTTTTTTGGAGTTGTTGGTTGCTAGGGTCCCAAAGACCCTCTCAAACATTACAGGTTACTGTCATTTCTTTGGATAGTCTCCATAACTTAATGGTAAGACCCTACTGCTAAAGATACTGCAGACTCGAGAAATGGAACATGGAGAAATCCCACTAGTATCAACTTGGAAGCTTTATCCCAACTAGCTAATTTCATAGTGCTGGAAGGTGCTGTATATGATAATTAATTATTAACTTGACCCAGCTGTGAGGCCTGCAAGTTACAATAACAATTTGCCTAGTAAGATAAACACCTTATGCAATACTGGTATTCATGTTAAGGGAGTAACCAGTCACTTTCTAATTGTATCTAAAGCCCACTTTACAAGACAGACCTTATACCCAACACCATTGACAGAGGCAAGAACCAATGGCTAGGTAGGTGACAGGCCCTAGGGAAGAATCAGCTACTATTATTCTGCTAAAGGAACATAATGTTAAACAAACTCCTAATTACCTAAAAGTTATACTCATAAATTAGTACATCTCCAATCCTCAGCAGAAAACTTCTTTCAGGTGGTGATTAGCACAGAGACCCACAGTGGATCAACACATAAAAAATAAGAGAGAGTAGAGTGTTCATCCCTAAATCAGACACCTGAATTAGGGCTTAGGGATCATCACAAAAGAGAGTGCAAAGAGCCAGGAACAACGGGTGGCTATAGAAAAACAGTGTTTCCCAGACACAACAGAATAGGTGCTCCTATGAATTCACAATGGTGGTGAAACCATCCACAAGACCTGCCCAAAATCAAGACAGACAAAATCCAAGTATGGAAGGGGTAAGTAGTCATGAAGTCCTAGCCCTAGATGAGGAGCTACTGACCATTATTAGCTGCTGGGAGAAGGAAGGCGAGTCGGTTTACTTCAAGGATGTGGCCCCCAAGAGGCTGCCGGCAATCCATTACATGGCCTTATAGCCATATACGAACCAGCAATACTGAGCAGACTCAAGATGTTGCTTAAAAAGAGAGAACTGAAGAATACGTGAAATTTGGAAAGAATGGTGGTGAGGCTATGGGGGGTTGGAGGTGAAGAATTAAGGGAAAGACTTGATAAAAGCACATTATATACTATAAATTATAAATTATGGTTTTTTAGTGTGAGATACATTGTCCTCAAGAGTTCTTTTGTTTACGCAGTGTTCGGATCCTATGAATTTAATCAATGGATTCTGAATGTGACCTGTTTACTTAAGTTATTCATGTTTCTGTTGCTTCCTGCTCAGGAAACTCTGTCTTAAAGCCCCCACTTCAGTAAAGTCCAGCGAGAATACCCACAAGAACACTGGATGTGGATTCATATGTGCCACCATCCACTTCCCTGCTTGCAGGTACATTCTAGAAGTAAACAGATTCATTCAATTCTCCAGCTCCTCATTTAAATGGATACATGCTAATCTGTAGCAAAAAACAAACAAACAAACAAACAAACAAAAAGCTATAATGAGGCTAAATGTTGTATCTCATATGAGAGCCAAAAAGGTGTGGTACATGTGTGAGCCTCTGTTTTCTCTATTATACTATAACTCAGGGCTGATGACAGGTGACTCTTGGAGTCCTGTCTTGTCTATGGCTATTCAGTTGTGTTTCTGCATCCCATCACTGCTTTTCTGTCTATATTAGTCCTCATTCTGGAGTTTTGGTTTTTGCAAAATATCCCCAAGCTGTTTGGTACTCATCATTCTTCATTGCTCAAACTATATGAAACACTATTTTCATTCATTCATTAATGCATTATCTTACTTTACGTCCCAGTAGGAAGTTTCTCTCCTTCCTCTTCTCCCAGTCCCTCCCTCTCACCTCCCTTCATGTCTCCCCAAAACCCCCTCGCTTTCTCAGAGAAGGGAAGACTTCCCATGAGTATCAACCCTCCTTGGCATTTCAAGCAGGAATGGGCACATCTGATGAGGCTAAACAAGGCTGTCCAGTTAGGAGAAAGAGATCTAAAGGCAGGCAACAGAGTCGGAGGCAGCCACTGCTTCTACTGTTACAGGTACATAAAGACCAAACTGAACATGTTACATATGGGGGGGGGCTAGTTCTGTCCCGTGGATGCTCTCTGGTTGGTAGTTCAGTCTGTGTGAGCCCTTATGTTCCAGACTAGTTAATGTTTTAGGTTTCCCTGTGGTGTCTTGACCTCTCTGGCTGCTTCAGTGCTTCCTCCCCCTCTCCCATAAGATTCCCAGAGCTCTGTCTAATGTTTGTCTGTGGGTCTCTGCATCTGTCTTCATCAGCTGCTGCGTGAAGCCACTCAGATGACTGTTACGCTAGCCTCTTGTCTGCAAGAATAGCAGAATATTATTAATAGTGTCAGGGGTGGGCTCTCTCTCATAGCATGTGACTCAAGTTGGGCCAGTCATTGATTGGCTGGGTCAGAGGTTTTGTGTGTGAATTGGTGTTCCTCTCCCTCCACTGGAAGTCCTGCCTGGCTACAGGAGGTGGCCACTTCAGGCTCTGTATCCTCTGCTGCTAGGAGTCTCAGCTAGCCACCACCCCAGACTCCGGGAAGCTTCCCCTGCCCAGAGATGCACTCCCCACCGATTTATGAAACCCTTTTATGACTCAAACTGCAGAGCTTCAAACGGAACTTCCTGCCACTCACCCCAAGACCTTAAGATCTTGAGACTTCTCCTTAGCTAAATGAAAAAGCAAAAAGTTAGGTGAAAGTCTGCTTGTGCTTGTATTCTACCAGAATATTCTAGGGAAGTTATTGAACTTTAAGAAAACTTTATAAACTTTTAACCATATTAGATAACATCTTATTCAAAAGTATTTACTGGGCATGCAATAGAGCCAGAAACTGCCCTGAGACATATACCCACAGTAATAAATTTACTTTGTCTATACATCACATGTATATCTACCTATCACTGTTCACAGATTCCATAGTTTGAATTAACTGACTCAGTAAGATTTATTTGGTATCCCTAAAATCAATATTCCAGTAGTACATCATCATTCAGGAGCATGTGTGTAATGGTGAAATCTTTGAGTCATCTGATATAAGCATTTCCACTGTGGTCACATAAAATTAGCACTCTGTTTTCTATACTGCAAACAAGTCTTTGCAGTCTATTTTTGTGCCACCTATCATTCAGTATTTTTGTACTTTTTGTTGGTGATTTTGTTTCTTAAAATGACTCTCCGTGAGGTGGTACAATAGTGTCCTAAGCTGAAAAAGGCTAGGATATGCCTTCTAGAGGGAGGAAAGGAATGCGCTAGACAGGCTTCCTTCAATCCTGAACCACAGCAGCACTGGCCGAGTTCACTGTTAACGAGGCAAGTACATATTAAATATGACATCTTCAGGATATGGGAGGAGTTTGGAAAGGGAAACTACAATCAGAAAATATTATATTACAATATATTTTCAATTTATCAAAAACATACATGAACTCTGGATTCAGACATAAAAATAATAATTTAAAGAAATGTAATTTAAAGAAATATATAAATAAAAGGTACTGTCTGGCTAGTTTTATGTCAACTTGACACAAGCCTGAGTCATCTGAAATGAGGGAACCTCAGTTGAGAAATGCCTCCACAAGATCCAGCTGTACAACATTTTTTTTAGTGATTGATGGGGGAGGACACAGCCCATTTCTGGTGGTGCTATCACTAGATTGTCCTAGGTTCTATAAGAAAGCAGGCTGAGCAAGCCATGAAGAGCAAGCCAGGAATCAGTACCCATCCAGGCCTCTGTATCAGCTCCTCTCTCCAGGATCCTGCCCTGTTCATGTCCCTGTCCTGGCTTCCTTCCTTTCCAACTTGGTCCTGGTGTTTCATCATAGCAATCGAAACCCTGGCTAAGACAGGCACCATCTAAAAGAACAAAAGATGGCTTCAAATAGAATCATACATCAAACAAATAATTAACCAAAGTTAATTATTAAATGATTGAGAAAAAATGTTATGACCAGAGGCTTGTAGTGACCTAGCTCCACATTTCCCATAGGCACAATCACTCCGTATTCCCTAATTCAGCATCTTCAGCAACATTATAAAACATAACTGCTGTGAATAATGAGTGTTGAATATGTATGGATATAGGTAGTTAAGTATTAGACACTGACTACAGATACATTTTAATTTGCAAATTTATCCAGCATTTTTTTCTCTTTAGCCTGTTAATCTCACCAGGAGTTGCTAATTTAAATGAATGTTTCAGTTCTTACCAAGACAAATGAAAATCAGTCAACTCTTTCTTAGGACATATAGGAGTCTGCCTTCAAAGCCAAACTTCTTTGTGTTATAAACTTTAAAAAAAATTAGAGTAGAATCACAGTGAGGGAGATTTAATTGTGCATCTTGTGAACATAAACCAAGTCCAGCTCTTTCCTAAATCACAGAAATTCAGTTGTTCTCCACCCATCACCTCTGTTGTCCTAGATTTCACTCAGGAGAATGCCAAAGACAGCTCAGCCTGAATTGGAATGTCACTGAAATTACCCCCTAAATGCCATGCTCAAGTGGAGACCAGGAGGGCTTGCACCTTGGCCCTGGTTAGAATACCTTATACAAGTGTCCATAATTCTAACCATGGAGACCATGAGAACAGGTGTATGGATCACACTGAATTATTGCATTGCTGTCCTGACGGGCCAGCTTCCCAAAGAATTGTTCACTGGAGACATCCTCTTCTCCATATAAAGAAGTAATCCCAATGAAGATCTAGTCTTTCCAAAGACTAGATCTTTGGAAAAGACTCCTTCCATTAATCCTCAAACTTACTTGCTCGGTATCTATCTTCCCAATGAGAGTACATACATCAGAAGGTGGAGAACAAATACTTTTTTTTAAATTTTTACTATTGTTTCCCCAATTTGCCTCACATAAGCTATTACACAGTGGACTCTCGAGCACTTCAGAGAACTGATTCAACCTCATCCCAATCAGTACTTTTCTAGGAGATGTACAATGTTCCATAATTTTGTTCCCCTTTTCATAGGGAACAGTATTTTATCCTGAAAAATCACTCTGCTGGCATTTTTAGCCATCTGACACTAGCTTTTCATTGCTAGTTTTTTTTTTTATCTAATAATGAGTAAATTAGCAATAACTAGACTTGAAAGAACAATAAAGACCAACAGTTCAGGTTTTTCATTTCTAGCCTAAATATGACCTTTGGAACTATCAGCTAACTCCTTGCTTCTGACTCAGCATGAAGACTGTCATATGGACCCGGGAGATCATGCACCTGCTTTTCTCACCTCTTCCTGATATATCTGAGCTTAATCAGTCCTGAATCCCATTTCCAGAAGGGCTATTTCATTCTACTCAGTGACCTTGTCCTTGGTATGAAAACTGTATGTTTAGTCATATTGCCAACACCAACAAAATGCCTCTGAAAGACAGCTTAAGGGAGAGAATATTTAGGTGGCTCACGGTTAGTTATGGTCTCTTGGCCTCATTGCTTTGGGCCAATGGAAAGTAAGACGTGATGGCAAGATGTAACAAAGTTGCTCACTTTCTATCAGCCAAAAAGCAGAGTAGAGGGGTCATCAGGGACAAGGTATGTACTTCAAAGGCATACCCTTCATTAACCTACTTCTTCCAAAGAGGCTCCACTTTCTAAAGTTGCCACCTCCAATGTATTGATCCAAGGATGAGGTTAAAGCTCTTCTGCTATAACTACCTCCAAAATGTTCAATTCTGACACTGATGCATTAGAGAGCAGGACCTTAACACATGAGCTATGGAGGAGTGTTGTCACATCCAAACTATAACAGATCCCTTTTTCTGTATGTAAGCCAAAATAGCCAAGAATAAGATAGTAGTTGGATTCTGGAGAGCTTCCAATCCAGATTTTTTTTTCACTTCCCTGCTAAGATGTTTGTTGTGGGGTTTTCACAATCAAATGCTCATGTAGCTGGAAGGTGATGTAAATGAGTGTAACTGATCAGGTGGAACTGATGTAAACTGTCTGAAGGGTTTAGCTGCTGTTGACATCTACTCTGAGAATACTGTCTCAAGGTCTTATTTCAAGAGAAAATGAATCTGATTTCTAATAGTTTTTTCATAAATTCTGCTTTTATGGAATCAGAAAATATTCTCATATTGTCAGGGATTTTTGTTGTTGTCTTTCTGAATTACATTTTTCCAGTCTTAGGGAGGAAATAAAGAGGAGAAGAACCTCATCCCATCTGAAAGTCCAGGGGCAAAGTCAATGCCCTGCGTAAAAAGAATACTTATAGGCAGTATCTATCCTATGATACCTAACACCTCCACAGAGACAGAGCACCAAGAAGTCTTATCAGTCAATTTGTTAGGAAGATTCTCCTCTCTTTAGCAACATAAAAATGAACTGTCCCTGCCCCCAACCCTAAGAAGCCTTTTATTTTGTGAACAGAGCCTCTTTGCTGAGCTAGTTGAGTTGTAGAATGGCTTGGACAGCTGTGTTGCAATGTGATAAAAAAGCTGATGAAGATGATTCCATCAAAGTCATGCTGGAATGAAAACTAGCACATTGGGCAGCAGTGCTAACCCAGCATTCTTCAGCTGCCTCCCTCTTCCATATCCCCTCAACTGAACTCAGTCAGACAGCAGTTTCTGAATTACGGAAAACACTTTGCTTAGACCTAAGGAAGAGCAAGCAGGATTATAAGGTTAAACCATATGCGTAACTTATTCCCTAAGCCATGGTTTTCTTACCTTTCAAGTAAGACTATGGTAGTTTCTACTTGTGTGTTTTATAAGGAGCAACTGAGATCACAAAGCAAAAATTTATATTTTGAAAAGAATGCTATGTGATTTTTTTTTTTTACAGAGCTTAGTAATGTACAAGCCTACATGCAAAGAACAGAGGCCTATGCCTGGCAAACAGAATGGTATTGATTTCCTTATTGCCAGTAAGAATATGAATATTTCTTTTTAAAATATTTTTTATATTTATAAATTGCTTCAAATTGCATGAGTTGGCCGTAGAAAACCAGAATTATCACTATACTGGTGATGCATGGCCTCATCAAAGGAACAGTGTATGATTGTTGGATTTCAGGTCTGGCACTCAGCATGTACTACCGAAAGACTGAGCTAAGGGGCAGGGCAAGGATTCCAGTCCCATAACCTGTTGTGAGGTGCTCAGTTGGAATGTAGCCTTACTTTAAAATAAAAGAACAGTGCTCAACAATTACAAAAAAAAAAAAAAAAAAAAATGGAACTCCTTTTTCATCACTCTTTCCTTTCCCTCCTATCTACCCATGTGTCCATCAGCACTTGTATTCTGACATCAGTACATTGTATCAGTACATTTTTTAGAATATAGTCTAACAGCCACAGAAGTGCACATTCTGTATCAACTACTATAAACTGATTTATCAAGAACACCACAGGCCTTTCCACGTGTCAGGCACCGTGCAAGGCAGTGAGAGTAGAAAATAGAGTCTATACATTTAAGGATCTCCTCATCTCCAAGTCAAGGTTATCTTCACAAAGCCCCAGCCTTTGGTCTTTCCAGTGTTCCTGAGTTCCCAACTGCCCAGTGCATTAACTCCAGAATCAAGGCTGAGCACATTTGCAATGACATATTCTTCAAATTTAAAGGAGCTGATCTATCTTAAACAAAAGTGTTTATCCGAAGACTTTTAAATCTTCTCAAAATGGCAAATAGAACAATCTTTTTAATATAAATTGCTGACCCTGAAATAAGCAATGCAGCTTATGAAATAAGGAATGAAATAAGGAATGCAGCTCTCAAATGTCTCATGAATAGGACACTCACTCCTTGGCTGAAGAAGTATAAAGAGGCCCAAAGCAGGTTAGTGAAGAAAAGTATGCTTTGGAGCATAATTAAGCTTAGGAGTACGGGGTAGGCTTCCATGATCACTTTCTCCAACTTTAGAAAACTGAAAATCATCTAGCACTGTCCAACCTGTCCAACGGGTTGTCTTTACACTCTTAATGATGTCATCATCAAGAGGAATCTGCCCATCAAAGATCTCCGATTGAGCCATATCTACCATTAGATGATAGAGTCAGAGATGAGTCTTAATTCAGACTAGACTATCATCCTGTTACAGTTCCTTGCCATTCCGGTAGCAGCAGCAGCCAGTGGTTCTCATATTGCCAAGTGTTAAAGAAATGCCACTTCAAAGAGTTCAACTCTTCCTCAATTTTTATTTAGAAAACTGATAATGGTTGAAATAAGCCGCAGGGGGTCAAAGATCCAGGTGGCCAGGAGGCCTATAGCCAAGATGAGGAAAGCCTTGCTACCTGCTGGTTTAATAGGCTGCCCTTGTATCTAATGGGGCCTGAGTGGAGCTGAAATCGAGGCAAAGAGACCATATCAGAGCGATCTTAACACTGAACCACCTGACACCGGGTCTGTGGGGGATATTTCATCATTGTCTGTTTGACCTTTGGACCCTTAGACTTACAGCCCATCATTTCTGGGAAGCAGCAACTGAAAAAGCCATTTGTTCCCATGAATCCGTACCTGTCCTGATGTGCTGTCAACAGCTGTTTGCATTGCTAACTGGGCCAAGGGAAAACAATTGATGCTGGCAAACTCGGATTTCTAACCACCTCTTTTATTTTTGTCACTCCTGGTGCTAATGATGACCTATATTCTCTACCATAATGATTATCTTAAAAGTCTTTTTGGCTTGGAGGAGAGCATTTGAGTCCTAAGTGCCTGTATTGTGAAAGAATATAATATGGAGAGGTCTATTATCTTAGAATTCATTCGCCTCTTTATTTTTTCAGGCAGTGCTGTAAATTAAACCGCTTGAGCTGGCTTTGTAGGTTTCTTTTTTCTTTTTTTCTTTCTTTCTTTCTTTTTTTTTTTTTTGCATACACAGCAAGGATAACTGCACCTCAGATTTATGAGCATTGTGAATAGGTTGCCATAGCAACCACTCTGGCTGCTCTACACCAAATAACCTTGTCATGTGAGCGTTTATCACAGGAACATCAAGGACTGGCTTGCACTGTACGCTCTTTGGCTAAACAGCAGGATTTTTCTGAATAATAATTGGTCATGGCCTTTTATTCCACCAGTCAGAGTTAATCATCCTCGGAATCTGAAATTAACCATAATGCATTCAAGGCTCAGAGTGCAGCCATTCAAAAATTCCTCTTTGGGGGGAGAAAACTTTCCAATGATCTTTGCTCTTTGTTGTATATGATCATTGCTGTTATTGTTATTGGCATTGTTATTGGGAAGGCTTAATGAGAGAAAGATGAGGATTTGAGAATGGCATATAGAACTCATTAACATGATATAAGTAAAATGAACATTTTAACTAGCCTATTATTTATTAGAAATAAAAGATATTTTAACTGCCATCAAAACCAGCAGGCTTCTTTCCTCTCAAATTACCCTTATAGAACATTTGATCATTTGTATCCTTTGGATGCATTTGGTTAATTTATTTTCCATATATTGTGCTTTAATACACACCTAGAAATTTCAAGGTGTCTGATATATCATCTTAGAAATAAAAATGAGTGGTTCTGAAAGATTAGGAAGGAGCTGGGGAGTGCTCTGCCAACCTAGCATGTGAGTGCATACGTGTGTATGTGTTGTGTCTGTGTGTGCTCACAAACCCACAGCATGGACCCTAGAAAGAAAATGACTATATGACATGAAAGCTGCCTCTCCATCCTAAGCCATTACAGTAGAGCTGGGGGTGAACAGAATGAAATTAAGTTAGAATCATATTCATTAGTTGAGATAGTTTCTGGTCCTGAAAGAATGCCCCATAAAAAAATATTACTGAGAAGGATGCCAAACTTCAACCAAGTCACAAATTCTTGTTTGGCCATCTCAATAACCATCCCCATCTCTTCTTGCAATGTTCTGAGTCCTCAGACTCATTTCTTACACGCCTTCCTTCATCATTATTATCGGTGATAATCATCATGCCTTAAGTGTCACCTATTCAAACATAAGGAAGAAGTCAGCACTGAATCTCCACTGGGAGAATATTAGCAATCAGTAAAAGAAAAAAAATATTTTTTTCAAAGGATTGATTAAAAGAGGCAAGGACATTTTTTAAACACTCTCTCTTCAGGTCCTGTCTTCTAGATTGCCACCAACATCACCTGCCTCCAAGACTATCTTTTCTGAGAAAGACCTGGAGTCAGTTTAATCAAGTAAGACTAAATTATTAGATTCAGCAATGAAAATATAATGAAATGGGAAGATTCTAGCTAAATTCAGTTATCCAGGAACACAGCACCATTCCTACAGTTTTTCTGTTGTAGTTCTCCATTTGAAATAAATGTATATAGAGGACAGGCAGGAAGCTGTTTTGTGGAAAAGCAAAACTGAGTGGAAGAGGAAACTCATTTATCTACTACACATTTATTCAACTGTACGCTGTATTTCTTGTACATGCCAAGAACACTGGTAGGCTCCAGGGAGAAACAGCAGTCAAGAGACAATTGGTATCTAACTCCAGGTTCTATTTTTGGTTATCCAAATCTGTATAATGAAGTGGTTCAAAGCATAATGGATTCAAATAATGCTGATAATTTAATAGGTCTTATGGTACCTATGGATCATAAATTCAAGAGCAGCTTGACATCACTCTTCTGGCTTAGTATTTCTTATAGGATCTTGGTTAGGTTTTGTCAAGGGTATTGTTACATGGAGATTTGACTGGAGCTAATCAATACACTGCGAAGGAGGCTCACCTACATGGCTCTAAGAAGGAGGTGGAGTGCTGGCTATTCACAGGAGCTGGCCATTCAGCAGTGGTGAGCCTTTCAACATGGCTATTGAGTGTCCTCACAGCACAATGGCTGACTTCCTCCAGTTATTGATGGTAGGCAACAGAAAGCCTTTATGAACCAGCCTTGAAAATTGCTCGGCATCACCTAATGTAGTTCACTGATCCACTATTTCACTGAGAGAAGGATTTACACAAGGTGGGGACCCTAGGACCCATTAAAAAGGTTTCTCAGAGTGTGGGTACCGTGGAGCATCCATGTGTGTGGATTCCATCTGTTTCTGCTCAAAAACTAGAAATGTTTTATCTTTATGGTGGTGCTCAGTGAAGAATTCTTTTAATTTCATAGAATGTAAAATGATGGCTGATAATGAACAATGGTGGTCAAATTATTTTAAACATGCATTAAATGGCAAACTTTTCTTTAAATGTATAAGTGCATATTTATATGCCAATCTTTTGATGTAAGATCAGTGTCATTTTCAAAATAGGGGTCTTTTACACCACCATTTCCCTCTACCATTTCTGAAAAGCATTATTTATATTGGAATCTCTACAGTAAATCAAGGACCTAAAAATGTACTTTCTGAACTATCTAGATATGGACTGCATCAAGACTTGTATAGTTTCTAGTTAATCTGTTGGAGTTGTCACACATATTCAATTCAACATCAGTTCTTTTTTTATCAACTTTTCATTTAACGACTCTTTCCAGAGTAATCAACTTAATTTTATAGAAACAGTAACCCTCTTTGCATTTTTATCTTACAGTTTTGCATAATATTTAAATATATTACATAAATTATAACTATAACCAGCATAAAAATGTTTGGGAACAAACAACAATTGATTCTTGGGAAACACAAGTGTGTTTCCTAGAGAGAAGTGGGCTGCCCCAAATGTTCCTCAGAATGTTCTGAAGATGATGAATATAATTTGTTAAAGGATAATACTATAATGTAAGGTGATGGCCAATATTTTACTTAATTTGCATTTCCTTTAAAATGTGAGTTAAAATGACTGCAGTTTGTATTCCATTCCAAAAGACAAAAACCAAACAAGAAACAAGAAACCCTCAAATACCTGCACTGGCCATGCAACTGATCTGACAATCACAAACTATGCATGAAGCCACAATGAAGAAAGAAAGAAAGAAAGAAAGAAAGAAAGAAAGAAAGAAAGAAAGAAAGAAAGAAAGAAAGAGGAAAGGCTTAACAAAGACCTCAAAAACTGAGAAAGTGTTAGAGCAGTTATGTTTGGTCCTGACTTTAGGATGATAATGTAATCACCTTCTAACCCAATGCTCAATTATAGTGCCCAGGTATTTATCATATCAACACCACTCTCATAGGCAAGATAGATGTCCTCCTAGAGGAACGTACTAACTTTGGCTTTGTGTATGGTGTAAAGTGGCTAGTATGACAGGTGGTTACACCACAAAAGACAGAATGAGTATGGAAACAAAGAGATTTGTGAACTGGCTAAGAAAGCATGAAAAAGAAAGGCTGAAAATGTGCTCTGTCAGAAATAGCAGGCCAGAGAAGCTGAGCAGTTGAGTTCATACTGGAAACAGGGTACCACTGCAGGTTTCTGACCAGAGAAGGGCTGTAATGATGGAGTATATGAGAGTGGTCAACCACAGAACAGTGGATAGGCTTTAGTGGGAGAAAGCTGGAAGCAGGGCAGGTGTACAGGAGTTTTTACAGTGGTTTAGAACTAAGATGTGGGAGGGTCCTGACAAAGGTAGACTCAGTAGATATCAAGATTTCACACATAAAACAAGACTAGATTTAGGAGTGCTCCACTTCCTCCACAAAAAAGGTGAAGGTGAGAAAAAAAAAAAAGAAGAAGCAAGGTTCTGAACAAAGAATACTAGCTAAAAACTGTAGGGTCCTTTCAGGGTGCTGATTCTTTCCTTCCTTGATCTCCATTTAGATAAGGAACAATAAGACCTGAAAGAAGGGCATGCTTCACTCCAGCCCAATTTTTTATTTTTTATTTTTATTGTGGCTCCCCATTCTCACATTTCTGCATCTTCTTTTCTACCTCTTTGAACTTCTGTAACCATCCCATTACTTTCGTTGAGGATGATAAGTCCTCCATGAAGATCCACACTATCATGCCACATGTTGTTCAATTATCATTACTTTCCCATTTGGAAAAGTTGTAACTGATGGGGTTTCCATTTTCCTTCTCTCTCTATGCTGTTTTGAGGAAATGATGACAGTTTCAAATAGCTCATCATTTTTCTGCTACTCAGGCTTACATTGGATTCCAGCAGCATCTTTATAGGGAACCAGACGTGCCACGATCCCATAATGTTTTATGAGCAGTTTTACGGCCCAGACACTGGATTATCATGTCCTTCCTAAAGGTGGTTAAGTGAATTGTTGGGAAACAGAAGTTGAAAGACAGGGTGCTCTGTGACAGAATGTCAGTTGGTTTATGCCCTGCCCTAGTGATAGGCCTTTGCTCAGGGGTGTCTGTGCAGAGTGCCTCTGAGCTGGGGCAGGGTGAGCATTAATGTTTTAAAATACTCTTACACTTAACGACAGGAGACGAACACTCTAGTTGGAAGATTCCTTTATGACCATCTAAGTTACAGCATGTCATCAGTGAAGAGAGTGAAGCTCAGATGAGGAATGTGAGCAATTGGGATACACATGCAAAGACCATCTCAGTGCTGGAAACCAATCAAAAATTCTTCTCTGAAGTTTATCTTGGTCTATATATCACAAATATGACATCCACAATATCAAATGTCCTAAACAGAAACAAAAAGCCACACGTAAGAAAATAAAGTGGCCGGGTATGGTGGTACATGCCTTTAATACCAGCACCTGGGGAGGCAGAGGCAGGCAGATCTCTGTGAGTTCGAGGCTAGCCTGATCTGCAAAGTGAGTCTAGGAATAGCCAAAGCTACACAGAAAAACCTGTCTTGAAAAACCAAAACAAAAACAAAAAAAAGAAAAAGAGAAAGAGAGAAAGAGAGAGAGATAGAGAGAGAGAAAGAAAGAAAGAGAGAGAGAGAGAAAGAGAAAGAAAGAAAAGAAAGAAAGAAAGGAAGGAAGGAAGGAAGGAAGGAAGGAAGGAAGAAAGAAAGAAAGAAAGAAAGAAAGAAAGAAAGAAAGAAAGAAAGAAAGAAAGAAAGAAAGTGGCAGAGGTCTCAGTGATTGGCATGCCTTCATCTCATCACTCATGCTGGTGTGGAAGCGTTCTGTTTTTCACTGACCTCTCCAGGCTACATCATTTCACCCATCATTTATTCATCTCTGTTTTGGTTTTCTACAAGATAAAACTAACTGGAGCTGAAAGAAAAACTTTTTCCCCAGTGTATCTAAGACATGCTAATCACACCTAAGGACAGCTTTCTGAGAGGTCACTGAGACGGGTACAAAGACGGAAGACCAGCATTTCCCATAACAAAGACAATTACGAATCTTATCTGAGGCCACAGAAGGTGCCATTTCCTGTAAGAACATGGGATTGAAAAGTACACTGGTTTAAAAAAAAAAAAAGGAAAGGAAAGAAGGAAGAAAGAAAGAAAGAAAAGAAAAACAGACCTCTGAACTTGAACACGGAATCTGATTCTTACCTGACTACCAGATTGACCTTATGGGCCTCCATACTCTGATACAGAAGGGAGCTGGTTTTGTAAACTCAGAGACCATATCCGGCTCTCACATTCTGGGATTGTATGGAGATTTTGCATCTAAGGGACTGTGAACAGCAACTGCAGGAAACATGGGAGAAAGAGCAATGTTTAGGAGAAGCTAATGGAAAACACATGGTGCAGATGATTAGGGCAGGAAGAAAGGGAGTGGGGTCAGGCTCAGGGGCTGCCTATGAAAAGAAGCCTTCAGTTCTCTAGAAATTAACTTTCTAAACTCACAACTGAGCACAGGCGCAGAACAACGGACACCCATAACTTACATTCTCATTGCTCTTCAGAGAGGAGCAATTTATAATCATCTCTGTTGACTTTCAAATGCTCCCCTGAAATAAACAGACTCCACTGTTGTGTTTACAAATGAGGTAAATGACGTAACTGGGGAGGTAAGAGACTTCCTGAGATTTATTGCTTTTGAGCTAAGTTGGACAAGACCCAAAGTTTACTAGGTTCTAGTCACAGGTCTGATTCTACCCAGTTCACCATAGCAACCACTTGTATTTTTAAAGAGCTTTTAATTTTTTAATGTGTTCAAAAATCACTACCTAATTTTATTTTGTAGAATCCCTGTCAAGTGAGAATGCTAGAGACTAGTGCCCCTGTTTTAGGGGTGAGGAAATTGAGACCCAGAGGCATTACCCAATTTCCCCTGAGTTTCCTATTAAATCAATAACTCTTACTGAGTATTCACAATATCTAACAATACTACACCCAATGGCAAAGCCAAATTTTATCTCAGAGTGACTTAACATGTATCCATTTTCTTTTAATAACTGGATACAAGATAAGATATCACAAGAACAGAGGCTGGTGACCCTGATACTGTCTGTCAAATATCTGCCCTGAGAGAGAACATGACTGTTCACTTGAGATTCTATCTCCTCTAAAGACACAAGAAACACACTTACTAAAATTACTACAAGCATCTTGTACCATGTCATCTTCTGGAGTCGGTTCCCTCTACCAAGCCTTGAGGACACTACTAAGTTGTTACGTTTTTCTGATTTACAGACCTGCTTAACCTTCTACAGCTCATCTAAGCAAACTAGGCTCCTTCTCTTTTAGTCTTTCTTATAAGTTAAGTAGACTTTCTTATAAGTACTGTGTATTAACGAGAGGAAATTATCATTTGTCTGAAAACGTGCTACTTCTCACTTCAGAAATGGCCTTCTTGTGTCAGTCAGCTGAAAACAATAGACAATGAAATGAATGGCATGCCATTAGTGCATGTGAATTACTCTTGTCCAAATGCCTAGCCTGTTTTATTTACTTTTTAAAAGGTCATTTTTCAAATTATGATATAATTACATCATTCCCCTCTCCCTTCCTTCTTCCAATCCCCCCACTATCCTTCCTTGCTCTCTTTCAAAATCATTGCCTCTTTTTCATTAATTGTGCTACTTTTATACCATCATTTATTTAAGAGCTAAAAGAAATATTAAGCTCCTACTATGTCTCTGATAAACTCATACAGGGAACAACATTCTGAATCTTATGAAATGTGATCTTGAAGACTGCATCAAGGTCTTAGGTCATAAACACAGAGTAATCCAGGATCAACAGGTCCATTGAATTCACAAAATATCTTTTAAGATTATACTGTAGAATTTTTGTTGTTATACAAGGACCAGAATATAATCATGTCACCATCTCATCCTATTCAAACACTACTTCTTTATAGATAGATGATAGATTAGATAGATAGATAGATAGATAGATAGATAGATAGGCAGACAGATAGACAGATGATAGATAACTAAGTTTGGTAAATAGATGATATAGATATATAGATGATAGATTGATTGATTGACTGATAGATAACTAAGGTAGATAGATTGATAGACAGATAGATAGATGATAGATAGAAAGATGAGAGAGAGAGAGAAACAATAGACTAAGAGTCCTTGAACAAAACAGCATTTTCTAAGGAAGCAGAACACCGTGCCATGTACCCAGTTCGCCCCCAAGGAACTGACAATGTTATTCATGTATATGTGAGAAGGTACATTCTTTGCAAATTTGGGACCACCCATCACAGAAGCAGGAAATATGGTCATCTGTTACACATCCCTGGGGAATGACTCCATCACAACTGTCTCTGTTTATTTCTTAAGGTGCCAGATATATTCATCTTTTTCTTCAACCCAGAGCTGGTGAGATATTTGCATTGGCTGAGTTAAGGCAGTGGGTCATTTTTCGAAGTTAAAAATAGCCAAGTCGCTGCAGCATACTTGCTGAGTGTAGCAATAGTAAGAAACCGGGCACCCTCCCTCTTTCGCTGGATGATTGCAAGAGTGACTCTTGTATTTGTCTCAACCAACCTCTGATTTGACATTCACTTAATCTTTTCTTCATGGGCAAGTTGGTGACTTCTCCTGCTATTGGTTTTAGGGAGGAAAAGAAATGGGAAAGGGGTCTGGTTCTCACCTTGGCTCTGTACCTGTCCTACCCCACCTCCATTCATTTCATGGACCACACCACTTGCACACCTGCCCATCACTTACTTCCAGACAGTGGGTCCAGCTGGCAGTGTTTTCCTTTAAGACCACCCTGAAGTGGCCACCAACAGTCATGCTTTCTGGTTAAAATTATTAGCAACCAAGACACCAACGTCCATGGTACCTGGTGTGGAGGCAGAAAGGTGCCGAAGTCCTACCTGGCAGGTCTATGTACCTAGTTCAGTCTCATCCCAGCCATAGATTCATATGTAACAAGAATAGACTCTTAAGTCTCCGTGTTTTGTAATCCTGTATGTTGAAAACAGGGACTCTAAGAATCCTTATCCTTACCCAGTTCCATCCAGGGCTCCTGTGAGAATCATGTGCGATTAAGATTATGACCATATTTTAGAGACAAATGATGTACAGAAAAAAAGAAAAAAAAAGAAAAAAAAACTCATCAAAACTTCACTTGGCATCTTGCCAAAAGGACAGACCCAAGACAGGATACTTGTTTTCAGCTTGACCACCATCTCTATTATCACAATTACACCACAGGCATACAGTCTCCTCTGTCCAACGGACATGAAAATAGTCTCCCTACCTTTCTCACAGGGTGCTGTGAGAATATAAAACAACATGCATGGAAAAATGTTAACAAGTGTATAACAAAAGATCTCACCGGTTTAGCAGGAATATCTGGACTAAAAGCTACTAATTCAGTGTAAGAAACTCACCCTCCAAACAGGAAGTCCCAAAAGGACTTCCCATATGTAAATTACTTACCCTCTGTATCTGCATTACTTTGGAAATTGTGTTGCTCAAAACTTGGAGTGGGAATTCCCAGCTGCCCTGGGAATTCAGGGTGGAAGCTAGAAATTTATGGGGGGAGGGGGGACCATACAACACAGTAAGTCCCTGGGGATGGCGTCTATTTTAGCAGTATTATCTCCAACACAAATAAAGCATCTTTCAAAGGTATAGTGTCACTCTTCCAATTGCTGGATAGAAGAGGGTCCATGTTTAAAAAGCTATAAAATGGCTACCACTGGCCATAACTTTAAAATAAAAAGCCTAGAAGATGTACACAACAGCTGAAGTGTGAAGGAGAGATGGTGCTGGGAGAACATAGAGCTATACCAAGAGCCCGCACCGCAGATGCCCCAGTGAAGGTATTGATGCTGAGTTTTATCTTTATTATCTTAAAGAGATGTTTACAGCAGAGCCTAAATAAAAATTATAAAGCGATATATACCATGTGTCCCGATTTTTATAGAAAGAAAAACACTTATTCCATGAACAGATTCTATTACATGCTTGAAGGCTAAGTCTATGAAGACAAGAGTGTGGAAACCACACAGTCCTACTAAAGCCCTAAGACTGGCTGTTGGAAGAGAAGCAGAGAATCAATCTATGCAAGATGGTTGGAGAGTGAGCACTCTGTGAAAGGAAGTAGGCTTGCCAGCTGGGCTTAAATCATCCCCTTAGTTTCAAAGTGAGAAAGCCCAAAGTGGGGAAGGAAGCCTATCCACCCATCACTTAATCCCTCCTCGTCAAGGTTGTATGGTCAAGGCTCACAGTTGGCACACAGAGGCTCCCATTGAGAACCAGACAGGACTACAGTATCAGGAGAACAAAGAAAAGAGAACTTCCAGAAGGCAGGTGGGAATTGGGTAAAAACCAGACCCAGGGACTTTCAGAGGTTGAGGCCTTCCAAGAGTGGAAGAAGGGAGTCTGCTGACTGCCCAGAGTGAGTCAGTGGAACCAACAGGTAGAAGACACCCAGGGAGACTGTTTAGCCTACTCCAGTGTGAGCCTGGGTCTGATGAAACTTCTCTGGTGTGAAAAACTCTTTGGATGGAGAAAAGGAGAAGGAATGATCATGAAGAGAATTCAGAATCCAGACATGCGATAAGGCTCATTTAGATAAAGGTGTGGAATTGGGTGGGAGATCTGACATAATTTACTTAGAACTATACGAAGCAATAATAGAACATTTTCTTTTATTGATAATTGGACAAAGCTTGTGCTTATTAGGTAGAAAGAATACTCTCTATATTGTATTCCTTTGTGCTAAGATTTTGTAATTGTAATCTTCCCAAGGAATTTTGGGAGACCTTATGTCTTGAATGTATAAGCTATTATGTAAAGAAAAATATAATGTATGCTTAGCAAGAGATTGAGTATGGTGTGTGTGTGTGTGTGTGTGTGTGTGTGTCTGATTAATATCTGAATCTGCACTTCTTACTAACTACTTTCATGACCATAGTTAATAACTAAGCCTTTCTGTGCCCGAGTTTAGTTCCTTCACACTGGAATAAATATAGTAGCACTTACCCTGCTGGATTATCAAAAGAAGTAAATGAAGTAAAAACATCTCCCAAGGTGTCTAACATAAAGTTTGCACCCAAATAATGTTAGTCTTTTTTTCTTTTGATAATTACAAAGAGCAGAACTTTGAGGGGACTGGACATGGGCTTACAGAAGTTTGGAGACTACACATGACGTAGCCTGAAAAGACAGCATGGTTAGAAACTGTCTTATTGCAACTATAGACAAGAAAGTTCTTCAGATTGCAAAGGTGCAATAATGCAGATGCTTTGTCCTGTCGGCAGATGATTTTAAGTGGTTCACAAAACAATGTGCATGCTCTAGAGCTGATGGTCTTCTGTTGTTGCCCACCGCTCAGTGTCAAGAAGTGTACTTTGCAAGCACCTGTGTAATCACCATGAGAGTAACCATCTACTAAAACAAAGGCAGTGGAAAGTATCATGTTGGAAAAAGAAGGAAATAAATGTTCTGGCTAGAACCCTTGGCCCTTCTGAGGGTTCTTGCCTAACAATAGATGGCAGTACAATGCCAACCCTTGCGCACACCTGACCCTGGTTTATGCAGTCGAATAAGGAAGGGAAAACTAAGCACAAAGCTTAGCTGTCAGTATCATCCACTCAGCAAGACAACACCTCTTTTGAATATTTGTTCTTCCTTGCTATTTGTTTTTATTCTAAGTGGCCATTAACCTCCTACTACTCTCCATCTTTTATAATAAAAATAGCAGTGTTAGGAGGGATAACAACACTCTCAGCATGGCACCTCCCCTCCCTGCACGGTGTTCTACATGGCAATGAAGGAATAGAAATGACAAAACACTCTTATACAAAACAATAGGGCCACAGGAGTAGCAGAAGACAGGTAGCTGTTTGGATGAAGCTTTGGGTCTAACTTTTGAGAAACTGTCATTATAAAACTCTCTTTAGAAGTCCGTAGCTAGAAAGGAAAGGGTAATTAGTTAACAAGTATTATGAAACATGCAGTCTCTGATGAGACTCCTGCCTACAGTACAAAAGTCCCTGCAACCCAGAGAGTTCACAGGGACACATTCTAATCCAGAGGTTCAAGGCATCATACCTCAGAGAGAACAGTCCTTGTAGCCTAGAAGAGGTCATGCCCTGGTGAGCTCTAACACTATTCTCTCTGCCATAGCCTACCTTCCAGCCCAGATGTTTCAACCTGAACTTGGCTTTAGGAGTCTACTGAAGTGGCCATGATTCTTGTGCTGTCTTCTTTGCTGACTTAGATGGCAGTTGGACAGCATGGATCCCCAATACAAGGTCCCATGGATTCTCAGAACAACTTAAAAGGAGACACAGCTTCCATGAAGCACCTGCTAAGTGGAACTAGCATCATCAAATTCATCCTTCCCAGGGGAAAAGTGTACATAAAGAATTAATGTTAAAATGAATAAAATTGATGAAAAATTAAAAAAAAAAAAGAATTAATGTTATAATGTAGGAATTATTGTATATCTGAGCTCTGGCCCAGAAGGATGACTGGATGTGAGTCCCAAGCTCTCTTGTGTTAGCAGAATGAGTTAAGCAATCACTCTGCTTTCCCTGCTGCTCTAAGCCTTCTTCATCTGCCCCTACTCTGGGGCAGACTCTATCAGCATGTCCCTATTCTCTCAAACTATTAGCTGCACTGAATCATATTCTTTTTAATACATATCAAATAGACAAAGTGCTAGTAACAGAGGGCCTCAGACAAGAACCTCAACCCACACCTCAGTTCCCATGTGTACAGCCTTTCATATGGTGCTGTGAAGTTGATGTGAAAAAGTGCCTATAAAGAGTCAAATGGGATGACTGTAAGACAGAAGGTGTGATAGATGATTTGTGTATCAAAACACTCATATCACCAACACTATTGGCCTTGTCGAACTATTTGCTCTTCCCTGAATATCACCTCAGCTTGTTTTTAACTCCACATTTTCTTATCTTCTTTTTCTATGAGGAATATCAAATCCCTAGGTTTTATAACAACTGTCCTAAATGTTTTGAACCTTCTCTAATTCTCTAGACATGTTTGTGCTCTATCTCTAGCTTAGGGACTCAGGGCTCCTTACTCTACTTGCATGCTGCTTTCTACCACTCTCCTCCACCTCTTACCTGTTCTAGGATTTTAAAAAAGCTCTATATGACAGGGAATATGCATGTCTTAGAGCCTCATATAGGATCGATTCATGGTTTTGTGCCAATTATCTTAGTCTCAACTGTATTTGGAGCTGCAAAGGGTGTTAACAGGATTCAAAGAAAATGGTATGGATGTAATCAAAGGTCACAAGACATGTAAACCCTAAGAAATAAGAAGATCAGGGGTATATGACTTGTGGAAGTTTCCCATAAAATGGCATGAAGTGATGGCCTCTCAGATTGATGTGTTCATTCATTCCATTCAGTTAACTTCGTTTCATACTTACTGTAACACACAATTATTTTAGATTGAGTATGATAATATTCAGGGGACATCAAGGATAACCATAATTTAAAGAAGAAAAGATGGTTGTTCTTCCTGTAAGAGAGGGAAAATGAATAGCAGGGATGGGACAAGGATCAGTTTGGCTGATTTCACAGCCTTAAGTTCATCCTATGATTATAAGCCTTATTCACGGCTTCTTCTCTAAACTTGAGGTAGTCTTTTGTTAACACAACTTTTACCTTGGCTATTTGAGATCTTCTTGTCATTAGGGTACCACTTTCTCAACCACATTTCTTCCATATCTAAATCACTGTAGAACCCATAATCAGAATAGTCCCTCTTGACTTTGCAAGCCGTCTCATGACATTCTTTTTCAAACATGACCCTTGAGGGCAGACACAGTACCTTTCCTTCCTATACTTGACCGCACATAGAGACTCCTTAAGAGTGTTTATTCCAGGACTGATGAGGTGAGAGTCTTTCTCACATGGCAGTATAGGTGATTCCTCACGCTTCAGGGAGAACTTTAAGTGTGTCAACTCAGATGTCAACAGAAAAAAAAGAAAGAAAAAACACTGTTAACATGCTAAGGGAAGAGGTGTAAGACTGATTTTATATTTCATGAACGCTAAAAGGCTGGCAGCTGAACCGGCAATTTGAAGAGTTTTGTTATTGTCAATATTTCATACCTTTTTAAACTATTCTGCTCCATTAAACTGTTTGTACATGTAGATAAGACCAGTAGAAGTCTGTGATTTCTTGGACAGCACCAAATGCAAGAAAAATCCAAGAGGCAAGGAGGTCCTTGGAAGTACTGCCTTAACAGGTTTACTAACCGGCAGCCGTGAGGCAATCTATTTTATTAAGAGATTGAAAAATAGTTTTTAAAAAACCAGCATGTGATGATTTCAATCAAAAGTAGATGGGCACTTTTTAAACTGCAATTGGTTTCTAAAGAATGGGCAAGATAAGAATTGATAGAGGTGAATAGCTATCAAAACGTGGGATGAAAAAAAGAAGCAAATTACCACCCACTTGAAGAGAATAGCTCTTGCAATGTAATGGGTTTTAAACTTTAGAATCATTTGGTGCTGTGACATACATAACAGTGGAAGTCAGAATTGAGAGTGTTTATTGGTTTTTCCCCCCAATGGAAGATTGCCTGTTTGGTGTTTGAATAATAATCTCCATATAAAAATATGGTAATGTAATTATGCTAACTAGTATTTTCTATAATTCAAGACTCTGTTTATAATAATATATCATATTTTGCAGTCAGGTAGAATCCATTTGTCCCCTCCACCTGGGCTGTAGAAAATGAAAGAAGCTTTAATCGACAGTTCTCTATAATCTGGTTCTCTCTGGAGTTAGAATTTTCTAGAAGGTGACACAATAAATCTTACCCAAAACGTATCCATTTACCACATGCTTCCACGTGCAGATGAAGCTGATTCCTCGATTTTCACAATCTTGCTGGCGAATTTGCTTTGACAAAACTCACAGGTGAAAATACACTAGAGTGAGGTCATTAGATAAGCTTAATGGCAAAAGAACTGGGTGAGAGTGTTTTAATGCTTTGGAGGAAACAAATAGATCGGTTGTATTCATTTATACCCAGGGTGCTTTTGATTTTATATATGAAAAATGAGTACATGTCTGCTAGCGTTATAATACAGTACATGTCAAAAATTCAATATTAAGTCATGGGTGGATCTACAGTTGATTGAGTTCTCTTTTAGAATTGAATTTGACCAAAAACAGCTTTGGCAAGATTGATCTGTTTCTATTCTGATGCTAAGAACTAAGTGATGACAGGGCGCCTGGCATCTGCACCTCTAGGATTTCCTCTGGACTGGGACACAGCCCCTGCGCTGACTGGTGGAGCCAGAACAGCCCATCAGGTAGTGGCTGGTGGCTTGCTCCAGTCCTCTGTATCAACCCTCATCTGGATTATAACCACGATTACTAAAATGAAGGTACCGCAGCCACATTTGAAGTAAAGTAGTAAACATATTGGGAGTTTTGATGGAATTCAAACTGATCTCTGTGGTCAAATTTAACCTCAACATCATGAAGTTAAAACAATTTATGTTTTGTTCTCAAATTTTAAAAAGTTCACAAAAATGTATTTAGTTTTATTAGACACAGATGTGGACAAATATTAACCCCACACTGCGCATGACAGGAAAGATGTAGCCTAAAGAGCTACAGAGCTCCCCAGAGGACCTTTCAGAGACCCGAGGCAGCACAAATGATGATGCCAAGCTCAGAGGGGCAAAGACCATGGCCCTTTGCTGAACACACCACACTTGACTTTGTGTAATAAATTGGGGAGGGGCACCACATTTTAATAAAAAATATTGATAAATTGGAGTGAAATGGCCAGTGGTGAATGGATGGCTAAAAGAAACAAAGCTGTTCATGTTGACAAGAGCATTCTGTTTTCAAATACATTTTGGACATCAGATAAGTGAGAAAATTGCCTTCTTTGGGCCAAGTCTAGAAACTGCTTTAATTCCAGCCACAATATGATCTATAGGCTACCTTCTTCATCCTCTCATATCCCCCTATCTCTTCTACCAAGCCCTGAGAATCTCTTAGAGATGCCAGAAATGCCAATATCCCCTCTTCGTAAACCAGTCCCCTCCCCAATAAAAAACCAGACAACACACTTCCAAACAGTGCCTACTCTCTTTTACCATCATACTTTTCACTCTCCCTTCCATTCTCCACCCCCGTGGAAGTCTCTGAAATAATTACCTGACCAAGAGAAACAAGTGTGGGCAAGTTTGCTTTTGCAGCCCCTGGTTACCTTTCTACTTTTGTTCTATGGCAGTGACAGGTGATTTGAGGCGATGATAAATCCATGCATTTAAAGTCGTGATTGCCTGAATAAATAGATCAGATGGCTTCAGTAATTGGGTAATTAAAGTAAAATGGAGGTGCCAGTGGGGCCGGAAACTGAAGATATGTGGTTGGCTATTTCATCTTGGAAAAATCAAAACCAGGTCTACAGTAGGAGCAAAAGGTCCATTTCAGAGAAGATGGTGGCAATGTACAATGGACATGATTTCATAGAACTGAGAAGCAAAGGGGAAGAAAAGAAACGCTTCAGTTTCTGTGTCTCCCAAAGCTAAGGATTTCAGAGTAGGCTAGGGAGGAAAGCAGAAAAGCTGTGATGCTCTTCTAAGTAAGCGTGGTTTTTGTTTTGTTTTGTTTTGTTTTGACTGAACCCACCCTCCCTTCCATTTACACACACACACACACACACACACACACACACACACACACACACCTGCTGCCCCTGTCAATTTTCTATCATTCTTATTGCTCACTAATCACAATCCTCAAGGATTGTAGTGGGATTCCCAAGTCTGTGAAAACACCATTATGGAGGGACTGAGACCCTGCTGTTATCTCTAGACCTTAAGGGAGCAACAAAGAATAAGGGCTAGGATGCAGATGCAACTGTGTCTCTGGATCATAAAAACCTGCCTCATGAAGTAGTCATGGAAACAGGAGCCCTGGGCCAGACACAAAAGCTGAGCCACTCTTCCTTTCCCTGCCTCAGTTCAGACAAGATCTTTCCAAGCACCAGGTGTGCCAGCCATGGCTCAAACCCCAGCCAAGCCTCGACTCTTGAGCCTGTCTGCCTCATTTCCCCTCATGCCCTTACCACCCTTGCATGTGCCTCCTGTCTTTTGTGTCTTACCAGAGTCACAGGAGGGTATCAAGTGTCTGCCACACACAAGGAACCTCGCGAGCAGCCCCCAATGTGGACAGCAGTATAGGAAGTCATTCTTATCACATGGAGTGCTCGCTGTACCAAACACTTTGCTGAGCATTTCATCAACATATTTGCTCTCAGGGTCACCCATTATTTCCCATTTTAGTCATGAGTCAATTAAGACTTGCAGAAGATGGTAAACTTTGTGGTAGATAATGTCCCGGGGGGGGGGGGGTGAATTTGCACACTAAGATCAAAACATATGCTGGTCGTATATGCCATTCCCTTCCGCCCTCTTAGGGGCTAGGACATTTGACTTACAAATACCCTTACCCCTCTGATATTTGTCTTTGTCACGTAGACAAGAAGACGTTAATGGGACATTTACTGTGCTAGGCACAGAAACTGCTATAGTAAAGAGAAAGGTTGTACATTCAAGAACACCAAGATAAGGGTAAAGTTCCTCTCCTAACTGCAAAGTACAGTGAGTTCTTTGCATATGGAAGGAGCCCAACAAATATTTGTTGAATTTGATTAAATAAAAGTTAATAAGTTAAAACTCCAAAAATCATCCCTCTGAATGTTGGCACCAAGTCAACCTCTCTCTGCAATTGTAGCCACAATGTTGCCTGAAAAACACACAAAACAAACTATTGTGTGTGTTCATGTTCATACATGTGTGAGAAAAAGAGGGCGAGAGTGAGTAGATGAACTATTTCTCTAAGGCTGGTTGTTTAATACTATTTTTAAATAGCCAGAGTACCTGTTTCAAGTAAACCTCTCCTGATGGGGAGGCTCAATAATGCCACTGCTGCACCAAGAAGCTGTCAGTGAATTCAGAGGCAGGAAAATAGGACTCAAAGTGTGACAGCCATGTAGTGGGCAGGGAGCAGGAAGAACCAGTCCAATGTGAAGAAGAAGGTAATCCCGTGTCGACAACAGTGTTGGCTAAAGATTCCTTAGGAAGCTGCGGAGAGTTCCACACACAAGCTCGGGTCTCCTATGCCAGACGTTGGACACTCTCTGTACAATATCATCTTTGGCTTTCCCAGGAACCCCAATGTAATCCCAGTGGCAGCTGAGATTTACCTTCTGAAGGATGACAGATCTGGCACTGACAAAGGACAGGGTGTCTGGTTGACTTATCAGATCTACATGCCATCAACTTGAGTAGAATACAGTATTTGTTTCCCTACAAAGTGCTCAGTAAAGAAACAGCACAAAGTCTGCCCATGTTTTCTGGAATGTCTGTTTTTGGTTTTCCCTTTGAGAAGAAGAGTTTAATGAACAACCACTTGTCAATCAGAATCCACCATGTGCACAGGATGCTGAAGATTCGCAGATGAGGCACAGTCAACCTGGTTCTTACTTCTGTGATATCTAGAGCCTAGTGAAGAGAAGATGCCAAAACCATAATTATGCTAAATAATTATAAACTAGTCTCTGCTATTTTGTACTAAGAAAAAACACATTAAGGAAATTTGCCTAAACTTGACACAGACTTCGAAAAGTGGGATGGGCCATGTCAAAATTCACTAGTAAATGTTGGGAATGAGAGAAGACCAAGAAATCACAGTGTGAGAAAGTCCAGAAGGACAGAGACTGCTTACCAGCCTCACCTGGAGAATCACCTCAGGCTCTGCCCTGTTCTGGTTAATCACTAGGCATCCTGAGCTCTGTTCTTGTGAACAAGACGACACTTTTAAGAGAGATGCCTGCCTTTAGGAAGCCAGGTTCAATGCCTAGGCTGGATTCATTGAATGTTTCCCTTTCCATGAGTGGTTCTGGCATTATTTAAGGTTGCGATTCTCTGAAAGTTAAAAAGTGACCTTTGTAAGTTGATAAAATCATAACTCAGTGCTTTTCCAGCAGGGTATGAATATCAGCCTTCTAAAAGCAACTCAGCACCAGGTTGTTTCCATGCAAACACTGCTTTAAAGAATTTTTATTTAGAAGTTCTTCCCCTTCTTTCTGCCTACTGGCATCTAGAAACCTTGCTGTATGACTTTTGCCAGCACAAAATGTCCCCTAACATTCCATTCTCCTCCTGCTTGCATCCACACTATAAACCTTCAGTGGGTACCCACTCTAAGACCCCACAGCAGGGAAGCTGGTAGCCTGGCTTTTCTTTTGTATCACCAGACCTGGCCCAGTTGTTTTGAATCAATTTGGTTGATCTGAGCATCAGGCCTCAGGTTCCCATCAGCATTTAAGGAAGCACCGAGTCCTGCAAGCACAGCCTGTGAGCAGCAGCCCTATCAGAGGACAGGTCTGAAGAACACAGCCTTTGACACCCAGCAGAACTCTAAGAATGCAACACAAGTACCTGAGCCCCAGCACAATCTCTTACTACATATGTGACATTTGGCAAATTGACCTCATGGGACCTCAACTTTATCATCTGTAAACTGGGCAGTAGAAATCACACCAAAGATAATGTGCTTAGGACACCAAGGACCCAGAGATACGGTGCCATGAAGAAAAACAGTTGCCTCTATTGTCACTTATGTCATGTATGAGATGCTCCTAGAAACTGAGAGGAGTAAAACATTTAAGCCTGTAGGTTTTGGGCTTCCTTCCAGTCCCAGCACTTAGATGCTAATTCCTGCTCTATCTGGGACAACCAAGAGGTGAAATAAAAAGCTTCCTGTCTAGGGACTATCATGCCCACATTGTTGGACCATATTACTTCTTGATCCAATATATTGTTTTGGTCACTGTAATCAAATAGCTGGTTGAAGCAAACGAAGGGAGAGAGCTTTATTTTGACTCATGGTATCACAGAAACTTCAGTCCATCATAGGGGTGGCACACTAGTAAGAGAGACTTATACCTAGCCATGCCAGTAGAAGCAGGAGGTATGGGGTAACTTGGGGAAGCAGGACAGTAGAAGAAGCAAACCTGACTTTCATAACTCTCCCATAAGTGAGTATTTCCACCAACCCTGTCCCCCCTCCCACAGCAGGAGACCAAGCATTCAAAACAAAGCCTGTGATGGACATTTAAGATTTAAATAGCATCTGGTACTAACCTACTTAGCAGCTCTTGGTCTCCAGATTTTGCCTGACCTCTGTGGTTGGATGTTGGCTTATATCCACCTGCCTATGCTTACACCAGCTCCTGACTGTCCAGGCTTGTAGGCAGTTGTAGTAGTTTTTTTTCTATTACTATGACAAACATGAGAACCAAAAGCAAGTCAAGGAAGAATCCTTTCATTCTTTGAAAATTTTATAAATGTATACAATGTATCCTGAACACATCCATCCCCCAATAATTTAGGAATGGAATTAAATCCAGACTGATGGTTAGCTGGGTGTCGGTGGGGGGTGAGAGGTGGTAAGGCCTCCTCTTTTCTAAATACAGTCAAAAGTCAGTCACAGAAATGCCATGGCCCTTGAAGCATGACTACCATGGACTTGGCTTCAGAATGAATGGCAGGAAAATTATTCTAATGATAAGAGGAACCCCAGGAGAAATCTTTCTGCCTGGCATAGAAAATCCAAATTCAACACACACACACACACACACACACACACACACACACACACAGCATGTTGGTGCCTCAAATGTTACGTCTTCCCTAACCTAAACAAATAGCATAAAATAAGACAATTGAGGTAGGAAACTTTTCTATATTGACCCTTGGCATTTGATTCGATTCAGTTAATGGTTTAAAGAAAAACATGACAAAAAACAAGCAATGGCATTGGATACAGAGCTAGTGTCAAGGGCAACCTGGATGATCCAGACTGACAGGAATGTGTACTGCGTCTGATATAGGAGCCTAGCATAACTGTCTTCTGAGAGAAACTGATGGAAACAGAGACCCATGACCAAACAACAAGCCAAGTTTGGGGAGTCTTGTGGAAGAGTGGGAGGAAGGATAGAGGGAGCTGGAGGGATCAAGGATACCACAGGAAGACCTACAGAGAAAACTAACCTGGGCCCTTGGGGGTTCACAGAGACTGAACTACCAACCAAAGCCTATGCATGGTCTGAGCCTAGACCCCCTACACATATGTAGCAAATGTGAAGGTTAGCCATCATGGGGATCCCCTAACTATTGGAGTAGAGGCTGTCTCTGATTCTGTTGCCTACACTGACTCCCTCTTACCCTAGCTGGGCTGCCTTGTCTGCCCTCAGTGGAAGAAGATACATTTAGTCCAGCTGCAACTTGAAATGCCCGGGTGGGTTATACCTGCTGGGGGCCTCCCCTTCTTTAAAAGAAGGGAAGGCATGAATGGGAGAAGGGGAATAAGGGTAGGACTGGGAGGAGAGGAGGAATGGGGCCTTGGATCAGGTTGTAAAGTGATTAAATAAATAAAGGTAAAAAAATAAAGGAGGAAAGGAGGGCCTTTCCCATCTTTTACTGGCCCAGTTTCCCAGGACTATTGACTTTCCCTCTCCCAGCTATGTCACCTGGTGCGGGTTACTTTACCTCTCTGAACCTCAGCTTCCTGTAACTAAATAGGAAAATATAGTTCAGAGGCTTCCTACTCACAAGCCAGAGCTTCTGCAATCAGTGGGTCGCTCACCAGCAATTGACTATCCCAAAGTTCTGTTGCCTAGAGATGTGGAATGAAGATGCTAGCTAAAGAAGGTTCCTCCTGACGGTGTGAGGGAGAGTCTGCTCAATGACTTGGCCCTGGTCTCTAGTGTTTTCTGGACATGGTTGATGTGTAGCACGATCAGCCATTTCTCTGCCTCACATGCTGCCCTCTTTTGTGCCGGTTACTTTTGTGCCCAAATTCCACCACTGCATTAAAATACCAGCCAGGATATGAGAGGGCCCCTACAGGCCACTATGATCGTATCTTACTGAGTTCTGCAATGGCTTCAGTTGCAATGAGGACATTCTGCTTGACTGAAATTTAATATAGAATATTATATTCTATATTAATATTATGTTATATTATATATATATATAGGTTGAGAGGAAACACAATGGACCAGTAGCAGATACATGGTGGAGAAGAGGAGGAGGAGCTGCAACTATAACCAGGCTTGGAACCTGGAGCAGGCTTTTGGATGAGGGGTGCTGGTGGGAGGTCACTACCTGTGCCTGGCTTGGCTTTCCCCAGGTCTGTCCTTGCAGTATGGGAACACAGCATGCACTGAATAGTGTGACTGAACCCAGAGATCAGCATGATGGCTCTGGAGTGCCAGCTCTGTTTTCTTTTCCCTAATGGCTGTAATCAGAAATCACTCCCTCATCTCTCAAGAAGTGGGAGCCAGTGGTGAGGCTCACAGGTGTTTGAGAATCCATGAGATGTATTAAGACTTCTCTTCTGGTGCCGACACAAAACTGAAAGTGCAGAGCTTTCTGATGAAATCTCTGTCAGCCCCAAAGTAACTGGATCACTTTTGTTAACTCCATTAATAGCCCGTTGGTTCTGTTTCTTCTCTGCATTTTTTTTATTACACAGCCAGTGCCTGTTATAGTGGCTGCCATTTGAGAAATGCACACGAGTCACTCAGTGAATGTATAAAACCAGGCAGGAATGCAGGACTGAATGGATGGGAACCTGGGAGGTTGGTAATACTTCAGATAAGCTTAACTCTTCATTGGCATAGTGTTTGCTAGAAGGCAAGAGGTGTTTGTGATAGAGGATCCAACTGTTTATTCATTGGAGATTGAAAATATCTGTGCTACAATCCCTGCATCTTCCCCTTTCTTGTTAGGTTAACCTTCCCTAAGTTGTTCAACTTCTTTTGGACTGCTTTTTTTTCCCCTTTTTTATCCTTAAAATGAGCATAGGCAAGAACAGCAATCTAACCCCAAGGAACCACAGAAAGACTGAATGAGAAACATGCAAGCACTGACGATAGCTAGTAGCCTACGAACGTGTTTAGCTGAAGATAAAGCTAACATTTTCAGTGCATCAACAATAAGAGAGGCAGTTGCCTTCATGGCATGATTCCAAAATTACCTCACTGATCTGCAGTGAGTCTAAAATTTTTATGATTCAAGTTACCTTTAGCTAAAAAAAATGTACGGAAAAGGCCCACTGGTGGCATGAAAGGGGGAACATATTGATATTTAACCGTTAATTCTTTCCCAAGCTTCAGGCAAATGGAGAAATAGGGTAGTGTGGGAAGCCTTGACTTTGGGAGTATGGAGGAGGATGTGGCTGCTTGCGGGCTAAGAAAAGGCTCCTCTCTGGGTCTCAGCCATGCTGACTTCCTAGTTGTACTCTTCCAATGTTCAGATCTATAAGATATAAACATTTTGTTGGTATTTTGTTATAGCAGTTGGAGATAATACAAGCACAGAAGTCAATGCTCAAAGTTTCACAACAATAACTGAAGCAGTAACAGCATTACCGGAATGTTTGATCTTGCTGAGTAATCACCTTGAGAGACATAGATCACAGCTCATGTAGCCTCTTCCCCACTTCACAAGAGTCACCGCGGTGCCTACTGGTCCATTCTCAGATATAGACTTAGAATCAGCAGAGATTAAGGAAGTCTCCTGTGAGAGATAGTCCCTAAAGCTAAGTACGGTGGCACATGCCTAGAATCCCAGCACTCAGGAGGCCGAGGAAAGAATATTGAAAGCCAGCCTGAATTATAGAGCAATACTCTATTGAAAGAAAAGGTAGAAAGGAAGGGAGGAAGAGAGGAAGGAATGGTAGTCTCAAAATGGGTCTCAGGGAGATGATGAGTTAGATGGGGTGGGAAGCAGCTGCTATTTCTGTCAGCAGCTGCTATCTCATGCTCATGAATTTCTTACTTCCTACTTCCATCCTCACCACAGTGCCAAAGGGAGCTGAAGAGAAAGAATTTTTCTCCCCCCCCCCAAAAAATCTGTTTTATTTTGTTAATTTCCTCTTACATTTCATACTTTTGCATGCTGGAAAGCCTTGTTCTCCAGCCATGGCTCCTAAGATCAGTTACTCACCTGGAGAGATGCTCAATGCTGAGAAACGAGCATTAATGCTAACTACGAACCATCTTCAGTCACATGCACCTTGCCTAGCATCTTTGTCCCATGATAAAAGCAAAGTTACCACAATGTCTGGGGATGTTGACTTTCTCTTTGTGGGGAGAGAATGGAAGCCAGAGCAGAGTGGAGAAAGAAACATGTGCAGAACACCTACAGACAGAATCCTATCTGCTCTGCAGCAGAGAAAGGAGTTAAGCAGAAATTTTCTTCACATATCTTATTGAGATCGTTTTATGGCTCTGATCTCAAGGGAAACAAGCAGTTTGCACATTTACTGTTTCCTATCAGCCGACCATCTGTGGGCACCGCCTTTCACAAAGAGCTTATACATAAACTGGTCACTTTATCATTGTAATATATTTGGAAAATCAAAAACCAGCTGTTATAGAGCTATAAACTGGAGACTTTATTGCATATTGTTTATCATTACGTTAGTATTTGGAGATTCGTAACACACAGACTTTGAGATCTATCTGTATTGCCAAGGAGGCCAAAGTTTATTTCCCTAATAATATGCAAATGGAGCCTTTATACCAGATAATGAATAATCACTTTAGATTAAAGGCTGAATTTTCTTTTAGTGGTACTGGCAGTGCAGCTTTTTGCATGCAGTTAATAATTAATTTAAAGAATTACCACTTCAGTGAGCCCTGCTTACATTATTTATTAAGTGTAATTAAAGTATTTATTAGTCAAGTAATAAATGAGGGACAACCCCCTGCACCTTAACAGTGTTGTAGAATAATCACAGACAGTGTTTATCTGAGCAGCAAGACTGAGTGTGGCTCAAGTGTGTTAATAGATTACTGTGATCATGTGGGGTGTTGTTGGTGTACCTCAGCCATGGGTGTGTGTCTGGCATTCAGCCATGGGTGTGTGTCTGTCGTACCCACTTGCTTCTGCAGCCTACCTCATCCTAGAGGAAACAGGTTCGGTGTCTTCCTACTCTAAATTTGGTCTCATTCGCTTGCTTAGAAGCAAAGCAAGCGATGTGTCTTGGTTCTAGCTAACATCCTCGCCAGTCTGTCATGTTGTCTGTAGCTCAAAATTTCAGAGCCAATAATGTCATCTTACAGTTTCAGGAAGACTGTAGGAGGCAATAGCCATAATTAAGATGACTATGTAATTCACTGTTCAGGGATAATTTTAAGGATAAAACGGGTTTTTCCTAATTATTATGTGTAAACTCCAAGCCATCCAGGTTGATGCTCCAAAAATTAGTCATCTGGCTAGATTCCTTCCAGCAACAATTGGTGCAAAATAATACGAGAAAGAAAAAGCTAAGAGAATCGCCTTCACAATGACTGCTATCAACACTTATGATTTTAAATAAACCTAAACCTTTGTCTTCATTTTCAAAAAGTCACCAGGAAAACCACCCTGTTCAAGCCTCCACAGGTGACAGGCCCCTCCTCTTTCTCCCACCACCTCTCTCCGTTCAGGTCTCCCTGGCTGGCTTACAGCAGTTTTCATTCAGGGATTTATTTTTAACACTGTTTCAATGAAGAGGCGGCAAGGAAGAGACTGGCTTTTATTTGAAGTTTTCAGTTGTTTTTTTTTTTTTTTCAGCATTCCCCACTGCCTTGCTAAAAATAGTTATCCCATAGTAAAAACAATATTTTCTAAACAGATTTATAGCTATATTCAACGTCTTATCTTACAGCCTAAGGCCACCGACCAAAACCAGCTACTTAGCTGATAAACCTGCTAAGTAGCATACACAGAAGCAGACCTAACAGGCAGGATCCATCTCAGGGATCTCCCAGGTCAGGCAGGAATGACCTGAGACTGGGATTGTTTGCTGAGCCAGTGTGCAAGGCCTGAAGGTCCATTCTAGCCATCACACAGTGCTGCACTGGCCCCCGTGTCATGCTCTAACTTTTCTCTTTCCTCTTATCTGGAAGGTTCTGCATCTTAGGCTCTTCTTACAGACAAAAGTAGCATCTGCTAAAGGGGAGGCAGGCTGAAAGGGCTTCTAAAGCTCACTCGGCTGGCGAGGGACACATGTACCTCGGCCAATCCACTTATTCATTTATGTGATCTGCTTGTCTTACCCTACCTCTGTTCTGGAAGCCTTCCCTGACCACCTCTCCTGCCATTCCCTCATATTACCTCAGCCTCTAGTTGTCTCTTCACACCCCGAGGAAAGTGTGCTTCCTGCACGAAAACCTCACACTCTCATAGGGAGAAGGGTCAACTGTCATCTCTCTACAAGTCTCCAGAACTGAGAGCGCAAGCAGGGCTCAGCAAGGCCAGGGAAAAACAAGCCATCTTTGCCTTCTTTCTCCTGTCTCTGCAGGCTTCACTCACTCGCCAGAATCCCACCCAAAGGGTACAGTCACATATCGGAAAAGACAATATTAAAAAGGAAGGGCGTTTGAATGGATCAAAGCTGAAAGGCCTGACTGATGTTTAAGAAAACAAATCTAAGCACTCAGACATGTATTAGTAACAGGCACTACTACCTGGCCGAAACTTGCGGGCTTGTAAATTGATTTGTCGTTAGGACCCTTTCCGGAGCTGTTTCTAGGCGACAGACAGGTTGGCCGTATATTATGTGCACCGTGGCCTCGTGCTGAGGCAGCCTCCTCTTGACCTCTTAATCAAGCCAAGAGCTGGGGCACAGAGAAGAGATACGCGATCACTTATGGCACCACCCAGCTGGCATTAGTCCCGCAAACCATCTGCCTGTCTCGCTATGGTCAGACCGTCTGCTAACGCCTCCTCCTCTTATGAGCCACCGATGCACTTCTCCAGCCTTTTTTAGAAGGTAAAAAATAAACTGGGTTGCTGGATGTGCTCTGCTTGGCTGAAGCTGAGACTCACAGAGGAGGAAGTCAGTCCAAGGTAGTCGACACCGCCTTCCCTGCTTGGTGGGAGGCGTCCAAACTGCTGATGTCGCCTCACTTGATCTTCACTGTTTTATGTCCCTATAAATTTGACATGGCCTTGTTAGGAAATATCTTGCCGTTATGCATTTTCCCATTGTTTTGTGCTTCTGCAGGGAACAGCCCTTTGCTTTGGTTGTAACCCAGGGTCAATGTTTCTTCTTGGTCTTGTCAGAAGGTAATGAGTCTGAAGACACTACCCTGAGCGAGTTATATATGGCTGATACAACAGTGATGGGCTAAGGATAACAGTGGTTTGACATGATTCTTCTTGACTTGTCACTGCTCACCAAAGTCAGAAGGAGATCACGGATACAAAGTAGAGAATAGGACCAGATGTACTTGAGGTCAGACCCTTGCCCATCAGCACAGTGTGTTCAATAGCACGTGGTGAGATAGCATCATGCTTTCTGAAAGGAGAACATACAATCCCTGTATCTGCAATTTAGTGCTCTGGCAGTCCATTCATCATCCCATCAACGAGTCAATGTGAACTATCACCCAGCTTGGTTTGAGTTTCCACCCAGAAGACCCTGAGATAAAGATTTGAAGGCAAGCCATTTAGTCAAAGAAGTACAGGTAACACTCAAGGAGCACTAGGAAAACAACAGGAGGACAAAGAACAGCATTTGAAGCCAGTGGCCATGTGAGTCAGAGGAAAATAACTCTTAGGAAAACACTGATGATTCTAATAGCAAGTGGCTCAGAACCTTCTCAAGAGATTAAGAGTCGTCCTCAATGATAACGCTATGAAGCTGGACTTCCGTGTTTGCACATTGAGTCTGGTGGAAGAGTGGCTCCAGGCCTAAGGTAACCAGATGCTGACAGTTATGAGTTCACTGAAGCCTGCAGACGTGTCCAAGGCTATTGCTTGGGGCCATGAGAGCACCTGCTACAGAGGAAAGGAAGGTCTGGGGAAGCAACAAGTTGAAGGTACGCTTTCTCCACTCTCGATTCAGTCAAGAGAGAACAGTAATTCTATCAGAAAGCAATGCCATGCCTAAACACTGAACTACCTCAGGGAAACTTTATTCAACCATTCCAAAACCCTTAGAATTAAATTAGAATTTGGCCCAGCACATAGCTCATGCCTGTAATTCCAGCATATGAAGGTGGCAATTAATAGGAGGGCTGATGGGAGTTTAAGTCCTGCACAAGCTTGTGTCATGAGATCCTGGAAAGCCTGGGACTCAAAGTAAGACCTTGTCTCTAATTAATTAATTAATTAGAATTTGATGAAGGGGTAGAATTTGGATTGTAGGAAAGAGGATTAAAATAATGGGATGAATTTATTTATTCTCAAAGTTGGATGTTAAATTCTGGTTGACAAATTATTCAGTGGAAGCCAGTGAATTCTTTTCCCTCCTATAGATGTTTGCATTCCCTAATCTTAGAAATAGTTTACCCATGTCTACAATCATACTCCCAGAACCACTGTCCATTAGCTTTCTTTTGCATTTTATTTACATAGTTAAAGAAGTTTAAATCAGATGACATCTAAATTCCTTTCTCATCTGTAATTTTTATGATCATGGGTCATCAACACATCATTCAAGGGGCCATGTACCTTGTATTTTGAAATATCATTTTTCTGGTTATATGGGTCATTACCTGTCTTTTTATTCTGCATGCCACACCTTGGGTAAAAGTGAAACTTTAGGGCTTTTTATATACTGCAACACACAGCTAAATAGTGATGGCAGCTGAGAAGTCGTCTGCTTTGCATGTCCATAAAGGAATTAAGCCATTGCATGAGGAATTCTCTTATCAAATTTTGATTTGACACTAAATTGGGGGCAAAGCAGTGAAGTAGTTTAACCAAGGCTCAGACTCAGAAAAGCCTGGGTTTGAACCCCAGCTCTTCAACTTAACAACTTCGTAACTTTAAGGAACTTGATCCCTACTGACCTCAGATGGCTCATGTCTAAAATGGAGTTAATACCATCCATGTGAGAACAGACTTGGAGATTAACATTAAAAGGAATAGGAGCCTATAAAACATGTATGCAAGCCAGAGCTTAAAACACTAACAACTTAAACCAAATGAATTTCTCTATTTTTATTCACTTTAGTAGATAAAATATTGGGTTTCACTGTGGTACCAAATGCATTTTAAAACAGCACAGTAGGACAGTCACCTAACTATACATGATGGTTTCAAAACTTCTCATCACTGGATTTTAATACGATATACTAATTTCCTTGGTCCTGTATGATAAGGAATTTAGTATTTCTGATTGGGTACTTTACATTTTTAGTCAACATCTACATTTTGGGTGTGGGACAATAAATACAACCAGAAGGGAAGCAAGCTTTAGGTTAATACCATGGAAATTAAGATAGAAAGAATGACATTTTACATTTATTACTTTCCTGATTATTGATGCTTTTCTCTCCAACATAATAGAATATAACAAAACTGTTCTTTGTGAATATTTCTTCCCTGAAAAATTTTCTGTAGTGCTTGCAATAAGTAGATCATAAGTCGAGGCCATGAGTGCTAAGATTCTGGCAATATAAGGGCAAGGTCAGACTTGTGAAAAATGTTACCAAGCTGTGTGAAGAACTGGAAAATGTGGTTAGCATCCAGAGTGTTGTCTGAAGAATCCTCCAGCAGCATCAGAGGTCATCAGAGATTAGCATTCAACTCGAAACAAATATCTTCTTTGTGGGCAAGAGATGCTACTGCATCCTTGCAAACATGATCCAAAGCAACTGTGAACATGAACATACCCCTCAGTCCTAGACATGCTACAAAGCAAAGGGGGAAATTCACCAAGCTCACCAAGACAAATGTGAAACCAGAATCTCCCAGGGCTAAGCTCACATTAGACCTGAGCTAGGTTGCTTCCTTTTCACTTGAAAATTCAGACTAACGGACTCATCCTCATCTGTCTAGGAAGCTGCCTTCCAATGCTAACACTCACTAGTTGTCCCAAAGTGCTCTTTCACCCTACTCTCTTCCACTGGATGGAAATCAGAAAGATTTACAACTGAAGAGTGGTGCCTCTCGATTTTTAGCACCATTCAACCTAAGGGTCACTCAGCCCCAGCAGAAAATTGGTTTAACCTCAATACTTGTGTAGTACTTGGTATGGTGATACCCAGCTAGGGGTGAAGATAAAAAACAAAACAAAACATAAGAGTAACTTAGGGTGCATAGTGACCTTTAAAAAGCCAGTAGTTGAATCTTTATGAATCTTTATCTCCAGCACCTGAAAGGGAAAAGACAAAAGACAAAAGACAAAAGACAAGTAATATATATATATATATATATATATATATATATATATATATAATTTCAATGCAATATTCTTTTTAAAAATGTAGTGTCATAAACTGATAATAACTCACTGACGAAGCATGCATTGTGTGTGTGACACAGTCCCTGATCCTGTCTCTAGCACCAGAAAATAAAATTCAAACAAACAAAAATTTCTAATGAAGAAAATACCAAAATGTAAAATAAAATCAAAGTTCACCCCACCACTTTCCCACATGAGACTGGGGCAAAGGGCAACCAGAAAATGATCTTGTCTTTCAGCAAAATTCTGGTGTTTTCATTCACTATTAATTTTTTATCTTAAAATATTGCATTAAGGTATTGCTTACTTCAGCATGCTGCAGTCCCAACACTTAAAACCTTCAAAGTAAGCTGTATTTACTTCCAGAATCAAAGACGCTTAGACTAGAACAGGCCAACTAAACAACCCAGTCCTCAACTTCTTTTCTCACAGAAGAATCCAAATATATACAAGAGTGGATAAGTGAGGAGCCGAGTCCATACAGCTATTTGGGACGATCATCCATTCATTCTTTACCTTCAGATGTTGTTGTCATTGTGTTTGGTTTTGATGCTAGAGATTGACCTAAGGCCCTATCACCCACTAAATATATATACAACCACTAATCCACACTCCCAGCCATTAACTTAGGGGGTGTTTATTGAACATCTGTACTGCCTCCTTCTTGATGTTAGGAATAGATAAATGAACAAAAAGACACTGCTCTTGTGGAAGGTATTTTCTGGCCTGACAAGCAGTTAAACACATATATAGCTGTACAAGGAGAAGGAAAAGCTGTAGAAACGACTGAAACACAGTAAGAGGAGAAAAGCAATGAAGTAACACATTTAGCAGTTTCATTTTATTTTCTCTGTGTTTTTTGTTTTTAAGGAAGACAGTCATGAATGGATTCTCAAGCATGCAGCTTTAGGCAAACATGTAAATAATGCACAGAATAGAGGAGGTCATGATGATGATGATACGTGTGTGTGCATGCATGCTTGTGTGTGCCTGGTCTGGGCTTTTCCAACTGAGCACAATTAGATATCAGGCTGGGTGTTCCATGGAAAGAAAGGCTAACCTGGGGTTCAGCAGCCTCTGGGAAAAAAAAAAGTCCCAGACACTGCTAAATGTCCTACAATGGGGGTGAGTAAAAATGTCTCTGGTTCAGATTCACAAGGCTAGGCTGAAGAAGAGAAGGTGCAAAAGCCCCAAGAAAGTCAGCCTTCCCATAGCTCAGAAAAAGACATTTGCCACCTTCAGGCCCAGCCAGGCCTTTGCACCAGATTATGGTCTGTTCACTGCCTGTCCTGGGGTTCACCTGGGTTTGGGGTCTTCTTTCATACACAGGAGTGAACGCTCCCACATCCTTTATATCATGTACAGGCTGCTACCTACTGTGGCCACATGTCTGTGTGCTTCCTTTGTCTACTCCTCCATGGTAGATTTTCCCTCTCTCCCAGGCTCTAGGGAGCAATGCTGCATATACTTATGTCCCCCATGAGCTACCCTCTGAAGGTCCTGAAGGACATGTGGCCTTCTCAAAAGGACAGCAAGTGATAAAAGTTCAACTTCCACTCAGCATTAAAAGAGTAGTTTTCTTTCTTTCTCTCTCTCTTTTTTTTTTCTTTGTCTCCCCAAGAGACATTTTTTTAATGACCTTTTTGAAGCATCTTGTTTACTGGGCAAAAAGCCAAATGATACGCTCTCTTTCTAGTGGCAGGGCAGCTGCAGGTTTTCAAAGCTGAGGTAAAGTTAGCTTTTGGAATCAATGCAAAGTGGGAAATGGGGTAGCAGGAGCACAAGGAATGCTTTGCTATCCAACACAGTTGAGCTGAGAGAGAGACCAGGCATTTGTGGAGGACCTGTGGGACTCAAGAGATGAAGGGACTCAGAGACCTCAGGGCTGCCAGGTGCTTCCCCCAATTAGGAAGCATGCATGAATACAAATTTCAAAAAAATCAATTCCACTCTGGGTAAAAGCCCATATAGCACAGGCCCTGTGATAGATGAAGGGAGTTTTTTTTTTTTTAATTTTTAATCTTATTGAGTCTCAGATTCAGCTATCAAATGAGATTTCAATTTTATTGAAGACTGACTGGATCAATAGATTACAATTGTCCGTTTTCAGCCAGTCTGATGGGCAACGCCACCTAAAAGCCCACTAAACAGCCTGGACACACAGCCTCCTTTGCTTGAGACCTGTCCCAGGTGGTAGGTATAGAGAGGAACAACACATGGGCTCTGCAGAGTCAACTTCATGTCTGTGCAGAAGGGACACAGAAGAGCCCAAGCCCTGCCCACCTCCCTTCTAAGCAACACTGGAAACAGCTCAGATGGCAGGTAGGTTTCTTTAAGTTGGCTAGTTAGTCTTGTTTTACCCTATCTTGCTCAGCTCCACAAACTATCAAAAGTTCCTGGATTCAACAGAATCCAGGCCAGTAGAAAGGCTTAGTGGGTAAAGATATTTGCAGCCAAGCCTGATGACCTGAGTTCAATTCACAGAGTCTGCATGATGGAAGAAGAGAACTGGCTCTCAGTAGTTGCATTCTAACCTCCACAAGCATGCCACAGCATATGCGCACACAGAGATACACATGCACACACAGAGAGAGATACACACCACAGAGACATACACAGAGAGAAATACACATGCAGACACAAACACAGAGAAACAAATCAATAAATAAATATCTTTAATTTTTTTTAAGTGGTTCTAAAATCATATGTCAGATAAAGTCATTGGAAGATGGGAACCAAGAAGTGATGATTAGAAGTTGGGAAGAGTCTGTAACTGAAAGAACACAGAAGAGTCACAAGGTTATGAACACAGGTTTGGGAGCTGAAATGCCTGGGTTGTACTTCTGGCTTTGCTACTTCCCATCTGTGTGATGCAGCTCACTTCGTGCCTGTTCCATGGTAATAAATGGTAATGCTGAGAGCAGACACCCTAAAAGAGTAGGAAGAGAAGGGCCCTCCTAGATTCAGACACCAACCCACAGGAAACTGAGTATCAAGAATCAGAACTCAGAAGCGCTAAGAGAGGTAGTGGGGAAGCAGACAGCACAGTAGACCTTGATGGAAAAACAGTGGGGAGAAAAATTCTGATGTAACACTAGGATTTTGCTTTAGTCATAAGAGTTCAGGAGATAGCTTGGGCTGAGGGCTGAAGGCCTTATCCATGAAGGAAGGCAGATAGATAAAAAAATGATTGCTGGGTAGGCATCCTTGCCTGATAGCGGTTACCCTGCAGCCTCAACAGCAAGCCCAAGAAAAGCTGAGCAACACAAAAGAGCTTTCTGGAAAAGTTTGCCACAATGGGCACTAATGTAAAGGCGGCTTTGAGGCCGCAGCTCCATCATTAGTCTTCATTTGCTGTCATGGGGTCAAGGACCAGCAATTTGTCTTCCATGAAAATGTTCTTCTCGGAACATTAGTAGAGGGAATTTGGCATCAGAGCAAAACTCTGAGTGGCCCAGCAACATCTGAAGAGGGCCCTACATCAAGGGGTAAAGGCCTTCCCTGCAGGCATGGAGACCCCACAGTCCCACAGTCCTCCCCCCTCACTAAAGAGCTTTCTTCCTGATCTAGCACTTGGAATGATGAGCTAGCTATGCACTGGATTGCATAGGCACATTTGCTGACCCAGCTCTTACCACCCCCATCAGTTTGAGCTGGAGAAAGACATTGTAGTATACCAATTCCAAGGACACATTTTACAGCAGACGTGTTTAACTTGTCAGAGAACATATTTGCTAGACATGTTCTGAGTCTCCTTATCACTTTATGTTCGGGAAGCAGAGACAGAGAGAGTGGGAGTACAGTCACTTGTCAACAGTCTGGAATACCCTTCATTATGACCTTTCTTAGAGCCAACAAAGGATAAAAACCTTCAAAATGTTTGATGCTATGAGTATCCTGATATACAGATGAAAGTAAAGTATAACGATGATAATGGGGTGCTCTCTAAGTGGTGAGTGAAGCTTCCAGGTGGGGTCCTGTGTGTATTCATCAGTTCTAGAGTAAGGTTGGGATTTGGAGACCCCTCAATTTGTCAGTGCTGTGTCTGCTTAGTGATTCCATGGAGTGATCATCAAACCCAAAGTCTCTCCAGGAGTGAGGTCACTGGCTCAGTTAGCTAATGCTAACTTAGTACCTCTTCAGGGTGCCCTTGCCTAAGCCAAGAAGTGTGAGGAACAAAGAAAGTCCAAATCAAGGGAGTTGATAGTAACCAGGACCCTTTTTGAGCCCATTATGCCCTGGGAGACCTCAGCTTATTTGGCCTTGCTTCAAGTTCCCTGGGGAGCTATAAAATCCCTGTCTTCTGGTCCCTTCCTCTTCCTGTTCATCCTTATAGAGTCTTCCATGCTGCTCTCTAGGGAAGCAGTTGCAATGCCTCACAGCCTGCTGTGCCTTCCTCTAACCTTGAGCATGTCTCCACTGCATTGATTGGCCTTCACCTATTCCATGGAGGGTGTTTGGACTGACAGAATATGAAGAACAAGACTGTGTCCATTATATTCTGTTCGGGAGCCCAGGTGAGAGGCTTCTCAGAGGACATTCACAGAAGCTAGATTTAGAAGCTAGAAGCTCTCAAGCTGAGATGCCTCACATCTGTGACTTTGATCAAGACTCTGAAAAGCACTCTCATTGCTATAAATCTATAAATGTATTTGAAAGGCATGGCTGACCATCCCAAAGAAAGCTAAACAGGAAGAACTTAGACAAGATCTGGAAATGTGTGCCATCAGAGGCAGCTTCTGGCTCCCTTGTATGATTATCTCCTTCCTCTAGTCCTTAGCCATTTCCCATGAGGTGTCTGAGCCCCTATGATGTTCCCATGAAAACCCCCATCAAGGATCATTCTGCCCAACAATAAAGGCTGCCCTACACAAAGAAAATATCAGCAACATTCCACATATCTTTTTTGCATTTTTTATTCTATTTCATGTGTACAGATGTTATGTCTACATGTGACTCTGCACTGTATGCCTAGGGCTCACAGAGCCAGAAGAGGGCATCAGATCTCCTGAGACTGGAGTTACACATCACTGTGAAACACTTTGTGGGTGAAGGGAACTGAACCCAGATCCTCTGCAAGTGCTCTTAACTGCTGAGCCATCTCTGCAGCTCAAATACCCCTCTTGTGTTTCATTCACTTCAGCCCTGCTTTTTAAAACCTGCTTCTTCTGTTCCCATAACTGAGGCCGGGAGGTCACAGTGCCTCTTGACAGATAAGCAGATGGGCAGAGGTCAATCTTGATGTCTAGGAGTTTTTGTTGTGTTGGAAGAACCTGCAGGGGCAAGGGGTTAGTGCCATTGCTTCTCACTGGGGGCCACTGGACCCGGTAAAGATGAACTCAAATACTAGGTCATCTCCAGGAACCTCCTAGGTTGAACATAATTGTGCGATTCATTAACGGGAATTGCATCTGTCTTCCTTCCTCCCCTGCTAGGAGCATCATTCTGAGCCATCCTTGAATAACATCAGACTAATTGATCTCCTTCTATTAGCGTCTCATCTAATTTATAGCTCAAAGCCTTGGGATGTACCCTTCAAAACTGCTAGGAAGCCTCATGTAAATTTTGAGATCAAAATGTCAAGAATAAATTTGGCTTTGGAAATCAGGAGCCCCAAAGCAAAATGAATGTACGTAGTCAGAGCCACCCCTACAGGCACTACCATCAACACCTGTGCAGCGTGACATGCGGGCTACCAGGAACTTCCAAGTTTTACTGGGCTTATTTCTCCCCAAGTGCCTAACGTTACACCATTAGAAAGTAATCACACATTTGGGTTAAGGAGCACTGCTCAGCTTCAGCTTTTTAAAAAAAGACAGAAAAGGAGATTGCTGTTTGTCAGCTTCATAATTACTATGAATTACTACTGGACTGGTTTTCTTCCTGAAGAATTCTCAGGTGAGATGGGGCTCAGATCCCTGCAGGTGGGAATTAAAAAGGGAAGACAGGGCAGGTGGAACCCAGAGACTGAGATGGAAGGTGTAAGAAAAAAAGCCTTCACATTTTCCCAGCTGTCAGTCTTCCTGCAAAAATAAAACTACCCTTAAGAGTCCCCAGAAAATATCAAGATATCATTAAAAGAGTGGCAAACCCTGAGCAAAACAAATCAATGTTTCTGTTTTCATGTCTGTAGAAAACATTTCCTTTTCCCACTTCAAGCAGTTCCAGACAGAGGGCAAATATTTCCACACTTCTCCATAAATCTGGAGTCAGTTGAGCTATAAGAGAATTTCTTCTTCAACATCCCCTGTAACAGCACGGAAAGGAGAAATAAAACTTCAGTACCAAAGGCACAGACTTTAAGAGCTGGTTGAAGGGCTGGAGCCAAGCCCTGGTTTCTATGGAAAGATCAGGGGCCGGAGTTCTGCATTCCAAGCAGGCAAGAGATTTGTATACCACCTTGCAGGCCCATAAATTCCCCAGCTTTAGGGCCCCTTCACATGGCTGCCAAGCAGGAAGTATATATTGTCCACTAGAGTCTGAAGGCTCCAGGATATACGACTTGAAATGTTGCCAACACAGAATGTACTTGGGAGACCGTTCTGCCTCAGCAACTGTTCCAGATAATTGAAATGTAGCCTTTTAAGTACCAGGACAATTCTGAAGTTTTAATTATTTAGTAGGAAAGCGTCTCCTCTCCTACTAAAAATACACTTAAAGTGTAGAGCCCTCGAGGGGTTTGTGGTGGGAAAGGCTTTGGCAGCAGGTACACGGATGTTTGAATCCCAGTTCCACCCCTAAAATGGGAATCTGCTGGCAGAGGTCTTATTTTTCTATTGTCTTGTTTTTTCTTTGCATTTTAATTTCACCAAAATAATAAAATAGGATCATGACTCTTTGGCAAATTTTTGTGAAATATGAATGAAGGCCTCCGCAAAATGCTTGTCACCTGCATCCACTCAAGACATTGTGTCTGCTGCTCTCATTGACTTCATTATGATGATTCCTCCCTTCTTAAAACCTGCTGAACATGCTTTGCTCCTGGTCTCCCTTGTAGAGAGGATGATTTGAAAAGTGTCTGTTTTTGTAAAATGCCCTGGTACAGCATGCCTGTGGGGGCTCAGAAGGTGTAAAAGCAAGGCCAAGCCCAAATGTAGAGTCCTGTCTGCTGTCACTCATGTGCTCGCTCTACTGCCTTCCAAGCTACAAAATCTCACTATATGACACGCCTGTCCCTTTACTTACCTCTTACCTGAATTTTTCACGAATCAGATAAAAGAAGAAGTAGCTAGGCAGCCTGCTGAAGAGCAGGCATGAGCTGTGTGATGTTGCATTCTCAAAGTTTCAAGGAAGTAGCAACACTGCCTCCTGGGGTGATCATGAACACCAAGGGAAATCAAGTAAGGGGCGCCAAAACCACAATGTTGGGTTCATCATGGATGCTCAGTAAATCTTAGCAGTTACTATTGACTAAGAGCCACAGAGAAAAGACGAAGGCTACACGACTGCATCTTTACATTTGACCCAACAGTGAACCTGATTTAGTTATAGTCAGGTTTGTAAGATTGTCTATAATTGCCCAATCATCTCTTCTTTTTTCACACTTCCTTTTTCAGTTAAGGTTTTTCCAGCATTTAGGAAGGCAGTACCACAGAGTTCAGAGGCAAATCACCAATGGGCTGTGGTAAGCTAGGCACAGAGCTCTGTGGACATGAGGGTCTCCGTGTGATAGACTGCAGGATGTAGCATTGCATGAGCAGAAAATTTGAGTTAACCTGCCATGTAATGAGCCCAGCACACACTGAAGGCCCCAGAGAAAAGACTCCTTGATCATTATGAAACACCTGAAGGAACGACTTGGCACATTCAATATTTATAGAAAGATTGTCCATGGTCAGAACACCTGAAAAGACTCAAGTCAACACCTAAGGATCATTCTCTCAGCATCTATAGCTGCCAGGAAGCTTCACAACATCAGTTGGCTGATCAAAAGGGCATTTTATTAAATAAATGAGATACCAGAGCTCTCGAAACTAGTAGCTGAGTGATCTGGACTCAGTCACTTACACTCCTGGAAGCTTGTTCTCTTCCTTGTTAAAGGGCTGTGACTCCACAGTACCCACAAGCAGGGTACTTTAGACTATGAGTACAGTAGGCACACCAAGGACTAAATCACCTCGCCAGTCCACTGCCAACTAGCTGGGTGTCTTACGGTAAACTGGCTTTTCTAGACTTCAAATATCCGAGCTCCTACATGCAGGGTTTGCAGCAAATAACCATCACACAACTCTCCTTCAGCTCTGAGGTCCCATTTACAGAGAGAGGAGAATGGCAGGCTGTAACTATGGCCCTACTTTCAGAATTGAATTGAATTATTCTCCATTCTGTAAAGCTTGGTGAGCTCCATGCCTAGAATCAAGCATGCTATCAACCTCTGAAGAAGTTTTCTAGACAAATCCCCTATAATATTTCAAATAAGGTACAAAAATCCATCTTCTAAAAAAAATCAATTAAAAGCTGGATGTAGCAAATGGCAAGGTGGTTGTGGGGGTGCCATGCTGTGAGTAATTTCTGGGGTTTTGTTGCTCTTTATTCGCCTCTGGGAAGTGCTGGAAAATCTGGAGGGTCGTGTGCAAAATCTGCCCGATGTCAATTCCGCTTGCAGAGCAGTCCATCTTCTCCAGAGTGTGTGTGACCTTTGCAGGTTGTCACATCCTGGGCAAGGCACCAAGTGATCCTCCACAGGGGCTGGCATGGAGGAACAGACCCTGAGCCGCAGGGCGGTGCAAGCAGCAGTTTCCGGGCCCTGTGCCAACCTCCAGATAATTGCCAGCAGCGGGAGAGAGGTGGTTGAGGTTGGCGGAGCCTGTCTCTGACAGATAGATTGCCCCCTCCTCACTGCAGCAGCATCATGGCAGTGAGAGCGGGCGGGAGGGAGAGTCAGAATGTACTCAGGAAGGAGGGGGGAGAGGGAAGAGAGCAGCTGGGAACAGCTGAGTGTCAGAGTGAGGGACCAACAAAAACAGACAATGGACAGATAGCTAGGGAAATGGTAGAAAGACAGAGGCACTCACACAGGAACCAGCTCAAGAGAAGAGAAACACACAAAACAGGGAGATTAGCGGAGAGAGCTCAGAGATGGGCAAATGCCAAAACAAAAGGCAACACAGTCTTTGTCATAAGCAGAATCCGATGCATGAATTTGAAGGTTCAGCAAAAGGGCAAAACTTCCACTATCAACTGTAAACAGGGGCAAAGGGAGAAATCAATGAAAGCCCCAAACCCGTGGAGTGACAGCAAGGGCTGTTCATCAAGGGCTGCTCAGCCAGCCAATGCTGTTGCATGAAACCAGCAGGCCCTCAGCCCCATGAGTGATGTTTACATACAGGGCACTCCATGTTCCAGGTAGAGAACTCAGCATATGCACATATCTTCAGCTACCCACCTATAAGATCTTCGCTGCCAGTTACATTTCATCACTCTAATATTCTGAGCAAGCTAGTAAACAGGCATGGACGGCAGTCATGGCAAGGCCTCCCTCCTTTTCTTGCCTCTCTTGACAGAAAATATCAAGACAGACACGCAAACATGACATCTTTCCTGATTCTCCTTCCTTCCTTTCTTCATTCTTTCCTTCTCCCATCACTTCCTCCATTCCTCCATCCACCCACTTCTCTTATTTCCTTAGAGCCCTACTCAAAAAACATAAGGCCTGGCTGGAATACTGAGCTCCCAGGCTTGATCATCTGGGCACTGGTGGCTCAGGCAACACTTTCCTACAGGTACAGCTGCTGTGGCAAAGGACAAATGTAGGAGGGGGCTATTGACAGCACGCCCAGCTTAAAGCCAGCTAGATCAATGAAGGGACCCTCAAGGGGGAAGATGTGTAGGAGCCAAATTGCTAAATATGAGGTGGAGATTGCTGTCAAGTTGTAAATATTAGAGACTTCCACTGGGTGGGAAATACAAAGAATAATGTCTTCCTGGCTTTCCAAGTGCCTCAAACCTGCTACCAATAGTAGCTAACATTTGTTATAGAGCACTTTATGTGCTGGGAGCTAAGCGTACATACTTTTGTCAGCCACATGCCTATAAGGTCTGTAGTAATATTCCCATCCCAAAGATGAGCCTTCAACTGCATTCCCTGTGCCATTCCAGTCAGATCAAAGCTGGCTGTTTTATACCGATTTATTCAAGTCTTACCAAATGCACTGGACAGCTACAGGGTAGGAGATTTTCCTAGATCTAGTTGGAAGAAACATGCAATAATGGATGGAAGAGAAAGGGGCAGATGAGAGACAAAAAAGACAGCTAAAGAGCTTTATCCATGAAGCCTGAGGGACCACTAGGGAAAGGCTAGCACATGAGCAGCTTGAGCTTGCGCATAAAGTATGGAGACTGCTCAGAAGTTTCAACAGATAATTAAGATTCTTTTGGAATGAGGACAGAGCATGAGGCTCACTTGGGGTGAGCCTGAAGGCGTGAGTTCAAAACAAGGGACTGGAATGCAGAGAAGATGTATTCCACAAAGGACAAAGGCCAATCAATGCAGAAATAGAGCTCACGAGGTTACCTTGTCTCTTAGCATCCTGGCACACACCAGAAGGCTATCCTCTCTCTCTCCTTCTCCCTCTCTGCCTCTCCCTTTCTTCTTCTCCCTCTCCCCCATCTCCCTCTCTGCTTCTCTCCCTCTCCCTCTCCCTTTCTCTCTCTCCCCCTCCTCCTTCTCCCTCCCCACCCCCCCACACACACGTGTTTGTTTTGGGGATTTTGTTTGTTTTATGAGGTTGAAGTGGTACTAAGGATTAAACTCAGAGTCTCTCAATTTCCTGGCATGAATTCCTCCACCACCGAGCTCTATCCTTACCCTTTATTTTATTTATTTCTTACTCTGAGATAGTGCCTAAGTTGACCAGGCTTTTAGCAGCTTTACAGTTTTACAGTTTTTCTGCCTCTGTCTTCCTGGGAGCTTGGAGTAGTTACAGATGCGTGCTATCATGTCTGCCTTGAATAAGTAGAATTGTGAGAGCAAGGCTGAGAAGACAAGTAGATGGAGGCTGAAGACAAGAGGCTGGGTCAGAAAAGAAATGTGGGTTTCAGTGGGCAAAGACTAGAGGGTCTGAGTGGAAAATATGGCCCAACTCCCCGCACAGCTCTGTAAGTGAGTGAATGTCTGCATTCACTGATTCTTACACACAGCGGATATTTGTCACATCTCCATTGTGTCCCTGACCTCAGCTAGGAAGAAGCTTACATCAGTGCACAAAGCAGGCAGAGCCTCTGCTCCTGCAGGACTCTGACCCGTGTAAGGCCCATGTAGGTGGAATTTTCAGGGTTCACAACAGGCAGGAACCGACCTCTGGGTAATCTACAGTGCAGCTGTGGATGCCTGACCTTGAACTCTTAGGAGGATAATGCAAGGGTAACTGGGACTTGGGATGGGAGAAGTCACTGCCAAGAAGGGATTCTGTTAGCCAGGCCTGTCTTGATTGAAATTAGCAAAGCAAAGTGGCTTAAGCATTAAAAGGTAATTTATAGGCTCTGTAGGCAAGATCCTTAAAGCCAAGGGGTAAAAGTTGGTAACTAGAACTCGAGGTTTTGATACTATCCATCCCTCAAATCCAGTCTTCATTGAGGATTTAGTTTCAGTTCCTATGGCCTCATACCCTGACATTTGGCTTCCTCTGTCCAGTTCCGATTGAAGCTATGAAGGAACTGATTTTTAGTCACATGTTCACCTGTTGAGCCCTTGTAGCAGCCAGAGAGGTGAGTTCTATGCTAGACTAGATTACTTCATACCTGGTCCCTTCCAGTTAGTGGGAAAGAAGGGAGCTAAATAGTAGAAATCCACTAGTGAAACTGTCACTTCATCTCAGGGACTATTGTATTGAGGGCTTCTTCCAAAATACAGAATAGCTCCTCCCAGAGGGAGAAGAAGAATGTAGAGCCTTTGGAAGATACAGTGTGAAGTGTGATGGGTAGCATCAGCTATCACAAAATCAGGTGCTAATGAGTCCCAGGACTGACCAGAGCTGTGTCACCGGAACCTCTGCTTGCCCTTGCAAAACATCAAGACAGGGCTGTCACCCCCTTTGCCACCAACCGCCACCCCCCACTCCCAGCAGGCTGAGGAACTGTCAGGAGCAGTGCCTTCGGTTGGAGGCTCTTCATTAGCTGAGAAGGGCATCCCTGCAGGAAACCAGCACTGAGGAACAAGAACAATTTGAAAGGATGCAGGAGGCATTAAGCCAGAATGGTTCTCCAGGGGGTGGCAGGGCTAAGTGGAAATGCAGGCAAAAGGAACCAAAGGTGGGGGGGGCAGCCAGTGGGGCCATCATTCAGCAAAGAAAACGAATGCTTACCATCAGGGAAGAAGGCAATCTCTTCGCCAGGAAGGAGAAATCAAAGCAAAATGAAGAGAAATTTGAGCAAAAATCAATGCTTTAAAAACATATATTCACGCTTCAGAGAGAAGAGAAGTTCTGGAAACTTTGAAACAGTCACAGTTTGCTCTGATATAAGAAGTATTTCACTAGAAGAAGAATCGGGATGGGGGAGTCTAACCTTGGATGTGCCGTTGTCAGGCTGTGTGGTCTTAGACGCTGGGCTGTATTTCCCCATTTGTAAAATGACTTGAGAATCCCCACATTGAACGTAGCACAATATCGTGTAACAATCTGCTGAGATGATGGAAGGGGAGAGACTTGGAAACATTAAGCAGCAAGTATGTATTTAATTAGGGTAGGTGAATAATTAGAAAATGACAGTTAGAAATTGGGTCATTCTAACCAAGTGAAGAAGGGGGCGGGGATGGAGGCTGATTAAGGCTTAGGATTCAGGTGAGCTCGCATCCTGCTAAATGCCAAGGACCAAAGTGATGATCTCTCTGTATTTAAAAAGTATGCACAATTGAGTAGAAGCTCCTGCATCCTCAGTCCCTTACAAGACGTCAAGTGTGATGTAGAAAAGATATGGGAAAAAAAATAAAACCTGAAAGCCTCCAGTCTGTCTAGTCAAATAGAACAAAATGGTACAATTCCCTCTATGAACAAAGAAAGAAATGCAAGTTGAGGGATCGATAATACAAGCAGAGCTCAGAGTAAGACCTGAGCACAGATGGACTTACTCCTATTGCATTTCTATAGGAGGGTAAGGGAGGGGGAGAAGCGGAGGATGCTCACTGAGGTAGAGGCCAGAAAAACCATGGAGATGGCATGTATGTGTGGTGTGCTCGAAGGGATGGTCAGTGTGGATGAAATACTGTAAGCTGGAAGTAACAATGATTTTTAGAAATGTCCCAGCTGCAGAAATCTTTAATATTAAATGAAGGAATTGATTGCAAAGGAAAAGGAAACCTTTTGGGCACCTTGACATAAAAGGGCTGTCTGAGCCAACAAGTAGACAGATAGAGGGATGGACTCTTGAATAGACAGGGAAGGTGAGACTATGGCAAAATACTTAGAGAGAAGGAGCTTGAGGCATAGGAAGGAGAATCCAATCCGGTGGCTGCAGAGAAAATAAATAATAGTGGAGTTCCTATGTGAGTTTATAGACATAAAGCTAAATATTTTTCTAGCTCTAATTCTGCCATGGGTTTTTCTCTATTTGAGTAGTGGGCACATCCATAATTTTAATAGGAAACTTCACATCTTCCATTTGGTATGCCACATCTAACTGTATATAAGTCCATTAAGTTGTACAGTCTTTGGGTCAGGTTAATTTTGGTGTGTGATATTTTTATTTATTTTCAATGTTTCCTATAATAAAGTAAAAGAAGAATGGCGGGTAAGCAAGGTGGGTGGATGGGTGAAGGTGCTGGATATGCAACCCTGACAACCTAAATTCCATTCCGGAAACACATGTAAAGGTAGAAGGAAGGAGCCGACTCCACAGCTTCCTTTGACCTCCAACATGCACTGTGACATGCATGACTTCACACACATCACCTACACACAAATGATATTTTTTATTTATTTTAAGAATGAATAATGGGAAAGTGTTGGCAGGTACCTACTTGCCTACAGTTGACTCCATCACAAACAACTGTAAGTTGCAAGGCTGCTTGTACTAATTCTGTCCTGCACCTGGTCGGGGTTAGAAACAGAGAAGGCTTCTGAGAGAAAGTGTTATGGAGTCTCAAAGGTAATATTTACCTGCCATTAGAGGGATAAAGAGCATCATGGGCCCAGAGGTGTGAAAAACAGAGCCCCTAGTCTGAGGGATGTCTCTGAGCCCATAAAGACAGAGAAGGCTGGAAAGCTGGGCAGGCTCCAATTACTTAGACATATGAACTTACACAGCAGATATGTGATGCAAGAGGATGAAGAGGAAAGGAAAGACTCAATTTTCTTTCTCTTTTCTTTCTTTTTTTTTTCCAAGTTGAAAAGGTCTTTAATAGATTTTTTTCCTTTTTAAATTATTATCATTTATTACAATTTATTCAATTTGTATACTGGCTGTGGCCCCCTCCTTCATCTCTTCCTAATCCCATCCTCCCTCCCTCTTCTCCCCTATGCCTCTCTCTTAGTCCACTGATAGGAGAGGACCTTATCCCCTTCCCTCTGACCCTACCTAGCCTATCAGGTCTCATCAGGACTGGTTGCATAGTCTTACTCTGGCCTGGTAAGGCTGCCCCCCACCAGGGGGAAGTGATCAAAGACCTAGCCACTGAGTACAGAGAAAGCCCCTGCTCCCCTTATTAGGAAACCCACTTGGACACGGAGTCTATGAGCTACATCTGTGCAGGGATTCTAGGTTATCTCCATGCATTGTCCTTGGTTAGGGTATCAGTCTCTGCAGGGCTCCCAGGGTTCAGGTTTTTTTTTTTTTTTGTTTTGTTTTGTTTTTTCTCTCTTGGTCTCCTTTTGAAGCTCCTGTACCCTCCAGGTTTTTCTATCTCCCCCCTCAGGTTTTCTTATAGTTGTTTGTACAAATATAGGGGCTTGAAAACTAGAGCTGGTCCTCTAGCAAAGTTCAAAAACATTCTTTAGTTTCTTTAAGACTTCTAGTATCCTCACATCCGTCCTTTCTGTTTGTATGCATTGCTCCTTAGCATAATAAACTTTGCTGTCATATTTTTGGTGCACAAACATTCATAATGCTGAGAGGGTCACTGTAGGTCACAATGGAGCTTCGTGCCCTGAATTCAGCCATGTCTCCTGTGGCTATTTTCTGCTTCTCTCTCCTCACAGCTGAATTTTGTTAGAGTGTTTAAAACAGTGCTGCAGTTCATCAACATTTTCATGGTTTCCTCTAACCATCATTTCTACAACTTTTTTTTTCATTGAATTCAGTAAGATCTCACTCAAGGTCTTTCAATAGTTTCTACAACCGTGGCTGAAGTTTGGCTTCTAACAGACTCAAGATCAGGTTCAGTCAGGAGCATCTTCCTGGGTCTCGGTGTTTGGCTGCACTTGTCCTTGAACTACAGGTTAATCACGGATAAACTTTGTTCTTGCCTGATTCTCAATGACAAGGTTTACAAGCATCATATGACAATGCGGAATTATGATGCCAGACCACACTGCCAATTTTGGAAGAAGAGTTTAGCATGGTTTACTTTACTTTGTGTTGAAATTGGTCATCGGATGGTGAGCACCTTTGCCTTCGGGGTTGACAGGCCTGCACAAATATTTCCTGTCACAGTATGCGATTTGTGCTTTGTGTGGCATGGGGATTTCAGTTTTTTTTTTTTTCGGGAGATGTTTTGTCAGCATATTCTTTCAGATACATTTTTTTCCTGTTTTTGCTTCATGCCCTTTCGCAAGCCCTGTGTTGCTACACCTGCACAGATCTACCAAATCCACCCTATTGTGTGTGCGTGCGTGTCTGTGTGTGTGTGTGTGTGTCCATTCTTCATCCTTTTAAACTAAGAACACCCTCTGTTCTTATGCCTGTTTGGGGATTTGTTACCTAGAATGGGTCTCTAATTTGGAGATAGATGACTTTGCTTTTCCTCTACTTCTTCTCTGGACTCATGATTCTCTCTCTCTCTCTTTCTCTCTCTGCTTATTTTTTCTCTAAGTTGTTTTGAAACTTCTTCCAAGATTTCTTATTTTATTTAAACAATTTTATTTATTGAAGTTTGTTGTGTTGATATGTTTGTTTGGTCTGTGGTAATTTTCTTGGCATACATAGCATCCCTTTGCTTGACGGCGTGATTTGGTGTGTGTTCTTTGCCTGTTTTTCTCTGATCATAAATTATTCTCCTATTATAATATTCTAGGAATATTATTGTGATAGTTTTTTAATGCCAGCTAATAGTTGACTGGGACAACTCCCTTTTAACCATCTATTTTGCAGCAACTTTTTGGGGGAGGAAGGACCCATGATAGCACCCGGCATAGCCTGACTTCTTTACAACCTGTCACATGTAGGGTTGTGACTGTATCTATGTGTGCAGGTTATTTTCACCTTTATATGCCTCCCCCCAAAAAAAGAAGCAATTGATGATTGCAAGACTGATTAATATGGACATTTTCTTCTCTGACCTTCTCCAACGGGCATGCTTGGATGCTGCATCTACACAGTCTTTGTGTCTGAACTCCCTCATCCCCACCACTTAACAAGGCCCAGGACTTCTTTTGCAGACTCCCATTCACTTTAGATCAGTCGCTGCCCCAAAGACTTTGTTGTTTTGAACTCTTTCACAGACTCTGGGCTCTGCCAACTTTGTTTGAGGTCTTTGGCAGATCTTCCAGCATCTACCTGCTATCGTTGCAAATGTGTTGCTTTTGGCAGATGTTCCTCAACAAAGGTGGGTTCTGTATTTCTGTTTCCCATTTTCCTTGGTGTTTTGAAAGGAATTCAAAGGAAGTGGACAGGGCTATCTGAACACAGCTGTCTTAAAAGTAGGCATTCCTTCTACACAACTGTGCCGTCTCTAACAGTCCACCCCTGAATCTCCAGCACCTAAGGCTGTATCTGGGAAAGAGGTGATGGTCCAAGAATATTTGTTAAACAAAATGAAGATGTACAGAGGCAGGCAAACAGTTCTCAAATGTAAGAGCAGAGAAAAGACTGCATTAAAGAACTTCCTTTAAAAGAACTTTAACAAAGAATGCTCCTGGTTTCTTCTGGGGTGGGTAATGAGGCATATGTCCCAGGACTGTCTCAATGCTCAGACATTTCCAACCTATTTTACCTATCGTTATTGTCTCTTCTTGGCATTCCGCTTTCCCTTGGCTAAGTAATTGTATCAGATACCCAGGAACCTATAGGATCAGGGAAATCTATACAAGTGCTTTATGTACCAGGTTTCAAAAAACTCTAATCTAATCTCTAGCCTCAGTTTTTATGCATGTGTTTTAAATTTGTTTCTGCTTGGCTTACTTCAGAAATTGGCAAAGCCTCTTTCCTCTTTAGTGTACATTTTTAGAAAATTAAAGACAAAAACAATCTCTTTGTACCCCAATTTCAGTAAATAATGGTGATAAGCATTCACATCACCTGCAGCAATGTCCCTAAAGTCCACTGGTGGCCAGAACTGTGTCCAGATGTAGTCATTATGGAAGGATTATTTAAAAAAGAGAATACTACAAAATGTGAGAATTTATTTCATTCCTCATGAATTTTGGGGGACCCTTAGATTTAGGGGTGGGAGAGTTAAGTAGCTTCCGCTAGAAAGGATTATCTTTAGTTAATGTGGATACCAGAGTCCAGGATCCTCTCTGGTTTTCTTTTTCAATAAGTACAAGCCTTTGACTGGAGGAAGCTATGCCATCTCAATTCCCTGAGTGCAAGGAGTGTGTCTCAGAGTGCTCTCACAGCTTCCATTAAAGGGAAATAATAGATAGGTAAACGATAGATTTTTGGCTTCTGGCTTCCCTTAAGTCCTGCTCAAAATATTCAAATATCTAATCCCACACTGCATTAATCCTTTTAGAAATCACCCATGGATAATTTCCTTTCTTTTATTTTTTTCTTTGTCTTGAATCATTCGGAATCCCTCAGCTTGCTCATACTCAGACACGTCTCACTGCAGCGCTAACTCCAATCCACTATACACCCTGCCCTGTCTGCCTTCAAGGAGTCCACCCCTACCTGGGCATCCGTACTAAGATGAGCAGCATCACAGGAAAGAAAAGGCCAGGGAGATGCATGCCTTGCCTGCAGAAGCATGATGATCAGCTATCTCCACCCAGAGCTGGAGGCATCAATCTTTCTTCTCCCAGACAAATACTGATATTACCCTCATGGTTCATATCACCCAACAGCTTTCTCTTACCTATATGACAATCTGTGCCTACCCTCACCCTACCTCTACCCTATGAAGTTAACTGGATGTTTCCCAGTCACCCTGGTTTTTAACGACAAGTTATATGACATATTGAAAAAAATTTTAATGTGTAACAAACAAGAATAGCTCTAAATTAAAAGCAATGTCCTTATTTTCTTCCCTCCTTTGTTGAACAATACTGGCTTACCATGAAAATGAGGCACACAAAGACCCAAGTCCAAGTCCCGATACAGCCTGCGGCAGGGAACAGGGAGGGGGGAGGTAGTGAGTTCAGTGCAGCTACTAACATGGTTCCCAAGATTTAGGAGGCAGAGGCAGGCCTCCAAGCTCAGAAGCAATGTTTTCAGAATAATGCAATCCTGGGCCAGGGAGGATGACACTTAGAAACTCTGTACATTCTGGATGGCTCTCTCACCTCCTTTTCTATGGGTATAAAGTGCCAGCAACCTCCTCCCTCTCTTATTTCATTTACGGCAAGGACTTTGGGTCTTGCATCTGGTTATAATGGTGATCTATGTATGCCATCTACAGTGGACATGGCTAATGATCCTATTTTATTTCTTAATTAAGAATTTGAAAGTATCACAAATTACTGCAATTAACATACATTTTCTTCCTCATTTATTTACTTATTTAGATCCTAAAATTGTACCCTGGGCTTCAACCAACCACAGGATTTGGAATCTATTAAAATATATAGCATTCATTAAAATATGCATTTGTCCCCAACAATGCATCATTGCAGTTCAGAAATGGTGATGTTATCTATGTAAAGGAAATTCTTCCAAAAGGACTGCCATTGAATTCACCCCATCCAGCTTGGTACCATAAAATTTGAATGTATTGGCAACCTCTTAGACTGAGGTAGGCTGAATATTTTCAAAGTAGCCTGATGCAGTATTTGCTTCATGTGAAGTGCTGCTGCTCAAAGCTCTTGGAAGCTGTGAGCATCACCACACTGCCAGGACATCAGTGTTCACTAAAGATAAGATGGGTGATTTTAGAGTGGTTGGATTCATCAGGCTGGTTTCAAAACAATGCTATTTTGAATACTGCTTAGCATCAAAATAAGTAGTAATTTTCAAGAATCAAACTTAAGTTTTTCATCCTTGAGGTTTTCTTTTTATTTATTTAGGTTTCTAACTGATTTATATGGAGACAGTTTTAAAGGAGGTGGTTGGAAATAACCCAAAAATATATTTTGAACTATGTTACAATGCTATTCATTGCAGCCTTCTTTGTAATTGGAAAAAATTAAAAAAGCCAAACTGTACAACAATAAAACACTGGGAGAGTTATAACACAGCTGAAATATTATACATCTACTAAACACTGTGTGCCTTATACTAAGTGTGGCTGCATTACACTAAAAAGCATTAGCTTAAAACAACAAAATACTAGTTCACAGCTTAGCAGCTCCGAGGTATGGACATAGCTTCCCCAGGTGTTCTGACATAGGCCTCTCACAAAATTGCAGTGCAGGTGTTTTCTGGAACCATAGTTGTCTCACTGCCAAACTAGGAGAGGATGCACTTTGAAGCCTACTAGAGTGGTTGCTGGCAGGATTCATTTATTCATGGACTGTGGAGCAGGGGTCTCCCTCAGTTACTTGCTGTGTGAGCATTTCTGTAGTGCAGTTCATAAAATGGCTTCATTACCACAAGCAAGCCAGACAGCAAGAGAGGGTGAGCCACACAAAAGACAGAATCGCTTATGTGCTTCATCTTAATCGTAGCACTTTTGTTCCACCCTGCTGCTCCGAATTCAGCAAGGCTCATCTCGAAGTGTGGACAGTAACCACTGAAAGCCATACAAGAGGATGTCTGCCAGTTGAAGTCTGTTTATTGTCCAAAGTTACTTACAATATCACATTCATTTGGAAAAATAACACTATAAAGCCATGTGTACAGTATGACCCCATTTTCAAACTAAAGACAGTATACCCATGTATACATAAACACATTAAAAAAACTAAATGTTCCATGAGTTAATAGTATCATATATATATATATGTCCTGTTTATAAATCTTAATTTTTTCTAAATAAAATTATTTGTTCATAATTTTCAAAGGTATCATTTAATTTTAAAACAGCAGTTGAGATGTCCTACTGTTTCTAACCTCTTATATATTTTCAGGGCTGTTTCTTACCACTTGGAGTCATCTAAAAAGAAGTTCACAAGACCAGCAAGACAAGGAAACTGTGAGTATGTGCTAGAGTTTGTTGCTGAGGTTATAGCATCTAAAGCAGCAGTTGTAACTAGTAATAGTACCATTGAAAGTCAAAACTATTTTTCCCTCTCTGAGATCACTAGGGCTACTTGGGAACTGAAACTGACCTGAAAGAGGTGGCTCAGAGGTTCCCCCTGAGCCAATGTCATCTTTTCCATTCAATTTTTGTTTCTTACAGATCATATCACCATCTCCTCTGCAAAATCCTAAAGGGAGAGTTTCTATTTCTATGTCATAAGTAAATGAATGGATACGACAGTGCAAAGCAAATTGCAAATTTGGAAAAGGGGAGGGATGAGTGTGACAGAGCCACTAATAATCTTCCTACTTTGTGTCTCATGTATGAAGGCAGCCTGAGTTGAGAGACATCTAGCTCAGGTTTAGAAAAGCATCTCCACCACAGTAAATGTTGTCTTAAGATCACTGATGAAAATTACTGTATTGCCAAGAACAAATGTATTGGCTGATTGACAAGCACACAAGCCATTCTACACTAGCACAGAGCAAAAAAAGTCACCTCTAAAGGGCAAGCAAGCAGGTACTGATTAGAAAGGAAGCCAGTGGTCACCAAGGTATCAGAATATTAGGCCTAGATATCAAATACTAGTGGATCTCTTTCCAAAGGGAGCCATAGGACAATAGATGTTATAACAGACAACAATCAAGATACTAAAATGTCATGCTGTAAGCAAGGAAGCTACTCTAAGAAATTAGATTGCAACAATAGTTTTAAATAACCTGTATACACAAGGTCAGAGATATATTTCTCTGTCATTGTTTTTGGTGCTGGGGAATCTCTTTCAAACTTGTCACTGGCAATCTTTAAGGGATGCGTACAGTTTGAATGCACATGAATGACTTCATTATACCTTTGTGTTTTGATTTGGCAAAGAGTCTATTATATTCTCATATGCATTAGAAGCCTCAAGTCTGAAGTGAGATAATTTGAAATGTTGTAAATGGATGTAGGAGCAGTTTTGTTAGAATGTCATTAGAGTGGGTCATTAGATTTTGTGATATTTGGGAGTCTGCAATAAAAGAAAATCTTGTTATTTAAACTTTTAGTGAATCTACAGAAGAATGGATTAAAATTTACCTATTTTTAATATTTTTAAGAAGACAGAAAGAAAGAAATTAAGGAGGAAAGGAAGGTGAAGAAAAGGGTTTCAGAAGCATACCATGGCAGATCAGCACAGAGGATAATCACTACTATCACTTTGCTATTGCCATTATTATCTCAGGGAAAACTAATGGAAACTATAGTGATTCCCTTTATGAGGAGGCTAAAAGAGCAAAATGAAGTTCTGTGTCAGTCTCTTATAAGGCCCTGCTTTTCCTGACAAAATTCAGGCTAGGAACAGTCTTTATGATATTATAAATGGTGGCTGAGAGCTGGCAAGATGGGTTTGTGGGTAAAATCTCTTGCTGCAAAACCCTACTGACCTAAGTCTGATACTCCCAAATCTGCAGTGGAAAAAAAAAAAAAAAACTGACTCCTAAATGTTTTCCTCTGACCTCCACACATGTACCATGGCATGTCCTTACACACACACATACACAATCATCATCATCATCATCTTAAGTAATGGTTGATTTCATTTTCTCTACAGTCAGGACATGGTATTTTCAATAACTCCCCTAGTCTTTGTATCTATAGCTTTTGATGAATTAGTTTCAGCAGTAATTGTAAGTCCATTAATGAAAAATAAAAATGCAAAATCCATCAGTCACTATGCTTGGAATCAATGTCAACATATAAGGAACATGTGATCCAAATGTTTTTTTTAAGTTAAATTTTTTTCTTTATTAATTACACTTTACTCACTTTGTATTCCCCCCCCCGTGGTTCCCTCCCTCCTCCCACCCCAATCCCTCCCTTCCTCCACCCTCTGCATGCATGCCCCTCCCCAAGTCCACTGATAGGGGAGGACTTCTTTTCCTTCCTTCTGATCCTAGTCAATTAGGTCTCATCAGGAGTGGTTGCCTTGTCCTCTTCGGTGGCCTGGTAATGCTGCTTCTACCTCAGGGGGAGGTAATTAAAGAGCAGGCCAATCAGTTCATGTCAGAGACAGTCCCTGTTCCTATCACAATGGAACCCACTTGGATACTGAACTGTCATGGGCTACATCTGTGCAGGGGTCTTAGGTTATCTCCATGCATAGTCCTTGGTTGGAATAGCAGTCTCAGGAAAGACCCCTGTGCTCAGATTTTTTGGTTCTGTTGCTCTCCTTATGGAGTTTCTGTCCTCTCCAGATTTTACTGTTTCCCACTTCTTTCCTTCTTTCCTAAGATTCCCTGCACTCTGCCCAAAGGTTGCCCATAAGTCTCAGCATCTACATTGATAGTCTGCAGGGCAGAGCTTTTCAGAGGTCCTCTGTGTCAGGCTCCTGACTTGTTCCCTCTTTTCTCCTTCTTCTGATGTCCATCCTCTTTGCCTTTCTGGATAGAAATTGAGCATTTTAGCAAGAGTCCTCCCTCTTGATTAGTTTCTTTAGGTGTACAGATTTTAGTAGGTTTATCCTATATTATATGTCTATATGAGTGAGTATATACCGTGTGCATCTTTCTGCTTCTGGGATAGCTCACTCAGGTTGATCTTTTCCAGATCCCACCATTTACCTGCAAATTTCATGATTTCCTTGTTTTTTATTGCTGAGTAATATTCCATTGTGTAGATATACCACAATTTGTGCATCCATTCCTCCACTGAGGGGCATCTGGGCATTTCCAGCTTCTGGCTATTACAAATAAGGCTGCTACAAACATGGTAGAGCAAATGTCCTTGTTGTGTAATTGAGCCTCTTTTTGTATAAATGAGAAAATGAAGGTGCAGGCAGGTGAGGGACATGTCTAAGTACATAAAAGAAAGAGCTAGTGTTAAGGTGATCCTCGAAGGACTACACTAGTTTTCTGTAATTGATGTAACCAGATAACACCAGCTTAAAGACTTAAAGCAACCTTGTAGTGCTGTAGTTCAGAGGTCTGATACAGATCTCACTGGTTAAAAAGCAAGATACATGCAGGACAGGGTTCCATTTTAGAAAGTCTGAGAACAATCCATTTACTTTTCCTTTTCAGCTCTTAGGGACTGCCTATGTTCCTTGGCTTGTGACCTCTTCCTCCATCTCTTAATTTGATAATGTTGCATTCTTCTTGACCATTCTCTAATCATATCTCCAACTGCAACTGGAAGCCATTTTCTGCTTTTAAGGCCTCACATGTCTTGACTTAATCTAAGGTTTTAATCCTTTTGACATCTAAGACACGACATGCACAGGTTGATGGTGCTGCAAGTGTGCACATCTTTGATTGGGTGCAGACACAATTTTGTCTGTCACAGGAAGATGACAGAAAAGCATGGTAAGCCAAAAGTGCATTGGCTAAGAAAGAAATATTTGTAGACACCAGTTGTAGGCTGGGGTCGTCTGGTGTCAGTCTCTGAGATGGAAGCATCTAGGTTAAAGATGTGCCCTCATGCCTGGGTTTTGCAGGGGAGTGGGAAGATGAGGAGTCAGAAATGCTCAGAAGGAGGAGGGGGCTTCAGGTGTGTCACAAAGCTGCCACCCCTCCCATAGAGTTCTCTGAGGTAGAATTGTCAAGAGTGGCTGGGTCTTTAAGTTCTTCTTGCTCTGATTGCTCTGACCACATCAAGCAGTCACAAGATGTGGTCTGTCTTGCTGAGGAAGGGTGTACCAATCGGTTATCTTCTGAGAGCAACTTTGAACTGCGAGGGCAATGTGTCCTTTATTCAAGCAGAAGGATCCAAGTAAGCTGCACCCACAAAAGCCATTCCTAAGCTTCAAGTTTTTGTAAAAAAAACTTTTTTTTGTAAAAAAAAGAAGGGGAAAAAAAGAGTTGGCAGTGGTCTATTTGGAATAAAACAGTTGGGAGAAAGCACAGAGTGGTACTAAAAGTAAAGCTTGGAAATCAGTAGGAAAAGAACCCTGTATCTCATCAAGGTTTTTAGCTTAGACAAGATAGGGTATGGAAGAAGATTGAAATTTTACTAATATTGTCTGAGAAGTCAAGCAAGAGTGGGCAAGGACAGCGCAGGGATAGAAGAAAATCAATAGTGTTGGCTCCGTTATTAAAACCACAGATGATGAATTATTGGACTAAGATCCAAAGCTAAGACAGAAATCCAGGGCTCTGTCTAAACTACAACAGAGAAGTGGCTATTGGCACAGGCAGGGTAGGCAGTTGTGATGGGAACTTAAGGATCCAACAACTTCTCAATTGAGTTGAAAGGAGGGTCAGCCAGGGAAGTGGGTGGAGAGCTGATGAGAAATCCTGTTTCAATAGAACCAAAGGCAACAACTTAATTACCAAGGAAAGGACATTTTGTATTATTAATAAATTAAGGAGAAGGCTATGGTGTTGTATCATCTGGTCCATGAACGTCATTTGGCCCAAGTCCAAGGCTGATCCTGGCACAGGATTGAGAGATGCAAGGGTCAGAAAGATGGAGGGAAGAGCCATATGCTCACTCCAGGGGAGGCACTCTCACATTATCTCCGGGCTCACCTCAGTGCTCATTTTAACTTAATTGAGTCTGCACTCAGCAATGAGGGACAAAGACTGATTTGTTTCCACCCTTGCACCCACAGGGTTCCCACTCCCTCAGGTCAGTGCCAAGCCCGGCATCTGCATACAGGTGGTTCTGCTTATTTGTCCAGAGAAACCACCTGGACCAGTCTCCCGCCTCCACTCTTCCACCCTTCCAGACCACAAAGTCAGGAAATATTTACCAAAGAGACTTCCAGATGCCAGAGAGATGGCTCGCTGGATAAAAGCACCTGCCACTCAAGCCTGGTGACCTAAGTTCAGAACCCACGTAAAACCAGATGCATATCTGTAATCCCAGTGGACAGGAGAAGCACATGGAAGCTCACAGAGCAGATAGCCTGCAGTATACTGCGGTGCAGGGAAACAAGAGACACCTTGTCTAAGAAGAAAGTAGAAAGAGAGACCCAATTTCTGAAAGTTGTTCCCTAACTTCTTCATGTGCCATGGCTCATACATTCCCACAATCACATATACATCATACATATACACACAAACCACACACACACACACCATATATACATTAAAAAAGAAAAGGAGAAAGAATGAATGAACTTCCAGCCAGGTGCTGCCTGCAATCCCAACACTCAGGACCCAAGGGCAGGAGTGCTGTTAGTTCAAGGTCAGCCTGATCTACACAGTGAAATCCTATCTCAATAATAACTATGTATTATTGTTGTTATTATTATTATTATTCTCAGCATCAGCATTATATTCATTTAAAGTAGAATTCCTATGTCTTTTAAAATAATGTGCAGACATTACACTGGGCCAACTACGCTTGCTTACAGAACAAGTTAAATTCTCCTGCATGCCTTGATTTGAGTGACACAGGTAAAGCGGGGCACTTCACACGGGCGGATGTCAGTAAAACCACCCATGGCACCTGTGTTTCTTACAGGACCTCACATTTTACCAAGCACCTTCACTTACACTTTCATTTGAATTTCATGGTGCTGATTATTTGGACTGAGTATCATGGCCTTTGTTCAGGTAAAGAAATTAAGACTCCCAGAGTATGAGTCACTGATGCCACAAGCTGAGAACCTAACCTGGCACCCAGGTGCTCTGCGTGTAAGCTGCCTGTAGCCAGTTAATAAGATTAAGCCCTCAGAGAAAAGAGTTTTCATAGCAGCCTTGGAAATTTGGGAGAATGGAGCATTAGGAAGAGTAGAGAAAATTGAGGAGGAGATGGTCTGAACTGTACATTTGTCACAGATCATGCTGAGATTGTGGTGTTTACTTTTTCGTTGGTTGGTTGGTTTGGTTTGGTTTGGTGTTTTGTTTTTGTTTTCTTTGTTTTTTTTATTTGTAGTTTTGTTTAGGGGGCTCACAAAAGCATTCTCACACTTTTATCTCACTTGATCAGCCCAGCAACCATGCCAGGCAGGCATAGAATAGTTATGAATATAAAACCCACAGGATTCATTTAATTTACCAAAGACCAGCCAGACATTTGATAGCACAGCCAGGGCTAGCACCTATGCTTCATGGGAATGCTTCTGGGGTGGAGGGGGCAGCAGAGACTTCTGGAGAATGGCAGGAAGACACAGTTTATTAAAAGAGTCAGCAACACACACCTGAAAGTTAAAAGGGTCAATAACAGTCAACATTTTTGATATACAAAGAAGAGGGGCTCAGGTCACAGGCATCAAATAGATGGCATAAGAGTATGATAGAGGGGGCAGATACAGAAACCAGTGGGTAGACTACAGGTCCAGGAAGAAAATGATGCATCATGTTTGGAAATTTGGCACACAATGTTGATTACAAATAAGCAGGAAAGGTGTGAGGTATTTGATCCACAGTGTCTGAAAACAGCATCTTTTAATATTGGAAAGTTAACATTAAAACACTCAAATATTTAAAGCATAAAAATGATAAATACTGTAAACAAATTTCAGGAAGATAAAAAGATAGGAGCTTTTTTTTAAGTTTTAAAATATTATAATAAAATTCAGGAAAGTATTTTTATGCCAGGTCATCAGGGAAGAATTTCTTAATATTTGAAACAAGCACAAAAGAAAAGATTGGATGATGCCAAAGCTTAAACTGCAGAGCCAGAGGCGGCATGAGCAACACTAAAGGAACAGGCAATGGACTTGGAGGCGCTGCATGAAAAAAAAAAAAATGCCTGCTTTGTTATCTCTCATGAAAATGCCAATTAAAGCAAAGTGGTGCATTTAACACATACCTCGTTATCAAAAATTCAAAGGTTTGACAATTCCAAGAAGGTATCATAACCCTTAAGAAACCTCAAATTGTTTTTACTATCTCCTAGAAGTGAAGAGATGCATGCCCTAGCATGACTAAGTTTATGCCACAATATCTACCCTAGATATTGTTGATATGTAAAATTATATTTATTGAGACATCTTTGTAATAATCAGAATATGAAGCAACCTAAATGTTCATTAACAGGACAATGGAGAAACAGAGCATAACACAGGCATGGACATTAGTGGGTTGCATCTGTGGAAAAGGGGTCTTTTAAAAACCTCCCCTATCAGTGGACTTGAGGAGGGGCATGCATGAGGAAGGGGGAGGAAGAGTGGGATCTGGAGGGGAGGAGGGAGGGGCTTATGGGGGAATACAAAATGAATAAAGTGTAATTAATAGTAAAAAAATTAAAAAAAAAACAGCAACAAATCAAGTAATTCAGTTAAAAAATGGGGTACAGAACTAAACAGAAAATTCTCAATAGAGGAACATTGAATGGCAGAGAAACACTTAAACAAGTGCTCAACATCCTTAGCTATCAGGGAAATACAAATCAAAACAACCCTGAGATTTCACCTTACACCCATCAGAATGGCTAAGTCAAAAACTCAAGTGACAACACATGCTGGAGAGGATGTAGAGAAAGGAAAACCCTCCTCCATGCTGGTGGGAATGTAAACTTGTACAACTACTTTGGAAATTAATCTGGCACTTCCTCAGACCATTAAGAATAGTGCTACCTCAAGATCCAGCTATACCACTCCTAGGCATATATCCAAAAGATGCTCAAGTATACATCAAGGACATTTGCTCAACCATATTTGTATCAGCTTTATTTGTAATAGCCAGAGGTTGGAAAGAACCCAGATGTCCCTCAGTTGGGGAATGGATACAGAAATTGTGGTACATTTACACAATGGAATACTACTCAGCAATTAAAAATAAGTAAATCATGAAATTTGAATGCAAATGGTGAGAACTAAAAAGATCATCCTGAGTGAGGTATCCCAGAAGCAGAAAGACACATATGGTATATATTCACTTATAAGTGGATATTAGACATATAATATAGGATAAACATACTAAAATCTGTACACCTAAAGAAGCTAATCAAGAAGGAGGACCCTGAAAGGCAAACAGGATGGACATCAGAAGAGGGAGAAAACAGGGAACAGGACAGGAGCCTACCACAAAGGGACTCTGAAAGACTCTACGCTACAGGGCATCAAAGCAGATGCTGAGACTCATAGCCAAACTTTGGGCAGAATGCAGGAAATCTTATGAAAGAAGGGGGAGATAGAAAAACTTGGAGGGGACAGGAGCTGCACAAGGAAAGAAAAATAATCTGAGCACAGGGATCTTTTTTGAGACTGATACTACAACCAAAGACCTTTCATGGAGATAAGCTAGAACCCCTGCACACATGTATCCCATGGCAGCTCAGTATCCAAGTGGGTTCCCTAGTAAGGGGAACAGGAACTGCCTCTTGACATAAATTCAGTTGCCTGCTCTTTGATCACTTCCCCCTGAGGGGCCTGCCGCCTTACCAGGCCACAAAGGAAGACAATGCAGCCACTCCTGATCAGACCTGATAGGCTAGGGTCAGAGGGAAGGACCTCCCCTGTCAATGGACTGGGGAGAAGCATGGGTGAAAAAGAGGGAGAAAAGGTGGGATTAGGAGGGGACAGAGGAGGGGGCTACAGGTGAGATACAAAGTGAATAAACTGTAATTAATAAAAAAAATCTAAAAAATGAAAAAAAAAATTAACTGAGTTAAAAAAAAAATCAAACCACATAAAGATGAAGAAGAGCAGGCCATTGGCAGAGGATTTGCCTAACAATGCATAAAGTCCTAGATTTCACCTTCATCACTGAAAAACATAGATAAATAAATAGAAATAGATGATAGATAGGTAAATAGGTAGATAGATAGAGATAATTAATAGATGATAGTTAGATGGTAGATAACAAATTATCTTAACATAACATTTACACTCGTGTAAAACACAAAACAATGTCACTGAATATATTTTAGAAATACATAGTGAAAGCATAAAAACTCAGAAACAAGCTCAGGAGAATGTTTTCAGAAACAAGGTAAAACAGACTCATGGAAAATAGGCAAAGAATTCAATTATATGGGTAGAGTTTTGTTTAATTAAAAATAAAACAATTTCAGCACAACACACTTAATATAGTGAATGATTCAGGAAATGGTAAAGGAAAGAAAAAGTTAGTGACCACCAGCCTCTTTCCCCTAGGACAAATGAAGAGGCAACAAGAAGCAAGAACCTGCCAGGTAGCAGGCCAGACAGTTTGGGAAACTATGGCTTTTGATTTACAGAGATTTGAATGCAAAACGCATTCAGTGGAAAACACACGTTGAGTTTTGCTCGTTTCCTGGACTGGTGATATGCTGAGGGGTGCTCTCCTAGGAACATGCTGTTGACACAACTGTAGCCATTAGAAACAGCCATGCTGCACTGCATTACTGCGCTACAATGTTTAGTAAGTTAGATGTGTTAACAATAGCTTCCATCCTACAGTACTTTCAGCTTATCACAACACAACCCCATCACTCATGAAGGAGCATTTATGCTACAAAAAGCGATTTCAACTAAAGTCAAGGATCAGTCTCCCTGGAGATACAGTCTGTTGGAAGAGAGACCAGTGAGAGTCTATATGAGTTTTAATTCCATCTAGAGCAGTGTGTTATGATTTGTCCTGGCTCCACTCCCCAGTGTGTGGACAGGAGATGGTATCAGCAGCGCTGCTACCTCACACAGCTAGTGTTAGTACCAAATGAGATGATAAATGTGGAAGGAGTTTGCAGCTCAGCAAGACTAGAGGAACTGCCATTTCTCATCCTCTTCTTTGTCCCTTTCCAAGTGTATTAACTGAGCACCAAGCATCCAACAGAGTAAGGCTGTGCTCACAAGAGTCCCACCGTGCCCAATGATGGAGCTTTCCTACCAAACAGCTCTAAAATCAAATTAGACTCCAGTGAGTTAATCATGGATAATGTAATTATAAGAAGCAGCAAATAAATTGGTAGTACTTGGCTACTATTTTTTTAAGAGGAGGCAGAGAGAGAAAGAATACAGTAGGTGAGAAAGATTATTCTCTGGGGAAATAATCGCCACCACCCCAGCCTCTTGGTCTATATTCAGACTCACCCCCAGGAGTACTAGTGTGCCTCTGATGTGCTGGGTAGCTATCAAATGCTTTATCACCTGAAGTCCCAGCTTTGCCCTGATACAGGAGTGTCTGCGGTCTCCAACGAATGCATCCATTTTACTAGCTTCCTGAAACAGAGCATGGATACTAAAACCATTTGCTTCTCTTCACATTTCATTCACATGGCTGTGCTATATGTGTGCACATGTGTATGCACACACACATGTGGAGGATAGACGTCATTCCTTGGATGCCATCCACCTTGCTTCCTAAGGCAAGGTCTCCCACAGATCTGGGGTTTACTGAATCAGCTAGCTTGTCTGGCCAGTGAACCCCAGTGAGCCTCAGCACTACGATTCTTGCACACATCCCCAAGCCCAGCTCTTCAGGAGGGTGGTTGACACCCATCTGTGTGCTCATGCTTGGAAGGGATACTTTTTGCTAAGTAAGTGATTTCTCCATCCCCACTGAGCATCCTCTGTCCCCAGACACTTCTATGCCCAGCTGACTAGTGGGAGTACAGGAGAGAACCAGAGGAGAGAGACTAGCAAGATTAAGGTGGATGCACCCAGCTTCTCTGCCAGGTTCTTCCTTGTTGCTGTGAGAAGGAAGGAATTAGCTGCTTTATGATAGGTCGATGAGGGGAGGGGAGGAGTGTAAAAGTAAGGTGAGAATTTTTGGACTCCTGACACAAAGGAAGAACAGTAAAAAAAAAAAAAAAAAAAAAAAAACATGGGAGAGAAGCTAGCATTTATTTAAACAAGAAAGTTACCTATACTTTTTCAGTCAACACACCTAATAACACTCTCTATAGGAGTTTGTGACTTCATTTGCCTGAGAGTTAGAGAAGATAAAATTTTTCCAAGATCACAAAGAGAGTAAAGAACAAAGAGGACTTCAAGTTCAAGTGACTATTCAAGACACATTCTGGTACTATGGCTCATCGGAGGTGTCAGAGGCCTCTCCAGGTGTTAGATCCAGCAAAAGACAAAGTGGTTTTGCCCTTGTCCTGTCCATAAACATTTCCCTAAGTGTCTGTTTATTATTATGGTACTATGGTTAAACAAGATGACCCAAACTAAGACATATGCCTCACATTTACCAACTTTCTGAACTAACTATATCCTTAAAACATACCCATAAAACAAATACCATATAACATGATCTCTCCAGAAAATATGCTCGTTGCTGTGTAGCTGGAATCCTTTCAGTGAAAGCGTCTAAGTTGTACCGAAGGTGGAGAGACTGGCACTGTCTCTACACACAAGGCTGCAGGCGAAGCCTCTGGAAAAAGACACAGAAGAAAAGGTTTCTGGGGCCCTGGAACACAGGCTAAGTAGAGGAGGATCTGGGACATAGCTGAGAGCTATTCAGAGCTATGAAATATCTCCCTAGGATGGAGTAATCCTAGAGTCTCTAGTGCAACTGTATCTCCCTAGATGTGTGAAGTGGTCCCTTCCCTTGGGAAAGGAAAAGCAAGTCTTGCAAGAGAGAAAAAAAAAAAAGTCTTTCTTGCTTAAAGCATGATCATGTTGAGGAATGTTCCATACCTAGTGACTTCCCAGACTCCCCAGCCTCATCCTGTTTAAGCCTGTTCTTCAGTCTCCACTTTCTGCTTTTTCTCTGTGTTCTACCACCCTACCGTTCCCTTCGTGTGCTCCCTCAAGGCCACTCGGTGGCCTCTAGGAGTGCTACAAGTTAAACACATACAACAAGCAATGTTAAGCTAAGATGTATATATAAAAGAGAAATATGGGATTTATCTGTCAGGGCCTATTACTTTACTAAGCATGATTTTTCTAGTTCTTTCCGTTTGCCTGCAAATTTCATTGTTATTTCTCTGAGTAACATTCCATTGTGTTTATGTACCACATTTTTCTTAGTGGTAGGGTGTATTGGTATAATATGCTTGTGGAATGTACCCTTGTTCATTCAAATGCTGATTTCTCTACCCCACTATCTGGTTTCAACCCAGACATTGCATTGTGATGCTTATCCTAAGCATCACCTATCTCAAGTTTGTTTAAACATGCCACTATTTCTTTCTCTGTGTTGTCAATAAAACAACCAGCCATTGTTGTGCAATGGGGAGAATAGGGTGGGGCATCCTTGTCCAGAGGGGAGGAGAAGGAAGCAAGAGAGGAGAGATCAGAGGACAGGACTTGGAACCATGAAGAGGGATGAACCGGACCTAAGCTATGACTAAAAGCAAGTATAATGGGTGAAATATGAATGGTAGGAAACTATGTGGGCTTGGAGGTTTAGGATGGAGTAACTATTGCCCAACATTGTGCTCTAGGTTAAATAAATAAGTCCTAGTCTCTATGTGGTGATTTGGTTATACAGCTGGATTAGGTATAACCACAGCTTGACTAAAAGATAAATCAATAATATTACTAACCCACAACAGAGGAGGTCACATTCTTCTTTCCATTCTGGGATTTTTGTCTGACTTGAGCTTGTACGGGTTTTGTGCATGGATCACAATGGCTGTGAGTTCATATGTGCATCTGCTCTATTGTGTCTAAAGACACTAAAGTCATTTGCCACCTTGGGCTCTTGCCATCTTTCTGCCTCCTCTTCCACATGGCTTCATGAACTGTGAGTGGAGGGACCTTTCCATTTCAGGCCTTTAAATCTCTTATTCTATACATTGACCGGTGTGTCCCTCTGATGAGAATTGAGTCATATACTGACCTGCAAGGTTCACATTTCTCTTTTGCATCCCTTTTTTAATGGAATTCATTTCCTAGCTATTGAGAATAGAGCAGCAGTAAGCATGGTTCTAAAAAAATACCTTCTTCAGAAGGGCACATGCCCTGGAGTGGTACGGCTGGGTCACATAGCAGTTCTATTTCTAGCTCCTTGATAAACCTCCAGACTGAGCTCCAAAGTGACTGCATTAGTTTACACCCCCATAGGCAGTGTAGATGGGTTCCCCTTTCACACATCCACTGTCAGCATTTGCTGACATTTGTATTCTTAATGATGGTCATGCTGACTGGGTGAGATGGAATCTTAAAGTAATTTCAATCTACATTTTCCTGATAGTTGAGAAAGTTGAGCACATTTTAAGTGTTTTTTAGTCATTTGTTATCTCTTCTTTTAATTTTTTTCTTCACAGACATAGAGAAAACAATGCAAAAATTTATATGGAGACACAAAAGATGAGGGCAAAACAGCAATTCTGAACCAAAAGGATATTGAGCTATCACCAACCATACACCGTTCCAAATAATACTATAGATCCATAGTCATAAGAATAGCATGGTGCTGGCACAGAAACAGATGCTTAGATTTTTGGAATAGAATTTAGGACTCAGACATAAATCCATACAACTACAGTTATCTGGATTTTTTTTCCATGACTCCAAAAATATGCATTGGACAAAAGATAACATCTTCAACAAATGGTGCTGGGGTAAATGGATTCCAACATGTAGAAAGATTAAAGTAGATCCTTATCACTCTTTCCGTCACAAAACTTAACTACAAATAGAATAAGGATCTCAATATAAGAAGGAAAAAGTAGTGTTTCAACTTATGGGCACAGGTAAGACCTTTCCACAGGGGGCAGAGGGGAGAGCAAGAATCAACAAACAGCATCTCATGAAGCTAAAAGCTTCTGTACAACAAAGGGAATTATGAATCAATCAAGTAAGAAGCCCACAGAATGGGAGAAAACCTTTGCTAGTTATTTATCCAATACAAGGTTAAGATCTAGCATATATAAAATACTCAAACTACTAAACAAAGAGAATATCTTACAGTGCAGCCCTGGCCAGCCTGGAGCTCACTATGTAGACCAGGCTGACCTCAACCTTCTAGTGATCCTGCTGCCTTTACCTCCCAATTGCTGGAATTACAAGCATAGGCCACCATAACCATCTGGGTTTTTTGGTAGCGCCTAGAGAGCTCCATGAGGGCAGGAAATCTTAATTCCATGACTTCCTACAATTAACTTCCCCATAGTTAAACTTCAGTGACAAAGAGGAGACGCTTCTTAGACAAATTCCTACCATCCCTGGAGGTTTAGACTCAAGAGGTAGAAACGAGGCAAAAAATATCCCTTTGGGGAAATTGCCCAGTCGCTTCTAATGCAGATGATTTCAGAGGGGGAAGAACTCGAAGTCATACAAGACAAGATCTGTGATTCTCCTCTTCATTCCGCAGAGCCCAGGAGGCATTTGGCATACTGTACATGTTTGCTTGATCTTAGCAGGTCAGGAGAGCCATCTCATATAGCTCATTTGCCTTGGAACTAGTTTCACAGTGACACTGTGGACTGCTGAGAAGGTTCACTATAGCCCCATGCATCGTAAACATGGGCAAGCTGTTGAATCATGGCCACTACAGTGATTAAACTAATATATATATATATTCTTTAGCATTCTTTAAGCAAAGGCTCAGCTCTGACCTCTGCCTTCCTTTCAGTTAGAGAAATTATGTTGCTGCAAGGAACATTGCAGTAGTGTTCAGCTACTCAACAGAGTGGATGGAGCTTGCCATTCAGTTCCTGTGTAGATGAGCTAATGGAGGCTTAAAGAACCTCACTGCTGTTCCCATCCAGACTAAAGCCCATGAACTTGCTCATCAAGGCATCTTCATTTTAAGAAAGTCCTGTTTTGTTTTGTTTTGTTTTTTTTTTTTGTTTTGCTTTGTTTTGTTTTGTTCTGTTCTGTTTTGTTTTAAAAGAATGATGCTTAAACTCCTTTCTCTTTTTAAATAGTTCTACTGCAAACTCCAGGGAAATTTATAGTATGAAGATGGCATCATTTTAAAGATCCCTAGATGGCTCTTTCCACAGACCTGGCCCCTGTAAAATCTTCCTCAAAATCCCTATGAATTCAAAGAAGGAAACAAAATTAGAGTTAATTAAATGTATAATTACTGTTGAGTGTGGAGGCCATGCTGATGGTGTGGGAGGGTGATGTGTTCGTGACTGCTGTTCATGTCTTTAGTAAAGCAGGGCCTTGTTTCAGTGCTGGGGTTTTACTAGGAACTGGCTTTGTAGGCTTAGAGAGGGGACTGCAGTGGGTCTCAGAGAGCAGGCTCTGTAATGCCCCTCTACATTAGTCATGTTTACCTAACTGTTCCAGGACTCTGTCCTTCCTCAGACCGGTCCTCACTGAGCACAGCATCTTCCCAGCCACACGCTTAGTAAACCACAGCAATTTAACCCAAGGCTTAGTTCTTATCTGCCCTCCCTTCCTTTCCTGCCCTTCCCGTTTGGACCTACTTGGGTTTTAACATGCTGTCTTGATGTTTTTATACATCTTCAGACATTCTGGCATCCCTGTCAAGCTTTGGACCTTAAACTAGACTTTCAGGTCTAATGTCCACTTTTTTAAAACTTAATATACCGAGTCCCATGGACTCTTCATGGGCAAGCCCAGCTAAAATTGTAATAATAAAGGAAGCAGAGCCTACTGGTCCTGCCTGGGTCTCAGTGCGGCTGGTTGTACCGCTGCTCTCAACCACATGTGCTCAGGAATGAAATGACTCTGACAGTCAATATTCACAGGCAGTTTACTGACCTGCTTCAGCGTTCTAAGCCTTGTGGATTCACTGGAGCCCCTCTCACTCAATGCTCCCACAGCAGCAGGGAGAAGATAAGATAAAAGACAGTCATTTTGCAGGATCGAGCTAATTTCCCAAGTAAGTTAACAAGAGAGACCCTTACAGAGACCCTGCTTCCTATCTTCGGGTCTGCTGGTCACTAGTCCTTAGCTGTCCCTCATCAAATAGCTGTGGTGAGGTGTATTCACAGGTTGGCCAGGCAGCCTCAGTGGGATGGAGGACAAGGGGAGGAAGTCTTTGTTTTTATCTCCTGGAATGTTTCAATAGTTCCAGCTGTGGTTACAGTTTACGACTGTCGGGAGTTTCTGCTTGTTTGTTTTCTTTTGGAAGATTCTATCTAGATTCCTGCAAACTTCCCAGCAAACAGTACGCTGAGGCAGCTGGAGAAGGGAGGGCTGCTCCTTCCCTGTCATATGTCCTTAAAATAACACGACAGGGAGAGGCAAGCCCTTAGAGTCCCCTTGAGCCACCAACGATAGCATAATGAATTGGCTGATCATAAATGAGTCACTCCTGAGTTCCAAGCACTATGGTAATGAATTGCCAACGAGCCATTTGCCAGACTGAAGCCATATGGTAAGGGATGGGACCCTGGCACATTGTAGCCATACTTGTGGGTTTGTCTGTGTAATTGTTCCCATCCAGAACCTTCCCAACTCTATGGCTGCTAATTAACGTCCTGTTTAAGCTTCTGTTGTCAAAACTAATCATGTGTTTGTTTTATGCAGCTAAGCCTTTCTCTTATCTGGTTAGTAATAGTGACCATTAGGAAATGAAAATGTGTTTTGAATTCACACAAAAATGTCTGACTTTCACCCAGTGGGCACCCAAACCTAGCAACGCTGGCCTGTGGTAACAATTCAATCCATGAGCTTATTAAAGCCAACAAATTATCATCTACAGAAACACAAATGAAGATCTAGTTCATTAATTTCCCCATTGTTCTTCCTTTCTGTGGATATTACCCTAGTTAGATCCTTAGCTATACTATGTGGATTTTATTATAACAGTGGTGATAATAAAAATAATTAAGAGAAGAAAGAGATTCATTTATTAGAATCTCTTTCAACAGTATACTCCCCAATGATTTGATGAGGAAGTGAGATTTGGGGAGGAATGACTCCTTCTGCTCATTGGCCCATTTCCTTCCTCTTTCATGTGTAGTCACCTAGGGGAACGAGAGAGAGTTTGAAAAACATGAACAAATAAACAAAAAGCTACATTAGGAGGAAGGGAGAACGAAGAACTTCTGTTAGTAAGCAGCAAAGCAGATGCTAAAGGAACAGGTTTATAAAGGCTCTGTAAGTGCTGTGGTGGGGAGGAGGATGGGGCATTGTGCACTGTTCTCTCCGTCCATGCCAGTTTCTTATCCAAGCTCTCCTTGTCACCAAGAGAGACTGTTGTACCCCTGGGGCACCCACACTATCCTTCACCCAACCCCTAATGGACACTGAAGCCCTCTGACAGCGGATCCCACAAGTTCCTGCAAACTGATTGTCCTTTCATGATAGTGTTGAAGGACATGGGGAAACTGAGTCTGACACATCTACAGAGTAGTGTATTTCCTGGTTCTCTTGTTTCCTGTCAAACCCAGTGGGAACAGACATGCTATTTCACAATTTTCTGTTTTCTCCCTGCATTTATGTACTGCACCCCAGAAACAGTCAATGTGTTAATTGCAAGGTCGGACAGTGTCTTCTGTGGTATATGGGATGTGGTATAAAGCAAACAGAGTTCCATATGTAGTCCCTTCCAGTAGTCATCGGCCCCAGAGCACCCACACTACATGAGATCTTGGCTTCTTAAAGAGAAGCTGACATTTTAATTGGGAGCATCTGTCATCTTCTCTGTTATTTTTGGCCAGTTTAGGTTTATTTGTATGAGCCCATGTTTGTGTACAGGCCTGCCTGCATGTTTCATAAAGCCTAGTGTTTCCTCTCCTCTTGTTTTCTTCTCAAGTAACTAACCATTCGCCTTCACCCCTTTTGGATCTGATGCAGATTTCTCTGAGAAGAATCAGGGTGGGGAGGCCAAGTTGAGAGCAGAAAACACCTGGCTGGAAAAAATCATGTTTGGGGGAAGAGGTCTATTTCTCAAAAAGTGTTTACCGAAACGTGTTTACTGAAAAGGTTACTGAAAAGTGATCCTTAGCCTCTCTGGAGCTCTAAACTCTATGGGAGAACTTCTCCAGATAACAAGTCCAGAGTTGTGTCTCTGTGCTATGGCCTGTACACTAACTGAGGCCTCATCCTCAAGTTTCCCATGAGTCTTTCTCCCAGAAGCTCCAAGATCCTGATCTCCATATTACCCTCTCACAGAAAACCAAATCTCCTTTCTCCGTGCAACCTCAAATTACTGTCCCAGAACCCTCTTCTTGACCAATGGTTCTACCCAGTAATTCAGCTATGTGACTTCAATAGGCCCCTTCTTTAAGATATATCCACCTGGAACCTCAGAATATGAACTGATTTGAAAGAAGTGTCTGCAGTCAGTGGAAGAAGCTCAAGATGAAATAATCTCAGATAGGGTGCATCATTGTCGTGACAAAATAGAAGGTAATCAAAAGAGGTAAAGTGCATGTGAAAACATAAGTAGAGACTAGACTGATGCAGCCCCAAACCAAAGTAAGCCGGACATCACCCAAAGCTGAGAGACAAGAATGATTCTTTCTAGAACCTAAAGAGATAGCATAGCTTTGGACTTCAGTCCTCCAGAACTGTGAGAAAAATTGTATGCCATTTTAAGGCATCCTGTTTGTGGACATTTGCCACAGAGTACTAGGAAACACTTTGCACTTTGGAAGTATCTTGAAAAGTCCCTAAAAGTTCCATATGTTGAGGGTTTTCTTGGCAGCACAGCCTTGAGGAAGTGATTTAGTGGTGAGGGCTAAGACTTCATGGATGGATTAATCTTTTTATGGATTCATAATGTGATGGCATTATGTAGCAGAGAGTAGGAGATGGGGCTTAGTTGTAGGAAGTCAGTCACTATCAGTATGCTGCCAAAGGACAGACTTTGTTACTGCCCCCTTCTTTCTCCTCCCTGCTTCCATGAAGTGAGTAGACAGCATACCATCTGCCTCCATTTTCTGTCTCATCTTAGGCAATGGATGCAGCTCCCTTTGAACTGATACCTCTGATACCATGGGCCATGATAAAGCTTTCTTCCATATGTTCATTATTTTTCTAGGCATTTGTTATAGTAACATACACACAGACACAAGAACTGATTAACGTGGAAACTACCATACATTCACTGAGCTAGGTTGACATGATGACAAAATACTAAGGATGAGGGTGAGATGACCTGACTTTCCCTTTGGTCTGTCATATAGTTATGTCCTCTTATAAAGGATACTTGAGCTCCTAGCCTGTGCTTCAAAGGAAATAGAGCAATATTTGTGATACCCTGCTGCCATATCCTAAAGCACTGGAAATAATCACTACACAAGATAATGGCAACAAGACCTCAAAACCCGATTGTCTGATACTGGAAATCAAAGGAATGGAATGATTAATGGCTGTAATGTCAGGGAAGACACCATTGGGGGTGGGGGGGAGGCTAGTCTCTGAGTACAATGGATTCCAAATCTGTAATGCTAAAGTGAGCATGCGAGGCATAGAGCATGAGGAGCAAGTGTACAAAGGTTGGGTGAATGGGTCACCATGAGGAAACAATTTGGGCTGAAACAGAGAGGCCCTTAGTACCTCCATAACTCTGTTTAGTCTTTTGTCCCAGCATAGAAAGAAGTGCCTTGTTCTGTGGAAGAGATTAGGATTCTTCTTCATTCTCACATACATTAAACATTCTCGTTCACATAGTAGTGGCCTGGACCCTAACGAATAATGAAATAGCTCTTATCTTCAGTGAACACTCAATCTGATGGTAAGAGCAGACCACTGAGCAAGTACCTATGTTTAGAATGGTAGGTATTTTAGTGAGGAAAGTACACAGCAGAAGCCCTACCTCAGCTTGGAGGATTGGGATATGTTCCCAAAAGATACCTGTTGACAAGGATCCTGACAGCTTCCTTGCAGCTCTCCTTCATTTATAAGTAAAATAAGAAAGCATCAAATTCAAGAGAAATAAAAGTATCAGTGAGAAAGGGTAAGAAAAACAATCAGTTGTAAACCATTGGCAAACATAGCAGTCTGAAGCCATCTAGCACAGGGACAAATGTCCCTGCACAGATTAGGAACTTTCCAGGGACACAATCAATAGAGTTATCCTGGATCTCTAGAAGATACTTAGGTAGATGCTCTGCTCTTAGCTGGAGCCAAGCACCTCCACCCCTCCTATGATATGGGCCAAGATTTATTTGTGTTCTTGGTGTAACCTCCCTTTCTGTTGGCTAGGCTTCATCAACAGTCCTGAGTTGTTCGGAGGCAAGCTCCTCTTCTTTTCTGCACATGTCAGCCTGTTTCTGGGCATCCATTTCTTCTATAAATTGTCATGATCTATTGATTGGGTCTCTCCAACTTCTACAGGTCTCTAAAATCTGCCTAAGGAGGGTGGCCCAGTGATTCATTAACATTTTATTAAAAGTCCTCTGAGTTTAGGATCCCATACTCACATAAAAATGTTTGTTCTCAAAGATTTTACCATCTGGCTGGGGAAATGAGGCATAAATATGTAAAAATGAAAACATCACAGACTGTCAAGATATTTGGAAATTATGGGACTTTTGAGTTGATTTTATGGTTGACAATATCAACATCCTTCAGATCATTGCTTTTATATTTCCTCAGGCAAAATACTGGGATCGAGAATCCACATTCTTGGCCTCAGAAATAATGGATGGGCCAACTCTTATTTAGAACCACCTGTTGCCAATGGTCTTGCCATCTTTTGGAAGAGGCCAAGAGTGAAAAAAAAATGATGATTCTATATTTCCCTTTATGGGATGCCTTGACAAGTCCAACCCAACTCATTTGTCCTGACAATTTCCGTTGCATACTTCTTTGTGAACAAGAAATCAAAGAAGAGATGATTCAGCTACTTTGTACTTTGTCTCTGCCTACATTTATCCTTCTTAGTCATTTCTTCCCTTAGACTCTCTGATTCTAATCCCTCTTTCTCTCTTGCTCTCTCTGTCTCTCTGTCTCTCTGTCCCTCTCTGTGTCTGTCTCTGTCTGTATTTCTCTCTCTTTCTGTCTCCTTCTCTCCTCTTTCTCTCCACCACAAGCTTCTCTGTTTTTCTCTCCACCTTTCTCTTCTCAGATTCTATATCTTTCAATCACCTACATACATACAATTATCCTTTTCAGAGAAACCCGCTGCTCTTGTCATGTTAAGCTATGTTCTAGTTTATTAATAAAAAGAAGATCAAGATTTTAAAAAGAGATGATATTTACAAGAAAACTAAAATAAGGCCATAATGTTTCAAGTTTAGGAAGGGACAGAGTGGGAACGTGAATTTGATAAAATGAAAAAGTTAAAACCAGGTGAAACAAGTCCCCTGGCGGCAGCAATTTGCCATCCCAGGGATGACTTATTTACACTCCATGGACCCTCCCACTATTTCCCATGGCTTGTTCTCATAGAAGAGCTGAAGCTTTGGGAAAGGTCCACCGTTATGAACTCCTTTGGCAGAAGTGTCTGACCTGAACAACTCACACTCTTGTTTCTCTTAGTGCAGGGTTTTATGAATTGTGGGCTGGGCCCAGCTACATGAAGAAAAGAGTGATGCTCTTTCAACTTTCTAAATGGATGGGACCTTGGAGAGGGTCCACAGTATCTTCCACTAAACACAGGCAAACTGAAGCATGGGAAAAAGAAAAAAAAAAAAAGTGGTTTCAAACTCCACTTAGAGGCAGAGCTGAGGCCAGAGTGTTTCTTCTTCACCTTCTGCTTTGTTTGCTTTCTATTTATGTGATAAAGATCATGATTAAAAGCAGCTCAGGGAGGAAAGGATTTATTTGGCCTACACATCCGAATCACACTCCATCATGAAGGGAAGTCAGGGCGAGGACTTAAGGCAGAAACATAGAGGCAGGACCTAATACAGGGGTCATGAAAGGATGGCGCTTGCTAGCGTGCTCTCAATGACTTGTACCATCTGCTTTCCTATATAACACAAGATCATCAGAATGTCCAGCAATGTCATTGCCCACAATGGAGCAATGCCTACTGGCCAATATGATGGAAACATTTTCTCAATTGAGGTCCCCTCTTTTCAAATGCCCCTAGTTTTGGTCAAGGTGACCAAAAAATAAAAATAAAAAACAGAATGCCTGTTCAGTATATTTATCAGGTTCCCATCCCAGGTCTGTCACTAATAGTTGGCATAAGGTGATACATTTAACCTCTTTGAACCTGAAAACTGTGAAGACATGGCTACAGAAGAAATCCCTCATGTTGTGTTGTTCATAAGTATTTTTATGTTAAAACCCTACATTAACAATAGTCATGAAATGTCCATAATACAGAAAAGGAAAATGTGTCTCAGAATGATTAAGCAAATGCCTTAAGATCATGTAGCCTAGAGAATTTGAATCTTGATTCCTATGGTTTACACACACACACATGCACACACACACACACACACACACACACACTATGCTTAACATAATGTTGGAGGAAAGAATGGGTGTGGAACCGAGGGACAAGCTCCTACTGGCAACCTTCTTCAAGTGACACCTGCTGGCAAAGGGAGGGAGATTCCCCAAACTCAAATCTGCCACCAATGGGCTAAGGAAGGAAGCTGCTGTAACTGTACTAATGCCATGTTCTCTTTGCCTGTTGAAAGTGATCCAGGCTCCCACTCCAGCTGAAGGAGTGTTTGATCAAGCCTGCCATGCCAATAGTGAAAGACTGAAATATTCAGAGTCCTTCTCAGGGTAGGGAGCTAATACCTTACAGTTAGGGAAGGAACTTACTTAGAGAAGTGACAGTTCACTGGCTTGTTCCTGTCCCACATGAAATGTAAGTGTCTCCAACTGACATTTGCAAAGGCCGTTCCCTTCACTTTGCATCCAGGACACTTGACCAGCCAGGGCTTAGAGTGAGCTGCACTGCTCATGATGGCTACACACACTCACACACACACACACACATTCCTTCTTTCCTAGAAGTACAATAGTCTTCCACAGGGCAGAGGCCATAGAGATGGCCACCACTCTGCGGGATTTGTCACCGAGAAGAAAGGTTTCCATTCTGAGCTCCTGTGTTAAGTGCACTTTTGTTCTTCCCTGACTCATTCTATGGCAATTGTCTTGCTCTTCTTCCTAGCCTTCTGGAAGGGATGCTGCCTAGACCAGACATTTGAGCATTGATTTATCCTCAGTATTCACTGTTAACTGCGGTGACACTTTATTATGTATAGCCTCTCATTATTATTTAGCTGTTTACCGTGTGAAAACATTTTTTCTCTCGAAAATATGAATCATAGTCTGGGTCAGTGAATCTCTGAAATTCTAAAAGTAATATAGTAGCTTAACATTCTTTCTCAGCCTCTCTCATATTTTCAAAAGCAGATCGTATCAGGGTAAGCCTTCCTTAGAAGGCCTTTGACTACCAAGTGGCCTCTTCAAATGTCCACTTCACGTAAATCTGTTAAGACAACCCTAGCCCCGTTTCCTACTCTAAGCAGAATTATTTGCGCTTTTTCCTGGGGAAAAAAAATTATTCCCTTAGCCCTTTGTGCTCTCCTTTGCTGTTAGTTAATACAGGGGGGTTTCTTATAAATATTTCTTCCACTGGAGAAAGACTACAGATTCTAAGGGAAAGAGAATATGATAAAAGGCTCAGCAGAGTCTCCTTGGTTAGCAGAGCACCACAGCAGGGACATGTCCATGGGGTGAACAACACTTAAAGTGTGAAGACACGAAGTCATCACTCGGCCTAGGGCAGGGCCCTCAGAGCAAGAAGCAGGGGGAAAAACAAACTCTTGGCTCCTGAGGAAGGGTCCCAGCAAGACGTCCCTGAAACAGGATTAAGTATGAGACACTATTTAAAGCCCAAAGGAGAATGAGGAAGTTGGACAGTTTAACTGAGACATGATCCCAGATGTGTGAGCAAGTGCACAAGTCAGAGGAAAGAGGGATGCCTGGCACTATTTGCCAACATCCAAGGAAAATCCTATGCAGTGGATGGATGTCGTATCCAGCTCCTGTCAGCAGATGGAAGTTAAGCTCCTAAATGAGTTTTCATCTTCACCAAGCATGACTCAAGAATCCAGGGTGAATGAGATGAGCCAAGAGACAAGAAAGCAAAGGCTGATGAGTTGCCCAGATCAGGAAAGGGGGCGCTTTCTCAATTGTACATCTGCCAGACTCAGCAAACTACCTGACCCAAAAAGTCAAGAGAAATTTGCTGGAATGCAGTTTCAAAGAGGAAGAGATTTCCAGATACCTTTCTATCATACTGGCAGGTAACCCCAGCTTTCCTGGTGAGGCCCTGTTTACTGGAACCCTTTGTCCAGTGCCACAGAGAAAGTGCAATTCCCCTCCTGCACTGTTTCTCATTACCAAGAAAAATGACAGCTTGATGGTCTTCCAGCAAGAGAGAACAATCTATTTCATTTGGAAGTTTGGTAATTGATCAGGGCAATAGATTTTCTTCAGGGCAGCTTCTCTGAGAGAGTCTGGCTAGGGCACAAGATTTACATATATCAGCCTTACTCTGCCTTGCAAGTCTGTCTTAGAGGATGAGATCATGAAGCCATTAGTGGAGCAGTGGGGGCGGGCTAGGAGGGTGGGAAAGCAGCATGGAATTCCCAGACATCATTTCTCAATAAAGGCCATGGCTTGTCCAAAATGATTCCAAGTACTTTTCTGTTGGTAACTTTTTAAGTGAATCTTGTGTTCTCAAATTAGAGAGGTATCTGTCATGGGTACATTATTATGTGGCTATACCACAACCTCAGCAAAGTGACATTCTGAGAGTTTATACTATGTGGCTACTATAGAGGACATCAGGGTTGACATTTACCAAAGATTTGTTCTAACTTTAAATACCACTCACGGTTTATCTTACCCTCAATGTAAATATAAATTATGATTTTCTCTTTCTTGGCAGAAACTTTATTTTAGCTCCGTCACTAACTCTATGATAAAGAAATCTCTAGCATTGTTGAATGGATAAGATGTAGGGGAGATACATTATCAGAGGCAAAGATGCTTCCATTGTATTAATAGCTCGTTGTGACAAAGCTATACATCCCATTGTGTCATGATACTTCCTTTGTGTATGATTCTACCTCTAATTGAAGTCAGCAGTGTATTTAAGTACTACAACAATTTGAATTTAAGCCCAGATAGGACTACTGAATGGCAAGAGTGTTTGGTTTTGCCAACATGCAATAAGAACTGATGAGTGAACTGAACCTGTGTTTCCTGGCTTCAGACATGTAATAATTTCCAATAAGAGTCCAGACTGTGACCTTAGAAATGGTAGGGACACAAAGACATCCTCTGGAGTGGCCCACGGAAATGAGATACTCATCTGATCTGCGCTGTTCTTATCAACACTGCTCAGACTAAGCGATAGAGCACCCCTTGACAACCAAAGATGGACTCCTTTTCCAGGGGGACCCACAGATTAAAGAATGCTTGCTCCACTCTACCCCATCCCCTACTGCTCTGCCTACACTGACAGAATCCATTAATTCTCAACTCTCTCTACCTCTTTGTTCTACAGCCCCAAGCTTCATCTCTAGAACTAAAAATTTGTCCTTAATCAGATTAGTAGAATCAGCCAGCAGTTGAAAATAAATGTTTTCTCCAAGATGATGTCAGAGATGTAGACACTTACTATAACCACATGTAAGATAGACTTTTAAAAAAGAATATGCTTTATTAGAAAAGCACACAAGTCCAGGGTGAATACTCTAGGATGGCCTGTGTACGATGTGATACTGGGAAGTGTAGCTATCCATCAGAAGGCTACTCAGCATTCGTGATATGCAAGGCTTAACTGTATGGGGGTATAAAGATGAAAAAAGTCCAACTGTGCCCTCTAATGCAGTGGGAAAATACTCAAGCTCCAGATGCCATATTTTTATACAACACTGAGATAACTCTTAATGTGACACTAATCTCCACTCAGATGATAATGATATATTATTAAACTGATTTATTCCTACTAATCACGACTACTTTCCTTCCTTTGTTCTATAACTTATCAAAAACAACAGCAGGTACAGGTATTCTTTTGAAATGTAGTAAGAAAACAATAAGAATCTTACTGAGCATCAAGGCAGTGCTGGTTGCCGGTGGGGAAAATTGCATTTGTAATTTAATAATAAAAAAAAAAACCTACATATTACAGGAAATGAACCAGAGGAAGGGGAATTTAAGATAGCGTGTTATAGGAGCTGAGACGAAGCATGTTCTGCTGCCCTGTCTTGCAAGGTGCCCATGGACCAGGACCTCGAAGACCGAAGGCAATTTGTAGGAATTATTAATTGTAAAAGTTCAAAATTAGCTGATAGCATGAAACTTTAGTATCAAGTACATGGGTTGTTGACTGATATTTGTCTTTAAATTACCTTGCTGGCAATTCTCTGTACAAACCTGATATTTGAGATTTCTCTTTTTGGAGGAAAAATTCTGCTGCACCCGGTTACCGCTGTGCTGATGCTAAAGTTGAAGAAGAGAAAAGTCAAACTCATCAACACTGTCTTGACTCACCACTTCTCTGTCATTTCCATTGCTGTCTCTTTGCACACTCCATCTCTTCCTCCTCTATTTCAACTGGAAGTCAGGCAGTATCATAAATGGAAATGTCACTTGGCTGACTTGGACAACCTTGCTCCTTTCCAGGGCTGCTATTAAAAGGAGTGTCTCGACTTCCCAAGTTACTTTCTTTTCTAACCCTCAGCTTTCTCATATGTAAGATGAAGAATCTGGACAAATCACTAATTCTTCAAATGAGGTCCCAGTGACCAGCATGGGCTCAGAGGAAGATAATACAGAAGAAGCAAATTCCTCATCTGTTTACATGACACAGGAGATAACCTAATAGTTCATTTTCAAAGAATAAAGGATTATGTTGGTTTTTTTTCTGCCTAAGCAGAAAACATTAAAAACTCACTAAACCAGTTGATTTTGAGGGTCCCAGTCTAGAGTTAGAGGTTTCTACCATGTACTGAGTTTCTATCATGTGAAGGATAACACATTCAATGCAAGAAAGTGAAGACAAAGAGGGTACAAGGCTTTGGCTCCAAGAAGCTTGCCCAGCTCTAAGCTAGTTACAGTAAAGTTGGTGTTTGGGGCACCAGCAAACTCAGTGCTCTGGGTGGGAAGAATCCAGAAAACATCTCTATGAGGAAAAGAAAAAAAGTCACGGGGAGGCAGGGCTCAACCTAAGCAGGTGAGTGGGACCTTGAAAATAACAGGGTAGACTACAATATAGGCAGCTAGGACTTTTCCTTCTCTCTGCAAGGTCTCTCTCATGGGAGTAGCATCCTCGAGCTGGATACAATAGAGAGGGAAAAGATGGGCAAGACCCTGCTCTTCTGCAGTTACCCCCAATTTGGCATGACACACAGAAGGACAGGGTGGGCTCTCGTTCTGATCTGTTTGGTGAGTTTTATATCAAGAAGCTTTTCCTATAAAGCCGCCTGAGTCTGGTTAGCTCAGGGAAGGCTGCTTGAGTCGGCAACAGGGCAGACAGAATGCTCTTCCAAAGCAGCTTCTCATGAGACGTGGCCCTGGCTGATAAGGTTGGCAGGAATTCCAAGACATTCCAATATCAGCATAGAGGACAGGCTCTTGCCCCAGCCAGACCCATTTCAGTGTCTCCCCACCCCCCAACAAATAATTACTTCTCAGGTCTCCCGAGCAGGCCCTGCTGTGGGTAACCCTTGGAAGGGACACTCTGTTTTCTGATGGGAATTAAAGGGTCTGGAGTGGCCAACAGGCTTCTCCGCAGGAGAGTTTGTTATTCTTTTGACTGTGGCATTAAACCTCAGGCTAGCATTACATAAACATGCATGCTGTGAGCCAACTTGCAGAATTAGCTTCTTTTTGACAGGCCTTATCATGGTCAGGGCCAGTCTCACCCAGAGGTGAAGGCAGCCACCAGTTTTTGGCTGGGAGTTGTAAATCTTGGGGCTCCTTACTTTTCTTTCTCTTCCCAAAACTTTCTTGCCTTTTGACTGACACCTGAAATTCTACCTTTGAGATTTGGGCATTGTAGTGGAAACTACAATTTCTCTTTCCCTGATAAAGACATAGCTAAATTCAGAGAACTATTAAAAAAAGAAATACCCTACCAATTTCAGAGAACAATTAGAAAATCCAGCATTTGTGCCCAAAAGCACAAGTGCTGTAAGACTGATGTGTTTTTGTTGCTGCTCTTGTAGAAGATAATGGGAGTATAATATTCAAATCAGTATCGCAGCTTCACTTTGACATCTTACCTCCAAAATAAGAATAGTAATGATGAATGCAACATCAAAATGCAGTGGACTAGGGGAGGGACATAGGGAAGAGGAGGGAGGGTAGGGGGGACTAGGAGGAGATGGGGAAGGGTCTACAGCTGGGATACAAGTGAATAAATTGTAATTAATAATTAATTAATTAATTTTTTAAAATGTAGTCTACACTCGGTTCCCTCTTAGAGAATGAGAAACAGGACATCTAAGATCCTCCTAGATGGATTCCCGTTCCTTGGGGAGGCTGCCACTCACTGCAATAAAGCCACTCAGCACTCAAGGACTTCTGAAACTCCCAGAACCTATTCACTGCACTTCATATTCAGAGTCCCATTCTCCATGTGCTTTGTGTCTGAGCTTTCAGGTTTATCAAATATTATGACTTTCAAAGGCAACTAAAAATCCCTTCTAGCATCAGTCCACCCATTGTTTGCATGAGCCCAGAGTTAAACTCCAGGATACTTCCTCCATGACAGCACCTGTGTTCATTAATACAGCCATCCAGTCACTCTAATACCTGGCAAGGACGACCTGGACACTGTCAGAAAGAAAAGGCCCTGACTCAGGTTCATAACCTGGAGCCAAAATAGACAAACCTGCAAATAAAATGGCACTCTAACTGCCGTAAGAGAGTCTGACTTTCACAGAGACCTCACAGAAGACTTCACAGAGCAGGGATCAAGCTGCTGGAATCTGGACCCAGCCACTGATGCTGGCTGGTTTCATGTCAACTTGACACATGCTAGAGTAGTTTTAGAAAAGGAAACCTCAACTGAGAAAATGCCCCAGCAGCCTCCAGGGCATTTTCCTGATGGATGCCTGATGCAGGAGTGGCACCTCTGAGCTGGTGGTCCTGAGTTCTATAAGAAAGCAGGCTGAGCAGGCCAGGAGGAGCAAACTAGTAAACACCACTTTTCCATGACTTCTGCATTAGCTCCTACCTCCAGGTTTCCAACCTGAGTTCCCTCAGTGATGGGCAGTTACCTGAAAGAGTAAAATGAAATAAACCCTATCTTCCCCTAGTTGTGTTATGTAATGGTGTTTTTATCTCTGCAACCAAAACCCTAACTAACACAGATAGTCAGGGATTAAAACAATGTGTCCAGGGTTCACCCTTCCTCTCTGTTTTCACAAGAATATAGATAGTCTAGAGGACAAGCTTGAAATTTTTTCTAGTTCTTTCCTTATAAAAAAAAAAAAAAACAGCATGAGGATCTAAAGATTTTTTAACATCTCTTGAACAAAGTGCCCTTTAGCTCCTCTCTAGAGAGTAAAGGCGAGAGCAGGCTCACTGGTTAGTGCAAGTGTCAGGGAAAACAAGCTGTGGCCACTGTGATTCTGGCAAACAGTGTTTGCTGGCGAGGAGCCAGCCTGGTGGCATGCAAGTAATATAATACACAATCTAAATGCAAGCATTTGGGTCCTGTTTGGGGAATCAATTAACAATAAGCATATACATCCATTTACAAAATAGCAGTGTGCTGGAGTATGCCCACATTGTAATTGGAAACTAAAATAATACCAGGAGGAATAATCATTAAAAATATCTTCTCCAAAAACCCAAGAATAATATTAAAAGTAAAATAAAAAATGTTGTCTATCTGCAGGCTCGTATCCTTAGGGAGGCACTGCAGCTCACACTAACAAGCAACCGAATACATGTACAAATGAACTGAAATCCACAAAGACAACAAAAGGCAAGATGGGGTGTGCATTGAAAAAAAATCTCTTTTGTAGATTGGCTACCCCCGAATCAAGCACAGTTCCATTTGATCGCTTCTTGTAGAAGACCGGATGCTCCGAGGCTGGGCACGACCCTCAGGGGAAATTATTCTTTATCTGCCCAGTCACCGAGTCTCCAGGGCTAGTTCTAAACCTAGATCATCCTCTCTCACTTCTGCACCCCCATGCCTATGCATGAGCCCAAATATGCACACATACACACACACCTACCTCACCTGTTCAACCCCCAGGGGAACCCAAGACATGTAATCTACTGTTTGCTGGTAGCCGAGGAAGAATCTTGACAAAAACCTAATTGGAATAAGGGAATGGAGGAACACAAAGAGGAAGAGAGCTTGCAAACCACAACCTGAACACTAGGCCACCAAAAAGGTACTGAGAAAAATATCTTCTGGCTGATGGCTCTAAGAAATCAAGCTAATGGCTCATAGAAATGACACTCATACTGTAACTGTCAGACATGTCTTCCTTGGGGACCTGTGATCTGGAAGCCTGCAGTATAAGATCTCTTTGGGTTCCACACTAAAGCTAGGTCTCTCAGTGACACTGGAGCCAGGTGGGCTTCCTGAGCTAAGAAGGATCAAATGTCTAGGAACAGCATCAAGTTGCTAACCCACCTCATGAGGCTGTTCGCCAGCCTTTGCATACATAGGAAGGAAAGGGCAGCTGCTGCTGTTCTCACACAGCAGCTACACCTGAGGCCTGGTCAGAGCTCTTCAGGCCAACGAGCATGAGGTTTACGTACCACTTGCTTTAGTTTATAAACTGTAGGAGCCAAGTTTGGCATGTACTTGAAGAATAAAAGGATGCTTTAACCAAAGTCTCGGAATGAGGCACATCACTGTGTTGGTCTCCAGGCTTTGGCACTGCTCTCTCCATCCAAAAAGGTGATAATGATGTTGCAAAAGCAAAATTCATCATCAGATACACACTGAAATCTTATCAGCAGTAAATCTAAGACTTGGCTCTCAAAAACTCTCGTTAATAATAAGATGGTTGGTAGTGAGATTGATTGGTAGGTAAAGATGCTTGTCATGGAACATGGAGCTCACATAATGGAAAGAGAGAACCAATTTCTGAAAGTCCTCTAACCTCCACACACAGGTCATGTCACATGCATGTACATGCACAAACACACACACATATACACACACAAGTAAATAAGCAAATAAATAAATATTAATTTTAAATATGAGCACGGTCTTGGAATGTAGATCAGTAGTAGTTTGCTTTGCATTTATAAGATCCTAGGTTTGATATTTAACATCATTAACTGAGTATTGTACCAAATATATAATTCAGTGGCAGACTGCTCAGCATAAGCAAAGCCCTGCATTCAATCCATAGGACTGCAACAATAAGAGTAATGTGTATGCATATGCTAAGCATGATTCTTGGCAACTCACCTGATGGAGAACCAGTGCTGTTCACAAGGCAGCCAAGCAGGAAGCATGGAGCACTTCTAGAACAGGCCTACTAGCCAACTTCTGGGGGTCACTATCTGTGAGCCAGGCCCTGTTTCCCAAAGGTTTTACAATCTCCCAAATCAGCACCATGAGTCCAGACCTCAGGCGAGCCTGTCAGTTACTCACATCCATCACGTTTGCAGGGGACAGCTGTGCAGACACCAGAGATGCAGGCACAGGAAACAGACATAGACATCACCAAGTGGAGGGAAACACTGAGAAGCTCAAGTCCCACCATTTGTGCCTTTTCCTGTAATAGCAATGGTCGTGATAACAACAGATTATGTTTGTTCTGGACTCTGCCAGACAGAAAGCCTTTTCCCTTATCATTTCAAAATTACCTACAAATTAGGCAAAATATTCCCTCTGTGTCTACAGCCTAGGAAATGGATGTTCCCAGAGGTTAAGTGAATGACCCCAGGTCACACAGCTGGATGCGTGAAAGCACATATTTTCTGATGTTGAAATTTCATGCCTTTTCCAGGATATCACATTGCTTCTTGTCCTGCAGGCCATACCTCTCCCTAATAGAAACTCCCAGAAAAAAAAAAAAATCTTGATAAAGGCCTAACTGATTTCACAGATTGAAAATGTGTGGCATAAATTTTAAACAAAAAGAACAAACAAAAATGCAATTTTAAACACATTTAATCAATTGTTGAAAAATTATGTTTCAAAATAGTGCTAAATAAAAGCATCATTTCAAGAAGGCTACACTCAAGACAAGGCCATGATCACATTCTTCACCTCCCATAACCCTGGTTTTCTCTCGTATAACTTCAATCATCATGTGTGGTATACTCATATTTTTAAGGAATTGTTGAGCATTGATATGTCTGGCTCAAATGAGCTTTAAAGTCTCTTGCATTTTCTAAAGCAGCAATTTGCAAAATTTAAGGTGTATCAGAATAACCTGATAACTCTGTCAAAAAAGACTTTTTTTTTCCTTTGGAGCTGAGGACAAAACCCAGGACCTTGCACTTGCTGGGGAGGTGCACTACCAGTGAGCTAAATCCCCAACTGAAAGACATTTCTACGGAAACAGAACCTTTGAGGTTAGGCTATCAAATCTGTACTTGTACCAAGCAGCCACGTGATATGAGAGAGCCAAGCTAAGGGAGGTAGGAGAGGAACAGTTGGTGTGAGTGCATATTCACACCATCCAATGACAAGAAGCATTCAGCCTAAACATCACTGTCCCTGAGCGCAGCCTCCTGTGAGCTTCGCATGGAGGTGGAAGTCAGAAACACAGTTTTTTTGTAATTTTTTATTTACTACAATTGACTCACTTTGTATCCCAGCTATGGCCCCTCATCCCCTCCCAATCCCATCCTCCTTCCCTCTTCTCCTCCCATGCTCCTTCCCTAGTCCTCCTCCCCTTCCATCTGACCCTAACCTATCAGGTCTCATCAGGACTGTCTGCATTGTCTTCCTCTGTGGCCTGGTAAGGCTGCCCCAACTCAGGGGGAGGTCATCAAAGAGCCAGACACTGATTTCATCTCAGAAACAGCATCTGTTCCCTTTCCTAGAGAGCGCTTTTGGAGACTGAGCTGCCACAGGCTACATCTGTGCAGGGGTTCTAGGTTATCTCCATGCATGGTCCTTGATCAGAGTATCAGTCTCAGAAAAGACCCCTGTGCCCAAATTTTTTGGTTCTGTTGCTTTCCTTACAGAGCTCCAGTCCCCCTCCAGGTCTTTCTATTTCCCCTTTCTTTCATAAGATTCCCTGCACTCTGCCCAGAGTTTGTCTATGAGTAAATACACAGTTTTAATCCTGCCCTGATTATTTACCCCCAAGCAACAGCTACACTTTATACCTTTCTGACCAAGGATGTGTTCTTGTACTCTGCCTGTTACCTCTTCGCACTGTAGCAGTGGCAAAAGCAATTTATCACACAGGTTACTGATTCCAAAAGAGAGGGTAGATACCAAAGCACCTTAAGAAATATAAAGTACTGTAGAAACACTAATGTCATAAGTTTCTTGGTCTCATGCATTGTGGAAAACAAGCTTTGTTACCCAACACAGCTCAGCACAAATACCAGAGCCAGTGAGAAAATGTCCAGCTGTTAGTGATAAGCTCAGGAAGGTAGCCCCAAAAGGTTTTCCCTCCTCATTGAAGTCAGGGGTGAGTTCTAACCCTGTCACTTACAGAACAGCCTCTTCCCAGAACCATCCTTTAGACTCTGGTCCTGCTGGAGATCAGCCCTGAGCTCAGGACTGGAACAGTCAGACATAACTCACTACCCGGAATGGAAATGCCACAGAGCCCATTTAATTCTGCACTGACAGTTCCCGGGAAACAGGCCTAGTTCTCCATCGGCTTCTAAAATAAGCTGATGATGTTGGTAATAGGACTTTCTTCAGGAAATTCCATTCATGTATTCATTCATTCATTGTAGACCACAAATATTTATTGATTTTCACAGTGTGTTTTTGCTGCTGTTGTTTTCCATGAGAGAATTTCTGTTTGCTTGCTCGGTTTACTTTCCCGGGACTCTCACCTGATCTCCCAGTTTTCAGCGGTATTTGAGTCATCAGAAAATCCTCTTAGCCAACAGTTATATACCATTGCCATGAGTGGTGGAAGGCCTGGGACATAGCATTGAACATGACTGGTCTGGACAGGCTGGGATAAATTTCAATTCGAAGAGCCATATCTTGGCACACACAGAACCAAACAGATTGATAGTCTATTCAAAGTTCAGACCTATAGCAGTCCAAGTATTTTACTGCTACTCCAGAGATGGTCTATGTATATGGTCTCAGCTGTGTTCCTCCCTAGTCATTCAGGTCTTGGCTTTCCTAGAGGCTAAGGATTGCAACTAACCCTTCATTTGAGAAGAATTGGAGAATTCCAAGACCTCTCTCCAATATCTGCTGTTATTCTGAAAACCCAAAGTATATACCCTAAAAGCATGGATGAACAGCACAGGGCAGAAGCAATCAGAACCCTGGCTGGTCACCATAGTCCGATTCCCTCAAGGCCCTGTCTTAGAAAAAAGGCTCGGATTCTGCATGCTCACTGTTACTCCTCCCCTGAGTCCGCCACCACCTTGCTGAGTGCTAGCACTCCCAAGTATCCACTGACTGTAATTCCAATTTTCCCAGAATGCCTAGCTCTCTAGCCAAGAACGTACCCAACAGTAGGCCCCTTGAGTACTTTTATCATTTCACCGTTACATTCTTCCTATGAGCATTTTGCTATCTTCTTTTTATATATGGAAAATGACAAAAGTTACTTTCTTTTTTTAACTTTATTTTTTTTATAAATTATTCACTTTATGTCCTGATTGTAGCCTCCTCCCTCATCTTCTCCCAGTCCCACCCTCCCTCTCTTTTCTCCCCCTATTCCCCTCCCCTATTTCTCAGAAAAGGGGAACCCTCCTGCCCTACTATCTGACACCAGCTTATCAAGTCTCATTAGGACTGCTTGTGGCCTCTTCCTCTGTAGCCTGGCAATGACTCCTCACCACCACCAGAGGGAAGTGATCAAAGAGCAGGCAACAGAAGTCCATGTCAGAGACAGCCCCTGCTTCCCTTACTAGGGAATCCCACATAAAGACTGAGCTGCCTATTGCAGGCAAATGGATGGAACTAGAAAAGATCATCCAGAGTGAGGTAACCCAGACCCAGAAAGACAGGCATGGAATATACTTGCTTATAAGCAGATATCAGCCATATAATACCAATAACCATATTACAATCCACAGACCTAAAGAAGTTAAATAACAAGGAGGGGATCTAGGAAGTCTTTTTAGTTCTTATTCAGAAGGGCAAATAAAATGAACACCAGAAGTGATTGAAAAGAGGGAACAGGACAAGAGCCTACCATAGATGTCCTCTGAAAGATTCCACCCAACATGAGATCCAAACAGGTGCTAAGACTCACAACCAGACTTTGAGCAGAGCACAGGGAGTTGTAGGAAAGAGTAGGGGAATAGAAGGATTCAGAGTGGACAGGAACTCCATAAGAAGACCAACAGAGGCCACTGGGCCTATGGGAGCCTGCAGGGACTGATGCACCAACCAAGGACCATGCATTAAGAGGACCTAGACCCCTTGCTCAGATATAGCAAAAGTTACATTCTTAAATATACATCATAATTTATACAAGTGGAGTTGGAATTGAACCTTAGGACTGATTATGAAACAGGCTTATTTGAGCACAATGGGTGGCATCCAATACCTATCTCCCTCTACTGTTTAAAGGCTAGTGGTAACAGATATTAAATACTCAGGACAGGGTACTTAATAACTGCCCAATAATATTACACTACTCTGTCTTGGACTGTCGGTTTTGGCTCTTAACAGGACTGTCTTTCCCTGGAGTCTCGAGTGGAGTGTTTCAGTTACTTAGTACCTTCCAAACCCAACCAATGTCTGGCTGGAACCAAGGAATGTTTCCTCAGGTTATCTCAGAGCAGCCTAACTACCCCCAGTAGTAAAGTTCCTCATCTAGCCCATTACGTGCACATGGAGGCTGCCAGATAGCAGATGCGTTTGTACTTGCTTTCTCAGCTGAGGACTGATTTGTTGTTACAGATGAAAGATGTCTCGATGAAAAGAACACATGCCAGGAATGAAATTCCACATGGACAGACCTTAGTCTGACAAGCCCTTTCATATCTAACATACCTTCTTGGGTGCTAGCCTTTCTGTCTATAAGATGGGTAGCAAACAGCACAGCCCTGATGGTGTCTTGCCATCATGACTCTGTGGCTCAAAATAAACCTTGTAATCAGCCTAGCTTTCCATACCACAGTCACTCAGCAGACCATCCACAGCAGTAACACTTGCCCTGAGCCCAGATTAATATTTGTCACTTTAGAAATTACAAAAGGAGGAAGAGAAAAAGAGGCTTTATCTAGAATGGAAGCTGGAGCCCCTGAAGGCACTGGCAAGGAGCTCGGTGGCTGAAGCATTGAACGGGAAGTTACATGGAAAGATAAAATAGTCAGTCCTTCTAGCTCCACGGGCCTGCCCTAGAAGCACCTGCTCCTGGGAGCCTTCCCAAGAATGACGTTTCAGAGAAGCATTTAAGGTTTTCAGGCCTTGAACCACAGCAAGCAGTAGGTCTTGTAGGCCAAGAGAGGTCAATGGCTTCTGAGACTCCCCGCTGAAGATATTTGTCCTATTCCTAATAGTTCCTAAGGCAGAGGTTCCTTTCCAACTATCCTGCTTAGTTCATGCTTCAAGAAGGCAAAGCCACTCCCTACCCAGAGTTCTTAGAAAGACTCGCTTTCTTAGATGGGCACTGAGAGAATGGATGGGATCCTCCAGTCTTCTTTATCTTAGATTGTGTCTCACCTACTGAAAAGGTCTTGGTAACACCCAGACTAGTTCCAGACATTCACGTGGAAACGCCTGGCTCCCACCATCCTGCCTTCTCGTGGACATTTCTTTACATGCTTTCCGCCTTCACAGAGTTGCAGCTCTACTTCTCCTGACTCTTTGCACACTAGGCTTTATATGTCATGTCGACTCATCTCCCTTTCTTTGTTGTTTTCTGAGAACTCTGCTCAAGTATCCTGTGGACTGCCAGCTCATCCTCTGCCTCCCCTTCTGCCTGCCTGCCTGCCTGCCTGCCTCTTAGCATAGTACCTGGCCATTTGGAGGACATGTACAATATTTGCTTACTGGTTAAATGAGTGAATGAATCTAGAGCATTCAGGAGAGATGGAACAACTTCTAGATCTTGTATTTGCTCTTACAAAACAGATCTGCATCGACTCTACTTCACCGTGCTCCTGACCTTGCCTGCTCCAAATTTTAGAACCATAGGTTAAACACCAACCAGCTCCTGTAATCTTTCAAAGAGCTACCATAGTATTATCCCATTTAAGAATGCAGTGCACTATGAAAATAAATCAAGGAAGGTTGCAATCCTAGCTTCAGCCACTTAGCAAAGCTTCACCAAGCTCTTTAACCTTTTTGAGTTCAGAACAGAATTGACAAATAATAAGTTCTGATAAAACAGAAACTATATATCTTTGAAACTACTGTTAGCAAGTGGTTGCCCCAGTGATGGGTGCTCACAAGTGGCTGTTCTTTTTCTCACTGACCACTACACCTTCCTGGGAGCCACAAAGTAGCACTGTTTCTGATTAACATCTTGATAATACCACTGAGCACAGTGAACTCATACCCAAATATGGTGGCATTACAGATTTTTGTTTAATTACAAAACTAAGCACATAAGACAAAGACTGTATAGGACCCACAATGACATTCTTTCCTTGCCTACTCTCCTAGGAATGATGAACCAGAATGAGCTTAAAATGCATGGTTACAATGCTGTTGATATAATTCATGTTTCTTGGAGAATGTCCTTTCTTCTAGGGCTTCAAAAATCCTCAGAGATACACAGCTTAAATATTCCTTGGCTTCATTTCCCTTTGTCACTGGCTATTAAGCCCTATGACTTGTACCTAATATGTTCCAAAGCCCTTGGCCCCAACACACACACACACAAAAGCTTTTATTAAATTATGGTGGTAAAAATATGCTCATATTACCCATAATGATTCCAAAGTACTCAGAAACTTAACCAACCTACTTGTCGTGCATTCTGCTTAACATCTTGTAGATCTACTTGAAAATTATTTTCACATATTTAGATTATGTTTCTGACTGTGATGCTGGATTTTTCATTGTTCTCCTAGATGTACTGTGACCCACAAATACACTAAATGAACAACTCTCAATTTACTGCTGTACAAATTCAAGCTTATGAGAAATGTGCAATTTCTTGACAGCCATTTTGTTTCTGGAGATTTTCTGAGAGACAGTGGCATTCAAGTTACACCACAGAACTGTTTTTACATGATGAGAACAGATACCATCCAAATCTGTGCACAAGTTCAAGAAGCAGAAGCAAAACTACAGGAAAAAAAATTTTAAATACTAATTGTTCTGCAAAAGTATCATTGCACTAAAACAGAAAGTGGAAGATATTTGGAAACACTTCTCCCTCTGTGGAACAGGTTCAGAAGGTGAACTTCCATTGAAATGTAAGGACTTGGGTTATACAAGGGAGAATCTTCAGCATAGTGTTGTACTGCCTGTATAACTATTCTCTTCCCAACAGTGACCCCTCATGGTTTACAGTCACTCCTGTCCAGCTGAAAAGAATAAAAATAGTTTCTTTGCCAGTGTAATCCTAGTGAATTCTCTGTGTGTGATGCAGTCACAAGTCATTGTCAAGATGACCCGGCTCTGAAAAATATTAGTCGTTAATTCCGATACCTAGCTGAGGGGTGAGCTCTTCTGAGAAAGCTAACCGATAAAATGGCTGTCAGTGAAGCCTGACTGTGCCTGGCACTTGGGGACACAGAACAAAGACTAACAGACTATATGAGTCAAGTAGCTTATAATTTACGTAGAAAGATAAGGAAATTAACTAGAAAATCCAACAAATAGAAAGCAGTAGGGCCATGCTTGTGTTCAGATAAAAAATGACTTGGCATGAACTTGAGAGGTCAGTGGGGGGTCACCGAGTGTCTAGCATTAAAGAACTGAGCCATAAAGAAAGGGAGCTCAGGCGAGTGTCTAACGTGGCTTAAACAGAAACCCATGTAGAGGAGGAAGGCAAGTATACGTGGACAAGGAGGTAAACAAAATTGCAAAGACTTTCCAGAAGCTGTAATAGCAAACTAAAAATTCATAGCCAGTTTTGGCTGTGAGGTGACTTCTAAGCTATCCTGGGCTACTTAGTGAGATCCTCTGCTAGAGAAACAAAAACAAACAAGAACAACAAAAAAGATCAATAACAAAAAGATTGAGAAGAAGCTAAAAGTTAAAAGGAAAGGCAGTGTGGATTTTAACATTCTGAATATTTGTAATAATCTGAAGCAGGGGCCTTATAAACAAGGAAGGCTGTGCTAATACATACATCACTGGGCCAGTCATGGTAATCCACGCCTTTAATCCCAGAACTCAGGAGGCAGAGGCAGGAGGGTGTCTGTAAATTCAAGGCTAGTCTGGTAACAGCAAATTCCAGAGCAGCCAAGATTATATAGTAAGACCCTGCCCCTTCCCATCAAAAATAAAGAAGTTTACCATGACCCTCCACAGACCTCCACAGAACACACACACACACACACACACACACACACACACACAAACTCAATTAAAACAGAAGAAACTGAGTAGGAAGCAGAGTTTTGAAAATCAGACTAGATGCTGAATAGTTCACAATGGAAAGTTACAACCATAAAATATCTTTGCTACAAGAACCTCAGGCTTCCTCGGGCTTGCTTATGTCTGTTTGGGAAGATTGAAATGGATCTCAGAAATTTTCCTAAAATGTGTAGAAGGCATAAGATTATTCTATATTTAAGCAGTAAGGTTGCAAGTGAAAGCTGCCATCATGCTCACAAGGTCAACCTTGTAGTTCCAAATTTGTTTTCAAAATCTGCCCTGGTGAAAAAGACTCACCAACCCCAGACATCTTAGGATTCTACCAGAAAATTTACCTGGACCAAGGACCTTGCAGTAGCCATGCTCCACTGTTGGGGCTTTTACCACACAGAGCTGTAAATCACAAACAGTTGTATTCTACATCGGGTTACTTTGTGGATTAAACATTCAGGCAAGGAATCCATCTTTTTATCCTTAACACACACACACACACACACACACACACACACACACACCATGTACAAAACCAGAACCATGGAAGTCACTGGATCAAACCCTAATACTTTCACTCAAGATACTCAAAACTTCAGGAAACATTGAGTTAACTGAGTAATAAGCGAGCACCCAAATTTGTTTAGAACACATCTAAGGGTGGCTGTCCCATTCTTTACCTACCTGCTGTGCTCTGTAGGATCTTCCTGTATCCATCCCCATCTCATCCTGGGATTACAGGCTTGTGTAGAGGGGATATACAAGACTTCTTACTTAGGGACTCGAGATTCAAACAACAGCGATCTTCCCCACTGAGCCATCTCCCTAGGTCTTAACTCTCTCTTTCCATCTACACATTTTGGGTTTGACTTGTTCTAGTATTCCCAAAGTCATTAAGTTATTTGTTTGATATCTCTCTGATTTTTCAATATAGTCACTTCTAGCTATAAATTTCCCTATTGAGATTGCTTTCATTATATCTCATAGATTGGGGTATATTATACTTCTATTTAATTCACACCTATAATTTTTTTATATCCTTCTTGATTCCTTTTAGTGATCCATTCATTATTCACTAATATATAGACTCAGAACACTGTTGACCAATAAGTGAGGTGAACATGGCATTACCAATTCCAGGCCTAATCTAGAATTTTCTACTTTTCTTCTTTCTAGATAATCCAGCTACTATCGTGTATTTAAAAATTAAATAGATAGATAGATAGATAGATAGATAGATAGATAGATAGATAGATGCATAGGTTAGAATTCAGAATTTTAAGATGTCATATGAAAAAAGGGTACCTAGAATAATATCTGGACACAAACATGTGAGCAAGGCCTTCCTATGCTACCAAACCTAGCCATCTACTAAATGCAGCTAAGGTACCCCAAGAAGAGCCTTTCGTCTAAGAGTTCTCCTCAAACCTCTGACAGAAAGGAAAAAGAAATACTAAATCTTTGTCCGTGAGGCAGCAATAGCAGCTAACACAAAATCCACAGTAGGAAAATCAACATAGACTAGCTAGGGGGCTGAGACAAGAGGGTCATTAATTTGTGGCCAGCCTAGGCTGAATAGAATAACCTTGTGTCCAAGAAATAAAAAGGATAACAGGCATCTTCCTCTGGTCTGCTTTCTTGTTGACTGGATATATACTGCCATGCTATTTGGCTGTACAATTCAGTGAAGAGCCACAGAGATTGGAAGGAGTCCAAGATACAGAATCATCTGTGCATCTATAAACTTCATCTGATAACTTGTCCAAGTTTAAAGAACTGATAAGTTTTATATTTATTTTATTTCCTCCTTATAAATACTGCTTTATTTTTCAGGCATTTTATTAGATCACCAATAAATATGGATAGCTTCCTAACTTTAGCCCAAATGCCAATCCTCAGCTTGTTTCTCTTTCCCTCTCCTGGTCTTCATTTTAGTCACATTGAAACCTAAGACTTAAGGGTGATTGGAGTCAATTGTCCAATAAGAAAAGGAGTTTTGACTGACTATAAAAGACCAAAGTGTTGGAGAGTGCGGTGGAATGACCTCCTCACTTGTTCTTTTCAGCATGACATTCCTCATGTCATTCCCTCTCTGAAGGTCTTTGTGTGGGGCCTTTGTGTCTGATGGTTTCGAGTAAAGAGGTGCCTGGAATGAACTTCTCTGTTTTCTACAATTTCTCCCAAAAGACATGAAACCTGACCAGGATCTCAAAGAATTCCCAGGCTTCAAAGACAGTTCTCATGACTGTTCACTATAAGAGATTGACACAGACCCAACACCGTTCTCAAAGGAGGCCCAGACTACCTATTTAGTTGATGTTCTTAAAGATTTTATTCAGTGACTCACAAGAAAGCATGATACTGTACAGAAGTGAAGTCATTAAAAATCAAACATCACAATCCTTCAAACAGTCCTCCTTTTCATTCATTAACCAAGTATTTATTGAGCATCTTCTGTGTACCATGTGCTTGCCAGATATATATTAAGGATATAAATCAAGAATGGGAAATCATGCTGAGAAATCTACCAAAGTGTAAATCAAAGCTCCCATGTTCAAATGAATCTCATCCATAAACATCATTTTAAAATTTTTGTGGGTAATTTTTCTGACAGGTTATTTTCTCCTTTCTTATAATACAAACTGTGAGGTCTGATTGCAGTCATTTAGCTACACTTTATAATTAAAGAGTATAAAACTGTCACAGATTATTGAGATACCAGACCACATACCTTAAAGTTCTACGTCCCTGTATTGTTGCTTTCATATCAGGTCAGTTATTGGCAAATTATTCTCAGCCAGAAATGATGTGTACTGTATCACAAGGTATCCTTGTAGCCCCTGTTCAGAAGAAAACTATAACCTGCAAGCATTAGAATGTTACAAAAGCTCAGCTTGCTCCGTATCTTAAGCTATGTTGCATTCTGACTAATTAGATTAGCTAGTTGATGACACTCAGTGTCTGCTCCAGGTCTGTAATTCATATGCACCTTTAAATCTAGTATGATACCCAATCCTTTATTAATAGGTATCCAGAAAGCTCTTTCTGCTTATACTCTGGGTTTTGAAGATCTTTCCAAAATACCAATGTTTTACTTTGCTCTTCTACTCAGTTCAGTCCAGTGAACATTTCTGGGTCTTTTTTTTTTTTTCCTGATGAAAGATCTTGTTAGCACTGAGAAAAATTACATAATGCTTCAATTAGTTTTTAGTTTTCTAGATTGAACTGAATATGACAAACAGACAAAGGTTTTTGTTGAAAGTATTTGTTTAAATTCTCTTCTGGCTTGAAATATATACAATGGAAATGAAAGTTGAGAGATTAGGAATTATTGAATGTCCACAGCATACAGCCTCAGTTCTTCGATGCTATTCATGTAGTATTCTCTCAAAATATGCCTCCTGTGAAATATCTTTCGGTCATAATTTTTAGATGAAGAATCCAAACTGAGAAAGATTAAGTAATTCCCCAAGATTGTGCAACTAAAGAGCATCAGGACAGCCATTTGAGCCCACTGTGGGTCTATGATAAGAGTGACTTTGCAAAGGGCTCTTGGAATGTTTTTATTTGGCTTAAACAAAAAGCCCTACTGTCAGCATTATAGTTTGGGTGTGAAATGCCTTCTATCAGATCTTCTATTTGAGCACCTGCACCACAGTGGGTGGTGCTATTTGAGGAGCTATAGAACCAGTGAGAGGCAGGGGCTGGCTGGAGAAAATAAGTCACTGGGGCAGAGACTTGTGGGTAATAGATATGCCCTGGTTCCACCTGATGTCCTTCTGGTTCCTGTTCCACAGAGATGTAATAAGCAAGACTCCACCTTCCCAACCCAGCAGCCATACCTCCCCTATCATGATAGACTGCACCCTCTCATATCATGAACCAAAATAAATGTATATTTCCTTCCATAGGGTGGGGAGGGTATCCCAGCAATGAGAAGAGTCGCTAATATGGTCAGAAATGCTGAATAGAGGCACATGAAAGTATTTGTTTGTCTTTAATCTTTTGGAGTCACTATTTCATCCTGGGCCCCAGTTTCTTCATTTGTAAAATAGTAAAAACCAAACCCCTACTTAAAAGACAGTCCTTATCCACTCACGTGACCATCTCTTCTCTGAGTTGGAAAATAGACAAATAAGGATACAGATCTGTTATCTTCCTAGGACTGAAATAGCAAGGCCCACAAACCTGGTGGCTTAAAGCAGATAGTTCTTCTTTTACCCTGTGGAAGCTAAATTCCCATATCAGATTGTGACAGGATTAATAGAAAAATTAATCTTCCCGGTGTTGTTCCAAGCCTTCTTGGTGATAGCAACAAATCTTTGGTGTTCTTGACTTACAGACTTTAAACTCCACATCCATCTTCACATGGTCTTCACGTGTAACTCTGTCCTTTTAAGATGGCATGAGACACATGGGATTAATGGTCCACTCTTCTCTAGGAGGATCTCTCTAGTCCACGATAGCCACAACAATCCTGTTTCTAAATAAGTCCAATCTAGGATAGAAGGACTTGAGACTTTGCCTTTGACAGAGTAAGTGAAGCAGGAAAGCAGCAGGAGACTGTCATCAAAAACCCAGACAAGTGAAAATAGCTAGATCTGCTTGGTGTTGAGTGTAACGCAACTGAGACGATCCCTAGGGCTAGTCTCAGCAGGGCCTCCACTGGAAACTGAGGGTTAAGCAGAGACATAGGCCTTCAAGGAGCATATGGTCTACTCCAGAGAGGAGCTGTCCCGCTATGCTTCAACTCAGCCAAGTACAAGCACTCTACAGGTGACCTTTGCTCTCTTCTGTCTGAGCATCCTCCTTTCATCTTTTCTTCTTTCCTTCCTTTCCCCAACAAGTCCTACTGACATCACCATGTTCCAGCCACATGCTTCCAAGCATCAGTTGTCAATGCTGGAAATGCAACAATGAACAATTGACAAACCCAGCAGTGAAACAGTTTTGTTCACATGGAGCTACTTACACACCAGCACACATGAGCAATAAGCACACATGAAGTGTAATTCACTTAAGACTTTAGAAACTTTTATTCCTCCGTAAAGAGTAGGAAATGAGAGCAAATTAATGAGCTCAGCAGGCTCAGGGGAATTAGTCTACAACCCTCTACCCCTTACGTGTTTTCAAGTATTTTGCCTAAGTGTATGTGTGCACTATCTATGTACCTCATGACTCTGGAGGTCACAAAAGGGTGTCAGACACCCAGGAACTAGAATTACAGGTGATGGTTGGGATCTACCACATAGGTGCTAGGAACTGACCTCAGTCCTCTGCAAGTGCAACATGTGCTCTTTCCCACTGAGCCATCTCTCCAGTCCCAGTCTGCAAACGTTAATAAGACTGCCAATGTTGACTTCCCAAAACGTCACAGCTAGTTAAGAACTTTAATATGAGGGATTAAATGATGCAGAGTGGAAAGGGTGACCATGATAGGAGGAAGAACTGCCATGGAGCCCTAGAGCAACCATGTACATGGCAGGGGAAAAAAGACAAAGCAAAAAGGGAGTGAGTGGAGGGAAAGGTGGAAGCTGAGGTAGAGGAAGACCAAGAACTAGGCTTGGAAATCTACTTAGGAACTTCACTTTTTGTTCTGTGGACAAGATGAGCCATTGGTAAATTTAGTTCAAAAGAACATCATACTCTGACTTACATGCGACTAGGAATCACTGACTGCTGGGTAAAGAATAGACTGTGTGGACGTGGAAAGAACACGAAACCAACAACAGTTTACAGCAAGTATCAGGGGACAGTGACCACAACTAAGGTCATAAACAAGAAAGCATATTGGGAGAATGGTTAGATTAGGTTTAGATTATAGGGAAGACATGTGACAGAGACATCTGGTGTGTAATTTTTCAGTTCAGCTGAAAAGACTAGAATAACACCTTAATATAATAAAAATATAATGGGGTCACTGGAGAGATGGTTCGGTGGCTAAGAGCACTACTATTCCTGAGAGCCCATATTTAATTCGCAGTACCCACATGGCAATCCACAACCACATGTAACTCCATTCTCAGGGGAGCCAGTGCTGTCTTCTGTCCTCCGTGGATATTGTTCTCATGTGGTGCAGATGTTAGAGTGGCTTTGTTGAGTGGCTCTCAGGAACTTTCATGATCTGCATTAAGGCTGCTGTCCAAGATGCTTTAAGTCATCTTCGTGTAGGGTTGAGGCTACATGGGCTTTTCTCCATCTAGTTTGACATGTTCATTGGTGTTATTCACGTTCAGCTAATATTTGGGGAGTCATACCAGTGAGACTTGATGGGTATAGCTTCTGGCATTACTATTGCTGAAGACACCATTCATTCACTTCAGAAACAGGGCCCAGAGGCCCCTGAGCTTGAACTGACCTAAAAGCTTCCATAGTACCAGAAGGGATCATGCAAGCTTCCAAAGAAGGAAGGGAACCAACAGTCTCACTCAGCTGCCCTACGCTATGATACCTATGATCCACACCAATGACCAGCAAGGACAAGAACCCTAGGGTATAAGAGTGGCACACATACCTTGGTGATAACCAACAGTTCTCTACTTGGGCTTAAGAACCTCTCAACTAGAGAGAGACTATAACTGGTACTGGAAACCTAGGCAACTACTCAATGCTAGTCATGGTCGTTGATGGAGAATCTACAACCACTAATTTCCGAAGCCGTATCTTTTTTAATAAATTAATCTCCAAACTGATAGGCCATCACTTCTCCCAAAGACTGTTACACACAACCACTCTAATACCCTGTGATATAGGCTCTGAACACTAAGAAATGGGGATCTATGAGGGCTATCATACTAGAATAAGATTACCCATATTATTTAAAGCCAGGAGATAATTAAAGATCATAAAAGACCTTTCTCTCCAGTTCCTTTCCTTCTAATCTTTTTTTTTATCTCTTTTCCTTTTCCCCTTTTTCCCCCCTCTCCTCTTTCCTCACATATGAAGTTGCTGATTGTCTCTTACACATCGGGTCATTAGAAAGCCACCAGGTCCAGAAAAGATGTGTGCCTAATCTTTGCTTGTGAGGAACCTATGGAGGTAATAAGTCAAAAAAGAAAAGAAAAGAAAAGAAAAGAAAGGAAAAGAAAAGAAAAGAAAAGAAAAGAAAAGAAAAGAAAAGAAAAGAAAAGGAGCCACCCCAGCCCCATTATGCTCCAAATAGAGATAGAGATGGTACTCAGGAAACTCAGAGGAGGGGTCTATGTGTAGAAAGTTAGGGAACTTTCATTTGACTGCAGAATGTGAGTCATAGACAAGCAACTATGGGGACTACAAGAACCGGAATCAGTTTCAGGCAGTGGATAGGCAAGGATAAGAGTCCTATTTTATTTGTATGAAAGGTAAACATCCAAACTTATGTGCTGTCTCAGGCTTGGTTTCTGCCTGTAAGATTGTGTTATAACCTTGCTTCTAGAAATCCCCTTTCAAGGGATGGCAGATGCACAGTGCTGTCAGAGCTGGGGCCTTGGCAGGCCAGGCTACAGGAATGTGTGAGTTCACATGTTCAGTATACCTCTGTGTAGGTGGGAATTACAAAGGTGCAGTCCCAGAGCTGAAGACAAGAATAGACCCAGACTGAGCTTGCATCCTCACATCAGCCTATGCTGCTGGAGCCTTGCCAGAGAGCCCCATCGATCCCAGGCCTTGCAAGAAAGTCTTTGAAATACGGCCACCTCTTCATGGGCCTGTTCCCCTTGCCCCCATGGTGTCATTTCCAAATCCATTACATTCCAATGGCTTTGGGATCTTTTAATTACATGTGACGAAACCTTGCTGTTGCTGGGATTAGACAGCCTGTGTTGACAATTTATAGGCCTCAGCATTCACACAAGCAAGGTAATAAATAACATGAAATGGGCCCGTCAGTATTAAAAACTTCAGAGCTATCCACTAAGCCATGACAGAAAGGAGAGAAAAATGAAAAGGGTAAAAAAAAAAAAAAAAATTCTTTTAATCAGTAATGCCTGGGTCTCACATGTTTAAAATACTGTATGTGAAACAAGGGATGTCAAAAATACGGGGTGCTGAGCAATAGGCAACTCATAAAATTTTATATCTGCTGTGAGTATTTCCAACCCTATAATGAGGCCTTTCCTTTCTTTTCTCTTCTTTTTTCAATCCTGGCACCTCAAGCCTGATGAGGTGACTGAGGGAGCAGGTGGGCTGCTGCACCCACACGGTGGCTTCTCCAGATTTAATGACAGAAAGGAGACTGCAGGGTGGCTAGCTTGCAGCTCCCAGCTTCCCCCTCCCCTATAGCTCTTGACCTGCCTCATTCCCATTTCTACACCTCTTCCCCTTCTGTTCTCTAACTAGTCCCCATTTCCAGTCAGTCATATTCTTCTATCCTCCAATACCCAAGGTCTCTGTTTGCTCACATATCACTTGAGCACACCTCACTGAGGACAGCCAATGTCTCTAGGGAGTTAGCAAGTCAGCAAACTTAACTGCCCTGCCCAAGAGCTAAGACAAGGCATCCTGGCTTATGATGCCTGGTGCAGAGAGAGAAATTCTACAGAGCCTCTCCTTGCCCCTAAGAAGCTAAGATTTAGGGACTCCATGAAGCTTCATTGAAGAGGCAAGAAATATCCCTGGGGTAAGAAGTTTTGGGAATGGAGGAATGGAGCTAAAGGAAGGGGAGAAATGTCTTACTTAACTTAACTCTCTGAGTTAGAAGAAACATGAGCTCAGGATGCTTGAAGTTCATGGCCCCTTCCCAACAAGGCACACAAAATGATCATCTAAGCATCTCTAGATCCATGGCCATGCTGGATTCAGGAGTCTTTAGTTTCTCACCAGCATTCTCCCGCTGTTATGATTTTGCTGTGTGTACATGTATGTGTACACACCTGTTGTGTCCATATCTTCTACCATCACCAGTGTCTATTGAACCCTATCCTTAGACCCTATCAACCCACACTACCCCTTCATTCCTTTAGGCAAATATTCACGGAGAATTACTCATAGAAATCCAGTCATCTTAAAACCAGCTCTCATGGAACCAGGTACCCACACTGATCCATTCTCTAACCCACAAGAAAATGTCTTATACACATCAACCTAGGTTAAAGGCTTCTTAGGTTAAAGACAAGGACCAAACCTTGTCTAATAGGGAGCTAGATTGCCTTTCCAGTAGATTCTAATCCAGAGCATTTCTACTGAAGAAGTTTAGATTAGTTTGAACCTTTAAAGTTGGCCAAAATATAATTAAGTAGCTGTAGCTGTGGGTCTGAATGAATGAATCACTTGAGAGGCAAGCACAGTGCGATTTCAGGGTTATTGAACAACCAAGTATGGATGACATGACCCAGATTTTCTGAGAGAGGAGGAATTAGCCTGGAGCACAGACAGGTGACAGCAGGTGAATCACAGCACTGTCTGTTTCTGCCTATAACTAACATTACATGAGCCATAGTCTCCATGTGAGCAGGAATCATGAAGAGCCCCTTATTGGCATATTCCTGGTGTGTGAAGCAGGGTCTTATAGAAGTTAGTATTTAAATGATGAATATAGCCATGGTGTTAGGAGGCAGAGACCTCGTCCTGAGAGTAGGCTAACTTCTTTGGCAGACATTACAAAAGGCATCCATCCTAAGGGTTTGTGAGATGAAAGAAAAAAGTTGGGCTTTTTTTTTTAACTTTTAAATTCCCTAGGCATCAACAATCAAAAAGCCTAGCTTAGATTTTCAGCTCGCTTGCCTGAAATAGCCTGCAGGGCTATTGGAAAGGTATGTTTCTCAGCTCAGTAATAACTTTCTGATCTCTTTGGGCTTGGAATTCTCAGAGGGCACAGCTGAGCGTTGTGGTGAGTGGCTTCGGAAGTCCCAGAAGAGCCCAGGTCAAATGGTCAGGACCGAATGTTTACCTCCGAGGGCTGCAGCTCGGGAAAGATAGGCAGAAAGAAACACAGTGTCAGGGCAACGGCAGTGATGCCAGCCCAGATGTGTTCAAGGGTAGTTCGCAAGAGAATGGCGAAAATGGAGGGTTAGACTGAGTGTGCTGAAGCAGAAATCTCGGGGAGGTTGGGAGGTTAGGTACACTGAGTGAAATTCTGACTTACAGTATTTCCAACTTGTGGTGGCCTTGCTGAGGCCTCACTGCATTTTAATCTGGGGAACATCTGTATTGTAACCTGCCTGTCTGTTATCCCCGGGACATTTATAATTGCTTTTCACTGTTTTGTAAACAAAGATGAACATCTTCAAAGGCAATGTTCTTTCCTGAACTCCTAGAACAACTGCTGAGTCAGAAACTACCCAAACTTGAAAGGTTCCTAAACTGATTCTGCTTCGTTGGAGAATCTGGAAGATGCAACAAACTGACATACAAATGATTCTGAACAGAGTGTGGGAACTGAGACAAACTTACCTGAACAGCAGCAGATCACACTGACCTTTTGAAAGCAACTGGTTCTATTTTCATTTGTCTGCTGTGATGTTACTCAGGCCCTGGAAGTAGCCACCAACATTGCCATAGAAGCCATCTCCCTACAGACCAAGAGCATTAACAATTGTTTACAAGAATTTTACCTGAGGGACTGGAGAAATGTCTCAATAGTTAAGAGTACTTGCTGCTATTATGGAGGACTCAGATTTGATTCCCACCACACAGGTTGAATGGATCTCTACCACCTGCAACTCCAGCTCCAGGGAATCTGATGCCCCCTTCTGGCCTCTGTGGGCAGTACATACATGTGGCATATATACACACATACATAGATAAGAGTAACATAAATAAATATTTTAGAACTACTATCTAAGCTCTAAAATGTCAGCATTTAGCAACAAAGGGATTGATTGGCTTTGACTCCAGAATGACTTCAAATTCATCAGTGACTGTTGAGACTCTGAGCTTCCATCTTCTCATAAGTAAAATCAAAATAAATAATAGAACATACCCACATGAAGTTGTACTGAAGAAAAAAAATTAGATTACTTACTCAGACACTTTGCACCATTCCTAGTGAATATTAAACTATCAATGACAGTATTAATTATATTTGTTTACCTAATTGCTTTTAAACGTCTCCAAAGCAAGATCCACTTGGATTTTCATTCCATATTAGCAGCTAGCTGTTCTGGCCAATAGTTGAAAGCATAGAGAAGACCTATTAGGCCCTCTAAACCAAGGTATTAATCCATAGTCCCTGGACCTGTTGGAGTCAACCTGACTAAGAAGCATTTTTTAACACCTTTCTGACCAGGGTATTGATCAGATCTAAGGTTTTTCTTTGTCCTGGGTGGGGATAGTTACTACATCAACCAACCAGTGCTCATGAGACCAGGAATGGTACTCTTTACACTAAGCAGAAGGAAAATATATTATTGATTTTGGCTTAAGAGGCATTGTTGTGTTTAGAAACCCCTTACTTTGGATATGATAGAAGCAAAGCTCTGCTTTTAACATATTCTTTCTGGGGGAATTTTCTCAAGGACATTAAAGCCCACCACTCTGTCCTGCAATACCCTTGGCCCCTCCTGTAGCAGTCCTGCCCTGGCGTTTAGGTCATCAAAGCCAACGGAACTGTGATTTGCACACAAAAACCACTCCAGAATAGGCTAAGCCAGACAGGGCAGTACCCAGGAGCCCTATGAAGGCCTGAACTTCACAACCTGTTATATTGGTATCTTAAGAGCCACTTACATGGAGTGCATTTCTCATTTTATCATCTTCTAGACATTATCACCCTCGATTTAAAGCTAAGTAGACAGCGTTACAGAGACTCGGTGAGCTCAAGATCACCAGATTATCACCAGATGGTCTTCAAGGGGCAAGGCAGAACCTCTGATACAGCCCACCCAAGTGAAGAACTTCACTGCTTATTACTATGAGAATTTTCTGTTAAGAAATACAAATCCATAATGTACTGATCTGACCCAGGAAGAAGATCTTGAGGGAACAGGCCACAGTAAAGATGAGTTTTGGTTAAGGACCTAGAAAGGAGACCTCTGGTCTGTCATTCAGTGAGCTTTTAAATCCACGCTGCTGGAACCAGGGTGTGGCACTGCAGTGAGGGGACACATCTGATGACAAGCTGGGACATTCGCAGCAAGTGCTGCAAAGGTCTGGGCCTCTGTCTGAAGATGGAAAGGCCCCAGAGACTGGCACTTGCAATTAACGCCAGTGTTGCTCATGGTTGAAATCTCTACTCTCCTCCTTCCTATTCTGCCGATTTCCTTGTTTCACCCCAGGATTTTAGATACATGTTGCTGCTTTGGGTAGAAGTTAAATGGCCCAAAGGCCAGAACTGTGACCACAAGAGGCTCTTTTACCGTTCTCTAGAGTGAAATAAAGTAGGAATTAGGCTTCCAGCTCACCCCCAAGGGAAACTGAAAACCAGTAAATTCTAATAGCCCAAAAGAAATCTATGGTAAGCCTAGGATAACAAATTTTGTAACAACTGGTAAAGAGATGAGCTACAAGCGCAGTGAAGCCAGAGCTGGCCAACCTGGAAAAAGCATTTGGGGAGGAAGGAAAGAGCAGAGTGCCTTCTCAAATTCTAAGAACCACCTCTGTGGGGCCTAGGCTCTGCCTTCCCCAGAGAGAAGACAACTTGCTTCACAGGCACTTGTGAATGTAAGAAGTAAAGGGGGATAGAGGGAGAAGAAGCCATCCCACCTTGCAGCTTTCCATCTATAGCCCAACAGAGTAAGGATGATTTGTTATGCCTAATGAGCATTGTCAATGAGGCTATGGGAGACCAAAGGAGTCCCCCACCCCAGGGTGACACTGATGAAGGGTCTTTAAGGGAGGAAGGGTTGCTGTTCCTTCCTTCTGGGAAGTAAACCCTTGCACTTGTTCTGGCTTTGATGTTCCGAGGCTCTTCAACAGCTATTGTTGTTAAGCTTCTAATCACTCAATGAAGCAGGTGGGTCTGAGTGTTACTTTCTCTGCATTTCAGAGGACAAGACTAAGGCCCAAAGGAATTCAATTCCCAATGTCACAATGAAAGAAATGGATTTGTTTCTCAGTTTTACAAAGTTTTTGATACTTTCTTGCAATTTTATCCTTTTTTACATGTCCAGTATGAAGTTTTCAGTAGCATCTAAAACAATGGAGTTGGTACATATAACTTAGCTAAGACAGTAAGGTTATCCATGGGATAACAACAACTCTAGAAAGATTAAAATTAATAAAACTTAAGATTAACCAAAGAAGTCCTACTTCACATACAGAGAGACAAATGTATTAACTTCCTTATGAAGGAATAATGAAGACAAGGCAGCCCATTGCAATATGAGTGATAACTAAAGGTCCCTGAGATCTGTCGCTCTGCTGTTCAGTGATACCTGTCCCAGCTGCCTTTTTCAGCAGTCTGCACTGTTCCTATGCCTCAGCCACACAGAGCTGCCCTGTCTTCTCCTTGAGTACACCAAGTTCTTCAAACCCTGGCAACTCTTCTTTATAAAGCTAGAAATTTAAATTTCCGTGGTTTCTTTAACTCTAATATTGATTTAAATTCCATATTTAATCAATTGTTCCCTGAAATCACAGAAATTCTCATATTTCTCCCATTCTTCCCCTCCACTGTGAATCTTTTTCAGTGTGGAGAAATGACATATCTATTGCTGCCTTCCTAGCATCTACCAGCATGCCCAGTGCTTACTAGTATGTTTGTATGTTCAGTCACTATCACGATCTTACAGGCAATTATTGAGTATTTATTTGGCTGTGCGTTATATAGGCATTGGGGTCAAGGAGTCTGTCCCCATAGTCTAGTGCTCATAGAGACACTAAGCAAAGAAAAATGAGCGCATTAACTATATTGGTTTCCAAAGACTTTTCATGCTATGGATCCCAAGCATGATGCAAATCTGAACTACTTAGCAAAAGACCTTCAAAGAAGAAGAGGAAATTAGAGGGCATCACAAGACCATTGGGCACTACACTCTGACCTGGACTCTAGAGAACTTAAAGACCAATATGAGAAGCTCTAGTTGCTACCTGGCTGAGATATACATTGTCAGCACAGCTCACTCTTCTATGGTGATGTCAAAGGGAAAGCCAGGGTAATCAGGAAGGCTTTATGGTAAGAGAGGGAGCTAAGAGCTGGGACTGGATTATATTTGCATCTATTAAAAAGACATCCCTAGTACATCTAGTTCTGCAGCAACTTAATGTACCAGGGCAGGTTGGTACCCAGGGGGAACCTTCTCCTTCTCTGAGAAGAAGAGTGAAGAGTGAATGGGGGAAGGGGAAGGGAGGTTGGGATGAGAGGAAGGGGGCTAAAATCAGGATGTAAAGTGAATAAATAAATATTTTTAAAAAGTCATTTCTAGAATAAAGAGCAACCATGGACCTAGAACCAATAACTAATATGGCTTGGAGCAAGCAATGCATGGTCCTAAGTCTATCCTTATAATTTCTATCATAATCAGAAAAGACATGGAAAAAATGATCCCTTCATTTGCATTGAGATGCTGATTTTTTTCAAATACGGAAAATTAAAGCCAAAAAGAAAAGAGGTTAAAATGGATTCTAAATACAGTGGAGAACTGGGAAGTATGCTGGAAGATGAGTCCTGCAGATACCAATGGGAAAAATAATTTCAACTCCCAGTAGCCAGGACAACTCTCATGGAAAAGCTGCCCCATGGTGTTCAAGGTGCAACTGGGAAGCAGATGGGGCCCTGAAATTTGAGTTACCAATAAGAGCCTGCCTTATTGGTAAGCCTACCAATAAGTTAGCCTACCTAAGTTTGGACTCACCGATAAGAAACTATTGAGGCAAGAATGGAGCTAAAGCATTTAAGGGGCTTCCTTCTGGCCTGAGCAATATCATGGCTAGCCTCTGGTTTCAGCCCAACCTGAGAAAAGCATTCCTGATGTTTCTTCCTATATGCTGGTACAGAAAGGAAATGGAATGAACAGTGTGAGGGCTGTGGAGTGTGAACATTTTAAAATAAACATTAAAAGGAGCAGAATATAACTAGAAGAAAGCAGTGACAAGTATGTGCCCATGGAATGGAAGATTGGCTCAGAGGAAGGCAAAACATTAACTTTGAAAGTTCACACTTCTAGATGTTAAAGATTGTTGTTTCCAGATTAGCTACACAGTGTCACCTACATTATAATCTAGAGTCAAGGGAGAACTTATGTACCAACTCACTTTGTCATCTGAATGTCATTCTTCCTGAACACTAATCTTTACCAAACTTAGCTGTAGGTATTATAAGACCGAACTGACCATGGAAGTGTGGGGGTCAGCTGGTTGCCCCTAGTGGGAAGAAAGAATTGGGCTTTGTAGAGGTCCAGAGGCAAGGGTCAGACAGGTTGGGTGTCAAACAGATAGGGTTGCACCTCTAGGAAATCAAGTTCCAGAGGAGTCATCTAAACCAGGAGTGGTTGTCAGGTACTCTAGGCTAGTCGGTCTCTGGGTCTAGGAGGCCAAAAGGATAGAATGGAGATCCCAACATTAATTAAGCAAAGATAAGTGCTAGACAGTGCCAAGTGCCTTGGCTCCTTGGTTTTCATCAAAATAAACCCAGTCACTCACTGACATGTACAATGGTTCCCTGGAAACCATGGCTACACTGGAGCAATATCCAATTTACACAAGATGGGGGGGGGCAATTCACAACTGGGGATACACCATAACACAGAGTACTCTGGGTTCTGTAAATGAAGCATTGAGGGGCTTGGCCTCCTTCAGTGAGGATGGCAGGGTGGGAAGAGGACAGCTCTGGGTTTATATAGAGCAATGACACTCAGTAACACACAACCCAGAAGCGCTCTCCATGGAGAGCAAGAGGCCACGGGATCAGAACTAACCCCAACAGAAGCAAATGCTGGGATCTGCATGAGGTTCTAGCACGTGGGCTGAACACTGGGGCTCAGCTCCCAATCCAGCAAATAAAGAAGGGTGTTCTTGCTTTGTTGCCTCAGAATGCACCCCAAGAGGCTAATGATGCTGCTGTAGGAGGACAGAAGCTGAAGACCTGATGCGAGAGTTGCACTAGCACACTGCTCCCACATTGCACGTGCCCAGCTCATTCTGTCCACCCACTTCAACTCTCTTCTTCCCTTTTAGGACTCGCCTCATCCTATCTACCTGTCCAGATAGGACAAGCACCTTCAGGATACCCTTGTGTAATCCAGTCTGTCCCCATCCATTTTATTCCTTCTCCTTTTTCTACATATATTTTTGCATCCATGCCTGAGTACCATAATTTCCCCCATGGTCAGCAACAGCCACCAACAGAAGACAGTGCCTTCTTCTCCCAGGTGACAGCTAAGAAAAGTGCTGAGGGCCAGGAGCAAAAGAAGGAGCTATTGGAAAGAGAAAAAAAACCATCTGTGCTGTGAGATCCACTGCCTCCTTAGCCAAAGCAGAATGGGAAATACTGATGCTACCTAATACAGGACTTCAGAGAATGGACAGGCAGGGGCACTGGAAAGTAAAGAGATACTTTTCTTTACAGTGACAAAATACCTCACAGTAGCAAATGAAAGAAGAAAGGTTTGTTTGGACTCATAGGCCCGGAGAGATTTCAGTCCACCGTGATAAGAATGGCATGGTATCAGGAGCAGCCCTTCCTGTGGCACTGGGAACATACAGCAGGTATTCACATCATGGTCAGCCAAGAAGCATCTAGCACAGGTTGGGACCAGGGTTGGGTATCACTTTCAAAGGCTCCTGTTTACATGCTGCTACTATCAGTCCCATCTACAGCCTTCAAAATAGAGCTACAATCTAGAAACCAGAGGATCAAAAGAGGAGACTATGGGGGATGTTTCAGATTTGACCCAGAATGGTCACTAATTTGGTATTTTCTCCAGGGCTTCTTGACATTGCTGTAAGCATTAGTCTTATGGAAGTTTAATTTATATCTTAACCCTTTTCAGAATAGCACCACTTCAATTTTGAGATTTTACTAATCAAATCCCCTCATTTTGTAGGCTTAGAAGTAAAGCCTAGAGAAGTGAAATCATTTTTCAGTAGATTGGTATGCTACCTGTACAAAGGACATGCTTACGCATAGCCTCCATCATCATCTTCCTATTCTACAGAGTGGAAAGAAACAAGGACCATAGGAGAGTGAGGCCCATGTGCACTCTCCAGGCAGCTTCATCAGGTAGGAGGAGAGAAGAAAAAGAAAAGCTTTGGCTGAGGAGACAGTGAATCTCGCTACCCCTCATCATAGTGCTCATCCTGACTTCCATTGCCTGGTTGCTTTGCCTATTTTGGTCATTCACTGGGCACTCATAAATGTCACAGAATTATACTGTGGCTGCAACAGTCCATGGCCCAAAGTGCCTGTTCCCAGTGATATTCTGGGAAGAAAAGAAGCAATTTTTAAGTGATATCAGATGCTACAGGCAAAATGAGGTAGAGGAAAAAGCTGCTTTCACAAGGCTAGGTGGGGTGGTAACCAGTGGGCAGTCACTGGAAGGGAAAAGACTGGGTATCCGAACACCTTGGGTAGATAGCAGCAGGTGGGAAAGATATGCCAGTCACTCTCTCAATATCGTTCAAAAACAGCAGGAGTTCTGGAGGCTAGAGAGATAGACTATACTAAGCAAGAAGGAGAATAAAAAATAAGACTAGAGCAGGTGACCATGGAAAGCCGTTGGCTTTAAGGAGGAGGGCTATCTCAGCCTTAGGGGGGTTAATTTAGAAGTACCTGACATTTATAAGGACCACAGGCTGCAATGCCAGGGAGAAATGGAAGGAGGATGCATTCTCACGCTGCTGTGGTGATCAAAATGAGAGATGATGGCAGCCAAACCCAAAGTGTCACAGTAGACCAGGAGCTCCCAAATTTTCCCATGCAAAGTCCCTTTTAGCATTATACAACATTTTCTAACCTTGCAAATTTCTCCCACCACGGCAACACAGTCTTAACAGTCTTACCAGTGTTGTTGATGGGGCAAACACTAAATGAATCCACAGAATTCGTACTCCAAATATTCATGCATTTGAAGAAGTTATATACATAGTGATTTTTTTTCAGATGCAGTAATCATGTTTTTCCCCAAAAGCATACAATGAGACTTTCTCTTTTCCATTCCTTCATCCACACCAAACCTTGCTTCTTCAGCCTCTCTATTAGGATGGGTCCAGGGAGGGTACATGCTCAAATATGACTGGGTGTGAATGATAACTAGGCACAGATCATCAGCCAGAATCGGTCCCTAAATGGAAATCAAAAGAACACCCTGATACCGTAAGCAAAATGTGCCAAAGTACATGCTATGAGGTCAACTTTCATTAGATTCTCGGGGACTACAAAGAAAGAAAGGGGGGAGGGTGTTAATACACACGGGTTTGAAGAGATTTTCCACTCAGTTACCATATATGTCTCAACAAAGACTTTCCGTGTTTAATCCCAAGTAGAAAGCACAAGGTGAAGAAAGGCAGACTTAAAGCCATTGATGTCAATGCACCCCAGGCAGGGAGGGAACCACACAGTCTGCAGATGAAACACATTTCTCATTCCACAACATGACTTTCCTTCCCTCCTAAAGCCAGCCTTGTATCCCAACTATAATATGATCAGTAAGAATTTGTGGAATGTAAAAACACCATGTTAGGATTCCCGTGTGAGAAACAATAGGAGCAAAGAGTATATGTAACCCCAGGATGATGCAAAATAAACCAGCGAGTGAGGAGGTGAAGGCTGTACACTACGCCTGGATAAATCATGAGTGGTTTAGAGGTAAGGAAAGGTACAATGCCCCACTTCACAGAGGTGCACAGGGCTGAAGCTTGTGGTGAGGTAGAAGCATTTGCAGGGTATAATTATGCAGCCCTTCAGCATCCACGCTGCCTTCCATGCAATGTAAAACAATGTGTCATAGTCCCGAACAGCCAAAGCAGTAATTTACAAGAGTCAGCAACTCTGCAGGGCAGGTAGACCATATTTCAAAAGGGGAAGGGGAGTTGGGGGAAGAAAGGGGGAGGCAGCCAATCAATTTCCAAAGATCCTGCTTCCCTGCCACTCTGCTGACCTTTCGGGCAAGACCTAATGCCAATTAGCTCAGTTATAAAGTCTATAATTCTTGTGGGGAAGGCCGTGTGTAGCACATGATCATTTTACAACGGTTGTCCTAATTTGCAGCCCCCAAACATGGACTCCTGGGGCTGCCAGGTGGGGGTGGGGGGATTTGTTGGCAAGCGACAGGAGCAGCTGGAAGGGATCACAGAGCACAATTACTGTCTGCGCACGGCCACATCTGGAAAACAGCTCCGTGCTGGCTTTAAAACAGCATTAATGAAGAATGGAACTTTGTACTGGGAATGGCTGGGTGGGGAGAAATGAAGGGGGAAGGAAAAGGGTGCCCTTCTGCTCAGTGGAGTGGGGGTGAAAAGACCGTAGAGAAAACAGCAGGCACGGTAGAAGACCGAGCCCAGGGAGAAGTGGGTGTTGACAAGGGCAGGCTGTAGAGGTACTAATTTCCATAGGGACATGTCTCTAAACCCCTTCCTGTCAGCCATCTTGAAACCTGAGCATTAGGCAGAACTGGTCTTTTACATGTTAAGTTTAGCTGACGTTTGTCCATTATGTGAGATATTTGTGGTATCTGGAAGTTTCCAAACCAAAAGAATATTTGCCAACACTCCCTAAATTCTACAAGTCAACATTCAGTCCCTTCTTTGGAGGGTGCCTTCCCCTTAGATTGATTTTAAAATGCAGGTATGCATATTGCTTTTAGGATATTGGGCACATAGAAGATGCTCAGTAAATAACTGTTGATTAGACCAAGCTGGATTAGCTGAATGAATAATTTGTGACTATGACCTAATTAATGAATGAGCTCCCGTCTTTGTTTTCTCAGCTACAAGGACAGCATAAGGCCAGAAAGACTCAATTGTACATGCAAGTACGGGAGGTGGTAGGTCCTTCTAAAGAGGTATTAAGATCTTGTTGGGAAGAAAGAAGGGGTATTCAGAGTTTGAAAGCTAACGGTCAGTAATATAATATATTTTCATATTTTTGAAAGCTCACAATCTGTCTTTGACTCCCCTAATATAATCTTTGGATAAAAGAGCTGAAGAGAATGTGATGAAGCTTAAGCCAACCAAATCCAAAAGGGTCTCTCATTCTCCATCTCACCAGTATTCTGGACAGTTTTTGGATCTGGGAAGGAAGGAGAGAAATTTATTTTATCATGGGTTGAGAAGAGCTGTTAAGCCCTGCTTGGTGGTGTATACCTTTAATTCCAGCACTCAGGAGGCAGAGGCAGGCAGATCACCGTGTGTTTGAGGCCAACCTAATCTACATAATGAATTCTAAGACAGCCAGGGCTACATAACAGAGAAACCCTGTCTCAAAAAACAAAAGAACTATAGGAAGGGAGGGAGGGAGGAAGGGAAGGAGGAATGAAGGGAGGGAGGAAGGAAGGAAAAGCGAGCTATGAAATGTTAAGGATGGTTTAGGACTTTTGGTTCTGCAAATTTTATGATTTGTTTGTTTTTAATTGCTGAGTAGTATTCCATTGTGTCAATATACCACAATTTCTGTATCTATTCCTCAACTGAGGGACATCTGGGTTATTTCCAGGTTCTGGCTATTACAAATAAAGCTGCTACAAACATAGTTGAGCAAATGTCCTTGTTGTATACTTGAGCAGATTTTGGATTATATATGCCTAGGAGTGTTATAGCTGGATCTTGAGGTAGAATTATTCCTAATTGTCTGGGAAAGTGCCAGATTGATTTCCAAAGTGGTTGTACAGGTTTACATTCCCACCAGCAGTGGAGAAGGGTTCCTCTTTCTCCACATCCTCTCCAGCATGTGTTGTCACTTCAGTTTTTCATCTTAGCCATTCTGATGGGTATAAGGCAAAATCTCGAGGTTGTTTTGATTTGCATTTCCCTGACGACTAAGAATGTTGAGCATTTAAGTGTTTCTCTGCCATTCGGTGTTCCTCTATTGAGAATTTTCCTGTTTCACTCTGTACCCCATTTTTTAATTGGGTTACTGGATTTGTTGCTGTTTATTTAACTTCTTAAGTTCTTTATATATTCTGGATATTAGCCCTCTGTCAGATATAGGGTTGGTGAAGATCCTTTCCCAATCTGTAGGCTGTTGTTTTGTTCTGATGCCAGTGTCCTTTGCTTTACAGAAGCTTTTCAGTTTCCTGAGGTCCCATTTATTGTTTGTTGATCTTAGAACCTGTGCTGTTGGTATTCTATTCAGGCAAATGGTGAGATCTAAAAATGATCATCTTGAGTGAGGTATCCCAGAAGCAGAAAGACACACATGGTATATACTCACTTATAAGTGGATATAAAACATATAATATAGGATATATCATACTAAAACTTGTACAGCTAAGGAAGTGAATCAAGAAGAAGGACCCTGGTAAGATGCTCAATCTTCATTCAGAAAGGGAAACGAGATGGATATCCGAAGAGGGAGAAAACAGGGACTAGGACAGGAGCCTATCACAGGGAGCTTCTGAAAGACTTGACCCAGCAGGGTATCAAAACATATGCAGGGATTCACAGCCAAACTTTTTGCAGAGTGCAGGGAATTTTATGAAAGAGGGGGAAGATAGAAAGATTTGGAGGGAACAGGAGCTTCACAAGGAGAGGAACAGAACCAAAAAAATCTGGACACAGGGTTTTTTCTGAGACTGATACTCCAAACAAGGACCATGCATGGAGATAACCTAGAACCCCTGCACAAAAGTAGCCCATAGCAACTCAGTGTCCAAGAGAGTTCCCCAATAATAGGAACAGGGACAGTCTCTGACATGAACTCATGGGCTGGCTCTTCGATTCCCCTCCACCTGAGGGTAGTAGCCTTACCAGTCCACAGAGGGAGACAAAGAAGCCAGTCCTGATGAGACCTGATAGACTAGGGTCAGATGGGTCCCCTATCATTGGACTGGGGGAGAGGCATAGGACAAGAAAAGGGAGGGATGGTGGGTTTGGAAGAGGATGATGGAGGGGGCTACAGCTGGTATACAAAGTGAATAAACTGTAATTAATAAAAATAACATTTTTCTTTAAAAAAGACTTTTGGTTCATCTCTTCCCTTCACCATTTGATTGTTTCAGATAAGCCACTTGGTTCACCAAAAGCTTAAAGGGAAAGCCAGGACAAACTGCAGAGGAAACAATGATGTAGGGATGTGGCCCATCTTCATGCCCTTTGCCCTTGTGCCTAATTCTGCCTACCCAACACCACTGCCTAGGCATTTACTAAGAGTTTGAAGGCTTATTCCATTCACACTACTACAAAAATTACCATGGGCTAGGTGGCTTATAAACAAAACAAATTTATTTCTGTCAGACCTAGAAGCTACAAGTCAGAGACCAGGGTGGGAGCATGGCAGGGTTCTCAGAAGACCCTGGGACATACAGTACTGTATTTCCCTCATTGTATTCTTACGTAGAGTCCCTATTATAGAGGCACTTCATTCATCATGCATGACCTGATTAATCATTTCCCAAAGTTCTCATGGCCTAAAGCATTGGTTCTCAATCTGTTGGTTGTCACCTCTTTGGGGTCTATTGACCCTTCCATCGAGACCAAGTATCACAGATCTTGCATACCAGATATTTACATTGTAATTCGTAATAATCGAATCACAGTTATGAAGTAACAATGAAAATAATTTTATAGTTGGGGTCACCACAACAATGAGGAACTGTATTAAAGGGTTGTAGCATTAGGAAGGCTAAGAACCACTGTTCTACTTTGATGGTGGAAATTTATAAATAAATTATATAAATTTGAGCAGAAGCAGCATTTAGACTACTGAACCCATATTATTACACATTTTGTAGACCAGATCACAAAAATTCACCCCCACACACGAGGCAGAAATTCTTCCATTAGTACCCACAGCAGACCATCCTTCTTGGTATATTAAGATACTTTCAGCAAAATATATCTTTATCATTAAAAAACAAAAAAGATACTTGCAGCAGACAGCAGAAACTAAAGCCTTCAGCCAGACTTTGGTTGAAGTTTGGCCTTAAGCACCTACCAGTAAAGTGATAAGGAATGATTAGTATTTCTGTGTGCAAAGAAGCAAAGTTTTTTCTTTTTTGTGAAATGAAAGTAAAGATGCTTAAGTCCTGAGATTCATGTAAAGAATAAATGAGGTAGTGTGTGTTGATGTGATTTCCCAACTGCTTGGAGTTGTAAAACATAGTTTCCAATAACTTTGCGTGAAACCTGTATATAGCTAAATCAAACACTAGTTGAGTCGCCATTCCCAAACTGATGTGAGCAACTATTTCTGACATAGAGAACCCATAGAAGGTCACATTGGGACTTCCTGCATCTGAGAACACATCATTCTTACCTTGCTATTGTCAGTAATAAGTGCAAAAACTTTGTATGTACAAGATATCTTTAAGAAGATCATTCCCAAGCGTTCTAGATTCTAAACTTAAAATGGTGTCTCACAAACCTGGTTTAGCCAGGTTTTTTCCACAACAGATCATAACATTAGGCCCCAGACATCCAAGAACTCGGGTCAGAACAGACACTACCAAAAAGAGCAGAGCCTTTGCTTGGTAAACAGTCTTCAAGGTTTGAAAAAACTATCTTAAATCCTGCGCTGTTGTTTATCTTAATATCTTTACTTTTAATGACACAGTAACTGTGCATATTTATGAGCATAGTTTGTGATATATGGAAACAAGTACATCATCTGCAATGAATAATGAAATCAAGGTAACTGGCCTTTATCTCAAACATTGATGGTTTCTTTGTATTAGGAACATTGGAAAGCCTCTCTATCAGCTACTTTGAAATATATGATTATTTGTGGTTACCATGATCATCTGACTGTGCCACAGAGCACTGTCCCTACACTTGACCTCATAGAAATCTTTAATTTATACTTCCCACCAGGGATGACCCTTACTTGGTGACAGCTCACTACTTTCGTGGCTGCCCACTGCTGCCAGTATTCCCTTCCATCTTCCTTACTCCCACCATCTCCTCCATGTTTTATTTCCTTTCCCCTATTAGTTCCTGCACTCAGTTCCTTGTAGCCTCTGTCCATGTCCTGGGTGTTCTCTGGTTTCCAAGGTCTCTTTTTGAAAGGATACCTATCATACACAAACCAGGTACAGAGCCCCACTGATGTGTCTAAGGGACATTTATGTCCCTGGAAATATGATCACACAGCAGACTCAAAGTTTGTAGCTATATTCTCTTGAACTTTCAAAAAAAAACAAAATTCATTTGGGAATGGCCTTAAACATCTGGGTCTGGGACACATCTCCCTAACACCTCACCAAAATGTCTCCCAACCCCACCTCTTTCAGAATCCCTGTTCCTGCCTTCTCTGAGTCAAGTTAGAGACATGAGATATTTTCCATTCGAGACATGCCAGAGCCCTTGGGTTTGGAGATTGAGGTCTTTGGCAAGCCTGCTCCTAGCAGAGCCTCATCTCTGATGGCAACCCATCTGTCTAGCAACCACTCTGTCCTGATTCTTACAGAGATTGTGGCAGTTATTTCTTACTTTTACCTACTCCTGCCTAAGGTCTATTCAAAGCCCTAGGGCAGATTAGGTACTTGGGACAGATTCCTCCTAGATTGGCAGGTGTTTGAACTCATGAGAATGTTCTCCCTCCAACCCCTGATCTATTTACCCTTTGCCTAAGGTCTGACATTTCCATAAATAATATAGGTTATGCCCCTAGCTGACTGTCTGTCCACCCCCAGGGTGGGTGTTCACAGATACTCAGAACCTACCTACCTCCGATGTAAATACTTCTGACTTATCATGAGTCTTCCACATTGTCTTCCAAGTAAACTTTCAGGTCATTTCAGCTCCTGGCCCCTCCTCTTTCCATCTTCACTTGACTTCTTTATTCTCTTCCTTCCAGCCACTTGCTCAATTACTTCTCTCCAACCTTCTTGGCTCTTAGTTTGACATCTTCCCAACTGATCAAGCACAGAATTGAATCAGAGGACACAAGGAATTACAGGCTAAATGCAGTTTGTTCCTGTGGGGGTTGGCACAAAGACATTGAAAATAAAAAGGATAAACCAACTAGACAATTATACTGTAAGGCAAGGAATGCTTGAAGATCAGCTAAAGGATAGAGAGGCCTGGAACACTTAGAGATCTTAGAAATGGCAGCCTGAAGAACAAAATAATAGATAGTTAAAGTTAAACCCTTTGATCCAGTGAGAAAAGCAGATTTGAGCAGGGCTTAATGATAGGATAACATTGACCATAAAGAGAGGAACAAGATGTTGTAAGATACATTGTCAAATGGAAATAGGTGTGTGCAAGACCCCCAAAGAGGAAGAAAACACCAGAAAGGTTATCTGGACTGTTTGTAGGAAAGTCCAGTGTCCAGATAGAATGCTCAGACTTTCCCTCCCAGAGCAGTGGATGTTAGGTGCCTCAACTAGGTAGTACCCTATGATATGAAAGTTTGCTGTCCTTGTACTCCCCCACAAAGATACTTCCATCTTGGATTTGTATCAGTCTTCTTTTGTCACTGTTTTAATCATCTTGTTTTTTTCTAAGCATGTAGTTTGTCTTTCTGCGTGCCATCTGGCTAAACCAGTAGACACTAACCAGTAGACACTACTAACAGAGAGATTGCTTTGTTCCCCAAGCCCTCGTTGGTATAGACTCAAGTTTGTACTGCACTCATTGGGCCAGAAGCCAAAAGACTTCCACTTGCTGCAAGCAATGGCTTGCAGCCATTCATCTCAAGGGCTCTCCTCTGGGAAAGAGGATGTTTGATATCTAGCCTTGAGATGGTAAAACATCCACTACTTTGTGGTCCTGGGGCAGAGACTTCCTGAATATGAGCCCAAGGTCTTTGTCTAGAGCCTGACTCTGCCCACACAGCCTTACCTCATACCTCTGGACCCATATATAAACTTTGTCCCCTCCGCAGGGAGCCCATTCCTTCATCACTTGCTTGTTCATTCATCTAGGCTGACCCACATTTATCTGGCTTCAGCTGTGCCAGCCACAGAGTTTGTATATATTTAGAGAGCACTCAGTGGTTGGTGAACTCTTTTACGTGTTTTATTTAGCAATCTAGCAAAGTTGCATTATTCCCGCTCTAAAAATACAAAATCTGGGTCTCCGGGAGACTCAATGGCTTTGCTCAAGCCAAAATCTCAGTAACTGGCCATTGCTACCACAGATGAAGGCCCCTATCACATAAGATTCCGTTTGTAGGGCCTGAAGCTCTTTCCATCCTAGATAGCTTTTCTACAACCTACTTTCTACTATCAGGGTGTGGCCTGATTGTGCCTAAAGCCATCCCTAGGCACCAGTTCTCCTTAGACTAGACTGAAGATTAGTATGCTGACTTTAGATGTCTCTGCCTCTGAAATAAACACCCCATGCATTTTATAGGATCTTGTCTAGAGTCACCATAGAGGGATGAAAAGTGGGAACAGAAACAGTAAGTGCAGGGAGTTATAAGTTTTGAATGGATGTTAAACAATACAACCTGGAACTCTTTGACCTCTCTGAAAAGAGAATGAAGGTGGGACCCTCCGCATCAGCTCTTACGGCCTCAGTACCCTCACCCTTCCACTCTTGTATCTTACTGATGACTCCACACCATTTGCTTAATTGAAACTACTCTGTACCAAAACAGCATTCCCCCCATTCTTTATCTATCCCCCACTGGTGGACCTGAGTTTCTGTTCTTCTCACATTTTCATCACTGGAATCCATGTGCCTATTTTTCAAGGCTCACAGTTCTTCCTCCAATACAGAGAAATCTCAAAAGTCTCCAAGCCTCCTCAAATGTACTGTGTAAGCTTCTGTTGAATGCAGAGCATTAAACTTAATACATGGAGTAATGTGGAAGATATCCACAGAGGAGTCCTTGCCTTTGAGCAGCTTACAGTCGGGAGCAGAATAAGCCTATTACAGAGCTGTATGCTAAGAGATCTCTGAGGCAGTATCTAAACAGCCTGTACGTAATTAAGATAAGATGAATTGGCCTAAAATAGGAGAGTTGAAGGTAGTTAAGGGACGAAATCCAGAAGGATGTAAGTTTTATTGAGAAAGCTTCCTAAGAGCTTCAAAGAAAGTATAAGAGTTAAGTGCTCAGTCCTCAATGGTTGGCATAGATGACATTCTGGGGGACAGAGGACATTCTGGTGGATGGACCAGCGGGAACAAGTGCCCCAGGGCACGACTAAGCATGGAATCTGAGATGTCTGGTCTTCCTGGAGCATCTGGCTGTGATGAACTTGGACCTCCTCTCCAGTTTTCAAAGTTTAACTCAGCCCTCCATGCAGAATGATGTCCACGTGGCCTCAGGCAGCCTGCCCGGGTGGTATTTTTCCATTACCCTGGGAAGCAAAGTTCACTCACTTGTTGATAGCAATGTGACCATTCAAGGAGAAAACAATTAGAGATGCTGAGCCCTGGCCCTGAAGAGGAGGGAGGGAGGGAAAAAATCCTCCCGGGGGAAAGAGCCGAGTGGGAAACATCCAAGAGGGTAATTGGTAAATATTATTGTTTCGTTCCCTGTGCCTACTCTGCCCTGGTCTCTCTGCAAGTGGCACATTTAAATCACAGTCTGACTTTGGCAGATTTAATTGAGTCACCACTGAAAAAGAAATTATCCCTGTGCTATTAATTTTTATAGTTCCTCGGGGCTTTTAAAAAAGTGTTTGGATTTTCAAGGTCTTTGAAAATGAAAACATTAAATTTTATTAAAAGGAAATGTAGGGGGGCTGGCAGGGACCTGCCAGGCCCTGACAAGATGGTTGTTGGGAAGGTGTGGGCCTTCTCAGGTAGTGTGACAAAAGTTTTGCCCCTGATAGACTAAGAGGCAGGTGGGTCTCCAAGGATCTCTGATGTCCCTCAGGAATAGTAGGTGCCTGGGAGAGCTGCCCAGACACTGTCCTCAGGTCCCCAGCCCCTGCTAGTACCCACAGGCCAATAAGCAGCTAGAAGAAGAGGGCTTTCTCAGCAAAGGATGAACAAACATAAGATTCAGTTTGTAGGGCCTGAAGCTCATGTGTTGCAGGGAACTCACTTGAAGAAAAATATAATTCAAAATTGCAAATACTAAATTATGTCAGAAAGTGAAATTTTAATGAGAAAGAGAAAAGTCACAACAAACTGCACATTTGAAAAGCTGACAAATTCCTCCGGCACCACAAACTTTAGAATAATTGGCACACATCTGTAATACTTTTCTTCCTACAATTTTTTGTCAGCAAGCACTTTGATCGTCTCTTTAAATGACTGCAATCTTTTCAATATTATTTTTAAACAGAGAATATGAAGATAATTCAGTCTCTCATCTAACAAGTTGATCAAATTTGGTACTTTATTATTCATGGTTTGGAAAAATCTCTTTCAGCCTCACAATTCGTCACTGGTAATGCCATGTGAGTTTTCCGGACTGCTATTAACTTGCAAAAACCTCTGTCAAGTATCTTTCATACATGAGCTATGAGAATCCAGGGCATTTTAACTTTTCTTTTATAGCAACAAATCTAAAATGCTCTTTGAATTTATGAAACTTCCTAACCAGATTGTCATTGATGTCCCTGTCTTAGTGGCATATAATGAGTTTTATGGTGTCTCTGTCAATGTCGGTATTTCCTGTCAAATCAGCGAGACGTTTAAACACTGGGATTCTGATAAATTCTATGTCAGTAATTCCCATCAAAAAAGAAACAAGATGAACAGTACAGTTATAATTATATTACTTTGCATGATCAAATATATTTTTGACAAGAGAGGACTTGTATCTTGACGGGGTAGTGATGACAGTATCCTGCTTGTGGCTTTATGTACATTATGATGGGAGCAATTTCCCACCAAGCAGCTTTTTTCTCTTCAGTCATCCATGAGCTTACGATGCTGGGCACTTTAGGACACGCATACACTTGGGCCTCCCCATCATTTCATTCCCCTTAGACTCAACACACACAGTGCAACACAGTGAGCGTCAGGGTGTGTTCTTGAACATTGAAATTTGACAACTGGTAACAGTAAATTACAGACAAAGAAATAGATGTATGTGTGTATGTTTGTGTGTGTATGTATGCACGTATGTATGAAGGTATATCAAATAAACCCAATAACATACCCCCCAAACTTAGCAACTGCTTAATAGTTTCTAAAATGTCATTTCAGTGCCACCCAACATGAAGGGAGTAGGCTGGGTGGCAAAACCAGAAGTGACAGACACAACGGTATTAATCGCCTTTGGCTGAAAGGCCTCCCCAAATACATAAAAGTTTGATGGCCGTGTGATCACACTGTGCTAATTGACTTCTACCCAATTGGGATGATCTTGGGGAGAGTCCCTTGAACACAAGCTATCTGGGAATCGCCTGTATTTGGAGGCAAACGTGTCTCAGACCTAGCAACAGCCTGTACATAACAGGGGAACTGAAGTGGGCTTGGTGTGGAACAGCCTTGAAGTTCAGATAAGAGGGTGATCAGGGCTAGATGGGAAGAAGCAGGAAATGGGGGGTGGGGGGAGCTGGAATGTGTATGATCCAGACTGCTGAGGAAGAGCACCCCTGTGTGCCTCTGTATGTATGTTCATGCGCAGGTTCACTCATGTAAGTGTGTGGCATATTGTGTAAACATGTGTATACCCCTGTACAAGTGTGCACACGTACTTGTCATATGCACATGTGATGGATAGGGAAGAGAATTAAGGGATGAGTATAAAGTCTGCAGTAGAAATGCCCGAGCGTAACAGTGGGCCATAGGCTGACAAAGAAACAGGACACTGAAACCCAGAAAGGTGAGGCAGTTTGCCTGACATCTCCCATTTGGTCAGTGGCAGCGCTCAAGCGCGCCCTTGGGTGGCAACTTCCACAGGGGTTGCATATCAGATATCCTGCCTATGAGATATTGACATTACAGTCCATAACAGTAGCAAAATTACAGTTATGAAGTAGCATCGAAAACAGTTTTTTGGTTGGGGGTCACCACAATATGAAAAAATGTATTAAAGGATCACGGCCTTTGGAAGGTTGGGACCCACTGGTCTAGACCCTCTGAGCATGCTCCACACACCACATGCATCCCTTGGGTTCCAGTTGCCGTGCAGGGTTGTATCCACATACCCTGACCACTTGTCCTACCTTTCTACTCCTTCAGAAAGGTCACTCTGCTCCACCAGCTATGACTCTTCCCTGGTCCTTTCATCCTTAGCCCTTAGTTCCAACTCTGTCCCCATTAGAAGTCACAACGTGCTAGAGAATCAGGTGAGGAGATAATGGAAGAAAGATGTATGGCTTCCTGCAATGGCTATCTGAATTTCCATCTGTATGGAAATCGAGAATTGTTTCTCTGCTGCACAACTAAGAACGAAGATGATCTATATATGCCTGGGTACGGGAATACGTATAACACCTGTCCATATTCCAAAAACTCAAGAGACAGTCAAAGTAGATGTCCTAGATGGGGGACTCATCAGTCCCAACTCTAAAATAGCTTCAGATCAGGCCTAGCTCGTTGGCAAACAAACTAAAGCTTTCTGGAGTTATGGAGTTTGACATAGCTAGGATTATCAGTTTGGGGCACAGATTCAGCAAGTTCTAAACGAAGATGGTATACCCCATTCATGGAGGAAAATGGGATACTTCACCAAGATGTACAGAACCCTAGCCAGATTCCCACACACAGAGACTCATTTAAAGACCCCCAAAATTGAAAATCGGCAACCTCTCTCTCTCTCTCTCTCTCTCTCTCTCTCTCTCTCTCTCTCTCTCTCTCTCTCTCTCTCTCCTTGTAGCTACCCTTTATCTGCCTACAAACATTTACATCCATCCATACTCTTGTCCTTGTCACTGCTGGCCCCACCAAGCCTGCTTCTCCCAGCTGTGTTGCTTTCTTGTCACTGTCCCTCCCCCAACACTGAGACTTCAGCCAGCTGGTTACTGATCTCTGGTTTCTGTTTAATCTCTACCTGGACCTTCTGTATTTACAGCTCTCACTCCTTGCAAGAGCTTCTGGTGTACCAGAAGATTTGAGGAGATTATACGTTCACTAACAGACAACTTCAGGGTGGTGCAGGCAGAGGGCACTTCCAGCTTTGCTCAGGCTCAGGAGGATGCTCTAGTGAGGGCTGAAAGACAAGGTCCTGTGTGTGTGTGTGTGTGTGTGTGTGTGTGTGTGTGTGTGTGTGGTGATTCATTAGAGCAAGAGTTAGAGAAGATCCAGAAGCATGGCCCTCAGTCTCTCATTTTATAGCTGCATATGTGAACACACGTTCTGCATGCCTGTGGGTGCACATGTTCAGCCCACAGGAGACAAGGAGCCAGCAACACGTCCCCACAATGAGGGCACCAGTGCTGAACCTTCTTTCTCCCTCTTTACAACCAAAGAGAGACCCACTTGCTCTGCAGAAAAATAAGGCCAAAGCCTCCTCCCAGGCTGAACTCGTAAACCTCTAGCCTGTGGGAACAGGGCCCATCCTTCCAAGTGGAGATAGACAGACACTGGCCCAGACACAGTGTGGAAACTTCCACTGCCCTGCCTTTGACCCCCCTACCTCCCAGCTTTTTTCATCTTAAAGGGACCCTGGCTGCTAGATAGCTCAGATCTGCCTGCTGATTTCAAGCTGTTGTCCTTGGATAGAGGCACGCGTGTCCGTTTTCTTTAATATCTGGGGATGTCTAAAAATTTGGGAGAGTCAGAGTGCCCCTCAGGCTCAGAAGCCTAGAGTTCTTTTTGTTCTATTTCTGAAGGAGCTGGTATACGGCCAAGGATTACAGCACCCTGAGGAGTGGGGGGGGGCAGCTACTCCTGGTCATTAGACCCCTGCTTCGAGTAAGCCGCCTGCCTGACCCTCTGGGCCTCCATTTTTGCTGACTACTTCACTGGAAGAACTCTGGGGCTTAAAGTCACTGAAGGCAATGAGAGGCATGTGCTGTCGATGAGTTTGTTAAGCTTTAAAACTTGCTTAATAGGCCCGCACAGACAGTTCTGGGGAAAAAAAAAAAAAAAAGCAGATCTACCAGAAGAGTGAAACATAGAAAAGGGCAACCTGGTTGCTCACAGAGCTCAGGGCCTGGCTCAGAGGAGGTGTTGTAAGTTTCACCTGGCTTGGTCTGATTGTTCCTGGATTCTACCACGTTCCCTGCAATCAAGTCAGCCAGATGCTGAGGAGTAGTGGTGCCCACTGTCCAGTCCTGAGAATCAGATGAGGTTGTTGGTCATTTGAAAAAGTCACATCAGCATTCAGTGAACTCTGAGTATACACAGCCACTCTCTTGACTCACTTGGTCTTCCTAACAAGTGTCAGGTCCTGTGGTCTGGGGACTGTGTTGATGGTTGTTGTAAGGACACTGCCATTGTGCCACTACCTAGTGGCCAGGGCTCTCTGTCTGCCCAATATGAACTCTGCCAGAGAAGCCAGGAGGCCACTGTGGCCCAACCTTGAAGGAATGTGCCTGTCTGCTTAAAAAGCATAGAGGCCATTTTCTGCCGGCCCTGGAATGGAGCCTTTCCCACTGAGGATAAGTGGTGTCTCTGCAGTGTTTCCAGCCATTGAATTGAACAGGAACACATTGTGTTCAGCTGAGGAGGTAGCTTGTTCCCTGTGGGAAGACCTGAGTTCAACCCACTGAACCCAAATAATTGGCCAGGTACAGTGGCACTTGCTTACAACCCCAGCACTGGGAAAGGAGAGGCAAAGCAGATCCCTGGTGCTAACTGGCCAGACAGTTTAGCCTGTTTGATTATCTCTAAGCCAGAAGAAACCTTTTCTCAAAAATGAAGCAGGAAGGGTTCCTGTACATTGCACACACTCACACACACACACACACACACACACACACACACACACCTGTGTGAACACACACAGACACACTATTATGCCAGGCCTCAGCAAAGCATCTAATTGCTGATATAAAACCTCCTGAAAGCACTAACATTTCTCTTTAGCCACTCATCAGCTGGAGTTCCCAAATGATCACATAAACCACAGCAGACATCAGTGCAAGCGAGAACTGAGGCTGGGTCTTTAGAATCCGCAGCAGCGCCCAGCCTCTCTGATGGAGGCAGGGAAAGATGGGAGGCAGGTGGGTCCTGTGGGCCACATTCTGGATACTGAGCAGTTGGTGGTGACAGTGGTGAACGCTTGATGTGACAGTAGCAGAGGTACCTATAGCACGTAGCAAGGTTTGAGAACACTCCCAAGAAACTGGAGGAAGTCCCACCTTTCTCTTTTCTTCCTGAACACTGGCTGCTGGTAACATCTGAGGCATTGCGCTGGTTAGGAGAGCATCAGGCAATTGAGTCCCTCCTCACACTTCGCATCAGGCAGTTGAGCCTCCCCCCATGACTGTATCATACCACTCAGCTCCAATATTCCTCTTGTGTTCTTTTTACACTCTAGTCTAAGAAAACACAGTGCCCTCAGCCCTCATTCTCTCTGAACCCTCCCCTTCACCGTCCACTCCTATCATTCCCTACTTAAATAAAACTCATCTCTTAACCTTGAACCAATCCCCTCTCCTGTGCTCTTACTGATGCATTAATATAGGGATTCTATGATTCTTACAGCTTTAGTGTCCACTAGGAACTTCCTCCCTTGAAAGTAAAATTTAAGACTTAGGGATCTGCTGCTATTAAAAGGCAACCTGACATGAATTTACTTCAGACTTCCTATCTCATCCTGGCCACTGATTACATCTCACAGCAATGTATCTGGGAAATCAATATTCTATGAAATAGGGATTTCAAGGAGGAAGCTCATCCTGCCTGGCTAGAGATAATTAGGTGAGCACTGTGGCAACAGACCTGATTTATTGTGAAGTACTCACGCCTTTTTTGGAAAAAGTATTTGACTTATTAAATGGTTTAACTACCAAGAGGATAGGCACACACCAATATGGCTCCAAGTGATAATGAAAGAAGGTACTGTCATGAATAGTCGGCATCCTTGGGACCCTTATCAGCTACTCCTGACCAATGCTGCCACCTCAAAGCAGTCACAATCCTCTTCAGTCTTCAGTTTGCCATCCAACTGTCTCTACTCAGCCAGAAAAGGCCTTTAAAAAGGCAAGATTCTTTGACTTTTCATCATTGACCTTTTCTATGCTAAATAGAGTTGCCAAGAATAAAGAAAGAATTGGAACTGTATCAATTTGTCCCCCCAAAACACAGGAAAAAATGTAATTGGCCTGTAGGGAGTGTGTGCCATTGAGGAAGAACAGCTGCGGTTGGTGTGAGTGAGGTTGGCCTTCGACAGAAAAGAAGTAGAGAAAGAGGGCAGCCCTCTGCTCTTATCCCATCTCTTAACAACTCTGCAGCCTTCAGCCCGCCACATAACTATTCTGGTTCTGAAATTCCATGAAATATCACATATTCTCAAAGACCCAGGTTGCAGATTCTCCAGACTCTCGCTTTGAACGGAGACTCTGCTTGAACCATGTGCTTGTTGCTTGACCCAAACAGTAGATCGTAAAACACTCTAGGTACACCTGTACCTGCATGTGCTAAAATACCAGGGTCAGAGAGTGACACAGTAGTAAGAGCATTTTAAAGAAAGCATTCCGCAGGCACTGGGGCCACCGTATAAGCCATACACCCATACACAATATAACATGTACAGTACATATGTACAACATATACATTCAGTAGTTACTTTTCTTGTTGCACTGACCAAATGACTGAGGGGAAAAACCTAAGGGAGCAAGAGTTTACTTTGGCTCACAGGCTCAGAGGTTTCAGTCCTTGGCCATTTGGCCCCAAGTACTTTAGCAGGACTTTCTGGTAATCCAAGTGTCTGGTGGAAAAGCTTTTCACCTCATGGGCAGTAGGAAGTAGGGAGAAGGCCCACACTGGTGATCTCCTTTTATTACATTCTGGGCATCCACTAGCCTACATAATGGTGCTACTCACATTCAGAATGGACCTTCTCCCATTATTTATTTTTCTCTGGAAACACCTTCACAGACACAAAAAGGAGTCCTTTGTTAATGTACTGGGTGCTTCTAACGTTAACTCTCACTGTACGTGCATGATCCGGAAGTATAAACTCTAAAAATCATAGTGTTCTTTACATATACAAAGTATGTTGAAATCCTCAAATAGCCATACTATTTGATTAAACATGTTGTTTGATCTCTATAATACTGTTGTTCTCAGTTCTTCCAAATGGGACTACATGCCTCAGGAATTTCAACACACAAAGAAGGCCAGACATGGGCTGTGTGCCTATGCCAGGAACACCATTTAATACTCACCAAACCAGGAAAGCAGAAATAGGAAAAGAGTTGCTGAATTGTCCTTGTTTCAGGATCAAACACAAATGAATTATGAGGATTATTGTGTCTCTATCCTCTAGGCTAGAAACAGCTGTTGTTCTGTATTCAATTCCAAGTGCCTAGAATGGAGGCATGTACACAGTAGGCACTCGGTAAAACTGTGATGGATGTACAGATACATGGATGGATAGATGGATGGGTGGGTGGGTGTGTGAATAATTAATTTTTCATTAATTAATTTATTTATTCACTTTACATTCCTATCGTAGCCCCCTCCCTCCTCTCCTCCTGGTCACAAGCTTCCTTCCTCTTTCCCCAGCCCCCTCCTCCATTCCTCAGATAAGGGGAGCCCCCCCCCACAGCTCACTAAGTCCCATCAAGACTGAGCATGTTCTTTTCCCTTGTAGCCTGAAAAGGCAGCTCCATCAGGGGAACGATCAGAAAGCAGGCAACAGGGTCCATGTCAGAGACAGTACCCTTTCCCTTAAGAGGGAACCCACATGAAGGCTGAGCTGTCCATCTGCTACATCTGTATAGGGGACCTAGGTCCAGTCTATGCATGGTCCTTGGTTTGTGTTTCATTGAGAAGGGGAAATAGAACAGACAGTAGAAGTGGCTGAAGAGAGGGAACAAGACAGGAGCCTAGCATAGCTGTCCTTTGGGAGGCTCCACCCAGCAGCTGATCAAAACAGATGCTGAGACTCACAGCGAAACATTGGGTGAAGCTTAGGGAGTCTTGTGGAAAACTGGGGGATAGGATAGAAGGACCTGGAGGTGCCAGAAGTTCCACAAGAAGACCAACAGAGTCAACTAAGCAAGGCTCAGAGGGGCTTGCAGATGAATTTTTAAGATAGAGGAGTTCAGACTTTGGGGAATAATGCATCGTTACGGGTGTGCCTTTTTAGAGGTGTCGCTTTTCTATACCATCAAGACACTTCCTGAGAATGTATACATCCCTTTGCCCAGGGTAAAGTAAGCTAGAGATGAATAAACACCACGTTCAATGATACATAACCCACAGGAACAGAAACCAGACAGAACACATGTCAGTATTAACAAGCCCTTATTTGATAAATTCCGCGTGCTGAGCTTTTTGTTGGTTCCATTTTTAAACACGGTAGAGATACAAGGGACTCTGTCCAGCTGGCTTTGTTCCATCAGCTCTGCTCTTTCCTCTGGAAAGCTGACCCCACCCAGGCTGTGTTTGGAATCCTTCCCTCCAGAAACGATGCCACAAAGCCCTCCAGTTTTCCTTTAGGCCCTGGCAGCAAGCCTGCTGTCCTTTTGTAAATCCAAGGATTTACTGGTAGCTGCTTTGGGGCCACAGAGTAGAATGTAAAAATAAATAAATAAATAAATAAACAAACAAACAGACATGTGATGGCTATGAAATTCTAATAAAACAGACCATGGTTTTGTAGCTCTGGTCCTAATTTGCAGTTCTTGATTCCTCACTGGGCATCAGGTCTTCAGATGCTTCCTCCAGGGTCTTTGCACTTCTCCACTGCGAGGCTCACACTACGCTGTTTTCTCTGGGTCCGTGTTTTTTTGTTTTGTTTTTTTTTAAGGTTCCAATCGAGATTAGACATGTCTGCTGGACTCCTCAAGCTGTCAAGAGCATGTCAATCTGTTCCATTAGCTGGAGCCACCAAAAGTCAGAGACCACGATTGTCTGACACAGCAGAAGTGCTTTCTAAATCAATAGGACATAATATGTGTTCACATGACTGAACCTCATCTTACACACACAGTGATATCTTCTGGATCCCCTGGGAAGTGAACCTCAGCCCTAGTTGCACATCAGCATCATCTGATTTAGGGGAGCCTTTACAATTAACCATGTATGCACCCCTGAACCAATTAAATCAAACTGTGGGGTAGAATCTGGATGTGAGTTTGTTGGATATTTTGTTGTTGTTAAGCTTCTAGTGACCCTAACAGAGAGCTGCAATGAAGAACAAAGACAATAATAATCTGGCTTCCTTTACTTCAGGGCATTTGAAATTTTGTGTTTGGACTAACCTTTAAAGATATTAGGTGTTGATTAACACCTGCACATTGAGACGGGCCACAATAAGACAGCCAAGTGATTCTCAAAACAGATTTTTTAAGGATTCAGATCTCCTTTGCCTTCTTCCTGAAAGCTTGAGGTGAGATACTTTCAGACACCAAGTAACAATCCCCCAGTGTTGGAGCTATCCGAAATATGACCAGTGATCTCTGTACCAGTATTCGCTCTTAGAGTCTTCAGATTCCTTTGCTCACCATCATGCTGTTCAACACACACCCCAACTCATAATATTTGACCCACACACATTCCCACTCTGTACCCTCATTTCACTCTCAATACATAAACTCAAAATTCATCTACTAAAACTGACCCCCAAACCACCTGGGCCAATCATTCACCTCTCCGTAGCCTGTCTTTAAGTTCCAATTCGAGACCCATCTTTGGTACGCTACCTCTCGCGTGTGACTATTGCAGCTCTCGGAAGTGCTTTCCTCTTCTGAGAAGCGTCCATTGTGTGTGCCATTTGTCTTCAAGCACTTCGGCTATATCTTGTGGGCAAACAGATGTGCCTCCCAACACCTACATATGGTACAAATTAAGATGTTTTGATCATGCAACTTAGTGTAAAATCATGAGAACGTGGGTTCCTTTGGTTCTGGTTGGTTACAAGAAAATTCTGTAAGGGTGTGCAATGAATTACCTGATCTTTAGAATAACATTGTGAGTGTTGATATGATTTTTCACAAGTTTGAAAAAAAAATTCTAAAAGCACAATCTGTGGTCCTAAAGATACCACCCTAGACTGTGTATGAGGAAACTAAGACTCAGGTAGAGTCCCACGGCCAAGGGCAAAATTCAGGGTCTGCCTAATGCTGCAGCCTTTAATACAGCTCCTCATGTTGTGGTGACCCACAACCACAACATTATTTCACTGCTACTTAGTAACTGTGAATGTAAATATCTGTGTTTTCTAATGGTCTTAGGTGACCCCTGTGAAAGGGTGGTGTTAACTACACTGAAACATCAATGATCTTTTGGCTGACAGAGGGTTTCTTAGATCTAGGTATGGATCAGAATCACCTTAAGGGCTTGTTCGTGTGGCTCTGAAGTGGGCTCTGATACCTGCATTTCTAAGAAGTTTCCAAAAGTTGCTAATGTTGCTGCTCTGGGGACCCTCTTTTGAGGACCACTACTCTAAGGCAAGCTATTTCCTAGAGAAAGAACGATGGGAACAGGAATTTTATGCCTACTCTAAGAAATGTTGGAAAAGCAAACCAAACATCATATGGAAATAATAAGAAATAACTGAATCTATTCATTTCAACAAATGTTGTCTAGAAGAGTAATTTGTTATAAATTACAAATAAATCTTATAATACAGAAAACATTCTTTATAAGAATTTGGTCCAAAGTATCAGTATGCTCAAGACATTTAAATAAACTTAGGCATGATAGATACATAATGGATTAGCAATAATCCAATGGGATGATAAAGAGTGGCAGAAAAAGACTGAAAGCCAGACCACCCACGTTCTTTTAAGCTTCTTTTATGTGGATCAGAGGCTAGCAACGAATCAGTTTATCCCTCCCTCAAGCTGCCTATCATTGAATCAGGAGGTATTTACTGCATATCAACTTTATATCACTTAGCTCGCTGATGGCTGATGAATAGAAAAGAGAAGCAGCCCACAGAAGACCTGTTGGTGAGAAATATATATCTACTTTTTAGAGGCAAAATTTACAACTGGGAAAATCTGGAGAACAGTGTTGTGATTTTGTTGAAATCTAGTGATAATGGTGTTGTATCAAATCCAAGTTGAAAAATAAAGATCAGAGTGAGTTGAAGTAGGGAAAAATGTTTTCCTGTCTCTAACCAAGGCTTAACATATGCCAAAGTGTCAGTTACTAGACACTGAATGAATTAATGAATGAAGAACCAATGTACACAAATTTTTTAAATTAAACTAGATCTTTTTTAAATGGGTGTGACTGGGATAGACGGAGAAGAGAGGAAATGGTATTCAAACAAAGTGTCAAGGGTGAAGCATGATGAAGGAGCTCCGTCGCCCACAAGCACACATGTGTGCGTGTGTATGAGGGCATAGGCATGTATATTTACAAGTTTGCAATGTGTGGTTGCTGTTGTTGTTGTTCTGGGTGGTTGTTGTTGTGCTTGTGTGTGGTTGTTTTGTGTGTGTGGTTGTTGTGTGTGTGTGCATGTGTGTGGTTGTGGTTCTTGTAAGGGAACCGCAACGTAGAGGAACATGGAGTTGTGCGAAAGGAACTTGCATTATCACACAGAAAGTTCATGGAGGAGAGAGTAGTGATGGAAGGTGGGTTATTAGTCAGGATTCTCTAGAGTAACAGAACTTATAAAATGTGTGTGTGGGTGTGTGGGTGTGTGGGTGTGTGTGCACGCGCGCACATGTGTGTGCATATGTACATGCTTATAAACAGGATTTATTAGAACGACTTACAGACCTCAGTCCAGCTAATCCAACAATGGCTGGCTGTGAACCAGAAAGTCCAAGAATCCAGTAGTTTCTCAGTCCACAAGGCTGGATGTCTCAACTGATCTTCAGCATATGCTGGACTCCCAAAGAAAGGGGTTCTAATGCTAGTGAAGGAATAGAATTGCTAGCAAGGTGAGAGCAAGCAGGTAAAGACAAAAAGCTTCCTTCTTCCATGTCCAGGTATAAGCTTCTAGCAGAAGGGGTAGCACAGATTAAAGATGTATCTTCCCACCTTGAGATCTGGATTAAAGGCATATGTCTTCATAACTCAAAGATTCAGATTGGAATTGTGTCTTTCTAATTCAAATTAAGCAAAAAACACAAACCCTCTCAGATGTGCTCTCCATTTGGGGTTTCTAGTTCCAGATGTAGTCATGTTGACAACCAAGAAAATCCATGACAGTGGATTAAAACCATAGGCTGACCCCAGAAAGTTCCACATGTCTCCAAAGCTTTTCTCATAGAACAGCCACGGTCAAACTTCTAAGCACAGATGATTGGGAAAGCAAGTTAAGGCTGGGAGCAATGCCATGACTCGAATACCACCTGCCTTCAAGGGACACCTTCAAGGGACAGGGTAGAGAAAGGCAGAGCTGACTGCAAGTTGTCACCTAGAGGCCAGCACGTTTCTTAGACCCTTCCCTAACATTTTCAGACCAGGGGCACCAGTACAATATATGTAGTTACAAACCAAGACAACCATTGAGTATAATGTGCTTCATCCCTAAAAGCAAATCCAAGTTTTCATTTCTATTTTTCAAAATCCTCAGCTTTCCTCTTCCTATTCCTCTCCCTCCTCCCTCCCTTTCCCTCTGACTTTCCCTTTCCCTCTCTCTCTCCCTTTCCCTCTGCCTCTGTCTCTGCCTCTGCCTCTCCCTCTCCTCTTCTCCCTCCTCTCTCTCCTTGGCTCCAGCTCACATTTTAACTGACATACACACACATGTGACTATTACAAACCCCACATGTCCATGTTCTTCCATATCTCCTGTAAACAACCATCACTTGACCACCACTTGAGTCTTGGAATATGAACAAAGCCAGTATGATCTTCCCAAGAGGGATAAATAAAGTAGGGAGCCCACAGACCATGGAAATGGTTCTGTAGCCATCTGCTTATGGAACCATGTATCTTTGGGTACCCCTGGAAAGGTTAAAAATGAAGGACTGTGTTCTCCAAGTGAACCCCTCCTCTTAGCCTCCCTGGATTCCAGGGTGTTGGGAAAGCATGTCAAGAATGGAATCAAAGTGGAGTCTGGATCATCCTCTACCTAGAGGATGAGTCAGCCCCTAAGCCACAATGACTCAGGATGTTACTACCAAATCTCAGAAGCAGCCAGACCCTCAATCTACAGCCCTTCTATTCTTGTCACACAGAAAGTCCTCCCTTCTAACTGCAGGTGGACGGGCCACTAAATCAAAATGCCAGTCTGGTTCCTCAGATACACCCTTTGACAGAGAGCTCAGACTAAGGGATCCCAACCAAACACAGCATCCAGCAGGGGGTCGCCTGCAAAGATTGCACCCATCTTTCACTGGCCCCTCCCCATTTTGCCACAGAGAGAGGGCCTCTGAAGCTCTTCTCATCTCATCGCTTCCTTTTTAATCTCCATGGGAGCACTTGTGCCCTCCTTCAAGGGAGCCAAAGTAATTTTAAAAGAACACCTCATTTTGCTTTCATTTTGCACTGGCCTGGCCACCCCATAAATCAAGGCTAAGGCAGAACTTGAGAGAACTAGGCTAATCAAGACTTCAATCTCAAGAAATGTTTAAATATAAATCAAAAGAGTGGAAGGCTCTCCAGATCCTCAATTTTCTTTGAAAGCCGAGTTTGTCTTGTTTTCTTTTTTTTTCCCCTCCCTCACTTTTTTTTTCTGATTGGCCATGCTGAGCTCTGAAACCCATCATGGTGCCCTTAGAAATATTTCCAAATAGTTTTAGATGTTTTCTTTTAGGCCCTGTACCAAGCGACACAAGAGAGCTATTACTAGCACATTGAGCGGGCCATTGGGGCAGGGTACAACATCTTGCTAGAACTGGAGGGGTTTCAGTTATAAGCACAGATACTGATTTGGCATCAAAAGAATGGGAATAGAATCATCAGAACTTTGACTTTGTTTGCCTCTCCTGCTTTAGATATTTATGGCTGTGTAACAAACTATACAAACTTGGTGTTAAAAAAAAAACAGTTCTTTTATTTCAATTGTATCTGATGGTTCCAGGGGCTGATTGGCAGTTCTTGATTGAGGTTTTCAGTTGCAATCTGAGAGTAGCTGGAACAAGAGCGGGGATCTTCCTGAAAGCCTCCCTATGGACCTGGCATCCAGGCTGGAAGGCTCAATCAGTGGCATTTTTTTCGCTATCCCTCCCCTTCTCACTGTGCTCCCTGTATGGCCCTGCAGCACAGCAGACTTCACACACGCTGTTTTAAAACACAGGTTTCATTATTCAGCGCTGACTCACCAATGATCTCCAGTGAGCCAGAAGACAATTGCCACTGCCAAGATTTGTTATGTTCAAAGTGACAGGTGGAGGTGGCACACGGCAATGTGGGGAGCCAGATAAGGTAGCAGCAGCTTCGGAGTTGGGGAGGGGACTGTTTGAATGTGCCTTTGTTGTGTTTATCTGGAAAGGTATACAGGCTAGTGTTTGAGTAATTACAGCTAGCTGTGGTACATAGAGGCTAGCTCAAGTTAGCTGGTACATAGCAGGGTCCTGGGGTGTCACAGGCAAGTGTATAGAGTGGCCATGGTGTGAGAGCTCCGTAAAGGAGACGGTCAGGGGTCTACATTCATGGTTGATGGGATGACCTATAGGAAAGGCACACTCGCCAGGGAGATAATTTATTACTTCTAGGAATTAGCTAGCCCTGGACCAACATGGCCTCAGATGCCAAAGCATCAGAACACAGAAAATAAAACACATAGCCAATCCACGTGGTGTTTGAGCCCCAAGAATTTCTCGAAGCTACAGGAGAGCCAAGAGAAGCCATCTTGTCTTTCATGAACTATCTTCTAAATCACAAAGTATTACTTTTGTTGCTGTTTGTAACGAGCAAGTCACTAAGGCCAGCCAAAAGGAGGTAAACTGGATTGCATTTGATGTCAGAGAAGTGCCGAAGAATCAATGCACATATTTTAAATCAGCCTCCAGCCCAGATGCCTTTAATGACTAGTTGGTGCCTCTGCCCCTCTTTACAATCAGAAGCCACTCATCCAGCTGCCCACCTGTTAGGGTCCACATTCTCCAGGCCAAGACGTCACAGAGGATGCTTGAGTGGGAACTCTCTCTAGATGTCTTCTAAAGTGACAAAAGTGCAGTGTAATAAAGCATATTTCTATAAGCCTCAGTGAAGTTAAACATCAGTGCTCACAGGTCAGACTCTCACACTCTGTCCAATGCCAGGGATGCTATATGAAAGAAAAGAAGTAGCTGTGCTCTCCAAGACACACACTCCCTGGGGGGAAAAGTTATGAAATACTTAATGAAGGATGCTGGAGCAACATGCTCCACTTTTATGACTTACCTACTCCATAGCTGGACTAGAAGGCTTTTTATCCCCCATGGTTCGAATGAAATAAAAATAAATAAAAATAGGATCCCCTGGATCCTATCATTCCTCTACCTGAAAGATTTTCCTTCTCCTTATTCAAAATATTGTCTTATTTAGGAGTCTAATTTCTCCATAACACCTTTTCTGATGACTCTCCTATTTGATAGATGGGAAACCTGAGGCGCTGAGAGGTTGTGAAATTTGTTTGTGGCCACAAACCTAGAGGGGGGCAAAGTCAAGATTTGACTGAAACTGTCAGTCAGAAACACACACATACACACACAGGCACACAGGTACACAGTTACACATATAGTATATTGGGTGAGCTTCCATAAAGGGGGACATGACAGACAGGGACAGAGGGAACAACACAGATCCAGATATCTGAGGATATAATGTAGGACTGAGAAAATAAAGCTAAGAGTAGAGACCACATTCAAACATGGTGGCAGAGGAAGGATGGGTAAGACTATAACTGAACAGGAACACTGCCCAAGAACCAATCTGTAGGCTGAACGAACCAAGCCATTTGCAAGCTAGTGGGGAATGACTGCTAAAGGAAGAATACAGTAGAAGAGAGAGAATAGCCAGGCAAAGCCAGAGTGGAAGGAGTCCAGGATCCCTGCTACTCTACAGGACATGGGAAAGGAGCAGAAGCCTTGGGAGCAGACACCATCTCCCCTCATCATGGCAGAAAACCAGAAAGGCCTGAGGCTTGGGGCAAGAACAAGAGCTGCCTTGTTTGTGCAGCACACTGCTAATCTTGATCCTCCCTAGCATCTGCACCCCTGTCCCCAGCACTTGCAGAGGTCCCTGGGACCCATGCCTTGTGGGCAGCTCTCCTTAGGAACTGCTTTCCTGAGATCTGCTTCCTCCCTCTGCCCTTTCACTCAAGGAAGAGATCAGGTCAACTGTTCTGCCCCTGCAGCCCCTCGAGTCCTTGAAATCAGCTGTCACCCTGTCTACTCAACTCTGCAGCTTTTTTGTTAACTACAGATGCTCAGTTCCAAATAGACCCAGGTCTAATGCCTCCTAATGGTGCTTCTGTTAGAGCAATAGCTGGAGTGGAGCACCACTGGGACAGTCGCCTGCCAGTATGTGCCCACTGAGGGGTATGAGGGTGAGGGCTGTCAGAGCCCCCTTGGTCCATATACTCCTGGATCATTTACGGACTCGTCAGCTCCTGCTATGTTACCCACATGTGTTGTGAAGTTCTCTCTGAATGAGTCACAGGCAGCAGCCGACTCATCACACAGACAGCTGTCAAAGAGCCACCTCAGCCTATCCATTCAGTAAGGTAACAGATGACTCAATGCACATGCAGGACCCCTGCTTTTTTTTTTTAACTAGGTTCTATACGTTGAAAAGATCCTTCTGACTGAGAGATGGAGAGTATTTTTCAAGACACTAGAGTAGGAGAAGACTGGCAACCAGTGCAGGGTGCAGATGAGCCTCAGTGATGTCTTGAACCAACCTGTGTCCTCCTACCCTGATTGTGGTCCAATATAGCACAAGCCTGTGCATTTATTGAGACATTGTTCTACGTTACAGCAGCAAGGTCCCTTTCTCCTATATCAAGTTTGCCAGAACCCTTTGGCTGTTGCTGTATGCAAGCCTAATAGGACTCAACAAACCACTGGCTCTGAGGCATAGGCAGAAACTTGAGTGGGAGCCTGTGTCATGAAGAACAAAGTAAATAAAATACCAGTTGGAACTCTGAACTTGTACTGGCTAGTTTTATGTCAACTGGACAAAATCCCTCCATAAAATGGAGCTGTAAGCAAGCTGTACAAGCAAGCCTGTAGGTATTTTCTTAATTGTTGATTGATGGGGGAAGGGCCCAGTCCACTGTGGGTGATGCCATCTCCGGGCTGGTGGTCCCGGGTTCTGTAAGAAAGCAGGCTGACCAAGTCATGGAGAGCAAGCCAGCAGGTAGCACCAACCCATGGCCTCTGCATTAGCTCCTGCCTCTAGGTTCCTGCCCTGTCTGAATTCCTGTCCTGGCTTCCTTCAGTGATGAACAGTGATACAGAAGTATAAGCTAAATAAAGCCTTTCCTCCCCAAGTTGCTCCTGCCATAGGGTTTCATCACAATAATATAAACCCTAAGATAACATCTTTATCAATTTAGAAACCTATAATAAAATATACATAAAGAAGAGGAAAAGAATCTTTACTCTGATTTGGTTTTTTAATTATGCATTCACAATCCCAGTACCTTAATGTTACTGACTGTGCATGGCTTACACCCTAAGCAAGACATTTCGTTGCTTTTGCCAATATACCAAGACTAAGGATAGCACTCCCATGCTGGACGCTCTGGAGCACATGGCGGTAAAGTATTTCACCCAACCCTCTGGCTCTTTTGTATCTTTTCTCATGGATCATAAGATAGGGACCTAGGAGACAAGAACTGTGTCCTCATCTCTCAGTAAATTCTGTGTCCATAATCAGTGGATCAATGAGCAAAAGGCGGTAAGATCTGAGACACAGAAGCCTGGCCTCTACTGTCAATATCAATACCTGTCACTGTGAAGCTGGTGAGGCAGAAGGCAGTTTTAGAGGGCATGTGAATCCAGCCCTCTGGGTTCCCAAGTGAAGAAACTAACTTCTCAGTGGAGATAAGGGGACAGGCCCAGAGCCATACAGGTAGGAAGAGCAGGTGATTGCAGTGATGAGAAGGAAGTCCCCACTTCTCAGCACACTGATGGACACATAATTTCCATTCTCATATCTACTCTAGATGTCCTGCATTGGTCCTCCCAATGGCGTGATTTTTTTTTCATACAAAACAAGCAAAGCCAACATTTTGAGGATGTGTTTAGACCATGTTGAATGAAAGGTAGGGGCTGATGGAAATTTCTAAATTGGCTCTTTCTTACTCTTGAAATAAGATGGGCTGGCTATGATAATGGAAAGATTACCCTTTTTAGAAAAAAGGAAAGAATTAAATTTTTCTGTGTTGCTTGAGAGGATGTTGGGACCAGACAAAGCAAGGAACAAGAATGATAATCTGTCTCCATAGCAGTGTGAGTTCTCTGGTGTTTAAAACTCTGAAAGGAAAGGGAGCTGGGACTGGCGGGGAACCAGTGGACTCCTGGTCTGCAGGAGGACCTGGGCCAAGGCTGGATGTCAGCAATCATGGACACTACAGAAGACAGCAGCACTTGGGGAGCAGCTGTGCTGGGTGGCCTCTGAGCTTCCTGCAAGCCTGAAGTTCAGCAGTTCTATGCACACAGAATGTGGCACTGGGTTCACTCTCTGCAAAACCAAAATGGCATTCTCCCACCCTCGTGGTTTCAAGCGTCCCCTCTCTTGGGTGAGGTCATCCCAGATGATCACATTCTAAACGGTTTCCATTCTAAGCATGGGATTAGAAATGGTCTCAAGTCGTGAGCCACGTGACTTCTGTTGGACCTATAAAAGACCCCCTTTCTTGTGAGCAGAGCTATACAGTTTGGCTGTGAAAGGGCTTCTCTAAAATGCCTCTTGAGGTGATCTCCGAGGAAAACTGGGCATCAATGGACCCTAAAACTTTACTTAAGGCAACTTTGCAATCAAAGGATAGACTTCGCCATCGCTGCATATTCATTCCACCATAATTCTAGATAAAGCCATGAGGAGCCCCAGAAATGCTTAACCTCGTTTCTCCCATTCTGGTGACTGAATACATTTTTTTTAAGCACTATAACCCTAAACCATAATTCTTTTACAGCAAAGGGGAAGACAGGACAGTCACGCGTGGTTTGGAGTGAGAGAATTGTGGAAATAAGGTTAAAGGGAGAGGAAGGCTGGCTTAGTTGTGGTCATCCTTTCTAATTTGGAGTTGGTAGGTGGGGAGTGTGAAATGTAAAGTTTGATGATTGAACAAAAGCAAAGCAAAAGAGGGAAAAAAGAAAAAGAATGTGGACGGAAAAAAAAAAAAAACAACCAACCTCTCAAACCTGCAGTTTTTTGATACACAGAAGGGAAACCCAAACGGCACTCATTACGGCGCATATTTATGGCAGATCATAACGTTAAATTACAGCTCTGTAGCCTCGGCCAGGACTGCAGAGCTCTTTCCCATGTGCTTCCAATTAAGCGTGTTTGAAGTCGCTCTGGATATTTATTTGTAGAGGATTTACTGCACAGAACGATTAAAGTTTGTTCTTGTTAGGAGTTTGGGGCTAGTTTGGGGGTGGGTGAGAGGAAAAGACGGCGGGTGGGGGGGAGTTAGCCAGAGAAAATAAGGGGCTGTGAGAGGACCCCGAATGAATATATGTATATGTTTTCAAACACACACGAACACGCACACAAGGGCTCTTTGTTTTGGACATGGTGAGGGGCCAATATCCCTGACTGTGATTTTGTTTATAGGAAATCCTTTCTAATCCACGTTTAGTGCTTCCATATGGAATTCTCACAGGACTTTTTCCCCCAAACCCTCTCCCACCTCCCCCACCCCTGTTTGGTGTTTTGTTTTTTTGTTTTGTTTTGTTTTGTTTTTTTAAATTTGGATAAGGCAAGAGAAAGGGGCTTGTACATTCCAAAGATTCATAGTCATTCCGGATCAAATTCAATGGATTTTGGCACGAGTTGAAAAACCCAGATGCGGAGCTTCAGCCTCCCGCTGAGCCGCCTCCAGCTGCGAGTGTCTGGTATAGGCACTTTGTAAAATCATGAAAACCCTATTAAATTCATGAAATACGATACACTGTCGTTTCAGACTAACTTTCCATTGAACTGTCCATGAAGGGAGAATTTGGTTAGCTTGCGGAGGAAGGGGGAGGTGTTGAGGTCCGCCTGGCGACGAGGTAGAGATGAGCTGCTGTAGGGAGGGAGTTCAACCCTGGGGGTTCTGAAGAGGTTGCTCTTTTCTATGTCTGGGCCCGAGAACACAGACCAGAGTGGCCAGGCTTCCTCAGAGAGGACCTTTTCCTGGAAAACCGGGTGGTCATCATGATTCTGCCCCAGGTTGGTGAGTGTCCTACTGTGAGGAGAGTTCAGCTGCCTAGCTGATTGGTTTCAGAACCCAGGAGACTCCAGCAATCCTTGGCAGCCACGTGGGCTCCACCCCTTTGTCCCCCTTTTTTTACAGCTAAGGGTTCAAGGGGGTAGCAGGCGGTGGGGAGGGGGAAAGAGGTGGTGTCCAAGGTCCAGCAAATTGAAAACCCAGAGCTTCTGGATCCTAATTTGGTTCTTCCACCAAAACACGGCTTCCCTGGATAAACCAGATGGAGGTCTTCACTGAGGGCCCTAATTCTTTTTGCCTCAGCTCGGAGCTGCTGACAACATTAGTTTTTGCATTAATTCACAGGCCCAGACTTACCTCACCGCACCAGCCATGAAACAGCCCTTCCTAAAGAAGGCTAAACACACTTATTCATTTCCTATTGAACTATAATTCATATCATAAAACTATTATATGTTGATTTTTTCAAACAGAACAGAGTGAAAAGTTCCCAGAGGAGAACTGGGTTAGCTTTCTGGAAGCTACCACAAGACATAGACAATTGTGGAAGGGTGTGTGTGTGTGTGTGTGTGTGTGTGTGTGTGTGTAACTCACTTTGAAGGAAAGCAAATACAGCCTCTCCTCTATGTCCTGGTACCTAATATATCTAAAGTCCAAGCCCTGGGATGCAAGATTATATATTAATACCATGACCCACTTGTCACCCTGAAATACAAATGTCACACATCCTTAAATTGGCAGCATCTCTGATCCAACTGTCAGGGGTGGTTTTGTGCCTGGGATATGATCAGAATAAAAGCTGACACTGACTGAGTACTTACAATGTGTCAAGTCTCTGTCCTGTGGGCCAGACAGGAATTAAAACATTTCCTACTGTAAACAGCACTATGAACAGGAACACTCTTACTCCCATTTTGCAAATATGAAAACTGAGGCGAGTGACCAGAGGTCTCATGCTCTAGTCAGATAAGCGCCAGAACCAGTCTTTGAACCTCACTCAGTGAGCTTGAGTCTAAGTTTACCCCCCACCATCCTCCCCACCAACAACCCTACTTCATAGACCTGAGAATCAGACAACACCCAAGTCTTCATTCTTCCACTTCCTAAGCCTGCTCAGGAGTCTTTGTTTTGTTTCCTAAAGAGTACTAGACTCTCTCCTTTCCTTTTTGATGTAGAACCCCTCCTGTGAGTGCTAATATGTGAAGTTTTGAATAACCTAACCCCAGATTTCTCCAGTTGTGGGGTGTCATTTCCAGAAGTCCTGCTGAAATGTAGGTTTGGTCTGTGGAGGAGCTTGAGTGTGTACAATGCTAACAACCTCCGGGCACTATTGCTGGGCCCTCCTACAACCTAGAGAGGCAAGGCCATAAGTGTTCTCCCACACAATGTACTACAAGTCCTGATGTCTGCAGTGAAGGCATCTGTAGACATCAGCTGGGAGAACCAAATCCATGGAGTCAATGTCACAGTTATGGTTGGGTTTAACCTGAATGCCACCCACCAATAGGTCTACTATGTTTTTATTTATTTTTATTTCTGTTTACTTACTTTACATCCCAAGGGTGCCCCCTCCCTCCTCTCCTCCCAGTCTTTCTCTTTCCTCTTCTTCTTCCTTTCCCTTTCTCCCCCCACCCAGGAAAGGGAAGACCTCCTCCCCCTGCATCAACCCTCCCCAGCACATCAAGTCACATCAGGACTGAGCTTATCCTCATCCCCTAGGCCAGGCAAGGTAGCACTGCCAGGGGAAGTGATCCAAAAGCAGGTAATAAAGTCTGTGTTAAAAACAGCACCCCCTGAACTCTCCAGGCACCCCATATGAAAACCAAGCCACCCACTGGCCACATATGTGCATGGTGCTAAGTTCTAGACCATGCATGCTCCTGAGTTGATGTCTCAGTCTCTGTAAGCCCCCATGAGACTAGATTAGTTGTGTCTGTTGGTCTTCCTGTGAGGTTTCTGTTCCCTCCAGATTCTTCCATCTTTCCACCAGCACTTCCACAGGAACCCCAGAGCTCTGCCCCATGCTTGGCTGCAAGTCCCAGCATCTGTCTAGATCCACTGATGGCTGAAGCCTCCCAGACAACGGTCAAGTTAGGCTCCTGTCTGCAGGCATAGCAGAGCATCATTAACAGTGTCAGGGGCTGGCTCTCTATCGTAGGGTGGGTCTCAGGTTGAGCCAATTATTGGTTGGACATTCCCTCAATCTTTGTTCCCTCTTTATCCCTGCATTTCTTGCAGGCAGAGTTATTTTTGGATCAAAGCTTTTGTCAGTGGATTGTTGTTCCCCTCCTTCCACTAGTCCTGCCTGGCTAGGTGGTGGTCACTTCAGCATTCATGTCACCCCATTAGGAGTCTCAGCTAGAGTCACACCCATATCCTCCCTAAACTGCAAGTATCAGGCACTGGGAGGAATAAAAATGGTACAATCTTTGAGGATGTTAGAATCCCCTTGATATTAATCTTTGTGGCAGCAGAAAACATCCAGACAACACAGGAACAAAGAGTCCAATATCTACACATACTTGGCAGGAATGGTAATTAATAAACAGCATCAAGGGGTCAAGAACAGTCAGCACCAAAGGTCTCTCTTAAATCCTGGAGGGACAGTTGCTGACCAAGAGGAGTTGGCTTGTTGATACCATTTCCATCCTCTCACTTGTCAGCTTATGCAAACATGTAACCTTTCTGGTGCCATTTATTTGATAGTAAAATGAGATTTTTAGATGATTTTTCATCCTCTCTCCCTCTTTCCTACCCTGAATTATGAGTACCTGAAGACCTCTACAATAAATAAAATGCAACCAAATGTCTGAGTGTCTAAACACTATGATGCTGCTGTTGCCAATGTTGCGTCAGGATAGTACGTGGAGACAGTTTCTATTCCAGCTACAGATCCACCCGAACCCAGCTATCTCCTCACCAGACTGTACCTCGGGGAGCAGATATAGAGGGTCAGTTCCCACACATGCTGACAGAGACCTGAAGCTGGAAGGTGGGAGTCCAACCCCCCCAGTTCTGCTTCCTAGCTGAAACATGACACAGAGTATTCCTACTAGCTTTGAAGGCCAAAAGAAAAAGGCAACTGTGAGCAAGAAGAGGCAGCCCTTGACCCTGGCCCAGCTCTGTCTGACTGATCTGCCAGAAGGTTGCAGAGCACTCTGCTCCAACAGGGGCCAGCTCAGCGTAGTGGACATTTCAAGTCCAACAAAGCTGGACTTGGGCCTCACTCTCCCATATGTGAGCTATGTATGCTCAACCTCTGTGGTCTTCAGCACTTCCGTGGGTGGTATTGCTTATATGAGTAGTCACTGAGCAAGTGGGTAATTGCACACAGCTGTTCCTTAGAGTTTGCAGTGACTAGGTTTGCTCTCTCTCTACCCTGCTTGGAATCTATGTTATCAAACAACAAAAGACCGACAGTGGTGATAGTAGTGATGGTGGTGGTGGTGGTGGTGGTCGTGTGTGTGTGTGTGTGTGTGTATGTTTGACTGTGTGTCTGTGTGTGTTATATATGTGCATGTGTATATATGTGTTTATCTGTGTTTCTGTGTTTTTATCTGTGTGTGGGGGTGTTATGTATGTCCATGTGTGTATGTCAGAGTCTTTGTATCTCTGTGTGTATGTGTCTGTGTGTGTCTGTCTCTATGTGTGTCTTGCATTTCTGTGTGTGCATATGTGTCTGTGTGTATGTGTGTATGTCTGTGTGTGTGTCCTGCTTTATAAATATTACCATTTTCAGGGTCTTGCTATGTAGCCTAACCTGCCTGAAACTCACAATCCTCCTGTCTCATCTTACCAAATGGTAGAATTACAGGTATATAATACCCTGTCTGATCTCATAGATTTCTTTTCTTTTTCTTTAAGTTGAAGCATAGAAAGTTCTAGAATATAATACATTCTAGCTTTAAATGCCACAGTTTTACCACTACAATAAACTAGCTTTCCATTTAAGCATTAACTAAACTGAAGCAAAGACTCTGAGTGAATGAATTAGTTATTCACCTGGAAAGAGAACCCAACTGCTCTCCACCGGGGCTTCTGCTATGACAGAAAACAACTCAAGGGGAGAAGGCTTTATCTTGGCTTATGGTTTAAGAAAATACCATCTGTGCTGGCAAGGGAGGCGTGACAGAGTTCGTGGCACCGAGAGCAGCGAGGACTCCTCACATCTGGGACACCAAGAAGCAGGAGTAGGCTATGCTGGTACACTTGTTGCCCTGTCTGTTCAGTGCAGGACTGCAGCGCCTGGACCAGTGCTGCCTGGATTCAGGATGGGTCTTCCCTCTTTAGTTAAACCTCCTGGAAATGCCCTCCCCTATACATCCAAAGTTCTGTCTCCTGGGTGATTCCAAATCCAGCCAGGTTGGCAATGAAGGTCGACCATTATACTGTCCTCCTAGCCTCTCTTCTTCCACACCCTCTGAAGCCTTGTACAACCTTATTCAGTGACCAAGTCAGCCACTCCTAGTGTATCTATAATGAGTTTACACACGTACATACAGAATCCATGAATCAATCAGGAAGACACAGCACAAAAGTGAGTCATGGAATCCTCAGTGCTCACGCTCCTTAGAGCCTCTCCTGCTGAGAAGTACAGAGTCCATCCAAAACAAGAAAGGTGGCTATGGTAGACTGGAAGGTGATACCTGCCACAGGGACCTTCCCTCTCTGCACACAGAACACCTATCCTGGCCCTCCATAGAACTGCAGCCCAGTCATCTTGCCATTATAGCATAAGGCTAAATTAATTAATGTGGGTAAACCATGTGGAAACGTCGACCTTGCCAATTGCTCTCCATGAGTTTGGAATACCATTAGATGCAGTGAACCTTGGCTCAGCCATGTAGAACAGTTTGTCTTACCCACAGGACTCCTGAGCTGGGTTAACGGAAGTACAAGCAGATAGAGAACGATCTTCATTCAGCAGACTGAAGGTCTACTTCAAACCTTCGATAGGGAGCAGAGAGATGTCGGAACCCAAAGGGCAGGGGCAACCGCCTTCGAAATGGGGAATTTTCAATGAGTTATTAACCCCAAAGGGAATTTCCCAGGAATTGGGCAAAAGAATTGGATGGGTAAGTTATAAAGTGAAAGCTGGACGTGGGTTGTTTGGTTCTGGTTTCTCCAAGAAGCAAAAGTGAATCCCCACCATCAAATGTGCATGTTTATGCATGTTTACACACCCTTGGGCACACAGAAACCTCTCCAATCCCAAGCAGACTCCTCTTGCTTCTGGTCCCTTCACAACCTTCCTGACACAGGAGGAGCAGAAAGTGATGTGACTCAATGAGCCCAGGAGGCCTGGTCAGGCAAGGGCTGGGTTTGGATCCTGTCCCAGCCGCTATGTAAGCAAAGTTCAACCCAAAACACAGAACCCACCGGAAGGATCTATATCAGGAGGTTTCCTGGAAGTTGTTTGGATTGTGCTATGGTGGACTGGCAAGGCAAGTGTGGAGTCCATGGGCAGCTCAGTGGGAAAGGGTGGATGCAGGCTGACCTGCTTCAGATCTTTTTCCTCAAGAAGCCTCCATGCTGTCCTCAGAGCCTTTCAGATGAACCATCTGATCATCTTATATCACCATGAATAATGCCCCTTTCTTCATGGACCTTCCACATGCAAGGTACCTTCCCACCAACACCAGAGTTAGAAATTAATTATATGACAGGGGATGGGGGGACTATATCCCACCAAAATGACACATAAAATTGCTGCCTGCCTGAGCTGTTTGCCGTCTGGCACTGGCCAAGGAAATGGGACATTGCTGATCCTCGCATGGATTCTCAGTATCCCCTTTAGAATGACCCTAGTGCTCTCTGTATACCAATCCTATACAGACCTCAGCAGGTCTCCAAGAAAAGTTGAAAGCATGTCACCTGACTGTTAATTAGTGCTGTTCAGCTGGCTAGTAGGCAAAGCCTCCACCTTGGCCTTCCCACCTCCAAACCCACATGGCCAACAAAGGCTTTCTCAGCTTAAGCTACAAATCTTGATGAGTACCTTCTGCACCAAGGCCCCTCAAGGGGCTGCCCACTCACTTCCAGATAAATCACATCCTCTTTGGAACAGCCTGCAGAAGCCTTCTCCCTCTGCCCACATTTACCTCTTTGCTGCAACCTCCTGTACCTTTAGGGTTTTGGTAACTGGCCACACAGGCTCAGTCCTTAGCACCAAAGTTGTATATTGCTCTACACTTCACTCCTGCCTCTGCCTCCCACTGAAGGCAGGCTCAGAACACACACCCCCCCAAGGCCTGTGAGCACCACTCCTAACCCCTTCATGCCAGTCCCTTCTTTGTATACATCTGGTTCACATGAGTTCCACAGATTCTATTTGAGTTCATGGACAGAATGTTTGTGGAGAATGTATCCCGGCACCCTCTTTTCTTCCCAGCTCTTCTAACATCTCTCTTCTTGCTTCTCCTTCCCATGATGCAGTTTGAAATTTATTAAAGAGATTTTGTCTTCTCCTTTTCCTTTTCCTGTCGATTTGAAGACTGGTTTCAGCAATAATCATGTCACGATCGTTTGTGATATTCTAGTTGGGTTTGTGGGAGTAGAAAAGGTTCAGGCTGGCTAACGCTAAGATATGAGGTAGGCCAGGGCAGTAGTTGGTGCCCTAAGAAGGATAAAGTATGTGAGTCACCGTGAGGCCAAGGGAGCCTCTGCAAGTTTTTGAAGGGGAGAGTCTAACCCAGATATGTCTTAGCAATGAACCACTTCCAAAGGCAGAAGGGTCATGAGATGGGACATTGAGCTGTTTCAGGGCATATCTATGATGCTGCAAGGGACAGAGCTAGCAAGGGGACCCGAATCTGAGTCTGCTGTGAAGATGGAAAGCCTGTCTATGGGGACTGGTGGTCAGCTGTTTTTAGTGGGTTGGCAGTCATGATCTTTTCCCTGCTCCTTCAGCAAATATTACTTGATCGTGTCACCTGATGTAGGTCCTGGATGATGAGTGAATGTTGAACATACTTCTTGCCAGTAACATGAGAGAGGGTAGGTAGTAGTGAGTCCTCTAAGGAGTAGAAAACAGAAGGACTCAGAAGCCAGAGAGGAAAAGAATATGCTGTGGTAGAGAAGGGCAAGAGACAGCCCTTCCGAGATGCAGCCATAGGACTAACTGGCAATAGGCGTGGTATTCTAAGCAGAGGGAACACTAGTTATAAAGGGCTCAAGTCACTGAACTAACCTAAGAGAACTAACTTAGAGGTGGGCAATAAAATCTAATAACTCTAGTTTCCCATTCAGACTATGTGTGTATAAGTAGAGAGGAAATCGGGGGCAGGGCTGGATTTTAAGCTGGGGAAAGATTTTAGCTGCATGGTCAAGGGTCCAGGCCTCTGGCTGTGTAGACAACAGAGGGAAGACAGGCTCCAGGAGAAAGGAAGAGACTGGTCTAGAGGCCACTCCCACATCTTGGAGAGAGGGATGGGTGGTCTGAAGGAACTCAGCCTCAAAGGTTTAGAAGGATATTGACATCACTGGAGATCAAAATGGTAGGAGATACTGGTATGTTTGGGTGTGGCAAATGATGGGGGAAAGAAGGTTAAGCAGCTCGGAAGTGGAGGACCCTTTCCTAAGGCCAGGGAGTCTCCTGAGAGATCAGGTAGAAGGGAGATGCGGGCCAATCCTGATACCCCAGTCGGATGTGGGCCATCCACCTCGCATGTGACTACATGGAACTCTCGGTGGATGGGCCACCCACACATGTACGTTAATTGCTGTGGTCCACTACTGGGACCCGGAGCACCGTCACAGGTCTTTTGATCAAAAGTGCATCAGGGGCACATGCTGTAAACCCAGAACTCCGAAGACTGAGGCAAGAGGATTTTGAGTTTGAGAGCACTGAGACTTTGTATCTTAAAAGGGAAAAATTCAAAAACAAAATAAAAGAGGTGAACAAGGCCAAGGCCAGCAGAGCCCTCACATTTAGTGTGTATTTGCCAATATAGATTATCTATGGGACTCTTTATTTATCCATCTAAACACACAGCACCAGAGCCCCTATTCCTATTTGAAATGGTCTCTCTAGAGTTGGTGAAAAGACTTTAACCCATGCTAACTTAACTCAAAGCTCTTATCCACGGTGCCTTCTCTAGGGGCTGAACACATCCCCTGCTACTCCCTTAGACAGCCTGTGTCATCAGGCCTACACTGTGACTGTGGGGGATCCCAGACATTTAGCTTTTGTTGGTCTCTTACTCCATAAAAAAGTATTAAAAATTATATTTTATGGCTGCCTTGGTATCAAGACAAATATAACATGATTTGGATCTATGCATTTTTCTTCTGGTTTTAAAAAGAAATTGAAACAGTTTCATGGGCCCCTAGAAGTACCATGGGCTCCAGACACAGCACTTGCTACACCGGAGGGCTCAGTAGGACCTGTGTAAGTAAAAGAAAGGGGATGGGTCTGGATTAGCACACACATAAGGAGGACTGTGACTGCTCTGACTTCCTAGTCATTCCTTCTGAGACCTCTGCACAGCCTCCACCCCAAGCCACTGAGTCTCAGCTCTCAACGGAAAGAAAGATATGCCATCCTCAGCCGCCTCCCTGCAGGAACTCTCCAGCACCCCGCCCAAAACACATAGACCCCTCACTTCATTTTTCAACTTCCCCTCCAAGGGAAGACTTTTCCCCACTTATCAAATTAAACTTATTTTCCTCTCTTGGATCCTTTCCCCTCATCAAATCATGGGACGGTATGCACAGCCACTGGCTTCCAAACAGCAGCCATAAAGCCATAATGAGCGGGGAGATACCAACGTGAAAATGACAGAAAGTCATAAACATTTGAATAAATATATAAATATAAACAAGTCTATAAATGAAACCCTGGAGGTATTTTCAGCACGTAATGTAGCATTTATATCTCTTACTTGGCACAGCAGATCTTTCAAAGGAAATTCATTTCATTCTATTGCTCACAACCCATCCAGGAAGAATCACTAATAACCAGCACTATTACTGCCTCTCCCCATCAAGGGTTCATTTCAGAAGTTTGTTCTTGAATTCATAATCAGGCCAGCAATGACACAGATAGCACAGTGGGTATGGCCATGAGACAATTAGGTTCTGTTGAATGTCTAACACAGGCCTTACCCAACCTGCTCTGAACATTGGAACAGTGGTTTCTTCTCTATTACCTGAGTGAACAGAATGAGGCTGGACACAGCTGAGGAAGATGGCAGAAAATCCTGGTTTTGATGAACTGAGGGACGTGCTTCCATAGACCATGAGATAGCCCTCTTTTTGTATAGTAGGGGAAACAGGGAGTTGCTCTGGCTCCAGCAGCAACTCCCATCCTTTGTGTGGAGATTTCAAAGGACTTTCTCATCTAATGCCCAAGATATTTCATGAAGTAGACACATGGACAGCTGCAGAATTCATGAGAAGTGATGCAAAGTGAAAGTTGAGGCACTGTTCAAAACTCAAAAAGAACTAGATGCAATTAAAGATGCTAAAATATAAAATTTTGTTTATTTTTCTCTCTCATATAACTCCTTCTCTGTGTCTGTCTGTCTCTCCAACAACTCTTCTTCCTTTACTCACTCTGCATGGTAACCATCTAATGTTGCATGTCTGGAGCACAGAAGCACTTCCTAGGTCCATCCCCCACAGCCTCCCAGTGCTTCACTCTAGCTCACTGATTTTGCAAGGAGGTCATTGTCTATCAGGCTTCCTTCCCCACTAGTCACCAGAAGGATGACCATGGTCACCGGGGAGCAGAAGGCAGGAGGTACACCTCCACCTGATCTCGTAGTACACTTACACAGCAATACCCAACGACGCACTGCGAGCAAACTCCAGACTGAGATGCTGCAGGGTCCGTGTGTCCCATCACGGCTCTCCCTGACGCCTAAGCATGCTTTTGCATGGAGGAAAGGAGCCATCTGAATGGGAAACAAGAAACAGAGACTGGATTGGGTACTATGAACCAGAATCTGAGGAGTCATGGGGAACTAGGAACAGCAGATGAGACAAAACTGAGGATTCAATGAATCCTCATAAATTCAAGATTTTTGAGTAACTGGAAATTTTGAATACTTTTGAACTGATGACTTGCATTTAGGGCCATACACGATCATACTGGCTGCATGCCCACAGAGCTGACCTTAGATCACTTTTTTTTTTTTTACCATCTTCATTTGGCAAATGGGGAGAACACAGGCCCTGCAGTCTGCCCAAGATTATGAGGCTGAGCTAGGAGGAGAGCAGCAGAGTCATCAGAGCCTCCCCTCAGTGACTGGTACCACACTGCAAGACCCTGTGCCAAAGCCCTGCCAGTCTGCACTGTCATACTGGTCCAGCCACGGCTGGTCACCTTTGGCAAGTCCCTTAACCCTTCAGAACTTTAGCTCCACCTGCCACATGGAGGAACTGTGTACAGGGGATGCACAGGATTATTTAAAAAAAAAAAATTATGGACAAGTATCTGGTGTCTGGCTAGAAATTCCAACCCAGAACTCAGACCTTTTAGACATCTTCCCAGGTCTTCCCCACCAATCTCTCAGAAACTGGGCCTGGCTCTGGCCCTGATTCTCTAGAAAGGACACTGTGCCATAAACTTCTCTGTGAAAATACAGTAAGAGAGCAAGGGTTTGGACCAGTTTACCCCTCACATGGCTTGGAAGTGTATTTTCCATGTCTGCGTGTCACCACTTCAATTTCATTGTCCTGACAGGTGTGTTTCCCTCTATCTGCCTAACAACCTAGCATTCTCCAAAAGTGACCCGGAACGTGGCCCCTGTACTCCCTAAATAGAGACTTGCTGCATGAGTGTCACCTGGAAATAGCCTGCACAGGCCCTTTTCTCAAATCCATGGCTCAGATTGGACAGTTAATAGGCACTGAACTAAGGTCTAAACTTGGATGACCCTGAACCTGTAAGGTTTCCTGTAATTCACACTTGCTTGAGCAGGATAGAGTACATTTTCACTGGTTTTATGAAAGAAGCTTTGGCAGGACTGACCAAAAGAGCTGAGTGGTCAGAGCCTTTGGGAACAGCCATGACTTTGGCTCTCGTGACTTGGGGTGTGTACAGCTCTTCCTGATGCCCAGGGATCTCCTTCTTCTTGAAAGCCATGGTGTGCTCTAGGATTGCTGTTCACCAGATTAAGCCAAAAGGATCAGAGCTTCAGCTCTAGGTGTCAGCCAAGGAAACTTATTTCATGAAATACCAAAAGGCCATCCAACAAATGTGGATGATTACAAATGTGGCATGGGGAGCTGTGAACAGAGCTCAGCACAGAGCCTGGAACACAGAGGGCTGAATGAATGCAGTTTTTAACAAAAATGTGACCAGCCTGGAGAGATGATGGCTCAGAGGTTAACAACAAAAATGTGACCTTAACTGTTTTTGTTCCATCGGCCCTGGGGATGGAGCATTCTGAGGCACAATATATCCTAGAGAAGGTGGAGAAAGAGGAAAGGGAATGAGAGGTAGGGTGAGGTATCAGAGCAAAAGACTACTGAAAACTCCTCGACTTCCTGCATGGCTCATGCATTGGCCAGCTCTAGCCTTACCCCAACCAAGAGGCTAGTCAGTGGTATGATGTGAAAACTACAGTCACCCTCATTCACCCCACAGTATTGTCTACATATCCCTACTTCCTGAGAGACTCGAAACAGGAAACCATGATGTAAATGATCAGAAGACAGAAAAAAAATTCATTCACGTTGTTTCAAAGAGCTCTCCTACAAAGCTCCGCTTCTGTGTGTGCCTCCCTTCCAAAAGCCCTGTGTTCCCTCATAGGGAAGCATTCAGTATACTTCTCCAGAGCAAAACTTTGCCGACACTCCCTGCTGACAGCCCTAAGCATTTTGACTGAACTCATTCAAATTCCCATCAGTTTAGTCAATTGGTGTCTTATCAAATACCCATCAGCACCACCAGCCAAAGCCGATTAGACACCTGGTCTTTCGAGGTAGATAACTTGTTATTTCCGAAAGCAAAAATACAAAATTAAGAGAAAAAAATAACCCTTCAATTTAGTTAGCAAGTGGCTGATAAATTCTATCCAAAAAGTGCATTTTGTCAAATAGCTTTGATTCTTTTCTTTCCTGCATCCACCGACACAATCAGCTGCTGGGAGGGGTGGCACTGAACAGTTGCATCTGCTTGCTAGAAAAGCAAGGAAGTGAACACAAGCAGTGAGCCATCAAACCACTCCCTCAGAGCTAGAGACAGTGCCGCGCTCTTCAATCTTAGCCCTCAGAAAACAAAGGCTGGGGCAGTAGTCGGGCATCATGAGTTCAAGGCCAACCTGGCCTACATGATGAGGCCCTGCCTATAGTAAAAATAATTGTCAGCATGACCACTGCTCAATCATCCACAGTAACAGTAAAAACTGGAATCTTGTGGCATGCACAGCAGGTAACCTCCAGCTATAACCATGCTGTGCTTTGAAGAGCATTTTTTCCTATTCTTTTAGGAAATTCACCTCTCAGGACCCTAACGCTGACCCAGAGCTCTGCCAGAGGATCATTTAATAGGCAGTTACACTAAACTATCGTGAGCTTGATTTGCTCTTTCCAGGATACATGCTTTTTTTAAAAAGGAGAGAGGACCAGTGAGATAGCTCAGCAGATGACAAGGCCTACCACCGAGGCTGAACACCTGAGTTCAATCCTTGGGACCCACACAGTAGGAGTACCAACTCCAGAAACCTGTCCTCTGCCCTCCACATGAGGGCTGAAGCACAGACTTGATAGAGAACATACTCACATGAGGGCTGAGGCACAGACTTGATAGAGAACATACACACACACACACACACACACACACACACACACACACACACACATAGTGTAGTTAAAATGTTTTCATTCAAAAGAGGATACATACCAGAAAAAGATGTATGTTATCCCCGTAGTGAACCGCTCATGGTGAGACTTCACAAGTCAGCCAGCTGTCTGGAGAGGATTAGTAACAGGCAGATGTGGTTTTGATTGGTGTTTGAAAAGTCATCTCGCTTAGAGAAGCAGAAAATATTCACTGTATTTATATGGGATTAAGTGGCCCAGTCATGTAGTTACACTGGTTAGATTTCCCTACTGGTCCCAGACATTTCTAAAACAGGAATAAGCCGATTATTTATTACTGCTCACTTGCCACCTACAATTCACTTTTCCAATTTTCTTCTGTTGCCTATACCATGACACTCTGTCAATCCCTGTGGTTTATTCGCTGAGTTCTGATGTCGAGGAAAAACAGATTGCTTCAAGAGTGACTGGTGCAAGGGGCTTTTCTTGCTGGGTTCTGCGTGATGAAATTGGTGTGTGATCCAACTGTTCCTAATGTCAAGGAGGCACTTTGCCATCTTAGATCGCAGGCTACCAGAATCTATCCTTTCCACAACATACTTGTGTATGGCACATGACACTTGCTATCTTTATCACTCTGAGCAAATGTCTGATGATAAGTATACAGATTAAGCCTTTCAAATCAGATCGTAAAGTCTGTTTCTTTAAGGTCCAAAGGAAATGTACGACACAGAAACAACCTTTCTATATAAATGCATCAGGTACAACAACAACCAAGGAGCCCATATTATTATTTTACACCAAAGGATGCATGTTGCGTCTAGGGAAAGTCATAGATCCAAGACCGGGGGCTCTACCTGACTCTGTGGTCTACAAACTCTGTGTAATTTTACCAGAGGAAAAAAAGTGTTTGCACAGGAACCACAATATTTTTGATTGTATGCAATTATACCAGCCAAAAAAAAAGGTCTCAGGGCATAATACACAGATGAGGGACATCTTTAATAATGATGACATAAGTAGTGTTTAAGGTAGACCTCATATTTTTATATATTTGGGGAAATATAATTCTCACTGTAGTGTTACTTCATGAGATGGCTTGTGATGAGCTCCTAATCCAAACTGAGTGAACAATCACACCACAGACTTCTTGCAAAACTTTAGGGACTGCGTCTGTCTTCTTAGAACACTACTGATTGTCCACTCAAGGTAAATCCTTCTGCACCATGAAACTCCTTCACTTCCCAGAATGGTCATCACACAGATGTAAGGCATTAACTGATGGCAAGTATTCATCTGGGCAGTCTGGTCTGGCTGTAGAACATGCATGAGCTAACACATCCTCCTCACTTCACAGTGCTGACCTTGGCACAGGATAGACAAGAGCCACGTATGACTACCTAAGGGATGCCCGAGCCAGGGTACCTTATACAAAATGCTAGTAAGGCTTGATTTACTTCTTAATTTTGAGATACAGATAACACTAAACAAGCCACTACTTTCTGCCCACCAGAAGCCCATTGTGAGAAATGCAGCGAGCACCACTGAGGCAAACCAGACCTCACACTGTGCTCAGGAGGTTTGACATCCTGGAGCTCCTGGGAAGCATTAAAGAGTCTGAAAGGAGAGATTATGTGATCCAACATGTATTTTCTCAAGATTACTCCAGATGTCCTAAGACTGGAGGGGGGGCACACAGATAAACAGAAGTTTCAAAAGCAGAAATGAGCATTGTCTGAGTTAAGGTTACAGCATTTAAGCTGGAGAGAAGCAGGCAGACCCACAAGATTATTACATTTGCTCATTAGCTAAGTTTTCCCAAGGTCATCCAGCTAATATGCAGCGGAGCTAAATATAGCTCTCATGCATCCTCACTCCTCATGCAGTGATTTTTCTTCTGGTTTGCGGTGTCAGAGAACACCTGGTCCCTCTGGTTTGCCTTCCCTGATGAGGTAGGATCAAGAAGTGAGCACAGGACTGCAGCTTGTGGACTCCAGCAGGGTGATGAAGGACAGCAGTCGGAAAGGGAATGGCACTGCCTTCCCAGACCGATCTTTGCAGCATCTCTCTGAGGACTCCATGACAATCTACCTTCTTAGCTTTGAGATAACTTGTTTCTCAGAGACAACAAATGGAGATTGAAGTCTGTTTGTTTTTTTAATTCAAGTCCAAGTCTTAATAAAAGCTATAACCCATTCAGCTGGAGGGGCAGGGGGAAAAAGAGGAAATACCAAGTGTGGAGAAGGAGGCGAGGCTTGTCTGTCATTCCCACTTGGGATCTCTCATCTGTCCTGCTGGGATGCTTGAGATCTATATTCCTCTATCTTAAAAAAAAAAAAAAAAAAAAGTTCTCTCCCCGCCAGATGCCTTTCTAATTATCCCTTCCCCTGATTCATCTCACAAAACACACTGCGGTTCCTTCCTTGCACCCTATCGAGAGGAGCAGAATTTGGTTCTCAGACATGTATCAGTAGGCACTGATGCCTGAAACTCAGCTGCAGAGAATCCAGCACGCTCTTCTGGCCTTGGAGGGCACATACGCACATGTGTGGCATCGGGCACGCCCACGTTTAAATCATTACTTACCTATATTGGTAAAGCCTGATTTTGTTCTTAAAAGCTACCTACTGAACTTTAGAGACCCAGTCCCAGAGTATTACAATATACACAACACAGAGGACCGAGTAAGCCAAAGAATCTTTCTCCACAGGAATCCTCCATACAATACATTTATGCCCTCAGTACCCAAAGGACAGGGGACATGACTTTACATCTCTCCGCTGCAAGCCTTGCCAATGGAAGGTCTTTGCTAAGGATAAACAATTAAATGACAAAGCACTTTGTTTTCAGTTTCGTCTTAAGTTTCTTTCTGATTTTTTTCATGCATTTAAATTTGCCCTATACTTTGAACCTCCTTGTGGGCATTGTATGTTATTGCTACTTGTCAATGTCCCCAAAGGGGAGAGGTAGGGTAGGTAAATACATACAGCCCTTAATTAGCAAGTTGTCTGTGTATTCCAAACTTATCACCAAGTGGGTTTTCTCCTCACAGATGGTATCTATACCATGCCATCCAACCATTAAACAATTAACTTCAAAAACTGAGAAGTCAACAGATTTTTCTTACATACTCTGTCATACTATTTTATCCTCATAATGTCGCCAGTGGGCAAATACTATTTTCTATTATTATTATTATTATTATTATTAAATGATATGATTAAGAATTGAATATTGAATAATTAATTGGTTAATATTGCCTCATAGTAGGTACACAATAAATTCTGGTCACTTCTTTCTTTCCCCAGATCTTTTCTTTCATTAAAAAAATAGACATAAAAAATTTTTAAAAAATAGACATACCTGGGTTCCTGCTAAGCAATCCTCCAATGAGGGGTAATGGTAGCTTCTCTATAATCTTTTGCATGTGGTAGATTCTACCCTCTTACCAGCTTAAAGCAGGAAACACGCATCTTCCCACTGTGTTTGGCTAGGAAGTCAGGAATAGCATGCCGAGGTCACTGGCTTAAGATCCCCGGTGAAACTTCATGCTGGCCGAGGATTCTTGCTGTCTAGAACTGGGTGGTCCACCATCAAGGCGGTTCCTACAGGAATGGCAAGCTGACACTGGCCTCAGCAACAGACCCCCAGCTTCTCTGAAGAAGAACACTAGAAGATCCTTGAGTGTGGTCACAACCTAGAAACAGCTTCTGCCAAATCTGGTGGCCCAAACCACAATGCTGAAGTAGAAGAGTGGTTCATAATTTCCCTTCTGAAGTCAAAGTAACAGACAGACCATCCTTTCCCACCATACTCTACTAGCTACAGAGTTCAGCTCTATGAACACCAGGGGGCAAGTGTCCATGAAGGCCACCTTTTTGGCTGGCTGTCACATCTAAAAACAGCCTAAATTGGCTCTTCCAGGTATGATGTGAGAAGGATTTTGATTTTTTTTTTCAGTTTTTTTCAGATAGGTCTTGAATTATTTAATCCTCTTCATCAGGCTCCTGTTACTTGTACTGTAGGTGTGTGCTCCCATGCCAGGTTGTTTTTAAATAACTTATTCAGCATTGTGAAGCACCATTGGAGATACTTCTGTCTTTGGCAATGTTTTAGCTCTGCAGCACATCACTCATTCAAAAAACGTGCAAAGAATGAATAAATTTATCTTTAAAGTAACTTACAGCATGCCCAGACATGGTCCTACTCAAAGGATATAGTGCCTATGAGCAGTTCTTTCAAAGATATACTTACATAGCTGATGCATAGTGTTAACATATATGTGTAATAAAATTTGGCCATATTTAAAATTATGTAGATATATAAGCTCTCATAAAAGAACTATAGGAGTAATCACTGAATTATCCTCTCTCTGTGTGTGAGAAAAAGCTATGAATTATAATGCTACAATAAAATTATATAACATTTGCAAAAATTAAAATAATAATAGGACTGAAGGTGTTACATTTCTCAAATTTAACTTTCAAATGACCACCATTGAATAATAAATTACCAAATAATTTCTTAATAACTAACAAGTAACAAATCATCTTATTTTAATAAATAAAATTATGGATATATAACAAAAAAATGTAAAAACGTAATTTTCATTTTTCTTTACTAAGTAATCAAACTCTTTAAATATAAAAATTGCACTTTTTTTTTTTTTTTTTTTTCAATGCAGTTTATTCAGGAACATTGAACAATCCTCGGACCCCGGGGAAAGCCAGCCCACAGCTTAAATAGCCTCTGGGTAGCCAATACCAGCGTGCCACGGGGGCAATGCAGATAGGTCCACATACATGGAAGCAAGCCAGATCCTCGGCCTTAGCCAAATGTGGAGTTGTTCGTGACAGAGAGCACTCACCATCGGGAAGGTGGAAGGCAGAAACCAGCTCCATCTTTAAGGCATAAAAAATTGCACTTTTTTTACAAGTAAAATTTTTTTATTTTTTTTCTGTTTCCTATCTTTATAGGGTGATAAAAACTATAAATACTGCTCTGATGAAATAAAAAATTCTCTAAATTTTTACAGTTTCTTTAGCTTCATATTAATCAATATTTGGATAAATTCATGTAAAATTAAATTTAATACTTTATATATTTCACATAGTTTATATAAAAGCTGGTGGTAGCAGCAGATGCAGGAAGAACTAGAGTTCAAAGTCATCTTTAGCCATTCAGCAAATTCAAGGCCAGACAGGCTACCCTGCCTCACAAACAAAATTAAATTAGAATAGTTCATATGGTACTATCCTCTGCCTCAAAAGCTGTTTTCATATGCCCACTTCTCATGCTGCCTAGACTATGAACAGAGAGCTGTCTGCAGGGAAATGCTCCAGTGTTCATGGGGACCAATTCTAAATCCAGAAAACAGTAATGAGGTTTTCATTCTCTTTGTGTACTCTTAAGTATGAGCAGAAGAACAAGAATGTGGTTACTTGATGGGCTGTGTTATCATCTTACTTTCAGTTTACAAACCCTAGAATGTCTACGTCTTAAAGCCACAAGGGCCAGCAGAGATGTCACAGATGAGCCATTGGTGCTGAGTGCAATGCCTTGCATGCTGCTGGTCTCCCTGAAGCCAAAGATGGCAGATGGACATCTAATTGGATCACATGTCTCTACCATTTCTATGGCTCCGTTCTAACTCCTGTCCAGAGGTGGAGCACTCATAGAGGAAGGTCACTGATCTGGGGATTCTCCCCTCCAAACTTCTGGCCCAGTTTCAGCTCTCCCTTAGTTCAGAGTCAACTGCCTCAGCCTGAAGTGTGAAGGAATTATGAACATTACCAAAATGAGAGCAGAGTTAATGCACAGGGGGAAACTCCCTAAGGGATGAATGTGCTCATCAGAACTGAAAAATAGAAAGAAATAGGTAGGACACAGAGCCTCTACTATCTAGTCAAGGGTTCTCTTAAAAGCTAATCTTAGGGTAACAGTATTAAACATCTTTTTGGCAGATGTACATCTTCATGTCCATTTTTCACCCATCCTTACTCTTTTTACAGCCCCTCATTGTGATGGTTACGTTTGCCAAGTTGACTGCATTGAGAAGCACCTAGGAGATTAATAAAGCACACCTCTGATGTGTCTGTGAGGACATTTCCAAAGACCATCAGATCTTGAGGACTCCGACCTAAAGAATGGTGTTATCCACTGATAGGTCTGAAGTCTGAGCAGTCTATGGGGAGGTTATGGAACTGTGGAAAGTGGGGTCTGATTGGAGATCATAAGCTTCAAGGAACTTGTCCTTAGGAGCTACATTTTCCCTGGACTGTCCCATTCTGTTTCTGTCATCCATGATGTGATGCCTACTACCCCTTTCCTGTCACAGTGCAGGAAAGTGTGAGCAAAATACATCCTTCCTGCTTCACATTGTGCCTGCCACATATTTTATCACCACCATACAAATTCTGTGACAACCATTCATTCAGTATTTTGAGTGGGACAATCTTTGTTTCAGAGATGAAACCTACACATTGCAGAATATTTAGCCTCCCTATGTTCTAGCAAATAAATATTAGTTATATCTCTTAAAATGTCCATCTACCTCCATTTCCTACCCATCTCCATCCACCTGTGGGAAACACTTCAGCGAAGGTGATTTTTCTTGCTCATTTTTTAATTCCTTGTGATCGGTTCATTTTAATAGGTGTTCAGCAAACACTTGAATGACTAGTATCCAACACAGGATTTATTATGGAGAAAACAGTGCTTTAAAAAGATTAGCTTTCCTAAATATTTATTCTAGCAAATCCTCTCACTAAATCTGTGTAGTTGGAGTCTTCAGGGCTGGTGAACAATCCCAGGAAAGGGTGAGCAAGGGTGGCAGGAGGACACTTGTTGACAGTTGCTATACACCAGACACTATCCTAGGTCCTCTACACACTTCCTTATGAGGCAGTTTCCAACATCCCTGCTCCACAGATCACGAGGGATCTGTGCCCAACATGGCTGCATAGTAAGTGGTTCCGCCGAGTTTGGCTGGTCTCGTGTTCTTTTTATTCCACTGCTATGACTATCCCAGTGGGCTCACTCACCCTTCTTCTGAAAAATACGTGTTCAAATATTTTTAACACTCTATTTTGCGGTGGTATTTAGCACAACTCCACCTTTTCATAGCCACTGATATTTAACTCTAGACCAGTTATCAGTCATGTTTGAGAGGCTCTATGACAAACACATTGACAAACTCCTTGAGAGACCTCCAGATTGTAAACAACCCTTAATATATAACTACTACAACCCAACCTTAAGAGCCTTCTTCAAAAATTTGATGGAAGCTCACTTTGGAAAACTGGATAAAATAAAGCTGTTGGGTCCTCAGCTCCATTCCTAGTCTTTGATTTCCTCCCTCCCTTGGGTAAGCTGGTCCAGGTTTGTCTATTTGGTTTTCCAGGAGCCACAGGGCAGTGGGAGCAAAAATTGACTATTGCTCTGTCCTTCACAGCTAGTAGAACGAGGGGCAGAGAAAAGGCAACAGCCTGGGAAGCCTCAACTTGAAGTCTCCTACCCTTTAGAGCGGAATGCAAGCCTTGGGGACAGTCATCTGTGTTTCTATGCATTCCTTTTCATCCCAGTTCTCTTTCTCAGCACATCCTTCAGCAGCAGCATTCCAACTTCTCCTTTGTAGCACCTCTCCACTCTCTCTTCTCTCCTGTCCCATCCTTCCTTTCTGTTAGCTTTAATTCTACTTCTTACCACCACCATGATGATGCTTTCCACTCCAGGTGGGCTTTCTCTATTCTCTCCTTGATATTGCACAAACTGTTTTACTACCAATAGTCTTGACTAATGTTCTCCGTCCAAGTTCCTGTGTTGTTCCATTGTTATAAACTGAACTTGATAACAATGCTTCCTATAATCACTGCACTGGTTAGCTTTACATCAACTTGACACAAACTAGGTCATCTTGGAAGAAAACAACTCAACTAAAAAAAATGCCTCCCTATGATTGGTCTGTAGGCAAATATTGGAGAGACATTTTCTTGATTAATGACTGATGCAGGAGGGGCCCAGCCCACTGTAGGTGGTGCAGCCTGTGGGCATGTGGCCCTGGGTTGTATGAGAAAGGAAGCAGGTTGAGCAAGTCATGTGAGCAAGTCACTAAGCATCAGGCCTCTGGGGCCCCTGCTTCAGTTCCTGACTGTAGGTTCCAGCCCTGAGTTCCTGCCATGACTTCCTTCACAATGGACTGTAGCTTGTAAGCCAAATAAATCCTTTCTTCCCCAAGTTGCCTTTAGTCGGTGTTTTATCTCAACACTAGAAACAACACTAAGAGAGCCAACAATTTCAATTCACTTCAACTTAGGTCCAGAGGGCTAGGCATCTGTCTTCCTCAGAGCTAAGAATACCAAGAACCCATCTGCCTCCTCTCTCTGGTTACATCTGGCTTGCAGAGCAAAGGGAGATCCGTTACGGGATATGTGAATTACTGAGGGAGTCCCATTTCCATAAGCTATACACTTTATTTCTGAGATCGCACACCACCTGCAGCTAGGTTCCTCAGGAGCCTGCTGTTGATATGACCCTGAAAAGGCTCTGAGGAAAGCACCATTTAACTTCCACGGGCCACAGCACATGCTAAAAATGCTGGGGTGTTGTCACCTTGTTTAATCTGAGGACAGAGGATGCAAATCGTCTTTACAGTCATGAACTGAGTTTTTGTTGTGTTTTGGTTTTGTTGTTGCTAAATGAAGTCTGGCTTTGCTTATTTTCTGAATGATTTGACCACTAAGCATAAATTCTGGAATCCATGAAGATTGCTTCCATGCCTCTCCCTTCATCCCACTTCCTGTTGTTTGCTGTCTCAGTGGCAGCAATCCCAGTTACACCTCAACACCTGTGTGAATGAGTCGGGGGCTCACCTGCCTCCTGAACATCCAGATCCTGCTTCTGAGGTAGGGCTGAGAGCCTACCTTCCTACCCTCCCAGGCGAAGCTGGTATTCAGCACTCACCTGGAGTAGGTAGGCAACAAAATGTTTTCAGCCAGAAGAAAGAAAAGCTCAGTCAAACTCTTCAGACTTGATTGCACGTTAGCGTCGCCTGTGGTGCTTTTCAGCCCCCAGTCCCCTACGTGGGAAGGCCCGTTAAGGTGGGATCTCTAGAGGAGAGGACCTAATCATGGTACTTTTGTTAAAGATGTCATGTTGATCAATACTGAGGATTTCAGCTCTGAGAGCTTGAAGCAAGGAGCAGTCACTTCCGGCCAATGAGCTTCGCTTCTCCCTGATTGGCCAGTGAAAGACATTTGGGAACAGCAGGCTCTGTGAAGTTCTATAATTCTGTCACTCACTTGTATTGCAGGCTGGCCAGGTGTGGCTACGCACAGCTGGTGTCTCTCCCCGGAGGTCTCATTTTCCCTACTCTGGACTCCTCAGCACCTTCAGGTCCTTATCAAAGCCACAACCTCTCCCACTAGTCACCTACTGTGCCTGCCACCATGTCAGGCTAAGTGGGTGATTCAAGATCATCATCACAGAAAATGCCACCTGAAGCCAATTTTGAGGAACTGTGGGTTTTGTGGGGAAATCCACTTCGTGGAAGGACTCCTGCCTATTTCCTCTCATGCTGAGACATGCTATGCAGAGGCAAGGAGGAGGCACAGCCCTGGACGCTGTGCTAAGTCAATCAGGCCCTGAGGCTCCTGGTGGTAGCTAAGAGAAACGTAGGATCTAACACCAGACCCCGACTGCCTCCCTTAGCCAACCTAACAGGACTCTAATGACATTGCCTTCGAAAGGACCTTCAATGCTCGTGCCTTTGGTGTTCTCTGAATGAGAGGGTCCTGGAATGGTACCTAGTGAGCACTGGCCAAAGCACCACCCACCCAGGGTTAGCCCTTCCTTCTCCCTCTGCACAGGTATTGCTTTCTAAGAAAACAAACATCTGTGCACAAGAAAGGAGCAGTGGTTTGGGGGTTTGGGTTTTGTGATTTTTTTGGGGGGGGTTGTTTGTTGGTTGGTTGGTTGATTGGTGGATTGGTTTTAAAGTAAAGATGGTAGTGTTTTGTGACAGACATTTCCTAGGGAAGTTGCAACACATGCTCACCCCAAAAAGGAAACCCATGACAAATCAAGTAATGATTTTGACAAAATTCAATGTGGCAAACCTTTTTAAATTGGTGTTACTAACAGGAATGTGGGAGAGGATTACTTACAAGCAGAGATGACTCAAAAGCAACTATGTCACTAGAAAGCCCACTCCAGGATGGTTCATGAAAGCTGTACCGGGAGCACTCACGCTACAGTGTGCAGGCAGCTCAGCAGTCTAAGAAGCCTCTGCTCTCTGCAGTCTGGCCACCCAGAACCTCCACCCCAACAGTTGCTTGCTACCCTTTATCCTGATGGGGATGGCTCTCCAGAATCCTGCAGGTTTCTATTCTTCCAGACATAAAACCCTTTGATTACCTCCTGAGTTCAGTGAGCTCTGCCTCCCCCCACCACACACACAAGGGGGGGTTTCAATGGAACAAGAACACCAGACAAGTCCTCAAGAATGAACAAAGATCTTGGGTCAAGTATGAAAAGATTGACCCCAGTTTGAGTGCAGTAAAGGTTGTGTACCTGCCCGCAGTACACAACCTGTATGAGAAGCTTCAGGTGCACAAGGTTGGGCTCTGGGGAGCATCAAAGACCCCTCAGCCCACAGTCAGTGTGTCAAAGAGAAGCAGCTCCAGAAAAGGGTTCAAAATCCACAGCAAAGGACTTGATGGTGCCACTGGAGAAAGCCCAGGTTTGAGCATGAGGGTACTGGGTCAGCTCAGGTCCTGGGTAAACTCCTATGGAACTTTAAGCAGGTACTCTCATTTCTCTAGGCCTGTCAAATAAGAAAAACCGCATCTCTCCCTCTCTCTCCAGCCACACCCCCTCCCCCATCAATATGGTGTTGACTTGAGAAAACTGCAGTAGGGGATGACTGAAGAAAAATGCTATAGAGGATGTAAAACATGATGCCCATGATGATCCAATACATTCCAGAATTTGGACAGTCATGATATCCAATATCCAGTGATTTATTCATTCATTCATTAATTCAGGAAAAATATTTATTAAGTACCTACTATGTAGACAATGCTGTAGCATAAGGAAACTGTCCTTAATGGCTTCCTATCTGTGTATAAGAGATGTCATACAAGCAGCAATGGCAGAGAAAACCCCATGAGATAGGCACTGTTTTTGTCTATGTCTCATGGATAAAATGACCAAACAGAGACATAAAGATGAGAACCTTTCCTAAGATTCGATCCAGTAAGTCTGGCTTCTATGCAACCTCAGTTCAATAACTTTAACCCAAAGCCAAATAACAATAACACAATAACACATTAACAATTAACGCAAAGCCAAATAACAATAACCAAAAGCCATCTGGGCATAGATAAGAGTACTGGAACAAGGGAAGGAGAAAAAAGAAAGAGAGAGGGAAGGAGAGAAGAAGAGAGGGGGAGCGATATTCTTTCAAATATGCCCTAAGCACACTGCAGGCCAGAGGAGAGTTAGGAGTGTCCATGGGAAGTCAGAAAGCAAAGCCAAACACAGGGAAGAGGTTTGGGAGATAACAGAGAGCCATGCACACCAAAGAGCTGAGCTGGGCCTTGGATGGCCTGGCCCAGAGGAGAACATGGGCTAATACAGGCAGGCACGCATGGAGAAAGACCTGATGGTTTAGTCGTTGCCTCTGATGGGGTATGGTGAGGCATGGGTATAGTATGTAGGAAGAAGACTGAGGAAGAACCACTTTTAAAGTATCAGCTGAGAAGAGAATGACCACCCCCTGCAAATGCCCTTCCAACCTCGTTAGCATCTCAGGAGAAGCATCATGGCGGTTTGGTTTCTTACTCCCAAGGTCACAACCAGAGTTCCCCTGCCAGCTACAGTACCCCAGCGAGGCCCTGCCGAAGGACCTAAAAAATACAGCACAGGCTCACTAGTCATCAGCTGTCTCTAGGTCCAGTCAGTCTGCAGCTGGCCCATAAAGGCTATGCCGCATCTTACCCTGTCCCTCCCAGCCTGGACCTCTGGCCAGTGAGTTAGCCTGTCAGTGCAGATAAGCCTTGGTGGGCTGGAGCTGCCAAGAAAAGCTCAGAACATCCCTAATAAATGACAGAGCCGAGCCAGCCTCTTACACAGTCCACTCTAAGAAAGGGCACAGTTCACCCTGGCCCAGTTACTAAACTGTTCGCTCCATCTATCTGCCTGGTGGCTGACCAAAATGGTACGGTCTGGGGCTGGTCTAAGGAACCAAACCGAAGGAAAACCAAAAGGGCTGCCCCAGAGAAAGGAAGACTTAGGGTCAATCAGCCCTTAACTTCTCTCTAAGTAGAGATGTTTCATGCATTGACGTGATGAACCAAACTTGAACCAGAAGGGGTGAAAGCACTGAGAGGGTGACGGTGGCCACGTTAGCCTCATAGATCAGAGGGCTTCCACTAATTGGGGCTGTGCACATTAAAGCCAGTCAGCCTCGTGGGACCTGTGGAATCTTGGCCAGTTGGAGTAGAAGCGCTAGAAAACGGAAGGACGCAGGCTCCCTGACCTTGGATCCGAAGACTGTAAAACTGTATGGAACTCTTCCCTGCATCAACTGCAGAGCCAATCAGCCAACAAGTATGTTGAATACCCTAATACTCACTCTTCCCTCTCCAGAGCTGCTGCAACCCAGACCAGTATAAATAAATGGGCCATCTGAGATTCGGCCTATCACTACACTTAAACCTAAGAGACCACTCGGGAGCTGGAACTGACTGCATTCTAACCCTCCAGGGTCAAGCCCAGTCCCACCCAGGGCAGCAGGACTATGCTGCGTGGAAACTAGCCTTTCCCCTTTGGCATGGGTATGTTTTGGTAGTTGTTTGAGGAATGAATAATCTTTTAGAGAAAAGAACCAAAATAAGACTGTAAAATTAGAGCAATGGAGTAAGAATTGCATTTTCTAGACACTGGAAAAAGAACTGGGGTCTCTGTCTTCATCTTTGCTGGTAACGCCCTCCCTCTGTGCCCCTGGGGAATTCCTGGCAGAACTTAAAGATTTTTTTTCCAGGCTCTTTGGCCAGGAGTATTGATTCTCTTACCTCCCCATGGGTCCAAGACCTAATACGAACACTGGACCTCCATGCCCCCGGCACGGGAAAGGCAAGCTGCCAGGCTTACCCCGTATCACCACACTCCCCGTCAGTGCCGCTACTCTACCCATTGCCCCTTCCCCACCACTCAAACCCAGCTCTTCTTAGACAAGGCCTGGGGGGCTTTCGACGTAAGGAAAGGCTGTGAGTCACAGTAGGTACCCAATAAAAAGGGCTCTTGCAAAGAGAATGGAGAAGCCGCCCTGTTAGGGAAGCCTAGCTTTATGGAGCGATGTGGGGCTGATCCAAATAGCCTTTCTGTCAGTACTTCTGAGGGAGAAGAGAAGGTGCAGGGCAGCCAAGAAGGGGCAGAACTCGCCAAACAGATCATTATGTGTTCTTGGAAGCCAGTTTAATGGACTGGCCCAAGCAGGGCTGGGAACAGGCTCTGAAGCCCTCAGTCAGGACGTGGCTGGGGCAGAGATCCACATTCAGCTCTACCAAGTGGCGACGCCTTAGGGAAACTTTTGAAAGACTCTGAGACTCAGAAACACAAATATCACGTGTTTTCTCTCAGATGCAGAATCTAGATTTATATATATATATATATATATACACCCGTGAAAGTAGAAGGAAGACTATGATGGGGAGGGGAGAAAGGGATAATTGTAGAAAAGAAAGACAAAATAGCACATTTTCCTTCAGGCAGAACTTTAGAACCTGGTGTGGGAGGGGGCATAAAACAGAAAAGAGGAAGGTGAACTATTTGGGGCCAGGATGGGAACTGGCAAGGGGTAAGGGAGAACATTGAGGTTGGGAAAATATGAGCAAAATGCCATGATACATATGTATGTAAATGTCATAATAACACTAATTATTTTAAGTGCTTAAAGTATAAGAGAAAGCAGAGAGGGAAGGAAGGAGGGAAGAAGAGAGAACGATTCTGTTTTAGATCAGATTTCTTGTCCTTGGTCTGATTACTCTAGCCATCCTTCTCTTGAGTTTGGAAGCACTAGAAGGAAAATTAAAAGCACAGACTACCCACTGTGTGCCAGCAACCTAAGTCAGCACTTTTATTGTCCTAGGAACCCTAGCCTGCCCTTTGAAGAGGGCAACGAGGAGGCCCTCACAGTGTGAGTGGCCAGAGCACTTTCCGAGCACAGGGGCCTTCTCTTTACAAGGCCATTTTTGCTGCGCATCTCACCACTGCCCTCCAGCCAAAATTCCCCGTGTTTTAACAGGATAAACATTCCCACGGCAGAGGAACACTGTGTTCCCTAGAGGAGATACAGCCCAACGTTCCTGCGGAGGCCATGTGGGCTTATGAAACTGATTGCTGGGCTGAGGGCCTGGGCTGGAGCCTAGGATCAGCACAGGCTCTGCACAACTCAGCCAGGTCCCAACAAGGCAATGAGAGCGACAGGAGAGGTGCTGGGAGCCAGTTCTAATCTAGACATTGCAACAAACAGCCAGTGCTGTGAGTCTCTACTTTCTGTAGATACCACAGTCAAAGGTGAGGTTTCTCTGGCAAGCACAGGTGGCCCTGTAGTCACATGCAAAAATATTACTATCTGCTTCTCTGTAGCTTGATTCTTCTAGAAGAACATCTTCTGCACACAGCAGGGTCTTGGGCAGAGAAGAAAGTGCCTTTTAGGCAAGTACTTCTCTTACATGCCCATCAATCAAGATGCATAAAATCATTTTTATAGGAAGGATTTTCTTCTTTCTTGTTGTACAAAATGATCAATACATATTTACTTGACAGCGACTTGGTGTCAATAAAATACAATGTTTAAAAAAAAAACCTTATTATTCTTCAACAATACCATCGGTGGATCTTGCACGGATCTTTCCAGAACATCTTTAGTCCACCCAGATGCATGATGGCTCTTGTGTCTGGGTATCTGCCTCCCTTACTATTGTTTCAATTGAAATTTTACCAAGGGCCCAGGGATGCTGTGTCACCTTTGGGCCACTAGAGGGGGAGAGAACACTAGGGGACAGATTCCCAGTGTCCTTGTGACTTCTGCTTACTTGAAAAACCTTTCCAGTATGCCCCTCCACATGAGTGTGTCCACCCCTCACTGGAGCCCACCTGCAGAGTCAGATCAGGGAGAGGAACCCACCAACGGAGGCTGAATTTTATATTTGTGGAGTCACATCAGCTCTACTTGAATGAGATGATCCAAGGAGCACAGGCATGTACTAGTCACTGCCAGGGCGTGGCCTGCTTCAAGTGCAGAGCTCGGTGGTGGCCACCCTCTTCTTAAGCCACTCAGAGACTCTCAAGATCTATAAGGATTTGTGATGTTTTCTTGGGACATGTATTCACTTTTGCTGTCACATGGAGTCTTACTTAAAAACTCTTCCTCTTTCCTTGTCTCCTGCCCTTTTCCTGCCGCTCCTCTTTACACTTAGTGTTAACTATGTTGCCAAGAGCTGTGCCAGGAGTCACTGAAGTAAGGAGAACAGATCACTGTCCTGATGAATCTTGAGTTCTGGGAGATTTAGACAAAATCTACAAATCAGCTCTGAGGAAAACTCCTGGGCCCTGGAAGTATTTGCTTCTACGTAAAACTTTACAAATCCTTGTGGGCCTCCAGAGCCTCCAAATGGCTTAAGCGACTGCCCCTCCCCACTCCGCCAGCTGTGTATTTTCAGGAGGCAGAGCCCTCCTGTCACGACTGGTGGATGTTTCTGATCCAAGGTGGGTCTGAGAAGGCTTCTCTGACAACACTGAAACAAACCCCACCAACTAAGGAGTAAAGGACAGACAGACCTTCCAAACCACAGGCCTGGCCTTGCAGTGCCACTTCTGTGGAAGGTGCCCAACACCACCCACTGACCAGCAACAGTCCTGTGTGGAGCCCAGAGCCATGGGCCAGGGCAGCTTGCGACAAGCTAAGTCATGTAGGAATTTGTGACATAGAGCCTTGCTTGCGTGTTTAAGATGTGAGCTGAAGTCACCTGAGGGGTTTTTGAGGGAGGTTAATAAGGGTGGTTGGTTGGGGTTTGTTATTTTAGATAGTCTCTGGCTGGCCTGGTCCTGGTTATATAACCCAAGCTCAAAGTTGCAGGGATCCTCTTGTCTTAGCCTCCCATACGCTGGGACGCTAGGGGTACACCACCAGGCCCGTCTTCCTTGAGGGTTTAAGTGTAGAACCATCTTTGGTGGGCTTTTTCGTTTTTACAAAACTGCTCTTTAGAGTATGGCTTGGAGAATCAAGAGAGAATCAGACATGTCCAGGTGGCACTAACCAAGAAGAGGCAAGAGATGGTGATAACGAGCTGACAGTGACTGTGAACATAAGGATAATTTTTAAGGACAGAATTGCTAGGTTTGGAGAGAGACCAGTAAGTCTGACTCCGTGTTTTTCTGTGGGATGGCTTAAAGTGAGAAAAATCTTTTAATGGAGGCACCTTTGAAAAAGGCTACCATTTGGGCTTTCACTACACAAGCATTACAGAGGGAGAGAGGAACAAGGAAATCAGAGAGATAAATGACAAGCCATGGCTCCTAACTTGGTCACAAAGGAAAGGGATGACAGCTGGCTGGTAGAGTCTTTGGGTCCAAGGTCTCCAGGAAGTCAAAGAGCCGGATCATAAGGAGCACTTGAGCAAGTGAGTTGAAAAGTGTAAGAGGTAGGCACCAGAAGAGAGATCTGACTTTTGAGAATTCATAAATGAATAGTTTCAAATCCATGCTTTGACTGTGACAGCTGGTGACCAGAAAGATGAAAAGAAAAGAATTCCTGGAGATGAGAAACCAGAGAACAATGGGCATTGAATTAGTGTCAGGAGGAAGATGCCTGGTTGCAACACCAAAAGCCTTTGCTGAGGCAGACTGGGAAGTCAGTAAGAGCAGTGAGCACTAGAGAGAGGGACACAATGTGAGCCACGGGGAAGACAGCTACGGCACACACAAGGGGAGAGGTGGTCTGGAAGCAAGAGTGCAGGACCAGAATTCCTTCCAGTGGGATCAGGAAAGGAGATAACCAGGAAGTGGTGCTGACGCAGGACAGACAGATCTTGATCCCCTCCAGAAGGGACTTGGACAGTCCTTGAGCAGCACCTATAACAGTGAACACAGGAATGGTAGCTAGCACGCGTGTTAGGGATCTGCAGTCTGTCCTAAGGAAGGCTTCCTATAACCCAGATGAGGCAACCCAGAGCAAAGGCTTAATACTGAGAGGTGACTGCGTGCTGGTTCAAAGCCACTCTCAGAACACAGGAAAAGTAAATAAAGACATACATACAGTGGAGAGTGCCAAAGAAGAAGGGATAGAGTAGTTGAATGGGAGAGAGATATGAAGTATTACCAGAGGCAGCAAAATGGAACAAGAAACAGGGGGCCTCCAGCGAAGCATGTTCCCTGGAGCTAGTCACAGCACAAATGAAGGAGAAAGGAGGCCCACGTGGAAGGGAAAGGACCTGCATCATGGTTGTACACAGCTTCCAATAGCACATACCAGGGCTTTGTACCTCTGTGTCACTCTGAGGAAGGACAAGAAGAAAGAGACAGGAGTAGTCACACGGGACACAGGAGAAAGAAGGGGGATTAGGGGCCAAATGAAACAACATGATTTCCCTAGCAACAAAGAGAATGTGTTTCTATAGACCCTCATCAGTGCTGGATTCTGTCTGCATTTACTGTGGTAAAAATAAATTTCCTGCTGACGACCATACAGAGATAGCACAGTGGACATGAATGGCGAGGAAAAAACGTGTAAATGATAAACATAAAAGGGACTTGGTGTAGATGCTCAGGCAAATCTTTACAACAAAAAGAACTTTGTTCTGGACATGGAAGAACGGGGATTTTTAAAGGTAACACTGTTATGGATGGAGGATTAGCCTCCGGATCCTCTAGCAGCACTGACTATAGGCACATGAAATCCCACCTGGGTCTGGAGCTATAGCTCAATTAGTAGTGTTCCACTAGCAAGCTCAAAACACTGGATTATATCCCTTTGACAACTCAAAGGGTAAAGAAGACCAAGGTCATGTTTGGCCAAGTTCAAGGCCAGCCTGGTAACATGAGAGTCTGTCTCAAGCAGTGGCATAAATGAAATATATGTATGTATATGATGTTTATGTATATTATATAGATATATGTGTGATGTATATTACATAAATTCATATGACATACACACATATTATATATATATATATATATATATATATATATATATATATATATATATATGTCACTGTTTACCCCTCCAGGTCAGATGCCATGCCTCCTCCATGTTTCTGTCTAACCTTAGCTAAGTCCTTTGTGGCCATTCCCATTTAACCATTCTTTCCCATTCTCTCTTACCAGTCATATGACAGATGAGTGATCACCCCTCAAAAGAGATGTCTGACAACAACAACAGCCCTCTCTTGCCAGAGCCTCTTTCCAACAGATATAAACTGTACGAATCTGAGCTAAGCAGCCCTACCTGGCCTTCAGGCTCCCAGGACACACATCCAGCCCTTCCCCTGCTGGAAATGCCTGAGGAAAAGGTGAGAACTGACCCCATGAAGAGGGTTTTTAAGTGGGGGTCAGAGGCCAAGGGGCTGAGAGATGATTTAAGACCTGGTATATTCCCATAAGAATTTTTAGGTCATATTTTTTCATTTCTATAGAAAAAAAAGATGACTTGGGCTTTGATGGGAATTATATTAAATCTGTAGATAAATTTAGGAAATATTGCTATTGTGATAAGACTAAGTTTTCCAATCCATGAACATGGGATGTCTTTCCATTTGTTTTGACCTTTACTTCCTCTTGGTGATGTTTTATAGTTTTCTGTAACATTTACACATCTTTTGTTAAATTTATCCATAAATATGTTCTACTTTTTGAGCTATCATGAATAAAATTGTTTTCTTAATTTTAATTTTAGATTTTATAAATACCAGGGCATAAAAAAAATTTGAGTCTATAACTTTGCTAAACCTATTCATACCTCTAAGTAATCTATTACTTTTGTTTCCTTTCCTTCCCTATTTTTGTGCTAGAACACAATGTTGAGTAGCCAGCCATGGCAACAGCAGATATCCTTGTTCTGCATTTGATCTTAGAGAAAGAGATTTCTAATCTTTCACCATTACATATATTGTCACTCATGGGTCTTTTAGGAAATGTTGTTTATCAAGCTTAGGAATTTTTCATCTATTCCTAGTTTATTGAGAACCAGCCACGTTTCAACTGTTCAATAGCTGCTTGTCTTATGAGCTACCACAGTGAAAATCAAAGCTTTAAAGAAAGAAGTCTTGACCAAGAGGTCCACATATGAAATTGATGAGCAGATTAGCTGGGATGAGGAAAATAATCCATCATTATATCTACTAACCTCCATGGATTTTAGCATTTACTTCAATTGCAAATAATACACACAATGAACCACAGTCATATTGGTAGAACCTGAGGTTTCCATTCAAGCTGTCATGAGCCACATTTCCCAGGACTTAGACTTTGATGTAAAGATTTGAAAGTAAGAAGTTTACTGGGGTGTGCTTCGAGACAACTTTTAAAGATGTGGAAGGGCAGCAGGATTCAGCAAAAGGAGAAACTGAGCTATGCAGCAGTCACAATGAAGGCCATTGTTGATCTTGTGGTGGGTTTTGGATCTGAGATAGCCTTACAGAATTGTCCTGAGTTGGAGTGAGGAGGTCCCACATATCCATCCATCACTGATTTTAAATTGTATTGCCATTAGATAGAGCTAGGAACCATGATTATTTTAAACACTGTAATCACTGCATTTCAATATAATTTTCTTTGTCACTTACTTACTTTGTTTTATACATTTCCAAAGTGTTTATTATGGAAAGAAGTCTGCAGGCATCATTAAACTGCCAAGAGGAATCCACGTCACAAATCATTAAGAAAACCTACTGTGCAGAACGAACCTTTAATAGTCCTGGGAAGGGCGGGTTCACATGGGGTGCAGCTTTAGACAACAGGCACAAGTCTCATCTTTTGTTTCACAATTCCACATCTGTCAAAAATCCTGACAACGCTTTCTGCTCCCAATGTCCCTACTCTCAAAAAGACACATCATTTGAATCCAAGTTGTGTAACAAGTGCTTATAATCCCAGCATTCAGAAGACAAAGTGGGGAGGATGGCAGGCACAAGGTGGCTTACCTGAGCTATACAGAGTTCAAGGACAGCCTGGGCTACAAAAGAGACCCTCTCTCAAAGAAAGAACAGTACATGAAAGGCTTATTATTTGATATTTTTCTCCTCTCTTTTCCATGAAGGATCTCCGGTCATCTGATGAAGACAGCCACATAGTGAAGATTGAAAAACCCAATGAAAGGAATAAAAGGAGAGAGAGTGAGGTGTCCCGGAGGGCTTCTGCAGGCCGGGGAGGCTTCAGCCTCTTCCAAGCTGTGGGCTATCTCACTGGTGACATGAAGGAATGCAGAAACTGGCTGAAAGGTAAGCAGGTATCCAGGAAAGAGCAAGGGGCAGGCCGGAGGCAACCTTTCCTCCAGCCTGGACAATGAGGTTGCTCCCTCACTCTCTCATGGCAAGGATTGACACAGTAAAGGGAAGCTGAGTTGACCCCATGAGGGCATGTAGTCAATGAATCTGACATTTCCTTTTATAATTAATACATTCTATTAATTTTAGTCCTTTGCCAGTCAATCATCCCTGTGTGGAATCGATACAGGCCAAACAAATTAGTAACATACAAGCCATTTCCCAAATAGCTGCATGCTCATTCCTCCCCTTGTTCCACAGCCATTTATTATGCTGATTATGTGCCAAGGAAAGATCAGCATCACCCTCTCCAAGCTCCAGAGTTCTTTCCTTTTAACCGCTTTCCGAACTTTAATGCCTTAGCAAACACCGCTCTCGCCAACAGTCCCAACAGTCCCTACCTGCCCCCCACCAGCATGGTTGTCCTGGAAACCAAACCAGGGGAGGCAGAATGTATGTCCCCTCTCCTACACCTGGTTTCTTCTAGGCCCCAATTTAATAATGATTTTCACAGCTGGGCTCTAACAATTTCTTTTCCAACATCCTTTCTTGGAGCTACTTTCTTTGCTGCTCAGCTACCATCCCTCAACTGAGTCACACAGCACTACACAAAGCAGGAGTTCACCTCCCTCCCCACCTCTTCCCTTGGACCAATAAATTTCCCATGGAATGCTCCTGGGGCTCCTTGCCAACCAAGCCAATGGCTGGAACTGCTTTAAATTGGTCTCAGCATGGTCCCTCAGTCTGTATGGCAAAAACTACCACCTGCTGTACACCAATTGCTAGGCCACTCAGAGCCTTGGGCTGGGTGCCAAGACCCACTCCCAACCCTTTCACTCTCCCACCCCAGGCCAGGCTGAATAAAGAGAAATACCCTGGCTGGGGCATCCCTGTGTGCCTCAGTTTCTATGCCAACCAGTGGTCCTATACTGGTCCAAGCTGTGCCCGCTGATGGCTCTGTCTGTCTCTTGCAGATAAGCCCCTGGCCCTCCAGTTCCTAGACTGGGTCCTGCGGGGAACAGCTCAGGTGATGCTTGTCAACAACCCCCTCAGTGGGCTCATCATCTTCATAGGGCTCCTGATCCAGAATCCCTGGTGGACAATTGCTGGGGTCCTGGGGACCGTGGTCTCCACCTTAGCTGCTCTTGCCTTGAGCCAGGACAGGTAAGTTTTCTCTGTGGTCCTATTGTACAGCATGTAACAGACAGGTGACAAGTTTGATTCAGTGGTCCGCCAATCTCATCCAAGAAGCTACCTAAATGCTCTGTCTTAGTTATTTCTGTGATAATTCACCATGACCAAAAGCAACTTAGGGAAGAAAGGGTCTACCTACAATCTATCACTCAGAAGCCGGGGCAGGAACCTGGAAGCAGATGCTGAAGCAGAAGACCTGGAGGAACTCTGAACTCTACAGGCTTGCCTAGAGCCCATTTTTAGGAGGAACCATTTTCTCAAGCACAGTTCCTTCTTCTTAGGAAAATCTAACTTTCATAAAGTTGACTGAAAATAAATAAATAACCCCGTCAGCCACTCTAGTGTCAACTTTGAGAAGGTCAATAGAGAACTAAGCTGTCCTAGCTCACAACAGCAACAGCATCATGTTGGCTTTGGCTATGGAGCCTTCCGGAAATACTCCTTCCGAAGAAGATAAAAAAGGGATGCTTAAGCTGTTGTCTCTCAAGGAGGTTTCAAATTGCAAGACTAATAAGCAATAACAAGATAGCATGTAATGGAGAGGTCAATAAAGACTGACATCTCTGAGTACTGGAAAGAGCACAGAGATGCATGTTTTGTATGGAGGATGAGAGCGGAAAGGAAGGATGATATGGGAGGGGCATCAAAGATTTGAAAAAGCAGAAGCAATAAGAAGAAAATCATAGAGGTAGGAACAGAGGCAGCCTGACGGATGGGAAAGCAAGTAACACTAACAGCATTTGGTAGAATTTGACAACTATTTTTATCAAATGCTTAATGTGTGCTAAGCCCATTTTTTTTTTACATTTAGATCTATTATTTGAAAACCTAAAGTTGATTTTCTTTTTTTTTTTTTTGAATTTTTTTTTCTTATCAGTTACATTTTATTAACTCTGTATCCCAGCCGTGTCCCGATCCCTCATTCCCTCCCAATCCCTCCCTCCCTCATATCCTCCCTGCCCCTTTCCAAGTCCACTGATGGGGGGGACCTCCTCCCCATTCATCTGATCCTGTTTTATCAGGTATCTTCAGGACTGGCTGCAAAGCCCTCCTCTGTGGCCTAACAGGACTGCTCCTCCCTTGGGGGGTGGGAAGGCCAAAGAGCCAGTCATTGAGTTCCTATTAGAACTAGTCCTTGTTCCCCTCACTTTGGGAAACTAATTGGTTACTGAGCTACCACAGGCTACATCTGAGCGGAGGTTCTAGGTTATATCCATACATGGTCCTTGGTTGAATGTCAGTCTCAGAAAAGACCCTGTGCCCAGATATATTTGGTCCTTGTGGAGCTCCTATCCTTTCCCCATCAGACTAACTCCCCTTCTTTCTTATGATTCCCTGTACTCTGCCAAAGGTTTGGTCATGAGTCTTTGCTTTGACAACACTGCTAGTTAGAGTCTTTCAGATGCACTCAGTAGACTCCTGTAATACGTTCAATGCACATCCCATCTGTCTTTCTAAACAAGGATTGATCATCTTACCCCATGTCCACTCTCTTGATTATCTTTTTTAGGTGTATAGATTTCATTATGGTTATCATATCTTATAGGTCTATATAAGTGAGTATATACCATGTTTGTCTTTCTCCTTCTGGGATATTTCACTCGGAATGATCTTTTCTAGATCCCACCATTTGCCTGCAAAATTCATGATTTCCTCCTTTTTAATTGCTGAGTAGTATTCCATTGTGTGAAAATACCACAATTTCTGTACCCATTCCTCCGTTGATGGACATCTGGGTTGTTTCCAGGTTCTGGCTATTACAAATAAAGCTGCTATAAACATGGTTTAGCAAGTATCCCTTTTGTGTACTTGAGCAAACTTTGGGTATATACCTAGCAGTGGTATAGCTGGGTCTTGAGGAAGCACTATTCGTAATTGTCTTAGAAAGTGCCAGATAGATTTCCAGAGTTGTTGTACCAGTTTACATTCCCACCAGCAGTGGAGGAGGGTTCCCCTTTCTCCACAACCTCTCCAGCATGTGTTGTCACTTGAGTTTTTCATCTTGGCCATTCTGATGGGTGTAAGGTGATATCTCAGGGTCATTTTGATTTGCATTTCCCTGATGGCTAATGAGGTTGAGCATTTCTTTAAGTGTTTCTCTGCCATTCGATATTCCTCTGTCGAGAATTCTCTGTTTAGCTCTGTTCCCCATTTTTTAATTGGATTACTTGGTTTGCTGCTTTTCAGCTTCTTTAGTTCTTTGTATATACTGGATATTAGTCCTCTGTCAGATAAAGGGTTAGTGAAGATTCTTTCCCAATCTGTAGGAGGTTGTTTTGTTTTGATGATGGTGTCCTTTGCTTTACAGAAGCTTTTCAGTTTTATGAGGTCCCATTTATTGATTGTTGCTCTTAGAGCCTGTGCTGTTGGTGTTCTGTTCAGGAAGTTGTCTCCTGTGCCAATGAGTTCTAGGCTGTTCCCCACTTTTTCTTCTAACAGATTTAGAGTATCTGGTTTTATGCTGAGGTCTTTGATCCACTTGGACTTTAGTTTTGTGCAGGGTGATAAATATAGATCTATTTTCATTTTTCTGCATGTTGGACCAGCACCATTTGTTGAAGATACTGTCTTTTTTCCATTGAATGGTTTTGGCTTCTTTGTCAAAAATCGAGTAATCATAGGTGTGTGGGTTTATTTCTGGGTCTTCTATGCGGTTCCATTGATCCTCCTTTCTGTTTTTATGCCAATACCATGCAGTTTTTATTACTATTGCTCTGTAGTACAGCTTGAGATTGGGGATGGAGATACCTCCAGATGATCTGTTGTTGTACAGGATTGTTTTGGAGATTCTGGGTTTTTTGTTTCTCCATATGAAGCTGAGAATCTTTTTTTCAAGGTCTGTAAAGAATTGAGTTGGTATTTTGATGGGAATTGCATTGAATCTGTAGATTGCTTTTGGCAGTATGGCCATTTTCACAATGTTAATCCTACCAATTCATGAGCACGGGAGATCTTTCCATCTTCTGATATCTTCTTCAGTTTCTTTCTTCAGAAACTTGAAGTTTTTCTCAAACAGGTCTTTCACTTGCTTGGCTAGTGTCACCCCAAGGTACTTTTTTGTTATTAGTGGCTATTGTGAAGGGTGTTGTTTCCCTAATTTCCTTCTTGGCACTTTTGTCTTTGGTATACAGGAGGGCTTCGGATTTTTTTTGAGTTGATTTTGTATCCTGCCACTTTGCTGAAGGTGTTTATCAGCTGGAGGAGTTCTCTGGTTGAATTTTGGGGGTGGCTCATATATACTATCATATCATCTGCGAATAGTGACCTAAAGTTGATTTTCTTCCAAATTAGGTACAGAAATAGCGGGAAGCACTATCGGTGTGTTCAGTTTAACAAAGACCTATGCAAAGAATATGCAGACCAAGAAATAGAACAGCCTTCACAGAGGAAACCTCTTGTGTGCTGGTGCCCATGACAATGGCACCATATCCTCCAGTGACAGTCACTGTGACCAGCTCCCGTCCTTTCTTTATCCATCTTGCTTTTGCTAGCATATGCCTTGAAATTTTTATCTATCACAAATAATGTGACAGTGGGCCTTTGGTGCACATTTGCTACATTTTGGGAAGAGACTTTTAGGTCTCTCAGGAACTTCCTTTTTTTGTTTGTTTGGGGGTTTTTTGGTTTTTGGAGACAGGATTTCTCTGTGTAGCCTTGGCTGTCCTGGACTCCCTTTGAAGACCAGGCTGACCTCGAACTCACAAAGATCTGCCTGCCTCTGCCATCCTGAGTGCTGGGCTTAGTCATGTGCCATGGTACCCAGCTTCCCAGGAGTTTCTTACAGTTTAAGAAATTTGGAAAATAAATACTAGATTCTGCCATATCATATACTTTTCAATTTGGAGACTACATATCATGAATCATCAGTAACCTTATTCAATTCAGCCACTCAATAAAACACAACTGATTAGAGTGATTTATGTAGAGTAGAGATAAACATTTTATGAAATTTTTGTTATATTCATGGTAGGATAACTAGATCACACTATAAAATATATTTCTTTACAGTGGGTTTCTCAAGATCAGTTTTTACCAGCATGCCTGGCTATTTGTAACTCCGCATCATACCCAGAATCAGCTAGTGGGTAAAACAGTCTGTCTTTTATAACCGAAGGACAAAGGAAGAGCAGACACAAGGTACCCACTTAAGTTACAATGCATGGGTGACAGGACCAGGCTTGGCCACGTGGTGAAGTTCCCACAGGCTCAAAGCCATGCTGCTGATGTCATTGCAACTGCACACACAGTGTGGCCCTGGGCCTAGGTTGGATCCCAGAACAGCAGTGACCACAGTGTGTGGGGCCACTCTGCACACCATGCTTCCTCTAGGTCCAGCTAACATCCCATGATCCACGGAGGCAAGTGCATCAGTCAGCTCATCTCCAGGACTGCTCTTTCTGCTTGGCATTCCTTTGTCCAGTCTCAGGCTTTTCTGATGCCATCTGGAGGGTTCTCCTCTCTCTCTCTCTCTCTCTCTCTCTCTCTCTCTCTCTCTCTCTCTCAATGGAGAGAGTCATTAGAATTTTGGTGGGGATAGCTTTGAATCTGTGGGTTTCTTTCAGTAACATAGTCATTTCACAATATTAATTCTCCTAATCCATAAGTGTGAAGGAATTTTCCATCTTCTGTTGTCTTCTTTAATTTCTTTCTCCCGTGTTGCAAAGTTATTGCTATATAAGTCATCACATCCTTGGTTAATTTTTTCTACTCGGTAGTTTTTAAGTCATTGTAAATGAGATTGTCCCACAGTTTCTTTCTTCATAAATTTGTCATTGGTGTGTAGAAAAACGACTGAATTTTGCCTGTTGGGTTTTGATCTTACAACTCTGCCAAAAATATTTATCAGACCCATGAGTGTCCTGGTATAATCTGTAGGGTAATGTCTTAAGTGTAGGATTGTGTCATCTTCAAATAGATAATTTACTTCCTCTTTTCCTATTTGTATGCTTTTTGTTTCTTTTCTTATATTATTGCTCTACCTAAGACTTAGAGCACTATATTGAATAAAATTGGAGAGAACAGACAATATCTACTTAGTCCTTATTTTTAAGGAATGCTTTCAGTTTTTTCTATTTTATCTAATGTGGCCATAGCTTTGATGTAAGTAGTCTTTATTGTATTGAGGTCTGTTTTTCTATTCCTAGATTCTACAAAGCATTTATCATGAAGAGGTGTTAGATTTTGTCAGAGTTCTTTTCTGCAGCTATTAAAATTATAATGTGATTTCTAACCTTAAGTTCATATCTTATATTACCTTTACATATGTTAAACTGTCCTTGCATAACTGTAGGGACATGTGTTTTGGATTCAGTTTGCAGTACTTTATATGCATGTTTATCAGGGGTATTGGTCAGGTTGTTGTTGCTGTTGTAGAAATGTCCAGTTTTAATATATGGACAATGCTGGCTTCATAGAATGAGTTTGATAATGTTCTTTCTCTTGCTATTTTATGAAATGTTTTGAGGAACATTGGTGTTAGCTCGTTTTACTCAATAGATAATTCAGTAACAAATCATTCTGAGTCTTTTACCTTACTCAATATAACTTTTTCCAGTTTCATCCATTTACTTGCAAATTTCATAATTTCATTTTTCTTAACAGCTGAATGATATGTCATTATGTAAATGCACCACATTTTCATTTCATCCATTGATCAGTTGATGGACATCTAGGCTGTTCCTACTTCCTGGCAATTGTGAATAGAGTAGCAATGAACATGGATGAGCAAGTGTCTCTGTAGTAAGATAAAAATCCTTTTGCATGTATTTCCATAAGTGGAAGAGCTGGGTCATATGGTAGATCTATTTCCAGCTTTGGAAGGAAACTCCATACTAATTTCCATGACGTCTATGCCATTGTGACACCTACCAAGAGTGAACATGGGTTTCCCTCCCCCACATTCTTGCTAGCACTTACTGTCCTTTGTTTACTTAATCTCAGTGGTTCTCGCTGGGTTAAGATGAAATCTCAGAATAGTTTTAACTTTCAATTCCCTGCTGGAGGAAAATGTTGAACACTTTGTCAAAATATTTCTTAGCCTTTTGTCATTTCTTCTTTGGAGGACTCTGTGTTCATATTTAAAGCCTCCTTTTTATTGGAGTGTTTTCTTGATGCTTGTGGGTTTAGTTCTTTGTATAGTCTAGATATCAACCCTCCATCAGATATAGAACTGGAAACAGTTTTCATCCATCTGTGGGTTTCCTCCTCAGTAGACTGTTTCTTATGCAGAAGGTTTACAATCAGGAGGCCCATTTGTCAATATTTTTTTCTAAATCTATTGAAAACAAATTTTTTCTCATACAATGTATTCTGATTACAGTTTCTCTTCCTCTATTCCTTCCATTTCCTCCTCATCCCTCCCCCCATCCAGACCCACGGGCATCTAAGGAATAATAATACAATACAATATGATACAATACTATAAGATGAATAGAACAAACAACCAAACAAGAAAAAGAAAAAAGCACAACAATACAAATATAGACGCAGAGACGCACACAGAAATCCCATTGTTTGTACTAAGTCCTAAGTTAAAAAAAAAAATCCTATTGAGAAAGTCCACACTATGGAGTCTGTGTCAGTTTTTATGTCCTCTTGATTTAATTTTAGGAAGCTGTATGTATAGGAATGTATCCATTTCTTCCCAATTTTCTAGACTTTTTTTTGGAATATAAGTCTTGGAAATACTCCCTAGTAACTCTCCAGATTTCACTGAAACCTGTTGTGACAGCTTTGTATCTTCTGTTGTCACTCAAAGTTTCTTCTCTCCCTTTTTTGGGTTAGGTTAGCTGTAGGTTTTATCAATCTTGTTTTTTCCAAGGACAAACTCTTTGGTTGAGTCTATGATTTTGTTTTTAGTCCCTATTTTACCATTCTTGAACAGATCTTTGTATTTTATTTATTTATTTATTTATTGCCGTCTACCGGTTTGAGGTTTAAACAGCTCATGTTTTCCTAAGGTACTGAGTCACATCACTGGGTTATTTATTTGGGAGATCTCTGATTTTTTAGCATAAGCACTCACAGTCATAAAGTTTCCTCTTAGAACCGCCATAGCAAGAGTTCTCATAAGTCCCTCATCATTTTCACTTGATTCTAGGACTTTTTTAAATTCCTCCCTAGCTTCTTCAATAACCCTCTCCTCGTTTAATAATTTATCCTTCAGTCTCCAGTATTTGTACAATATCTTTTTTAAGATTTATTGTATTTTTAACTGTGTGTGTGTGTGTATAAGACTTCAGGTACCTGCAGAAGCCAGAGATATTAGATCCTACAGAGTTAGAGTTTCACGTGGTTGTGAGCCACACAATGTGTGTGCTGGGACTCAAGCTCAGGTCCTGTGGAAGAAGAGTATATGGTCTTAACCACTCAGTCATCTCTCCAGCCCCCAATGTGTAATTTTTGTTGATTTCTTTTATTCTACTGTGATCTGATAAGATGCAAGAAATTATTTCAACTCTTTTATATTTCTTAAGACTTCATTTATGACTTAGGGATTTCCATGGGCTGACAGGTATTCTATATCTGATGTAATGATGAGGCGCAGTTCTTTGGAAATGAAAATATTAATATTTTTAAAGATAAAGTAAAACTACTATGAAAAGTACAATAAAGAGAAGGGTGACACAGAGGAGGTGAAAAAAGAAAAAATAAATTAAAAATGAATTGTTTGATTGACTTTTTTCTATGTCGGTGAACATTAGAGAATGTTGTGTACATGCAGAGGGTAAAAGAGTTAGTTGAGTTTCAGCTCTTTCCTCTCCTATGAGTTGTACTGGTGCTGAGCCTGTGTTGGTACAAATGCTGTCCAATGTCTGCTAATCTGTCCCCGTTTTAGAAGTTCCCTTGCGTGTGTCTCTCTGCAAGCCATTAGGTTTGTAGTCTGTGGATCACACAAGTTTTTCTCACCCTCCTGAGAGTCCCCAGTTCATAATCGCTGGGGTAGCTAATGTTCAAGCTGGAGGGTGCCTCCATGTATGTTGTTCGAAGCAACTGCAGCCTTAGTGTCGACAGAAGCGGATTTATGTTTTCACCTTTAAAGCCCACTGAGCAGCAGCCATCTTGCTAGAGAGGTGAGACTGTAGACTGCAAACCATGTGCTGGAACTTCAGAATCTCGGACTCTGCTCTGTGGCAGACGAGGAGGTCCCCTGTCCCTAAACTCCGCCTTCGGGGAGAGTCCTGTTGACTACCCTTTGGCTTGTCAGTGTCACTCTCCTCCCCTATAGGGCTGGGGCTAGGATAGAGTCTGTCCTGGCTTTCTGACTTGGGATTGCTTCTGTCTAGAGAGCCCCAGGTAAGTCTGTCGTAAGCAATAGGTTCCCTCTCAAGATGGCGCCCAGGGCAGGCCCCTGAGCCAGGAAACCTCCTCTTGATTGGTGGCCCTGTCCTGCCAGAGAGGTCATTGTCAGAAAGAACCACAACTTAACCTCAGCTATCCTTTTTTATTTCTGAAGTATTTCCTCCCTTTCTCTTTGGATATATACATAGATATAAATTTTTAAGCTACCCTGACACTTCTTCCGCTCGGCCACATACAGGTGGCTCTAGTCCACCATCTTACCTCGGAGTCTCACTTTTCATCTATTACTAAAGGAATCATCTAATTTATGCAGAGTCTAGAGTTCTGAGAGTAAGTGTTCAATGTGTACAACTACCATATGCTAATGCAAAATAACTTCCACCCCAATCCAGGTCAGCCATCGCCTCTGGACTTCATGGCTATAATGGGATGCTGGTGGGACTGCTCATGGTTGTGTTCTCAGAGAAGCTAGACTACTACTGGTGGCTTCTGTTTCCTGTGACCTTCACATCCATGGCCTGGTGAGGTACCTCCCTGTTTATGCTCACAGAAATGCTCATTGGGTAGCAATGGGACATGCACACTTGTGTACCCCAGTGTCTCCATAAACAGATAATTTTTGTCTAGCAAGACCATGAAAATCCATAAGTTCATGACTTCAGAAACAATACAGCAGGGTTAAGTGGAGACAGAACTTACCAGAGACCATTTAGAGCTGTTTTGAAAACCACATGTTTTATTGAGTTGTTAATCTTCCTTTATAAATAATAAAGGTTGATGTTAATTAAATAGCTCCTAAGTACCAGCAAGGTGACATTGTATTTATCCCCAGTTTGCAGAAGAGAAGACTAAGGCGTAGAGAGGGTGAGTAACCCCTTCCAGGTCTTACATTCAGGTTTTGAGGCTGGATCTCTGACTCTAGAATCTGCATTATTAAACCCCAGGCTACATGGGGATTATGAATTGTGTGGCCTTACTAATCTTTCAAATCTGGAAACACACTTGTGGTAGAATCAGAAGGCTTTCTTGGAGCAGGAGGTTTGTATGCAAAGTGCAGAGTCTTTGAACTAGAGCTTTCAGTTGAGAGCTTCGAGAGAGAAGAGACATAGGAACAAATACTTGTTGAATACAGAGTGCGCTTAGCCAGTCACACATATGATCTTAATTTCATTTGAGCTTGAAGCAGTAAAGTGTCCAAATGGCCCAATAGTAACCAATCAATAACTTAGGAACCCACAGTCTCCACTGGTTTCCTATCATAGGAAGCAGTGTCTCCAACTTTTCCCATCACACATCGCTACTACACTATGCTCAACTCCTCTCAGACATGGTGATTTATTCCTGTTCTCAGCAATAAATCAGACATAGTAATTTATTTTTAACATCTCCAAAAAGTAAATGTCTTTCTTAGGTTTCAAAGTCTGGAGTTACTAAAACTAGTTAGTTCAATTTAGCTTAAGTAGTGTTTCATTGCTTTTTAGTGGTGCTTGCAAATAAATTACTGCATTAAGCATTCTGGGCAATTTATTTTTCTTCTTGGAGTTTCTATCTTCCTTGATGCATTTGGGGCAAAAAACAAAATGGTCATTTCTGTGGGGAATTTTCTTAATGCTCCCCACATGTCCCCCAGTGAGGAGCAGAATTCATCCTCATTTGCATGCATTTGTTTTATAACTACATAGATTC